>NC_090937.1:1079266280-1081766280 GCF_040938575.1 Ambystoma mexicanum | reverse complement strand
CCCAGCCGGAACCAAATAAAAGTAAATGGGGTCCCGCGGAGTTAAGTTTGAGGCTACTAACATAGCCTAAAACAGTACCAAAGCTATTTTCATAGACCGCGGTAGGAAAAATATGGTAGATACCACTGCCACCAGCCAAATCTTAAAGAAAGGGAAACGAAATAATGTTCCATGAGAGACAGAGAAAAAGGGATAACTATTAACCCTTTCCAGTACTCTATGTAAGATAGTTTGTACTGGGTCTGTGGATTTAAAAAGACTAATAATAATAAGGGGGGGCACTGTTGCGCAGCAGACCAAGATGGTCACTGCCTGAAAAGCTCCAGCAACGACAGGCATAAATCCTCATAAAATATCCTGTCCCCCCTGTCCCCGCTTCCTAGTGACAGTGGCGGTGAGGCAACTGACCTTCCGGGCACTAGTGGATGAAGTGCAGCCGCGAGTTGACATCCTGGGAGACCATAGCAGAGAAGTACGGAGCTGCGGCACCGGGCTGAGGTGTGCGGGGGAGGGGAAGTCTCCCCAGTTGTGAGAGACACAGAGAGCGAAGCGGGCTGTGTGTGTTGGCACCCTGAGAGGACGCTCTGTCTGGGCCTCGGAGCGGCGGAGGGGTGCCCCATGCCGTGGAGGATGGTGATACGTGGCTGCAGGTCCGGCCCAGGCTGTGAGGCTGTAGCCGCGGCCGGACAGCCTGGGGAGAACTCCTCCTGCTTTAGGCACCCCCCTGGTGAGTCCGGATCGCCATTGGAGCGGAGGAGCAGCCAAGAGGCCTGGCTCCCAATCGCGGGAGCTGTGGCGGGCCGCGTGTTCATCCCTGCCCACTGGAGTTTATGCTGGGGTGAGACTGGTCTTCCTTTCTTTGTGCTGCTCGGACCTCCCCAGAGGTGGATTACAAGACCCCGGCACTAGAGGCGCCTTATATGTAGCTGACCAGAGGATAAATTGGGCTAACGTTGCCCCCTGATAGCCCACTGGATATTGCTAGTAGCACTCCTTGGTGGCCCGCGGGAGCACTTCTGCATATGAAACGAGGTGGGGTTTGGATCCGCTCTAGACACGGGGCGGCATTAGGAGGCTGCAGGGGGGCGGTTGTATTGTGGGGCAGCTTGCAATATAGCCAGCTGACATCTGGTTGGTTGCTTGTATCATGGCCTGTGCCTGAACTGCGGACCACTCCTGGAGCGGGAGAATCCTGGTGACTTTAATCCCAGTTTAGAGTGCCCTTGATCTGCAGGTGGAATAGAGCAAGACAGCCTGATGGGTTTGTGGATGGAAAACCAGACGCTGGTGGGCATCCTCGGTCGGATTCAAGAGTATGGGTGAGGCGAGCTGCCCTCTTGTGGAACAATGGTCACTCACTGTTAAGAATATCCTCACATACGGTGGGCAAGCATTGGGGAGTGGACCAAACCGCTGACCCAGTAAGGTGACTGACCTGGACCTGGTACTGGTGATTGCACTGCTGGAATCGGTACTGCTGGGGTGGCCTGGAAATCCCTGTATCAGGTAGTATGGGCAACCAGAAGAAGCAGGCTAGGATGGACCAATTCACCTGCACAGACCAGTCCAGTCCCCTGCAGTCATCTCACAAACACCAGTGTCTGAACAAGTTGATATGGCTGCCCTGAACCAGACTTTGCTAGCACTAAAGGGGAGTACTGATACACTTGGGGTCAAGATAGATGCCCTTACGTGCAAAGTGGACATTTCAGCTGTGCAGATAGAGAAACTCTGCGGGCGTATGGAGGAAGCAGAGCAGAGGATTGGGACTACCGAAGATTGTGTTGCAACCCTCCAGTGCGAGGTTTCTACTCTGCAGAAAATGGTGAAAAAGATTGCAGATTGTTCCGGAATCCACAAATATAGATAATATGGAAAAATGTGTAGAACGGCTGCTGTTGGATATACTTGATAACCCCTCATTATCCAGTGTGTATATGGGGGAGCGCGCTCACCGCTCACTGGCGGGAAGACCGCCGCCAGGTGCCCCGGAGTGCCCCATTGTAGCGAGAATTTTTTGCTACCGTGACAGAGACGCCATATTGCGGGCAGCCCAAGAGAAGGGGGAGCTACGATGGGAAGGCTCTACCATATGGCTGTTCCCGGACTTTAGCCCTGCAGTCCAGGATCAAAGGAATACCTTTCAAACAGCCAAAAAATATCCTAAAACGTAAGGGAATGAAGTACTCCATGATGTACCCTGCCAGACTGCGTGTGCAGCACAATGGTTCGGCTGTATTCTTTACCACTCCGGATGCAGCGGAACAGTTTGCCAGAAATTTGCCTGAGCCGGGGAGGTCGCCGCGACATCCGCCTTGATCGAGGCTGATATCCTTTGAGACGGAAAATGCAATGCCCGGAGGAGAGCCTTGGCAATCCTATGTATTTGGGGAGAGGTGAGTTGAGGGGGGAATGTTTCATATTGGTTGTTGCCGCAAGGAGCTATTGAGTTGCCTTCAGAGCCCCAGTTGCCGTAGATACGGCGGTGTAATTTGGTCATGGTTGGGGAAGGGAGGTGGAGTGCTGGGGGTGCCGGTATGTTCCTGTTTCTGCCGTGGGTGGGAAGGGGCGGGGGGGTTAATGTTCTGATTTAATTGTTATGTTGTTTTGGGGGGGTGACTCCAACTTTATTTCAGATGTGCACAGAGAACTGTAGGAATGTGCTATATGACGGGGGCAAAGGGTCTGTAATGTTCACCTATGTCGGGGGTGGTTATTGTGCTGATAATTATGCATTGGTGGAATGACCCAGACTTTTGTGAGGGATAATCATAGAACTATCATATCATTGATGTCCTGGAACATACGGGGCTTACCAACCACAAGAAGATGTGGCTGATAGCCAACTACTATATAAACCATGGGGTAAATATATTATGTTTACAAGAGACTCACCTCGCCAGGGATGATTCCCCTCCTAGCCTTGCTGGGTGGGTATCGCACATATACGGCTTATCCTTTTCTTCCCATTTTAGGGGGTTGCCACCTACATACACAGATCACTGCAATTTAGACTTCATGAGCAGGTGCGGGATGAGGGAGGGAGGTTTCTATTATTAGCAGGGGAGATATTGGGAATTAGGCTCCTGATTATAAATGTTTACGCACATAATACGGATTCACCAGAATTCTTCCATGTATGCGCCAGTCATCTTCATAAGTTTACTGAGTACGAAATAATTTGGGCTGGAGATTTCAATTTGGCCCTCACACTAGCTATGCACAGAACAATGGCCAAAGCGTGGGGTAGCGTCTCGCAGACGCATGATCTACATGATGTGTGGCGCACTTTGCATCCACTGTTAGGGAATACACATTTTACTCTGGGGTGCATGGGCGTTCGTCTAGAATAGATTACGTGATGTCCTCTACTCCTATTCTTAGAGCAGTCACGGAAGCTACCATCCTTCCCCGGACTCTATCTGACCACTCCCCGGTACTCGTCAGATTTGAGCCCGCTACACAATTGCCTAAATTGTTGCGTCTGCGCTTTAGGGCTGCTGCCCTTGGTGATGGAGCGTTTAGGACTGAAATAGGGGAGGACATAGATATGTACTTCCAGGCTAATGTAGGCTCGGTCTCGGACCCGGGTATAATCTGGGAAGCCTTTAAGGCTTATATACGTGGTTGCTGTATTTCGAGAGGGGGGGTTTAAGGGCCATTAGGGGGTCCATGAGAAAACTGGACGATGTTATCAAAGAGGGCAAAAAACAGCAGTGTATTCAGGATAAGGCTGAAGTGCGTAAAGAATTAGGGGGGAACAGGGAGAAATTAAGTGAGTTGGCATGTGATGAGGACAGATATTTGGGGGACCCGATAGAGGCGGCACAATATGGGGAGGGAGATAGGCCTAGTAAGACATTGGCCTGGGCCATTCGCAGGGAGCGCCCATCTGCCGGTGTTGCTGAAATCATAGACCGGAATGGGAACTGTATACAGGATATTGAGGGGATCAATGATGAATTCCACCACTTCTACGAGGAGTTATATACGTCACGGCCCATGCCTGGGCATGATGCTCTATTGCGGTATCTGGATAAAGTGGTCTTGGGATGGTTGGACCACCAACAGGGGGGCACGGGGCACCCTTAATGACCCCATTACAGAAGAGGAGATTCGTATGGCTATAGAATCGCTCCCCAATGGGAAGGCCCCTGGCCTTGATGGAATCACTGCCGAATTCTACAAGGCGTACTTAGACCATGTCACTCCCCATCTTCTTGCAATGTTCGATGGTGCCTTGGCCAGTGGCACCCTCCCGGAGACTACAAGATCCCCTTTAATCACGGTGTTGCTGAAACCGGGCAAGGACCCTCTGTGTCTCTCATTTTACTGGCCCCTTTCGCTTATAAACACAGATAATAAGATATTGGCTAAGATCCTTGTGAATCGTGTACTCCTTCACATGTTGGCTTTGGTGCTTCCAGATCAGGCTGGGTTTATCCCTGGGTGCTCCACTCAAAACTATTTAAGACGTATGTTTACCCTTATGCATAATGTTAACCCTGGAATACCGATGGTAGTAGTGGCCTTAGATGCTGAAAAGGCGTTCGACTCGGTTGAATTGCCATTACTTTTCGAGGTACTTCATCGATCTGGCCTAGGGTTGATGTATATCAATTGGACCAAGCGGCTTTACTCGGCCCCGAGAGTGGCGATGTATACAAACGGGCTTATCTTAGCACAGATATATCCCACACGCGGCACAAGGCAGGGATGCCCCTTTTCTCCAACTTTGTTCGTTTTAGCAATGGAGCCCCTGGCATGTCATATACGGGAGCTGCATGCTCAGTGCGGGATTTATGCACGTACACATCTTTCCATCATATCATTATATGCCGACGATGTTCTTCTTTACGTTAAACAACCGTGCCAAAACCTTCCCCCGTTGATGCAGGAGGTGACCAAGTTTGGGGAGCTATCCGGGTTTAGGATCAACTAGGAAAAATATGACGTCCTGCCCCTAAGCCCAGAAGTCCAGAGACCTGATTTGGACAATGATATCCAATGGCGCCCGGCGGGCATATGGTATCTGGGTATTGTGGTGTCCACTGTAAGGGATAAGCTATATGAAGATAATTATGTCACACCGCTGGAACACCTGGAGCTGAAGGTAGCACAAGGATACGGCTGCCACTTTCACAGGCTGCCCGTGTGGCATTGGTGAAAATGGTGATACTCCCTAAACTTCTGTATATATATATAATAATTTCCTGATGTGGCCCCCTGCTAGTTACTGGACTTGCGTTAGGAAGTTGCTAATGCGGTTGGTGTGGGCGGGTAAGCAACCCAGGATAGCCTACTATACTCTTGCCTGGCAGTATGAAATGGGCGGCCTGGAATACCCTGACGTATATTTGTATTATCTTGCTGCACAGGCACAATACATATCTGGGTGGGAGCCTCCCAGCTCAGAATCCCTGCATACTTTGTTGGCTAAAGCTCTTGGACACCCGGATGCTCTAATGGGTTTGCTGTGTGGTGAGAGAGACCCTGTCCCAAGGGGTGAAATTCAACCTCTGGAGATAATGTGCAGAGCCTGGGGAAAGCTGAACCAGTTATTGCAAACCATGACACACTTTCTTCCAGAGCTACCAGTGTTTGTTTATGTTTGTTTGTTTGTTTTTGTTTATTCATTTGTAATGTGCGCCGGAGCCAAGGGTATCAGGGCGCAGGAGCAGCAAGGTTATTCTCAGCTTAATAACGTAAGTAGTTGTATAACGTGGTGGGGATTCCGCTTACGCATGAGAGGTCCTTTAAGGACCGGTTCCAAGCATTAGAAATACAAACCCTGGGGGATCTGATATAGGATGGGAGCTTTATACAGTGGGAAGAACTGAGCACTAGAGGTGATGCGGATGTTGTGACATTATTGCACTATTACAGGCTGCAGGGTATTATCAGGACTAAATGGCCAGAATTTCCACGACTCCCATCTACTCCACCGGCCTTATGCTATATAATTCGGCCAGGATCTGGGGGGAAGTTGTTGTCTACCAACTATAAGCTAGCGAGCAGCGGGAAGATGGTACAGGAATTGGCATGTAAGAATGCATGGGAGGCTTTATTGGGGAAAACACTAAGCGGGGCGCAATGGAAGTCCGTCTGTTTGCAGACACGATATATCTCCTTAAATTCATGATACAGGCTGGTTCATTACAAATACATTCACCAGGCATACTCTTCCCTGTTGGCACTCAGCAAATTCTTCTCTGACCGGTCATCTGCATGTAAAAGGTGTGGTGCGGACCGAGCAGATTTTTTCCAGTCTGCTGGAGCTGCCCCAATATTAGATCCTTCTGGGGAGAATTGAAGAGGTCATGTCAGAAATGTTGCCATCGCCGCAAGCATACACACCTGAGCTTTGGCTATTGGCGTTGATTGAGGGGGGTACATGCACCAAAATAAAATTGTTGGGCATGGCTTCAGTGGTCGCCAGATACCTGGTGGCTAGAACATGGGGGAAGGTGACCCCACCCTATTTTTTCTAGATGGTCAGACTGCATGGACCTTTGTGAGCGATGGGAGTCTATGTTTGCTTCAACACTTCCGAGCATCAGCCAGCCGTTTGACTATTGGCGCCCATACAGGCAATACCAAATGGACAGGATGAAGGCTACGCAATCCCCTGGATCTTCCTCTGATAGATAAGGGGAAGAGGAGAATGTACTCTATTACCCTGAAGTATTTACATGGCTATGTTTATGACAGAGCCTTGAGTTCAAACTTAGTAATGGAAATCAACTGTGATGATAAAGTTGGGAGTCTTATGTTGGGGGCTGGAGGGGTGGGTGTGTTTGGGAGTTATTCATGTATTTGAGTGTTGGTTTCTATTAAAATAATAAAGAAAGTTTTAAAAAAAAGACTAATAAAGTTAATCACAACTTTACATGTCCTGGGAGACAGTAGTCATGGAGTTTAAAGTGGGAAGTCTGAAAAAGACAACCCCGTGTCACTGCACTAAAGGTGCTGTGTGACACACAGTAAAAAGATGATGCCTATGGAGTAGGTGAGGCTCCACAGTCTATGAACGCACAAATATTAAACACACAGCAAAACACATGTAAGAGTGGGGGAAAAAAAGGCTCACACTCTTACCGGGTAAAAAATAAATCCTAGATATCCAGCAAAGCTGCTGAGGGACTCAGTAGGTAAGGGAAATTACCCATTCTGGAGAATTCTACCTTACACAAGCCCCCCCACCAGACTAAGGGACAGGAGGATTTAATCCACTCCTGGAGGAATCTCTTCACTTTAATCGGTTATAAACATGCTGGAGAGACCATCAGCATTTTGGTGGTGACATCCTGACCAGTGCTCAATGGTGAAATCAAACCCTTGCAGACAGATTGACCATTTTAGTAGTTTAGGGTTCTCCCCTTTCATTTGCATTAACCATCTCAAAGATGGGTGGTCTGTCTGAATCACAAAAGTAAATCCATACAAGTATGGTCTAAACTTCTTCAGAGACCACACAATGGCCAAAACACTCACGCTCTATGGTTGCCCACCTTGTTTCTGGTTCCTTCAGTTTCCTACAGATGAAGCGAATGGGGTGCTCCCTACCTTTCGCATCCAGTTGACTAAGGACTGCACCTATACCTGTATTGGATGCATCTGTCTGCACAATGAAGGGTTGGTGATAATCAGGAGCTCTTAGGACTTGAGTTTGACAAAGGGCTTTCTTCCGGTTTTCAAAGGCTTGAGTGCACTCCTCATTCCATCTAAACTTTTTAGGGAATTTTGGAGAGGAGACTACATTCAAAGGAGAAGCTGTTGACCCATAGTTCTCAATGAAATTCCTTTAGTACCAAGTGAGACCTAGGAATGCTCTCACTTGGGTTTGAGTGGTAGGGGTGGCCCAGTTTTGTACAGCTGGTACTTTGCTAGGCAATGACAATATTTCACCTCCTCCTACCTCATGACCAAGGTAGACCACTTTGCTCTGGCCAATTTGACATTTGCTTGCCTTTATGGTAAGATGGGCCTGCTCAAGAGTCTGCAAAACATATCCTAAGTGATCAACATGTTCTATCCAAGTAGGGCTGAACATTGCAATGTCATCCAAGTATGCCACGCAGAAGTCATCCATCCCATTCAGAACTTGATTGACCATCCTTTGGAATGTAGCAGGTGCATTCTTTAATCCAAAAGGCATAACCTTATACTGGTAGAGGCCTGCTGGGGTTGAAAATGCAGTTTTCATCTTGGCATTGTCTGTCAGGACTATTTGCCAATAGCCTGACGTCAGATCCAATGTACTGAGATACTTGGCTGTACCAAGTTTATCCACCAGTTCATCTGACCTTGGTAAAGGATGGGCATCAGTCTTAGTGACTACATTTAGAGCTCTATAGTCCACACAGAATCTCAACTCCTTGGATCCTGCCTTTGGTACTAGAAAAACTGGACTAGACCATGGCCTTGTAGATGGCTCTATAACCCCGATATCAAGCATCTTGTTGACCTCTTCCTTTATGTGGGATCTTACATGGTCTGACATTCTGTAACCTCTGCTTTTCACAGGTAAACAGTCACGGTTATAATTTCATGCTGGCCCCAAGGGGTCAAGCCTGGTGAAAGTGAAAACAGGGAGGCAAACTGATTTAACAGAAACTTGCACTCCTTCTGTTGTTCAGATGTCAGCTTAGAAGAGAGATTGACTCCTTCTATGTACTCATCCAAAGGTTGGCCTCTGAGTAGGTCAGGTAGAGGTTCACTCTCCTCCTCCTCTTGAGCTGAAGCTAGAAGCAAAGCCCCCACTTCTGGTCTCAAGACATATGCCTTCAAACCGTTGGTGTGGAAGACTCTGGGAGCCTCCTTAGGTCTGCCTAAGTCCACCAGAAAGTTCACCTCTCCAAGTTTTCCCACAACCTTGAAGGGTCCTATCCATTTGTCCTGCAAGGCCCTCTGCCTTGTTGGCACCATAACTAGTACTAGCTGGTCTTGAGTAAACTCAACCATCTTGGCTTTCTGGTCATGCCAATGTTTGACCAGAGCCTGACCTGCTTTCAAGTTATCACTTGCTTCTGCCATCATATGTGACATTCTTCTCCGGAGACCTATCACATAGTCAGTCACTCTGACTGGCTTGGGGGAAGGAGCACTCTCCAACCCCTCCTTAATCAGGGTCAATGGGCCTCTGACTGGATGGCCATAGAGAAGGTCAAAGGGACTGTATCTAACTCCCTCCTGAGGGACTTCTCTATAAGCAAAGAGAAGGCATGGCAGTAGAAGGTCCCACTTTCCTTTAAGGGTTTCTTCTAAAGCACCTATCATGCTCTTCATAGTATGATTAAACCTCTCTACTAGTCCATTTGTCTGTGGATGGTAGGCTGTAGAGAACTTGTAAGTGACACCACAGTCTTTCCACATGGCTGGCATGTAGTGGGACATAAAATTGGATCCCCTGTCGGATATCACTTCCTTAGGAAACCCTATTCTGGTAAAAATCCCAAGTAGAGCCTTAGCCACAGTGAGTAGAGAAGTGATTTGAGCAAACAAAGGGTTCCTCTTTTTTGTAAAGGGGGCTGTGGTGTTGGAGGAGTAAACATGCAAAACAGCAAAAGAGACACCACTAGCTACTCACCTCATCCACACTATAGTTGTAGGATTACATACTTGACCATAGATATTCAATATCATCAAGTGATATGTTCAACCAAAGGCATAGTATCCAAAAACATATTTAAATGTATATATCTCTAACAGTTTACTTTCATAAAATATAAAATAAAACAACTAATAGGTGCGAATGTTGTTTGATGAGTGACAGAGAGGGCACAAAAAATGGAATAGAATCCACACTTTTAGCTGTTTCTATAACAAATGCAGGTGTAAATAGTACGCATTTTTATGGTTACGTAGTGTTAGTAACAGTGATTCAAACCTTGTACAGATATTAATGGAACATGGATTAACCGCCGTAACAGTCCTCATAGGGATTACTTTAGGATACCTAGTCGCATGGTCTACTACAACCAGGATAAACCTGTTCCCTGAAGATGTGGGAGGGTCAAGGGGACCAACAATGGCGATGCCCACCCTCTCAAAAGGAACTCCCACCACTGGGAGAGGCACCTAGGGTGCCACATTCTTGGCTCCACTCTTGCCAAGGGTTTGGCAAGTGTGACAGCTCCTACAGAATTTGCTTAGGCCAGTATAAACAAAGCCTTTCCTTGGTCTTTTTGAAACTCAAATGACCAGCCAAATGTATCTCATGGGCCAACTGTAGGAACTGGAGTCTGTTTTCTAGGGGCACTACAAGTCTTTTGCAGCCCCCAGGGATAGACTCAGTCGGTTCACTGTAGAAGAGGCCATCTTCCCAGTGCAATCTATGCTTCCCAGCTTCTTGCCTATCAAGCTGAGAAGTTGCCTGTTGTCGATGACCTTCAAGAGTAGTACACTCTCTTTCTCCTCTGCTGAAGTCTGCCCTGTTGGGTCCACATTCTGCCAGTAAAGACTGCAGCTCTGGATGGTCAACAGGATCCAGATCTCCAACTAGAGTTATGTCTTCTTCCAGATCTGACTCTGCAGAAGCTGGCCCAACCACACAGGGTTATACCTCACACTCAGCCTCAGCAGGTGGAGGAGTCACAGGTGTGGATTTGGACAATCTTGGGGATGTCCTCGTATGTACCACAGGGGTGCTATCTGCTTTCTTCTTGGAGAGCTTGGGTTCCCCCTTCCTCTCTTTCTTTCCTGAGATAGCAGTGAGCCATTCCTGTGGACTGGGGATGATAGCTTTCTCGATCAATTCCCTTGGAGAGCCTCTCAAGGTCCTCTCCCTTGCAGGCCTAGTGAGCTCTTGTTTCCTTTCACTGGGAGGCCTGGGGGTACCAGACACAACTCCAAGAGTTTTCAGGTCATTACCCAACAGGACTCTCCCGGGCACTTCAATCTGCACACTAACAGGTATCTTGACAGTCATTTCATTGCACGAGATGAGAGCTGGTAACTGGGGAAGCATTTGCACAGGGCCTCCAGCTAACATGGTTAGGTACTAGGGTGCCTTAGCAACATCCTCTACCTTGAAAAATGATTCATCAACCACAGTTATGCTGGCTCCAGTGTCTCTGGTGGCAGGGGTCTCCTGGCCATTCAAAAGAACACTATTTGTATAATACTCTTTAGTATTATCTGGGATGGAATTACAGACATCTACATTCTGTTGTTCCCACAAACCCAGAGACACTAAAGAAACACTAACTGAGATTTTCATGGGTTCATCAGCCAGTAGGTGAAAGTTTCCACTTGCCATAGGTACTTCTTACTCTCGGGAGAAGGCTAAGGAGACAGTGTGGACCCCTGAAGGTTTACCCTTACATCTGGGATCCCCTTTCACATGGTCAGTTGACACAGAAACATAACATTTCCCAAATGTTTGGGTCCAGATGGTACACTAGCCTGATTCGGTTTCCCATGTGGCTTACCCTTATTGTTTTGTTTGGGGCCTTCTTTTGGATTGGCGGTATTAGAATTCTCATTGTTATCTTTCTTTGGCTGCTTTCCCTCATCCTTCTTCTGAGTTGCCCCAAAATCCTTGTGAGTAGCCCTGTCGGCAACCCACAAGTCAGCAGCCTTAGCTAACTTCTTTGGATCTATCTCCTTAGAATCAGCCAAGTGCTGTCTGAGCTCAGGAGAGCAGGCATCATAAATTGACTCCAACATAACAAGATTTCTCATACCTTCATAAGTGTTTACTCTGTAACCTTTAACCCAACCATCTAAATTCTTCAAACATTCACGTACCCCAAGGTGTACCATCATGCTTTTTGAGGGTCCTAAACCTCTTAAGGTACTGGGATGGGGTCTTCCCAAATCTAGCAATTAAAGCTAGCTTCACACACTCATAATCCATCCTATCCACCTCCCCCAACTCCATCACAACATCAGATGCAACAGTGGGTAGCCTAGAGAAGAGCCAAGGAAGCAACTGATTTCCTGTAATGTCTTGAATCCCATGGTTATGATATGATATGATATTTTATTTATAGCGCGCTCGTACACAGGTGTTTCAGAGCGCGACCAGGCAAAGGGAGGGGAACAGGGGAGAAGCAAAAACAACGATCTTACTATGCCCAGTGACTTGAGAACGTGCAAGTGCATGGTTATACTGAAACATTGCTAACCAATCCAAAATATCAAGCTTAGCCTCATACATACCAACAATTTCTTAAGGCATATAGGGTATCTTAGGACTGGAAGACCTAGAAGACTCCGGGAGAGAAGCATTTTCAATAGACAACTTTTTCTTTTCTGAGGTATGGTTCATCTCCATTTCTCTGAGCTTAAGTTCTTGATGCTTTTGTTCAGTTTGAGCATTAATACGTTTGAATTCCAATTCAAGTCTCATCTTTTCTAGAGCAATGAATTCAGGACTGAGTGTAGGACCTGATGGGATCCCAATGGACAAAGGTTGAGGTTGCTGAGCAGGTATAGGAGCAGTAAGGCCTTCATTGTGAGACACATCTGCCTCATCTAACTCATCCATAATAACGGACACATTATCATCCTCATCATTTTCCACATTTGCTGGAGGGTTAGGTATTTCAGACCCACTCTCCAGACTTTGTTTCTCTAACAACCTTTCAATTAATTCTGACTTTTTGCCTTTAACAGAGAGATTCCTTTCTCTACACAGATTTTTCAGATAATCAACAGTGTAACTAAGGCGGGTCTCCTGACTGTAGCTTTCCATAACAGACATGATTCAAATTTGCTTTTTAGTGATGTTTAGTCTTGTGGTTAGTTTATCCAAGTTAATAGCAGCACTCTAAGTGTAATCACTATACTTTATCCTCACCACTGTACAGCAGTGTTAGGCAGAATCATATGCAGTACCCTTTGGGAATACCACACACAATTAAGACTACCAGTTCAAGTACAAATTCACCTTTGATACAAGCCTGTACTACACATTAAAGTGGTAGCGATGGATGAGCAGCCAGACTTATCTCAAGAGTAAAGTGAGCAGTATCAGAAGTTACACAAAGGACAGTAATTACTATGGTTCATACAAACACTGATGCAAGGATTCTGAGTAAAAGAGTATACATTTATTTACACATTCATTTGTAAACAGTTCACTAAGTAAAGCAGCAGAAATATCACAATCTTAATATACTACACAACACCCAATCAATTCTGGACAAGTTAAGCTCTAAATAAAGTGTGAGCAAAATGGCACTCCATCAATTTAAGAAGAGAGGGAAAGACAAGGTTACACAAAATTAAGCAGCACCGACGAGTAAGTAGGCAGGGCAATCTAGAAAAGGCTTGCTACAATGAGGATCCAAATCAATAAGTTCGGCCAATGTTCAGAGTAGTTCGCGGTTAAGTCTTTGCCAAGAGTTCGAAACGAAGTTGGTCGGAAGAAAAGTTATTTAGACTAGAGAAGGACAAGCCCTTGGTTTGGCGAAAGATTTAAAACACTTTCACTGCGGTCGGACAGAATGAACAACTGGGTTTGAACAGTACCTTAGAAGAAGAAGAATGATGTAGCTGAGGCTGAAGTTCCTGGCAGATCCTGCAGGCTCACGGTTCCTTAAGCGACTGTCGGACTGACACGAAGGAGGAAGACTGGAGGGTGCTGCACTGCCCAGGGAAGAAACCAGCAGCAGAGCAAAGCAACGAATAAAAGGTACGCTCCTTAAAACCCAAACAGGGTCCGGTCCTCCTGGCTATCCGGTTCACTGCAGCGGTGCACAGCAAATTCGACCAGGGGAGGGAGGCCTTGCTTGGTGTTTGGCAAACTGGTTGGTCCCACCAGCTCAGGGAAGAAGATTCCTTGCATATCTTCTCTGTCGTCGAAGTTTTGAGATTCGGACCCGCAGCAGGGCTTCACCTGGAGGTTCAGTAGTTGCAGCTTCCCTTTGGTTCTCTTGATCCAGTGGCGACTCTGCCTTCCAAGTTCCAGAGACCTTTTTTTATGCAGTTGTCCCCCATTCACACAGCCTGGCTGTCAATCACACAGCAGTGTGGCTGTCCTGGCAGGACAGTCACCTAGCCAATCAAACAAGAGTGCGACTTGGGTCTCCAAGGACTCTGTGTAGGGGGCCTAAAACCCATCCCTCACATCCTGTCTACCTACACTTTCAGGCGCCTAAGAAGGGCTTCTCTGCAGAAGCCCGCCAAAGGACGGCGAACAAAGGAACCAAACCTGGTTTGGCGCGTAGAGCAAAATATGAGAAAGACCTTTACAAAAAGAAATGGCGAATAAACCCAGCCGTAACCAAATAAAAGTAAATGGAGTCCAGCGGATTTCAGTTTGAGACTACTAACATAGCCTAAAACAGTACCTATTTTCATAGCGCTGTAGGAAAAATCTGGTAGATACTACTTCCACCAGCCAAATCTTAAAGAAAGGGGAACGAAATAATGTTCCATGAGAGACAGACAAAAAGGGATAACTATTAACCCTTTCCAGTACTCTATGTAAGATAGTTTGTAATGGGTCTGTGAATTTAAAAAGACTAATAAAGTCAATGGCAACTTTACATGTCCTGGGAGACAGTAGTCAGTCCCAGAAAATGGAGTTTAAAGTGAGAAGTCTGAAAAGACAACCCTGTGTCACTGCACTAAAGGTGCTGTGGGACACACAGTGAAAAGATGATGCCTATGGAGTAGGTGAGGCCCCACAATCTATGAACACACAAATGTTAAACACACAGCAAAACACATGTAAGAGTGGGGGAAAAAGGCTCACACTCTTACCAGGTAAAAAAAGTAAATCCTAGAAATCCAGCAAAGCTGCTGAGGGACTAAGTAAGTAAGGGAAATTAGCCATTCTGGAGAATTCTCCCTAAAAGCTGGTATTAACTAATTAAAGGTGCAAGGTAGGAACTAGGGTCTTGGCACAAAACCCTATTGTATACACAAAAGAGAAAGAAGACCCAAAGTTGGGGTCCTCCCGTCCCCTCCACACTCTTTAGATACACTCAGAAGGCGTTTAGTGGTTTAGTGTGAACAGTAAGGAGCAAACTTAACCATAACTTCTCTTTAACAACGTTTTTTTTCACTGAATATACCAGTAGTTGTTTTCAGTTTTTCAGTGAGTCAAAAACACGCTCAATAGTCTATAAGTGTCATCAAAGAATGGTAGGTGCCAGGGGTGGACTGTGCACCAATGGAGGCACTGGAAATCATTTTCAAAGTGACCCCAAATTACACACTTTGAGCTACCTCAACCTTTTTCCTATAATATAATGTGAAAATAAAATACAAAATAGGCCCAGACTGCTAAGGGACACCAGGAAAATCTCCACAGTACCCGGTAGGCCAGTCCAGCCCTGATTGCTACCCTTTTCGCTCACCTCAGCCCCATCCATCCCCCTTCCAGTATCAAAAGCAGTTCACAGCTATGGCCGTGTGCTTCCAAGGGGGCTGGGTAGGAACACTCTAATTACCAAACACCATGTGCACCTCAAAATGATCTTTCCACACAGGGACCATTGTTCACATGGCCTCCCCAGACCCTGTGTCTCCAGAATGTTCTCTTCAAGGCCCAGGCAGGCTACAATTCGTTTGTTGCTCAGCTGTCTCTAAATTCCAGCGTGGGTAAGCTGGACTCATCTAGCCATATAGCGAAAATCAGGTCTCTCACTCTCACAGGTTACGTTGTGTAAAGTATGATATTATGCTAATCCGACTATCACTACAGAATGCACCAGGAATGTTTGTGAGATACCGCAATGGTTAAGCAGTGGAATAAATACAGTCACATGGACCAACCCCTTCTGCGGTTGGTGGCATTACATAGTGCTGGACGAGAGTGATCTGTGCTTTCTATTCAATTTTTTTGCGGGGATAATATGTCCACGACCGTTCCAGCAACACACGCCAATTGGTAATATTGACACGTTCACATTGTGTAACATATTTGACATGGCTGTTTGACACTCTCCTTGCTTCAACTGGCATGCATCATTGTCTTTTCCTTTTTTTCCACATTCTTTTACAAAATCAAAACCTACCCGTCTCTATCTTCCATCACTGAAAACACGCTCCTTTTGCTATTTGGCCTTCAGCGCTAGTCAGCAACTGTTCGAAGGACACAAGATGTCCAATAGCCACAAAAAATGATAACATTTACTATATTGAGAGTGGACATTCCAAAAGTTAGTTTACACTTCTGTGATCCATTGTTCAGAGGGGTTCTTCATCACCAGAACGGCACAATGGAATTTCCCGAAATTATGTAAATTCAAGTCTACATAATATTATTATTGGGATTAAAAACAACCAGAATGCTCTATGCATAATAACAAATTAAACAACGTGCAAACTGGCCTTGTTCTGGGTTGTTAGCTATAGCATATAGTAACTATTAATCATCTACGTTGCGCAAACACCACCGGCATACAGGGTAGTGATATCTAAACTGCTTTATCCCATAGAACATACCGTTGTATCCTACAGACTCATAAAGTCCTTGTTCGGGGCAGGGGGCAGTGGGTAAACATTATCCGTGGGCACTGGGTTTGCTTTTCCATCTGTAATCTTCTCAGTTTAGTTATAATAACATCTGTCTGTAGTGCAACCTGAAAGGCTGCTATCTTTCTCCTTGTTGTCTGCATGTGCTTCTCCATCCCATTGTGAGCTATACCCAGTGCTGGTCAATGCGCCTGCTCTTGCCAGATCCGGCACCACAGGTGCAGCTGGATCACGGGATTCGACCAGCCTCAGCACCAAATAGCCCTTCCCAAGAAAAGGCTTTGAAAATAAAATAAAAAACAAAGAACTGTTCACACTACGGTAGGGAGTGGGGGGGCGCAGTCGCACACAGCACATTGGCACCATGAGCGCTCTTCTGGCTCCGCCCCCTATCTATGTCACAGGCAACAGGAGCCAAGGCAGACCCTCAGCAAACCTGGGGGATCCCCTCTCTAACCTAATCTGCTCTGTGCAGTGTTGCCAACTTGGCGACTTTCTACAGCCCCCAAGCCACTTTTTGCTGAAAAAGCGGCTAGCGAGAAATCTAGCTACTTTTTTGATTGGTTTGGAGACTTACACTTTTTTAGATTGGTTTGGAGACTTGCGTCATTTACATAAGTTTCCAAACTAATAGAAAAAAGTGTAAGTCTCCAAAACAATAGAAGTAATATTACGTTGACCCGCGGTACTGTGTGCCTCTTTTGTTGATTGTCGGAGGCTCCTAGAAAAGTTGTTAGCGGGTTTAAAGTGACTATGGGGTGTGACATGATGTAAATCTGGAAATTGGGTAAAAAGGAAGCTAACAGTGGTGGACTTAAAAGGGCACGGGAGGCGGTGTCAGTGGGCATGAATCTATGCACATGGAGGTTAGCCGTGCGTTGCTTTCATCAATGTTAGTATTTTGCAAGGCTGGGCGGTGTTAATCTTAGAGCTTGTTAGACTTTAGCGCACTAAGTACCTTTTACCACAGTTGTTCTTTGTTAGTAATTCTGCTTGCATTCTTTCTGTTGCCCCTATTCGAATATTGCATTTTGTACACGGTCGTGCAAACGATGCGTTTGGCGAGTTGCAGGAATATATGCACATTTTTCAATGCTACCGTGATATGGGCACTGGGACCTCGGCATTCACCTATCATGCACATGGCCAATTATGCAAATTAGGCAATGACGTAATTTAGCTACTTCTAGCTACTTTTAGGACAGCCAATACCTACTTTCCTTACTGAGGAGTTGGCAACACTGGCTCTGTGCGAGCGCACTGTGCACAACGTGCCCGCTGAGAGCAGATTACATCACTGAGACGAGCACCCAGGTTTGCCGAGAGTCAAACTTTGTGACTGAGCAGAAAGCAGAATCCATTTAGAAAACACAATGATAACCGAGCCCCCAGCATTGCGGGCTCGGTGAAACTTTCCTTTCCCAAATGAATTCTGTTATTTGTATTTTGGTATGTCAAAATACATTTTGACACGAATGGTGCTCTCTTGAAAAGTACACAAACCATAGCAAGGTAAGCTTACTATGGTTTGTGTACTTTTCAAGCAATTAAACAAATTACGCTATTTTTAACATATTATTTTTAACATTTCCTTTCATCAGAGTTCAACTGGCACCTCTGCCCCTTCTGAACTCTGCCTCATCAGAACTCCGCCCCCTCCTTCAAACCCTGCCCCCACAATGGCCCTTGTGAAATCCCCCCCACATTTTTTCCATTTCCTCCACTTGCTATACCTACTTCACAGCGCTCACTTTTTACGCAACTCTGGCTCTGAAATACTACCCCATGTTGTCATGAGTGTGTTCAATATCTGTGGTTTGTGTTTATGATTATGTTTCATCTGGTTATGAGTTATACAGTAACTTGTTATATTCCATTACAGAACGGTGACTGAAATGTACTTTTATTCTCTTATCTACACAAATATATTCTACCATTCTGCGTCTGCCATAGTTTCCAGCTACCATCCGATGGATTCTTCAATCAACATTGGCGAATCCAAATACACAGACCTTTTTCCATTACTATAATGTGGGACGATCGACATGGACCAATCTGTCCTTTGGCGGTACCAGCAACAAGGAGCAACCTAAGAGCCTTCCAGATGCAGCAACATGCAGAAGCAAAAGTGTTGCGCTTGAAAAATCCACATCTTCTCCCCAAGGACCACCATGTGCGTCATTCCAATGTTTAGCTGGTGTAACGTAAGGATACACAAGAATTATTGTTCATCGTAATCGGCATATCATGAAAAAGTTATAAACCACAATCGAGTAATGCTGTAACATCCATGGGAAAAAAATATTGTTAATTTCTTGGATTTAATAATCTCTTGCGAATGTTCTTTGTTAAATAAAAGCACATGTTAAATTGCAAACTATTAATGTTTCCTTAAAAAATTCTATATACCAATGTTATTTTTGGCAAGAAAGGGAAGGTACCCTCTGTATGAGGATATCTGTATTTATCTTCCTGGTTCTACGTTAAGTAACGTTTTGGTGTGAGTGATAACGGGGCACGTTTGGCTATGATGGCAATGAACGTAACGAAAACAGGTGGAGCAGATCGTTCGTACAAATTATGTCAGTTTCAGGAGTGGGTGATCTGTTTTATTGCTGCGAGGGAACTTGAATTTGGGACGATACATCAACTGATAAGATTAGCACAAGATGGCCACACCCAACATGTTGTTTTCGCTTGTATAAAAGTGAGTGAAAGTAAGGTAAGATAAAACAATTATGATCGATCACAGTATGCATAACAGGAGATGCCCGAACGATCAGAACAATAACATTTTTGAGAGTACTTCCCCTTTCATTTCACAAAAATCTTTCCACTGTTGAGTACTTCAAAATCTTAAAAAAACAACACAGAAATCACACTCAAACCTTAAAAATAACCGCACATGATAAATCCTGTAAGCTCTCATTGACAGTGTAATGTTCCTCAAAAGGAAATTCTTACATTAATTTTAACCAGAATGAAACCACTAACAAAAGTAATCACTAAACTACAAAAAATACTTCGGAACATGCTCAATGTCAACAAAGATACCTTGCAAACTTCTGTGCAGATGAATGCATTCACACAACCTCCACGGAACCATATTATAATGAAAAGGCATGCACACAAGAGAAAAAAAAACAGCTGACATACATAGTAGTGGCCAGGGGCATTACATATGTAGACAACACCATTATGGCAGAAGAAACCTAATTGAAAAAATGTCCCCAACAAAGTTACACTCACCTGGAGCTGGATGGGCTCTGGGCGTTCCTGTTAATACTCGGTAAGGACTGCCTTCTGACCCCTTTACCTCTATCTACACATCTTATAAATCGGAAGCTATATTGACTAATGCTCTTCACTGCTACTAGCTCTATATGCACCACGGCTTTCTCAGTAGCTCCCATGCTTTGTCCCAAATGCTGTCTACCACTCCTGAACTGCACTTTGTAAATGAATGACACACTGAGACCTGTGTGACCTGTCAGCGTCTGCTGCACCTAGACTCTTATGCCCTGCCCTGAATAACCACCTTTAGCCTTGTATCTGTTACCAAACTGTATATCTTTGACATTGTGATATCTCTAAATCTAGTGCTGTGCTTTCTTAGCCACTGTGATACTTTCAATCCTAGGCGCTGTGCATGCTTGACATTGTGATATTCCTAAATCCAGTACTGTGCTTTCTTAGCCATTGTGATACTCTTAATTCTAGGTATTATGTAAATCTAGGTGCTGTGTTTCATAGCCACTGTGCACTCAATTCTAGGTGCTGTGCTCTTCAGTCATTGTGATATTCTCAATCTTAGGTGCTGTGCTTTTAGCCACTGCGATACTTCAACTCTAGGTGCTGTGCCCCCCAGCTACTGTGATATGCTTAAATCTAGGTGCTGTGCTCCTAGCCATTGTGATACTCCTAATTCCAGGTGTGCTAGATCACTTTACCTACCACAGGGAACATCCTCCCTGCATAACCCTGTAAACCACTACCCACCCAACTAAGTGTTAGCTCCGCACAATGTCTAGCCTATTTAATTTCTATTGCATCATGGCTACTGCTACACTTCCAGTTACTGGCAATCAGGTCAGCCACACAGAGACCCCACCATACTCACCTGGACCTTTATCATATATATCACCAGATATAATTACCAATATTCATGTCTACACTGACTCAAAATACCAAGCTCTGCTAGAACCATTAGCTTACATTTCTAAGCCCAGTTCCACTCACGATAGAAACAGTAAACTACGTGCCAGACTTAACAAACTCCATGAGACACCCAAACAACTCCTCCCTCCTACAAAATCTGAGATGAAACATCAAATTGGCAAAACAGGCTATGCCTCTAACCTCACCCCAGCTTCAATGTACACACAAACATCTGAGTCTAAGACAAAATCCAGTGCGGAAAACACTCCTATTCTCACACAACCTAAAGAGGAAACTAAGGATCACTCCTACAAAGGAGCGCTTCTCAATGCCAGGTCATTAGTTGCACATGCCCTTGAGATAGCTGATCTAATCACTGAGACTAATTTGGACTTCATTGCAATAACTGAAACCTGGCTACACCAGGCAGCAGGCCCTTCACTTATGTTAGCCATCCCAGACGGTTACACTATATGTAGGCAAGACCGAGAGGGCTCCCGCGGAGGCGGAATTGCCATTATCTCTAAATCGAGCCTTTCACTAAGACTAGCCCCCACCCAAACGCTACAATCCTGTGAAGCCCTCACTGCCAAACTCCTCATA
Organism: Ambystoma mexicanum; assembly: GCF_040938575.1. Lineage (NCBI taxonomy): Eukaryota > Metazoa > Chordata > Amphibia > Caudata > Ambystomatidae > Ambystoma > Ambystoma mexicanum. The sequence goes on along the minus strand of NC_090937.1, from coordinate 1,081,745,085 downwards.
AACAATAATCAATCCTTAACCATTCACCTAATCTATAGACCTCCAGGTCCGCTTGGGACCTTCGAAGAGGATCTGCACAAGCTACTAACCCTCAATGCTAAAACCACTTCTCAACTGCTGGTATTAGGAGATTTTAACCTAGGATTTAATGACCAAACAGATGTGCACGCCGTGACTATTGCCCACGCTATTAACTCCCTAGGTTTCTCCCAAAAAGTCAATAACCTCACCCATACGAAAGGTAGAATATTAGACTGGGTCGCCGACTCCAACTGTACTGCAGTTATCTCATCTATCTCGGCACTATCATGGTCTGACCACTCATTAGTGTCCTTCAACCTCCTAACCTCCCAACCATCCTCTACAGTCGTCCCTTTGGCACTTTCATGCCCAACAAGAAACAAAAAGAACACAACAATAGACAATGTCATACCCGCTATTCTTCCAACTTTAAATGCATTGGGCCTCATTACGACTCAGGCGGTAAGGGGTTTACGGCGGCGTAAACAGCGCCGACCCTTACCGCCTGATTCCGAGGTCCCTTAGCGCCATGGAGGTTTTAACACCTGCTTTCAGCAGGTGTTAAAATCCATGGCGCTAAGGGACCTTGATGTTAATTACGCCACCGTAATTTACGGTGGCGTAATTAACGCCTTCCCCACTCCCATTATGCCCTATGGGGCAAAAATGGGAATGGGGAAGGGTAAATGGGGATTGGGGACTTACCGCCCCGCCAACCTCGGAATGGGGCGGTAAGTCCGCCAACCACCATGGCTTAAACGTAGTTTACGCCATGGTGGTAAAGGTACGACCCAGGCGGTAACTTACCGCCTGGGTCGTAATGAGGCCCATTGCCTGACAATTTAGACCCCGGCACATTAGTTCATGAGTACAACAAAATCATGACTGATACTTTGGACAAAAGTGCCCCACTTTAAATGCGCACAAGCAAACCCAAACCCCATCTAAATAAATGGTTTACTCCCGAACTTAAGGCCCTACGCCTCACCAAGAGAAAATATGAATCCAATTGGAAACTATGTGCAACTGCTGAGAACAAGGCCAACCTAACATCTATTTCCCGTCAATACAAAAATGCAGTTTGTCTGGCTAAGAGAAATTCATACAATGATCGTATCGCCAACTCTAATTCAAGTATGAAGGAACTCTTTTCCATACTGAAGGAACTTGAGTCACCTATTGCCATACCAGACACTTGTACTAAAGATCAGACCTGGTGTACTGACATCCAACATGCTCTAACTAATAAAATTATCACCCTCCAAAATAAAATTCAACTGAAAAAAGATTTGCTCAACCTTCCTACTTTGTCACCACCTAAGGCTACCCACATGCCTCAATCTACCAAATTTTCTTTCACCAAAACCACCACACTAGAGATTGAAAAAATCATCCTTACCCTCAAACCATCTAATTGCAAAGGTGACATCTGCCCAGCACAGCTAATAAAAGACGCTGCCAGAGACTTATCACCATTTATCTCCAAACTTGTCAACGCATCCTTCTCCACAGGCATCATCCCAGCCAACTTAAAACAATCTTGGGTGCTCCCGTTGCTCAAAAAGCAAACTCTAGACTCTCTTATCCCCACCAACTACCGTCCAATCACCACAGTTCCATTTCTGTTGAAGATCCTGGACAAAGTGGCCTACATACAGATTCAAAATTACCTTGAACTGCACAAACTACTAGGATCTAGACAATCTGGCTTCCGCCCACTACATGGAACGGAAACAGCCCTGATTGACTTAAAGGCCCAAATAGATGAACTGAGAGATCAGGGTAAGACAGCCCTCCTCCTCCTACTAGATCTCTCAGCTGCGTTTGACCTTGTGGACCACAAAGTCCTCTGCAGACATTTGGACGCTGCCGCCCACTTCTCCACCCAAGCTATCAGCTGGATAGAATCCTTTCTGAGTGAGAGAACTATGAGAGTCTTTTCCCCATCGGCAGCAGCAGACCCTATACCCATCACTTGTGGAGTCCCTCAGGGATCCTGCGTCTCCCCGACTCTTTACAATATATTCACCAAACCTCTGTTTGATGATTTGGACAATCTCGGTATCACCTACACTAACTATGCAGATGATACACAGATTCTCTTCCCACTTTCTGGGGATCATAGCAAGGATAGGGAGTTGGTGAATAGAGTGTATCTCATCATTCAGGCATGGATGGCTACTCACGGTCTTTTCCTGAATGATGATAAGACAGAGTTGATCATTCTGGGCACACAAGCCAATATTAACAAATTGGGCCCGGACTACTCAGCTTTCAGCATAGATGGAAATGTCATCAAAGTCTCGAGGGAAGTAAAAACACTCTGTTTTTACCTCGACTCTACCCTGTCCTTCACTAAACAGGTCAACTCCCTAGCCTCCACTACTGCCTACACCTGTAAGCTGATTAGAGCAGGCAAGCCCTTCCTGTCCAATACCAGTTGTCTAATCTTGGCTAGAGCCTTAATTCTATCCCGACTTGACTATTGTAATGCCCTATACAGTAGTGCCAATAAAGCCACTACCCAAAGACTCCAAACTCTACAAAATAATGCTCTTAGAGCCGCATTAGGCATAAAGAAGAGGGAGCATATCTCCTCGATTAGGCGGCAACATAAATGGCTCTCCACGGATAATAAAATCCACCTAAAAATGATCTCATTGACCATTAAGGCTTTAAATAATGCTGCTCCTAGTTACTTGATGGACAAAATAAAAAGAAAAATTTCTAATAGACCCATGAGACTCGCCAACTCCAATTGTTTGGCAGTACCCAGATTTAGACTTGCCAAAATTGGTGGCGTTAGCTTCCCTGTGAGAGCTGCTAACCTGTGGAACGCCTTGCCACCCAACCTAAGAGCTGACCAACCCTTCCCTCACTTCAGAAGGAACCTCATCAAACATATTAACGCTAACAATGACTAGACACCTGAACACTCACAAGTGTAGCCCTACCCAATGCACCCTGATGTGACAGTAACCCTTATGTTTATAACTGCTAACTCTGTATATTGTTAACTGTACATTCATGTAAATACGGCAATTGCTAATTTGTACATTCAAGTAATTTTGTAATATTGTAAATTCATTCATATAACATTGTAACATTGTAAGTTTCGCATATACTTGTGGCTGCGCCCGGTAACCTAAGGGTCTGGAGCGCAATATAAATAAATAAACAAACAAACAAACAAACAAACTCTCCAATCCACCAAACCAATCCGTCCAGTCTACAAAGGCCCCTGCACCTTAAGGTATTCCCTGTCCGAGGAACACCGCTGTGTCCGTGGACTGCCGCGCTCCACACCTTCTTCTTCCACCTCAACAAATACATCATGTCAACCGCCTTTAATTCCCCCAACCTTCCCAGTCCCTCTTCACAACACCAAATGCCCCAAAAAAATGTTTCCCAACCGTGTCGCCCACCGTGTTATCCACGGATATCTGCGGATGTAACATGGCAGGCATTTCGGAAAAATATGACGCACATTGTGCTTTCCTCCAGCCATTCAGCGGGTGCGTTCCTTATCGGTGGCCATCACGCAGCCCTCAGGGCCAATCGGGGTCCTGTCCACGGAGCGAACAGGGAAATAGATCGGCGAGGCAAGATATCATTAATTTGTGGGGATCTACAATTTGCCTGTTTTAAAGAAAACTACTGGACGAATTTACACCAAATGTACAAAAGCACGCTTTCTGGACCAATCCACCGCTCCTGTTGCAAATTTGGTGAAAATCCATACAGCGGTTTGGGCTGTAGGCGTAATCAAATTCTTTTTCCATTACATCCTGCGGTAGCGGCCCTGTAGTTATGGTTAGGTTGCTAAACCCATATGAAGAGCACTTTTTGGAAAGTAAAGTTTCTATTTCGTAAAACTGTGTTTTCCTCCAGCCACTCAGCGGGTGCGTTCCTTATCGGTGGCCATCACGCAGCCCTCAGGGCCAATCGGGGTCCTGTCCACAGAGCAAACAGGGAAATAGATCGGCGAGGCAAGATATCATTAATTTGTGGGGATCTACAATTTGCCTGTTTTAAAGAAAACTACTGGACGAATTTACACCAAATGTACAAAAGCACGCTTTCTGGACCAATCCACCGCTCCTGTTGCAAATTTGGTGAAAATCCATACAGCGGTTTGGGCTGTAGGCGTAATCAAATTCTTTTTCCATTACATCCTGCGGTAGCAGCCCTGTAGTTATGGTTAGGTTGCTAAACCCATATGAAGAGCACTTTTTGGAAAGTAAAGTTTCTATTTCGTAAAACTGTGTTTTCAAGTGGTTGATACTACAGAACATCGGAAGAATGGATTCACAAAACGCAATGTAAGCAAGATTTTAAATAATATTTATTGAAGTGTGGATTGAAAGTGTACTGTATGCCATATGATGAATGTCCTGATTGATGAATGTTCAATTTGAGGCAAAGAACAGACATCGTAGGTGTGAATTGTCTCTGAAATGTATATGCAAAATAAGAATCTACTGTGTATATTTAACTATGAAGTGGTTACTGAAATATGTTTTTGACTTCTTTATTTTATGTAGTTATATAACCCCGATGTGTGCATGTCATGGGTTAAGCCTAATGGCCGACGGCTTTTTTCAATTGGTATTTGAACGATAATTATTAACAAGGGACATGTAATAACAATCATCTGGGATGACCGCCAGGCAACAATATGTCATTTTGCTGTTGCAGTAACAAGGAGCAACATGGGAGCGTATAGGTTCTAGAAACGTGCGGATGTCAAAGTGTTGCTTTTATTTCAATTTTAAAGCACTAATTTCTCCTCTGTAATCGAGCGCCATGTGTGTACATTATTCGTTGGTCATGGAAGATAATTTTTGGTGAAGAATGAAAAGACTTGTGTGAAATGAATCGATGATCGTTTTGGCATTAGAAGATGACGGTTAACAGTTTTATTGAAAATGAGAATGATACAAAGTTCGGTAGCTATGAACGTTATTTGAAAAAGTTAACCCAGTTTTCGTGTACTTAATTGAATGTTTTTTTCATTGTGTGAAAATGAAAAATACTTGTTATGGTCCTGAGGATTGTTGTTTTCTTCAAAGTAAAATGTTTCTTTCATTTTTGTAAAACGAAAGAAAAGTTTTGCATTTGGTGTAAATATCTGTGCTTAAGTTCCTTGTTTTGTGTTAGATAAACTTATGACGTCGATGATGACAGGGTACGTTTGGCTATGCTGTGCACTAACGTCATTGAAATAGGTGGAGCTTATTTTGAACGTATAATGATGCTAGCGTTATGGGCAGTCTAACGTAATCAGTGCTGCAAGGGCTTTTGAAGTTAGGGTGATAGAATCGTATTGAGTCTATCTACTTTATTGAGAAAAGTACAGTCTATAAGATTCTCTGTTTTAGTGCTATTTTTTAACTGTGAAAGGTTGTTCCTAAAGGATTTTTTATTTTAGATATTTATTTTTTGCACGAGAGGTTAGAAAGTGAGGTGGGGAGGAAAATGAGAGAAGAGACACCGACCACAAATGTGGAGCGGCAGGTGGACAGGGCAAGATGTTGCGGGTGTGTAACATCTAAGGTAGGGGGCAGTGTTTCTCATGCTCTTTGATAACAGCTTCAAAAGCACTTTGAAATTGCTCCCCCTGCACAGTGGTATTTTGCAGTATATACAGGGTACTGTTGTCTTCGAAAGATATGGATCAACAGCCTCTTTTATCGCTCACACTTTAGCTGATGGGATTTTGTGTCCCACAGAAGTAGGCTGTGTGGTTATAGTACTGACTGAGGAAAATGAGCTGGAGGAAGACAGCCTATTACTTGCTAAGAAAGAAACAGCCTTTCTGAGAGCATTGCAGTGGTTGGATTGGGTGTGGCAGCGCATGGAGGTGGTCCTGTAGGAGTACTGTACAGGTAGTCCGCGACTGAGTACAACTTTTCAGTGCATTTCACTTAGCTTTAGCAGTTTGGTACATTCCCAACAGTGGTAAAGAACTGCCTCACACATGATTCTCTCTTGGTGCTAGGGGTAGGTCCTTCCTCTACCTTCTTGGTCCCCTTCATTGTCTTTGGAAGTACTGTGCTTTTTTTGTTGTCTAGGTCCTGCAGCTGGTAGTGGTGGTGGCTCTTAGGGATTGGGATGGCAACAGCTGATGCCATTTTTAAGATAAATAGAAGTTTTGCTAATATTCCTCCAAGTATGTGCTGTATACTAGATTGTTAATGGATAATGAGTAAGAATAGGTGTAGGAGCTGTGCAAGGGTACATTTTGAGCTTGAAAGTTCCTCGATCAGTAGAAAGTGCAGTCCCGCACTGTTCACGAATCACGGACCCGAATGCAAAGTGCGGACGCATTTGTGAACACGTCATCATGCCGCGTGTGCAGTCACGTGACACTGTCTGGAAGGTCTGTGATGGCGTCAAACATCTGTGAATGTCGACGGATTAAAAAAACGGTGGAAAAAGTTGCGAAAAGTGTATAGAAATGTTAAAAATTATGCTAGAAGGTGAGAAATGGCAGAGTTTTAAGGGGAAACTTTGTAAATTGGACAAACATGTTGCTGTATTGGGGAGAGTATGATTGTAGGAAATTATCATGCACTGGTCAAAACCCATGACATTCACTGAAACACCTTTGTTAAAGGGATGTTATGGTTAAGTTGCAATAATAAAAAACTGTGAAATTCAATGAAAAAACGTTAAAGGGATGTTATGGTTACAAGTATAACCGAAAAACCTCAGAAATTCGTCAGTTATGATAAGCTAAGGAACCATAATCGCGCCACCACCGTGCACTGCTAAGACTAACACCCAGGACACCAAAGATGACATCACAATGTTCTTTCATTCAAATATATATATATTGCATATTTTAGCTCAACACATTTTAATTTACTATCATTATTGAATCGCAGGTCCAAAAAGGGTTCAGGACAAAACACTACTTTATTGCTGTTCAAACATTCAAACTTTATATTATTCCATTATCTGAAAAGTAATCGGAAAGGTTTCGAAGATAAGCAAGAACCATTTATATTGTCTGAGGCCGGGCTACATATCAGGCTAAGGCATGGGCCAGGAAAATACATTAACACTGTATTTACCAGCCAGCCCACGGCATTTCAGCTCAAAGAGGTGCAAACGCATTTGTCTTCCAAGGAATTTGAGCATCACTTCCACAGACACCTGACAGGCCTGCAAATGAAGCGACCCCTGTGTCTGGTAAACAACATTTCAAATTGGGAGTTGAGTTGTCAAGTTCACAAAGAACATGTTGTACCCAAAGAAATACATTCCCTTTTCTGACACTGTGCTTAATTTTGTATGCCAAACGTTGTAATGAACACACTTATACATGCTCAATCCTCTCTTTGCCATCCATTTGGGAGAAGACTATTTCTTGTGATCTAATTTTGTTATCCAATTTACCAGCTCGAGTCGAAAGGGGAAAGTTGGACACCAGAGAAATGGAATTAAGGAGAGCAATGCTGCAAGTCACTGAAAGGGTAAACTTCTTTTGAATAGAAAAAGGGCAACACAAATCACATGTGTTGTCTACAAAATCCAGTCAAAAGTCAGTGTAAAAGGTTATTCTGGAAATAAAGTAAATAAAGTGGAATGACGCAACAAAGAGGAGAACACAGCTGTGGAACAGCTGTGACCTAGTGATATGGTGCAAGAGGCATAGCAATACTTTGCCAGCTTGGGAACATGCAGAGGATCACTCTGAAGGTCCCCTGGCTTGGTCCATGTGTGTACTATGACCTATACTGAATTACCTCAAACCTGCAGAAAAAGGGGGCTTATTACGAGTTTGGTAGTAGCGGTGAAACAGATGGTATTTGGAAATGTTGACATTTTAAATGCTCTGATAGTGGGTTTTGGAACCCATCCACAAAACATTCCTGCTTGATAGTTGGGATATTCCCTCTAGTCACTATGGTGGTAACAATCCAGATGGAATAACTGCATGCAGTAACTCCACCTATCCGATAGGAGGAGTAGTACCCCGAATCGTGTGGTAGATCATGTAACTGCATGTGATAGTGGTAATTCCGTTCAGAGGTCGTGCTGTGAGCGGCCTTAGAGAAATTGATAAAGATGGCTGGGGAGTTGGTTTGAAGTGCAGGTGTCAAATAACTGAAAAGCACATAAAGTGTGAGGTAGAAGTGCTTTCTTGCTTAGACATGGCAGATTTAGGATTCCATGTATAATAGAAAAACCACAGAGTCTATTCTTGGCTATGTGATGCTAGACACAGTACCAAAGGTAGTGACTCAGTGATAGATTTCTTCCATCCTTGGCTCAGAGGGAGATGAGCATTTGTATTCTGAGAAAATAAGAAAGGTTTTCTTGGGATTTTGAAGAACTTCCAAGGTCCGCAAAACGAAACGTTGATGGCTGGAAGGTTTTGAACATATCATAACCACGTGCATAGCTCTGATCAACATTCCAGACCATCGTTGTTCAGCCTGCCAAGCCATTACAGAAGGGGAAAGACCATATGCAAATCGGGCTTGGTCCCACCTCAAAAAGGGTAGTCCTGTCCAAACGGCGACGTCATCCTTCCCAAGACATGTTTCGGCCTTGTTGGGCATCATCAGTGAGGAGTAGCTTGGGTCTTTAGGCCCCGCAGGCCTTAGACCCTCGTCTGAGCATACACGTCCCACTCGGGGTGACTACAACAATACCAAAAGTTGATGGCTAGAAGGTTTTGAACAAATCATAACCATGGGCACAACTGTGGACAACCCTCAGACCATCGTTTTTCAGCCTGCCAAGCTATTACAGAAGAGGAAAGACCATATGCAAATCAGACTTGGTCCCACCCCAAAAGGGGCAGTCCAGACAGAACCGCTAGGTCACATCCCTTCTGCACGAGATCACAAGCATATCATTATATATAATATTCGAACCTGTGATGCTATGTGTACTCTTGCTTCCAAGACAAGCGCGTTTCGCCTGAGCTATCCTCCCAACATGTTTCGGCCTTGTTGGGCGTCATCAGTGAGGAATAGCTTGGGTCTCTACATACATTGTGGTTCATACATACTCAGTGTTATTTTAGAAAAACTGTCGACTTTGTCATCAATAAGTGCTACATTTGTTTTCATTCCCGCCACAGTCCTTCTCTCGGCAGTGTTATATGTCCACCACTAACTGCAAATCTTTACTATTCCTCAAAAGGTATTCTAGCCATGAACACAATGATATAAGGACTGCTCTACCCTGCAACTGTCTAATGTATGTATGTTCTTGCAAATTGGATCCAAAGAAAAAAATTAAGTGGACCTAAGTTTACCCTACAAGTGGTAGATGTGCGGGGGAGGTATTAACTCGCCTACATTCGACTGGATATATGTTTGATTTCTTCAGTTTCAGATGCCAGGAATCTTTCTTTATCTAGATCCCTTGGCTGCTAAATGCTCCCTAATTACAGGGCTATTGCTAGTATTGCTCAAAAGAGAAGCACATATGCTGTTGATATCTCGCATCTGGCCAGCTCAGAATTGTACCCGCAGGCTCTGCAAAAGTCAATAAATGAGCCATTGAGGTGGAGTGTGACCACATGAATGTAGTTTGGCCAGTTATACTTTTTACTCACCCTTAAATTAGTAATAGAACAATTATATAATGGCAATCGTGTGACCAAAGATGTGGATTTATTGTAGTCCAATTGTCTTGTGAACAGACAACACATGTTTCAACACAAGATCTTTCTCAAGGCTATTGTTGACACATGATCATAACAGAGATATTAAATAATAATGTTAAAACTGTCACATTAAGAGTAAATTATGCATACCATTATCGTGGCTAGGTGCAGGAAAACAAGAAAGAGAAAGAGGGCAACTCCAAACAAAAAACCGAAGGTAAGCAGAATTAAATAACTTATGATTCAGTTCCTAAAATACCTAACTGGTTAACATTCTGTATATCAATATTGTTGGGTGAACACTTAAGTTTGTTGCAGTGAGTTGCCAATAACTCAATATTACAATCAATGTATTTACTGTGGATGAGGTGAAGCACCCAAAATCCAGTCAAACCAAATAGTGGTTAACTAGTCCCATAGGTGATCATGCACATGACACCTATGAACATGTGATTGATAGGGCACGAGTTAACTGGTTCATTAGGGTTGATCCTAAAGTGCATGCATGGGTATGCATGATATACCATGTTGAGTACATTAGAATAACGATGAAAACGCACCATTGGTGTCTAATGGATTTGGACTGTTGAATACTTGGGCTAAGTGAACCTCAGATCAGTCTAGCAATGATCGTTTGGAGGTGTGTCATTCCTGATGTCAAATAATGGGTTTAGTGGCACTTACCCATGTGCCCTATACAATCCTTCAAACAGTCTCAGAGTGCTCTCGTTCTGCTCTGGCAGATTGTCTTCTCTGGCTGCAAAATGTTCAATGTGTCTAATATTAGGCTTGTGAATACGGTGTACAAGCTTAGCCGGCCTAGAGTCATGGAGCTCTATAAGTCCTTATTCGTTCATATATATCCGTAATATTGCAGTGAGTTGGCTCTATTGTAATATATAATCCTACAAAAAGCAGGATGATAAAATATATCAGGGTACATATATCCTTGTCATATTCGATGTCGTGGTTGATAAATAAAGTGTTCTTTGATAAGATAACAATTTGGCAGTTAATAATAGAATCTTTTGTTACAGAAGCAGGTTTGCCGACATACTAAATTCCTCCAGATAGTGTCACATGGGTGGGACTCACCTCTTGACGGATGGAATGTCTGGTTAGTTAGGGCATCCTCGACTGGAGGCCCGCGGGTGTCATGCGCGTGGGCGCCATTTTGATTCTGATATTCATGATGTCGGGGTGCGTGTGAGACCACGTGTGCCAATGCTCAGATTTCCACATGTAGTCTGCTCATTCCCATATGCATGTGTAATGTGCGGGCCATCAGTGTGTTTCTTCAGGTTTGTCCCTCGATCCTAGTGTTCATGACTGATGAGGTGTGCTCAGCTAATGTTTTTGTGCATTTTGCAGAATATCTTTCATTCCACAGCATATGTCTCATTTAATAATGTGCCTCCGACGCTACTGCGCATGTACAGCAGCACTGCTGCATTTTGGGCGTGGCAGATCGTCCGTAGCATATGCTGGATAGTGTACATTTCCTTTTGTCTCTCTGGTGCTACTGAGCATGTGCAGTGTCACTACTGGGTGTGCTGTGTGGCAGATAATCTTGCGCGTGCGGCAAAATATCTCTAAATCTGCAATCGAGTTTTTATTTAATGTCATCCCGTCTGACCCTTCTCTGCATCTAAAGTAGCCACGCTGGGGTTTGGATTGGCACAGCACCCTGTGCATTTTGTGTACTGTCCTCATTACATGGAAAGATTTTCAACCCTACCGTGCACGTTTGACGGCCCTTCTAGATGTTTAGTGTGGGAGAATATTTTATGGGTTTTGCAGAATATTTTAATTCCTTTTTTTTCATGTAATTTGTCCCACAGCCCCTTCTCTGTATATAGGCATCGCTCCTAGTGGTTTGGTGTGGCTGATCAGCTTTTGTGTTTTTCATTAGGTTTTGTCCCTTTGTTCCTACTGCGCATGACTGAATGGGGGGTGTGTTTTGGGGCGGTGGCTGATTTGTCAGTATATTTTTAAATTAGCTTGTCCCTACGTGCCCTCTGCACATGAATGGAGAAAGCAATCGCTTGTTGGCCTTAAAAAGTGAATATCCATAGCTTGGCTAATAAGATTTCCATAGTTTCTGCCCAGTGCACCACTTCAGCTTGAGCCCGAAGGTACCCAGACATCTTGAAAATTGCACTTACAATTATGCAATGTCATTGGCTAAATCGTGCATTTTCTGCTTCTACAGAAATCCCCATGCGGTTCAATGACACTGAGCATTGCATTGGGGATATACCCTTTTCAGTGCTTCATATTATCCCTGTACAAGATTTTCATGCAGGCAAAAAAAACAATGGATTCTTATGGGATCCGCCTCGGTTTTGCACTTGTCCAAAGCAACGCAGTCTCCATAGGAATCCATTTGCAACAGCTGCCTCCTACAAAGTGCAATTTCCAGGCACCGGTTACTTGTCCACGAGGAGGGGAAAATGAGTAATAGCAAGTTTGCTCCGCTTTTATTCTTTCCCTTTGCCCTCCCCCTCATGGGTGGGAACAATTGCATGCAGGGGACCCCACAGTACGGAAGTGCTAACATTGGTGGTCCTGTGCATGCAATTTACATTGAATATAAAATGAGGGTGTATGCGTTTTGAAACGTTTCTTGCTCTTCCATCCACAGGAGGGAGGGGGAGTCACGGAAGTTATTAACCTTCCAGAATGGGCTTTCCCTACCAATCGACATTGCTGAGAAGTTGTCAGAGCGTGCACACATCTGCATCGCTCCACCCTCGGATCAGGATTATGAAGCAACACAATTGGCAGAAGAAATTATAATAATGTTATTTAATAAATAGCATTAAAGCCAGAGAGCGTCTGAAGCAGGGGCACTGCATTGAATATGTATTCTAACATCAAACATTCATTTTTAATCCTGGTTTGTGCTACGAATGACTTAAAAAACAGTTCTCCTTCAGAAGGTAAATATGTGTGTCCCATGATACCTTCTAGAACAGAAACATATGTCTCTCATGACTGCCGAACTATTTGTGTATGCAAGGCGAGCCACAAATGTTGCGTCTGTTTTGGCCTTTGTCACAATACAACAACAAAGTCTGACTTTGCTCCGACGTCTTTGCTGAATTTTAAATACCTCAGCACACAGGTTAAATAATCGCCTCGGTTTTCTCCCATGGTGCATCATCTTTGCTATTTATTCCTATGAAAGTTCAACCTTCCTATTTTATTTTAATTGCTGTCAGTCCTGCTACGTGCAGTACCTTTGGCTAATCTCACTTTCTCATAAACTGCTTCCCTTTGCATTTAGCCTCTCATTGCTGGGTGACGTTTTGCAAACACGCAGTGGCAGAAATTACCCTATTTTCTAAACCAGACAACGATAGAAGAATTGTTTATTTTTAATCATGGGAACACCAGCGTCCTAATTTACAGAAAAAGCGCTAAATCTGCGCAACGCCGTTAGCGCAAGCGTGAACATTGTGCTGTTCAAATGTACTGCATTGCAAAAAAGTAGCGCCTTACATGCTCAGAATATGCCCCCAGGGCAACATGAACATAGCGCTGTCAAAGTACTCTGCGCAACAATGTGAAGTGTGACATTGGCCGGAACGATGGGAAAGAAGTAATCAAGCATTACTTACCAGCAATCACCATTACTTCCACATCTCTTCTGTGTCCAACAAGTCCTCGTCCCAGTACCTCCACTAATCTGCACCGCACCAATACGACATGATGACCGTACCCTCAAGTCCTCGTCCCATTAACTCCACTAATCTGCAACCCCAATCTTACATGAAAACTGCACCGACAATTTCTCCTCCAGTACCTCCAGTAATCTACACCCCCCAATACTACATAAAGGCTGCACCCACAAATGATCGTCCCAGTGCCTCCACTAATCTGCATCCCCAATCCCACACTAAGGACTCACCCACAAGTCCTTGTCCCAGTAACTTTGGTAATATGTACCCCAAATCCATCATAAAAACTGCATCCACATGTCCTCATCCCACTACCTTCACTAATCTACTCCCCCCAATCCTACTTTAAGGCTGCACCCATAAGTTCTCGTCCCAGTGTCTCCACTAATTTACACCCCAATCGTACATTACGGCGGCACCCACAAGTCCTCATCCCAGTACCTACACTAATCTGCGCCCCCCAGTCCTATACTAAGGGCACCCTCACAAGTCCTCGTCCCAATACCTCTACTAATCTGCGCTCCCCAATCCTACATTAAGGCCACATCCACTAGTCCACATCCCAGTACCTCCACTAACCTACACCCTGAAATCCACAACTCTCTATGGCCACTCCCCTTCCTCACTGTACTTGCCCAAACAAGGTGAAAACTGACATTCATGCACTCCAAATACACTTCACTTCAATGGCTGCTCCTCTATTGCACAGCACTGACACCAGGTGTAGGATGAAATGTTAAATGTCTGAGTGAAATCCTTCAGAATCTGCTTGCTTTAGAGGTCCATGATGAACCCCAGTCCACCTTAGTAGGCCTCCACCACTCTCACATAATTTGGCAACAACACTCTCTTGACAACATCTGACTGGATGTCCCCTCCATATGCCTTGCACCTAGGAGCACAACAATTGGACTCCCACTGATGCACTCATCTTGTTGGTTGGTGAACACACAGAACTGTATACTGGCCCACACTCAACATCCGTTCTGAAAAGGGTACAGTCACATACCCAACAGTATTGGATCTTTCACAGACCCTAGGAGGCCTTTTTCAGTACGATGGTGGAGTCAGCCGTACAATGTTTCAAAGTGCAAGGACACTTGCAAGCTATGTACCATGAACACCCATGGCCCAGTTTAGAATTGACCACTTACCTCCCTCAACTCTTTAGGCCTGAGTCTTTCATGAATTACACCTTGCAGATATCGTCCTCCAACATGATCACTTGGTAGTACCAGGACAGTCACCTCTTTAATGGGTTCCCCTTGAATCACACTAAGCTGCAAAACAACAGCCAACCACATGGTTCGTGCTGCTACACCTTGGTCATTTGCTGTTCAGGTGATATAGTCCTCATGTGAGGTGGGGAGCCCATAAATGAACACTACGTAGAAGAATGAGCAATCTGGAGAAGTGAATGGGCAGAGGTGAATGAGCTGTCTCCGGATTCTTCAAATATTCCAGTGCTCGAGAACATCTGGCCATACACGTAAACAAATGTGTACCCACCCTTAATAAGAGCCCCAAAACATCTTCATAAAAATACCTCCAATCACAAAATGGATCCGCACATCGCAACCGATAGACACACAATTCAAAACATACTCAATCACAGCTGATTCATCGAAAGCAAACATGCAATGTTTCTGCACTATAAATGGAATCAGTCAACCACAGCTTCCTACCCACACCATTGTGATGCTCCATTCCCTACTAGCAAAACTCATGTCCACATGGCCTTATAGGCAAGACAGTCAAAGTAATACCACCATGCATACCTCAAAAAACACCAATCATGAATCACCACCCATGATTGACCCTTAACCCTTTAGACCCCAATGGTCTTGTATATATTTTGTATTGATTGTGTTGTGTTGGTTTAGTAGGATTGCTGTGATTCTTTTACTGTGTGTTGAGTTACAAAGGCCTTGTAATAAATGTGTTTATATTTTTGATATATAGACCTGTCTTGGAGTAATTTGTAAGTGTCCTTGCTCTGTGTGCTCATTGAGCTCTTTCAGTCACCCTCACCCCTCCTGAGATTTAGTCTTGACCGCCTGCCATAGCTACCTTGATTGGTCTGGCTTGTCCAGTGGTTGCCCTGTTCCAAGAAACTAGGCTGGCCTTCTGAACCTCTGCCCACCAGGTCAGATTTCAGAAATCCATCTTAACACTTATATAATATAATTGCAAGAATTTACAGAGAGAACATTTACAATAAATTATGCAGTGAAGATACACAGGAGATACAGAAGGTGGGGTCCGGGAATTCCAAATGACCCAACTGGACACGTGTCTGGCTAGTGGGGAGTTATTGCAGACATGGGGATGCTTGATCCGGCGTTGCGAGCCAGGTTTTGACTTTGCTCTTGAACGTGTGATAAGATGGTCTGATCTGAGAGGGTTAGGGAGTGCATTCCACAATTTGGCAGTGAGGACTGGGAAGCTAGACCCACCTGCTTTCAGCAGCTTAAATCTTGGCATATGCAGGGAGTGGGCTTGGGATGATCTGAGCGGGCGGATGGAGGTGTGGGGTGTAAAGCAATTATCCAGATATTCAGGGGCAAGGTTAGACTGGCACTTATGTGTAAGTGCAAGGGTTTTGAGGGATATTCTTTTAGCAACAGGGAGCCAGTGTAAGCTGCGTCTGGTGTCGGAGATGTGTTGTTTTCTAGGAATATTTAGAGCCGCCCTGATGGCATTATTCTGGCTTACTTGTAGCTTGTTAATGTTCCTTTGGCTAGTCCCTAAGTAGAGGGCATTACAGAAGTCAATTTTTGACATCATGAGGGTTCTGGCAAGGATGATGCAGTTAGCAGCGATGAGGAAAGGTCTACAAGCTTTGATCAGTTTACAAGTATAGGCAGATGCGGATACCACAGCATTAGTTTGTCTCGTGAGAGACAGGGTGGTGTCAAGATAGATGCCTAAAGGTTTTGTGTCATTGGACAAGGTGGGGTCAAGTTTATTGAGTCTGGAGTGAGAGCCTAGAGTGAGTAACTCTGTCTTTTCATCATTTAGACATGTTGCGCCTTCCAAGCCTGGATGACTAGATAGACATCATTAAGATTAAGGGCTTTGGAATCAGTCACGTAGTCACCCGTGATAGGGATGAGGATCTGGGTATCATCCGCATAATTAGTGTAGGTGACACCCGGATAGTCAAGAATATCAAAGAGTGGTTCGTGAACACGTTGTACAATGTGGGTGAGACACAGTACCCTTGCGGGACCCCACATGGTACTGGCAATGGTTCAGCAGAAGCGGATGGGGAGAAAACCCTCATAATTCTGTTAGCCAGAAAAGATCTAATCCAAGAGGTAGCTTCCTCGGAAAAGTGGGCGGCAATTTTAAGGTGATGACACAGAATCTGATGGTTGACCAGATCGAAAGCTGCCGAGAGGTCAAGCAGAAGTAAAAAGGCCAATTTGCCATTGTCTTTTAGGTCTTCAATTTGCATTTTCAGTCGATGAGGGCAGTTTCTGTTCCATGCCTAGGTCGGAAGCCAGATTGTCGGAGTCCAAGGAGTTTATCAGAGTTTATTGGAATTTAGATAGTCCTGAATTTGTAGATAGGCAGCCCGGTCCAAAATTTTCAAGAGAAAGGGCACCGTGGTAATAGGCCTGTAGTTGGACGGGTTGCTAGGATCTAAGGAGGGTTTTTTTATAAGTGGGATGACCCACACATCCTTAAGGTTGTCAGGGACGGTGCTTGATTTGAACGAGGCATTTATAAAAGCGGTGATGAAGGGGGCTACGTCATAGGCAGCATCCTTGATGACGGAGCCTGGACATGAGTCACCTTGGCAGTTAGACGGTTTCAGTTTTTTGATAATATTTTCCACTTCCGTGAAGGACAAGGGTGAGAAGCTGAATGCTATAACGGAGTGTGTAGAGTGTGCGATTGGTGTGGTTTTGCTGAAGGATGTGTTTGGTTGTGAGTCCATGAGTAGACTATGTTTTTTAGCATTGATTTTTGTTTCCAGAGTCGAGATTTTATCAAGGAGTGCTTTTTGGATATTAGTACACCATGTGGTGTCAGTGTTTCAGTTGCCAGAGGGGGTAGTGGGAGATTCAAGTTATTTGAGTATCTTGACGAGCTCTTTGGTTTTGGAATCAGCCTGTGAGATACGCTTATTAAAGGTGTCCATGTTTGCTAGGAGTATCGCCTCTTTGTAATTAGAGGAGGCTATGATGACAGTACTTTTGTTGGCATCAGAGAGAAGACTTTTCCAACATGCCTCAGCGTTTCTTTTGGCCTGATGTTGCTGTGCATGAATGATTCAATATGGTGATACATGGGTGAGGGCCACTGTCTCTGAAGATGAGAGTTGTCTTACATTGAGTGTGTACATGCCTGCTTGATCATATATGCCTGTGCTTTGTGCTATTGGTTACACCTCCACAACATGCTGCTTGGAGTCAGTCTCCCTGGGATGTAGCAGTGTACATGTTTTTGGTGAGGGGTAATGCAGTTGCTTATATTTAGTGGAACATTACATTTACAACCTGTCATGTCAGTCTTGTATGCCGTTTCCTGACCTATGTCATGTCTAGTAACCACTCCATTATGCATGAACATTCAACACACCTTACTCTCACATTCCATGTAAGAGGACGGTCCAGATGACAAGTATGCATGTGGATGATGTGTACGTCTGCTGTGCATTGCTGGTGAGGTGTGGCTGTCAGAGGGCAAAATGTTTTTCTCATGTGTCATTAGTACTGTTGCTGCTGTGTTCCTGGTAATGTGAGAAAGAACTGTTGATAGTGAGGGGTGTGTAACCTCACATCATGTTAATAATGTTCACACATGTGTGTGTTTTGTGAGTGACTAAATTGCTTTTAGCAAGAACATTTGCATGATAGGCCAAGGGCATGTTGAGGGTATCAGAGACATGAAGGAGGAGGGAGGCCAGTGTATGCCCATGGAGTGATGCACTACTAACCATGGGTGGTAATATGGGGATTCAGCTCATGCTGTCTCAGGTAGGGTGGTAGGTAGAAGGTGTTTAGAGGCATGTGTCACGGAATGTCTTTACCGTGCAGAGGAGGGTAAAATGCACTTTCAGGAACTGTGACGGTGAGTGTTCAGTCCACTGTTGTTGAGAGTAAGTATGCGTATTATCGGACATAGGCTAAGTGGGTCTGCCCGCTGGATCTCACATTAATGTACCAGCAGAGAAGTAGTCTACCCTTGTACTCACTCTGGACGTGTTATGGGCCTACAGAGATGCTGACAGGAATTGAAGGTGTTTAAGTCTTGCAATGGGTGACAATGCAGGTATAACGATGTGCAATTCATCAATGCAAACACTGATAGTTTGTGCAACTGTATGTGGGACACATCTCAGGGGTAGGAGGTTTTTTGACAGAAGGGATTACATAGCGTGTGGCCCACACCCTGCCTGGGAAACAGCACTGGGCATGGTGATGTGACTACTCTTATTGGTACTTTACCCACTCTGCCCTTTTCCTCTTTCCATTCCTGAACATCTGAGTGTGTAGCATGCAGGACCCGGTGCAAGAGTTCAAATGATATGTCACCTGACACGGGAAAAGTACTGCACATCTGTGCAATACATGCTATTGACAGGAAAACTCCCTGGAAATTGAAACATGCCTGCCACATGTCCTTTCCAACTTAAGCATTACCTGCCACATGCATCTGCTTTTAGGGCCATCCATAGTGACTTGCTGGTGGGGATTGAAGGTGAGTAATGTGGCAGTCATGCACAGTGTCTGACAGTGTGAGTAGAATCAACGCTGAGATATATTAAGCCAGGAACCTCCTACATTACGTACCTGTATTTTCTTTGTCATGTACAGACACAGTCAAATGTTGGGACACACGCACCTGTCATCCATCCATTGGTGTAGGAGGAGTGGTCGTCCTCACACTGTGTGAGTTCTGTTGCAAATCATCTTATGTTGCTTCTTCTATTGCACATGCTATGATACCTGTGGTAAAGGTAGAACCACCTATTGTGTTATGTACTGGAAAGAGGAAGAGGGAAAACATGGTTATTGAGGCTTGGAGCCGTATTTGCCCTAAGGCGTTCTTGCAGGTGGATGAAGGAGTGATGGTTCATGCTGCCTGTGAGTTGGCATTTGTTTCTACTAGCTGGGGTGAGCCAAGCAACTCTCCACAGACTTCTCTTTGTGAATAACTGTGTTTCTGTTGCTGCTTCTGGTGTAAGTGTATCTGATCCGTATCTGTAGGAGGTTTTGGTACACAAATGACACATGTGTTGCAGCCACTGACATTCAGGGGTAATTGAAATGGTTTTCATGAGTTGTCTTCCACTATGGATGGCCTATGTAGGATGGTCATATGGCAAATGTGTGAGTTAGTATACACGGGTGAGCCTTGTAACAGTAGTAGTACATCTGCCTCTACACATATTAGCTGTGCTGTATTAGGAGGATGATCTGGCAATAGTGTTGGTATGGTCTTCCCAAGGCAAGACATACCCTTCCCCATTAGTGGTGTCAGAGGTGGTACATGTATGTTTCATTTGTCAGTGATGTGTTGAGGCATGTGTGGATGTGCTGATGTGTGTGCTGGTGTGTATATGCTGTGCACAGTGGTTCATGGAGGGCATGCAGTGCACTTTGTTAATCAGGGATATTTGGACACAGCGCTGGGGTCAGGTGACAGCAGGTTGCCGTGTGGCTGAGCACCCATGGGACATGTTTGCTGGGCAGTCAGTGTTTTGGGTACTGTTAGGGCTGGGCTGCATTACCTGTTGCACATAGCTGTGCAAGCACAAGCTTGACATGACGACATGTGGATGGGCCTGTGGCGCTCCAGCAACCTGATACAGTGCAGCCCAGCCACAAAAAGAGGTGCAGGAGAAGGGGGCAAGCATTACCCGGTACATGGAGGGAGGGTGGGGGCAGGAATCCATTTAATCTTTTTCCAGGGAGCAGGGCAAAGTAATACCCCATGAATCTGTGTTTAACAGGGATAGCCAACAGGGGAGGGACTGGAGACGGGGGTGAGACAGGGGCCAGTATCATAGGGTGGTTACCACACAGGTGTGAATAGGTTGTGTTTGTTCCTGTAATTGTGCAAGCAGACCTGTGCCTCCACAGACCTCTAACAGTTGTTGCCTGGGCCAGTGGTTAGGGGTGAATATCAATGGAAGTGGGGGCATTGACTCAGAGAGACACAGAGGGTGGGCTTTTGTCTCATTGGCAAAGCATGTAAGTGGCAACTGGTTGAGTTGGTGTCGACCATGACAGGTCAGGTGAGGGTGGAGGGGGGATGCCTCAGAGGTGGGTGCACTGACACAGGGAATGCCAAAGTGGTAAGATAGCAACCCAGAGGAGGTGGGTGCAGATACATGGAGAGAGGGGCAGCTAACGGGAGCAGGTTGAGTATGGTGGATTTCACATAGCGATTGGTACTGTTGAGGGCCTTGTTAGGGGGCTGGATTGCTGACAGAGGGTGTGGGTCCTGTGTGTTGATGTGGCAAGGGGCATAGAGGTTGGAGGAAAAACCTGGCTAGTAAACTTAAAAGCAAAAAAAGCTGTTTTGATGACACAGATGCGGATTGTATTCATGAAATACTGAAATTCTCACTAGCACCACTCTTGCAATTTTATATGCTGAAAGTGGAAGCCATCTTATTTTTTTTTTTTGATTCGTTTTATTTTATACAGGAAACCCTGATAAATTTAACAAATTCTTCATTTCCTCGTTGCTTCATACAATATGGTAAAAAATTCACATTTCCACCGACTTCTTTTGTCGCAAGTTTGTCGTTTAAAGATTTCTAGAGCGAACAGTAGTGAGTAAACTACTTCTTTTAAGCCATCTTATTATATGGACTTGATCTATGCTTGTGTAACATTGATTCAATCCTGGACCAAATTCAAGGTCAATTATGGAAATCCACACTGAGATTATCAAACTCTTTACTAAACTGTATATTGCGACAGGAGCTAGGTATCTCAGCTCTATTAGTGAGATTCCACTGGCGACAGTTAACAAACTATGGAAAAATGTTGTTTCCACCTCACCAATCGCTCTACAAGGAATTCCTAATTATGATCAAGAATCGAGCGCCTACCTCGTTGGTCACTTTCTCAAATCTCATGATTAATAAACTCGATGAATGTGGCTTAAAACCAATAGATCTCGATTATCGCTCGGCTTATGTAAAGAAACGATTATATGAGCATGATTGGCTAATCACACTGAATGATATGCATTCAAAAAAATTAGACTCTCAAGCAGCCAAATTTGCTACTCTTAAAATACCTCGTGGAGCCTACCTGTTACAATTTCCGGCTACTTCCCATCGTGATTTATATTTGAGATTTAAGCTCAATCAACTTCACACTTTTGAAAAAACAGTTAATTGGAACGAGCACTCTGCGAAGAGACAGTTTCCATGGTGTAGATTTTGTGATGGAAATATCTGCATGGAAAATTTAAAACATCTAACCATGTACTGTGTTCACTTTGAAGCCCTGAGATATTCGTTTATTGGTCCTAATGTGCTAGGCATGACACAAGATGCCAGAGAATTGTGCTGGAAGAAATTTAAGTGGGGATACTTATTCAAAGTAATTGTCTTATTGTGTATATTTCTTGAGAGTTTGGTTGTGGAATTAGACAAGAAGGAAGAGAAAAAAATATTATCCTATACCAATGAATTATCCTTCTAATAAAAAAAAATAAGAAGAAAAAAATGCACTACTCCTCCAAGTAACATTTTACATTTTTATATGGAATTGAAACTATGAATGTTAACCATTTTTATGTTATGTATAATGAATTCATTAATGAATCATCAATATCTGTTATAATGTTATAAAAGTTTGTTAACCAAACTAATAAAACAACTCCTTTAAAAAAAAAACTAAAAAAAATAGAGGTAGGAGGACACACAGGGGGCAGTAGGGGTTGAGGGTGGCAGAGGTACTGCAGGTGTAGGGGTTTATGACGGGCATGGCAAGGGGTTGTAGACACTTGTTCCTCAACTATTCATGTATAGGGGAGAAGGGTGCATTCTGGAGAAGCAGGCGTCATGGCCACAGAGCAAGGACCACAAGTTCCATCACATAAAGGGTCCATATTTAAGCCTGCCCCGCCCGCCCGCAAGCGCTTCGCGTTAGTCTGCTTATAGCAGCGTAACGCTCACCGGCGCCTGAAGCACATTTTACCTGATTCCAGCAATGCCAACGCCTGAAGTGCATCTTACCTGATTCCAGCAATGATCATCGCCTGCAGCGCATCTTACCTGATTCCAGCAATACCATCGCCTGAAGTGCATCTTACCTGATTTCAAAAGCCACTGCAGTCGGAGCACATCCTTACCTGATCCCGGCATCCAACACTTACTAGGGAGCCCATCTTTGTCCAGCATCCTTGCGGATCGAGGCATCAATCACCCGCCGGCAGATCTTCAGATAGCAGCATCCCGTCTGACTTTGCCAGGTCATCCCTGCAAGAGAAAAGGACAAACAAGGTTAGAAACAACATAGAGACATTACGCTAAGGTCGCGAGCAACACAATCCTCGCGCCTGACCTTAGAACCAAACTTACCATCTATTGGGACATCGTAAACTCCTCAGGCCTCCATAGGGGCTCGCTTCCAGCACCGCAATTCCGCTGGGCCTCTCATCACCTATTGGGGAGAAGGAAAGACATTACAATGGATACGGACAATAATCACGGAAAAAAGAAATTGCAAAAGAATACGGACAATAATCATTGTTGAAGAACACTTACCTTTGAAGTGGATCAGCCACAGCCGGTCTGGGCTGCCACGCACATGGATCAGTGAAGAAACTAGGTCTATCTAAGGCGCCCCTGCAGTGAGAAGCAGGACGGAGAGATCACCATCATAAATAAACAGGTGAGACTATATGGGTAGGCGCATGCTCACCACATTCTGGGAAGAAGGGTTTGAGGGTAACCACAGCCATATCACAGCATTCTCACGTCCTCTCGTATTCTCGCAGGGGCAGTATCAACAACCAGCGCAGTCCACAACACAGGAGCAGGGGAAGAAGTTTGACACAAGGGAGCCAGTTCCAGGGAGGGCTGCAACCGTGCCCCAATGTCCCAGCAGAGACCAGGTGAGCGTAACAGCAGGAGAGAGAGTGGGTGTATGGGCAGGCCTCCACAAACCAACGTTGCCTCAGATGATAGGCAAAATGGTCCGACCCTGCCAGGGGTGGTGGCAGGGCAGCAGAGGTGGAGTGGGGCTACACCGTACTTGGAGACAGAGGCAGGGACATCAGGTGTTATGCCCACACACGCAATGTGCAGCAGGGTAGGAGCAGAGATGTGTGTGGGTGCGCCCCACCACCGGTGAGATGTGGAGGACGCGATCACTAAGGATATGGGATGCTTGCAGTGGTACAGGGTGCTAAGGAGTCATGAGGGTGCATTTATGGATTTATATACAGGGCATGATGATGACTGTGGGGAGGTACAGGACATTGTAGAGGATTACATACTGGAGATGGGGTTAATTAGATGTAAGTGTCAGGGGTAGGGATGGAATTGCATTGAAGTGGGGAGAGAGAAAGGAAGGTAAACAGGTACGGTGGCTGGGCAGCTGTTGTTTTTCCCCATTGCAGCATTGGTCCAGAGGAACCCCGCATCAAGATAGCAGTCAGATGAGCGTGAAACTGAGTGGGCAATGGCATGGTAGATGGGGTGGAGTTCGGAGCAACAGGGATGTGTGAAGGAGGTTGTGGGACACTGGGAGTTGAAAGCCTGAGGGAGGTGTGCGGTGCGTCAGCAGGGTCATCTGGTGTTAAGGTGGTGGTTTTGTAAGTGCAGGTGGTGGATGGAAGCAAGCGGGGGGGTGCTACATGGAAGACTGTGATAGGAAGTGGAGGGGCGATGGGCAGGGGTACAGATGGAGGGACAAGACAAAGGTGGTTCATCGAGGGTGAAAGGGATGAAAGGGGAAAAGGGATAGTGTGCAAGCAGTGACCAAGAACCTATTCAGTGTAAGTAGTTGACCTACTTGGCCCTCAATGAGCCATTGTGGTTGCACTTGATGCATGTGACTCAGGGGAACACATGGTATGGAGACATTGTGTGAGGGGCTGACTTTGCAATATAGGGATTTTTGGCCCTGTAACATGGACACTTTTCTTCCTACTTGACATGAGTGTGGATGTGGATGTGGTTCATGCACTTTAGGGCAAGGATGTCAATGAGGCGACAGTGTACTTTTAATGTTACAGGGCATACACTGTTTGCCAATCCAAGAGACGCATTCTCAAGGTGTTGTTATGGGCAAGCTGAATTAGCCCGATTTCATCAGGGAAGGCCATCGGGGATTTGGATTTAGTGTGTTCCACAGGGGTTGTAATTTTTGTAACGTAGGTTTGTACTAACTGGTTGTGTGTGTCCAGTTCCTGTGCACTTTAGCCTTTACTGTTAATCTTACCTTCTTTCTCAGTCTTGGTGTTCCTCACTGCCAGTGACTCCCTGAAAGCCCTCTGGCTCCCGCAACACAAACAGGAATCAAGAATTAAACAGCACTGACCAGGGTGTTTGAATGTGTGAGGAGGTGCAGGCGCACCCCCTACACACGCTCAGAAGTGCAGTTCCCCAGCCTGCATACACCATGGGCATGCAAGGCTGGGAACGCAAACCTCCCTAGCCTTGCATGGTCCATTGGACATGTGCACTGGGGAAAAGAAACTGTCAAAGGGAAAGCACATTTCCCTTTGCAGTTTAAGCCATGGCTCATCCATAATGGGCGAGAATACTGGCGGGTTGCTGCCCCCTCACCCATTATGGATGAGCAGCAGCTGTATTATACAATTGATTCCCTGAACCCCTCTATTTGGCCTTAACACGCTCTCTTCCCTTTATGAATGATCTTCTATGCGAATCTGTGTTCCCCACATTCCCAGGCTTCCCCGTTTTCGGTCTGTCTAGAGAGCTTCTTCAGCAAGTGCTAGCCACCCCTGTAGGCCAGGGAGTGATCCAAGTGGTCAGAGTAATTTTGCAGCTTTTTGGGTCCTTTTAGTTTTAAAAGACCTAAAATGGATCTAGCAGACAGAGAAGGGCCTGACCTCAGCATAATATTCCGGCAAGAGCCAGAGAATATTCAGTGGGTGGAAAAGCACATGCTTTAATGTGCAGACTTGGCAGTTCATATGTCCTCTAACACTACATTTAAGGGCTGACAAATCTGAAAGTGGGTGTATAGGGCAGCAGGGGCAGCTGGTCTTTAATGGACGATGAGACGCTCTCCCGTTACCCATTGTAGATAGGCCAAAGCCGGGCCATTGAAACGACAGAGTGTTCCCTCAGCTTCAACAAACAGTTGATGGAGTGCTCCCGGGCTGCCTTTACCTGTCATGTACACATGGTTGAGATATCAGAACATTCAATGTATGCGTTTGGTGAAAGGCACGGAAACCTGGGCTGATCCTGGGTTTTTAGTGCCTTTCACCACAAACGTGGTGTTATTCCACAATACATCAATGTAGTAGCGCAACACAGCTAATCACAATGCGCATGGTAATATGCAGAAAGGTCAGGGGCAGGTGAAGGCTAAGTCAGACCGCTTACTTTTGAACAAGCAGCCATAAAATATTTGTACTACGTTCCACCTGTGAAGTGTATTCCTGTGAATCTAAGGAAGGCAAGGCCCGTGTTAGACTGGCTGTCACTGACAAATATTAAAGTAAAACAATGCTATATATGCTTTGCCATTTTTAATAGGAATGATATCAAGAGCTATGATGCAATCACCCATTCTGCTATAAGTCAGCTTAGAAAAAAACAATATAGATTTTCTTGGATGAATGAAGAAGATTTATTTTACTTTAAAAAAGGCCTTTTTGCAAAGCATTAGTTACTTGCTCGACCATGTCTTGTGAAGACTTTAGGACTTTTCTCTTCAGCCCCATTGTTCATCGAAATTGACATAATCTCAATGAAAATAACAACACACATATCTTTTTGAATAACTCAGTATTCAATGAGTAGCTCTTTAGGTAAAGTTATCCAAAACTGGGACAAAGAGGTGTGGGGGCCTGTCTACCAAGAAAGAACATGGCCAAATAACCTGTTCTGTGGGAAGGTACGCACTTAGGACAATCTACAATCATTAAAAAGTGGTTGTAGACCGCCCAGAATGGAAGAATTTCCATAAAACAGGGTATTTGATCCATGTTCGTTCTCAGTTGAGGGGCTTCCACACTCTTGTTTAATCTGTGCTTTCACCCTAAGTAAGCACTTCCCAAGTTCAAACCTGCAGGTTGACTCAGACTTTCATCTTTCTGAGGCTGATAAATTGAGTACATTGTAATGGTTATTGATACAACCATGCCATTCTGCTCAACCGTCTCTGTTATTACCTGGGTATC
Source organism: Ambystoma mexicanum (assembly GCF_040938575.1). Lineage (NCBI taxonomy): Eukaryota > Metazoa > Chordata > Amphibia > Caudata > Ambystomatidae > Ambystoma > Ambystoma mexicanum. Next base: position 1,081,718,388 of record NC_090937.1, on the reverse strand, counting down.
ACCGATCAGGACCTGGCTTGGCTGACCTTTTTCCTCTGTGGTCGACCTTTCCAGGTCCAATTTGGGTCCTTCCTCTCCTTTATCTCTTTCTCTACCTGTGGTGTTCCCCGGGGGTCTAATCTCTCTTCCTGGCTTTTCAACCAATACCTGGCACTTCTTTCCCACCACATTGCTGCTCTCTGCCCCAACTTTCAGTGCTATGTAGATGACACTCAGCTCATTTTCAGGCTCCCTTACACCACTTCTTCTCCGTCTCCTATCTCTGACTGTCTGTCCGCTATGCAGGAGTGGTTTGCCACCAATGATCTCTGCCTTAATGCCAGTAGACTAAGGTTCTCCTCATCAGCCCACCTGCTCCCTCCTTTCTTATCGCTCTCTGGCTGGCTTCTCTAGGCCTTCTTCCTTCTCCCTTCTCCCACATGTGAGATTACAAACCTCAGTGTCATCTTCGACTCCACACTCTCCTTCTCTCCTCACATCTCTGACTTCTCTAAGAAGTCACACTACCAGCTGCACCTCCTCAGAGGTATTCTTCCTTTCCTCTCCTTCTCTCCTTCTCTCCAAAGCTCGCTGTCTCCAGAGCTCTGGTTCTCTGTAGGCTGGACTACTGCAACAGTCTCTTTCTAAAGCTGCCTGCTTCTACTCTCCGCCCTCTGCAACTCATCCAGAACAGGACTGCAAGACTTGTCCTTGGCCTCAAGCCCAGGGATCGTATCTCTCCAGGACTGAAATCTCTGCACTGGCTCCCAGTGGCTGTGAGGATTAAGTTCAAAACTCTCTGCATTGTCCTCAAGGCCATCTGGGGTCTGGGGCCTCAATACCTTCAACGCTCTCTTCCTAAATATCTTCCTTCGCAAGCTCTACGCTCATCCACCTCCAACTCCCTTGGGGTCAGTCGCTTCTCCAAGCAACGAGTTGGTGGTAGATCTCTTTATTTGGCTGGGGCCTCCCTCTGGAACAGCCTCCGTTCCTCCCTGAAACTTGAGTAGAACCATTTCTGTTTCCAGAAGCACCTCAAGACCTTCCTGTTTGCTTCTGTTCTCTCTCCTCCTCGCCCCTGTTGAACTCCTGCCTTAAACTGCACTGGTCACCTGGCTACCCTCTGATCTCGTGCCCAGCTTCATGCCCCTGCCGGCTGAACACCTCCACTGCTCCCAGGCAACCCCTGCACTTGGGAGATGTTCCTGTATCCCTATAGTCCCTACCAGCTCTAGCCACTTGTTGTCTGAATTTCTTTTTTTTTGTTTAAATGTTTGTGTCTATTGTGCATTCATGTGACAGTGTGTTGCTTCGTGTGGCATCCGAAGGCATCCACTGTGTGTTCTGGCTGGGCCCATACAGGCTTGTCTGGTGTTGGTACACTCCTTGTTTGTGCCTTAGGGTCCAGACACATATGGCACTCCTGCTTCCACTTTCCATGGGCTTGCAAGGAGGGCAGCGTGTTAAAGTAACTTACACAGAGACATTGGGCTTCAATTATTTCTGTGGCCAGTCTGAAGTCCAACCTGTGTATGCACCCCTAGTGGGGATTCATGATTGTTTGTCCAGTGCACGGTTTGCATACCTTTTTGTTTGGACATTGATACATGTCCTTTTTTCATGTTACATCTTCATGTATTACCTTGCCTGTCTTCATTATTGTTGGCCTTCCTGCTGGATGCATTTCCCCTGCCCCCTTTAGTTAGCAGAGACACACTCAAGATAGACGGGGTCCATGTGGTCGTTTAGTCACATTGAGGCACTTGTGCTATTGTGATTGTTCACTGTCTGACATTGACACTGTTGGGTCCTGTGTTTATGATATGTTATGCTGGACAATGGATGTTCATGTGTACAATTTTATTTTGATGTGTGCGTTATTTGTGACCTAGTTCTGTTTATTGGAGTGCACTTTGTGACAGTAGTGTTATACGTTGGGCATTTATTTTCCACTTTTGACATTACATGCCATGGCATGGTGTGGCAACAGGGTGACATGAAGTTTGGGAGGGTTTAGGTGACATACCAGCATTTAGATGTGTACTTTTGCATGGGGTTAGTGGCATACTGCTTCAATGTGTGCCTTTTGTTCACACAAGATTGGGATAGTTTAAGTAGTTAGGGATGCACACAATGTAGCACTTCCAAGGACACATTCTCAGGGTGGTAAGGTTGGGACAGTTGATTGTCCCTTTGTCATCATCGATTGTCACCTGGAATGTGCCAGGCCTGTGTGCACTCTGCAGGGGTTGGATTTTAAGTGAAAAATAGCGCAACAATCTGGGTACGGGCTGCCTCGTCACATGCCCTTGCCCCTCCCATGCGCAGCGGGCATGCATGTGCTTGGGGATGTGGTGGCACCGCCATGTCCACCGGTACGCCACGCTGTGTTGCAACGTTGTGCAGGACACATGCTGCCGCAATGATCCTAAACACTACTGGTGGTGGATATAGTAGCTGTCCACCAGAGTGGTCAAAGGAGCGGAAGCGTGACTTTAGCACGCCGAATGTGCACTCCACTATGGCCCTAGTTGCAATATGGGCTGTGTTGTATTTTACCTGGGGTGGTGTGGTGGGGTTCCATATTGGCGTCATCGTGTAGGTGCTCAAAGGGTAGGTGAGAATGGTTGTCATTAGTTGGCTTTGTCTATGTGCCTGTGTCTAACATTTATGCATGTGCATGGCCATTTTTACTCACCAATGAGCCATGTGTTGCTATGCCTCCCAGCTTCCAGGTCCCGGTGTAGGGGTGACATTCTGAATATGAAACTATCATGGGTGGACCCTGGATATTGGCATATACAGAGGTAATGATTCCATTGGCATCACATACAACCTGCACTTTGATGGAATGCCATGCTTGCGATTGTGATAGATGTGCTCTGTGGCCCTAGGTGGACATAGGGCCACATGGGTGCAATCAATGGCACTAAGCACTTTGGGGAAGTGTGCCACCCCATAAAAGTCCTGGACCACGGCCTGCCTTTCTGCAGGTGTTCTGGGCATGTATATGTGCCTGCGGACAGAGGGGCGTACAGTCATGATTGCCAACACCTGGTGTAGGCAGCGTGACTGCGTGGGCTGTATAACGCCCCCAACTATGGCAGTTGTCTGCTGAAATGACCCAGTGGCCAATAAATGCAGTACATGGGAGCACAGGGTGGGTGATGTAAGGTCATCCTGCCACTCAGTGACCAGGTCTAAGATGAGATGAGGTGGAAACCTATACCTGCCATAGCCGTGGTAATCAGGCATCCCAAAAAGGCTGGTCCTGTGTAAAAAAAATGTGGGCCCTGGCTATCCTCCTCCCCCTCCTCCTGCGGTGTCCCACGATCACTGCTTCGAGAAATGGTACATTCATTGTAGCTTTATACGCATGTTTATTTTTCGCATGCAATTTTATGCATTGTTTTTGGTGCGCAGTGTCGCTTACGCCAGCTTTCGCGTGGCGGATGTGTTTCTGGGTTTGCATGTCTTTTGCCGTGCTCCTGTGAGCCCTGTTCAATTCCATGAATACGTGTTGTTAACACACGTGTGGGCGTTGCGAGTATTTTACTGTGGCACTTCCCACGTAACGCCCATTTATGCCTGTTCCATGTGTGCCGCCCCCTTTTCAGGTGACTGCGCTGGACGGTATGCGCCTTAGCTGGGCGTCTCCCGCAATACATTTGCAATGTCACTGTGACGTGTTGAGCCCACGCCCATTCCGTGCACGTCTCAGGTAATGCACGCGCAATTCGTTCCATGAATCGTTAAACGTGCGCTTGCACCCGTTTTCGCGCGCAAGTTCCACTTTTTACGCGCAGATTATTCCATGAATCGGGCTGTATATCTTTTGCAGAGTACCTGAAATTCAGGCACTGGTTAGTCAAAATGGGCATGAGATCTCTAGAGGGTAGGAGAGGTGATGGTATTCCAAGTGTAGTGACATATGAAGCGCAGGATGCTAGTAAACATTGTGGAATCAGATAGTGGAGTTGAGTACACAGTCAGCCCTTTTCGGTGATCATTACGGCTTGGCTTTGGTGGTCCAGTTAAATACAATAGCGCCATGCAGGAATACAATTAACCACCTTGGAAGGCTGACTTTGGGCATTGCTACCAAACGCCTGAGGTGGGAGTTGGCAGACAAACCCTTTATAGGGGATCAAATCCTGAAGCAAACAGTCAAAGATTCATGTTGTTATTGGACGAGTTGGTGAAGCTCGAGTCAATCATCTCAAATTATGAGGACCTTATGAGAGATATTCAGAGTTTTTTTCTACTACAAAGGGCATTGGCAAGGAAGAAAGGAGCACTGAAAGGCTGGTTTGATGAGCAGAGTAGAAAGAAGGGTGCTCTTTTCATTACTGAAGGGCAAGGTTGCGCAGAGGTGTGAAATTATACGGGTAAGATCCTCTTATAAAATATCTGTGGAAAAATGGAAACTACAAATTGATATTAGTGCTTTGGAAGCACTGGAGGCAGCCAGCTTGGAAAATAACTAGAAAAGCTTCTGGGTGGCAGTGAAAAAAACCCTGCATAGTACGTGCAAGTTTCGGGTCTAGAGACAATGATCCTGGACATTAGGTGGGATGGGCATTTTTCCAAACATTATAACAACACTGTCATGAGTGCAGGAGCCTATGAGGAGAAGGCAAGTAGGGAGGTTCTGGCTACTAGGGTTAACATCCTGCGAGTATTGAGTAACAACCTTGTGAAATGTTAACATTTAGATGTAGTAAAGGCAATTGAGATGTCAACAATACAATAGAGCACCAGACTTGGATGGAATTCCTGTATACTACTATCAAGATTTTATTGAGATTGGGTTGTTCAATGCAATAATGGTGACAGGCGTGGAGATTTTCTTCAATCTTTTCACCCAATCTCCTAGATATATTCGAGCTGTAACATTTTTGGGAGGTGCCTTCTGAAGATAATATAGGAATGGGTGTCAGCAAATTCAATTTTATCCCCAGTTCAACTTTGATTCCATCCATCCCTGGGCTCCATTGACCAATGCCTCAACCTCTCCCTGATTATTGCACATTCACTACACATAAAGAAAGAGCCAGTGTACCTTGCATTTATGGATCTCAGGGCTGCTTTGGACAATGTCAACAGAACTAAGCTATGGCAGATGCTGAGATCCTATGGTTTTTCACCATGGGGCGTGGCTCTCCTTATTTCTCTGCTTGAGAAGAATGTTGCATGTTTAAGGTCAGGGTCAGAGGGTCACTGCACTTCTTGGTTTCCAATTCAGGCTGGGGTCAGGCAAAGGTGCGTACTTGCGCTGATTTTATTCTCCTTGTATATCAATAAGCTGTACAAGGCCTTAGTAGACTGTCACGTGGACTTTCCCGAAATAGGAGGTATATCACTGCCAGTCCTAGTTTAGATGGGTGTTTTCCTGCATATAGCCTGGTCCTCAAGAGCTTTGCAGTGTCTGATTAATATCTATGTAGCCTTTATGGGAGAATTAGATATGCAGGTGAATTCTAAAAAAATGACAGTAATGTACTATGGACCAACTAGGAAGAAGGGGAAAATTAGTACTATGTGGTGTAGGACAGATCCAATTCAACAGGTCGACTCATTTGACTATTTGGGATCCATTTTTAGGAGCTTTTTCTGCTGGGGCTTATTTAAAAAAATAACTGTGCAGTATGAGGCAGTCTGTAGGGGGAATTTTTTACTTTATGGGGTTACATAGGCAGCAACCGTTAAAAATAGTTAGAACGATTTATATGGCTAGGATCAGAGGAATAGTAAAATATGGTGCTGCGATTTGGGGCAATGTGAACCAGAAGAAAACACCTTTTTATGAAAAAGTTGTTGGCGCTACCACTCCACTGTCAGTCCCGAGCTTTGCAGTCCACAATGAATCTTGCTTGAGCTACATAATGGGTGATGTGGCAAAAGAACCGATCTCATTGTGGCTTACGGTTTGGGCAAATCCTAATGCTTCCCTATCCCAGCATCTTATAAAAGATATTGGTAAGCATAATGGGGCAAAACAAATGAAATGGCTCCTTTATATAAAGCAAACGCTACAGAATCTAAATCTGGAGGGGCATGTTGATACACCAAGCTTGTGGACCAGGACGATGAGCTGTGTAATGGAAAAGAGAGTGACAGCTTGTATTTATGACAAAAGAGACACTTTAGAGACAGTAAAACCATTGAATAGATGTTTTATGTTATTATCAACAAATACTATTAAAGACTATTTGGTCTAGTCCCATTAGAAATCCCAAAGAAGTCACATTACCAGAGCCCGTTTTAATTGCTTACCATTGGGGGAAGTAGTATCAAAGAGAACGGGAATGAGCATTCATGCTGTTGTCCTATATGTGGTGCGGGTTAGGAAGAGTTGGCACACTTCCTGTTGTTTTGCCCCAATTACGCCATGTTAAGAGATGGCTGCTAGTCCCTGTTTTTAGAGGGAAAAACTTTACCCGGTACGCCCCGCACTTCTTTTTCTGTTGAAAGCAGAAGCCCCTCTGACAGCCTGGGCCTTGTCAATTTTTGTATGTAGGGCACTGAAAATACGCCAGAAGATTTTACAGTGTAAAGATGCCTTTTTATTAACGAACTAAAGTACACTTTCCCTTCTAGCAGGTGGTCAGAGTTTTGATGTTTTATGTTATTGTTCCATCTGAAGGGGGTGGTTGAATTTTAATCATTTTAATATTTTTATGTATGGATTTTATATAATTGTTTTTTATATCTGTTATTTGTACTTTTATGGATGTTTGTATCCAAATAAAGTTTATTAACTGACTGACATACTTAAACGCACAAAATGTTAAAAACACACATTCCCGCAAAATAAAAAATATGCAATCCTATTTTCTCTATTTTCACTAGCACTGTAACAGTTCTGTTACAGGAACAAGCTTACCTTAAATAGGTTGTGGCAGTAAACCGTTTGATAAACTTGGAGCACCTTTACCCCTTCCTGTTTTCACAGCTACGGTAAAGGCACCCGTGAGTGCCCATTTCACCAAAATGGCCCCTGTCTTTGTTATGCTATTTTCATGCTTCTTGTCCCTTCTTGGTCTGTCCCCAGCCCTCCAGGATGAGAAAGTCCTTTTTGTGATTTTCATCTTCAGTGGAAGACCTCGGTAAAGCCCGCCCAAGCTCCAGAGTATCTGTGAAGGCAGGAATCGAAGGAGGAGTACAACACTCTACAGTCCTTTGTCTTCCAGCCTGAGTGCGAGAATCCAGTTCCAACTGGGAGGCTGGCAGTCCTACTAGGACTGCCAACACCCCCAAGTTTGAATGTTGCACGCCTGTTTGATTGGCTGGGTTCCTGCATAAAAGTCAGATACGGGAAGAAGAAGATGTAGTCGACCACTGGAGCTGAATCCAAAGAGGAAGATGGACAAATGCAGCTGAGACAATTTCCAGTGCCCGGAAAGCCTGCTGTGTAACCAGAGCCTGATGTTGCCCTTCCTTCCAAGTAACCTGGGGACTCTGAAAAAGATGACCATGAGATCCACTGGACTCAAGAAGACCTGCATTTTTGAGCCATTCACACTTTGTGCTGCAACCTTTTGTGGCTGCGATACCCAAACCTCCTGGGATCTCAATCCACTGTGCTGTGCACAGCCTTTCTAATTCCAAATCAAACTGGAACTTTGGTGGCATCCTGCTGGATCTCCAGAGACATGACCGAGTCTGAAAAGCCCCACATCGGAGTGCTGGACCTTGCAAGTGACGAGAATTAAATCGGTGATAGTCAGTATACTTCTGGCTCCTGAAAAGGTTTCCAAAACCACAGAGCCGCAACCAAACATGCGGAAACTCTTGCCTGGAGCCTTCCCCATTGATGCTTGATGCAATATCCCTTCCAAAGTGCTGTCTTCCGTCTTCCTGACAAAGACATCCATCAACTGGGTTTTTGGCTGCAGATCCTGAAGTTTCCCCTGCTGCAACTGTTCTTCCATGCTGAGGTACTGTGTTGGCTGGGGTATTTTCCTACCTTAAGCCTTTGTGATTCCTTTGTAGCTTTGGGGTATTTCTTGTGATTGGGAGTCTTCTCATCCAGTTCACCCAGGCCCACTGCTGGAATCCTCCTAGGGTGCCTTCTCAGAAGTTCCTGGACCCTTTCAACCTCTCTAAAGTGTTATACTTATCTGTTTGATCAGTCTTCGCTAGGAACCCTAACGTTTGCTAATTCTGTACCTATCCTGACCTGCCTATTGAACACTAGAGACCTAGTGACCCCCCTTTCTGCCACTGAGAACACTCATGTTCCAAGAATAAGGGAAATACTTTCTAAGGGTTGGTTCTGTTGTCTAGAAAGGAGAACACGTGTTTAAAAGTTTACTTACTTGTAAATGATTTTTTTAGTAACCGTTACTCGGAGAGTGAGCAATTACAAACGTTCTTACTTACCTTGAATGTGTTCTGCCATTCTGAAAAATACATGTAAGGTTATTTCACTCACCTGTTGACATCACTTAACTATTGTTTTCAGAATATTAGTGTGTACGTTCATCAGCTGGGTTTCGCTTTCCCTGGTCTGTTTTATACAGATTCATAAACAGTCTTAGGTTCTTTAAGTTGCTGGTAGCTCCTTAAACAAGTATATGGGTTTTACTTACCTTGAATAGCTGTGTGGCATCCTAAATTAGTTATTGCTTACCTTAGGTCTGTGTCCCACTGGCCTAAAAAGCAGCTGTAATAGTATATTACAACATCAGGTTTTACCTGCCTAGAATAGCTGTGTGCCATTCTTAAAAAGTGTTCTGTGGGTGTAGCAGACCTTGGTCTGCCCGGTACACTCCTAAATTAGTGTAAAGAGTTCTTGCTTACCTTAGTCTGTGTTCCACTGAGCTGAAAAGCAACTGTAATTGTATATCACACCAAAGGGTCTGACTCACCTTGTATAACTGTGTGTTACCCTGAATGTAGTTCTAGCTTTCTAATGTTCCTTGAATGAGAGATCCACTATTCAGAAAAGTATACTTGCAGGTTGGTTTACTAAGTGATACCTTAGCTGAATGTCACTGCACAACTGCTAGGGTCTCCTACCCTTGTGTTACTGAAAGTGATAAGAAAGTAACATATGGTTTTACTGTCCATGAATAGGTGTGTCCTATACTTAATGTGTTCTGATAAGGTCTGACTTCCCTAGAAATACTGTTAGTATTCTAAGCAAGGTGTATGCTTTGGTCTGTGTACCTTCAAGCATTGTGTTGTGCATTAATAATGTGTCTATGACTCTATGACAAAGTGCATACCCCAGGACTTAACTGTATTTATAATAAACATTTATTTTGTATAATACCTCTTGTTGTGTGTGTTGCTGTTGAACCCTTGGTATACTACAAGGTATTTGTACCTTTCAACAGCCATCGCTCCCTCCTAAAATAAGCCTGGCTGCTCTGTCTATGTTACCAAATACTCAGGTAGCACAGCCTTATACTAACAGTGGAGTTTTGTACTGTCTCATTTGTATGGTTTTTCTAAGCACTTGGTTGGACTTCAGAAAAACTGTCCTAACAGCTGTTATAAGGAAGGGTTTTCCACACTCCTTCCTTGATTCATCTTTGGGCTTTCAAGAAGACAAGAATTCATTGGACCTATACTGAGTGAGAAGTCCATTTGAAAGGCCTCTGGCATAGAGCTGAAAGCAGAACGCAACCAAAGTAGAGGAGAGCTCTGCCCCCTAACCATCCCCTGGTACAATGAGGGTGACCAAGGCCTTCTACTTTGTCAGCGTCACTGGAACCAGGCTCCTCACTGGAGGTGAAGGAACTCTTACAGGTGCAAGACACGCTCCCTGCACTGGGAGTGTAGAGCAAAAACGACCCACTTTATCCTTAGAGCCCCTGGATTGGGACTCCCATCCAACCAAAAAGACCCCATACAACCAAAAAGCCCAAGTGCAGCTGGACACCTGTTCGCACAGCTTCACAACACATTTGAATCTAATTTGATGCCCTTTGAACCCAAAAGGCCTCCGGTGCTGGTTTTGGAACTTCAAGACTTTGCACTGCTCGTCTGCATCTTCAAACCAGCTCAACATTGCATGTCACCAGCAGCTCTCATCACCTCCCTTACTCGAGCACTGGCTCACCGCTGTGGAATCTCTTAACTCACCTCTTTTTCAAGCACTGCAACGAACCAACAACACCCCACCTTGGCTTGACTCGAACTCTGAAACTGCTAGAAGCCATTGTTATGTTATGTTATGTTATTTTGCACTTATATAGCGCCTTATATACCATTGGTATGGTCTGAAGGCGCTGGTAGGTTGAACACCCTTGGGAACCGAAGTTCAGGTCAGTAGAGAGTGTAGGGAGAGTCAAAGGCGTGTGTGCGCACCGGGTATGTGTGCAGCTGGTGCGGTATTCGTTACATAGCTGCTTCTTAGCGGTAGGTGTGGTGGTTGAGATCAGGGGTATGTGTTCATTCTGGCAGGATTTATCCAGACCGACTGTGGCTGCGTTAGGCCTGAGGAGAACGCCTGGCTGGGGGGTGTGTAACCAGCAGTGTTTACTTAGAGTGATGGGGAGTGAACGGGAGGTGTTGGCATGAGAACAGTTATACCGAATGGTGTCATAGTATCTCTGTGTTCTAGTTGAGTGGTGGTGTAAAGAAGAGACTAAGCGTGGGGTGTGATATGATGGGTTACATGCTCTTTCAAATGTTCTCTGCGTTCCAGACCATACTATGTACGTCACGCAGTTCTATGCGCTCCAGTCCGTTCTATGGACTTTTATTCATTCCATGCGTCCCCGTCAGTGCTACACACTCCGGACTGTTTGACGCACTCATGCATTCCAATCCGCCCCGCGTGCTCCAGACTGCCCCATGCATGCACTCCAGTCTGCCCCTCGCATGGAAACTGTCTGCGCCTGTACTTCGCATTCACCCACCGTGCGCATTCACCCGCTCCCCGCATTCACCCACTCCCCGCACTCACCAGCTCCCTGCACTCACCAACTCTGCACACTCATCCGCTCTATACACTCATGCTTTCCCCGCATTCAACATTAGTATGCACTCATCAACCCCTTAGAGTCATTTGTTAATACGCAGTAATCCTGTTCTATAAATTAATTTGCTCTCTACACTCATTTGCTCTCTACACTCATTTGTTCTCTACAATCATTTGCTCTCTACACTCATCCGCTCTCTAACCTCATCCGCTCTCTAACTTCATCCGCTCTCTACCCTCATCCGCTCTCTAACCTCATCCGCTCTCTAACTTCATCCGCTCTCTAACCTCATCCGCTCTCTAACTTCATCCGCTCTATAACCTCATCCGCTCTATAACCTCGTCCGCTCTATGACCTCGTCCGCTCTATGACCTCATCCACTCTATGGCCTCATCCACTCTATGGCCTCATCCACCCTCCACGCTCATCCGATCTACAAGCTCATCCGCTCTACACGCTCCTCAACTCTACACGCTCCTCCACTCTACACGCTCATACGTTCTGTACAATCATCAGTCCTACATTCGCTTCTCTGTATTTATGCCCTCATCCGCCATACGCACTCGTCCGATCTACATACCCAAACACTCTACACGCTCATTCGATCTATGTAGTCATCTGTTTCTCCACTCATGCATTCTTCCACTCAGTGCATTCAACTGTTTACACTCAACCACTCTACACACTTAGCCGCTTAACATGTTCATCCATTCTATACACTTATCCGATGTACGTACTCATTCGATATACACACTTATTCAATCTATATAGTCATCTGTTCTTCCACTCATGCATTCATTTCATTCAGTGCATTCATCTGTTTCAACACGCTTCATCCATTCTAACTAATTCATCGACGCCATTCATTTCGGTCCCTCCTCATGCATTATGTGCATTTCAGCAGTTTACAACTCCTTATTGTTTCATTATGATTTATTCTTATTATCCACTTCACTGTTTTGATCTAATTTACTTGTTTAATTCTGTTTGTCTTTCTAGTGTATATTCAGGGTTATTAGCTGTCCATTTCTCGCCACAGGTAGTTGTTGCGTTGGTGTCGTTGAGATGCTGTTTGTCCGTTTGGGTTATTTTAGCTACCGGTTGGTTTTAGGGGAAGAGCCAGGTTTTCAGCAGTTTGCGGAAAGATGTTAAATCCTCAGTTTGGCAGATGTGGGGTGGGAGTGAGTTCCACAGGGTGGGAGCCAAGGCTGAGAATGATGATCCGCCCAATCTGACTGAGTTTGTCTTAAGTATAACTAGGAGGCCGGCTGAGCTTGATCTTAAGGTGCGAGGGGGGTGATAGGGTTTTAGTTTGTTTTGAAGATATTGAGGTCCAGTTTTATGCAGTGCTCGATGGGAGATGCATAAGGTTTTCAAAGTCACCCTTCGGGCTACTGGAAGCCAGTGCAACGTTTTAAGGGCTGGGGAGATGTGGTCTCTTGGGCCGAGCGCAAGTAGCAATTTGACTGCCGCGTTTTGTGCCCTTTGGAGTTTATTCAGTTGGTACGTGTGGATTCTGAGTTATAGGGGGCTTGCATAGTGCAGTCTTGACATAACTATTGATTGGACCGCAGAGAGTCTGTTAGGAAAGGAGAGATATGGAAAGATGCGCCTAAGGGTTTTAAGGTGGTAGTGGCAGGATTTTGAGACGTTGTTGACTTGGCGCGAGAGTGTTAGGTCAGAGTCAAGGATGCATCCAAGATTTTTCACTGATTTACAGGGGGTAGGTGAGCTGCCCATGGCGGGTGGCCAGGGTAGTGGTTGCGGAAGAAGCTCGGAATTGCCACATACCATGATTTGCGTTTTGGAGGGGTTTAACAGGAGGTGGCTTTGGGTCATCCAGAGCTCTATGTCGAGGAGGCAGGAGGCCAGGTCAGGTCAGGAGTTGGGGTTTGAGTTCATTAGTTTTAGAATTAGTTGAGTGTCGTCGGCGTAGTTGTAACACAGGATGTTGTGTGAACGAGCTATTGGAGGGAGGGTGATCAATTAGAGATTGAACAGGAGGGCAGATAGGCATGCTCCTTGTGGGACTCCCGTGTCGACTGGTCGGGCTTGGGAGGTATAGGTGGAGAGTATCGTTATTTGGTACCTATCTCTGAGGAATGAAGCTATCCATTTAAGAGTGGTTCCACGAATTCCTAGGGAGTGGAGGCGGTCTAGGAGGATTGAGTGATTGATTGTGTCAAAGGCGGCGGATAGGTCAAGAAGGATTAGTGGCGCGCATCCCGCGGAGTCTGCCGTCATTTTAAGGTCATCCCAGATTGAGGTTAGGGTGGTTTTGGTTCCGTTACGGGCTCTGAAACCTGATTGTGCAGGGTCTAGGAGATTGTTGGCTTTGACAAAGGCATTTAGTTGGGAGTAGGCGGTTCGGTCAATGAGTTTTGCAAGGAATCGGTGTTTGAGATTGGGCGGTAGTTTTTGGGCTGGAGAGGGTCGAGGGAAGGTTTTTTAATAATTGGTTTGACATGAACCGTTTTGAATGCGTCGGGAAAGATACCAGAGGAAAGGGAGGCATTTATGATGGATCTTGCGTGTTCTCCTGCGCAGGTGGAAGCGAAAATTTCTTTGAGGGTTGTGGTCGGGCAGGTGTCCAGCAGGGAGCCAGATGGTTTGCAGGCAGATAGAAGTTTGAGAAATTGTTCTGGTGATATTGGACTAAAGGATTCGAACATTGGTTGTGTGGTGGTCGCATCTGGTGGGCTGGCCTCTAAGGGGAGAGTATTGCCTGGTGGATGTAAGAGAGCCAGTTTGGTGGCCAGAGTATTTGTTCTTTCGAGAGCCGTGGTGTAAAAGTGGAGGGAGAGTGAGTTGCACAGTGAATGTGAGGGGGTCGGGACGGTCGCGGTGCAAGCTGGTTTGGTGAATTCAGAGATGATTTTGTGGAGTTCCTTGCTTGGGTTTTTGCAGTTTAGGATTCGGGAGTTGTAGTGGGCTTTTTTTGCTTTCTGGATTTCGGCCTTGTACTGATAGAGGTGACGGGCCAAGATGGCCCTGTTCTCCTTGGTTTTGTCTTTCTGCCATTTGCGTTCTAGGTATTTATATAGTTGTTTAGTGGTCTTCAACTCAGGAGTGAACCATCTGGGGAAAAGGCCACGGTGGGATGATGGTTTACAAGGGGGTGTGAGCCGCATCAGAGATGCGTTGAGCCATGAGTCAAAGGCATCGGGGGTTAGTTGATTAGTCAGTTGGCAGGTAGGTGGTGGAGATTGGAGGAGTGCGTTGGCTAGGTCCAGGACGATTATTAGTTTTTTCCAGCATTTGCGTAGATTTGGTGGTTCAGATTCGAGTACGGGAGTGGGGTCGGGTGAGTGAATGGCGAAAGAGAGAATGAAGTGATCGGATCAGATGATGGGGGGGGGCTTAAATGAATCCGGATGTTGGAGCTAAAGATAGCATCAAGAGTATGTCCTTTATAATGAGTCGGGCCATTTATGTGGGGTTGAAGGTTAATTGCGTCTAAACCATCAACCAGAGACTGTGTCAAAGGGTTGGTGGGGATGTCGAGCCATATGTTGAAGTCTCCAAGAAGGGTGAGGTTGGGATGGTTTAGTTGAAGGGTGGCAATTGAGTCGCAGAGGTTGTTTGCGAATTGTCTATCGTAGCCTGGGGGTCTGTAGATTATTAGGAAGCTGTGCGAGAGCGACGGGCAGAGGCATAGTTCAACGAGGAGTGATTCGCAGGAGGGAATGGAAGGTTGGTTGGCGATGATTGAGGCGTGGAAGAGGGTCTTGTAGACGAATGCGACTCCCCTCCTCTAGAGGGACGGTTCAGTGGGATGAGGGAGTAGTCCGGGGGAAAGGCTTCACTGGCGATTGGAGCGAAGTCATCAGAGAACCAAGTTTCGGTGATGAAAACCAGGTCTGGATTGTCAGAGGTGAGGAGGTCAAAGATGGAGAATCTGTTTTTTGCTACGGATCGGGCATTAAATAGGATGCATTTCACATCGGCATGTGAGGTTGGTCTCGGGGTTGGGGCGGAGGGGGGTAGTGGTGGAGAGAGAGGAAGCTGGGGAGGGAGGGGGTGGGTGACGATTGGTGGGAAGAGTGGGCGAGCAGAAGAATTGGCGGGCTTCGGGCGGGATTGGGTGGCTGCGTGTGTTCGGATGATCGGGTTTGGATCGGGGGATTTGAAGGTGGGGTGTGGGCGGTTAGGAGTTTCCATTACAGTTGATGAGAGGTCGAGGGGTTTCAGGAAAGGTGAAGCTACGGGGGATGGAGGTGATTGGGGGAAAGTGGAGGTGGGTCACCACAGGGGAGGTGAGGCGTGCTGAGAGATTGAGGGGGACCAGGTGCGATTCCTCTTTAGTTTCCTTGTTGCGATTGGAGTGTGAGAGAGGGAAGGGGGGTCAGAGGGGGAGAGGGATGCGGCTTCGGTTCTTGCTAGGGCTAGGCGTGCAGTTTTTAGGGACGGGAAAGGGTGGGTTTGGGGTGGGAAGGTGGTGGGGTTTGTGGGCAAGGCGGGCGGTGGATGCTTGCAGGGCAAGGGGTGCCCGCTATGATAGTTAGGGGAGCGGGCATGGTTAATGTGGGCTGGCCGGTGATGGGGTTCGGGGGAGGAGTGGTTTTAGGGTGGTTGGCTCGCCATCGTGCCCCTCTGGCTTGGTGTTTGGAGAGGGGAATGGTAGGGAGTGCAAAGGAGGGTGGGGTGATTTGGGGGGGGGTACGGGGTGGAAGGCACACCAGGAGGTGAGGGCGGTTCACGGTGGTCGTTTCCGATAGACTCTGTTGGAGTAGGTGCACTCATGCTTAGTACGAGCTGTTAGGTGTGGTCTCAATAGAAACTTAAGTTTATTGGACTTTATATATTTGGCTAAATGATATTAGACTATTAGATGCATTTCTGGCTTCAACTGTACACAGAGATGATATTAGGGTATTAGGTACTGTTAGGTACACTTCTAGATTTGACTGTACACAGGAGGTGGTATTAGGTCTATCTCTAGATTAAGTTTTGAATAAAGGGATTTTAGTCTATTAGGCACAGTACTAGATTCTACATTATAGAGATGATATTAGACTATTAGGATATTGGCCACACTTCTAAATGCAACTTTTCTCAGAGAGGCTATTGGGCACAATTTCTGAATACACACATAGGCAATCAGGTACACTTCTAAATTCACGGAGAGGCTATTGGGATACTTCTAAATTCAACTTTCCTCACGGAGGCTATTGGGAACACTTCTAAATGCAACTTTTCTCAGGGAGTATATTGGGCACACTGCTAAATGCAATTTTCTCACAGAGGCTATTGGGCACAACTTCTAAGTACACACATAGGCTATTGGGTACACTTTTAAATGCAACTTTTTCTCAGAGAGGGTATTGGGTACAACTTCTAAATGCAACTTTTCTCACAGAGGCTATTGGGCACAACTTCTAAGTACACACATAGGCTATTGGGTACACTTTTAAATGCAACTTTTTCTCAGAGAGGGTATTGGGTACACTTCTAAATGCAACTTTTCCTCAGAGAGGCTATTGGGTACACGTCTAAATGCAACTTTCACATGTAAAGGACAGAGTTTCTGAATGCAGATATAATGAATTTACAGTGGTGATGCTTTGTTAGATGAGTGGTAGGATAG
The DNA here is from genome assembly GCF_040938575.1 of Ambystoma mexicanum. NCBI lineage: Eukaryota > Metazoa > Chordata > Amphibia > Caudata > Ambystomatidae > Ambystoma > Ambystoma mexicanum. Next base: position 1,081,701,885 of record NC_090937.1, on the reverse strand, counting down.
TATGGCCTGAAGTAGTTGCTTCTGGCCTCACCCTTGCCACACTTACTTGTTGTTGGCTTCTTGCTTCTCCTGCAGATACCTGCAGATACGATCAGGAGCTGCCCACTGTATGCGCCGTCCTTTGCCTCGGGTCCTTAGCCGGTGGGGCTGCCGGGCAGAGGGCTGACCAGGGAGGACTGGAAATGAATGCTGATCTTCTTGTCGGGACCAATCAGGGCGCAGAGGCGGGTCGGGAGGCGGGATTGGTGGGAACCAGGAAGCATGAGGTGGCGAGGGCGGATTTCGGGGCCTGGGGCTGTCGGGTTGCGCTTTGGGGCAGGGGCGCCTTAAATCAAGTAAAATGGAGCACAAGTGGGGCAGACTCACCGATGGGAAAATCAGCTGCACAAAGGGGGACGCGGATGTTGTGGCAAGGACTAGGTTACGGCGAAGGGTTCAGCGGGACCAATCAGGGCGCAGAGGTGGGTCGGGAGGCGGGATTGGTGGGAACCAGGAAGTGGGAGGTGGCGAGGGCGGATTTCGGGGCCTGAGGTTGTCGGGTTGTGCTTTGGGGCAGGGGCGCCTTAAATCAAGTAAAATGGAGCACAAGTGGGGCAGACTCACCAATGGGAAAATCAGCTGCACAAAGGGGGACGCGGATGTTGTGGCAAGGACTAGGTTATGGTGAAGGGTGCAGCGGAACCAATCAGGGTGCAGAGGCGGGTCGGGAGGTGGGATTGGTGGGAACCAGGAAGCGGGAGCTGGCGAGGGTGGATTCCAGGGCCTGAGGCTGTCGGGTTGCGCTTTGGAGCAAGGGCGCCTTAAATCAAGTAAAATGGATCACAAGTGGGGCAGACTCACCGATGGGAAAATCAGCTGCACGAAGGGGGACGCGGATATTGTGCTAAGGACTAGGTTACGGCGAAGGGGCAGCGGGACCAATCAGGGCGCAGAGGCGGGTCGGGAGGCGGAATTGGTGGGAACCAGGAAGCGGGAGGTGGCGAGGGCGGATTTCGGGGCCTGAGGCTGTTGGGTTGCGCTTTGGGGCAGGGGTCCTTAAATTAAGTAAAATGGAGCACAAGTGGGGCAGACTCACCGATGGGAAAATCAGCTGCACATGTGACATATGCTGGCTTGGCCCAGCAGTAACATCATGTCAAACCTATTGACTGCTGATCCAAACCTGTTGGACACATCAAACCACACCACATCGAGTGCCAACTCGTCGAACTGCACAGAGCCCCATCTCAACACTGCCTCTGACTCGCTGCCTTGATCAACGTGACTCGACCACATCTGAAACCTAGTTCCACCCCAAAGAAAGCACAGATAAGCCTAGTTCGATCCTGTGGAACCACCCACAGGCAGGAACAAGGTATTGTTAAGAGGCCCTATTGCGTGGACCCCTTTGTGGGGCCATAGTGACTGAAAGGCCTCCTTTTCAATCCTTTTCTTGAAAGACATATCCTTCGAACAGTGGCATTGCTACAATTGCTTTCCTGATCATACCAGCGTAAGTACCCAGGGTGCGATTCTAGAACTGTTCTGCATTTTCTCTGTTCTTTTCACATGGGTGGATTTTTGTTTGTGTCTTTAGTCACTGATTTGCATTCTGATTGTTTAATTAATGTTTATATATTTGTGTAGAACCTTAATTTGACATTATTGTATGTATTGCTCTTTGAGTTGCTGCAGTCATCATTCCCCTCTTCACCCCTTCCTGAGTGCATAGCCTGCCCTCGGCCCAGATTACCACAAAAGATGGAGGAAGTCTACTGGTCAGGCTGTGTTTGTTTGGTACGACATCCTTTCATCGCGGGATGTTTTTTCGAGGGATTTTTTACCGCAATTTTTTTGCTGAAAAAAGACTCCGCAAATTATTTTTACGGGGTTGAAAAATGTATATATTGAGTGTGGGCGTTCAGGGATATATAAACAAATGAATGGAATGGGGACTGGATGTGGGGACCCGCCCAAAAAAACAATAAAAAATAGCGGAGTTTTTTCATTAAAAAATCTGTGGTAAAAAAGCCCACGAAAAATCATCCCGCGATGACATGGAACTATTTGTTTTACCTTTATGAGTGGAATCACTGCTGGTATAGAAGTACTGTGAGGCTGAGTAGGCACTACAGCCACTAAGCTTCCCCGTATTCATGCAGACCAGTAGTCATTTCGTCACAGTCAACATTTTTATTTCCCTCATTATTGGTGGAAAATGATGGTCCACCTGTCCGTTGTAGGCTAAGAGTAGTTCTGAGTTAACAATAAAATGCGTCATTCTCATTGATATCCATTGTTATGTTGAATCTCGTTTAGTTTGATTTCACCATAACAAATAAAGCTTTTAGGTCTCAGGAAGCAAAGTGTAGTTGCCTAAATAGCCAACAGTGGTAAGATTGTGATTTATACGGCAACTATAGTGGAGGAAGGGGGAGCAGTCACTGCAATGAGTTTGACATACGTTATACTGTGAGTGACGTGTGCATGTGTGGGGAAGAGTACGGGAGGTGCTTCTTGTTTTTGAGGGTTGATCTGTGAAAGCATACATTTCTGCAAAGTGTCTCAAGAAGGGGGGGTGAGGCTACAGTGTTGTATGTAGGTGGTGGAGAAGGCTTATGTGCTGTGTGGGCATCATCCTGCTTTGTAAAAACCATTGTGTGGGACAAAGGTGGGTGCTGGGTAGGGTGGTGTTGTGACTAACGCCCCTCCTGGGCTTTTGAAGAAGTCACATGTTATGTGACATGTGGGAGCCCTGTCATCCTGTCAATAAAGAGCAGAGCGGTTTCCCGCTCAGCAGTCTTATTCCTTCATGACTCCGGCCTCCAGCACCTTGTTAAGCGTGGCGCCCAGCAAGGCCCTCCACCACCAGGGCCCTGGGTCACCTGGCCCCTTAACAACTGACAACGAGAATGGGATGCAGCGCCCCGCCGATCCCAAACAATAAGGGACATTGCCTGTCCCTGCCATGCAACCAGCGTTGCAAAGCGTGTCAACGGCGTTGGTGAAGCCGTGGTGAGCACGGCACTTAGGGCCAAGATGGTGGCCACAACGATGGGCGCGGCCTCCCGGTAGCCCCTGACATACAACAAACCTGCGTGCCAACGGCATTGGTGAAGCCATGGCATGCAGGGCACTGAAGGCTAAGATGGTGGCCACAACGAGGGGCACGGCCTCCAGGGAGCCCCTGACGTACAACAAACCTTTGTGCCAATGGCATTGCTGAAGCTGTGGCATGCAGGGCACTGAAGGCTAAGATGGTGGCCACAACGAGGGGCGCGGCCTCCAGGGAGCCCCTGACGTACAACAAACCTTTGTGCCAATGGCATTGGTGAAGCTGTGGCATGCAGGGCACTGAAGGCTAAGATGGTGGCCACAACGAGGGGCTCCACTGGCCCCACCATGCTACTGGCATGGCAGCACTCGCTCCTCGCTCGGGGAGTTCACACACGGTCAAAGGGGACAAAGCCTGCATTTGAGGGTATTGAGGGTATCGAGCCCTCCTGGAGGTCGGCCTTCCCAATGTCCATTGGATGATTCACAACGAGGTCCGTGAAGGACAGATGCATGCTGCCAGAGTCCCTGGTGCGTGCCCACAAAAGAAAAGGGAACAAGGCCAGCCCTGCAAGCTGGTGAAACCGTGGCGAGCACTCAGGGCCAAGATGGTGGCCACAACCAAGGACGTGGCCTCCTTGTAGCCCCCGACATACAACAAATATGCATGCCAACAGCATTCATGTAGCTATGGCATGGAGGGCAGTGAAGGCCAAGATGGTGGCCACAATGAGGGGCTCAGTGAGACTGTCATGCTGCGGGCATGGCAGCGTTCGCTCCACCCTGGTGGAGTTCACCAGTGGTCAAAGGTAACAAAAACTGGCCCCTGCGAGGAGGCAAAGCTCGCCCCTGGAGGGGCTGGAGAGGCAATGAGGGCATCGAGCCCTCCTGGACGTCAGCCTCCTCGACACCCATTGGTTGATCCCGGACGAGGTCCTGTGAAGAACGGGTGCAGGCTGCCAGAGTCCCTGGTGCGTGCCCACAAAATAAAATGGAACAAGGCCATCCCTGCCAGCTGGACCCCATCTATACTTACGACCCACTGGGGTCCAGGAGTGGGTCCAGTGTGAGCCTCCCCCCATTGACCATTCCCCACCATGTATGCTCCCGACTGGGGGAGGAGGCGGCGTGCCGCTGCACTAAGAGAAGCGGCGTGTTGCCGCGGTGAAAAAGCACACTTCCATGATGGGGAATGGAAGCGGCGCATGGCCGCAGTGAAAGAAATAAGTCTCCTGCCTGGGGGAGAGTACAAGGGGGAGCAAGCCCTACCGCTGCCGCTAGCACCTCCTGTCTGGAGCGCTGCCACGCTAATTAGTAATCCACCACAGTTGCAGCAACGGCGCTCACCTTGAGGACTTCCCGCCTCTGGGAACGCGGTGTGCGACTGCATTGGAATTATTAGACTCCCGCATGGGCGAGTTTAGGTGGAGCGCGGCATAGAGACATGTCATGAGGGTCTCGCTGCCTCTCCTTCAACATGGGCTTCCCAGTGCCCCAACAGACAATGACGTGCTTTTGACGATGTGCTCCCAGTGCTGTACAAATAATGTTGGCCCATGTGTGCAACAGCCGCTTGCCCCAAATGGACACACTGTGGTAGATGTTGCCCCTGGTGTATACGGGTGTGGCTTTTCCTGCCAAACCCCCAGTGACAATGGACTTATAAAAGTTATATGTGTGTTTTACGGGCGCGTTGGCCCAGTATCCCCAAATGCAGTAATGAGCAGTGGTGTGTGCAAGTGTTAGGCTGTGATCCTGACTTACCCTAACTGCTGAAAGGGAACACAGTAACACGTCACGTTGACATTGTACCCCTGATGGATGTGATTGTCCTGGTGTGTTCAATTGGGTGTCCAGTCATTTGGTCGACTGAAAACTGGTCGAATGACATTTGGTCGACGCAATTTGGTCGAAAACCAAATGGTCGATTTTTTTTTTAAATTTATATATTTATTTTTCGGGTTTTTGTTTTTTAAAAAAAGGGTTTTTAGAGAAAAAAGGGGGTTGGGAGGGGGACCCCCCAAAAAAATAAAAAAAGGGGTGAAAATAAAAAAAAAAAAAATTCGATCATTTGGTTTTCGACCAAATTGGTTCGACCATTTGTCTGGTCGACCAATTTTTTTCGACCAAATGTCTGGTAACCTATGATGGGTGCCATCTTTTGATCAACTACCCTACCAGAATTGGCATTCGCATAACATCAAGTTTGGTCCACGTCCCCGTCAAAATGAAAATATGTATGGTTAATTAGTTTAATGGTTTGTGTACAGTGTTATGTTTGTCATTGTTTTACCTTATACCCCTGGCATGGGATGTTGTGATGAGCGCCCCTCCTGGGCTCAAGCAGAAGTCATGTGTTATGTGACACGTGGGAGCCGTGCCATCCTGTCAGTAAAGAGCCAAGCAGTTTCCCGCTCTGCAGTCTTACTCCACCATGACTCCTGCCTCCAACACCTTATTTAGCGTGGCGCCAGCACTGCACACTAGGCAGTGGGCCAGCCCAGCAAGGCCCTGCACCACCAGAGCCCGGGACCACCAGGCCCCTTAACAAGCTGGACAAACTTCCCCAAAAGTAGCCCTCATCTGCTGCCTCTACTGCCTCCCAAGAGCCCCCCAGACCCCAAGCAGAGTTAATTTAAACGTAGTTTCAGTTTTTCCTGTTTTCATCATCAATGCACCTGAAATTGTGCAGAAGTTCAGTTTGCCCCTTCGCCCTGCAGGGCACTGCCAGGCCTCAGTAAACCAGTAGGGTTTGCTATGGTGCCCTCTGGGTAATGGCAACAGCCTGCCCTCCTTAGCAGGACCCTGAGGCAAGGGAGCCGACTTATTATTTTGCAGGTGGGTGGAGGGGACCAAATACAGGAAGTCACATCACTGGCAGTTATAGGACTGCAAATTTGCATGTAGTCGCCAACTTGGTGCAACTGCGCGTGGGGGGGTGGAGGTGCGTGCAGCGCAGAACAGTGGAAACATTGGCTAGCATGTACTGCATATACTAAAGTCAAGTAAGAAGGAGATTTAAGCCTTCCAGTTGCAGTCCAGTAGGCCATCACTGCCACTACTCCACCCCTCTATTATCATCCAGGTTGTAGTAGCCCTCAAAAGGCAGAGCAACACAACTAGGATGGGAGAACAAAATGCCGTCCCATCCTGTGAGTGTGTCAAACGTCAGAGCAAAGACTGTGCGTGTGCCTCCTACCTTGGAGAACAATCTCACTAATTTGGTGCAAATCTTGCAAGTGGGTGCATGGGAATCCCCTGTGTGTGTGTGGGCTGCAGACCCCGGATCACATGCTCACTTCTTCAGTGTGAAACTCTGGCAAAGGGTCTTTGGGCAAGCATTCAGGGTGGGTCTCACACCTATAAACAGTGTGATATATTGAGTGGGCACCTCACTCCTTGGAGCATAGTATCAACCGTTGCTGGTAATCTCACAACTGAATGTACAGTTTCACTCTTGGCCATCTCAGTGACCCCATGTATATTAATGGAGTTAGTCTCCCATCTGGGAAGACAATTATATTTCTGTTAAAACACTCTGAATTGTCACTTCAGTTTTCTCGATCTATAGATCCATTCCATACCATATTCGTTCAATGTGTGTGCAGGGGTGATAACTTGTGTCTGAGAGAGCTCATTCTTTCATTCAGGAGAGATAAAGGGGTAACAACCCCCTGTATGTGGGATCAGGCTCATTTTGCCCCATGGACCCTCCAGAAGGAGTGAGCAGGTTTTAAGACCCTGCTGATTCTGCTATCGGACAGGCTCGAGCCTTCTATCCTTTGCCCCATCACGGCTCCCAACATCCTGAGTGGCAGCTTATGGACAGCAGGCAGCTCCGGACATGCCTGTTGCCAATTGAATGTAGACAGATCTACTATTTAGACATTGGGAGAAAGCCATGAATCCACATTGGTGGTGAAGAAACACACAACATACAGAACACAATGTTATAGTGTTGCAGTCCTGCTGGGAAATGACAATTGTGAGCATGTGAGCAGTAGGCTGGATCAGTGCTGCCCCATAAAAGGTGTAGAAGCCTCTGTGAGAAGTGGCAGTACTGTCCCAACGGTGAGAAGTGTAGTATTTTCACATTAACTATGCTTAAGAACTTTGGGTTATTAAATAGTGCTGCTACATTCTGAGTAATTCCATCCCTTTAAATATATGAGCTCTTGTATAACCACGACAGTGTTGAGTTATTCTGATGATGACAGACTTGCCCAATAGTTCTGGTTCTGTATCATTAAATGTACTTAAGATCTTTAGAGTATCGGAGGATAGCTCAGGGGCAACATGCTCGCCTTGGAAGCAAGACGTCACAGAACAACACACGTTCGATCCCTCGGTCCGCGCAACACAGGTTCGCTCCCTCGGTTCGTGCAACAGAAGTTCGCTCCCTCGGTCCGTGCAACACAAGTTCACTCCCTCAGTCCGCGCAACACAGGTTCACTCCCTCAGTCCGCGCAACACAGGTTCTCTCCCTCAGTCCGCGCAACACAGGTTCGCTCCTTCAGTCCGCGCTTAGAAACCTCTGGGTAGTACACGCATTATAAATAACCAATTAAAATACAAAGAAATACATCTGTTGAGAAGTGCTGGGGCCTTGTCAATAAGAGTGTAGCAGCTCAACTGAGAAGTGCTAATGTTGTCCCATCAAAAGTATAGCAGCCCCACTAAGATGAACTGGCATTGCCTCAACAAAAGCATAGTATTATCGCTGAGAAGATTCAACAATTATAGAAGCCCTGTTACAGCAGTACTATCCCATCAAGAGTATAGCGAGCTAACTGAGGAGTACCAGCATTGCCCCATTTCAAATATGGCAGCTCTGCTAGAAAGTGCTGGCTCATATGCCTCTGCTCCCCGCCCATAGCATTCACCCTCACCACATGCACACTCAGAGACATGCAAACAGTCTCATTTGCCCTCTCCCTGCCCCTGCCCCCTTCCTCGCTTTGCATCTGTACCTCCATTTCTAAAAATCCTTCTCGGTTGGGTGTACCTCTATATCTGTTCACCCCTCTTGCCAACAGGGGTGCACAGATGTACAAATACAACAAACCCAAAACGATTTTTAGAAATCGAGGGACAGACTTGTTTTGCATCTGTGCCTCCATTTCTAAAAATCGTTTTGGGTTGGGTGTACCTCTTGTAAGAGGATTCAATTCAACACTACAGCTAAGTCAACGCCTAATCTATAATACTGAATGAAAACCCTTATTGATATACCTTTATGTCCAGTTCATGCGCTCTGGATGACTACCCCTATATAACACCCCTCTGTTGGAATCCCCCTGACCCCACTGAGCCAAGAAGTAGTTCTGTTTTGCAAGTTAAAAGGTTTATTTGAAACTTTAAACAATATAGATATATATATCACACTTTATAATAAATTAATAATTGAATAGCACACTTAATCTGATATGATAAAGATTAACCACGGAGAATCTGGCACTAACACGTTTCTCTATAATCAATAAGGAGTTGACATGAAATGGATAAGGTAGCACACAGGGGAATAGGAACAAAAGAAGAAGGTGGTACAAAATGCTTTATAGAGTTCAAATGGATGCAAGGTTGAATGAATGAAATGCAGTATAGAAATACTCAATATGATTTCAACAAAACAATGTAATCACTTTTCTCTGGCAATCCCCTCCCCCCCTTGATGCAAGGCAAGGAAATGGAAGGAAAACACACAGTTCTCAGAAATGCAATCAAATGTGATTCAGTTCACCCCAGCAAGCTTAGACTACAGAAGTTTGAAAACACAGGCCCAAATTGCTTTGATATGTGCTGGCAATGAATTCAAAATTATGCTAAAATGCTTTTAATTCCCTTTCAGAGGTTCAGGGTGAGTGATATCTAGTTAATATTAGCTCAGGCTCACTCTTGCAATGATTCAGGGATAGTTTTTATGAGGCAAACGATTTTCTGGCAAATGGAAGGCAAGCAGCTATCTTTACACGTGAAGAAATTTGCAAATCGCGGTAAAATTCGCGAATGCGTGTTCCGCGATTATGGCAAAACTATAGGGGGTAGGAATGCGGTTCTAGGTTCGTAGGAAAGCCACGATTCTAAGCTTTCAGGGGAAAGTTACTGCAAGTCTCTAGCACAAACGGTCGCGGAGATATGAGCGATTAAACAAAGGTCGTTTTTCAGATTTGAAATTTTAAAGTTCAAAAAGACAAGTGCAGCTTGCAACTAGAAAATGACAAGTGACAGCTTTACAAATGACAGGTGACAGTTAGGAGACAGTTCTACTTAGATTAAAATAGGATTGAATTATATTATTTTAACTAGGAGATTGGTTCTGCACAGTTTTCTAGGTACTCACACTATATTCTTGAGTGAAATGGGCCTCGCCATGGATCTGGTCAGGTTTTAAACTCGCCTCTGGTCTCTGCACTTCACAGTGATCTGGGTCTGCTCTCTCTGGTTCTCTGGTCTGGGTCTCTAGTTCTGGATAGATTGAAGTCTCTAGTTTGGCTCTCTGGAGGTTTGATGGAGGTAAAGTATGGATTTTTCCGGCAGAGCTTCCAGCGGCAGATGGATTTGAAGGTCCCTATCTGTCCTGTCTGTCTGCTTTTATGTGTTTAGAATGTGGGTGTGTTCTAGCATCACTGACCCTACCTCTCTCTCAGCTTCTAATTGGTCAAACTTCCATTTCTCATTTGATTGGGGGAGCTAGGTTGTGTCAGAGTGATGTCATTTTACAGCCTGCAGAAAGTCCACTCCTCCTGTCATCTGTGCACCCAAATCTATATATGATCAAAATCCATATTTCACAGTTACACAGTTGTTTGAAATTACATATACATGGTGTGGCTGAATTTAGCCATGTCTCTGTCCAAATCTGCTGTTTCTAAGAGCTTGCATTCAGAAATGGCAGATAATTGACTTTTTAACTGATTTTTCAATTTCTGACATTGACCCAACTTTACATACATGTGCGCAGGGAGTATGGACATTAACTGATGAAGTTTCATATTTTTAACATGCATACATTTAGAGTAATATCCACTTTTCCGCTAAAACCCCCCTGAACATACCACCGGATCTAAAAACCTCTTAAACTGTGGGCAGAAAAATCACAAGAATTATGGTATCATTTATAAAATTTTCACATGTCCGCTCTATGAATGATCCATCTTTTTAAAGTTATGTTCTGGCTCCAAAGGGGTGTGGTTTCCTCTCAGCACAAGGTAGAAATACTGGTTTTTCCAGTTCTGCCAAGCCAGCTTGCTCTCACAGGCAGTGCCCCTCCCAGCTTCTGCCAAGAGGAAGCTACATTTTACGACCGCTGTAATAAAACCTTTGCATGAGTCAAGACAGGCTTTGTTCAGAGCTCCTGTAGAGCACAGGTAATTCAATTATCAGATAGATGGCATATCCTTAGTGTGAGCAGCAAAAGGGCAGCTAGGCCTGGGAACACAGCTGTGACTCAAGTTTCACTCCTGATGGGGGTAGTTGCCAGGCAGAATTCAGTTCCTTAAGCCAGACTTTCAGCTAACTGTCATGTTTTTTGTTGCTTTTTAAATTAACTTGCAATTTTACACATGCAGCTAGAATGCTGATTCTAAGTGCAAAACTATGACATTTCAACAGTTACAAAGGCATGTGACACCAAACATAGGTCACTCATTTAATCTAAACATTTTCGATTTTAGTGTCTTTAAATCCAGTGCAACTTAAACTGCTGACTCCATAGCTCAGCCAGTTTTGTTATAAGCATTGTTCTGGGCTCATCATTTCCCAGATTTTGTAGGCACACAAAACTCCATTCTGCCAAATGTCTGCTGGTGTTCAGTGAATATTTTGCACATATTGTAATGTTTGAAAATAGGCATTTTGAGCCTGCCTTCAGAGAAACACAGGGTGGTTTTAAAACGCCGGCTTTTGGATAGTGGTGAGTACTGGTACTGCACCCATTTTTGGGATTTAACAAATGAATTCCCCACAATTTAAGTTGCATTTGGCAATCAGCATTGCCATTCCCAATGGTTTCAGACTACTGTGCGGGTAGTCCAATGGTGGTTTTAAAGCGCTTTGAAGCTAACCGGCGCTACTGTTTTTCCTTTGGCAACCCATTTCCCTCATGGCAACCCGGCCTTTCATTCTCGCACTGGTGGGTGGCAAGTGAGGCAACCATTTTGGTGTGCGCACAAACTGCACAGCTTTCCTGGATTTCGGCGCACATGTGGGTTTTCCACCATCTTGAATTTTCTAAGCCCACAGCACCAAGTGTTGTGGCATGATAGCTTAAACGTGGGTCAGGACACCCAACAAGCCCCCCCACGCGACTGCACTTTGAATTTGAGTCGATGGGGAGTCGCGTGCCCAAGGGTTTTGACCCACGCACCGGTCTGTCCGCATAATCTTCTTCCTCTTCTGTAGATGGCACAGTTCAGCATCTTCTTCTCCATCCGGTACTGATCGATCGGTTCCCCTCACCGGTCCTGATGGGAATATTGGGCGGTCCACTGGGCCCATTGGATCTTCGTTCCCGGTCTCCGGATCGCCCTCCTTGGCCCGTCTCCAGGTTTTCTTTCTCCTAGGACGACAAAGGAAGAGCGGCAATACCTACTCATAGACGTTTTTCCACCACTGTTGAGATAGTGGGGCAGCATATGCATTTCATCATAACGAAACATTACATTCTTATTTTGAAAAACAAAACAGTATAACTAAGAGACAGTTTCATGCAAATCACAATATTTTAGAGAATAGATGTGGTATGTTTTATGGTTGGAACTGAATTAGTCTGAGACAGTACCCGCTAGGATTCCAGAGGATTCCTCCAGTTGTTGCAGAGTGTGCCTGGGATGGCAACATTTCAACTGGTTTATGTGGACCCACTTGTCTTCTCCCTCTGCCAAAGGACCTTTGGGGATGTGGATTTTGTAGGCCACAGGGGAGATTTTGTCTATGATCTCGAATGGTCCCTTCCATGTAGGCAAAAATTTGCGCTGCTTGGCCTGGTTCCTTTGGAAGTTGTATAGATAGACCCGGTCCCCCACCTGATATTCCTTCCTGGAAGTTTTCAGGTCATAATGGGTCTTCATGCTATCAGCCGATCTTTCTAGATTCCGCTGAGCGTAAGCAAAAGCATGTTGGAGGTGTTAACTTAAATTCTCCACATACTCATGAGTAGTGGAGGCATTTATCAGTGTCTGCTCTTGGGTCCTATAGAGCAAATGCTGAGGAAGCACCATCTTGCGCCCAGTCATCAACTCAAATGGTGACATTTTGGTTGCAGATGAAGGGGTAGATCTGATGGCCATTAGGACCAGAGGTAATCGGATATCCCAACTTGGCCCAGAATCTGCCACAAACTTTTTAAGATGCTCACAATTGTCCGGTTATATCTCTCTACTGCCCCAGAAGAAGCTGGTCTATAAGCAATATGCAGCTTTCTCTTGACCCCCAGTATCTCCCACATCTTTGTCATTACTTCACTGGTGAAGTGGCTACCTCTGTCTGACTCAATCCTTTGAGGTAGACCAAAACGGGAAAAGATGTGGTTAATCATCAAGGCAGCTGCCGTTTCTGCCTTGCAGTTTGGGGCTGAGAGACATTCCACCCACTTGGTAAACAAGCATGTCACAGTCAACATGTACTTATTCCCCCTAGCCGAGCGAATCACAGGGCCTACAAAGTCGATTTGTAAATCTGACCATGGCAGTGTCATTCCCCTCTTTTGTAAAGGCGCCCGGTGCGTAAGGGATGATGGCTGAAATTGTGCACACACAAGACACCCCTTCAAGTATTGGTCGAGGTCCTGCCCCATGTGTGGCCAGTATGCAACCTCTCTTAAGATTTCCAATGTTGTGTGAAACCCCCTATGACCGGCGGTGGCCGCATCATGGGCGTGACTTAACATCAGGCTTCGGAATGAGGTAGGAACCACCCACTGATCGTGGCCAGCTTTGGATTTCCTTACCAACAAACCGTCTTGGATTCGGAACATTTTTGGACATTTCATCAACACTCTTAGGTCCTCTTTCCCAATGTAATCGGTATCCGTCAGGGGAAAGTTCTCAGGGTCCTCAAGGTGCTGGTAAAATTTACCAATAATTGGATCCCCCTTCTGAGCAGTAATCAAATCAGCATCAGGGGTCTCCTTACTCCATTGTGCAATTGAAAGGTCGTTGTGAGCATTTGTCTGGGACCTAGTGATGGCAGTGACCTGGATTTCCCCCAACAGGGACTCAATCTCAATTAGATCCCCTTGGATGGCCCCGGTTTTGGCCAGCTGATCAGCTAAGTCATTTCCAGTTTTGTCTGGTCCCTCTACTTTGGAATGACCCTTGATCTTTTTCCAATAGATGGTCATCTCATTCGATGTGACCAGATCATCAATGTTTTGGATCAACTTCCCATGTTTCAAGGGTTTGTTGTTAGCACATAACATGCCTCTGGTTTTCCAATTAACCAGGTGCTCCACGAACCCGTTCCGTACATAATCCGAATCTGTGATTATGACCAGTTCGTGGAGTTGATGCTGGACAGCAGTGAGGATGGCCTGATGCACAGCCATCAATTCTGCCACCTGACTACTTCGGGGACCAATTTTGTATCCAGCGGAGGGTTCTGGGCACTCATTCACCCATGCATTCCCTACGCCAGCCACCAGTTCTTTTTCCCCGTTGTTGTCAACATGGTAAGAGCATCCATCCACATAGACAGTGGGCATTCCCTCACACTTGTCCTCTTCAAAGACTTTGTGTGGGGAATTAAGGTATGCCCCCGCGTTGTCCTTGATTTTTAGACTTTCGTCCTCGAGACAGTTTTCTCTGGCACAATCATGCAAGTCAGCCAGAACTTGCGCGAGGGGACTCTTCTTGTTTTGGCCATATCTGACCTCCACAGGAAAGCCTTGCATTGACAGAATCCAGGAAGTAATTCGGGAATTACTCACATTTCCGGCCCGGATTCTGTCACTTTGGAGATATTACAGAGGCTGGTGTGGAGTCTCCACTATGATGTGTTCCCCCTGGATAAACGGGCGGTAATTCTTCAATGCCCACACCGTTGCCAGGAGTGCCTTCTCACAATCGTTGAATTTTTCCTCCACAGAGGATAAAGTTTTGCTCGCATAGGAGATTACTTTATTGACCTTGTCATGCTTTTGGTATAATACTGCCGTCAAGCACGTATTAGAGAACCCCGTCTCCAGGAAGAACTCCTTGTTTCTGACAGGGTAAGCTAGGCAAGGCGCTTGTGAGAGGCTTCTTTTGAGTTGTTTTACTGCCTCGGATTGTTCTGGACCCCATTCCCACTTGACCCCCCCCTTCAGGAGATGAATCAGGGGTCTGGTGATCTCTGCGTAGCCCTCAATGAACTTTCTGCTGTAATTAGTCAGTCCAAGGAGGCTCCTTAGTTCCCGCAGAGTTGTGGGGTCTTTCAGTTTCTGAAGTGCTTCCACTTTCTTTTCCTGGGGACAGAGGCCCTGAGGAGTAATCTCATGCCCCAAGAAATTAACACGGGTTCTACACCACTGTGCTTTCTGAAAGGAAAGTTTTGCTCCGGCGGCCCTCAACTGTGTCAGAACATAACGGATCTCCGCTATGTGTTCCTCCACAGATGAACTTTTGATGAGGACATCATCTACATAAGCCAGGTTACCCCTCGCACCCAGGTCGGGCATGGCCTTATGTAGGAAAATGTTGAATTCATTGCCGGAGTTGAGGTATCCGAAGGGAGTCCGGGTCCATGTGTACTGCTGGCCCCCAAAGGTAAAAGCCAGTTTGTATTGGTCCTCCCTGCTGACAGGCACGGTCCAGTATCCATTGGTCAGGTCTATTGCAGTGAATACCTGTGACCCCTGAATCTGGGCCAGCCCTTGGTCAATGTAGGGCAGAGGCCATCGGGAAGTATGGACCCGTTTGTTGAGCTCCCTAAGGTCGGCGCAGAGTCTCCACTGGCCGTTTGGCTTCAATATTCCCAGCACCGGATTATTGAAGGTGCTGTGGACGGGACGGATTATTCCCCGGGACTCAAGGTTCTTAATTATTTCAGTAAGGGACTCCATTGATGCGAGAGGCAAGCGATATTGCTTCACAAACACAGGAGTCATGCCAGGGTCCGTGGGGATTGTGGTTGTGTGGATGTCAGTGCGACCACAGTCATATGAGTCTACCGCAAAGAGATCTTGGAAATCCAAGAAAACTTGTTTCAACTTTTGCTTTTGTTCCAGAGTCACACAGGCATCAGCTAGGTTGACTCTCTCTTCCACCATCTGCCTGAAGCCTGGAAAGACTTCTGGTCTGGCTATCTCCGCGGCCTCCTCCAGCTGGGTGGAGAAGTCCCTGGTCAGAGTGCTGATTTGGACCGGAGGCTTCAGGTGGGAAAGGCAGCCCTCATGGACCTGGAAAATCACCTCATCCATCCTGAAGTCACAAGTCACATCTTCCTTACCATAAGGGCAAGAAGTGTACACCAGGAAGTTCCCCCCATGCCGGGTAAAAATCCTGTCTGGTGTTGTATTGTCCTCACTGTCACTGTCAAAACAGTCCTTGGGGATTGGTCCTAACAGTTCATTTCTAAGATCAATGGAGAAATGTCGGTCATCAACCGCCATTCCAATAATGGTGCCTGCGGCTAGAGTAATACTCTTTAAGTCGCTGTTATCCACCTCTATTGGAATGGTGTCATGTTCTATGTTGACTAATGGTGTTGGGTTTACCCCCAACCCTTGCTGTTGGAGAGAAGCATTTAGATGTATGTAAGCATCAGGGTTTTTCAACTCTTGTCCCCTTTTAACTTTCACTTCCAGGGAGAATTGTCGGGTCCTTTCTGGGATGGTGACTTCCTCTTTAACCTGAATTTCAACTGCATAAGGTAGCAATTGAGCTGACCTAAATGCTTTTTCTGGATCATCACAGCCCATGGGATTATCCGCTAATCGGGACCAAGCTTTGAAGTTTATTAGGTCCAAACTAATGGCAAAGCGATTGAGAATGTCACTGCCTAAGTAAAAGGCGGCAGGGACGTCTCGCACGACCCAACAATTGTGGACTATGCTCTTGTTGCCAATGGAGATTTTGATTATACACCTGCTTGGCAGGAGATGTTTGGAATTAGGTGCTTCCAGGTCCATTTCCCATTTGTCTATCAGTTTGAAGGTGGGAATGGCTGGATCTTTTGGGAGTTGGCGGAACATGGCTTCGCTGATGAAGCTCTTACCGTTGTTCACACACACTCGAGCGAGAACAGAGTCCTTCCCATCATTTAACTGGACAGGGATGAACAACTGCTCTCCAATTTGCTGAATATCAGCCAGGCTCTGAGCTGATTTCACATCTTTCTGGACTATAGGAGTGGGAGTTTCTGATTGTGGATTAGTAAAGAATTTCAGAGTGTTTCCTTCCAGCGTGGAATACCACCTTAAACTGGAAGGAAGGTTGATTTTCAGAAATAGAGAGGACCCCCCATCACCAGTCTGTTGTCCTACTGCTATTACTGTCACGTCTGGAATTTGGCTATTCTGGAAGTGAAATTCTACTTGGTCAGATTTTTGTTCAACCATGTGGCAGGTGCCGTTTAAACTAACATGGTTGACACTCTGTTTTAATTTTATTGGTCGGCTAGTCTGGGTCCAGAGGACCTTGTTTACACAATCTATTAGGGGTGACAACCTTCTCAGGAGGTCATTCCCTAGTAAACAAGGGGTGCCCTCTGGGGTCACAACTATGACCGGGTGTTTCAACTTATGTCGCCCAATTTTAATGTCCAAGTCTGCAGTCCCCTCAACGGGAATTTCCTTCCCGTCAAAGTTCTGCAGTTGTCCAGGAAGAGAGGTGAGAGGAATTTGGTAATTCTCTCCCCTTCCTGCATTCAGTTCGTCAAAGGCCCTTCTGGACAGAAGGGTAGCTTGAGATCCAGTGTCCACCAGTGCCGAGATTGTACCCTGCCCCTGTACTTGTACCGGGGCATAATATCTTCCCTCCTTCTCCTCAAGGGGGCACAGATAATGTACATTTTTGGACAACTGGTGGGCTAATTTTCTGGTTCTGGACATCGCGAGAGAAGAATTTTGGGCAGAATTCTGTGGAGAGCCTTGGGAATCTGAAAGAAAAAGTTGGCAACTGGAGATCAGAGCCATTGTGGGTTCCCCTGGCTCCGGTTCTGGGCCGCCCCCCCCTTTTTGGAGGCAGTCACCAGGATGGGTTTGAACCAGGGGATTTTCTTGCTGTTGGTTCTGGGATGAGATGGTGGGCGGCGGTAGCTCAGTCTCCACATCTCCCCAGTCTGGATTTGCATCCCTAGGGACCCATTTTTCTTTGGGAGGAATTCCCCCCTCTCTGAAGGAGAAGATCCTTTTCCCAGGATCCTCTGAGGATCCCTCTCCCTCAAATTGGAAGATCTGTACCTCCTCCTCAAACTGAGTCTGTTTGGGTCTTTTGTTTCTCCTACCCCCCCTCTGCTCCTTAGGAGGCAGACTTTCAGGGGCAAGAGATTTTGTTTCCGGTTCCTGGGTTTCCAGGGGCTGTTTACAAGTGAGGAAGGAAGCTTCCTCCAAGGCTTTACACCCCCCTTCCCTTTGTGCCTCCTCCCTGGGAACCGGTGAGTTATCGGGGGGCTGCCCCCGTCATTGTTCTGGGGCACCAGGTCCAGAGTTGGGTGCGTTCTGCGCCGGCATGCCGATCTGAGGGTTCTGCTGAGCCCTCAGTATGTGACCCATATCCCGCGCCATGTTTTGAACCTGGCGCTCTAACTGGGAAACCCGCTCAGGCTGATACGGGGCCCTGTTTTCTCCCCTGGGCTGATCCCGGGAAGGGTAGCTGTCCCTCCTCTGGTAATACCCCGGGTTGTGAAGATTTGGGTACCCCTCCACCCTTGGCCTCCCCTCTCCCGGATTCAGTGGTCTGGGCTCAGGGAATTGGGGAAAGAAGGATGGATGGTTTTGGGGCTGAAAGTCGGGTGGATATCTGGGGAAAAAGTTCTGCCCAGGGTTTGGTAAATTTCTGCCCTCCTGTGGGAAGTTTGGAGGGAAGTTCCCTGGGTTAGGTGTTCGGCTGGATCCCCCCCCTTGAACTGGAGGAGTCCACACATAACCCAGGATGGGTCGATTTCCCTTGTAACGGGGACTTACATAATCAGGAGAGCGAGGGACCCCATTTGTGGGGCTGCCTCCTTGGCTCCCTGTCTGTGACTGACCCGAGGACCTCCTGGGCCTAGCATTATTAGGTGCAGGTAGGTTTTTAGGCCCCCCCATCTCCAAATCCAAAACGGGGGTAACCTTTACCTCTGCCACCTTGGCAGCAGCAGGGGTGCTGTTGGCTTTGGGGTTTTTCTGGGCATTGCTTTTGCTATCTATCGGTTTCTGCACCTCATAGATCCGGGTAGCCTGTTCAATGACCCAGTCTAAAGATCTTTTCTCGTGAAAATCCCTCACGAGCTGGGTCATGATATATTTGGGCAAGGCATGGAAAAACGTATTAATAAATTCCCTGCTATCCGTGCGCACCCTTCTTGTGGTCTGTGCAAAAGCACGCTTTAACTCCTGCACAAATTCTTGTGGGGCCTGATCCTCCCCACATTGCAAATTGTAGGCTGCCTTGCGAGCCTCTTGAGGATTTCTGTGAACAGAAAAATGTTTCAAGATGGCCGCCTTATAGGTGGACCATCTTAAATGATTTTGGTCCTCCAGCCCCGCAAAGAAACTGGAGTATTCCGGGGAGAAGGTCCACTTTACATATTGAATACAGCTTTGGCTGTCCTTCAAATGGAAAGTCTCCATCATTTGTTCAAACAACTCTAAGTGCTCCCAAACAGAATACTTAGCGTTCTTATGGTAAGGCGTGATGACGCTCCTGATCGCCTTAATCTGCTTTAAGGGGTCCTTAAGCAAGGCCCTTTTTGCCTTATTGGCCTTTTTGGTTCGGGTAACCCTTGTCCATTCGTCCTCGGACTCAGAGGCACTGCTCCCAGAGGTTCCCGTCTGTTCTTCCAGGTTTTCCCGGATTCTGCGAGCCTGGGAATGGCTGGCAGACTGTGGGGACCTGGTCTCCTGTGTCCTGCGCAGTTCAGAGGAGTCTTCAGATTCCTCCTTGCTGCCAGGATTTGATGGGTACCCCCTCCACTGACCTAACTGGGCAGAGGTTTTCAGGATGCCCTTAATGGGCCTACTCTCCTGGGGTTCCCCATTGAACTGTACTGTACTTGGGTGCCCATACCCGGATGCCCACCCCTCCATTCCTGAGTGGTACTGGCCTATGAGCCCCATACTCTTAGCTGGATAGTAATCTGCCATCCCTGTGGCCCTGTGCTCATGTGCGCCAGGGGACATGGGGGTGGTAGAGTCCAGGGACTGGGGGAGATGAAGGCCCCTGGTGTTAGGGCTCCTGCGGTTATGGTCAGGAATCTCTCTTTCCCAGCGGACCTCATCTCTATCCGCCCCTGCTCCCTGTTGCAATGCAAGAGCCTGCATTTGTGCTTTCAATTCCTCTGTTAAGGCCTTACTCGACTCTATCAGTTTCTCCTGCATCGCTACCTGTTGCTGGAGCCTCTCATTGTGCTGGCAGAGAGCCTCATTTTCCCTCTGTGCTTCCTGATTGGTCCTGGAGCACTGGGCCAGTCTTTGCTGCAGGAGGGTTACCTCCTGAGCTGTGTCCCTATTGGCCTGCTCCTTTCTTGCTAGAGCATCCTCCACCCTCCTGGTGTGCTCTAACAAGTTCTGGTGTTCTTTTTGGAGGTCACCCAGTCCCTGGTGGGCCAGGTGATTTTCTTCCATTTTCCTTTTTAAGTGGCAGACTTCCTGGCCTAAAGTGTCTCTTTCCTGACTAAGAGCCTGCATCTGCGCCGCCAGGTCGTCCCTTTGCCTTTGGAAGGCGCCGGCTTTCTGGCGCTCCTGATCAAACTCTGCCTGGGTATCCAGGTCTTTCAGGATCAGTTTATTGCTCTCCTCTTTCTCTCTGTCTAGTTGGATTTGCAGGGTGGCTACCTGCTCTGTGCATGCCCTGTTGAAATTGATCTGTTGCTCCAGCTTTTTCTGGCTCTGCAGTAGGGAGTTCAAACTGTCTTGGTGCTCCTTCTGCAAGGCCAGAAATCTGGTATCCTGGTCTGTCTTTTCCTGTTGCAGTATATGCATGTCCTTCTTTATTTTAATGATGTGCTGCCTACTATCATCTTCTGACTCCTGGCTCCTCTGCAGCCTCTGCTCAGAAGAGACCAGGTCAGATTGGACCTTCTCTAACGCCATCTGTTGCCTATTTGCCAGATTTTGGCTTTCAGCACATCTATCCTGCATGTCTCCCATATATAGGTACAGGTATGCCGCTATCCTGGCAATCTTATTGTGTTCCTCTTTGGCTTTAGGAGCCATATATAGTTCACTCAGGGCCACATGTAATGGACCCTGATCTCTCCATGAGTCTGACCCTGTTTCAGTGACCTGTCGCGTGATGGCCTGCAACCAGGCATCCTGGCCCTGCTCAGCCCATTCACCTCTCACAAATAGCTTATGCAAGAGGTGCTCTCTGGCTATTTTCATGTCTACTAAGGTCGTCATTCTAGAGATTGGTCTCTGTCCTGACTTACAGAAGTTTGTATTTTATTTTTGCAGAACAGAACTTTTCTTGGAGTGTCCCTTTTGAGGAGTGCTTCACAGCGTAACACAGCGTGGTGATCCGACCGGATATATGTATCCCGTCAGTTAGCACACTGTATTAAGCTGCACAAGTGGTATTCTAACCCAAACGTCCGGCTCGAGCCCCCAATTTGTAAGAGGATTCAATTCAACACTACAGCTAAGTCAACGCCTAATCTATAATACTGAATGAAAACCCTTATTGATATACCTTTATGTCCAGTTCATGCGCTCTGGATGACTACCCCTATATAACACCCCTCTGTTGGAATCCCCCTGACCCCACTGAGCCAAGAAGTAGTTCTGTTTTGCAAGTTAAAAGGTTTATTTGAAACTTTAAACAATATAGATATATATATCACACTTTATAATAAATTAATAATTGAATAGCACACTTAATCTGATATGATAAAGATTAACCACGGAGAATCTGGCACTAACACGTTTCTCTATAATCAATAAGGAGTTGACATGAAATGGATAAGGTAGCACACAGGGGAATAGGAACAAAAGAAGAAGGTGGTACAAAATGCTTTATAGAGTTCAAATGGATGCAAGGTTGAATGAATGAAATGCAGTATAGAAATACTCAATATGATTTCAACAAAACAATGTAATCACTTTTCTCTGGCAATCCCCTCCCCCCCTTGATGCAAGGCAAGGAAATGGAAGGAAAACACACAGTTCTCAGAAATGCAATCAAATGTGATTCAGTTCACCCCAGCAAGCTTAGACTACAGAAGTTTGAAAACACAGGCCCAAATTGCTTTGATATGTGCTGGCAATGAATTAAAAATTATGCTAAAATGCTTTTAATTCCCTTTCAGAGGTTCAGGGTGAGTGATATCTAGTTAATATTAGCTCAGGCTCACTCTTGCAATGATTCAGGGATAGTTTTTATGAGGCAAACGATTTTCTGGCAAATGGAAGGCAAGCAGCTATCTTTACACGTGAAGAAATTTGCAAATCGCGGTAAAATTCGCGAATGCGTGTTCCGCGATTATGGCAAAACTATAGGGGGTAGGAATGCGGTTCTAGGTTCGTAGGAAAGCCACGATTCTAAGCTTTCAGGGGAAAGTTACTGCAAGTCTCTAGCACAAACGGTCGCGGAGATATGAGCGATTAAACAAAGGTCGTTTTTCAGATTTGAAATTTTAAAGTTCAAAAAGACAAGTGCAGCTTGCAACTAGAAAATGACAAGTGACAGCTTTACAAATGACAGGTGACAGTTAGGAGACAGTTCTACTTAGATTAAAATAGGATTGAATTATATTATTTTAACTAGGAGATTGGTTCTGCACAGTTTTCTAGGTACTCACACTATATTCTTGAGTGAAATGGGCCTCGCCATGGATCTGGTCAGGTTTTAAACTCGCCTCTGGTCTCTGCACTTCACAGTGATCTGGGTCTGCTCTCTCTGGTTCTCTGGTCTGGGTCTCTAGTTCTGGATAGATTGAAGTCTCTAGTTTGGCTCTCTGGAGGTTTGATGGAGGTAAAGTATGGATTTTTCCGGCAGAGCTTCCAGCGGCAGATGGATTTGAAGGTCCCTATCTGTCCTGTCTGTCTGCTTTTATGTGTTTAGAATGTGGGTGTGTTCTAGCATCACTGACCCTACCTCTCTCTCAGCTTCTAATTGGTCAAACTTCCATTTCTCATTTGATTGGGGGAGCTAGGTTGTGTCAGAGTGATGTCATTTTACAGCCTGCAGAAAGTCCACTCCTCCTGTCATCTGTGCACCCAAATCTATATATGATCAAAATCCATATTTCACAGTTACACAGTTGTTTGAAATTACATATACATGGTGTGGCTGAATTTAGCCATGTCTCTGTCCAAATCTGCTGTTTCTAAGAGCTTGCATTCAGAAATGGCAGATAATTGACTTTTTAACTGATTTTTCAATTTCTGACATTGACCCAACTTTACATACATGTGCGCAGGGAGTATGGACATTAACTGATGAAGTTTCATATTTTTAACATGCATACATTTAGAGTAATATCCACTTTTCCGCTAAAACCCCCCTGAACATACCACCGGATCTAAAAACCTCTTAAACTGTGGGCAGAAAAATCACAAGAATTATGGTATCATTTATAAAATTTTCACATGTCCGCTCTATGAATGATCCATCTTTTTAAAGTTATGTTCTGGCTCCAAAGGGGTGTGGTTTCCTCTCAGCAAAAGGTAGAAATACTGGTTTTTCCAGTTCTGCCAAGCCAGCTTGCTCTCACAGGCAGTGCCCCTCCCAGCTTCTGCCAAGAGGAAGCTACATTTTACGACCGCTGTAATAAAACCTTTGCATGAGTCAAGACAGGCTTTGTTCAGAGCTCCTGTAGAGCACAGGTAATTCAATTATCAGATAGATGGCATATCCTTAGTGTGAGCAGCAAAAGGGCAGCTAGGCCTGGGAACACAGCTGTGACTCAAGTTTCACTCCTGATGGGGGTAGTTGCCAGGCAGAATTCAGTTCCTTAAGCCAGACTTTCAGCTAACTGTCATGTTTTTTGTTGCTTTTTAAATTAACTTGCAATTTTACACATGCAGCTAGAATGCTGATTCTAAGTGCAAAACTATGACATTTCAACAGTTACAAAGGCATGTGACACCAAACATAGGTCACTCATTTAATCTAAACATTTTCGATTTTAGTGTCTTTAAATCCAGTGCAACTTAAACTGCTGACTCCATAGCTCAGCCAGTTTTGTTATAAGCATTGTTCTGGGCTCTTCATTTCCCAGATTTTGTAGGCACACAAAACTCCATTCTGCCAAATGTCTGCTGGTGTTCAGTGAATATTTTGCACATATTGTAATGTTTGAAAATAGGCATTTTGAGCCTGCCTTCAGAGAAACACAGGGTGGTTTTAAAACGCCGGCTTTTGGATAGTGGTGAGTACTGGTACTGCACCCATTTTTGGGATTTAACAAATGAATTCCCCACAATTCTAAGTTGCATTTGGCAATCAGCATTGCCATTCCCAATGGTTTCAGACTACTGTGCGGGTAGTCCAATGGTGGTTTTAAAGCGCTTTGAAGCTAACCGGCGCTACTGTTTTTCCTTTGGCAACCCATTTCCCTCATGGCAACCCGGCCTTTCATTCTCGCACTGGTGGGTGGCAAGTGAGGCAACCATTTTGGTGTGCGCACAAACTGCACAGCTTTCCTGGATTTCGGCGCACATGTGGGTTTTCCACCATCTTGAATTTTCTAAGCCCACAGCACCAAGTGTTGTGGCATGATAGCTTAAACGTGGGTCAGGACACCCAACACTCTACATCTGTGCACCTCTTGCTTTGCATCTGTCCCACAATTTCTAAACATCGTTTTTCCCCGGCTTTTACCCGGGCCGGCAGAGAGAGACACAGTCTGGATGGAACAAAGGGCCATCCATACTGCGTCTCTTCTCTCCGTACTTGACGCCCCTGCCCACAGGGTGAACTTGAACTGTTCCAGAAGAATTTCAGATTTTTTTAAAATCAAAAACACCCAAAAATCATGCTAGAAAGATGGGGCACAGGTGTCCCAAGCCCAGGTAGATTCCTAGAAGACCTAAAGCGCAAGTTACGCGCTGTCTTAAAGAAATTAGAAAGGCTTTTCATTTGTTTTTCCTGCGTGGAGTTTGCACGTTTCTTTCTCTGGCCATCTTCGGAAAGCATGTTCTTTCCCACGCATGCGCTGGTCGACTGGAGCACAGCATGCCTGATGTTGACAGCGTTAATCCACGCCCTGGACCCAGATCGGAGACTGAAAGCAATGTTTCTGCAGTTGAAGAGCCAAGGACTGGCATGTTTAAAAACATGTTTGTATTGTATCTGTGTTTGCATATATTTCAGGTTGTGCATACTTGCCAACCCTACAGATTTAGGCAGTAGGCTACTCCTTTTTAAGCTGTCCTACCACCTACAGATTTGGATGACAGATCCTACTGCTTTATACAGTGACAGGTAATTTATGTGACTCTAAGGCAGGCTGCCTGAGGCTAGGCCCAGCACAAAGCAAGCAACACATTGGGCTGTATAGTGGGCTGATAGGTGATTACTTTGATTGGGTTCAGGACAATCCACTGACCTGACAGCTCCGTGCCTCTGTCCTGCACTCTTGCCGGTGCAACCCTTAGGTGAACCATCAGTGAAGGCAAGTGGCAGAGCGTAACACCTTCACACAGCATCTGCCTATCAGACTTATAGGGCTATCAATCTCCATATCATTCAGTGTTCAACTTGCACTGCAGGAGTTCATATGTATTGCCCAGGCTGCTGCCACAGAGCAGTGGCAAAGGTTGCCTACCAGCTCTGTGTGATTACCTTCTCTGAAATTAGGTAATTGAATTTGGTGTTACCTTACCATTCAGAATTATACATTTTTAATATTTAAACATCTTTCCATTTTGTACTGTTTGATGGGTTGTGTATTTTAGAATGCCTCAATGGTGCCAACAATGTATGTCCTGTACTTTCCTGTGATGTCCTTGTTAAGCGAATTATTTTTGAAACTTGAAAAATCTTACTTCTTTTTGGTCACAGAATGTTGGTATGTATGTCTGTGTGTGCGTGTAATATTTGGAATGTATGGCACGGTCACAACACCATTGGGCTCTAGGCCCCACACCCCTCCAGAAATTCTGGGACATTGCTAAAGGGGCCTCTGACCCTCACTGCCTTCATGAGAAGGACACAATGCAGACTATGAACATTGTTCTGGTCTGCATTTTGTCCAAAAAGGAAAGTAACTACTTCCCTTAACTTTATGTGACTTTTAAGGTAATTGACACGTCATGGGTAATTTACAACCTAAAGACCCTCCTCCGTGACCTCATTTCACCAAAATGCCAGGGGTAGCGGAAGTGACATCACATAACCCTTGACCCCCTGATGACATCACAGGAAGTGATGTTGACCCCACCCCAAAGTGATATTGCGGGAAGCGATGGACCACGACCTTTCACCCGTTGACAAAACAGGAAGTGGTATCACATAGCATTGTACACTATGAAAAATATGGTTACGATATCACTATAATTTGATGTACATTTCATACAAGAAAAGATCAGTGTGTATAGGTCCATGTTACCAAATTACTGTGAATGCAAGCAGACATCCATGACCAAATGATCATGATGTGTTATTATATAGCACTTAAGCTTAAGCGCTTTATATAGAAAAAATATACACCCAATATCACCCAACCTGTGTTGGTACTTATTTATCGACTTCAGAAGGATGAAAGGCTGAGTTGAGGCGTTTAAGAACAGACTAAATTAGTGACTCACCCCCTGAAGTGTGCCTGAAATAAACCTTTAATGAGTCTAGAAATTATTGTATAGAATTCCAGAAAGACACATTATTTGGTATTCCTATTCTTTCTTATTTAGGGTCAGTGCTGAAAGCGTAAGACTTGTGGCACTCCTGTTCTTATTTTTCTTCTTTTTTAAGGGGCCTGAACAAGAAAGCCAGACACTGCAGAAGTAAATGGTGCTGGCCACAGCCCAGCAGCTTGCATTACAACAAAAAAAAGTTTCATTTTTTTACAATTTTTTTTAGAGGTTGCAAGAGAGACCACCCCTGAATGACGTCCCTGCCCTCCTACTACTCCACTTAACTAGCAAACTGCGTCTGCTCGCAAGACTATGAAAGTGAACAGAACAATAAAACCACCTTTTAAAGATTATTAGTAACCCGGCGAGAGACAATCAGAAGGCAAGAGCCATTCTGATTGGCTCTCGCCAGGTCCCTACCCGACCGGGAATCCCTTCATCAGGATTCCACGGCCTTTGTTCCCGGCGGGGGGCGTGGCAGCCCCTCAGCCAATGAGGAGGAACGAAGCGGGGCCATCCCCGCTCCGAGCCTCCCCGCGGCTGAGAGGCTGCCTTGGCCCCCCGCCGGGGACTCGGGTAAGGAATTTTTTTTTTCTAAATTCCCTCCCCTCCCCCCCACCACTTACCTTCTTGTTGCTGCGTCCCCGGCGGTGGACGAGGAAAGCCTACAACCGTGTGGAGACTCAGAGCGGGGCCATCCCCGCTCCACGCCTCCACACGGCTGGAGGCTTCCCTCGTCCCCCGCCGGGGACGCAGGTACATTTTTTTTTCTTTTTTTCTCCCCCATCCCACTCCCGCCCTCCAAACCCCTCTTACCTTATTTTTTATCCTTTTTCGGGAGCAAACGCGCTGGGAACACTCGTGTTCCCAGCGCGTCCGCTCCCGATGCCCGCCATGGAAAGGGAAAACAGACTACGTTTCAGGACAAAATAAAAAGCTTTTAGTGCCCCGGTCACGCAATTTGTGCGGGCCGGGGTACTAATAGCAATAGAACCTTCGCGTAGTTAAGTAGTTAATCCCATGATGTCTACTACCTTGACATGTAAAAAGTGGGTTTGCTTTTATTTGGATATCAAATGCTCTTAAGATCATGCATCACAATGCAGCAAGATATAGATTATGAACTGGCAACTGCCAAACACACCCATGCACATCTTAACCACAGCAGTGCCATGCTGGCAGCTACCATCAAAATGTGCAAATGTTACTTTCTCAATGTGCATTATATTGTGCAATTGGTTGCTAATTTGACACTCTCCAAAAACATTCCTTTGGGACAAAGGAAATGGAGCACCATACAAGTAAATTTGCCCTGCCCTGAAAAAGTCTTCTACCATTTGACGCGTTAGTCCCCGGCCCCCGGTGTGCGTGTTTGCGCGCATGCATGCGCTGAGCTGTCAGAAAATTTGTCACAGATCATTGGGGCCAGTGCTAGCTGTGGGATATGAAATTGAGCAGGGCTCTGGAAAGGGGGTGTGAACAAATTGTGCTGGACGTGGTGAATGAGGGAAGAGGGAGCTTTGGCATGGCCACAAGGAGCCCACATGTATCTTCAACTGGCCATAAAATCTTAAATGGCTTTCAAACCTGCAACCCCGTTTCTGAGCTCATAATGGACACTGGCCTTTCTGCTTATTTTATCTGTAATAGCACCCCTAATAGTAAAATAACTGCAAATCTTGAGTGTTATATAACTATTTGGACACATGTAATCTTTCAGAGTCAAGGGCTGGCTTCTAGGCATGGGTTTCTGTCACAACCTGTTTGTCAGCTCGGAACTCAAATCACCCGTACCCATGCTCAGGTGCTTGGTGCTTTTTCACAGGAGAGCTAGGGGGTGGGGGATCCCGCATCATGGGTGGCTTTCAGAGACTGTCAGGCTGTGCCCTGCCAAGACCCGGCCCACTTTAAGCCCCGGTGTGGGCCCCATTTCAACATGCATGTTTTCATTGTGGCATGGCATTTTTAATAATCACACATTACATTAATTAAAGCATTAATGTTCTTGTGCACTGTTGGTGACTTGCATGTATTGGATTTTTGGATTGGTTTTACCCTACAAAGCAATTGCAAACGCTCTGACCTTTTAGTCAATGTTTCTCATAAAGTGTGCTGTATAATGCATTAAAACAATTATTTATATCTTTCTTCTAGTGCAGTGTACTCCTGCAGAAGCATGTTCATGTGTATTGTGCAAGAGTGGTCATTTAGGCCGGCCCAGAGTGTGGCGCGACCCGTAATGTGTTGCCGAGTTGGGGTGGGTGGCCCTAAGCTTGGCTCGTACGGGGCCTCCCAAATTATGTATTACGCCACTGCTATGGTTATTCTGTTATCAGCTAAAATGTAGTGGTAACGGAATTACTGCCAAAAAACATAAAGCTCTTAATGAGGCCCATAGTCATTATTTCTTGCATTTGTGAGGTTAGTGCAGCTTGTGATCCATAGAAAATAACATGGACCTTTTGCTTGTACCTATTAGTATTTGAATATTTTAAATTCTGAGCTTAGCCACCAAACTCTGACCCAGTCACTATATTCTTTCCATACTGCTACTGCAGTCCTTTGTTTCAGGTTAATAAGCGAACCCGCCCAAATCGTTGCATCCGTTTCACTGCATTTTGTAAACAGCCGTTGTGCGGCGTATTTCATGGCATTTTTGTAGGGGTTTACGGGGATGCAGCCTAAGGGAACAAGTATTATGAATTTCTAGGATACTAAGTGGAGGGGTGTGGGAGCGCGGAATATGGGTCTTGCAGCCCCATAAAAATGCCTCAAAAATTTCAGTAAAATGACAAATGCACTTGGGCCTCATGACTTGGTTGGAGGTAAAACCCGCCGGCAGGCGACAGGCTACCACAGACCCTGTAACACCGTTTCTGCCGCCTGACATCCTGGTGCCACCGGGCTATAATAGGCGCAGGCGGAACAGTACTCCATCGGAATGGGAAACCTGAAGCATCGGCAACGTTAGGAGCAGTGCCGGTGCTTCAGTGAAAAGTCTGCCGGTCAGGGCCTGAACTCCGGGCAGGTCAGGGCTTCTGGGAGTTCACTGCCCCTACCAGCCTCTTAGTTTGTCAGTCCGGAAAGGCGGTTGTTGTAGGAGTTAGGAAGCCAATGTTCATGGTGTTGGTTGTTACGACCGTTTACCGTAGTGCATTTTATCTGTTGGGGACTAATCCAAATGGAGAGTGAAAATCATGGATTAGAATATCTTGTTTTTAATGTTCAGGTAAAAATGTTAATGCAAACATATAGTAAAATGTATTAATATGCAGTGGTTGTTTCTTAGGGTGTTTTGAAGGGATTGGTATGGGGAGGTGGCTTGTCTCTCATGTAGTGTATGGGCTATAAGGATTGTGTGCGTATTTAAAAGGAGGGTGGTTGTGAACCCCACCCCATTTCTTATGAATTGCTTTGGAATGGGGTTGGTAAAGAGCAAGCTTAACATAAATAGGTATGTCAAAATAGTGACCTAAATTAAATATGTTGTAGAAGTAATACGCTAAATAAGTGAGTTGACATTGCACCCGGAGGATAGCTCAGCTGCAAGGTGCTTGCCATGGAAACAAGACGACATGAAGCAACATAGGTTCGATCACGGGGTCCGCACTTTAAAACCTCTGGGTATTAAGCGCGTTATAAATACGCAACTAAGAGACATATTCCTGTAACAGCGTCTCGATGCCCCTGGGCTGTCTGAGCGCTTTAAAAATGCAAATAAATAAATAAATTGCATCCCAGTTCACTATAAACCCCGGATTAGTCATCTCCATGACCCTGTCTCTGGATCCTGCTGCCCAAGTACTTGTGTCAGAGGCCTAGTTCTTAAGCCTGCAAGCATGGCCTAACGCCATCCAACTGCACAAGAAGGCATCAGAAGGTAACCAACACCATCTCATGGTGAGTGGAGGTTGGGGGGTGATTGCATTGCCTTTGTCTGTGTTCGCCTACCTTTGTGCATGTATGCGTGCCTTCCTCCCAGGAAGAGAGATAAAGAGGGATAGGGAGAGAGAGAGAGAGATTGTGTGGGGGAGGTGTGTATGAATGTGGCATTGTGAAAACTGTCAATGTATGCTGACATACATGCGCATCTGTCGATTCCTCACATGATGATATTATGTGTTTCCTTTGGAGCTATTATTTGCTATGGGGTTGTGCAGCCTAGTGCCATTACATGGAACCATAACACCATAACACTGGGAAAATACGTGCTGACATTTGGATCCATTACAATGTGCTTATGGCCTGTTCATAGTAACACACTCAAACCGTTGAGCCAGAGGTCTGCAAAGTTTGGCTCTGCAGATGCTTTGGATTACAACTACCATCTGTAGAGCTGCAGGTCTTATTGTATACTAATAATACTAATATCAGGAAATTATGTGTCACAGCTTTTTGGGGTCATTGGAGGACTGCCACTGAATAGCCAGTTTGGGGTTCTACCAGACGTTCCGTTGGTTACTATTGGTGACTACTGGGGTGTATGCGGTGTGCTTTATTTTTATTTATTTATTTTGGCATTTGTTAAGTGCAGTGATCCCTTAGACATCTAGGCGCTGGTTACAAGCATGTTGGTTGCAGATAAGATACTTACGTTGCTTATGGTTACAGTTACATTCTTGTTACAAAGTATACTTGCGGTTGCGTTCATATATAACTTTACAAGTGATTCCATAGGAACATTGTAGCTTCAAAGGTACAAGCAATGTGGAGTCTGGTCAGGTTCAGCGCGATCTTGAGCAGTTAAGCTGAGTATCTAATTACCTTGATTGAAGAGCCAAGTTTTGAGTTCTTTTCGGAATGACCAGAGGGAGGGGTCTGACCTTAGCTTTGGAGGCATGGCATTCCAATTTTTAGCTAAGACTAGTGGGAAGCGGCTGCCTCCTGCTTTCTGTCGCTTGAAGCGGGGTATGTCAAGTCAGGAGGAGTAGGTGGTTTTGGTAGGTCTGGTGGACTGGGTCTTGGTGACTTGGCTTGACAGATAGCTGGGGGCGCTCTTGGTTAGGCATTTGTGTGTCAGGGATAGGACTTTAAATGTAATGTGCTCCCGTATCGGAAGCCAATGGATTTTGCATCTGGCTGCTGCGACATGATCCCTTCTTGGTATGTTGAGCGCAGCTCTTATTGCATTATTTTGGATTGTTTGGAGTTTTAAAATATTTTTTGATTTTGGATCCTGCAAATAGTGAGCTGCAGTAGTCAATCCTAGATAGTATTAGCGCTCGGGCTACTGTGACGCAGTTATCCGTAGTCAGGAATTGCCTACTGGCGTTAATCAATTTGGCAGTGTAGGCTGCTGCCAATGCAATGGCATTGACACGCCTAGTCATGGTGAGAGAGGAGTCTAGCTATTCTCCTAAAGATTTAACCTCCTTTGGAGATAGAGATAGTGTTGCTGTCGATAATGAAGGCTTTGTAGTCATTAGAGAGGTTATTGATCTGAGATTGGTTGCCAATGAGCAGTATCTCAGTTTTGTCGTCATTCAGGCATAGTTCATTATGCGCCATCCAGGCCTGTATGGTTAAGTATATTTAATTTAGGATATCAGAGTCATGGGTATGATTGCTCATGATAGGCAGGAGTATCTGCATATCATCAGCATAGTTGGTGTAGGTGACTCAGATTTTGTCTAATAGGTCAAACAAAGGTTTGATAAAGACGTTGTAGAGGGTGGGAGAGACGCAGGACCCTTGGGGAACTCCGCAGGTGACTGGGGCCGGGGGAGCTGCGGCTGATGTGGAGAAAACCCTCATGGTACAGTGGGACAGGAAGGATTCGACCCGTTTCATGGCTTGGTTTGAGAAATGGGCATCTGTGGCTAGGTCACTGCACAGTATTTTATGGTTGACCAGGTCAAAGGCTACAGGCAGATCTAGTAGTAGAAGTGCTGCCATGTTGCCTTTGTCTTTTTCAGAATCCGTTTGGATTTTTAAGTCTAGGAGTGCGGTTTCCGTGCCATGGCTGGGGCGGAAGCCGGATTGTCTGAGGCCTAGGAGCTTGTGTGTTTCCAGGAATTTTTGTATTTGTATGTAAACTATTCTACCCTTCTACTATTCTATAGTATTTTTAGGAGAAATGGAACGGTGGTGATTGGACAGTAGTTAGTAAGGACGTTAGTAAGGCAGTTAGGGTATAGGGTGGATATTTTGATGAGAGGAAGGACCCAGTCCTCTTTGAGGTTTACAGGAACATCGCTTGAGGCAAATGAGTTGTTAATCAGTGTTGTGATAAAAGATGCAAGTTCTTCTGCTGAGTCTTTTATAATGGATGCTGGACACTTGGATGGTTTTAGTCCACAGATGATTTTGATGGTTTCGTTGATTGACACAGGGGTGAATTCGAATTGTGGGAATGGTATCAGTGGGGTGGATTGAGCCTCGTCATTATGTTAATGTTAATGTTAAAGGCCATTTGTACCGTGCACTATCACCACCGGAGTGGTCCTCTGGCGCTCTGGTGGCTCTGAAAGAGGGAGGGAGGGTGAGTTAGTGGGAGGAGGCTGGAAAAGTGCAAGAATGCAGTGATGTGCTGTTGGCGGCCTCAGCCCGGTGGGTCCGTTGGCTGGGCCTGGGGTGTTTGTGGCCGGTAGTCGTCATGTACTGTTGTGCGAGTCTATGTGTTTTTTTTATTTTGTTGTTGCAGTGTAGTGAAGTTTGTGCGGTTTGTTGTGCTGTAGGTTTGTGGTTGTGTTTGGTTTGGAGTTTGAGAGGTGTATGTAGAGGAGGAAATTGTTAGTGGTATTGGTTAGTTGGCATCTCTTTCCTGAATTGAAGAGTTGGGCTTGCATAATCTCACCAGATGGGGTGCTTGGGCACCCTGTGCCTCTGGAAGGTCTGTGCCCGTTCTGCATTTGATGCCCCTTTAAGATGTCGCTGCCTCCTCCACCCACTTCGCCAACAACCCTGCATGCTTCTCACTCCCTCTTATATGGCTAGTGCACCTGCCAGTGTCCACACTTCCGTTAGTGTGGTGATTGGTAGTATCTCGACAGTTCCACAACCCAGTGGTACCTAGTAGCAGCTAAAGGGACGGTTGAGGATGTTGGTTAGGATTGGCTGGGGTTGTTGCCTCCGTCTCTGTGGGTGTCGACCTGAGTACCACTCTGTCCGCTGGAAGAATGATGGTAACAATTGAAGAACATTTATGAAAAGTGGTTAGCACTTTTGGAATAAAGTGCGGTTTAGTGGCCAACACCACCTTGTCCTTGAAGAACCGTAAGTATGGAGGATCCACAAACAGAGCATGCAAATCAGATATTCCCCTTTGCTGAATTAATGGCCACCAAAAACGCCACTTTCCAAGACATAAACTGCAAGGGCGTCGACGACAGATGTTCAAACGGAGGCCTCATCAGACCTGACAGCACTACATTGAGACTCCACCCCGGAGGGAACTTCTTGACTGGAGGAAAGTTTCGAAATAACCCCTTCAGAAAATGCTTGATAAGACGATCACTAAACACTAACATGCCGCTTCCGAGTGAATCTAGAAATTGCTAGCAAATGTACTTTTATGGAGGAGAACGCCAAACCTTTATTCGCCAAGTGCAATAAGTAGGGTAGAACTTGTTCCAGTGAAATGTTCAAAGGGTACACGCCAGGCTGGCCCTTACACGACACACAAAACCTTTTCCATTTACACGCATAGGAGACATTCGTGCACGGAGCAGGCCAAACTCGGAGAAATCAGGAGCCAAGCCGTCAGGCTGAGAGACCCTGGATCGTGGTGCCAGACAGCGCCCTTGTCCTGAGACAGAAAGTCCAGCGTCGCTTGCAAACGAACCGGCTCCGCCACGGATAGATGAAGGTCCGAGAACCATGGCTGCCTGCCCCAGTATGGGGCCACCAGAATCACATGGCCTGGGTATCTCCAAATACACTGGAGGGTGCGCCGAATGAGTGGAAAGGGAGGAAATGCGTAAGCAAACTGGTCTGTCCACGGGAACGAGAACACATCCCCCAGCGACCCGGGCTGAGCCCACCTGCTGGCAAACTCCTTGCACTTCTTGTTCTCCCGTGTTGCAAAGAGATCCAACGAAGGACGACCCCAGTTCTAGAAGATCATGAACACCTGTTCCTTCAGCTGCCTCTTATGACTAAGAGGAGGTGCCAGCTTGGCTTTTTTCGTATTGATATTGTTTTGGAGGGTGGTGACTTTGCCTAGGAGAGCTTCTTGAATATTTTTGCACCATTGTGAGTCTTTGGTGCAATGGTCGGGCGGTGGAGCTGGGGATTCTAGCTCCATGAGGATCAGAAAGAGTTCTCTAGACTCTGATTTGGCTTCTACCATTCGTTTGTTGTAGGAATTTCCTTTTGCTTGGAGGATAGCTGTTTTATAGGCTGTGGCCAATGTGTTGAAATGTTGGTTGTTGGCAGGCAAGGGTTTTTTTTCCAGGTGTTTTTGACTGCCCTTTTTTCAAGGCGTAGTGCTTTGAGGTGGGGGGGCGTACTGTGTGTTGAGGTGTATGGTAGGTTTGGGTTTGCGATTGCCCAGTGGAGCAATTGTGTTGATGGCATCAAGGATGGTATTGTTGTATAGTGAAACCAAGTCCTTGGGGTTGAGTTCGGTATGGGGGCAAGTGGGAGCGATAAGAGGGAGCAAATTGTCGGGGTGAGGTTGCAGGGGTTTCTGATTTGGTTGGGTTGGACAAGGATGGGGGGCTTGTCTCTTGTGCGATGTCATCAATGATGGAAAGTAATAAGTGATTGTGGTCTGACCAGGGGAGTGGAGTGTTGACTGTGATAGTCGTGTAACAGTTACAGTCTGCCAGCCAATCTAGAGTGCAGCCTTTGTTATGAGTGGGGCTAGTTATTTGATGGCAGAATTCTTGTGTCTCAAGCATGCTTGCAATGGCAGATGCCTGTACATCAGTGGGGTCGTTAAGACCAAGGTTGAAGTCGCCCACGATGATGATTTTGGAGGAGGGTTTGGTGTTGGTGGAGAGGAGAAGTGAGATTTCCTCCTCGAATGAGTGCAATGGTCCTGGTGGGTGATATACAATGTGCAGGTTAAGAGTGGAATTGGCTGACAGTGAGATCTTGAGTGATAGAATTTCACTAGACTGATTCTCTGGGTTGGATAAAGCCCTACAGGGCAGGTTGTTTTTAGCGATGGTGACAATCCCACCTCCTTTGGAGGTATCCCTATCTTTTCTGAGAATGGTATAACCTTCTGGGATGGCAAGGGAGAGGGCGGGGCCAGCTGCGGGGTGAAACCAAGTTTCCGTAATGGCTAGGAAGTCCAGGTTGTTGGTAGAGATGACCTCTGCAGTGTCTAGCGCATGGGCTACGAGTGATCTGGCATTAATAAGGCCACCTTTTAGCAGAGTAGTTATGGGTGTTGATGGGACTAGTGAGTTGGGGTTATTTGTTAAAAGCCTGGAGGTGGATGACGTGCTGGGATTATGGGTGTGGGCAGGTTGGTTGCCCGTTGAGTTTTTGGAGTTGGAGGAGGCAATGTTGGCCATAGATGGGGTCTTGCCGGGTCTCACGGGCAGAGATGGTGTTTTGTATCCTGGCATTATAGGGGTTGTGGTTCTTAGGTTGAGGTACTGATTTCTCCACGTGATAGAGGAGGTGGAAGTCTGAGTTTGGCTTGGGGTAAGTGTGAGTCGGCAGCCAATGTGTTCATTTCTGCTTTCTGTTGGGCAGGGTTTTCGCGGATGAGGCAGATGTTGTCTCAGAGGCTGCTTAGAGTGCTGTGGCTGTACTTTTCGGGGGTGAAGGGGAATACGGGTTGCAAGGTCCAAGTTTCTATGTCTCGGTGAGCAGGCGATTGTGTATAGGGGTATGGGCTGGCTGGTGTTGGCCAGGAAGTGATGAGTATTATGCGCACAGGGAGGATTGTGGCAGGGAAAATATCCCAAGCATTTGGGAGTGCAGTGATCATATTTGGATTGTGCGGGAGTCTACCTGGGAGCAGAGAAATCGATGCAGCCCTGGATGGCACAGGGGCAAGGTGGATGCTGGGTCATAGGGATTACCTGGGTAGTTGCAATCCTGGTTGCAGGATGCAGGACACAATTGGCATGTGGTGGATAGAGCTGGTTTACAGCTAAGGAGTACGTTGTGTTGCTAATGGCGTCATGCAGTATTAGTTATTGCATGGAGACTATAGAGAATTGATTGGGGAGAAAATAGCAAATTGTTCGGGAAACATGACATGGCACAGTAAGGTATGCCGGTAGTAAAAGAGGAGCTGCAATGTAAATTGTAAGGGCAGCATATCGGGAATACAGTGTAAATGACACAGTCATTATACATGGGCAACAATGCAGATTATGCAGTCACCATACGGAGGCACACTTCTCCCTGCAGGCTACAAGATCCTCTCCGTGCCCAGGCACAACAGGCCAGGAGGTGGAGTAGCCTTGATCTTTCCTGAGTGGATCCCTGTTTCCATTATTCCCACTCAGGTCTGTCTACTCCTCCTTTAAAAGCCTGGTCTGCAGGCTCCCTCTCTTCTATCAGCTGCCGAGCCAGTCCACCCTCTTCCTCTTGGAATGGGCTGACCTGGCCTCTTCTCTCCTCTTCTCATCTTCCCAACTCCTCCTATTGGGGGATCTTAATATTCATCTTGACTCCCTGGACTCCTCAGGACCTTTCCGCAACCTGTTTGACTCCCTTGCTCTTTCCATTCTACCCTCTGGTTCAATGCACACTGCTAGCCTCACCTTGGATGCTCTCATCTCCACAGACATCCCACACTCTATTCCTCTCACTACCTCACTTTCATGGACTGATCACTCCCTTCTCTCTTCTCACTTGAAGCTCTCTTCTCCTTTAGCAATGGCATAACCTACATCACCTCCTGCCTTCAAGGTCATCCGACCCATGAAAAGAGTTCCAGTGCCTACCTTTGCCTCCACCTACTCTCCTCCTTCTACTCCTGTGGCTGACTCCCACCCTGATACAGCCCTCTATAATTTTCACCATTCCATCTCCAACACTCTTGACATTCTTGCCCCTGTCATGAGGGTCCGACTGAAGCCTGCCAAAAAAGTGCAACTCTTGATACAATTCATGATCTGGCTGCCCTTAAGCGAAAGTGCAGAGTAGCGGAATGGAAATGGGGATCTTCAGGTGCACCCTCTGACAAACTCGTCTGCCGCCTTCTTTTAAGGAAATTTAGACTTTGCATCCGCTCCAAGAAAAGAGTTTACATTCAAACCTGCATCTCTGTGGCATCTTTCAACAATGCCAAGCTCTTTAAAGTCGGCAAGGAGCTGGCGAACCCTACTGCAGCCACATCGTCTACTGCACCCACCCAGGCCCATGGCTGCACATTTCACCACCAAAACCCAGGACATCCTGTCCTCACTCTCTTCCAATCTTTTTTTTTTTTTTTTTATTGACAAATTTAGTTAAAATAAATCAACTTTTTTTTCCAATTACACATATATTTTCAAAATTACGAAATTATTAAATACAAAAGACAAGGTTAATATCAACAATATTTACAATGTTATGAAATCAAATCTTAGACATAATAACAACTGACACTAAGGGCCTCATTACACGTTGTGCGCTAAAAATCGTAAATTAGCGGCATGGCGCAATTAACGTGTCCGCCCTCGCAAGGGCGCTAATAGCGTAACATTACGAGTACGCGGACACAAGCATTGCACCATGCCGTTAATGACCCTACCGCCATGCCGCTAAAGTGACCAAAAAGTCCCTTACCGGCCTCCCCGAAGGTGCAGATAGCACCTCCGCCCTTGCGCAGCATGCAAATATCGGTGTCCGCTATTAGCGGTGACCGCTAAAAAGCAGAACCGGAAATAGCGTCATCGCACAGGAACGGGAAAGAGCGCGGCGGCCATCTTTAAAAACACAATCCATTGCCATCCTCTGCCCCCTGGACCTGTACGTGTTACCCTGCTGCCTGGAAACCATCGTCACACCCTTACCATGCACAAGGCACTAAAGAAATCCACAGACAGGCAGCGAAAGGAGAAGTTCTCCACTGAGGAGTTAGTCATGCTAACTCAGACATTAGCAGACAATGCAGGAGTGGTCTTTGCTAATGACATGCGGAGGGAGACCCTCCTAAAGAAGAAGGCAATCTGGGAGGAAGTGTCAACCAGAGTGAGTGCCGTTGGCAGCAGCACGCGCACCGTACGCGACTGCCGAAAAAGATGGGACAACTTGAGACTCCGGGTCAGGATGATCCTGTCGAGAATCACAAAACTGCCACTGCTGGAGGATCAGGGTCTCCCATCAAGTTGAAGGAGTGGGAAGAGACTTGTGAAAACCTCATCGGGATAGAATGCATTGAGGGTGTCGGAAGGATGGAGCACGGCGTGCAAGACACATCTGATGGAGGTAAGTGCACTGATCCAAGCATGCAATGTGAATGTACAGGTCCCCACAAATGTCAGCCCGGGATCACTGCATGTTTGGCCCAGCACCCACACATGCATACATCAACAGAGCCAAGTGCCACACACAACACTGCATGGATGAGGCACTGAAATGACACCTCACCTGCATCCTCCACAATGATTTTGAAATGGGCCCAAATGTAATCATGAAGTAGCGTGCATTGAGTAAATGCGACCATAACCAATGACATTCCCATTCTTGTCCCCAACAGGGTCGCATTCAGACAGCGAGGGAGCTACCCAGGCACCCCCCTGTGCAAAAGAAGCGAAGGCCACAGCCCAGCGAGGATGCCCCAATGACATCCAGGGGAAAAGGGCCAAGGCCCCGATTGCAGCCTCCACAACAAGACCTGCGCACCACTGCCAGTGCCAAGCAACACCCTACTGCCCCGGCTCCAGAGGTCCACTCCCCCCCAAATCCCCGCCACCGAGGGTCCACCCTCAGCTGCAGCCAGTTTGCAGGGGAGGCTGCAGCAATTGGCCCATTGTCCGACGTGGATGAGCCCACGTATCTAGATCTGCCCATGCACACCCCAAGCCCTGCTGTAACCCCAGAGCAATCCCCCACCCCCACACCTGGCTCACACATCACTGCTGACAAGTCACTAGAGGCCTTCAGTAGCCCCCCAGAGGCGGCATCTGCAGACCGGCATGCATCCGGATGCGCAGCAGACACACCACCACAGGCCGCCACTGCCCTTGACCTGGCCACCGTCATCCAGCGCCAGCAGGCTCTAACAGTGCTTGTCGGTCAACATGTGGAGGAGGTTGCCTGTCTCGGGGCTGACCTCGCTGAGACATCCAGGCACTCCAGGGAGGGGATGGAGTCCTGCACGGACAGGCTGTGTGGCGAGCTAACACGCGTCCGGGAGGTGCTGAC
Organism: Ambystoma mexicanum; assembly: GCF_040938575.1. Lineage (NCBI taxonomy): Eukaryota > Metazoa > Chordata > Amphibia > Caudata > Ambystomatidae > Ambystoma > Ambystoma mexicanum. The sequence goes on along the minus strand of NC_090937.1, from coordinate 1,081,662,677 downwards.
CCGCATCGCAGATGCAATGGAGCGCCAATTTACACAAGGACAGTCTGCCACCTCTTCAACCTGCAGTTCGCGGCAGACGAGTCCACTGAGACGGTCTTCACACACCACCAGGCGCACCTCCAGCCAGCCCTCAAATGCTGGCCCTGGTAATGAACAAAAGGCGTGAACGTCCATTGACCTCGGTGCATGCCAGAACACATGCATTGTTGAAGACTTATGAGGGACAGTTGTGGGGGTTTAGGGGGAAGGGTGTGATGGGACAGTTGTGGTGGGTGGGGGGAAGGGTGTGATGGGACAGTTGTGGGGGAAGGGTGTGATGGGACAGTTGTGGGGGATGGGGGGAAGGGTGTGATGGGACCGTTGTAAGGGTGGCGGGATGGATGGGGAGTTGCACATTTTTCTGTTTCTGTTCATTAATACACAGTTGTTTGAGCAAAAAACAGGCCTGGTCTCCTTCATTGTGTATGATCAATTTATTGACGCCAAGGTCCATTGTGAGCTAACAAACCCACACCAGTGCCCCACCAGCCATATACAGGTGACAGTATGACTACATGTAACTCAGAACAATTGGTTGATCAAATGCTGTCTCACAGCGCGTCCCTCCTGGCCATCCCCTCTTGCATGACCTGCATCCCCTTCACCTCCATCCTCATCCCCATCATCATCCTCATCAGGTGCCTCCATTTCAACCTCAGGGGGCAATGGCACATTCGGTCTCATACACATATTGTGCAGCATGACACATGACGTGGTGATCTTTGCCACCTTCTCATGGCCATATAGGAGTGCGCCGCCAGACCTGCTTATGCACCTAAACCGTGACTTCAGAAGTCCAAAAGTCTGCACAATGACAAGGCGGGTACGGGTATGGGCACAATTGTATTCTTCTTCATGCCTGTTCTGTGGGTTCCGTACAGATGTGAGGAGCCACCTCTTCAGGGGATAGCCGGCATCACCTATATGGGGGGAGGAATGGGTTCCTGTTACTTTTCGGCACATGTGTGGCCTGTTCATGTCACATACTTTGACCTATCATTGAGAATCATGTGCACATTCAACTGCATCAATGAATATGGTCTGTGTGACTGCTTTGTGCAAAGGTGAGCGCACGCATGCAAGTAGACATGCCCCATTGATGCCTCCTACAGTAATTCCCATGTCCTCGGTGAGGCCAGGTAATTGGTGTCCCTGTGGCCAGGCAGATTTGGTACCACACTGGTGGTGTACAGTGCTTCCGACATTGATTTTGCCATGCTGATAGGCAATGCCTCAGTGGTGCCATGTGTTCGTGGTGCATTGCCATGGCTAGGGGGGTCCCAATGCTTGCATCCAAGGGCACAATGCATTGTTGATGTTGTGCTGTAGGAATGCTGCATGACTATGTTGATGTCATGGATGACATATGTGCATTCCATGGCGTGGAGTGTCGTGCAATGTGGATGAGGATTGATCTTTAATGTCAATGGGTTTGGATTGGCAGCTGTGTCGTGTGCCATATACTTGCATGTCCGTTCATCCCAAGTACGTTGCTGCCCTCACAGATGCCCATTAGCGTACATCTGTATGTGCATTTGTGCAACGGACTACAGGCCACACCCAGTTGGAGGATCTCTCTACCCCCCCATGCACACCCAGTTGGAGGATCTCTCTACTCCCCCCATGCACACCCAGTTGGAGGATCTCTCTACCCCCCCATGCACACCCAATTGGAGGATCTCTCTACCCCCCCATTCACACCCAGTTGGAGGATCTCTCTACCCCCCCCCATGCACACCCAGTTGGAGGATCTCTCTACCCCCCCAATCACACTGCCATGTGCTTGCCCTGCTACTCACCAAGTAGCCACGAACTTTGTGCCGTTTGTCGCTCCATGTAGCGGGGGATAGTTGAGTTCCGCAGGACCATGGAATCATGGGTAGATCCGGGAAATCTGGCACAGCAATGTGTGATTATATTGTTTGCGTCACATACCATTTGGACATTGATTGAGTGGAATTGCTTCCTGTTTCGGTACACTAATTCATTGTGATGTGGTACAACCAATTCCACATGTGTAGAGTCGATGACCCCAATGCAACTTGGAATGCCTGCCAGTGTATAGAAGCCAACTTTGGTGTTTGCAATCTCCTGGGCAGTCCGTGGCATGGATATGTGTTCGGGTGCATGCTTCAGGAGGGCATCGAGTACCTGGTTCAGTGTGCGTGAGAATACTGGTTGGGAGATGCCATGCATCTGCCCCACTGTATGCTGGTAGGTTCCTGTGGCCAGGAAGTGGAGCACTGACACCACCTTCAGTAGAGGGGGGATGGCAGTTCTGATGTCTATGAGGCTCACAATGTTGTTGTGTATCATGTCCACGATGCTGGTGATGGTGTCCCGGTCCAGACAGTACAGGGTGAGTATCTGCTCAGGTGTTAGGTTGAATGGACTGGCTCTGATCCTGGGAATTGGTGGGTGCCTCTGTGGTATGAATAGGTGGCGTGGTGGTGCTTGCTGTGCCTGTCTGGCCCTCCTCCTCCTCCTGCATCTCCTTTGTGCAGCCTGTTGTTGTAGCAGCAGCACTGCAATGAGGTCCTCTAGGCCATGTAATGCTGCCAGTATTGGAACCATCTTGGTGTGGGAAGGGGTGTGGGAAGGGGTGTGGTGTGCTCCTTTTGAGCTGCCACAGTGTCCATTGCCTCCACCTGTGCTGATTGTGTCCACCTGTGGCAGGTGGGAACAATGCTCAGTTCTATTAACGGGTGGTTCGCGATGCGGGTATTAGCATCATGCGGTAAGGGGTTTGGGGCCTTTCCCATGCCGCTATTACCATGTCCGCTCGCCTTGTGATGGTGTGCTATTAGCGGAATGGCGTTATTTACGGGATGGAGGGTCGCGCGCACGCGGCCTGCCCACTATTAGTGGCACCATACTTAGCAGTGCCGCTAATATCGTTGAGCCAGGTCGTGATTGGCCTGGGGATTTAACGTTACCGGTATTACGTTACCCTACCGACTACCATGTAATGAGGCCTTAAGTTTCAAAAGAGACAGTCTAAATGAAACATTCATTATCACATAATCGAAGGGCATTTAGAAAATTCACTGTTGCAATAAGTAAGCTCATATTAGTAGAATTTAACAGATAACACCATCTCAGGTTTGGTTGAACGTTAGCAACTGTAGACATATGCTTCATGTACACATTGCTTCTTAGTGAACACAAGACAGGACATTCAACAATAATATGTTCCAACGTTTCTTTTTGTAGCACATCGCTACAGAACCTGCAGAAGTTATTTGATAGGGTCATTTGTTTGCGCTGGGCCAAGATATCTCGAGTTGGCCACAGATTAAATTGTATTCTCAAAATTGCCATGCGAACTTGAGAAGAAGGTTATTTTAACAGAAAACTTTTAACAGATCCCATTTTTTTGTCTGAATATAATTGACTAGCAAAGTGTTTATAACGCAGGCATAGTTCACGGGTTACAATCAATCATGAAAATAGATTTTTTTTTCACTCTTTCAGGATTCTGTATAAGTGTTTCCACATCAACATCTACTGTAATAATAATTTGATAAACGTAAGCGGTCCATTTCAAAACAAACCGATGATTCGAGGTAAACAGATATGTAGACAGGATGGTTAAAATTGACTCATCATTAGTGTTCACCAAACAATTTCTAAAAAGTGCACAGAGCTGCCAATGGTATTTTGCACTAAGCGATGTAAGACCTAATTCATATCTTATACACGGGCCAGGTGTTGACTGTGGCAGATTTAGGAGTTGTCTCCAAAATGTAGCTTCTAATCTATCTAGATCTTTAATATTAGTAATATCTCATGCCTCCAAACCATATAATAGAACTGGTGTTACTTTTTGTTGCCAAAAGTGTAGTGCAGGCTTGATGGTAAATGTACCATATTTATACAAAATCAGTTTAGATTCCAATCACCCTCCTGCACCAACATCTCCTGGGCCCCCTTTTGCCGCCCCCAACTTCCCCCTCTTCTCTCATCACTCTCCCCTGTCACACCTGATGAGGTCTCTAGACTAGTCCGGTCGATGAAAGCCTCTTCCAAACAGGTGGACCCTGGCCCCTCCAAAACCATCAAAGACAATATTGACACTCTCACACCGGCCTTGGTCAACCTCTGCAATCTCTCTTTTGCCACTGGAGTTTACCCCTTTCCTCTCAAGCACTCTCTTGTGTACCCTCTGCTGAAAAAACCCTACACCGACACGTCTATTCTGGCAAACTATCGTCCAATCTCCATCACCCCTTTCCTGGGAAAACTCCTGGAGAAGCTGGCTATTACCCAACTTACCCTCCACACTGAATCATTTGGTTGTCTTCATAACCATCAGGGTGGCTTCAGAGCAGCCAGAGGCACGGAAACTGCTCTTATTAACAACCGTGAAGATCTGCTCTCAAATTTTGCCTCTAACACTCCCTCTGTCCTCATTATTTTTGACCTCTCTTCTACTTTCGATAAGGTAAACCACAACATCCTGATCACCCATCTTAGTGATACCTTGGGCAACACAGATCTGGCCCTGGCATGGCTCGCTTCCTTTCTCTATGACCGGCCCTCCCAGGTGGAACTTGAGCCCTTTCTCTCCTCTATCACTCTCTCTACTTGTGGTGTAACCCAGGGATCTAACTTGTCCCCCTGGTTCTTCAACATCTACATGACCCTCTTGGCCCACAGGATCTCTACCTTTACCTCCAACTTTCACTGATATGCAGATGACATGCAGCTCTCTTTTAGGCTACCCTCAGCCTCCTCCTTCTCCTCGCTCATCCCTGACTGTCTATCCACAATTCAGTCCTGGTGTGCTGATAACACTCTCTGCCTGAGCGTCAGTAAGACAGAGATTGACCTCATTGGAACCCCTGCTCCTGCCTTCCCACTTTCACACTGGCCGGCCTCGCTTGGCCGTGCACCCTCACCTAGCAATCAGGCAAAAATCTTAGTCATCTTCGACTCCACTCTCTCCTTCTCTTCGCATATCTCAGACAGCTCCAAAAAGTCCCACTAACAACTGCACCTCCTAAAAGGTATTCTACCTTTTCTCACTTTCCCCCAGAGGCCCAGTTCTCTACAGGCTGGACTATTGCAACAGTCTCTTTCTCAACCTTCCTACTTCCTACTCTCTGTCCTCAACAACTCATCCTGAACAGAACTGCAAGACTTATCCTTGGCCTGAAGCCCAGGGACTGCATCTCCCTGGCACTGAAATCCCTCCACTGGCTCTCTGTGGCTGCAAGGATCAAGTTCAAGACCCTCTGCATAGTCCACAAGTCTTTCTGGGGCCGGGTCCCGCACTATCTACACTGCTCTCTTCCTAAATACTCTCCCTCTAGAGTTCTCTGTTCGTCCTCCTCCAACTCTCTGCAGGTGAGCCACTTTCACAAACAGATTTGGGGTACATCTTTATCCTCTGCAGGTGCCTCCCTCTGGAACAGCCTCCCTGCCTCACTGCATCTTGAGCTGGAGCACCTTAAGTTCCGGAAACTCTTCAAGACCTTCCTCTTCTCTTCCTCCTCTCTTCCTCTATCCTGCCAACCTTCATTCTTTTTTCCCCACCCTCCTTCCTCTTTCTCCTCTCTGACTCTGCTCAGTTTTTGCTGACTGGTTGCCTGGTTCTTCTCCAGAGCCTTACATGTCCCAGGCCCACCAACCAGTCTTTGCACTTGCCTTCGGGCCACTGCACTATGTTTCAGCACTACTGCACGTTCTGCTTACGCTCTATGAGTGAGGCAACCTCTCTGCACTAAACCCAGGACCCTGTTGGACTGGACGTGTTTGTTTCCTCCCACCCCCTCTTCCTCACACCTCCATCTGTATGCGTGCACTAACTCAATGTACTAGGACTAGTAAGTTCGTCTGTCATGTGCCCCCTCCCCACTTTTTCTATCACCCTCTCTAGCTGGTCAAAACTCTAACATTTCATGCACTTGCACTAGGAGAAATTCTGTCAGGCCTAGTATGCTAGTTTTTCTGTATAGATCATTCGGAAACTACAAGGCCTAAGAATGATTACTGTATTCCCTTGTTCCCTTCCTGTCTTGAAGTGCTTCAAAGCACTCCACCTGTGTATAAGCGCTGTATAAATAAACAATTCCAATTACAATTACAATAGCACTAGCCCTCATTGATGTATGGTTATTAGACCTAATTGTTCCATTCTTTCTTGGAACACCTGGGGACGCACCTCTTTTCTCTACATACTGCTGGAATTGAGGCATTAACATCAGCGGCAATATTCCTTCTCCAAGAAACCTGGCTTAGACCAAAGCTGCTCAAATCAGAGGACGTCTGTAGAGGAGCAGCTGTGTGCATCTGCAGGTGATCCCGCCCCCTACCTCCTGTGTATTGGAGACATGAGATTCTGCCGTCCCTGACACCAGTCATAATACCAATACTGCATCATGTGTTTGAAAAAACATATCCGTTGAGACAACCCTACCGAATGTACCCTTAACGTGATGATAACCTACAGGAGGAAAAACCTGAAGGAGTATGAAAAGAAGCTAATCGGGTGAATTAATGGCATCATAAAGAAGTGTGTACAATGTCTCAAAATAAAGAAGTATGACAAGGTATGAGCCCTAGAGGATGAGTGATAATGCAAGAGTTCAAATGAACTATTGACGTATACAAGAAGAAAAATACACAATAAATAAGATGTTGAAGAAAACAGACGTTCAAAACATGTACAGATGCTGAAACGCAAGGTAGACTAAGTAATTATAGAGGCTTGCTATAAGTAGTAAATAGAATGCAGGGCCGTTGTACAGAACTGGACATTGGTATCATGAATCATTGGTAAGCCAGAAAACCATTGAAGGAGACGGAAAGTTGTGTTGCAGCAAAATAGCGAGCTCATGAAGCTGCATGGCAAGGCTGTCTGACCCAAAGTCAAAACTGAAGCAACCAAGGTCAGCTATCTATTCTGGAAAGTAGCTAGTGGGCAGAGGATGAATCCTCCCTTGTTAAGGTGCAAAGAAAGAACACCAAGGATGCCAAGTTTTAATTAATTTAGAGCATCATTTTAAACCTACGAAATGGACGAGATCATGGTCTCCTGTCACGTGAGCCAAGGATGGAAATAGAGTTTTAACTTGGAGTCCCAAGCACAATAGCGAGTGCCCTCACTCCTGTGCATTTCCAAAGATTAGAATACTCTACAAGGTGTGTACAAATACAATTCCATGGCAGAAAGCTTGGGCGATGAGAGATGCTGGGCTAATTGGGTGGTAGGGTAGTTCCATGCCCTATCTCCTTGCACCTGGGTCTGGGCATGTGTGCTGCTAAATTTACCTAATGTTCCAGACATGGCACAAGCATGCCAAACAATTGTATTAGTTCAGATAACGAAGGAGCTTATAGTTTGAAGACCAATGAGAAACTGTTAATCTAACGTTTCTGAACTACTATGTTTTTAGAGGTAGCCATAAAAATGTCCACCTGATAACAAACATCCAATAATAATCCTAGCTCCTATGGAAAAGTATACTTAGATGCTTACTTTAACCAATCCCGACCCTTGATAGGTGTTTTGCTATTTGCCACGTATTATGACATGACATGACATGACATCACTGACGTATTTTTCATATAAAAACATATTTTGTGTGGCGATCATTGAGAGACTGACCGTACGTCAGTTGGTGTTCGTTGTAACCTCCCTGTTTTAGATAATTGCTTTGCCATCTTCCTGAGTTGGTTCCATTATTTGGACTCTGGTGTAACCCCATCCATTTCATAGGTAGGCTCCTAAGGGCCATATGCTCAGTTCAGCTCCAGAATATCGGACGATCAGGCATCCTCTGCCATTAGCTGGAGGATCGCAGAGTTCCTGTGGTGAGCAGCCAATAGAAATAAAGAATCGAGACGGTGGGCAGGTCCCTCTTCAAAGAAATCCCTGCTCGGTTTCCACGGGCGCTCTACGGATGGAAGGTAAAGTGGTCGGATTGAAGGAGGAGTCAATACCGAATGCCTCGAGTCAATTAACAAATGTAAGTAGACTAAGGGAAATGGCAATGTAAAGGGGCAGATTGTGATATTTGAGTAACAGGGAATCTTGTGTAGATAAAGGAACACCTAAAAGTATTCCTAATTCAAGGGAATTAGAAGAAGACGTCTCAAGCTCCAAAAGGAGTATTAATAAGGGAGAATGCACGCGGTTAGGACCTTGAAAGGTGAGGTCTTAAACCCTTTATAGGATAAAATAAGTGGAGGCGAGAGAAGTATACCCCTTATTATAAATGGTTACTAATGAAGGGAATGTGATCACGGGGGTTATTCATGTGTAGTCTGTGGTTATTTTAAGTATTATTATTTAAGTATTATTTCTTGTGTGAAATATCAAGAAGTAATAGAACTGTGAAAAGTTGGATGTAAAAGTGTTTGAAGTTAAGGTGTAGTAAATGATTGGCACCAATCAAAAGATAGATATGTCACTGAAATAAAAGAGGATTGAGCGGCGATTGATGGTGCTTGCTCATATTTGTTGTTTTAAAAAACTAAAGGTGGTGATTTGAATTAAAAAAAAAGGTTTATTTAACGATCTGGTAAGTATCTTCAGTCAATTGAGACTTGTCATTATGGAGGACACTCCTCTCATGCATCTTTGTAAAACACTGCCAAAACATGCGCCCAAGCTCAAACAACACAGTGCAGAATGGGTAAAGGGCACAGCAGATAAAATGTTTATGACATGGTCACAAGGGGGATCATTGTCAACACATGACCATATATGTGCACGCTGCGTATACAGGAAAGATATTAGAGAAAATATTTTAGAACTTTGGAAGATTTGCCAAGAGGAAAAGGAGGGCCCGCCACCAGAGAAGTGGATGCTTAATCAGAATAAGGGGGAGGGGGTGAGCCCTCAGCTCCTCTTACCTTGTGTGAGACTAAGAGTGCATGTACAAAAGAAATAGGAGTTTACCCTTTAAAGTAACTGAAGGCAGCGGCACGGTATAGTAACCTGACATATGAACCCCCCGGTTACAGTAGTGACGACAGTCCAGAAGAGAGTGAAAGAAAGGAAGATGCTTGTAAATTATATGAGATAAGGAAGAAAGAGGTTAGAGGTCCAATATATCGACAAAGACCGAGAGATTAATCGATGGAAGAGAGAAAAGGACAGGGCTGACGAGGTAACGCTCGTACAGAACGAGTGGATGGGAGGACAAATACTACCCAAGTTAGATGGGAAAGGCATTGAGGAGGTTAGACAAAGAAAAGATAAGGACAAACAAGAAAAGAAGGACAGGGAATGAGAAAGAAGATTGAGGGAGGATGACCAAGGAAGGAAAAGCAGGGATCGACGGGAAAAACAGGCAGAGGAACAAAGGAAGTATGACAATAGACAAAGAGCGATAGAAGAAAGGGATAGACATAAAAGAAAGAAAGAGGACGAAGAAGCACAAGAAATGAAGGACAGGAGGTTACAGAGAAGGAGAGAAGAAGAGGAACAAAGACAAGAGGCAAGAAGGGACGACCGAAGGCTGGAGGAAGAAGAGATTAGAAGCGATGCGAGAAAGCAAAGGAAGTGGATGAAGAAATAAAACAGAATAGGAGGCAGCGAGGTTTGGATGCCAGTCTCATCCTTAAGGAACAAATGAGGCCGAGCGAGGAAATACGATGGGATAGAGTGAGAGAGATTCTCCTAATAAAGTAGATAACTCCAGAAACACCTAGAACAGCGCTAGAGGAAGAAAGATATGATGCGAAAGGCATTGGAAAAAGGATCAATAAGATATTTCAGCAATTAAGATGGTATAACGAGTATGGAACTCGAGGGAGTGGAAATCGATTCCTGACACCTCAACTACGAATGGAGGAGGAAAACATGTTCAGTGATGAACGTAGAGCACTGTCCTTGATTAGATTAAATCTAGATGAAGGTGAGGGGGATGATGGTCACACTAGCTGGGGTCTAGAAATGTTAGATTAGGAAAACGAGTCAAGTTGTGAGACAGAAGGAGAGGGTGTGTGCGCCCCCCTGGCAATACAACAGATGGATAAAGAAGTAAGACCTGGAACACCCGAAAGAAAGAACACCAGACCCCATATCATATCTTGAGCTACCCCAAGGACGAGTGTTATGTTATGTTATTTTGCATTTATATAGCGCCTTATGTACCATTGGTATGGTCTCAAGGCGCTGGTAGGTTGAACGCCCTCGGGAACCGAAGTTCAAGTCCCTAGAGAGAGTAGAGAGGGTCAAAGGTGCATTTGAGCACCGAATGTGTGTGCAGCTGGTGCGGCATTCATGTAATAGCTGCTTCATAGCGGTAGGTGTGGTGGTTGAGAGATCAAGAGTATGTGTTCATTCTGGCAGGTTTTATCCAGACCGGTTCTGGCTGCGTTAGGCCTGAGGAGAACGCCTGGCTGGATGGTGTGAAACCAGCAGTGTTTAGTTAGAGTGATGTGGAGTATGAGGCAGATGTTGATATGAGAACAGCTATACCGAATGGTGTCATAGTATCTCTGTGTTCTAGTTGAGTGATGGTGTAAAGAAGAGAGTAAGCATGGTGATGAGATATGATGGTTTACACGCTCTTTCAAACGGTACATGCACTCTAGCCATTCCATGTATGTCGCGCACTTGTATGCGCTCCAATCAGTTCCATGCACTCCAGTCCGCTCTATGCACTCCAATCCGCTTCATGCACTCCAGTCCGCTCTATGCACTCCAGTCCATTGCATGTGCTCCAGTCCGTTCCATGCACTCCAGTCCATTCCATGCACTCCAATCCGTTCACACACTCCAATCCGTTCCACGCATTCCAGTCCGTTTCATGCACTCCAGTCCGTTTCATGCGCTCCAGTCCGTTTCATGCACTCCAGTCCGTTCCATGCATTCCAGTCTGTTCCATGCACTCCAGTCAGTTCCATGTACTCCGATCATTTCCGTGAATTCTAAGGTTTTATGCACCCCATCCATATATTTCACCTGTACCTTCCACATATTTCACCCGTACCTTTCACATATTACACCAGTACCTTCCACCTACTTCATCTGTTCCATCCACATACGTCCCCATTCCATCCACATACGTCCCCATTCCATCCAGAGTCTACACAATATGTAAGCAGGTTAAGGTTGCTACCAGCAAGAAGACGGATAGGGATGATTACCCCTGCCATAGATAGACTGATAGTGGGATCAGAGTATGGGATGGGGTTCACACAGTTCTCCTTGTTAGAGAAGGGGGAGCAAGACCGCAATACATTCCATGGCCACAGATGTGTACTCCGAGACCCCCTGCTGGCCCATAGAGCCAAGGCTTGCTCAGAAGTACTTTAAGATGAGATAGCTGCACCCTTGAGATGGATGAGGCTGCAGATTCATTACTCCAACACCAATCAATAAGGACAACTCAATGATTTGGCAAAGGGAGTCTGTTTAATGACAAGTACAGAAAACGGGGAGTTATTGATGTCAGCAGTGATGCGATTGCCCTTCTCGCTTCAAACTCCAATGAACTTCATACAAGTTGTAACATTTATACTCAAAAATCGTCATCACTGACATGTAACACTCAAAAGTTAACATGCAATTCTATTGGTTAAGAAAAGGTAACTTTACTATAGGTACTATATCTGTATATGGTAACGGAGTGAGGGGATTGGGTAAACTCTGTCAGGTGGGCATCTAAGCCCTTCCTTCAAAAATGACTACTGTAGACGTCACTAAAAGTACAACGTCTCATTGATTCTACTAACTATAGGAGCCTAGATTATTTGGTCCACTGTGATTGGGTTGGCACCAACCCCATGCATACTTTTCCACTTCGCTTAGCAGCACGCAGAATGGTCAGCCAGGTGCGGTGTGCCTCTTAGTTACCCGGCCTTCCTCCGACTATGGTTACAATCAATCATCACTTTAGTGTCCATGTGTCAATTAGTTCACTGTGGTTGGCCTCGAGACTGCATCTTCTGTCTGGAAAAGTTCTGATATCTCCGCCTGGTCAGGTGCCAAGCGTAGGTGTGAACCCTCGCTTCTTCTTGCTCGGCTGGTCACGTGATTCCTACACCGTGACTTTGTCTCTTTTCTCTCAATTTGTGTATTTGATTCTCATTTAGACCGCCATCTACCTGCGTCTTCTTACCTCGACCTTTCAGAGGCAGGATATTCTGTTCTTAGTTTCAATTAGCTGTAGCTACTGTTTGCTTCTTTTATTAGTATGACCTTGGCTTTCCTGGCACGAGTTGCCTCTGCCGAGTTTCGATTCAGCCATCTCTTCTCGTTTTGCTAAATATTAATCTTTTCTCATTTGGCCTTTAGTAACCTGGTTTGATTCTGCTTCTTGTGCAAAGTAGAAATACACTTATAATACTGTGCTTTATTTTGAGGTAGATTATGTATAATGGCGCTTGCCGCACTATTCTTCTACTAAGTATAGCAAGCTGCACTGTTTTCTTAGCTTTCTTTCAGTTCCAAGCACATTTGCAGGTGTAAACTGGTAACTATCTTCATCTTGCTTTCAGCTTAAACTTCTTTGCATTTCGACATCGTCCTTTCGGTTTAGGTTCACAATATCCTTATTGATGGCGTTTCGTCACTTTGTGTCATTCTCTGGTCGTCATTTCTTCTACCTGTGAGTAAGACCTTTTTGGTTTCTTCCGGCACTGTACTTAGGCAATCTTCATTTCGTCTCATTTGTTGGTAGTGTTTCCTCAATGGATACCTTACTGTCCATGGTTTTCTTGGTATTGGTACTTCAAGAGGTGCTGTTCTTCTGATAGGCACTGGGCAGAGCCCTACTGCGACTCTCTGCTGGTTTATTTGCTCATCATACGTCACATATCTCGGTGTGAACGTTCCTGGTACTTCAAAATGGACGATTGGAGTGCAGGCTTTATTTGGGACCTCCTCTACACTCCCCCTCCTCTACACTCCCCCCTCTGGGCAATTCATTGACCACTTTCACTTCCTTCTTTGGATTCATCTTACTCAGTTCTTCTGTATTCATCTTCACTCCATCACCTGGGTTCATTCCTTCTTCATCTTCTGGATCCATACATGGTGGTTTGAAGAAGTGTCTCTTTGGAGACCATATCTTTATTACTCCTTTCAGGCCTCCTGCGGTCCTTACATGTTTGTCTTTATTCCATGTCATTAGTTGACATTGTCCATTTGGGCTACAGTAAACCCATCTTCCCACATAGCTTCGATGCTTCCTGGGGTAGAGAAACTTTGTTCCCTCTGGTGCGTGAATGCTGGCCTTCACAAAGTTTTTTATTTTTTCATCAGTCAGGTCTTTAGGCTTCCATTCTGGCTTGACATCAATCATGATCTTCATCCCTATGACTTTTGCCACAGTCTTCTGGCATTGAGAGATTATTATCTTGATAACTCAAAAACCTAGTAATATCATCACTAGCAGGGCTCCCAGGAACTTGAATGCATCTGCCATCCATTGTGGAACCCAGGAGAATAGTGATCCAAACCAACTGTCATCATCAACTTGTCAGTTTCATCAATCATCGGGTTCTGCAGTTTTGTCAGCATAACTATGGCTTCTGTTAGAGTTCCATTTTCCTCATCGTGAGAAGGTATAATTGTGCAACATGATTCTCCGATTTTTGCACAAACTCCTCCATCCATAGCTGTGATCATGTCAAGCACATATCTGTTTTGGAGAGTCATCAGTCGGATGGCTCTTAACTCTTCCTTCATCAAATTGAATCCTTTTATTGTCGTGTTGATGGTCTGCAGTAACTCCCATCTGGTTATCTGCAACCATTTAGTATTTGCTCCAACTTTAAATCTTGGCATGAAAATTGTTGTGAACACTGATGAGGTGAGGCTAAACAGCCTGTGTTCATACGGGATTGCATGAAAGGCTTCTTCTGATTTTGCAGAGAAGTAATTCTCTCTCTTCATCTGAGTTAGCAGTTCCACAGATCTCTTTTTCCTCAGGTGAGCATCTGCTTTCGGGAAACTGTCAATGTTCAGGTCACTTTTCGGGATCATCAATGCTGGAACGTGGATGTTCACTATTGTGCATATACCTCCCCAGTTTCTCGGCAGTCGGTTGTAGGCTCTGGATTCACGTGCCCAATAATGATCCATAATTACTGCAGTTCCGTGCACCATTCCTGGAGCATCAAAAACTCGTCCACAGTTCTGGTTCTCTCCCATTTTTCTTGTGCCATTATATTTGAAGCAGAAATTTGGGCTTTCCAGTGGCACAATGTGCAAGGGTCCTCCCCTGTCCTTGACCCATGTCAGCAGTTTTGCAAGCTTTGGCCATAATGGCTTGCATACATTTCGCACTATGTTGATGGTAGACTCGTAGTGACCGAAGACCATCCATGCTTTGCATATCACTACTCCTTTCTCACAGCTGTCTGGTGAAAGCACTGTTCCCTAAATCTGCATTTGGCCTCTGTTCTTCCAACTTCAAACCTCTTCTGGGGTTTTTCCTTGGACATTTAGTTTCTGATTTGCTTCTATTCTGATTTCTGCTCCTTTAACTACAAGCTTCTCGTATCTGATCACAATGTGTTTTGTTTTTCCATTGTTTCTTGTCTTTATGTCCTGGACATAATCGTCTTCATTTGGATCGGTTTCTTCAGTTGCCCAATTCAGTGAGGCATCAGTACCCATGAACTGGCCTCTGCTTTTGCACATGGATATGTGTGACAGACAGTGTGCTGTCTGGACATCAATTTCTACAGCTATGAAGATCTTGGACTTCCCCACGCTGTACGGTAGGAGTGCACAAACAAAGCATTCCCCTTCTGAACTCCGTCTTCCAACTTCTTTAATGTGCTGGTACCAAATGTTGTTTCCCAAATGTGCTGTGCTGTGCTGTCCAGGTAATCGTTTAGTTCGTTGTCATCTCCGTGCATACTCCTCTTGATTCTTAAAGTTTTCATGTAGTTTGCTATTACTACATCCCTGAATGCATCTGTATGGCTCATTCATGCTCAGGTATCCCGGTCCACGGTGCAGGCCTCTTCATTTGTGACATTTGAGTTGAGGAAAGTCTGCCAATTCCTTCTATTACCTCTTGTCTTTTCCTGGTTCTGCCTACTGATGGCCAGATGGATTCTGCTATCAGCTGTGCTCGTGAGATTTTCTTTGGGTTTGTCTTCGTCTCCATCAGTTTCGTCTCAGGGGTGTTTATTACTGTTATTTCTGTTTCTTCTCTGATGTTTTGGATTGTAGCTCTGCAGTCATTGACACTAGGCCTGTTGCGTGTGCATTCCGTGTTTGCATGCGTGCAATTGTCTGTAATCTTGTCACGTTCATACTTTGCCGACCCTGTTTCCGGCTTTCCTTTTTGTTTGTTACCACAAGTGTGTGTGTGTCATTGCTAATCACATCCCTTTCAAGTTCATTCATTCCACCATCAGATCCTCTAGGGACGGGAATGACTATGTAACGTCCGGGTGCCTTTGTAGGCTTCATGCATGCATCATTAGGTGGGTGCACTGGAATTGGAACGCTTTGTGCACCAATGAAAAATGCAGTTTGGATTGTTAATGACAGTAAAACATTGATGAATATAACACACAAAAACATTATGCCCCTGTATGTCAGGCGGCAGCATTTACTTCCAGTGGAATAGGGACATCATTCCTCCTGTGGGAGGACGAGGTTGCTGCTCTGGATTCCCATCTCGATCATTCGCCAAAATGTTAATTCTTACGATACTCCTTTAAATAACATTGTCTTTTCGGATTCGTTGTTGTGAGTTTCAGGAGTAACACAATTGTCCCCCCTCTTGTGACTAATGAATTGTCTATTATCCCAGGATACAGTTCCTTTACTAAAAATATGGGAAGTGTCAAAATTAAGTGATAATCAAGAAAGTCTCTTTACTGTGCATGTTCAAAGTATGTCAGCTCCCCGTCCATGCCTCTGATCTGCTTTAGTCCCGAAGACATGTTGCCTTTGTCAATGGAAAATAAGAAGGGAAGTCTCTGGCAATGCTCTCTCGATCTGTCCCTCGGCGGAAAGCTTTTAGAATCTCCTCAGATAGTTCTGCTGAAGGTTAGAGAGGTCCACTTGTAGTACTATTCCATGCAAGAGCATGCCCATTTGTGCAATATTGGCTGGGTCTCTGATGAATCTGAAGACGTCAACATTGATCGGTTTCCCCAGTAGCTCTGGAAAATCAGTGACTAAAAGAAAGAGAACATTATGGGCCATCTACTGTCTTCTAGGGACAGGGACATCTGTTCTGTTTTGCAGGTGTTCAGGACTGTATGCTTTCACTTCAATGTAGACAATGTCTGGACTGTCCATTTGCGTGGAGTGCAAATAAAATCACAATGTTATTTAGGAGTGTGCTCAGACGTTCTGTATTCGCTGGATCTCAGAGAAACATGAGTGTGTCTGTCGTTCTTCTGACAAGATTTGGACGGTCTTCAGTTATTCAAAAGAACAATGTAGTGACAAGCTCATTTACTTCCTTCTCTGCTTGGGACATTTGGCTTCTCCTCGCTGTACTCAAGAAGTAGGAAAATTGTTTGGCAATTTAAGTAAGCAAACTTCTTATTGTCTTTTCGTTTTCGGGATCTTGAAGAAAGTCAGTGACACTGGTGATTCTCCCCACCAATGACAGGTATGATCATAGCACTAGATTAAAATATGTCACCACATCTTTAGTGATGTCGCTACTGTGGGACATCATAAGCGATTCCGAATATGGTCTCGGTGTGAAATGAGTCTTGATACTGTATTTTCTTCCAATGTATGTGTCCTCGATCAAAATTTGGCATGTTATTTCCTCGTCACAGCTTTTATGTGTCTTGTTTTCAAAGTTCAAGTTCAACAGACTGTGTTGTGTTTTATACGTGCAAATCTCTTCTTCACCCTGCAACTAGGATGCACAGAGTGTCCTTCGTTTATGTCCTTTTTTGCACAGAGGAAGTGTCCACTTTTTTTAAGCCACAATTTGCAAAAAGTTCTTTGTCTTTGTCTGGCTGGTCATGTGTCCTTTTTCTTTGTCATGGATCTCGTCTGCACGTGCTGTGGTTCTTCCCCATCACTCGTAGTCTCCTTGCATTGCGGTACAGGAAGGGGGCCTCTCTGATGCAGGGTTTGATATCGCCCAGAAAAATCCAAGCTCTCCCGCCTTGTAGTTTTACTGCAGAAGGAGTGCAGTCCTCCACTGTAAAGGGGCAGTTAAATCTTGGCTCATCCCACCTTTTCCTCGTATGGTTCCTTACAAGATCGGTATCTCTAGGGAAAACAGATGGTACACAAAGTCCTTGAGCTGTGTCTGCAGTAGTATCTCCTTTTGTGTTCCGTGCTGCCCCGCACCCTTTTTGTCGTCGATGCAGCTTGTCTGAAATTATAGTAAGGCAAGATGTCATGCAATTCAGGTAATTTTGCATTTCAGACCATAAGATTTCTCCTGTGGACTGGGCATCACATCTAGCTCTATCTCTGGGTGTCAGGGGAGTACGCATTCTACTTCCTGTGGCTATCTCGTGTGGTGTAAGATGATGGTCAGAAACGGGTTAATTCCTGAGTGCATACAGTGCCAAAGGAGGCAGTGCAACCATCCCTTTCTTTCTTAGAGTAAGCTTCAACTTGGCTATCCTTTCCTTTAATAAGCCGTTGAGCTTCTCACAGATGCCGTTACCTTGCGGATGATACGCCGACGAGAACTTGTGCTTTATACCAAGCAGCAAGCTAATCTGTTCGAATGTCTCATTTACAAAGTGAGGTCCATTATCTGATCTCATGACTTAACACACCCCCCACCTTGGGAACACTTCTCTCACAAAAAATGTGGGCACACAGGTAGATTCTGGGTGTGTACATGGACCTACCTCTATCCATCTAGAGAATGGACACACCACAACAATTACTTATCTGTACCCGTTACATACTTGAATCATGTCGACGTAATCGACGTGCAAGTGCTGAAATGACCCATTTGACTGGGGGATGACTCCTCTCATTACTTTTAATGTGTGCCCAGCTGTGAATTGTTGGCAGATTATACAGTTCACTATACAAAATGCAACATGCTTGGTTAAATTCGGTATGAACCAGTCTTCTGCGAGCGTTGTTGCACGATTCTCTTTTGTCATGTGTGCTGGGTAACGTATCTGCTTCAGCGCTAATTTTAACAGGGCTATAGGCATCACCAGTTTACCAGTGCTGTCTTGTCACCACAAACTGTCAGATGGGTTTAAAGAACACCCTTGCTGTTTCCAAAGATTTTCTCTTCCTGTGGTGCCCCCCTTGGAGTTCCATCAACTGTGTTTGCCCTAGATTGTTATAGTTTTCAGGTGTAGTTCATGCAACCATCATTCTCTCATTGGTATGGGTGACTTCCACTTCCATGATCATCTCACTTTTGGATGCCATACGTTTGGCTTCCGTGTCTGCTGCCTGATTTCCGCGTGAGATAAAATCTGTCCCTTTCGTATGGGTGGCGCATTTCACGACCGCTATGCCCACTGGGAGCTGTAGTGCCTTGATCAGCCTGTCCAATATGGCTGCGTGCTGCACTGGCGTGCCGTCCGCTCGGATGTAGCCCCTCCTTTTCCAGTATGCTAAGCCTGCGTGCACTGTTGACATAACATAGGCAGAGTCACTGTACACCATTACTTCCTGGTCTGCGTGATTCTCAATGGCGAGTATCAATGCCAATAATTCTGCAGCCTGTGCTGAATAGTGAGATGGTATTCATGCACTAAGCAGCACTCGAAAATCTCCATTTGCGGTGTGTTTCATTACCGTGACGCCTGTATATCTTTGCCCATCATTTTGATCGACCCTTGAAGAACCATCACTAAAGACACTTTCTCCTTCTGCCAAAGCGTTTTCTTTCACTCTGGGGATCTCATCATAGATTTCTTCATAGTTCACACAGTCATTGATCGGTTCTCCTTCAGTGACTGGCTCTGCTATAAACATAGCTGGGTTCACTATCTTACATCAGACTACTTTAATCGATGGATTTGATATGATAACGTCATAAGCAGAAGCTCTCTGAGATGTCAATGTACCCTTATGTTTCTCTAGGATAGAAAATAGTGAGTGCTTGACGTACACGTCATTGAGCATCCCATTACAATGGTTGTAGCCTTCTCTCTGGGGAACGCCGCGGCAGCTAAACTTTGTTCGCACGGGAAATGGCATTTCATCACCGGTCCAAATTCCCACTGTAATATGCTAGGGGCTTGTACCCAATGTGATTCTCTGTGTGAGCACTGCCGTTATAACGCTGCCATTCGTGTGTGAAAACAGGTAAAATTTCTCTGCATAATTGGGAATCCCTAAAACTGGTGCTGCGCAAATAGCTTTTTTAATTCAGCAAATCCTTCCTCCATGGTCTCAGACCATTCAATCTTTTCTTTCGACAATTGGGCCTTCTTTAGGGCCTGAAGTAAAGGCTTAGTGTATGAGCTATAGTCGAAGACCCATGCCCTAACATAGTTGCACTGGCCTAAAAAGCTCTGCATCTGTTTTATCGTGTGTGGCTTAGCCATATTCAGTATGGCTTCAGCCCTTTCTGGGGTCACTCTTTGTCCCTCACGTGAGATCAACTGGCCTATGTACAGCACTTCTTGTTGACAATATTGTAGCTTTTCCTTGTCAACCTTATATCCTTTCTCAGCCAGTATAGTCAATAGCTGAACAGAATCGTGACTGAATTGCTCCTCTGTCATGCTGCAAATTAAGATGTTATCCACATATTGCAGGGCAACACTTTCTAATGCAACATTGCTTAGGTCCATTAGCAGGACTCTGTTAAAAATAGGAGACTCACAGTATCCTTGGGGTAGCCTCGTGCTTTTCAGACACATCTGTCTGAATGTGAATGACATCAGATCTTGTGAGTTACGGTGCAATGGGATTGAGAAAAATGCATTTTTCAAGTCATTCACCGTGAAATATTTTGCCTCAACAGGTATATTACATAGAATTGTAGCCGGGTTCGGGATTAAAGGGAACTCGGCTTCAACAATATCATTTATTGGGCGTAAATCCTGGATTAGCCTCCAAGACCCTCCCTTACTTTTTTTCACAGGGTAAACTGACGTATTACATAACGACTCTGACATCACTAAGATGCCCTGTTCTATCGAAGCCGAAATTGTCTTAAAACAACTCTGACATCACTAAAATGCCCTGTTCTATCGAAGCCGAAATTGTCTTAAAAATTCCTTCATCTGCCTCGCTGGGCATGGGATATTGTCGGGCTCTTGGTAGAATTGCTCCTGGTTTTAGTTTGATTTTCACTTTTCCAACCGCTTTCAATAGGCCTACGTCATAGGGTCCTGTGGTCCACACTGAGACAGGCATGTGGGCCATGTTGTCATCAAAATATTCAGGACGGTTTCATGCCAGCATCATTCTCTGAGGCACTTCTCTTTTGATCATTTTCACCCAAAAGGTGACACCCACTTCCACCATTGTCTCTCCCATATCTGCTTGCTCTTCAAACAGATCGTCATCAGTGACATCAGTCAATCGATAGCGTTCTTCAATGGTGATTACTGCGCACCATTGTTGGCCTTTATCATCATAACCATCTATCAAGGCCATTCTTTCTCATACTGCAGCTGTGTGTATCATCAGGGGAAATACTTGCCCCTTTTCCTCGTGCATCTTGGTATTTTTGGTCTAAATAGAAACTCATCTGGGGTTCCGATGATTTTGTCTGCAAGACCTGGCAGCCCTGCCATTAGCATGTGCATTCCGTACACAAATATTTCTGGCTCTAATGGTATAGCCCTCATGGCTGTGTGTCCTGCGTATTCTCTAATCATTTTGTATACGTTTCAATAGTGCATTCCAGAAGTTGAACATACAATGCCCTCCTCCGTGAAAGAGATTGTCATGTTTAACTTTGTCCTTAAATCTCGGCCCAAAATGTTTACTGGGGTCTGTCGTGAATATAATAATGGCACATTCATTTCACATTCTCCTATAGAGACTGGAAGTGCATTTGTGAAGGGAACATTAATTGTAGCTCCTGTGAAACTCTGAGTATTTATGGCCTCGCGGGACAAGGAAAACTTGCCTTCACGTATACACAAGGGTGTTGCACCTGTGTCAACTAAGAAGGAATATTCTTTATCCCCTATAACGACATCCACCCTAGGTTCCCGGTGAGGGTCTGGTGTCACTGATAGGATAGAACACATCAGGGTTCCCAGTGAGCTGACCTAATCCATATATAGATTGGGCCGACTGTGTGCTGATGGATTTCCCCCATTGGCAGAGTTATTTCTCATTCCAGGGTTCATGGTCTGCCCTGAGCTCATCATTTGTGACAATTGCAGTGGTGACTGTTGGGACTGCCCTTGTGGAAAACTCACTATATTCTGAGGTTAAACCGTGTTGCGCTCCTGGCGCTTGTTGCTATACTGTGTGATTCTGTGCAACTCCCTGTTGTAAAGGCGCAGGTGAATTCACCATGCCTGCCCATGTCTCTTAGTCATTCTGCACCATGCCTTGGTTTCTGCATGTGCGTGCTAAATGCTCTGTCATCTCACACAACCAACATACTGGCGATGGTCGGATCATTTGCCCATTTGACATATCTTGATTACCATGTTGTATATTTTGAAAACCTCCTTGATTATTTTGGAAACCTCCCTGATTGTTCTGCCATCCTCTTCCTCTAAATCCTCTTCCCCTGGGGTAAAACCCCATATTGCCGTGATTATTCTGTTGTGGATTATTGACTTGCTGCATGCTTGATTCAGCTGCGCTAGTTATCATGTCTCCCTCAAGAGCATATTTTTTGACAATTTCTTCTGCACCAATTTGGCTTCCTCACCTTTTGTGTAGCTTCCTTTTTTACCCCGACATGGAGTTTAAACGTATCCTTTTCGCAGCGTCTTTAATCGCCGTCGTAGCCTATTCGTTCCCCTTTTATTTGGGACCCTGGATACATGTTTCTTCTAGCCGCTATAGGAATAAGGCAAATCCTCTCTCTTCTCGGGTGTCCTCCCCGGAATCCTCTCTCTTTTCTCGGGTGTCCTCACTGTATCATTTCTCAAGTTACTTCTCAGTAACTCTTGAGTCATTATTCCCTTCCCCTTAGATATATTACATTACATTACATTTGTTATGCACTGTTGACCCTCGGGCATAAAGGCGCAGAATACAGAGAAGGACATACAACACCAAGTAGACAACTATAAGAAAAGAGAGTTCCAGGAAGCCTTACAGGAGATATTCTGAGATCCCCAGTAAGAAAAACGGCGCTGTTGAGAGGATCCGAATTTTTTAGGGATGTCAAGCGAACAAGAGGGTCTTCAATTCCTTCTTAAAAGAGAGGAGGGAGAAGTGACTCCTCAAACTTATAGGAAGATTGTTCCACAGAGAAGGGGACTTCACATTGAATGCTCCATTTTCCACATTTGATGTCTGCTGTGTGATCAGATTTAAGGAATTAGATCTCAGAGATCTTTGATTACACTTTTCTTTTATGTGCTGTTGTAAATACACTGGCATTATTTGGTGCCGGCATTTAAAGTCTACAACTAGCACTCTAAAGTTAATCCTGGCTTCAATAGGAAGCTAGTGCAAAGAGCGTCTGGCCACGGTTACGTGACTATGCCTGGGGAGTATGAGTTCTACTCTGACCGCCCAATTCTGGGCAACCTGTAGTCTGTGCAATTCTCGTTGACTGATGCACAGCAGGAGACTGCAACAATAATCCAACTTAGTGCCGATTATTGCCCTAGCTATTGTCTCAGCGCTTTCTTGTGAAATCATGGGCCTCAAGTGAGCCAACAATTTAATGTAATAAACTACCCCCGCCACCACAGATGAAACATGAGCTTTCATACTTAGTGTCGGATTCAGTATTACTCCTAGTATTTTAGTTTTTGGTAAAGGAGTGACAATGTCATCTCCCAGTTTAAATACGCTGTAGGCTTGATTTAAGTTGTTAATCGCCTTGGAACTGCCTACTATCAGCAGCTCTGTCTTACTGCGATTCAGAGCTAGGAAGTTATCAATCATCCACCTTTCAATCAGAGCAAATACTCTGTTAACCTCGCCCTCATCATTTTTATGGTGTCCCGTTAAATTAATGACACATTGGGTGTCGTCTGCTTAATTGGAAAACACAACCCCCTCTTCCTGTAACATAAAGAAGAACGGGGCCATGAATGAATTGTACAGACATGGGGACAAGCTTGCCCCTTGAGGAACCCTGTAAGGAACTGAAAGTGGGGTAGCTTCAGCAGTAGCTGAGCAAACTCTACTTGTTCTATGCTCTAAAAATGAGGCGATCCACGAAGCTGCTGAGTCAGAGAGGTTAGCAACCTCCTGGAGCCTTGGAATAAGGATTGAGTGTTCAATTAGATCAAATGCCGCTGATTGATCTAATTAGATAATCAGAGACAAACCACTTCTATCCATTTCCCCCATTAATTTAGTTTTCAACTCCAGAAGAGAAGTTTCCGTCCCATATTTCTTCCTAAAGCCCGACTGATTTGGATGGAGGATAGGATGAAGATCCAGATGCTCTGCAAGTTGACCATAAGCCACTCTATCCAAGATCTTGAGTAGGAAGGGCATGTTGGAGATTGGTCAGAAATTAAGTGGATTGTCCATTGCCAATCCCGTTTTTTTAGGATGGGGGTGACCATAATTGCTTTTAACTCGTCTGATACACTACCTTCCTTCAGAGAAGCGTTTATAAAATTACAAACTGCTTTAATGAGCCGCAGTGGACATGTTTTTATTATCATAGAAGAACAAGCATCTCCTCTACACTGTGATGGTTTCATATGCTCAATGATTTTTAACAGATCACTTTCTGTGATCTGATGAAAGTTGAACTGAGGAATTAACGGGTCACGGATGAATCCTTCAGTTGTTTCCTTACTAACATCAATGGTTGACACCCTTTTTTCAAGCATTGTTGTCCTGATTTTGTGAAGTTTGTTGTGCAAACCATTTTGTATGAGTTGACACCAATCCACATCTGTTTTTACTAGAGAATCAAGTGGTGCAGGAGTAGTTTCCTGTTTATTTGGTATCTTAAAGATTTCCCTTGTGTTGGATTTAGCCTTGTTAATGCGACCATTATGAAAGTCTTTTTTTGCGTCCAAAACAGACTTTTTGTACTCATGTACTGTGTTCTTGTACTTTGCTAGTAGTACTGCATGGTATTCTTTTTTCCATGCAAAATAGGCTTTGCTGACCTCAGATATTTGATTCTGATATCCCCCGTAAACCAAGCCTTACTTTTGTGCTCATTGACTTTAATCTTTAATGTATTCTTTAGTGCATTCTTCTCTACTTCTAGCTATATTTTGTTTTTCTCCGCCTCCCTCCGTTACCTTTCCCCTTTACTTGTTCTAAAGCATGCACTTTTGCCAAAACACTTAGGGCCTCATTACGACTTTGGAGGCAGCCAGGCCCTTAATAAGGGCATGGCAGCCTTCAAAATCATGTCCGGGTTCCCTGAATGGGGAAATACCGGGCCATTCCGAGTATGGAGGGCCCGGTATTTCCTCCTTCAGGGAACCCGGGCCCGGTCCTTCCCCATTCCCATTCGAGCCCTCATAGGGCTCATTGGGAATGGGGAGGGAGCTAACAACGGGCCCATTACGAACAGGCCCATTGTTAGCTCCCTGGTCCCTTCGCGGGACCCGCTATGGACGTCTGGAAAAACCAGACATCCACAGCGGGTCCCGCGAGGGGACACCGTAATAGTGCTGAGTGGGTATAACAGCGCTGAAACCATTACCAGCGCCGTTAAACCCATTCCGCACAAGTTGTAATGAGGCCCTTGGTCTTTTTCACTCACCGTTCGCATGGTTCCTCTCTGGACCCTCGGGATCACCGCCTTTGTTACCGGCTTCTTTGGCTTTTCTCGCGCTCAGCTGCCCGTAGGAATTGGAAGGAGTTACATGGGAAAACACAGGTTCCTTCAGACTTTGTCCTGCAGGTTTATTTCTTACACTAACACTGTCTACGGGGAGCTTCGCGGTCTACTCAGCCGAATGGCAATGGCAAAGGACTCATGATATTTCCAAAGACCTAGAGTTACTTTATGTCGACGGTCAATAGGTGTCTTATTCTAATTGATAATCGACTACCAAGTGTACTCCGAGACCCCCGGCTGGCCCATAGAGCTGAGGCTTGCTCAGAAGTGTTCTAAGACGAAATAGCTGCACAGTTGAGATGGATGGGGGTGCAGATTTATTACTCCAACACCAATCAATAAGGACAACTCAATGGTTTGGCAAAGGGAGTCTGTTTAATGACAAGTACAGAAAACGGAGAGTTATGGATGTCAGCAGTGATGCGATCGTCCTTCTCGCTTCAAACTCCAATGAACTTCATACAAGTTGTAACATTTATACTCAAAAATCATCATCACTGCCGTGTAACACTCAAAAGTTAACATGCAATTCTATTGGTTAGAAAAAGGTAACTTTACTATAGGTACTATATCTGTATATGGTAACAGAGGGAGGGGATTGGTTAAACTGTCAGGTGGGCATCTAAGCCCTTCCTTCAAAAATGACTACTGTAAACGTCACTAAAAGTACAATGTTTCATTGGTTCTTCTAACTATAGGACCCTAGATTATTTTGTCCACTGTGATTGGGTTGGCACCAACCCCATGCATACTTTTCCACTTCGCAGGGTAGCACGCAGAATGGTCGGCCAGGTGCGGGGTGCCCCTTAGTTACCCGGCCTTCCTCCGATTATGGTTACAATCAATCATCACTTTAGTGTCCATGTGTCAATTAGTTCACTGTGGTTGGCCTTGAGACTGCATCTTCTGTCTGGAAAATTTCTGATATCTCCACCTGGTCAGGTGCCAAGCGTAGGTGTGAACCCTCGCTTCTTCTTGCTCGGCTGGTCACGTGATTCCTACACTGTGAATTTGACTCTTTTCTCTCAATTTGTGTATTTGATTCTCATTTAACCAGCCATCTGCCTACATCTTCTTATCTCCACCTTTCAGAGGCAGGATATTCTGTTCTTAGATTCAATTAGATGTAGCTCCTGTTCATTTCTTTTATTAGTATGACCTTGGCTTTCCTGGCACGAGTTGCCTCTGCCGAGTTTCGATTCAGCCATCTTTTCTCATTTTGCTAAATATGAATCTTTTCTTTTTTGACCTATAGTAACCTGGGTTGATTCTGCTTCTTGTGCAAAGTAGAAATGCACTTATAATGCTGTACTTTATTTTGAGGTAGATTATAAATAATGGCGCTTGCCGCACTATTCTTCTACTAAGCATAGCAAGCCGCACTGTTTTCTTAGCTTTCTTGCCGTTCCAAGTATATTTACATGTGTAAACTGGTAACTATCTTCATCTTGCTTACAACTTAAATTTCTTTGCATTTCGACATCGTCCTTTCACTTTAGGTTCACAACATCCTTATTCATGGCATTTTGTCTCTTTGTGTCATTCTCGGGTCGTCATTTCTTCTACCTGTGAGTCAATCCGGGTTCTTGTGACGTCACCATTCGTCTTCCATTAAGACCTTTTTGGTTTCTTCCGGGACTGTACTTAGGCAATCTTCATTTCGTCTCATTTGTTGGTAGGGTTTCCTCAATGGATCCCTTACTGTCCATGGTTTTCTTGGTATTGCTACTTCAAGAGGTGCTGTTCTTCTGATAGGCACTGGGCAGAGCCCTAATGCGGCTCTCTGCTGGTTTATTTGCTCATCATACGTCACATATTTCGGTGTGACGTTCCTGGTACTTCGAAAAGGACGATTGGAGAGCAGGCTTTATTTGGGACCTCCTCTACAGATGGATAAGGATAACTTAAGATGCAAGCTCGCTAGTTTGACTTCGGGGGCTGGGAAGTGGATGTATACGAATTAGAGAAAGACAGGAGGAAACATGCTGGCCATAGGAGACGTAAAAGGTCTCATGGCAGCCATTCTTGGGGAGAGGGCTGATGACATATGGAGGAGAGCGGGGTACACAAGAGTGACTGCGCACAAAACAACGCATGATGGAGTGCTTTTTAATAATTGTAGGGCAGATGTTTGGAGGGTGCAATTATGACACGTAAAATGATGACACGTATTATATTCAGGATATTCAGGAGAAATGGCAGCTTGAAACTCGTGAGCCGTGGGAAAAGACAGTGGCATTATTTTATCATATTTTATGTCAGGGATTATCAGAACCAGTACAAAGATAGATGAAAAAACAAGTGGGGGTGGACACAAAACCATAGGCTGAGATGCAGTTGACTATGGTACATCACTGTCAGTTATTACAAGAGAAAAACAAAAAGAAGGATGAAAATAGACAAATTGAGGAAGCCAAATGAGTTCAGAAAAAATTGTCAAAATTTGCCATAGAAGGGGTGGTATTGATAAGCGGAGAAGGAATGGAAATGCAGGAAGCAATAAGTACACAGAGGTGAATAATTCACGCCCGCTGGAATAAGGTGGGTATGGGTTTGTGCCACAAGACAGAGGTATGGGTTTTAGGGGAAGAGGAGGCGGATTTCAGAACAACCAAGGTGGATTTCCAAACACTTAGTATGAGAGTTGGTGTGCTCAGGGAGGATATAACCAAGGAGGGTTTGCCAGAGGGCCACCCCTGTGTGTTGGAATTGTGAAATAACAGGGCATATTGCGTGCGCATGTAGGAACCGCGGGAGTGTACAAAATGGGCTATTTTTAAGAGGGGGATAGCTTATCCGTCGCCATACAGCACACACACGAGAGAGGACTTTGCTCAGGATCACACATCCTATCAGGCGCAGGTGATGCACAACAATATGCGAACACAGGGCAAATATTGATGCCTTTCACAGGGACGGGATAAGCTTATACCCTCAATACGACAGCTCACAGGGTGAGTTGATGTGTTCAGTACTATCTGTGACACCAGACCCCCAAGAGGAACCAAGGGTCGATGTGACGATAGGGGGTACATCTGTTTCTTTTCTCGTAGACAATGGGGTGACTCGCTTGTGTATACGGGAGCGAAAAAACCCAATATCAGGTATTGCCATGAATGCTCAAGGGCTCTCTGGAGCTACAAATCTAGTTCCTTTTACTGAGAAATTACCGGTTTCTATGGGGGAATGTGATATGTCTGTTCCTTTGTTATATTCATGACAGACATTAGTTAACATTTTGGGAAGAGATTTAATGACAAAACTTAACATGACAATTTCATTCACTGACCAAGGAATAGCGTGCTCCACTCCAGGAATACACTATTTCAATGTGGGAGAGTTAATAGTGGTGTTCACAGGACAAGTGGCTCTGCGAAGCTTCTCGGTAGATCTGGAAGTCTTCCTATATGGAGTGAGCATCTTGTTGACATTGCTACCTGGGCTCGTAGGGAAAATTGTGAGGATTCCTGATGAGTTTTTGTTTAGACCACAAATATTCCTATGGATGAGGAAGATGGGCAGGCTATTCCTATAGTGTTGGAAGTAGCTATAGTACGAGGCAAGATAGCAATTCTTGAAGGGGTAGATGACGAAGGTAGATCATGGAGAACGGTGATAGCTCTTGAAGTGGGGTTCAGATTGACTGATATAACAGATGAAGACATGTTCAGAGAAGAACGTATCATTGAGGAAGTGGTGTTCTTTATGAGCTTTACATAATGGATAAGGATCGAAAAGAGAGAAATCCCACAGCAAATAGTGATAATGCGGCAATGACCAGCATTTTTCCAGAAAGGTTTTAAAAAAGATGCCAAGTGTCCAATGGACCACGGCCCCTATGACTTAGGTTTATTGAAGGGAATAGGGGAGGTTAAAATAAAGCTTCAGCCAGGAGCAATTTTACCCCAAATGAAACAGGACACCATGGGCCTCATTACAAGTTTGGCGGCAGCCTTGCCGGTAGAACCGTCAGGCTGCCGCCAAACTTGCAAAATATTCTGGCGCCTGCGAATGGGCAATTACCGGGTCATTACGGCCCTGCCGGACCAGGTAATTGACCATTGTTACCGTACCGGCAAACTTATAATGAGGCCCCATGTCCCGAGAAGCTGATGAAGATTCCAGACTATTTCAGCACTGATGAATCAGGGGATCCTAGTGCCATCAGAGTCATTGTGCAATACAGCGGTGTATCCGATTAAAAAATCTGAAAGAGGGTCATGGAGATTTATCCAGGACCTTAGGCCTATTAACCAGATTGTAGAGGCAGAGTTTCTTTTAGTTCCTAATCCTGCAACAATATTGTGCAGCATCCCAGTCAGAGCTCAGTATTTCACAGTGATCGATTTGAAAAATATGTTTTCTCGATCCGGTTGCATAAGGACTGACTTCCTTTACATTTAGACAAAAAAAACTAAAACATACTTGTTTTCCTCAAGGGTACTGTGAGTCCCCATCGATCTTTAACAAGGTCCTACAGATAGATCTATGCAATATTGATCTTAAAAGTGCAGTGATACAGCACATAGATGACATACTGATTGGCAGTAAAACAGAGGATGAGTGTAGGCAATACTCTGTCCAACTCATGACTTTTTTTTAGCAGACAAGGGATATAAAATGGACAAGGAGAAATTACAGTATTACCAGGAAGAGGTGTTGTACACACGTTAGTTAATTTCACACGAAGGGACAGATGCAGCAGTTTCTAGGCTTGTGCAATTATTGCAGAGCCTGTGTGTTTGATTACAGCACATATATCAAGCCACTTTTGCTGCAAGCGTTAAAGAAAACACTAGTTGATAAGGAAAATATAGAATGGACTGATGAAATGGAGGCAGGATTTGAGTAGTTGAAAAGAACAATTTGCACAGCTCCAGTTTTAGGGATTCTCAACTATGGCAAGGAATTGTATTTATTCCCGCACACAAATGGGGCAGTAATGACAGCAGTACTACTCACACACAGGACAACATTGGGGGTAGAAACCTCTGGCATACTATAGCGGGATGTTAGATCCAGTTATGAGAGAACATTTCCTTTGCTGACAATCTTTGGCTGCTGCCGCATTTGCAATTCAGAAGTCCACAAGTATTGTCATGGGCTGTTATATGACTCTTAACATGCAGCACGCCTTATTTACCATTTTAGAAAAACCCAAGAGCATGTTAATATCCCAAAGAGCTTCAGCTTACGAAGTAATAATTTCTCATCCAGCTGTTAAAATGGTAAGATGTAAAATAGTGAACATAGCCACTTTTGTAGCTGAACCTGTTGACAAAGGTGATCATGTGCATTACTGTGCAAATTATGTTGAATTTTATGATGACATACCCTGTGTGAAAGAAAATGCTTTGGCAGGAGCGGAGATTATTTTTATTGAAAGTTCTTCGAAAATTGACCAGAATAGTAAAGGCATTCAGGGTCTGCAGTGGTAAGACAGAGATTAATGGTGAATTTGAGGTAGTGGCGAGTACAAGACTACCGTCTCACTGTTCAGTGCAAGCAGCAACAATTAGTAGCGCTTATTGTCGTGCTCAAGAAACACAAAGGACAGGAAGTGACGGTGTACAATGACTCTGCCTGTGTGACATCAACCGTACATGCAGGGTTGTCACATTGGAAAAAGAGGGGCTATCTCCACACAGACGGCTCACCAGTACAACATGAATCCTTGTTAGACAGGCTCATCAAGGCACTACAACTCCCAGTGGCCTTAGCAGTCATAAAATGCACAGCCAATACTAAACAATCAGGTGTTACCTCTCACAGAAACGAAGCCGCAGACATAAAAGCCAAAAGGGTTGCATATTCTTCAAATATTTTGAGTTTTGATACTGAACATACTAAAGTAAATGTAACTAGAAACATGTTAGTACGAGAAGGGTTTAATATGCTGTCAATTACCCAATTAATAGAGATTCAGGGAACAGCATCACAGGAATTGCAAGAGCTATGGAAACGAAGGTGGTGTTCTTTATCCCCCACGGAAGCATTATGGAGACGGGAAAGCACTGGAAAGCCAGTAATGCCAGAACCATTATTGAAAGTCACACTTAAACAACTACATTACCCCGTGCATATAATCAGAGGAAGTCTTGCTGCCACAATTACAGAAGACTGGTTAGTTCCTAATTTGCTGGAACACGTTGCATAGTTTATGGGGAATTGCATCTACACTAAGAACAATTAGAGGAATATTACCTCACCGAATGGTCTGTTTCAATATTTACATATCGACTATGTCGATATGCTGCAGACATGTAGTGGTTACAAGTATCTACTAGTGGTGGTATGTCCCTTCTCTAGGTGCATTAAAGCAGGTCCGTGTGCACACCCTTATGCCACTTGCGCAGCAATGTTTTTAGTGTGCAAAGTCTTCCAGAGGTGGGGTGTGTGCGAAGTACTAAGATCCGATAGTGGGCCCCATTTTGTCAATGAACTATTTGAACAAATAGGGCTTCTATTGAGTATAAAGCACAAGTATTATTTGGCGTATCACCCACAAGTGAACAGGATATGGGAGAGACTCAACAGCCTCAAAGAGAGGGGAGGATCACCAAGATTTAATTGACTTTAAAAAAGGGATGGCTATATTACCCCTAGCCTTATATGCCCTTTGGAATCAGCCAGGTTCTGACCACCACCTCACCCCTCACGAGTTAGTGACAGGGCGTGGTATGGGAACACCTTTTACACCTCCATCTAGGGTCAGAAGTGATGCTCAGAGTGTAGCAAACACTCTAGGTGATGAAATGCATGATTATTTGACATGTATGACTACCAGTATTTCTTTCATTTCAGATCAAGTCAAGCGTCGGGGAGAGGTCAAGGAACACGGAAGAGAACAATCCAGTGACCAATCCAAGTGAACTATTGCCACCACAAAAGCTATATGTTGGGGACCTGATCCTCAGAATTTCACTAGAAAGTGGCACAAACCTAGGTTCAATGGCCCCTTTGTTGTTAAGGAAGTCTCCCCTTCTGCAGTTAAGGTATTGGGAAGACGAGCTTGGCTGCATTTAAGTGACATAAAAGTTTATAAAGGCAAGACCCTCCCTCCAATGGTTGCTTACCTGAAGGCGAGACAAGAAGAAGAATGTTTGCATTTGCAGATTTGATCAATGACCAAGAAGAAGGATGATATGGTAGCGAGTGATTAGCACATATTTCTTTTGGACTGGAATTCAATGGACACAGCAGGAATTGCAAAGACTTGCGGAGGAATTTCAGAGGGTAAAACAAACTTTTAGAAATGCATTGAAGAATTGAATAGTGCACCAGTATTATGCCAAAATGTCAGTTCTTGATTGGGAATTCGAGGTGAGATCAATGTCCAGATTCATTTTGTGGAGAATATTTTAATTGATTAAATACATGATACTTGTTTGCAGTAACACAAACAGTCTTGTGGTTGCTATTTTTGTGTTCATACTTCAATCCTACCCTGCCCTTGTTAGGAGAGATGTTATTATTCACACCTTTTTACATGACCCGAAGAATGGTCCAGTGATAAGGAGACTCTTGACAGCAATAATTCAACACATTGTGCAATTACAGATGCGAAATTGAATACTTGCAGCAAAAATGATCCAAGAAGAAGATAATGTGATAATAGAAACAGCATGTGTCCAACACGTATTAGGGTGGCACACTAAATGTTTTTCCAGACTCCTAGGCCTGATATATGTATGTTTATGTATCCTTTTCATCTTTCTGTAAATTACATTTCTGAAAATCTATTTTCCTACTGAGCAAATTGAAAAAAGCTTGTACATGATTCTTCCCAGTGCAGGTACAAATGATGATAATTTTGTTAATCTCTATGAGCATGTTAAACGACATAAGAGAGATGCAGAAGAAGATAATCAGGGGATAAATACCTCCCTTTATAATGCAGCTCACCTGAGGAATAATATGTGGTATCAACACATGAAAAAGGTGGGGGAGAGAGCATCTGATGAGAATTGCTATGTTTGCTCACTCATCCCCTATGCCATGAATACTGTCAAAACCCTCTTTTCAAAAGAGATGCTGGCGCAAGATGCAAAGTTCATCAGTCATATAGCAGCATGCACTACTAGAGGACAGTTCCAAGGCAGATGGGTGACGTTGCGATGGAGATCAAGACAATCGTTCCATACAAGGATGATTCTATGAAAACAACACAAATGGAGAAGGAACCTGGATGGACAGACAGGATGCTCATGTATCCTGCTGCAGGCCAGGATGAGGTGATCATTGAAGAAATGAAGAGAAATAACCGTTCTGACATGACAGAGAAGACTGGAATGCCTGGATGTTGGGAACGGTCACAGCTTCTGATCTATGGGCGAGTACATACTAAAGGATGGGAAGATGGAATGATGTCATGTGCAGCTCATCTACTGAGAAAGGAAGCAGTACAAGGTGTGCAGAAGGTGAACGATGAGTGCTTGAAGTCATGGTCTAAATACTCTAAACTACTGACATGGGTAGAAGATTAAGTTGGGCCAGTATCCGTAGCCCCATTAATAAATGCGACCACGTGCTTTCAAAGCAAGGGAAAGAATTATGTCAGACATAATAAAGGGTGTAAAAACACCATGGACGTTCCAGGAATAAGGAGAAGGACGGCTGTCCTAATGGATTGGTATTGGGCCTGCAGATCTAGAGCATATATGAAATTACCCAGGAACTGGGGTGGAGTGTGCTCTCCGGTATAGATTCATGCTCCAGCATTGGTGACCACGCAAAGTGACCGGAAGATTAAAGAGTTTGATTAAAGAGTTCCCAAAAGTAGATGATCACCTGAGAAGAAGAAGGTCAATAGAACTCTGGCAAAAAAAGAAATTGAATTATTTCTCAGTAAAATCAAAAGCAGCTTTTGATGGTATTCCTGATGAGCACAGATTGATCAGTAAAACTGCAGTGTTGTTCACATCTATGTTCATGTCTGGGTTCAGACTGCTGTAAATGCCAGGTGGTTACAAATCACCAGATGGGAGCGGCTGCAAATAATCTATACCACCATAAAGGGATTTAACGCGATAAAAGTAGAATTGAAGGCCATAAACCTGCTGACCCTCTAGAACAGGTATGTTCTCGACATGATCACAGCTATGTAAGGATGTGTTTGCACCAAGATCGGGCCATCAAGTTGCACATTCATACCATGTAATTGCAGAGAGAACGGGACCTTGACACAGGCCATATCCATGTTGACAGATTTGCACATAAAATTGGTGGATGAGACATCAGCCATTGTAGATGAAATTTGGCTTGCATTCCTGTTCTCGTTGATTCCTTATTGGTTGGCCAACTTATTCAAGTTCTTTGGAGCTATTTTGATGTTAATAATATTTGGATTCTGTATGATAAGGATAATAACTGGGCAATGTAAAACTGCAGAGAAAGCAATAGGAATGAGGATCATGATTGATGCCAAGGATAAACCAGAAGTCAGGGAGCTGACTGATGACGCCACCATAGAGTACATAAAGGCCAGCATTGTAGCACCAGAAGGAAAGAGGTTTTGGTACTCAAAAGATCATAAGAATTACTTGGGATGATGGGTCTACTGTACCCTGAATGGGCAGTGTAATTACATGACCTGGAGTGTGGATTAACACATAAAAACATTAGGCACCATGAGGGGGGTGATGAAGATATGGACACCGAAGAGACATTTGATCAAGAGAAAATATAAAGGAGCAGACAATTTGAGGATGTGGTTGAGGATTCGACCAGACGGAGGAATATAGAGGAGCAACTGTGTGCATCTGCAAGTGATCCTGTCCCCCCCACCTCCAGTATATTGGAGACATGAGATTATGCCGTGCCCGACACCAGCCATAATTCCAATACCGCAGCATGTGTTTGAAAGAAGATATCTGTTAAGGCAACCCTGCTGAATGTACCCTCGACATGATGATAATTTACAGGAGGAAAAACCTAAAGGAGTATGAAAGGAAGCTAAACAGGTGAATTAATGATGTCATAAAAAAGTGTGTACGATGTCACAAAATAAAGAAGTATGACAAGGTATGAGTCCCAGAGGATGAACAATGACGCAAGAGGTCAAATGAACTATTAATGTAGACAAGAAGAAAACTACACAATAAACAAGATGTTGAAGAAAACAGAAGTTTAATACATGTACAGATGCTGAAGTGCAAGGTACATTAAGTCATCATAGAGGCTAGCTATAAGTAGTAAATAGAATGCAGCCAAAGCCAAATTGTACAAAATTGGACATTTGTATCATGAATCATTGATAAGCCAGAAAACCATGGAAGGAGAAGGAAAGTTGTATCACAGCAAAATAGTGATCTCATGGAGCTGTGTGGCAAGATTGTCTGGCCCAAAGTCAAGACGGAAGCAACCAAGGTCAGCCATCTATTCTGGAAAGGTGTGACTGTGCAGAGGATGAATCCTCCATTGTTAAGGTGCATAGAAAGAACACCAATGATGGCAATTTTTAATACATGTAGACCATTTAAAACCTACAATATGGACCAGATCGTGGTTTCCTGTCACATGAGCCAAGGATGGAAATAGAGTTTGAACTTGGAGTCCCAGACACGATAGCCAGTGGCCTCACTTCTGTGCATTCCCATAGATGAGAATACTCTACAATGCAAATAACAAAGACAATTTCATGGCTGAAGGCATGGGTGATGAGAGATGCTGGGCTAATTGGCTGGTGGGGTAGTTCCATACCCTATCTCGTTGCATCTGGGTCTGGGCTTACGTGCTGCTAAATGAACCGAATGTTCCAGACATGGCACAAGCGTGCCAACCAATTGTAATAGTCCATATAACAAAGGACCTTATAGTTTGAAGACCAATGCGAAACTGTGTATCTAATGTTTCATCACTCTGAAGTATTATTTGTATAAAAAACATATTTTGTGTGGAGATCCTTGAGAGACTGAGCGCACGTCCATTGATATTCATTGTAACCGCCCTGTTTTAGATAATTGTTAATAAAACAGTACTTCCTGAGTTGGTTCCAATATTTACTCTGGTGTAATCCCATCCATTACATATGAACGTTCCTAAGGGCCATATGCTCACATACAATGGGTGGTCTCTGCATTGGAGTTTGGGCTAACATGGATGCTAAATTGTTTAACACTACCAAGAAATCAGTGTAAAGACTGGTGGGGCATCTGTATTCCTGCCCTCTACATGGCAGAGTAGAAGCACTGAGCACCCCAGCCAAAGTTCTCTATTTGGTAGCTATGGACCAGCAACCAAGGCTTAAGCTATCAGGAGGTGATGCAGGCTGGTTCTTAAGTACAGTGTAGTCCCCAAACCCCCACAAAGGAATGTCCACACACTATGTTATGTGCTAATACAGTTCTGTATATAAAAATAAAGTTCAAGGTATCTATACCAATTAGTAACACACTTTGTACTCTGGCAGTCCTAATATGGCAAATATATACAATGGCTATGTGGTACCACACTAAGCTATTGACTCCTTTAAAATGCATCAACTCCTGACAGTTATAATGGCATACAAATCATACAGCAATGTGTAGAAGCATAGATCATAGGAAGGAAGACAAGTTGGGTTAAACAATGGCAAAATGGTGCTCTTGCTATTAAGACACAGTTCTAAGTGAAGATCCCCCCACCTGGGAAACCTGCAATAAGGAGTATTAACAAGCCCAGTCCATTAATGTTTAAAGAGTCTTGTTTCCTGGTTAAAATGTTCAGCTACCCCAATGTACCTGAGTTAGAAGAGTTTCTTTGATGGTTCGTCGACGGATCCCTCGAGGGTGTACTCCCTTTAAAGCAGGAGCCACAGAGCAATGAGATTCCTCGAAGAAAGATGAACACTTACATTGCGACTGTACCTTCAACCTTCGTGGTACTCTTCGACAATGGATCGTGGAAGTCCTGTGAAGATGAGGCGTGGGGTCCACCTCGGTGCAAAGAGTTTGGTGCCACAAAGAAGACTCGGTGATGAATGTAAGCCCAGCAGCTGCGTCGGGATAGCATTAGCGATCGGGACTCAACCACCGGCTGGATTTAGTGCCACAAAGAAGACTATGTGTTGAATGTAAGCCCAGCAGCAGGCATCAAGGTAGCTTCAGCGATCGGGACTCGACCACCGGCTGGATTTCGGATCTTCACTTGTCAGCGTCTTTGTAGACTTTGCGTGGCGGGAAACCCACCGGCGCACTCTCCTTGGCTGTCGTGGACCTCGACTTTCTCTGCCAAGCCAAATCGGTCGATGGTGATGGCAAGGGAGCCCTTCATGCAATGTTCTTAGGCAAGGTAGAGAGTTTCAGCTCCGGTTGTCGAGAAGCATGGTGTCAAGCTGTGCCCGCATCTGGGCAACACGGCTCAACTGGCTTCCAGTGGTTACCGAAATCCTCTGAAACCCAGTCGACGGCAATGGACTTCCATGGCCTTAATGTCCTGATGCTTTACTTCAAGATACTCTGTGAAACCCTTCTCCGGTCGATAGCCTTTCGGGACTGGCTTCCAGGCTACCTCGATGAAGATCTGCTTATGTGCAATGTACCTTTGTAGCTCGGGAAGAGGTCTCCTAGCCAAATCCTCTCTTGGGTCAGTCGTCGACAGACTCAACAGCTTTCGTAATGGCTCAAAGGAAAGCAGCCGCAATTCTTCTTCTTCCGCCTGGGCTTCAAGGATAAGCAGCTTCAAGTTTCAACTTCAGCTTCTAAACAAATTGGGAAGTAAAAGGTCCCCAGATATACACATCTGTCCCTCATTCACTCTGCTGAGCCAAGCTCACTCAGCCAATCAGACAGAAGGGCATTCATGCAGGCAGGCGGCCAATAAGGCTCACAGGCATTCAGGCTATTCACTTCCACCCAGACACCCATAACAAGGAATGTGGATTGGGGCAAGCACCTAGCCTTTCAGCACACTGCACTGCATGCATGTCAGTTTCAGGCAGGGCTGTCTCATTCATTGTGTCACACACACAGAAACCAGACACCCATAACATAGAATGCATATTGGTCACACACTCTATTCACACAGGCCCCACCCCCAAGGTGTACCCAAAATATACAGTCACTGGGATGGCTCCAGCCAGTCTGGCCTGGACTTTCCCACAATTCCATATATGGTTGTTCCACCCAACAGCCAGTCGGGGGGAGGGCAGAGTCATGGCTTCCCAGGACTTTGGGAAAACAAGGTAACAGGCAATAAAAACCAAGGGGCCACCTTGCCTTCATCAGGAATCCACTGATTCCTATGACAGGGCCTGTGTGTCCCAAAATGGAGGATACTCAAAGCACCTGTCAAATTCAGCATGGAGCTGCCATCAGCCATAGAGTAGTGCCCAAAAGCATACACTAGGTGTGCAGGGTTGTACTCCTATCAATGGGTGCCATAACGGTATCCCAATGGTCTCTGTTCACCACAACCAAAAAGAGGAAGAAATGCCCTGCCAGGAGTCCCAACTGGACTCCTGTGCAGGAAACAACACATAACACACATGACTCATCATTACGACCCAGGCGCTAATTGCGCCAACTTTACCACCATGGTGTAAACTACGTTTACACCATGGTGGATGGCGGATTTACCGCCTCATTCCAAGGTGAGTGGGGCGGTAAATCCCCATTTCCCATTTTCCCTTCCCCATTCCCATTTTTGCCCCATAGGGCATAATGGGAGTGGGGAAGGCGCTAATTACGCCACCGTAAATTACGGTGGAGTAATTAGCATCATGGCAGGTTAGCGCCATGGATTTTAACGGCTGCTAAAAGCAGCCGTTAAAATCAGAATAGGCGTTAAGGGTTAACGACGGCGTTAACCCTTAACGCCTGGGTCGTAATGAGGCCCATGAGGGAGTACAGGAAAAGGACATGGAGGTCCTGTCCCTCCAATGCATTTCCAGCATCACAATCAGCAAATCACATGGCAATAGTGATTGACAAGTTTCCTCACTCTAATACTGATTGTTGATTTATACAACCCTCCAGACGGCCTCTTAATGGTGGCTCTTAGAAATGACATTAAAGCTCTACTGGAAAGATGGTGTAGATTGTACTCAGCTGGTGAAACCTTTGTAGCAGGGGACTTTAATATCCACTGTTTACTCCCTTGGGAGCTGCATCTGCCGGATAGTCAACAAATAATTTTGGGGAAACGCTCAGTTGCAGCAAGAAATTATGCTCTTGACTTGATAAAACAGAGTGCGGGTGTGGGTAGACATATTATTGGTATATTGCCTGGAACCCTTAATCATCACAGGGAAAACGTCATTAATTCGTATTATCGTGAAACAGATAGGCCTAAGTGCCTCCAGCCTGGATTGCATATTTGCTTCACATACTCTGCCTCAACTAGAAAGCAATGATGAGGTTTTATTTTCATCCTTAAGCAACCATGCTCTGTTAAAAGTAACACTCAATATTAACTCCAAGGTAAGAAGTATTCCAGGACTGAGTGTGTCAACCATTAGCACCCAGGGCAACTGTGTCATCTGGTTGGAGGCCAATATATGGATAATTGCTAAAATCATTGAGAAAAGGGGATGGTCTCTGCATGACCTACTTAGTAAATGTAGTGGAAGACTGCTGTATGTGTTGCAGATAGTATGGCCACCATTCCATCGACCTGAGAAAGTCATGGTCCAGAATGGACCTAAGTCGCATTTATTTGACATGACAAGAAGCTGACTTTAATCCGTGATACAGCCTGTAATAAGAGTAAGGCGTTGAACTCATTTTCTAAACAGAAAGCCGAAATTGCATCTGTTACCTCTGCATATAAAAACTGGTTGAGCCAGCACAAAAGGAGCTTGAGGTGAGCCAATTGGATGTTGGTTTATAAATTAGTTGAAATGAACGACTCGCGCACATTTTGGTAATTGCATAGAACATATTTGGCCTCGAATTCCACTATGGAACTATGCGGGACTACAGGGCAGCGATGAAAGCGACATTTGAGTGAGACATATTGGCACACAAAAGCTTATGATACAACTGGTACGAACCAAAAAAGGGAGGACATAGGTTTTTAGAATATATGAACAGATCTAACATTGCTGACATTATTTCTTGCCTTAAACCCTCTCGTGCTGCAGGCCCTGATGGGCTTGCAAATATTCTACTTAATGAATAAAACCCTATTCTGGACCGAGGTTTTACATATAATGTTTACTGGGATCCTCCATGGCAGTGTTATTCCGGATACTAGGCGATATTCTATCCTTATACCAGTTTTCAAGAAGGCATCGCACAATGATCCACGAAATGATTGCGTACTCGCCATGTTGGATTCCAGTAGCAAGATTTTTGCCTCAATCCTCCTAAAAGTCTTGGAGGAGTGGGTTGAAAATTGCCATTTACTCAAGCCACAACAAATTGGCTTCTGGGAAAGCTGTTCAACAGTGCAAGCCATCTGGGCACTGCAGGTGCTTTCCGCCGATGTTTGTAATGGGGCAGATGGTGCTCTTTGACTCTGTTTCGTAGATTACTCGTCCACTTTTGATTCCAGTGTACGTGAAAGTCTTTGGAGTAAACTAGCGCCTTGGGGCATCGATTTGCAGTTATTATACTTTATCTGCCTCTTATATATGGAAACAGCTGTTTTGGTGCCACTCTCTCAAGATGGATTGACTACTTACAGCATCCAATGTAGGACTCAACCAGAGGTGCGGATTAGCACCATTGCTGTTCAACCTATAAATGGTGGATATGGGGTTTGCACTTGCCCAGTGCCTCAATTTTCCGCCACGCTTAGGAGGTATCTCAACTGCATGGATTGGATACGGGAACGATACAGTGATCTTAGATCGCACACCATTGCATTTGCATCGTTCATTGAACGCCCTATCAAAGTATGCAAAGAACAACAATATGAAAATCAATTTCCAAAAGACAAACATTCTTCAACTACAAAAAAAGGGAAAAAAGCATGGAAAGCATAACTGGTGGATGGATGGGACCAACCTAGAAAAGCTAAGCTCTTATTAATATCTGGGGTTCCCATTCCCTGGGACCCCCTTTGAAACAGCATATGGAAGGTTCATAATGACAAAATTGTTACGTAAATGGAAGGCCCTG
Source organism: Ambystoma mexicanum (assembly GCF_040938575.1). Lineage (NCBI taxonomy): Eukaryota > Metazoa > Chordata > Amphibia > Caudata > Ambystomatidae > Ambystoma > Ambystoma mexicanum. The sequence continues at coordinate 1,081,621,789 of NC_090937.1, read as the reverse complement.
AAAAACATTATTGGTAGAATAGGAGGGGGGAATCTGTGGAAGGCTATCTGGAGGTGTACCGTAATTCAGCTATATCTAGTCTACTCTATGGTTTAGAAACTACTCCTGGGGTGACCACTGTTAAACTAGATCAAGGGGAAACTCCTGAAGTCCATGCTGGGTCTACCTAAAACTGTCTCGGTGGAGGCTCTAAGAATGGAGCTGGGGGTGCCTTAGCTTTCAATGCCATGGAAGTGCACCAAGCTCTTAATGAAGATCCTTGGAGCAAAATGTAGTACATCTTCAAACACCTTATTGGCCCTATTGGAAGCACATAGGTCCCAGAAGCATGACAATGTGGCTAACATGCTGCTCACAAGGGTTGTCACCGAGCATTTGGAACATATTGGTCTCCCTTTTGAGGAAATGGCTCCCTGGGCCCTCCCTTGGTGGAGTTAAGTAAAATGTCACTAAGATGGGACCGGGTGATGACCCTTGAGGCCCTTTCAGGTCGAAAGCAATGTGCAGAGTACATCAGACAGGGATTTGCCTGGTATGAGCCACATAGCTACATTATGAAATATTGTAGTATGTCACTACAGCATTTCATTCTATATCTCCAATTGCATATTCTGCCAGTTCAGGAGATTATTGGGACATGGATCCTGGAGCCACGTGAACTGCGACTTTGCCGCGTTTGTAAGACTAACGTAGAGCCCAGTAGGCATATACATACATGGTGTGTTGAGCTGAAGGCACACTACAATAAGGCCTACAGAAGGTTTTGTGCAGCACATGGGGGCTATGAGTTAGGTCAATTCTGGGCCACGTTATTTTTGGCCGAACCTCTGATTGTTGTTGCTGCAGCCCACCATATCTGGGAAATTGCTAGGATAAGAAGGAACTTGACAGATTCTCAGATTGGTGGGCTGAACCCTTAATGTATTTGATTTCCTTCTTTGCCCTCAGCTAACTTAACTGCTCATTTAGGTGACTATAGTTAGTAACTGCTGAGGGGTTTGAACTCAATTTAATTGCAAGAGTTTATGTAGGAAGTGTTTGAAGCGATTTACACTATTTGTTTATGAAATGAAATGTCTTGCTATTACTTGTCTCTTCACTATGTAATTCAAGTATCATTTTAATCAACATTTGTTTTAATTTGGATGAAAAAAGCTTTAATTAGCCAAAAGCTTAACAAAAAATAATGTGAGACAACATGGAGAGATGCTGTACCAGAACTGAGAATCCTTGAGGGGTGGTAGACATTGGGCCTCGTTACACGGAAGGCGGTGAGCCATGGCGCTATTAGCGCCATGGCTCATGCCGGTAAAATACCGGCACCGCCTTGGCGGAAAGGGGATTTACTGCCCCATTCCAAGGTTGGTGGGGCGGTAAATCCCCCTTCCGCCATTGCCCTTCCCCATTCCCATTTCTGCCCCATAGGGCTCTATGGGAATGGGGAAGGCGCTAATTACGGCACCGCAGCTCCGAGGTCCCTTAGCGGGTTGGTTTTTAACGCCTGCAAAAAGCAGGCGTTAAAGCTCCAACCCGCTAAGGGACCTCGTAGTAAGGCGGTGGCCGTTAAACATTACCGCCTTCCGTGTAATGAGGCCCATTGACTTTGTCTTGGAGGAATTCCGGGCCACTGTTGTGGATGGCTCGGTGAGTGATGCACCTGACTTTAAAGGTATTGGGCCTCATTCCGAGGCTGGAGCTATCCATGGAGTAAAGAGCACCATGGTAAGCAACCATGGAGCTATTTACTCCATGGAAATCCGGCATGGTGAATGGAGTAATTACCGGTCCATTCCAAGGTTGGAGGGACCGGTAAGTCCCCATTCACCATACCAGTTCCCCATCCCCATAGGGCTCAATGGGAATGGGGAAGGAGTAAATTACGGCACTGTAAATTACGGTGCCGTAATTTACTCCAAGGTCCCTTTGCGGGTTGGATTTTTAACGCCTGCTAAAAGCAGGCGTTAAATGCCAACCCGCAAAAGGGAACTCGGAATATGGTGGTAAGTGTTAACGGTCACCGTTGCCATTAACTGTGACCGTTAACCCTTACCTCCAGCCTCGGAATGAGGCCCATTGTGTCGACCAATAGAGTGCCAATGGAGGATTCTTAGTGCAGGGTTGATGTGTTCTCTGGGAGGTAGGTTAACGAGCAAGCGGGCAGCAGCATTTTTGATTCTTTGCAGTTTCCTTAGCTGAAACTCTGGTGCGCCTAGGTAAAGGCAGTTTGCGTAGTCTAAGCAGGAGAGGATGGTGGAGATGATGGCAGAGAAACAGTGAGGATAGGTGAGGTTTAGGAAGATATTCCTGAGGGAACGTAGATGGAAGAAACAGGTTCTGGATACAGAGTTGATGTGTTGGGAGAGGGACACATTTGTGCCCAGTGTGCATCCAAGGTTTTTCACCAAGGTGGAGGTTGCCGGTGGGGGTCTAGCAAAGGAGGCCAGGGAATTGGTTGGGGAAGGAGCGCTGTTTTCCCGCAGAATAGGATTTCAGTTTTCACAAGATTGAGGATGAGGTGGTTGGTCATACGTAACAAGAGCAGGTGAGCATGGGCTCATATTGGCGGGTACATTTTCTTTTCTAGAAAAGCTGCCAGGTAGACCTCTCAACTATAGTACCATGAGGCCAACCATGGGTCATACTGCTTATAGCCAGAGGGAAAGAATACTGGAATGTTTCCAGCGCCTGTAGGCTGGCTCCATCCTGCTTTACAGCAATATATCCCAGAGCACAGCTTGGTTTGCTTTAGTTATACTTGCATACTGACTTCCTTCCACAACAGCTTTGTCTTGATCCCTCTGGTAATTCCCTCTTTTAAAATTGCTGATGCAAAAGCGACCGCCTATATTTAGAGCATTCTGTATAACCATTTGTTTAAATAGGGTTAGCCACTATGACTCGCCTGCCTCCTTGACTGGGAGTTTATTGGGAGTGCTGAAAAACCGGCCTAGTGATCCAAAATGCCCTGATACCCCATACCTTTCCACTTATGTAAATGGGTATAAAGCAGTGGTGGCATCAGTGAAAGTGACAACTGTTGATTTGTCTACATTTACCTTGTGACTAAATTGATTATGCCCTACAGCATTACAAGGGTGAGTAGTGGGTAAATCACCTGCTCATCCTTTAAACTGTTACAAAACAAGAGTGATCCCCAACATAAAGGTAAAACAGGCGCAGTTAAGAGATATACCTCCTTCACCGGTTGTGTTAACCTGGGCCGAGCAAAGGCTGTACTCGCAAGAGGGGTGTCATTGTGATCGAGTAGCAACCCATACAGGAATAGTGTGGCAGTCCAAAATACTGGGAATGTCCAATCAAGGTTATATAAAAATATATATACTTTAATTAAACACACCATCTTGAAAAATAATGGAATAGCAAAAACCATGCAAAAACAACACAAAACCCACCCCTAAGAAAAGAACACAGAAAATGCAAATATAGCAAGATGCAGCACTCTGGGTAGTGAATCAGGGTGATAACTACAATGTCCTTCAAAGGATATGTTTGTTGGTGCCAAAAGGGAATACATTGATCTAACCAGTCCCTATGGCCCAAAGAAGGACCAAGGTGAAGTTGTAAGTCAATACTACCTGCTGCGTTGTTTGGCAGTTCAAACACGGCTTCTTGGTTCTGTTCATGCAGTTTGAATTGGCTTGAATATTTCACGCTGCTCCTGATAGGGAGCAGGGTTCGGGCCAGGTTTGAACTGATGTTCGTTGCAGTGCGAAGAAATGCAGATCGCGAGGGCCTCCATGGTCGGTTTGACAGTCAGTTTGTTGGTGAAGACGCTTGCGACTAGACGCGCAGTTCAAGACAAGAGGTCTTATGCAGCGTTGAGGGTCGTAGTTTGATGAAGCCAATAGGGTTGTTTCAACTAGCAATGAAGATCGGCTGTAAAGAGGTTGGTGTTTCAAAGGGCGGCTCAAAGTGGTGTTCAGTGAAGTGCAGATCGTGAGCACCAACAGGGTCAGCTTGACAGTCAGAGCGACAGTGAAAATGCTAACGACTGGATTCACAATATGTATACTGAAGAAATATCCAGAGGAATCAATTCAAAAAATACATATCAAAAATATATATTTGACTTGATACAAAATTTGCAAATGACAATTAATCATGTATACATCACCACTGTACATCAAAATTAGGTTGCAGATAAAATTACATTTAAAACAGTGCAGATGACCAAACTCGTTTCTACACCGGACAACTCAATCATTCATTAAACATACATCCTCATACAGACTGAAATGAAGCAGCCTTCATCCTACTTAGGTACACTTGTACACTTGTAAGGTTTATTGCAGCTTCCTAGGTTCCTTTAAAGTAGTTACATCATCACTGGCGGCCACATGACATCACAACATTCCTTCTTGCCCAGTCAAGCCATACACAACACCCTTTGCATTAGCACAACACACACAACAAAACACTACTCAACACATCTCCCCTCTTTGCATTAACACAACAGACACGCACACTACAGGACACACCTCCACTCAGACCTACACAACACAGTCACACTGACTCAGATCACCAGGGCATACATCACAACCCGCGCACTCGCACTCTTCCACTCACAAGAGACCCGATGCACTAGCCAGGCACACCAAAGCCAACAACCAATAATGCTGGAACAACTCTGAACCCTGGTGAAGATGAAAGGAGTCATAAATTCACACACAGTACAGCCAAGAACAGCTGTCTATGTGCAAAGAGACAAAATAGACGTGGTGCAAAAACCACTAAAAAAAACAAAGCACATGTATGACCCTGAAAGACTTCTACCACAGTAACACCCACACCATAACCGGGACGCTACCACCCAACACACATCCCTTGTTTTACCATGCCTGACTACAACCACAGTCACACCCGACCCTGACTGGGGGCGCTACCACCCAGAAATAAAACAAATTAACCCTGTGTGACACATACCACAGTCACTCACACACTCAACTGGTGGGGCTGCCACCAACTATCATACGTAGTTTAACCATGCATGACTTCAACCACATTCACCCCCGACTCTGACTGGGGGCGCTACCACTCATAACAAGCATACATTGTTTGACCCTGCATAACTTCAAGCGCAGTCACGCCCACACTGCAACTGAGGGCGCTACCACCCAGAACCAACGTACTTTTGTATGACCATGAGTGACTTAAAACCACAGTCACCCCAAGAAACCCAACGCCCTTAACCTTACTACTGATAAAAGGCAAGACGTAAATATGCCGCACATACTGACCTGGCAATTACATACCATCAGCATAACCAAACCATTTCATCTGGCACACCCTGCACATGCCACACATGCTGATCCAGTAACTCACATGCCAGCAGCGCAACCAACCATCCAGACTTTGTATCATGCTTGCTACATGCACACATAGATACTACAAGCCACTTCTGCAACACCCTAATCTTACGCTTTTCACATTTTGTGCAAAACCATTAATCGTATAGAAAGATTTACTGTGTTGCCTAAACCATACTTTCCTATAACACGTTATGGCTTCACTATTACAAATCTCTAAACCTACACGACCATGTTGCAAGAATACAACTCTAACCTACAAAACCTTAAAGAGATTACAACCCTATTTTATAGGCACAATACTTGCCAAACTTTTACACCATACCAAAACTTTTAGATGAATTGCTAAGAGTCCATGTCGCCACTTGGCAACCTAATATCTGAAAATCCTCAAAAAGGTTAAAAACTAGACTCAAGACATGCCTAACGTGTTACCAAACACACTCTTCAAGCTCTATGTTCGCAGCTCACCCACTTTTGCACAACGTCCTGCTATGAAGCATTCATACCATACTCTTGAATCACATCATCATAACCGTCAAAATACATTCAGGCTGTTTTACTGCACTAGATAACCAACTCCTAAGCGATAGAGAACCAAAGGATAAGCAAAAAGGCATCACAACTTCCCGTAAACCTGCACGATGATGAATACATTACTTTATCCTGTACTTCTCTCTCCACGATGATCAACTAAATGCATTTCCACACCAAGATGCATTTTCAGAGTACCTTGGAGCATCGCTGTCCCTCCGCCAAGAAATGATTTACCGGCCTTCATGTCCAGGTAGAGACAGGTCACGCCTGAAATTTAGCAAACCACCATTCTCCCGTCATTTTACCTGTGCGCACACGTAAGGCGATGGCAATGACATTTCGGGACTCATAACCGGAACGCTGCAACCTTGCCCGAAGCAAAACCTCTGACGACATTGATGCCTCTTGCAGTTTATGTACCATGTGGCGATCACCCTGACATCTGCGTGCAACAATCCCGTCGGATTTACAGAAGGAATGAAAACAAAACGCTCTCACAACTTAGCTGCTTCTTGATCACGTTGCCCTAGGGTGCTTTACTCGCCGCCGTCTCCATTCCTCCCACTCATGACGCACTGCAACTGCTTCCTCCTTACCCTCGGAGAGTTCAGCTCGCTCACCATCTCCCTCGGTGGCCCCAACTACGTCACCAGTAGCTCACAGGACGCCGAGCGGTGAAGAGCTGTCCAGTCCATCCGTCAACTGCAGTACAGTTCCCCTCCACCAGCTGACGTTGCACTATTATTGTTAAGCGAGGCTCCATTAGCCACCATTAGCGCTACAGACCTAGTGCGTTGAGCTCAGCCGGGGCCCCACCTGCAACACATGTTTGGGCGCATAATCTCTTGGGGACCATTGTCATATACAGAGATCTGCACAGCTGAAACCATGCTAAGGCCACAGCCTCTGCTTCACCAACATAAAAGGAGCTGCCCCTCCTCAGCTTCTGGGCACATCTCTCCTTTTCCCAGCTTCTTTCCTCCTTCAATATTATGGGGCACTTCCCATCTCAGCTCCTGGACACTGCTTTCCCACCAGACCATGAACAAGCAATCCTTTCAATGCTAAGGGCTCTCCTCCTCCCCCTTTTCCTGCCCTGGGTGATGGGCCTTACTTCCTTTGGGGGCAGTGTTATCCTTCTCCTTCTTCCTGCACCCCCTGCAGAAGGTTTACCAGCTTTCCAGCAGACTCACGCGTAGATTCTTCTTAGAAAGACCAGCTCGCCGCCAATGAAATGAAGCAGCCTTTATCCTTCTTAGGTACACTTGTAAGGTTTATTACAGCTTCTTAACTTCCTTTACGAGTAGTTACAGAGGTTACATATAAGATAGATATAGGACAATAACACTGGCGGCCCATCCCCCAGGCAGAGGGCTAACCAACTGATCAGGCTAGAATATTCACCCATACATTGCAACATTCAGGCATCAACACTCCACATGACATCACAACATTACACATACAATAGTGCTTTCACATAGATTTTTGAATACTAACCAAAACGATGACATAGAGAAAAACACAATATTTAACAAGTGGAAAAATGTCATCAATTTGGAATGGATCTTGATAATGATTGCAATTCGCTTGATCTCATCTCCAGCAAATTTCGGTTTTCAGACCGGTTTCAACGTGTTGGATTATTTATCCACGTCTTCATCAGGGAATCCAAATTGTATACTAAAACAAAGTATATAGGAATTGACATGAATACAAAAAATAAATAAAAACAACAACCACTTTTTTAAAAAAAAAACACAACAATCCAAATACAACTAAACTAATTCATGCATGTGCAAAAAAAGAATAAATAAATGCAAATCTCACATGCTGGATGCATTCATAATTATTATTGTAGTGCCCCAAGTTTCTTGGTGCCTGTGGGTTAGTGAATCCAGAGAACCTGTGCGCTGTGATGTTAATGCGCTGTGATGTTAATGCGCTGACAGCAGGGGAGGCCGACCTAACATTGCACCATTAATGATGTGCGAAAGAAGGCATACAGAAGAGCACACATACCCATATGTGTTGGTGGAGAGATTGGCTAAGGACGTACCTAAAAATCCAACCACTGGTTTCGTAGACATAAGGGACTTTTACTTCCATTTATGGTCTGCAATCATGAGTCTAAAACGTAAGTGAAACAGGAGGACAGGTTGAACTACCAGCAGATTCAATAATTCATCAATGGTTTTCAAAGAGTCTCAACTCACCTCACATGGGGAAAGGCAACATGTCTCTCTTATAATCAACGATGCCCTCAATGCAGCAACAGGTATTTTCATCGGTGCTTCGTGGCGCAGCTGTCAAGGCTTAAACCAACAGCCATCAGCGATGATACTTAAGCCGGGGATGGTATGTGTTCCATTTTAACTGCAATATAGCAGAATCTATAAAAATGGACAAAAGAAAGGAGATGGCATTCATCTGACTATTTGAAACAAACGCATTCCGGGCATAAATGATTTGCCCACATATGCTTAGAATGATGAAAAAGGGCTAACTTATTTTGATTATGAACACCCTGTTGAAAACATTCTCATCTGGTTTACCGATGTCAGTCACCTAGCTTTTTCCAAACACATACCCATCAAGAGTCATCTACCCTCATATACATGTAAAAAGGCAGAGCTGGTTTGCTCTAATTATAAACTCAATTGTAGGCGACCTCGGATGATGGTCAGTAGCTAGCCCGATATTAATTGGCCAAGTGCTGCGCTGTCCCAGAGGCTGTTATACCCTTATGTTAATTAGTGCACAAGAGCCATCTGTGCATGTGACATAAGGCCGGCCCACTATTTTCCATCGTTCTCTACTCCTACCCATTGGATGTTAATCTGACTTTATATTTGCAAATGTCATCCTATGAAGCTAAGGAACAGCCTCCTACGCGGCTGACTGATAGCTGAAAAACTGCCGACTTTATATTTACATATACACATGTCATCCTAGGAAGCTACCAAGCAACCTCCTATGAGGCTAGACGATAACTTTATCCTTAAGAAGCCTAGGGAACTAGCAGTTGGCAATATATCCATAGCAGCACTTACCTCGCACAGTTTTTACGGGCGCATTAAAAAAAGAAACCGGCAGCCTTCGTCCTGGCGATCCTGATGCCGTTTCAGGGCATTACACTAAACAAGCGTTTTTCAAAGGCGTGCACCCTGGAATCGGAATCAGCTGACGCATCGCGTGAAAGGCCTCAAACATGCACACATGAATGAATACCAATTCTAGATTTGCGAAAGGAGGCGGACTGGTTTTTGAAGAGAGAGGTCAGTTAGAGAAAAGGTATACTTATCTCTGCGACACGGCAAATTGAATATTGGGAAATCTGTCCTACTGCAGTATTGTTGAACTGCAGTAAACATTCTATAGGTTGTGAGCATATTATGGAGCCTCCCTAACGCAAAACTACCCTTATGTGTGATAGGTGTATTACAAAAGGGGAGGGGTCAAAAAGTCCACAATGACTCACATGTCAAGTCTAATCGGGCCCATTTGTCGAAATGTAAGACCCTAGATGGATTGAGTTACATACATCCTACTTAGATATTCTAAAATAATGGCCGGTAGTATTCACAATGGCTCAAGAAATGTCCTCAGTTTATGGTACGCCATAAGGAACATCACATATATGATGGTGCCCAACGGGATACAATCAAGTTTTAAATTCCCATTGTTCCAAAGAGTTGAGTCCTCTTTCAACCGTTTTCAGGTTAAATATCCAAAGTTGTTGTTTGCGCGCTAACTTATTTGCTGCCTGTGCACTATTGTTCTCAGCAATTCTTTCCACACAGAACCATGATAGCTCTTCCAAGGTGTGAACCTTCTCCACATAAGGGAGAACCAATGGGGCACTGAGCTTACGTGTTCTGATTTTTGATCGATGTTCATTAATACAAAGGTGTACCTCCCTAGATGTTTACCAATGTACATCTTTTGACATGGGCATTGTATGGCATAAATGACATTTTTACCTTGGCACGTGGTAATGAAAATTATGTTTTTTTCGAATATTTGCACACCATACAAGATGTACATGGGTAGTGGCCTATCAATGGGTTCAAGTTGGTGTCTCTAAGTGTACTATATTTAATGGGAATTCTACTGGCTCGTGTAGGTTTCTGTCTTAAGCTCTTACTCTTCTTAAACGCAAATAGTGGTTTTTGCGGGTTAACTTCAGTGGCATTGAGGATTCTCCAATTTGTCAAGATAATGCCTTTGATTGCTTCACTATGCTGGCAAAAAGTGGAGGCGCATACCAACTGGTCTTGTACAATGGATTTGGTTTTTGGAATGAAAAGGGTCTCCCGATTAGTGAATCGCACTCTTTTTTTCACAATATAAGCAGAGTTTGAAGGTTGCGGTTTGAAGGATTCCCCATCGTCCTGTTGACTGTCGATGAAGATTGCCAATGAAAATGCTGGGAGTTTGAAAGGCAGTTTAAAGGTGGTGGGTGCAAATTTGAACTTCAAGGCACAGCAACAATGCACTCATCTGGCACAGTGCGACAGTGAACTGGTTCAAGGGTGTAGAAGAGCGGCTCGAAGATTGGTCTTCGAGCCAAAGGCACCACCAAATGGTCTTGTTGTTTAAATGGGATCAAAAGGCTCAAATATTGCCTCGAATCTCGGCATGCAGCAGTTCAATGGTGAAAACACAGGGATCATGGCTGTCTTGACTCTTAGGTTGCTGTGGGCCCCAATCCAGGGACTCAAGGATAAGTTTAGTCCTTATTCTCGGGCTTCCACCATGAGTGAGTCTGGCACACACTTCCAAGGATCCTTCAACACAGTGTGGTCTTGGGCAGCAGTGTGGTTGGCAGAGATGCAGGTCTTGCCCCAGCAGCAGGTCACCCGCAATGTGTGCTACGGATGGTAATGGGGAAGATATAGCCTCTGCCTTGGACACTCAGTCAACCTCTGGCCGAGGGCTTTGGAGAGTCACCAAAGGTCTGTTGAATTCTTCCCTAGGCATTAGTTCCCAAGTGAATCAAGAAAGGAGTGGGAGACCCTTTCTTTTTAAGGCAAAAGTGAACAAGTGATTGGACAAAAACAAGCCTTTGTTGGGGTTGCAATCTCTATCTTTAGAATATTTGAACTTTGCCTTCTGACATCACACCCAATGAGCCTTGTGCTACAAGAAATGGAGGGGACAGTAAGGACAGATAGAGGCAGAGAGAAACAAGATGGTGGAGCCTTCTTCCAGCTGTAATGAGCTCCCTCTGTCTACATTTACCCCACCCATCCCTACTTAAAAGGACCAAAGGCCCTTTGGTATGCAGCACCCTGGTGTGAGGCTACTCCTTTTGTGAATGGGTGTGCTCTTTGATTCCTGTTCTCAGGACAGCTTCCTGTGAAGTGTCTGTCTCTCTTGGGAGAGTGTTAACTGCCCTCACAAAGGAATAAAGAGGGGCTACAGTTTTGCTGGGAGCAGCAAAGAGAGCCTTTCGATGAGGAATACACACATAATCCTTCCATGGCTGAGCTGGGTTCTCAGGGCTGACACGTATGTGATACCAATTTGGTGTGGCTGTAATCATTATGAGAAATACCATCCACTATACCCTTACTCCGTTCTGGCTTATATTTAAAGTTTAATGGAGGAGACTCATAATTATGGTGTTTTGGAACAGAGGTGAATATCTTAAATGCAGCCCATACTTCAAATGCAGCCCCTGTGCTGTGGAGATCTGGCTTTCACTGCAGCTGTCAAATGGGCGTATGAAAAGGGGCAATCTGATGAGCATAATTCCTTTCCTGAGATGGAATTAACCATATAATTGTATTAATTTAATACAAATAAAAAAAGACAAGGCTTCTACTTACACACTTTTACCCCAAGGGTCGTTTTGAGATTAAAACACCAGAACATTGATGAAAGCCAAAGGGAGTGAGTACCCGACAGATCTGCAGCATTGCTTCTCCTTTTTTGTCAGAGCTCTGATTTCAACGGCATCTACCAGGCCTATGATTTTAATGGGCAGATCCTAAAGGTAGAGGCTTCTAAGAGCTTCAGTTATAGCTATTATAGCCCAATGGTACTCGGACCAGCTGGTACTTGAAGTTGGAAAATGCATGGTTGTCCATCTCCGAGGTGAGCGCTTAACTCGGGAAGTTATTTGGTTGAACAGGTTCTTCTTAGAAATACTTTAAAGGTCGATGAAATGAAATGATTGCAATTGCTTACTAAAGCAGGCTGCTTGATCGCTGCAAGATGAAGAATGAAAAATAAATTGCTTGGTACATGCAGTATCCTTTACAGATTGTAAGTAAGTATGCAATGTAACAAACATAGGTAAGAGGGCTGGCGATGGGCAATATGTGACTTGTCTCAGAAATGGGGGATTACGTGAACACCATTTCATGTGCTGAGAGGCTGATTATAGCAGAAAGTATTCTTTGGCCTGCTTTAATGAATGCAGTGCATGCGATGGAATATACAGCGAATGATCACAGTGTAGCAACGTTGTTACAAAGGCAATCAAATAAGGTGCTTTAAATTAAAAAAAAGGCTTTGCACCAAACATATTAAAAAGGAACACTGCAGTACTTATGAAGAATGTGTAAAGTGCTGCATTTTGTGGATTAAACGTAATACCTTATAGAGCATCCTCTAACACACACTGAACTCAGATAACCTGACATAAAGCTGGCACTTTTGCACATAATGTTGTTCTCTTATGAGTGATTATTTGCGTGTTGGAGCCTGAAATCTGTATTCTCTGCGCCCTCTTCTGAAGTAGACAGCAACTCATAATTGGAGTTTTGGTAGGAACAAATGACAAATGTACACCAATCCCAGCAACACGGGTTTGACAAGCATTTGCAAAGGCAATAGGTCTGAATTTGTAAATGCAGAAGGTCATTGTTTGTCCTGTGTCTGGAGAGTGAAAACTTTACGAACAAGAATTGGCAAAGCCAATAGTTTTGGTGTATGAAGTTGTATTTACATGTGTAAGTACGAATGCAGTAAATACCTGGGCTCTGCTTACTCTGTACTTCCAAATATGTCAGCAAGTTGCTGTTTGCAGGCATCTAACATTTGTTATATACTTTGTAGAAAGACTTATCTTCAGTGCAATGTATCTAATTCATTTAAACATTTCTGTTACTAATGTTATGTGTCACCAACCACTACCTTGCAGACTGTGTGGAAGGTTTACAGTAACTGTGGTGATTTCAGGGGTCAGGAGGAGTGGGGTGGAAGGGGTGAGCTAAAGTGGGAGTGACCAAGGTGACATTGGACATGAGGCAGGGGTGGTCATGATAGGCATGTGTGAGCAACTGTTGATGTGGATGGGCAAGGTTGAAGTAAGGAGGGTTAGTGGTAGAGAGGTTGGGTGTGGTCAGAGGGAGGTAAGGTAGAGTGTGGGCAAAGAGAGGTAAGGTAGAGTGTGTGGGTGGTGGGACCATAGAGGAAAGAGCTAGGGTGAGGGCAGAGGGAAGTGAGGGGGTGGGTGGGGAGTAGAGAATGGGTGGGTGCGGGCAGAGAGGTAGTAGGTGCAGGCAGAGAGGGAGTGGGGTGGTGCAGGCAGAAAGGGGCCATAGGGTGAGTGGGGGAAGTGGGGGTGGGCCTGATACAGAGAGGGGGTGTTGGGCGTTAGGGGAGCATAAAAGAGTGTCATGGAGACAGGGGAAGCACAAGATTTAACACAAAAGATGGTCAGAGTGGTGAGTGAGCACAAAAGAGGGTGTGGGTTAGGGGTAAACACAACCAAGAGTGGGGGTAAGCACAAACAAGGGTGGTGGGGGAGCACAAGCAAGGGTCGGGCTGGAGAGCACAAAAGAGAGTTGGGAGGAAACAGAGAGATGTGGTGGGCGTGAGAGGGTCAGTGTGAGGGAAAGACAGTGTGAGAGAGATAGGCTCAGTGGTGAAAGGGAGGAAAAGAGAGCAAGAGTAGGTAAGAGTGAGAGCAGAGGAGGGTCTCACAGAGTGGTCGGGGGTAAGTACAAGAGAGTCAGGGTTCAGAGGAAGCACACAAGAGGGTCAATGTGGTTGGGGAGCACACAGAAGGGTTGGGGTAAGGAAAACAGAAGGTCAGGGTAGAGTGGGGAGCACAAAAGAGGTAGGGAGTCTGGCTTAGCTCTTAGGATCAAAGCGTATCAGGGAAGAGCCTGTGCAAAACTGGGTGGGATCTAATGTCAGTGGCTGGGGGCATAGAAAAGGGGCTTGGAGCAGAGAAAAAGGGTCTTGGGCAGAGAAAGGGGATCTGGGAGAATGAAAAGGGGTGTGACAGGGCTGGAGGCCTAAGAATGGGTATGGGGGACTGAGAATATGTCCTAAAATTGGGTATGGGGGCTAAGATAAGGGGTCTGGAGGCTTAGAAAAGGACCAGAGCAGGGGACGGGACAGAGGAAAAGGGATGAAAAATGAGTCTTGGGGTGAGAAAAAGGGTCTGGGGCCAAGAAAAGGGGCAACAAAGAGGTCTGGGGGCTGACAAATGGGGGCTGGGGCCTGAGAAAAGTGGTCTGGTGCTGAGAAAAGGACTGGAAAAGATGCCTGGGGCAGAGTAAGTAACCAAAAAAGGGATCCGGTGGCTAAGAAAAGAGCCAAAAAAGAGGGCTGGGGGTCCAAGAAAAGGGTGGAAAAAACATGCTGTGGGCCATGAAATAGGGTTTGGGGGCAAAAAAGAGGGCTGGGGCCCAGGCGAAGGGCAGAGAAAGGAGGATGTGGGCAGGGAAAAGGGTCTGGGGCAGGGACGTCAATTCACCAAAATACCAGAGGTAGCAGCACACACCTGATGACATCACAGGAAGTGATGTGGCCTTTGACCAGAATTACCTCTCATGAAATGACATCTAACCCCAGTGACATCACGTGAAGTGACTGGCTGTTTTTAACAAAATAATATAAGAGTACATTTCATAAAATACCAAACCTGTACTAAAGCAGACATAAGACGTTTTAGATACCAACCACATTTTAACTAGACTGTTGCTTTAATATGCAATGAAGGGTCTCATGTTATGAAAGGTGTAGATCCTGTAGACCCACTACTGCTATGTTATACCAATTATTGCTGCACATGTCAGGTATAGTAATGGCAAGTAAAGCCCTACATTCCCAGGTCTGTTATAGCCTTACAGCCTTACAGCCTAGATACATTCAATACATATTAGTTACAACGTTCTGTATCCATTGGGTAGTATCATATGCTAATTTCATCCACAAGCATCCTGTTATGCCATCCAATGTCAGTTAAGGCCTTATACACCTGGTATGATCACCGTATGGAAGGGAGAACCTCACATGTCTAATTGCTGCCATCATATGAAAAGTGCATCCGCAAATGCCCCTGTTATGCCATTCAATGCCTTGCATGCATTGTATAAGGTGCCATAGGAGCAGCTTCACCTGTAATTGATTCCATCATGTGCCAAGCACAGCTTAACATGAACCAAAAACACAACATAATTCCTTTGATGCATGGTATCTTTACCATGGGTGATGTACAGCCCCATATTCCCCAGGAAATGACAGTATGCCAGTATCATTAAGCTTCAAACAGCATAAAAGTATAACATCAGATGAACACGTTTCTCAAAGAAGCAAGAAACACTTTTTAAAGCAACACTAATTGCCGGTAAGGCAATAAGGGCATCCATTACCGGGCCGTAGTATTACGACCCTAAACGCCGGTCATACCGGTATCGACAAGGTCCCACTGTGGCCGTGCACCACCGTACAGGCACGCGCGCGTGCGCGTGGGAGCTGTGCACGTAATACCGGCATTCCCCAAGGAAGAGGACATCACGAGTCGCATGGACATGCACATACTGGCATCCAGATGCCGGTAAGAAGGGCCACCATAATGCCGTCAATATCGGCATCGCGGATCACCCGTTAATAGGAAACTGCTGTGCACCCAACTGCCACAGGTGCACACAATCAGCACAGGTGGGGCCAGGCCCGGCACAAAAGGAGCACACCCACACACCACACACCACACCCCTTCCAAGACCAAAATGGTACCACTTGCACTCGCCATACTGGAGCTGGAGGACATGCCTGCACTGCTACTCCTTGTGCAGGCAGTACAACAGGCAACACAGAGGAGACGCGGGAGGAGAAGGAGGGTGAGACTGGGCCAGCAAATCCCACCAGTGCAGGCAGTTGTTCCCCGCAGGCAGCCACCAATTCCACCTCAGGTATTTCCGCCGTCACTGCTCCTCCCCGACAGCAACACTGCATTACACCATGGCAACATGTGCAGATGTAAAAAATTGGCAGTAGACATGCAACAAGGATCAAATTGAACCCATCAAGTAGTGAGCAGCACCTATATCGGTGCAATAGGCGTGTAAATTGCCCACAGCACATGTGTACCAGCATGCAAGTCGACACCATGCGTCAAATAAGGTACTCTACGCAACACTGGTGGACACTACCAACATTCACATTAAGCCATTTAATGTGACGAGTGTGAAGACCTTGAGGGTCACGTGCATGGCATCTACAATGACCCATATGAATCATAGTCTGTACAAGCAATATCATGTAATACAGCCGCCTAATGCATCAAACATTGCCCAACATGCATTGGAGTCATCCTCTGCCACACAGCCCTCACATGTGTGTACATCATGGACCTTGTCAATCCATCTGGATGGCTGGTGGTACCAATGTTAAGGCCCCTAAGTCATGTACGTCACCCAAGACCAGCACCATGGATTGGCAAGTACTGTAGAGGGCAGATAGTTGTGCAGATGTGAAGTCAATAGCTAACATTGACGTAATACTGCATGTGAACATGAATGATGTACAGGCCGAGCACAAATGGAAATAGAGTATCCTTAAACATAACTTCCTCTGATCCCATGCAGGTGTGGCTCCTCATCCCTGTCAGGAATCCGCAGAACAGGCACGAAGAGGACTTCAATAGTGCACATACACGCACGCGTGTGGTCATTGAGCAGACCTTTGGCCTATTGAAGGCACGGTTTCGTTGCCTCAGCAGGTCGGGTGGCGCCCTCATTTACGGGCCTGAGAAGCTGGGCAAGATCATCATGGTATGTGCCTGCTGCACAACATTTGCATCTGGTGGAACTTACCCCTGCCACCTGACATTGACTAGCAACCACCGGGTGAAGATGGGGATGAGGAAGGATTAGAAGTAGTGCATCAGCCGATGTGCCGATGCACATGATGGACGTGCTGTGCGCCTATCAGTGATGCACATTTTTGTTTGATGCACTGCGATCAAGAGGGTGAATCAATTCCCACTCGCTGTGCACTGGGATAGGGGGACTCTGGGCAGTGTACACTGTTTGGCATTAAATTGTGACACACTCAACAAGCAATGTCCGATCATGTTATTTGTTTCCAAATTAGATGTAATTACCAATGAAACTATTTGCATAGATGAACAGCCCACCCACAATGCAACTGAGTCTACCCACCTACCCCATCCCCTCCCATCACCCTCCACCACTCTACTCCCCCCACACATGCCCCCCAAACACCTCCCATCCCTCAACTCCCCCACACACCAACGTCCCGGCACACAATATGAGTTCTAAAAGCCTCCATCCCGCACGTTTGTCCGACTACTATCTGCCCCTTTTGTATGTAGGCTGTGGCTCCTCTGGGTGGCGCATCGTGCATAGCGACCTACTCACTGGGCTTGTCTGAGTTGAGTTTACAGGGGTACTGTTGGCGGATGGCGGGGGTTGTGACTCGCCAGGTGCTGCAGGACGTTGTGGCATGGTAGCAGCCAAATGTGGGAGCGCCTGGGTCACTGATTCCATGCCCTGGCACACCCGCCTGGCAACGCGGTTCACAGCACGGGTGAGTGCCTGGGTGTTGTCACGGTGGGCCTGATGTGTGGCTTCCACTACTGCGATGAATTGTCGCAACATCTTGTCCATGGACTGATGATACTCCTCCATGCGGGTGATGCAGCCCTCTAGGTCCCGTATGTCATTAACTGCTGGTGGTCGCATGGGAGGTGGAGTTGGACTGCTTTGAGGGCTGAATACGGGTCCAGCCGTCTCCTCCCCTGAGCTACCACCACAAGACCCATGTCAGTGTGCTGCGACATGCATTGGCCTGCCGTGTCAGCCTTGTCCTGTTGGACATCATCCTCTGCACTATTTATTGCAGATTGGGCCACCTCCCCTAGGTCACTAGTGGCCGGTGACTGAGTCGCCTCACCATTGCTGGCCGTTGGTGTACCCTCCTTGTTCACATGAGTTGACTGCAGTGGGGCAAGGGTTGTTTTGTCTGTGTACTTGGGGGCCGGTGTGCCTTGTGTCAGGTGTGCAGTGATGGCACCCAATTTCCCAGGCCGGGGCACATTACCATGTGTTTGGGTTGGCTGCTCCTCAGGTCCTACGGCCTGTGGCCCCTGTTTTCCGGACCGTTGTGGCACGGGGGTGCTGGTTTTCATCCGCCCGGCCCTTGATGTGGACGGCCTGGTGCCATCATCATCCCCTCTGCTTCTGCGTGCTGCTGTTGGCTTGTTTTCTGCAGTGGGTCCGTCATCGCTGTCTGATACTGTGCCTGTGTGGGATGGAGAGGCAGAGCATGAGTCATGGGTGTAGGTACATCCAACATATATTAATGTCAGTACATTTTGGGTCCTGTGCATTGCTGTCTGAATGTTGGAGGGGCAGACATGGTGCTTACAGGTATTGAGTGTGGGGTGCAGTGTCTGTGCATCCTTCTGGCGCATCCATGTTGTGCATGCGTTTTTTTTGGTGGATTACAGTTGTGTTGTGGATTGCGTGCGGTGTACATGACTCAGGGTCTGCGTGCCATGTGATGCGTCTCTAGGGCTCTGGTGTGCACTTGGTGTTGGAGATGTCTGCACTATGCAGTGGGATGTGACAGTGGTGGGGCCTGCTTCTCTGCAGTACTGCATGTGTGTGTCTGCATGGTGATGGTACATGGGTTTGGAATTGGGGACGCTAGTGGTTTGTGTCAATGGGGTTAGTTGCGTGTGTCCGTGACAGGGGTGTGGCATTTCTGTTAGGGCAGACATTAGGTGGGTTGTGATGGTCAATGTACTTGCTGTCATCAACTTGCCATTTGGACTTTGGGTTGGTGTGTGTGTGTTCACTTTTGTGTAGTGCCATCACTCACTCACCTTCGTCAGCAGCTGATTTTACTCCTGTATCAGCACACCTGACCCCTTCTATGGACTCCATGTGTATCAGGGAGCAGCACGTTTCCTCCCACCATGCTAGCTTGATGGGCGAGGATGGTTTGCTTCCTGTTGCCTGGGCCTGCTGACGGTTGGTAGTCAGTATGTTGCGGACACGCAGCCGCAGATCTTCCCACCTTTTCCAGCAGTCCTTTGCATTGCGTATAGTTGTCCCCACTGTGGACACCTTCTGTGCCACCTCCTCCCAGATGTGTTTCTTCTTGATTTGTGTCGCACGGCACAGGTCTGTGCAGAACACTACATCTGCATGCTGGGCAAGGGTGTCTGCAACATTATTTGCGCAGATGAGGTGTGCCTTTGCAGGTGGACTGTGTCATTTTCTGGCAGGCTGGGATCTCGGTTTTGAATTTCAGTGCCTGTAGCCAATGGATTGTGATTTTCAAGATGGCTGCCGGTGTATTTCCCTTTCCGGCGCGATGACGTTACTTCCAGGTCTGCTAATGACGGACCCATTTGTACCACTATGTGAATACCGGTACCGCTTTTTGGGGGTTGCCGATGGTGGCGGTGTTATGTGCGCATTTCATGATGCCGCTATCTGGGGTTTTGAGGGTCGTTACCGGCATGCAGGTATGGGTGTGCTTGCACACTCGTGATCAGCCGCTGTTTGCTGGATCAAGCCTACACGGACATGTTGTTACCGGCATGCCGGTAATGAGGGATTTTTAGCACCAATCTCGTAATGAGGCCCTGTGACATTATTCTGAGCCTATGCTTGAATTTATTGACGCTAACATTTAGGAATTTATAATAATCCATTGATTATATAGCGCCTTCCCCAAAACACTCTCGCATGCAATTGTTACCTGCCAAAAAAAATGAATGCTAATTTGTCGACCTCAGAAGGATTAAAGTTTGAGGAGACGTTGGTAGGATTGAAACCTGTGACCTGCACAGCACTCACAGATGGCAGCAGCAAAACTGTAACCCACTGAGCTATCTTACCAGATATTTCTCCTTAAATGTGCTTACCACAGCCTTTTGTAATGCATTGGCTCCGGCGGTTACATTTCTTATTAACATGCCACTTAGTACAGTGCTTGTTTGTTTGTTTGTTTGTTTTTATTATTTATAATGCGCGAGCGTACCCGGGGGTATCAGGGCGCAGCCTTTACAAGAATTTTCGAAGCTTGGTTACAGTACACGAAGAATATACATAATACAAAAATAAGGTACACAACTGTTATATACAAATCAGCAGTAAAGCCAGCAGGCCGTTATATACAGGTAAGCAAGAAGGCACACGTGGTTACAATGTGTGCGTGTAGCTCTGGGCACCACCTTGTCTTAGTGGGTCTCCAGTTTCAACCAGGAGACTACCTTGGAGCGGAAGTCTACTCTAAGGTTTGGAGGCAGGGAATTCCAAAGCTTGGCAGCTTTTACCGGGAAGCTGTTGCCTCCTATGGTGGCCCGTTTGTAGTGGGGAACAGATAAACAATCTTTGTATGCAATTCTGACGGGTCTTAAGGAGGACTGTCTATGGAATCTGTTGATCAAGTAGGTTGGGGCTGCGTTGTTAAGAGACTTGTGGGTGAGTGATGCCGTTTTTAAGAGAATTTTTATCTCTGGTGGAGAGCCAGTTGTTCTGTTGGCTGAATCCTGTGATGTGTTCTCTTCTGGAAATGCCCAGAGCTGCTCTGAGAGCGTTGTTCTGAAGGGTTTGCAGTTTACTGGTGGTGGCCTTGGTGGATCCCAGGTAAAGGGCATTGCAGTAGTCGAGACGAGACAATATGAGGGCTCTGGCGAGTGTCAGACAGCTAGTGTCCGACAGGAAAGGTTTGGCTGCGCGGATTAATTTGCACGTAAAAGCCGTGGAGGATGCAAGGGAGCTCACTTGTCTTTTGAGGGAAAAATTGGAGTCTAGACAGAATCCCAATGTTTTGACCTCCTGTCCTACTTTGATGTTGTTCCCGTCAATCATGAAGGAGTTATAGGCCGGGCCAAGTTTCTTTATACTGAATGTAGTGCCTAAAATGATGAGTTCTGTTTTATCATCATTCAGGCATAGTCCATGAGTGGCCATCCATGCCTGGATGATGATGTACACCCTATTTAGCAAGGCCAAATCCTTTCCATAATCTCCTGAAAGCGGAAGGAGGATCTGAGTATCATCTGCATAGTTAGTGTAGGTGATACCGAGATGATCCAAATCATCGAAAAGGGGCTTGGTAAATATGTTGTATAATGTGGGGGAGACACAGGAGCCCTGAGGAACACCGCAGGTGATGGGCATAGGGTCTGCTGCCGCCGTGGGAGAAAAGACCCTCATAGTCCTGCCGTTAAGGAAGGATGTGATCCAGGTGATGGCCTCGCTGGAGAAGTGAGCTGAAGTGTGGAGGTGTGAACATAGGACAGAGTGATCGACCAGATCAAAAGCTGCAGATAGGTCGAGGAGGAGGAGGAGTAGGGCGGCTTGCCCATTGTCTCTGAGCGAATCGATCTGCGCTTTCAAGTCAATAAGAGCGGTTTTGGTCCCGTGTTGGGGACGGAATCCAGATTGTCTAGATCCTAAGAGGTTGTGTTCTTCCAGGTGCTTCTGTATTTGTACATAGGCAACCTTGTCCAGAATTTTTAGTAGAAAGGGAACAGTTGTTATGGGTCGGTAGTTTGTGGGTATGGCTGGGTCAAGTGTAGGTTTTTTCAGTAGAGGAAGTACCCAGGATTGTTTTAGGTTAGTAGGGATGGAGCCAGTGGCGAAGGAGGCATTAATCAATTTTGTAATGAAAGGGGAGAGGTCGCGGGCAGCATCTTTAATGAGCTGTGCTGGGCACAGATCTCCCTGGCAATTAGACGGTTTCAGGGACAAGATAATTTTTTCGACTTCCAGTATGTTGACCTTGGAGAACTGGAAACGGGCTAGGTCGGTGGGCATGGGCTTGTCCGGAATTTTTGAGTTGAGGGTGTCATTCAGGGATGCTCTTTTGCTGGAGATTTTACTTTGAAGAGTCACAATCTTGTTTGCTAGGGCACTTTGAATTTCTGAACACCAGTTTTTATCTTTAGTGCACGTGTCAAGGGGTGCTATGGGGGTTTCTATTTCTTTGAGGATGGAGAAGAGTTCTTTCATGTTGGATTTAGCTTGGGATATACGAGAGTCAAAGGAGGCTCGTTTGGCCAGGTAGATTTCTTTTTTGTAAAGTGCAGCTAGTTTGGAGAGTTTGAGTTTGTTTGAGACTGAGGGGGATTTTTTCCAGATGGCCTAGCAGTTTCTTTTTTGCTGCCTTAGTTTTTTGAGGAATGGTGTGTACCATTTGTTAAGGTGCGTTTTCGGTTTACTGGATCTAAGTTTAAGGGGGGCGATGCAGTCCAGCGAGGTGGCCATAATCTTGTTATATTCTTCAACCAGAGACTCAGGGTCCAGGTTGTCAGGAAGTGAGTTGAGTGTGGGGAGTAGGTTAGGGATAAGTCTTTCTGCTGTCATGTTCTTCTTGTTTCTAGTGAGAGTGGGTGGGGCCTTAATGGTAGGCGGGGATGGAGGTCTGTCGGTGGAGAGCATGAATGATACCAAGTGGTGGTCAGTCCAGGCTTGAGGTGAGATATTTGTGATATTCACTAGGCAATTGTAGTCGGCCACCCAGTCAAGTGTTCTGCCTTTCGTATGCGTGGGTGTCGTACATCTTTGCACAAAGCCTAATTCAGTAAGAGTATTAGCTATGGTGCTAGCGGGATGGTCTTCTGGGTCTTTGTAGCCCAAGTTAAAGTCTCCTAAGGTGAGAACTTGAGTGGAGCTTTTGAGGTTGCTAGATAGAATAGAGTTAAGGTCTTAATCGAAGGTGCCAATGGGGCCTGGCGGGCGGTAGATCAAGTAGATGTTAAGAGTTTGGGAGTTAGTGAGTGGTATTTTGACTGCTAGTGATTCACAAGAGAGGGCATCGGTCGAAGTAGCTAGTCTCATGGTAAGACTGCACTTATGGATGAAGGCGACACCACCTCCTCTGGAATTGGGGCGGTCTTGTCTCAGAATAGAGTAGTTATCTGGGACTGCCAACATGAGCATAGGGCCTGCTGCTGGGTGTAACCAAGTCTCAGTGATGGCAAGGAAGTCGAGGTCTTCAGTGAGGATTAAGTCTGCAATTTCTGTAGCATGAGCTACTAGCGATCTGGCATTGATCAAGGCTCCCTTAATTTTAGGGCTAACTATGTTTTTAGAAGTAGTGGCTATGTTTTTTGAAGTAGTAGTATGACGCTTGTCTTGTGTAGGTTCAGGAGTGCCCTGGTTGAGGGAGTTATGAAGGGGTGGAAGTGTACGAAAGTGTACTGTTGGACTGGCTGCTGTGTCGGCGTGCTCCGTCCTCAAGCGCTGTAACTTTGGACTTGCTGCCCGTGGACTCGTGAAATCACTAGTCCGCAAGAGGAAGGATCGCGTCCCTCTAAACACGCTGCTAGCGCCCTTAATTCTTGAAAAAAAAAAACACCGCCCCACACTGTCACCAATCCTTCTTCCCTCCTGGATTTCCATAGGCTGTAACTACTACAACTACTCTGGTCACGCGCACCGCGCGCGCACCGGAAGTGTACGAAAGTGTACTGTTGGACTGGCTGCTGTGTCGGCGTGCTCCGTCCTCAAGCGCTGTAACTTTGGACTTGCTGCCCGTGGACTTGTGAAATCACTAGTCCGCAAGAGGAAGGATCGCGTCCCTCTAAACACGCTGCTAGCGCCCTTAATTCTTGAAAAAAAAAAAACACCGCCCCACACCGTCACCAATCCTTCCTCCCTCCTGGATTTCCATTGGCTGTAACTACTACAACTACTCCGGTCACGCGCACCGCGCGCGCACCGGAAGTGTACGAAAGTGTACTGTTGGACTGGCTGCTGTGTCGGCGTGCTCCGTCCTCAAGCGCTGTAACTTTGGACTTGCTGCCCGTGGACTCGTGAAATCACTAGTCCACAAGAGGAAGGATCGCGTCCCTCTAAACACGCTGCTAGCGCCCTTAATTCTTGAAAAAAAAAAAAAGTAATTCTTCATTCGTTAAATTAAGTACTTACTAATAGTACTTGCTAGTGGTACTTGCTAGTATTACTGCATTGCTCTTGAGAGTGGCTCTCTTTGTGAGAAGTTACGTTCACTAAAACACCTTTTCTTTTTGTTTTGTCCCCTCCCTAGACACCGCCCCACACCGTCACCAATCCTTCCTCCCTCCTGGATTTCCATTGGCTGTAACTACTACAACTACTCCGGTCACGTGCACCGCGCGCGCACCGGAAGTGTACGAAAGTGTACTGTTGGACTGTTTGACAGTGTGGCGGGTGTCGGGTGGACCCACATATAAGTAAGTTGTCCTTGAAAAAATGAATGAAACTTTACTTCTAGCTTTGTGCATTGCATATTATTGAAACTCGCACGTTGTGTCTTCGGGTTATTATTAATCTAATTGTTTGATTATGGTTGGGAGTCTACGAAATGGAAAGAGTGTCTCTAAAGATAAAACAGACACTGTACTTGATGGTAACGTACCTATTCAGCTTCATGATTCTATCTTGAACGAATCTGTTCCAATACTGTTTGAGGCACATGGAAGGAAACGGGTGATGGATGTTAATACGGTCCCCTATAGCCTCCAGTCTTTGTCTGTCGAACCAAATGATGACATAGAGACAAGACTGGATGCGATATCAACAACCTCTTTTGGAACAGTACAAACAGGTAATGCCTTAAAGATGCCCATATATACGACTCCTTTTAAGGGGAAAAATCCTCCTTTCTCATCTATTAAGATCGCTAAAAATGAGCTATCAGACGTCTCTATTATGGCACCAGCTTTGATAAATGAATGGGAAAAACGCTGTCGCATTTCCCTAGGGCCTTCTTCACCTGCAATACTGCATCCCGGGGACATAGAAAGCATTTATTTGCATAATGAAGAAAATATGTCACATGTTGCGTCTTCCTCCGAGCATGATATTCCGCTGATGCCACCTCTCACAGGCCCCTCCACCAGTTCGCCAACCAATCAAACTATGGGGGAATTATCTGGAATTGGGGTATCAGGGGCACTTGCGCCCGGAATCCCACATGTGATTAGCACAGGGGGTGTTGATGAAATCAGTCCACTAGCCGAAGATACAATGAATAATAACTTTGACACTGTTCCAAACAGTACTCTTAATCCACCAAACATGGGTGATGAAAATGCAGCATTTCCGGTGATCACCTCTATATTGAACCTATTATATAAGGGGCATGACCTTACACATGCACATCTAATTATGATTAAGAATAACTTGGCTGACTTGTCTGGAAAAATTTGTAAAATTGAGGGATTTATGTTGGCCTATGTCACGTGTCAAAACAAAAAAATGATGTTGTTTGACTCTCACCTAACAAAAATGGCCCAACCTATACTTACACGAAAACAGGTTACCTCCTCTCAGACTGAGGAAGTATCGTATGCAAAGGCTCTGACTTTAGGGGCAAATGTACAAAATCTAGCACCTACAACATCCACTAATGTGCTTCTAAAGCTTATCCAGGCAAACTCTGTAAAAATAGATGAAGTGTTATATCGTCTAACGGTACAATAATGTCTTGCGCAAAAAGCCTGTGAAATGGACACTTGTGAGATAACCCCTGCGATTCTAGCTGAGGCTAATCACGATGTGCATCCTAGTAGCCCTACGCCTCTTGTTGACCTGATAACGTATAATGACTCGGATCATGGTGAGCTAGAGGGTGACAAATCTTGTACTGACAAAATCGTAGCTCGAGAAAATGACTTAATTAATCTTAAAAGCGAAATTGTATCTAGCAAAGAAAATCCAACAACCTTTCTATCTCGAAAGATGAAACGTGCCCAAGCAAAAGCCCTAAAAAAAGTAAACCAAAAAAATAAAAAAATTCATGCCCAGACTACTCAAGAATCCTCTAAAGTGCAAAAAAAAAAAGAAAAAAAAAGAGAAAAAAATCAAGGACAACAGAGTAACCCTATTGATGGCCAAGATGACATACATGTGGTGAATGAGAACGAGCAAGTTAATGAGCTAGTGATTAATCTATCACAGTTGAACGATGAATCAAAAGCACTGCTAAATTTGGCTCTTCCACATGAACTAAAAATGAACATACTAAAAGGTATGGGAAGGAAGAGTACAGAAAAAGATACGCACAGCCATATGGTTATGGCCTCCGATGAATCGAATGTTCAGAAGCAAGGGCGTCTTTCAGCATTCTACCCCGTTATTAAAATAAAGACGAGCAGAACAGATTCTACTCATGATGCAAAAACAAACACACAATACAAAGCAACCTCATATGCGACTGTGAGCGAACTTGTTGCTAAGGAGCTGCAGAAAACTAGAGAGGATACTCGGATGAATATGCAAAAAAATGTTGCGGATAATGAAAGTAAGGAAAGTGATGAAAGATCTGAAATGGTCAATGCGATAACTAAAAATATTCTTGAAAGCATTGAAAACGCTGCCTCTTATCAAGAACAAACGACCCAAAAATTGAGTAACATATCCACAAATAACACTCAAGAAGAAAGTGAGTTGGAAAATCAGGGCCAGCAGGCACACACAAATTCAGTGGTAGCTATGGAACAGTGTTCCTTTTCAAGGGACACACGCTATATATTGGGTTGGCAGAGCGATCCCCAGATGAATGGTCACCAAAGAATAAACAGATCATTCTTATTTAATTTATTCAAAGGGAGTCCGCAACTAAGAACCTTACATTCTAATGATATTGAATGGATTAGGCTTGCAAATCATAACAACCTGCGTATGATCTGTGCTCCTCAGTCACAAATTATTACGAAACTATTATGGGAACACAGGCAGGACTTTGAGATGCGTGGCTTGGAATTATCTCTATTGCGATCTATTGAAGAAGCAGAGGTTTTTTTGGATGCACAGTCTGCTCCGGATGAGAGCAAATCTGGTGAGAAGAGTCAAGCTGGTATTCAAGAACAGGCAGCAGACTTTATCACCCAGATTACTACACTAGTAGGCGCCGCATCCAATATAACCTGGCTAGGGCCCCTAATGACATCTATCATCGATATGGCGGCAAACAAAAAACAATCCTAATGAGACTGAACTGAGATTCATCTCTTGGAACTGCTGTGGGATGAAAAACCTTGGCGATTGGCTTAAAGAGTCTGTGTGTATACAATCGCCTATGGTCATATTCCTACAGGAGACGATGTGCTTAGATTCATTCTTTATTGATGGCTTTAACACTATTAGTGTACCTGCTCGCCAAGGATTAGCTGGTCGTCCTTCCGGTGGTGTGGCAATCTTGATTGGTAACTCTATTGATCATAATGTGAAAACCTTATATGCTACAGACAATCTAATGGCAATTGAATTTTCCGTGTGTGATCACCCTGAGCATATTTATCTTTTAGTCTGTGTGTATTACAATCCTGCTAAGTGCCCTTTAGAAAAACTTCTGGAATTAATAGATGGGATTTTTTTGGTTGCTATGGAACGAAACCCGAATTACTTGATATTGATTGGTGGGGATTTCAATTCTATTTGCACTGATTTAGGATCATTTGACAGACAAATTCACATCTCTAAATATAAAATCAATCTAATTAATAGAGGCGATAAATTGCTGCACTATGTCAAAGCTTGGAATATTGTCCCTGTGGACTTTGAAGCTGGGTTACTAAATGGTACCTGGAGGAGGGGTGGTGTCGAATCTTATCTTGACTATTTTTTTGTCTCAGTAAACCTTATGGGGCGCGTGAGTAGGATCATTATAATGGATACACCTTATAGTGATCACACACCCATAAACATGACTATTAAATTAGTTTTTACAATTCTTGAAACTAGTTCTATTCTTAAATTGATTAACATCAAGAGAGTTCAACATTCAGTGAGATGGCATCCCTCCTTATGCAGAAGCTTGAACTTCTTGGTCAACAGGGACCTATGGAGAGTCCCCAAAGGAGATGATGAAAAACAGAATGTAACTTTACGTGAGGCATGGAACAATCTGATTATAAAAAAACATCTTCAATCACTCATAAACAATGTAGGGATGCAAAATGTTTGTCATCCTCACACGTTTAATGCTGAAATCGCCTCTCTGAAATGTGAAAATAATCTGTGTTTGAGAAAATTACGAAAACTGAATTTGACTACTGAACTTTATTTACTATGCAAAAAGAAAATCTGTTTAAAATACACTAATAAGAACAAATGTATTAAATACAGAATTATGCTAATGGAGAACCAGCAAATCATGAAAGCCATTATTCGAAATGACACCCGTAGGCTCTGGTCTATCATTAATGATACTAATGGACAAGAGCAGTATGATTTAAGTTCTTCGGTCTCATCTGAATCTTGGAAATCATTCATGATTGAGAAATTCAAGTTACCATCAAAATTTCACAAAATAGACTCAAACATTCTAACTGAAAAGTGCAGGGACAAACTAGCACTTACTATGGATGAGATCCTGGATGCTATTAATCTACTTAAACCTTCAAAAGCTGCCGGTCCTGACGGGCTGCCTGCATGTGTTTTAAAGGATGATCCGATTTTCTGGGCTGCAATTCTTTACACCAAATTCTCAAACATTCTGGATTCAAATTGCATTCCCAAATCTTGGCAGAATGCGATAATCATTCCTATCTATAAAAAGGGTGATCCAACCGACCCTGCAAACTTTCGCCCGATTGCCCTTATGGATGCTTCCGCCAAGGTCTTTGCCATTTGTTTACTAAAAAGACTACAAAATTATATTGACAACAATGATATTTATTCAAAGTTTCAATCCGGATTCAGAAAGAACATCGGAACATCCCTTAATGCTATAATTCTTGCACACCTCATTTATAAATCTAAACTACCTGAGTCTGGACCAATATACTTTGCATCGCTTGATCTAACTAGTGCATTCGATTGTGTAATTCGAGAAGTGCTGTGGGAAAAACTGTTGAATATAGGTTTTCCCCAACGACTTGTGCAACTCCTTGCAATGCTACATACTAATACGTCTTTCCAAATTAGAATAAATAGGAAAGGTGCTCTTACGTCGCCCATTGCTACCGAGATTGGGGTAAAACAGGGTTGCAACCTAGCAGCAATCCTGTTTAATTTGTACCTTTCCGATATGGATAGATTGTGGACAGGCAATGGTATATTTCCGGTAAAACTTGGTAGTCTTAAACTTGATTGGCTTTGTTTTGCCGATGACATTATTCTGTTTGACAGGACCCCCTCGGGACTACAGCATAAATTAAACCTTTTTTACGACTATGCTGCAGAACACAATCTCACGGCAAATTCCAAAAAATCTCAGATCATCATTTGTCATAATAGGAAAAAAATAAGATCGTTCTATTGTACAATTGCAGGTAGCAGGCTTGAAATGGCAAATTTGATTAGATATTTAGGTTATCCTTTGACTAATAGCTACTCACTGAAATCATGGAAGGTGCTCTTAACTTCAAAATTTCGTTCTCTCCTATCAATGATGAAGGTGATTTATGCCAAGTACTGTATGTTCTCCGTCCAGCCCTTATTGGATTTCTACTTGTTAAAGGTAGAACCCATTATTCTTTATGGTTTAGACATTTGTCTAATGAACATTGAACAGATCCTTAATGGGATTCAAGGGTCTCTTTGGAAAAAAACCTTGTGCTTGTCATCAGCAATACCAAATTCGATAATTTGCCATGAATTGGGTCTATCTACACTAGCGTCAAAATGGAGATGGCGACAATTAATGAGCTATACGAAAATGCTGTTGCCACCCAGAAACTCATTGTATGAAGATCTTCATAGTTTATTAAATAATGGTGGTGTTAAATCATTGGATAAGCTTAAAAAACAAATGAATATGCTCTTGGACACCATTGAAGTAACAATTGAGGACTTAGAACTTGGTTTAGCTAGAAATAAACGCAAAATGTACGAATGGGACTGGAGGATGATAATTGAAAAAAAACAGAAATATGTCTTATACACTGAGTGTGCAAGTAGACTTAGGAAGAGGGGCACTCGTCCCCTATATCTTATGAAATGTCCCGATCATAGAGTACGTAACATCTACCTAAGATTCAGACTAAATCAATTCTCTACTTTGGAACGTATCTTTAAATGGAATGATGGTAGCGAATTGATCATGCACCCAAATTGTCGGTTTTGTGCTATGACTTGTCAAACTGAATCTATAAAGCATCTTGTGGTATACTGCCCATATTTTGAGGAAAAGAGATGCCTGTTATTAGGCGAATTTAATCCAGGCCTAACATATACTGCACGGGCCGCTTTTTGGGAAGGCAGCATGCAAGGGGATAGTATGCGTTTTATTTTGGCTTTATCAAGGTTACTATTCAAAATTGATGAGGATTTGAAAACCAAAAATCTCGATCTAAAAATGCCTCTAGTTGAAGAAACATAGTAAATTAAATTATATTGATGAAATCAGGAAATAACTGATGTATTATACATTCTACTTGATTATTTGCATTATTATGCTACTTAAATCAATGTTTTTGAATATACTATATACAAGATTGACCTGGGCTTTTATGTTGTCATGCATTAAGAAAAGGCCTATTGCAAAGATATATAGTCATGTAAAGAAACTATGTAAATTCTAATGTTACCAAGTATGAAATGTGAAAACCGCAAAATAGAAATGAATTATGCTAAGTATATCTTGATGCGTACAAAGAAAGAAAATGATTTTAAGTGATGTTTTTAAGAAATGAAGTGTTTCAAAGTTGATGAAATAATTGTAAAAGTTTATAAATTTGATGTAAACTATAAACAATTTTTTTAAATAAAAAAAAAAAAAAAAAGAAGGGGTGTAGGGTAGAGGTTTTGTAATGGGTTACTGGTTTGTGTGGAAGGATTTGGTCGGAGTGGCAACGTTATAGAGTTTTGTGTGGTGGGCAATGAGCGGGCAGGGGGCTCATGGATTTTGGCTAGTCTGGCTCTAAGTCCTAAGTTCCTTTCTATGGTGGTGCGAGGGTGACTGGAAGGTAGCAGTACCTGAGGGTCGTTTAAATCTAAGTATGGTACTTGGTTGTTAAGCCTGGGTAGGGCTGGCATGTTGGGTAGGTGTGGAGCCATCTTGATCGGTAATGTAGTGTTGAGGCTGATCAGGAAATAGGCAAACAAGTTAGTGGTGAATAGACACATGCTAAATGGTGAGGTCGAGAGTGTTGTGAAGCGCTAAGTAATACCTGAATTTAGGTGACCACACGTGGTTGGGATGGTCTACGTAGCACCTAGATAAGGGTAGTAGATATGGCTGGGATGCCGGGGGTGGTCTAGGTTTGAAGTGTAGGGCAGAGTTACTGAGAATACGTTGAATAACACCTAGGACGTAGGACAAATATGGCAGGATGGCTGCAGTGCCTAGGTCGACAACTAGGTGGAAGCGTGGTAGGTTGGCTAAAATATGAGTGACGCCTAGATTAAGGCAGAGCGGATTGGCCACAGTACCTGAGTAAGCAACTAGCTTCGAAGTATGGCAGGTTGTCTAGAATGCATGGGTAGGCTGCTAGATTCAAGATGAGGCAATTTGGCTAAATTGCATGGGTAAACAGCTAGATCCAAGTAAACAGGGCAATTTGGCTAAAGTGCATGGGTAAACAGCTAGATTCAAGATGAGGCAATTTGGCTAAAATGCATGGATAAACAGCTAGATTCAAGATGCTATGCCTAACAGATGCTAGTTATAGTTGGATCCCTTCTAGGCTAAGCAGTGCAAAAAACACAAGTGCAATTGTGGCGCAAGGCCCAGCTAAGCTAGTCAAGTGTAAAAACACACATAGGCTAAATGCAATTGTGGCGCGAGGCCCAACTAAGCTAGTCGAGTGTAAAAACACACATAGGCTAAATGCAATTGTGGCGCGAGGCCCAACTAAGCTAGTCAAATGTAAAAATACACATAGGCTAAATGCAATTGTGGCGCAAGGCCCAACTAGGCTAGTCAAGTGTAAAAACACACATAGGCTAAATGCAATTGTGGCACAAGGCCCAACTAGGCTAGTCAAGTGTAAAAACACACATAGGCTAAATGCAATTGTGTCGCGAGGCCCAACTAAGCTAGTCAAATGTAAAAACACACATAGGCTAAATGCAATTGTGGCGCAAGGCCCAACTAGGCTAGTTAATGCAGTAACACACATAGGCTAGATGCGATACACAGGGCATATCTAGTGTAGGTTATGGGCAGACAAAATGCTTGGATAGTAAATAATGAATCTATGCTATTATCAACAAGTATGAAGCACTGTAAGCGGGCTATGCAGTGATATAGTGAGTAAAGCTCCAGCTCTCGTAGGCGAGGTGGAGGCTTCCTTCTGACACGCTAATCCAATGCTGTGATAGCACATGTGCTACTTACATCATGTAAACGCATGTTGCAAATGAGACGAAGCAATTGAGTAAATGTGTGCACAGTGAGTAAGCATTTAGTGGCATTCAGTTATCAGACAATATAATGCTGAATGGTTTTGGTCAAAAATCAGTATTCCATATGTTAGCAGAGTGTGTCCGTAGTTATGAATGGGCATATAGTCTCCATAAATAAGTGCAAACGCACGCTTACTGTTATTAGTGAAGCAGTTTGCAGGTTACCTTATGTGGAGGCAGATTGTGACGTGCAGGGGGTCTGGCAGACGGCAGACACAGGCACATAACAGGCATGAAACAGGCACTAGCCTTGTTTCT
The DNA here is from genome assembly GCF_040938575.1 of Ambystoma mexicanum. NCBI lineage: Eukaryota > Metazoa > Chordata > Amphibia > Caudata > Ambystomatidae > Ambystoma > Ambystoma mexicanum. The sequence goes on along the minus strand of NC_090937.1, from coordinate 1,081,589,103 downwards.
GTGGGCCTTGGAGGAGGTGGGCCGGCTTCGCCTGCCGGTGCCCAATCAGAAGGAAAAAGAGCTCAGCAGCCTATCAGGAGGCAGTGCCTGGTTCGAGTTAGGCACTGAAGGCACACAAAGGAGTGCAGGCGGCCATCTTGGAGCACCTTGGTACCTCGTGTACCAAACTGGCGTTAAGGTGCTGTGGCAATATTTCTCAGCATATATGTCGGTGGGGCAGGCTGTTCAGCATTCCGTTTACAGCGATCCAGCAGCTGATATTAATGAAGTGAAAAAACGAACGATTTTCATGAAAAGCGCACCCGATGTCAGCGCTTACCTAAATACTTCAGGGGTGGCATGGACTTCATGCTGGGGGGCCCGCTGCTCCAACAGAGGCGGATCCGTGACCTGGAGCTCCTGCTCCTAGGCTAGGTGGGTGGGAGTGGGAACTTAGAAGCAGAAGGAATATGCCATGGCCCACTTGGAAACCTGACAATAAAAGTGGTATATTTATAAATGTCTGAGGAGAGGGGTGGAGAGGGTGGTGGTTATATAGCATTGTGCATATTTCTTTTACTGCACAATTGATTAAACAACATACTGTGTCACATTTGGAGTGCTCATCATATTAAAAGCTCATCTCTGACATGTGCCAGCCTGCACTTTCCAAGTTGATATATAGTCAGGGTTTATCAGTCCTTCGTCCTTCTGAGGTTAATACATCAAGTACGATTACATTTCATAGTAATAACCTGTGTTTTTACAGTCCGTAGCTCAGGGGCAAATGCCTTGTCTTGTAAACAAGGCTTGTTACCCTGTCGCTCGAGTCCAGCATGAAGCACAATTTAAAAAGTACAATTACATTAATGACAGCACTTACAAGCAGGAGGAGTCAGGAGTCAGACATGAAGCGCTATACATACATATATGATATAATACCATTTATTTTAACTGGATGTGGGAAAATGTAACATCAAAAAGTGGAGCATTTTTGCACAAAATGGTAGGTCTCAGAAACATAAAATAATTAAGCTAACTCTGAATAAGAAACTCTGGGTCTGGGGCATCCAGTCTTCCAATTCTATATTTACAAACTATAATCTCCGGCGGGACATTTGTTACTTACTATAGCAGATTAGAGGAAGCCAAATCTTCACAGCATGATTTCCAAAAATAAAGCGTGCTCTAAGAACCCGCTTTAATTTAATTTCCAAACTGTCTCCGCAACCCTTGTCCAGGGCTCACAGAGGCAGCTGCAACCCTCGCGATCCCAAAATGACATCCATGTCTGGGGGCTAGGAAAAAGGCGGAAAATAGGCCTGAGGCTGAAAAAGGGGTAGAAACGGGAGTCAGGCTGAAAAAAGGCCTGTAAAGAGGATCTCCAGGTGAAAAAGGGGCATATGAGGGCTGCAAAAAGTGCAGACAAGAGCATCTGAGGGCAAAAAAAGTGCATCGGGGCAAAAAAAGGGAGCTGAGGGCAAAAGAAAAGGGGATGGGGTCATGAAAAGGCCTGCAAATGGGGGCTGAGAAAATGATGTGATATGATAGGGCATTTATAACGCGCCTATACACAAGTGTTTCAAGGCGCGAGATGAAATGAGATGAAAGTGGGTGCAGGGCCATGAAAAAGGCAAAACAGAGGACTGGGTTGCTGCAAAGGCATGAAATAGGGGACCGAGTGCCAGGAAACTGGCTAAAGGAGGGGTTGGGGGCCGAGAAAAGGCAGAAAAAAGGGCTGGGGTGAGAAAAGGGCCATGGCCCAGAGACAAGGTCAGATAAAGGAGTCTGGAGGCCTATAAAAGGACCAGAAAAAGAAGAAAAAGGGTAGTAGAAAGACTTTAGGCCTGGCAACACATCTCCAGTATTGCCAGGCCTAAAGAAGAAAATAACCCCAACAAGCAGTCTCCCATTCAAATAACCCGGATTAGCTGCACATTCTTCTATCTGATTGAAGGTGCTATTCAGCTTCAACCAATCAACCAGAAGCCGACAGCCAATCATTCATGCAGCAGACGTCCTGATTAAGCAAAGTGTCTGCTGAAGCAGGGCTTGAATAAGCCAGAAAGAAAAACAATCGTCCTGTACAAATTATAAGCGACATTGGGCAAAAGCAAACCCACAGTCGCTTATAATAAGCAGACTTGGCAATCAGGCAGGTGTTTTACCTGATCACAAGGGTCTCTCTTGGTGTCCATCTTAGGACCAGGCAGAAAACCTCCCTGATTAATCTACATTACAGGCCCACAATATTTTGCAGCCATATCAGAACCTGGAAATGCTTCCTTAGAGGCATGGGGTTGAGTACCAGCAAACAGGGATCACCCGCTGCTGAAAGGTTTGAAAACACATGCTTTCCAAAGAACTTGTGATTGACACGTCAATTAAAATACACCCCTTCATTGGTGTAAATGGCTACATGAAACAGAAATTGACACTTTGTGATACAGCGATTTTATGCCTGAACATTGCCGGTTACCATGCCAATCAGATATCCCTGCTTCTCTTTTGTGTTACGGGTGCTTTGCAACATAAGTGGCTAGCACCACCAAATGCACCAAAACCAAAAAATCATCCCCTACATTTGCAAAGCCTGGTGCTTGTTTTTTGTAATTAAGTAGGTGTGGACAGGAGGATGCAAAGAAAAGCTGCAGGGGTCAATGAGAGCACTTATAGACAATAGCAAGATGCAAAATGTCAATAGGAGTCACTCTGCAAACAGCCAGGGCTGCACACAGCCTCCCAATGTGGCCGATCTTCTTAACACGACTGTAATGATATTTCATCCTTTCTACCCTGCCGGGTAGGAGCATCAAGTGAGATACCATTTCATGTCTGAATTCCCCTCATAATGGTAAACTAACATTGGCTTGACAAGGCTGAGTGGAATGTAGTGCCTTGAAGCAAAGATTGTGGTTAATGCTTAAAATGGCAGTTTAGAATGCAATATCTAGAATAGCAATAGTAGTGCTACGAAACAGCGCAAGTATACTCAAAGTGCTTTAGGCTCTAGAGGCCTATATTAGCATTATATTGAGAAGTGGCTACATAACAAGAGAGCTAATAGTAGTGCCAAACACACATAGTGTAATGTGTGTCTGTGTTACCATTTATAATATCAAAGCACTTAGCCGCTTGACAGCTTGATCATTTCATACATGCATGCATGCAAACATGCTTACATATGGAGCTTTGAGCAGGCCAGTACATGAATCCAATATGCATACACAAAGCTACACATAGCTATAATGAACAAGCTGTGGATTCAAATCCACTTTGTTATGCTTGCGCGCTGTTTTTGCTGAAGAGGAAAGACAACACAATGATGATGTTACATCCTTGAATGAGGGACATATGGTTCAGCCAGAAGCTGCGACTGATAATTTTGCCAGAAGCTAAGCAGCAAGGAGCTAAAGGGCAAGCAGACACTGTATTGTTTACGTACATCATACTCATGAGGGGAGGACCTTCCAAGTCACACAGGTAAGAGGCAGAAGCAGGGGGGTTTGCCCACTGAGTAACAGCATCTTATGGTAAGAGGGATGTCCAAGCCAGCCAGAGACCCGATACATATGCTGCAAGCACATACATCAGGGCTGGCTGTTGGGTGCTTTATGCTGATGCCATGCTGGACACTATACCCATGCCTGGCGGTGTAAGCTCTTAGCTACACCTTACATTCATGCAAGGTTTTTTTACTTGAATGAATAATGTGCAACAATTCTGGTCTTTTAGTATCTTAATGATATGATATGGTATTTATAATGCGCCTGTACACAAATATTCCTAGGCAGGAAGGAGGAGACAGTGGGAAGATAGGACAAACAATCCTACTAGGCCTTGTGTCATTCAGATCGTGCAAGTGCAACAGCAAAGGTGCAAGGGGAATGGGAGAGGGGGAAGTGCAGGGAAGAGGGTAGGGTAAAGTGCAGTCACGGCATCAAGGCTCTGAGTAAGTGCAGCCAGGGCAGCGAGGCACTGGGCAAGTGCATGGAAGGCAGGGGGCATTAGGAGTTACAGTTACCATCCCTAAGTGTGCAGTAGGCCTGGAGACACTGCAGGAAAACTGGTCATGGAGGGGACTGGAACCCTGTGTGACTCTGAGGGTGCCCAGCAGCCCATCAGGGCAGGAAGACAGGAAGGTTAGCAAGGAAAAGGGAGAGAGAAGGAAGAGGCGAAAAGGAAGGTCTTGAGCCACTTCTGGAACTTCAGGTGGTCTGGCTCAAGTTTGAGAGGGGCAGGGAGGCCATTACAGAGGGAGGCACCTGCAGAGGAGCGAGATCTACCCCCCACTCTCTGCTTGGAGAAGTCTCTGACCCTCTGAGAGTTTGAGGTAGCTGAGCAAAGGGCTCTAGAAGGAACGTATTTAGGCAGAGAGAGTTGGATAGAGTGTGGACTTCAGCCCTAGAAAGCCTTGTGGACAATGCACAGGGTCTTCAACTTGATTCTTGCAGCCACCGTGAGCCAAGACAGAGAGTACAGGGCTGAAGAGATGCAGCCCCTGGGCCTGAGGCCAAGGAGAAGTCTTGTGGACCTGTTCTGAAGAGTAGAGTTAGGCAGATTGAGAAAGAGGCTGTTGCAGTAGTCCAGCCTGGAGAGAACCAGAGCTCTGGAGACAGTGAGCATCTGGGGGAAGGTGAGAAAAAGTAGATAACTCTGAGGAGGTGCAACTGAAAGTGGGCCTTCTTGGTCAGGTCTGTGATGTGACAGAAGAAGGAGAGAGTGGAGTCGAAGATGATCCCAAGGTTTTTAACCTCTGCGGAGGGCGAGGGTAGAGGCCCCAAGGTGGCCATAGTGTGACAGGACAAGCAGGAGCAGGGGGCCCAATGAGAAGAGTCTCAGTATTACTGCCGTTGAGGCAGAGATCTTTGGCGGCGTGCCATTCCTGAATCGCAGATAGACAGTCAGAAATGAGCGAGGAAGGAGAGGAGGCTGAGGAAAGTCTGAAAGAGACCGGTGTGTCATCATCATTAACACTGAAAGTTAAAAGAGAAGGAGGAAATCGGGTGGGCCAATGGGGCAAGGAAGACACTGCATAGCCAGGGTGAGAGGATAGAGCCCTGGGGGACACCAAAAGTGGAGACAGAGGGGGTGGAGAGAAATGACCCAAGTTGGACCTGGGAGGGTCAGTTCAAGAGGAAGCAGGTCAACCATGCCACAGCCTGATCCGTGATGCCCAGGATCTCACAGAGTCGATTAATCAGGATGGAGTGATTGACCATATCAAATGCAGAGGAAAGGTCTAGGAGGATGAGGACAACTGGAGTCAAGGTTAGAGAGCAGAGCTTCACGGGTGTTCAGAAGGGCAGTTAACATGCCTTTGGCTGCTCTGAAGTCAGACTGATGGTCATGGAGACAGCCATCAGATTCAGTGTGGAGGGTTAGCTGGGAGATGGGCAGCTTTTCCAGGAGTTTGCCCAGGAAGGGAGTAATGGAGATTGGGCGATAGTTTGCCGGACAGGAAGGGTCGGCAGAAGGCTTTTTTAGGAGGGGCTATACAAGGGAGTGCATGAAGAGAGAAGTGAAAGATACAGGGGCGAAAGTGTGATTACAGATATCGCCCAGGCCTGGAGTAAGGAAAGCAATGTGGTCCTTGATAGTTCTGGAAGAACAGGAGAGCACCTGTTTGGAAGACACTTTCATAGGTCGGATTTTCTAGAAACATCATCAGGTGTTATTTGAGAGAAGGAGGAAATTAGCACGGGTAGTATAGCTCAGTGGCAACACGCTCATCTTGGAAGCCAGACAACGCAGAACAACACAGGTTCGAATCCCAAGTCTGTGCTGAAAAATCTCTTTGGTATTAAGCGATTAAATAAACCAATTATAATAATAATAATTATAATAATGGGAGAGGAGACCAAAGGGGGCCAGAGAGAAAGAGGAAGAGGAATGTAAGGACAGGATGCCCTGGGTTTTAGTGGTGAAATGAGACGACCCAGCCGAGAAGAAGGTCTGGGAGGGAACAAGAGAGGTGGAGACTGCAGCAGGATTGTCCAGCTCCTTGCAGATTTTAAAACCGAATGTGCGCTCAATGCATGACCTCGGCCTCCTCTGGGCCTCATTCTTGGCTGTCTCCTGTGGTGTACCAGGGTTCCTCACAGGTGTCATCAGACATGGTAATTGCGGATAGCCTGTGTCGCCTGCAATACATCTATGGAGTGTGTGAGATGTGGCTTTGGTGGGTCGAGGTACATGTACATGGTCCAGATGTGATGTTGGCCAATTTGCGCACACCATTGCATGTGAAAGGTGCACCCTGATTACAATGCAGTGGATGGGAACTGTCCGATGTGGTACATAGTTTATTTGTGTATGCAATGTCATCACTAATGCAGTTGTCGCTATTGATGTGGCTGTAGTCCATATACGGACCATGACAATGCTTTGTCAGGGTATGGGTTTGACGGGTGCCCTGACTGCATTCTTCAGAATTACATCCTAGGAGGTCCTGTGTAGTCACACGTGTTCAGTTTCTGTACTGGGGTAGTTCAGTCATGGTTCGTCGTATGTTCTGTGCTTCATTGTTGGTGCATCATGGGACTTTCAGTTGTGCCATGGCACTCTGGTGATCGTCCCGGATCAGGGTGAACTGGTTTGTGATGGTTGGACGGTCCAAATGATGGAGGGTCACTAACTGGCTATCCGTCAGTGTCCATGGGGATGGGAGGACACGTGGTATGGGTCCCCTCCACAGCATACAACTCCTGTGCGTTTGTGGTGCCTCTTTCCTTCCCTGCTGGAGTCTTGCATGCTGCGGTAGCTGGCTGTATGGTAGTTGGTTGTGGATCCCATATTCAACATCAACTTGGGGCAGCATGTTGCTTGGATGTATTTTGGAGGTAGTTGTGGCCCTTTTCTGCTCTTCCTGAGTGGATCTGGTGCACTTGTGCCTTGATTTCAGTCACCTGCCTGCATTTTCCTCCACCTTTATTGATGGAGGTAACTGCGCTGTGTTTTTGGCCTGAATTTCCTCCGATTTTTGGAGGTAATTTTGCCGATTTTACTCTTCTGATTGGACGGAAATAGGTTTTATATTTTTGGCGTTAATTCTCCTGTTGAAATTACCTCCAGTGGTAATTCCCCAGGTTATTGGTAGGTGATTCCGCCAGAGGTAATTCTGACAGCGGATTGAATGCAAAATTTCAATGAGTCCGAATTTGGCATAGCGGTAAAGTTAGTGGTAATGGATTTACCACCAATACTGCCCCTTAGCACCATCATTGTAATGAAACCTATAGTACTGTTTCGAGATCCTAACTATTGTTTTAGCCTGTCCGGAGGTTTGATTAGTCCTCCAGTTGGCATCGTATGGATGACTTTGGGGACCATTAAATATTGTTTGGGATTGGTGAATGAAACAGTATTATACAAACTAAGAAAGGGGAAATTAATAGGTGAATAGTATGGTAATGAGAATTTGGCTAAGAGGATCTGACTTTAACCAGATGAAATCACTTGAGTAATTTGCTGGGGAATGGTCATATGAGGATGGGATGGTATGGATTCCTGAGAGAATGCTCAGAACAGATTGCTAAAGAGGTTCTAGGATGTTTTGCTGAGTCCAATTTCAGCGATGTGGGGAAACAGCTTTCCCTCTCAGCGTCCCCTCCCCTGTTCTCTCCCAATGCCCTCACAACCCATTTTCTCTCCCCCATCCACCTCCCACCACAGCCTTTTGTGTATTTTGTGGCGGCCCCCACCCACAAATCCATCTCTCCCAACCCACCAACCCGCCCTCCTGTCCCTGATGCTTAAAAGATTCATACATACACACACAGACCCCACACACATGACTACACAGATACACATGCATACCCCATCCCAAAACCTCCTCCTTTTCTAACCGTCAGTGACACCGTTGCGATCTACCCAGCTTGCTAGTTGCACCATAAGCGTATGCATTGTCCCCCGATAGGCAGCCATTCTGTGAAAGCGGCCTTTCTGGCAATTATTTACACAGAAACTGGGTAATCCCATTGTAGATGTGGGACATGGTAGATAATCCTGGATTTCGGTATTAGCTCCTGTTAGCCTAGTATGTGATCAATACATGTTCAACTCCTATGCTATGCAAAGGCGGGCAAGAAGGGTTGAAGATTGGTAAATGGGGACATGGGCTTGTATGTGTGGCCATTATAGGTTATTATGCTTTAGGTACTCAGTTGGTCGTCTTGAGTGAACGATGCAAGTGGGCAGTAGGCTAGGGGACGGGGGGGCTGAACAATGAGGTCAGGGTTCGAGGGTGAGGAGGGTCATATCTTTATAACTTTGAAGCATGGGTGGCTGGGGTTGGGATGAGTGAAGAGGAGCTTTCTGGGGCCGTTTCACAGCAATGACAAACATGTTCACATTCAAGGTTTTCTCTAGGGTTCTGTTTTACGCAGTTTATTAAATAATCCTTTGGAGTTCATACAACTTTCTCGTGTTGGCTTTGTTCCTGTGCTGTTTTGTTTCCCCCTTACTCCTCTGATCTTGTTGTTTCCTTCATAGTTTGGAAGGATGTACCTGTAGATGCTGGAAAAGCAGATGTGGCCTAACGTAGGTGCACCAGACTGCCAGTTGTGTAGGACACAAACAATGAGCTGTTGCATGATTAAAATAATGAGGTGGAATGCCAAGGGTTGCAATACACCAGTGAAAAGGCATCAAGTGTGGTCTAGGACAATGACGAGTGGCAGATATTGCTTTGCTGCAAGATACATACTTATTAGGGGTGATTTGGTGTTACTGAGGAAGAGGGTTTGATAAGGAGGTTTTGAGTACGGTTCTGACTAAGTCGAAGGGTGTTGCCAACATTCTGAATATGAGAGTAGAATATGATGTACTAAGATCAAGAAGGACGGTGTGTGATCCAAAATATTATGCTTGAGAGTGTATTTCTCAGATTGGCAAAAGTGTTTTGTGACTCCTTTGCAACAGATCTGCAGTCAGTGGGAACACAGGATGTATTGATTGGGGGTTATTCCAATGTCGCTTTAGAACTGGAGATTGATAGGTCTCACGGTTAGTTGAATGTCAGAACGTATGAATAACACAAATATTGGGATACTTCTTTGACTTGGTGGATACCTCAGGGTGACAGAATGCATGTTTTCTTTCAGGTGTAGACTGACGTTATTCAAGAATAAAGTATATTCTGGTGCATAGAAACTAGTTATAGGTGCTTGAAAAAGCTGAAAGAGGCGAGACCTATATATCAGATCATGCTATGATGTCAGTGGAAATGGATAGGGATAGTGTAAAATCATAGAGGAACCAAGGTTAAATACTTAACTTCTGTTAGATACACACATGCTTGAGCAATTGGAAGTGCATCTTACACATTTCTGTGTGAATAATATGGGCATGGTGTGTGACGGTGGTTGATTAGAGCAGGTACTGCATTTAACGAACAAATGAAATAAAACAGAGAGGAGATTGTAAAGGTGGCACCAGCAGTGGTATAGGAGCACACGTGACGGGGAGATTCTGAGGGTGCTGATATCTAGAGTCTCATTATATGAATTTTCATCTGAAAAAGCGGAACACGCTGTGGGCAAGACCAACAAATATTTAAGGGAGTATGGAAGAAAAGTAAGAAGAGATCAAATAAATTAAATGAATCTTGCGTAATCCTGACATTTGCGAATGTAAACGTGGAGATAGGAGCAAGCAAGACATTTAAGAAGCGTTTAAATAATGTTATGAAGCTTTGCAAAGTCAGGAAGTCGCAGGGTGCTGGAGAGGTCAGAGGCTGCTGGAGAGGTCAGAGGCTGCTGGAGAGGTCAGAGGCTGCTGCGGAAGAAATGTGTCAGTACTTACAAAGGTTAGAAGGCAGGGTTATATTTAATTAAATAAAGGAGGTTCTGAAGGGATTGTGAAAAGAGAAGATGCTGGTGTCTGACACTTCCCCTGCAGAGCTCCCTGGATTGTTACAGGATCAGCGGGTTGGTGAGGTGCATAATGAGGCCTTGGAGGAGAGCTTTAAATCCTCCCTCCATGAAACAGGCTCTTCCAAGTGTTATCCCTAGAGTAGGTAAGGGAAAAACAGATCGAATTTACATACCAATACCACTAGTGAAAAGCGAGGGGAAGATTTCAGCAAAGGTAATGGTGCATTTGATTTTGATTAATTTCTATCGCGCTCCAGACGAACCTAATCATATTTAGGCGCAGATGGACCATCAAATAGTCATAGAAAGAAACAGGAATATTAATATGCAGAATGAGCAGCAAACAGAGTCCATGGACGTAAAATCAAACCTCTCAGATGAATTAATTTAAATGAATGGGTCTTTAATCCTTTCCGTAATTGGGACAACGATTTCATTGCCTGTATTTCCAAGGAAGTCTGTTCCATATTTTGGGTCCATAGACTGGAAATCTCTGATCGCCCATAGACACAGAAGAGGAAGGTGGAATTCTCGAAATCAATTTATCATCAGACCTAAGCGAGCGGGACTGGAGGAATTTATGGATTGTGTTAGCCAGATAAGCAAGGGCCAGATATGAGCGGACTTCCTCGCCCCCCACCACCAGTCTGACTGCAGAATTGTGTGCGCTTTGTAACCATTGACATTCTGTAGCTGGAATACTTTTGCAGTAGTCCTCTTGGGAGTTGACCAGCACTCCGACCACTGCAGCCTGCTTATGTGATGGCACAGAGGGCAAGGCCTGTTGCAAGAGACGTAGGCTATAGAAAATAGACTGCACATTAGTGCTCACATGACCCTCACTGCTCAGATTCTCCTGCCAAATGCAGCCCAGATGTTCAATCTTAGCAGCAAAAGGCAGGTCTGTTCTCAGGAAATGGGGTACATAATGGCGCTTGCCTTGCCCCAATAGCTGTTTGGGGCCAAACTGCATTGCTTTGTTTTTATTATCATTGAGCTGCAACCAACCTGATGACACCCAGCTACTGGCCTCGTCCAAACAGCCCTCAACTCTGAGGAAAGACTTCTCTACATTCAGAGACGTCATTTCACCAAAATGCCTGGGGTAGCGGAATTGACATCACACGCCCCTTGACCTCTGATGATGTCATTTGACCGCACCCAAAAGTGAAATCACAGGAAGCGATGGAACACAACCTTTCACCCCTTGAAAAAACAGGAAGGCCCTCATTACGACCCTTGCGGAAATCAACCGACCGGACCGCCATAGCGTAAATAGCGTTTCCGCCATTGCACGATGGAGCAAAGTGCGGCTCATTCCGACCCATCGGGCACGAGCACCACGCCATGGCGGAAGTGCAAAGTCCGCGATGGCGGAAATGACCCTAAAACGGCCCACACCGCCGCCGTACGGCGCCCTAGGTGCAATACCGCCACCCATCTCAGCGGACACCGCAGTGAGCGCCAACCGGAAAGTATGGTGACCGTAAATATACGGAAACGGAAGTAAAAGCATGGTCCCGGAACGGGAAACATCCCGCCGTACACCTATAAAACCACAAATTCCACACAACCATTAAAAATACTACCCTGAGACACATCCCAACCCGTCATCCACCCTAGTGAAACCAAGAAAAATGGGAAAAGTAGCGAAGAAAGCATGCGACCGCAAGCGGCAGGTCCACTTCTCCCGTGAGGAACTCACCGTGCTCACAGAGACCCTCCAGGAGAATGCTGCCGCCGTCTTCTCCACGCAAATGACCAGGACGGCACTTGCGAACAAAAAGGCCATATGGGCCCTGGTGGCACAGCGGGTAAGTGCGGTGGGGACCGCACCCCGCAACCCACAGCAATGCAGAAAGCGATGGGACGACCTGCGGATACGCGTCCGTAGCATACTTTCTGCCAACCGCAACATTGCCACAGCTACCGGGGGAGGATCGGTATCACCCATCAAGTTGACCCCCTGGGAAGAAATCTGTGCCTCCACCATTGGAATGGAGAGCATAGAGGGAGTCGGAGGGATGGAGAAAGGAGTGCAGACATCCGAAGATTCAGGTAGGTGTCCCATATAAAACAATGCCAAAACCACAATGTCCAATCATGTGAAGTACCACGTGCCCACATAGTGCAACAGGAACACATGTCCAGGAGAACGTCCACATACATAGGCCTGATAGCACACTTTAAAACTCACATCAAATACATAAATAATTAAAAATCCTAAAAACACCCTCTACACGTGCAGCAGGCACACCCTAACTGCAGGCTGCCAAACAACTGCACCCTCACTCCACACACAAATGAAACCACCTCCAAGGCCCCGACCCAAATCACCCTCAGGTACCACCCCAATGCATGTGATACATTGCCATTCCAGTTCCCACAGACCCATTAATAACGCTCGCCCTCCTTTACTCCACCACAGGGTCCGATCCAAACGACGAGCTCCAGGACACCCCTACCAGCACACCTGCAAAGAGGGCCAAGACCAACGGCCAAAGACCCTCCACCTCAGCTGCACGCATCAAGACACGGCAGCAGCACAAATCAAGTGGCAGCACAGAGGAGGGAACTCCAACAGGCACCCCAGCAGCCAGCATGCCCACAACAACACCACCACAGGTCCCCCCAATGGATGCCACAGTAGGCACTGCTTCTGGTGGCAGCAGCACCATAGGTGACACAGCATTAATGGCAGCATGCTCCGACACAGAAAACGGGGATGTCGAAGTTACATCCATCCATGACCTGTCTCAATCCCCGTCTGTTCCATCCCGTACACCATGAGGATACCACGCAGGGGCACCCACAAGACGACGACTGGCCATCCCCCACAAGCCCTGTGGCAAGGCAACATGAGGTGATCAGCCACTCTGTGACACCACCGCAAATGGCCATGGCCCAGCAGAGGCAACAGTCCCTCGACCAGGTAATCGTGCAACAGCAGCAACTGGCCACGCTCCTCAAGGACCATGCCGATGAATGTGGGGGCACTAAGGCAGACATAGAAACATCAACTGAGACACTTAGGGCAGAAATGGAGAGAAGTACAGAGACACTAAGGGCACAAATGGAGAGTAGCACCGAGAGCCTGAGAGTAGAAATGGAGAGAAGCACCGAGAGCCTGAGAGTACAAATGGAGAGAAGCACCGAGAGCCTGAGGGGGGAACTGCATGCGACGTCCAAAGACGTATGTGCCGAACTTGCCGCAGTGCGCCGTGTGCTCACTGAGCTCTCACAAACCCTTAGGGACATGCATGGACGTGAGCAGGCAGAGACATCATCCGTTGCAAGTTCCGTCCAGGGCAGCCCCCAACGTAGATCTGGGAGGAACCTGCGCTCCACAGGCAGGGGTGCCCCTGATACCCGCAGAGGGGGCTTGCAATAGCGACTGCCCACTGACAATGAGCATCTTTGGACACTGGTGTTCGGGGGGGAGGTAGGAGGGTGGAGGGGGTGTGTTGGGCTCACTTGGGTGGCGGGTCGATAGGGTGTTTAACATGATATCACATATGCCATAAACAATGCACGATCATCCAATGAGATGTGTGGACATTGATCTTTGTGTACGAGGCCATTATAGGCGTACAGTCCATATTGTGCATGTTCCAGACACACACAGTGCCACGAGTCCCGTGTCCATGTATCAGCCACCAGGCGTGAGTGCTAGAAGCATGCATCTATGAGATGCTGATGAATGTCACGGCCCTCCTGTGCCTCGCAGACTCCTTGAGGTGCTGCCACATCCCCACCCTCATCATGACCATCATCAGGTGCTTGCAGTTCTGCGTCAGGGGGCATGGGCACATTTCTACGTACGCACATGTTGTGGAGCATGACACATGCCATGACCATCTTTGCAACCTTCACATGGCGGTACAGGAGTGCCCCGCCAGACCTGCTGAGGCAGCGGAAACGAGTCTTCAGTAGGCCGAATGCCTGTTCTATGACTACACGGGTACGTGAGTGGGCATGGTTGTAGTCCTCCTCATGCTGGTCCCGTGGGTTCCGGACTGGTGTGAGGAGCCATCTCTTCAGTGGATACCCGGCATCACCTGTATGTGGACAATAAAGGAATTTTGAGGAATGCCATTGCTACGTACGCACCCCCCCCCCTTCCAGGTCATTGCCGCATCACATACCCCACATCATCATGCATGAAATGAGACTCACCGAGTAGCCAGGATCTGTTCCCTGCGTGTCGCTCCATGTAGCGTGGTATTGTAGAGTTCCTCAAGACCATAGAATCATGGGTTGATCCAGGGAATCGGGCACAACAATGTGTAATGATCCTGTTGGAGTCACACACCATTTGTACATTCAGAGAATGAAATTGTTTTCGGTTGCGGTACTGGGCCTCCATGGCATGTGGGACGACCAATTCCACATGGGTGCAGTCGATGGCACCAATGCAACCCGGTATGCCGGCAAGTGCATGGAATCCCACTTTTGTGTTGGTAATTTCCTGCTCCGAGCGTGGTAGAGAGATGTAGTCGTCTGCGTGCTTCAGGAGGGCATCGAGCACTTGCAATAGTGTCCGTGAGAACAGTGGCTGTGATATGCCATGCAACTGTCCGACTGTGTGCTGGTAGGTGCCTGTGGCCAGGAAGTGGAGTACAGACACCACCTTCAGTAGGGGTGGGATGGCGGTTGGGCTATCTATCATGCTGACAAGGTCAGCCTGTGTCATGTCCACAATGGCGGTTATGGTGTCCCGGTCCAAACGGTAGAGGGTGTGGATCTGCTCATCAGTGAGGTTGAACGGATGTGCTCGGAGGCGTGGGATTGCGGGCTGCCTGCGTGGTGGTAGTGGCTGTGCTGGCGGCCCTTGCTGGCCCTGCCTTGCCCTCCTCCTCCTCCTGCGTCTCCGCCGTGCGGCCAGTTGTAGTTGGTGTTCGTCTTCTTCTTGAAGTTGGAGTACTTGCAGTGCTATCAGGTCCCCCAGGGCCATCATAGCTAGTCCTGCCGGTAGCATTTCGGAGTGGGTGTGGTTGTGGGAGGAGACTGGGTGTGCAATTTATGTGTTTTCAGGCTGTATGGCCTCCACCTGTGGTGATTCATTCCACCTGTGCAAGCTGCTCTCCCCTTTGGGCGAGCACGTCCCGCACACAACGCTGCAATTCGACGAATGGCATCTTGCTATTACAATCATGTATTTGTACCCGATGGCAGTGTAACATTGGTTGATATGTTCATTCGGCTATGGTCCCATTGTTTCACATACTATCTTTGCAGTCGCGAACAGACTTGTGAAGGGTCAGTGGAACGTAGTACTCGAGTAACGGTGGACCCTCATGCAACACTGTACCGAGGTTCACCGACGGTCGGGGCGTCCCATTTGTGAGTGAAGGCAGTTGCCATTTTCACTCACAGCCGCACTAGATGGATTAATTTGTGAATTCAAGCGGCCACAGATGCCTTTTCGACGTGATGTTGCAAATGAGGAATTCGAAGGGCGGCGCTTTCGGTTTTCAGCTAGCGGCGAGGAGATGCCCACAGGTCTGACTGCAAATATAATGTTCTATTGTTCAATGTCCTTGGGACAGGGGCCATGGCGAGGATGCAATGATTGATATGAATAGTTTGGGATGCGCAATAGCGACGTGGGCGATGAGGCCGGACGTTCCCAAATACATGTTACTTCACAACACTGGAATTACGGGCTGGGGCACAGTGGATTTTGCAGGCTGCATAACGCACAGACTCAATGGAAATTTCACATGTTATGTGAGTATGGAAACAGGCGTTTTCATTACTAGATGAGGGAATGATGTATGGATGCATGGACAGATGATTTGATACAGAGTTTGCCATGTACAGGGCTTCTTGGAATCTATCCGCCTCCCCTGCGCTATGTGATGCAGGGCTGCCATAGTGGGACCATCGTCTATCTGGCCTTGTTGAGCCCTCCCTGTCTCGACGCGCCTTCAGACACTTGTGTCTATGCACGTTACCAATCCCATCTGATGGATTCTGTTTTAACAGACGCATGCACAGGTACACTCGTTTGTGATAGTGTTTTCACCTCGATATGGATAGTTATGATTCGCAAGTGGTTTTTGGGTGGTGATGATCCTTTGGAGTGGGCTAGCATGCATATGGCTGTGGATTTGGTGTGATCATTGAAGTGAGTAATTCAAATGTAGTTCTGATGGCCATACTATTCTTTTTCATTTCATTTGGTTGACAGGTATCTCCTCCCCTTTTGCCACTGCCATCTGTATGCCACTCCTGCAGATGGATTTTACTCCCGACACCTGCTGCTTCGTGTTAATCAGTGGAGCAGCATTACGATCTTATGGGACGATCGCCAATGGACCACATGCCCTTACGCAGTACTAGTGGCTAGTAGCAACATTTCGGCCTTTCAGCTGGACTAGTGCCTCCCTATTGGGACGGCCCTGCGGTTCTAGGCGCTTCCATGTTGCCTTTTCGTACGAGAATGTAGCCCCTGTGTACCATGAAGGAACAGGGCGTCACACAAGAAGTAGCTGGTCATTTATTGCGGATGCAGCCCACAATGGTGAAATGTATTTTGGAGTTCATGGCCTAATGGCTGTATGGGCTTGGAGAATTTGTTGTGCATTAAATTTCTATTCTGATATGAACCGTGTAGCGTTCTTCTTTGCAAGTGATGTGGCATATTACTATTTGGGGAGCGATGTATTGTGAGGAGATCTGCATTGGGTTCCAGCTTCGGGGTATAGTTGCGTGGTACTGTGCTGGGCGCGTTTGCCTACGAAGCCCAGTGAGGTCAGGGATAAGGGCTGCCATTATGACTGTTTTGATGATGTCATGCTCAGGGGCGGGGGATTAGCTTTTGTGTAACAGATGCCGGTCAGCCAGTTGGATTGGTGGAATGATGTGATTATCGGAATATTGCTGGTCACAGGTGCCTGTGTTTGCGTGCGTTTCTTGGTGGGAGACTGAGGTCATGTCCATTTGTATAGCTTCTGTATTCGTGCCATCTGTGCCCTGCAGCTCCCATTGGGCCCTCTTGAGATTCATTTGTTCGTTGGCAGGCATGGATGACTAGTACATTTCACTGGTTGCATTGTGTGACTTCATTGCACCTACGGGGGGTTGTACAATGTGGCCAGGGAGCGGTGTACAGGCACTCAGTAGGGCCGTTTACGGTTGGTTCGCGATGCCGTACTTCTCACCATGGCGGAATGGTACTTTCCGCCGTGCTTGATGGCGTTAGGTGCATGTCCGCTAGGGTCAGAATTCGCGTACCGTTGCGCCATGGTGGTAATTACGGTTTGGCATGGCGCGCGCGTACTTGGTGCAGTTAGCGTTGGCGTTCACTACGGTGTCGCTAATGGCATCGTACTTTGCGGTGACGGGTCATGATCGCACCGAGCGCTATTCGATGGCGGTATTGCATTTCCGCCATCGTTTTTCGATTTCCGCCAGGGTCGTAATGAGGGCCGAAGTGGCTTCACATAGCATTGTTCCTAAGTACACTTCGAAAAATATGGTTACGATATCACTGTAAGATGATATACATTTAATTCAAGAGTGGTACTCCATATGTATCGTTAACATCAGTGTGTATACGCCCATATTATAAAATGACTGTGAATGCAAGCGATCGTCCAAGGCCAAGCGATAATGATGTGTTATTATATATTATTACGCCTAAGTGCTTTATATAGAACAAATATACATACAATATCACCCAACCTGTGTTGGTACTCATGTATCGACCTCAGAAGGATGAAAGGCTGAGCTGAGGTGTTTATTGTATAGAATTCCAGAAAGACTAATTATTTGTTATTGCTATTCTTTCTTATTTAGGGTCACTGCTCAAAGTGTTACACTTGTTGAACCCCCTGGTTTTTTTAAGAGGCCTGAACAAGAAAGCTAGCCACTCCAGAAACAAAGAGCCACATGGCACTGACCACAGCCCAAGAACTTACAAAAAAACAATTAAATTAAGCAAAAATATATGTTTTTTTGTTGTTGCATACCGCTGGGGTGCCAGGGAGTGTCTGTGCTCACAATGTGGATTAAATATTTTAAAGCTCAGTATCAACTCAGTTTTTCTTCTGGATTTAGTACACAACTATACCAACACCAATGCTGTAAAGCATGGCAATAAACAGTATAGAAAACTAACTATATAAGTTATATTTGTATCCATGGCCTGTGCACACCACCTTTGTATGCTGCTTCAGAGCAAAGTATTGAAAAGCGAACATCAGTAAATTGCCTTCTTTTGTGGCAGTACGTCTGAATGCAGAGGTGTTTCGTGGTGGCATGTGGAGGATGCACATTTAAAGGTTTTTCTTTTAGTTTAAAAAAAATATGTGATGGTGTGCTATGCTGTTGGTGGGCTGCCAGGCTACCCACACTGCATTTTTAAGAAATGAAAAGGGTTGGAGGCTGCATTCTCTTCTAAGATCCAGAGGCAAAGCTTCCTCAAGTAGTCATTAATGTGGGCAGATCACTGGTCAGCCACATCTGCACAGCTCTTTTTCACTTGCAGGACAGCTAGCTCTCTGTTAGGTTGTTGCCGCACAGGGTACATGGGTGATTTTGTCCTCACAGTATGGGTAAAATGTTCAAGCCCAGGACCAAATCACTTTTTATTCTGTCTTTGGATTAATGTGTACTAACACCAGCGCTGTAAAGTATGTTAATAGGCACTAGAAAAACAGTTTTGGTTAATAAATGTGATGCAGAATTGAAAGCACAAATAGCAATAAAGATAAGAAGCACACCTCAAAATGTCTGTTTGTTCCACCACATGCACACTAAAAATGTCTGGGGGGGTCATACATTTGCCACAGACCCCTCCCGGCTACCCAACACAAACAATCTGGCCCCCTGTAGTCAGGTTGTAAGATACATTTGGCTCTCTGGCAAAACCAGTTGTGCACCCCTGCTCTGGACCCAGCCCCTTCTATAAAAGTTACGGAAGATGAGGGTGTATGGGGAATCCAGTTTAAGGGAGGGAAATAATGTCATGGTTAGTGCGGAAGAATGCATCCATGGGCTATTGGATAGGATATGTTAGTATGTGAGGTCTTCTGGGTACAAGCTCACTTCTGAGAAAATAGAGGCAAAAGATCTGTCACCTGAGCCGAACCGGGGTGTGTGGCTTTACATGGTGCAAGGAAGGCTTCATGTATTTGGAAAGTGAGATAAGAAAGAACCTAAAACATCTCTGGCACATCATTTATCAGTTACTTCAAGGGTTCACACAAGTCTTTGCCAGGGGATCGACCGAGGCTGGAGACTTTTGAATTCCCTGATGTATCACTCTACAGCCAGGCAGGCGTCTTGAGCCAAATCTCCGACGGCCTGAGCGGAGGGGAGATGAGCATGTAGACGAGAAGATAGGGGGTGCATTGGACGAGCTGGACATACGTAGGACTACGATGAATTTATTTTGGCAAACATCATCTAATTAGATGGAAATCGCCAGCTCCGGGTTTCCGGAGTCACCCTAACAAGAAGAAAAAGAAGAAGACACTAAACAGTGACTACTTGCCTTGGGTTTTGCTGGGTTACTTATTGCTTGATAAAAAATAACAAAAGTTGATCACATCCATTCTAGAAGTAGGATGCAAGGGGGACCTGTTCCATTGAAGAATTGTTTTTCAAAATGCATCTGACGCCCTCTGAGGTACTCCCGAGTCATCAGTGAGTGGTGTATGCAACTGCCATTTTATTCGATACATTATGTTACTTGTATTTTTGGTTTTTCTATTTATCAATGAAAAAGCTCAAGAATTCAAAGACCATAAATAGAACTCGATTCACACACAAATAAGGCAGACTAGTAAACCTGCATGCGCTAAACAGTTTAACTTACAAACACAGCTTGTCAAGGGCATTGGGAAAGGCAGCCTTTTTAAGAGGTGTATTGAAGTTTTAGGTAAATTCCCCTCTCAAGCCATGCTTGCATAAGCAGGGGCAACGCCAATAGGTCTAGCTATGTGGAAGGCTATTCATGTTTTGGGGACGTGTCCAGTTGTGGCAAAAACACTGGAGAAGCTGCAGAAGAAGAATGACAAGACATGGAGCCGGCCAAGTGACTTCCATTACAGTAAATGCTAAGTGTTGCAGTGACTCCAATGTCCCTGGAACCGCAGAAGGTATTGCAAATGAGGGATCAGAAGGGAAGATGCAAAGCGGGTTAGTGCCATGGGCAGGGGGCACATGATTAAGGTGAGCAGGCTGCAGAAGCATGGGTATGGCAGAGCATGAGGAAAGGAAGGACAATTGGGTGGAGTAGTGGTACTTAGTATTGAAGAAGAATTAGGGGAAGATTGGCTGGGATATAGGAGAATTGGGAGAAGGCTCACTGCAGGGGAGACTAACAGGGAGGAGGAACATCTGAGGGAAAGCACACCAGCGAAGATGCAACACTGGGGTGAACAGAACAGCTGAGGTGAGTAATGAGGGTACAGGTGGGGGTGGTGGCACTGTGTGGGAAGTAGCAAAGGGACACATGAGAACTAGGACAAGGGAGAAGTGGGGAAAATTAAAATTTAAGGATGGAGCAGGGAGGCTGAGCACAGGCAGGAGGAGCACTTGGGAGGAACAGTGGAGGAGGGAGTAAAGGGATAGAAACATTGGGGATAAGGGCCACTGGGGAAAAAAGCAAGACGAGAGGGGAAGGTGCATTAGGGTAGGCGCACGGGGGAAGTATCGCTGGACTAATGCAATACTGGAGTGGAAAGAGCACTGTAGGATTAGGCACTGTGTTGTGCATGGGGGCACGGGGAGAGGGATCAATGGGGAGGTTTATCAGCTAATGGTGCTCAAGGGAGAAACATTTGGGAGAGAGGATTTGGATTGACGCATTGTGCAGAACGAGCATCGAAGAGACAGTACACTCGGGATAAGGGGCTTTACGACAGAATAGCAATTTGGGCAGAGCAGTGATAGAGGCTAAGCAATGGGAGAGGCGGCACCTGACGACCGAGATCGAGATTGGAGAAGGAAGGAGAACATGCATGGAAAGAGTACAGCAAGACTTTGGGAAGGAGCACTGAGGGATCGTGAGTTGGGAATGATCCTGCAGGAAGCATCACAGGGGAACTGGATTCAGAAGGAAGGAGTGGTTGGGGAAGGAACGTGTGGAATTAAGCAGTGGAGTGTAGAAAGGGCAGTGGGCAGGAGAGAACACTGTGGGTAAAGAAGCATTGGGGAATGAGGAGTGGGGAACGAGTACTGCGGGTACGTTAATTGGGGAGGGAACATGGGCAAAAGAGCATGGAGCATGGAACACTGGGGGAAGGAGAACTGGTGGAAGGATCACAGAGAAGAATAAGTGCCATGTGGAAAACAGTGAAGGTGAAAGAGCATTTGGGGAAGGCGCACTGAGGGGAATGAACACTGGAGAAGGAGAATAGGGGGAAAAGCACAGGTGAAGGAGTACAGGCGATCGCACACTCGAGAAGGATCCTTAGGGGTATCCCCCAGGGACAAAACAGTGGGTTCAGGAATACAGAGAGAAAAATGTAATGGGGAAGGTGCATTGGACAGAGGAGCTCTGGGAGGGTGGTGAAATGATGTAGACGCAGTGGGTGAAGGAGCACTGGTGGAAGGTGCACTGGAGAGGACACATTGGCAGTAAAGCACTGCAGGAGAACACTGGTGGAAGGAGGACAGGGCAGATGAATACTTGGGGAGGAGCACTGTGGCACATAATTCTTTGGAGAAGGTGTACTGGGAGTCGGGTAAGGAGCACAGAGGAGAAGGCACATTGTGGCAAGACCACTGGAATGAGGGAGCACTGGAGAAAGGAGCATTGGGGAAAGTAGCACTGGCAAGAAGTAGTATGGGGTGAATTGAGCACTGAAGTGGATGGAACGCACCTGGTGTAAGGAACACTGTGATGGAAGTAGTACCACGACAAAAGACCAATGGTCAAAGAATATTAGGGGAGGAAGGAACATGGTAGAATGGGTACAGGATGGGTGGAAGAAGGACTTGGGAGGAATAATGGATGAAAAGGACTAGGGTAGAAGCACTGCAGGGGGAGAACTGGGCAAAGGCCACTGGAGAGATGGGGCGCTGTAGGAAGGAGCACTGTGGGAAGCATCACTGTGGTGAGAATGGGGAAATGAAACTGAGCAGAGGGAGCACTGCGAGGAAGTAGTATTGGGAAGATGGGCCCTGTGGGAGAGGTGCATGGGGAGAAGGAGCACTGGGGGTGGGGGTAATGGAGGAAAGGAGCATGGGGAGGGTCACTGGGGCGAAGGAAAACTGGACAGAGGACATAACTGGAGGGGAGCATTGGGGGAAGGGACCACTTGGGCAGAAACACTAGAGAAGGAGCAGTAAGAGAAGGAATAGCGCAATTACAAGTGGCAACGAGGCCACTAGTGGGGAGAGACCACTGGTGGAAGAGCCATTGGAAGAATAGCACTGATAGAAGGGGTCCTCCCTCGTTGCTCCTCCTAGGGGGAACAATGGAGGAATCAAACCTAGTAAGATGCAGCACTGAAGTGGAAGGAGCACAGATGGGAGGAAGGTGCACAAGGGGAGAAGGAGCACCGGGGAAAAGGAGCGCTAGTGATGGAACCACATGGGACTAAATATGGAGAAAAATACCCAGTGGAAGGACCACTGGTTATTTAAGGAGCACTGGGAGGAATACTGAAAAGAAGAGCCCAGGGAGGAACAATTAGGGATAGAACACTCAGGAAGAGCACTAGAGGAGAAGGAGCATCCAATTGAGGAGCAATGGGAAGAAGAAGGAAGATGTTTGAAGGAGCAAGAAGAGAAGAAGACTGGAAATTTAAGGGAGGAAAACACAAAGAGCAAAAAGTGCACACGGACCACTCACTGTACAAGGTGGAGGTGCATAGGGAAGATGGAGGAAGAATGCCAAGTGAATGAGCACAGCTCGTGAGAGAACCCAGCTTATTTTGGGCACTAATGAGTTCATTATTCTCTGTGGTTAATTCTCTCTACATGTAATATTTTGGAAGACATAGTTTTACAGATAATAGGGTGTTATCTCTCCTCTGTGCATATAAAATGATTAGCCCTTTTCTTGTATAAAGGTCTATTCGTTTTTATTACTTTCTTCAAATAGAGAAACATACTTTTCTGATGCTTAATGGTTAGTGTATACTCATAAACTGTAGGATCAACATGTGTTATTGTATTAGTGTATGGATCATTTCCGTAAAACTCCTATGCTGTATTGCTTTCTGTTTTATGTTAACGCTGAGACAGATGTACATGTCATAGCCAAGTTAAGTGATCTGTCTCTGCCCACTTGGCCAACTGCTAACACAAGCAATATTTATTTCCAGACTATTATACAGTAACATGTCCTATCTGAGATGGCCCAGTATCTGATGTTGGACCTTAAATTAAGCTTTGAGATTGGACCATCGTGATGGTCTGTCAAGTGGACAGATGAGGACATATTTCTGAAGCAGGTCAAAAGCGTCAAGCAACAAATTGATTTTCTAGAAGTCGGTCTGTGTGCAAGGCTACCAGCAAGGTACACAAAGCAGAGATGTTTATATTTTGCATGCATGACTCGACCCTGATCCGAATCTTCACGTTCTTACTCAAGCTTACTAAATTAAATGAAAGTATTAAAGCTAAGTTATTGCAGAAGCAATTTAAACTTCGAAGATTTGGTAAATGGCTCTCGTCCATTTTGAGCATGTCCTCCCCAAGTCATTTCAGAAGTGGGCACTGTTCTTGGTGACATAGGGTAAACTGCTCGTTTTGAACATGTTGAGCATTTTTTATAATTTAATATCATTTTTTATGTTTTATTCACTTTTCATAGTTTATTCGGATAAAAACCATAAACCAACAAAGCATACACATTTGCACAGTCTAGTACGATAAAACTCCATATACAAAAAGTGCATTAAAGAGTCATCAATTTTACAATTACATTCCATTTAAAACTTGTTGATGTTTATGCATCCTCAATACGTTTTCACGCCTTGCTCAGGTATTCTAGGGAGCGCAGGTTCTGCTCGTAACAAGAACATAATAGCCGGGCGGCACTGGGTAAAATTAGCTTCTCTTAGATTTGGGATGATGGTGCATTTTCTAACATTATAACATGGGCAGAGCAACAGAAAATGTAAAAGATCTTCTTTTGCAGCACTGCACCCTGGAGAAACCGACGTCTGCTCATAACCTTGCCTTTTCCTCGGCCTATCTCTTAACAGCAAGAGGTTAAAGTTGAAGTGCGCCCCTGTCAATGCCCAGCGGTCTATGGGCTTGTTTCAGTGTCTAATAGGGCTGTATTGTGTCCACCTTTGTGAGGGGCAGGTGTTTCCTGTTAGATTCAAGAGAAAGCCCTATTGATTCACGACTTGTTGAGATTAGAGTGAGAAAGGCCCTATTATGCATTCTGCACTCAGCACCAGATAACAATCGAGCAGGACACTGTACATGTGGAGCATTCATCTGTCTCAGACACACAGGGATATATATGCAGTCAAGGTATTTTGCACCAGAAGGAGCTCTGCAGCAGGGATCTAACGATTCCGTAGATCAGAAGACTTCTTGGATTTGACCATATATCAAGCCAATGCAAAAAAAGGCGCTTTGTGCCAATCATCTCCAATATGGATTAGGCCCAGTTCAACATGTGGCGCATAGTTGGGATAGATCTGGGAAGCCCCAGCAACATTTTCAGGATATCATTCTCGAACACCTCAATGGCCAGTGTGTTTTCATTCCCCCACAGCGCCGCTGTAATTATTTATTATTTTAAAGATCTAATGGGGATCTTATTAGCTTTGCTGTCATATATATGCTTTTTCCCTGTCACTGTTTTCGAAAAATCAATGTCACACATCTGCCTTTATTTGTACATGATCCTACATAAGCACAAATGAATTCAATTTAAAATTAAATATGTAAGATATGGCAGGAGGTGCATATAATTCCCATTCACTACCTAAAATGTGTTCACTAAAGGTGCCCATGGAGAGATCTGGGCGTAGTTGGAGACTGCCACACATGGCATAAAAGTAATCTTGCATTGAGAAGTTGATAACAGTGGTATTTTTCTGTAGGTGTGCCTCATTTCAGCCCTTGGTGGCAATGCAGAATAGATATCATAGGCGGTTAGCATCATTGACAGATATATCTCTGTGTTTTCGCCAGTGCTCAGAATGCCCTCATAATGATAAAAATCATCTAGCAAATGTTGCGGACAGATGGTGAGCTCTACCAGTGACCAATGAAAATGCCTCATATAGAATGGACAGCATGCATTCCAATATTATCCCATCAAGGTGTGACACATGGCATAGCACTACTTAGGACCTACCTACAGTACATCTTTCTATATTGATGATGTTCACAAAAGCCTCTCTAGCATGACCCACACATTGTTGATGTGCAACTGGTTTTGTGTTTCCCATGCCAGTACACTGTGTGGCTACTGTGTATTAAGTAGTGGAGATAAGCATGCACTGAAGGCACCCAAGCACAATACAAACCCTTCTACTACTCTATCTTTGGTGGATTATTTGCAAGATTGCTGCTGAGATGCCCTAGCATCTGAGGTTGGATTCTGATCATGGACGTCGCTTACAATAAAATAATTGACCACTAAACAAGAGGTGTATGCTTTGCGCGTTGGCAATGGTGTCGCTGAGGTTCCATGCTTTCAAGGAGTGTTAAGAAGGAAGTTACTAATGAAGAGCAGAAATAGCACAGAAGTGGGAAAAGCAGCAAAGAGCGAGATCAGTTTCTTTCTGGCCTCAACAAAAATATCATAAGAGACTCAAGACTTCCAAAGAAGATATAGCTTCAAGACTCACTGTTTTCACAGATGGAAAGGAGACAGCTAGTGACATGTCTCTCCTTGGACTGAGGAAATCACTCAAAGGGGATATTTGTTTAGAGAAATAGTACACCTTTTTATCTACAAAAAAGCCAATAAGGTCGATTCACTGGCGATATATGTACTGCTTACAATTGCAACTAATATATTACGGTAATTAGTGGTTGTATACGTAACTTTGCTGGACTTCAAAACAACAGACAGGAAATTGAGCATGCCTGGTTTTCCCGGAGGCACGCTTCACTGCCTCCACACAAAGAAGCAGTGAATCATGTTACGACTAGACCAACATGAATAGTTACATTTGTGCATTTCTGCTTCTCAACTTGTCATTGGGTTTTGAGATTTTAGATTATATGAATCTTGTTACTTAAAAAAATAAAATAATACCTTGATGTGGTGCCTATTCAGCTCTCCACCATTCGAGTTTCAAATCAATCATTTATTTAATTTGAAGCATGTATAAACCTCACACTGGCTTAACGACTATGCCGAAAACAATTGACCGAAATGTTCTTCCGGACCTAATTATTACCCAGTGCTCCTTTCAAACGAACAACATAGAGACTAATCATGTATCGCCTTACAATCAGAAGCTTATTGGACATCTCCCCAACCTCAAAATTGAAATCAAATATACACAGGAGATATCTTGGTAACGCGCATAATTTAATTGTATTCTGAGCCTCTGGAATAACACATCATTTTTCTCATCTTGAGCTATTGAAGCGATTCCACTGTTCTGACAAGTCCTTGACTCAAAGTGTTGAGATATTTCTAGTAAAAAGAGTCAGCCTCATGCAGCTTCATAAGAAGTGAGTGATTACACAGCACCAAACCCTTAGTACACTTTTCGCCTATTGCCAGAAATATGATTACTCAATGTGCTCTTCAGATGATCTGTGCGGATTTTCCTGGGCACTTATTTCAATACGTCGACTGGCATGGCACTGACCATGAAGTTATGTATGGCCTGCCACACGTATGCAGTAATTAGAGCTGGAGCCCTATCCTGTGTCAGGGCATAAAGACATGCAAATTATTGTGGTTTCGTGGATGGTGCCTTAGCCCTGCACTTATTTACATGACAGTGTATAGACCACATAATTCGTCCCAATTTCCTTTAAAAATTGATCTCATGATTGGTTTCGAATTTCCAGAACTTGAGTTCACAAATGGTATGATTGTTTCACAGTTGTTCCACATAACTGCAGGGTTTTCACACTTGTTCAGGTGGACAATGGAAAACATTAGAGGAATGTTTAAAATGTTGCTGTAGTGTGAAACAATAACATATAGCCTAAAACAACAGAAACAAGTATGCTTTCCAACCAAAGCAGATTTTCTCTGTGGAAGACCCTCTGTTTTGACATTCTCGGAATGCATATGGGGAAACACCCATAGTCTTATCTGCATAACTATAATTTTAACATAATATTAACATCACATCATACACTACATGTGTGTTTGTCTCATCCCCACTTCAATGTCCATATTACTTGTGAATCCAGCCACTGCGAGTTAAGGGCTTTGTAATACACCTTATCTTGTTGCAGCATGGCTAACTGCATCAGTGGTTTAATCTATCTATATAAATAAAAATGTAAATGTTCGTTTGTTCAAAATCTTAAATCTCCGAAAGTTCTTCACCGATTGCTTTGAAATTTTGACACAATGTTGCATTCGAATAGGCGCGTGTTTTTATATACCTACTATACATAGATGTCACACCTGTAACAGGTAAAAACATGCTTTTTCTGAAAAACAGCACCATCTGTTGGACGTAAAAGCAACACATGCCATACTAAACATTTCACTGAAAAACAGCGCCATCTGTTGTACGTAAAAGCAGCACACGCTAAACTTACAGGGTAATTCATAGAAATTTGCACAAAAGTGGCGCACGCGACTGGCGCACAGCGTGCCCGTGCGAATGTGTGCGCCAGCCGCATGCGCTAAAATCGATTTCTGCGCACAGCGTATTCATGGATTTTCGCATCCAAAACCACTTGTGGCGCAGCGTGGCGCAGCGACCCTGCAGCAGCGCCAGTTACGCCCCCAAGAACGCCCTCGTGCAAGGAAAAGCCTTCAAAATCCCCAAATAATCGCAAAGGGCTGCGCTAACCCTGGACCAGTTCACAGGGCTGGCAAACAGCAAACGCCAAGCGGGGAACGTGTATTTCAGTGGTTCGCGGGAAGTTCCACACGCGATTGTCCTGTGTACGTGTGCATCAGGGGTGTGCAGGAAGTATCACACGCAAAATCAGCAGGGTACGTGTATTTCAGGGGTGCGCGGGAAGTATCACACGCGATTCCAGAAGGGTATGTGTATTTCAGGGGTGCACGGGAAGTATCACACACGATTCCAGCAGGGTACGTGTATTACAGGAGTGCGCGTGAAGTTCCACACGCGATTTCAGCAGGGTACGTGTGTTTCAGGGGTGCGCGGGAAGTATCACACACGATTCCAGCAGGGTACGTGTATTACAGGGGTGCGCGGGAAGTTCCACACGCGATTTCAGCAGGGTACGTGCATTTCAGGGGTGCGCGGGAAGTTCCACACGCGATTGGCCCGTGTGAGCAGGGTACGTGTATTTCAGGGGTGCGCGGGAAGTTCCACACGCGATTTCAGCAGGGTACGTGTATTTCAGGGGTGCGCGGGAAGTTCCACACACGATTTCAGCAGGGTACGTGTATTTCAGGGGTGCGCAGGAAGTTCCACACGCGATTTCAGCAGGGTACGTGTATTTCAGGGGTGCGCGGGAACTATCACACGCAATTCCAGCAGGGTATGTGTATTACAGGGGTGCGCGGGAAGTTCCACACGCGATTTCAGCAGGGTACGTGTATTTCAAGGGTGCGCGGGAAGTTCCACATGCGATTGGCCCCGTGCGAGCAGGGTACGTGTATTTCAGGGGTGCGTGGGAAGTTCCACACGCGATTTCAGCAGGGTACGTGTATTTCAGGGGTGCGCGGGAAGTTCCACACACGATTTCAGCAGCCCCCACTCATGTCTCCCACCACCCCCCAGCAGTGCAGGGGAAGCCTCCACCAGGCCCCCACTCATGTCCAACTCATGTCTCCCACCACCCTCAACCCCCAGCCACCAGGGGCAGCCTCCACCAGGCCCCCACTCATGTCTCCCACCACCCCCACCCCCAGCAGTGCAGGGGCAGCCTCCACCAGGCCCCCACTCATGTCCCCCTGCACCCCCACCCCCAGCAGTGCAGGGGCAGCCTCCACCAGGCCCCCACTCATGTCTGCCACCACCCCCACCCCCCAGCCACCAGGGGCAGCCTCCACCAGGCCCCCACTCATGTCCCCCTGCACCCCCACCCCCCAGCAGTGCAGGGGCAGCCTCCACCAGGCCCCCACTCATGTCTCCCACCACCCTCACCCCCCAGCAGTGCAGGGGCAGCCTCCACCAGGCCCCCACCCATGTCTACCACCACCCCCACCCCCCAGCCACCAGGGTCAGCCTCCACCAGGCCCCCACCCATGTCTCCCACCACCCCCACCCCCCAGCCACCAGGGGCAGCCTCCACCAGGCCCCCACCCATGTCTACCACCACCCCCACCCCCCAGCCACCAGGGGCAGCCTCCATCAGGCCCCCACTCATGTCTACCACCACCCCCACCCCCCAGCCACCAGGGGCAGCCTCCATCAGGCCCCCACTCATGTCTCCCACCACCCCCACCCCCCAGCAGTGCAGGGGCAGCCTCCACCAGGCCCCCACTCATGTCCAACTCATGTTCCCCTACACCCCCACCCCCCAGCACTGTGGGGCACCTGCCAGCAGGCCCCCACTCATGTCCAACTCATGTTCCCCAGCCAACATGTCATCACAATCTAGATCCCCGGTCCCTATGGTCAGCCTCCAAATGCAAAACACCCACCCGAGTATAGCATCCACCCACTCAGAAATGGCAATAACATGATAGAACTACAATTGCAAGTTTGGAAACGAACACATGTCCCTCACATACACCCAATGGCTGTCAGTGAATCTCAAAACCCATATCATGATATGCATGAAACCAATGAGATGATACTACACATTGAAGTTTGATCAAAAAATATGTATTAAAGAAAACATGAATTGAATCAAAAATAAACTAACAGAAATGGTAATGTAAAAAAAGTAAAAAGAAGCATGTCCATGAAAAAATGCAAAACCAAAAATCAGAATCCAAAGGAATGGTGTCCAAAGTCACAGTCCAGAAAAGAAAATCCAATGGGAAATTATAATTGAAAGCCATTGCTCCATGGGTAAATTGTAAAAAGAAAAGAAAATCCAACAGTGAACTATGTACAGGTGAACAAGCCAGGGTCCATGATCCCAACAAAAGAAATGAAACCTATCTAACAACACTACCTAATAAAAAATAACTATATACAAAAATGTGGCCCATTGTCCAAAAGGTCCAAAGAAAATGCAAAAACAAAGGAAATCTAACACTAACTACATAACTATTTACATGGGCAGCGGGCTAGTCCAACGGCTCACTGGATGTTGTCATGGGCCAGGGCATCATCGAACTCCTGTTCAATGGCTTGGAGGCGGGCATGTTCCCTGGCCCCGAGGTCTCGCAGGGATAAAGCAGTGTCCAGCTCCAACTCCCTGCAAAGACCCTCGAGGCTCTCAGCCCGCCTCAGCGCCCTCCGCATGGAGTTCTCCGCCCTGACCATTGTGAGCCGTTCCTCCTCTGCCCGCTGCCGCTCTGCACCTATTTGCTGGCCCAACCGCTCCCACACGGAAGCCACTCCCATTCCAGGGTTCTCCTGCCCTCCGGCCGATGCCTGCACCCCTGATGTTGATGGCCCCGAGCCATGATGCCTCCACGTCGAGCCTGCCGCTGCCTCCGACGCAACTGCCTGTGCCAGCACGACGGCATCCAGGCTGATGCCATCACATCCTCCATCTGCTGGGGTCCAGTTGCTGGTGTGTCCACCCCTGCTGGACCTCCGACTCCCGACTGTGGCAGGGATGGGATCCCCACCGAGCTGGCTGCATTTGTCGGGGCAGGTCCACAGGGGGCCCTGGTGGCATCTGGGCCGGAACACGGCATGGCGAACGACTGGTGCATAGTCTCCACAGAGGAGGAGAGGGTCGCCAGATTGGCCGACACATGTAGGAAACCCCCGACCATGGCCGTTCCCAACTGGGCCACGTCGGCACAGTGCTCTCCGTGATGACGTGCATGCTTCTCCTGGGAAGCACGCACCTCATCACGAATTGCACCTGTGCGCGATGCGACACCAATCCGGACCTTCTCCATACGGCCAGGGGTCCCCTCGTACGCAGGTGGAGGGGAGTCAGATGACATGGACATCCCCCCTACCTGTGGACGGGCCTGGGATGGGGCATCCCTGCTGGTGCATGGTGGTGCAGTCACAGTGTCAGGGCCAGTGACATGCACAGGCCCCTCCACGGCGACCTGTGCTGCCTCCTGCCCCTGCCCCTGGACTGCAACACTTGCACCAGCAGGGATGCCCCCACCAGGCCCCATGTGCGCCTCAGTAGCGGCCTCCTCCTCCTCTGTGGAAACCACCAACCTGGATGGCTCCACCCCGTCTTCCGCCGTTGCAAGCCCCTGTGGGGGCTCACCCACCCCTTCTGCTGCAGCCGTGGGGGCATCCCCGCCGCTTTGCTCCACAGAGCCGTCTCCGCCCTCTTCTTCACGTGGCGCTGTGTAGAGGGAGACATAGAACACAAGCATCAGGGTACTGTACAATGGTCCCCTAGACAGGAAGCAATAGCAGATGAGTGGCACTGTCAAAGATCACTTCCATCATGTCCCTCCACAACACATGGCTCAGTGCAGGTAAAACACATGCAGTAACAGGCAAAAATGGGAATGGGGAAGGGCCCATGGTGAATGGGGAATTACCACCCCGCCAACCTTGGAATGGGGTGGTAATTCCGCCATTCACCATGGCGGACCCCGGCATGGACCATGGTGCTAATAGCACCATGGTTTAGCGCCGGGGTCGTAATGAGGCCCAGTGTCTTCAGTCAGAAGTTTCTTCCGCTGTCTCCGCACCATTCCGAAAGGATCTTCCTCATCTTTCCGAAAATCGCCAGATAAAACAGAGGTATTTCATTAACAAATGAACTGAATAGAAAAATACAAAAGAAAGTTGAATAAGCTTACGTACCTGAAGTACTGCATGTTTCTCTCAGCACAGTTGTTTCCACGCTTTTCCTGAAGATTGCAGTTATTCCGTATAGTTGAACTTACGTTGTTTAACGTTTCCTCAGCTTAAGTAACCTCGTAGTCATCCGCAGCCATAAACATTTCAGAATTCTGAGAACCTGCAAAAGAAAAGTTAATTATTAGAAAAAGAGATCTCTCCAACGTAGGAATAATTACATGATATAAAGAATACAATGTTTTCTCCCAAGATACTTTACTCAAAGACATTTCCTGGAAAAGTATAGGCATTTTCAAGGCAAACAACTATTGAGTCCTCAGCATTCCAAGACTCCTTTGTATTCTATTTTCAACACGCCCCTGTAGAAACCAGGATGGAGAGCTCCACACATAATAAACACAGGTGAGAGGGGAGAATACCACAGTATATATATATTAAGGCAGCACCTTTTCACTAATTAGATGCAAAAGCCACTCTATTGTTGTTCTTATTGTTTTTACAGAAAAGGAATCCAAAAAGTGCCCAAGTACAGGTTCACAGGCTGAGAAGGCATTACGCTCCCGAGGAGTCCAGCTAAGTGTTACAATTTCTATCTTAGACCATTTGTGCAGAACATGGAGTCTTATATGCAGGACACTAAAGATGCTATCAACCAGATAGAAGGATTGGATTCTGATCCAGCATGGAATATTGGGATTTGTCTGGATATCCAATCTTTATACACTCGGAATCCACAGAGGGCTAAGGGTTGTGAGTAAACACTATTACATCGCACCAAGGACCATCCTTCTAGTAATTACTTTATTGTATGGTGTGTAGAATTGGCATTAACAAAAAAAAACAATTCCAAGGGCAATTTTAGATGCAGACAGGGTGCTGCTATTGTCCCCAATCTGGCAAACCTTTATGTAAACATGTCTGAGGAAACAATTGGCTATGCCAACGATAATCCATTCAAAGAGCAAATAATAAAGTGGCTGAGATATATCGATGATATTTTGGTTTCTTTGGAAAGGGACAGTGAGTAGTGTCAATACATTTGTTGAGTGGCTCAACTGACAAAATCAGGTTTTTTAAGTTTACCAAAAGTATGAGTAGTATTCAGAAAGAACAGCAGGAAGTATAAGGAGCACACTCATCATTTTGCACCAGCCCCCAGTGCGCCCATGGGTGACAAATATGCTGAAAGACGCCCACTTCACCTACACTGCAACCTACATGCTATATTAGCCTCAAATGCAGCAGTACCACCATGCAGAATTTACAAAACACAAGAATTCCTGTTTAAAGGCTTGCAGATGCTCACATTAATTAACCTAACAGCACTATAACTCATCAATTCATGCATTATCAAATGGCACAATGTAAAGCCATCCTTCAGGAAAATTACAGCCAAGTACACTTGTTTCACTGAACACCAGCTGCAGTGGGGATTTGTGCTGGCTTCAGGAATGCGCCTCGCAAACCCAGGAGCAGCTCAAGCCTTGCAGTAAGATAAGATTATTTTCTTTGAACAACAGTGAACTCTGGCAGACAAGCATTTTTAATTCTTCATAAATATGAGTAATTCAGAGCAGAACACCCAGGGCCCAGTGTTTTTTCTCTGGGAACGAAAGAAATGTTCACAAGTTCCAGACATCATTTGAAACATAATTGTAACAAGAATGGCTCAGCTCTGGCCAATGAACGCTGAGGGCCCAGGGGCAAAAAGCCTGCTCAGCTAAAACTAATCGGAACAAATTCACAATGCAACAATTTTAGAATTAGGTAATGGGGAGGAGCAGCCAAGCCAGCCCTCTGACACGAAGGTCCAAAGGTCCAATGATCAGGCTTCATATAAGGGCACTATAGGCCACCTACCACTCGGCAGCCAATCTCAGGATGAGATAGGTTTCTGGGAGCTGGTCCAATTTTGTGATGATAGCCTGCAGTGTGTTACAAAGCTGGCTTGAAAGCCAGTCTCTCTGAGATGGTGCCTGGATTTTCTCTGTGCACGAAGCAGTGTGTGTTCTTTTTTGCTGCCCAGAAATAAAACAGTTTGGACCATGCTGCTTCTTTCTTGGACTCTGCTGCATTTCCTTCTTGGGCAAAATGGGAGGTGTTTGGGCCACCCATACCCCGGGACCCCAGAAGCCCTGGTGGGGGTCCAACTTCTCCCCAACAAGTTGGTGCCCTCTGTGAGGCTCATTGCTCACTGTGAGGCCCTTGGTGGATAGGCACTGCCTGCACAAGCTCTGCATTGTGTTGCCCTCCCTGCCGCCGACCCAAGGAAGCTGTGGGACCCTCACCTGCACCTGAAGACCACCGGAAGATGCATTTACCGGGTAAAGGCATCGGGGCAACTTGGAAATACCCTGCTTAAGGGCAGGTGAGAGCCCTGCAGAAGAAGAGGTCCGGTGAAGCGACTTGATGGGGGGTCCTGTAGGAGAGCAAGTGTCAGTGCAACATAGGAAATGTAAATACAAGTTCAAGCAACCAGCAACATGGGCTTTGAGGGGAGAGTGTGATTGTGTGGGGTAACAATGGGCACATGTTTTAAGTATTAGGAAGTATTGTTGATCAGTATGTTGTAGAAATGTTCAATTGTATTGTCTAGATAGGGACTGGAGCTTTTGTGTGTGGGGAGTGTTCGGCCTTCAAGGTAAAAGGTTCTGGTGAATAACCAAGACTGTAGACTTGACAGGCTTGGACTGCAGAAGTATGTAAATAGATGTACACCTGTGAGTTGGGCGTTGTAGTCTGGATCATGGATGATGTATTCCCATAGTGATTGGTTAGCTGGAGCTATCCTAGATTGCGGAAGGTGTTTGACTGGTTAAGTCTCCTAGAGAGAGGCGTATCATTCGTGAGACGACGCTACAGGTGCAGTTTAAAACAAACACAAGGGAATAAAGAGAATACTCCACCCTGGTGGGTCGGAAGACATCTGTGGGGGGAGGTATTGTAAATAGGGCGGCGGGTGATTGTACATTGTCGCAAAATTTGGTGTATCAGTGGTGATCGGCACGTGAGTTGTAGTAGGCAACGTAGCAGAGGTAGTACCTTCTTGTGTTGATGAGCCTATTGGGTGGGGTAACGAGTCCCCACATGTTGGACGGAGTGCGGCGCTGATTGGTCTGGATGACGAAGACATGTACGGGGGTGCTTATTCCTATGAGTTGGCATTGTAGTTCGATGAGTAGATGAGGATTCCTGTTAATTGAGTGTTTTAGCTTGGTGAATAGATGACGGATTCCCTTGGGAGAAGGCTAGAGTCTGCCTCGCATTGCGGAAGATAGTTGGCTGGTTAAGTTCCCCTGTTGAGGCTGCATATCACACGCGAGGCAACGCAGCGTTTGCAGACTGACTGTATTTGAAAATGATTAATGGATACTCCACTGCAGGTGAAGTGGGAAGACAGCTGTTGGGATTGTGGGGTTTTAGTTTGGGATCTTTTTGGGGTTTCGTGTGGGGTTGGAAGCAATGGGTTATTGTTCTGTGTATGCACATTTGTCTGTTCATTTGTATTGTGTTTTTAGTTTGGTGACATCACCTTTTAGATTGATGCATATGACACAGAGTTTTGATGGTGAGGAGCTAGTGGTGTGGATTTGGAGAGGAAGAAGAGGTGACCCAGAGACAGTGTGCTCAAGGCACATGCGCAAGATTGAGGGGGTGCCAGAGAAGGCAATGGTTTGGTGAAGATGGGCTTACATGGAGTACACTGGCTAAGGTGCAGAGCCAAGAAGGCTCATAGAAATTTTAAAATGTTAAATTATCTTCTAACTTTTTCTCCCTGAACAGTGGACTATCGAAATTCTCAACTTGAGGTGAGGTAAAAGATATCACATAATAGAGAAATTACTCCCCTTCAACTGTTATGTAGGACATAGCCCCCATGCCAAGATAAATTAGTATACCATAGTGTACAATGGTTCAAAAGTACTGAAGAAAAATAAATAAGACCATAGCCACCCACAGGCAGCTTCTCCAGAAGCGTGCAGCAATTGTTAATGACACACATACATAGCACTTACACAGGAATGAAGCTGAAAAAGCACCTGGCTACAGATGAACTGTGGCGCATGATGGAAAGGAAAGTGGTAAGGCGTCAGCAGATGCTGAACCAGCACAACCAGAGGGAAGAGGGGTCTCAACCTTCTGCACATCGGGGAGTGTAATATTTGATGACACAGATGGTAAGCAAGGAATGCATTCCATGAGAGAACTGAAAGCAGCAGCAAGGACAGATACAAGGATCGCTTCAGCAGACACTTCAAGCACCAACACAGGCACAGTCACTACTACAGGTACAGACACAGACACAGACACAACAAATGACAGCACCACTAACCCAGGACTTAGAAGCATCACAATACAGGGGGACTGCACAGCAGTCAGCACACATACAGAACACTGACACAATAGCAACAGTACCGGTTAGATGACTGGGAGGGGTCATCTTGGTGGGGAACAACACTTTCAAAGGAATTGGATTGATATTATACTGTTAATAGGACAGCCCCCAGACAAACTTGATGTGTCTCACACGCACACTCAATCCTGCGGAGGACAATTGCATAGGGGTGGTGATGGGTAACAAAACATTTTCTTTCCTGTGTGACAGTGGGGAGACTAGGCCATGCGTTAGGGAAGGGACATTTGTGACATCATGAGCAGACTGGATATGACCACTTCATTCACAAACAAAGCCATAACTTGCTTAACACCAAGCATGCACATGCTGAAAGTAAGGAAGATTGTTTAGGCATATTGGGGGTGCACGGTACAGAGGGGGGTGCGTAAAGATAGTGCATTGCAAGAGAGTAAAATCAGCTACATTCTGAGCGCACATCTTTCAGCAAGGATACTGGGCTCATGCATACACAAATGAGACACACAAGGTGGAGAAAGGTGCACTTGAGGGGGGAGGCGTGCCTTTCATTGACGGTTCACTATCGATCACACTGATGAGGTCAAGAGGTTAGGAAATTATGTGTTAAGACTGAGGGAAGGAAGGACGAGTGAGAAGGTTGGGGGTGCACGATTGCCATCACATTATTAAGCCCACGCAGCAAAACTAGTTGCCCATGCACACCGACACAGGAAGAAAAGCTAGTTGCCCTCACAATTGGTACTGGAACACAGCACAGAAATTGGAGGAGAGACACACTTCCTGAAAGGAGTGAGGGACATGGTGATGGGAACAGGGTACAACAATTCACCAGAGAAACCCATTATGAAATTTCAAGGGGCTGCACCACAGGAGGAGATAACTCTGGGTAGAGGTGGATGATCCATGTTCCCAACAGACACCCTCTGGTGACAAAATAACACAGTGATAGTAGTAAAGCCACTAGCGCTTTTGTTAGGCGGAAACCTGTGCAGTTCCCTCTGGGACCACTGCAAAAGATTTAGGACTACAGGCGTTTGGCGGTGAACCCACTTGGTAGCAGTCTGCACCACAGAGATTCACTTGGTAGCTGTGGCTGAGCAGTCAGACTTCTCTCAAGAAAAGTTGAGCAGTATGTGGAGTATACAAAATAGGGCAATCCTTCACAGCAAGACAAGCAAACACGCAACGAGGCTTAGTGTAAGGATATTAAGGTATTTATTTATAACAGAACATCTATGAAAAACACTATGGCACTATCACGGCAAACAAATCAAACACAATTACTCTACGAAGAAGAAACCGATCAATCCCCCTAGCAATATCTCGACAACTCTAGGTTCTACCGGTACCACTTATTTTCAGACAGAGGTGTATACCTCAACCTAGATGACACTCGAATATTAGTTAGGACGGGAGAGAAAAAGATAGGCAGGTTACGAAATCAACGCAGTTCAATACTTTGCGGGTAAAATGCACGGCAAGAAGGCAAGAATCACAATAGATCATAAAGTTCAGAGGCCAGGCCCACTCGGAGAGAGGCAAGGCGCGATGTCCCAAAAGTCTCTAGCGGAGATGCATTCAAGTCTTTGTAGCAAATTGTTATTGGCAGATTGAACCAGTTCAGAACTATAAATGAGAAAAGCTTGGAGGCGACCCAACGGAAAGGAGAGGATTAAGACACCTCACTCAATCTGATCGAAAGGGAAGCCAGGCGGACACGGTACCTTGTTGTGGAGGGCAGCTCCGGCGGGGGCAGTTGTTCCTGGTGGTGGATGCACGTCGGATCTTTGCCAAGAGTAGAGAGGTTCTCGTCGTCGAAGAAAAGTGAAGTCCGGTGCACCACCAGGGAAGAGACCAGCCGTGGAGTGCTCCGTCACAAGGCACCACCTTTTGGTCGCGGTACAGGGTTAGTGGCTATCCGGTTGCCGAGGTGCTCTGCACGGGCAATTCGACCACTGCGTCCTGAGGCGAATAAAAAGCAAAGGGGGCTGGTTGTTCCCACCAGCCAGGGGAAGAGACTCTCCGGCAGGGAGATCTCCTCTGTCGTCGGGAAGTGGTGAGTCGGCTTAGCAGGGCTCCACCGGAGGTGTCGTCGTTGCAGGTCAGCTCAGCGTTACCCTCGTCAGATTCTTAGGTCCTGTGGCGACTTCTGAAGATCCAGTCCCAAAAGCCCTGCTTTTATGCAGAAAACCCCCATTCATTCAGCCTAGCTGTCAATCAACACATGCTAAGTGGTGAGCGGGAAGGCTCACCACTTGGGCCAATCACTCCAGAGTGCGACCGGAGTTGGCAAGGCAACTCGGTCCAGGGTGCCTAAACCCCCTCCCACACCCCTGTGGTAACCCAGACAGAATGGCACCACTTTGGAGGGTCTCTGTCCAGAGGCCCGCCAAAAGTGGAACAAAGGGCTCAACCTTTGGTTTAGGAGTCACAGAGACGAACACAGACGCCATTTTAAAAACCGAGTTCTGGCAGAAAATACCATCCGATAACTTATTTAAGATAAGGAGACCGGTGGTACGTTAGAGATTAACGAGAAAAAGGGTCAATCTCCAACAATGGGACGAATCCCATAGGGTTATGTTCGGGGTCGAACATAACAAGTAGTTTCCACTGCCACCAGCCAAAACTCGACGAGGGGGGACGGGACAGTGCCCCCTCGAGTAACAGATCTAGGAGTAATCGAATTACCCCTACTAGTACGTCCACAATAAGATGGTTTGTGCTAGTTCTGTTAGTAAATTTAGGTCTAGTAAAGCCAATGGTGACTTTACATGCCCGGGGAGACAGTAGTCAGTCCCCGGGTATGGAGTCTATGTTGGGGGTCCGCTAGGATGCCCCAGTGTTACGGCACGTAGGGTGCAGTGTAACACACATAGAAAAAAACATATGAGACCCTATGGAGTAAAAGACCCCATAGCCCATAGAACACATTGACATTCGAAGGAATTACACACATACATGTCCTAGAGTGGGAGAAAAAGAGTCTCACTCTTGGCAGGATGGAGAAAACAAACTCCCGAAATCCAGCAAAGCTGCTGGGGGACTCACTAGGTTAGGAAATTCAGCCTAAACAGAGAATTCTCCCTAACACTCGCCCCCCCCAGACTAAGGGACAGGAGGATTTAATCCACTCCTGGATGAATCTCATATCTCTAGTCGATGACATACATCCTAGAGAGACCATCAGGATTTTGGTGGTGACATCCTGACCTGTGCTCAATGGTGAAATCAAACCCTTGCAGGCAAATCCACCATCTCAATAGTTTTGGGTTTTCCCCTTTCATTTGCATTAACCATCTCAAGGGTTGGTGGTCAGTCTGAATGACGAAAGTAGAACCATACAAGTACGGCCTAAACTTCTTCAGAGCCCACACGATAGCAAAGCACTCTCTTTCGATTGTTGCCCACCTTGTTTCAGGATCCTTCAGCTTGCGGTTGATGAAGCAAACGGGGTGCTCCCTACCTTTCCCATCCAGTTGACTGAGTACGGCACCTATTCCTACATTTGAAGCATCTGTCTGCACAATGAAGTGTTGGCGGTAATCAGGAGCTCTGAGTACTGGGGCTTGGCAAAGAGCCTTTTTCAGGTTTTCAAAAGCCTGATTGCACTCCTCGTTCCATTTAACCTTTTTAGGAAATTTGGGCGAGGAGATGACATTCAGTGGAGAAGCTATGGTCCCATAGTTCTCTATGAAATTCCTGTAATACCCAGTGAGGCCTAGGAAGGCCCTCACCTGGGTTTGAGTAGTCGGCGTTGTCCAATTTTGCACAGCTTCAATTTTACTGAGCAAAGGCCTTATTTCTCCACCGCCTACCTCATGCCCAAGATAGACTACCTTACTCTGTCCAATTTGGCATTTACTCGCCTTTATGGTCAGATTGGCTCGTCCAAGAGCCTGCAAAACATCTCTCAGGTGGGTTACATGTTCTTCCCAGGAATTGCTGAACACTGCGATGTCATCCAAGTATGCCATGCAGAAGTCCTCCATTCCATTCAGAACCTGGTTTACCATCCGTTGAAACGTAGCAGGTGCATTTTTCAATCTGAAAGGCATTAGCTTAAACTGGTATAAGCCAACGGGGGTAGAAAATGCAGTTTTCTCCTTGGCATGGTCTGTCAGGGCTATTTGCCAATAGCCTGACGTCAAGTCAAATGTGCTGAGGAACTTGGCGGCGCCAAGTTTATCCACCAACTCATCTGTTCTTGGCAAAGGGTGGGCATCAGTCTTGGTGACTGCATTAAGAGCTCTATAATCCACACAGAATCTAAGTTCTTTAGACCCGGCCTTTGGTACTAACACAACTGGGCTAGACCATGGGCTAGTAGAGGGCTCTATTACCCTGAGATCAAGCATCTTGCTGACCTCACCTTTGATGTGGGTTCGTACGTTTTCTGACATGCGGTATCCTCTGCTTCTGACTGGCAGACAGTCACCAGTGAGTATGTCGTGCTGGCCCCAAGTGGTCAAGCCTGGTGAAAGCGAGAACAGAGGGGCAAATTGATTCAACATCGATTTGCACTCGTCTTGTTGCTCGGGTGTCAGATTGGAGGTGAGATTTACTCCTTCAATTTTTTCATCTAAAGGCAAGCCTCTGAGGAGATCCGGAAGAGCTTCACTCTCTTCTTCTTCCTCGGATGATGCTTGAAGCAACGCTCCTACATCAGGTCGTGAGACATACGCTTTAAGTCGGTTGGTGTGAAAGACTGTCAGAGCCTCCTTGGGATTGCCCAAGTCCACCAGATAGTTAACCTCTCCGAGTTTACCCACTACTCGGAAGGGTCCCATCCACTTATCTTGCAAGGCCCTCTGCCTTGTTGGAATCATAACGAGAACGAGCTGGTCTTGAGCGAACTCAACCATGTTAGCCTTTTGTTCGTGCCAGTGCTTGACCAATGCTTGTCCAGCTTTCAAGTTATCGCTTGCTTCCGTCATCATGTGCGAAATTCTCCTCTGGAGACCTATCACGTAGTCAGTCACTCTGACTGGCTTGGGGGAAGGAGCACTCTCCAACCCCTCCTTAATCAGGGCCAATGGACCTCTGACGGGATGACCATAGAGGAGTTCGAAGGGCGAGTAACCTACGCCCTCCTGAGGGACTTCTCTATAAGCAAAGAGAAGGCATGGCAGTAGAAGGTCCCACTTGCGCTTAAGGGGTTCCTCTAAAGCACCTATCATGCTCTTCATGGTTCGGTTGAACCGTTCTACCAACCCATTGGTTTGTGGGTGGTAAACCGTTGAGAACTTGTAAGTAACTCCGCAGGTTTTCCACATGGCTTTCATGTAGTGGGACATAAAGTTTGACCCCCTGTCAGAGATTACTTCCTTCGGAAACCCGACCCTAGTAAAAATACCAAGGAGGGCCTTAGCCACAGCCGGAGCTGTAACAGTCCTCATAGGAATTGCCTCAGGATACCTAGTAGCATGATCTACTACAACAAGTATAAACCTGTTGCCTGAGGAGGTTGGAGGATCAAGGGGACCAACGATGTCAATCCCTACTCTCTCAAATGGGACTCCCACGACTGGGAGAGGCACTAAAGGTGCCACATTCTTGGAACCAACCTTACCAGAGATCTGGCAGGTGTGGCAGCTCCTGCAGTGTTTTTCTACTTCGGCCCCCATCTTCGGCCAATAGAAGTAGAGAGAGAGCCTTTCCTTAGTCTTCTTGAAACT
The DNA here is from genome assembly GCF_040938575.1 of Ambystoma mexicanum. Lineage (NCBI taxonomy): Eukaryota > Metazoa > Chordata > Amphibia > Caudata > Ambystomatidae > Ambystoma > Ambystoma mexicanum. The sequence continues at coordinate 1,081,547,237 of NC_090937.1, read as the reverse complement.
CAAGTGACCAGCCAAAGGAATCTCGTGGGCTAACTGCAAGAACTGTGGTCTGTTCTCTTGGGGTACTACAAGTCGTTTGTAGTCTCCAGGTGCAGACTCGGTCGGTTCACTGCAGAAGAGGCCATCTTCCCAGTGCAACCTGTATTTCCCAGGCTCTTGCCCTTCAGCCTGAGCTTCTGCCTGGTGGCGAAGACCTTCCAGAGTTGGACATTCTCTCTGTCCCTTACTGAAGTCTGCCCTGCTGGGTCGACCTTCTGCCAGTAAAGACTGCAGTTCAGGATGGTCAACAGGATCCAAATCTCCAATGAGTTCCTGGCCTTCCATTAGCTCTTCCTCAGAGTCTAATTCTACCACACAGGGTTGTACCACCCTCTCAGCCTCGGCTGGAGGTGGAGTTACGGGTGTAACTGTGGACAACCGCAGGGAAGTCCGTGTTGGCTGCACTGGAATGCGGGCTGCTGGTTTCGGGATAGAAGTCTTAGGTTTCCCTTTCGCTTCTGATTTCTTGGAGACAGCGGCCGACAATTCCAGTGGAGCAGGAGTGATATCTTTCTTCATCATCTCCTGGAGAGTACCGCGCATGGTCCTCTCTCTTGCAGGTCTGGTTAGCTCCTGTAACCGTTTACTAGGAGGTCTGGGAGTATGCGATACAACTCCGAGAGTTTTCAAATCGTTACCCAACAGTACGCGTCCTGGTACCTCACTCTGTATGCTGACAGGTATCTTCACAGTCATGTCGTTACACTGGATGGGAACTGGTAATTGGGGAAGCATCTGCACAGGCCCTCCAGCTAACTTGGTGAGGCGTTTGGGTGCCTTAGCAACATCCTCAGCCTGAAAAAACGATTTATCCACCACAGTTATGCTGGCCCCAGTGTCCCTAATGGCAGAAGTCTCCTGACCATTCACCTGGACACTGTCCTTATAATACTCTTTAGTATTATCGGGGATAGAATTATAGACATCTAAATTCTGTTGTTCCCACAACCCCAGAGATACTAAAGAAACGCTGGCTGAGACTCCAATGGGTTCGTCAGCTAGCAGTAGAAAGTTTCCACTTGCCATTTGGACTTCCTCCTCTGGAGCGATGGCTAAGGAGACAAGCTGGACCCCTGAAGGTTTACCCTTACATCTGGGATCTCCTTTCACGTGGTCAGTCGAGCCACAAACAAAGCATTTACCAAATGCTTTCTGTAATGGTGGCTTGTTCTGACCTCCTTCTGGTTTGGCACCAGAAGGCACACTATTCTGCTGTGGTTTTCCCGGTGGCTTACCCTTCTGGTTTTGTTTGGGGCCCTCTTTGGAATGTGAGTTATTAGAATTCTCTTTTGAGTCTTTTTTAGGCTGTTTTCCCTCATCCTTTTTCTGAGTTGCCCCAGAATCCTTATGAGTAGCCCTGCTGGCAACCCACAAGTCAGCAGCCTTAGCTAGCTCCCTGGAATCCAATTCCTTTGAATCAGCCAAGTGCTGTCTGAGCTCAGGAGAACAGGCATCATAAATAGACTCCACCATAAAAAGATTCCTCATACCCTCATAAGTGTTCACTTTGTAACCCTTAATCCATCCCTCTAAGTTTTTCAACCCTTCACTCACCCAGGTAGCCCAAGGGGTACCATCATGCTTTTTGAGGGTTCTAAACCTCTTAAGATACTGGGAAGGGGTCTTCCCGAATCTAGCTATTAAAGCTAGTTTCACACTTTCGTAATCCGTCTTATCCGCCTCCCCCAACTCCATTACCACATCAGTCGCAACAGGAGGGAGCCTAGAGAACAACCAGGGAAGCAAAGCATTCCCGGTGATGTCCCGGAGCCCATGATTGTATTCAAACAGTTTAAACCAATCCAACACATCCAATCTCGGTTCATACATACCCACTAATTCCTTCGGCATCCGGGGTCTTTTGGGACTGGAGCTCCTAGAGGAACCAGAGGAGAGAGAAGCATTTTCCATAGACAACTTTTTCATCTCTAACTCGTGATTACGTTCTATTTCCCTGAGACTTAACTCAGCTTGCTTCTGCTCAGCCTGGGCATTCATCCGTCTGAATTCGAGCTCTTGGTTTCTTTCAGATTGAGCCAAGAACCGTTTGTATTCTAGTTCGAGCTTCATTTTTTCAAGTTCAAAAAAATCAGGGTTACTTGTGGGACCTGGTATGGGCCCCGTAGGCACAGCTGGTAAGGCGGGTAGAGGAGCAGGGGAGACAGTTTCGTTAGCCTCGCCGTCCTCGTCAGCCTCTTCATCGCTATCATCAGAATTACGATTCAGATCAACACCATCACTGTTATCTACAGTCGCTGGGGAGATTCGTTCCTCTGAACCAGTACCCAGACTTTGGTTCGCCAGCAATCTCTCGATTAGTTCTAACTTCTTGCCTCTTACAGAAAGATTCGCTTGCCTACAGAGAGCTCGCAAACTCTCAGTATTTTCACCTGACAAGGACTCTTGACTGTAAGTTTCCATCGCAGACATGTTTTTTGAAAGTTGCTTTTTGTGCAAAGTTTTTTGGTTAGTTATCCTACAGTGTCGAAAAGCACTCTAAACTGTATACTCGATACAAATCCCACCGCTGTACACCAGTGTTAGGCGGAAACCTGTGCAGTTCCCTCTGGGACCACTGCAAAAGATTTAGGACTACAGGCGTTTGGCGGTGAACCCACTTGGTAGCAGTCTGCACCACACAGATTCACTTGGTAGCTGTGGCTGAGCAGTCAGACTTCTCTCAAGAAAAGTTGAGCAGTATGTGGAGTATACAAAATAGGGCAATTCTTCACAGCAAGACAAGCAAACACACAACGAGGCTTAGTGTAAGGATAATAAGGTTTCTTTTTATAACAGAACATCTATGAAAAACACTATGGCACTATCACGGCAAACAAATCAAACACAATTACTCTACGAAGAAGAAACCGATCAATCCCCCTAGCAATATCTCGACAACTCTAGGTTCTACCGGTACCACTTATTTTCAGACAGAGGTGTATACCTCAACCTAGATGACACTCGAATATTAGTTAGGACGGGAGAGAAAAAGATAGGCAGGTTACGAAATCAACGCAGTTCAATACTTCACGGGTAAAATGCACGGCAAGAAGGCAAGAATCACAATAGATCATAAAGTTCAGAGGCCAGGCCCACTCGGAGAGAGGCAAGGCGCGATGTCCCAAAAGTCTCTAGCGGAGATGCATTCAAGTCTTTGTAGCAAATTGTTATCGGCAGATTGAACCAGTTCAGAACTATAAATGAGAAAAGCTTGGAGGCGACCCAACGGAAAGGAGAGGATTAAGACACCTCACTCAATCCGATCGAAAGGGAAGCCAGGCGGACACGGTACCTTGTTGTGGAGGGCAGCTCCGGTGGGGGCAGTTGTTCCTGGTGGTGGATGCACGTCGGGTCTTTGCCAAGAGTAGAGAGGTTCTCGTCGTCGAAGAAAAGTGAAGTCCGGTGCACCACCAGGGAAGAGACCAGCCGCGGAGTGCTCCGTAACAAGGCACCACCTTTTGGTCGCGGTACAGGGGTAGTGGCTATCCGGTTGCCGAGGTGCTCTGCACGGGCAATTCGACCACTGCGTCCTGAGGCGAATAAAAAGCAAAGGGGGCTGGTTGTTCCCACCAGCCAGGGGAAGAGACTCTCCGGCAGGGAGATCTCCTCTGTCGTCGGGAAGTGGTGAGTCGGCTTAGCAGGGCTCCACCGGAGGTGTCGTCGTTGCAGGTCGGCTCAGCGTTACCCTCGTCGGATTCTTAGGTCCTGTGGCGACTTCTGAAGATCCAGTCCCAAAAGCCCTGCTTTTATGCAGAAAACCCCCATTCATTCAGCCTAGCTGTCAATCAACACATGCTAAGTGGTGAGCGGGAAGGCTCACCACTTGGGCCAATCACTCCAGAGTGAGACCGGAGTTGGCAAGGCAACTCGGTCCATGGTGCCTAAACCCCCTCCCACACCCCTGTGGTAACCCAGACAGAATGGCACCACTTTGGAGGGTCTCTGTCCAGAGGCCCGCCAAAAGTGGAACAAAGGGCTCAACCTTTGGTTTAGGAGTCACAGAGACGAACACAGACGCCATTTTAAAAACCGAGTTCTGGCAGAAAATACCATCCGATAACTTATTTAAGATAAGGAGACCGGTGGTACGTTAGAGATTAACGAGAAAAAGGGTCAATCTCCAACAATGCGACGAATCCCATAGGGTTATGTTCGGGGTCGAACATACTAAGTAGTTTCCACTGCCACCAGCCAAAACTCGACGAGGGGGGACGGGACAGTGCCCCCTTGAGTAACAGATCTAGGAGTAATCGAATTACCCCTACTAGTACGTCCACAATAAGATGGTTTGTACTAGTTCTGTTAGCAAATTTAGGTATAGTAAAGCAAATGGTGACTTTACATGCCCGGGGAGACAGTAGTCAGTCCCCGGGTATGGAGTCTATGGTGGGGGTCCGCTAGGACGCCCCAGTGTTACGGCACGTAGGGTGCAGTGTAACACACATAGAAAAAAACATATGAGACCCTATGGAGTAAAAGACCCCATAGCCCATTGACATTCGAAGGAATTACACACATACATGTCCAAGAGTGGGAGAAAAAGAGTCTCACTCTTGGCAGGATGGAAAAAACAAACTCCCGAAATCCAGCAAAGCTGCTGGGAGACTCACTAGGTTAGGAAATTCAGCCTAAACAGAGAATTCTACCTAACAGCTTTTGAACACAGCACGGGCACAAATGCATTAGCCAACACACATAGGTAAAGAGGTCATTGCTGCACAAATTGGAGAATAATGGTTGTATTAAAATTTGGGAGTAGATCATGATGGGAGAAATATTTTGTCTAACTTCAACAGTAATGAAAGTAGTGGAGTATTACAATGCTAGACTTAAATAAATGAGTAGTTAATAGACTAGGGTTTAACAAAGGGTTTAACAAGTGGAAATGTGGTAGGATACAGGACATGGGAGTAAATTGTGACGGTTGGGATTGAAAGAAAAAGAGGAAAAAAAAGAGGGGGGAGGGACAGGTATTGAATACTTGGTAGCAAACCTCAGTAGTACCAACTTAAAGTGCCAGCAGTTCACCGCGGGGCACACCCAGAGAGTTGTGAGAGGAGCCATTGAAGAAAGATCTAAAAACCCTGCGATTCTCTTAATTCAGGAAACTGATCCTCTTAATTACGACACATAGGCACTTTATCTGACAGATTTAGCACCTTGATGCTTCCCTGTTTAGCTTGTCAGCGCCTAATGCCCCCGGGTCAAAAGCGCGCACTATAAACAGCTTCAAGTAAAGTATGGTAAATACAAAGACTCAAAGGCCTATTTGTACACCACCACTTAAACTACGTGTATATGATCCAAGTGTGTCATGAATATCTTCACCTAAATTAAGTGCAGATGATGCAGATGTGTTAAGGATACAGCTGCAGGACAGTGGTTGTCTACCCATTTTCCAGGTAAATTTCGAATTATGCAACAAGTTAGGGTCCAACCACCATTCAACACCCACCAGGTGGTGACAGGACGGTGCATACATTTACCCTTGGATCCTCCAACTAGGACACAGAATAGTGTGAGTAGTGCAGAGAAGTTAGGTCAAGAAACTGAAGAACATGTCAATTCTCAGGTCTCAAGAGATTCTTTTTCATTTCTCGCCAGATACAAAGGACCCAGGGCAGGCCTGAAGACAACGAACAATTAAAGTCCAATGATTTGGAACTAGAGACTGAAAAAACTGTAGTACAAGTGGGACGTTTTGCCCTCCTGACAGACTTTGTTAGATGTGTAAGGCGTCAAGCCCTACAAAGCGGTGGCCACCCTGGCAATGAGGGAGCAACAATCAACAGGGCCAATGCAACAGATTTTCATGAGCTGCAAGACAGCACGAACACTCTCGAGTTAGGGAAACCTGGCCATCCTATGGTACAACGCACAAAAGCAGCTAGAATAGGGACCGAAAACCCCTGTGTGCATAGTTTGCTGAAATAAGTTTGAAATTATATTTTGTGCACCCGACGGCTGTAACACTGTTTTGTTCTCTCTCTCTTTTCCTCGCACATGCATGTTGTTGCGTATGTATGTTGTTAGAATTGTGTAGGGAATTTCTTTGATGTTACCTCCACTAATCACCCCGAAGCCTTTCCCACTGAACTTGCCCAATCAGAGAACCCATACTCTTCAGAGCATGATTACCTGGAGTATATCTCCTTGCTTCCATTGCATACCCAGCCCAAACTTTTCCCAAAATTGAATACAGTGCATATACTGTCCTACCCACATTGAGAAACTCTCAACAAGAAATGTCCGGGGGGAGGTTTAATTTTTGCCCTTAGTGATTGTTTAGTTCGCGGAGCTTCAGGTTACTAACAAGCACTAATGTATTAACGCCTTTCTTGGGATTTTCAGGCAGGCAACTTTATCATCTCATCAGCTGCAAGGACCCAGCAGCGTAAGTGGATATGGACAAGCCAATAAGGACTCTTATCCTCATGATAGGACTGTTAATGATGAACAGAATAAGGGGGGTGGTCATTTAACAATCATATGTAATAGTGAGCATTACCGCTGTACCCCCTACTAACATTCCCTAATCCAGGCAGGAAGACCTACTGTGTCAGAGGTTGAGGAAAACACTGCTGCCAAAGTAAGGAGAGGTAAGCGCAGTGTAAATTCAGAAACGAAGGGAGTAAAACATACACCTCACACACATAGCAGAAGTAACCAACAACATGCACACATGTACAAAATTGGTAGGGAAACCACTGGGGAGAGCTGTCCTGTCTGCTCTTTAATCCCCTGTTCCTTGAGTGCCTTGAGAGAATTGATTGCAACAGAAATACCTACAGCAAAGCACGACGCCCATGTATCTCAAAGTGTTCCAAACGTGAAGAAGATTGCAAGGGAAGATAGCAACATTGAGATTGATGTAAAAAGAGGCAATCCCCTATGAAAGCAGATTACATCAAGACACTACCCATGAACTACTGGCAGCTCATTGAAGAACAACTGTATGTAGCAAAGGGGCCAGAGAGAGAAGAAACAACTAGCAAATGCACCAGTGAGCAAGCTGCAAGAAGAAAATGATAAGTGCCTAACGGAGTGGACCAGGAGTGCGAAGATGGTGGCTTGGGCAGAGAATGAAGAAGGACCTATACTCTGAAGGCACCAGCCTTATGTTACCAGCACAACAGTGAAAAGAAGTGGACAAATATGTTGGATGCAAGAAGGTTGAGAGAAGTAGGGAGATGAGAGCAGGAACAGCAGTGCTTATGTTATGTTATGTTACTTGAATTTGTAGAGCGCATGGTCGTCCAAAGGCATCACGGCGCTGGTGAAGAAGCTACAGGCTAGAGAGGATCAGTAGAGAGCCAGAAAACTAGAATAAAGTGATTTTCAAAGCTTTCCTGAAGACCAAATGGTTAAAGGTAGATTTTAGTGGTAATGGAAGGGTGTTCCAAAGCTTGGCCGCAGCAATGGAAAAAGCTCTGCCGCCAAGTTTTTCCCGATTAAACCTGGGGACAATAAGTAGGTTGGTGGCCGAGGAGCGAAGGTTACGTTCTGGAATATATCGAGAAAATTTAGATTGAAGGAATTCAGCTACTAAGCCATGGATTGCACGATGGACAATGCATAATGATTTAAACTTGACTCGCTGTGCCACTGGGAGCCAGTAGAGTCGACGAAGCACTGGCAAAATATGGGCACCATAGGGAGACCCAGTGGCCAGTCTGGATGCCAGATTCTGCATACGTTGGAGTCGTTGAAGGAGGCCAATCGGTTGAGACAGATACAGGGAGTTACAATAGTCCAACCGTGAAAGGACTAACGCAGTTACCACAGGGGGGCACATGGCCTCTGGGATCATTGGCATGACCCTCTTTAAAACCCTGATCTGGTGGTGGGCAGACTGACAGACCGCCGTAACCTGATTTGACATAGAGAGGGAAGCAGAGAGAATAACCCCCAGGTTCTTCACTTTGCTGACTGGGCTAGGCAAAGGACCCAATGACACAGGCCAGAAGGCGGGGGTTCATGGTGAGAGGTTGGGGGGGCAGCCAACCAACATCACTTCCGTTTTATCGCCATTGAGCTTAAGCCAGTTTTGGTCCATCCTTTTGAGCATATGGATCTAAAGCTCAAGAAAAACTGCCACCAAATTAGGGAGGTGACTGCTCGTTGGTGCACATCAGCATGCCCTTGTTGGTGATGCCCAAGGAAGACATGAGGCCTGACGACTTCCCCAAGATGGAAAATAACCAAAGGAAGGAGAGATGACTGAACAAAGCACCAAAAGCCCAAACAACAGAAGAAGAGATACAGACCGAGGAGTGAAAAGAAGGGGGAACTACTTTTTGAGTGAATCAGAAGCAACATTGGATGAAGTACCAGCACACAAAGATTGTTCAGCAGAAAACACATGTGAACAGAGAAGGAAAAGCACTGTCTAGAATTTCCATGATCATGGATGCCATCATGACTGGCTGGTGGATTGAAGATGATAACCGAAGCACTAGTACTGAGCGCAGATCCATTGCAAGATGTGAGAGAACAGCAGAAGAAGCGATCGGAATGCAAATAAAAGACATGGTGAAAGGAAGAGCAGGACTAAGGGAGAAGATAGCGGTGCACAACCTGGTTCCAGCAGTGATAAAGGTGGTCACTCCCTGTGATCCGAGGAAGTACAAAGGGAAGTGAGTGTGGTGGAACTCAGAAGGAGAATACCCCTAAATGTACTAGTGCTTGACAATTATGTGAACAATTATGGACACCTCAGAGAATTGACAAAGAAATGCTGACCAGAAGAAGATGAATGTTGCTGGTGGTGTGGTCGACAAGTCGACCAGAGGGGGGACTGAAGGGGGAAAATTGAGATCAAACCCCTGCCCCCTCAACCAGGCACATCAACAGAAAGAACAGCAGGAAGAATAAGGAGCGCACTCATCATTTTGCACCAGCCCTCAGTGCGCCCATGGGTGACAAATATGTTGAAAGACACCCACTTCACCTACACTGCAACCTACATGCTACATTAGCCTCAAATGCAGCAGTACCACCATGCAGAATTTACAAAACACAAGAATTCCTGTTTAAAGGCTTGCAGATGCTCACATGAATTAACCTAACAGCACTATAACTCATCGATTCATGCATTATCAAATGGCACAGTGTAAAGCCATGTTTCAGGAAAATTACAGCCAAGTACACTTGTCTCACTGAACACCAGCCGCAGTGGGGATTCGTGCTGGCTTTAGGAATGCGCTTCGCAAACCCAGGAGCAGCTCAAGGCCTTGCAGTAAGATAAGATTATTTTCTTTGAACGACAGTGAACTCTGGCAGACAAGCATTTTTAATTCTTCATAAATACGAGTAGTTCAGAGCAGAACACCCAGGGCCCAGTGTTTTTTCTCTGGGAATGAAAGACATTTTAGCAAGATCCAGGCATCATTTTAAACATAATTGTAAGAAGAATGGCTCAGCTCTGGCCAATGAACACTGAGGCCCCAGTTGTGAAAAGCCTGCTCAGCTAAAACTAATGGGAACAAATTCACAATGCAACAATTTTAGAATTAGGTAATGGGGGAGGAGCAGCCAAGCCAGCCCTCTGACACGAAGATCCAAAGGTCCAATGATCAGGCTTCCTATAAGGGCACTATAGGCCACCTACCACTCGGCATCTAATCTCAGGATGAGATAGGTTTCTGGGAGCTGGTCCAATTTTGTGATGTCAGCCTGCAGTGTGTTACAAAGCTGGCTTTCAAGCCAGTCTCTCTGAGACAGTGCCTGGATTTTCTCTGTGCACGAAGCCCTGTGTGTTTTTTTTGCTGGCCAGAAATAAAACAGTTTGGAACCTGCTGCTTCTTTCTTGGAATCTGCTGTATTTCCTTCTTGGGCAAAATATGAGGTGTTAGGGCCTCCCATACCCTGGGACCCCCAGAAGCCCTGGTGGGGGTCCAACTTCTACCCAACACATGCAGCTCTCCCAACCTAACCAAAGCCCGGATTCCACCACTGGTGGGTAAGCTTCAACCAGCACAGTTCCCACACACCATTCCTACCATTATAGTGGACCTTTTCAATGAAACCATCACTCACCCAGTCAATGCTATCACCCCTGTGGCACCACGCAAACCTAAACCCACCACTCACCTCAACTTGTGGTTCTCCCCAGATAATCAGGCCCTCTGTTCCAAAAAGTGCAAGGCCAAATAGAAATGGAGGAAAACCCCCTCAGACACCAACAAATTCCACTTCTCTACCCTAGCAAAAGAATAAAAACAGGCAATACTTCAGGCAAAAGCCTCAACCTTCAACTCCAGAATCGTCAATGTGAAGTCTAACACACGCAAGCTCTTCACTATCTTAAGAAAGCTGCAATCCCCTCTTCCAACCCTTATCTTTCCTGAGTGGATTCCTGCCTCTATCATTCCCACTCAGACCTAATCCTCTTTTGAATGCCTCGTCTGCAGACTCCCTCTCTCTCCTAGCCATTCTCTTACTATGGCTACTATCTACCGGCCTCCTGTTCAAATCACCTCATTTCTCTCTTAACAGGCGGACCTCTCCTCCTCCCTCCTTGCCTCTACCACTCAACTTCTCCTCCTCGGTGACCTCAATATCCATATAGACTCTCCTTGTTCCTCCTCTTTACTCTTCTGTGACCTCTGTGACTCCCTCGCTCTGTCCATCCTCCACTCTGGCCCGACTCACTCTGCAGGGCACACACTCAATGTCTTTATCTCCTCTAACCTCCCCCACTCCATCCCTCTGACCACTCCTCTCTCCTGGAGCGATCATTCCCTCCTCTCCTCTCATCTCTCCCTCTCTTCCCCCCAGGCCAAGCCTACCCCAACATTGCCACCTACCTTCTCGGACATCCAGCCCATGAAACGTGTGTCAGTTGAGGATTTTGCCGACACCTTCTCCCTCCTCCCCTCCACCTCTGGCTGACTCATATCCTGACACAGCCCTGTCTCTGCTCTACTCTTCTATTTCTGATACTCTTGATTCTCTTGCCCCTATTATGAGGATCCATTTCAAGTCCAAAGCCAAGTGCAATTCGTGTTGTGACTCCGGCCTAGCTACACTTAAATATACAAACAGGCCTGTTGCCTGCTCCAAAGACAATACTGACTCTCTCTCCTCGCCAAGAAGAGAGCCCACATTCAATCCCATGTCTCTGCAGCATCTAACAACTTGGTCCCACTCTTTAAAATCTGCAAGGAGCTGGCCAACCCTGCTGCAGTCTCTACCCCTCCTGTTTCCTCCCAGGCTCTTGCCTCTCACTTAATCTCAAAAACCCAGGACATCCTGTCCACTCTCTCTTCCCTTTCCCCTCCTCTGCCCTCTCCATCTGTGCATGCTGACCCTCCTTCATCTACCCCCAACCATCTTTCTCGTCCTTTGCTCTTTTCTCCCCTGACAAAGTCACTAGACAAGTCTGATCTATGAAAGAATTGTCAAAACAGGTTCATCCATGTTCCTCCAAAACCATCAAGAACCACATTGATACCCTCGCTCCGGCCCCTGCTGATTTCTGCAACCACTTCTTTGCCTCAAGAGCCTTCCCTTCACCTCTGAAGCACACCTTTGTGCATCCTCTTCTCAAGAAATCCACAGCTAATCCTTCTTGTCCAGCTAACTATCGCTCAATTTCCATTACTCCTTTTCTGGGCAAACTCCTGGAAAAACTGGCCATAGCTCAGCTTAACCTTCATTCCGATTCTGTTGGCTGTCTCCACGACCATCAGTCTGGCTTCAGAACTGCCAAAAGCACGGAAACTGCTCTCCTGATCATCCGTGAAGAACTGCTCTCCAACCTTGACTGTAACATTCCCTCAGTCCTCATCCTACTCGACCTCTATTCTGCCTTCGAAACAGTCAACCATACTATCCTGCCCAACCATCTCCGTGATATCCTAGGTATCACCGATCAGCCTGTGGCCAGGCTTACTTCTTTCCTCTCTGATCAACCCTACCAGGTCCAACTTGGGTCCTTACTATCATCGCCCTCTCTACCCGAGATGCTCCCCAGGGGTCTAACCTCTCACCCTGGCTTTTCAACCAGTACCTGGCAACTCTCGCCCACTGTATTGCCATTTTATGCTCCAATATCCAGTGCTATGCTGACGACACTCAACTCATTTTCAGGATGCCCTTGACCACCTCCTCTCCTTCTCTTATCTCTGATTGCTTAACTGCCATTCAAGATTGGTGTGCTGCCAATGATCTTTGTCTGAATACCAGCCAGACGGAGATCCTCCTCATCAGCACACCTTCACCCTCCTTTCCCCTCACTCTCTGGCCGGCCTCCCTTGGCCCTCCTCCTACCCCCACTTGCGAGGCTAAGAACCTCGGGTCATCTTTGACTCCACACATTCCTTCTCCACCCACATCGCTGTTGTCTCTAAAAAGTCAAACCTCCTGCTGCACCTCCTCAGAAGTACTCTGCCTTTCCTCTGCTTCCCCCAGAAGCTCACTGTCTCCTAAACTCTGGTTCTCACTAGGTTGGACTATTGTAACAGCCTCTTTCTAAATCTACCTGCCTCTACTCTCCGCCCTATGCAACCAATCCAGAACAGGACTGCAAGACTTGTTCTTGGCCTCAACCGCTGGGATCGTATCTCTCCAGCTCTGAAATCTCTCTGATTGGCTCCCAGTGGATGCAAGGATTACATTCTAAACCCTCTGCATTGTCCACAAGGCTTTCTGGGGCCTGGGTCCAAAATACCTTCATCTATCCCTCCACAAATACCTCCCCTCTCGAGCTCTTCGCTCATCTACCTCTAACTCCCTCAGGGTCAGTCGTTTCTCAAAAATATAAGCTGGGGGTAAATCTCTGTCTTCGGCTGGGGCCTCCCTCTGGAACAGCCTCCCGGGTATTCTGAAACTTGAGAAGAATCATCTCCGGTTCCGGAAGCACCTCAACACCTTCCTCTTTGCTTCAGCCTTCACCCCCTCTCTTCCCTGCTGACCTCTCAGCATCGTACACCTGGCCTACCCTCTGTCTGCCGGGCCCAGGTACCTGCTCACCCTGCCCCCCTCCTGCACTGTCTCCGGGCCACCCCTTGCACTGGGGTCTGCATCTGTACCCATACAGCCCTCCCCCTTTTCTTCCTGCACTTATCAGACATACCCTGTCTGCCACAAAGCAAACACTTTCCACTTGCTGGCTGTGCTACCACTGTTGGTTGCCTTTATTATTTATTTATTTATTATTATCTGTTTTGCTCCACACTTTCCACTTCTCCCCCCGCCCCCTCCCATGCACTTGCATGTTCTCAATGTCACTGGGCCTGGTAAGTTTGTTGTTTTTTTCTCCCCTGGTCCGCTTCTTTGCCTTGTTGCGCTCTGAAACACTTGTGTACGAGCGCGATATAATAGCGATATAAATAATATATAATTATCAATATAAATTCACCCCAACCAACCTAAAAAAGAAGTAGCCTGGTGCACCAACATCGAACATGTACTCCTGGACAAAATCTCTGCACTGCAAAAGAAAATCAAACTGAAATAAGTCACTATCAGCACGAACGAACAACTCCCCATCAACATCCCATCCCTAACCATTATGTGTGACCAGCTACCATTTTGCTTTAACCTGGTCTCTGAAGGAGAGGTCGCTCTCATCATGAAAGGCCTGAAACCTTCTCGATGCAAAGGAGATATATGCCCTGCCCCAGTCATCAAGGACTGCTCTGAACCTCTGACCCCCTCCATCACAGCGTTCATCAACACCTCCTTTACCACCTGCTCAGTTCCGACAAGTCTCAAGGAAGCCTGGGCCCTTCTGCCTTTCTTCTAAAAAATCTTGGATTGAGCAGCCTTCCTCCAAATACAGCACTACATCGAGCCCAATGATATCCTTGATCCTTGGAATCCATCAATCGAGGTTTGTCCCAATTATGGCACTGAATTAGCACTTCTTGAGCAGGAAAACCAGCTGGATGAGCTAAAAGACGCAGGAAAGCCTGCACTCGTATTACTATTAGACCTCGCTGCAGCATTCGACCTGGTCGACGACAAAATCCTTTGCCAACACCTCACATCCATAGTTAACTTCTCACCGGAAGCCACCAGCTGCATTACCTCCTGCATATCCCCTAAACTCTACAACATATTTCCTAAGCCTGTATTCAACCACCTGGACTCATATGGTATCTCCTATTCCAACTATGTGGACCTAAATCCTCCTTCCCCTCTCAGGTGACTACTCAGCTGACTCTACCACACTACACACAGTGTACAAGATTATAGAGTCCTGGATTGCCTCGCATCTACTCTGCCTCGACAATGAAAACACTGAAACTCTCCTGGTAGGATCACCAGTCCTGATCAAGAACCTAAACCAACTATACTGATCTTTCACCATTGACGGCATCTCAATCCCTGTCTCCCCAGTTTTGACGACACTGGTGTTTACCTTGACGCCACTCTTACCCTCATTCATCAAGACAATGCTATCACATCCTCAGCTGCCCACAGCACTAAACGTATCAATGCTTGCAGACCGTTCCTATCCATGAATAGTTGCCTCACCATCGCCCGAGTGGTGATTGGATCCAGTATAGAATACTGTAATGCGTTATTTGCAGGCACCTCAATGGGAAATATCGCCAAACTTCAAGTCATTGGAAATAATGCATTTCCAGCCACCTTAAAAATTCGCAGGTGTGAGCACATCTCAGCTGCCAGATGAAATGCTCACTGGCTCCCAATACGCAAACACATTACCTTTAAAACCCTCTTACTCACCCACAGATGTCTGGCCAGCTCTGCCTGCCCCTCCCCTACCTTTTACAAACATTTTAAAAAGCTCAGTTGATGAGATTGACTCACTCCCCCTACGCTCACCGTCTCATCTCTCCCAGATGCAGATTAGTTATAGCAGGCAGAAACTCCCTACGGCTCGCCCTGAGATATGAGAAATCATACTGGACTTACTGCAAACACATTAAAACGTGGCTCTTTACCTAGGGGAGCACCCCAGTCTCCCTTAAAGACTCTACTACCTGCCACCTACTGCTTGTATGAATGCTTGCCTTGTAACTGGTCCTGCAACCAGTGCCTTGATGCCCACGGGTTTAGAGCGTTTTACAAATGTAAAAATAAATAAATGCAGGACACATTTCAGGGATGCTAGGGTAGTTGCTCGAAGACCTTCCAAAAGGGCAGTGCCACCATCCTCGTGGGAGAGGACCAAGGTTTGGACAGCGGATATGAAGAGCATGTTTAGCTGGATGAAAATAAAAAAGTTTGGTAAACCTGGCACATGCTATGAAAAAAAGGGACAGCTTCGGTAGCACAGAACAGAAAGAAATGTTATGAAAGAAATGAGTATGCATTGCCACCATAAAAAGCCCGCACTGGCACTGAAAGTAGTTCCGGCAGCTGCAATCCTACGGTAAGGGGGAAAGGAAACAGGTGTATTGAGAGGAAAAAATAAACTGAAAACCGATGCCAGAATGAAAAATGAAGTGGATGTAAAAAGGGTGGCAAGCGACGGCCAGAGGAGAGTTGTATGCTATGCATATTTAAAGTATAGGAAGTGTTCTTTGGCAGCCTATATATCCCCACTCCCCGCAAGGATGAGGACAGGTAAATAGGACGCTGGTTGATAGAGGTGTGACATAAAAGAAAGATTTGAGAAACATTTCATAACCAAAGATTTCGCAACCAGTGAAAGGTCTATAAAGGAATACGCCTAATATCATGCTTTTCAAAGCCCTATAAGGAACCGTAATACGCGTACAAACCAGCCATGGCTCTGGGTTCGCTCAAATCAAGGCTTTTATAGGTTAGATACAGAAATAGTAGAACGGGTGGATTTGATATGGCATCAACAGGAGACCATCAGTTGTCTGCGAAAGCTCCATGCAATGCCCTCTTCAAAACCTAGAAGGAGGAGTTAATAGCCAGTGTTGGATGGAAAGAAAAACCTTACCCTAAAATCCATACCAAACTTTGACTTGCATGGTACACGGACATGGTCAGATGCATGAAAAAGTCATGGTACAAAAAAGATTTGAGGAACATGTCCCCCATAGTAAGTTATCGAGACAAGCTGAAATTCCGGCAGGTTACCGCCGGACTCATATTACCATTCCGCCTCTGTGATTCCCGGAATTACCAGGGCATTACGACCCCGGTGTTCCGGGAATTCCGGAGGCAGAATTTGATAAATCCCCATTCCCATTGAGTCGCAAAGGACTCAATAGGAATGAGGAAGTGGAAACACCGGCACCATTTTATGATGGTGCCGGTGTTTCCACGTCCGCCTGCAGGCGGGTGGTGTTAAACCTGCCAGGTCAGACCTGGCAGGAATGACATCTCTGCCTGCAGTACTCGAGATCACCCGGTATGGAAACAACGGTGGCGGCAGATTTACCGCCACCATTATTTCCATACCGGGTGACTCATAATGAGGCCCAAGGAGTAAAGCTGTAGTCCAGAATTGAGGGGACCAGGAATATTTGGCAGGCAGGGTGTAATGACAGGCTGCGTGTAAGGACACTTCTTTAGTGGAGGAAATATGTAGGTTGTAAAAGGAAATAGCAGTTAGTGGGCTATCAAATGCAGGTGAAAATGTCATGTTAACACAAAAGACACAAAAAAAAGGTTTAGGGAAAATTGACCTTGTTATAAAAGAAAGGAGTGGATGTTGGCATCCCAGTCTGTCCAGGAGAACATTTTCAGTGGCATTAAATTGTGGAGCCCCTGGTTAAAGGGGATGAAGGCAGGGGTCTTATGCAACAATTAAACCTATTACCAGGATCTTAAATAAAGAGTCTGAACAGGGAGTGAGCAAAGCACCTACAGCTGCAGTATGATATTCCTCTGTAAATAACTGTTATCTGGCAGCCACACCCACCTAGGTGAAATGGGTGAAAGTAAGGTTTTGCTAGCGGAAAGCAGTCATGGCAGAAGGAAACATATGGGGGAAATAGTACATGTCATAAAAGACATCTAGCAGGAAACAGGGAAGAGTGCTGTAAACTGGAACCCGTAAGGTAAGTGGACCTGAATGCAGTGTTTTTATGGAGCCCTAAAAACAAAGCAAAGGTCCTAAATAGAAAGTCTGCTAAAAGGAAGGGTGGCTAGTAATAGGCAGTACATTTAATTTAATGTATTGATTATAATTTGGGAAGATTAGGCTTTTAGAGGATATAAGATCGGTAGGATATTAGATTGTGTGTAACTGGTGATTTATTTATGATGTCTCGGACATGGATTTGAAGAGAGATGCAGAGGTTAGATGCTTGTAAACGAATGCCATCCCCATTTGGCACCGTTTTCGGTTTGCAGATCTGGGACAATAGCTCAGACCAGTCTGGTGTGAGCCTGGCACAGGAAGTTACATTTAATGTGCTTTGCCGCAGGAATCCAAAGAAGTTGGTACTGGGGAGTCTTGGGCACAAAAAGTAACATGACAGAGGCATTTTGGACATGGTGGAGACTTTGAATATCGTCATTTGGGAGCCGTAAACACATTGCACATTGCATTGCAAGTGGCCAAGGTGATCTGTTGCAGAAAAGAAAATAATTATGCACCTTTTTAGTTGGTGTATTTGGGTGAAGCAGGATCCAACATACTTATTTACCTGTGAGATCAAAGTGAGTTGTTGATCCAGAGTAATACGCAGATTATAAACCTTATCTACTGTGTCTGCTGGGGATCCTAATGAGTTCGGCCACAGATTACTGTTCCATTTATCAGTGCAAGATTTGCACAATAATAGGTCAGTTTTAGATGCATTAAATGTAAGGCCATTGTCTCGCTCTATTTATTCCTCTGACATACAATCAGAAAGTTTGGTGGAAATAGCTGACACATTTTTATCAATATGCATAAGGATTCTATAAATCGTCAGCGTATGTGTAGAAGTTCATTGAAAAGACAAGGCGATATACTGGCAACCTGTGGTCCACCAAAGGATACCTACTAGGACGCAGACCAAAAAGGCCCTAAAGTGTTGGCCTGAGTATAGTCTGAAAGAAAGAAGTAGAGAAACTAAAACACTGCCAGCTAGACCAAACCATGTGAGGTGACCCGTCAGGATAGAGTGGTGACACATGACAAAGGCCATAGTGAGATCTAACAGGCCCGGTATATGGGTCCCACCATCATCAGTCATGCATCCCATGTCATCAGTCACTGCAGTTACTACTGTCTCCGTACACATGCCAGATGGACATCCATTCTGATAAAGATCAAGGATAAAATGGGATTGCACAGGGCTTTGTAGCTGATGAGCTGCAATCGACTCCAGATGTTTCCCCAAAAAGAGGAGACACAATATGAAATCTTTAGTCGGCAGGATCGTGCGGGTCATAATTGGATTGTTCTATTAAAGGAAGGATAGCCACCTGTATAATGGAGGCTGACACCACTTCTGAAGTCAGAGAGATATTTACAAAAGATGAAACACACTTTCTGAATATTGGTGAAGTGGATGTAATAACTTTACCCGGGCCTGGATTGCTTGGAGAGTCGAATGAGTTCCTTCGGAGCTAAGAGTGTCCCTCTGACTGCTTTTTTTCCATCAATTGCTTTGTGCACTTGTAGTACTTCAATTCATTTTAGTGCCTCCTATGAAGCCTGCAAGTTCAGGAGGGCATGCAACGCTCCATTTTGTGTTAGGCTTTGATGCTTCACTATCAGGGCACACGCTTTGACAGGTGGGACAATTAGCTTTTAATCCCAGCATAAGAGATTGTCAATAGTTTAGTTTTTAATTGAAATGTTTATTTACTGGCTTATTTATTTATTTATTTATTTATTTATTTATTTATTTATTTATTTATTTATTTATTTATTTATTCGTTCATTTATTTATTTATTTTACACTGTTTTGATCCTGAAACTTGTACAGTAACTGGCTCATTTTGATCGAGCTGGTAAATACGGTGGATTATGCCACCTCTATAGCTGCTTACACTTTGGCGATCCACTCCATCAGATTTTGATAATTTTCAGGCCGGTGAAAAGCCATAGAAATCTGTTTGACCTACGGGTTCCCATGTTTTTATTGCCCCGGTCCGAAAATGATCAGTAATGACAGATGCAATGTACGGACATAGCGACCATCAATACAATGAATCCTTATTGATTCTGCCTACTTTTTTCAGTGAGAAAATGTATATGGAAATTCAGATCCCAAATTTGATGCAGGCGTAAATGCCATCAGGTTTCCTTGATGGAGTGGGGCAATGCATGCAGTGTTTTCCCCATGTGTGCCCCGCCATATCAAGAGAAACCTGAACAAAATAGTATAGATAATAAAGAACATTTTTAACAATCTGTGCCCCTTTCACTAGGCGTGTAAATTGTATTTATATTTATTTACATATAGGCAGAACAATGCTCTTTTGATCACAAAAGAATGTACACTAGATAAGAAATCAGACTTGACAGGAAGCAGTGAGCATCTTACAATGGGGTGAGTTTGAGGGACATTCTGATCAGGACAACCAACACTGGACATTTTAAAGTGCAGGCAAGCAGTACAGCTAGCTATGCTCAGGATGTGACCATGATGGGTGAAGTGCTAGAGCGGAGGCAGAGGAAATGAGGGACAGAGGCAGGTTAGAGGAGAGGGAAACATGTTAGCTAGCAGGCAGAGGCGAAGGGGTAGGCTTTTAATTTGGTTTTGAACAGATCCGTGTAGACTGTTTCTTGGATGACCGGGGTTAGAGAATTCCATGCAAGCGGAGGAAGAAGAGAGAAAGAGTCGAAGCAAGAGGAAGCACAGGAAGGTAAAGAAGCCACAAGGGTAGTCGAGGATGCAGAGCAGAGATTATGAGAAGGCTTGTAAAGTTGAATGGAGGAGGAAAGATACAGTGGTGCATTACCGTGGATATGTTTGCAAACCAGCAGAAGACATTTAAATTTGGCCCTGTTTTGCATCATCAGCCATCCAGCCTGGTAGCGGTACGAGGAAGTAGGTGAGAAGTGAGGGAGCTCAAAAGAGTCCTTGTAGTAAAGTTAATGGTCTTGTAAAGAGGGGAGAAAGCATAGTTGGGGAGACCCAAGAAGATGCTTGCCCAATAATCCAGTTTAGAGAAGACAAGAGTGGTTAAGAGATGCTTGGCAGTGTTTAAAGGAAGGAGGTGCCTAATGTTCCTAATATATTGGAGGTTGATGCAAGCTGCTGTTCCAGTTTTGGAGATGAAAGTAGAGAACGTGTGAGAAGGGTCCTAGATGGCGCTGGTGTTTCTAGCTGAAGAAGAGTAGGGAAGAGTGGCAGGTAGGAACTGGATAGGCAGAGGAAGAGATGAGAGAGAGCTTTTAGCAGGGAAGAAAAGCACCTCTGTTTTGGTAGAGTTTAACATAGAGTGCAAAGCCATCCAATATTTAATGGCAGAGAGACAGTTGGGAATTTTGATAGAGAGATCTGAGGAGAGTTCAGGAAAAGAGAGGAAGATGTGGGTGTCATGGACAAAGATTTGGTACAAGAACCCAAAGGAGGAGGTTAGTGCCCCAAGTGTAGAGGTGTAGAGTGTTAAGAGGAGCGGATGCAAGACAGAGACTTGTAGATCACCAACAGTTAGTGTAGTGGGTTGAGAAGTGTTGTTGCTCCAGGAGACAGAGAATTAGCGAGGTGCAAAGTAGCATTCAATTGAGGCAAGAGTTTGATCACGAATCCCAAGAAGAAAGCGATTATTAAGGAGAGCAGAGTGATCGACAGGGTGAAAGGCAGCAAATACGTTAAGGAGAATTAAGGTAGATGATAGGCTGAAGTGCTTAGCATAGGTAATGAAGTTGGACATATTCATGAGAGCAGCTTCCCTGGAGTGACAGGAGTGGAAAACTGCATGTAGGGGGTCTCGAAGGTTGTGGATGTCTAAGAAATTGGTAAGGCGGTTGAACACAAACATTTTGAGCACTTTAGAGTAGTGCAGAAGGAGAGGCACAGGGCAAAAGTTAGCCGGTAGGTTAGGGTCAGCCCCTTTATTTTTTAGGAGACAGATGACCATGGCTGTTTTGAAAACAAACGGAAAGCAAGCGGAGTGGAAGGACAGGTTGAAGAGTTCAGTGAGCAGACAGGCTACTAACGGAGCATAAGGATTGAATAGCTGAGGAGCAAGAGGGTCTGAAAGGGCACAAGAGGGGTTAGCCTTCATCAGTAAACATAGCACTTTGTCAGTATTAGTGTGACTAAAGTGGGAGATAGAGGAAGAGGAGTATGGTAGAGTAGGCAGAGTGTAAAATGTAGTCTGAGGTAGAGTGAGGAAGGTCAGGAGAGTGTCTCCAATTTTGGAAATGCTTTCAGTGAAGTATTCAGCTAGGTCATTAGCTGTGAGAGTGGAGTTGATAGCCATAGACTTATGGGGAGTGAGGAGTGAGTTTAGGGTGCCCTGTAAGAGTCAATGAGGGTTAGGAAGAATTCCCTTTCTGCTCTAGCAAGAGTGGACTTGAGAGAGTTCAGGGAAGAGATTTAGAGTTGCATGTCCACATGTGGGCGGGTATGCCTCCAGTTGCGCAGCAGCCAACGCATGTCTGTGCGCAGAGAGCATATACATGGGGTGACCCATGGTTGAGGATTCTGAGACTTAGAGTGGAAAAAATATTTATCATACTCTTGATGCAGAGACACAGAGACAGCGCAGGGCATATACTCCTGAGGGTCTAAGGGGCATATAATTCATAACAACAAATTAAATCATTATTGTCCCTTGCTAAACCCAATTCAAAAGGTGATTATGAATGTATTAAATGAAGGTTTGCAGAAGAAAATCATCTTTCTCACAACCTCCAACACAACCACCTACACTCCCATTTCCTTTTCCCCCTGACATCCTCACTCCATAATCCCAGGTACACAACATTGTGGTCCTCTTGAATAGTGGTTGAGACACCAACAATTCCTTGTGGCTACTACCACTGCAGCCAAAATTAACCTATTTACCATAAGGCCCTCACGTATCACTTAGCCAAAATGCTGATTTCTACCCTTGTGCTTAGCACATTGGAATACTATTCAAGCCTGCTCAATGGTCTGCCCCTCTTTTCCTTCTATCCTCTGAATAATGTCCACAGCTTTGCTGCCCACAACGAGTACACTTATACAACCCGATACTGCAGGAGCAGTGTGTACCTAGCTCATGGACATCAATTGAGCTGCTGATGTTTTTGCTAATCCATAGCAAAACAAGAGAAATCTTCGGGGAGTGCTCCACAAGCACCTTTGCATTGCTGTGGGTTGCTCCTTTGTTCTTCCTGTGATGCACACTCATATGGATGGTGTTTTGTGGTGGTCATATTTGTGTTGAAGCCATATGGCCATCCACATGATTAATGGAGTGTGCAAGCTCCAAAATGGTGCACGCATTGTAACTGATTCCGAGCACCAATAGCCATGCAAGCTGCTTCCCTCTGATTGGCCTATTATCCCTTCTTCAGCCAATCCTCTCTGCTGGCAGGCATAGGCCAGCCCCATCCACTAAGGTCCCTTGATGAAAGCTCCTGTTTGGGCCTCTCTAGGCATGGCGGGGCTCTGGAGGGCTCATGCCCCTCAACACAGCATAATGCTGGCCACCGCAAACACTATCTACTATTCTTCACACTCTGTCTACTCCGCTCGTGAGTGATGCTGGACCGCTATTGTCTACTCTTCTTTTCACCTTGTCCATTAACTTTTGCATTTTCTTGCCTTGGTCCTGCATTTGCGTGCCTCATTTGCACATTTCTGTTAACTGTGGTATCAACATGCACTGCACCGCCTCCTGCATTTCACTGTGCTGTGCCTCCGTTTTAAAATCAGATTTAGGTGTGTTATACTCTATCTGTTAACAGTGTCTGCCGGTGGAGTTGGAGCTTCCATTTCGCAGAGTATGGAGAACAGTTCCTTAGTATTGGAGCTTGCTTTTGCAATTCTGTCATTGAATATATTTTTTTTGTGTTGGTTATTTCTTTTTTTCAGTGTTTGGAGAGTTCTGTTAGTTTAGCCTTATTGACAGTAGTTGGGGCGCGGCGCCAGATAGTTTGCAATTTTCTTTTCTGTAGTCTTAACTCTTTGAGTTGAGGTGTGAACCAAGCGTTGAGGTGGGATTTTTGTCTGGCTTTACGCATTTTTAGTGGGGCAGTGGAGTCCAGGGCTTGGGTCATGGCAGTATTGAAGATTTCCACTAAGGAATTGGGGTCAGCATTATTGTTAGTGCTGTTCAGAGAAGGGAGGAGGTGAGGGAGTAGTTTTTCTGCTGTGATGTCCTTTTTACTTCTTGTGGGGAGTGGGGGTGCCATCTCGATAGTTTTAGGATTAAGGAGGTTGAGTGTGGCTGAGAAAGTGATGAGGTGATGGTCGGACCATAATTGTGGTGCATTATCACTAATAATGATGTTACAGTTCAAGTCAGCCACCCAATCCAGAGTTCTACCTTTGATGTGGGTAGGGGATAGGACTTTTTGTGAGAGTCCATGAACTTTAAGAAGTGTGGCTATGGCTTGGGTGTGTTTGTTTTCATTCTCATTGAAGTCGTTGTTGAAATCCCCCAATAGCAGGGTTTGTGAGTGGTTTTTAGTGTTGCTGGTTATGATATCTGTAAGGTCCTCATCAAAAGTTCCTAGTGGGCCAGGAGGTCTGTATATCAGGTGGATCGTTAAAGTACGATTGTTAGATAGGGGAAGTTTAGCCGTGAGCACTTCGCATGAGGGACATGTAGTTGGAGTGGCAAGTCTAATGGAGAGGCTTGTTTTGGCAATAATGGCTAGGCCGCCACCGCGAGAGTTAGGCCTATCCACTCTGAATATCTGGTAGCCCTCGGGTATTGCTATCATAAGGGCGGGACCTGCCGCATCATGGAGCCAAGTTTCAGTTACAGCTAGTAAGTCTAGTTTCTCATTGTGTAATGTGTCTGCAATTTTAGGAGCATGGGCTACTAGGGATCTGGCGTTGATAAGTGATCCAGATAGAGTTAGTGTGCCTTTATTTGTAGGGTAGGGAGGAGGTTTGGTTTCTAGTTTTGTAGGACTAGCAATGTTTTTTTTTACTATATTGGACCGAATCCGGTTATTGGGAGTGGGTAACACTGTGTGGTTATTGGTATTTTTAGGATCATAGAGCCGGGATAGTCTGGATCAAAGTCTCATATTTCTATCCAGAGGAGGGTGCGTTAGGAGGGTGGCTAGAGACATAGTGACTAGGAGGCTAAGTGTAAATGCTAAAGATTGGGTTCTCAGGTTGTCAAGCATGTTCAATATGCTGATGTAAATTGCCCAGGTGGGCTAATATCAAAGGCACAGGTAGGCCAGTATCAAATGCACAGGTAGGCTAACATCAATTACACAGGTAGGCTAATATCAATTACACAGGTAGGCCAGTATCAAATTGCACAGGTAGGCCAGTATCAATTGCACAGGTAGGCTAATATCAATTACACAGGTGGGCCAGTATCAAATTGCACAGGTAGGCCAGTATCAATTGCACAGGTAGGCTAATATCAATTACACAGGTAGGCCAGTATCAAATTGCACAGGTAGGCCAGTATCAATTGCACAGGTAGGCTAATATCAATTACACAGATAGTCCAGTATCAATTGCACAGGTAGGCTAATATCAATTACACAGGTAGGCCAGTATCAATTGCACAGGTAGGCCAGTATCAATTGCGCAGGTAGGCCAGTATCAATTGCACAGGTAGGCTAATATGAAATTGCACAGGTAGGCTAATATCAATTGCACAGGTAGGCCAGTATCATTTGCGCAGGTAGGCCAGTATCAATTGCACAGGTAGGCTAATATGAAATTGCACAGGTAGGCTAATATCAATTGCACAGGTAGGCCAGTATCAATTGTGCAGGTAGGCCAGTATCAATTGCACAGGTAGGCTAATATGAAATTGCACAGGTAGGCTAATATGAAATTGCACAGGTAGGCCAGTATCAATTGCACAGGTAGGCTAATATCAATTGCGCATGTAGGCCAGTATGAAATTGCACAGGTAGGCCAGTATCAGTTGCATAGGGTATTTGAGCAGGTGGAGGAGTGTACGGCCTCATTCCCTCAAAGCCGGTGTTCCTCCGTTCTCCCCAACCTTTTCCCTTCAGTGCCTCCTGCTTCTGCTCCTTCACTCTACTTGGAGATTGGTGATCCATGTCTCCATTTTTTGGATGTTAACTTGAAGAGTTTTCACCCAAAAGCCATGCTCCAAAGCCTCCCATACAGCCAGATTCTCAGGCTCAAAAGAATTATCTCAGAACCAGATGGATTGGACACTGAGTGTTCCAAACTAATTGAAAAATTCAAACAAAGAGGCTACCCAGATACAGTACTCAATGAGGCAAAGACTAGATCACTAAGCGTGACAAGAACGGACCTATTACAACCAAAATCACGCAACAAGGATACTCCCTTATTGTTTATATCCACATTTTCTCGCCAAAGTTTCCAAATTGTTAAAAGTATCAAGAAACATTGGTCAATTCTACACAATGACTCATCACTGTTTAGATTGTTCCCTAAAGCGCCGATGATGTGTTTTAAAAGGGGTAAAAATCTGAGGGATAAACTTATCAAAGCGGAGAGACCATTGAAAGAAAACCAACAGTTTTTGGCCACTCGGAAAAAAGGCACATACCCATGTCTTAACTGCACACATTGTAATAACATCACCAAGGGGAACTTGCTTTTCCATCCACAAACAGGAAAGAAAATCAGGATTCATGACTACTCAACTTGCATGACTCCAAGTGGCATCTATACCATCAAATGCCCCTGCGGTAAACTGTATGTAGGTCAAACTGCTAGACCAGCCAACGAACGTTGGTCAGAGCGTAAGCCTAACATAAGATGCAATAGCTTACGATCTCCAGTGGCTAGACATTTAAATTTTGAGCATCACACCATTGCTCAAATCAGATTCCAAATCCTTGAAGTTGTAAAAAAAAACAAAGAGGTGGTGATTATCACTCCATGCTCCTCAGGAGAGAACTTTTTTTGGATTAATTACTTGGACACTGTATACCCCAAGGGTTTGAATGAAGAACATTCACTTAATTGCTTTTTATAGGGTATTACCCTTTTTTGGACAAAAATGATGTACATTACATTGATTTTAAATTGTTTTTATGTCTATTTCTTTATTAGGTTCTTGTCACACAGGGTACTGATTAGGATGTTTTTGTTAAATTGCCTGTATAAATTGTAGTTCTCTATTTGCAAAATAATTATCCATTTCAAAATGCTATATATTACCCAGCATTTATAAGATTTATCTGCATTCTGTGCTAGCGGACTAATGAGCTATGTACCTGGTTATGTTATCTATTTACATTTCTAGACATTTTATTAGTACACTAATCTTTAAATATGTCTTTCCATCCATACGGTTTAATGTGAGTTTAATTTGAAATTGAATATGTAGTTTGTACGGTGGTGGCCCCATGGACCCCTTCAGCTGTTTAAACCCAAATTAACACCAGTTTTCACGGTTCTCTGCGTTTTACTTTTAGATTTACCTTTCACCTGATCTTCTAGTTGCCCCTGATTGATCTTACTACATATTCTTGCCTTCTTTCGCTTTGGTTATACTTGTTACAAGTCTTTTTAATCACTATCTGGGTCATTCGGGGTAATTCGTGCTTACCTAATTGGACTCTGACCTTAACATTTACGTGTTTGCAGACATTTAAATATGGCGGACAGGCTTTCCATTCTGGAAGTTGCTGTCCATACAATGTTTTCTACCACCCTAAGCTCCGTGATTGGACAATCAGATGCACGTACACGACATGCTGGATGTTCATTAGGGCCAAGCACGTTACCATGGTAAAATCCGCTGATGCCTTGTTGCGAAGTTGGCTTCACTTTCCTGACCGCACGGCTTCAGGTAAGAGCTATCGCTTCTACGATAGATAGAGATCCCCATATGGAGACATTATTCTTCACATTTTCTGGACGCGCAGATTTAGAATACCTCTTTACTTCATTCTACACTTTCCCCCTACAGTGTGGAGACCATTGCACTGCTCGCTGTCCGAGTCTATTTACAGAGAGTTCCTGTTCTCCGTATCTATAATATGGTTTTTCTGGCTCACAGCCCGGTTCCTGACCTAGCTATACCTGACTAATTTTGGCTTCATTTTCTAGGTTTGTATTTTATCTAGTATTCTATTTAGTATTCTAAATTAGCTTTCTGCAATTTCATGCTCTTTACGTTTACTTTAACAGGTATAAGACCAAGTTGACATTTCTGTCTTCATAATTCGTTTTTGTATAATTCGTTTTTTGACCAGACATTATGGCTAGTCTTTCTGCTCCAGGGGGAGTGACTTGTGTAAACTAGAATATACCTTTTTGAGATGTTGCTTAAGGGTGCATGCGATTATAACCTCTCAGCCGCTTTATACTGCATTTGCTATTGTTTCAGATTGATCTATTAGGAACTATTCACTTGGTCAATCAACACCGAGACTGATGTGTAGCAGTCACCCGCATCTCGACACACGCAACTACAGCCCCTCCGTTTTTGGAATAGCTGTCATTGTATTTTCTTCATCACTCTCTTTAAACTATCAGGTAAATCATATGTTCATTTCTACTTTTTTCCTTACCTTAATGTCACCATTGGGGTTGGACGATTGGGGGCGACTTTGAGACCTCCACCAACACAGTGCTTAAGCCCGCCTTTAGGGCCATCGCTGGCTAACTATGATATCTAGGATATAAACCACTTCAAGTTGTACCGTAGTCATTGGGAATGTATGTAATACCAGTCATAGTGAAACGTTAATACCAGTGCATGATTAAGTATCCATGGCCTGGAAAAAATGTCAGATACGAACTATTGTTTCTTATAAAATTGTAAATTACTAATCCTTGAACATGCATGTGCAAATATAATGTGTCTATATACCATTTGTATACTTATTTTTACACACTTGTTTTATAGTCTGTTTAGGCCTGAGAAGAAGAGGCTCTTATCCTCGAAACGCGTCGCCAACTGAAAAGCAGACTACTAACAACATTTCATCATATTGTTGTTTTTTTTTGCAGGAAGATTGTGATTATTTTCACTTGTTGTATTTCCTTTGAAAAGAGATATTGTTTGTTTGGAACCTCACACAAAATATGCACATTGTTGTGTTCTACAAAACTTGCTTTTGACTTTTTATTATTTACAAATTGAATTAACTGTCTTGAGTTTTCAGTAGTTGGTTTTTCCAACACACTATAGTGTGCAGGGGGCGGGAGTGTTCAAAGCCTGAACCTTCTCCTTCCTTTGTTTCCTTCACTCTACTTGCCCTCTCCACTGATACATGTTATTAAAGCCAACCCTTCTTTGGAACCAGACTTCCTTGAACTGCTATACGGAGAACGGGGCCCTCCAGCACCGCACCGCGTCTCCCTTGCTCTTCATCTGCCCCCAGCCCATCCCTCTGATCTATGCCACACCCACTGCTGTAATAATGAATACACGCATACCTGTGCTAGCCCTGGCTCTAGGCTCTAGATGTACAACTAATTCACCTCTGTATCTAGCGCTGTCCCTGGTCTGTGTCTCCACACCACCCCCTCATCACCTGGTCTTCTGACTCAATCAAACATCCACCTCCTTTCCGTAAAGGCACTCTGCTGGGACTGCCTTTGTTGTCTGTACTGCCACAGGTGCCCATCACTTCACTTAGATATGGCATACTGACTGTCCAAAATATACACTGAAAATACAGCAATACTGCATCGCTTAGCAATATTGGAACTGCTTGATGACAGATCATGGAATGCCCCTCGAGGTTTGATGACCCGTGATTATAAGGACTGTGGCGAGACATGTCCAGAGATGTACAAACAGGACTGTGAGGTAGAGACTACCTTGCGACCGTGCTTAGTCTGCAACAAGGACAGACAAGTAGCAATTCGTTTCAATGTTTTTTTAACGTAACAATGATATTAAGGAGAGGGGGAATATTGTTTAAGTTTTTTGGTTTAAATGTCCTACATATGTCTAATACAAAGGGATATCTTAACCAGAGTGAGTTGTGCAGACACGATTCTACTGCATTCTGACAGCATGGCATGTGTGAGTTAATGCAAACTGTGCAAGGCTTAGGATGAAGTAGAGCACACAGCACAGTGCCATGAACCATATTGATCCATATAGAAAGAATAGGCTGGCCAGTATAGGAAATGGAAACATGGGCACCACATGATAGTCGAAACACAGGCGGAACCTACTTTGGCTCTAGCAGTAAACATACCTTGGACAACGAGTGTACACTACAGAATGAGGGCTCAGTGGTCAGTCCATGTGAAAGTTGTGTGTTAGTGAGGGCGTGAGTGTCACAATCCCGATGAATCTGTGGATGCAGCGGGCAATGCAACAATAGGCTGCATTGCGGCTATGTCACCCCTGCCGTCATAGGGGTTGTGAGGAAAGGGTAGTGTGTTAGTCAGAGCCCTGTTCTGCATCTCCAGGCACCAAAGCTATGAACATAGGCACTTACTGCCATTTCGGAGCAAGGAAAAGGCCGGCGAGTCAGGTGTAATGTGTTGATTGGCTTGGGCTTCACCCCGATTGGAGAAAGTACACGTCTGCAGATCACTTTGGTAGCAATGGGCGACTGAGTGTGGTAAATAAGGAGTAGCGGGCACATGTGGGAAATTAGCAGGGAACTAGTAAATTCCTTAAAGGTAGGGTAAGGTGCAAATACAGTATTAACTGTGTTCCGCATTAACAAATGCTGGTGCTGCCTTTGCAATGGAAGTCACGTCCCATGGACAGGGAGGAGCAGCTACCTAACGCCATCTTGAAATGCTGCATACATTTGACTTGTTGCTTTCAGTGAAAGGTGGAATCATTTATTAGCTTAGCCAAAAGAAGTCGGCATGTACAGTGTATTTTTAGTCATGTGCTGCACCTAGGATGATCACAGGTGTGCCATTTTTCTACAGTGAAACTGTAAAAGGACAAAGAAAAAAGGACAGTCCTGCATATCGTACAAAGGACATGGCAGAGGGCAGGAGCAGGAAGGAGGGAAACAGAAACAAGAAGACGGGGGTATTGGAGATGTAGAATAAAGTAAACATGGAGGAAGAAGGGGGTGAAACGGGATTCACACCAGGGGACCAGGGACGTCATTTAGGATTCGCCAGGGGTCGCAAGTGCGACCCCTGAGGTCTCCCTTGCTACCCCTGGGGTCTCCCTTGCTACCTCTAAAAGACTTGTTTTTATGCAAGCTCTTGGGCTGTGGCCAGTGCCATGTGGCTCTTTGCTTCTGGAGTGGCTGGCTTTCTTGTTCAGGCCTCTTGAAAAAAGAAATCGGAGTTACACAAGTCTAACACTTTCACCAGTGACCCTCAATAAGAAAGAATAGGAATACCAAATAATCTGTCTTTCTGGAATTCTATAAAATAACTGCTAGACTCATTAAAGGTTTATTTCAGGCACACTTCAGGGTGTGAGTCACTGATTTAGTCTGTTCTTAACCACCTCAACTTAGCCTTTCATCCTTCTGAGGTCAATAAATGAGTACAAACACAGGTTGGGTGATACTGTATGTATATTCTTTCTATATAAATAGATTAAGCGTAAGTGCTATATAATAACACATCATTATCATTTGGCCATGGACGTCTGCTTGCATTCATAGTAATTTGGTAACATGAGCCTATACCCACTCAGATACATATGGCGATCCATTCTTGTATGAAATATATATCACATTATAGTGATATCGTAACCATGTCTTTCGTAGTGTACTTAGGAACAATACTATGTGATGCCACTTCCTGCTTTGTCAAGGGTTGAAAGGTCATGTTCCATCACTTCCCGCGATATCACTTTGGGGTGGGGTAAAATGACATCACTTCCTGTGTGACAAGGGTCATGTGATGTCACTTCCGTTACGCCTGGCATTTTGGTGAAATGACGTCCCTGCAGGGGACAAAACAGAAGATGAGCTGAATAGCCCAAGGACACAGAACAATACCAGGAAGACGAGAATGTATCTGGTCCAGGGTGTAGCAGAAGGAGTGGAGGAAATGGAAGAAAACCAGAAGGCACGGAAGAAGAACGCATCAGAAGGGAAAGTGACCACCATGAAAGAAGAGACGCAAAAGAGACGTCAAGGAGAAGCCGGCAAGAGGGGACAACAGGCAATGACAAGATGTACAATGAATACAGTGAATGGCCACAAGTGTTTAGAATATTTACAGAAGTGACCCCAAAAGGAGGAGTACACCCCGGATAGAGGCCATGAGGAGGTACCCCGAATTCATTGCAAAAGGAAAGGCAGAGAACAGCCAACGAGATCAAGACGTATACCAAGACGCCCAACAGAAAGAAGCAAATGGCACCAACCCCACAATGATGATAAGCAGGGCGAAGTTGCTGTGGAGTAAATTAGACCACTTCTCCTTAAACCGGGGACGGCCTTAAAGGAGGAGAGGAAGTACAGGGGCACCAGGATGAGGGAGGAAGAGGAGGGGCTACCAGAGCCCGGGAAGACTGAAGCTGTAGAGGGCTAACAAAGGAGGTTGACAGCTCTTATGGCTCCGTTGGTAATATTGCGTGTGAGGGCCCAGAGCCAATAAAGGCACACCTCCTCTCTCCCCAGTAAGAGGAAGGCCACAACACAGATGTCATCGTTCCTTCATATTTGCTGTTACTCCAGTCCGTCCTTGCACCCTGACACCTATAGCATCTCTTTGGTTTCACACTTTTGGTTTCACACTGTGGCGACCCCTTATGATTCTTTATGAGCGTGTGAGTGTCGATTCCCTCACTCTGATTGTGTCAGCGGAGGCTCACAGCTCGGCACAGATTCCTGAGGTGTCTTTAGGAAGTGGCTTTAGGTGTCAAATCTTGAGTAGCTTTCTTCTCACGTGGACTAGAATAGAGTTGTTTTTCATCTTTGCCCACGGCTGAGGTGTTAGCCTTGCTTACAGCCCCGCCACATATTCCGCAGTGCCATCCATGCACGTCTTTCATCCCCTTCCAAAGCTGTGATTTGGTGTAACATTCAAATTAGCACGCGCACAGCATACCTATAATGGCACAGAGTATGTCAAGGAACAGTTAGGTGCGCTGTGTCCCCGGATCCGATGGCAGGGGCTGTCTTCTGCACAATAACCGAAATAGCATTATAATGACTTGGCGCCCTGTGAAGATTCTTTCCACAATGGCACCTGCATTAGAATCTGCGTCATTGTATTCGAAGTGTAGAAAAGCCACCGAACGCTCTTCAGACCTGGCAGAGATGACATTCTGCATTTTTAGATTTATTGTAAAACAGTTGCGTGACAAATCCCTTTTGTCAGCTGGAAAGTGAAAAGGCAGGCTCGGTAATAAGCCTGCGGGTCTTGTCTTACACCTGAGTGAGTAGCAGTGAGCGGGCGCGAGGACAGCGCTGCCGCTCCCCATCATCACCTGACATCTGGCAGCATGTATCCGTTTCTAGTTGGAATGCGGAAGGGGCTTGCCTGTGGTGGCCTTTTATTGAGCATACTTTGCACCTGTGACCTGGGGCTCACATTTAAATCACATTGTTGTTTGTTACTATAATAAACCGGAGGAATGCCATGCAGCAAATCAGCAGATGTTCTTATTAATTTCCCAAAGGAAGTGATATATATTCAGTGATCAGGTCACATGGTGTCTCTTGACCAATAAGAAGAACAAGAGCTTCATCGATGAGCCTGCGCTTATGTGTGCTGGCAATATGCTGGCTCATGAATGGTATCTGGTTCTAAGTGAATTATTATTGTCATTTAAACAATGCAACTCCACTTTTTAAATAATAGCACGAGGAACGCACAGCTTAGGTAACTTTATGCTGATTTCTCTTTCTGTATTGCTGCAATTTTTCTTTAGTGCATATTTACAAAGAAAACAGGCAGGTGCTGATAGCCACAAGTATTTAATGGAGTGAGGGATGGGTGTTAGTTTGTGATTTAATGCATTTAATAGGGCTTATTTGGGACGCTGCTAAAGGAGCACACCGG
Source organism: Ambystoma mexicanum (assembly GCF_040938575.1). Lineage (NCBI taxonomy): Eukaryota > Metazoa > Chordata > Amphibia > Caudata > Ambystomatidae > Ambystoma > Ambystoma mexicanum. The sequence goes on along the minus strand of NC_090937.1, from coordinate 1,081,514,313 downwards.
AAACACAACAATATCGTTATAATTGTATATAGGAATATCTGGACAACTGCAAGACTATTCGTCTGAGCGGGCGGTAACCTGTGCGAGGGAAGGGCCATCTTAAGCACTTTTGGGGCCCAGGGCACGGACACCTTTGGGGCCCCCTCCACCAAACAAAAGAAATGAAGTGATACAAAAGAAGCATGTTTACTCTCCTTAAGACCCCATACCCTCGCCATTCTTGCTCTAATCATAATGATAAACAAGTAGCATTTGAAGGCCAACATTAGCGGTCTACGAAGAGGTTACTTCTTTTCTAGTATAGATACAGGAGGTTTTTTATCAATAACATCCAGGAAGGTATGCAGCCTGTAGTATTAATGTAGGACCGTAAATAAAATGCACATGTAACCCAGAATAGAGAACTCGCATTATCTGCCTTACAGAATGCAAAAGTGCTCAAGCATTGATAGAGTAGACCAATTGGAAGGGAAGAGAAAGCTACACATGCCAAGGCATGGATAGTGGATGCAGATTAGAAGCTACCAGGATGGTGTCCGTATCCAGAATGAGATTAGAAGTGAAACATTGTTTTCAAGTAGTGTTGTCATTAGAGATCAAAGGAACGTATGCCTGTAGTGTGCAATTTTTCAGTGCTCACTATTATAGTGTAAGCACCACTGTTGCCAGTGAAACCATGAGTGGGGCTTTTTTGAAGATCATATCCTGAAAAGGAAATCACTCTGCAGGTCCCACAATTTTCAACAGTTTAGGGACTGGCAATTTTGAGAGGTTAGGCAATACAAGATTAAATGTGATACCCAGGATCACACATTGGTTAAGGGGTGAAGCTGTGATGTACACCAACTCTGCAATTTCTGCATTTGAACACTCTCTTTTCCAGTTATTACCATGAACTAAAATAATCTCATTTTATAAAACTGGCTCGGAAAGTACTGTGGGGTACATTTACCAGCCCCAATCGGAATTCCCTGCATCACAAAACTACATTTTAGCAGTTATACAAAAACAATGGCTGTGCTGTGTCTGCTAAGCACATATGGGGTGATATTGAACATAGCCACCCCGAGAATGGCTGCTTTTGTTTTCATCATGTGAACCCAAAGCTGCTGGTCTATCATCTCAAAAGCTCAAAGCTGCACTAGAAAATGTCCTATATTTAAAACAACCTTGCACTGGTGCTATCTTCATCTTTAAACATCTCACAGTTTTGTTCTAAGTAAAACACAGCCCTGTCCATCTATTTCGTGTTGAACACCATCAAATGAGGGCCATCCCTCCCAGAACGGCATTGTTTTTACAATTAAAGTCTGTGAAGAGCAATTTCATTTCAGTCCACACAGCTAAGATTCGCTTTGGAAACAAATTAACCCATGCAAAGTACTTCAAAAGAAAGCTCTCCCTCATGTTATATGTCAATTACACAGAAACCATTTGTCAAGCATATCCCTGTGTACAGAAACTGACCAGAGCTATAAAAAAAGCCTCCAGAAAATAAATGCAAAGAAAACCACATCTTGTGAAATCAACATGTAGAAAATAAATATGTGTAAACCCACTTTTTCAAAGCAGTGAGATGACACTTTGGAAACGAAATGTGAAAGAATGCTATTACTTGCACAGAAATAGTAGGATAGGTGTGGGGATGGGGTTTGGTTTAAATGTATATTATATTATTTACAAAACAGACTGTGAAAGAAGGAGAGAAAAGAAAAAAAATGTTTAAAAGTAGCAGAACCATTTTTGGCCAAGGCAGGCACTTCAAAGGGACCAGCACCCCATGAGCATCTGAAAAGGGCCTGAGTGTGGAAGTTTGCACCCTTGTCAGACTGACCGGCATTTCTACAGCAAGAAACAATGGACCCAGGGGAACTAGCCCTGTCACAAAGAAGTGTGAATTCCTTTGACACCTCTCCTCAGCTTCAACTGCCCAGGATCAAAGGGTGTCATGGCAACCCTGTTGGTCAGACTTACAGAGAGGGGGCAGGTTGACTGTGGAGATTTGAAGGACTCCCCATACAGTGACAAATGCCACCCATAGACTTGAAAGAACTTTTTACATTAAGACATTTATTTAAATAATCTGAATAAGCAGTAATGTCAGATTATGACAGTTTTAATTGAATTTTTTGACAAGCAAAATAAGACAATGGGCCTCATTACACGGATGGCAGAGAACCATGGTGCTATTAGCGCCATGGTTCATGCCGGTAAAATACCGGCACCGCCTTGGCGGAAAGGGGAATTACCGCCCCATTCCAAGGTTGGCGGGGCGGTAATTCCCCCTTCCACCATTGCCCTTCCCCATTCCCATTTTTGCCCCATAGGGCTCAATGGGAATGGGGTAGGCGCTAATTACGGTACCGCAAATTGCGGTACTGTAATTAGCTCCCTGGGTCCCTTTGCGGGTTGGTTTTTAACGCCTGCAAAAAGCAGGCGTTAAATCCCCCAACCCGCAAAGGGACCTCGTAGTAAGGCGGTAAGGATTTACCGGTACCGGTATTTTACCGGTACCGGTAAATCCTTACCGCCATCCGTGTAATGAGGCCCTATGTGTGTCTTCCTGGCATGTGGTGGAGGTGAATGGCAGTAAAAAGGCATTTCTAGAGAAAGCGTAAATGGCATAGATATTACATTTGGAGAAAATATGCCAGACACTATTATGCTTATGTGTAGCCATTTGTAGGATTTTAGCTAAAATGTTTCTAGTGAAAAACTGCAAAATGGTGCCCAAAGCGCGAAGCAGTATCGCACAGACTTGGAGTTTGAACCAGCATATTCCTTGTGAAATATGGGATCTGCCTATCTGATTTGTATCTATGGTGACAATTGTAAATATAAAGTTGTATTTCATAACTCCTTTTTGTGAAAAATGAGGCTTGTGGGACAAAGGAGTCATAAAAATGCATACATCTAAGGGGAGGTCACTTCCTTCAGTCCAATCAGCTCGGAGGGAGGTGGCGACAGGAATAGCCTGACCTATCCTAAGTCAAGAGGTATGTTCAGATTATTTCTGCCCACATTACCCATTCTCTGATGTCATTCTGCCTGTATAAGAGCTAGGCAGGAGGGCACAGAGGGATTCAACATTCAAAATTCACCCTGCAAGACTCCAAGATTTCAGAACCAGGTCCAGAGGTAGCTGATCCAGATCCAGGCAGAACCACTTATCCAGAACCACCTATCTAGATCCAGATTCATCCCAATAATTCAGGGAGAAAGGAGGAAAGGCTGCTGATCCCTTGGGGAGAATCCAGCAACTAGGCCCCTTTGCCCAGCTGAAGCATCCCGCTGTCCACAGTGACCAGACCCCTGATGCCTAGCTGTTCCCTAAAGGAGAGCCCAGCTGCTGCCCAGTGACAAGATCCTTGCCTCGCTGTCCAGAGACCCAGTTAGTTGTCTGAATTACACAACTCAAGTGAAATTTGTAAGTATTATCCTCCCCAGTACTAAAACGCTGCCTACACTGCTCTGTTGTCTTGCATTCTGTCCAATCCTATAAAAATCCCATAAGAAGCCTGGTCATTTCTCAAATTGTTAGCATCCTCTGTTAATCCGGTCCTTAGAAGATTCTGTGTAGTATATGTGTTAACATAATTCTTTTCAAATCCTTTCAGCTACTTGTGTAATTCTTTAGTACCAGTTTTGAAATAAATTAATTCCCCTATAGAGACGAATGTGGCGTGAATTGGTTAAAATGGCAAATTAACCTCCTTGCGTGCAGTGTCTTTCTTTAATAATCTAGCCACTAAAAGAGAGTCTCGGTAGAACCTGTCATTTTGTTAACAAAACCAATTTGTGCCCATATGATTGCTTTCATTATAAACTCTGATTTTTATTCCCATAAAAAAAAACATTCTGTCACCCCATAAAGAAGTCATCCCTTCAATTCAGTATCCTATCTGTTATGCGCCTTTGTGCCCCATCAGAAAAATCCATTTCCGATTTTGATTGTGTAGCCTATTTCCTTAGCTGTTTCCTTGTTTGAGTCCGTGTAGAAAAAGAAATTGCAACTTTGCCATGTGTGATTTTTGCTGCGTTGCTTTCCTTCCCAAAGTGTCATGATGCCTACCCTCAGGCATCCGGACCAAGCCCATCAGCCCCGGGAGCAGGCATCTAGACATTTAGTAAAACCTCAGCAGCCCCGGCTAGGGGCTATCTGGGTTCAGTCCTAGCGCCTTAGGTGCCAAGCTCATAGTAGAAATCAGTCCTGGCACCTAACGTGCCAGGCTCATAGTCATTACTTACCACAGGCAGACCATGCTGCAAATGACTCCAATCCAACATGAAGCCTGAAAGGGACTATTTTTCTACAGGGACTATTTTTTACTCGGGTGTGGTTCTAGGGACTTCTTACCTGGGACTACTTTTGAGGCTATTTAAACCACGCCCGACCAGCAACACACGCTTCGCGTTATTCTGCATCCAGCATCGTAACACTCACCGAGCCTGCAGCCTGCATCCAGTCTTCTGCCACGCCGGCCTCGAATCCGGAGCTCCTAAAACAAAGAGGAAAGAAAGGGACAAGGTTAGAAAACAAACTTATTTCTATTCCACACCTGATTCTGGATCCATCTCGTCTCCGGACCTGTAAAGAACATCATTTTTGCACGCGCCGCACCTCCAGCTGCAGCGCCGCGCCATACTCACCAGTCTTCACAGCATCCTTCGGGTCGGCGCTGCCTCCATCATTTCTTCGCCGAACTTCGGCACCTAGGAGACAAAAGAAAACCACAAGGTGAGCCGAGGGAACCAACAAATATAATTCTTACCACCATAGACTTACCTGATTTACCACCGGAGGCATCCTTTTGTGACTCTCCATATTTTCACGTGCCGCATCTGTAAAGATAGACAAAACAACATGTTTTTTTTCCACATGCAACATTTACCGGACAGCGCCGGGTAATACAGACTCTTACCTGAGCGCCACCAGCTGCCACAAGAGCATCTTTTCATGAGCCAGCTGCAAGACAAGAAAGGAAGGGGGGAAACAAGAGTGAACATCTGACATATTGAACTCTATGAACTTAATACTTACTGGTCCTCACCAGGAACCTCAGAGTCAATACTCTCCGGAACTCTCCCAAGCCTTCAAACCAGTGAAGTAACTGGAATCGACGCGCCCCTGCAAATCCACGCAGGATGGAGAGCTCATCTTTCAAGAATATGAGGTGAGATTGCTGTGAGGGCATTTCGGAGGTGATTAGTTGGGGAGGACTGTGGGGGTGCCATCACTTGAATCCACAAGTGGCTAAATCCATCTCTCCACTTGCAGGAGAATATTTCTACGGGTTAAGCAGACAAGATTAGGAGGGCAGATCCAGTCAGTCATCGCTGCACTATGCATCACCTGGGGGGAGACCGCAGCTGTCCGGGTCTGACCGACGCCCCTGTGGGAGCCAGGTGAGCGTAACACAAAGTCTTGGAAGCTTTCTTGCCTCTTTAGTACAGCCACACAATTCCTGTCCTATCCATTCCACCACATATGTAAACTGATCTCTAATCATCTCTAATCATCCAGTGAACTCTGAGTGCCATTTTTCTCCTTTTTCAAGGTTCTCATTTCGTTTTAGGTAGGTCGAATTTGCAATCCGATGTTTCCCCTCTTATTTGTGACTCCTTGACACTCCTTTCCACCCACACAGAATTTAGTCAGCAGGGGTTTTGGAGAGTACTTAACACAAGTTCTATCTATGAGTATGGAAAAAAGTGATCTTGCTTCCATTCATATTTACATTGATGTATCAAATGTTAGAAAGTTAACTTAACATTTTGCTGTATATTATCACCACATTGGTGATTGCTACCCTAAATTTGATTTGTTTGATTTTGCATTTGAATTTATAAAGAAATAAATATTTCATTATTACACACCGGCCTGGTTCATGGTCCATTGCGACACGGGTGTTAGTCAAGAGGGGTGTGAGATGGGTTGGGTGCCTTCTCAAAGCAGAATCCGAAATCAATAAAGTTAAAAGCGTTTTTATTGTGCGCCATATCCCTTACCAGTGGGAAGTGTCCTGGTCTGGAGTATACCGTGTAGAAAATTCTGTTACAGTACACAAATCACATTACCAAACATGACAATTTTTAAAAACGAAACATTATAGAAGGGTGTTACGCAAAATAGGAATGAGTATAGCTTCATTCTCTCCTTCATCAAGGGAAGTTTATAAGTACCAGCCTACCAATTAATGTGGTTTAACAGATTTAATCTGTTTTTTTTTTTGTATTTTAAAGCATTAAATACTTCCAAAACACTGATTTGTGAAATTGTAATTAATAAATGTGCAGAAAATCTTTTACTTTTACAAAAAAGCAAACCGTTTTTTATGTAAAACGTGCAGACTTTTAAATATGCTTGCCCGAGGCCTGCAACATCTGGTCTGCTCTCTTCTGTCTACCACCCATTCCACTCAAATGGCCTACATAAGAAAAAAGATCAACTAATGGCCAGTGGACAAAGTGGGCAGAAGCAGCTGGGCGCGCTGTTACATAATGAATTGATCAAGGCAGAATGTGCTTGTCAAAACAGAGATGCAATAGGTTTAGAGCCTCAGCAGCATGCCATAAAATATCCTGAAATGTGCTATTTAAGTCCGGTGAACAATGGAATCTTACTTTTTTAGATCAGGCAGGTTTGTATTCCTGATGTTTACTTGGATGGAGGGCTTGCTTGAGGTGCTCACCTGAATGACAGTCGCATTGTTGTGTGCCTGCTCAATCTCCTCAAAATGTTCCAGAAAGAAGGAAGATGCCGGGTCCGTGGGGTTTCAGGAAGTGTTTTTTAACTCATGGTTTGTGGGATGATCCTGGTTTAACTGCATGGGCCACTTAATAGGGACAAGTTTCAAGCAGATTGGTTCTGTGGGCGTTGCTGGATTTGAGAGGCCGTTGCTGATTTTCATTGTGTGCCAAATCTTCTTTTGGTTAATGATCCATAGTAAAAACGTGTACAAACCTTCCGATTGGACAATGGGGAGAACATTGGTCTGACAGTGAGTGAGACTTGATACTTGGATTTTAGTAACGATGTGGCTAATCTTGTTGAGTGCTAGCTGGAGAAATGAAATTTAAACCAACATAAAGAGGTGTAAACCCACTTTTATTGAGGTCATATCATCAAGAACCTAGACATAACATTTAAATGAAAAATGGACCGGGCCATACAAAGGCAAGCTGTATCGAACAAATTCAGTCAAGATAAAAACAACCTGATCACTCTCATACAGATCTTTGCAAAATCTGTGATGTTAATATACATATTTGTAACACAATTTATATAAAAATCATATTTCATTAAAAATATATGGTACAGTACTCCTTCTTATCATATGTCATTCTTTTTGACTGACGGAGGAGACAAGAAGTCTAAACACCATTCAATGTTATATTCTCCTCCCTGTGTTTCAAAGGTTACCAGAATAGTATAATCTATTACCTTTGTCACACATGTAGCTACCTGGGTTAAGCATTGGTCTATGATACCTTTGGCCATTCTTCCTTGTGAGGTTGATAAAGTCCCATTCGAAACATAAATGGGGTAATAATAACAGCTAATTACAGTGCCTAGAAGATGGAGGAGTTTGTCATGCAGCACTAAATAAGAGCACAATAGTAATGTTATTATTTTAAAAAGTGTAGTGGCCTCATTATGGGTCTGGTGGTAACCCTGCATGTAAAACTGTTGGGTTGCTGCCAGATCTGAAAAAAATTACCGGCAACTGACTTCCAGGTAACACCAGGGTATTTCAACCACAGTGGTCGGGAAGTCAGGCGCCGGTAATTCTGTTAGTCCCCATTCCTGTTGAGTCCCATAGTTAGTCCCCATTCCTGTTGAGTCCTGTTGAGCACCGTTGATACCGGATGGGAAGAGTCATAATGAGGCACAATGTGTATTGCAAAGAGTGCCGGACCTCCTTGTTTAGTCCTTTGTTGAAGTTTGAAATTGGGGTATGCCATATGTTTTTTTAAATCACTCTGGTGTTTGATTAATCATATAGGTTTTTGACGACTTGTAGATATGTAGGATGGAAATTGCTTTAAGTCAAGGTTGCACATAAGAAAGACCAGAGGACCTTTTCAGCATCCAGGCATTTAAACAAATATGTTGTTATTGCACACATAACCAAAGCCAAGAAAAAAGAAACCATACTGATGTAGGGCTTTGCTCTCAAGTGGGACATGAGCTTGAGTACCTTGATTAGCTAGTTCAGTTAGGATCATTTTAATGTGGGCATGGCTTGTGAGATTATGCACCTTTACAAATCTGTTTTGCTATCACCCAACACCATCATTGATAATGTTATTGAGTATAAGATTTTAAAAAACATTTTAGAGTTATTTTTCGGAAGTAATATTGGGAAAGAGTGGCCTCATTCTTTAGGATTTTTCTCTCCATTCAAAAAGCAGATATGGTTGCTGTTGACCAGGTTTTGGGGATAGTTCCTGTCAAATAAGTACATGAGAAGAATTTCTTAAGCGCCTGGGTTCATTTCTGATTAATGGTTTTCAAAATGTCAGCCGTTAATCGGATACCATTTTGTTCTGTACATTGCATGTAATCACTTGGATTTCTTTTTCTTCAAATTATTTGTTAATTGTTTCTTTGTGCTCAGACAATTATTTTCTGGGTATTGAGTGGACATTTAAGTTGATTCGTTCTTTGGATGAAATTGTTCATCTATGTATAATTTTTGATAGGACTCCATTAAACAATCATGTATTTTAGGGTCTTCCTTGTAGGGGTCTGTGGTGGTTGATTCTTGGCTTCTTTGATGGGATTTTTCTTGTAATTCAAATAAGCTTCTGTTTTTGTCAACATGTTCTTTTTTCATGTGGTAATGCCAATATACTTAATATGATTTTAATCATAGTATCTCTGCATTGCTTCTTTTCCCATTGTGATGTTTAGCTCGAAGTATGCTTCACATGTTGGCCTATATATGAATTAAGGTGATTATGGTTTAAATCTAGTTTGTTCACTTCTGGTGTTTGTGGGATTGTGATCTTTTTTAGAGTCCTGTTGTCTAACTATCATATACAATGGTATAACTCCTTGTAGATATGCCTTTAAAAAACATTGATTTTAAAATGCTTCATTTATTTTTACATTCTTGCAGTTGAGATTGTATCTTGTTGTGCAATGAAGGGTCCATAAAAAATGATCTGTCAAGAGTAGACCTTGAGATTCTGTACACTGTTGTTGGTTCCTGGAATACTGAGATGACCATTGCAGAGAATGACGTCTAAACATGTCTGGGGATGCCTGTGGTCTTGTGCAGAAGGGATGTGACCATCAGTTCGGGCTGGACTTCCCCTTTTGAGGTGCGGCCAAGCCTGATTTGCATATGATCTTTGCCCTTTTGTAATGGCTTGCCAGGTGAAGAACGATGGTCTGAAGGGTTGGCCAGAGCAATGCCAGAGGTTAAGATTAATTCTAATCCTAGCCATCACCTCGTTTGTTTTGCGTTACAGAGAATGGTACATGTTTAGGTTTCATCCAAGAGTCCATAGTATTATGTTTTGTTTCCAGATATAAAGTCTATTCTTCTTGGTGTCTTATGTCGATGTGAATACAAGCTAAATTCTATGGCATCATGATGCTCTTCTACCAGGGTTGAATAAAAAAAGGTTTTCCATCATGAATTTGAAATTATTTTATTTATTATGGATAAGGTGTAGTTGTTCTAATAGTACATTCCTGTTTTGTTTTGTCAAAATATGTGTTACTTGGTACATTGAAATGACTTTGTATTGTTATTGCTAGTTTCAGTTCATATTCAGTTAATACATAAACGAGGCTATCATCAGTCTTTTATTATTATTATTTAGATGTGGGAGTTTTGTTACTATCCATCTTTCTTTATTATCATGTGATAAAATAATACATTCATAGATACATTAGTGCCTATTTTTATTATTTGTTTTATTGATACTCCTTTTTTATATGTTGAGTTATAGCTCTGCTTTATCTCTTTCCTACACAATATTTTTTAGATTGCTCTTTTGAGATTTTATGAGGTGAGTGTGTTGTAATAAATGTGTTAAAACTGATATAATATTGTTTCGTCCTCATTGTATATGTTGGCCTATGCCCAGTCGCTTTGCGAGGAAATCCGTATTGCAAGGTCGTGACCTTAAGTTAATCAAGCCTCCATTTTAGGTTAAAGCCGCCATTTTAGTTTATCGTGCAAAGTCACCGTGTGGCCTAAAATGGCTGACCTGTGTTCTCTTGTTCTTAATTTAACCTCTTCAACCGCTGTAGGAGAGTTAATGTCCAACCTGCTTGCAGGCTACATGTTAGGGTCATGTAGACCGTGTCCTTTGTTGACCTCGGGACCAGGGGATTACTTCAATCGGCGATGTTAACCTACAAGTATACAAGAACGATAACGCTATTTAAACATGACATGCGAAACATCTGTTTGACCTGCATTAAAGCAAACGTGTAAAGAGTGTAAAGTTAAACCCAGAGAATAATAGTGCTTGTTAGTACATGTATTAAGAAGTAAACCGCATGCACGAGATATGTAAATTAGGAATGAACCTGGCGCGAACCCTAGCCCAGTACATGATTAACTTGTAGGAGGATGTACATCGTTATGAAGAAACTGTATAAATACGCTGATGTCAAGCTAGCAATTCCTGTTCACTGCTCACATTGAACCTGCTGGTGGTCTCTGTGATGTACTGACGGCCAAATAGCTATTTGTGTACTTTGTTTTATAAACTGTTCAGTATTGCAATAAAGATTATGGGAATGTTTACAAGCCCGTGTTGGTGTATTTCTCTTTGCATGGTGTAAAATCCTTAATATTGTATTTTCTGATTCCACAAATGTAATTCTTCATTTTTAATTGTATATTTCAATACTCATCATGTTTTCTTAGGATTGATTTATATATGTGGATGTATGTGGGTGCTAATCTTTTTATAGCATGAATTTAGCTGTGGGGCAGGGGACCATTATACAACAAAGGGATTCAGTAAAAGGGTACAATGAGATGGATACATTTAGGAGATATTAAGGGAACACTTGGAAGCACATGTAGATGATGGATAATGAGAGTTATAGGGAGACACTATATATATAGGTCCTATTCTTCATTAACTTGCTGCTGGACACACATCTTTGCTGCCATTCTACCTACATTTGTGTGTGTTCCACAGGTGCTCTACGCCCCTGCCCTGCATCATTGATTCTCTCCCTAGCCTTCTGCAATCAGGCAGGGACGTCATTTCACCAAAATGCCAGGGGTAGAGGAAGTGACATCACATGACCATTGACCTCTGATGGCATCACAGGAAGTGATGTAATTTGACCCCACCCCAAAGTGATATCACGGGAAGCGATGGCACACAACCGTTTACCCCTTGAGAAACAGGAAGTGGCATCACATAGCATTGTTTCTAAGTACATTATGAAAAATATGGTTACAATATGATATGATTGGGTATTTATAACGCGCTTAATACCCAGAGGTTTCTAAGTACGGACCCGGGCATCGAACCTGTCTTGCTCCATGCTATCCTCGTGAGCAATATATCACTGTAACGTGATATGAATTTCATACAAGAATGGATCACCAAAAGTATCGGCTGAAAAAAACATGCTATAACTGCATCTTTCAAAAAGCAAAATACATAGTCCGAAATAGAAGCTTATTCTCCTCTAAATGCTTTTTGGAGGATTTTGTCTGCATTGCCAATTTGAAGTGTTTAAGAACAGACTAAATCAGTGACTCACCCGCTCAATTGTGCCTGAAATAAACCTTTAATGAGTCTAGAAATTATTGTATAGAATTCCAGAAAGACAAATTATTTGTTATTCCTATTCTTTCATATTTAGGGTCACTGTTCAAAGTGTTATACTTGTGGAACCCACTATTTTTTTAAGCAGCCTAAACAAGAAAGCCAGCCACTCTACAAACAAAGAGCCACAAGGCATTGGTACAGCCCAGGAGCTTTTTTTTAGGGATAGCAAGGGAGACCACAGGAGTAGCAAGGGAGACCCCAGGGTTCGCAAGTGCGACCCCTGCCAACTCCTAAATGACGTCCCTGCAATCAGGTCATTAATGATCCATGTTGCAGATTTTCCGATTTCTAATGAGTGAGTTCCTGTGTTTGACAGTATGTCTTCCAGTTTTGCAGATGGATTTGTTAGGTTGAACTGTTGTACTGATTATGACGGTTCAGGTTGAATCATCCACACTTTTCTGATTTCTCGCACTGTCTTCGCCTTCTCTCCATATGCCCCCCTCCACCCGAAGAGTTCTTCCTTATATCCAAAGTTGTTAGCAGTTTGGGCTGGTGGGAGAAACCTGTTTTTATGACTGGTTTCCCTGCTTGCACCCTTCTTCCTGAATGCATGGTGAGTGAGGTCATGAATGGAATGTTCTGTGTGTTTCTGGAATGCTTGGGTTTGAGTGAATGTTCCACCCAAGCAGTTGGTAGCCATGTAGCCTGGGTGGTGGGAGCCAGTGGGCTCTACTGCCTCAGCTCCCCTCGTATCTCCAGTATAGTATACCTGTTGTCACCTGAACCTGAAGATTGAGAATAAAGGAGCAAATGTAAACTACCTGCTGCCTCAAGTGTACTTTCAATCTTAACAATTGGCGACGAGCTGGTCTTGAGATGGAACCAGGCAGAGGACGAACTCAAAGAAGAGACAGGTACCTTTGAGAGTGAGGAGACGGTAAACTGCTGTCGGGGGTGCAAGAGGAAGGAGCTAAATGAGTCTGAAGGATGAGGGAGACCCACTGCTCCCCAGGTAAGTGTCCCACCACCCAGGGTGAGGAGAAATACATGCTGGCACTAGAGAGACTGATACCTGTATCACAGTGTTTGGGACAGAAAAGAGAGAATCACTTGTGCTGTAAAGAGAGGCTGCCAGCTGTGTTTTGTAATGGCTTGGCAGGCGAAGAACGATGGTCTGGAGGGTTGCCCAGAGCAATGCCAGAGGTCAAGATTTATTCTAAACCTTCCAGCCATCAACTCTTTTGTTTTGCTATTGTCACCCCGAGTGGGAAGGGTATGCCCAGACGTGGGTCCCTTGCCTGCTGGGCCTAGAGACCCAAGCTACTCCTCACTGATGACGCCCAACGAGGCTGAAACATGTTTGGGGATGCTTGTGGTCTCGTGCAAAAGGGATGTGACCTAGCAGTTCGGGCTGGACTACCCCTTTGGGGGTGGGACCAAGCCTGATTTGCATATGGTTTTTCCCCTTTTGTAATGGCTTGGCAGGCGAAGAACGATGGTCTGGAGGGTTGCCCAGAGCAATGCCAGAGGTCAAGATTTATTCTAAACCTTCCAGCCATCAACTCTTTTGTTTTGCTGTGTTAAGGACAGTGCGCGGAGAGAGAATGTCTGGTGGACCCCGGCTAAGAACAGGATTCCTTCCACATGAATTGAACAGTGAGGATCCTAGCTGAGGTGAAGTTACCCTGCCTGATTGTGCATAGCATAGCATGAGCAGAGCAATACATCCATCCCAGGGTGTTTGCATGAGCAGATAATGCAAGGCATTTCGAGCAGACCTGCACTATTAAAGTTATGCCCCTTGTGTTGGTGTCTCGAGTTCAGGGGCACTAAGAAAATAAAGTCATGCACAACCCGTCATGCATGCCTTGTGAGAGTTACTGTTTATGGAGAGCGTGTCAATGGATGGCAGAGGAGGCACACTGACCTTGGAGGTGCCGGTGATAGCTGTGACCTCTGGGGTCCCGGAGCTCCGCCCTGCCAAAAGACCTTCCCTACTTTGATGACGTAGTCAGGAAGCTGGGGGATTGGCGATCAATTAGAGTACAAGTTCCTTGTTGGGCATTCTCCTTTGGTTTGCGGAGAGTGACGCAGACATTATAAGAAACACCACCTGTACGTGCCTTTCAAGTCACGTCATACTATAACTGTGCGCCCATTGCAAGGCGCATTAACTATTCGGCGTACGTTTGGAAGATGAATTGCACATCATGGAAAATTTCGGAAAAGCTGCAGTTGCCGTTAGAAGTGCGTGCACTTTTCTTTGTGTTGTTTAACTCCATTCTCACTTGTCCATGGTGTGCGCACTTAACTGTAGCTGTGCCGACAAAGACTTGTTGAAATGAATTTATTTCATTCTTTCATGTGGCAGGCCGCGCTGCCGCTTGCAAGAATAATGTTTTCCAATGTTTGCCAATTTGTTGGAAAGCAGTTAATGTCGCAGCATGGGTAACGTCGATGTAAGCTGTTTCGATTATAATGCATTTGAAAAGTTATACGATGTGTGTGGGCTATCTGTGATGGTTCTCTCAGTGGGCGAGTGGAATGAGTATGTGCTGTTGCAAAGCCGTGCGTTTGTTCTTGGTTTGTATTGGGTGGAAGGACGGTTGTCAGCGTCTTGAGGTACACAAAATAGCGTGTGTTTGTACCATGTATTTTATGCGACAGTATTTCATTTTAAGGGTGATTCTATTTGATCTTCTTGAATGTTGTGTGATGGTATGCAGCGTTTAAACAAACTATCATTGTGAACTTTTTAACGTTTTACTACAGTCAGCCGAGTTGTGTGAGATCCGTTAGCATAACATCTTGAGGGATTTCATGCAGCCAGCGAAAACGCTATGGACCTGCAGTGATTTGTTACAGTTTCAGTGCACTGGATGCTGTTATATTTGCTTTGTAATTTTCACATATACAATTGTATGTTGAGACAATATGCCTCTAGCCCTAATGTACATGGCAGGTTAGAATTTGTAAATGTGTCATGACTGTATTTTGGTAGCAAGGGAAAGGAGACATGTTTTTTTTTTTTACTGTGTGCAACACCTTTTGTTATGTTCCTGGATGAATTTGTTGTATTGAATGGGAACCCATCATGGTGTGTTGGGCTTATAGATGAGTATGGGTGCAACATTGATCTTCTGTGTGAGGTGTGTGTGTGTTAACAGGTGTGGGGCAGGTCCCTGCCTGAATCCTGTTTGTTGTATTGGTGTGGTTTGGGACGCCTCCACATCCAGTTTGTCTGTTTTTTTGGTGCGTCCAGTGGGAAAAGCCTGCTGCAGTGGTTTGCTGGGCGGCAGTGTCTCCTTGGGAGTTGACTTAAGTATCCAGCTGCAAGGGTAGTTGCTCTGGATGGAGACATTCCGGTACATGGATGACTAGACCCTGTTTAGTAGATGTGGGTTTTCTTTCCTGTGTGAAGGTTTTCTGGAGTTGGGTGAGAGAGCGCAGCCCCGTTCATCACATGTTATAGCTTATTAATTTTTTCCCCAATTTTTGTTCTCCAATTTCGAATGCCAAAGGAACCCTTTCATGTTTTCGAGAGGATGTGGCAACTCTTTCTCATCTTGCCGCCAGTGTTTTATTTATTTTTGCTATTGTGTTGTGTTCTCTCTTAGGAGTTGGACACATCTGATGACTCTGTCAAGCCAACAAACTGTGAATTTTGAAGGGTTTCTTGAGTGGAATCCCACCGCACGTGGTTGTTGCCATAGTGTGTCTGTGGTGTGAGCCGACCGCGTGATTGTGGTGTGCATATAGTCATCCCGTGCTCTGTGCCATACCTGCTTGGAACCATCTATATGTGAAGGTTAGTTACGTCCTAATAATCCTTGTGCATTGGGGCCACGTGCCAGTCCATATAGGGACAGTATGTGCTTGGGGGTGATAGCTCCAATATCCACGAGTGGCAGTTGTGAATATAAGGTGTTTTGTTTTGTTATGGTTGTCAGGTGTGTGTGGTTTGTTTGCCCAAGGTGGGGCAGGTAGCGCTACAATGTGGCAGGTTTGTGGCCCCCCGGAGGTAGTGATGGGTAGAAGGTGTCTTGTTTGTGTTAATGGTTTGGTTGGTGGTATTGTTGGTGTGGTCCTGTTGCCAAAGTGTCAGTTACGCTTGTTTGGATAGCCGTTCCTAGTCTGCAGAACATGATGCGTGTGTGTTTGTCTGGTGTGCAGTTATGAGGAGTGATGTGTTTTCCTATTGTGGGAATGTGTCTGGTTGTGTGGAAGGGAGGGATGTATGTTATGACTGGTTTCCCTGCTTGCACCCTTCTTCATGAATGCATGGTGGGTGAGGTCATGAATGGGTTGTTCTGTGTGTTTCTGGAATGCTTGGGTTTGAGTGAATGTTCCACCCAGGCAGTTGGTAGCCATGTAGCCTGGGTGGTGGGAGCTAGTGGGCTCTATTCCATCAGCTCCGCTCCTGTCTCCAGTATAATATACCTGTTGTCACCTGAACCTGAAGATTGAGAATAAAGGAGCAAATGAAAACTACCTGCTGCCTCAAGTGTACTTTCAATCCTAACACCTGATTTTGCCTGTTTGATCATTTTCTTCTCCACTAGTATCTTACTTTTATTTTCCTTTTAGCAGATTATTATTATTATTATTATTATTATTATTATTATTATTATTATTATTATTATTATTATTGTTTTGTCACACTTATAACCAAGCATTGGCAGTGCTAACAGTTTGGGCTTTTGTGTGGGCATGGGAAAGGCAATTGCCAGGCACTGACATAGTGGTATTAACTGGCTATTGATGGCAGCAGGTGCAAAATGGTGCGAGTACATGGCATGTAATAGCAGTGCTTAGCAAATTCCTCGTACATATATACATGCAAAAACTTTTGGATTTGCCAACGCTTGATTTAACAGGATTTCTGTGAAGAACTTGCCTAGTACTTATAAACAGAGTGGCTTAAGCAAGACCTGGTTAAGGGATTTTTATCACACCTACAGCGCGTTTACAACTCTGAATAAGTCATCCGAGTGAAATGTTTGATGGTAAGGCTTGATTAAAGAGTTCCCAAAAGGAGGTGTTTTGGGCAGGGAGGGACAGAAACTGGGTGGGAATGGCCATAGGGATTAGCATGGATATAGGCAGTCATGGGTGGGCAAATAAACAAACAACGGGCCTGATTCATGAAATGACCTGCATGGAAAATAGGGTAATTGCGCGCACAACTGCGCGCAAATCCCCCTTCGTAGATTCATGGAATAAAATGTGCTGTGCTTTTCCTGGACTTGCGTGGAGTTTGCACTGGCTCGGCACATCTGTGCAAGCTGTCGAAGGCCTTGCGCAAGACTCCAAGCAGAGCGTGTGTGTGGTTTACGCAGAGGGCTGGGAAGGCGGCGGAAACACCAAAATGGAGAAGAACTTGTGAACAAGTGGGCGTTCCAAGGGACAGCCTGCAGGCCGTCCCTCGCACTCCCACTATTGCGTGGCATGAGGCGTATTCATGGTTCGATCGCACAACGTCTCAGCCGGGAAATGGCCATGCAAGTCCTTTATACGATCGGTCAAGCAAAGGCAGAATTTTCAGCACGCAGGTGGGGTCGCATGTCGGATTCTGGAGTGTGTGTACTCAATCAAGGTTCCGATGCAACTTAGCAGTGCAGTGGGGTACAGGAATGTTTTACAGGGGTTTTCACGCTGATTTCCTGAGTTATTGCAGAGTTACAATTTTTAACTTTGCATGTTATCGGGGTGCCAGATACAGTTATGGGAGATGCGTGCAGGGTCCCCAAGTCACAGGTCTGCTTACAGGGACCCCACACACTGTTTGAAAGGTGTGTGTATTCACACCCGGAGGAGCACACAAAGGTAGCTGTTCTGGCTGTTCATGCTTTGAGTGTGGGCGTGTCGGGGAATTTCGGGCGCAACTTGCAAATACGGTACTTTGCGCTGTGAATTCCATGAATACACGTGCGCACATATTTCTTTCTGCACGCAGGCTCATGCAGTGTCCTTACTCGGCGCACATCACTTGCAGGGTTTCTGCGCACATTCCCATGAATCGGGCCCAACACCTTCAAGCTTTGTATCCCTCCTCACATGCCATTTCTCCAAGCTGTACTCTAAATCAATAGTTTTGGCCTATAGGTGGCGCTAAAGCACCACCTCTCAGCCCAAACTAAAAAGAGAATTTATTCAGACATGGTGATGAATATGGACAACACATGCAAATGCCACTTCTTTTGA
The DNA here is from genome assembly GCF_040938575.1 of Ambystoma mexicanum. Lineage (NCBI taxonomy): Eukaryota > Metazoa > Chordata > Amphibia > Caudata > Ambystomatidae > Ambystoma > Ambystoma mexicanum. The sequence goes on along the minus strand of NC_090937.1, from coordinate 1,081,496,346 downwards.
CAACATGGTCACGAATATGAATATTGCATGTGCAAATACATAGACACATTTATGACACATGAATTAATGAGACATGACTGATGCATGAATACACATACTAATACAAAAAAGAAGTAATTAGTTAAGAAACCATTTTTTTTACTTGAAGGCATACAGGGTGTAGTCATGTTCATTTCAGTTGATCATTTCAAACTGGTTTCTGGTTTCTACTTTATAAAAGTGTTGACATTTGAGTATTTGTTCAAAACCAGCACTGTAATAAAGTTGTACTGCTGGGATTAATCCCTGCCCGTGCTCCGCACCACCACTCCACTCACCACCACTCCACTCCCCTGAGAGCTTCACGCTTCCACCACCTATTTTTGCTACTCACCACCCACTCTTTCCCTCTCACCTCTGGTTATATAGACGCATCCTATTGCCACACACACATGGCAGGTTGCGGGCAACAGGGAGATTTGATTCGTCGTGTAGCTTGCTGGGGGAAAAGAAAATTGAATGCAGATTTTCAAAAGTGACTTTTGTACTAGTTGTATTCAATTGTCCAAAAAAATGCAACAAGAAAGTGTGACTCCTCAATTTTCTCAGGCTTTCCCTGCACAGCTACAGACGACAGTATTGTTTATCAGAGCATTTGTGGCTGTGCATGGCATATGATGGCAGCACTGACAGGGACGTCATTTAGGGGTCGCCAGAGGTCGCAAATGCGTCCTCTGAGTTCTCCCTTGCGACCTCCGTGGTCACCCTTGCGACCTCTAGCAAAAAAAGAAAAGAAAAGAAAACAAAAAGTTTTTTTTTTTTTTGTAATGTAAGCGCATGGGCTGTGGCCAGCACCATGTGGCTCTTTAGTTCTGGAGTGGCTGGCTTTCTTGTTAAAGCCTCTTAAAAAAAAAGAAGAAAAAGAAGAAAAGGAGTGACACAAGTCTAACACTTTCAGCACTGACCCTAAATAAGAAAGATTAGGAATACCAAATAATGTGTCTTTCTGGAATTCTATACAATAATTGGTAGACTCACTAAAAGTTTATTTCAGGCACATTTCAGGAGGTGAGTCACTGATTTAGTCTGCTCTTAAACGCCTCAACTCAGCCTTTCATCCTTCTGTGGTCGATAAATGAGAACCAACACAGGTTGGGTAATAATGGGTGTATATTTTTTCTATATAAAGCGCTTAAGCGTAAGTGCTATATAATGACACATTATTATCATTTGGTCGACGTCTGCTTGCATTCAAAGTAATTTGGTAATATGGGCCTATATACACTGCTTAACGATATAATATGGCGATCCATTCTTGTATGAAATGTGCATCACATTATAGCGATATTGTAAGTATATTTTGTTGTGTTCTGTACAATGCTATGTGATAGCACTTCCTGTTTTGTCAATGGGTGAAAGATCACGTTCCATCGCATCCCGCGATATCACTTCGGACTGGGGTCAAGTGACATCGCTTCCTGTGATGTCACCAGGGGTCAAGGGTCGTGTGATGTCACTTCCGCTACCCCTGGCATTTTGGTGAAGTGACGTCCCTGAGCACTGAGCAGCTGCACATGTTTAGTTGTATGTTGCCATATGGTGACTTTGCCAGGCATACGATGGCATTATTCAGGCATGTGAGGCCGATTTGCCACTTGTAAGCTAATGCTGTTTTCTTATGTCTGATTCTTGATATACTTTCGAGGAGTGAATGCCATTGAGGCAGAGGTCGGGGTAAAGTTAAGTCCCATTCAAAAAAATGCCCACCTAGCATCCCCGCATCTACACCAATGTACTGCAGCTGCACAGATTTATGAATCAGTGGAGTAAGGTCCAACCAGCACAGATGTATGTGTAAGTCTTTCCCCGAGAAAAGGTACAAATTAAATTACAAGTCATGGCGACTCCGCTTGAATGAGACCTTAAATCCGCAAGCTAATCGTCCCTGTAAGCGGCGAAGATAGGCGTGTGAAAGGCAATACATGCCACCTGTTTCAAGCAGGTGTTTCGTTGTAGAACATGACCCCCGTCTTGCACGATGGTTTCGTCTTTCACTGGAGCATACATGCATATTAAATTAGGCCCCTGTTGCCTGTACGACTGACATAAAGCCCAGCACTAACTCAGGGCTTGTAAACAGGGGTGTTGATAGGTCTGGAAAAGACCCGGGGCTACGCCAATGCCGGGACTGTCGGGACTCGGGGCTAGCTAGCCTTTTAGTTGTAGCCCTTCAGATTCTATCCCGGGCCATAGCCCCCATGCCCCCTCCACACTCCCCAGCAACGCCTCTACTTGTAAACCTGAGCCATTGTACATCGTTATGAGCAAAAGGCACAGAGAATGTAATATGTGTTCAAATTACGAGAAATAAAATGCCTCATTGCTGGAAGGGCAGACTTGCTGATTGTTGATTGCCCCCCCCCCCCTTCGGTTGCGGGAGTGCAGGCCCGTTGCTTCTGCTTGAGCCATCTACAATGCTTTGTAGGAAGCTGTGAAGCTTGGTGGCAACGTTGATGGAACGCGTGATGTGCTAACCCGTTGCTTCAGGAACAAAGCTATAATCAGCTTGGCAAATAACGTTGCTTCTAATCAATAAGATCAACAAGTTAAATCAGTAAACAGATGCAAAGAAAGAGGCGCACAATAAAACCACATGCACGTTGAGCATAACATGGCGGCAATGTCAAATATAATGCAAAGCATTGCTCAAAACACAGCGAGATCACACACTTGTGTTTTGTGGCATTTGTTTTTTGATCAAAACTGTACTGCAATTTGAGCATTGCCCCTCCAGTGTGCCACACCGCTGAACTCAGATTCACTGTTAAGCAATTCCAGCTCATTGTGAATCTGACAATTTCCCTAAATAGTCCTATGCACTGCAGAAATGGGGAATTACTCTGCCACTCCCCCACCCACTTATGGTCCTGTGGAAAATGCGATGTACCACGGGCCGGTAATGGTAAATAATGGTAAATACACCCGAATTACCTCCAAACTTGAGAAGAGGCCTTATGTTTGCTCGCCTGTAAACACTAACATGTACCTTCTAAAGCTCATCTTGCCCAGTGTTGTGTGGCATTAGAATCCCCACCTGCTTTTCCAAGAGTTCTTCTATGTGAGTTCTTCTGGGCTTCTCAATGCTTCTGGCCCATTCGAAAAGTAGAGCTGCACAGGACTACAATTCCCAGAGGCCTCAGTGGGCGACAGTTGCAGTCTGATTGGCAAAGCAAACGTTAGTGCCAGGCCGTTTGGGGGGACACTAATTACACATACATGACAAAAGCAACTTACAGTTTGACACTTTCAAAACATCCCTTCAACTGGCAAACCAAGTCACAAAGAAACCAATAAAAGCGCACTGATACCAGAGCTAGCAAGTTCTACTTCACCAGGTGTGGATGCAGCTTATTTCATAGTTTAGAAGTGGTTAATTTGTTTAGATAACCAAAGCAAACTGATACAGTGCCACAATTTCCTTGTGCAATTAATGATGACACCAACGTCTAAACATGTCCAATTATGGCAGGAAAGTGACCCGAGACAAAACAAAGAAATTCACAATTCAAATTCCTAACAGGCGGAAGTCTCTGAAAGTAGGCTGGGCTGGGACAGAGTCAGTCACAAATCAGGCCACTACCTCTGAAAGTCCAGAAGGCTGGGGGATAATAAGTCATTTCAGGCCCTTAAGGCTGCATTAGGTTTCGTGCTTTTCCTCTGAAGGGCTAGGTTGCTGCTAAGCCTGTTAAATGGGGCTGGGGAATAGCCCCAGGATGGGCCCATCAGTGTCTCTCATGCAAATCCCGTTTTCTCAGTACATTTCAATGTACCTGAGAAAGCCTTACTTCTTTTCAACTGAAATAAATAATGATATTTCCAGCTTTCTAAAGATGGTAATTGGTCCAACCTGGTTGCCAAACATCTACCCACTCCAAGGGTTTGGGAGATGAAAGGTAGGCTGTTCTATTTATTTACTTGCTTATTTAGAGTTAATTTACAAGGCATCTCCTGCTCATGCAGACAATGTGTGCCGCCACAACTGCAAGTGGGGAGGAGAATGAAACTGGTTACCCATTTCATTTTTTTCTCATTTTTTCCTGCCAGACAGGTTGGCTGTAGCACTAATAAAGTTGGGCAGTATACCAGTCAAGATACCGCTCAACTCGTGCTGAGGCTCATTGAATGGAACACAGAGGTGTGACTGAACACACCAGTGGTGAATGGAAGCTGGTGGGTGAAAGGTAACACTCGAGATGACTGAAGCGTAGGGAGGGGTGAATAGGGCAGGATCGGACTGGGGCATAAAATTGTCTCGGGCACCAATAAAAAAGTGACCCACCTTTGCAAATAGCAATTCATTCCTTTTGTGACAGACTGTTTGAATACTACCGAAGGGGGAGTTTCTTAAATAAAAATGTGAAGCAAATCGTACAATTTAAGGAATATTTATTAAGCAACACTGGTGTTTTGCACAGTGCCGTCTTGCAGAGAGAATTGCTTAATAGAGCCTCCAAACTCTGAAAAAGGGAGTGGGATTAAAAGCAAACTTTGTCATTATATTTGAAGCATGGAGGGGGCATTTTTGTAGATCGTGCCACGCTCAACACATGGGCACATGTCCTCTGTAACTCTCACCTCCTGCCGCCACCAAGGCCTGCTCATCCTGGCAGACTTGATGCCAACAGGTCTTTGTTCCCAGGACTGCTAACCAACATGTTTGCCCGCTGTGCGCAGAGAGGTCGTGGGCATGAGGTCAAGAGCCCAGATCTGATGGCTGCAGCTCATGGCAGGCAGGGGGGAGGGGGCTATTGCAAATCTGCTGGTGCTCGGGGATTGGACCGGCTGCACACACAATCCATGATCGTTCAGCTCAGGGGATTGTAAGTGCTGCATTGCACAATACCAACGCACATAAATCAATGCTACCCCTGGGTATAGTGGCCGGACACATTGCTATTCTATGTTTGCTGTTTTTTAATTGTGTAGGACAGAGGCGTGGTGCAAGCTCCAGATTATCAAATTAGTTCATGCAGTTGCCCATTTGAAACTGGTTTAGGGGCCATGCCTGGCTGCCCACTCCCCTCTCTTATTTTGTTATCTGTGGGAATTCGGTGTGACTGTAGCCTCGTCTCTGTAAGGCAGTATTAATGTTGGTTGACGTACACAATTTCAATATTTGTACCAGGTGCAGCATGAAAGGCATGTGTCCAAGTGCCTTAACTGTACAGTGGGTTAAAATTCCAGCTGCACTGTTTAAAGAAACTGTGTGATCCTGGTCAAATAAATGAATCTCGTCCAGTAGAGAGCACTGGCCTCCTCTCAGCAGAGCTAACATTAATTTCCGCTCCTTTTTCTGCCAGCCAGGCAGTCACCAGAGTACTTGAGCTGTCCAGATTACTACCACACAGCAGCAGGGAATGAGTGAATCACTTTGCTAGGCCCTGTGTTATGCTATGTCTTATATAGCACACACTCTACCATTTGCACAGTTTTGTGGAATTACAGGATCTGCAGGAGGTGCAGTAAGAAAGTAATGTGACTTCTGAAACCTAACACTGTGAGTAGATGCAAGGGTGAGGAAAGTGCAATGGGATCCATCCGTAGCGGAAGACGCGAGCAATGTTTTAGGTGGAGGTAATGGGTTGCAGCAATCGGTAACAGAACGGGGTGGTTGGTTGAGAACAGTTAGGACCCGGAGTGGCGGGGGGGAGAGCCAATCTGACAGTTCGCCTAGGGTGGCAAAAATCCTTGCACCGGCCCTGGCAATTTGCATCACATTTTATCAAAAAACTCCCCTTTGGGTACTACTGAAACAGCCTGTCACAAAAGGATGTAATTGCCATTTGCAACTGTGGGCCACTTTTTCATTGGTGCCTGATACAATTCTATGCCTCAGTCCGATGCTGATTGTAGAAATAGAGTATAAACTAGCTGAAATGTGGGCAGATCTCTGTTAAAAATAGTGTGCATTCTCCTTCTAGCACTAATGCGTATGTTCAGGAATGAGAAGTAGTATTAGGGAAATGAAGCCAGGCTCCAGGAATACATTGCTTTTGCATTTCGAATCCCGTGCTGCTCCGTGGCAGGCAGGAGCTTTGAATCACTGGTGTTGGGAGGGTCAGCTGATGCTGTCAAAAGAGCAAGTTGTTTTTGTTCTCTGTCACGATTAACTCAGCTTTGGCTGAATTTAAATTGAGATGGTGTTGGAGCATCCAGCTGGCAACGTTGTAGAAAGAATTAATGATGCTTTGGATGACATTTTCACACAGAGGGAAAGGTAAGAGCGCTGCCTCATCGCTATAATGATTATTCTTCAAGCCAGATAATATGACCATACGGTCAACTCCTCTGCTTTTAACTGCTTCATAGTGAACAGCATGGTTGTACCACAATAAAACACAATAGTATTTCTATCTATATTATCTAATAGGTATTTAAATGTGATGCATTTTTACACACATATATATTATTATAGGGTGGCGGTCGATGGCAAATAGTTAAGGTGAGTCGGACTCCTATAGCACACTCGAACAAATTCATTGCTAGTAACGTTTGAGTCGTGCCACGGATTTGGCTGAAATTCTGAAGACAATTAGGGACGCATATGGCAGTTGATGAGTAAGTCCATTTATGTAAATATAATCCGATCATCAAAATGGAGCGATGGGGACAAGTAATACTAGTCCAATATGGTGCTGCTGACGCTAGTATTACATGTGAGCGTAGTCGCTGTCATGGGGCACATTTCTCCATAGACACATGACATCATCACGTTCCCTACGTTACTCGTAAGTGGAAGTATATTTTTATACTCCTGCGAGGGTGACGCTGCTTATGTGGTTTGAAAGGGGCCAAGGTGTTAGTCCTCAGTTCCTGGTGTTGAGGACATCTGTTGAACTACTATGCCTGAACTCAGGCATTGCTTTATTTGAGAGTTTACTCTGCCACCAGCATGGGTTACATATGATTATCATAGTTTTGGTAAAGGGGGGGCATATCTTAAATGCTGCCCCTGCACTGCAGAGGCTTGGCTGTCACTGTGGCTGTCGAGTGGACATTTTGTGACCTTTGAACCTGTTCAGCACCCCAGGCAGAGCAGACGATGCAGATCAGACTACTGACGCAGTAGGGTATTATGTTTTTGGCATGGAGTTGACAAAAAGGGGAATCTGGTTCGCAGATTACCCTATAGGAGAGGGACTAACCTGTATCATTTTCTGTATTAATACAAATGAAAAAAGACAGGGCTTTGCAACTTTTCCAGATGGCAATTCTTCACAAAGGTGAACTGATATAAACCTATTTTGTCTCTGTGCGGCAGTTGAATTCAGAAAGTCTATCAAGAAAATATATTGTTTCAAAAACAAGACATAATTCTAGAGAAGTTGTGTTAACTGAAGATATATTTTGTGTAAAAAAGTGTTGGTTTAAACATATACCACACATATAACATGCAAGTAATAATCACAAGAATGTAGTTTTGAGACACATTAAAAAAGATAAATATGTAAAATTAGCAATTCAGTTGCTTCATAGAAATGACCTAGAGAAATAATTGTGTTGCATTAGCTAAGGCAAATAAATTGACAACATTGATGAAAAACGTCACATCTCATCTCATTAGCAAAACGTTACATAGCATAAGACACATGGCTTGTGTCAAACGCTATAAGCTCTTTCTCAAGGTTTTGTTTCTATTATTTTAATTTCCAGTTGTATTATCAGTTGTTGGTTATTCCTACTTATTCAAACTAATTGGAACTACTCCCAAAATGTTATGACAAAGCTGTAGTAATGTCTCTAATTGTTAGCTGTTCTCCTTGTGGCATGCGCTACCTGTAAGCCATATGTATTGCTTCGGAGTACAGGTAGGAGGGAGATTGCATGTGAGGAGGATCACACCGTTTGTGGATGTTGTTTGGATATTTGCCCACCCATTGAATGCCCATTGCAATGTTAATCCTTATGGCATTCCCACCCACTACTTGCTCCTCCCCACCAAAAAACACATCCATCTGGGATCTCTATGAGTTTACTCTATCTAGCAGAAACATCCAACTTTAGCATGTCATGATTTTTTGTACACAGTCTGCTAAGAGTTAATGGCTTAATTACATATGATATGGTATGGCATTTATAACACACCTATACACAAGTGTTTCAAGGCGCAATGAGGCAAGAGAGAGGGAACAGAGGGAGGACCAAAAACAATCTTACTGGGCCTAGTGAAATTGGGATCGCGCAAGTGCAGGGTGGTGGGGAGTGGAGACGTGCCGGGGGAGGGGGAGGATGGGCAAGTGTAGATCATGGAATCAAATTTATCGAAGAAAAGTGGAGTCAAAGGCTACCCTTGTAATTGACGCTATGGTAGATTGCTTTTGTCGGCAGTGGAGCTTAAGTTAGCATGTGTCAGTTAGCTCTTACAGGAAAAGACACAGGGGAGTGAATTCCTTTCTAATCATTAAAATAATGCAATTTATTGATTTACATGAAAAAATATGTTTAAAACAAAGACATATGCCAACCTAGACACAAAGAAAAACATTGCATATAAATCCCAACAGATAATGCATATTTTGGTGGGTTAGTACATCTAAGGTGACTATAATTCTATGTATTGCTAATAATCAGGCAATACACAAACATTGTCGACACACAATAAAATCAGGTGTTTCTAGTGCGATGAATAGATAGAGTTGCCAGCGGTTGAAGGAATCGGAACATGCTGGTTGTGGCACCGCACTGTCTTTAGGACTATGGGATATTGGAGCACGATGGTGCAACAAAGTGCCAGGCACCTACAAATGGTGAGATATGGGATGGTGTGTTAGGGGTGGAAACTTAAAAGGCAAAAAAGTATTTGCACAAAGGGACACTGCGGAGAACAACCTACCTAAAATAGTGAGAGCGTCATGGCTGAATGTTGTTTAGTTGCCAGTAGTCGAATGGATCTCTGGCGTGGAGTTGATGTCCATAAATGGGGCACATGGTCTCTGAAATAATTTGAGAGATCCAAAGGTGATTTGATTGCAGGGAATGCATCAAAGTGGATTTGGGTATAGAAAATGGTGGGGTTATTTGACAAAGCAAAAATTACCTGGAATGGTTTGTCTGGGATCCAGGTCAGTATGAGGGAATCTCTATATAGCAATCACCAAGGTGCTGTGATTATGCTGTGGGAGAGGATAATTAATGGGAATTATTAGGTACACATCGCTGGCTGCAGAGGTAAGCATGTGCAATTACATATACGTGTAGAGGGATGCAGCAAAATAAGTGGAGAAGCTATGAAAAGGAATGGCCGAGTACCCGGAGGAAGAGAGTGAAATCTGGCTGTTCGAAGAAGTGTCACCCGTAAAAGTGTTTTTACATGTGAATGAACAAACAAGGATTAAGCCATATGAAGCCGTGTTTTACGCAATCCCCAAGCTGAAATTCGGGAGGGGTGCGCGTGGGCTGCCCAAAAGAAAAAGATAAGTTGGAAGGTTTCTTTAAGGATTGGGTTGTAAGCAGTCAAACGCTCTGTGCGTTCGTATCCCGTTAGTGCAGAGGGACTATGAAATTTACTTATTGGCCGGTGAACGGAGCTTACCTCTGAGCGAGCTGTGTAGCTTGCTCCCGATGTTGTCTTCTGACAGAGCATGCGTGTTTAGTCCCAAGCGAGGTATATGCGCGATGGCTCATTGGAGAAGAGCTCAGTGCGCATGTGTAGGGGAGTAGCGTTGATGTCCCGCGCATGGACCGTTGCCCTACTGTAGTGGCACAAGGGATTCGGAAAAACCCATGGTGAATGCAAAAAAAGAGAGGGGACCACGGACTTGCATCGATCTAGAGTCCAAAAAAACTGTAATGAATGTTGGTGTATACAATTCTTCGGAATTACAGATTCAGTGGTATATATTGAATGAGCATGTACATTTAAGTTTTTTAGAGAAACAAAAACAAAAATTGTTTCTGATGAGTTAACATACTCTTTAGACAATATTTGTGGTTTACTGACAGCAAAAGGCGGGCACGCACATGTATTGAATGAATACACATAAAACAGGAAAACATCACTAATTTGATGTTGTAAGCTAGTCACGTGTATGAATGGAGGAACAGAGAATTGACATATTGTTAATCAAAAAACAGCAGGAACAATCAGCAGAAGAAATGGAAAAAACTGAAAAAAAACGCAAAATCATTTGCATACATTAAGTAACTGTTGATTGCAATTACACCAAACAACCAAATCTACTAAATTGTAGAGAGAGGGTCAATAGTGTCTGTTTGAGAAATGGGACAGTATGATTGTTGAATGTCATTGTGCATGACTTGTGAAAAAACATACACACAAACATGGGGGAGAAAGGGTGGTAGTTACCCATGCTTGTATTGGTATTTTTTCCATAATGATGGGCGTATACACCACAAGACCAGAGCCTCATAGTTTGGAAGGTCAGAGGAAGAGGTTAATCATTTGTTGAAGAACAAATTCCACTCAATAGATATATTAAGGCCATTTTTGACTGAGTCAAGGTGGTAAATCCATTTCTGTTCTAGTTTGCGGAGTGCAAGGTCGCTGTTGCCTCCACGAAAAGGGTTGTGAACAGTTTGTAAGACTACCCAAAAGGTGTCATTATGGCTGTGTTTCTTCAGCTTGTAGTGTGCTACTAAGGGTTTATCATCGACTAGATTTTTGACACAGGAACGGTGTTCACAGATTCGTTGTTTAATCTCTCTCTTGCATTTACCAATGTAGATTAAATCGCAGAGACAATGGCGTATACTGACCATTTTGTTTTACAGTTGGTGAAATTAGGTAATGTCCATCTTGTGCCTTTGAGGTCAATCTGTTTGATGTCATTTGTCAAGGAACACACTGAACAGTTGCCACATCTGAAATGGCCTTTGACAGGAGGGAGATTCCAAAGGGTTGTCTGGGTGATTTTCTCTTTTGTCTTGTCTTCGTAGGTGTGCACTAAACAATATTTCAGATTTCTGTTCCGTTTCAATGCGACTCTAAGTTTCACGGGTTTGAAATCCTCCGTGTGGAGTTTATCCCAATGATGGAGAATTGTTTTCTTGATGGAATTGCTGAGGGAGGTGAAGGTAGTTACGCATGTCATCTTTGTTTTGTTTTGCTCTTTGGCGGCCGGTGTGAGGCACCGCTCTCTGTCAGTGTGTTTAGCTCTTCTGCGAGCTTGACGTATAATGTGGCTCGGGTATCCACGTAAATTAAGCCGTGTGCTGAGATCTTTGCTCGTGGTGTCATAGTCTTCATGTGTGCTGCAGTTTCTTCTCAGTCTGAGGAACTGACCAAAGGGGAGGTTCATCTTCAGCCCTGCAGGATGAAAGCTGCTGTATTCCAGAAGGGTGTTCTTGAAGGTGGGTTTCCTGTAAAGAGTGGTGGCCAGGCAGTTATTAGAATCTTTGTAAATGTCCAAGTTTAAAAATGGTATCCTGTTTGAGTTGTATCGATCGTAAATTTGATGCATGGGTTGTGTTCATTCAGCCAATCTTCGAAAACAAAGAGTCATTCATATGTGTCTTTCCAGGTCATGAAAACATCGTCAATGTATCTACACCAAAATCCGATGGAGTCTTTGAATGGATTGGAGTTGTGGTAGATCGATTGTTGTTCAAAAGAGTCCATGAAAAGATTGGCCACATCGGGGGCAAAAGTTGCCCCCATGCTTGTCCCATGGCACTGCTGGTAAAAGGTTTCTTCATAGATGAAGTAGTTTTCCATCAATGCTATCCTTGTGCATTCTAACAGGAATGAAGTAGGTGGGTCGAGGCGTGGTCTTTGGTCCAAGTAGGTCACTAGGGCTGTTATGCACCCAAGTTGTGGAATACTTGTGTAGAGTGACTCTACATCGAGGGTCACCAGTAGGTCATTTCTGTCAAGTTATTGTTTTCAGCTTTTTTATCATTGCTGTGGTGTCTTGGATATATGATGGCATGCGGCTGATGAATGGTCTGAGAAAGTGATCGATATAGATCGATAGAGGTTCTAGAATAGAGCTGATCCCAGCAACTATTGGTCGGCCTGGAGGGGTCTCAGCATTTTTGTGTACTTTTGGAAGTAAGTAAAAAGCTGGAATGATTGATGATGATTTACCATAGTTGCTGGGATCGGCTCTATTCTAGAACCTCTATCGATCTATATCAGCCTCACAGGTGGGAGCAGGACGGGCGGCCAGACAGTGACAGGAAAGGAAGGTGCAGGTGAGCCGATGAGGAGGATTTCCTTCTTACTGGCCTCAAGGCAGAGATAATTGGCGGAACACCACTCCTGGATTGCAGACAAATTCGGGATGAGAGAGGATGAGGAGGCAGCTGAGGAGAGCCTGAAAGCGAGGTGTCATCCACATAGCACTGAAAGTCGGAGCAGAGTGCAGCTATGCGGTGGGCGAGAGGTGCCAGGTATTGGTTGAACAGCCAGGGAGAAAGATTAGACCCCCTGGGGTACACCACAGGTAGAGATTGAGGAAAGGAAGGACACAAGTTGGACCTGGGAGTGTCGGTCAGAAAGGAAAGAGGTCAGTCAGGCCAGGGCCTGATCAGTGATACCCAGGTTATCGCGGAGCTGGTTGAGCAGGATGACATGGTTGACTGTATTAAAGGCAGAAGAGAGATCGAGTAGGATGAGGACAGAGGGGTGATTCGCATCCAGGTTAGAGAGCAGGTCTTCACAGATTTTTAGGAGAGCAGTTTCCATGCTTCTGGCTGCCTTGAAGCCAACCTGATGGTCATGGAGACAACCAACAGATTCACATGGCTACTAGTGTAATAAACATGTATTAACCAAGTGGGCCTTCATCCACTTAATGTATAACTCTTCCATGTACTGTTAAACACAATCAACGACAAAGTCAACAGTTTTGGCTTGATGTATGAGATAGGCATGTGTCAGGTACTGACACAGATGCCCAGTAAATCACTCCAATTTACAGCTGTTATAATCGTATGCCCAGGTGGTGCCTTTATATCAGTGCCTAGCAAATATCTATCTGATAAGTACAAAAATCCAAAACTGTTGGATTTGACAATGCCTCTTTGTTATCGTAACTGCTTATTAAAATCAATTCACTGAAAATTAGAATTGTTTAATTGAAGGCTTCAAATAGGACATGTTGCAATGTGGGCAATATGGGTGTTCAGTGCATAAGAGCATTTGCCATGTTATTTATTTATTTATTTGGATTTATAAAAGCGCCCAGCGGCCCGGAGGCATTGTGGCGCTGTTACAGCATCTTCACTTAGTACAGGTTAGGAGCAGTTTACACCCAGCCACCAGTCCAGAAGCGGCAGAAGTGGCCCTCTCAACCACTCAAACTATTGGGTGAACCAAGACCATCTTGTTGGTGCCCCCTGTCCTGCTGATGTCCATCTGGAGGTCAGGCAATACTCACATTGACTGGGAGAAGCATTAAACCCTTCTCTTGGGTTGCTACGTGGGTGTCCCAGCGTGTGGACATCAGAAGAAATGGCCGTAATTAAGGGTATCTTTCGTTTGACCATATTAAGACCTAGTGAACTGTGGCCTACCCCCGGTCCACTGTCAGAAGGACTCTCTGTAGCAAATCATCTGTATACTCCCCTCCTCTTTAGATTTCTACATCTCGGCCTCTAACATCGACTTACACTTCTTGTGTTTTTCCCCTTCTATTTTTGCTCTGCCAGCAAGTAGTTTATTTTTCTTGTGTTACCCTTGGTTCTCCTGTACTATCATTCTATATTGCAATTTGAACCCTTTATAGAGAATTCTTTAAAAAAGGGAATCCTGTCCTCAAAACTACACTTGCATGAGACACATTGCCAACATTGCCATGGTATGCCACCACAATTCTATGATAACATCCCTTAAAATGTTATCCGTGCATACAGCTGTCTCTGCGTTGTATTGGGAGGTTCCTCTGCTTAACTTTAATCTATTGATGCTAGAGGCTGTGAAAATGAGTTCCACCCTGTTTGTCTGCTAGTTGCCCTACACAGTGAGCCATTACTGATGTTTTATGCACTCCTATCCCGAACTATGCCTGAACTCACAAGCCCATTGCTTCTGGCTAAACCTATATCTGGCAAGCTGTAAATGACTCTGCTGCGCTGTGACACACATACAGCGAATGCCTGGTCAACTCAATGCCTACTCCTTGCCTCTTTTGATCTAACAATTCTCCCTTCTGCCTTGTTTGGCTTACTCACTTTCCTGTAATGTACATTGCAATGATAAGTCAGGCAGTGTGCACTGTGCTATTTTGGCACATTGCTAAAGAGTCATGAACTGTCCCTCCCTAATCCACCAGGTAGTGTACTATTGCCCTGCGGAAACCCCATCTGGCTGCTTGCTCTAATCATTTGAGTGCCTTGCCTGCACTACAGATCACCTATCAAATGAAGTTGGAGATCCCTCTGCCAACAACTCTGGCTCTACCAAGTTCTACCTTCATGATCTTCGCGGCTATCCTTCCAGACGATGCCATTAAGCTAACAAAAAATGAAAGGATCTTCAGAACAGATCTTCTGCTTACTTGACTCTCAGTCCTCTCCCAATCTGCTGAAGAAAACACACATCATTACTCTCTTCAAAAAACCCACTGATGACCCGAAAATCCTTTCCAACTACAGACCTATCTCATACACCCCCTTCATTTGTAAAGTTCTGGAGAAGGGGGCCGCCAGTAAATTACAGGCATACAATGACGCGCACAACCCCATGCAAGACCACCAATCTGGCTTCAGATCTGCCAGGGAAACGGAATTAGCAGTGCTCTACAAGAGACAGAAGAACTCTGGAATCCCTTACCAGAAACATTCCTCCTATGTGCATACTGTTTGAGCACTTTGCAGCCTTCAAGGGGTCAACCATTTCACCCTTCTCTACCATGTGCAATCTTCATCTGGCATCAACGGGGGCCCTTTCATCTGGATTGCCTACTTCTTCTCCAACTGAGAGCTACAAGGTGAATTGTGCCCTTTCCTCTCACCCCCTTCCACTCTCAGCTATGGCTTCCCACAAGACTCCATCCTATCCATCACCCTGTTTAACAAACTTATGCAGATCAAATGAGGGCTGCCATCAGTTTTAGCGGCCCTTACATCAATTTGCTCTGTATCTCCTCCTGTCTCATTCATTGTTAAAAATGGCTGATTGTTAATTGCCTTTGTCTAAATGCTGCTAAAACTGAGATTCTTTACTTTCGCACTAACAACCCTTCTTTCCGATTCCACTAAAACAGTCTCCAAAAAGGAAAATCCCAAATTCAAATCGGGATGATGGTAGTGACAAATCCACAACTTATCAAAACCACCATCACGAAAAAGTGCACACTTGCAACCAAATAGAATGTAATGAGCAATATCATGACTTCCTGGACATCATGGAGAGAAGCAGAGTGTCATGATGTCATGGCACAATATGCAACATCTTTACCTCTCACACCCTATAGGAACTGGCAAATCATTGGGTTTGACAAATGGACGCAAAATCCACATTACACATGCAGCTACAAATAAACAACCATGACAAAACAATACAAAAACAAAATAAGAATAAACAAACGAAATAGAAAAATACTAGGACAAGAACAACACAAGGAAAGGTCTCTTTGTGCTATTCACCCTACCTGTGGAACAAGCTACCAACACAGATGAGCTTGGGCCCATCCATCCTACATTTCAGGATGGGCCTGAAGACCCTCCTCTTCATAGAACCTCTCGACAATCACTAATAGTGCCACTCAACTCAGCCCCATGTCTCCACTTCTGGGGTTTGCCTCCTGCCCTTCTCCTCCTACCATTTCAGCTCCTCTGCCACCCCTGCACTCTATGTGTGACCCCCTGATGATATCCCATGTGTACAGCACTCTGTTACTTCCCAACTAGCTGAGTAGGTGATAATCAAAGTGCAATGGTGTGGCATCCATGGTGAGGTGAGCGCAATTAGATGGTTTTGCATTTCACCAACATCTGTTCAATAAGGGAGGGAGGATACTATTGAAAAGATGTTGGCATCAAATCCTGTTGTCTAACAAGTTCAAGGACATCAGAAACTACTCTTTTAATCCCGAGAAACAGAGAATATGGGAAATTCTTACTTAAGGTTGATAAACGTTACTCTATGCAAGGTCTCTTGATTTCTGGAGTAGATGTGTGAAAAAAGAATCACTTGCAAATCTAAAGAGTATGTCAAGGAAATTAGCATTAGGATCTCTATTATTATTATTATTATTATTATTATTATTATTATTATTATTATTATTACTTTTAGTATTACAGTATTTATTGAGTGCAGAACTAGCTTCAGGAAGCAATGGAGCGCTTTACAATCATAGGTGGAAGAACAAAGTGAGGAAAGCAGAGAAAAAAGGAGGGTGGAGAGAACAGGGGAGGGTGGACAATTGACAGCAAGGGATCTACAAGCAACCGGGGATGAGAGGGAGACAATGGGCAGCAGATCACTGAGCCTCAGGTAGGATGGGAAGTGCAGGGGGTGTGGACCTAGGTGTTAAGGAGGAGCCATTCCTTGAAAAGTATTCAGCATGAATGTAAAACCTTCATGTAGAGTGTTAGAATAAGGAAAATATGTCAATCCAGTCATGGTGCCGTACCACATAACAAAAATATAAACAATTTCGAGGTGCCACCATATAATTGGTGGTGCCAGGAATTTTTTATTAAAATATGATCTGTCTGTAAATAACACACTCATTGTATTTTCTCTTTTAGTGAAATGATATTGTTGTTTGAACCAAAAAATGATGATACAAAAATATATGCAGTGATTGATAGACATGGTATGGTTCGGATGCATTTGTGTATTGTAATAATATCCATTCTAGTGTACATGCCACAGTAGGGTCATATGCCAGGTTGAAGGACACAGGTTTTGATTTCAGTCTCATTGTTGCTAAATCTTAGCCAATTGGAATGCATTCAAGTACGAATGGCAGTCACGCATCTGATAGGGAAGATGCACTTGAGGAAGAGTTATCCTACAAGATTTGTGTGATGGCCATGCATGTTTAGAAAGGGATGCCAAAAGATTTGATAAGCGATGCATGGGGGGAATGTGAATACTGAATAGAAGTGATAGGCAGTAGCCTGACGGACACAACAGGGAACAGGGAAATAGACTTGAACATGAAAGGGACAGATAGAGATTAATTTGCCTTTTGTCCAGGATGAAGCACCGCATCCGGGCCAGGACAGAAGCATCTACTCCTGATGGCTGAAAGCACGAATGCAGAATAATGAATGCCAGAGGGAGATCCAGGAAAATAAGAGCATTGGTTACCATGTCATTGGACAACATGGCTGGTCCTTCACAATGAACACAAGGAGAGAGTCAGTTGGTTCTGCAAGGTGTAAGATGGCTGGGTGATCTTTCAGGATGCTACGGAGTTTAAAGAAGAAGAGCATGTGGGAGGCGAGCAGTCATTCAAAGAGTTTGGTTGGAACCCAAATGGTTCAATTGGGCTGGCAGTATTCATGGTCAAGAGAATTGAGTAAAGATGTGTTGAAAATGTTTTGGAGAGATAAGAGGACTTGGCCATTGCTGAGAATGGTTTTAATCATGTGCAGGAGTCGGAGTAGACGTTTTGTGCTGAGTTGGTTAACTAAAGAAAGCGGGCAGGTGTTCATGGGTGATGCTGGATGCAGAGCTGAGAAGAGTCTGAAACTTGGAAGCTGTGTTATGGCAGAAGGAGGGCGATGGTAGTAAGGAGAGCAACAGTCAAAGGAAGCATGACATGGTAAATGGATCCCTCTATCTGCAGTTCTGTGCGATTCCCCAAAGGGAAAACGCAATTGGGTCCTTTGCAGAGACGCCCCTCATCATGCAGAGGTTATTACCTCTGACACTGGAAGGTCCCACCTGCTGCAAGCGCGGCTGCAGGGATTTGAAATGCTCTGCTATTAACGCATGATTCACACTAATGGGGATCCAGGTCCATTGTAAGGATCTTTTTTCCCTTTTGCTATTTCCCTGATGAATGTTGACTCTCTATCTCATTTTCATTATCCTAATTGTTGCTTATTGTGATGGTTACTTGCTTAACATTTCAAGTCATCTTTGCAGAGAAGCACTGAATCATCTGTTTGGAAAAGGACAATGGGCCTCATTACGACCCAGGCGGTAAGGGGTTCACGGCAGCGTAAACAGCGCCGACCCTTACCGCCTGAGTACGAGGTCCCTTAGCGCCATGGAGCTTTTAACACCTGCTTTTAGCAGGTGTTAAAATCCATGGCGCTAAGGGACCATGGAGTTAATTACGCCACCGTAATTTACGGTGGCGTAATTAACGCCTTCCCCACTCCCATTATGCCCTATGGGGCAAAAATGGGAATGGGGAAGGGTAAATGGGGATTGGGGACTTACCGCCCCGCCGACCTCGGAATGGGGCGGTAAGTCCGCCTACCACCATGGCGTAAACGTAGTTTACGCCATGGTGGTAAAGTCACGGCCCAGGCGGTAACTTACCGCCTGGGTCGTAATGAGGCCCAATAAGTGGAGATGGGGGTGGAGGTAATTCTGACACCCCACCAGCAAATATTGCCGGTATTACCGGCACAGGTGTTACCGGTGCTAGTAATACCAGCAACTCCCCCCATCGAGTCCTATGGTACTCCATGGAATGGGGAGTAACTGCACTTACTGGCACCTGGAATCTGCCGGTAATTCCGGCAGACCAAGTTCCAGTAACAGTATTTACCATTTGGTGGTATCCCACTGGATTTACCGGCGTGATACCACCAAACATGTAATGAGGCCCATAATCCATCCTAACTAACTTCACATCCACAATGGCTGTCATGCTAGCTTTGCTCTCATGCCTACCGCATAAATGCATACTGTGTTTTCTGAAAGTTCAAAATGTTCTTGGATTACATTCGAGGTTTCTCTTACAATACGGTTCTAAGGCAGGTCTGCCAAAGGATGAAAGTACTTCCATATCAAAGAATACATTTCCCAGAAATCCCTGCACATCGTTTTGGATGCTGACAGCCAGGTCAAGGAGGAATGGAGGTGAATTATAGCAAGACTGACAGTTTCTAGCCTTGATTCATCACCTGGAGTCATGAGATCATTAATGAGATTTACAAACCTTCAGTTTTCTTTAGTCCTGTCCTGGCAATTGATGCAGCGTTCCTGTTTATGTCTGCCCCTCTTTGACTTTAGTTTCTGTTCATTTCTTTTTTTTTTTTGCTTTGTTCGGAGGCGTTTCCTTAGTTACTGTACTTTCCTTATGCTGTTTAGAAGCCGGCCTTTGTTTTCTCAGTCATACATGTACAGCCGTACACCTTTGCTCTTGAGTCAGCACTGTTTGGCAATGTAATGTTGTTTTCTCACCGAACACTGATTGGCAGTGATCCACTGTTTGTTGTTGAGCTTATACTGCATATTTCCCTTTCCAGTTAATTATTTAATTCAACTTGTCTTTCCTTTCTTTCCCTGGGTCACCAAAGACAGGGGGCCTCCTTACGAGGAAGGAGGTAACCATGCCGATTTTTAGCGCCATGGCTACCCCCTTACAGGTTACCGGGTTCCTTGAATGAGGAATTACCGGGCCATTCTGACCTTGGAGGGCCCGGTAATTCCTCATTCAAGGAACCCGGACCCGGTACATCCCCATTTCCATTCGAGCCCCCATAGGGCTCAATGGGAATGGGGATGATGCTAACAACGGGCCAGTTAATAACGGGCCCGTTGTTAGCATCCTGGTCTGCTCGCAGGACCTGCTAAGGACGCCTGGTAAAACCAGGCGTCCTTAGCGGGCTCCCGCGAGCAGACCTTGTAATGGGGCGGTAAGGGGTTGACGGCTCCGGCACCTTTACCGGCACCGTTAACCCCTTACTGCATTCCTCTTAATGAGGCCCAGGGTGCTCTTAGTCATTTGCTACCCCTGACCCGCTGGTCTCCTGATGTTTATTTGTATGGTGTGCTGTTATATTGGTTTGTTTGCAGCTGTATGTATGCTATGTTTTTCCTATTGTGCTGTTAAGCACGCCTCTTACATTGACTTTCGCTGTCATTGATTCAATTCGCCACGCTTTGTTGTTTCAGCCTTTCCTGTTCCTTTGTTATTCTCAAGGCTCAGGAGCATTGTTGAAATCACAAGTGATGTTTCTTGGCCCGGGTAAGTATTGTCTTTAGGTTATGTTTTGTAGCATCACTTGCATCTCTAGTCTACAGGACATGGCGTACATGCCCTGCAAGGTGACCTAGTGCAGACATTATGCAAAATAGCTAATGTGCATATGGAGCATTCTAAGCTTCAATGGGACTACAATGAGCTTATCAGTGCTTATACACTTCCGTTTCAGTATTTCTGATTGTCGCCCATATTGAACAGCCTAGGTGTTAGTCTGTAGTTTGCATGTTATTCATGATTGATGTGTGATTCTTGCCATGGTTGCCTTACCAGTATTCTCTGCTTAGTTTCTCCACTTGATAATAAGCCTCCTTTACATTAGGTTCAAACAAGCACTTTGCTTCTCATAGCCCACACTTTTTGCCAAATCATCTCCCTGCCATTATTACCTTCTATAAACAACCAGAAAATAAATCACTTGAATAGACTCAGGAGCCACTGCTCGATGCATTTGAATTGATAAGTTTAATTACTAATTAGTACCCAGCACGGAACAATCAGATTGTTACAAAAAAATCTGATTGTCCCTCGCCGGGTCGTTACCTGGCCGGGAAAGACTCAGTCCAGCAGACTTATTTTCCTTTCTCCCCCGGCCGCCATGGGAAGAGAGAAGGAACTACTTATAGTCCCTTCTCCCGTTCAATCGAGGCCATTTAGTTTTTTTTTTTTTTAATGGCCGCCATGGAAACAGAGACGGGACTATGTGTAGTCCCTTATCCCCGATCCCTGGCGCCCATTTTATTAGCTTTTATTTCTCAAGTTGAGAACCGGTTTCAACGCCGTTTCTCAGCTTGAGAAAAAAATGCTATAAGTATCCCGGTACAACATGCCGGGGTACCAATAGCAATAAAACCCAGGGGAAGAGGGGCATTACCCATTTGGTAATGCCCCCGGGCTACATTAAAGCACTCGCTTTGCGTGGGCTGGGTACTATCGCCCCAGAGGCATTACCAGACCTGTCATCCTAGGGTTTTATTGCTTCAATAAACTATGGAATGAATCAATATATTTAAAAAAACAATGTGCCAAATCCATTGCATTTTAAACTGACAGCAAACAGTAAAATGCAAATATATTTTCTAATTTGAACTAATACTGCAATTTCAAATTCTCATGTTCGATTTAGTAGATGGATGTGATGTTTTTTTTAGGGGAACCATCCAAAGTACTGTGCAAAATAACACTTTTGTATGATTAATGCCAGATCTAATAGATGTTGTTCGTTTTCTAATGAAAATTAGTACCGAGCGAGGGTCAACCTGATTGGCCCTCATTGGGTCTTTACCTGACGGGGAACAACTTGGAAGCACCGAGTCCAGCAGAATTACTTTCCGTTCTCCCATGGATGCCATTGAAAGAGAGAAGGAACAACGTTCCATGGTGGTCTATTTGCCTGTTTATTTATTATTTTATTTTTTTAATGGCCACCATAGAAAGGGGGAAGGGACTGCATGTAGTCCCTTCTCCCTGATCCCTGGCGGCCATTTATTTTTCTGGAGTTGAGAAACGG
The DNA here is from genome assembly GCF_040938575.1 of Ambystoma mexicanum. NCBI lineage: Eukaryota > Metazoa > Chordata > Amphibia > Caudata > Ambystomatidae > Ambystoma > Ambystoma mexicanum. The sequence goes on along the minus strand of NC_090937.1, from coordinate 1,081,474,716 downwards.
GTTCAATTCCACTTCCCAGCTCGAAAAAAATGATATTAGTACCCTGGTACGACATGCCAGGGTACTAAGAGCAATAGGACCGCTAGAGGGGGGCATTACCAGTCTGGTAATGTCCCTGTGGCTACGTTAAAGCCCTCGATTTCCTCAGGCTAGTAATTATCATCCCAGGGGCATTCTCAGACCGGTAATGCCCCTCCCACCCAAGGATTCTATTGCTCTAGTCAACCAGACGCTCATTGCATTATGATATTGTCATATAACGTATCATTTGCTTCCAAAGCCATTTGATGTTGGCCAGGCAAAAATACACAAGAAGTTCAGTGCATTGAATTATTTTTCAAATTGTGGTATTTAAATCGAAGGTCCGATTTTATGTATGTTTATGTATTGTTTTATCCCCTGTAGGAATCCATTTCTTGTATGTACGTTTATTTAATAATGTTCTGATCTTTATTGAATGAAATATGCCACCTTATCTTATTGAATTAGTATTCCATAGAATAATGCCAAGGACATCTGCATTCAAGAACCACCGTCTGAAAAGGAGAGCTACCAGCATAGCTTGGCAACAAAGCCTGAACCTCTGAATTGATATCATGTACCTGTCTGTATAGAGGGGCATTGGAAGCATGACTAGCAAGCTGCTATTATATAAATCAACAGCAGAACTTGACAAAACCTATGAGGCGGGCAGGATATGGACGAAGACTGCAACTTGGACAATGATATTTAATTAAATGCTTCAAGGTCAGGTATTATTTCTGTTAGAATCGAAGGTACATCATGTATTCTGTCATTGCAAAGTTTGGGAGTTGTGCTTGACTAAACTTTATTCTTCTAAGGTTTTCCATATATCAAGCTGCCACCCTCACTGCTACTCATTTCTGCACAGGTGTGCCAGTTAGGTCATGCCATGTTTATATCGTGCTCCACCTACGTTCTTGGGGCTTCTTCACGGCACCCCGGTCCTGATGGAGACTACTGGAAGGTGCAAAGATTAGCAGACAAGCATGGGTTACAATTTGGCAAAGGTCCTTCTAAATAGTATTGTTTATACCAATGTGGTCCTCATCTCCGTCTTGCTTCCATGCGTGCTAACCCTACAGATTTAGGCAGTAGGCTCCTGCTTTTTGTGCAGCCACCCATAATACAGGTTTTGTTGCCACATGCCTCATGCCTATTGACCTTGTCAGGTGTGGCTGCCACTGCAGAGTAGCTAAAGCTAGCCCTATTGATATGATTGGTTATTTATAACACACTTAATACCCAGAGATTTCTAAGCACGGACCTGGGGATCGAACCTGTGGCGCTCCATGTCGTCTTGCTTCCAAGGCGAGTACGCTGCCCGTAAGCTATCCTCCTGAGACTATCCCCATCTCTAAACCCTGTGCCGGGTCAGGACACCAGAGCATGACCAGAGAGTCAGTGTTTCCTGGGTGGGAGGGTCCAATGTTTATTAGCATGCTGGAACATGCAGTCACGTGACCTGGGCAGCCCTGCACAAGCTGTTCCCATCTGTGTGAGAAAGTCAAAGCTGAGAAGGTGAGATGCCTTCACAGAAACATGCCAGACTGTTACCACCATGCATAGGGTGCACCTTCAAGTGTGCAGACTTTGGGATACGCCTGCAGACAATCCTTACTTCTTATCGCGGCCCATCAGGCAGGTGATCTCGCTCCATGGGGCAAACCTCTTATATGAGTTTTGTTTCATCGTCCCAATCAGTAGTTAGGGACAAATATGCTGTCAGCGCAAATCAAGAAAGGCTGGAACAGTGCGTAAGCGTCCCCTCCAGGCAGCTGCACTTCTCAGAAATGGTGTCTCTGAAGTGTGCTGTTTGAGTGCTTCCTCTCTGAGCAGACTTAATTTGTCTTTTCATTGCTGATTTTGTTGTAACATTGCCAACAGCATCATGGTGTGACTGTAGCAAAAGAGTTGTAAAGAAAGCTTTTGGATCCCTGTCGTCACCAAGAAAGCTCCTACAGGGTCTCCAACTGTAGGCCCTAAGGGGGCTGGTCATGCTTTGGGTGTACCGCTGCACCCAGCCGTATGCGGTGAATCTGGCAATAGAACTGCAAACGGAAGACATTTGGAGCTCATCATCACCACAACAGGACCCACTGATCATGGGCACACGTCCTGTGATGTCATTGGGTCAAAGTTCCTGTGATGTCATTTTATGTGATACCATAATCATTCCAATTACTCTTTTCGAAACTTGAAAAATCATACCACTTTTTGTTCACAGAATGTCATCTAGAAAGTGCTTATCGGGATGGAAACCTTCTACACAAATCTATCACTGCACTCATTGTGGTGGCTCAGAGACTCATGAGACACACCAAATGTGGCAACATTATTGTTTACACATTCATAATGCCGCAGGTGCTCACTGATAGATGGTGGCTGGTGTAGTAGCAGACTCACAGCTCTTTACCTCAAGAGAGAATATCTGTTTTACTTGCTAGACTCAGGAGTTACCGCTATGTACAGCATTAGAACAGCCTGTATGTGATTCGACTTTTACCATTTGCACTTGGCCTTAAACAAAAGTAGAACCCAGTCCCTTTCTGGTGACCAGCTCGCTGTTGAGGCAGGACGTGTGATGAAGTTGGTCTTTATTGCTCCTAATAATGAGTGGTTTTCACAGCCATGACAGGTCACCTGTGGCCACTTCACAGCACCTGTTTGCGATTAGGTATGTGCTCTAATTGAATACAATTGATAGAAAAACTCCACTGTGTTAATTAAGAGGCTGGGTTGTAGAGGTCTAGTAAGTATGGAAGAACAGTGATCAGCTCTATTACTCAATTGTATATGTTCTTTTTATAGTATAAAGTATAAGCTAGTCATGGCTGCAACACTGTGTTTACAGTGTAAATATCAGTAGCACACCTGTAGCTGATGAAGGCCATTTCACCAGTTTACACCATTCAATGGCCAATTGTGATAGTTCGGTGCACACTTTTACACATTGAGAGACTTCAAATATGATCCAGATGCTCATATCATTACTGAAGAACTCAATTTTCTTGAGAGTTCACTATGTATATTACTTACTTGCATCGGGAATAAAAAGCTGATCAAAATATGTTGTCATCCTTTCTTGAAAAAATACTATAAAGTCTGAAGTGGCACAAATTTATGATTTGTGAGATGCCACGCCAATGCCAAGCCTTCAACTTGAGTTGCAGAGAAAATGGTGCGGATGAGTGGTTTGAAGGCAAATTACACAGCATGTACAAAAGAGAGTCAATATACTTGCAAAAAAGAAAAGCAGGACATCTCTGTATCTGTACTGCTCTCATTGGGTGACAGAGAGCCAGAGAGTTAAGGCTTGCAGGTGGGGGCAGGATGCAACTCCCAAAGGAATGGAACTTATTTTAAAAAAAACACCTTATGGTCCTTTGGTTTTGTAGCACAACATGTACAATGTTTCATTCTCACTAGCAGCCACCACATGCAACACTGTGCTTGTTAAATCAGATAATTGTGACAATTGCAAAATGCAGGCTTTTAACATTCCAGTTGGATGTACAAAGTACAGGTTTTAAACCTAAAGGTTGCCCCTGCAAGAGTTCCTGCCCTAACATAGTGAGGGTTTGTGCATAGGAAATGACAGGTACCCATTGTGCAGAATGCATTTTCACCTACAAGATTAACACACAAATCTGAAATGCATGTGTTGGGCATTAGACAAGATATTAGAAAGGTTGAAATGGCACAAACCTATAGTTTGTGGGCTGCAACGCCACCGATGAGACTGCAATTTAATGGTTCAACCGTAACTCAAGTTGAAGCCTTATTGCTGGCGTTGCTACCCACACATCATGCATTTCAACCTTTAAAATATTTGGTCTAATGCTCAAATACATTTCAGATTCTTATTTAGAAATAATTACGAATTTATTTTGACATTCTTTTAGTACTTGCTTATATTATGAAGACAATAAGGACAAATTATGGTGCCAGAACTAAAATAATCCTCGCTCAGAATGAAATCACAGACATATAATGCAACAGAACAAATGAAGCTAGTAATTAATCTATTTTGACCTCTAAATAAAGGGCCAGGTTGAAAATATCACATTACACCACGGGGCTCAACAATTCAACCTGCTCTTCTGCCAGCCTTACTCCTCCCCTGGTGTGACATCACCCAGCCTAAACACATATATTTGACTATGCAGTCCCAGTGAGAGGGTGAGTTGTGGTACTGTGCCATCTATAGCATAAGGTACATGTATATCAAATTACAAGCTGTGCATGCTTGCTCATTCAAGAGAAAGAGGTTTATCAAAGTTTCAGAATTTGTGGCAGGGCAGGCAACAGTGATGGGTGTAGAACCGGGTGCCATACTCTCGCATTTTCTTACTGTTTATGTTGGCACTATCTCAGAGCAGCATGGTGGCTGTGCAGACAGCTTTTGGGTGTTTCCATCGCTTCTGAAGGTTTTGACTGTGTGGTACTTGAAGTAGAGTGGGCCTGGTGTGTCCTCTCTGGCTGGCAAGTTTATTTAGTGAGATTGTTGTGAAGGGGCAATGACGGGTGTTTGTTTCAAAGGGCATGGCCGTTTTTTTGCTGTTTTCGCTCCATGGTGGCATCTGGGTGTCGAGGTAACATAGTGTCATTTTAATTGGGATTGATATCTACATGGGGTTCAACCTTATTTCATCAAAGTGAATTTCTTTGTGGTTATTCGCTTCGATGCATTGACTTTGATTTATTTTGTTCTTTGTTTTTTATAATGCAGGTTCTCCCCATAACACTCTGTCCACCTACCATCCAACCCCTACCATTCCCACCCCACCCGTATACCCTTTAACACCAAGTATACATGCTTAAATGTAATCGGTTGCAACAGCGCCCTGATGCCCATGGGCTTGGGTGCTTTACAAATGTTAAATAAATAAATAAATAAACAAATTAAATAAATGTACTTCCCTGCAAAGTAAATGCATCAAAGTTAATTACCACAACGTAATTCACTTTGAGAAAACAACTGTATATACTACATAGTTTGTCGAATTAGATGACAGGCTGATGATGTATTCCTCTACAATGTCAGAACATAATCCCTATTGAAGTGGGAGAATGGAAGACCAGGCTCCCGTCCTTCCCCTCTCGCGCCTGGCCTAAAGGATCACGGCCCAGGCACCCGCCACGAGAAGAGTTTGCCCATCTACCAGACGACCAAATACCCTGGTACAGGAACATACGGATGTGTCCATCTGCCTGCCCAGCAGCCCGCCCTGTCCATGCCGACACCTGCGGCACGGATCAACTAGACTAAAACCTACACGTCGTTAGAGATGCCATGACGACCTAGCCAACGGTCAGCACACCTGTACAAATATACACACCGGACACTCCCGCACCAATCTACACGAAGAATATACTCAGTGCTATGACGTAGGCGACAGACATACTCACGGACGTGCATCTTTATTATTTTCCACATAGGCTCTCAAAATGCAGAAACGCAAGACGCATCATGAACTCATCTAAAGAGCTTGCTTACGCTTCTCCTAAACCCAGGTGCCATAATGAGAAATATAACGAAGACACGATACTGGTCATAAGACAATATGATACTATAACCTAAAGCGCCTGTGCACCAAACGGTTCCACCTATACACCAGGCCTAAGTAGGCCGCACGCAAGAGCTTCCATGGACGTTAAAAGAACAAGAGTCAGGTTGCTGATCCTGCAGAATGAGCCCGGCGAAAGCAAACAGCCAAGGTCGCAATGTTGCAAACCCACATTCCGAGAGCAGACCATCAAGGGCACGATGTTGCAACCTCGCACGCCGCACACCAACGTTAAAGTCACACCTGCAAATTAAACCAGGCACACAGTGGAAAAACAATATTAATTGTGAAGAATTCTGCCTAAAAAACGCTCCCACCTCACGTGACCAAGCCGAACCTGACAGGATGCCAAGCCCAGGAGGAAGAAGGCGTCTGGATCCCTCGTTACAAGACACAGGCAGATACAATTAAAAGGCTCAATGGACATCTGCGACAGTGGGAGTAGTCGGCCTTCCAGCTTATGAATAAGTCCTCACATTGTCTGCACGTACTCATAGTGAAACATTGTTGCAAATGACAGGTACACCGAGAGCTGGGAACAGCGATGGTCCCAGACTGGGAAGCTCGCGGGCGCACCAATCAGGACATGGGGCTCTTATCACTGACGCCATTAACATTAACCAATCATCAGGGGTCTTCATGTAACAATTCTCATGTATCTAATTGTAGGGACAACCCAGATATATCACCTGACTAACCCTTGTCCACTAATATTGTTCTCTATACGTATGCTATACTAACCCTACCACTCGAGCAACCAATTAAGAGTGGCGATAGGTTTTTTGCTAACTTTCCACGGTGACGCAAGTAGCGCGTCATACTAAGGTAAAAAGGGCCTGCGAGGCCCACGATTGTGGACGCGTACGATCCTTGACCCATCCCTGCCGTTTTTGTCTAATAAACAGCAGAGTCACCTTGCTTCTTGCGTGTGTCTCATACTCTATCTCTTTTTGGGATATACGGGAGGAGTTGGGGCCTCCCTGCCCGGAGGTCTGCGGACGGCCCAGCCGACCCCGGCAGAATTTCCCCCCCCCGACAAGTTGGAGGCACTGCTGAGATCTGTTTAAGATCCGCCTTTTTATTTTTACTTTTTCCAGGTACTCCCGTTGCGAGGAGGCCCGGCGGCGCGGCCCCCTCTGCCGTTGCCCCCTTCTGAGGACTACAGGACCATCGCGGAGCTGCGAGAAGACCGGACAGCGCAATCCGGATATTGGCCCTCGGGAGCCGGTTGAGAAGTATCCCGCCCGTGGTTGGCGAGTGTCCAGACGTGGTCCAGACGAGGGGAGGTGGCGAGCCGCTTGGAGGGGTGCACGCAGTCGAGAGAACTTGGTGAGCATGCCACGCACAACAAGCAATGTGAGATTGTGAGGGAGGGGGGAGGAATTAAATACGGGAGGCGGGAGGTGTTGCACAGGTGCGCGGCGAAGGTTTGACAATTTAGTGTTGGCAATGGAATGAATGGTAGCCGAACAAGTGCGAGAGCAGTAGGCTACGTTACGCGAAGGGGGGGGCAGAGCACGAAAACATCACGTGCGGCCGCTTGTAGAAACTGATTGGCCTAGGTCGCGACTACGTGTAAGGGTGGGTGTGTGTGGTTTCCTACGATTTGGCATTTATTGATCAATGAGTAGATGAGGATCCCTATTGTTCGAGCAAGAAACTCGATAGGTAGATGACGTTTCCCTGTAGGCGGTAGCTAGTTAGTTGCCCAATACGGAAGATAATTGGCTGGTTAAGCCCTCCTGTCGAGGGGCGTATCACACGCGAGGCGACGCAGCGTGCGCAGTCCGATTATATTATTGATTTGATTACCTTGTTCCAGGAGTGACAGGAAGACAGCTGTAAGGTTAACGGGGGTAGATTGCAAGTGTATTTTGAACATAAAGAATATATGAAGAACTTACCAGTAGCTCGAAGAGATCGGTGACGTCACCAGTAGGGCTTTCATAGGATATCGCGAGCACAAGGCATCTTTGTTTTGAGAGTGGTGGGGAAGAGAACTGTGGTAAGGGAGTGGAAACGGAGATAAACGGTAAATGAATTGATAGGGGAACGGGGAAACGGGGGACGTGGCTGCGCACGGAGAACGCCGGCCACGGCAAGTGTAGAAGGGGGAGGAGCACGTGAAAATAGGACGACTGTATAAGAACGTCAATAGGGGTACGCAGCCGCAGGGGGCTACGTGCGCCTCGGCCGCAGGGGGCCGTAAGGGTGTTGTATAAAGAAAGAAAGACAGAAGAAAATATACAAATGTAAAATACTATATTTTTTATAATTTTCCTTAGCGGACTATCGTAAGTCCCCAAACTTACGGGGCCAGGTAACGATATAAGGTTGTATATTGTACACTGCTAGTGAGATAACCACTACCAGACAGGGGAAGGGTAACAAGTGGAGCGCTACTATGTCATACGGGACAAGATCGGGAGGGTGGGGGAACACACTCACTACCCCACTACAACACATATGTACAACACTGCCACCCCACAGGGAGAAACTGATTAAGTATAGCATAGAATGGACCCAGGGGACGGATAACAAAATGCTAACACCGTGGCCGCCTAATGGTAGCTTCGATCCATATGCCCAACATTCACTATTAAACCATCTACACAATACATATAAAGGGAAGAAGTTGGCAAACCACGTGGAGGTGTTTAAGTTATGGAGGATGTTTCAAGGGTCCCGACCAGGACCAAATGGAATGTTCACTATGGGGGAAATACCGGAAGAAAAAGAGATTAAGGAGGAAGGAGAAGAGGGGAAAAAGGGGAGTGCAGACCCAAGGAACACGGGGAACGGAGGAGAGGGAGGAGAAAAGAATAATAAATCAGATGACATACAAAAGGAACCGAGCAACGATATACCCCTAGCAACGGGAGTGAAAACAGAGGTAGGGGGGTTGTACCCTTTAAGAGAATTAGGAGAAATAGAAAGAGGACAGTTAAGGGCGGCTGAGGGATACTCGAACCCGGCATACAGCCCTCCACCATATGTGGCTCATAGGAAGATGCCAGCAGGGGAGGGGAGGACTGGAGAAGACCAGACTGTGGAAATAGGAAATGATGAGTGGGTAGCTGCACAAATATTATTAAAATTACGAGGTTCATTAACAGGAGAAGAGAAGGAGGTAGTAAAGAAAACAGACGAGGATAATACCAGGGAGAGTGAAATGAGGGGGGAAGAGCTATTACGACAAAAGGAAGAGATTTTGGAGGAACGACTAGCAAAGTTAAGGGATGAGCAGAATGAATTGATCAAGCAGCTCGAGAGGGAGGAGAGAGAGCGAGGAAAAGGAAAGAAGGTAAGAACGAATTGGAAAAAATAAGGGAACAAAATGAGGAGCAAAGGAGAGAAGCTGAAAGGGTAAAAGCAGCAGCAGAAAGGGTATCAAGAGTAGTGCTGCGAGAAAAGAAAAGGGAAGAAGAAGAAAAAGAAAAAGAAATGGCAATGTGGAAGAGGAGATTACTATCAGAAACAACTAAGAAATACGAAGAAGGGAGGGTGATAGAGAGTATAGTAGAAAGGGAAAGGGTGAAATGGGAAAGGAAGAAAGAGGATGAAAGAATATTGGAACAGATGAGCAGTGAAGTGATGGAGGAATTAAAAAGGAAAAGGGAGGAAAATAGTAGGGAGATGGAGGAGAGAAATGAAGGAGAAAGAGAAGATAGGAGAAGGGAGAGTGAAGTATGGGGGGATGTATATAGAAACACAGAAGTAGCAACAACATCAGCACAAGGGGGAGCGGTTGATAAAGGAGAAAAAGGAGAACTGGACCTAATAGACTTACAAACAGTAACAATCAAGGGGAAAAAGACCGACGAGTGGGGGGTGCCGTTTATGACTGACTTTTGTAGTGAGGAAGAAGAAGGAGTGGAGAAGGAAGGAAGAAACAGTGAAAGGGAAAGCTTAGATAAACTATACCTCACCCGGACCAACACAGACTCACCATGGATCAGTAGGAGAAAGGATGAGCTGGAGAGAAGTGAGGAGGGAGAGCAAGGAATAGCGGAAAGACAGACACATGAGGCCGCACCATCCCCATCCCCATCACGCCCTCCCCCATCGCACCCTACATGCTCAACCGCCTCACGCTTTTTTACGCAAAATAAAACTCGCGCCCTTCACAGACGAACTGACACCCTATGCATGTCGGCTTAGAGACCTCCCTAGTCGCAGGCAGGAAAGACGAATACACATGCCCACATTAAATACAGGAAATGATGGAAGAAGGGGAAAAGATGGAGAAGAAAGAGTTACGAGCAGGGGAAATACGGACGAAATTGAAGATGTAGAAGAAAGGGAAGAGGAGGAAGGGTGTGAGGACTCGATATTATGGAACACAAAGGGTAAAACGAGACCTAACTTAATGCCACTTTTGGAGAGAGGAGGGGTTAGACTACAGTATGTCCCTTGGAAGCATATAGATAAAGAAAATATAAAATGCAGGCTCCCATCATTAAGTGGAGGTGCGGGTAAGTGGATATATGAAATGGAAAAACACACCGCAGGACAGAAACTGGCAGTAGGAGATGTAAAAGGCCTTTTAATATCAATATTAGGGGATAGAGCGGATGACATTTGGAAGAGAGCGGGATTCCATGGGGTAACAATAACAAACACATCGCATGATGGGGCACCATTCGCAAACTGCAGACATGCACTATGGCAGGCACTGAGGGTACAGTACCCAGACACATCAGACATAGGTGCAATTACCTCCCGCAAGATGCGTGAGAACGAAGATCCTGTTGATTATATCCAGGAAATCCAAGAGAAGTGGCGCATGGAAACTAGAGAACAATGGGATAAAACATCAGCAATATTATACCATATACTAGTACAAGGGCTCCCAGAAGGAGTTCAGAAACAACTAAAGAAAACCATGGCCAGAAATACAACTGACTATAGTGCATCATTGCAGGACATGGCAAGGAAAAATGAAACAAAAGGAAGAGGACAGGAAAACGGAAGAGGCTAAACTAGTACAGAAAAAGCTTACTAAATACACAATGGAAGGGACACTAATAACTACGCCTACAACAATGACCCAAAGCCCCACACAAGTAGTGGCTGCACAAGATTCCTCCCAAATACCACCTCCACAGACTATAACACAACAGGCGCCGCCACTCCAACCATACACAACCAACATGGGAGGAGGACACCCAATGCAAGGAGCTGGGTATTATAATTATAACAGGGGGAGAGGAGGAATTATGAGAGGGAGAGGATACGGATATAACACCCAACAGCAGGTGGGAGGACTTAGACATTCCTACCCCACAGGACAACCAGTATACCAGGACAACACAGGGAGCTTCCCATGGCAGAGTAGGGAACCACCGGTGTGTTGGAGTTGTGGACTATTAGGGCACATGTCACGCACGTGTAGAGTTAGACCAGGAACACCATCATGGAGTGAACAGGGACAACCAAGGCCCTCACAGGAACAGCAGGGCCTACAGCAACAGCAGATGTTGCAACAGGGAAATGAACAACAACAACAAATAACACAACAACAGCCACAGACATATTCACTGCCACAACAACAGGTAGCGATGATACAACAACCCCAAGCACAACAAACACAACTGGGTAGGGTGACGGTTTTGGGACACAACCCTTACACAGGAAATGGCCAGTTGTTGTACCCTCAATAGGATAGCCCACAGACGGCCTTGGTGTGTCCCATCCTGTCAGTAACACCTAATAGTGCAGAGGAACCATGCATAGAGGTAACGATAGGTGACAAAAAATTATCATTCCTTGTTGACACCGGGGCGACCCGGTCTTGCATAAGGGAAGGTAAATTTAAGATGTCAGGCGAAGCCATGAACACCCAAGGATTCTCTGGGGCTAGAGGGTTGGTTCCCTTTACTGATAACATTCCCTTATCTATTGGAGATTATGACTTGTCAGTTCCACTTCTATATTATAGTGCCTCACCAGTAAATATACTGGGGAGAGACATAATGAACAGGTTGAATATGACTATCTCCTTTACTGAGGACGGCATAATTTGCTCTACTCCAGGGATTAACATGCTCACAGCACGACAGATTATGCAAGCATACTGCGGACAGACAGCGATTAGGGCAGAGCCAGTAGATGGCGAACTATTCCAGTATGGAACAGATATGGCATTTGCATGGATGCCAGGGATAGAAGGGAAAATATGGAGGAGGCCAGCAGCCTATCTGTTCAGACCAGAAACACCTGTTAATGAACCAGAAGGAAAGGTGGTTCTAATGGACATTGAGAGCATTATTGCAACAGCTGATTACATTGCTGTACATGCCCAAGACAGAGAAGGAAGGGCATGGAGGGCAGTGATAGCACTAGCAGAAGGATGTAGGCTCACCCAGGTGTCAGATGAGGAGCTGTTCTCAGAAGAAAAGGAGGAAGGTGAAATGGTGTTTATGATGAGTGTGGAAATATGGCTAAGAGTGGCTTACAAACAAGTAGCACAGAAAATTGCAATGGCACTTGAGGCACCCGCATGCACCCCAGTCCCCTTCTTTAAGGAGGATATGTCAAAGGTACCCAAATCATTGTGGACTACTAGCCCCTATGACGTGGGGTGCATAAAAAGTATAGGGGGAGTAAGGATAAAATTGAAAAAAGGTGCAATACTCCCCAGAGTGAAACAGTACCCACTATCAAAAGAGGCAGATGAGGGCATATATGAAACCATAACGGCCCTTATAAATAATGGCATATTGGTCCCCTCAGAATCACCATGTAACACGGCTGTATACCCAGTGCGCAAGGCTAAAGGGGGGTCTTGGCGCTTCATACAGGATCTCAGGCCCTTGAACAACATAGTAGAAGCAGAATATCCCGTAGCAGCGAACCCGGCCACAATATTGTGTGGCATTCCAGCAGAAGCATCACGATTTACAGTGATCGACCTTAAAAATGCTTTTTTCTCAATACCATTGCACCCAGACTCACAAGATCTGACGAGCTTCACTTACAGAAACACAAAGTGGAAGCACACCAGATTGCCACAAGGGTATTGCGAATCACCCTCAATTTTCAATAGAGTAATACAGATGGATTTGGGTAACATTGAAGTGGAAAGCACAGTGTTGCAGTATGTGGATGACATAATAATTTGCAGTACAAACGAAAGAACATGCAGAGAGGACTCCTTAAAGATGTTGACAATATTGGCTGAACAGAACAGGTACTTTACATTGGTCAGCTTATATCCCAACATGGAAGAAAGATTGCACCACAAAGAGCACAGGCCATTTCAAACACTCCAATGCCACAAACAGTGAGGGAACTGCAGCAGTTCCTGGGGCTGTGCAACTACTGTAGAGCATGGGTATTTGATTACAGTTCGTACATAGGACCCCTGCTTGAGGCGTTAATGGAAGCTAACAAAGGGCAGAAAAAGCTGGGATGGACGATGGAAATGATAGAGGCCTTTGATGAATTAAAAGATGCGATATCAACTGCTCCGGTACTGGCATCCCCAGACTATGAGCGACAATTTTTTATATTTTCACATTGCGACTCAGCAGTAATGAAAGCAGTGTTGGCTCAAAAAACAAGCATGGGCTACAAACCAGTAGCATTTTACAGCGGCCACTTAGATCCTGTGATGTTAGGTCACTTCCCTTGCGAACAAGGTCTCGCCGCAGCTGCTTTTGCGGTAGAGAAAGCGTCAGCAATCACCACGGGGTGCCCAACTACACTGTTTGTGGAACATGCACTATTTGCGATATTGAATAAACCTAAGTCCACCCTAACAACGCAAAGAGCATCAGGTTATGAGATCATTTTATCCAGAGCTGAACTATCAATTGTTAGATGTAGCACGGTCAACCCTGCAAGGTTCCTAGCAGAAGTAATTGAGGAGGGAGATTATGCCCATGACTGTACGCAAATAACTGAAATGTACTCATGTACTAGAAAGGTTGAAGAAAACGCACTAGAGGGAGGTGAGCTATTGTTTATTGATGGGTCATCAACTATCGATCAAAGGGATGGTATAAGGAGGACTGGAGCAGCAGTGGTAAAAATGATGGAGGTACCGGTGTGTGTGGCAATGAAATGTGTACAATTACCACAGCATTACTCCGCTCAAGCAGCGGAATTAGTTGCACTGATCTTGGCGTTGAAGGAAAGCTTTGACAAACGAGTGACCATATACTCCGACAGCGCATATGTTACATCCACTGTCCACTCAGGGCTGTCGAAATGGAGAAGAAGAGGGTTTAGGAGAGCTGATGGTACTCCAGTGCAACATGCCCTCTTATTGGCTGAACTAATTGAAGTAATAAATGACCCCCAAGAATTAGCTTTAGTAAAATGCACCGCACACACCAATGGTGAAGACCACGTCTCGAAGGGGAATGCAGCAGCAGACGCACATGCGAAGTATGCTGCATACTTTGGTGAGATATGGAACCCCCCCAGAGTCACAGAGAGGGAGAGGGAGGGGAATGGCTAAGGAGATGTTGATAAGAGAAGGGTACACCCATCTCCCAGCCACACAGATTATGGAGCTACAAGCGGCTGCACCAATGGCCGAAAAAGAAATATGGGTAAAAAGAGGATGCACAATGTCACCAACCGACGCACTATGGCGCCAGGGTGGCACTGGAAAGGTTGTAATCCCACTGGCACTTTTGAACACCGCCCTGAGCCAACTACATCATCCAGCCCACACAGGCAAGGAAGTAATTGCAGCACGAATTAGGGAAGACTGGTTCTGCCCCGAGTTAAATTCTCATGTGTCAAATTTTATCAGCAATTGTCTCACATGTCAACAGTTTACGGCCGGCCATACTCTAAAGGTGATAAGAGGTACTATACCCCGGCCAGAGGGACCTTTCCGGCATCTCCATATTGACTATGTTGATATGATCAACATATGTCAAGGAAATAGGTATATGATTGTAGTAGTATGCCCATTCTCGAGGTGGATTGAAGCAGGGCCCTGTTCACACCCTGATGCATTTAGAGCAGCTAAATTCCTAGTGAGGGAGGTCTTCCCCAGGTGGGGAGTGTGCGAGGTGTTAAGGTCAGACAATGGCCCACATTTCGCAAACGAAATGTTCCAGCACATCACATCCTTGCTGAACATCAAGCATAAATTTGCATGTGCATACCACCCACAGGCCAACGGTGTATGTGAACGCCTGAATGGCCTATTAAAGGAGGCAATTGCAAAGATACAGCAAACAACAAAGAAGAGTTGGTTATATTGCCTTCCATTAGCCCTATTTGAGCTAAGGAATAGACCAGGGTCCGACCACCACCTCACTCCTCACGAGGTGGTTACCGGACTTCAAATGCGCCTTCCCCTAACGCCAACATCAAGAGCATTTACCGACCACGAAAGTACAGCGAGTGTTCTTGGTGATGAAATGTACCAATATGTGTCTTCTTTGATTACTAGTGTAGTGTTTGTGTCTCAACAGCTCGAGCGCACACGGGGCGGGTCTAACAGCAATCAACAAGAAGACGCGGATAAAGAATTGGAAAAGGAAAGAGTGTGTAAAATTGCTAAAGGTGACCACGTACTACTTCGCAATTTCAACAGGAAGTGGAATAGTCCACGATTCACTGGCCCCCATCTGGTAGAGGAGGTATCAACGAGAGCAGTAAAGCTACAGGACAAGCGTGCCTGGAACCACCTACACGATGTAAAGATCTACAAACTCCAGACCCGCCCCAGCGCCACCGACAGGTCCATTGGGAGAACAACAACAGCATCACCAACGGAGGAAGAGAGTTCTACCACAGCTAACGGCCTAAGTGTTCCCATACCCTGTCACTCCCCAGATTCCCCAGAGACAATAACTGAAGAAGAAAGGGGTGATCCCCATACTGCCCACCCCATGGTCACACGCTCAAAGAGTAAAGATACTTCCACCAGTTGAGCCCCAAACCCCCTGCCATTGACCCCTACCCCCACTGCAGTAATAACTGAACTGAAGGACATTGTATTGTACACGTACACATGTAAACATGGGAATGCTCTCTTTTCTTTTCTCTCGCACATGCAGGAACTGCGTATTATTGTACTGCTAAGAAAATAGATAACTAACAAATTCACTGCCCAGGAGTAGATGGTACCCTCAGACGATAACTACCCAGAAGAATTGTCACACCAATTTGTATATGAAATAAAAAGGCCAACGTACCTGAAAAGAAGAAGGGTACGTGTCTACTACACAGCATTCCTCTTGCCCATAGAATATTCAATGCCCCACCTCCACCCATACTTGCCTGTCCTAAGAGATAGATCGCTTAGATTAGCGTGGGAACAGCTCTTCACCTGGGCACTGAATGACTATTTGATAGGGAGAGCTTAAAAAACAACAACTAACATTTAATAACCAGCATATTGAGAATTTTCAGGCGGGCAACTTTAACGTCGCAAGAATATGCTGCCGGACTGCAGCAAGGTAAGAGCAAAATGCCGGTGAAATTAGCATGTGTAATAAAAATAATAGGGATTTTGATGATCACCGGGTTCTTGGCTGCCTCTGTATGGCAGTACAGCTATGCTATCAATATTATTGCTGTACCCAAACCTAATCCACCCCCATCCCCAGCTGCAACAGGTGTTACGTCAGGTGATACTAGTAAAATTGCACACAAGCAAAATAGAGTTCAACGCAGCACATACTCAGATAATAAAGGTATTGACAATTATATACAAGATTCAGCACACGTGTCAAACAACATATGGTACCAACACATGACCCGCATCGGTAAGCAGACAACAGAAGACAGCTGCTACGTTTGCTCATTAATACCATACGCCATGAGCGCTTCTCGAACATTCGTTGCCACAGAAATAGATGAAAAGACAGCACGATGCATAATATACTTGGCACTGTTCCAAACGAAAGGAAGATTTCAAGGGACAGTGGTGCATATGGTGTGGAAAAGACGAGACTCATACCCATACGAAAACAACTTCCTCAAGACTTATTTGAGTTACCACAAGAGCAGTTTACATGCTGAAGCATTCAGATACATAACAAGTGGTCCTGCAAAAGGGGAAACAAAGAAAGTAACACTGCAGTATTTACCATGTGATTGGTATGCCACTGAAGTTCCTGGTAAACCAGGATGTTGGGAGAGGCCACTGGTGACGATAACGGGGAAGGTGTACCTGGACAACAAATGGGAGATAGGAGTGATTGGCAGCAACATGGTAACAAAAGAAACTATTTCAACTATCGATGCACACAACCACAGATGTTGGACGACTTGGATCAAGTACGTGCCCATGCTCACGTGGATAGAGACGGATGAAGACCCAATAACAATACTGCCGCTGACTGCGCCTAAGGTATGCTACCAACACAAAGGAGAGGTGGACGTAGGATACAACACCAACTGTGCAAGCGTGATGGAGTTACCTGAGGGGGGAGCAGGAACAGCAGTGATAATGGACCATTACTGGGCCTGTGGAGAAAAGGCATACCACACACTGCCCCCTCTGTGGAATGGTGTATGCACGATGGTGCACGTCAATGTACCATCACTAGTGGTACCCCAGAAGCATGTGAATGTGGGGAACTTTCCCAAAATGGATGAAGGGGACAAGAGGAAGAAGAGATCTGCACCACCTCAGGAGGAGCCAGGGAACAGGAACAACGGCAATAACACTGTCCTAAATAGAAGGAAAAGACAAGGAGAACCTCTGACAGGAAATTACCTGTGGGGAAGGTCGGAAACGGCACTCACTTCAATTCCGCCGGAACACAGACTATTCAGCAGAGCAGCAATGTTCTTCTCCTCAATAATACATCCGGGACTGCAGGCTTACGCAAACGCAAAATGGCTCCAGATAACTAGATGGGAACTAATGATGACCATCAATTCTACAGTGAATGGATTTAACGCAATAAAAGAGGAGCTGCGAGCTATAAGGATGGTAGCACTTCAGAACAGATATGTATTGGACCTCCTCACAGCCATGGAAGGAGGAGTCTGCGCAAAGATAGGACAATCGTGCTGCACGTTCATTCCTGCCAACGATGCTGACAACGGTACACTGACCGAAGCAGTTTCACAATTGGCCCAGATGCACTCCAAAATAATGGATGAAAGTAAAGGTGTGAAAAAGGATGAGAGCTGGTTTTCACTATTATGGTCATGGATGCCATCTTGGCTGTCTGACGGACTGAAAATTATAGTTGGTTGTACTATTTTGGCTGGAGCTACACTGATCATAATAAGATTTTGGAAGGCCCGGAAGGCACGCACCACTGACGAGTTGCTTGAAATGGTCGGTATGCACCCCTTGATGCCAGCAGATGACGGCCAACACACAGGCATAATAATACAAGAGAGAGAGAAGTTGCGCAACCAGATAATAACCAACCACCTGGACCCACCATCGGTGAAGATCGAGAACCCAAGAAACCCCAGGAGTTACATAGGGAAATGGGTATACTGTACCCCTGGAGGAACATGTGAATATATGTATTGGTCATTTGAAGATCATGTTAACCACTATGGACATTTAGGAGGAATAACTAAGATATGGAGAGTAAGAGGAGATAACGAAAAGGATATGTTTGTGGTCGACAAGTCGACCAGAGGGGGGACTGAAGTGGGAGAATGGAAGACCAGGCTCCCGTCCTTCCCCTCTCGCGCCTGGCCTAAAGGATCACGGCCCAGGCACCCGCCACGAGAAGAGTTTGCCCATCTACCAGACGACCAAATACCCTGGTACAGGAACATACGGATGTGTCCATCTGCCTGCCCAGCAGCCCGCCCTGTCCATGCCGACACCTGCGGCACGGATCAACTAGACTAAAACCTACACGTCGTTAGAGATGCCATGACGACCTAGCCAACGGTCAGCACACCTGTACAAATATACACACCGGACACTCCCGCACCAATCTACACGAAGAATATACTCAGTGCTATGACGTAGGCGACAGACATACTCATGGACGTGCATCTTTATTATTTTCCACATAGGCTCTCAAAATGCAGAAACGCAAGACGCATCATGAACTCATCTAAAGAGCTTGCTTACGCTTCTCCTAAACCCAGGTGCCATAATGAGAAATATAACGAAGACACGATACTGATCATAAGACAATATGATACTATAACCTAAAGCGCCTGTGCACCAAACGGTTCCACCTATACACCAGGCCTAAGTAGGCCGCACGCAAGAGCTTCCATGGACGTTAAAAGAACAAGAGTCAGGTTGCTGATCCTGCAGAATGTGCCCGGCGAAAGCAAACAGCCAAGGTCGCAATGTTTCAAACCCACATTCCGAGAGCAGACCATCAAGGGCACGATGTTGCAACCTCGCACCCCGCACACCAACGTTAAAGTCACACCTGCAAATTAAACCAGGCACACAGTGGAAAAACAATATTAATTGTGCAGAATTCTGCCTAAAAAAGGTCCCACCTCACGTGACCAAGCCGAACCTGACAGGATGCCAAGCCCAGGAGGAAGAAGGCGTCTGGATCCCTCGTTACAAGACACAGGCAGATACAATTAAAAGGCTCAATGGACATCTGCGACAGTGGGAGTAGTCGGCCTTCCAGCTTATGAATAAGTCCTCACATTGTCTGCACGTACTCATAGTGAAACATTGTTGCAAATGACAGGTACACCGAGAGCTGGGAACAGCGATGGTCCCAGACTGGGAAGCTCGCGGGCGCACCAATCAGAACATGGGGCTCTTATCACTGACGCCATTAACATTAACCAATCATCAGGGGTCTTCATGTAACAATTCTCATGTATCTAATTGTAGGGACAACCCAGATATATCACCTGACTAACCCTTGTCCACTAATATTGTTCTCTATACGTATGCTATACTAACCCTACCACTCGAGCAACCAATTAAGAGTGGCGATAGGTTTTTTGCTAACTTTCCACGGTGACGCAAGTAGCGCGTCATACTAAGGTAAAAAGGGCCTGCGAGCCCCACGATTGTGTGTGTGTCAGGACGGACGCGTACGATCCTTGACCCATCCCTGCCGTTTTTGTCTAATAAACAGCAGTCACCTTGCTTCTTGCGTGTGTCTCATACTCTATCTCTTTTTGGGATATACGGGAGGAGTTGGGGCCTCCCTGCCCGGAGGTCTGCGGACGGCCCAGCCGACCCCGGCAGAATTTCCCCCCCGACACTATGTAAGGCAGGTGTTGTGACATTTGTGACAATAATGCTTTGTTTTCTAACCTCTAACTTTGTTCATCAGCATCAAATGTAATTCTGATGATATTGCAACCTTCACCCTGGAAGATGAACGTACTCAAGGAAAGCACAGGCCATTGATATTTGTTTTTCGGCTTCCGAAATTGTATGAAGAATTGTTTCAATGCTTGTCTATTACAACATATTTGCTAATCACTTTTTAAAATATACTTAAATGATTCAACTTTTTAGATCTTAAGTGATGCTTTCTCGATGGCACTGTTACTTCCCAATGGTTATCCTGCTGTCTCTTTGGGAGTGTAAATAAGCCTTCAAACACAGACTGTGCTAATGAGTGGCGCTCATGCAAAGCAATGGACAGGATCAGATGAACAGGATAGGGTACTAGTTCTACTGTAAGAAATGTGACTGGCAGAATGCAAGCTGGTTTGGTAGCTGAGGATATTTTCGAGATCCTCAAGATGATCATCATATTCCTGGTTTTTTTCTTGTAGAAAGTTATCTTCAAGTAAATTAATATATAAATATTAGGTATAATGTAGCATTTAAGACCCCGGGATGGGGCATGCTGGGATGGCAACATCCACCAGCCCAAGCCCTTGTAGGCCCGAGTGCTGTGAGGTCCTGGGCAAGGGCTCATGGCTATTACCGCACAGTCTGCCATGGCCCAGGATCATTAACACCATAGGGTTTCCATTCCTGGGTGATAATATGTTTTTCTTTCAATGAAATGGGTGCATGTATTTCACATGTGCATACCCTATTTCCTTTAAAAATAGCAATATGGCTGGGAGGGGAAACAGAGTAAAATGAGTAAGTCTCTTTGCTATTTCTACTGTATTGCCAACACATGGCTAACTTGGAGGAAGGGGCTGTGCAGGATGGCGTTCGCCGGTAAGTAAGGTAGAGGGCAGTGCGGAAGGTGGGTCAGAAGGACGTGCGAACCAGTCCATGAAGGTTGAAGGGAAGCGGGGAGACAATGAGCTCGGGGCAAGATCAGAAATAGGGAAAAAATACGCTATTTTTCAGAAACGTATACACAAATTAATTAGAGCTCAGGGTCATAAAAGTGTAATTTCTATCAAATCAGTGTACAAGGCTAAAATACCCCTCTAACTTTATGCTTTGCAGAATCTTTCTCCCTGAATTGTTTTATGAAATTGCGACTGATTGAATGCAAACCTTGTGAGTATTGTGTTGCTTTGTTAAGGTCTTGATCAGTTCTTCGACCGGCGCTGCGACTCTTATTCTTAGACCACAGTTGATCTATGGGGTCTTGAGATGGTGCTATAAATGGGAGCTGCCGAAAACAACTCCTTACAGCAACGAATTCATCTTGAGCTAAGCCGTTATTCTCAAGCACCATAAGCTGGGCAGAAGAGAAAATAAAGAGTGCAGTGGCTGATTTGCCAACAAATATCCGTCGTACCCTTTTTAATTCAATCCATGAGGATAAGAAAGGCTTGGAGAGTTACATTCACGGTTATGAGTTCTTTCTTATTTGTTGCCACGGCTCAGATGAGGTATACTTCACACCATGCTGCAGCACTGTACACTGTGTCCCCTGTTTTGGACACAGGGTAGCTAGTGCTAGTGAAAACTGCAGACTGAAACACATGGTAACAGTGATTATTCTCCCCGTCTAGAGCTACCCTGCTTCCCCAACCCATCCAAGCCCCTCTGCTACCCATGCATCTTTACTTGCCACTCCCTGGGTTCGCCCCCTATGTGCAGTGCTCTGTAGCTGCCCAGCCAGGTTTGCGTTTTATAAATCACATACATACATGCATACAATACTTACTCAGGCAGTCATTTTTTTACATAAATGGCAGACCTCTTGGAGAGGCTGAAGTGGTAAGAATTTAATGCAGGTTTGTACTGGCAGATGAAGCTTGGATTGTCTGCATCCTCTCCCTGAGTGCTCATATTTGATTACAACTTGCATTGAAAGAAGCAACTTCACTCCCTTATAACACATTGGCCCTCATTAGGACCCTGGCGGTAAGGGGTTTACGCTAGCGTTAGCTGCGCCGACCCCTTACCGCCAATCCCGAGTTCCCAGAGCGCCATGGTCATTTTTCCGCCCGCTTTTTGCGGGCGTAAAAATCCATGGCGCTATGGGACCTTGGTGTTAATTACGCCACCGTAATTTACGGTGGCGTAATTAACTCCTTCCCCACTCCCATTATACCCTATGGGGCCGAAATGGGAATGGGGAAGGGTAAATGGGTCAATGGGGACTTACCGCCCCGCCGACCTCGGAATGGGGCGGTAAGTCCACCATCCGCCATGGCGTAAACGGACTTTACGCCATGGCGGAAAAGTCCGTCGATGGCGGAAAAAATCCGCCAGGGTCCTAATGAGGGCCATTGTCTATTAATCAGAAGCGTATTCACCAACTCATTAGATCTCAGGGTATTAAAAGTGTAAGGTCAGTCTAATCAGTGTACGAACCTAAACTCCCCATCTTACACTGTGCAGAATATGTCTATATGAATTGTTTAATAAAATCAGGACTGATTAAATGTAAACCTTGGGGGTCCTTTATTTGTATCTGCTCTGATACAATGATTTAGACTAAAGCTACGACTCTCAAGCCTAGCCCACAAGGGAGCTGTTGGGATCTTCAGATGGTGGAATCATCGAGGACCTGCTAAAAACATCTTCTTAAGACAACAAACTCATCTTGTGCTAAGTAATTATTTTTCACATCACTCACAAATGATGAATCCCTTAAGCTGGGCGGGAGAGAAACCGAATATTACCAAGGATGATTTGCCAATAAATGTCCCCCATACTTTTTTCAACCCCATCCTTAAGGATAAGATTGGCTTAGAGAGTTACATAAAAGATTATGAGTACCGTCTTATTTGCAGGTGACTAGGTGGCATCCGACAGAGGGCAAAGCCGCTGCTGATGCGCGGCTATTTAGATGAAGGACCCGAATAGAATATATATTGATTTCCTTTGTCTTTCAAAATTTTCCAACTTAAAACCAGCACAGTAGTTGGAACTTGGAGAAATGTAGCCTACATGGGCACCATGTGTCCCCCCTGTGATTAATCAGTTCAAGATGCTATACATGGGGCCTCATTACAAGTGTGGCTGTAAGAAATAGCAATTACCAGCATGCTGGTGCTAGCATGTCCATGTTGCACTGCGCCGGTAATGACCAGGAGATTATGAGTCCGTGTGCATGCACGTACTGGCATGCCGGTAATGGCAGCACCGGTATGCCTGTAAGGTCCATACCGCCCTTGATAGTGGCATCATTTAATGCGCAGAGACCTCCACCGGCATCGCAGAATCTGTTAAGAATGGCACCGTTCACATCGGCATCGCTAATACCGGTACCGGTATTACAGCCACCGGAAGTAGCATTGCGCCGGAACGGGATTTGTGCCGGAGGCCATCTTAGAAAACACAATCCATTGCCACCCACTGCAGACAGGACCTGTTCCAAAGAACACACTACCCTGCCTGCCAGATCATGTCTAAGGCAACCAGAAAAGCTACCCCCGTCTGCGAAAACCCAGGTCCAGTGATGATGAACTGAACATGCTTGCAGATACACTCGTCGAGCATTCTGACGTAGTGTTTTGCGCTGAGCTGCACCGTACAGTGCAAATTAAGAAAGAAAACATATGGGAGGAGGTGACAAGGAAGGTTTTTTTCCGTGGGAACAACCCCACGCATCATGAAGGACTGTAGAAAGAGATGAGATGACCTGCGGCTGCGAGTGAGAAACATCCTGTCCGCCAACCGCAGCCAGGGGCAGGCCACAGGTGGTGGACCTGCCTCAGCCATGAAGTTGACAAGGTGGGATGAGACGTGCAGCTCCGTCATGGATATGGATGCAATTGAAGGGGTTGGCCATGCAGAGACGGGAGTCTGATCATCGGACGATGACGAAGAGTGACCCTTTGCACTATACAGAAATCACCACACACACCTGATGTCCCAAGTACACAGTTGAACTCGAAATGGGAAGCAGATGGGAGTAAATACATGGTCCATCAGCCCCACCTAAACACATCCCTAAACCAAACACCACATCACGGCCATGATAACACACAATCAATGCCAAAGCCACAAACAAAATGACCACACAATTGCACACACAAACAACACATGCAAGCATGCATGTGCACACACACACAACACCTTGTTGAGATGCTGGCATCACCACCGTCCCATTAAATTGCATGCTGCACGCCTCTCCACTACTAAACACACACTTGATACGCAACCAAACAGCACATGGCACTCAGCCCCTGAGCCATGGCTACAGCACAGAAGCCATGACACCCCTTTAGGCCACACAACAGACACCATGAACATCATGGCAGTACCAGAAGGATGCCAATACAATCCCCTCCAATCCTGCAAGCACCATGTGTGCCCCTCAAACATGCACACAACAATGCACATGACCCAAATTGTACCAACAGCGATGCATGCAGGCTGTAAGTACTCCCATGACTGATGACCTGCCTCTCCATCCTGCACAGGCACGGATCCAGACAGCGACGCCGAACACGGCACATCAACAGGGAAGACACCTGCACGCATGGGCCGGGGTGAGGGTGACGCCAGCAGGCCATCAACCTCTAGACACCAAAATCACGCACCAGTGCCCAACAGGGTGCACACCCCCAATTTGCCAACACGTGTTTTGACCTAAACACGGAGGAGCAGGCACCTGCAGCAGGCACTCAGGAGCACCATGCAGGAAACATTGGTGCCATCAAGGCTCACTTGCAACAAGATGCAGCGGCCAGAAAAGTCGCACCAATGAGGAAACTCGCCCCCCAGCAGGCACCTCCTGCTGATGATGACCCAAACACAGTGGCCAGTGATAGTCTTCATGTGAGATGTCCACCAGGCGCTTTGTTGGTGGATGCATGATCACAATGGTGGATGAGGTTATCCCAGAGATATAATACACAGGATTTTGCAATTGATATGCAAGTGCTATGTGCTTGTTAAATGAACAAATTAGATCAAGTAAACTATTGGAATGTATCTGTGCATCTTTCTTCCTTTTCCCCATAATTCATGATGGTTACCCCCTGTGGATAACTTTGACATGACATATGGATATATCCTTTTCTATGACATTTGATTACAAAACTATTGGTAATGTATAAAATGGCAAATATTTGATGTTTTCTTTTTGTATGTATTTGCTTGCAACATTTTTGGTTGAGTTTTTTGTATAATAAGCCCTGGGGCAGACTTGAGTGTTTAGGTCAAAACACGTGTTGGCAACCCAGTAAAGAAAAAAAAGAAAAATACACAGAAAATTGATGAGTCTTCTGTGATTTAGAGCACTGTTGATTGTGAAAGAATATTTCTTAGGCTGCAGCACAATTGGTCACACATATTAGCATTGGTACTAAAGCAGACAAGAATATTTTAGGTACCAAACCCATTTTAACAAGGGTGCTGCCACCTTCATATGCCATGAGATGATAGGGAAAACTCAATAGAATCAACATAGACCGAGGCACTGCCGTAGATATGCCACTTGATAATTGGATGGCCAGTTACTTCCATATTATGCCTGTTACAGCTGCATTTCAAGCATTGTCATTATATGATAAGTAAAGCCCATAGTGTCAGTTGCTGTGCTATTACAGTATCCGAAATTCCATTAGTTGCAATTCACCAACAATTCACAGGAGCATGAATGCGTTGATTCATGATAATGAATTCTTATTTATATAGCGCTTTCGCCAAAGCACTATACATAACACATATTTAAATACTATTATAATTCCAATTGAAGTTGGTACTCATTTATCAACCTTTGAATAATGAAAGGCTGAGGTTGACTTGGCAGAATTCAAACCTGCAATGTGCAGTTCACACATAGATTGCACCAGTGAGCGCTTAGCCCGCTGAGCTATCTTACCGCTTTGCCATTAGAAATGCAGTGCCACAGTAAGTAAACATGGCAAAACAGGCTGAATGTAGGCAAGACACGTAATAATACTTATCATGTTTGCTGTGCCTTGATGATCCACAGTAAATAAATGCCACGCCAGAATAAGACAAACCTAAATGGGTTGCACCAAAATGCCAATCTAACCATGTAATAACACCTATCATGCTTACTTTATCATAAATGATCAGAAAAATATACAATGCCACAGTAATGAAAGGCTAGACTGGCTGCACCCAAATGCTAGGCTAAACAGGTAATAATGTGTATCCTGCTTACTGTATCATAGATGCCCAGAATAATATACCATGCCACAGTAATGAAAGGCTAGACTGGCTGCACCCAAAAGCCAGTCTAGCCAGGTAATTGCACTTATCATGATTGCTTTATCACAGATGCCCAGTGCAAAATGTCAAGCCACAGTAAGAAATTGCTAGACTAGCTGCACCATAATGCTAGTTTAACCATTTAGTAACACCTATGATGCTTGATTCATTATATATGCCCAGAAAATAGGCCATTACACAGTACAAAAAGGCTATACTGACTGCACCCAAATGCCACGCTAGACAGGTAATAACACTTATCATGCTCACTCTATCATAGATACCCAGTAAAAATATCTTGCCACAGTAAGAAATCACTAGACTGGTTGTACCGAAATGCTAGTCTAGCCACTAATACATATCATGCCTGCTTTATCTTTTATGACCTTTATGTATTAGCGTAACCCTCTCCTGCCCCACGTTTCCCACACTTGGGTCTGAGTCACCCAAACATTTGGTATTCTATTCAATGCACAACTACAGTGCTAGCGAGACGGTGCTCTGTTCTTTCTCTTTTTGGAGAAACACTATGATTTCAAGCTTGAGCACACCGATTCATGTGACCATTTCAATGTTTGTCAGCAGCTACACAGCAGGAAGCCACTGATTATTTTCCCCATGAAATAATGTTATGTTACATCATGTTAATAGTGTTTGTACCACACCCCACTGCCATTTGCCCCGTATCCATGCACACTGCTGAATGTGAAAGAGAGTGGGTGGGTAGGAGGTAAAAAACAATATTGCAATGCTTTGTGTTGTTGGTGCAGACCTGTGTTAGTTGGACTGTAGAGGTGCTGAGCTCATGACTTTGATGTCAGGGTTGGACCCGAAAAAAAGCCATGTGTGAGTGGCTACTTAAGGCTTTGCCTGTGATCAGTTTGGTATAGAACTCGAGGATGAGTAAGCAGAGCTCATGGTACATGCTGCACTCTTGTGTTAAAGTGTGAATCTCTGGTGAGAAGTTACAGTGCTGGTATTTGTTGTCTTGTGGTGTCGGGTGTCGGGTGTCGGGTGCTGTGCAGTTTCTGTTGGTTGTTGCTGCGCGATTGCATTCGTTGCATTGTTCTCCCATATGGAGATGGCCGGTGGTGACTACCCTGTTTTATGTCATGGGTATGAGCGCCATGTGCATTGGTTATGTTTCCTTTATTTACCATTAGCGGTCAGCTTCTCTGTCAATTGTGAATCGGACGGCCATGTCTTAATGGTGTTCCTGAATTTAAGGTGTGCTTGTATAGAGCAGTTTCCTTGGCATCGTGTTTCCAAGTTTGCCCACCCTGGCGGATAAGGCAGAGCCGCTGTGCCTGTCTCTGCAATATCATCTGATTTTGATTTGTATGTCATTACTTAATTTTATTTCTATGGTATTGGGAGATTCTGGATTTGATGAATTCATCTTCTTGACCTTGAAGTGCTCTGTGGGCAACGCAGAGTGCTTTGAAGTGTATTTTTTTCTTATTATGTAGCCAATGCTGGACTCTTAATGCTGGGGTTATAGGACCCCTCCAGTCTATCCCGAGCAGGAGACTAGCTGCTGTGTTTTGGATACGTTGTCGTTTTTTTGTGAGCTATTTCGGAATTGCCAGGTAAACTAAAAAAAACTGGTTTAACCTACTCCAGGCTTTCATCATTGGCCTATTCAAGCAGTAGTACGAAGGCCTCGGGCTGACCATTAGGATACATTATTATGGTGTTATTTCTGATGGATTTGTTAAGTGGCACAGTGTATAATATGTTGCTCTGTGCACATTGCATTTTTTATGATTATGTTTATTTATAAGACAGTCAAACCCATGAGCATGAGCGCGTACGAGCCACAATCCTTATGTGGAATCATTTATATTGGCCCAAAATAGTTGCTGAAAATAGCCCAACCATACCAGGACCAGTATCTGAGCTACTTTCAGCCTTTGTTGATCATCTCCAAAGTCACCGGAAACTAATCGGTTCGTTACTACATGCATGTAGCAACTCTCATGTTACTGGGCATGCCACTCTATGTGCAGTATGGGATACATCTGGATACATCTCCACTGTGTGTAATGCCCAGGACGTGCACGGTGGAGATGTGCAATGGGCACTGCCATTGTTGCAAGGGAAACTGGAATCACACGCCTCCCCTCAATAATTGATGCTTATAACTTCTGTCCTCATAAAGCACTTCATATCGGACTCTTTGTGATTGCATGTGCTGCAATAACAGCTGTTATGGCCACATTTTCTGCACCCAGCCATAAGATTTTAATTTGTGAAGTTCAGTCTTGTCCGAAGTCTGAGCCAGGTGCTTGGCTCATGAGAAATGGACACTGAGAATTGTACAATTCAGTAGCGAGCCCAATCCGATCTGTTGCCCTGAGTTAGCGGGAATCAAAATAGGGATGCTTCTCCGCATGTTGCAGCCTTGCACACCGAGGGCCGGATTCATGGAATAATTTGGGTGGGAAATACGGTACTTGTGTGCCAAACTGCACACAAATCTGCATTCGTTGATTCATGGAACCGACTGTGCGGGACGTTTTTGGGACTTGCATAGAGTTCGCGCAGGCCCGGCACGCATGTGCGAGTCGACAAGCGCCTTGCGCGAGACTCCACAGAGAGTGTGGGCCAGGCCTGCACATCGATCAAAATAGGGGGCAGAACATACAGAATGAGGAAGAACACGTAAAAATGTAAGCATGTCGAGGGACATACACAGCCAAGCAATCAAACGCCCATCATAGCGCGATATAACCGTATTCATGGACTTAAACTGGGAATGTCGGCTCGCAAAAAAAAGTACACGCAAATCCCTGACAGGGACGCCACATGTTAGCAGGCAAAAACATCATCATGCATAGGGATAAATGCATATAAAGCACGCAATACACACCAAACAAACGTCTACAGCCACAATGAATTCAGTAGTACTAGGAGCCATTGTGCACGGACACTGCAGGAGAAGGATGCCCAGGGCCTGGATCTTGGCAAAACACCCACTACACTTTTTGGGATGCCCAGTGATCAGGTCTTTGGCAGGTACAGGTTCCCTCCCATATAATCCTAGACCTTGCCAGGGAGTGAGAAGATGACGTGACATCACCCATCATATGCTCCCAGGCCCTCACCCTGCTAGAAAAAGTGCTCACTGCACTACATGTCCTTGCCACCGGGGCCTTCCAGCGGACCACTGCAGTAGTTGGTGGGATATCACAGACCACCCAGTCATGCTGTCTACACCAAGTGCTGTCCTGTATAACATCATGTGCATGTTTGCGCAGGCACATGTCTAT
The DNA here is from genome assembly GCF_040938575.1 of Ambystoma mexicanum. Lineage (NCBI taxonomy): Eukaryota > Metazoa > Chordata > Amphibia > Caudata > Ambystomatidae > Ambystoma > Ambystoma mexicanum. The sequence continues at coordinate 1,081,445,404 of NC_090937.1, read as the reverse complement.
GCCCCAAACACCGGCGGAAATGCAGACAGTCATGCAGGAATTCTATGCAGTGGCACCCTTCCCCCGTGCACTAGGTGCCATAGACTGCACCCATGTAGTGCTACGTCCACCCAGATTGACAGAGCACATATACAGGAACAGAAAGCACTGACACTCCATTAATGTGCAGATTTTGGGCCTCATTACAACCCTGGCGTTGGACCATGGTGCTATTAGCACCATGGTCCATGCCGGATTCCGCCATGGTGGATGGCGGATTTACCGCCCCATTCCAAGGTTGGCGGGGCAGTAAATCCCCATTCACCATGGCCCCTTCCCCATTCCCATTTTTGGCCCATAGGGCTCAATGGGAATGGCGAAGGCGCTAATTACGGCACAATAAATTACTGTGCCGTAATTAGCACCAAGGTCCCTTAGCGGGATGGACTTTAACGCCTGCAAAAAGCAGGCGGTAAAGTGTGAATCTGGCGTTAAGGGTTTTACGGCGCCGTTAACCCCTTAACGCCGGGGTTGTTTGTGTGATGCCAAATAATTGTGGCTGCATGTATCCTGCACAATGTGCCTGTGGACATGCAGGTAGGACACCACCCGCACCCACAGGCATCACCATTGGCCAGCCTCGCTAAATGGCACATTGAGAGACTGCACGCACATAGCTCCCATATAGGTCGGGTCTGGATATAGCACTCGAAGCACTTTCCAAATCGCTGCTCTACGATTATTAAATGGCGCTGCATCATGTGCAGTGTTGACTGTAGTCACACCAGCGTAACCTGCCCGTGTCCATACGTCATCAGCTCTCTCACCAAGTATGGTGATTAGAAGACCTTTAATATCCCCTATAGCTAATGTATTCCCTCACGTCATTTTTCTAACTCATGTATCCATTTTCCAGCACCGGAGATACATTCAGGAGTTTACATTTGAAGTTTTCCGTGTCAATCAAGGGGAACTGTGATGCTCAAAACTCATTCTCATCTCTCATCATTTGTCTATCTACTGCTGGAGTAATATTCCCACATCACCGTCTACCTGGCAATGACCTCAGCCTGCTTACATAAGGCAGGGACTCCCCCCTCTGACCATGGGGTTGCCCCTTATGCTGGTCTGAATGTGTCAGTGGCTCTGATGCCTTGGACATAGGTATCTTCACATCTGACCATCTACTTTATTCACAGGCGAATGTTCTTCTGTATTACATGTATCACTCCTAACCTCCCTCAAGAAGGTTTCCGTTCCTTCATCTGATACTTTTTGTGCCCAACTCTTGCAACTTCTCTCATCGTCATCTCTATTTAATGTTAGTCTGTCTAAAGACAGTTCCTTCTGTCTCGCACCACAGGAAGCTTCCTGTGTGTCATACAACTGAGTGCTCTCCAGGCGATCATTTTTTCCCTTCCTTTGTGCTTCTTTCTCGGCTTGCATTTCGTGGTATACTTTATCAATCGTTTCCCCAATGCTTTGCGAGTCAAACTCGTCATCCAGGTTTATTCTAGATGTGCCTGGTAATAACTCAGACTTGGAAAATAATTCCTCTATGTCTTTCCATGGACTGGGATTTCTTACCTCCCTTTCCAAATACTCAAGATTGCACGCTCTCTGTCTCCTTTTGCGTTCCATGTCGTCATCTACTTCTCTGTGCACTCTAGCCTCTTCTCTTATTCTGTCTTCCTCTTTCTTTTTTATATGCCTTCGTTCAGATGCCCTTTGTATTTCTTCATCTCTTTGTCTCTGTATTCTTTTCTCTCTTTCCCTTTCCTGTTAATCTGCTTCTATTCTTTTCTCTTTCAGCCTTTCCTTTTTATCGGCTGTTTGTCTTTTATTATCACGCTTTCTTTGCTCTTGTGCTCTCTCTTGTTTTTTAGCTTGCTCATCTTAAACTGTTCTCGTCTTTGTCTATCTTTTCTTTTCGCTGCTTCATTTTTCAACTGTTCCTCCCTTTCTTTGTCTTTTCTGTCTTGTTCATCTTGATCTCGCCTTTGTCTTACGTCATCGATGCCTTTACCATCAAGTTGAAGTCAAATCTGACCTCCCAACCATTCGTTCTGTACAAGCACTATCTCATCAGTTTTATTCTTATCTCCCTTCCATCTCTTTATTTCTCTCCTTATGTTTAGAGATGTGCTTGCTTGATCACTTCTCTCCTTAACATGTCTCTTCTTGTCCCTCGGGACCTTGGAGTTTATATCTTTCTCTGTATCTTTCTCTGGGCCCTCGTCACTACTTTGCATAGGTGACTCATACGACGGATTGCTATATCCCATCGCTGCTTTAAGTTCTCTTAATGTGCTAGCCATGTGATGTCATCAGTGATGTCATCAATGATATTTGTGATGTCATCTTTGATTTCCTGGGTGTTAGTCTTTGCAGTGCACGGTGGTGGCGCGAGTTATGGTTCCTTAGTTTACCATAACTGGCGAATGTCAGGGGTTTTTCGATTTTACTTGTAACCATAAAGTCCCTTTTAACAAAGTTTTTTTACTGAATATACATATATTTGGCAGTGATCCAAAACAAAGGGGCTACACATGGAATATCGTCAGTGATGTCATCAGTGACATTTGTGATGCCAGTGCACAGTGGTGCGGGCAGGTATGGATGCTTAGCCTACCATAACTGGCGAATTTCAGGGGTTTTTCGGTTTTACTTTGAACCATAATGGGACGTTTGTAAAGGGTTTTTAGAGAATTGCACAGGTTTTAGTACTGCAACTTAACCATAACGTCCCGTTAACAAAGTTTTTGTTGAATGAATTGTACGGGTTTTTAGTAGGTCAATTTAAGTGTAATGTCTTGTTAATAAAAATATTTTGTACTGATTGTCACAGATTTTCAGTAGAGCAACGTAACCATAACGTGCCTTTAGCAAGGGTCTTTTGCTAAATAGTATACACCTTGCGAACAATGCCAATTGAAAATAGGCTGGCGTACAGCACGGTGCCATGTACCAGAATCAGTACACACTTTATAGTAAGATGTATACCTCGTGCGCAGTGGGGAAATAGATTTTAAGAAAGAAACAACAGCACTACTGTAATGAAGGAGCATGACAAACGCTGCCCCAACCTTAGAAATAACAAACGCACCATATTTTTGCACCAGCCACCCACTCCCCCATATCACTGTTTGATACGTCTTTCCTAATTTCCGTTCGCCAATGGCCTTATTAGCTGTCCTACCAAAAAAGAAAGCTATCAGTTAACAAAGTAAATGTTGCGTTAAGAACCACCTTTCACAGGACATAGACGCAATAAGATTTGACAATAATAGTATAGATGTGCAAAGCATTAGCGTGTGCAACGGAAAAATGGATTTCTGGTTAAACAAAATCCTTTTTCAAGATGGCCAGCATCGAAAGGAAAGGCGGTTGTTCCATACATAGCCCCTCTTCGCTTTCCATGATAGCAAGGAAAAAGCAACAGTATGTACCATGACGCAGAACCTGTAAATAAAGATACAGCAACGTATAACGTGGTACATTACATTTCGAAATGATACACGTGATTTTAAAAGAAAACGGTAACATTTTAGAATATGGAAGAGTATAGATGTGCAAAGTATTAACGTGTGCTACGGAAAAATAGGATTTCTGAGTAAACAAAATCCTTTTTCAAGATGGCCAGCATCGAAAAGGAAAGGCAGTTGTTCCATACATAGCCCCTCTTCGCTTTCCATGACAGGAAAAAAAAGCAACAGTATGTACCGTGACGCAGAACCTGTAAATAAACATACAGCGACGTATAACGTGGTACTTTACATTTCGAAATGATGCACGTGATTTTAAAAGAAAACTGTAACATTTTAGAATTTGGAAAGTACTTTTATTTAACAAACAACTGTCAGAGATGAACGGACTAATTGCATTTGCAAATAATTTGTAGCAATGACTCCAAGGGCCAACATTGAAAAGGTTCATGGAGAGACACATGCAGTTCATTTCGCATACATAAAGTATGCGTTTCTGTTGAAGCACTCGATTTGTTTGCACAGGTATTTCTAACCCGGCGGCATCACTGTTGCTTTACACCATCATAAATTATATTAAGTCGCTCCTTGTCGCTAGTTCAGCGTAGGGACAGAGCGGCCCTGGCCTGTCATCCCATAACATTATAATGGACAGGCACCCGGTCACCAGCAGTTGCATCTGGCGTGGAAAGAAGCCGTCACTGGGCATCTGAAAACCGTGGCACGCACAGTACAGCAAAATGTAGCTAGGCGGAAAACGTGAGAGAAAATCTGTGTCAATAACCAACCTTTAGGAAAAATTTCCAAAACAGACACAAAGATTGTGGAAAATACTACACAAATGTAAGTGGCCAAACATGATATTTTAAAGAAGTATTAGAGTTCACCATGGCGACATATAATGACACCCTACAAACGCAGATAAACAGCACTCGCCGTAAGGGTTAAAAAAGGACAACTTCACAGTGACATGGTAATTCAGTTATGGAGGCAGCATGAATGGACAAGCAAGAAAAAAATTACATGTCGTAATGTTACACAAGACCAAAAGAAACGTGCAAGCTGATACATAAAGCTATGTGGGCCAGCATAACATTTCAAAGAAAAAGAAATAATGTTCACCAACGGTGTCTCTAGTCTTAGCTTGCAAACGCAAACAATGTACACTCTCTGGTATTGGAGGAAAATTACAACTCCGCAAAAATATAATACTTCAGTTACATTGTCACAATTAGTGTACAGTCGTCAAAATTAAACTTACATCATCTTCACAGCCTCCATTATTTTTGGCAAAGTCAGACAGCAAACTGTTCGCATCAAAGAATATTCGTGAACTGATATTTAATGTTCCTTACAAGCGTTTTGAAACTATAACCTTATCAAATAGTATTTTTTTCCAAGCTTTGATTCCTTGCATAGCTTTTAAAGTTTCACTTTCGCTCAGGGTCAAAAAATAATAGCCCCTTATGAATTCACTTGAAGGTGTGGGCCTACTGAGCTTGCAACCAAAAAAGCAAATCAACTGACCTTCACTCAGAAGGCAAATACATTCTCACTTTGCAACAACATATGAGCATCCTATCATGAGAACCGCTGCTCCCATATGGCGCGTTAACCACTGTTCCCATCAAACACTCCAGGTGGCTGCCTCAGATTTCAAAGCATAGGACGCCAGTCCAACTTCAATATTAATCTGAAAACATTACAACACAGACGCAGGCATTGCTCGCCGTACATTGAGTCACCAACTTCCACTTTACTGTATGAATTTGGTGGCAGGAAACCTGCCCACAACCACCATGCACCCAAGACTGCAGGTCCTCCCCACAACCACCTGAGTGATGTGCGGTAGTACAGGTGTATCTATAGATGTGGTATGATTCAGTGGTTGTGGCCAGAGGCTACACTCCTAGCTGTATGTCCACAGATATTACAATGTATGGGTGTGCAGTGGCTTATACCTCCAGTGCCCAAGACTCTACACACTCCCCACAACCATCTGATCGATAAGCAATACTACAGGTGTATCCATGGGTGTGACATGCTGCGGTGGTAGTGGCCAGGGCGTACAGTCTTGGAAGTATGGCCTCCGGCCTACGGCCTATGGCCATGCATCCAAGACTCTAGGCACTGACCACAACCACCGCAGCATGTCACACCCATGGCGGCGTACGAATGAATAGCACACACATAGGAAAAAAATAATTTAATTACAGCATGTACTCAATTTCAATGTTCGCTAACACCACACGTGTCCTTAGAACAGTTTCAAGTTGCCTGCGCACAGCACGGACTGAAATACTACCCTTATGAGACCCCTCATTTTCTGTACTTACAAACATCCCAAACAAGGCGGGCATAGGGAATACATCATTAACGCCTACCGCCTGAACAAATACAGTTTTTCACCCATCTCTTACTGTCAGAACCTCCCCAAGCACTCTGACACAACAAAATAGTTTTTGAAATAGCATGTTGCCGCTGGTGGCCGCTGCGCTGTCGGCAGATCCAAGATGTTGGGCGCATCCAAACAATCTGACGCAGAACACGTCTCACTGCAGCCAATCGGCAGAGACGTTGCATGTCCGCGGTCATGATGTCAGCCCTGTAGCCAATCGGTATCTTGTCCGCGGAGCGAACAGGGAAGTGTGTCCATATATATATATATATATATATATATATATATATATATATATATATATATATATATATATATATTTTTTTTTAGGGGTAGCAAGGGAGACCACAGAGGTAGCAAGTGAGACCTCAGGGGACCTCAGGGGTCGCAGGTGCAACCACTGGTGATCCTCAAATCTCAAATGACATCCTTGGTTATGCCCCCAGGGCCTACGTTAAGCCCCTCGCAACTATGGGCCCTGGGGGTATTATCGGCCACGGTAATGCCCCCTCGGCTAAGGGCTTATTGTCTAAATATTTATTGAAATCTCCTAGTGATTTACAATCACATCTCTAAGAATTACAAAAATGTCATATTTGTTCATATAACTTTGATTATAGTGACTGGAATGCAAAATGATTTGTGCTACAAACACCAGGACCTATGAAACATGACTTGTGAGATCTATTTTAGCATATTTTAAAGACACGGGCATGTGCACAAAGTATGGATGTTAGGTGAAAACATAATTATATCTGCAGCTAGGTTGCTTGAAGATTACTGTTCTGTGGCAGAGCGCGAACATTTATAACTTTAAATAATATATGTGGATCTTCAGAGATGTTTGAGCTATGTGCCTTTGTCTTAGTCAAATCAATGTGATTTAGTTGGGTAATACATGCATTATTCAAACTGTTAATAATACTGGAAATCACTCCGATTCTGTGAAATGTACTCCTTGCACCAGGCAGCCTTTTGATTGTAGTAGTGTTGTCGGAGTAGGGGTTGGGAGCCCAATGGGGATGGCTGGTTAGGAATAGAGAGATCCAGATTCCTATTTAAAACATGCCATTTTGCATAGTTTATCTTCTGACTCCTGACTTGCTTGATACTATCATGGCAACTGCTAGCCTCACAGGGGCTTCAGCCTCCTGAAGAGGCACAAGAATGACCAAAGAATTGACCACTTCAGTGACAATTGCCTTTGACAAGTCTCTCTACCCGCATCAAAGCCCGAATCTCTGCAGCATCTAACAACTCGGCCGAACTCTTTAAAATCTGCAAGGAGCTGGCCAATCCTACTGCAGTCTCTATCTTGCTTGTCCCCTCCCAGGCACTCTGCATGGCCCTGGCTTCTCATTTAATCTCTAAAACTCAGGACATCCTGTCCTTGCTCTCTTCCACTCCCCCTCCTCCCTCTACTCCCTGCTCTTCCTCTGGCCCTTTTTCAGCCACCTCTCCTCCCTCCTTCTCTTCCTTTCCCCTGTTCTCCTCAGACAAGGTTTCTAGTATGATCTATGAAAGTCTTGTCGAAACAGGTACACCCCTGTTACTCCAAAACCATCAAGGACCACATTGACACCCTTGCTCTTGCTCTGGCTGATTTCTGCAACCAATCCTTTGCCACTGGAGTCTCCCTCCCACTGAAGCACACCCTTTTGCACCTTCTTCTTAAGAGACCCTCTGCCGACCCTTCCTGCCCGGCTAAATATCATTCAATCTCCATCACTCCTTTCTTGGGCAAACGCCTGGAAAAGCTGGCCATCTCCCAGCTTACTCTTCACGCTGAATCTTTAAGCTGTCTCCATGACCATCAGACTGGCTTCAGAGCTGCCAGAAGCACGGAAAATGCTCTCCTGAACATCCGTGAAGACCTGCACTCTAACCTTGACTCCAACACCCCCTGTGTCCTCATCTTACTTGATCTCTCTTCTGCCTTTGACATGGTCAACCATGCCATCCCGCTGAACCTTCTCTGTGATAACCTGTGTATCACCGTTCCTGCCCTGGCTTGGCTGACCTAATTCCTCTCCTATCAAACCTCCCAGGTCCAACTTCGGTCCTTCCACTCCGCTATCTGTAGCTCTACCTGTGGTGTTCCAGCGGGATCTAACCTCTCTCCCTGGTTGTTCAATCAATACCTGGCACTTCTTGCTCACTGCATTGCCGCTCTCTGCCCCAACTTTCAGTGCTATGCGGATGACACTTAACTCATTTTCAGGCTCCCTTCTGCCACCTCTTCTCCTTCACTCATCTCTGACTGTCTGTCCTCCATCCAGTAGTGGTATGCTGCCAATGATCTCTGCCTTAATGCCAATAAGAACGAGATTCTCCTCATCAGCACACCTGCTGCCACATTTCCTGTCACTCTCTGGCCAGCCTCTCTTGGCCCTCTTCCTACTCCCACCTTTGAGGCTAAAAACCTTGGGGTCATCTTCTACTCCAAACTTTCTTTCTCTCCTCACATCTCTGATGTCTCTAAGAAGTCACACTACCAGCTGCACCTCCTCAGAAGTATTCTTCCCTTCCTCTCCTTCCCCCAGAAGCTCACTGTCTCCAGAGCTCTGGTTCTCTCTAGGCTGTACTACTGCAACAGCCTCTTTCTAAATCTGCCTGCCTCTACTCTCTGCCCTATGCAACTCATCCAAAAAAGGACTGCAAGACTTGTCCTTGGCCTCAAGCCTAGGGTTTGTGTCCCTCCAGGACTGAAATCTCTGCACTGACTCCCAGCGGCGGCGAGGATTAAGTTCAAAACCCTCTGCATTGTCCACAAGGCCTTCTGGGGCCTGGGACCTCAATACCTTCACATTTCTCTTCCTAAATATCTTCCTTCTCAAGCTCTTCGCTCATCCGCCTACAACGCCCTCAGGGTTAGTCGCTTCTCCAAGCAGCGAGTTGGTGGTAGATCTCTTTCTTCTGCTGGGGTCTCCCTCTGGAACAGCCTCCCTGCCTCTCTGAAACTTGAGGAGAACCATCTCGGGTTTTGGAAGCACCTCAAGACCTTTGTTGGGTGTTCTGACCCACGTTTGGACTATTATGCTACAACATTTGGTGCTGTGGGCTTAGGAAATCCAAGATGGCCGAAAAAGCCCACATGTGCGCCAGAATCTATGAAAACCGCGCAGTTTGTGCGCACACCAAAATGGTCGCCTGACTTGCCACCCCCCGGTGCGGGTGTGCTGGGTCAGAAGAGCCATGAGTGAAATGGGGTGCCAAAGAGAAAAACAGTAGTGCCTGTTCGCTAGAAAGCACTTTAAAAATCACCCTTTGTTTCTCTGAAGGCAAGCTCAGAATGCCCATTTCAAACATTGCAGAATATCCAACAATCTTACTGAACACCAGCAGACATTTGACAGAATAAAGTCTTGTGGGCATACAAAATCTGGAAAGAGGATGAGCCTAAAATAATGTTCATAGCAAAACTGGCTGAGCTGTGGATTTCAGCAGTTTAAGTAAATTTGGACTGAAAGACACTAAAAATCTCAATGTTTAAAATAAATGAGTGACCTACTTTTGAGTGTCACATAGGTTGCAATTGTTTAAATGTCATAGTTTTAAACTTAGAATCAGCATTCTAGCTGCATGCGTAAAAATTGGAAGTTTGATTTGGACAGGAAAACTGGCAGCCAAAGAGACATTTAGCTGAGGCCAGGCTTAAAAAGAGAGGGAATTTTGCCAGCTGTCTTCCCAGGCCTAGCTGCCTTTTGCTGTTCCCACCAAAAGGGATATGACACTTCTCTGATTGAATTACCTAGGCTCTGCAGGAAATTGAACAAAGCCCTGTCCTGACTCAGGCAAATGTTTTATTGGGGGGGGTCGTAAAAGTGGCTTCCTCCTGGAAGGAAAGGGGAGGAGCACTGCCTGTGAGAGCAAGCTGGCTTGGCAGAACTGTAAAAACCAGAAATTCAACCTTGTGCTGGGGGAAACCACACCCCTTTGGGGCCAGATCATAAATCTAAAAAGATGGATCATTCATAGAGCGGACTTGTGAAAATTTTATAAGTGATATCATTATTCTTGTGATTTTTCTGTGCACATTTGAAGACGTGGTAGGACCCGGTGGTATGTTCAGGGGGGTTATAGCGGAAAAGAGGATATTACTCTAAATGTATGTATGTTAAAAATTTGACACTCCACCACCTAATGCCCACATGCTTTGCGAACATTTGTGTAAATGCGGGGACAAATCCAATATTGGTAACCCGACCAAAAAGTGAAATATGTTGCCATTTTCGAACCCAAGCCCCCAGGAAGAGCAGAGTTTGAACAGGGGATACCTCATGTGATATGTGATGGGTGCATGTAATTTCAAACCACTGTGTATCTATGAAATATGTCTTTAGGTCAAATATAGATTGTGTGTAAAGTTGACAGGGGTGGGTTCTCTGTATCATAAACAGAACTCATCATGATGACACTTCATTTCATTCCCCCAATCAAGGGGAAGAGGAGGAATTGGCCAATGACAAGTGGAGAGGGGTAGGGCCTAGAAAGCTAGCCTCTCCACCCACTTTCAAAACACATAAAAGCAGACAGTCAGGACAGATAGGGACATTCTATTCCATCTGCTGCGGGACGCTCTGCCGGGAAAATCCATACTTTACCTCCATCAACCTCCAGAGAGCCAACACAGAGACTCCAATCTATCCACCTTCAGAGACCAAGACTTTACTTCAGAATTTGTAGCAGAGAGGTCAACTACAAGCTAAATCCCTCTTTAGCAGGCCTCAAATCATTGTAAACTATTCACAGCCAGGCGAGCTGTTTGAATTCTTTGCAAGAACTCTTGCCATTTGCCAGAAAGCAGTGTTGTATCCAGAGAAAGCTGTGCAGAAAGATCCAGAAGCAGTGCTGTACCCAGAGAAAGCAGAGCTGTATCCAGAACAGAGGCCAGAGATCCAGAGTGACCCAGACCGCTGTTAGCAGAACCAGAGAGCTGACTCAGATCACTGTGAAGTGCCGAGACCAGAACCGGAGTCCAGTCCGAAAACCTGACCAGATCCGTGGCGAGGCCTATTTCTAAATATATTGTGAGAACTTAGCAGAACTGTGCAGAACCAATCTCTTAGTTAAAATAATATAATTCAATCTATTTTAATCTAACCAGAACTGCCTCCTGTCACCTGTCATTTGCAAAGCTGTCACTTGTCATTTTCTAGCTGCAAGCTGTAACCTGTCGCTTTGAACTTTTAAAATTTCAAATCCGAAAAACTACCTTTATTTAATCGTCCGTATCTCTGGAACCGTTTGGGCTAGGAACTTGGTTTAACTTTCCTCTGGAAGCTTAGAATCTCAGCTTTTCAACAGGCCTAGAACCACTACCCCTCATACTTTTGCCGTAATCACGATTCTCGCACTCGCGAATTTTACCGCGATTTGCAATTTGGTTAAAAATCCAGCCACGTGTGAAAACAGCAGCTTCATTGCTTTCCTTTGCTAAAAATTCGTTTAACCTGCTAGTCACTCCTAGATCCTTGCTAAAGTGAGCCTGAACTCATCCCAAGTATATTTCACTCCCCCTGAACCTCCTGAAGGGAATTAAAAGCATTTTCAGCATATTTCTCACTGCATTGTCACCATATTCAAAGCATTTTGCCTGTGTTTCAAAACTCCTATCTGTTGTATAAGCTGCTGGAGGGGAATTGAACTGAATTCTATTTGATTGCATTTCTAAGAACTGTGTGAGTCCCATTCTATTCATCTCCTTACATTGCATTAAGGGGGGGGGGGTGAATTGTCCAAGAAAGTGATTACATTGTCTTTTGCTGAAATCCTATCAAGTTATTTTCTGTACTGCATTTCATTCCACATTGCATCCATTTGAAACCATAAAAGGATTGTTGCTATCTTATCCATCCTATAACCACTCATCATTGATTATAAAGAAGTGTGCTAGTGCCGGTCTATCATTATTGATTACTGCTCAGATTAAGTGTGATATTCAATTATTAATTTATTATAAAGTGTGATATATATATATATATTGTTTAAATTATCAAATAAACCGTTTAAACTTGCGAAACAGAACTACTTCGTGGCTCAGTGGGGTCAGGGGGATTCCAAGAGAGAGGTGTTATATAGGGGTAGTCATCCAGAACGCATGAACTGGACGTAAAGATATATCAATAAGGGTTTCCATTCAGTATCCCAGACTAGGCATTGACTTAGCTGTAGTGTTGAATTGAATCCTCTTACACCTTCCTCTTTGCTTCTTCTTTTTCTCCTCCTTTCCCCTGCTGATCTCCTGTCTGAATCTGAAATTGCACTGGTTACCTGGCTACCCTCTGATCTCGGGCACAGGTCCCCTCGCTGCCAGTTGCACACCTGCATTGCCCTCCTGGAAACCCATGCCCTCGGGGGGCTGTTTCTGTATCCCTACAGCACCCTACCAACACTTGACACTGTCTGCACTTACCCTTGCACTTTCCACCAGATGGTCGCACTTTTATTTATTGCCTTTATTTATTTTACTGTTCCTATGTACTGCACTGCCCCCTCCCCTTCCCCCTGTACTTTTCCCCTTCCCCCCTCCCCTGCACTTGCGCAATCTCAATGCCTCCTGGTCTAGTAGGATCGTTCTCTGTCTTCCCTCTGTTTCCCCTCACTTGCCTCGTCGCACCTTGTGTATAGGTGCGTTATAAATTCCATATTTATTCGGAGTAAGCTATGGGCCAAGCTTAAAAACTGGGGAATACTGCCTGGGCTATTGTACATGATACAACTGCTATATACCAATACCATTGTTCGAGTCCGCCTTGACCTAGAAGGGAGATTATCAGAAGCCATACCCACCATACGTGGAGTCAAACAAGGCTGCACATTAGCAGCCATCTCATTTAACTTGTACCTGGCAGACTTTCTAAATGAGGCTAGTAATAATCAGACATTTGACGTCAAGATCGGCACAGTTAAGCTTGGTTGGCTAGGCTATGCTGATGACCTTGTCTTGATTGATTATACACCAAAGGGCCTCCAAGTAAAACTAGACCAACTAGTAAAGTTTGCAAAGGAGAATGACTTGGTTATTAACACTGAAAAAACAAAAGTAATGAAGTTTGACTCAAAACATTTGGTTAGCAACCAAAAAACAAAATGGATGATTGAAACGAGACAGCTTGAGGTTGTGAATGAATATAAGTACCTAGGCGTGGTAATAGATAATAAGTGGAATTGGAAAAAACATTGGTGTGAAACAAAGAGAAAATATATGATATCCACCATGGCATTAAGCAAATTTATCGGTAACCAAGGTAACTTCTCTGTAAACACAGTTGCCACATATTCTGCTAAAATTGTATCTTGCCTACTATATGGTGCTGAACTATGGGGAAGTTGTTTTAAGAAAGAATTGAAAGCATTTGAAGCAAAAGTGCTAAGGATATTGTTGAGGATGCCCAAAAACCTGTCAAGCGAATATATATTGCTGGAATGTGGTCTGATTAGTGTGAATAGTCATTTTGAACTAATGGTGGCAATGCTATATGTGATATTGAACCGATTTACCAATGGCACATTTGTGATAAAGGTTATGGAACAATATGGTAGTTCAACCACTAAAATTAATTTGGTACCATAAACAGGTGGAGTAAGGTTTATGATAAGTGGACAAAAATGATAATGAAGGCTGGTTGTTGTTCTCTATTGCGCAGATAAAGCAGAAATTAAAAAGATTAATCTGTGAATTAGACCATGAACAGATGACAATAACTCTGGGGGAAAAAGTAAACAGTGGTGCATTTTTAAATCATTTAATGGCCAGGGAAGGTGAACCCTCCTATCAGTATGCATTTCCAGAGTGCAATACGCTTCGTTGATATCTAAAGTTTAAATTTAATATCTGCAATATATTAGTAATTCTAGGTGCAAAAAATGGTATTCATAAGGACGTTAGATAATGTTGGCTATGCGGGATAAATACATTGGAAACAGCCTATCACATAATATGTGACTGTGAAAGTCTTGAAGAAATACGCAGGAAATATTTAATGAAATATAATAATAATATGTATAAGTGCAATATGTCCAAATTGTGTTTGAATCTTGTGGCTGGAAATGATATGAATTTAATTTTTTATTTGATTAAGTTTTATGTGAAGATTTAAGAGATTTTAACAGAACTATCAAATGGTGTACTGATGTTTTTATAGTGATATTTTAATCTGTGAGCAAGAAAGACGTGTGACGTATAGTATTTTCTGGAAAATGTTGTGATTTTATGTGTTATATGTAAAACTGTAACTGGTATATGCATATTAAATATTAAATAAATAAATAAATAAATGGCATATCATATCATATCATACCGAGGGTGTTTGACTGATTAGAACAGTGACAGACACGTCTGATTGTAATGCCCTCATACCCCCATGGTTATTTTATTCCTGTAATGTCTGATTGTTAAAGAGCCAAAAATAGCATTTTCTTTGTGGCAATTCAAATCCGTTTTCACATTACACATAACAGAGAACGGGCATGGAACAACAAGCTGCATTCCTTGCTAAGAAGCAATGACTATGAGCAGGTGCCGTTATCACACTGTTTCATTTGTTGTGCGCCTTCCAAGTACAGTAGTACAACTCAGGAGATTTGGTAAAAGAGAAGGCATCATTGGTTAAATTGTGTATTTTACCTTTAGTTAAAACTATGCATTAGCCTACAAAAGCTCAAACATCTGCTTGCTTAGTGGAGCATGCTAATGAAAACACTCTGATGAACTAAGTACACCTCCTTTCGTTTGCAGGGACACCTGCCTTATGCCCCTATGTGTATGATGCAGGCCCACCAAGTCCCTGGATCCTGGCTACATACCTGCAGATGCATAGAAGGGGTAGGGCCTGAATGGGCAAGGCCCACCCACAATCTGTTCTGTAAATGCACAATCAGATTGCAGTGTTGCGTGGGCAATCATAAAGGTCACTCATTGTGCAACAGAGGTCGCTCTTTCTAGCTCCCACGCTCCGCACATGTTGTGTTCCAGAAAGATCTTCCTGGTTCGTATCTGTATGGAGCACGGAAGCCTGAGGCCTAGGGAAACTGAGGAGGCAGTGTCTTGTCAAGACAGGAGGGAAACAAGTGAGGAAAAAAACATTTTATGTGGGTGTGTGTGTATGTAAGGATTGTATGTATGATTGAATGTATGCATGCGTGAATGTGAGAGGGCGTAAGTGCATGTATGTATGCGAGGGGTGTCTGTAAGTGCGTGCATATAAATGAATGCAGTGTGAATGTTGTATATTGGTGCGGGTGCAGTGTGAATGAGAATGCAGTGTGAATGTTCCGAGTGCTCATGTGAATGACAGAGAAGTTGTACGGATGTGTGACTGGTGGGTGAATGTGTATGAAATGTGTGTGTATCTGTGTTTGTGTTTATGTGTGTGAATCCTTCTGTGTATCTGTGTGTGTGCATCTGTGTCTGTGTCAATCAAATATTTGTGTAGTGCTAATCATCACTGGTGGCATCGAAGCGCTGGCATAAAGGCAGATGGAAAAACTGTGTTTGTGTGTGTGTATTTATGTGTGTGTGTATCTGTGTGTGTATCTATGTGTGTCTCTGTGCCTGTGGGTATCTGTGTGTCTATGGGTGTCTATGTTTGTGTGTCTGTGTGTGAGAGCATATGTGTGTGAGGGTCTATATCTGTGTAGCTGTATCTGCATGTGTGTATCTGTTTGTGTCTGTGTGTGTATCTGTGTGTGTGTATCTGTGTGTGTATCTCTTTGAGTATATGTGTGTGTGTGTGTTTGTGTGTGTGTCTATGTGTGTGTGTGTATGTTTGAAAGAGTCTGTGTGTGTATCTGTGCCTGTATCAGTGTATCTGTGTGTATGTGTGGAGAGGGAGGATCTTTGTGTGTATCTGTGGGTGTTTTATCTGTGTTTGTGTGGATCTGTGTGTGTGTCTGTGTGTGTGCGTATGCAAAGCTAGGTCCTGGGGAGAGCATTGGAGCATGAACACGTTTGACAGGGGTATGGCATTTTCTACTGGCATTTCTTAGTAAAGCAAAGCTAAGTTGAGTGTTTTTGTGTAAAGGAGGGGTTGAAGTGGGAGAGGGTACTACAATGGGGTAGGCTGGCCACTACTTTGCGCAAAACCAACATGATGAGTGTTCTTACATGGGGTAGTGGAAACCATGTTTCATTACAGTGGCATGGAATTTATTTTACTAGTGTTAAGGTCAAAGGCAACATTATAACTGCTCTTGCAATGGGGGGCAGGGGAGCATTTGTGTAGCCTGCAAGGCAATACTTTCTTACTGTGGAACGATATTTTTTACTGCCTTTAGGGTGCAAACACAGCATGATGAGTGTTCTTATATGGGGGGAGGAGGATGTGTGTAATCAGCAAGGACATGTTTTCTTACGGTGGCATGACTTTCAAACTGTGTGGCTTTTCAACCTAATTCATCACAGAAAGTGCTTTGTAAAATGCACCATTTTAACCCATTATTTAAGAGCATTTCTCAGGGGTACAAACCACCCCCCCCCCACACCTCCTACGAACCTCCCTTTATTCAATTGCGCTCACTGGCTAGGCTCCGTCGCTTTTGCACATTTAGCTCATTCGCTCTGCGGGCTCCCCTTAGCATGTGCCGCCCTACATTAGCTCCAGGCCCCACTTGTTAGACAATCCTGGCTACGCCTCTGCTTGTTGCCAGTGAGGTTAACAGCAATTTTGATTAGCTGCATCAGAAAAGATAATGTATTGAGGCCTAACTACATCACGCTGGTCAAACAATTAGCAAACACTGCATTGTCTTGTTTTTAACTATGGCAGATATAAGCAGAGTTATGTGATGAGGTGGGGCAGAAGTAATGGCATAATATATTATTTTCATAAGCGAGGCAGCTCGGTGTACTCCAGACAATCTTTTCATATGCAGTCCTATTTAGAACAAAATGTCTTTAGCAATAGGGAAGTGACAAAGCGTTTAGGCCACATTGTAATTTCCCTCCTTTAAAGAGAGAGTACCCCAAAGCAAATAGGCTCAAAGGCTGCTTTTTGGGCTCTGAACAGTCCCCCCTGAATCACAGAACTAAATCATCACAGTGGTCATTCAGCACATACTATATCTACATTGAACGTGAACACCATGGGGGCTATGTGGCCAATAACCAAGGAACGGCTTGCCACATCATCAACAGTCATTACCATTTCATACATGCCCTGATTCGCCATACAATGAGGATACATGTTCTAATTCCCAATGGGATTGCCCTGGCAACTGATTGTCCATTAAAACTGCATATATGCCGATCTGGAGCATTGATACCCTTCTCTTGGCCTCAGCTATGGGCAATGATTGTCGAATATTTCCAGTGCTCACTTTTGCCCAGTTCAATGATTCCAAATGAATGGGCCCCTGTAAAGTACCATCTGGCAAGGGTGTATTTTTGCTAAATATACAATGATGCAGGTAAATTCTCTCTCAGAGAGGGTGGTCTGTTGACCAAACCCCCCTTTACACAAAAAACATAGTGTACACCTGTTCTCAGTTGAATCAGTAGCCTGATCTGCAGCACATGCTCCCCCGTGGCACAGGGCAGGTCCAGGTCATAGGTACCCTCTTGACACTGTAGTAACAGCCAAGTCACTGAAGCACAGGGGCTGCATTTAAGATATACACCTTGGTTCCAAATCCCCATCATTATGAGTACTACTGTCCTATAGTCATGTTAAACTTTAGGCACGGAGGAAGAGCTTCTGCAATTCTTCGATTATTTGAATGATTTCCATGAAAGGATTACATTCACCATCGAAATAGGCAGATCAGAGATTCATTTCCTGGAACGGCACTAAATTTACAACCAAAATTTACAGGAAACCTACGGATGTAAACAACACCTTGCACTTTAAAGGTTTTCACCCTGAACATCTGTAAGAAAACCTTCCCTTCAGTCAACTACTAAGATTAAAGATGATCACATCTGATTCAACAAACTTACAAAACAATATAACAACATGAAACTAAGATTCTCGGAAAGAGGCTTCCCAGAAGACATTATTAACAAAGCCATTATTAGAACCGAACCTCTCAAGCATAACGACATGCTTAAAGGGCATAAAAGAAAGAAAAAAAACAGACTATATCATTCCCTGAAATTCTCAAGTCAGAGCTATCAATTAAAAAAATTATCAACAAAAACTGGGATCTGTCTAAGTCAGACCCTAACCTAAAACGACTGTTCCCTGAACCACCTATGCTCGCTTACAAACGAGGGAAAAACCTTTTAGATACTCTTATTAGAGCTGAAAGACCAAAAAAAACAGGACAAACCACCCTGAGCAAGCCAAAATGTGGCACATTCGCTTGCCTTAACTGCCAGCACTGTAGTAGCATAATTAAAGGTGACTATATTAGACACCCTAATGCAGGTAAAGAAATACCTTTAAAGAACTATGCAACTTGTGACAGCCGGAACATCATCTAAACATTATGTTGCTCCTGTGGCAAGTATTATGTTGGTAAAACGACTCAAAGTACTAAAGAACGATGGACGGAGCATAAATCCAGTATCAGAACTGCCAACATAAAATCACCAGTGTTCAGGCATTTTAAAGAAAACAGACACAGCATAGCACATTTGAGATACATTATACTTGAAGTAATGTATCCTTACCTCAAGGGGAAGACCTAGCTAAAAGACTTTCACAAAGGGAGTTATTCTGGATACATAGATCAGACACCATGACACCTTTGGGGATCAGTGAGGAATACTATCAAGGTGCTTTCCTTTAAACACTCAAAAAAACCTTGATAAATGGATATTTCATAAATGGTTCCTATCAATACATCAGGCCCCATAGACTGTGAACCTTTCAAGGCACACACCTGTGCTCTCGCTAGAATTTGGCCTTCTTAAAATTAAGGAGAATCCTTTTTAATGACTACTCCATATAGGGATTCCATTAAAATCACAGGTCCCATAGACTGTGAACCCCAGGGAGGCAGCTAATGTTTCTTCTACAATTTAGCATACATACAAACTCAGTTATCACTTAACCATCTCTAGACTCTGTACCAAGAATGTGTTGTACATTAAGAATGTGAACTCTATAGAGACAGAAAACTGGAACTCTGATTTGTAGATATCTGTGATTTGTTTATCTTCAAGACTCTTAATATACCCTGTTAAAAGATTAGAAATGCATTGAGACAGCATATTGGACCTCTGCTCTTCCAATAACAGTTGATTGTTAAATATCAACATTTCTAATAGACCCCGTAAATGTAGTTTGTTGCACATGAAGAATGTGAACTCTTTAGAGACAGAACATCTTAGAGACAGAACATCTTAACCTGATTCTTTTACATCTATTTACCAACAAATATCCATGGATTGTGAACTCTCATTGGTTAAATTAGCATAATATGGGTATCAGTAGAAACTAATATGGAGAGATCTGGGAGCAAGTTTTCTCATCTAAACAATCACCTTCCCTACATTTCAAACGAGGGACAACAGAGATCTGTACCACCTTAACTACATTTAACAACTTCCTGGTATCTTAATATGGAGAAATCTGGGAACAAGTTTTCCCATTTTAACAATCTCCTTCCCTCCACTTTACACGAGGGACAGTAGAGATCTGTACCGTCCTGACTACATTTAACATCTTCCTGGTATTTTAGTTACTTGACAAGTTTACAGGTCGGCCATAAGTATACCTAACTATACGTTATTCAATCTATGCAATCTTGGGCTCCACCTCTAACATGGGGCCTTTCTGCATACACATTCCTCAGCAACATTTGGAATTATACCTTACTCTGTAGTGCCAACCACTTGGACTTTAATAGTTTCTTATGCTGGATACACTGTATTAGGCCATTAGTTGATTTCTGGAGATAACTATCACCTTGATTATTAACATCGAGCTAAGGCTCCACAGACTTACTTAGTATTTACCTGTGTGACGTCACACACGTATCAACGTGATGACGTCAGCTGAACACCACACAGAGCGTTTAATTGCTCTTAGATTTTAGATTTTCAGAGCTCTAATGCATATTGCAAATAAGCATATGCCTAATGCAACATATCTATTTTTTTATTTAAACATGTTTATGCTTATTACATTGTCAGGAACGTCTTCATCTTACTGTTATATCCTCACCAGCATCATCAGCTGATGCTTGCTCATTCATTATACGTGAAGCTATTTTAATTTAGATTTACACGTATATACAAACTTATCTCGTTTACCATAACGCCATGCATGCATCG
Source organism: Ambystoma mexicanum (assembly GCF_040938575.1). Lineage (NCBI taxonomy): Eukaryota > Metazoa > Chordata > Amphibia > Caudata > Ambystomatidae > Ambystoma > Ambystoma mexicanum. The sequence goes on along the minus strand of NC_090937.1, from coordinate 1,081,425,321 downwards.
GCGTGATGATGTCATAAGTAGCCGCCACCATAATCAGCAGGCATTTTGACTCTAGGTATAGCATGCAGCACGGAGTTCCACATGAATTTGGAGCATCTGGACAACCAGATATGTAAGTATTCACCTTATAGCCTCTACGAAGTCCTTATGAGGATACCCTTCCTAACACAGGGACTTACAACCAAGGGAAGTGTTAACCTATACTTAGGTTAAACACACTGTTCCCCCTCTTTTTTTATATGTTTACCCTTTTATTTACAGATGCGCTGGTCACACTTCTTCAAACACGACAGACTAAAGCAGTAATCCGTTGAACAATGGACCACAGGCTATTTAATTAAGGGTAAGATGTATTTTTTACTTTAGGTACACTACATACCAAAGTGATTTTTTTACACTTTAGAGATTACATGGCACTTTCTTTGTACATACAGGTAAATTGTGAAACACAGGACTTTGTTGAAAAAACCACAGACTATGCAGCCTTGTGGATCATATTTAAGGTCAAAATATATTTTGCAATAGCTTTTTCTTTACATTTAATACTCTACATTGACAGGGTAATTCATAGAATTTCGCAGAAAAGTGTCGCAAGCGGCTGGCGCAGAGTGTCCGCGTGCGATTGTGTGCGCCAGGCACGTGCGCTAAAACCGATTTCCGCGCACAGCGTATTCATGGATTTCATGCTCCCAAACCAGCCGTGGCGCAGAGTATCGCAGCGAGCCTGCAGCAGCGCCAGTAACGCCCCCAAGAACGCCCTCGCGCAAGGAAAAGCCATCAACATCGCTAAATCATCGCAAAGGGCTGCGCTAACCCTGGACCAGTTTACAGGGCTGCCAAACAAGGAACGCAAAGCGGGCAACCTTCATATCAGGAGTACGCGGGAAGTTTTACACGCGATTAGCCAGGGTACGTGTATTACAGGGGTACGCGGGAAGTTCAACACGCGATTGTCCAGGGTACGTGTATTACAGGGGTACGCGGGAAGTTCAACACGCGATTGTCCAGGGTACGTGTATTACAGGGGTACGCGGGAAGTTCAACACGCGATTGTCCAGGGAACGTGTATTACAGGGGTACGCGTGAAGTCTTACATGCGATTAGCCAGGGCACGTGTAATACAGGGGTACGCGGGAATTATCACACGCGATTTGGCAGGGTACGTGAATTACAGGGGTGCGTGGGAATTATCACACGCCATTTTGCTGGGTACGTGTATTACAGGGGTGCGTGGGAATTGTCACACGCGATTAGGCTGGGTGGGTCCTCACAGGTGTTCCCTGTACACCCTCCACGGCCCCTGCAGGCAGCCCACAAAACAGGGGACTACCCTGCACACCTGCTCATGTCCCCCTGAACCCCCAGCCACCAGGGGCACCCACCACCAGGCCCCCACCCATGTCTCCTACCACCCCCACCCCCCAGCAGTGCAGGGGCAGCCTCCACCAGGCCCCCACTCATGTCTCCCACCACCCCCACCCCCCAGCCACCAGGGGCACCCTCCACCAGGCCCCCACTCATGCCCAACTCATGTCTCCCACTACCCCCACCCCCCAGCCACCAGGGGCATTCTCCACCAGGCCCCCACCCATGTCTCCCACCACCCCCACCCCCCAGCCACCAGGGGCACCCTCCACCAGGCCCCCACCCATGTCTCCCACCACCCCCACCCCCCAGCAGTGCAGGGGCATCCTCCACCAGGCCCCCACTCATGTCTCCCACCACCCCCACCCCCCAGCCACCAGGGGCACCCTCCACCAGGCCCCCACTCATGCCCAACTCATGTCTCCCACCACCCCCAACCCCCAGCCACCAGGGGCATCCTCCACCAGGCCCCCACCCATGTCTCCCACCACCCCCACCCCCCAGCCACCAGGGGCACCCTCCACTAGGCCCCCACTCATGCCCGACTCATGTCTCCCACCACCCCCACCCCCCAGCCACCAGGGGCATCCTCCACCAGGCCCCCACCCATGTCTCCCACCACCCCCACCCCCCAGCCACCAGGGGCACCCACCACCAGGCCCCCACCCATGTCTCCTACCACCCCCACCCCCCAGCACATTGGGGCACCTGCCAGCAGGCCCCCACCCATGTCCAACCCATGTCTCCCACCACCCCCACCCCCCAGCAGTGCAGGGGCAGCCCCCACCAGGCCCCCACTCATGTCTCCCACCACCCCCACCCCCCAGCAGTGCAGGGGCAGCCCCCACCAGGCCCCCACTCATGTCTCCCACCACCCCCACCCCCCAGCAGTGCAGGGGCAGCCCCCACCAGGCCCCCACTCATGTCTCCCACCACCCCCACCCCCCAGCCACCAGGGGCATCCTCCACCAGGCCCCCACCCATGTCTCCCACCACCCCCACCCCTCAGCCACCAGGGGCACCTGCCAGCAGGCCCCCACCCATGTCCAACCCATGTCTCCCACCACCTCCACCCCCCAGCAGTGCAGGGGCAGCCCCCACCAGGCCCCCACTCATGTCTCCCACCACCCCCACCCCCCAGCAGTGCAGGGGCAGCCCCCACCAGGCCCCCACTCATGTCTCCCACCACCCCCACCCCCCAGCAGTGCAGGGGCAGCCCCCACCAGGCCCCCACTCATGTCTACCACCACCCCCACCCCCCCAGCCACCAGGGGCACCCTCCACCAGGCCCCCACCCATGTCTCCCAACACCCCCACCCCCCAGTCACCAGGGGCACCCTCCACCAGGCCCCCACTCATGTCTCCCAGCGTGCTACGTGTATTTCAGGGGTGCGCGGGAAGTTCCACACGCGAATAGCCTGGGCGCGTGTATTTCAGGGGTGCGCGGGAAGTTCCACACGCGAATAGCCTGGGCGCGTGTATTTCAGGGGTGCGCGGGAAGTTTTACACGCGATTTCAGCAGGGTACGTGTATTTCAGGGGTGCGCGGGAAGTTCCACACGCGAATAGCCTGGGCGCGTGTATTTCAGGGGTGCGCGGGAAGTTCCACACGCGAATAGCCTGGGCGCATGTATTTCAGGGGTGCGCGGGAAGTTTTACACGCGATTTCAGCAGGGTACGTGTATTTCAGGGGTGCGCGGGAATTCTCACACGCGATTTGGCTTGGTACGTGTATTACAGGGGTGCGTGGGAAGTTACACACGCGATTAGGCTGGGTGGGTCCTCACAGGTGTTCCCTGTACACCCTCGACGGCCCCTGCAGGCAGCCCACAAAACAGGGGACTACCCTGCACACCTGCTCATGTCCCCCTGCACCCCCACCCCCCAGCAGTGCAGGGGCAGCCTCCACCAGGCCCCCACCCATGTCTCCCACCACCCCCACCCCCCAGCAGTGCAGGGGCAGCCTCCACCAGGCCCACACTCATGTCCCCTATCACCCCCACCCCCCCGCCACCAGGGGCACCCTCCACCAGGCCCCCATCCATGTGTCCCACCACCCCCACCCCCCAGCAGTGCAGGGGCAGCCTCCACCAGGCCCCCACCCATGTCTCCCACCACCCCCACCCCCCAGCAGTGCAGGGGCAGCAGGCAGTCAGGCAGCAGCAGGTGGGAGCGTGCTCGGGGCTCTGGGGGGCAGTAGTTCGGCCTTCCGGCAGGAGCGTGGTATTCCGTGTGCGTACGCGTGGCCAGCTTGGTACGGAGTGATTTGGCACGTGAAAATCCTGCACGTCAGCGTGAAAACCGAGGAAAGGCCCTCAGCGCGTAAGCGCGTCTGTGACGTGACCCGCACGGGTGTTTCCCACACAGCACGTGATGACAGAGCACACGTGGAAAGACTGCACGTCAGAGTGTAATCGCGTGTGATTGGTGGAAATGGCCCTACACGCAGAAGTGACAAAGCGTGTAATTGGTGGAAATGGCCCTACACGCAGAAGTGACAAAGCATGTAATTGGTGGAAATGGCCCTAGCGCGTACACGCCGCGTAAGTGACGCTGGACGTGTGGGCCTGTATAAAAGGTACGTGTAGAACACGTTTTCCTTGTACGTGCTTTTCGTGGAGAGCGAGTGGGTGAATTCTGTACTTCTTGTCGTTTCACACGCGATTTACTTCACGGCGTTTCGAGTTCGTATTCCCTGTTACCTCTGACAGCTTTTTCTCTTTTTTCGCTTTTACTGGTTTACCTGGGCCTGTTCCCTCAAACAGTGTTCCCTTCTACTGTTGTCCTGTCTCCTCAGACAGCGTACAAATCTTCTTTTGGCGGGGGTGTTGCCAACCAAACGTGCTCATTTTACGCTCGTTTACCAGGCAGACGGTGAGTCACGCACGTATCTAACATCTGTGCTTGCCCCGTGTGTAGCCTACCCCTTCAGAGGTCATTCTAGGCTGCGTGTGACACGCATACGTTCATTCTTGTGTTACTGGGTGCCACAGAGTAGTGCAGGTTTTTCTTTCTGCACACGTGGTCTAGGAGGGGTTGCGTGCACGTCATCTCCCTTTTTTGGGGCTCCTGTGCGTAGCGTGACCCGTCATCTTTCCCCAGGGGTTATAATCAGCCTTGCAAGAGCACTAGGGTACAATTACCATCTGGTACCCAACCCCTTTGACCCCCAATTGCCCAGGACAATAGTTTACAGCCACTCCCATACGCACATTTACATCAGTGCCATGGCTGGGAGGCGAGGATTCCGTAAGGGTGGCAAAGGTGGAAGAGCCACAAGTGGTGGCCGTGGTGGATCCGGTAGGGGACGTGGTCGTTACTTGCAGGGTGAGCCTGTCCCCCCATGTGTGGAGGACCAGTCAAGGGCACCCATAATCCCCCCCCCCCTCCCGTTGAGGCTGATGTGGCTGACACCATCCATGCTCAGCCCTTGTTGGACCAGCCCATTGTGGCACCAGATCTGGCTGACTCCATGGCTGACTTCCAGGTCAGCAGGCCTATGACACGTGCGCTGGTGCACGTTGATGTCACCATGCTACGTGCATCTGGGCCAGCAAGGTCATCTGCTGCACCAAGGAGGCAGGGCGGAGAGGCTGCAGGGGCAGCTGCGGCTCCATCCACCCCAGCCCTCACACACCCAGCCAGGACAGTGTCGGTCCTAGTCCATGCTGCTGACATTCCCCCTGACACCATCACACTAGAGCCAATGCCTGCACCAACTCCCATGCTGAGTGTGCAATCCCACACTCCTGATACAGAGTCCACCAGGGCTCCTGCCCCAGAGTCCAGAGCGGCGCAGGACACTCAGGATCACCACCACCTTCCAAGCGGAAGAGGAAGAGTGCTCGTCCGGCACAGGCTGATGCCCCAGACACGGCTACACAGTCCGGCCCGTCCAGGAAGCCCAGCTTCACGGATGACGAACTGAATGCACTTGTCGAGTATGTGTCCGCACATGACAACGAGATGGTCATTGTTGCAGGATCCAAGACCACACCTGCACAACGCCAGGCACACTGGCAGACCGTTGCGGACATCGTAAGTGCCCTTGGAATCGTGAGGCGCACAGCCAATGATTGCTATAAGCGCTGGAATGACCTAAAGCGCAGGGCAAAGAGTAAGCTGGCCTCAAGTCATGCCGCAACTCTAGTGACTGGAGGTGGGTCTCCAGTAGTAGACATGGAACTCACTCCACATGAGTCAGTCGCTGGGACCTACGTCACGGAGGAACAGATCCAAGGCGTGGGAGATCTGGCTGATTACGAGGCATTGTCCGGTGAGTGCACATGCATGTGTGTGTCATCCATGTGAATGGTGTGTGTGTGAGGGCTTCTGTTTGTGTGCCAGGTGAGAGTGTGTGCGCCTGAGTCGTATGGGTCAGCCATGTGCTTCATGCAATACTTCCTGCGCAGCTGCATTTGGCCATAGCAGTATCCCTTCTGCCAACAGTAGACATCTAGCCCAACTGCACGCCAGTTGCCCTTTAAGTGTCACCTTGCCACAACATAGTTGCTTATTTTTCACTGTTCATTCAGTCAGATTGTTTGCATTCCCCCACTTTTACTAGGCATGTCGCTGTCCACTAGTCACATGTCTGACATGGCTATGGTAAAGTGGAGTGACTTTGTTACCTGGATATCATTTGTACACACATGTCCCTGTGCAATTGGACCATTTCAGACTGGCAGCTCCAGGTGAAAAATCTGACCTGTTAGAATTAGAAAAGCGATTACATGCGGGAACTGGACTGAATGAATAGGTGCTGCCCTCCTCTCCATCTTCACTCAATAGCAATGGTACATGCCATCTGTGTGATGGCATGTGTGTTTCACCTGGCAATCACAGGCCAATGTGTGATGCCACTGCCAGGCAGCATGCAGAAAATGTGTTCATCTTCCATCTTGGTGTCATCAGTGTGTGCCATTTGCCTGCACTTCATACGCAGTGAGGGTGCATGCATGGGAGGGTTTTAGTCATGTGGGACATGTGTCAATCAAGTACTGGTTCTCTTGCTTCTCAGCCCTCATTGTGTGCCATGGTGCTAATGCCTGTTTCCATTTCTTTGTTTTTATGTCTTTGCAGGGGAAGACGCACCTGATACTGCTGGGGTTGTGGAGATGGTGCAGACCCAGGAGGGGTCCGAGGGCCGACCAACCACCAGTGAGGGACGTGGTGTGGTGGTGGGGGAGAACCCACAAGTGCTGCAGGTCGTGCTCTCAAGGGGTGTCTCTGGCTGCACCTCCCCCGAGCTGTACTCAGGTGTTGATTCGGATGAGACCTACGTGCCGTCACAGGTGAGTGTTCCAGGGAGGGATTCTGTTCTGTCTCACCCACCTGCACCAGGGTCAGAACCCTCCATGGGGATGTCAGTGTTGGCAGCTACGCCTTTGGTGGTTACGGATGCAGGGTCACACTCCGCGACATCTGATCCTGTTCCTGGGCCAGCAGATCAGAGGGGGAATGCAGTCCTGCAGCCTCAGGCAGTGCCGGCACAGCAAGGCGCAGTTCGCCTTGCCCCAGACAGGTGTGGTGCCCGCCGACGTGGTGGCCGTACGCCACCTGGCAATACCGCATGGGAGCAATCCATTTACGGTATGGCAACCCAACAGGCTGCATCATCCGAGATGATGGCTCAGGCCATGGATAGGGTGGCCACTTCCATTGTCCCCCCAGAAAGGCTGATGGAGCGACTAGAGCAGGCAACCGACTCCATCTGCCAGTCACACAGGGAGGACATGTTGGGGTCCAACAGGGACAGGCGGGCGGCACTGGCGACTCTGCAGGAGGCCATCTCCATTGTGTCCCAGGGCCACAGGGAAGCCCTGAGGCAGGAGCTCCTTCACCTCAGGACGACTCTTGTTGAGCTTGAGGCTTCAACACACCAAAGGACAGAACAGCAGCTGGAGCGTCTCACCCGTACGCTTTCAGCTGAGATGCAGGCAACGAGGACGGAGGTCCGGGCATCCCGTGAGTTGTTGCATGGGGACCTCCGCACACTCATCCTCCAGAACCAGACCTACCACACCCGCATGCTTGCAGCCATGGAGGAGCAGACTAGGGCCTTGCGTGGGCTGCCTCCCATAGTGCAACCACCTCCGGATGCAGCTGCACAGGGTGATAATAGCGACAGCAGTGATACTCCCACAATAGGGTAGCCGTGTGGGCCATGAGCCCATGGAGGTGTATTATTTTCCCAGGATCCACGCAGGTGGGTTCTGGTGTGCATCCTGTCCTCGGACCTCCTGGGTGGCCTCCCCAACCCCCCCGGGCCCATCAATGGCCATTTTTGATTGTTTCTTATTTTTATTTTTATTTATTTTATTCCCTATTTTTTTGGGACGATTTGTTGGCTTCCATGGTTCCTGTGGGCATACGCTGCATTGTGGCTGGGCACATGCAGGCTTGTAATGTATTTGGTTCAGATGCTTGGGTTTGAGTCACACACACCCCTCCTGCTTCCCGTTTCCATGGGCTTGCAAAGGGTGTGCCCAAGTGACAGTGAATTACACAGTGACGTTGGACTCCCATGAGCTGTGTGGGCAGTCTGTAGTCAATACTGTGTATACATTCCTAGTGCATATTGCTGTTGTGTTGTACACTGCATGTTGCATTGATGTGTAACTCATCTTCTGTGTCTACCTCCCAATTTGCAGGTCCCTTCCTCATGTCTACACAAGGACCTCTAGTCTGGAGATGGGGTCCATGTTGGCAGCAGTGCACCTACAACTCTACATGGTGCCAACACTGCACAGTTGGTAGTGGTGGGAGTGCAGGCATTTCCAGGTGGTGAGACTACTAATATGTAACATTTGTGATGTCATGTTAATGGTAGTACGTGCTCAAGTATGTTGTTGGTCCGGCATTGCTGTGAGCATTTCAGGTGTTGCAGGTTTCTAATAGGGACACTGTACATAGTGACACTAGTGTCATGTTGTGGGGATTACTTTGTTTACCTGCAAATAGCATGACATGGCACGGTGTGTCGTGTGGCGGTGCTGGGGTTGGGTTGGCTGACATGGCACTGTCCTCTTGTTGCATTTTGCAAGTGGGTATTCATTTTAGCTGCTTGAATGTGTAACTTCACAAAACTGCATTGGTGGTGTCTGTGTGGGTAGGGATGCACACATTGTGACACTTCCAGGTGAACAATCTCAGGCTGATATGGTATTCACGGTTCATTCTCCAGACATTCAGGATCAGTGTCAGGTTGAGTCATCATTGATTGTCAGATGGAATGTGCCAGGGCAGTGTGCACTCCACAGGGGTGTGATTTCTATGTGAAGTAATTAGCCACTAGCTGTGTACGGGCTGCCTCCCCCCGTGCCCTTTCCCCTCCCATGCGCAGCGGCTGTGCATGTGGTTGGGGATGTGGGGCCACCACCATGTCCACGGCCAGGCCCCGGCGTGTTGCAACGTTGTGCAGGACACATGCTGCCACTATGATCCTGCACACTACTGGGGGAGCGTATAACAGCTGCCCGCCAGAACGGTCAAGGGAGCGAAAGCGTGACTTTAGCACTCCGAATGTGCGCTCCACTATGCCCCGGGTCGTAATGTGGGCTGTGTTATATCTTACCTCGGGTGGCGTGGTGGGGTTCCGAATTGGCGTCATCATGTGGGGGCTGAGAGGGTAGGCACTGTCCCCTGTGGAGGTGGTGATTGGTATCATTGGTGGGGTTGTGACCTTGCTCAGTATCCAACATGCATGCATGTGCAGTGGCATACATACTCACCAAGCAGCCATGTATCGCCATGCCGCCCAGCTTCTAGGTCCCGGCTTAGGGTGGACATTCGGTAAATGAAGCTGTCGTGGGTGGACCCGGGATAGTTGGCATATACTGAGGTGATGATTCCCTTGGCATTACATGCATTACATGCTACCTGCACGTTGATGGAATGCCAGTGCTTGCGGTTCCTATAGATGTGCTCAGATGCCCTGGGGGGACGTAGAGCCACATGGGTGCAGTCGATGGCACCTAGCACTTTGGGGAATCGTGCCACACCGTAAAAATCCAGGGCGGCAGCATGCCTTTCTGCAGGTGTTCTGGGCAGGTATATGTGCCTGCGGACTGATGGGCGTGCAGTGATGATGTTCAAGACCTGGTGTAGGCAGCGTGACTGGGTGGCCTGTGACACCCCACCCACTATGGCACTTGTCCGCTGAAATGATCCAGTGGCTAAGAAGTGCAGTACATTGAGGACCTTCTCCAGGGGGCTGAGTGCTTGGGAGCACAGGGTGGGTGATGTGAGGTCATCCTCCCACTCACTCACCAGTATTATGTGTGGTGGAAACCTGTACCTCCCATACACCTGGTCATCAGGCATCCCGAAAAGGCTGGTTCTGGGTGTGAATATTCTGGCCCTGACTATCCTCCTCCTCCTCCTTTGGTAGCCCACTGCCACTGCTGCTAGGAACGGTATGTTCATCCTGGCGTCTGAGCTTGTTATTGTTAAAGTGCGCAAATTTATGCTTTGCGCGTGTTCTAGGCGAGCGTGTGACCCGCGCACCCCTGGAATCCAGTTCCCAGTCCAATAGCGTGTGGAAATTCCCACGCACCACGGGATACAGGTGCGCTGACGTACTTGCGTGTGTAAGTGCCCGCGCACCCATGAAATACACGTACATAGGCCAATCGCGTGTACGCGCACTTTTGTCCAATTACACGCGATGACACTCTGACGTGCAGTATTTCCACGTGTGCTCCGTCATCACGTGCTGAGTGGGGAACACCCGTGCGGGTCACGTCACAGACGAGCTTACGCGCTGAGGGACTCTGGTCCAATAGAATCGCGTATGCGTGCTGACGCGCTTACGCGCTAAGGGCCTTTCCTCGGATTTCACGCTGACGTGCAGGATTTTCACGTGCCAAATCACTCCGTATCAAGCTGGCCACGCGAAAACACACGGAAGACCACGCTCCTGCCCAGAAGGCCGAGTTACTGCCCCCCAGTGCCCCGAGCAGCCTCCCACGTGCCATCTGCTGCTGCCTGCCTGCCTGCCTGCCTGCTGCCACCGTGCCCTGCCATTTGGTGCCTGCACATCAGCCATCTGCAGGGGTCAAGTTGCTGTGTCCACCCCTGCTGGAACTGAAGACTCCCGACTGGGATTACATCGCTCCACAGCCCAGCCCCAGGACCCAGTTGCCCACCCACACCTGCCTCTGGGGTTGCCATGTCGGGCACTTCCACATCTGGCACCAGTGGCAACCCCAGGCCAGAGGGGCAGAGGGGCACCAGCTTCACTGCCACCGAAGTTGGTGTCCTGGTGGAGCATGTCCTGGGGCAGTATGATGCCCTCTTTGGATCGTCCCGCGCCAGCAAGGAAGGACGGGAGAGGATCTGGGCCGACTGTGTGGTTGCCATCAACGCGGAGGGGGTGGCAACCCGCAACGTCCTGAAGATCAAGAAGCGCTGGGAGGACTTGAGGTCCAGGACCCTTGTGAAGGCCCGGCGCCTCGTGGAGGGGGGCCGCATGAGTTCCATCCAGATGAGGGTCCTGGAACGCGTACGCCCAGCGCTCCATGCCCAGATCCTTGAGAGGGAGGCCCGTCTGGAGTTGAGCGGTAAGTGTCCAAGCATTACTGTGTGAGACAGGGCATGTTGCGGTGTGCTGGTTCTATGATACTTGCCTGTATGTGTGCCATAGGCCATGTATGCATGTATGTGTGCAGGGACATCATGGTAATGCATGTGCGACCAGTGATGTGTGACCCACATGGTTGTTGCATGTGTTCAAATGCCGCATGGGGAGCCCTATGCAGATTTTGAACATGAGAGCATGCCAGTCTCTGTACCTGGACATGGGTGGGGGTGAGGGATGGGTGCTGATGCCAGGTACATATATGGTAGCCATGTCTGTGTGCCTGACCTGCGTGTCTGTGACTTGTGCATGCCATGGATGCATGACACATGTGTGTGACAATGCACAGATTCAGTGAAGCAGCCAAATTACCCTTGTATCCGCTGTGTTTGGTGTGTTTGGGGCCAGATGGATGTGACTGAGGTGAAGTGTGTGCATGTGATAGGCATGAGCCATGATGCATGTGAGTTACATATCATTGAATGTTTCAAGAGTCCATTGGACATGCATGGAAATGTCCATGGCATGCACCATGCCTGTTACTGTGTGTGTTTTGCCTGGACTGACCCGTGTGTTGTGGAGGGACATGATGGAAGTGTACTTTGACAGTGGTGCTCATCTGCTATTGCTTCCTGTCTAGGGGACCATTGTACAGTGCCCTGATGCTTGTGTTCTTTGTCTCCCTCTACGCAGCGGCTAGTGAAGAAGAGGGCGGAGACGGCGCTCTGGAGCAAGGCGGCGGGGATGCCCCCACGGCTGCAGCGGAAGGGGTGGGTGAGCCCCCACAGGGGCCTGCTACGGTGGGAGACGGTGAGGAGCCATCCAGGTTGGTGGTTTGCACAGAGGAGGAGGAGGCCGCCACTGGGGCACACATGGGGCCTGGTGGGGGCATCCCTGCTGGTGCAAGTGGTGCAGTCCAGGGCCAGGGGCAGGAGGCAGCACAGGTCACCGTGGAGGGGCCTGTGCATGTCGCTGTCCCTGACCCTGTGAGTGCACCACCATGCACCAGCAGGGATGCCCCGTCCCAGGCCCGTCCGCAGGTAGAGGGGATGTCCATGTCACCTGACTCCCCTCCACCTGCGGACGTGGGAACCCCTGGCCGTGTGGAGAAGGTCCTGATTGGGGTCGCGATGCGCACGGCTGTGATTCGTGATGCCGTGCGTGCTTCCCGGGAGGAGCACGCACGTCATCACGAAGTGCACCGTGCCGACGTGGCCCAATTGGGATCGGCCATGTTCGGGGGTTTCCTGCATGTGTTGGCCAATCTGGCGGCCCTCTCCTCCTCTGTGCAGGCTATACACCAGTCGTTCTCCTTGCCGTCTTCTGGCCCAGATGCCACCAGGGCCCCCTGTGGACCTGCCCCGACCAATGCAGCCAGCTCGGTGGGGATCCCATCCCTGCCACAGTTGGGAGTCGGAGGTCCAGCAGGGGTGGACAACACAGCAACTGGACCCCAGCAGATAGAAGATGTGACAGCATCATCGGGCAGGGCACGTGCACGACGGCGTCGGTGGTTTCCATCAGCCTGGATGCCGTCGTGCTGGCAGAGGCAGTGGCGTCGGAGGCAGCAGCAGGCTCGACGTGGGAGGCATCATGGCTCGGGGCCATCAAGATCAGAGGGGCAGGCATCGGCCGGAGGGCAGGGCAACCCTGGATGGTGGTGTCTTCCGTGTGGGAGCAGTTGGTCCAGCGGATAGGTGCGGAGCGGCAGCGGGCGGAAGAGGAGCGGCTCACCATGGTCAGGGCGGAGTTCTCCATGCGTCGGGCGTTGAGGCGGGCTGAGTGCCTCGAGGAAGCTCGCAGGGAGTTTGAGCTGGACATGGGGTTATCCCTGCGAGACCTCGGGGCCAGGACAGAGTCCCGCCTCCAGGACATCGACATGGAGTTCGATGATGCCCTGGCCAGCAACATCACCGAGTGAGCCGCAGGACTTGCCCGCTGCCTTTGTATATAGTTATTTAGTTAGTTAGTGTTAGGTTTCCTTTATTAATTTTTATTTTTTTGGACCGCTCGGACAATGGCCACTTTTTTGTATATATTATTTTCATTAGGTAGTAGTAGGTTTCATTTATGGTGTTGGGCTCATGGACCCTGGAATATTCGTGTATATAGTTTGCTTTTTGAAGAAACATTTTTTTTATTAATTATTGTGTTCACCATGCGGAAATGGTTTTTCATTATTTTCCTTCCACATGATAATGCTTTGGACAACATTTGTTTTTGGATTACTTTGTTTTTTTTATTTTTACATTTGTTCTCGGACATGGACCATTTATTTTGTTATCCCCATTGTTGTATGTTTGATTTGTTTACTTATTTTTCATCTTTAATACATGTTTTTTTAACTTTCACTTGTGGTATTTTCTCATTGGTTTCATACATGTCATGATATGGGTTTTGACAATCACTTGCACCCATTGTGTATGTGTGTGTGACGGACATGTGTTCATTTACAGACTTGCCATTGGGGTTGTATCATGTAATTGCATTCACTATGTGGGTGGATGCAATCCTTGCCTGGGTGTTTGTGCTGGGTATGCTGCCCATTACTGCCATGATTGAGTATCGTCAGGACCTGGGGGCAGGGGGACATGTGTGGGTGCCTGGTGGAGGCTGCCCCTGCACTGCTGGGGGGTGGGGGTGGTGGGAGACATGGGTGGGGGCCTGCTGGCAGGTGCCCCACAGTGCTGGGGGGTGGGGGTGGTGGGAGACATGGGTGGGGGCCTGGTGGAGGCTGCCCCTGGTGGCTGGGGGGTGGGGGTGGTGGGAGACATGGGTGGGGGCCTGGTGGAGGCTGCCCCTGGTGGCTGGGGGGTGGGGGTGGTGGGAGACATGGGTGGGGGCCTGGTGGAGGATGCCCCTGCACTGCTGGGGGGTGGGGATGGTGGGAGACATGGGTGGGGGCCTGGTGGAGGATGCCCCTGCAATGCTGGGGGGTGGGGGTGGTGGGTGACATGGGTGGGGGCCTGCTGGCAGGTGCCCCACAGTGCTGGGGGTGGGGGTGGTGGGAGACATGGGTGGGGGCCTGGTGGAGGGTGCCCCTGGTGGCTGGGGGGTGGGGGTGGTGGGAGACATGAGTGGGGGCCTGGTGGAGGCTGCCCCTGCACTGCTGGGGGGTGGGGGTGGTGGGAGACATGGGTGGGGGCCTGGTGGAGGGTGCCCCTGGTGGCTGGGGGGTGGGGGTGGTGGGAGACATGAGTGGGGGCCTGGTGGAGGCTGCCCCTGCACTGCTGGGGGGTGGGGGTGGTGGGAGACATGGGTGGGGGCCTGGTGGAGGGTGCCCCTGGTGGCTGGGGGGTGGGGGTGGTGGGAGACATGAGTGGGGGCCTGGTGGAGGTTGCCCCTGCACTGCTGGGGGGTGGGGGTGGTGGGAGACATGGGTGGGGGCCTGGTGGAGGCTGCCCCTGGTGGCTGGGGGGTGGGGGGGGTGGGAGACATGAGTCGGGCATGAGTGGGGGCCTGGTGGAGGGTGCCCCTGGTGGCTGGGGGGTGGGGGTGGTGGGAGACATGAGTGGGGGCCTGGTGGAGGCTGCCCCTGCACTGCTGGGGGGTGGGGGTGGTGGGAGACGTGAGTGGGGGCCTGGTGGAGGCTGCCCCTGCACTGCTGGGGGGTGGGGGTGGTGGGAGACATGGGTGGGGGCCTGGTGGAGGGTGCCCCTGGTGGCTGGGGGGTGGGGGTGGTGGGAGACATGAGTGGGGGCCTGGTGGAGGCTGCCCCTGCACTGCTGGGGGGTGGGGGTGGTGGGAGACATGGGTGGGGGCCTGGTGGAGGCTGCCCCTGGTGGCTGGGGGGTGGGGGTGGTGGGAGACATGAGTCGGGCATGAGTGGGGGCCTGGTGGAGGGTGCCCCTGGTGGCTGGGGGGTGGGGGTGGTGGGAGACATGAGTGGGGGCCTGGTGGAGGCTGCCCCTGCACTGCTGGGGGGTGGGGGTGGTGGGAGACATGGGTGGGGGCCTGGTGGAGGGTGCCCCTGGTGGCTGGGGGGTGGGGGTGGTGGGAGACATGGGTGGGGGCCTGGTGGAGGATGCCCCTGGTGGCTGGGGGGTGGGGGTGGTGGGAGACATGGGTGGGGGCCTGGTGGAGGGTGCCCCTGGTGGCTGGGGGGTGGGGGTGGTGGGTGACATGGGTGGGGGCCTGGTGGAGGGTGCCCCACAGTGCTGGGGGGTGGGGGGGGTGGGAGACATGAGTTGGGCATGAGTGGGGGCCTGGTGGAGGGTGCCCCTGGTGGCTGGGGGGTGGGGGTGGTGGGTGACATGGGTGGGGGCCTGGTGGAGGATGCCCCTGCACTGCTGGGGGGTGGGGGTAGTGAGAGACATGGGTTGGACATGGGTGGGGGCCTGCTGGCAGGTGCCCCACAGTGCTGGGGGGTGGGGGTGGTAGGAGACATGGGTGGGGGCCTGGTGGTGGGTGCCCCTGGTGGCTGGGGGGTGGGGGTGGTGGGAGACATGGGTGGGGGCCTGGTGGAGGATGCCCCTGGTGGCTGGGCGGTGGGGGTGGTGGGAGACATGAGTCGGGCATGAGTGGGGGCCTGGTGGAGGGTGCCCCTGGTGGCTGGGGGGTGGGGGTGGTGGGAGACATGAGTGGGGGCCTGGTGGAGGCTGCCCCTGCACTGCTGGGGGGTGGGGGTGGTGGGAGACATGGGTGGGGGCCTGGTGGAGGGTGCCCCTGGTGGCTGGGGGGTGGGGGTGGTGGGTGACATGGGTGGGGGCCTGGTGGAGGATGCCCCTGCACTGCTGGGGGGTGGGGGTGGTGGGAGACATGGGTTGGACATGGGTAGGGGCCTGCTGGCAGGTGCCCCACAGTGCTGGGGGGTGGGGGTGGTAGGAGACATGGGTGGGGGCCTGGTGGTGGGTGCCCCTGGTGGCTGGGGGGTGGGGGTGGTGGGAGACATGGGTGGGGGCCTGGTGGAGGATGCCCCTGGTGGCTGGGGGGTGGGGGTGGTGGGAGACATGAGTCGGGCATGAGTGGGGGCCTGGTGGAGGGTGCCCCTGGTGGCTGGGGGGTGGGGGTGGTGGGAAACATGAGTGGGGGCCTGGTGGAGGCTGCCCCTGCACTGCTGGGGGGTGGGGGTGGTGGGAGACATGGGTGGGGGCCTGGTGGAGGGTGCCCCTGGTGGCTGGGGGGTGGGGGTGGTGGGTGACATGGGTGGGGGCCTGGTGGAGGGTGCCCCACAGTGCTGTGGGGTGGGGGTGGTGGGAGACATGAGTTGGGCATGAGTGGGGGCCTGGTGGAGGGTGCCCCTGGTGGCTGGGGGGTGGGGGTGGTGGGTGACATGGGTGGGGGCCTGGTGGAGGATGCCCCTGCACTGCTGGGGGGTGGGGGTGGTGGGAGACATGGGTTGGACATGGGTGGGGGCCTGCTGGCAGGTGCCCCACAGTGCTGGGGGGTGGGGGCGGTAGGAGACATGGGTGGGGGCCTGGTGGTGGGTGCCCCTGGTGGCTGGGGGGTGGGGTGGTGGGAGACATGGGTGGGGGCCTGGTGGAGGATGCCCCTGGTGGCTGGGGGGTGGGGGTGGTGGGAGACGTGAGTCGGGCATGAATGGGGGCCTGGTGGAGGGTGCCCCTGGTGGCTGGGGGGTGGGGGTGGACGGAGACATGAGTGGGGGCCTGGTGGAGGCTGCCCCTGCACTGCTGGGGGTGGGGTGGTGGGAGACATGAGTGGGGGCCTGGTGGAGGCTGCCCCTGCACTGCTGGGGAGTGGGGGTGGTGGGAGACATGGGTGGGGGCCTGGTGGAGGGTGCCCCTGGTGGCTGGGGGGTGGGGTGGTGGGAGACATGGGTGGGGGCATGGTGGAGGCTGCCCCTGGTGGCTGGGGGGTGGGGGTGGTGGGAGACATGGGTGGGGGCCTGGTGGAGGATGCCCCTGCACTGCTGGGGGGTGGGGGTGGTGGGAGACATGGTGGGGGCCTGGTGGAGGCTGCCCCTGGTGGCTGGGGGGTGGGAGACATGGGTGGGGGCCTGGTGGAGGCTGCCCCTGGTGGCTGGGGGGTGGGGGTGGTGGGAGACATGGGTGGGGGCCTGGTGGAGGATGCCCCTGCACTGCTGGGGGGTGGGGGTGGTGGGAGACATGGGTGGGGGCCTGGTGGAGGCTGCCCCTGGTGGCTGGGGGGTGGGGGTGGTGGGAGACATGGGTGGGGGCCTGGTGGAGGCTGCCCCTGGTGGCTGGGGGGTGGGGGTGGTGGGAGACATGGGTGGGGGCCTGGTGGAGGATGCCCCTGCACTGCTGGGGGGTGGGGGTGGTGGGTGACATGGGTGGGGGCCTGGTGGAGGGTGCCCCTGGTGGCTGGGGGGTGGTGGGTGACATGGGTGGGGGCCTGGTGGAGGATGCCCCTGCACTGCTGGGGGGTGGGGGTGGTGGGTGACATGGGTGGGGGCCTGGTGGAGGGTGCCCCTGGTGGCTGGGGGGTGGGGGTGGTGGGTGACATGGGTGGGGGCCTGGTGGAGGGTGCCCCTGGCGGCTGGGGGGTGGGGGTGGTGGGTGACATGAGCAGGTGTGCAGGGTAGTCCCCTGTGGTGTGTGCTGCCTGCAGGGGCCGTGGAGGGTGTACAGGTAATACCTGGGAGCACACAGCCAAATCGCGTGTGGAACTTCCCGCGCACCCCTGCAATCCACGTACCCTGCCTAATCGCGTGTGGAACTTCCCGCGCACCCCTGAAATCCACGTACCCGGCCAAATCGCGTGTGGAACTTCCCGCGCACCCCTGAAATCCACGTACCCGGCCAAATCGCGTGTGTAACTTCCCGCGCACCCCTGAAATCCACGTACCCTGACAAATCGCGTGTGGTACTTCCCGCGCACCCCTGAAATCCACGTACCCTGACTAATCGCGTGTGGAACTTCCCGCGCACCCCTGCAATCCACGTACCCTGCCTAATCGCGTGTGGAACTTCCCGCGCACCCCTGAAATCCACGTACCCGGCCAAATCGCGTGTGGTACTTCCCGCGCACCCCTGAAATCCACGTACACGGCCAAATCGCGTGTGGAACTTCCCGCGCACCCCTGCAATCCACGTACCCTGCCTAATCGCGTGTGGAACTTCCCACGCACCCCTGAAATCCACGTACCCGGCCAAATCGCGTGTGGAACTTCCCGCGCACCCCTGTAATCCACGTACCCTGACTAATCGCGTGTGGAACTTCCCGCGCACCCCTGAAATCCACGTACCCGGCCAAATCGCGTGTGGAACTTCCCGCGCACCCCTGAAATCCACGTACCCTGCATAATCGCGTGTGGAACTTCCCGCGCACCCCTGAAATCCACGTACCCGGCCATATCGCGTGTGGAACTTCCCGCGCACCCCTGCAATCCACGTACCCTGACAAATCGCGTGCTGTACTTCCCACGCACCCCTGTAATCCACGTACCCGGCCAATTCGCGTGTGAGACTTCCCGCGCACCCCGGTATACACGCACACGTTTTTTTTCTGTCAGCGCGTGTCTGTGTTTGTGGGTACCCCTTTGCACGTCATTTGTCCTAGAGGGCCACAGTATTGGGCATTCATCATGGCTGTATATAGGTGCTATTTGTTGGCGCACCTTTTGGCGTACATTTCTTCCAGGCGCAGAGACTCTACCGCCTGCTTTCTTGTGGCGGTCGTGTTTGTGCCTGTGCGCTGGTTTGAGCGTGCGCTTTTTTGCCCTATTCTATTCCATGAATACGTGTTGTAGGCGAGCGTGTGGGCGTTCCGCGCACTTGTACCCTGTGCTTCCCCCGTGACGCCCACATTTTGGCAAGTTGTTCCCCATTCCGAGTGGTACGCCCCATGTTCCGCCTACTTTTGTTGCGTGCGCCACGCTATGTGCGATTTTCGCTCTGGCCTGTGCGATTTTCGCTGTGACCTGGCGCACGCTGTTTGATGGCCTGTGCGCCAACGTGCGCCGCGCACTTTTTTATCGCACATCCGCTGGTTTTCTCGCGCACGGACTTCCATGAATCGATGTGCGCTGCTTTTCGTGCGATTTTCGCATTTGCACTGCGATTTTCGCTATTCCACTGCGATTCGCACGTTTTTGCCCACTTGTGCCGCGCTAATTATTCCATGAATCGGCCTGTGAGTCTGTTAGAGCAATTACCACTAAGTGGCTTACATTGGTCTTGAGTAAGATGACTAACCTACACTGTTTGATACACTGTTTGAACTTAGAAAGTTTGCAAGGGAAAAATTGTATTATTGGTTGGAATATTTCACCATGACAAATACAACTGATGTTAACTGATTTTAAATGCTTTGGAGTCTAATTAAGTTGAAACGCATTGGCCTATATGACAAATAAATTCATTTTGAATCACTGATTGAATGGTTATCTGTATGATATTTTGAAATACGACTGAAGAAATTGAAATTGACTTATTGATAAAAATATAAACTAGAATATCTCCAAATGTCATAAACTTTTATGAATAGACAATTTGTATCCTTCAAGGGACCACTTTGTTACCTCAAAAAAGTTTGGCTTATCTTTGAGCCATAGATAGTGTGCAGGAGACGGGAGTTCCCCAATAGGGAACTTTTTGCTCTCTTTGTTCTATAAACAACCCATAAGCCAGGGTTGATATTTTCTACTCTGCACCTAGAACCACAGTAGTTGTTCTCGCTTTTTTTAGTAAAGTTCTCAGATTTGATACAGTTTGTATAAAACACCAACCCTCACCTCAGAAGTGCTTAGTGTCAATACTTTAAACTTTAAATATAAGCCATACCTGAGTTTAAGATATGGTGGCTAATATCTGTAATATCTGTCATAATTATCCAAGAAACATCATTTTATATCACACATGTGATAGCCTTGTGAGCCAGCTCAATTGTGGAATGGTTGTTTCACCCCAGCAAGGCTGCGTCTGCTGCTCACAACAAGACTGTAACCCTGTGGGTTGCCTCTCTTTGATCACTTGTGAGGGTAACTAAAGCCCTCTCTAGTGAGACATCCACTTCACAGGAAGCTGTCTGCAATCGAAGGACACACCCTTTACGGAAGTACTAGCTTCACACCAGGGTGTTGCATACCAATAGGGCATTTGATACTATTGACAATTGAAGGGGCTTGGTTATTGTAGACAGAGGGAGCTCAGAACAGCTGGAGGAAGGTTCAACCATCTTTCTTTAAAAAAACAAAATGTTTATTGTGATTATAGTTTACAGTAAACCTTACACAAATCTTAAGAAGATATCAAATAAATCACATACAGATTTAACAAGAAAAAACAATACAATAAAATCAAAACATACATTGAATCCAAACAACCTAAAACATTTTTTAAAAGATGACATAAAGAAATCACCAAAGACACATTTTCCCCCCACATGAGTCTGGCCCACAGCAATTCACTGGAACCGTCTGTATCGAAATATTCCAAATATTTGTGGAATCTGGTTCTCCTCGGACAAACACTTGAACATTGCAAGACCCAATGTCTCAAAGTTTCAACACAACCTGGGAAATTACATTAACGACAATTCAAGGCAAGACCTGATATTTCAGATGAACCCCAATATTTGGTCCGTTCACTTGTAGGCAGCTGGTTAATTCTGAAACGCATATAGAGAGATCAAATTTTAATACAGGGAAAGCTAATCAAATACACAGAAAGATGGCTTTTTTTCCTAATAAATGTTGCATACTCTGTGTAGGAAGAATATGTTTTAATGACATCCAACAGCCAATCATGCCTAAAGAGTTTTAATTTAACCCCTCCAGGTCGATTTAGAAGTTCTTCCGAACTAATTGAGCAGGTTAAATACTGCATCCTGCATTAATACATATTTACAGACTGTGAAATTCGATCTTCTGCCATTTTACTTAAATCACAGTAATGCAAATGTTCCCCTGGCCTGAGAAACTTGGAATAATTTATCAATAGTCTCCACAAGTAACGTGCTTATAAAGACATAAGAGCCAGCTCATGGCCTATGACTGCATTAGGAATGGACAAGGCAAGGCTCAAAACCTCTTTCCACACATGCCTCTGCAGGATATTCAGATAGCCCCCTAAATCCAGATGGGACAAGTCAAGCCCATAGAGTAAAACAGGCTCTATCTTCATATGGTAGTAACGTAGAGCAGGAAGACTAGAGAATTGACATACCCTAGACAGCAGAAGTTTCATATCTGAGGTGAGAGGACTGAGCGTGGTCCTAATGACTATTTCCACATAACTATAGAGGAGGAATTTGACAAGTTATATCCCAAATATCTTACAGAGGGAACATGTTCTATCTTTTCAACTCCCAAAACCCACCTCATTACCTTGGGTTGGGTTCTATTGAAAAAGATCAAATTTTTGATTTGGAACCATTGGCCTGTAAGTTGTTATTTGCAGCCTACTGAAGAAATATGTCCAATTTACGCTGAAGGCCAATGGGTGTACCGTTGAAAAAGATTAAATCATCTGCAAACGCAAGCCAGTGCTGCTTCAACTGACCTACCCTAGCAGGGTAAATGTTATCCATCTGCGACAGCTCAGCAATGTCACTCAGGTATACATTGAAGAGGGTGGGAGCTAAAATACAGCCCTCCTTCTCGGGTCAAACATACTTTGATCCAAGTTTTTTTGTGAGGAAGGGCAATGAGCTGCACCAGTTTTAAAGGAGCTCCGTAAGTTAACAATCTGGACCAGAGATTGGCACGAATGACACAATCAAAAGCAGAGGACACGTCCAATGATGCCATTAAGACAGGCTCAATGCCACAGTGTCTCATGGTATAGGGTAATTGAGCCAACCCAGTTGAGTTAAGGACTGTTCCTATATTTTGTCTGAACCCCACTTGAAATCTAGAAAGAACAGAAGATTGGTGAATAACCAAATGTAGGTCTCTCAACAGAGGAATAGAGAAAACCTTGCTAATAGAATCGATTAGGGCAATAGGTCTGTCATTTTCTGGTGAACTCCAGTCTCCCTTTTGAAACCGAAATGACAATAGATTGTGTCCAAGAGAATGGAATAGTATGGGTCTCAAATAAGGGATCCATAGAGGTGGAGCATTCTTCAACACAAAGGGTGGTATACCATCTGGGAAGGAGGCCCAAGATGGTTTCAGTTTACTAAAAGCCCATTCAATGTCATCTTAAGTCCATAGATAAGAACCAGGAATAATGGTACTCATAGTGGGGTCCTCTAACCTAGAAAAAAAACCTGTGGCAGCAGGAACTTATCCCTGTAAAAATTAACCCATACGCCATCCGGAATAAGGCTGCCCATGGCGGAGGAAGGAACTCCTACAGTTTTCTTAGTACTGGCCCCAAATGGTCTACTATTTTCCTGCAGCAGATGATTTAACATATTTTGGTTATCCTTCATGAATAAATCAATTTTTTAGGATTTAACAACATTCCTGTGTCGTTGGCAGATAGCTTTTTTTGTGTTCTGATGATCAAGCAAGGGAATCAACGCCTCAGCACACAGCCACTTTATGTTTTTACAGTTGTGCCTTTTTGAATCAGCTATGTTAGCATCATACTGATGTGGAATTTGTTTGTGCGCAATAGGTGTTTGCGCTAGGGTAGTACGCCTTAGACAGGTGGTAACAGTTTCATTAGATTTGGCAACCGTCCCATCCAGTAATTGGACCTGAATTTCCACCCATTCCTCAGTTGCCCATCATTTCAATAATAGAACATATACATATATGGCATATTTTATCATTCCGCCTAAGTGTGTGACCACCCTCCTCAACTAAAAGACAAGACAAAAGAGGAAACTGCTTGTATATGACATGGGAAAAGCCAAAAGCAAACATTAGTACATGATGATCTCCCAGTTTTGGGTCAACAAGTTAAAGAGGACCACCATTTGCTTTTAAAGAGGTGTACATAGATATAATCGATCTGTGAATTTCGCAGACCTCTATGCCATTTATAAATCGCAAACTCACCCAAAAATGCAATCTGAAGCTGGGACAGCTGCCATTCTGACAGAATCAAGTCCCAATCCGCCCCTCTGTTAACACTCACATTGGAGGAATACATTTGAACTCTTGTTGCGTTCAGTTTGTAGCCCTCGCGGCAATTTGAGTTAAAATCCCCTCCCAAAATAATAGAGTGGACATGGCCTTTCGCTAGCTATCCCTCAAACAACACAGTCAATGCTAAATGAGCGGATTGTAAGTTTTGTAAGATTGTACATTTTGCCATCTTGCTTTCTCTTTTTATCTCCTTCTTTCCTGTTCCCTCGTCTTCCTTTAACAACAAGTAACTGTGGGAGTGATGTCAGAAGGCAAAGTCTGTTTGTTCCAAGAACAGAGTTTCGATCCTTAATGCACACTTGCTTTTGTCCAATCTCCTGTAGAGTTTTACCTTTAAACTTTAGAACAAACACCTAAGGAAGCATTTGTTGGACCTCTGTTGAGAGAGTTTACTTTCCAAAGCCCTCCACCAGTGCAGTGAAGACTGAGTGTTCAAGGCAGAGGTGAGCTGCTCAAGGCAGAGGCAAGCTCTGTTCCCTACCCATTCCCTGGCACATAGGGGGTGACCTGCTGCTGGAACAAGACCGGCCTCTCTGCAGTCACACTTGATCCATTAGGGCCCACTGGAGCTTTGTATCACACTCATTCGCTCTTTGAACCTCTGGACTGCATATTCAAACCAGTTAATTGGCCCACCACACTAACTAAGCATATTGTTCCCTCAGCTCAAACTCAAAGCCCCACGCTGCACCTGCCATCTTCGAACCACTGTCCGAACACCCAGCCTCTTTCCAGCCAATCTTTACCACCAGTCAATCCATCCCTGGTGACCCATCGAACGGACCATCAAACTGACCATAGAACAGGCCCTTGTGGCCCTCACAATCCGCACTTTCCTGCGTGCCTCATCAAACCAATATGTGTAGACCAGCTCATCCGGTCAACTGCATCCTTGCCGTCGAACCGAACTTGATGGCCCTCACAATCCACCTGTCTTCAAGCATTGCTTTGAGCTACATGGACCTTCAGTTCAGCCAGATGGACCTTCAGTTCAGCCCCTGCCCAGCTCGAAACTACTCCCTGTCTAGAAAAATACAACACCTGCACACAAGCCGTCTTGGACCTCACAAACAGCACCCAGAAACTCCATCCACTCTATCCATTCCATCCACTCTATCCATTCCATCCATTCCATCCACTCTATCCACTCTATCCATTCCATCCACTCTATTCATTCCATCCATTCCATCCACTCTATCCATTCCATCCAGTCTATCCATTCCATTCACTCTATCCATTCCATTCACTCTATCCATTTCATCCACTCTATGCATTTCATCCATTCCATCCACTCTATCCATTTCATCCATTCCATCCACTCTATTCATTTCATCCATTTCACCCATTCCATCCACTCCATTCACTCCATCCATTCCATCCGTTCCATCCACTCTATCCATTCCCTCCACTCTATCCATTTCATACACTCTTTCCATTCCATCCATTCCATCCACTCCATTCACTCCATCCATTCCATCCGTTCTATCCACTCTATCCACTCCATCCACTCTATCCATTCCATCCACTCTCCATCCACTCTATCCATTCCATCCACTCTATCATTCTATCCATTCCATCCACTATATCCACTCTACCCATTCCATCCAGTCTATCCATTCCATTCACTCTATCCATTTCATCCACTCTATCCATTTCATCCATTCCATCTACTTCGTCCAATTCATCCATTCCATCCATTCCATCCCATCCACTCTATCCATTCCATCCATTCCATCCACCTCCTCCATTCCGCCATTTCGTCCATTCTGTCTATTCTATCCACTCTATCCATGTTATCCATTTCATCTGCTCTATCCATTCCATTCACTCTATCCATTCCATCCACTCTATACATTCTATCCACTCTATCCATTTCATCCATTCCATCCACTCTATCCACTCTATCCACTCCATCCACTCTATCCATTCCATCCATTCCATCCACTCTATCCATTTCATCCACTCTATCCATTTCATCCACTCTATGCATTTCATCCATTCCATTCACTCTATCCATTTCGTGCATTCCATCCACTCTATCCATTTCATCCACTCTGTCCATTTCATCCATTTCATCTACCCTATCCATTTCATCCACTTCGTCTAATTCATCCCTATCATCAATTCCATTCCATACACTCTATCCATTCCATCCACTTCATCCATTCCGTCCATTCTTTCCATTCTATTCACTCTATCCATTTTATCCATTCCATCCGCTCTATTCATTCCATCCACTCTATGCATTCCATCCACTCTACCCATTCCATCCACTCTGTCCATTTCATCCACTCTGTCCATTTCATCCACTTTATGCATTTCATCCATTCCATCCAATCTATCCATTTCATGCACTCCATCTACACTATTCATTTCATCTACGCAACTCATTTCATCCATTTCATCTACTCTATCCATTTCATTAAATTCATCCAATTCAACCATGTCATCCATTCCATTACATCCATTCCATCCATTCCATCCACTCTATCCATTCTATCCATTCCATCCACTCTATCCATTCCATTCACTCTATCCATTCCATTCACTCTATCCATTTCATCCACTCTATTCATTTCATCCATTCCATCCACTCTATCCATTTTGTGCATTCCATCCACTCTATCCATTTCATCCACTCTATCCATTTCATCCATTTCATCTACTTCGTCTAATTCATCCATTCCATCCATTCCATCCCATCCACTCTATCCATTCCATCCACTTCCTCCATTCCGCCATTTCGTCCATTCTGTCTATTCTATCCACTCTATCCATGTTATCCATTCCATCAGCTCTATCCATTCCATTCACTCTATCCATTCCATCCACTCTATTCATTCCATCCACTCTATCCAATCCATCCACTCCATCCATTTCATCCATTCCATCCACTCTATCCACTCTATCCACTCCATCCACTCTATCCATTTCATCCACTCTATGCATTTCATCCATTCCATCCACTGTATCCATTTCACGCATTCCATCCACTCTATCCATTTCATCCACTCTATCCATTTCATCCACTTCATCCACATCATCAATTCCATTCCATACACTCTATCCAGTCCATCCATTCCATCCACTTCACCCATTCCGTCCATTCTTTCCATTCTATTCACTCTATCCATGTTATCCATTCCATCCACTCTATTGATTCCATTTAGTCTATCCATTCCATCCACTCTACCCATTCCATCCACTATGTTCATTTCATCCACTCTGTCCATTTCATCCACTCTGTCCATTTCATCCACTCTATCCAGTTCATCCACTCTGTCCGTTTCATCCACTCTATCCAGTTCATCCACTCTGTCCGTTTCATCCACTCTGTCCATTTCATCCACTTTATGCATTTCATCCATTCCATCCAATCTATCCATTTCATGCACTCCATCTGCACTATTCATTTCATCCACGCAACTCATTTCATCCCTTTCATCTACTCTATCCATTTCATTAAATGTGTCCAATTCAACCATGTCATCCATTCCATTACATCCATTCCATCCATTTCATCCACTCTATCCACTCTATTCAATCCATCAATTCCATGGGCTTCATCCATTCCATCCATTCAATCCACTTCATCCATTCGGTCCATTGCGTCCATTCTATCCACTCTATCCATTCTATCCATTCTATCCATTCCATTCACTCTATCCATTCCATCCACTGTATCCATCTGATCCACTCTATCCATTCCATCCATTCCATCCACTCTATCCCTTCATCAATCCCGTCCACTCTATCCACTCCATCCACTCTATCCACTTCATCCAATCTATCCACTCTATCCATTCATCTGCTCTATCCATTCCATCCATTCCATCCATTCCATCCATTCCATCAACTCTATCCATTTCATCCACTCTATCCATTCCATCCACTCTATCCATTTCATCCATTCTGTACGCTCTATCCATTACATCCACTCCATCCGCTCCATCCACTCCATCTGCTCCATCTGCTCCCTCCGCTCCCTCCGCTCCCTCCACTCCCTCCGCTCCCTCTGCTCCCTTCACTCCCTCCACTCCCTCTGCTCCCTCTGCTTCCTCTGCTCCCTCTGCTCCCTCCGCTGCATCCACTTCATCCATTCCATCCATTCCATCTATTCCAACCATTCTATGCACCACATCCACTCCATCCATTCCATCCACTCGATCTATCTCATCCATTCCATCGACTCCACCCAGTTCATCGACTCCGTCCATTCCATATGCTCCATCCACTTAATTTATTCAATCCATTCCATCCATTTCACCCAACCCACCCATTCCATCCACTCCACTCCACCCATTTCATCCGCTCCGCCCACTCCATCTTTTGTCAATTCTCTGTACACATCTTCCAAGCATTGTGCATGCATCCACGCCATACATTGCATCCACTTGTCCCACATGCATCCATCAACTCCATCCATGTCATCTATTCCTTCTATGTGTCCGTCTTTTACGCATTGCATCTATCCATTAGATCCAATATCTATTCCATTGATCCTGTCCATTTATTCACTCCATCCACCCATCAACTCATCCATCAGTTCTATTGATTTTGTCTATTCTCTCTAGTTCATGCATCCACACCATCCGTTCCATCCACTTGCCGTACATGCATCCATCCACTCCATTCATGTCATCTATCCTATCAAATCCATCTTTTATCTATTGCGTTCATCCATTCCATCCAGCATCCATTCCATCGATCCTCACCATCCATCAACTCCATCCATGCATCAACTCCATCCATCATTTCTATTGATTGTATCTATTCTCTATAGTTCATCCATTCTATCGACTCTATATACATACCTTCCATTCATTCCACATGCATCCGTGAAATACATTCAATCCCTTTATTTCACATGCGCCTATCGCTTTCATTCATTCCATCTTCTCCATCCATTCGCTCCATCCGTCACTCCATACATGCATCCACAACATTAATTTGAATCCATCCATCCATTTCGTCGATCAATTCCCTTCATCATTCCTTCCATCTATTTCCTCGTTCCTTTACCCTCATCCATTCCATCAATCCTTCCTAACCTGTGGGTAAGATCAGAGGTCATTGAACAAATGGTAGAGAGTCTGATTTTGACTTTGGTCATTGGGAGTTCAGACATAACTTTGGGTTATCGTTGGTGTTAAGGAAAGAGCCATGTTTTTAGTAATTTGCGGAACATCATATAGTCTTGGGTTTGTCGGATGTGAGGTGGAAGTGAGTTCCACACAGTCGGGGCCAATGCTGAGAAAGAGGATCCTTTGATCCTGACAGAGTTGGTGGTTGGGATCACTAAAAGGAGGGCAGAGCTTGATCTTAGGGTGCGGGGTGGGAGATAAGGTTTTAGCTTATCTTGCAGGTATAGAGGGCCGGTCTTGTGCACTGCACGATGAGAGATGCACAGTGGGCCTCATTATGAGGAGCGTGGTAAAAACAGGGTCATTACTGGCATGGAGGAACTAGGGGGTCCGTGATCGTATGACGCCGCTAAAAGCGGGTGATTACGAGTGCGCACGCACGCGCGAACCCCCATGCCGGTAATGGCCAGACCGGCATGCCCGTAAGGCCCTCCAACCCCCCAATAGCGCCATCATGGAACCCGCCGATACCTCCTCCGCCTAGGAGGCAGCCCTTAATACTGACCCAGTAATAACAGCATGCTCGTAATACCGGACCCAGAAGTAACGTCATCGCGTCGGAACGGGAAATGCACCGGCGGCCATCTTTAAAAACACAATCCATTGCAATCCTCCCAAACCACCAGTTGTGTTCAGGAGAGATCAGTGCCAATCCCTTCACCATGTCAAAGGCTACCAGGAATACAGCCCCCCACCTGCGCAAAAAGCATTTTTCAGACAATGAACTGAATATGCTGGCGGACATCTTTGCCGCCCATGCAGAGGAGATCAACCTGCAGAACCTGAAAAGGGAGGTGCAGCAGTGCAAAAAGGAGATCTGGGAGGAGGTAGCCCGCAAGGTCTCGGCAGTTGGCACCACCCCACGGACAGTGAAAGACTGTAAAAAGAGGTAGGATGACCTCCGCCTCAGGGTACGGAATATCCTGGCCAGCAATAGGAGGGAGGCCATGGCCACTGGTGGGGGTCCCCACTCACCTGCCAAACTGTCACGCTGGGAGGAGACGTGCAACACGATTATACAGATGGAGTCGATTGAGGACTTCGGGGAAATCGAGACAGGTGCCGCAACATCCGGAGATGGAGGTGAGTGACCCTGCAGAAACCAGTAGGGGAAACCATGACGTAGCACAAGTGATGTCGAAGAGAGTATAGGCAAGGCAATGCATGTCCCAAAACACACAATAGACATATCCTTGTTCAGATGGAGACCCAAACCCTGCCACACTGAAATGCATGACCCACAAACCCCAATACAACAGCATGCCACCTGCCATGCAGCATTCCTGAATTGAGACGTCACAGCAAATGCCAAAATGCCCCCTTCAAACTACCCTGTTTTACACACCTGTAAGATATGAATGTATGATAAATGAAAATCTCTACAGCACCATATTATGCATCTTGCATGTAACACCATCACTGATGCCCTGCATCTCTTCTACCCCCCCCCAGGCACCGATGCAGAAGATGCCATTGAGCAACCAACCACAAAGGCATCCACGTCCCGGCCAAAGACAACGGCCACCGACAAATCCACCTCCGGGGCGGCCTCGCAGCCCACATCAACACCCAGGGCGAGTGGCCAGGCTATGCCCGCACATGAGGGCCCCACATCAACTCCTGACACCGTGGACACAGAGCTGGCTACAGCAGTGGAACGCAAGGCCGTTGCCCCACTGAGCAACATAGATACTGCAGTGGAGGAGTTTGTGGACCAGGATGGATTGACGCATGTGCCATGTACACGCTCCCCAGGCCCCGTGTCCACCCCCTCTACCCACACTCAGCCCTCACCCACCTGCAGCAGTGCGGATCCCTTGCTGCCCGATTCGGACCTCAGCAGCCTCCCCGAGGACAGCACTGCCAATAAAGGCCTGGCCGCAGCACCCTCGACCACTGCTGCTCCCACCACCAACCTTGAGGCACGGCTAGCGAGGATGGAGGCCAGACAGGACTCTATGTTGAACCTTCTCCGACAATATGTCGCGGATGGGGAGGACACGAGGCGTGGAATTGCCCAGGCCATAGCGGCGACCACAGCTGCCATAGTGGCGAACACAGACGCCGTAAATGCCTCTGCATCGATGCTGCAAGACAGTGTGGGGCCATCGTGCAGGTCCTCACCTCCATCCTTCTGCACATGCAGCAGCCACAACCCACACCAGCTGTGCAAATCACCACAGCTTCCACCGCATCCACCACACCGGCTTCCTCTGCACCCACTTCCTATGCACCCTCCAGCCCTGTGCGTCTAACAAGACGGAGTGCCAGGCACTCAGAAATGCAGACCCCGGACATCAAGAAGTCCAGGAAATAGTGCAGGACAACTATGGGAGTGGGTCAGATGGTGTCGGCAGCATATGGGTGGATTAGGGGGAGTTCACTGGGGGGTTGAGGGGCTTACACTTTCTGCAGTTGATATCAATACACCCGTTGTGTTAAAAAACATTCAATGCCTGGACATTGTTCATTTTGTGTGTATCCATTTAATTAACGATGGTGTACAGTGCCCAACTCCCCACATTCCCTGTGTGAATGTCCACATGGACACAGTATACAATGTGTCACTGACACATATCTATCAACGTCCCTGTGGGTCAGAAGTATTCGTCAATCAGTGATTGGCGTACTGCACGGCCATCCTGTGCATCACGTACTGGCAGGGGTGCTGCTTCTCCTCCGTCGTCATCCTCATCATCCTCACCCGGTGCATGCATGTCAATGTCAGGTGGCAGTGGTACATTTCTCCGGAGGCACATGTTGTGCAGCATGACACAGGCCATGGTGATCTTTTCCACCTTCTCAGGCGCATAAAGGAGTGCTCCACCAGACCTGCTTAGGCAGCAGAACCACGCCTTCAACAGGCC
Organism: Ambystoma mexicanum; assembly: GCF_040938575.1. Taxonomy (NCBI): domain Eukaryota; kingdom Metazoa; phylum Chordata; class Amphibia; order Caudata; family Ambystomatidae; genus Ambystoma; species Ambystoma mexicanum. The sequence continues at coordinate 1,081,394,404 of NC_090937.1, read as the reverse complement.
AAAGGTCTGCTCAATCAAAACACGGGTACGGGTGTGTACCCAATTGTACTCCTCGTCATGGCTGTTCTGTGGGTTCCGCACAGGGGTAAGTAGCCGCCGCTTCAAGGGATATCCTCCATCACCTGCAAGCGAATACAGATAGGTCTATGTTAGTCACTCTGAGCTGCCACCTTCAGGATTCACAGTCATGGCCGCAGCAATTTGCTGTCGACCTGCACATGTCCCTGTACGTATGCACAAATATTGTTTAGATGTATTCTATACTGCAATATGGTGTGGTAGCCTGGATGGCGTTGTACAGATGATGCAGGGTGAATTCTTGAATGCTGTTGCAGATGTACTGAGGTTATAGGACGATGTTTTGCCTCCTATTTTTGCTGTGTATACTACACTGTGCATGGTCACACTAGCCGCATTGGCACAGTTGCAATCATGTTAAGTAATGCATTGCCTGACATACCCATGGTGGCCAGGTTGTGCATCTTACATGTTGTCATTGATATATGTAATTGGTCCAATGTGTGCCAGTGATGTGTTATGGTGGGTTTGGGAGGTTCAGGTCAGGAGTGTTTAGCTCTGCGTGCATTCTCCACTCATCGTCCATTCCCACCCAGGTGGAGTATGCTTCCCCCCCATTCAAACCCAGGTGGAGTATGCATCCCCCCCCAATTCACACCCAGGTGGAGTATGCACAAGGTGGAGTATCCATCCCCCCCCATTCCCACCCAGGTGGAGTATGCATCCCAACACATCACTACCCCGCTGCACTGCCATGGGCCAGTCAGGCAACTCACCAAGCAGCCAGGCCTGCCGTCCAGCATGTCACTCCATGTGACGGGGTAGCGTGGAGTTACGCAGCACCATGGCATCATGTGTTGATCCGGGATATCGGGCGCAGCAATGTGTGATGATCTTGCTGGAGTCACATACCATCTGCACATTGATGGAGTGGTATTGCTTGCGATTGCAGTATACCGCCTCTACGGCATGAGGGATTACCAATTCTACATGGGTGCAGTCCAGGGCACCAACACAATTGGGCATGCCTGCCAGTGCCTGGAATCCTACTTTGGTGTCGGCTATCTCCTGAGCAGTCTGTGGTAGGGATATGTGGGTGCTAGTGTGCTTCAGGAGGGCATCCAGCACTTGGTTCAGCATGCGTGAAAATAGTGGTTGTGAAATGCCATTCAGCTGCCCCACTGTGTGCTGGTGTGTGCCTGTGGCCAGGAAGTGGAGAACAGACACCACCTTTAGTAGCGGGGGGATGGCAGTGCGCATTTCTATGAGGCTGACGATGTTGTTGTGTATTATATCCACTATGGTGTTGATGGTGTCCCGGTCCAACCGGTAGAGGGTGTGGATCTGCTTAGGGGTTAGATTAAATGGACTGGGTCTGATGCGAGGGATTGGTGGCTGCCTACGAGGTACTACTGGCTGCACTGGTGGTAATTGCTGGACCTGTCCCACCCTCCTTCTCCACCTGTGTCTCCTCTGTGCTGCCTGTTGTTGCTGCTGTAGTTATTGTTGTTGTTGCTGTTGGTGCTGTAGTTGTAGCAGTAAAGGCATGTCCTCCAACACCATGATTGCAACAGCTAGTGGTATCATTTTGGTGTAGGAAGGGGTGTGGGTGTACTCCTTTTGTACTAGCCCAGGCTCCATTGACTCCACCTGTGGTGATTGTGTGCACCTGTGGCAGTTGGCTTGATTGCAGATTGCTGTTTACGGGTGGTCCGCGATGCCTGTATGGCCGCCATCGTGCAGGCCCTAATTACTGCCTTCGGGATGCCGGTAATTGCATGCCCGTGTGGGTTGTGATGTCCTCCTATTACCGGCATCCCGGTATTTACTCCTCGAAGGGGTGCGTGTACGCGCGCATGCCAGTATGAGGGGGTACGGTATGGGCGGTGGCGGTATTGGTGGGTTGTCGGGTCGTAATGCCCCAGATCCGTTAACGATGCCGGTATTACCATTCCGCCTTCCTTTTGTCATTACTTCCATTCTCGTAATGAGGCCCAGTGTCTTGAAAGTGGCCCTTTGTCCAACTGGGAGCCACTGGAGCATTCTGAGGGCTGGAGAGTTGTGGTCTCTTGGACCCAGGGCTAGTAGCATGTTAGCAGCAGCATTTTGCGCTCTTTGGAGTTTATTAAGGTGGTATGCTAGGACGCTTAGGTAAAGGGAGTTGGCATAGTCCAGTCTCGACATTACAATGGACATAACAGTGGCAGGTCTGTTCGGGAAGGAGAGGTAGGGAAAAATGCTCCTGAGAATTTTGAGATGGTAGTGACAAGATTTAGATACGTTGTTGATCTGTCGAGAGAGGGTTAGCTCAGAGTCCATGGTGCACTCAAGGTTCTTTACTGAGACGGAAGAGGTGTGTGGTTGGCCCATGGAAGGGTGCCTAGGGAGTGGACGAGGGAGAAGCTCAGTGTTGCCGCACAGCATGATTTCAGTTTTAGTCAGGTTTAGGTGGAGGTGGTTTGTAGACATCCAACGGTCGATATCCAGGAGGCAGGCTGCGAGGTCGGGCTGAGAGTGGAGTCTGAGTTGTGGAGTTCAAGGATGATTTTGGTATCGTCCGCGTAGTTCGAACACAGGATATTGTGCAGGCGGATGATTCCAGGGAGGGTAGATAAATAGAGGTTCAATAGGAGAGCTGATAGACAAGTGCCTTGCAGTACTCTGGTATTAACTGGGCGAGCAGCTGAGATAAAAGGGGAGAGGAGGGTTATTTGTCTCCTGTTATTGAGGAAGGAGGCAATCCATTTCAGAGGGGTTCCACGGATTCCTAGGGAGTGGAGGCGGTCAAGGAGGATTGAATGGTTGATTGTGTCAAAGGCCGCAGACAGGTCGAGGAGAATTAGTGAACCGCATCCTGCAGAGTCTGCAGTGATCTTAAGACCGTCCCAGATTGAGGTCAGAGTGGTTTCTGTTCCATGTCGTGGTCTGAAGCCTGATTGGGTGGGGTCAAGGAGGTTGTTAGATTCAACAAAGGCGTTTAGTTGGGATTTTGCAGTTCAGTCGATGAGTTTTGCAAGGAATCTGGTGTTCGAGAGGGGACGGTGATTTTTGGAGTTGAGGGGGTCAAGGGATGGTTTCTTAAGAAGAGGCTTCAGTTGTGCAATTTTGAAGGCATCAGGAAAGATTCCAGAGCTAAGGGAGTCCTTTAGGATGGTTCTTGCATGCTCTCCTGTGCAAGTGGATGAGAATATGTCCTTGAGGACTGAGGCGGGGCAGTGGTGTAGGGTGGAAATTCTTCTCTGGATTTTGGTTTGAAGGAGTCAAAGGTGGGTAAGGAGGGGTTTGCAGCAGCGTGCAGGGGGGTGGTTGTTGGATTGGATGGTATTCGGGGCCGGTGAGGAGGGACAGTTTATTGTTAAGGGAAGACGTTCTGTCGAGAGCAGTGGTGTAGAAGTGGAGGGAGAGAGTCGCAGAGCGATTGTGATGGAGTAGATTGGTCAGAAGTACAAGTAGGTTTGACAAATTCAGATATGATTCTGTGGAGTTCTTTGCAGCGGTTTCCACAGTTGAGAATCTGATTGTTGTAGTGGGCTTTTTTTGGATTTCCGGATTTCTGCTTTGTAGTTGTGATTGTGCAAGGAGAAGGTAAATCTACTCATTTATTTTGTTTTATGGCATTCCTCAGTTCAGGAGTAAACCATTTGGGAAATGGTACAAGGCGTGAGGAGGAAGGGCATGAGGGGGTGAGCAGAATTAGTGAGTCATTGAGCCATCAGTCGAAGGAGTCGATGGTAAAAGATCCATCGGGGGGTGTTGTGGTGGTTTGAGAAGCAGGGCTTCGGCAATGTCAGGGAAGATCTTTAGTTTTTTCCAGCATTTTCAGTGAAGGGGGGCGGCGGTTTGGGGGTTAGGGGCATGGGCAGGGGAGAGGATGGAGAAAGGGATGACAAAATGGTCGGGCCAGATAAGTGGTAAGGGGGGGCTAGCTGTATCAGGTCATGGGAGCTGAAGATAGCATCCCGGGTGTGCCCTTTAGAATGAGTTGGACTGTTCATGTGAAGGGAGATGTTGAGTGCATCAAGACTGTCGACCAGTGAATGGGTCAAGGGGTTGGCGGGGATGTCCATACAGATATTGAAGTCTCCTAGGAGAGTCATGGAGGGGTGATTTACGTGAATGGTGGCTACAGAGTCACAGAGGTTGGTTGTGAAATTTCTGTCGCAACTAGGGTGTCTGTAGATGATTAGAAAGCTGTGGAAGAAAGTCGGAGGTAGTGAGAGTTTAGCAAGGAGGGATTTGCATGATGGAATGCATGACTGAGAATGTACGAGTGAGACAGAGAAGTGAGATTTGAAGAGGACTGCCATGCCGCCTCCTCTTGAGGATCTGTTGAGTGGGATGAGGGAGTAGCCGGGGGGGAATGCAAGAACCAGGTTTCAGTGATAAAGACTAGGTCATGTTTGTCAGAGGCGAGGAGGTCGAAAATGCTGTGTCTGTTTTTCACTATACAACGGGCGTTAAAGAGGATGCACTTGACTTCGGAGTGGAGTGTGCTCATGGAAGTAGTTGGGTTGTGAGTGAGAGGTGTGTTGGGGTGGTTGGAGAGGAAGGGATTGGTGGGGTGGAGGGTGGAGACAAGTCTGTGGTGGCTGGGAAGAGTAGACAGGAGGAGGAGGATAAAAGAGGGGTGTGGGTAGAGAATAGGGGGCGCGAGCGAGTGGGCGGATGGATATTGATCAAAGGAGAATGGGGGGGTCTCGGGTGAGTCTCAAAGGATTGGGGGGGGGTCCGGTGTGCAGGGTGAGAAGTCAAGAGAGAGGGGGTGTAAGCAGGGCATGCAGGGCATGGGCAAGAGTGAATGTAGCGGGAATGGGGAGCGAGAGATTGGGCGGCTGGGTAGAAATGGTGAGGAGTAGATAGTCATGGCGGCGTACCAGGATCGTTTTCTACATTTCAAGAGTTTCTGTGCAGTGGGGGTGTGAGAGAGGGTGGGGGGGTTGGAGGGCAAAGGTGATGCAGCTACTGTTCTTTCGAGGGTGAGACGAGCTACTTTTAGAGAGGGGAAGGGATATGGTGAGGGGTTGTTGGCACCTGTCAAGGAGATGTTATGGGGCGGGAAAGGGTGGAGGTGGTTTTGGGTGGGGGGCTGCACATTTATGAGATTGGATAGGGGATAGGGGCTCTGAGGTATGGGGGAAAGGAGGGGTGGGATGATTATAGTTGGGTGGGAGGTGAGTGTTGAAGGAGGTGAGGGCTTGGGGTGTTTGGCACACCAGCAGGCTCCTCTGGTTTGGGAGTTGGATTGGGGGTGGGGTGTCATGGCTAGGGGTATTAGGGAATTTTCAACAGTGGACAGAGGGAGGGTGGGGGGCTGAGTTTGGGTGGGAATGGAGTGGCTGGATGGGTTTCAGGGGAGGGAGGTGGTTGACTCACCAGACTTTGGCTCTGATTTTTGAGTTTGATATGGGGCGGGGTGTCATCTCGTGTTGTATTGGGGAGTTCTCGGAAGCGGTCAGTGGGAGGGTTGGGAGCGATGAGTTTGGGTGGCAAGGGGCGGGGAGGATGGGTTTCCGAGTAGGGAGGTGGTTGGCGTGCCAGAGTGCAGCTCTGATTTTAAGGTTCGATGTGGGGTAGTGATGGGGGATTGGGCGAGTGGTGGTATGCAGAAGTTAGGTGGACGAGGGGATTTCTACGGGTGTGCTCAGGGAAGGATTGGTTGTGGGGCTCAGGAAGGTGGGAGCCAGTGAGCGGGTGGTGAGCCGTGGGGTCTGTGTGAGGACGGGAGGGAGGGAGCGCGGGGTTCTAGGAATATGGACAGGTGTGGGAGGTGGATATTTGCGAGATGGGGTCGCCATCTAGATGTGACACAGCCTTATTAAGTAGAAATCGACACAGTACATTTTCAGTGCACTAACTGAATTTGAGATGTGCTAAGAGCGTGGAATGCAACACAATATCTCTTGGGCACAATGTCTAGATGTGACAATCTTAAGAGGCAGAGTACAACACAGTAGATTTCAGCACACTATCAAGATGTGAGACAGTCTTAAGAGGCAGAGTACAACACAGTAAACTTTCAGCACACTATCTAGATGTGAGACAGTCGTAAGAGGCAGAGTACAACACTGTAAACTTTCAGTGCCCTATCCAGTGGTTAATTATTGCCCTGTCTACCCCTGTGTATTTACCCAGAGGGTTTTGTTCCCTGTCTTTGTATATTCTCTGTCCTTTCCACAGGGGTGGCTTTTGTACAGTGTTTTTCTATTTTGTTTTCTTGCAGATGGTGAGTTTAAGTAAAGTATATGTATTTTTACAAAACCTTTATTAAACACTCCCTTAATTTTGGACTGTGATACTTTGCTGTTTGAGTTGCTGCCGAATTACATTCATATCACTAGTGAGAATATAGCCTTCCCTTGGCCAACGTTTCCACACAATGCAAAGGAGGTATATCTGTTAACTGTGTATATTTATTTATTTATTTGTTTGTTTATTGGAATTTTTGTTAAGCGCTGCCCTACCCAGAAAGTCTCGAAATGTCTTACAAGGTACAAAGGTTGAAAAGGTGTGAAGTGAAACTAAAGTGTATATTTTCATTATAGGAAAGAAAGATTATGATAGACAAGTGGTAGCAGGGGTGGTGAAGGGGCACGGTTATGTATGGGGAAACAAGCATGTTTTCAGGCTCTTTCTGAAAGTAGTGATGGAGTGTGCAGTGCAGATGTCAAGTGGTAGGATATTCCAGGCTTGTTCCCACTGGGCAAATACTTGTTTTGAATGGAGTGTGAAGTAGATGTTGGCTTGCTTGTTGGTGTTTGTGTAGTTGATGGGGGCGAGTTTGCCATAAGGGTAAGATGGTGGCTGGCTTTGAAAGCAATACAGAGCCATTTGAAGGCGATTCTCTGCGGTACGGTGAACCATTGGAGCTTGGCGACAGCTGAGGTGATGTGTAAATGCTTGGGTAGTTGGAGGATGAGTATGGCTGCTACATTTTCATGGCTTGCAGGGGGGAAAATGTACTGTTGGAGAGTCCCATGAGGAGAGTGTTGTCATAGTCCAGCTGGGGGAGAACCAGCGCTTAGACTGCAGTGTGGAATATCTCAGGAGGAAGGATGTGTCTGCTCTGTCGTAGGAGATGTAATTGCATGTTACATGTTTTGTTGACAGCAGTTATGTGGTGTGTGGAGGAATGGTGGGGGTCAATTCTGAGGCCAAGAAATATGACAGGTGTGGAGAGATACATGTGTGGGTTGTCGTTGGTGAGTTCTTTTATCCAGGGGGTGATTTGGGTTTGTGACTAGGTAGGCAAATAAGTAGGAAGGGTTGATTTTGAGAAGGTGGGTGGCCATCAAGGTGGTGATGATGGAGAAACAGCTTTTGAGGGTGTGGAGTTGTAATTGAAATGAGATTTAGAAGCATATTATCATGTTGTCTGCATATTAGGGTCGATGACTGGAAAGAGGTTGAGGAGTAAAAGTAGTGCAGTGTGTCCTGTGTCAGTGATATTGTGGAGGTCATGTAGGATGTGAAGTGCAGCATTGAGGTGCTGCGTCCAGGTCAAAAGCCAGATTGGAAGAGGCTGAGTAGGTGGTTTCTGGTAGTGTCTTGTTTCAGTTAGGTAGTGACAAAGCGTTCCATGATTCTGGCGAGGTATGGCAGGATAGTGATGGGAAGTTTATATTCTGGAAGTGTGAGGTTGAACGATTTTTTTTGAGGGTTGAGATTTGTCCACTTTGAGTGCAGAGGGGATAGTGCCATGTGAGAGACAGGGGTTGATGATGTTCAGCCAGTGGTGATGCAATTAGGTGTGGCTTGAGGTGGGCATGCATCAGCTTGGAAGTATGCAGGCAGTGTTTTGGCAGTAAGGGTGATGAGGGTGCCTGTATCAATGGGGAGGAAAGACTGCCATGTGTTGGTGTGTTAGGGAGTGGGGGTGAGAGTGGAAAAGCAGAGGTGATAGCTTGCCTCATGTTGTATATCTTACAGTTGAAGTATTCCATGAATTAGTTGCATCCTGAAGTGGATGGGGTATGGATGGTGGTTTGGAGAGGGATTTGACAATGTTGAATAGTTTCTGTGTCCAATTGGTGGCGGATTGGAGATCTTGGAGGTAATGGGTGATTTTGCCATTGCATATGGCTGTTTTGCATTTGTTGTGACAGTGTTTGAGTGGTGGTCTGGTGGTGGAGCATGGGTTCTTTTGCTAGGCTCTTTCTGGGCATATGGCTTCGCCTCTGTTTTAGCTTTATGATTGGGGTCACTGTTGGCTTGAGGTGTGAGTAGGTGGTTTAGACACTACTCAGCCCTACACTCCTGCAGAGCAAAAGTAATTTTGTTACAGTCCCAAATTACATAAATTCCCTCCTAGCCCGGCCTCCAGTTTGAATCGCAATAAAACCAGGACAAAAACATTAATAAATCACTAAAGACCTTGGGATCAATGTAAATATTTCACAACTTGCTCATAGTTCTTTACTCTGGCAGTACCACCAACACCAACTCTTCACCATCAATGTTCCATAAGGTTAACAAAACATTGCACAACCTCCCATTCCTTGGCATTGTGTGAAGGGCTAATGGTTTGACAATCCCCTAGGTTGATCTCGTTAGAACTGCTTGAAACCCTCACTATGGCATATTCGTACCGATGCTATTTTTCATTTGCAATGTTCCAAAGTGCAGATTCTTGCTTGCAGGGTGTCACCATGATGCATTCCGCTGTACATCTCATTTGCCCAGTTGCGTGTCTCTGCAAGTCTACAAAATTATTTTTATTTCCTGTCTCAAATGTATCAAACACATACATAGATACTGCAAAGGGCAGGTTTTTTACAATATATAAAATCCTGTAAATTTTTTTTTTGCTGACATTTAAGTGAACTCATTGTTATGATATAGCGTTGCTGTTAGGATTTATTACATCGGTTGATAAAGTCTTAAAACACGTGTACAAGAAGACAACAGTAAACTTCACACAACAAAGCACATACAACACACTGTATCACACACAATCCTTGCGCTAACTTGTGCTTCGAGAGCAAGAATGAACTCTCCAGTTTGTCACAGGAGGATAGCTCAGAGGTAGCGTGCTCGCCTTGGAAGTAAGACGAAACGGAGCAACACAGGTTCAATCCCCTGGTCCGCGCTTAGAAACCTCTGGGTATTAAGCGCATTATAAATAATCAATCATATCATATCCCCCTTATTCGCCTCCTGGTGGAGCAAAAGGCAGGGAGATACATGAACCCTTACCTTCTGTGTTGGTCAGGCTTTTCCAAGGGGATTGTTCCTAGGATCAGCATCCTGTCAATCCCAAACAGGGATTAACTGCTAGTTCCCATTGAAGACTGTATACTTTCTGCTGTGCGCCAGGAGCATGGGCATGGTGGGTAGAAACAATGGCTAAAGGTATGGTGCAAGAGAGGACATGACAGGGTGTGTTGTAGCTGCAAGGGTGTGTGTTTTAAACAGTGAGGTATATTAGCAAGTGATAGTAGGAAGGTTCTTGAGGTATTGTACGAGAATACATGAATTGTGGGTTGGTGAGGGGATCCAGAGGGGTGCTTGGGCAATCCGAAGTATGTTTTGGGCATGGGCTTGAAAGGTCCCAAGCTAGGTGGGCTGCCCAAAGGCCTGGGATATCAAAGTCCCAAGGGCACGATGGTTATGTAGGTATAATTACAGTAATTAGAAAGGAGTGAACCCAGAAGGCCTAGGTGAGGAAGGCTGAGAGTGCCAACGATTATCTCCATATCCGCCCCAGTGTCAACGGATATGGAGATAGTTCAGGGCTTGTGTAGATATTTTATCGGGCGAATGAGTAAAAGAGTAAGAGCAGTTCTGCCTGAGAGGCGGCATTGATTGAACAAATATGTTCAAAACATGAGAGCGTTGCTCAAAAGTACGTCAACAAGCCTTGAAGGAAAGGATAAACAGTAGGCCAGCGTAGGGTATATACATGTGAGATTTGAATTGCGCATTTGATTGCAAAACACTAGTCTTTCTTCATTTTCCTATAGAAGGAAACCAACCCCAGAAAATACACTGCAGTTGCTAAAACTACAAGAAGTATTGTCACTAAAAGATGTAATGCTAATTATCAAATGATAGGCTTTATGAAGTGAGAAGTGTGTGGCTGTCATTCACAAGTGTACCCTGGCAGATCTTCCTAGGTTTTTTTAATATGTGCATTGAATGTACAGCGAGTGAGTCTAAGGTTCAAAGATCTAAAGCATTAGGACTTTCTTTTAAGTCTCACTAAACGAGAGAACAAGAAATAGCCCCGGCTTGGATCCATGCTTAGGACAGGTGGAGCCCTTCATTTTCCTCAACATGGCTTGTAAGGTGACATGTGGTTTAGGGTGAAAGCCATCATTCTCATTTTATTTAACGAGGGTATGGCTAACGAGATATTTTATGTTATTTATTTATTTATATGCAGGGAGGAACAATGCTTTTTTGATCACAATTGAACGTTCAATAGATAATAAATAAAATGTTACTGGAAGCAGTGACCTACTTAAATAGGGGTGAGTTTGAGTAACATTCGGACCAGGTTGTGGAGGGGAGTAAATGGGACAGTTACTGGGGACAATACATGGGTAGACATGCATAGATTAAGGAAACCAACATTAGACATTTATAAGTACAGGAAGGCGGGACGCACAGCTGTGTTAGGTATGAGACCATGATGGGTGAAGTGCTAGAGCGGATGCAGAGAAAGTGAGGGACAGAGGCAGGTTAGAGGCGAGGGGAAAATGTCAGCTAGAAGGCAGATGAGGGGTAGGTTAAGAGGGTAACTCAGAGTATGTGCTGTTGATCTAAGGTTTCTGATAGGAGAGTAAATCTCGATCCTCTGTTTAATAGAGGATGGTCCCAGATCTTTTTAGCAGCGATTCCGCAGGATAGTGTTAGCCAAGGCAGTGAAATCAATGTGGGGGTAGGTTATGTGCTCTCTGCGTGATCGTTTTTCTCTCATTCCTGTCATTTGCACTTTCTGCAGTCTGGCTAGTAGGAAATTGTGCCACTCTTAGATATAGAATGAAGAGTCGAGCTTGATAACTCCACTCAACCCAAATATTCCCTCTCTGAATCACACCTCTCCCATGCTCCATCTCTCCAGCCCAGCTCCTCTGCTACCCAGGACTCTTCCTTGCAAGGCCCGGTGTGTGGCCTATGTAGAATGCTTGGTTGCTTCCCAGCTATGCTGGCACTCTATAAATCCCACATATCCATACAAGGAGGAAATACTTCAATGTAAGGACTTTAACAGCTTTACAGAAACTGGTTCAGAAGAAGATGATGCTGCAGGAGTAGGACATTCCACAATCTGAGGGCAGCACAGAAAACCCTTTCCCTCAGCTATTCTGTTTATCGAGAGGGAACTTTAAGAGACGTTGAGTCAATCATGACAGTCTTCTAGAGAAGGAATAGGGTCACAACCTGCCATTAGATAAGGCAGAATGACACAAATAAAAAGTGTACATTCCAGGCACCATGAATGTCATGCACATATGCTAATACAGCCAGAGCAGAATTAGGCAGAAAGTCATAATGTGGCCATTTCTCTTTAATCCAAAAATAACCAGAACCACCACTTTTTCCACTCTTTCTATATACTGAATATTGGCATTCAGAATGCACAGTTAGCATGTATATACTCCACTCTAATATTAATCATAGTCCCAAAATGTACGTGTCAGTTACAAATCAGTGATCTTAAAGGTTTTGGTTTTAGTTGAGATGTAGATTTTGAACAAAACAGGTGACCATTGACTTCTATTTTGCCCCTAGATGTTAAGCCGTCTAAGGGAGACTGTGATCCACATTGTGAAATGTTGCAAAGTTGCAGAGTGGTCAGAGTCTCACCATAGTGGAACATATGATGCAGATGGGGCTTTACCTGTAATTAAGGGGATGGGGGACAGACCAAACGAGAGATCATTGTTGTGGAAAAGACTTACTTTCTCTCATGCTCAAGCACAGAATGGAACATTATTATTCAGACTGTGATGTCAAATGTCACTGTGTGTGTGAGAGAGTGAGAGTGAGAGAGTGAGAGAGTGAGAGAGTGAGTGAGTGAGTGAGAGAGAGAGAGAGTTCCTCATTCTCCATCCCAGGTATAGTAATTTCCTCTCCTATCACAGTATTGCATCAACTTTTGAAGCTTGACAATGGTGTGCCTCATGCTGCTAGGGGTGAGCGAAATTTCCACCTGCAAAGCGAATAGTGTGGAATCCGCACTGGATTCTGCTCGATTGCCAAAATCAGCATTACTTTTCCGGCGTATCTCTGAAATTTCGCCTGTTTTTGTGCGGTTTTGCGCAGTGTTTCGTTCCAATGTTAGTTTTGTGTCCCGCAATGAGAAACTTCACACAGGTCTTTTTTTTATCTGTTTTCGTTTTGTGCAGCGGCAAAAGCTATTTTGGGTGGTTTTTCAATTCGTGATCGGTTCGCGCAGCAAAACAAGAAACTTCGTGCAGGTATTTTATCGATCCATGCTAGCATCTGTGACATGAAAAACTTCTTGCAGGACTTTTATCGACAAACTTTAGGCAGGTCTTTTTTGATCCGTGGTGAAGTTAAATTCGTGGTAGGTTCACACAGCGACATGAGAAACTTTGCATGTTTTTTTAACTATGCTAGATTCGCACAGCGGCATAAAACACATTGCACTTTTTTTGTTCGATTGGTGGTAGGTTCGCACAGCGGCATGAGAAACTTTGTGCTGCTCTTTTCGATTTGCTCTAGGTTTGTGCTGCAGCATGAAGAGCTTTGCACAGCTTTTCATTCAATTCATACCAGGTTTGTGCAGCGGCACGAGAAACTTTGTGGCGCTCTTTTCGATTCGTACTAGGTTCACACAGTGGCATGAGACTTCTTGCCACTCCTTTCGATTCGTGCTAGGTTCATGCAGCGTCACAAGTAACTTTGCGTGGCTCATTTCGGGTTGCGAGACAACACGAGAATCTTTGCTGCACTCTTTTCGACACGCAGGGGTGGCGAAACAGCAGATTTCAGTGAATCGGCTCTAAATCATTCATATTTCGCTTCCACAGTTGGCGGAACAGAATTTCACAATTTCGCCAAGCCCTACATGCAGCCAAAGTAAATCGGAAATGTTGAGTAACTTCATCCTGGAAAGATGCATGGATGTTGAACGTGACCCTGATGAGGTCCATGCATTCAGCTGCAGTGCAATTTAGCAGCAGAACCTTTTTCTAGACAGCAACGAATGCCCTCAAGTAACTCTTTTGCTTTTGATGTCTCCAAGCTGGGGTTAACACGTTTAAAAGTGGTATTGGTTTGGTGCAGCTGAAGACTGAGATTTGGACTATCCGAGACTCTGGGGTCAGTACAGGGTTCTTCTCTGGCAGCGCATTGAAAGATGCCGCAGTGTTAGTGAGATCTTCATGCAATCAATAAGAGCACATCATCTCGCATTTACATTGTTATCCACAGGACACTTGTAGTACAGCTACTCATCACTTGCCAAGGCAAAATCCCCATGTGCATTGGGTTCAACATCCTCATTTTTGGCTGTGTGGATGGGTGATTGGCTTTGGCACCTTCTTCATCCCATGATCATGAACCTAGAGATTGTGGAACATTAGTTGGGCTTCCCAAACTGGTAGACGGTGTGGATCTAGAGCAGAACACCTGGCACATAGGTGTGCCATAGTTCTGTAGTATTTCTATGGCTCAGTGGTTTCTTTGTCTCCTGCCATCAGCACCAACCACCTTCGAAGCCAATACACAAGTGCTTTGTGCTTTCCGAGGATGTGGTATACTTCTTTTGGCAGTCAGTGCAGTGCATTTCCTATAGCGGATGATCTGGTGTCTGAAAGTTCATGATTATGTGAAATCTCCAGTATCTTTGGGGTAGATCTGAGGCTACCAAAGGATGTGCTTTTGTAGCTGGTTCAACATGCATCTGTAAATGACATGGGTGCATGAGAGGAATTTGACCACCGGCATGGTGGCCGTGGGTTAACCTAGGCTTTTTTGCAATTGGATGATGGAAGACCTGACTCGGGAAAAAGTGTGGGACTAATTCACACACATTTTCTTATGCTCACACCTCAACAAATGCATAGACATGTGTACTCCGGCCTGGACACAGCCTACAGGTACAGTCCGCACCTGTCATATTTAGTTGCAATAAGACAGGAGAGGACAGCATGATGTCATCCCGAGGACGGGAGTTTCCGCCTGCCATGGACAGCCTGATCAACTGAAAAGGGCTCCATGAAACCACCCTGCTCTTTTGTTAACCCTGCAGCTAGTGGCAGCGATTAAAATACCAATTCAGGGTACTTCTAACAGGCCCCCGTGGGCCCTGACTGCAGAGGATAACAAAGGAGACAGGAAGCCCAACAAACCTTTCATATTTATGTATGTATGTATGTATGTATGTATGTATTTATTTATTTGTGTTTAGTTCTAAAAGAACCTTTGCAAACAACATGAATTAAAACTTACATCACTTAAAACACAATTACAATGTTCACTTAAGAATTACACATTTTTAAGAATGACACTGTTTAAAAATAGAGCACAGTCTTACTCAATTACTCTAAACAATTATATTCAATTCAACTCAATTCCAGATAAAGACACCAACAAGTTGATCTTATAACAGTGTTAATATATTAATTCATTCATTCAATATTACAATTATTTAAAAAAAGAATAAGTGTCAAACAGAATCCTGAAAGGGGAGTCATTAAAGACGATTCCATACTTTCTGCTGTTAGGAGTTTCGTAATAGTACGCCACAACCAATACAAAGCAATATATATGCTTTTGGTTTCCATATTAAGGCAATAGGTCCAAAAAGCCTTGTGTTTTATTGAATCAAGACTATGGACGTACTTACCAAGGGTAGTCATATATGCTGAACCCAGTTGTGTACATTTAGTAAATAAATGCTTTGCGGTTTCAATATTACCTGGTGCTTTGCAAATACGACAAACCCCTTTGGGATAGGGTGGTCTTGGTATGGGAACCCTTAAATACCAGGAGTGGGAGTTGGTTAGTGCATAGTCTGAGTATCAGGTTCAGCACTGCCGTACTGAGTCACCGTCTTAGATACCTTCGGGTTTGCAGGAATCTGTGGGTAACATTTGAAACATATTTATAGGTGCTTAAGGTTGAAAGGTGCACATAATAGTTTGTCCAATCCCATTGCACCAGTTTGCTCTTAAATATGTGTTTCAGGGTAACAAACCTAGAACCTCATGCATAATCAGGTTGCCAATTTATGTGCTTATACAATTTATCATTAAACTGATTAAATCCAATTTCCACAGTGTTCTTGGTTTAAGCCTCTGGGACCTCTCAACAGAGCAAGCATTTGGCATTTACGACGTAAATTGGCTTTTAGGTGTAGAACACCCCGCTTAAACTGAATTAGACACCTAAGGGAGACAAGACCCAACTCCAGCATCAGGTATTCCACCATGGTCGAGGGAGAGAGTTTCAATAGCCTTCTCCAAAAGTATCCGTCGAGTTTGTCCAACCAACTTAAATCGCACATGGCCAAGGCCTCCAGTCCATACAATACCATAGGACAAAAGCTCTGTCTATAGAGGGTTATTATCCCGTCTATGGAATAACCTGCCATTTGCTTTGCAAATAGCTCAATCAAGTGGGTCAGGCATCAAGCCTTAGCCGTCTTTAACTCTTTTTTTATAAAACTATAAGTGTGGCTGGCGCTCATTTCAAGTCCCAAATAAGGGTATTTCACAACGTAGTCCAAGGTCCCCAAACTGGTAATAAAGCTGGGACATTTGACCCTCTTAGCCGCTACCAACATAGCCTGACTTCCCGTTGCCAGCAGGCTATTCCAAGTCCGGCAGCTGGGAAGTCGGGCGCCGGTAATTTTGTTAATCCCCATTCCCATAGGGCCTCACAGGACTTTATGGGAGTGGGGACACACAAGCACTGGCACCATTGTTAATGGTGCCGGTGCTTCGTGAAGGCTTTGCCTACTGTGACTGCTGTACTCGGCAGGGTCAGACCTGACGGCACAGCTGCTCCAGCAGGCAAACCTGTAATCTGCCAGTCCGGAAGCAAGGGTGCCAGTGAGCTTACCGGCACCCTTATTTCCAGACCGGCAAACTCAGCATGAGGCCCATAGACTGGAATTTCCTCCATAAGACATGCTCTACCCAGTAAGATTTTTTAAATCTTTGCCCACCTACTATGGTCTTGTTTTAGGATAACATTAGCAAGCCTATTCGGACGAGGGTCCCTCCAATTCTTTAGTTTCTGTATTAATAATTCCATGTCATCCTCACTAGCCAATGAAGGCCAACCCCCCGGAATGTACTGCAAGACCACCTCGCTGATGGGACTATGTTCTTTATCCTTTAAATATGTGAGCCAGACCCTTTCCTTTATAGGGTTTAAAATGGCCCTCCTGCAATCCCCCTTGGCCCGTGCCAAAATCGCCCAGATGTTTCTGCTATTACCACTTCTAAGTGCACCAATCATTTTTTGCCAATGGAGATTTTTAATTGAATATCTCCAGCGCTTCAGCCAGTGTTTGTATTCTCTCTTATTCGCCTTTGGCTGAAAACACATTTCCTATTCGGAGCAACTAGCCCTGCGCACCGCTCTCAGTTTCCGTCTTATTTCTCTCTTTGCATCACGGATGGCGCTGTCGACTTATTGGCATGTTTATCAACCGTCACTAAATGCCCTACTGGGAAAGAACACATTTTAGTGGCAACGTTTTTCAACCATTCTTCAATTTCATTGCAGTTTAACCTGCCCAACGACTCGACGTCACCACCGGTAAGCTCTGCTAGGGCTGAACCTGCCTTTTGGATGTGCCTGGCTGTCCAGCGTATGCAGTTACCAGCATGCTTCAATTGTATACCAGAGCAACTGTGAGGGCATATGATGCCATATGGTTACTAATGGTGAAGGCCAGAACATTGTGGTCACTATAATCATTCGGAACCACCTTAAATTCCACTGCAGCCATAAAACATACGTTATACCCAAAGAAATAATCCAAAGTAGCTCTGCTGTTATTCCCTCCCCATGCATATTCCCCCGGGATAAACCCCTGGTTCTGCCATTCAATTGTGTTAGATTCCAGTTTCTGATAAAAATTAACCCATTTAGATCACTTACAATTACTGCTCTTCTGTACCATTTCAAATGTTTTAGTTATATTACAGTAGGTGGCACACTCGAGCTCGTCAGAGCAACTAGCGTTCAAGTCGCCACCTAAAAGAAGTAGCTGGTTGTACTGAGACCCTCCCCATACTGCAAAAATGTCTTGCAATTGGGATTGGATTTTTTCCAGACAAGAGATTACTGGGAAGTTGTATACATGTATTATCAGCGCCTTCCCACCCGCTACCTTGGTGTCGGGTCAAAATTCAACTTCTTGCACCATCCCGTCGGCTAGAGGTAGCGCCACATTGCTCACGCCAATTATTAGCCCCCCATAGGGTCCTAACCCTCTGCCCCTTTTTAGTCATGATTTGGTATAGATGATACCCGTCCACATACAGAGGAGAGTCAAGCCAGGTGTCCTGGAGCAGAAAAACAGTATAGATGGTAAGTAGTTGTATCGATCCCTCGGCATGTATTAGATGGCCATGCCTCCTAATATTCCAATTGGCGATCTTATAAATTCAATTCCCTCTGGTAGATTGTTTCCTGGTGAACTTGTCGGACTGATAAACCGGGGTCCAATGCATGACCTCAGGCCCAAACCCATGCAGAGATCTGGTTATATAAGGAACATTTAAATTTCTTGGTGGGCGTGAGGTGGCGTAAAGAAGGGACCTTTCAACATTTGCGATCCTAGTGGATGAGTATACGTCTGTGGCCCCTGAATACTGTTCATGGCAAACAGTCAATTTAAGACCCAGGCTGTACAAGACATCTGCACTCGAACATAACAGTGATACCGCTATTGGGGATGCAAATCCTATCAGTGCCTAATTTGTTGGACTATCCCATTTACCAAGTTCAAGTTGTAGTATGTCTTTTGAGGAAATCACCAACAGCCGAGGTATCCTGGACCACAGACGCAGTAAAGATGATCGATTTAAAAAGGGATTAATTACAGTGGCCTGAATCTTTTCGATTTTCACTAGGGCCCCCAACTCTGTATCACCAGTGGCAAAACGACTGGGTTGCCGGTTACAATGACCTCGTTCACCAAAGTCAGAGTGAAGCATATTTGGAAAAACAGATTGAAAACCTCCATCTAATAAGTCAGCACTCAGTTGACAGTTTTCCAATGTTCCTTGTTCTCTCCGGCAGGGGAGACCGCCGACAGGATTAGAGCTGTTTACCAACTCTAGACCATTACACTGACCATTTCCTTTGTTGGCCATTTGAACTCCAGGGTCTATCTCAGGTAGCACTTGGGGGGGACCCGTCTCAGGGCGGGCCAGAACCTTTGCAAGGGTGAGCTTTGGTCGTGCCCTTTTATCCAGTGGGCCACCCAAAGTTACTTTCCACTTTGTACCATCACCCTGTACTCTAGTAAACATTCTTGACTTTAGCGAGGACACTCCATTGGCTGTCTGTCGAGATGTAGGTGGGCCACAAGGTTTATTCGAGAAAAAAACATTTTTACTGGCTATGCCAGTAGTCACCCACTGTGATTGCCTAGACGTATCCACTGGCAGTGAACTTTCCATCATTGATATTTCATTGCATAGTGCCTCCAAGGCATCCTCTTCATTACCTGCAGCCATCTTAACTGAGTCTTTAAGCATTAGCGAGGCTGGGGAATTGACCGAACAATCTGAGAACCTCCCCCTGGGCTCACGTACATCCATTACACCTTATTGCTGGATCACTTAGTGAAAGCTCCAAAACCCCAGCAGTGTGGGATTTAAATCCCAACCCACTGTATTTTCTCTTTCTTTTTTCCCCGATCCACAGATCTTAGGTTCGGCCGTATTAACCAAAATAATGTCCACTAACTTTGCTCTTATGATCTTCAGATCATGTTGTTCCATGGCAATAGCTGTGCAAAGGACAAATAATGCTTCAGTTTTGGAGAGGATGTTGTTAAGCTTGGGTTTCAATAAGGACACGTGGCGGACATTCTAGAAGATTGAAAGAACTACATGCTATACCACTGTGGCGCCAATTTAACTAGGAAAGACATTTATTGCGAAAGATCAAATATGCCAATTCAGACAGTATAGCATTGGACTACTGCCTTGAAAACGACTGTTTGTCGAAACACGTCTCAGCTGACATCCTTCTATATTGAAGCTATTAAAACAATTACGAATACGAATTGCATTTATATGATTGATGATATATTAACAGTAACTGTGATCAATGTATATTCAAGGGCAGAGCATGTTATGCCAATCATGTACTATTGAAATTGTGTAATCTGTGGGTGCTTATGGGTGCACTCACTTCCTGATTTTGGCGACGCAGCCGGCCGCAAACCACTGCTACAGTGAGCACAGCACACACTATAGGGCCCATTACCCATACCTGATTGCCAAATTCATGTGAAGGGCCAGTAGAGTTGGTGTTGACAAAGGTGGCACTATACTCCGACTCCCGTAGGTCAATTATCCGGCTGATGTTATCCATAGCCTTGTCTCTCATATAGGTAGATGGTAGGCACTCCGTTATGATTTGTGCATTGGGCTGACTTACGGCCTGGAAGTAGCCAGTGATCGCAGTCAGGGCAATAGGCAATAGGTTTCCGGCAGCTACACGTTCGTTTATACCCTTCTTAGTGCTGGGTGCATCTATAAGGCCTTTGCAGGAATTCAAAGGACTCTGCGCTCGTTTCCCAGTG
Source organism: Ambystoma mexicanum (assembly GCF_040938575.1). Lineage (NCBI taxonomy): Eukaryota > Metazoa > Chordata > Amphibia > Caudata > Ambystomatidae > Ambystoma > Ambystoma mexicanum. The sequence continues at coordinate 1,081,374,639 of NC_090937.1, read as the reverse complement.
TTTAATGTGCCACTACACAAGCCCGCTCTACATGGCGTTTTAGTCTTCATATTGAGGGGGAACAATGTCCAGAGCAGGCAAGCTAAGGAGAATCAAAATATTTGTGGGACAAGAGGAGCGGGAAAATAATAGCAGGGACACAGCAGTCAATAGTTGTGCGTAGTAGTTCGAAAACAACCACTGGTACCAGGCCACCCAAACCCCAATTACTGCATTGGAGGGGGGAACTGCCTAGTCGTTATCCCACAACCACACTCACCCACGAACACAGATTAACTCTTGCTTTATGTCCTAGTCACTACCGCTGAACAATGCGAAGCACAGAGAGCGAGTCAGCACTCAGCCTCCGTACCCACACTGAGAATGGGCGAAATTCCACTTTATCTTCATCCAGGTACAATGCAACTGGTTACCACACCCACCATTGACCCCTGAGAGTGCTACAGCAGGCAAAGAAGAAAGTCATACATCCGGGCATAGAGGTGACGACGCTTATAGAATATGCAAGCATATGCAGGTGACTGGCGCAACTTAAGAACGCAGACTATGGAAGGCTATGGGGCAACAGTAAGCCCTAAGTGAGCCCACACTCCTACACACAATCCCACAAAGAGATGTGCGTTTGGTTTGAAGTTGGATTTACATAGACCACGGAGCGTGCAGCAGAGTCTCTGTTCCTAGACCGATGGATAGAAAAGACTTGTTTGGCCCAGAGCACGCCAGCACGGACTGCACAGACTGCAGTCAACTCGCTCTCCAACTCTGCTCCACTGGAGAAATGGGTTTTTAAACACCTGCCTCCTTCCTCTGGTAACAAAGGTAATATAAAAAACACTAGGGACTGCACCAACGTCAGTCAACTCGCTCTCCAACTCCGCCTCTCATATGTAATTGTGTCAATCTGAACCCAGCTCCAGCCCTTACGTATCAATACAGTGAACTGACATGCCTGAGTCTATTCTTGAAGTAGCCAACCCCTGCTAGGAGGACCCCATTCATAAGATACAAGAGAGTCTGTTCTCTCCGCATCTTCAAGGGAGATCTGCTGCTATACAAAGGAACCACACAGGGAGAACCATTAACCAGAGAGACTCTTTGATCACAGCAGACAAGAAGGAGGTGGGACCTAGAATCACAGGGGAATGAGCCCAGAACTCTTTCTGTTGAGAGAAGAGTTCAGCCATGTTGGTTCTAGGACATCCCTTGTTTCTGTAGGAACTGCTTACCTTTTCCTGTTGCAAAGCACTCTGGTTATGACCTCACACATACAGAAACATGTTGGTAGGGGCCCCCGGATTGGTTCAGTAAGGTAAGCTCAGCCTGTACCAATCACTGTGGTCCACTTGGCATTAAGAGAGGGCTGGAGCCCTTATTTCAGGCAGATCACCTGAAGGCTTCAATTGAAGTATGAAGATGAACTCATGCTTGGACCCTGGCTGAAGGTACATTCTGCCTTATAGCTTCTGCCAGTGAAGGAAGGCCAGGAACATCCAAAGAGGGATGCAAGATCCCTTCCCTTAATTTCTCCCAAGGAACAGAGGGTGAAAAGAACTCAGAAGACCCAACAACTGCTTCAGAACCAGTATCTAGCCAGCAAAAAGCATGGCCTGCTAGGCTCTGCAGCAAGCTCCCTGGACAGGGAATGCTAGAAGGCCTCTGAACTGGAAACAAAGGACAAGGCAGCTGCCTTCAACACACAACTTAACCCTGGGTTATCCGCCTTAAAGGACAACTCAAGCTCATTGAAGAGGCGGGGAGAGGTGCAACGACAAGCACCTGCAGCCATCCGCCTTAATGGAAATTCTCGAGCCAGTCAAGTACCTCGATCCGCAACCACCTGCAACGCTGACAACCGTCAAAGCCTAGAGCTACCGCTGTCAAGCTGCAGTCGCTGAATGAACCCTAGACATCTCGACCACTGCTTCAGAACCATTGATCAGCACTGAGACAACGATTCCTGACCCTGAGCCGCTGTGAAGGCCAGCCTGCAGCCATTCATCAAGCTTCACTTGCCATACCATCTTGCCGCCTGATTCCCATCTCAAACTCTGTCGCAGAAGCCTGAAAAATGCCCTGAAGCCGACTTGCCATTGTCAAGCACCAAGAACAACTACAGTAAGAGGTGCATTGTGTTCCTGTCCCCCTGGTCCTACCCATAAACCCCCTCTGAACATTTTAAGACCTGTTCTCCCTGTTTGATGAAGTCAAGAAGCCTTTTAAAAAACTATTGTGGTTATTAACTGTGCCAACTAACCACCTGTCAGTATCCAGAGTGCATCCCTTTTCCTTCTTAGAAACTTTCTGTTCTCTGCATTCCTTACAGGGTGGGTTGTATTTTGTAGTGTTATTAGATTGCCTGTTTTGTTAATAATAATGTAGATATTTGTATACAACCTTGACTGGCAACTGGTTTTATCACTGGGTAATAATTGTATTTTTGCTGTGTTGCAACTACCCATCGATCCACAACCTTTTGAGGAGATAAGTCTGCTGTTCCATCCACGTTACCAAAATTGGACAAGGAGTTATATAATTGTAATTGTATGCTTGTTTAATCCAATCTTTTCGGATCCATTCTGGGGTGTATTAGAGGTGTGGGCCTGATTGATGGTTTAGAAACCGATATTCACCCCTGGACCACTGGTACCTCAGAATTTTATTCATCACAGTGCAAATATAACCTTCTGAGTCAGGGAGCTTCCAAAAATGTTCCTAACTTTGCACTTTTGCATGGATTGCATCCTAAGATTCGTGTGGCTTCTGACAAGCTTGGCAGTGTTTGAACGTTTCAAAGACATGATTTGCTTGCTGGTAAGATTGTGTCAACAATCGTTGTCACTGCAACTGTTTAGTAGCCACAGGAACAAGTCATGCATGTCCTTTCTGACCACATTCATCAGCAAAAATTGCTTCACTGCTGGTGTCACCAAAAACGTGGTTTAGGGGGCCAACCATATGGTGCAGAGTGGGTCAATCTTTGAGGCGCTGTTGTAAATGACAAAGTAGGGAACTCCTTCTGAATTAGTCATAGTAGTTGAATGACCATTGGCTAAAAATGCCTTAGAGTGAATAGTTGTTATATGCTTCATCATAGAGGAACAATTACCCGTATGCCGTTGTTTCATCGTCAGGCAGTATTACGACTGCCTTTTAAACGTGAATACAATTACGAAAAATGTAATCAAATTTGTTTTGGGGGGGTGGGAAGGGTAGATAGGGTTGGGGGGTCGGGAATAGTTAAAAGTAGGGGCAGGAGGGGGATTTTAGGGGATAGAACCCCCCACACAAAAAAAGAATTTCGATGACATTTTTCGAAATGTTATACACGTTTAAAAGGCAGTCGTAATACTGCCCGACGATGAACGTACATAGAAGCCAATTGCCAGGGGCCTTTACATGCAATCCAGTGGATGAAGGACAGAGCCAACAAGAGATCCATGTATCACCAAATTCTCACTCGGGCACATAGAAATCTGTATTATTCTGGTTGTGGCATCACCGCCTGTGAATGTGGCATGCTTGCATGTGTGATACGCATCAGTACAATGGGTGCCATTGCAGAACATACATGTGTGGAGTCACAAATAGTAGGGGTGAATGCACTCTGCGTACATAATTCAAAATAAACACTGAGAGCCAGATTCTCAAAAAGTAGCGCAATGAAAGGAGCGCAGAGAATGCGCTCATTTCATGTGTGCTGATTTCAGAAATGCGTAGGTCACGTTTTTCTCAGAGGTGACCTGTGCATTTAAGGATGGGCTAGGCAGTGGCGTAAAGATGCTCTGTCCATCCCGCCTTGCATAATGAATGGCAGGCTTCCAGCAACCAACAGGGTTGCTGGGAGTGAGTTTTTCAGAGTCATGTCGTTATATCCCTTTTGGGGGGATGGACATACAAGTTTGACAGCTGCGGTTTAAATCATGGCGGGGTGAGATATGAACCTGTCATAATTTGCAACTCCCACTACACCTGTTTCAACAGGCACAGGGGGATGTCCCTCCATACCATGCACTTAAAAGCGCATCTGGTTTGTGAATTCGGGATGTGCAGAAACGCCCTGTGATATGCACAAATGAAAAAGGGCATCTGAATGAGAGCATCTAGGAGGCGCTTGTTCAGATGCGCTTTGAGAATGGGCCTGCTCCTTATTGAGGAGCAACTGATGAGATGCGCGTACATATCTCATCGATTGGGCCAAAAAATGTGGGGAGTCTTCCTCTGGTTGTTTAACGCCTGCTTGTAAGGACCTTTACACTTAAATGTCATCAGTTGTTCTCATCCAAAACTGAAATACACTGGGCCTCATTATAACCCTGACGGTAGCCGTGCCTGTAAAACAGGCATGGCTGCCGCCAGAGTTGCATTTTCTCTGTGATGAATTATCGGGTAATTCTGACATTGTCGGACCCGGTAATTCCTGCATTGCCGGGTGCCGGTGCCTGTCAGTCGCCATTCCCATTTCAGCCCCTTTGGGCTCAATGGGAACAGGGGCGTTGGATGCACCGGAACTGTCAACGACATGCTGCACTCGCGGCTGCCGCTCTGCCCGCCAGGCCAGACCTAGTGGGCTGACAGGCGCCCGCAAGCTCAGCTCCTAGTATGGTGGTCCGGGAACTTACCGGTACCGTAGTTCCTGGACCGCCATGCTTATAATGAGGCCCACTGTCTTTTTTAAAGACCACCAAATCACAAAGTTCTTATCAAAACCAAAACCCAAACAGAAGTCCCAGGATTCGTCATTGATGTGGACACGCTCAGAGTGTCACTGATCTGGCTCTTGGCCAATTGTGTTATTGAAACGAGAATTTACGGTTTCAGTTCCAGGAAACCAGCAAGTAGCTCTACTGGGCTTCTGTTTTCCAGAGCACAAATATCAACCATTTCCTACGTGTTCAAAAATCCTGGGGAAGGTGCAGACATCCTAATTGTTTTCAGAGATTGGGAAATTAGGTCATTGCACAGGTGTTTTTTTTGTTCTATTACCACACTGCAATTGAAGGTTTCATACACTAGTTGTCTAATTCCGTCGCAGAAAACATGAAAAGACGATGAAACGATCATGAAGGCAATCGGTCTACTGTTAAACCAATGTTTGTCTCAAGTGGCAGGACCAGTGTCGTTGAAATGTTTGGGAACGTACCCGGTAGCCTCCTCTCCACCCGAATTGCACTCGCTAATAAAGTACTGTCATCAATATGGAAAACCTGGCGCATTAAGAATCAATTACCACACACAGATGGAAGTGGCAGACCCTGCCAAAAACATAGACCCACGGCCTGCAAGCAGGCAGGCAACGCGTAATGACAAAGGGAAACGGCCATTAGCGTTCATTCAGGTCATTTGTGCAATGAGTGATTCCTGGCAGAGAAGCTAGAGATCCATGGAAACAATTTTGCTGGAAAATCTTGCTCATCTCTGTTAACCCTTACATTTCTTGTTATTGCATGCAAACATCATATTCTGATAAAGGAAGGATGTGGTGCGGGGACATGAAAGCCTCGGCTTTTGCATGTGCTTCATGTATGGCTTGGCAACAGCCCTAGCCACCATCAAGAATGCAGGGCAGCCACATGGAGGGCATTCTCCTCCCAGCAGCATTGGTTCAGCACGACAAAAAAAAGAGTTAAAATATGGCACCTTTGAGGTGGCGTTAAACGTCACTAAAAACGGTAAATGTTCTATTTCTTAGACTGCAGCACCACTTTTCTAGTTTAATGAAAGTTTAAGAAAACGTTATTAAATTGGAAAAGTGGCAGTCTTTTGAGAAATGCTCGCAATGACACCAGAGCACGTTTCCCCCAAAGCGAGTGATTTTATCAGCTTTTACTCGGGAAAGCACAACGTCTCCCCTCCAATACTCCCACCCACTTCAGAATAGTGGTGCTGGAGACTGGAGGGGAGAATGTCACATTCCCACACTCTTTTTATCAGAGGCAGAGAATCGGCCACTCCGTGTGCAATAGTGCCCATGCATGGGTTTTGATTTAAAATGTGACAAGTGAAAAATTGGCATAAGATGCTCAAAATGTATTTGTTGTTGGAATGCCCCTCCTTCCACCGTCACTGCACTACCATTGTTAAGATGCGAGCACTGCCACGGCCGAATCCACACATGGTGAACCCAATATAATGGGCTTTCCACGCCCCGTTGCGCCTGGCCGTGTCCCGGGGCACCGTGGTAACCATAGCCTGCATGACAGCCTATAGCGTGTCCTTCCGGATCGGAGGGGAGCGTCGAGCCAGCAGTATGACCACGCGATAAGGTGCTTTTCCCTAAGGTGTGAGGTTGCGCTACCACTAGCCGTTTGGTCCTATCTCATCTAAGGCTGCGCAAGGCAGGAAGACACCGTTCTAGCAACGGTCATTCCGATGGAACCAGGAAGCCGGTTAGTGCTGGGATTTAAGTGTTTAGTTTAGTTAGTTACCTGCCTTTTCTTGTATTTTGGATGTCTAGGTGTAAAGGAGGACAACAGACTTTGTACAGGTACTGGCTGGGGCTGTTAGAAGTTGGATTTACTTTATTTGTATGTTTGTATGACTGCAATACTGATACTATGTTTCATGTACCCCTTACTGCAGCTCCTATCCGGGAATAAAGAATCAGAGGGTATGTCAAGTAGCACTCCCACCTAGGGGCACCTTATCCCAAAAAGTATTTACTCTAACTACCCATGGTAGGGTTCCTCCTGGGTGGGTGTTGTGTGTTGCCTATCAAGACTCCTGAGAACTCTCCTAGAACTACGAATCTGACAACCATGATTTCTACCCCACTATTGCCACATACCTGTGTTGCAACGTCACTACACATGACCAAGAAACTTGGTACAATATGTGCATCTAAACGACCGGAAACATGCATGCAAACGCCAAAGCTGTCACGTGTCAATTACAGAGCATTGAGCTTTTTCTACTCTGACAGTGTTAAAAACTGCCAACATGAGGAGTAGGCAGAAGTTGAACAAGGAAAAGCATGTCATCACCAATCAGTAATAGTAACAGAAAATTATTGGTAAAGTGAAAAATGAAAAAGGAATCACCTCAATGACCAGGAGATGTATATTTTGAAAAAGAATGATCAGATGAATGGCGCACTCAGTTTAGATAAAAGATGTTTGGGTAAGCTGGAAAAGCAATACTGATACATTTAGATAGCTTCCTTATGCCCAGTATAAAAAACTTAAAGACATGGGGGGGGGGTCATACCTCAAATAAAGGTCTTATCAAAGACGTTAAACCAATGTGGTGTCAGTAGAGGACCCATATATTGTGCACATGTCATATTCAACAACTTAATTATCTGTCAGAATATTAGCCATTTCAAGGGCAATTGCTCATGTTAGGGGAGACTGGAAGACTTGGTTTAATAAAAGGCTTAAAAGATTATAGAACTCACATAACACGCTTACAGAGTGGCCCAACCAATTACCAATCATTTCTGTTCATTCTGCCTGTTTAAATCCTGGAGCACTTTAAAGGCAAGCTCCAGAATTCTCCTTTGATGCAGAAAATAGCAAAGTCTTGAAAGTCAGGCGTATTTTTATTCTAAGGGTACCTGGTAGGCCTTGATCTTCCAGGCTAATAACAATCATCTTCAAAACTAATGATCAAGGCCTTTGTGTCACCCTTTATTTCCTTCAACCCATTTCTCATAAACAACTGTTGTATATTTAGAGAAAATATATTTTTCATTCATATACAAAATAGATTTTTTTAAAACATTTCTTATAAACACATTTTCCAAAACCACATTTAGCCATTCAAACACCTTTGTACAACAAACATTGACATCTCATATGATTTTCAGACACAAAAGACCAGTTGTTCTAATTTAAGGCCTATATCCAGCATAGATCCACCATCTATATGGAATGTGTGAGCAACAACCCTGATTTGTAAAAGGGTTGTTTCAATACTCATCCGTACTTGACCTGCCCTTTATTTGCAGTGACGTTGTTGTGCCGTTGGCCCTTCCAGCATGGCCACCCCGCCAACAACTTTGTCTCTGGCTCCCTTTTGTTGGGGCCTCGTTACTTAGCAATTAAGATCTTGATCATTTTGTTTTGTAGATGAGTGTACATCATGTGACATTAAGACATGTGGGTGCTGAAGCCCTTTCTGCAGGTAAATCTGTACAATTTCCCCCACCCAGGCCCGGCTGCTCTCCTTAGTTGTTTCTTTGAGCTCAGAGCAGAGGCGCAGCCAGGATTGTCTAACAACTGGGGCCTAAAGCTAATGTAGTTGAGCCCACTGCAGTGACATTAACGTCTGCAAATGCCCACAGAGCGCTGCTGAGCGTCCATTTACAGATTTCGGGTGGGCCTGGCCCGCTCAGGCCTTAGCCTGTCTACGCCTCTGGCTCAGAGCTACTGTGGAGCTTGTGACTTGAGCCGGTTGAGACGCTAAATGGAGAGAGAAATGAGTTGACTTGAGCCGTTTGACACGCTAAATGAAGAGAGAAATTAGGTGCTATCTTCAGACTGTGCGATGAGCGTGGGACCAATGGCAGCCTGGAGCCACACATGCTGCACATGCCCAGCGCTAGCTCTGGGTTTTAACCAGTGCAGTCTGCTGGCAAGGACAAGAATAGGGCCCGCTGCAAGGCATCTGCAGAGAGCGAGGCCTGGGGCAGTTTGCCCCCTCCACTACCCTACAGACAGCCCTGTATAGCTGTGTATGTGAAGTACTAACACATGGGTTTGTCACAAATGCTGACACACATGAAAGGAAAGAGGGCTAACAAACACACACAAAGTTAAGCCCATGTTCTGTAAATTCTCTTCATGTTAAACCTATGCATCAGCTCTGAACACCTTAGCATTATTTAGGTCTTTCAGTTAATCTCGCCTGAGTCTCTCAGTTGCAGAGCCTTGCTAAGGAAGTAGTAAGGTGCTTAAAATGTAGCTGAATCTGAATAAAGCAGTTGGTGCTGTAGCCAGTGCAGAATAAGACAAAATACAAATTCTTTTCCAGCTGGTCCAATCAGAAAAGGCACTGGGCCTCATTACGACCCAGGCGCTAATGGGTTAACGGCGCCGCAAAAGGCAGCGGCGCCGTTAACCTATTAGCGCCTAATTATGAGGTCCCGTCGTGGGACCCGACCGTAACGGCTGGTTTTACCAGCCGTTAAAGTAGGGACCCGCAAAGGGGCCTTGGTGCTAAGTACAGTGCCGCAATTTGCGGCACCGTACTTAGCGCCTTCCCCATTCCCATTGAGCCCTATGGGGCAAAAATGGGAATGGGGAAGGGCCATGGCGGCCATGGCGGCATGGGGAATTACCACCCCGCCAACCTTGGAATGGGGTGGTAATTCCCCATTCCGCCATGGCGGACACCGGCATGGACCATGGTGCTAACAGCACCATGGTCCTCCGCCTGTGTCGTAATGAGGCCCACTGACTCTTCCAGAGGGGATACACGTGTCAGCAACATTAATCAGAAATGCTTCTTTCACTGTCTGGGAAATCATCCAGCCTGAGATCTGGCGAACCGTCAGCAGAAGCACTTGCTAAACATTCTAGACTTTCCTTCCTGTATCGTGCGATCCATCGTGACGTCCTCCAGCTTCCCTTGTCTCCCTTGTCACGTGACCTGGGAGCCGTGACAGGTTGGCTATCGTCGGCAGGTTTTGCATGTTCGATCATATTTTATTAGCAAATTAAATCTGAAACATGCCCGTAACCTCCAATGGCGTGGGGAGTCAATCTTAGTTAGTTAACTATCCCTTCATGTGATTGTGATTTGCGAAGATTAGCCATTCCTCGCATTTAGTTCGACTTGAGATAGAAACGTGAAGATTAGCCACCTAGAAGAACTTTGAGAGTACCCAATGTACTAACCACCCTGCTCCCCTCCTACACACATCTATTGTACTATACATGCCCATGGGCTAGCCAAACTACACACAAACACACACCCAGCATAAACAACACTTACATACAACAACCATCCCAAGCACTGGACCGTACCCCTACAGACACATCGACCCAGTGCGCACAACCATAGCCTTAAACACCAGGCATTTTACACATAAAACACACAAACACCCCCCCCCCCCCAACATAACAGACATTCACATACAACAAACAGCCCAGGCATTGGGCCTCACCCTTACGGATACACAATCCAGTGTGCACAGCCCAACCTTAGCTACCAGTCAATTTACACATAAAACACACAAACACTGTTACGGATACAACAAGCCAATGTACACAATCCACCCATCTGTAACCCAACACACACAAACCCCAGTTTCTCCTGGTTCTGGACCTACCCTTTCCTTCTACTCTCACTAGCCAACCCCGTCCTGTTTCTTACAGACTCATGTCATGTGAGCACCTGGAGACTGCCTGTGGGTGGTAGTGTTGCGCGGTATAAGTCAACAAATCATAACATTAAGTTATGAGTGCCTAAACCAGAATGAGATTTTTTACTTTGCTTTATCAATTCCTGATCTCTTCTTTGCCTTAAGTCTTTGATAAGATGTTTGATGGTAACAATCACTTCTTTAGTAAGTGGTCAGGGTGCAATGAACCATTTATGTGCGTTGACTTTGCCAGTTCAGCTATCGCAATGTTCTAAGTGGTCAGGGTGCAATGAACCATTTATGTGCGTTGACTTTGCCAGTTCAGCTATCGCAATGTTCAACCCTGTTGTTTTCACTCCTTGCTCACTACTGGATACATCCATTAAAATAGATTGTGTAAGAGTAGCCTCAGGGTTCATCCAAATGCCAAGCCATAAATTAACGGTTCTAGACCTAAGAGTGTACCATATATCGGTGTCCCATCTCTCTCTCTCTCTCTCTCTCTCTCTCTCTCTCTCAAGATGTTGAGAGAGAGAGAGAGAGATGTTACCTGGGGAGAAGGAGCAATAAAGTTTGTATATAATTGAAAGGGTAGATAACTTGGCCCCTTTGCGTAATTCTGCAAGCACTGGGAAGGGTTATCTTCATTTCCAGTTGCATCAGTAATCAATTCTTCTATAGTGCAAACAGGCAGAGTGCTGTACAGAAAGCATATATAATATACATCCACAATTATGAAACACACAACTAAAAAAAGGAAAGCTAAATAAAATGCTCTCAAGAGAGAGAGAGAGAGAGAGAGAATGAATGTCGGTGCAGATGGTGGAAAACCCAGCAGTCTCCTAAAAATGTGTTTTCAGCTATTTTAGTGTGATCAGCACTTTCAAAACCTCAGATCGCAGCACCATATTTAGGTATTACCTTTCCTCTGGCATCATCCCCAAGACGTTTGACAAAATTAAATAGAGCTTCGTCAACTTGACATGTCCTTGTCACCTGCTTTGCCATGTGGGCTTTACCTTTCAGTTTTTCCTACATGGCCCACAAGTCGAATTTCTTAACTTTCTTTAGTTGGCTTCCTTCCATGTAGGAGGATACGGATACTTTATTTTCAGTATCAATGATTTCCGCGAAGGTATTTCGATTTTTTTAACTAGCAGGTCCCTTTAATCAATAAAATCAGCATATGCATCTATCAAGCATTGGAGGGCCCGAGGCGGCCTGGTGATACGGGCTGAGTCATCAGCATAACTTAGTTAAGGGATATGTGGTGTTCATCTTCTAGATGTTACCTGGGGAGAAGGAGCAATAAAGTTTATATATAATTGAAAGGGTAGATAACACGGCCTATTGCATAATTCTGCAAGCACTAGGAAGGGTCATCTTCAATTCGAGTTGCATCAGTAATCAATTCTTCTATAGCGCAAACAGGCAGAGTGCTGTACAGAAAGCATATATAATATACATCCACAATTATGAAACACACACCTAAAAAATGGAAAGCTAAACAAATGCACTCAATAAGACATGCATCAGGTGCAGAAATTGAATCCACAGAGGTTGTCGTAAAAATAACTGCAGAAAGGACAGTAGTTGACATTCCTTTACTACTGCAGAAACTGCGGGAATGCTATCCATCCCTACTCAGCAGCCCGCACCTGAGATTTGGCTTTAGGGTTTCACCGGCAGAGAAGCCAATCATCACAGCATATCATCCTCTCAAGTTCACTGAGCCAGCCAAGACATTTTAATCCCAACTTGCTTTTAATGGAGACATTTCTCTCCAGGTCCTTTGACTTTTCACCTCAGGGTTGGCACAATGGCCAAAGGGTACCTCACTCAGGTGTGCTCAAGATGCACAAGCATCAAATCCTTTACAATATTAGGTTTGATATGGTGAGTGGAAGCAACCAAAAGTGGCATTAATAGGCCAGCAGGCAGCAAGGGTGAAGCAGCTCTTGTAGGTGGGAACTAGTAAAGCTACTGGTGCCAATGCCGCCAACACGCAAAAGGAAATGTTTAACATCATAAATGAAATGAGAAACCCACCAGGCTGCGACAACACTCCAATGCCCTCACAGAAACTATGCAGCAACTTGGCAGACCACTTCAAAAACAAAATCAACGACATCTGACAAATCATACAAAACATACCAACCAACCCTAACACTCAACCAACCGGATCTGACGAGGAGCCACAGCACAAACTCCAAAACTTGCCGGAAATATAAGTAGAGACAATCGTCAAGCTGGTTAAACACAGCGAGAAAGCAGGATTTCCCATAGATCCCTGCCCCCCTGACAAGGAACGCCATCAGAATACTACGGAAACACCTTAAATCTGTCGCTCTCAACAGGGACTGTACCACAAGCCTTCAAATCAGCGTATATTAAGCCACCTTTCATAAACACAAGTGGCGATGTGGAAGACCTCTCCAATTACAGACTGATTGCTAACATTCCCTTCATGCAACCCAAGTATATGAATCCTACCTTTCCTCTCCTTCACCGAAAAAACATTGACAATCGTCTCCCTCATCATGTCAAGAATAGACTAAGCAAACAGCCCCTACCTCGGGATGCCAGAATACCTGCTGAGAAAATTACAACACATCCATAATTCAGCAGCCAGACTCCTCCTCAAACTATCCAGAAGAGACTACATCACTCCAGCACTAAAAATTCTACATTGGCTACCAATCAAACATCATATCACGTTCAAAACAATGTGCATAGCGCACAGGACAATCAGCGGACAGGGAGTAGAATTCCTACAAAAGAAAATAACAATCTACAAGCCAACAAGAATCATCAGATCAAGCAATGAAATCCGCCTGGAACCAAAACCATACGTCAAGAAAAACCTAGGGGGTTCCTCTTTATCCAACCAAGCCGCAAAAACCTGGAACAACCTCCCGAAAGAAATAAAAAACACCAAGGACCACCTAAAATTCAGAAAACCTCTAAAAACCTGGCTCTTCATCAGCTCAGAACATAACTGAAACTAAAACAATCACGCAGGAAACACAAAGAACAGATTGACTTACTATATGGTGGCACAGACAGCACCAAAGGCTGACTAAGGGTAACCTCTACGAGAACAAGAGAGATGGCGCTAGATGGAATAGAACACAAAAAACAACCCCATGAGAACAGAAATTAGCATACATACCCAACAGTACCAACAACCTTACCCACTCAGAAAGGACGTAAAGTACAGGTGTAGCACGCAACTAAATCAATCCAAAACTAGGTCACAGCAATGACAAACAGGGATAAAAGGGCTGGCCAAATACAAAGATGAAAACACAAAAGTAGCTAACTTAGCATAATGACAAAGAGATGAAACAGCATTACGAGGCTGAAAAGTAATCAACAAAAGGAAATTACCTCTCTAAACCATGAGGGAGACGCAATAGGAAAATGCATCCCTCCTATCAACAAGGATACTAATCAACCAAAAGAAAACACTAAAAACATCACCACTGCTCACATACCTCTCACACTTTTATCATACACAACCACACCTATTAAAACCGCAGCAACTCGCACGCACTTCACCACATTGCAACAACAACCACACCACCCAGACCCACAAGCGACTGACTCGGAACCCAATAACACACCATTATGCTTGGCGAACGGTGTTAACCAAACCGTAGCTGTCAACAGTACTTCCCAGTTCCCTTGCTCTTCTCTAAACTTTATCCTACTAACAGGCCTAACCTACCCCCCTTTGTTTCAGATCCGCAAGAGCACCAGGGGACCACTTTGGTGGTGATACTGCGCGGTACACATATCTTTTAACATTAACATTAACATTAACATTAACTACTAATTCAGAGTCCTATGGTGCCAACAGCACTGTCGTCCATCGTTGATAATTTTGACATATGATGTACTTTCCACACTAACATATGAATATATTTTCTGTTTTTAGCTCCAATACGTAAAGTGGGGGAGAGGGGTGTCATGCGGCCAATTAAGTGCACACTGATTGGAGTGATCTTTCTCCTCCTTTCATGAACATGAATCATTTATTTGTGATACAAATATATTTTAGTTGTGCATGTTCCAAATCGCTTGCCTGAATGTTGTTCTCTGGGAGATTAATCGGACACTCCATAGCCTCCCACTTGGGCTCATGTAAGGTGCACATGGAGTATACTTGGACACTAAATGGGAAATGCTTTCCTCCTTGTTTGGAATCAATCCTCCATTCATCTGACTCCGACAAACCCTGCCTGATGTCATCCGTGAAGAAGGTGAAAAAAATGTAAGTTCTCTTCAGTACAGTCACTGGCTGCTGTCTTTCCTTCTGTGCAAACTTATTTTTGTGATATGTTATCACAGCCGTAAGACCTCCAGAAGGAATTCAAACTCGACTGCGCTCCATGACTTCCTGGCATCGAGTATTGACACCACATCTTGGAGGATGGGATTAACATGGTGTAAGACTGACGAATATTTTGTGTGTATCCAGTCGGTATGGACCAAGAGTGATATTTACGATATTAACATATTTGTCACAAATGAGCAACTACCGTATTATCCTTATTAATTACATATCTATTCTGTGGAAGGCACATTTGATGCAGGTCCACACCAACTCTCATCAGTTGTGTTAATAAAGCTTCATGGGTGGTGAGTTAGAGTTTTCCAGCTTTTAAGAACTGTGAGACAGGCATGCTATCAAGAGAGACACAGACTCAAATGGGTTAATTTGAAAACTTTTATTTACTAAGGTTCTTGGGTTGGTGTAATGCCTAACTGACCCTAACTCTAAAGGGGCAATTCCCTTAACTGATGTTTCTAATGGCCGTCATTGTCTAAGAGTACAAAATAAAAGTATGCCTGTGTCTAATAAGCATGCTTTCTTTCATAGGCTTCTCAGGGTTCCTTCCCCCCAAGCCTTATGCCTCTTACAGCTTCCAAAAACAAAACATACCTTAGCACTGTTCTTTCTTGAGTTCACAGGGTGCCCTTCCCCAGGTTTAGGCCCCTTCAATTTGCAACACAAATGCCATTGGTTAGATGTACCTTTTTTGATTAACTATCTTGTTCACATACCATCCTTTCATGGGGTAGAATCAGGAGATTTCAAAAATGCCACGCTCTTTGCTTTCCCTAGGTGCAACCACTCTGACTCTTTTCCCCTCTCTTGTTTTCTTGCTCTCACTTTTCCTGTTACCTTTTTGTTTCCTTCAGATGCTTCCTGCACCCTTTTTCTTCTGCTTTCCTTCAGTGCACTCTTACACTGTCTTCTTCCCTTTCCATGCACACTTGTACCCTTGAACACTTGTACCCTGGCCCCTTTCATTGCCTTTTCTCGTGCCCTTCTCTCGTTACGGGCCACTCAGGGCTTCTTTCCACTTTCTCTTGCTTTCCGCTCTGAATGGTAATTTTCTCGATCCAATCTGCTTTTCTTAATTTCTACTTGCTATGCTTTCAGCCTTTATGATTTCTGCTTTGCTCTGGCTCTCCGCTGCACTTTCAGACTTTTCCTTTCTGCTTCACTTTGGCTCTCCGCTGCGCTTTCAGTCTTTTCACTTTCTGCTTCGCTCTTACTTTACTTGTACACTTTCCATTCTTTTATATTCTGTGCTGCTTTTTCTGTCCGTGCCTTTCTCCCGCTCCGCGCTAGTCCAAACGCACGTGCCCGAGTTTCTCTCACTTTCTCCATGAAGCTCACCAGCCAGTATTGCGTTGAGAGACGGTCCCTCCAGGAATTGCTGGGTTGAGGTCAGGGTCTCCTCACCTGCCCCTCAGGCACCCTGGGGGTCAGCACTGGCCCCAAGGGAACACACACATTCAGAACCTGGCCTGCAGAATGCAGCCAGCGCTTCTCTGGCTTCCGGGGGGCACGGCTCCCTCACCACTCTGCAGCCCACACACACCGGGCCAGTGTCTCTGCACGCTGTCCTCCTTCAGCCTGCAGCTCCTGCTTCTCTGGGCTCCTGGGCTCCACCGGTCCGGACTGCATCCCCAGCTCACTCATTTCTCTGTGAATGCCCACACCTTTTGTAGCTGAACACACTGTCAAGTGGAGTCAGGTGTGAATGGTCAATTAGAAATGCTTGACTCTGCCTGACTATATTAGTGGTACAGTGGTTTCTTAAAATAGGTTTCCCTTACTTTCCCCATGTTATTCCTATGGGTAATCTTTATCGATCTTAGTGGCCTCCTCCTCGTCTCAGTGTTATGTGGAAATGTGGAGGGGGAGTTAAAATGTGGCTGTGGATTGGATTCGTTTATTAAAACAATGACAGGTGACTGACAGGGGATATAGGAAAGCCCTGTAGCTTTGTTTGAAGGACTAGTTTTCCCACTCGGTAGGTCACGTTGTATTCCTGACCTAGTAGCATACATATGTGGGACTTGATAATATTCCCGGTGGCCTAGAGTGGGGAGATAAAGGTATAATTACCTTAAGGCCATGTCTTTGTCTTACTTGTCTCCTGTTCTCCCTTGGGTTGAGTTTAGGGAGGTCTTGGTCCGGGATGATGGAACCAACATAACCCACAAAAGTTCTGGGATTTCCACTGCTTCCCTTGTCATCTCGTTGGGAGATGACAAAGGATGTTGCATCTTGACTAGGGTATCACCATGAGAACAACCCCGGGCTTCCCTACCCAGGTGATCCTCCCTCACTCGTCCACCCCCAGGGTTGGGATCCAAAAGTGACAGCCCTCCCATGGCCACCTGAATAGAGGATTCTCAGAATCTACATGAGCGAATACACCTAGGTTTCTCACACAACTCAAATGTCTTCAACAGTAACCAGAAAGGTATGTTGACAAATTCATTAGAGCAAAAATGATTTTACTTGTTATACAGCACTTAATTCTAGTTTCTTTCTGCATTGAAGTGCTTTAATAATAGGTGTTATTTTTACACAACTTAATTGCAATCAATTTGTTAACCTCAGAAAGATGATTGGCTGAGTTAGCGCGGCTGTATAGAGCAGGCGGAACTTAGATGTCTGGTACAAGTGCTTAACTTGCAAAGCTATGCTACATCTCTGTGATAACGTGGTCGGGACCAGAAACCTTGCCACCATCAAGTCACTAATTTCACTTTTATTCTCCTCATTGTGATAGGTGTGGAACGAGCCTCTCCCTTTCCCAGTATATCCAGAACAGTATGATCTGTTCGAGGACAGATGAGATTTTATCATCATATTTAGAGATTTTAAATTGGAAAATATGCATGATAGTAGCATTCAAAAATTGCATTTATCTCAGCATCGCCCCTCAACAATCATGGTCTTCTACATTAACTATGTCTGAATTCCCTTTCTCATTATGGATTGGCAATGCTGATAGCAGTGTTCTATTTAGAAATATTCTTCACTTATCAGCGCATTCATGGATTTTTTCAAGTTATATTCTCACTCTGCTCATGCTTTAGTTAAAGCATATCTCGCCTCAAGCTCTTTGAGTTCCTGTTCAGACTTATTCAAATACCACCGGAGAGGCTTTACAACCTGCTCTGTATTAATGCACGCCCTTTGGGCATAAACAATGCTTCCCACACCATGACAGCCCACACTTATATTATAATATCGACCAATATCCTCTCTAGGCGAGTTTATTTTAGCAGGAAAGGTCTTACATCAAATACTTCTCAAATCACCTTGAAGCACTGCCTGTGGAATCCCTGAATGGGGTGAACTGTGCCATGGCAAGGGCATTGCCTGATGGCAAATGGATACAATATCACATGTGCCACTGAGGCTTAATGTAGGCCTACCAATAAAAATGAACTGTATCGAAGATGGTACACCTGGTGCCCATGAATAAAAAAGTATAGTCCCTTTCACCATAGTTATGAGATTATGAATGAAGGGTTATATCATTTTTTCACTTGGAACTAGAGGGAATGGAGCATTTGTCTAGTCTAGTCTGCCTAGTTCGGACCCCCAGTTGGTAGGTAAAGCTCCCTCCAAATTAGATTGTAACTGAGAAGCTGATGTGCATGAACTAGAATCCATTTAAAGAAGCCCTGAGAGTCACAATCCGGGGAATGTATTTCAAACTGGAGAATCACATAACCCCCAATTTAATTATCAAGAGCATGGGTAGCATAGCTCAGTGGAAACGCGCTCGTCTTAGAAGCAAGACGACACAGAACAACACAGGTTTGAATCCCGGGTCTGCACTTAGAAACCTCTTCAGTATTAAGCACGTTATAAATAACTAATTATAACAATAATAATAACAGACTAGAATTTGGTATCCTGACTGTCCAAGGTAGTTTGAACATAATTATCAAGAGTGTGGGAGCCCCTCTACTAAGATCAAACGTGGCTTAGATAACCTGTTCTACGGATTTGTTATCCCTTACTAAGGTCTACTACCACGTTTTAGCTCACTGCACCCTTCACAGAGGAGAAATATCCATTTGCATGTTTCAGCCTTAGCTGGGTCCCGCCCACAAGCCAGTCCAGTACTGACATGCTAGGCAATTCTCCTCTGGTAAGAGTACCATCAGCAACCCCAGACATGTTTCAACCTTGTTGGGCCTCCTCCGTGAGGTGAAGCTGGCCCTTTCAAAGGGACAGTGAGCAAGGGGTACACGTTTCGATTACCTTTGGTCACTTAGGGTGAAACCCCATATTTACAACATTAACTCAGAAGTGCCTACATCCACGTTTCAGATCATTGCAACCATCACATAAGAGAAGTAATAATATTTTTATCAGTCTAGTCCCGCCCACAAGAGCAGTTCAGCATCGAAATGATAGGCAACTCTCCTATGACCCAGAGTACCATAGCAGCACCAGACACGTGATTCCGCCTTGTTAGGGCTCCTCAGTGAGATGAAGCTGAGCCTCTCTACTGCACAGTGAGCAATGGGTCCACATCTGAATTACCCTTGGTGAAATGTGAGAGCCCCTCTACTGAGAATGAACATAGTTCTAATAAGCTATTCTATGGGATTTCTTCCACTGAAAAGGATATACAACCGTGCTTTAGCTCACTGCACCCTTCAGAGAAGAGAAATATCAATTTGCATATTAGTCTGGTCCCACTCAAAAGGGCAGCCCAGCACCGAAATGCTAGGCAATTCTCCTCTGAATAAGGGTACCATCAGCAACCCCAGACACATGTTTTGGCCAGAAGTTTGAAATCTCTTAGATCCTCCTCTCTTTTCATGTGTCATGTGTAGAGCCTCAGTTACCTCTTTCGGAATGGATAGTTTCATGCTTGAGATTTTAGAAGTAAATGAGTTTTTCGGACAAAAAATGGAAATGGCTACTCAATTTAGAAGAAAGCCAGAAATCTCCTGAAACCTGCGTTTCCAAGATTCTGAACAAAATGAAGGCATACAAGCAATTGGTAAAAGTCCTAATCTGGACACAGAGAGTGGAGGGGGGGAGGGGGCATTATTTGGGAGATGGCCAAGGAAAATAAAAATGCCACCAGCATCTCTTGAAGCTCCAAAACCGGAAGTTGTATTTCAAACACAGTGCAGGTTGTCTTCTGGGATTTTATTTTCTGGATGTTCTGTCATGTGTTTGGCTATTTCTGGGGTAGACATACGTTTTGAGACCTCAACATTTGGTCCGTAAAAAGGGGTATATTTACAGCCAACTGTTTGATTAGAATTGTGTACAGCATACATGTGACACTTGATACGCATACGCTCACATATAGATTGGCCAGTGCGAATTTAAAACAGTAGAGTTTATATAGATTGTAATGTACTAAGCATATGCATTCACATCTATCATTACTACATTTCCAACAAAAAAACACAAATAGCTATGAACTCAATTAAGGACTTAGCAAAAGCTTGTTTATTACGAATATGAGTTAGATACATGTATTACGGTTTGATCTACGGGGAACGTCCTAACATGCAAATAAAAGCCTTTTTTTTTTGTTTCAGTAGCTGAAAGGTCCAAAGGGTTATTTTGCAATTTTGCTGTCGCACAGTCAGGAAAACCCCAGATTGAGTAAAGTCACTTCTCTGATCTCATGGACCAATAAGGCCAACCAAGATGGAACATATGACAAGGATCTAGATAGATAAAGAGAAGGATAAGGTTCCAAATAATACAGACATTTTTTATCAGCTAAGATAGCTAACAGGAGACAGGACACTGGAAGAAATGTCAAGTGTCCAATGGGGTAATATAAGGCCAATTAGGACACGATTAATGTACAATGTTCATTGGATAAGATAACTGACAGGAAACAGGACATCGGACCAACATCAGGACTCTGATGAGGTAATATTAAGTTCCAGTTATGTAGAGACATGTTTAAAAAACAAAACTGGCCATTAGGTAAACTAGATATGGCAAACTACATCTTTGATCGATAAAGAAATGTAAGCCTCAGCAATTGGCACTGGATATAACATTTAATGAGCTCCAAAAATAGTATGTAAAGGGGATACAAGATCAGGTTAGCAGAGCATCCTAAGAGGAACCCAAGAAGGACAAGGTGCTAACTAACAGCCTGCCAGGCATGCAGAGCAGGGATAAAATTGCATTCAATGGAAAGCATTTTTAGAGATCCTCGTGAGAATGCAAGGGAGCATTGTTAGCATTTTTAGAGATCCTCGTGAGAATGCAAGGGAACATTGTTAGCATTTTTAGAGATCCTCGTGAAAATGCAAGGGAACATTGTTACCATTTTTAGAGATCCTCGTGAGAATGCAAGGGAGCCTAGATAGCATTTTAAGAATTTCTATTTGTAATTAGACAATCGACTAAGTGTAGCGATAGGACTAATGCCAAGTATGTTGGTTTTAGATCCCACAAAATTACATCACAGGCATATAAAGATATACAATTGATTTTCGGGTCTGGGAAACTCTCTACCAGCGCAAACACAGCCCATTGATGTGTTCTTGGGTGGATTGCCCTCTGGGAGAGTCTCAGCCAAGTCTTTAGCTCACTGCTCTTTTCACAGAGAAGAAATGTCCCCGCATATCAGTCTTCGTCCTGCCCAGGGGCAGTCCAGCACTGAAATGCTAGGCAATTCTCCTCTGAACAAGAGTACCACAGCAACCCCATACACGTGTTTCAGCCTAGTTGGCCATCATCAGTGAGGTGAAGCTGTGCCTCTTTAAGAGCAGTGAGCAAGGGGTCCACATCTGGATTCCCCTGGAAACATAGGGTGAGACCCAAAGTTACTTGGTATGCAAAACAGAGGGGGATCTGGGAAACTCTCTACCAGCACAAACACAGCCCATTGACTTGTTCTTGGGTGGATGGCCTCTGGGAGAGTCTCAGCCAAGTCTTTAGCTCACTGCTCTTTTCACAGAGAAGTAATGTCCCCGCATATCAGTCTTTGTCCTGCCCAGGGGCAGTCCAGCACTGAAATGCTAGGCAATTCTCCTCTGAGCAAGAGTACCACAGCAACCCCATACACGTGTTTGAGCCTAGTTGGTCATCATCAGTGAGGTGAAGCTGTGCCTCTCTAAGAGCAATGAGCAAGGGGTCCACGTCTGGATTCCCCTGGAAACATAGGGTGAGACCCAAAGTTACTTGGTATGCAAAATAGAGGGGGGTCTGAGAAACTCTCTACCAGCACAAACACAGCCCATGGACCCATTGACGTGTTCTTGGGTGGATGGCCCCTGTGAGAGTCTCAGCCAAGTCTTTAGCTCACTGCTCTTTTCAAAGAGAAGAAATGTCCCCACATATCAGTGTTTGTCCTGCCCAGGGGCAGTTCAGCACCAAAATGCTAGGCAATTCTCCTCTGAACAAGACTACAGAGCAACCCCATACACGTGTTTCAGCCTATTTGGGCATAATCAGTGAGGTGAAGCTGTGCCTCTCTAAGAGCAGTGAGCAAGGGGTCCACGTCTGGATTCCCCTGTTAACTTAGGGTGAGACCCAAACTTACTTGGTATGCAAAACAGGGGGGGGATCTGGGAAACTCTCTACCAGCACAAACACTGACTTGTTCTTGGGTGGATGGCCCCTGGGAGAGTCTCAGCCAAGTCTTTAGCTCACTGCTCTTTTACCAGAGAAGAAATTTCCCCGCATATCAGTCTTTGTCCTGCCCAGGGGCAGTCCAGCACCAAAATGCTAGGCAATTCTCCTCTGAACAAGAGTACCACAGCAATCCCATACACGTGTTTCAGCCTAGTTGGGCATCATCATTGAGGTGAAACTGTGCCTCTCTAAGAGCAGTGAGCAAGGGGTCCACGTCTGGATTCCCCTGGTAACTTAGGGTGAGACCCAAAGGTACTTGGTATGCAAAACAGAGGGGGATCTGGGAAACTCTCTACCAGCACGAACACAATCCATTGACTTGTTCTTGGGTGGATGGCCCCTGGGAGAGTCTCAGCCAAGTCTTTAGCTCACTGCTCTTTTCACAGAGAAGACATTTCCCCGCATATCAGTCTTTGTGCTGCCCAGGGGCAGTCCAGAACCGAAATGCTAGGCAATTCTCTGCTGAACAAGAGTACCACAGCAGCCCCATACACGTGTTTGAGCCTAGTTGGGCATCGTCAGTGAGGTGAAGCTGTGCCTCTCTAATAGCAGTGAGCAAGGTGTCCACGTCTGGATTCCCCTGGTAACTTAGGGTGAGACCCAAAGTTACTTGGTATGCAAAATAGAGGGGGGTCTGAGAAACTCTCTACCAGGACAAACACAGCCCATTGACTTGTTCTTGGGTGGATGGCCCCTGGGAGAGTCTCAGCCAAGTCTTTAGCTCACTGCTCTTTTCACAGAGAAGTAATGTCCCCGCATATCAGTCTTTGTCCTGCCCAGGGGCAGTCCAGCACTGAAATGCTGGGCAATTCTCCTCTGAGCAAGAGTACCACAGCAACCCCATACACGTGTTTCAGCCTAGTTGGCCATCATCAGTGAGGTGAAGCTGTGCCTCTCTAAGAGCAGTGAGCAAGGGGTCCACGTCTGGATTCCCCTGGTAACTTAGGGTGAGACCCAAAGGTACTTGGTATGCAAATCAGAGGGGGATCTGGGAAACTCTCTACCAGCACAAACACAATCCATTGACTTGTTCTTGGGTGGATGGCCCCTGGGAGAGTCTCAGCCAAGTCTTTAGCTCATTGCTCTTTTCACAGAGAAGACATTTCCCCGCATATCAGTCTTTGTCCTGCCCAGGGGCAGTCCAGAACCGAAATGCTAGGCAATTCTCTGCTGAACAAGAGTACCACAGCAGCCCCATACACGTGTTTGAGCCTAGTTGGGCATCATCAGTGAGGTGAAGCTGTGCCTCTCTAATAGCAGTGAGCAAGGTGTCCACTTCTGGATTCCCCTGGTAACTTAGGGTGAGACCCAAAGTTACTTGGTATGTAAAATAGAGGGGGGTCTGAGAAACTCTCTACCAGCACAAACACAGCCCATTGACTTGTTCTTGGGTGGATGGCCCCTGGGAGAGTCTCAGCCAAGTCTTTAGCTCACTGCTCTTTTCACAGAGAAGTAATGTCCCCGCATATCAGTCTTTGTCCTGCCCAGGGGAAGTCCAGCACTGAAATGCTAGGCAATTCTCCTCTGAGCAAGAGTACCACAGCAACCCCATACACGTGTTTCAGCCTAGTTGGCCATCATCAGTGAGGTGAAGCTGTGCCTCTCTAAGAGCAGTGAGCAAGGGGTCCACGTCTGGATTCCCCTGGAAACTTAGGGTGAGACCCAAAGTTACTTGGTATGCAAAACAGAGGGGGGTCTGGGAAACTCTCTACCAGCACGAACACAGCCCATGGACCCATTGACGTGTTCTTGGGTGGATGGCCCCTGGGAGAGTCTCAGCCAAGTCTTTAGCTCACTGCTCTTTTCACAGAGAAGAAATGTCCCCACATATCAGTGTTTGTCCTGCCGAGGGGCAGTCCAGCACCAAAATGCTAGGCAATTCACCTCTGAACAAGACTACACAGCAACCCCATACACGTGTTTCAGCCTATTTGGGCATAATCAGCAAGGTGAAGCTGTGCCTCTCTAAGAGCAGTGAGCAAGTGGTCCACGTCTGGATTCCCCTGTTAACTTAGGGTGAGACCCAAACTTACTTGGTATGCAAAACAGAGGGGGATCTGGGAAACTCTCTACCAGCACAAACACTGACTTGTTCTTGGGTGGATGGCCCCTGGGAGAGTCTCAGACAAGTCTTTAGCTCACTGCTCTTTTACCAGAGAAGAAATGTCCCCGCATCTCAGTTTTTGTCCTGCCCAGGGGCAGTCCAGCACCGAAATGCTAGGCAATTCTCCTCTGAACAAGAGTACCACAGCAACCCCATACACATGTTTCAGCCTAGTTGGGCATCATCATTGAGGTGAAGCTGTGCCTCTCTAAGAGCAGTGAGCAAGGGGTCCACGTCTGGATTCCCCTGGTAACTTAGGGTGAGACCCAAAGGTACTTGGTATGCAAAACAGAGGGGGATATGGCAAACTCTCTACCAGCACGAACACAGCCCATTGACTTCTTCTTGGGTGGATGGCCCCTGGGAGAGTCTCAGCCAAGTCTTTAGCTCACTGCTCTTTTCACAGAGAAGACATTTCCCCACATATCAGTCTTTGTCCTGCCCAGGGGCAGTCCAACACCGAAATGCTAGGCAATTCTCTGCTGAACAAGAGTACCACAGCAGCCCCATACACGTGTTTGAGCCTAGTTGGTCATCATCAGTGAGGTGAAGCTGTGCCTCTCTAAGAGCAGTGAGCAAGGGGTCCACGTCTGGATTCCCCTGGTAATTTAGGGTGAGACCCAAAGTTACTTGGTATGCAAAATAGAGGGGGGTCTGAGAAACTCTCTACCAGCACAAACACAGCCCATTGACTTGTTCTTGGGTGGATGGCCCCTGGGAGAGTCTCAGCCAAGTCTTTAGCTCACTGCTCTTTTCACAGAGAAGAAATGTCCCCGCATATGTCTTTGTCCTGCCCAGGGGCAGTCCAGCACCAAAATGCTAGGCAATTCTCCTCTGAACAAGAATAACACAGCAACCCCATACACGTATTTCAGCCTAGTTGGACATCATCAGTGAGGTGAAGCTGTTCCTCTTTAAGAGCAGTGAGCAAGGGGTCCACATCTGGATTCCCCTGGTAATTTATGGTGAGACCCAAAGTTACTTGGTATGCAAAATAGAGGGGGGTCTGAGAAACTCTCTACCAGCACAAACACAGCCCATTGACTTGTTCTTGGATGGATGGCCCCTGGGAGAGTCTCAGCCAAGTCTTTAGCTCACTGCTCTTTTCACAGAGAAGAACTGTCCCTGCATATCAGTCTTTGTCCTGCCCAGGGGCAGTCCAGCACCAAAATGCTAGGCAGTTCTCCTCTGAACAAGAATAACACAGCAACCCCATACACGTATTTCAGCCTAGTTGGACATCATCAGTGAGGTGAAACTGTTCCTCTCTAAGAGCAGTGAGCAAGGGGTCCACCTCTGGATTCCCCTGGTAACTTAGGGTGAGACCCAAAGTTACTTGGTATGCAAAACAGAGTGGGGTCTGGGAAACTCTCTACCAGCACGAAAACAGCCCATTGACTTGTTCTTGGGTGGATGGCACCTGGGAGAGTCTCAGCCAAGTCTTTAACTCACTGCTCTTTTCACAGAGACGACATTTCCCCGCATATCAGTCTTTGTCCTGCCCAGGGGCAGTCCAGCACTGAAATGCTAGGCAATGCTCCTCTGAACAAGAGTACCACAGCAACCCCATACACGTGTTTCAGCCTAGTTGGGCATCATCAGTGAGGTGAAGCTGTGCCTCTCTAAGAGCAGTGAGCAAGGGGTCCACGTCTAGATTCCCCTGGAAATTTAGGGTGAGGCCCAAAGTTACTTGGTATGCAAAACAGAGGGGGGTCTGGGAAACTCTCTACCAGCATGAACAAAGCCCATTGATTTGTTCTTGGGTGGATGGCCCCTGGGAGAGTCTCAGCCAAGTCTTTAGCTCACTTCTCTTTTCACAGAGAAGAAATGTCCCAGCATATCAGTCTTTGTCCTGCCCAGGGGCAGTCCAGCACCGAATTGATAGGCAATTCTCCTCTGAACAAGAGTACCACAGCAACCCCATACACGTGTTTCAGCCTAGTTGGGCATCATCAGTGAGGTGAAGCTGTGCCTCTCTAAGTGCCGTGAGCAAGGGGTGCACATCTGAATTCCCCTGGTAACTTAGGGTGAGACCCAAAGTTACTTGATATGCAAAACAGAGGGTGATCTGGGAAACTCTCTACCAGCACGAACACAGCCCATTGACTTGTTCTTGGGTGGATGGCCCCTGGGAGAGTCTAAGCCAAGTCTTTAGCTCACTGCTCTTTTCACAGAGAAGAAATGTCCCCACAGATCAGTCTTTGTCCTGCCCAGGGGCAGCCCAGCACCGAAATGCTAGGCAATTCTCCTCTGAACAAAAGTACCACAGCAGCCCCATACACGTGTTTCAGCCTAGTTGGGCATCATCAATGAGGTGAAGCTGTGCCTCTCTAAGAGCAGTGAGCAAGGGGTCCATGTCTGGATTCCCCTGGTAACTTAGGGTGAGACCCAAAGTTACTTGGTATGCAAAACAGAGGGGGGTCTGAGAAACTCTCTACCAGCACGAACACAGCCCATTTACTTGTTCTTGGGTGGATGGCCCCTGGGAGAGTCTCAGCCTGTATTTAGCTCGCTGCTCTTTTCACAGAGAAGAAATGTCCCCGCATATCAGTCTTTGTCCTGCCCAGGGGCAGACCAGCACCGAAATGCTAGGAAATTCTCCTCTGAACAAGAGTACCACAGCCACCCCATACACGTGTTTCAGCCTAGTTGGGCATCATCAGTGAGGTGAAGCTGTGCCTCTCTAAGAGCAATGAGCAAGGGGTCCACATCTGGATTCCCCTGGTAACTTAGGGTGAGACCCAAAGTTACTTGGTATGCAAAACAGGGGGGAGGGACTGAGAAACTCTCTACCAGCACGAACACTGCCCATTGACTTGTTCTTGGGTGGCTGGCTCCTGGGAGAGTCTCAGCCAAGTCTTTAGCTCACTGCTCTTTTCACAGAGAAGAAATGTCCCCGCATATCAGTCTTCATCCTGCCCAGGGGTAGTCCAGCACTGAAATGCTAGACAATTCTCCTCTGAACAAGAGTACCACAGCAACCCCAAACACGTGTTTCAGCCTAGTTGGGCATCATCAGTGAGTTGAAGCTGTGCCTCTCTAAGAGCAGTGAGCAAGGGGTCCATGTCTGGACTTCGATGCTGGACTTCCCCTGGGCAGGACAAAGACTGAAATGCAAGGGAAAATGTCTTATCTGTGAAAAGAACAGCGAGCTAAAGACTTGGTTGAGACTCCCCCAGGGGCCATCAACCCAAGAACATGTCAATGGGCTGTGTTCGTGCTGGTAGAGAGCTTCCCAGACCCCCCCTTGTTTTGCATAAATTAACTTTGGGTCTAACCCTAAGTTACCAGGGCAATCCAGACATGGACCCCTTGATCACTGCTCTTAGAGAGGCACAGCTTCACCATGATGCTTTGCAAAGTCAGAGAATCATGGTGATTTCTCCATCCTCCCTTGTCTCCCACTCCAATATTAGTTGGCAATAGACCTCTTTTCAGACTTCGAAGACACAAGCACAACATATCAACCTCAGAATACTCCACTGGCTCCCAATCAAACAGGGGATTCACTTCAAAACAATGTGCTTTGCCCACCGTGCCAGCCATGGCAAAGGCCCAAAATCCAGTGCATGAAAATTCATTCATTTCAAACCATTGAGAATGAGTGGTTCCAGCACCATGGCCAGAGTAATGGTGCCAAGCTATATGTGACAGATGATCTTCCTTCTTCTTCCTCCCAACCAAATAGTAGAATTCCATGCCCATATGCCTGCTCCCAGGGGAAAATGTCTTGGCTGTCAAAAAATCCCTAGAAATCTGGCTCATCAATTAATTAACACCAGCGCGAAAAAACTGCGCACAATCATCGCTGCCATCTATCCGAAAGAACTTTCTCCGCATAAACTACATGAGCATGCCACAAATCTATGCACCACTCGGCAGCCAAGGACTGTAGGAGCTCAGATTCTACCAGGTCGGTTTCCCTGTAACCCTTGCATTGGGCGGGTTGCACATTCTCACGATTGTGCGACTCACAAACACACATGGAGTCAGCCCAGGAGTGAAGGAGATCGCACTGACTATGGTCAGGGAAACAGCATCCCCATCATTAATGAGGATGATAATCAAACAATACATCACTGGGACACACCGGGACAACAGTCCTGAAGCACAATCCTCCATCTTGTTAAACCGTACCTTCTCCCCCTGCAGCCACCTGTCATGTTCATATCACTCTACCATACGCTATTCGTACAATCACCCATCTCCCACATCAGCAGCTGCCTACAAACACAGCAAGCTACCTGTCTATTTTAGTTTGAAGTCCTCCTTAGCGGTATCCCAATGGAATGCCACTGGAAGTAACTGCTCCAAACCCTCAATCTGGTGCGGAGTAAATACTGTTTATGCCGAACTTATAATCACCCCTTAAGTCTAAAAAGTTGAAGAAGTCCACGGAAAGGCACAGTTGAACAAAATTGTCACTTGATGCTAAACTGAACTTGCCAGCTTAGAAATTGAAAAAGTTGTAAGGGGTCATTGGGAAGTGGGTGGTAATGGCAAATCTGGAGTTAATTGACAAATACTGTTGGTTCTACTTGCCAATTCAAGATGGGGAGGTATACTTACCTCCAGTGGAATCTGATGGGAATACCGCCAGAGGTAGATGTTTATTTCGAAATTCTGCCTATTTTTACCTCGATCTCAAAGGTGAGGGTCCAAATTGACCAAAAATATATTATTGTCTATATTATTGTATAGGAGGAAAGCTCAGTTGAAGAGGTGTGCATCTCTCATGCCTCCCCTACCACCTTCATCATGTAAAAAGGTCTGTATTGACCCTTTTCTGCGTTAATAACAAATGCACAGTACTGATATGACCCAGTGGTACTGATATGACCCAGTGGTACATTATCAATTTCCACCTCCATATTGACACGGAAATGTACACAAAAACATTACAGAAAAATAAATTCAGCTGTTGCCGCTAGCGGAAGTGGTATTTCTGGAATACTGATGTTTGTATTCCAGAAATACCACCTCCATCACTCTAGACACGGATAGGGCAGACTTGCAGGCATATCATCTGCCATTAGTATATGTGTAAAAAAGGATGCCCAGCTCGTAATGTACCCCCTAAGTATTCATGAGATTTCTACAATGTCTTAATTTGATTAGGTTACCTTCACTTTGTTTACGTGTTTTATCACTACAGTTAGGAAGTTTACAAAATATATATATTATTAAGACAAGACACTTTTTAGAGAAGGAAACAACAAACTAAGCACATTTCTATATGCTAATATATTGTAATTAATAGTTAGAAAATGTGGGCCTGATTATAAGTTTGATAGTATCTTGGGGGTAAATCTGCAGAGATACCACCAAACGAAATTACCATTACCGCTGCTTGGTCCAGTGGATTTAGTGCCGGATGACAGTGGCAGTGGAGGAGTTAGGCCCCATTTATTGGGAGTCCAAAGGACTGCAAGGGGCATTTCGGTGGAAGTACTGCAGCATTAATTCTGCCGAGGGTAATTCCACTGAAATCAGGCAGAAAGTTTGGCAGATTTACCTCCAGCTCATAACCTTCTGTCCAACACATGGCCGGTGCGATAATGCAGCAGTATACAGTAATACCACTGCATTTAACCTGCACAGCCCTACTCGTAATGAGGCCCGATCTTCTGTCTAACTATTGTGTCAATAAGACCCGAGGCGTCGGGCCAATACCGCCCCAGGTAATGCCCACGGGGCCTTAGTCACTAGCCCTCTAGCGTAGTGAGGGCCTTAACGAAGCCCCGGGGGAATTACCGTGGGTGGTATTGGCCTGCCGCCTTGGGTCTTATTGCCATTAGTACCCCGGCCCATTAGACCGGGGTACTAATTTAATTTTTTTCTGTTTGGAAATGCTGCGTTTCAAAACAGAAAAAAAATAAAAAGTGAAATAAATGGCCGCCAGGAAAGGGAAAACATAGTCCATTTTCCCTTTCCATGGCGGCCATCGGGAGTGGACGCGTTGGGAACAAAACTGTTTCCAGCACGTTCGCTCCCAAGAAAAGAAGAAAAAAGAAGGTAAGTGGGGTTGGGACGGGGGAAGGGAAAAAAAAGAGAAAAAAGTACCGCGGCTCTGGTAGGGGACGATGGAAGCCTCCAGCCGTGTGGAGGCTCAGAGCGGGGATGGCCCCGCTCCGAGTCTCCACACGCCTGGAGGCTTCCAACGTCCTCCGCCGGAGACCAAGGGATAGAAGGTAAGTGGGGAGGGCAGGGAGGTGGGAGGAGGGAGGGAAAAAAAAGTCTTACCTGAGTCCCCGGCAGGGGACAAAGGCAGCCTCCAGCCATGGGGAGGCTCGGAGCGGGGATTGCCCGTTTCGAGCCTCCTCATTGGCTGAGGGGCTGCCACGCCCCTCGCCGGGAACAGAGCACCTGGCACGCACGGAGTACACGGGAATACCGTGTGGTATGGCTTGGAAAAGAGCCAATCCTCACGTTGGATTCCCGATGCGCCGCACGTGCCAGGTACTAATGTGTGAAATTGCCCTCTTTAGCAGTACTCCACTACATTAATTCCCAAACCTTCAGGAGTGAACAAAATGAATGAAGTGCCGTCTAGAAGTGCTGAGAAGTGCTGAGAAACGGTCCTAGAAGACCTGTTCTCCTTTAGAAGGGTTATTTTTCATACCAGCAGATACTGCTTACAAAGGAAGCCATTGGCATTGATAGAAAACAAGACCAAATCCTGAGTGGTCTGTGATGTCACTCAGAAATCCCAGGAGGAATGTTCCTTAGTAGCTACCCTCCTTTCATTTTATGTTGTGTATGGCCCACTTTGCATTCATTTTCTTCCCCTCTGTCCCGAGCTAGAAAGACATACTTGTCAACAAGTGTCATCCAGCCCACTGGCGACTCCATTCCCTTGAGCACCTCCACCCACCTATCACCCAGGAGCAATACTTATTATGTGTCCTGCTCCTTCGTCCACCTCCCTCATGTGTCCTCTCGTCCCTCTACCTCATCCACCACCTTCCACAAACACGTGTATACACCTGCTACCGTGCCCCTCCAACCCCCCAGATGCATTTTGGTATTCCACCCCCTCCTTCTGAGTAAGAAAAGAAATACCTGGCCTCCTGCTACTCGCCACCTCTCTACTTTCTGCTGCGAGATGCGAGCGTGGAAGCGTCACATCTGACAGTGTGACAGAGCTGTGTCTCTTGCACTGAGAGAGGCAAAGCAGCCCCTTGCAGCATGGGGACCACATCTTTATTAATCTGTTAAATGCGTCCAGAGCTTTCCTTGTGACAGAACTGCAGTTTGCTTTGCCTGCTTCCTTTGCTTTTCTCATGTCGCAGTGGACATGGGTAGCAGAGGAAAATGATGTACTTGTTTGCCATGCTATCATGCCATCTTATTATGAAAGCAAAATCCTCTGACGTGACATTGCAGCACGCGGATACAGCTTTTTGATACAGAAATTGTTGCTAATGGTTGAAGTAATACATAATAACATTATCTCTGGCTACCATGGTGTGCTCTAGCACTTTGAAGCGTTTTTTGAGCTTGATGGAATTACAATATTGATCGCAGGTCAAATAATCGGACAGACTCAAAGAATATGGCAAAGTACTACTTTATTATCAATTGAATAAAGCAGAGTCAACTGGCAGACATTGGGCTGATGTATGCACACTCACAAACAAGCTTGGTTGCATAGTGGTCTTATATCCCAATATGCATCATCTATGACATTATTCTATGTGGCAAAATACAAAACTATCAAGGGAATGGATTAGTGAAGGGAACATATCATTGACTACACCTTATCTGTAGGGCACACCTTGAACTGCCTCTAAATACGTATAGTACCGATTATAGTGGACATAACAACAGTGGATTGGCTTCTGCAACGTTTTGTGACTGATTGGTTGGCATACTATACCAACCTTGGACTTTTGAATCCCATCACACTACTCCCCATTTCCCAATTAGTCCATCATCTCTCATCCGTAGGCTATCAGCCAAAGTCTTCAGTTTGTAGTTCGACCATGTGCCTGCTCATTGTTTAGGGACATTCAAGGGAGTGTGAGCACACCACTACCTTAGCTTAATAAATACCATTTGTTTTTGACTTCTGAGCCACATATAAAGAGTCCACACATTTGTCCATTTCAGACTTTCATTTAGTGCTATTATATGATATGATAGGTTATTTATAATGCGCTTCATACCCAAAGTGAGCGTGTTGCCCCTGAGCTATCCTCCCGAGATTATTTGATTCAATTCTGCAGGGTGCTGTTGCTCCTCTTGGCCTCTAGAGACTTGCTCACTCTATCTCATGTGAACTTTGTATGTTTTTTAATTGACCATCAGTTTGGCTCTCATAGACGTTTTCGTCTTCTTCCAACTATGAAGAATGTCCCACATTCAGAGCTTATCCATGTACTCGCTTTGTGCTCTTTGCTTAGCCTTTGAAAATAGCATCGTTAACTTGGAGCAAACCTCGACTCATTGTCGGCTCTGCACACAAAGCTGTTTTCCAGCGTCTCCTGATTCTTACAGCCTCGGCCTGTCTCTGAAGTAGCTTGGTTAAGTACAATGTGAGCCAGCGTCCATTTTCCTACTATCTTTATGACATCACCTTGTCTTCATCAGATTTTACTTTAACGTCCGTCCCTAATATTCAATAATGCAGTCTGACATCTTGGCAGGCAACATCCTTCCATGTATCATTCTTCCATGCAACATCCTTCCACACTTTCAGTGCTAGGGTACGTTCTGTATGGCTGTCTGAGTGCATTCCGTCTTTCATACACTCGATGCTGTATAGGAGTGGTGGAGGGGGTTCCATTTATGGCTTTTCTATGACTGTTCCAATCTGACCGTGGGGAGGGGGTGGGAACTGGCAAGATAGTGTCTACCTGTTCCTCTACAATAGTCTCCAGTGGTTTTGTGAGGAAAGGAAGGTGACAATAGATGGATGTGGGGGAGCATGGCAGGACACCTGGTATTTATTTCCAGTTGAGGTTGTCTATGAATCCCTCATGACTGTAAGATGCACCCCTTGTGCTGTTGGGCCATGGGGCAGTGCAGAGGTCAAAGAAGCAATGTCGAGGGGTGATGCACAATATAACATTGTTAACAATGGAGAATATTCCACTTTCCACATCTTAGAAACATCAATATTTGCCCTCGTCTCTACTCTTTCTCCCCTTAGCAAAACTCTTAATTTAGCAATCCACCTCTCAACACTCCTCGCCCATCTGTTATGTTTTAACCCTGCTGGGCGGCCTTCAGAAAATAACTTCCTTAAGAAAGGTGGCACTTGCAAGGCTGGGAAAGAAACTGGGAGAAGAGGAGGGGCAAAGAGGGGAAGCAGCAGTTATAAATTGGGAAGGAATAAAGGAGAGGAGTGGCCTGGATCTTCCCTGAATGGCTCCCTGCTACAATTATACCCACTCAGTCCTACTCTTTCTTGGAATGCCTCGTCTGTAAGCTTGGTGTCTCTCCAATCCTCTCGCTGACTCTTGCCACCATCTACAGGGCCCCTGATCTGGTCTCCCCTTCGTTTTGGAATCCACTTCCAAGCTTCTCTTCCTCACACATTTCAATATTCACCTTGACTCTCCTGATGCAGCCTCTGTGACTCTCTTTCCCTCACCATTCTTCCTTCTAGTCCAACGCCACTCAAACGGACAAACCATGTATGCTCGCATCTCAGCAGACATCTCCATCTCCAACCCTCCGAGTACTCCTCTCTCCTGGTCTCACCATTCTCTCCTATCCTCACACATGGATCTCTTGTGTTCTCTGGCTAAGCCTCTGCATGCACGGCCAGTCTCCTCTGTCATTTGACCGATGAAGCGAGTGTCAGTTGCTGCCTTTGACGCCACTTTCATTACTCCTCCCACTTCGGCCACTGACTGTCACCCTGACAGAGCCCTTGCTAACCTTCACCTCTCCATCTCCAACACTCTGGACATCCTTCCGCTTGTCATGAGGATCCACATGAAGCCTGCCTCCAAGCACAACTGTTTTAAGTGAAATAAAGGATTTGAAAAAACAAAATGACCGATTTAGAAAGACAGCTTTGAGCGGCCTTTCTAAATCGATCTGTCAGCCCCTGCAACACACATGAGTGCGCGCACAGGGGCTGACAGGCACGGTAAGACCCACAGGAGGAGTTGCAGGATTGCCAGGTGAGTGTGTCACTGTGTGTGTGTGTGTCTGTGTGTGTCTGTGTGTGTCTGTGTGTGTGTCTGTTTCTGTGTGCCTGTGAAAAGTAATGTTTGTGAAGGGGGAGGTGCAATGGGAAAGGAACAGGTGGCATGTTTTTGTCTGTATGTGGTGAGGGAGCAGGGGAACAAGGTGGAAAAGGGTGGTTGGGGCGGTGGAGTGAACCCTCCCAAATTGGAATAAAAACTGAAGGCATGTGCTTTTTTGGCTTTTTGAGGGCTGCACAAAATTGGCCAAAAAAAATTGGTCTTTTTTATGTGCGGTCTTCAAAAAGCGGAACATTCACATAGAACCAGTGCAACACTTGGTATGACTTTGACCTAGCCTTTCTGAAACGCAAATGCAGAATTGCTGAGAATAAGTGGCAGGGTTCGAGCACATCCTCTGACAGGCTGGCCTGCTGCCTGCTCCAAAGGCAATACAGACTCTCTGTCTGCTCAAAGAAGAAGTCCCATATCCAAGCCCACATCTCTGGAGCCATTAACAACACTCTCCTCTTTCTCGACCATAGCACCGGATGAGGTCTCTAGAGAAGTTCTCTCTAGGAAAGTCTCCTCCGGACAGGTGTTCCCCTGCTCCTCCAGAACTATCAAGGACAACATTGCCACCCTTGCTCCAGCCTTGGCTGACTTCTGCAATCACATCTTTGCCACTGGCTCCTTCCCGCTACACCTCAAGCACTACCTTGTGCAACCTCTCCTCAAAACATCTTCTTTTGACCCCCACTGCCCGGCTAACTACCGCCCTATCTCCATTATCACCTTCCTGGGCAAACTCTTGGAGAAGCTGGTCATCTCCCAGCTAAGTCTGTTGGTTGTCTCTATGAACATCAGTCTGGCTTCAGAGCAGCCAGAGGCACAGAAACTGCTCTTCTGAACACCTGTGAAGACTTGGTCTCAAATCTCGATTCCAACTCTCCTTCCGTTCTCATCCTTCTTGATCTTTCCTGTGCCTTTGATATGGTCAACCATGCCACCCTTATAAATTGGATCCATGATACCCTTGGCATCAGAGACCTGGCACTGAACTGGTTGACCTCATTCCTCTCTGACTGACCATCCAGGTTCAACTGGGCCCTTTTCTCTGCTCCATCACACTGTGAACTTGCTGCATTCCTCAAGGCTCTATCCTCTCACTGTGGCTCTTCAACATATACCTTGCCCTTCTGGCCCATTTGATCTCCGCCTCTCTTCTCACTTCCAGTGCTATGCGTACAACAGGCAGCTCTCCTTCCAGCTTCCCTCCTCTTCCTCCTCTTCCTCCTCTTCCTCCTCCCTCATCCCTGAATATCTGACTGCTATTCAGTCATGCTGTGCGGCCAGGAAAACTGAGATCCTTATCATTGAGACCCCAGCTCCCTCCTTCCCTAATACTCTCTGGCGACCTCCATTCGTCCCCTCCCCCCTTGCCTCTTGTGAGTCAAAAAGCCTTGGTGTTAACTTCGATTTCTCTCTCTCCTTCTCTCCTCACATCGTGGACCTCGCCAAGAAGTCCCACTTTCAATTACACCTTCTTAGAGGTATTCTCCCCTTCCTCACCTACCCCCAGAAACTCAACATCTCCAGAGCTCTGGTCCTCTCTAGGCTGAACTACTGCAACAGCTTCTTCCTAAATCCTCCCTTCACCCCATTAAACTAATCCAGAACATGACTGCAAGACTTATCCTTGGCCTCAAGCCGAGGGACTGCATTTCTCCAACCCTCAAATGTCTCCACTGGCTCCCGATTGTTGCGAGGATCAAATTCAAGACCCACTTACTCATCCACAAGACTTTCTAGAGCCTGTGATCCTGCTACATCCAACTCTCTCTCCCTAAATCCTCCCTGCTAGAGCCCTTAAGGCTTCTAGCTCTAACTCTCTGCAGGTCAGACGCTATTCCAAGCAGAGAGTGGGGGTAGATATCTGTCTTCTGCAGGAGCCCCCTCTGGAATTGCCTCCATTTCCCTCTCAGGCTTGAGCCAGTTCTCCTTAAGTTCTGGAAGCTTCTCAAGACCCTCCTTTTCTCTTCATCCTTCCTGCTCCCCCTCCACTGCTAATGTCCCCCTCTGCCGCATTCTGATTGGCTGCCTGGTTCCCTATGACTCTTCCTGGGGCACCATGCCCTGCTCACCCAGTGTACCCCTGCACCTCGGTCTTCCCTGACCCCACCCCCCATACCTGAACTTGCCCTACCGGACTCCCTCCCCTTGTACTAGCCTGGCGGGGCCTTCCCCTACTGAGCCCAGTGCAGGACCGTCCTCGCACTTAACATGTGGACCTTCATTTCCAGCATTTCCCTGGCCCTTGTCCATCTGTCCTCCCCTTAGCACTCGCCAAGCCCAGGGGCCTTCCTGTTCTTCTCCTTGGCCTCCCCCTTGCACTTGCACGCTTTCCACTCCGACCTTCACTTCCCTTCCCACCCTGCATTATCGCATTCTGCTCTCACCGGCACTTCCCCTCTCCACACCCCCTGCCTTTCTTGTTACTGCTCTTGCACGATCCAAATGACACACGGCCTAGTAGGACCATTCTTTGTTATACACCATTTGCTGTATAGGTGCTTTAAAAATACCCAATAAAAGAGGTTAACCCGACTGTGGCTCTGTGACTCTGCGAGAGTGAATGTAGAGAGTGAGGAAACAATGGTGAGGAAGACTGGGCTTGCAGCAAAGTCAAGCATAACAACTGTCAACAAGAAGGAGGATACGGACTTATGCTCCCGAGGGTGGCATTCAACCACACCATCTCCCTCCACCGCCTTCACGCTGGCTGGATCTCTATGCACAAGTGGTCCTTATGTACATTTCTTCTTCTGGTTTTCATGTGTATTCATGACCTAGCCCAACCCTTGATGCCTTCTTCTCCAGCTATGCCTTAACTTGCACCTTCCATTCTAGCACATATCTCAATGTTTCCATCCCTCACTCACCTGGTGCACATTCTCATTTCTGCCCCTTTGCTCTTCTCGGCTCTCACCGGAATTCCATACCCTATGAATTGAAAAGCCCCAAAAACATGTGTATGTTCCACTCGACACTAAAGCTCCATCTCATCCTCTCTCATCGAGTCTCCACACACCTCATGATAGGATATGATATGATGTGGCATTTATAACGCGCCTGTACACAGGTGTTTCTAGGCACGACAAGGAGAGGGAAACAAGGGAGGACAAAATAAAAATCTTACTAGATCTTGTGTCATTCAGATTGCGCAAGTGCAAGCAAGAGGGAAGGGTGGAAGTGCCAGGGGAGAGGGGAAAGGGGAGGTGCAATTAACTCAAGAGTGCAGCCAGCGGGTGGCTCATAAGTGCAGAGAGAAGGGACTGTAGGGTTGCAGATACAGACCCTTAAGTGCTGGACATGCAGGAGCCTGGGCCCGAGTTCAGAGGGTGGCCAGGTGACCAGTGCGCAGAGCAGTCAGGTGCATCAGCAGGGGAGAGGAAGAGAGAAAGCGGAAGCAAAAAGGAAGGTCTTGAGTTGCTTACAGAACCTTAGTGTCGTAAATCTCCCCCGTCTCACCTGGGAGCACTTCTTGCTCTGTTCCGCGGGAGGATTCCTCTTGTGGACGGATCGGGTCTTGTATAGGCTCGCTCGAGTCCCGTCCGGCTGCAGAGCGCGTTCAGAGTTACGGGAAGGTCGCAGTTCCAGGATGTCCAGGAAAAAGGTAGTGGTCGCTAGGGATGAGGATTCCGGGAGCAGAATTAGAGGGAAGGGGTGAAAGGAAGGAAGAAGCAACCAGGAAACTAGGAATAGTGGATTCGCTGAACAGCACACACACATCAAGTCACTACCTAATGATAGCGTTGAGACACGTGGAGCTGCGGGGGCGTGGCCAATTTATAGTACATGCCGTGTGCAACGTGAAGGCTGGTGCGAGGCAAGTCACTTGCCACTGCCATGTTGGGAGTAACAAGGAATACAAGCCCTGTCGCGATAAGGACCAGGAAGTCCAGAAGGGGCAAGTTCTATGGGTCATGACAGCATGCCTCCTCTGAAGACCTGTTCCACCAGGTTTGCCCGGGTGTATGAGATGGAATCTTCTAAGCAATCGAGGGGTATTTAAGTTAGGAACTGGTTCCCAGGTTCTCTCGCTCTGAGGATATCCTTCCATTCAACCAGGTATTGAAGTCGACCCCGTTTATACCTGGAATCGCATATTCTGGACACTTTGTATTCCAGCTGATCGTCCACAACAACAGGACTGGGTCTGCAGGATTTTCGGGTGGATTGGATGTAGGGTTTCAATAAGGAAGTGTGAAAGACTGGGTGTATTTTCTTCCAGGAGTCAGGTAGCTTGAGTCGGAATGAGACAGGATTGATGATTTCCTTTATGGAAAATGGTCCATAGTACCGAGGGGCTAATTTGTTTGGCCGTGGATGTTGCGGTAATAGTTTCGAGGACAACCAGACTTGATCACCAACAGAATAAGAAGGCGCTGGTCTTCTTTTGGAGTCCGCATAACGCTTAGTGCGTGTCTGGGCCTCCTTCAATTGTTCCTTGGCTTCCTTTTGTATGTTGATGAGAGTCTGAATCCATGAGTCGAGAGTAGGTACTGGAGTGGGATGTGGAAGAACAGAAGGTAAAACGGATGGGTGAAAACCTTGACTGCAACAGAAAGGTCTGACCTTGAGTGCTGAGTGATCGGAATTGTTGTAGACAAACTCGGCCAGGGGTATGAGGAGAGACCAGTCATCCTGAACCTTGGTGGCAAAACAACAAAGATATTGCTCCAGAGTTTGATTTACACGTTCCGTGGCTCTGTTGGTTTGTGGGTGATAACCTGATGAGAGAGCGCATTGGATCCCTAGAATACGACACAGATGTTTCCAGAATTGTGAGACGTATTGAGGTCCTCAGTCCGACATGATCTTGGAAGGAAGTCCATGAAGACGGAAAA
The DNA here is from genome assembly GCF_040938575.1 of Ambystoma mexicanum. Classification (NCBI taxonomy): domain Eukaryota; kingdom Metazoa; phylum Chordata; class Amphibia; order Caudata; family Ambystomatidae; genus Ambystoma; species Ambystoma mexicanum. The sequence goes on along the minus strand of NC_090937.1, from coordinate 1,081,335,227 downwards.
TGTGTTCCAGGAAGATTCCAGCAAGTTCTGAGGAGGATGGTAGTTTATACAAAGGTGTAAAATGAGCCATATGAGTGAACAAGTCTGTGGTTACCATGATGGTCGTGTATCCTCGGGAAGGTGGTAATTCCACAATGAAGTCTGTAGTAATAATTTCCCATGGTCTTGTTGGCAGCGATGGTTGCAGTAGAAGACCCGCTGGTCTCTTGTTATCATGTTTGTTTTGACCGCAGATAGCACAAGCCTTGATGTACTGTTGTACGTCGGTCTTCATTCCAGGCCACCAAAACTGCCTTTGTATAAAACGGAGGGTGTTAGTTATACCACGATGACCGGAGTGAAGGGTATCATGGCAGAGGTTTATTATCCTTTGTTGTAATTTCTGCGTAGGAATGACCAGTGCATTGTCCTTGAATAAATATCCTTCCTTAACTCTTAGATTCCATGGATTCTTCCTTGAAATATCCTTCCAGAGGTCAGAGGACTGTTTTTGCACTCAGATTTCTTCCAGGAGGTTAACTGCTTGAGCTACAAAGATAGTGTGGGGAAACATCTTAGGATAGACCTTGTCTTCAGTGGCTACATAGTCAGGACGTCGAGATAAGGCGTCAGCAATCATGTTTTGTCATCCGGGAACATGAGTGATTTGGAATTGGTACTGGGCAAAGAAGTAGGCCTAATGCGCCTGGCGACTGTTCCTGCACTCCAACGACTGTAGAATTTGGGGATTCCAATGGTCTGTGCGGACCTGAACTGGATATTTAGCACCCAGAAGTAGGTGTCGCCATTCAGTGAAGGCTTGGCGGATGGCCAACAGTTCCTTCTCCAGGACGGAATAGTGTGTCTCGCTGGGAGTCAGGGTTCGTGAAAGGTAAGCAATGAGGTGTTCCAGTTTATCCTCAAGTTCCTGTTTCAAGACCGCTCCTATGGCGTAGTTAGAGGCATCCGTTTCCACTAGGAATGGGCGATTTATGTCGGGTTGGGCCAGGATGGGGGCTTGCATGAACTCTGTCTTCAATCGTTGGAATGCTTTATCTTGCGGTGTAGACCAGATAAAGGGGGTGTCTTTCTTCAAGAGAGCAACGATCGGCTGAACGATCTCGGAAAAGGTAGAAATAAACTTCCGGTAAAAGTTGGCGAGCCCCAGGAAGGATGTGGGAGCAGGCCAAGCCAGTATGGCCTTTGAAGGGTCAATACCAATTCCTTCTGGGCTAAGGATGAATCCTAGGTAGTGAACAGAAGTAACGTGAAACAAGCATTTTTCGGGTTTGGCTAAAAGTTTGTGTTCACGAAGTCGTTGTAGTACTGCCTTTACATGTTCTTCATGCTTTAGAGGATCCTTGGAAAAAATCAATATGTCATCCAGATAGACAATGACGAAGAGGAACAACATGTCAGAGAACAGCCTATCCATAAAACACTGAAAAACTGCGGGAGCATTAGCTAGTCCAAAGGGCATAACTAGATATTCATAGTGACCAAAGGGTGTTCTAAAGGCTGTTTTCCATTCGTCTCCTTCCCGGACACGGATTAAGTGGTAGGCACCCCGGAGATCCAAATTCGTGAATATTACGGCGCCTCTCACAGCTTCCAGGATATCCGAGATCAGGGGCAGTGGGTACTGATCTTTGAGGGTGCATTGATTTAAGCCTCAATAGTCGAGGCAAGGTCTGAGTTCCTTGGTATTCTTCTTGGGAACGACGAACAATGAAGCACCCGCTGGAGATTTGGAGGGTCTTATGGTGCCGTTTTCAAGATTGGTGTCTAGGTATTCCCGAAGGGCCTTTTTCTCAGGTTCGGAAAGAATGAACATTCTGCAGAAGGGAATTACTTCTGAGGGATCTGTATCTATGGCACAGTCTTCGGGCTTGTGAGGGGGTAAGGCTTGGACTATGGCAGTAGAAAATACATCAGCATATCCCTGATAGGCCTCTGGAACTTGTATGATATTGGAAACCATGAGTGGTGTTTTTAGGTCTCTTGATGGTTCTTTAGGAGGTGTTGAGGAGGGATCCAGGGATAGACAGTGGGACATACAGACCTCTGAGCCCAGGAATAATGATCCTGCTGTCCAATTGATATACGGATTGTGCTTTTGTAACCAGGGCATACCCAAAACCATGGGGTAATGAGCTGACTTAATGATGTCGAATGTAATCCGCTCTTGATGATGGTTTATGGAAAGTTGGATCTCTTTAGTCTGCAGGCTTATGGGTCCTGAAGAGAGGGGTCCTCCATCAATTGCTTCCACTGGCTGCATGGTGTTTCGCGTCTCGTAGAAAATATGACTAACAACCCAGTCTTGATCAATGAAAATTCCCATAGCTCCGCAGTCAACCAAGGCCAGAATGGGATAGGTCTTGTTCTTGGAGGGCGACAGGAAGGCCTGTAGTATCACCAAATTGTTTTGTCCTGGAGAGCTCAAGGATGGAATTGATGTGGAACAAACATCTGTCTCCCGACACCTCACTCCATCTAGGATCGGGAGCTGGCGTTTCCCGAACGCCGAGGAGGGGCTAGAGGGCATTCTCTAACAAGGTGTTTATCCGAGGCACAATAGATGCACAGGCCTGTGTGGATCCTTCTCATCCTTTCTTGTGTGGAAATAGGCCCACGGAAGGCTTCTATTTGCATGGGTTCTGGATCTATGTCAGGGGTTGGGGCAGGATCGGTCTTTACAGAAGTCTCAAGGGAATTCTTTTGAAAGGGTATCTTGGTCTTTCTTCTTTCAGCCTTTCTTTCCTGGATTCGGATGTCTATTTGCATTGCTAGATCCATAAGATCCTGGAATGAGCTAGGACGAGCCACCCTGGCTAATTCGTCCTTAATATCCTCGTTTAGACCACTGCAAAATAGAGTGAAACTTGCTTCTGAGGACCAATCTGCTTCCTTGGCCAGTTGTTTGAATCTAGTAACGTACGTTAGCGTATCCTGAGATCCCTGTCGGAAGTCAAGTAACCGTTCCTGAGCACTAAAAACCTGTTCTGGGCGGTCGAACATAGTCTTGAGTGCCTGAATGAATCCATCATAATCATCCAGGAGGGCATCTCCTGAGTTGACTAAGGGAGTGGCCCAGGTCAACGCATTCCCTGTGAGATGCGAGATTATGAAGCCCACCTTCGCCCTGGAAGTTGAAAAATAATAGGGCTTAAAAGTAAAATGCACCAAGCAGGAAACCAGGAATCCACGTAAGGATTTTGCCAAGCCATCATATTTGTCTACCACTCCACCCCCCAGTAACACGCTGTCCTTGTTAGCGGGGTCGCCAGACAAAACAAGCTGTTTTAACGCAGCATTCTCAGCTTTTAAGTTCTGTACTTCAGTTATGAGTTCTTGCATGCCACGCATAAGGTCCTGGACTGCTTTCTCCATAGCAGTATCAGTGTCGGTCGTTTGGCATCTCAAACTGTCGTAAATCTCCCCCCGTTTCACCTGGGATCGCTTCTTGCTCTGTTCCGCGGGAGGATTCCTCTTGTGGACGGATCGGGTCTTGTATAGGCTCGCTCGAGTCTCGTCCGGCTGCAGAGCGCGTTCAGAGTTCCAGGAAGGTCGCAGTTCCAGGATGTCCAGGAAAAAGGTAGCGGTCGCTAGGGATGAGGATTCCGGGAGCAGAATTAGAGGGAAGGGGTGAAAGGAAGGAAGAAGCAACCAGGAAACTAGGAATAGTGGATTCGCCGAACAGCACACACACGTCAAGTCACTACCTAATGATAGCGTTGAGACGCGCTGGGCCGCGGGCCGTGGCCAATTTATAGTACGTGCAGGGTGCGACGTGAAGGCTGGTGCAAGGCAAGTCACTTGGCACGGCCATGTTGGGAGTAACAAGGAATACAAGCCCTGTCGCGATAAGGACCAGGAAGTCCAGAAGGGGCAAGTTCTATGGGTCATGACACATAGATGGTTCTGCTCAAGTTTGAAAGAGGCAGAGAGGCTATTCCAGAGGGAGGCCCCAGCCAAGGAGATAGATCAGCCCCCAACTCTCTGCTCAGAGAAGTGCCTGACCCTCAGAGAGTTGGAGCTGGATGAGCAGAGGGCTCGAGAAGGAAGATGTTTTGGAAGAGAAAGTTGGAGGAAGAGCGGTCCCAGACCCCAGAAAGACTTGTGGACAATGCAGAGGGTCTTGAAGTTGATCCTTGAAGCCACTATCACCCAGTGAAGAGATTTCAGAGCTGGAGAAATACATTCCCTTGTCTTGAGGCCAAGGACAAGTCTGGATAAATTGTAAAGGTCAAAGGGTAGAGGCAGGAAGATTTAGAAAGAGGCTATTGCAATAGTCCAGCCTAGATAGGACCCGAGTTCCGGAGACAGTGAGCTTCTGGGGGAAAGCAAGTAAAAGGAAGAATAACTCTGAGGTGGTGCCCCATCCAGCCCCTCCACTCCTGCTAATGTATATATTTTGACATCTGCATATATTTACACCCTGGACCCCTGTTTGCTTATAGTGTCCCTATGGTAAGTACTACCTCACCAGTTACACCATTTGGGTCATTGGTCCTCATTATAACCCAGGCCGTACGGGCTTAACGCCGCCGGTAAAGGTGTCGGTGCCGTAAACCCTGTACCGCCTGATTACGAGGTCCCCTTGCGGAACCCGGTCTGCACGTCTGGTTTAACCAGTTTAACCAGACGTGCAGAAGGGGTCTCGCGAGGGGAGGAGGGAGCATACAACTGGCAGCTCGTAATCGGCCCGTTGTTTGCGCCCTCTCCAATTCCCATTAAGCCCTATGGGGGCTGAAATGGGAATGGGGAAGGTCAAGGCCCGGGTTCCTAGAAGGAGGAATTACCGGGCCCCCCGAACTCGGAATGGCCCGGTAATTCCTCATTCTGGGAACCCGGACCCGGACGCGATTTCGGCGGCAGCCATGACGCAAATAGCGGCATGGCTACCGCCGAGATTGTAATGAGGCCCATTGTCTATTTCCCATTTTCTACTATAAGGTGCACTCTTGCGGGAAGGCCCGTACAATTGCATGTTACTTTGTTATGGTTTCTTGTTCAAATCCCATGTCCTTGACTGAATACAAATTCAAGATGCTTCCTCACCATGCCTCCCACCATCTTCTGTCAGGCTAATGAGATTATGAATAAGCCGAGGTGGTCTTTCCCCTGACTCCTTTATATTCATTGGAGGATTGGCTCTGCCAAATAGAGAAGACTGCCTCATTATGCACGGGTTCCTTTATAAAAGCCACACTTTCATTGTGCAAAGTGTGAATATGTCCGCACAGACGGGGTCATCATGAGTTGGGCAGTAACCCTTAAATGTGGCGGTAACCCTATTACCGCTGCAGTTAAGGGTCTGCCAATTCACGGGTTTGGCAGTATTTACCCCCAGCTCTGAGCTGGGGGGAAATCTGCCAGGAATTGGCTGATTTTTGGCACTATTACCACACAGTAATACCACCGACAGTAATCGTGCCGAAAATTCCCCATGGGGAATATCGAATAGGCCCAATGGGGAATGGGGAAGGACCGTTACGCCAAACCTGTCATCTGGTGCTAATAGCGCCAGGCTGGGTGGCGGTAGCGCCATTAGCACAGGCGGTATCCTGGCGGGATACCGCCCAACTCGTGATGAGGCCCAGAATCTTTTGATTCCTACCCAATCATCTTGGTGCTTTCATGCTTTACATAAGCTGTGACCTCATATTCTATAATAGGAGTAAAGAGAGTTTATGATCCGCTGATCCCAGGCAAAAGATGGGGGCAAAAGTATTAAAAAAAGGTATCAGTTAGGTCCACAGCTGCCAAACAGGCTCCAAGGCAACCTCGCAACCTGGGAGTCCACGCTGCAATGGGAGGACCCCTGCATTCCCTAGAGTAGGTGATAACAATGTTGAGCTGCCGTCCATATAATGAATAATCTTTGTAGAAAGCACATTTTTCGGGTTTGACTGTCTGCCCATAACCCTATAGAGACATGTTTATTTCAGTGCAATGAGATGCAAGCAACCACTGTCGTTAATGAGCGCACACAAAGAAAGAAGTATTCGCAAGTCAAACGTAATGCATTTTCTATTCCATAACCGCTTTACTAATGTACTGCTGTGATGAAAATCAATGCATAACATTACATGAATGAATGAGTGTGTGTGTGCCGCGCCAGCCGGGAGGCCAGCCCTCCCAAACATGCACACATGCATAGACAGCTTTCTTAATTAGATGAATCACCACGTGGAACAAAAGCAGGAGAGAAAATGAAAGCCATTGCCCCATTACTGCACGATAACTTACCAGGAACGAGCTCTTAGGCCTTTACAATTTACAAATGAGGAGCCTGTAATTGGGGAGAGCAATTTAGAGGCTTACTCGGAATCTCTGGAGTAAACACGGCAGTATGTCAGGAGCCCTCGAATATACGTTCAGTGGCTCCAGCATGGCTCGTATGGCTGCTCAATTCAGCTCCAAGGCAATTTCTTCGGTTTCTAGTCCAGAAAAAGTCACAAAACTTCCCAAAAATAAGATCCACAAGGTCAAAGTCTTCAATGGATTGCAGTGTCTTTAAAATATAGCTTCCAGTTGCATAGCCTCAGAAATATATTTAAAGACGCTGATGGTAAATTAACTTTCATTAATACAACACCTTCTATGTGTTTTTTTGTTGCTTCTCAGGCATCACAAACTTGCCACAGAACATTCGCTCCGACTATTTTACCTCTCAATTGACTTCCATTTTTCATGGAAGTCGATTACTTCCAGAATTGTAAGCATGCGTGTTGTTTGTTTTATTAATTCTTGGAATAAGTTACACATTTTTAGATTGGGTGTTTTAAGGCATCCTCTTCAAAAAATGTAACTTGCCAAAGGTGTTGCTGAGACACACTTTCAGGGGTATTATTGCTAAGTGAAACACTGTCACTCTTAGAGGTATTCTTTTTGCAGATAAAATATAATTGCAGAGAGTAATAAGTAAAGTAATTCCTAGGACTCCCGTAAGAGAATTTAGTGTACACCTTGCAGGAAAGATCGACAGTGAATGTAATTATAGGTTCCGGCAGAGGCGTTGCTGTGGGAGGGTGTAAGGGGGCTATAGCCCCTGGTCTTTTGGTTGTAACCCCGGATAGAATCTCAGGAGCTACAACCAAAGGGCTAGCTAGCCCCTAGTCCCGACACTTCCGACATCAGCGTAGCCCCGGGACTTTTCCAGACCTAGCAACACCCCGGGGTTCCGGTTACGCATTGCATCATTACGAGGTCGGCAATAACCCGCTTGTGCCACCAGCCAGTTGCCGTCGATCCCAAAACACTGTTTCTGACGCTTGAATTCCCGGTGCCACCGGGGCATTACAAGTCCCATTCCCGTGGAGTCCAATAGGACTCCATGGGAAAAGGGATTAGGAAGCACCGTCACGGTTGCTAACAGTGGCAATGTTTCCCTGACAACTCTGCCTGCAGGTGCCGTAGCGCCCAGCAGGGTCAAACCTGCCGGGCGCAACAGCCCCTGCTGGCAGACTTGTAGTGGGGCGGCCCGGAAACAAGGGTGCCAGTAAGCTTTCCGGTATCCTTGTACTGCCACACTCGTAATGAGGGCCTGTCAAGAGTGTGCACTTTACAGAAGACAAGCAATCACGCTACTGAGGAGCTGCATGATGGTAACCTAAAGTGTGCACAATGCAAACAGATTTCCACTTTTCGTGACTTACCATCTGGAAGAAGTGAGGGAGGTGAAAGATCAAGGTCAGGTAGGTGGGAGAGAGGAGAGAGGTTAGAAAATACTGGGCAAATTTAAACTGAAAAGAGGAAACTGGAAGAGAAGGCAGAAGAGGAGAAGCACTGTAATTGAGGGCGATGCTTGAACGCACTGCTCTTTTCTTGCCCGAAATAGCTGTTTCTGCTATTTTAGGTCCACAATCTACCAAAATAAGGACTCTTTTGCGGCAGAGCACTATTTGTCAAATAATTAAATAATATTTAAAAAGTACCCATTCCAATCCCTCCTAGACGAACAAAACTCAAGTGGGGACTAAATTGTACGGAAGCATAAAAAGGTTTCCTCAGTTGGTGAATGGTGTTGCTAAAAGTAGGTAATGGATTGAGCAGAGTGGTCAATTAGTATGGTAAAATTGAAAAAAGCCTGATACCTTGATGTCAAAAAGGTTCCTGTCATGTAATGTCATGCTAGACTTTAATTCTAGTTCACGTTGAGTCAGTCTGTGGAGCCTTACTAGGTTATCAAAGTATAGTAATGCATAGCCATCTTCAGTGAGAAATCATCTTGTTACCGCCACTTGGCCCGGCAGTATTACCACCAGATTACAAGTGGCAGAGTAAATCCCCACTTGTTTGGACTCCATAGGACTCAATTAGGCATTTGTGGTACAATTACTATGGCAATAATCGCACTGGGGTAATTGTGCTGAAAATGGGCAGAAAGTCAGTGTATTTACCTCCAGCTCAGAGCTTGAGGTGACTCCAACAACTTTCCCACCAAACTTGTAATTGGGCAGTGCGGTGCATTTTTACTGCACCACCCACCTCGTGATGAGACCCTAAAAATCTAGCCTGCGCTCCCTATGCAGGCTGTGTTAATTGGACTGTGCAAAATTCAAAGGTAGATGTGTGACAAATAGGGTAGGTCCATAGAAAAGTGCCAATGTCTGTTCTTCAACTTGCAGTGACAATGTAGCAGCCGTAAAGCTATTACACACTTTGTTAGTTGTAAAAAACCTTATGCCACAGTAAGGCCACCTCAGAGGACTGAGGAGGAGGGAGGGAAACGTCCAGATTGTAATCCAACAATATGAACACCACTCTGCCCAAAGATTAGCACTGAGCCCTTAGCCAGTCAGCCAAAGTGGAGAAAATTATTGTGAAGCAGAAGTGAGTGTGCTCCAAAACATACTCACAGGTAAGGGAAATGGCAATCTGGGGATTTTGCACACCTGTAAAGACTTTTCTTTTTGTGTAAATTAAATGTTATTGATTTCAAGATGGCATTGAAAGGTACAAGCCAACTGGAAGGCACATGCCCTCTGTAAATACTTCCAACACTGAATCTTTCATTTGTTCTTATAACTCCCCTCCCATTCCCTCCCACCAATCGTCCAACAAACACCTCAATTTACATGTGAAATTTTGGGGTCAAAACAAACAACTCAAATGCATAGTGGTCGAGCAAACTCTACTAGAACTCAATGTATGTCCTGTGACTGCTCCTGTCTCTGCCGGGACCGAGCAGAAATGTTATAGATGTACACATAATCCCTTATCCTTACCCAAAACTTTTACAGAATTGCTGCCATTCACCCTCTACATCTGCGCTTTCTCCATGGATTGCTGCTGTGATCTTTTCCATGAGATAGATGTGCCTTGCCATGTCCGACCATTCCTTTAAACTCGGGAGTCCCCTTCTCTTCCAATATCTTGCATGGCACGCTCTTGCCGCCAGTAAAAGGAAATGAACCATGGAGGGCAGAATGTGCCATTGTCTGTCTTGTTTATCCAAACCAAAAAGTTGTAACATAGGTTCCATCATCCATTCCCTCCCACATCTTTGATCCACCCCAGGACCTCCGCCCAATACACCTGGACCTTTGGGCAATTCCACCACATGTGCCAGTAATCGGCTCTGTCCCCGCAGCCATGCCAGCATGGAGGATTCACTGTAGGGAACAACATCTTAGACAGCCACGCCAGGTTATATTGCCACAGGTGCAGTAGCTTCATGCCATAGAGTTTGAACTGACAGGATGTCTATGTTTTGAAGGCCCTCCTACACATGCGCTGCCAAAGGTAGTCATTGAAGGCCAGGCCCAGATCCCGTTCCCACCTCTGCTGGAGTCCCTCCATTGTGCTCCCTGATGTTTCCAGCAAGGCTCTCTAGAGTAGCGAGATAACACCCTTCATATCTGTACGTCCATCAAGAACCTTCTCCACAGAGGTGAGGTCTCTTTGGATCCTTTCCTTCCATTTCTCTGTGGTAAAAACTCCTTTTAACAGGAGGTAGGGAAGCACACAATCTGTATCTCAGGAAGCAGACATCTATCGACCTTTGACCCCTACCACCTCCACCGCCACCTCTGTGGGCCCTCTCAAGCTGGATGTCCTTCCCCCATTTGCAATGAAGAGGGAGTTGATCAGACCTTGCACCTTCCTCCCATATTGCAATGCTCCCTGTTTTCGAGGTCATCCAGTTTCAACAGCTTGTCCTCTTCACGGGACTCTAGGTCTGTTAGCCGTGCTTCATTCTTCATGTCAAGAAGGTCGACCTGCAGATGATTATTTTCCATTCCTTCCATTTTGTCCTCCAATTTGTCAACCCGTCCCTTGAGGTCACATATCGATGCTTGAATGTCCGTTTGAATAGCCTTGATTTCCTGGAAAATGTGTTTTAAATCGTCTCTGGTCAGGGCCGGTGTGCCCCTGCCTTCCGCCATAGTGTCCATCGCACTCAAGGTGTCACCAGGTGTGACTGTCTGAAATGCTGTAGGGACACTATCCCCAACCCGGGGCCCCTCTGCTTTGGGGCCAGGCCTGCGGTCTCTCCAGTGTGTCTGAGTGTAATGGGGCTGTCTTGAGTCCGTTACAATGCCATTCCCTGATGTGCCTTGTTGGCCTAGGCCCTGTGTAGCCTCCTCCTTCCCCAAAGTATATCCTGGCACAAGGAGCCTGGGTCTCGCCGGTGATAGCCTCTCCTGCTGGCCCCACCTAGTCTCCTCATTGGGGGGAGTCCCTTGTGCCTCTTTGCCCCTTTGTTCTTAGGGGAACACTAAGCTTTGGGTCCAATGCGTGGGCTGTGCTGCACCAACCACTCTGTCGAGGGGATGGGCGGCTCCCCCATGCTCCGGAGTCCGACCCCCACCTCCAGCGCTCCGACGTCATGCACCCTGGGCCTGCGCTGTGCTGCCTATCTGTCTTATAATACTGTGCCACTGGATCTGTGGTCGGACGGTGAGGAGAACCAGTCCCCCTTCTTAGGTAGTCTTGTCAGTTGGGCTGCAACACCACCCGGGTGACATCCGATCTGGGGGGGGGTGGGCCACGACCAGCTTCCACCTGGTTCCACCTCCTGGCTGTTCTCTCTGAGGAAGACTATGCCTCTGCACTACCACTACAGTGGTTGGGGCCCGGTCGGCGGATGAATTTCCCCTCTCCGGCCCGGGGCTCCTCCTCACCTCATGGGGCTTGGAAGCACTGTCACCGTTGCTAACAGTGCACCAGTTGTCCCTGCATCCCACGCAGCTCTGCGGTGCTCTACTTGCTGGGTCTCCTCACGGGGCACTGCTCCCACAAATCCGGTAATCCCCCCGCACTGCTAGATCCACTTGGCCTGGCCTGCCTCCACTGCTGTTGGGGGACACGTTCCACAACTCCACTTAGCTCAAGGTGTGTGCCACTGATCTCCGCTGCCCAGAAAAAGGTCAAAGGGTACTTCTCTTGCAGCCTCGGGGAAGTCAATATCCCTCCATGGAGACTGTGCTGCGGAGCCCTGTCTCTATGCAGCCATTTTGGTCCGCACCCCCTAGTGGTCTCCCTGTGAAGAATTTTAATAAAGTTTGTGTTTCAGAAATCCTAATTTGCCATGTTCATAATCCCTAAAAAATGAGCAAAGATTTCCCCTTTTCCCCCTTTTAGGTCCATGTTGCAAGGTTTTTACACTCTGCCAAATCACAGCCGACTGTAGCCTCAGATCACCTGGGCTTGTCACTTTGTGCAAAATGATTAAGGACATGAGCACTGTCTATGGCTCATCAATGGTCAGGAATCTAAGTGTTCAACAGTGCCATGTAGCTAATGAGATCCAGTGTGCAGGTTGAGGCAGTGCCCCAGGAAGGAGAAGGTTAAAGTGGAAGAAAATAGATCTGTCACAGGCTCTCCCTTGGAGTATAATCGTCATAGAGAGCTTGGCTGGTGGTCAGGATGGCTTTATTCACAAATACGCTGTTATTGTCTCTTGCAAAAATAATGAACCCCCTCTGCCTCTGCTTTAAAGAGCTTTATGCATATGAAATGAAGGGCACTCGTCCTATGAGGTCTCATTGCTCCAAAGGTATGATGTCTGCCGTGCTTCCAAGGTAAGAGGAGAAGGGGGCCCTAGAGTGACACTGGCTGTGCTCTGCCGCAAGTGAATCTTTGGGGGGGACTGAGCTGGGGGTGAAGGTGAGCAAAAGCCCCAGCTGGAGGTGAGATACAGAGATGTGCAACATCCAACGAAGAATAAGCTAACACAATGCTTCTTGGGGGATGCACACACTTGCCACAACACCACCTCCAGCCACAGACAACTTTGCAATATCCACTCGCCAACGACTAGAAGGAAAGGCCGGGTGCTGGAGAAAAGCCATGGTACAGATGCCCAATCAGGAGCACATTGCACTGTCATGAACAGCTGGATGACGACAGAGTTCATGAAAGAGTTGGATGCAATTGGCTTGCGAGAGGGCAAACGCTCTCGAAAGAAAGACTTTGAAATTGAGTAAAATGGTCCAGCAAAATTGTAAGAGGTGGAAGGAAGTCAGATGCAAACTTTGCCTTTTAAAACCGGCATCTTCCTTTTCTATAAATGATACCGCTTTGAAGGCGCAGTAGTGGCCTATGTATGTATGTATGTATGTATGTTTGTATGTATGTATGTATGTATACAGTATTTATAAAGCGCAAATCAAAGGCCCAAGGGAATCGAGGCATTAAGAGCAGAGAAAGACCAGCCGGCAACAAGAGGGAGCCATTAGATTAAATCCATGTTTAGCCCTTCGCGGAACTGAACGTAGACAGACCCGTAGGGTCCCGGCGAGAGCATTCTACAGGGAAGGAGCCGAGAAAGATCGACTCCCCAAGCGTAATCCCTGATGTTGTGATGAAACCCTAAAAAACACAATTTTTCTCACCCATGAACTTTTCAAATGGACAAATGAGAGACTGAGAAATTCTCTAAGGGATTTACAAAAATAAATGGAACAGAACACAGACAAAATGGCTCCAAATATTTTGCCCCTTCGGTTGGTGTTGAAGTTGATGCAGGAATCGGCCTTGAGCGATGGATTGTGTTTAAAATCTCTTGCACACTCTATACTTGTATGACCATGGTTCTCTATGCCCAGGGGTTCATTTATTGCAAGATATAAAACATAAAATTACCCAATATACCAGGGTACAAAGACGTGTTTGCATTTAATCTAATTAATATTTAGATTTACTGGGCTAAATCATAAAACAGAGATAAAGATAGCCACATGCCAGCATTTTCTAATGTACATTTCTCAACTGAAATCCTAATAATTAACATCAACATCTGTTGTACCTGTGAGTCATCCACGGTATTTCCCCACCGTGTGTTCCATATAGACGCTTGATTGTTATGCTCTGCAGAAGTCTGTTTTAGTCGCAGATTTAAAAAACCATTAGCAAATGCATTAATCTCTTGTGCATTATCATCGGTAATAAGTAGGTATCTGCCATTTCGCGCATTTCTCTATGGGTACAGGAATGGGGCAATTATCTATTTAGTGGCCCCTGTATGACGACATGCCCATAACTTCTGCCCACAGGCTTCCGAGCTGCTGCTTTTCTTTTAGAAGCGTCAGTCTTACAATTCAAGAGACACAATAATAAAACAGGCAGGAAAAAAGAACGCGATGGGAGTACTCTAAACTTCCATGCAGGTGGGAGCCGGTTTCTGAGGGAGTCGTGTGCCCTGCATTCCAGAATATATCTCTTTGTTTATCAAATCCCAGTGCCAACTTTCTGCTTCCTGTTCAGTTTGTAAGTATCTCCTGTACTAACACGGAGGACTGCTGGTCTTCCCTCCCCCATCGTCTGCCTTTAAGCTGAAGCCAGGGGGGTTGCTAGACTCTGACAGTTTGATAGGTTAACTTCTACTACACTTAAGAGGATTCACTGGATGCCCCTCAGGGCTTGGGAGCAGTTTAAGGTTACTTATCTCACTAAAAATACATTAAATATAAAGTACACTTTTAGGATGAACATAGAAGTAACGTTGTATTACTTCTGTCATCTAAGAGCTATGCAAACAAAATAGATAACATTCATAATATACCGATTCCCTCGCATTCTACTAGAGATGACTCATTGTGGAAAGATTACCAAAGTGCATTGATCTTTTATCTTTTCATCCCATTTCCCTCTCTGGTTATTAGAATCCTTTCCTTGACGATTCTTTGCCTACCTTTCCTTTTTTTGTTATGTATTTCTTTGTGAAAAACGTATTCCAATCGTTTGCTTAAACAAATGCCGCAAGGCAGACAGCGTTTAAAACTGCGGGATTGTCACCAGAACTTCAGTGATGCGCCTCAGTGAAATAGTTTGAGTCATTGGCCCTCATTACAGGTTTGGTGATATCCTGACAGTAAATCCGGCGAGAAACCACCAAACGGTAATACTATTACCGGAGCCTGGTCTGCCGGAATTACTGGCAGATTCCAGGTACCAGCAACTGTAGGCTAATTCCCATTCCATGGAATCATGGGGGGATTGCTGGTATTACCGGTACTGGTAATACCAGCAGTTTTCTGCCAGCGGGGTGCCTGACTTACCCCCAGCTCTTGGCTGGAGATAAATCAGGCCACCACATCAGCAAAATTGTACTCTGCAGAACTACCAGCACATTCATTCCAGACCGGCAGGGTCATAATGTGGCCCATTCTGTGTTTCGCAATGTTTATAATTTCCGCAAATGCTGAAAAGCCTTTCCTGGACATTAGGGAACACAATTCTTATGGCACTGGTGGCCATGGTGGTGGTGTGACCACTGCTCTTGGTACTATCAACCCAGGTGAAGCTGCCTTTACATTAACACAAAGCGTGTATGGGTATGTTCAACTGTTGTCTTTTCATTATCTTTTCAGAATAAACTCTATTTGACCCTTCAGCCAACTAACTGTGCCCTCAAAGTACAATCTAACCCTATGTGCCGGTGGTGAACTGCCTATCTAGGGTGAGTGGACAGAGAGAGGCTGACCCTATTCTCAGACTACAATAAAGTACAGCAAGGGATTACATGTGTATGTGCCCTTGTGGTGAGAGTTCAAACAGGGACCACAATTCCTTTGATGTCCTGTTTCTGTGAACTCAATACTTAAAAAATATTTGTGCATAAGAATGTGAACCCTACGGGTGCACACATATTTAAACATATTTAAACAAGTGGTGTCTCTTTGTTACTGGGGCATCCCCTGGTGATTCTGGCTGACCGGTTTCAGTGGCAAATGCTGGTGTTGACACTTTCTTCAGGACCTAAAAAAAGCTCCTTTTTCCTTTATAGAGCTCAAACTTCATTCTGCTCCACAATCATTTTGATAAAAAGTTCTGCTAGGACAACAAGGGGCTAGGTCTCAACTGTTGCTGTAACCCACTATTCAGGCTTCAATTATTGGCCAAGAGCAGAGGGTCCAAAATTTCACTATGCCGTTTGACCTTTCTCATGCATAGAACCAGAATCGTATGGTCCCTTGTGTTTAAATATGTTTAAACACAAATAGGTTTATTTTAGTCACCTGTCACCTAGGTATCTGTCCCTACAAAAAGAATCTAGCTGTCCTTAAATGTGGATGTCTCGTCCTAGAGAGCGGTGGTGAGCCACCTAATCCAGGTGAGGGGTAGAGGGAGAAATCTTTCACTATCTAGATACTTGTCAATACCATGTGTATATCTAAAATACGATCACAATAAAAATCTTAAAAGGCAAAATATAGAAAAGTAGTATGACAGGACTGGTATATTCATACAGTTTTATTAGTTACTAAGCAGTCTACTCGTTTAAAAAAACTCTCAACCAGTGACAAAATGATACTGCTGTTTCAAGTTAAGGACTTCTTCCGCATGGTTGCATGAAAGTGTCCTACTGGTACACAAACATACTTTGGTGAAGAGTCATGTTCACTTTCAATCAATGGGAATGTTCAGTTTCTGAGGGGGTGTTTTACTATCATTATATACATCCTCACTTATCAGTCGACCGGTTTCGGTAGCACTTGTCTGATTTGGCCACCTTCTTCAGGATGGGGAGGTACGGGGTTGCTTCCGAATCCGGTCGACTGACTAGGGCGAGACACCCACATTTAAGGACAACATTAATCTATTATCACATTGTCTTGGCAGGGAAAAGAATACAACATACAATCCCCATGTGATCAGCACCACATTCTGTGATAGGGCAGCCACAACCTCAAATCAATTATTGCTTTTTCCAAAATACATGTACCCTACTTCTCTCACGCCATGCAGAGAGCAAATATAGGGCTACTGTTTTAATTACCTCCCCAATTGATGTTGCAGTACAGAATCCATAGTAGCACTACAGGATGCAATCTGATATCCTCTCAAAATGGATGTAACTCTTTCACTGTGCAATGTTTGACTAATGGACAAAAAAGGTTGAAATGAACTATTGTTGTCACATCCGCAAACCCTCAGCTCTTACTCCTTTTCTCATGTAAGTATCCTAAATATAATTTGCTCCTGCTCCAAAGAATTCAAAGATGTTTTCTCTGCAACATATATTTTCTCTCCTCACAAAAAGATGTCAGACTCAGTTACAGCCCCTAATGTAATCTCCTCCTGCCTCCAAACAATTCTAGGATGTTCCTCTGCTCACTCTGACAAGGAATGTCAAGTGTGTTTATGCCATGCAAGGTGGTCCTTGGGATTCTCGGCTCACCCAGTATTAGTCACAAAATATAGCCAATTTGAGTTCAATGTTCTTCCGCTCTATCAAGTAAATCCTATTTCAATGTTTCTTCATCAATGACCTTTTAGATTTGTTTACCTCTCCCTCAACTAAAGCATAGTTTAATGTCCTACCTCTCCACCACATAAATCCTACTTTCATTTTCTACTGCTTCCCCAGGAAAATCTTATTAATAGTCGGCCTCATTACGACCCTGCCAGTCCGGAAAGAACGGTGGTGGTAAAACCGCCACCACTGTTTTTCCGGACCGGCTGATTAAGAGTCCTGCAGGCAGGAGGTGTCACTCCCTCCAGGTCTGACCTGTCGGGTTTAACACCACCCGCCTGCAGATGGAAATGGAAACACCGGCTCTGTCATAGACGGAACTGGTGTTTCCATTGTCCCCAACCCCATGGAGTCCTGTAGGACTCCATGGGAATGGGGACTTACACAATTCCGCCTCTGGAATTCCAGGGTCACCGGGGTCGTAATGCCCCAGTAATTCTGGGAATCACGAAGTCGGAATGGTAATACAAGTCTGGCGGTAACCTGCCGGTTTTTCTGGCTCGGTTACCGCCAGACTCGTAATGAGGTGTCTTCTTACAATGAAGCCTATTCCCTCATCTGCTCTAACAACCTCCTGCCTATCCCGATGCCTTCACGAGTAGTCCCGAAATCAGACCACACATTCCCCATTATTTCTTCTTTCCCAAAACCAACTGAAATGCCCTACCCAAACTTGGATACATTTCAGAAAATATTGATTCTACAGACACATCCATTTTTCACTAGATTCGGATTTTGGCCAAATATGTTTGGTTTCTCAGCGCACACAAATCTCATATTGGTCCGGTCCATGGTAAAACAGGATTGCAGTAGTAGACCATTGTGCTTCACGTTTTTGCTTGTGGACATTTGAATTCGAGTTTATATTCTCACCCACACATGTTCTCACATTTCAGAATGCATGCAAGAAGCATGGTCAGGGTTGTTGGCATCTACAGCACCTATTTGGATCTTTGCAGTGTCGTTTTTCCTAATTCGCAGAGGTTTGGTAGGTTCTCAGAAGAATGTGTTATTGCATGCGTACACAGTGCACGTGTACATTGTGTTTTTCAGAAAATTGCGTGAGAATGTGTACCATCGAGGGTCCGTGACCTTCAGATTAATTTCGTTTTCCAGTTGCTGTTATTTTTTTCAGTACTGGAAGGTTACCCTCAGGTATGACACTATGGAATAGGACAGCTCTGGTGTTGCTGCTACCACAGACACTGCTTGGAATCAGGAGAGACCAACGCGAGGCATGGCAAACAAGCGCCTTTATTTCCAGTTTATGTACACATTTTCCAAGCACAGGAGAAGAGAAAGAGAGAGAGGGAGAGAGAGAGAGAGAGAGAGAGAGAGAGAGAGAGAGAGAGAGAGAGAGAGAGAGAGATCGGGTGCGCATGCGTGTTGCATTGTACACTATATGGTTCACTTATTTCGGTGCACATTCGCCTGTTGTTGAACGTGTAGCGCTTGCTTTTTGTTTCTTTGTGGTTTATTGTTATCAAAGCAAATTTCGCATTTTGTTGGTTGATTCTGATTTCATTGATGTGTCATTTTTTTAATTGCTTGTCAATTGCATTAATTTGAGATTTTCTGCATTATTCTTTTTTGATTTTCAGTGTTCAGGTTCTTAGATTTTGGCTGCTCGTTAACATTGCTTTTTTAGTCTATTTATTGAGGTCAATTGTGCTGTTCATAGGTTTCGTGATTTGCCAGACCACAACTATGTTCTTACAATAGGACAAAAAACTGTCAATAGAGCGCCCGCGCTGCCGTGCAGTATCACAGCTATTGCCATTGCACTGTATCTGTGTGTAAATGGACAGATCAGGCTGTCTCCCCCCACCCCCACCCCCAGACGCCCGTGAGAGCAGGATGCCGCCTCGTGCAGTGTGAAGAATTCCAGATAAATAAATAAAGAGAAATTGGAAGGGAACACTATATCACAATCCCCATGACCATTCAGTTTCAGGCACATTTTGGAAGAAACCTTGTTTACCGTAGATCCTGTCTCCGTGGCATTTATGAGGCAGTCAGTAGCCTCTGCTTTCTTCTCCCATCCGCATCAAGCTTGTGCTCTGCAGATCCGGATGTGTTCCCAATAGTCTCTGTAAATCTATTATATATTTCCCATAGAGGTTGCACAAATAACCGTAAACATCTCTCCCCGCTTCCTCGGGCTGTGGGCGTTAACATCATTGCCTTGTTTCTAGTGACGTGACCCCAGGAGAGGGGACCCCGGATGCGGGGAGTGTAACTGTTTAAGGCTCAGGAAAGTGAACACCTCCCCATTTCCCCTCATTAGCGCCTCGCGGTGCTCCTTGGCGGTTTGCATAAACACCGTCTCGCAGGAATAATTATGAAGCGCAAATGGCGGCCCTGATCAGGGCAGCCGAGTCTGACGATCACGAAGCAGCTTCTCACCGCTCAGGGCTTTAGTGAGCCAGAGCGAAGAGACAATCTGAAAGAAGGATTTGTACTAACCTCGCTTTCTATAATCCATAGAGTTTGGCACACGTTTTAATAATCCAAAAAAAACCATGTGATAATACACTACATATAACAATAATCGACCGTTATTAAATATATTTACATATTTTAAAAAAATGACGTGAAGCATAAAAGTGTATGTAAACATGCAGCATTGGATTATTTTCTGTAATTCTACCCCTCCCCTCCGCTTCGTTCGTCCTGGTTGCCGACTACCTCCTCAAACCCTTCTTCTGCCCACTCAACCCTTCAACTAACTTTGTACAGTAACACTCCTCCAGGATTGGCGGTGATATGATATGATATGGCATTTATAACGCGCCTATACACAAGTGTTTCAAGGCGCGACCAGGCAAGGGAGGGGAACAGAGGGAGGACAGACAACGATCCTACTAGGCCAGGTGACATTCAGATCGGGCAAGTGCATGGGAAGGGGAAGAGGGAGAGTGCAAGGGAGAGGGGGGAAAGTGCAGTACAAGGGATAATAGACTAACAACAATAAGTAGTACAACCAGCTAGTGGCAAGTGCAAAGGTAAGTGCAGACAAGGGATAATAGACTAACAGCAATAAGTAAGTACAGCCAGCCGGTGGCAAGTGCAAAGGTAAGTGTAGACATACAGTGTTAAGTGCTGGTATAGGGGCTGTAGGGATGCAGGGACAGTCCCGAGTGGGGGAGGTTGCTGAGAAGGCAGTGCAGGTGTGCCACTGGCGGTGGAGGAACCTGGGCCCGAGATCAGAGGGTGGTCAGGTAACCAGGGCAGTTTCAGCCAGGAATTCAGCAGGGGAGAGGAGGAGAAAAAGCAGAAGCGAAGAGGAAGGTGCTTCTTGGAAACATATTATGGGGTTTAGCAGGGCATTTAACTGGTCATACAATATGTATTTATTTTAACTTTTGACTGAAACACCACCTATAACCAGAAAGCTACTGCATTATCGTACAGTTAGGAGAGAGTGGGGTGTGAGGAGCTACATGCAGCTTGTGGTTGTTGTTTGGCTATTTACCGGGCAAATGAATGACCATTGCTGTGCCAATCCCTGTAGCCATCCCCATCCATTACCTGTCCCTCACTGCCCAAAACACATCTTCCTGGGATCTCTTGGACCAAGCACTGTTATTCGGCAACAGCAAACGTTAAACTGTATGAAGTCTGCCTGTGTTATTTCTATGCTGTAGTCTGAGCATGAATGGCTTAGTTACAGCTGCGAAAGAGCTGCTGTAATAAAAATATCTTAACCAAATGTGCTTGCAGCTGCACGACTAATAGGCATCTGTCCTTTATCTGGCAAGGGTGCAGAAGCTCTGGCTTTTTATTAATTTATAAAAATTATGCTGGTAATTCAATCTCTGAAAGGGTGATATATTAATTTGATTCTGCTTTCATGGGCTCCATGCCGAAAGCATAACGTACACTTGTGTCCTTCTGCACTAGTAGCCTGATCTGCAACTCCTGCTCTCAGTGGCACAGAGCAGGTTCAGAGGTCACAGGTGTCCATTTGACAGCTGCAGTGACAGTCAAGTCTGTGCAGCACAGGGGCTGTATTTTAAACACGCATGTTCCAAGCGCCCCTGTTCCAAAAACTTTTGTGCAGCACAGGGGCTGAATTTTAAACACGCCTGTTCCAAGCGCCCCTGTTCCAAAAACTACATAACTTTGAGTTTGCTGCAACATATGTAGATATTGTAGAAATCCTAACATCATTGAAACAACAAGGCACCTGGCGCTATCTTGACCAAGGTTAATATCAGAAAGAAAGAAATGGTTGGGGGAATATGTGGCGCGCATAAATCAAAACACAGAAGAGGAATACTGGGAGAGATTGATGACAGTGGAAAAGCTCGGAAAAACAGTGGACGTGTTAAAATTCGTCGAACATCTGTTTGTGAGGATGAACCAAGTTGTTGCCCCTGGACCACAGGGAGGACTATTGCCAGGATCATTCATAAACGACAATCATACTGGCTGTGCAGCAGCAACGAATCCAGGTCCCCCATCAGATCAGAATGAAAGGGGGGAACATGGTGGAGCACATGGACAAAGATGTTTAGGATATTCATCATCATCACTATCATAAAAGTGATTGTATTCTATGTTAAAGGTTATAAAGTATAACCAATAAAACATTTATAATAAAAAAAAAATAACTTTGAGTTTGCTGTCCTGGTGGCATGTACAACTTTATATATAGGCCAGACATGAGTTTAAAGTGTGGTTGCCAGCATCTCTCATAGTTATCGAAGCTACATCAATTTGATATCACACGTGTCAGCCCAGTGAGCCTAGTTCAGCTGTTGAAGGGTTTTGTGTATTATAATTATAAGTGTTATTTTATAACATGCTTAATACCAGAGAATGGATTCTAAGCACGGGATAGGGATACAAACCCGTGTTGCGCTGCATTGTCTTGCTTCCAGTTCCAGTTCCATGACTGGTTCATTTGTGATCTGCATGCCGACTATAGGTTGCAGTTTAAACAAGAAACTAAAAAGAACTTACTAGTGGCTTAGCTCCAGGCTGCTATTAGCAGTAACACCACAGCAGTGTTTTGGGTCGGCTGGTAACATCACTGGGGCTGTTAAGACTCTTGGTTCCCTTAGGATTATAACTTGGGCACTCGGATAGTGCCGGCCGATGCAGCCCATTGCTGCGGGTGTCTTTGTTTAAGTAGTGCAGCGTAATAATTACTGAACCTAATTACAGATATGGCAAGATTTTAAATGTTTCCTTGTAAAATTATTTTTTTGTGACTGTTTAAAGCACTGTTGATGGTGTTTTGTTTATTTTCTTTGTTATTTGTATGATTGACTTACATGCATAGTTATAAATGATATGGACAATTAGTGTTTTTTGATTAAAGAGAGCACCACATACTGAACTTTAAAGCTTGTTGTTATGTTGTTGTGATTAAAAAACGTGGTTCCCTTAAATAAAGTGAGTAGATGAAAAGTTGACATTATGTTTCCAGATTTGTAATTTGTATTAGTTTGGTTGAAATTACTCAGACACTTGTGGAACAAAATGATAAATTCTGCTGTCCATGTGGGGACCATTGGTGTCCTCTGCCCTGATGGATGACTACAAAAGCATTGAAGTTCAGGGGAGAAAACGTAGTTAAATGGGCGTTATGGTTAAATTGCTTTGACAAAAACCTATGAAATTCAGTGAAAAACAGTGTTAATGGGATACCTGTGAGAGACCGCAGAGCGGGAGGTTGTGAGGAGAAAGGGTCCAAATGTACCTTTTGGCATTACTCTGTCAGGAAGGACTGAGCCCCAAAATCCTAGTCTATAAAGTCTGTTATATAGCATACGGTGGTCGAGCGAGCTGAACATTGTCAACATCGCGCCCTTAGACATCACGTAAGTGTGGCCTATATCCTGCTCTCCGCATCCTCCTCTGGAGTCTGTGCCTCGCCTGACAATCTCTAAACTATCCTCACAATGCATGGACTGTTCTATTTTATGTCTCCAATCGCCAAACCTTAACATGCTTTCCTTCCTAGACTTTCCCCTCCACGTCCACACCCTTCTACTGTTTTGCCCTTTACCTGTTTTTGGCCTTGGGGGAAAAAAAGATATCGTTTTTATCGGTGTACACATCTGATTGTTGCTGCTGTTTAAAAATCGTTTTTGGCTGTTTGCACACCTGCTTTTCATGAGATTGTGTCCACCCCTCTGTTCTCTGTCTTGTCTGCTATCTGTCCCCTCACCCCGTCACCTACCATTGTGCTCACACTGTTCATTTTTGGGATACTGTGACTGGTTACCCCCCTGCCCTGGTTGTACCTGCTTCCTCACACCCCCACCTCATCTCCCATTGTCTCTCTCTGCTGTTATTCCCTTCAACCTTACACCCACTACCCCCCCTTTCATCTGCATGTTCCCCCCTACCTACTACTCTCCCTGTGCCTCTGTGGCCTCAGCCTGGTTAAATGTACCTCACTCTCTGCAGCTATGGCGCTCTCTATCTCTCGTATTTAATCAAACTGCTTCACTATCTCTTATCCTTCACCCCTTACTAAGTCTGACAGGAAGAAACTCAAGAAGGACATTCTGGGCTCCAACCCATGCCTTCCTATTGCATACACCTATGTCACTGCCTCTGACAGAGAGAGTCTCACTGACATCCTCTTTGTCGTTCCCTCACCTGACCTATGGACTCTCCATATGATCGCTCTTCTCTCTCCTTTCTCTTCCTCAACCATTATTGGTGGCACCCGTTGGGATGTCCTTCTTGCCCTCTTCTTCACCTCCAGGGTCATCATCAATGTCTACCGCAATGGCACCATTGTGGTACAGGGTCCTCAACCCAACCTTGTACTCTTTGATAGGCTCCTCCCTCACCTTATAAACCTTCCCTCTCCTTCGGCACCAGCTCCTTCGGCATCCCTGGTTCCCTTGTCAGCTGTGCCAACACATCGGCTACCTTGCCGCCTCCTAACCACCCTTCTTCCCTCGCCATGGCCTCCTTGCTGCCACCCCACACATTAACAACCTTGTCAGCGTCCTCCTCTTTTATTGAACCTGCCACCCACTAACAACATAACTGGGGCTCCCTTGCCCCCTGTGGGCCCTCCAGCACTGGCTCCCTTCTCTCCCACTGTGGTCCCAGATCCCTTGCCTGCCTTGGCTCCTCTGCCACCTCCTACCTCTGTCCCTCAGGCACTCTCGCCACTTATGGGGGGAACTACTGTCCCCTGCTCCCCCATAAGTCTTTCACAGATGGCAATCTGCTCCACATTGACACGCTTAACACACGCTAAGCTGTTAAACAATCCTCTGATATCTGCAACCTCCTTGAACTCCTGCATCTTGATGTTCTTGCCCTCACGGGAACTTGGTTCTAGGATAGCTATGTCACGAGTTTTGACACACTTCTCCCAGAAGGCTACAAGATACCCTCTCTGCCTAGACCAAACAGACCAGGTGGGGGAGTAGCAATTATCTTCCCTGAGTGGATCCCTGTGTCTATCATTCCCTCTCAGGCCTACTCATCCTTTGAGTGCCTGGTCTGCAGGCTCTTCCTCTCTCCCAGCTCATCACTCCTGCTGGCCACTTTCTATCGGCCAGCTGGTCAGCCCTCCCACTTCCTTTCGGAATGGGCTGATCTGGCCTCCTCTCTCCTCCTCTTCTCAACATCTCCTAATGGGTGATCTCAACACCCATCTCGACTCACTTGATTCCTCAGGACCTTTCCACAATATTTGCCACTCTCTTTCCATCTTACCCTCTGGCCCAATGCATATTGCTGGCTACACTTTGGATGCTCTCATCTCAACCGACATTCCTCTATCTATCCCTCCCGCTCTCTCCTGGACAGCTCACTCTCTCCTCTCATCACACTTAAAACTCTCTTCTCCTCTTGCATCGGTAAGCCCAGCACTGTCTCCCGTTTACTAGGTCATCTGACCCATGAAAAGAGTGTCAGTAGCTACCTTTGCCTCTACCTACTCTGCTCTTTCTACTCCTGTAGCTGATTCGCACCCTGAAACAGCCCTCTCTAACTTTAAACTCTCTGTTTCCAACACACTTGATATTCTTGCCCCTGTCATGAGGGTACGAATGAAGCCTACCAAAAAGTGCAACTCTTGGTACAACTCCGAACTGGCTGCCCTTAAACGCAAGTACAGGGCTGCTGAACGGAAATGGGATTCCTTGGGGGCACCCTCTGACAAACTGGCCTGCTGCCTCCTTCAAAGACAGTATAGACACTGCAACCGCTCCAAGAAAATAGTCTTTTTTCAAGCCTGCATCTCAGTGGCATCCAATAACACGGCCAAGATCTTCAAAGTCTGCAAGGAACTAGCCAATCCTATGCAGCTTCCTCCATCATTGCACACACCCAGGCACTCTGCTCAGCCCTGGCTGCACACTTGACCTCAAAAACACAGAATATCCTATCCTCTCACTCTACTTTACCACTTCAAGCACCAACATCTCCTGCACCACCCATTCCCACCCCACCCCTCCCCTTCTTTTCTCTTCTCTCTCCCCTGTCTCACCTGAGGAGGTCACTAGACCAGTCTATGAAAGCCTCCTCCAAACAGGTGGACCCCTGTCCCTCCAAAACCATCACGGACAACATTGGCTCTCTCACCCCAGCCTTAACCGACCTTTGCAACCTCTCCTTCACCACTGGAATTTTCCCTACTGCTCTTAAGCACTCCCTTGTGCACCCTCTCCTCAAACAAAACTTCTGCTGAACTTTCCATTCCTTTTCTGGGCAAACTCTTGGAGAAGTTGGCTATTTCTCAGCTTACCCCCACACTGAATTTGTTGGTTGCTTCCATGACCACCAGTCTGGCTTTAGAGCATCCAGAGGCACAGAAACTGCTCTTCTGAACACCTGTGAAGATCTGCTCTCAAATCTGCCTCTGTCCTCATTCTACTCACCCTCTCCTCTATCTTCGATATAGAGAATCACAGCACCTTCATCGCACGTCTCTGTGATACCCTGGGCATCACTGATCAAGCCCTGCCATGGCTAACCTCCTTTCTCTCTGACCACACATCCCAGGTGGAATTGTGGGCCTTTCTCTCCCATATCACTCTCTCTATGTGTGGTGTCCCCCAGGGATCTAATCTATCCCCCTGGTTTTTCAGTGGCTACATTGGCCCCTGGCCTGTATGATGCCAGCTTCACCTTCAACTTTCCGTGTTATGTGGATGACACGCAGCTCTCCTTCAGGCTACCCTCAGCCTCTTCCTCTTCCTCACTTATACCTGTTCGTCTGCAAATCAGTTGGGGCGTGCTGCAAACAACCTCTGCCTCAATGCCAGTAAGAAAGAGAGTGTCTTCATCGGGACCCATGCTCCTGCCTTCCCTCTCTCTCTCTGGCCGCCCTCCCTTGACCCTGTGCTTCCACCAAAATCTGGGGATCATCTTTGACTCCACTCTCTCCTTCTCATCTCACATTGCGGACATCTCTAAAAAGTACCACTACCAACTGCACCTCCTCAGAGGTATTCTTCCTTTTCTCACTTTCCCGCAGAGGCTCACCATCTCCAGAGCCCTGGTCCTCTCTAAGCTAGACTACTGTAACAGCCTCTTTCTCAACCTTCTCTCTTCTACCCTCCGTCCACTTCAACTCATCCAGAACAGAACCGCAAAACTTATCCTTGGCCTCAAGGCCTCAAGTCCAGGGACCGCTTCTCTCCGGCACTAAAACCCCTTCACTAGCTCCCCGTGGCTGCAAGGATTAAGTTCAAGACCCTTGAAATTGTGCACAAGGCTTTCTGGGGACTGGACCCGCTCTGTCTTCAATGCTCTCTTCCTAAATACTCTCCTTCCCGAGCCCTCCTCTCGTCTTACTCCAACTCTCTGCGGGTGAGCCGCTTCTCCAAGCAGAGACTTGGGGGGAGATCTTTATCCACTGCAGGTGCCTCTCTCTGGAACAGCCTCCCTGTCTTTCTCCATCTTGGGCCGGATTTCCTTAAATTCTAGAAACTCATCAAGACCTTCTTCTTCACCTCCTCCTTCTCTCTACCTCTTCCCTGCTAACCACCTCTTTCTACTCTGTCACTCTCTCTTCTCTACTTCTGCTCAGTTTCAATGACTGGCTGCCTGGTGTACCTCACAAGTCCCAAGCTCTCCTCGCCAGTCTCCTGCATTTGCCCCTGGGCCTTCCACTTGCCAAAGCACTACTGCACTCAGGTTACTACCAATTAGAGTGGTATCTCTCTGCACTTTAACCCAGGTGCTGATGTGAAGGGCGCACTTGTTCTCTATTGCCCCCCCACGCACTTCCTTTCTGTTCACCTGCATGATCTGAATGCACCATGCCTAGTAAGATCGCTTGTCTTCCTTATGTCTTCCCCTCCCATGCATGGTTGCGCTTTGAAATACTTGTGTATAAGTGCATAATAAATAAACAATCAATCAATCAACAGGTCAAGTAAAATCAGGGAACTAGATCCACCTTTATGTGATTTTTCTCTTAGATGTTCTAATACAAACGTTGAGATGAATTCTCTGCTGCAAAGCAATTAAAAGCCCAATTGGAATGATCGATTCGTTTAGACGGCAATGGGAATTATGAAATAGGGAGAAGTTCCCCATGTGGGTGGGGTCTGTGGAAGGCTTCTTAAGGAGAGGTTTGATCACAAAACATTTCCAGATTGAGGGAAAGATTCCTGAGGTTAATGATACATTAAAGAGATGGACTATATGATCTTGAAAGAGTAGGCACAGATCACGATTAACTCTAGGTAGTAATATAACAAAGAGGGTGCAAGACCACTTAGGAGAGGAAAGGAGACATGCAAGGTTTTGACTCTCTAAGTTGGTATAGAATTCAATGACATTAAGAGCTGGTGTAACACTCTGTGCAAACTTGGGTTGTAAATGGCATCCGTCGGGTGTTGACAATATTTAAATCGTTACTGATTTTCTCAGTTTTGTGTGTGGAGTGATGAGCCAGTTGCACAGCCAGTAGTTGTGTCAGAAGTAAGGAAGTTGTCTGTGATCCAGTGCAAATCTCATTAAACACTGACAAAACCTTCCTTGATATATTGGGGCGGATTCAATCTTCTGTCCACAATATAGCTATGCAACTATAACTCATGCCCTCACCATGCACTGCTCAGACTATCACCCAGAGCATTAAAGATTACATCACAATAAGCAGAATTCTTTTTTTTAATCTTTATCTTTTAAGCTTGACTTAACAACAGAACAAACAAGCAGAATACATGTATTGTATAGGTATACATTTCATGCACATATGCCGGAAGAAGATTACATATAGCAGTAAAACAGTAATTCGGAGTACAATAGTTTGAAAAAGCTGCATCGTAATGACAAGCGAGGCATATACATTATGAGGAGCTGGGTGCTGAGAGATCCGATCACCAGCATCTTCAACAGACAAGGAAGAGATATAAGAGCGGAATGGGGTCCAGATATTCCTGGATCTTGCCACTGTTGGCTATAGAAGTGACCAGCGGTCAGCGGTCTTCGGTATCGGAGGCCCACGTGACAGCCTAGAGCCACTGGTTGTGTATGGGGGCCCTAGGGCAGAGCCAGAGCAGCAGGATACAGCGGGTGGCCAGCAGCAGGCATAGGCCAGCCAGTTTCCTGGAATCTCGCCCAAGTTGCGGAAGCTCATGAAAAAGACATGCCAATGGGGAAGGGGTAATAGCATAGTCCAACATTTCGGATTTCGTAGTGCATACTTCCTCCGAAAATAGAGAGAGGCACGGGCAGGACCATATCATGTGTATAAAATTTGCGTCGTCTGCTCCGTACCCGGGGCATGTATGTGGGTGGTCTTTCGACATGCGGTGTAGTCTGATTGGGGTGTAATGGAATTTATGTAGTAGTCTAAATTGAATCAATTTAAATCATGAATTAAGTGAGACCTCATGAGTGTGGGCACACATGCAGTCCCAGCGTTGGTCAGTGATTTCGACGCCCAGATTCCTACCTCAGGATTCCCTGCGATTAACAAATGGGGTGGCTATTTTACCTTGGAGGATGGTGTACAATCTAGAGACTTTTCCCTTAAAAGTTATAGTATTTAGAACTTCCAATGGTATCGGGTCATCTGAAGGGATTGAGGGGAAGTCAGGTAGCCTCTTCTTGAGAGAGTGGCGCAGGCCTGCATATTGTACCCCGCAGGGATTCAGGTAAGTCGGGCCATTCAATGAAGATTCCCTGGTTAAAGATATCTCGGATAGAGTCAAGACCTGTATATGACCAAAGATGTGTTATTGTGGTGTCTACACAGGGAGATTCTGGGAAAAAGTTCCATGAAAGGGGCGCAGGGTGCAGGCCTGCTTCCACATCATATTCAAGGGCCAGTACGTGGACCCCACAGGGTAAAGGGGTTCAAATTTGGTGGACTGGGCGGGGAGACCAAAAGAGCGGATATCTCGAATATCCGTTGCAAGACATTCGAGTTTAACGTGGAGAGGAGAATCGGTGGGTGTGTACCAGTGTGAGGCAAAGTGAGCTTGGGCAGCCATCCAGTACCGCTCGAAGTTAGGGGTGCTGAGTCCACCCCTCGACATTGGGATGGTTAGTGTTTTTTGTTTCAGGTGGACCGCGCCAGAGTGCCATAAGAAGGTATTGATGGTTCAAGTAATATTGTAAAGAATTCACAGCCTGGACATAAGGGGACATTTAGACATTTGTACAAGAGCTGGGGGAGCACCACCATCTTCAAGATAGTGATTCCGCCTGCCAGCGAGATCGGCAACCTGGCCCAGCCTGTGCACTTCCAGCTGAGGGTGGTGAGGTATTTCCCAAAATTGGCTTCGTATAGGGAGTTCTGCTGACGTGTAACCACCACTCCAAGATAGGTAATCTCGGATTGCATCCACTCGAATCCCTGAGGGTTCATGGGAGGTGTGGTGGCCTCGGTCAGCGGAAACAGTATTGATTTTGAGCAATTTCCTTGGAGTTCCAAGAGCTCAAAAAAGCGAATGACGTCCTCTAATATTGGGGCCAGATTGCGTTGCGATGAGTGGATGAAGAGGATAACATCATCTGTGTAGAGGGAGATGATCTCTGGGGGACCTGACAATCTTATGCCTCTGTGTGCGTATTGTTGGCGTATCCTAATGGCCAAGGGTTCAATGGCTAGGGCAAAGATTAGCGGCAAGAAGGGGCATCTCTGCCTTGTACCTCTGGCTATTGGAAATTGGGGCGAGCAACAGTCTTCAGTGCTGACCCTTGCAACGGGAGAGGAATACAAGAGTTTAACCCAGGAAATGAAGCGAGGACCGGAGTTGCATTTCTCAAGAACCCGCTATAGATATCTCCAGGAAACAGAGTCGAAGGCTTTCTGCATGTCAAGGATAGCCAGAACCTGGGTCGACTCGCGCAAGTATGTTGAACAGGTGGCGTAAATTAAGAGAAGTGGATCGCCCTGGAATAAAACCGGACTGTTCAGGGTGAATAATGTATGTCATGTAGGGAGCCAATCTCAGGGCCAGCGCCTTAGAATACATTTTGACGTTGCAAATAATAATAGAGAGGGGGTGGTACGAACCACATTGTGTGGGAGGTTTGCCCGGTTTAAGTAGCACCAATATTATTGCCTCTCGAAGAGAACGGGGAAGGATGCCCGTTCCACAGGTCTCCTCCCAGAGGCTTGATAATTGGGGGACCAGGCGAGCCTTATATCATTAATAGAATTCGACGGAAAGGGCGTCAGCTCCAGGGGCTTTCCGAAAGGCCAACAAGTCTATAGCCTTGGATATTTGGGTGTGATAGGGGTGTCCAAGGCATCTCTAGTCTCTGATGAGAGGATAGAGAGCGGGAGACTGTCTAAAAATGATTCTATGTTGGCAGTATCTAAATTAGAGTACAGGGTTTCATAGAAGGAGTGAAATTTGGTGTTGATATCATTCGATGACAGGGCCAGAGTGCCGTCTGCCCTCTCGATAGCCGGAATGTGTGTCGTTCCGTTCTCCTGCCGGATCAACCTGGCGAGGACGTTGTAAGAGGATTCAATTCAACACTACAGCTAAGTCAAAGCCTAGTCTGGGATACTGAATGGAAACCCTTATGGATATATCTTTATGTCCAGTTCATGCGTTCTGGATGACTACCCCTATATAACAGCCCTCTCTTGGAATCCCCCTGACCCCACTGAGCCAAGTAGTAGTTCTGTTTTGCAAGTTTAAAGGTTTATTTGATAATTTAAACAATATATATATATATCACGCTTTATAATAAATTAATAATTGAATATCAGACTGAATCTGAGCAGTAATCAATAATGGATAGTCTGGCACTAGCACACTTGTGAATAGGAACAGAAGAATAAGGTGGTAGAGAATGCTTTATATAAGTTCAGATGGATGTAATGTTGAAAGAAAATGCAATACAGAAAATACTCAATATGATTTCAACAAAACAATGTAATCACTTTTCTCTGGCAATCCCCTCCCCCCTTTATGCAATGCAAGGAAATGGAAGGGAAGCACACAGTTCTCAGAAATGCAATCAAATGTAATTCAGTTCACCCCAGCAAGCTTAGACTACAGAAGTTTGAAACACAGGCCCAAAATGCTTTTATATGTGCTGGCAATGAAGTGAAAAATATGCTAAAATGCTTTTAATTCCCTCTTTTAATTTTTGGCAAATGAAAGCAAGAAAACTGCTGTTTTCACACGTGGAGAAATTTGCAAATCGCGGTAAAATTCGCGAGTGCGTTTTTCGCGATTGCGGCAAAATTATAGGGGGTAGGAATGCGGTGCCAGGTTCGTTGAAAAGCTAGGATTCTAAGCTTTCAGAGGAAAGTTACTGCAAGTTCCTAGCCCAAACGGTTACGGAGTTATGAACGATTAAATAAAGGTAGTTTTTCGGATTTGAAATGTTAAAAGTTCAAAGCGACAGGTTACAGCTTTGCAAATGACAGGTGACAACTTCTAGTTAGATTAAAATAGATTGAATTATATTATTTTAACTAAGAGATTGGTTCTGCACAGTTCTGCTAGGTACTCACAATATATTTTTGAATTAGATGGGCCGCGCCACGGATCTGGTCAGGTTTTGGACTGGACTCTGGTCTGGTCTGGGTCTCTTCACAGTGATCTGGGTCAGCTCTCTGGCTCTGCTAACAGTGGTCTGGGTCAGCTCTGCGCTGCTGGTCTAGCCTCTCTGGATTCTGGATACTGCTACAGGTTCTGGAGATTGATGGATTTGAAGTCTGGATCTCTGAATGTTGTATGGTCCGGCAGCATGCTCCGCAGAAAATGGAATTGAATGTCCCTATCTGTCCTGACTGTCTGCTTTTATGTGTTTTGAAAATGGGTGGAGAGGCTAGCTTCCTAGGCCCTACCCCTCTCCACTTGTCATTGGCCACTTCATTCTCTTCCCCTTGATTGGGGGAATGAAATGAAGTGTCATCATGATGAGGTCTGTTTATGGTACAGAGAACCCACCCCTGTCAAATTACACACAATCTATATTTTGACCCAAAAGACATATTTGCACAGGTACACATTTGTTTAAAATTACATGCACCCATCACATATCACAGGAGGTATACCCTGTCCAAATCTGCTCTTCATGGGAGCTTGCATTCAGAAATGGCAACATATTTCACTTTTTGGTCAGGTTACCAATATCAGATTCTTACTCAAATTTACCCAAATGTGTGCAAGGCATGCAGGCATTAATTGATGAAGTATCAGACTTTTAACATGCATACATTTTAAGTAATACCCTCTTAACTGCTAGTTTGCCCCCAGATCATGCCACCGGTTCTAAAAACCTCTTAAAATGTGGGTAGAAAAATCACAAGAATTATGGTATCATTTAAATAATTATGACAAGTCCGGACTATGAGTTATTCATCTTTTTCTAAAACCATATTCTGGCCACAGGGGTGTGGTTTCCCCCCAGCACAAGGTTGAATTTCTGGTTTTTCCAGTTCTGCCAAGCCAGCTTGCTCTCACAGGCAGTGCTCCTCCCCTTTCCTTCCAGGAGGAAGCCACTTTTTACGGCCCCCATAATAAAACATTTGCCTGAGTCAGGACAGGACTTTGTTCAATTTCCTGCAGAGCCCAGGTAATTCAATCAGGGAAGTGTCATATCCCTTTTGGTGGGAGCAGCAAAAGGGCAGCTAGGCCTGGGAACACAGCTGTTGTGCAAGTCTCATCTCCTGTCGGGGGTAGCTGGTGGGCAGAATTCAGTTCCTTAAGCCAGGCCCCAGCTAATGTCACTTTTAGTTACCCAGTTTTCTGCATTCAAATAAAATGAACCATTTTTACATATGCAGCTAGAATGCTGATTCTAAGTTTAAAACTATGACATTTAAACAATTGCAACCTATGTGACACTCAAAAGTAGGTCACTCATTTCTTTTAAACATTTAGATTTTTGGTAGTTTTAAATCCAGTTTCAGTTAGGCTGCTGCAGACCTGCAGAGCTCAGCCAGTCTTGTTATGAACATTCAAGTCACTTCAGAATATAACTTTAGATTGTATCCACCTCTCAGTAAGTCTTTCTTTGGCATGCTTTGGGTTCATTTATTCAGTTTTACACACAAAAAAAAAAAATCTGGTGTTGTTTTAAAACGCCGGCTTTCTGATAGTGGTGAGTACTGGTAATGCACCCATTTTTGGGATTTAAGAAAATGAATTCCCCACAATTCTAGGTTGCTTTTGTCAATCAGCATTGCCATTCCCTACGGTTTCAGACTACTGTGTGGGTAGTCCAATGGTGGTTTTAGGCAGTGCCCTTCTGTGCCCATAACATCGGCAAAAATGATTGGCAGCCTATTCTTCATGCATTTCCCTGTGCATTTTCTGGGAAGCTCTGGCCATCATGATGTTTTCCATGTCAGTACTGCACAGTTTTTGAGGTAGGGCTCGGATGTATGGGTAAAAACATCCCACAAGCCCCCCTCTTGCGATGGCATTCTGTTTCATGATGGGACTCGCAAGCCCTGGGATGTTTCCTCATCTTATTCCAATAGATAGCACAGTTCAGCATCTTTTCCTCCATCCGGTCGGATCGATCGGTTCTCCTCGCCGGTCCTGATGGGAGTATTGGGCGGTACACTGGGCCCCTTGCGTCTCTGCTCCCGGTCTCCGGATCGTCCTCCTTGGCCAGTCTCGAGGTTTTCTTTCTCCTAGGACGACAAAGGAAGGGCGGCAATACCTATTCATAGACATTTTTCCCCCACCATTGATATAGTGGGGTGGCATATAAATTTATAGTCAAAACATATGGACATGCACATCTCTTTTTGCATTCAAAAACAAAAACACCCACATTGAGAAACTCAGAATTTGATAGGCGATATGTAGGATATTTTAAGTTAGAATTGAATTAATCTGAGACAGTACCCTCTAGGATTTCAGAGGATTCCTCCAGTTGTTGCAGAGTGTGCCTGGGATGGCAACACTTCAACTGGTTTATGTGGACCCACTTGTCTTCCCCCTCTGCCAAACCGCATTTGGGGATGCGGATCTTGTAGGCCACAGGGGAGATTTTGTCTATTTTCGCTGTTTGGCCTGGTTCCTTTGGAAATTATATAGATAGACCCGGTCCCCCAACTGATATTCCTTCCTGGAAGTTTTCAGGTCATAGTGGGTCTTCATGCTATCAGCTGATCTTTCTAGATTCCGCTGAGCATAGGCAAAAGCATGTTGAAGGTGTTTCCTTAAATTCTCCACATACTCGTGAGTTGTGGAGGCATTTATTAGGGTCTGCTCTTGGGTCCTGTAGAGCAAATGCTGAGGAAGCACCATCTTGCGCCCAGTCATCAACTCAAATGGTGACATTTTAGTTGCAGATGAAGGGGTAGATCTGATGGCCATTAGGACCAGAGGTAATCGGATATCCCAACTTGGCCCAGAATCTGCCACAAACTTTTTTAATATGCTCACAATGGTTCGGTTATATCTCTCTACTGCCCCAGAAGAAGCTGGCCTGTAAGCAATATGTAACTTCCTTTTGACCCCCAGTATCTCCCACATCTTTGTCATTACTTCACTGGTGAAGTGGCTACCCCTGTCTGACTCAATCCTTTGAGGTAGACCAAAACGGGAAAAGATGTGGTTAATCATCAGGGCAGCTGCGGTTTCTGCCTTGCAATTTGGGGCTGGGTGACATTCCACCCACTTGGTAAACAAGCATGTCACAGTCAACATGTACTTATTCCCCCTAGCCGAGCGAATCACGGGGCCTACAAAGTCGATTTGTAAATCTGACCATGGCAGTGTCATCCCCCTCTTTTGGAGAGGCGCACGGTGCGTGAGGGATGATGGCTGAAATTGTGCACACACAAGACAACCCTTCAAATATTGGTTGAGGTCCTGGCCCATGTGTGGCCAGTATGCAACCTCTCTTAAGATTTCCAATGTTGTGTGAAACCCCCTATGACCGGCGGCGGCCGCATCATGGGCGTGACTTAACATCAGGCTTCGGAATGAGGTAGGAACCACCCACTGATCGTGGCCAGCTTTGGATTTCCTTACCAGCAAACCGTCTTGGATTCGGAACATTTTTGGACATTTCATCAACACTCTTAGGTCCTCTTTCCCAGTGTAATCGGTATCCGTCAGGGGAAAGTTCTCAGGGTCCTTAAGGTGTTGGTAAAACTTACCAATAATTGGATCCCCCTTCTGAGCTGTAATCAAATCAGCATCAGGGGTCTCCTTGCTCCATTGTGCAATTGAAAGATCATTGTGAGCATTTGTCTGGGACCTAGCGATAGCAGTGACCTGGATTTCCCCCAACAGGGACTCAATCTCAATTAGATCCCCTTGGATGGCCCCGGTTTTGGCCAGCTGATCAGCTAAGTCATTTCCAGTTTTGTCTGGTCCCTCTACGTTGGAATGACCCTTGATCTTTTTCCAATGGATGGTCATCTCATTCGAGGTGACCAGATCATCAATGTTTTGGATCAACTTCCCATGTTTCAAGGGTTTGTTGTTAGCACATAACATGCCTCTGGTTTTCCAATTAACCAGGTGCTCCACGAACCCGTTCCGTACATAATCCGAATCTGTGATTATGACCAGTTTGTGGAGTTGATGCTGGACAGCAGTGAGGATGGCCTGATGCAGAGCCATCAATTCTGCCACCTGACTACTTCGGGGACCAATTTTGTATCCAGCGGAGGGTTCTGGGGACTCATTCACCCATGCATTCCCTACGCCGGCCACCAGTTCTTTCTCCCCATCGTTGTCAACATGGTAAGAGCATCCATCCACATACACAGTGGGCATTCCCTCACACGTGTCCTCTTCAAAGACTTTGTGTGGGGAATTAAGGTATGCCTCCGTGTTGTCCTTGATTTTTAGACTTTCGTCCTCGAGACAGTTTTCTCTGGCACAATCATGCAAGTCAGCCAGACCTTGCGCGAGGGGACTCTTCTTGTTTTGGCCATATCTGACCTCCACAGGAAAGCCTTGCATTGACAGAATCCAGGAAGTAATTCGGGAATTACTCACATTTCCGGCCCGGATTATATCACTTTGGAGATATTGCAGAGGCTGGTGTGGAGTCTCCACTATGATGTGTTCCCCCTGGATAAACGGGCGGTAATTCTTCAATGCCCACACCGTTGCCAGGAGTGCCTTCTCACAATCGTTGAATTTTTCCTCCACAGAGGATAAAGTTTTGCTCGCATAGGAGATTACTTTATTGACCTTGTCATGCTTTTGGTATAATACTGCTGTCAAGCACGTATTAGAGAACCCTGTCTCCAGGAAGAACTCCTTGTTTCTGACAGGGTAAGCTAGGCAAGGCGCTTGTGGGAGGCTTCTTTTGAGTTGTTTTACTGCCTCGGCTTGTTCTGGACCCCATTCCCACTTGACCCCCCCCTTCAGGAGATGAATCAGGGGTCTGGTGATCTCTGCGTAGCCCTCAATGAACTTTCAGCTGTAATTAGTCAGTCCAAGGAGGCTCCTTAGTTCCCGCAGAGTTGTGGGGTCTTTCAGTTTCTGAAGTGCTTCCACTTTCTTTTCCTGGGGACAGAGACCCTGAGGAGTAATCTCATGCCCCAAGAAATTAACACCGGTTCTACACCACTGTGCTTTCTGAAAGGAAAGTTTTGCTCCGGCGGCCCTCAACTGCGTCAGAACATAACGGATCTCCGCTATGTGTTCCTCCACAGATGAACTTTTGATGAGGACATCATCTACATAAGCCAGGTTACCCCTCGCACCCAGGTCGGGCATGGCCTTATGTAGGAAAATGTTGAATTCATTGCCGGAGTTGAGGTATCCGAAGGGAGTCCGGGTCCATGTGTATTGCTGGCCCCCAAAGGTAAAAGCCAGCTTGTATTGGTCCTCCCTACTGACAGGCACAGTCCAGTATCCATTGGTCAGGTCTATTGCAGTGAATACCTGTGACCCCTGGATCTGGGCCAGCCCTTGGTCAATGTAGGGCAGAGGCCATCGGGAAGTATGGACCCGTTTGTTGAGCTCCCTGAGGTCGGCGCAGAGTCTCCACTGGCCGTTTGGCTTCAATATTCCCAGCACCGGATTATTGAAGGTGCTGTGGACTGGACGGATTATTCCCAGGTTCTTAATTATTTCAGTAAGGGACTGCATTGATGCGAGAGGCAAGCGATATTGCTTCACAAACACAGGAGTCATGCCAGGGTCCGTGGGGATTGTTGTTGTGTGGATGTCAGTGCGACCACAGTCATATGAGTCTACCGCAAAGAGATCTTGGAAATCCAAGAAAACTTGTTTCAACTTTTGCTTTTGTTCCAGAGTCACACAGGCATCAGCTAGGTTGACTCTCTCTTCCACCATCTGCCTGAAGCCTGGAAAGACTTCTGGTTTGGCTATCTCAGCGGCCTCCTCCAGCTGGGTGGAGAAGTCCCTGGTCAGAGTGCTGATTTGGACTGGAGGCTTCAGGTGGGAAAGGCAGCCCTCATGGACCTGGAAAATCACCTCATCCCTCCTGAAGTCACAAGTCACATCTTCCTTACCATAAGGGCAAGAAGTGTACACCAGGAAGTTCCCCCCATGCCGGGTAAAAATCCTGTCTGGTGTTGTATTGTCATCACTGTCACTGTCAAAGCAGTCCTTGGGGATTGGCCCTAACAGTTCATTACCTAAGTCTATGGAAAAATGTCGGTCATCAACCGCCATTCCAATAATGGTGCCTGCGGCTAGAGTAATACTCTTTAAGTCGCTGTTATCCACCTCTATTGGAATGGTGTCATGTTCTATGTTGACTAATGGAGTTGGGTTTACCCCCAACCCTTGCTGTTGGAGAGAAGCATTTAGATGTATGTAAGCATCAGGGTTTTGCAGATATTGTCCTCTTTTAACTTTCACTTCCAGGGAGAATTGTCGGGTCCTTTCTGGGATGGTGACTTCCTCTTTGATCTGAATTTCAACTGCATAAGGTAGCAATTGAGCTGACCTAAATGCTTTTTCTGGATCATCAAAGCCCATGGGATTATCCGCTAATCGGGACCAAGCTTTGAAGTTTATTAGGTCCAAACTAATGGCAAAGCGATTGAGAATGTCACTGCCTAAGTAAAAGGCGGCAGTGACGTCTCGCACGACCCAAAAATTATGGACTATGCTCTTGTTGCCAATGGAGATTTTGAGCATACACCTGCTTGGCAGGAGCTGTTTGGAATTAGGTGCTTCCAGGTCCATTTCCCATTTGTCTATCAGTTTGAATGTGGGAATGGCTGGATCTTTTGGGAGTTGGCGGAACATGGTGTCGCTGATGAAGCCCTTACCGTTGTTCACACACACTCGAGCGAGAACAGAGTCCTTCCCATCATTTAATTGGACAGGGATGAACAACTGCTCTCCAATTTGCTGAATATCAGCCAGGCTCTGAGCTGATTTCACATCTTTCTGGACTATAGGAGTGGGTGTTTCTGATTGTGGATTAGTATAGAATCTCAGAGTGTTTCCTTCCAGCGTGGAGTACCACTTTAGACTGGAAGGAAGGTTGATTTTCAGAAATAGAAAGGACCCCCCATCACCAGTCTGTTGTCCTACTGCTATTACTGTCACGTCTGGAATTTGGCTATTCTGGAAGTGAAATTCTACTTGGTCAGACTTTTGTTCAACCATGTGGCAGGTGCCGTTTAAACTAACATGGTTGACACTCTGTTTTAATTTTATTGGTCGGCTAGTCTGGGTCCAGAGGACCTTGTTTACGCAATCTATTAAGGGTGACAACCTCCTCAGGAGGTCATTCCCCAGTAAACAAGGGGTGCCCTCTGGAGTCACTACTATGACCGGGTGTTTCACCTTGTGTCGCCCGATCTTAATATCCAAGTCTGCAGTCCCCTCAACGGGAATTTCCTTCCCGTCAAAGTTCTGCAGTTGTCCAGGAAGAGAGGTGAGAGGAATTCGGTAATTCTCTCCCCTTCCTGCATTCAGTTCGTCAAAGGCCCTTCTGGACAGAAGGGTAGCTTGAGATCCAGTGTCCACCAGTGCCAAAATTGTACCCTGCCCCTGTACTTGTACCGGGGCATAATATCTTCCCTCCTTCTCCTCAAGGGGGCACAGATAATGCACATTTTTGGACAACTGGTGGGCTAACTTTCTGGTTTTGGACATTTCAAGAGAAGAAATTTGGGCAGAATTCTGTGGAGAGCCTTGGGAATCTGAAAGAAAAAATTGGCAACTGGAGATCAGAGCCATTGTGGGTTCCCCTGGCTCCGGTTCCGGGCCGCCCCCCCCTTTTTGGAGGCAGTCACCAGGGTGGGTTTGAACCAGGGGATTTTCTTGCTGTTGGTTCTGGGATGAGATGGTGGGCGGCGGTAGCTCAGTCTCCACATCTCCCCAGTCTGGATTTGCATCCCTAGGGACCCATTTTTCTTTGGGAGGAGTTCCCCCCTCTCTGAAGGAGAAGATCCTTTTCCCAGGATCTTCTGAGGATCCCTCTCCCTCAAATTGGAAGATCTGTACCTCCTCCTCAAACTGAGTCTGTTTGGGTCTTTTGTTTCTCCTCCCCCCCTCTGCTCCTTAGGAGGCAGACTTTCAGGGGCAAGAGATTTTGTTTCCGGTTCCTGGGTTTCCAGGGGCTGTTTACAAGTGAGGAAGGAAGCTTCCTCCAAGGCTTTACACCCCCCTTCCCCTTGTGCCTCCTCCCTGGGAACCGGTGAGTTATCGGGGTGCTGCGCCCGTCATTGTTCTGGAGCACCAGGTCCAGAGTTGGGTGCGTTCTGCGCTGGCATGCCGATCTGAGGGTTCTGCTGAGCCCTCAGTATGTGACCCAGATCCCGCGCCATGTTTTGAACCTGGCGCTCTAACTGGGAAACCCGCTCAGGCTGATACGGGGCCCTGTTTTCTCCCCTGGGCTGATCCCGGGAAGGGTAGCTATCCCTTCTTTGGTAGTACCCCTGGTTGGTAAGATTTGGATACCCCTCCACCCTTGGCCTCCCCTCTCCCGGATTCGGTTGTCTGGGCTCAGGGAATTGGGGAAAGAAGGATGGATGATTTTGGGGCTGGAAATTGGGTGGATACCTGGGGAAGAAGTTCTGCCCAGGATTTGGAGAATTTCTGCCCTCCTGTGGGAAGTTCCCTGGGTTAGGTGCTTGGCTGGATCCCCCCCCCTTGGGCTGGAGGAGTCCACACATAACCCAGGATGGGTCGATTTCCCTTGTAACGGGGACTTACATAGTCAGGAGAGCGAGGGACCCCATTTGTGGGACTACCTCCTTGACTCCCTGTTTGTGACTGGCCCGAGGACCTTCTGGGCCTAGCATTATTAGGTGCAGGTAGGTTTTTAGGCCCCCCCCATCTCCAAATCCAAAACGGGGGCAACCTTTACCTCTGCCACCTTGGCAGCAGCAGGGGTGCTGTTAGTTTTGGGGTTTTTGGGCTGGTTTTTGTTTTCCACCGGTTTCTGCACCTCGTAGATGCGGGTGGCTTGTTCAATGACCCATTCTAAAGATCTTTTCTCATGAAAATCTCTCACGAGCTGGTTCATTATGTATTTGGGCAAGGCATGAAAAAACGTATTAATAAATTCTCTGCTATCCGTGCGCACCCTTCTTGTGGTCTGTGCAAAAGCACGCTTTAACTCCTGCACAAACTCTTGTGGGGCCTGATCCTCCCCACATTGTAAATTGTAGGCTGCCTTGCGAGCCTCTTGAGGATTTCTATGAGTAGAAAAATGTTTCAAGATGGCCGCCTTATAGGCGGACCATCTTAAATGATTTTGGTCCTCCAGCCCCGCAAAGAAACTGGAGTATTCCGGGGAGAAGGTCCACTTTACATATTGAATACAGCTTTGGCTGTCCTTCAAATGAAAAGTCTCCATCATTTGCTCATAGAGCTCCAAGTGTTCCCAAACAGAGTACTTGGCGTTCTTATGATAAGGCGTGATGACACTCCTGATTGCCTTAATATGTTTCAATGGGTCCTTAAGCAAGGCCCTTTTTGCCTTATTGGCCTTTTTGGTTCGGGTAACCCTTGTCCATTCGTCCTCTGACTCAGAGGCACTTCTCCCAGAGGTTCCTGTCTGATCTTCCAGGTTTTCCCGGATTCTGCGAGCCTGGGAATGGCTGGCAGAATGTGGGGACCTGGTCTCCTGTGTCCTGTACCGTTCAGAGGAGTCTTCAGATTCCTCTTTGCTGCCAGGATTTGATGGGTACCCCCCCACTGACCTAACTGGGCAGAGGTTTTCAGGATGCCCTTAATGGGCCTACTCTCCTGGGGTTCCCCACTAAATTGCACTGTGCTTGGGTGCCCATACCCGGATGCCCGCCCCTCCATTCCTGGGTGGTACTGGCCTATCAGCCCCATGCTTCTGGCTGGATAGTAATCTGCCATCCCTGTGGCCCTGTGCTCATGTGCGCCAGGGGACATGGGGGTGGCAGAGTCCAGGGACTGAGAGAGATAAAGGCCTCTGGTACTAGGGCTCCTGGGGTTATGCTCAGGAGTTTCTCTTTCCCAGCGAACCTCATCTCTATCCGCCCCTGCTCCCTGTTGCCATGCAAGAGCCTGCGCCTTCAGTTCCTCAGTTAAGGCCTTACTAGCCTCTATCAGTCTCTCCTGCATCGCTACCTGTTGTTGGAGTCTATCATTGTGCTGGCAGAGAGCCTCATTCTCTCTCTGTGCCTCCTGATTGGTCCTGGAGCACTGGGCCAGTTTTTGCTGCAGGAGGGTTACCTCCTGAGCTGTGTCCCTATTGGCCTGCTCCTTTCTTGCCAGAGCATCCTCCACCCTCCTGGTGTGTTCTAACAAGTTCTGGCGTTCTTTTTGGAGGTCACCCAGCCCCTGGAGGGCCAAGTGATTTTCTTCTGTTTTTCTTTTTAAATGGCAGACTTCCTGGCCTAAGGCGTCTCTTTCCTGGCTAAGAGCCTGCATTTGTGCCGCCAGGTCGTCCCTCTGCCTTTGAAAGGCACCAGCTTTCTGGCGTTCTTCATCAAACTCTGCCTGGGTATCCAGGTCTTTCAAAATCAGCTTGTTGCTCTCTGCCTTCACTCTATCTAGATGACTTTGCAGGGTGGCTACCTGCTCCGTGCATGCCTTGTTAAAGTCTAATTGTTGCTCCAGCTTTTTCTGGCTCTGCAGTGGGGAGTCCAAACCTTCTTGGTACTCCTTCTGCAAGGCCAGAAATCTGGTATCCTGGTCAGCCTTTTCCTGTTGCAGGATGTCCATATCCCTCTTTATTTTAATGATGTACTGTCTACTCTCATTTTCTGACTCCTGGCTCCCCTGCAGCCTCTGCTCAGAAGAGACCAGGTCAGATTGGACCTTCTGTAATGCCAGCAGTTGCCTACTCGCCAGATCTTGGCCTTCAGCACATTTGTCCTCCATGGCTCCCATATGTAAATATAAATATGCCGCTACCCTGGCAATCTTGTTGTGCTCATCCTTGGCCTTAGAGGACATATATAGTTCACTCAGGGCCACATGTAAGGGACCCTGGTCTCTCCATGTATCTGACCCTGTTTCCGTGATCTGGGGTGCGATTGCTTGCAACCAGACCGTCTGGTCCTGATGGGTCCACTCACCT
The DNA here is from genome assembly GCF_040938575.1 of Ambystoma mexicanum. NCBI lineage: Eukaryota > Metazoa > Chordata > Amphibia > Caudata > Ambystomatidae > Ambystoma > Ambystoma mexicanum. Next base: position 1,081,292,647 of record NC_090937.1, on the reverse strand, counting down.
CTCGCAAATAGCTTATGTAAGAAGTGCTCTCTGGCTATTTTCATATCTACCAAGGTCGTCATTCTGGAATTTGAGTTCCTTCCTGACTTACAGAAGTTTGTATTTTATTTTTGCAAAACAGACCTTTTCCTTAGAGCGTTCCTTTGAGGAGTGCTTTACAGCGTAACACAGCGTGGTGATCCGACCGGATATGTGTATCTGGTCAGCTGGCACGCTGTATTAATCTGCACAAATGGTAGATCTAACCCAAACGTCCCGCTCGAGCCCCCAATTTGTAAGAGGATTCAATTCAACACTACAGCTAAGTCAAAGCCTAGTCTGGGATACTGAATGGAAACCCTTATGGATATATCTTTATGTCCAGTTCATGCGTTCTGGATGACTACCCCTATATAACACCCCTCTCTTGGAATCCCCCTAACCCCACTGAGCCAAGAAGTAGTTCTGTTTTGCAAGTTTAAAGGTTTATTTGATAATGTAAACAATATATATATATATCACGCTTTATAATAAATTAATAATTGAATATCAGACTGAATCGAAGCAGTAATCAATAATGGATAGTCTGGCACTAGCACACTTGTGAATAGGAACAGAAGAATAAGGTGGTATAGAATGCTTTATATAAGTTCAGATGGATGTAATGTTGAAAGAAAATGCAATACAGAAAATACTCAATATGATTTCAACAAAATAATGTAATCACTTTTCTCTGGCAATCCCCTCCCCCCTTTATGCAATGCAAGGAAATGGAAGGAAAGCACACAGTTCTCAGAAATGCAATCAAATGTAATTCAGTTCACCCCAGCAAGCTTAGACTACAGAAGTTTGAAACACAGGCCCAAAATGCTTTTATATGTGCTGGCAATGAAGTGAAAAATATGCTAAAATGCTTTTAATTCCCTCTAGAGGTTCAGGGTGAGTGAAATATACTTGGGATGAGTTCAGGCTCACTTTAGCAAGGATCTAGGAGTAACTAGCAGGTGAAACAAAATTTTGGCGAATGAAAGCAAGAAAACTGCTGTTTTCACACGTGGAGAAATTTGCAAATCGCAGTAAATTTCGCGAGTGCGTTTTTCGCGATTGCGGCAAAATTATAGGGGGGAGGTTCGTTGTAAAGCTAAGATTCTAAGCTTTCAGAGGAAAGTTACTGCAAGTTCCTAGCCCAAACGGTTACGGAGTTATGAACGATTAAATAAAGGTAGTTTTTCGGATTTGAAATGTTAAAAGTTCAAAGCGACAGGTTACAGCTTTGCAAATGACAGGTGACAACTTCTAGTTAGATTAAAATAGATTGAATTATATTATTGTAACTAAGAGATTGGTTCTGCACAGTTCTGCTAGGTACTCACAATATATTTTTGAATTAGATGGGCCTCGCCACGGATCTGGTCATGTTTTGGTCTGGACTCCGGTCTGGTCTGGGTCTCTTCACAGTGATCTGGGTCAGCTCTCTGGTTCTGCTAACAGTGGTCTGGGTCAGCTCTGCGCTGCTGGTCTAGCCTCTCTGGATTCTGGATACTGCTACAGGTTCTGGAGATTGATGGATTTGAAGTCTGGATCTCTGAATGTTGTATGGTCCGGCAGCATGCTCCGCAGCAAATGGAATTGAATGTCCCTATCTGTCCTGACTGTCTGCTTTTATGTGTTTTGAAAATGGGTGGAGAGGATAGCTTCCTAGGCCCTACCCCTCTCCACTTGTCATTGGCCACTTCATTCTCTTCCCCTTGATTGGGGGAATGAAATGAAGTGTCATCATGATGAGGTCTGTTTATGGTACAGAGAACCCACCCCTGTCAAATTACACACAATCTATATTTTGACCCAAAAGACATATTTGCACAGGTACACATTTGTTTAAAATTACATGCACCCATCACATATCACAGGAGGTATACCCTGTCCAAATCTGCTCTTCCTGGGAGCTTGCATTCAGAAATGGCAACATATTTCACTTTTTGGTCAGGTTACCAATATCAGATTCTTACTCAAATTTACCCAAATGTGTGCAAGGCATGCAGGCATTAATTGATGAAGTATCACACTTTTAACATGCATACATTTTAAGTAATACCCTCTTAACTGCTTGTTTGCCCCCAGATCATGCCACCGGTTCTAAAAACATCTTAAAATGTGGGCAGAAAAATCACAAGAATTATGGTATTATTTAAATAATTATGACAAGTCCGGACTATGAGTTATTCATCTTTTTCTAAAACCATATTCTGGCTACAGGGGTGTGGTTTCCCCCCAGCACAAGGTTGAATTTCTGGTTTTTCCAGTTCTGCCAAGCCAGCTTGCTCTCACAGGCAGTGCTCCTCCCCTTTCCTTCCAGGAGGAAGCCACTTTTTACGGCCCCCATAATAAAACATTTGCCTGAGTCAGGACAGGGCTTTGTTCAATTTCCTGCAGAGCCCAGGTAATTCAATCAGGGAAGTGTCATATCCCTTTTGGTGGGAGCAGCAAAAGGGCAGCTAGGCCTGGGAACACAGCTGTTGTGCAAGTCTCATCTCCTGTCGGGGGTAGCTGGTGGGCAGAATTCAGTTCCTTAAGCCAGGCCCCAGCTAATGTCACTTTTAGTTACCCAGTTTTCTGCATTCAAATAAAATGAACCATTTTTACATATGCAGCTAGAATGCTGATTCTAAGTTTAAAACTATGACATTTAAACAATTTCAACCTATGTGACACTCAAAAGTAGGTCACTCATTTCTTTTAAACATTTAGATTTTTGGTAGTTTTAAATCCAGTTTCAGTTAGGCTGCTGCAGACCTGCAGAGCTCAGCCAGTCTTGTTATGAACATTCAAGTCACTTCAGAATATAACTTTAGATTGTATCCACCTCTCAGTAAGTCTTTCTTTGGCATGCTTTGGGTTCATTTATTCAGTTTTACACACAAAAAAAAAAAATCTGGTGTTGTTTTAAAACGCCGGCTTTCTGATAGTGGTGAGTACTGGTAATGCACCCATTTTTGGGATTTAAGAAAATGAATTCCCCACAATTCTAGGTTGCTTTTGGCAATCAGCATTGCCATTCCCAATGGTTTCAGACTACTGTGTGGGTAGTCCAATGGTGGTTTTAGGCAGTGCCCTTCTGTGCCCATAACATCGGCAAAAATGAGTGGCAGCCTATTCTTCATGCATTTCCCTGTGCATTTTCTGGGAAGCTCTGGCCATCATGATGTTTTCCATGTCAGTACTGCACAGTTTTTGAGGTAGGGCTCGGATGTATGGGTAAAAACATCCCACAACGTGACTTGGGCCCTTACCCTCCCCATACCTGCGAGCTGACTGGGGGTCTTCGAGGAACTTACGTTCTCACTCCGCATTGGTGTGGAACGCATCTAGTTCCGTGCTTATATCGGTAAGAGTGAAGAATGACTGAGAGGAAGCGTACTGAGTCTCAAGGAAAGCGAGTCGAGATTCGCTCTCGGTGATGCCTCCCCAGATTGCTCTGAGTATCCCCGCTTCCTTGGAGATTGCAATACCTCTAATATAGACCTTGCAAGCCTCCTAAAGGGTTGCTTGTGATTTGACAAAGCTTGTGTTTAGTGTAAAAAAAGCGTCAATGCTGGTTCCCAGTTCAGTTTCAAAGGCAATGTCTAATAGGGAGTGTGGTTTCAGTCTCCACGAGCGGACCGTCGGGTCATCGACAGTCCACCTCAGGGAGACTGTCAACGGAGAGTAGTCCGAGAATGTTCTGGGAAGGATAGTCATTTGCGTGATGGTTCTGACAAGTGTATCCGAGATAAGCCATCTGTCGATCTGTGAGTGGGAGTCATGTACCGAGGAATAAAAGGAGAATGTTCAGGAACTAGGGTGAATCAACCGCTATGCATCAGATTTTTTTAACTGGGCCGGTATTTCTATGATCGTTTTGGCTGCCTTGGAAAGTTGGCGAGCTCTGGAGCTCGATCTATTAAAATTAATGTCTAAAATAGTATTGAAATCCCAGCCCCAGAGGATAGGGATAAGAGGGAATCCAGATAGTAGGGAGGAGAGATGTATATAGAAGTCGGGGTCGTCGATGTTGGGACCATATATATTCAGAAACACGACCTCTCTGCCCAACAGAACACCAAATAGCAATACATAACGTCCCAGGGGGTCTGCATGAGTCACTTTATGTTGGAATTTGAGACTTTTATGGATCAGAATCATGACTCCAAGGTTCTGGGTAGAGTAGGCAGTGTAATAGCGTTGGGAGCCCCATGTCCTCGCAAACCCCTCACATCCACTAGAAAAAGCGTGTGTTTCTTACAAGAAAAGTAATTTGACCTTGTGTCGTTCCACATATAACTGCATTTTGCGCATTATGGTGTGGTTGCCTAGCCCTCTGGCATTCCAGCTCATACAAGTTATACTGTCATCAGCCATTCAGATGGCAAATCAGAATCCATGAACAAGCGCCCTGGCCAGGGTATGATCTACAGGGACCAGGCCTGACACACCAAGGCTTCGATCTGATGTGGCCAGCACAGAAGGATTTATGGACTTGGATTCCCAGCTGCACGTCAAGCATTTTAACAACTTTACACCATTCCCACCCCTTTCCCATCCCTCCCCCAACCAGAGAAGTGATAACCCGCAAAACCATTGATCGAACCACAAACAACAGCGTCATTGCCTGTGGGGCCATGCGTTGGCCCTAGCGTTAGAGCATCCGACTTGGGGCGATAACTAGGTATTCTGTGATGCACAATGTAAAATCAATACAGAGGTAGCAAAAAAGGGAAAAACTTGGGGATCAAAACTGGCCATCAGCTGATCACATAAAGTGAAGGTTATAACTAAATCATCCATCTAGATCGCAATCGGCATTAGGTGCATGCAACACCTTTCAACGGACAGATCCAAGATGTCTGCAGGGACAATGTTCAGTTTCAATTAACCAGGGAAGTGTTCATCAATGAATTTGGAGGCCTCATCGGGAATAGTAAAGAAGAAGACTTGGTTTGAGTGTTCAATCCTGAGCTTTACTGCGAATAACATATGGTATTTAACCCCCAGGTCTCGTAGCCTTTTCTTGGTGGCCAGGAAGTTTTTCCGTTCTTCTTGTATGGCTACGGAGAAGTCAGGTAAAGGTCGCCTTTGGCCCTTGCCGCACGAAGAAGAGCATCCCTGTCACAATATTTAAGTACTCTTGCGATGATAGGGTGGGGAGGAGCGCCAGGTCTGTGTTTCGCTGTTTAGGAGAGGTGGGCTTGCTCAATCGCAAACTGTGGGGAAAGTTTTGGGAAATCCAGTAGGGACAGCAGGATGCGCTTGACGTAATCTTCCATGGGGCCTTGAATGTTGTCCTCCAGGACACCAATGATGCGTAGATCATTGCGCCTGGAGCGTGTTTCCAGGTCCTCATTTTTCTTGCTGATGTCTTGTACCTGTCTGGATAGAGCGGTCACTTCAGCCCGTAGGGCAACAATGTCGTCTTTGGCTTTCCCAACTCTGATCTCCACCTCTGTCACACGGGCGTCAATTTTTCCATGTGGGCTTTTAACGAGCAGATAGTTCCGCTCATGTCATCTAGCTTGGAGTGGAGGGAAGTGAACCCCTTCCGCATGTATTCCATCATATTCTGCGATTCAGTATTTTCAGGAGACCCTGACATGTGTGCCTCGGGCTTCGGTAGGGATTCGTTCGGTTTCGGCACAGTCTTCGCATACATATTGATAGAGCTTTGCTTTTTGATGGCACCCTTGGTCATGATCACGTAGGTCACGTGGAATCAGAAATGTGGAGTAGTTTCAGGAAGAGGGGCACCGGACCAGGAGGAACAGTCCAGCAGGCAGTAGTGAAATATAAGGATATTCAAGGTGTTCCTTAGTGGAGTGTTCAGGTGCAAGGTTACGTGTCCTAGTGCGTCGCTGGGTTAGGCAATTCTGATGTAGAGACATGCCGCCGGTAGGTCAGTACAGTCTAGGGATTAAGCAGGCAGGAGCCCGGTAGCTCCGGGTAAAGATCTGACAGTTTCCTATATGGTGGCCCAGGAGACGGTCTCACTGAGGGTGTGGACTGTATTTCTACCCTCACCCAGGGAGCAGAGGTGGGTGGACTGGGTCACCTAGTGATGATGAATGCCGTTAATGGGTTCGCCCAGTTTACAGCCGTGTGGATTGGGGCCACCCTCATATAATGGGACGATATGTGATGGTGGGGGAGAGCAGGGTGAGCAACCGGCAGCTGGCATGGGTGGCAGCCCCCAGGTGAATGGCAATCAGTGATTCCGCCACCAGTGAAAACTATGCTCCCTGATGTTGTAGAGCCAGGCCCAGTAGGGGGGGAGGTTGCGTGATGTGAGCTCCCCCCTTAATGACAGCATTCAGGGATTCCCAATAATAGTGGGTCACTTGGCGCAGGGTTCCTGTCGCTGAGTACTGGTCCAGGCAGGGCCTGGGTGGTAGCTGTTGAGTTCGGTGTGGGGGCCCCGTGAGTTATGGAGCACCTGAGGGATCAGCAGGCACTAGGTCAAATTGAACAGTAGGGGAGTCCAACTTACTTCTCAGCCAAGCCGTAGGGTGCAGATTCCGATGTCCCATAACTCTGTGCGGTGAGGCAGATCTGTTGCAAGGGTGCAGCAACAGCCGGCCGCCGTAATCAGAGGATGATGCAAATGAGACACAGTGTCCCCAGGATAGAAGGGTACGGTCCCCTGTGCCAGGCTCCAGAAGGTGGTCTCAATAGGAGCAAGGTTTAGGCACCTGGGTAGGGCAGGGACACCAGGATAAGTGGTATGAGCAATTATTGCCAGTAGGGACTGCCCTGACCGCGGCGCATGAGCTGTGACCTTCCAAGTATTGTGGGGTAATTGATAGTAATGAAAATAGTCATGCGACTCCCCAAGTGGTTGTACGCGGGTTCAACACACGCAGCCACCGCTCGCCGTAGTTCCACCTCTGGTATGCACCTGGTCCGCAGACAACGTAATGCCCGTGTGTGAATGAAGGGGTTAGTGTGGCATGTGCTTCCCGGATAGTAGTGGCACTCAAGGTTCCAGTTGCAGCAGTAGGCCAAGCAATGTTGTAGCCCCCCTGTTGGATGTCAGACCAGAGGTGACCAAAGGGTTAGCTGAAGCGTAATGTCTCCCTTGAAGCTACAGAGAGACCAGGCTTTCTGTCTCTGTCAAACCACATTCCCCTACCTTCTGAATGGGGGTCTCCCTGCAGGGATGACTACTGTAAACACGCAGTCCCAGACGTGACATTTCCCTGTCAATGGATAGTGAAGGCGGGAGCTGGCATCAGGTTGACATAGTGCATATGAGGGTTTCCTGTCACTTTTGTTAGCCTCTGCAGCCAGGGTGGATCCATGGTGTCTTTTTTAGTTAATTAGGCTCGTCATGGCAGGGGGAGGTTTGGCCTTCCCCCTTCTGGATATGCATTGTGTACTCCACCAGTCAGATCTGAACTAAATATGACAAGGGGGACTGCACCTGCAGGCTGTGTCCACCCAGAGTACACAGGTCTATGCATATGTCGTGCAGTGAGCATAGAAACAAGTGTGCCGATTAGCCCCACATGTTTTCCAGCAGTTGATCTAGCATCATTCAATTTCATTTAATTTTAAAAAAGCTCAGGCGACCGCACACTCACTGAACGGATGGTGGAATTCCTCATAGTTAGTAGTTTAATAATAAAAATAGAAACCATCCAAAGCATATACTCTACACAACATAAAAACGTGATACACAATTGTGATGCTGGAAATGCATCGGAGGGACAGGGCCTCTGTCTCCTTGTCCTTTACTGCCTTTTTATCGTGTGTTCTGTCATATTTTCCATGCAGGAGTTCATGTGGGACTCCTGGCGGTGCAGCTCTCCCTCTTTTGGTTTGGTGAACAGACCCGTGGAATACCCTTAAGGCACCCGTGGGTGGGGGTACAACCCTGTGCCCCTAGTGTATGTTTTTGGGCACCTGTGGGTGGCCCGCAGAGCAGGGTATAGGCTGGTGGCAGCTCCATGCTGACTTTGACAGGTGCGCTGAGTATCCTCCATTTTGGAGATCCCCAGGCCCTGCCATTGGAATCAGTTGATTCCAGATGGAAAACAAGATGTCCCCTGTGGCCTCTTGCTTTCTATTACCTATTACCTTGTTTCCCCAAAGTCCTGGGAAGCCCTGACTCTGTCCCTTCCCCCTGACTGGATGTTGGGTGGAAGTTCCATATATGTTGTTGTTGTGAAGTCCAGTCCAGACTGACTGGCGCCTTCCCAGTTACTGTATGTTGTGGGTACCTCCTGTGGGTGGGACCTGGGTGAATGGAGTGTGTGCCCAATATGCACTTCTTGTTGTGGCTGTCTGGTTTCTGGTATGAGAGACAAAGACTGAGACAGCCCTGCCCGAAACTGGCCTGAATGCAGTGTGTAGTGTTGAATGTCTGAGTACTTGTCCCAATCCACATTCCTTGTTGTGAGTGTCTGAGAGGGAGGAGGATGGCCTGAATGCCCTGTGTGCCTGATAGGCTGACTGACTGCATGAATGCCCTTCTGTATGATCGGCTCCTGAGAGTGACCCAGCAGTGTGGATGAGAGACAAGATAGTATATCTGGGGATCTCTCACCACTGGAAATTGTTCAGAAGCGTTCAGAAGCTGTGTTTACACTTTAAGAGTAACTGGAACTGCTGATCCTCGACGCCCAGCTGGAAGACGAAGACTTGCTGTTGCATTTGCTTCGACCTGATCTGAAAGCTGCCGAATTCGTCAAGGACTGATCCGAGAGAGGACCTGGTGAGGCGCCCTCTTCCCGTGCTCCGAGGGACCATCGAGCACCGCTAACCTTCGCCGAAGCTCCCTGGAAGTCAGACCCTCGAAAGGCTGCTGACCCGAGACGGGACTGCTGAGGAGAACGAAGCAAAGCACCCACACTTCGCCGCTGTCGAAGTCCATTGCCGTCGACCAGGGTTCGCAGGTTTGTGTAACCGCTGGAGGCCAGTCGAAGTTGTGTTGCCCAGCCGTGGGGACCACTTGACGCCGTGCCGCCGACGACCGGAGCCGCCCGCTCCTTTGCCTAAGAACATTTGAATCCAAGGACTCCCTTGTCTGCATCGTCGACCGCTTTGTCCCGCCGGAGAAAGTCAAGGATGACCAACGCGCCAAGGAGAATCCGCCAGTGGGTTTCTCGCCACCTGAAGGCCACAAAGACTTCGACGACTCGACGCCCTCGATTGGGCCACAGCTCTTCTGAAACTCTTTGCGGTCCTGAACAATCTATCGCCGAGCTGCCCCGCACACCTCATCCTCGCAGGACGTCGCTGACGAGCACCGCCTGGATCGGCACCCTTGAACTTCTCATCGCCGCCGTCGACGACAAGTTCACCATCTTCGACGCCTCTCGACGATCTGTGGCTCCTGCTTTAAAGGGAGTCACTCAAGAGGGATCCTTCGACGCGTCTTCGAAGAACTCTACTCCACCAGGTGCATTGGGGGGGGTAAAACCTTAATATGAGGGAATAAGGCTATTGAACAATATATGGACTGGACTTGTGTTATATATCTTTATTTTACAGGCTGCCCAGGTGGGGGGATCTCCACACAGAACTGTGTCTATCGGTATAGACCAGCATTCTGCCTATTGTTTCAACCATTTTACGTTCCTTCCTATCTCTATTGCTGGTTTCCTCGTTATTGATCTGTGTGGCATTTTAACCGTACAGTTGATGCACTTTAATGAGATTTGATAACATTGGTGGTACCACTTTAGAATTGTATATATTTATCATTGTTGATTTCCGAGTACAAAGTGCGTTATTGTGATCGTGTACATACCTTTGAATATTAATTATATAAAGACTGTGTTTTCAGTAATACAGTGTGTGGACATTCCTTTGTGGGGTCTCAGGGACTACACTGTACTTAAGAAACATCCTGCATCACCTCCTGAGAAGCTAGGCCTTGATTGCTCATCCATTGCTACCGCTTGAGAATCTTGGCAAGGGTCCTCTGTGCCTCTCCTCTACCATATAGAGAGCGGAAGTACAGGCACCCCCACCAGTATCTTCACAACAATACCCTCCATTTTTTTAATTTTCTTTAACAATAAAAACATATTATTTAAATATGCGCCAATGTCTCTTTTATGCATGATTCACACATGTTCATATTGTTAGGTAGACCACTGAATTAAATACTACATCATACTACTTTATACATTCAATGGGTTCCACACTGTAGGACATTGTACACTAAAATCATTCAAAGAGTCTGGGGAAAGAATTGAAAGAAGAAAGAAAACATAGGTACAGCACCTGAAGACGTGGTTACAGAGAAATTGTGCAATGGTTCATGAACGTGCCAGTCTTGGAGCTGTGAACACATTCCTTTAAGTACTTCACTCTTGTTATCCCAGCAGATCTGGCGCATTTGCACTTCTGCACATCTTCAATTTCTTTGCATAAGTAGGATAGCACCACATGACCTGTGTTGAGAAAATTGTGAGGGTCTCATTACAAATGATAGAATAATAAAAATGTAAATGGCAAATATATATGTGTTTTATTTTGTATATGTACATCAATACATCTATTTTGTTCCTCAAAAAATATGTTCAAGGACAATAATCTTATGAAATTTCACATGTATTTTGCGGCTTTTAGTGTTGCCTAAAAGGGCCTCAAATAAACAGGCGAGGAGCCTGAGCCAACATGGCCAATTACTCACTCACTTATAGACCCCCCTTAAAAGTAGATTTTTCTGTGGAAGAGATTTACCTGTGCAGTGCATTTGCAGCTGAGCCATCCCAATGAAGCAGTTCTTATTGTACATGGATGGATGACTGTAGCTAATACATGCTGGCAGCCACTTCACTTCTCAGGAGGTCGTCTGAACTGAGTCACAAAGTGCTCCATGTCAACAGCACCTGCTGAAGGTGCGCTCAGGGGGTGCTGTCGCACACCTCCCTCCCCCAGCGCAGCAAATAAAAAGGCGCCTTGCCTCCAGTTCAGTGTCATGTAAACTTAAATATCCGTCTGACAAAGACAGATTCTTTAATAGATGCTGGGCTAGACCGATATTAAAGTTTTCATGAGCTGGTCCTTAAAAACACTTACAAGAACTGCAGGGGTTTCTTCAGCCAAACGACAAAACTGATCCCCCTGCTGTTCTGCATTTGTGGTGGCTTGGCTATAATGCTGTCAGAATGTTGGCGGAGGGCTAAAAATCTCGCACAGGGTGTTGGCAGACTTGGGGCCGGCACTGCACCTCAACACTAGTAAGCATGATTTTATATATAGGAATATTTTAAAGGGATATTGCGGTTGAAGTGCAAGAAACCAAAAACCCAGAAAATGTACCAGCTTTGTCTTGTAAATGAACAGCATCATAAGATAACCATAACTCTCTCTGCCGCCAACAAGCAATGCTCACGATTAAGGATATGCGAAATGGCCGTGTAACGCCCTGTACAATTTCCACCCGAAATCCCCTAAATGTTGCTACGTTCCTCCATTCCACTTGGCACACATTGGCGGTGCGTAGAGAAATGGCAGAGCAAAGCCACGGCAAATGCGGCATCTGGAATTTCGTGGAAACGCGCAAGCACCATAGTGGCACGACGTGTATGCTTTCTTTCTGCAGGTGTTAAGTAAGACATGGTTTCATCCATAGCAAAACGTGCGTTTCTCCTACTGCCCGTGCGCGTTGCGTCAGGTTTCTCTACGGACAGAGACGCATAGTTTCTCTTGCTTCTAATCACGTTTCGCTTCGGACAAAACAAAGCACGGAGTTCTTTTGCTCGCACATGTGCTTTGTATCACGCCTTGTTTTGGAATCATCAAGCCGGCTGTCCTCATACTTGTGCGTCTTCTTCGTGCCATGCTTCGTTTTGGACAGGGGTGCGTTTCTCTGTTGCTTGTGCACGCGCTCTGTGGCCCACTTTCCTTCTTAGAATAAACAAGCATTGATAATGCAAACGGTTTTGGGCGTTTGTGTAGGCATGGGAAAAGCACTTGCCAGGCACTGCCATAGTGTTATTAACAGGTGCAAAATGATGTGAGTACCGGGCATCTAATAGCAGTGTGTAGTGGTGAGTGACCAAGTGATGATGGGCCTCATTACGACCCAGGCGGTAAGGGGTTTACGGCAGCGTAAACAGCGCCGACCCTTACCGCCTGAGTACGAGGTCCCTTAGCGCCATGGCGGATTTAACACCTGCTTTTAGCAGGTGTTAAAATCCATGGCGCTAAGGGACCATGGAGTTAATTACGCCACCGTAATTTACGGTGGCGTAATTAACGCCTTCCCCACTCCCATTATGCCCTATGGGGCAAAAATGGGAATGGGGAAGGGTAAATGGGGATTGGGGACTTACCGCCCCGCCAAGGTCGGAATGGGGCGGTAAGTCCGCCAACCACCATGGCGTAAACGTAGTTTACGCCATGGTGGTAAAGTCATGGCCCAGGCGGTAACTTACCGCCTGGGTCGTAATGAGGCCCGATGTCATTGAAAACCCAAACTTAAAGCTCTTTCGTTAAAGCTTGTATTTTAATGTCAATAGTTTCGGCTTAAAGGTAGCGCTTTCCGGACCACCTTATAGGATGGGATAAACGCCTATCTGCCCCTATCCTAACAAGAAGGTTCCTGCCTTCCAAACTAAAGCTAAAGAAAATTGACCTTGTGTCCAAATATATCTGACCCTCACACTAACATATACAACCAAAACGTGCAAGGTAAATGTATTTGTTTCCAGCTCAACAAAAATGTGCAAAAACTCAAAAGTTTAACTCCAACAGAGCAATCCTTGTGTCCAGGGTTTGACTCCCTTACCCTCAATGCAGGAAGACCTTTGAAAGAATTATGTTCCAACAATATTCTGTTCAGTTCAATGAAAAATGTCTCTTTCATCCAACACGTCCCTCAAATTGGCAAAGTAAATGTCTCTTCCATAAAACACTTGTTGAAAACCAAAGCAACTGTTTCACTCGTGGAATATTCTTCTCAAGATGGCGAAAGGATTGCTTAGGAGGATGTAACAACAGTGTTTTCCATAGAATACCTTTCTCAAGATGTTAATACAAGCGCTTCTTTCATAGAAGGTTTTTCTCAGGATGTCAAAGTAAGTATTTCCCTCATGGAATACGTTTGTCAGAACGGCAAAACAAATGGCTCTTGTACAATAGTCTGTCACAATGATAAATCAAATGTTTTCTTTACACAGTACTGTTATAACAACGTTTTCTCCTTTACACAACTGTTTCTTTCCTGGTTTACTCTCCTGCCAGGAATGGTTTCTACTTTGCACAACTGTTAATGTCTCCTTGCTTGTGGCAATGTTTGTTCCAGGTTTCTCCACACTGAGATCTCATATGTAGAAAATTGTGCAATATTTCCTTGTTTCTTTGCTTATGGCAATGTGAGTTCCAGGTTTCCCCAAACCAACATTTCAGGTGAGGAGCATTGCACCCTTTTTGCCCTTCTGTCTCTTTTTCAACCCTCTTGGCTTGTGGCAATGCAGGTTCCAGGTTTCCCCAAACATATATCTCTTGTGAGGCGACTTGTACCCCTTTTGCCCTTCTGTCTCTTCTTCAAAGTCTCTTCGCTGGTGGCAATGCAGGTTCCAAGCTTCCCCAACTGACATCTCATGTGAGGAGAATTGTGCCCCTTTTGCCCTTCTGTCTCTACTTCAAAGTCTCTTGGCTGGTGGCAATGTGGGTTCCAGGTTTCTCCAAACTGACAACTCATGTGAGGGGAATTGTACCCCTTTTTGCCCTTCTTTTCTACTTGGTCAGTATTCAAATTGCCTCCCCAAGTGTCCTTCAACTTTATAACACATTCCAGGGCCCCAACTCCTTTTGGTTGACTCATTGGTTTAACAAAGGACCGTTGTCATGCCAATCCCCACAGTTACACAGAGTCTCTCTCGGTTCCTGCGTCGGTCTCTCTCGTCTTCATCAATGGAACCTTTGCCCACCTGCAAGACCGCGTCTCAATCGGTCCTGCAGCAACTGACTTTCACCAGAGTCCTTTTCCTCCGGTATGCAACGCCTTCAGGTGGATGCCTGTGAGCGTCCTTCTACTTCAGAATGGCTTGCTCCTGCGACCTATGTGGATTTCCACCCCTTCTCCTTCATTCGAACTGTGACCACCTCCTCCTCTCCTTCCACCCGGTGCCTGACAAGATGCACCATTTTAAACCTCCCGCACAGCTCATGATTCTCTGAACAACTAGTCTGCATCATTAACTTAAGGTTGATGCTGTTCCACATTGACTCCTCTCTCCTCTTCTTCGTCCCAGTACCATAGTTTTTATGGGAATTGAACTCCATATTGTCTTTAAACTTCCCAAAGCTACATTGTGTCTCGGGCAAAGTGTTTTGCCTACTGGAGCCAGCGTTTCTTTTTGGAGCAGTTTTCTCATTCTGCAGCGACTACTGCGACTACTGCTACCACTTTAAGGACCGTAACCCTTATAAATGAACATTGTGTGCAAAACACACGCGTGAAGTGTCTCAGGGAAAGTGTTTTGGTGTGTGGGTGCTCGGTGCGTGGTGAGCGGCGAAAGAACAACTTTTGAAAACACACCAGCGGGAAATGAGCTAAGGTAAAGTGCCCCCACCCCGTCCTCGGTGTTTTTCAAGTGCGCAGCTATAAAGGATAGCACATTTAAAAAGATTTGACTGAGACCACTGCTATCGATTTGAACTTTGTATCGTCGGCAAGCTTAGTTGCTAAACATTTTGTTGAGACTTGATTGAGACCACTTGTATTTATTTGAAATTTGCATCGCCGGTAAACCTTGCTGTTAAAATCTTGTTGAGACTATTACAGCCTTATAGACGTTGGTTGATGCCTGCAAAGACTCTAAACAAGGGAATAATTGCAAGGCAGAAACAAACAAAGCCGTACGTGAAAATGCCCACAACACGATCGTGGATAACAGCAAACAAAGCTACTGAAGTGAATGGTGGAAAACTCCTTGACAGAGAACGAGCAGATGATGTTAATGCTCAAGGACGGATCACAGCCTTTTGCCATTGTGAGGCCGAAAAAAGTCAGGAGCTCGGAGACCCTATGCAGACTGAACAGGAGGAGAAGCATGTAACAAAATCCAAGACTATTCCGGCACAGATTTTGGTAGCATAGATAATAATTCCTTACTCAAAACTGTGTTATACATTACACGACACGTTGCAGTCTGGTGCTCCCAAAACTAATACCATTACGAAATCTCAACAGCCAAATATGCAGGCAAACGACCCTTCACTGCAGCCACGGCACCATTTAATACACAAAGAATGTCTGCAACCCCTGTGCTGTATCCAGATTCGAATGGCAGTAGGAGCACTGGAGGGATGGGCAATTCAAACTACACAGTCCATAGTAATTCAAGCAACGTGGGCCCTAATGGGAGCACGTATGCATTGCAGTTTACTGTCAAGATTCTATTGAAACTTTATGGCACTATATTGCAGGAGGTTTACCCCCCAAGGCGCTGTAATTAAACACTTAACAGAGTAACTAAAAAAGACACACTATGAGAAACACACCCACAAACAAACAAAAGTATACCCCCAACTACAGTGCCCATTGGATCGGGCCCTGTCATGGGGGTTTTGACAGAAGGGCTGGAAATAGAAGACTAATTGACAGTATTCCAGGCATGGAAGAAAAGACGGATTGCAAAGTGGTGTCTAATTGGATTTAAGTAGTTAGCCGAAGGGGAGAAACTGCCACGTAGCAACACCCGGAATGACCCCTTAAACACTACTTATTTATTATTTATTTATTTATTTATTTATTTATTTATTTATTTATTCGTATTTTTAAAGCGCACATCAGCCCTGGGGCATCGTGGCACTGTTACATATATGAACATTGCTGGTTACAGGGGAAGGCTTAGTAGTTACATTGAAATTTACATTACGTTTTCATTTTAGGGTTACATTCATCCATATAGTGTATAATTAAATGGTGGTACTATGGAGTTACAAGCATATGTATGCATATAAAAAGTGGGTGGCTGGATGGGGTAGGCTGGATAGTCAGGGCATGGGGAGGGTTATATGAAGAGTGGGGTTTTGAGAGATTTTCGAAAGGCAAGTAAGGAGGGTTCTGCTCCAAGTGCATTGAGGAGTGCATTCCAGAGTTTGGGTGCTATGTGGGGGAAGCCAATGCTGCGGCGTTAGGCACTTTTTACGAATGCTATGCGAAGTTGGTTGGCAAGGTGGCTTCTTGCAGGGTGGATAAGGATGTTTTTGGAGATGGTTTCTGATAGGTAGGATGCAGCGGATAGACTGATGCACTTGTGTGTGAGGGTGAGAATTTTGAAGTTAATCCTTTCCTAGACTGGGAGCCAGTGGGCTTCAGGTCTGGCCTCGGAGATATGGCCGTTTTCGGAATGTATAGGGCTGCGCGGAACGCCTTGTTTGAGTTATTTGGAGCTTGTTAATGTTTTTTGAGGAGGTGCCTGCCAGGAGGGCATTGCAATAACCGAGTTTGGCTCCTATTGTGGCTCTGGCTATGGATTAGCTAGCAGTTTTGTGAGGTCAAAAAAGGTTTAATGGCAGTCATAGGTTTAGTGGTGTGCGCCGAGGCACAGGAGATGGCGCTGACCTGTCTTGTCATTGAGAGAGTGGAGTCTAAATAGACTCTAAACATTTTGACAGCTGTAGGCACTTGGATGATAGTGGGGTCAATGGTGAAGTGAGTGTATTTGGTGTTGAGTTTGGAGAGAGTTTCCTTGGGGCCCAGGATGATGATTTCTGTTTTATCACAATTTAAGCAGAGACCATTGATGGCCATCCAGGTTTGAATGGTGGCATATATCTGGAGGAGGGTTTCTGCATCATGGTCGTCTTTTCCAGTGAGTGGTAAGAGGACTTGGGTGTCATCGGCATAGTTGGTGTACGCTATGCCGAGCGCATCCAACATGCCAAAGAGTGGTTTGGTGAAAAGGGTATAGAGGGTAGGGGCAGTGCAGGAACCTTGGGGGACTCCACAGTTGATAGTTGTGGGGGCAGCGTTGGCTAGGTCAGAGTAGACCTTCATAACCCTTCCTTCCAGATAAGAAGTTATCAATGAGGTGGCTTTGTCTGAGAAGTGGGCAGCATTGGATAGGTGGGAGGTAAGGATATCGTGGTCCAGAAGATCAAACGCAGCAGAGAGATCGAGGAGGAGCAGGAGGGCAGGTTTGCCTGTGTCCATTATTTTAGTGATTTGGTTTTTAAGATCTAAGAATGCGGTTTCTGTGCCATGGCCTTTGCGGAAGCCTGATTGTCTTTTTCCTAGGATGGCATTGGATTCCAAGTATTGTTGAATTTGGATATGGGCGGCTTTGTCAAGTATTTTGAGGAGGAAGGCAACAGTGGTTTTGGGGCGGTAGTTGTTGGGGCAGGCGGGGTCAAGGGTGGTTTTTGTTATGAGAGGACGTACCCAGGCTTCTTTAAGGCTTTGTGGTACGATTCCATAGGAGAAGGCTGCATTAATAAATACTGTGATGATAGGTGTGAGTGAGTCCGCACATTCTTTAATGATGGTAGGTGGACAGATGTCCCCTTTGAAAGTGGAGGGTTTGATATGTTTAAGTAGTCTCTGAAGATGAAGAGGAGAGGTTTAGGTTGGTGGGGCGCATG
The DNA here is from genome assembly GCF_040938575.1 of Ambystoma mexicanum. NCBI lineage: Eukaryota > Metazoa > Chordata > Amphibia > Caudata > Ambystomatidae > Ambystoma > Ambystoma mexicanum. The sequence continues at coordinate 1,081,275,088 of NC_090937.1, read as the reverse complement.
TGGGGTGTCCTGATTGGGTAGAGATTTGCGCTTGGCTGTTATTTTTCTTGTAGCATTTTTTACTTTGTTGATGAGAGTGTCCAGAATGCTGGAGCACCAGGCTTTGTCTTTGGTAATTTCATCCGGGGTATTAGAGGGGGAGGTGAGATCTCTAAAGATGGAGAATATTTCTCTAGATTTAGAGTTAGCATTAGAGATTCTTTGGTTGTATGATTCTGATTTGGCAAGAAAAATGGCTTTTTTATACATGGCTGAGATCTTTTTAAATTCATTTAGAAACGATTGGTTGGGCGAAGATTGCCACTTAGCTAATGCTCGACGCTTATTAGTACGTAGCGCAGATAGTTCTTCCGTGAACCAAGAGTTCGAGTGCAATGATTTTTTCTATTTTTTAGGGGAGCTACGGATTCAATAGCTTGAGTGAGCACTTGTGTGTAGGTGTTGGCCAGAGAGATGGGATCATTGTTAAATGGTGGTTTAAGTTCAGGGATATGGAGAAGTGATTCAATGTTAATTTTGTTTCATTTTTTAGAGCTTCTAGCTTTGGTGGGTGGGGCATGCGAGAGAATCTTGTGACTAGGAGTGTTGGGAATGGCAAATTGGATGAGGTGGTGGTCTGTCCATGGCAGGGCTGAGATGTTGATACTGGACGAGGCGCAGTTGTGGTGTGCGTTCCAGTCGAGAGAGCAGCCTTTGCAATGTGTAGGTGCATTAATTTTATGTTTGAATCCCATGTGGGAGAGTTCTTTGGCTAGAGAGGCAGCTGCTTTGTCCTTGGAGTCGAGTAGGCCTAGGTTTAGCTCACCAAGAAGGATGGTTTTGGTAGAGCCTTTTAGGTTATTCCCTAAAATCTGTAGGCAATGCTTTTGGTAGTCTGGTGGTGTGCCATGTGGCCTGTAAGTGATTACGATGTTTATTGTACAGTTGGGGGATAGAGAGAGTTTGGCAGTGAGGAGATCAGCATTATTATTCCAGAGTGGGTTACCTGGTCTAATGGAAAGGGTTTCTTTGAAGATGATGGCTACACCTCCACCTTTGGATATCTTACGGTCCTGTCTCAGGATAGGGTGCCTTGTGGGAGGGCAAGGGCGAGGGAAGGGCCTGATGCTTTGTGGAGCCAAGTTTCAGAGATAGCTAGTAGGTCAAGTTTAAGGGTGGTAATAAGGTCTTTGATATCCGGTGCATGTGCTGGGAGAGATCTGAGGTTGATAAGCGTGCATTTCAGTTCTGTGTGGGGTGGTGTGAGAGGACGTAGAGTGTGAGTGTTGAGGTTTGGGTCAGGGGGTGTGGGCAGTGTGTGATTGTGTGGCTGTGAGGGGTTGGGGATAGGCGCGGTGCTGATGGTGTTGGGGTGGGTGTTGTGCAATTTGTGTTGTGTGGGATGTAAGCGTGTAGACGGTGTAGGTGTGTGAGAGCTGAGTCTGCTGTTTCTTTGGACATTAGTAGGTGGGGTGCTGCAGTGAGTGATGTGCAACTTGGTGTGAGCTCTGAGCCTGCAGAGCCTATGAATGAGGAAAGGTTGGTCTTGGGGATTGATGGTGGTGGGGTTGGGGGTGGTGTTAAGCAGTGGACACGATGTGATGTGACTGTGGTCCAATGGTGGTGCCAGGTCTGCGTGAGTGAGTGACATGCTGCAAATGGACCAGAGTGCAAGTGTGAAGAGAGAGATGGCTAGGCGGGTGAGGTGGAGTGAGGTGTGCTGGGGCAGCGGTGCTGTCAGGTACAACCTATGAGGATACATTTGTGCAGAGCATTGATAGTGTAGTGTGTGCTGCAGATCTATCTATTCCTGTTCACTATACATTGATCAAGTATGCCTTCCACCAAGACGGTGTGGGGGGCAGGTAAACATACAGTAGCTACTCAAACATAGATATGGTAGGGTGTGCAGTCAAAAAGTCGAAAACATTATGTCGAAAGACATAATGTCGAAAAAAAAAGTTGAACAAGAATATTGAATGTTTTATTTTTTTAATTGTATGTTTATTTTGGGTTCCGGGAGTAAAAAAGAAAGGGTAAAACACAAAAAAAAATTAAAAAGGGAGGCTTGGGGGGAACCCCCCCATTTTGAACAAAAATCAATTTTAAAAAAATGAGATTTTCTTTGGGACTTTTTTTTGTAGACATTATGACTTTCGACATAATGTCATTCGATTTTATTACAATAAACCATATGGTAGTTCAGGTTCACATTAGTTTAGTGAGAATAGAGTAGGCTAGTTCCGCATAAAAACAGTTCAGTTAGGCAATTCAATTCACTAGTACAGATAGGCAGTCAGAATAGGTAATACAGATTAGTCTAGTACAGGTAGGTAATTCTAATCATACATGGTGGTGGTGAGCAGTAGGCCTGAGGCTGACAGAACACGAGAATAGCGCTGCAAGTGCTAGCAAAACATGACAGCAATAATCTGAGCTAATCATACAATATGGTGATTGGCGGTAGAACGGGAGCTAGCAGGACATGTGTGCAGTGCAACGGATACAGATGCAGTTGGGCAGAGGGACCTAGCGAGCATGAGATCAGAGCTGCGAATATAATTGGGTTGAACAATTGGCTAGGAGGCTAGATAGACGGGAGAGCTATGTAGCAGAAGCTGGCATATTTGCATGAGAGCTGGCCTGGACAGAGCATAGGACCGGTTAAAGTGCTTGTCTTGTGCCGCTCAGCGAGAGGAATGTGGTTTGGCAATGGGTGTTACGCATAGTATTGGGGATTAGCAGGCATATTACATGCAGTACCATGCAACAGTGAAATAAGCAGTGGGGATGTGTACATAATCAAATGCAGTAACAAATTGCATACAATAGGCAGTGCGGATTTAAAATGTACACATAACGGAAAAGCAAACGTTTTACTAAATGCAGTCATCCAGGGAGTGAGCAGTTGGAGGGGGACCGAGCAGGTCGTGTGTGGTATCGGCGCTCATTCATTGAGGCTTGAGAGTTCAGCGATGCCGAGTTCAATGTTCAGCGATACGTAGGTGGTTGTGCTAATGGGCGTGCAGGGCCAATGCAGTCCGGTGCCAGTACAACCAGTGAATCGCCCCTAATCACAGAGGTCTATGAAGAGTGAGTCCAGATCGAAAAAAAGGGCCCAGAGGGGTCTGGGACTCTGTCTATTCAGTTGTTAAAGGGGAAGGTCGCAGAGTCTATCCAAAAAATTGAAAGTGAGAAGTCTCTCATCTCCTGTGATCTATCGCAGTGCAGCACAAGCAAGCCTGCTGGTGCTGTAGCTGCACTTGTAGTGACCAGAGGATAGTCTAGAAACGTAATAACATATTACAGTAAAGCATGCCAGGCCACATTTAGACATACCTACATTTAGACATACCTAGACTGGTTGCACCAAAATGTCAGTCGAAGCAATATCACTGATCATGGTTATTTTATCACAAGTGCTCAGAAAATTATACAATGCTGCAGTAAGAAATGGCCAGGCCACTATAAACGGCAGCAACCAAATGCCAGGTAATTACACTTAGCAGGACAGCTTTATCAGAGATGATCAGTTAAAAAAAGTCAAGCCAAACTAAGAAATTACTAGACTGGTTGCACCAGAATGCCTGTCTAGCCTGGAAAGGGATTTATCGCACAAGCCCATTCCACCCCACCCCCCCACCACACATCCACTCTCCATACCAACCTGTGCCCCAAACCCCAAAATCAGCTTCTCAGCCCAGAATTACCTCCATGTCCCTTTTCCTTGTTACAGTGCTTATGTATGAGGCTCCTTGCCTCATAGAGGAGTACTGGGTTGAGTAACTGTGGGACTAGGAGTAATGAAGATTACAGGTAACTAAGTAAGGCATTACCTCCATGTCCCTCAAAGTGTCTCATACACAAGTACTGGGACGAGGAACAATAGGGCTATGAGTAATGAAGTAACCAAGGGATTAAACACAAGTAGTGGCACGCCACCATTGAGCTGACTGGGCTTCAGCCCTCGTCCCCCCACCCGCACCCTGATATTTTGGGCTACGTTCCCTTGACTTTGCTGACCCACAGAGCCGTTGCCAGACAGAACAGGCCACAGATCTTAAACGCAATCTGGGTTTCGCTGTTAACAAAGGCACAGTAATTACTAACGTAAAGCATTTCACACATGATTGTTTAGGCAGTTGAAATCTTGATGTGGGTTTAGTACATGCATGCCAGGGAAGGGATTGGAAGGGTAGAGAGGGGACAGGAGACCGCCTATTCTCGCAGCAGTCCATAAGTGGGTGTTTTGAGACTTAAAGGAGATAGTTAACTGATTGTAACATTGAAACTGCACTAGAATAGTCTCATTAGAATGCATAAAGAAGTTTGATGTCCCCACACAAAGAAATGTGCCCCTCCCCCATGCCCACGAAATTAGCACCTCTCTCAACATTTGAAGGGTTAACACCCCCCCAAAATGTAGGTTTCGTTTTGCCCCTGAACACAAGCACACAAGCACATACACCATTCACGATACACACACATGCACATGAGCCACCCATGTATTTAGAAGTGTACCCTTTCACCATACAGGCACACCCAGGCAGCCACCCATACATTTAAGTGTGCACCCTTTCATCATACAGGCACACCCAAGCAGCCACCCATACATTTAAGTGTGCACCCTTTCACTATACACTCGACACGCACACCCAGCCACTGATACATTTAACTGTGCACCCTTTCACATACACCCACACAAGCAGCCTCCTATACATTCAAGTGTGCACCCTTTCATCATTCATGCACACCCGGGCAGCGATTCATCGATTTAAGTGTGCACCCTTCCTCCAAAAACTCACACAGGCAGCCACCTATACATTTAAGTGTGCAACCTTTCACCATACACGCACACATGCAGCTGCCTATACATTTAAGTGGGAACCCTTTCCCCATACACTCACACGCACATGTCATGGGGTTGAGGGGAGCCCTATTATTTAAAAAAGAAATCATTTCTTTTTGAAGTTACTCCAACTTCATTAAGAAATAGTTTCCGTTAAGGACTGAACCATAATGGAAATAACATCTTTATGAAGGCAGAGTGACTTCAAAAAGAAAATATTTATTTATTACGTCATAGAGCTCCCCACAAACCCACACACTGTGACATGCAGGCCTTCAGCCTAGAAGATTCCATGTCATGGGATTGGGGAGCCCTCGGACTTCAAAAAGAAATAGTTTCTTTTTGTAGTCACTCTGCCTTCATAAATAAATTATTTCTGTTACAGTGTAACTGAAATAATTTCTTTATGAAGGCAGAGTGACTACAAAAAGAAGAAAAAATATTTATTTTTTTTAAAATCCAAGGTGGCCCCCCTCTCAGGACATGTGGTGGTTGGGCCCTACGCACCATAGAGCTGTGAGGGCCAATTACACCAGTGTCACGAGTGTGACCCTGCATGCAACTCTGTACAAATCTATGAAATGCAGCTTCTGCATAGAAACACTTCAGCGCAAGTGCAATTGGACAACAGAGGTGGAATGTCGGGATCGATTCATATAACTAGGGGAGTCAAGCATGGTTTTGTGCTGGCTTCCCTGCTATTTAATCTCTACCTGACAGATCTTCCTCCCTGGCTATTGGCAAAGTCCAATTGCCCCTCTCCACGAAATTGGGTGACCCTCGTGTGGCCAGCATGCTTTATGCAGATGACGTAGTGATCTTCGATTACACCTATAAAGGGATGAAATGTATGTTAAATGAGTTACACAGTTATGCATCAGAAAACTAACTGGTAATTAATGTCACTAAGACCGAAAGCATGTTGATCACAGGAAAAAAGGTATATAATATTGTTAGGAACTCCATGTTTGATTGTTCGACAGACGAATCAGACGAGCTAAAAGATGTTTCATATGCCAGAGAAGAGGCATATATACTTTCAGAGATATGAACCAAATCAGGAGATACTGATGAATTAGAAAAATGTGAAGGTGCAATGCCGGTGATATTTTCCGACACCTTCTTCTGATATGGTACCTCCACTTGAGTTATTGTCAACCAGATTTTCCATAGAGTTATGAACTTGAGCCAATGTCTGTGTCCCATTTTACACACACTCAACATATGCCTGTGTGACATGGTCTCCATGTTCAGCCACGTGTGCAAGATCAAAAACAAGTTCCTGAAGGGGGCGACTTTAATAACGCTGTGATTTTACTTTGATCATCACGTTGTTTAGTCATAACCCCACTCTCTTCCACCGCATTAGCTAAACTGATCGCTGTGTTAGTAGCCTGCTATTTACTATGCACACATGACTAATGTTGGATACACGTGTCTTGGTTTGTTTGTTTTGTTTTATTCATATTTATATAGCGCACAACAGCCCAAGGACATTGTGGCACTTGTTACAGTACAAAGCTTAGTCACTTAGTTACATGGTCATTAGCAATATATATACAGGTTGCAATATAGTTACATAGTCATTAGCAGTATATATACAGGTTACAATATAGTTATATTACATTTGTGTTATATTACAATATATATTGCAGAAGTGGAGGAGGCAGTAACTGGCCTAAGCCGTTTAAACCCCAACTCTTGATTTGCACATGGCTTGCATGACTATTCCCTGCGATATGAGGGAAGCTGGGTGAATGATTTCTCTTTGTGTTAGTGATGTTATCTCATTCCCCAGGTCACTGTTTCATTGAAACCTTAAAATCTACAAAACTCCCACTTCATTGCACAATTGAAACTCCTGAATAGCCCTAAGCACTGGCTTATCCCACGTTTTACTACTGACCAAAATAAATAGCAAAACTCCTTCTAGCGCGCTCTTAGCTGTCAGGAGATTACATCTATGATCTATGATATTTATCAGAACATAAAAACTCATATCCTTTTTCTACATCTGTACTGACCACACAGGTTATGAAGTTAGTTATTCACTTATCCACTGGCTCCTAAAAGCTCACAGAACAAATTTCAAAGTCCACTTTGCAAAACAGCCCTTGACTATTGTGTTTCTAAGTCATTTGTGAGATTCATGAATTACCCATGTATTTGCTTTAATGTACATGTATGTTTTCACATTTGGGGGGTTTAACATTTTATCTTTCTGTGTGCATGCACGCTAATATGTATCAATTTCTAGACTCACAGGAACACTAAAGTAACATATTCCATCCATAATTAACTACCTTTTGATACCTATGAAATTGCAACATGGTGCCCAGCTCGCCACCACCCCCAGTTATCAATACAGTGCACACAACATGAACCCCTCGTAATTACAAAGACCTTTCCTGTCCACCCAAACAGTGTCCACTATGCCAAAGCCTGGACTTTGGCCATACCCCATGCCCACCAAGCATCCCAAAGTGAACCCCTAGCCTGGGGCAATAGTTCCCTTTTCAAAGTCTTTCAAACTGCCCTTTTATGAGCAGAAATGAAATCTGAAGAGAAATTTAAGTTGTCTTTTAAAGGAGTATAACAAAATATACTCTTTACTATGGTGTCCAGTCAAATGATCGAAAATAAAAGATCGAATGACCATTTGATCGACAGTCAAATGGTCGAAAAAAAAGGTTGAATTTTTTATTTATTTATTTATATATATATATTTAGTTTTGGTTGGTTAAAAAATATTTTTAATAAAGAAAACGGGGGGTTGGGGGGAAACCCCCCATAAAAAAAAATAATAATAAAAAAACAAATCGACCATTTTTTTCGACCATTTGACTGTCGATCAAATGGCATTCGATCCTTTGGTTTTCGACCAAATGACTAGTAACCCTTTACTATAACTTACCTGTCTCGACTGTGTCCAGAACCAGAGGTCCCTTTGCCCCCGTACGGGTCTAAGGGATCCTGGCCATGGCCTGTGACCACTTTGCCATGGACTTCTCCCATGCACCAGGCCTCACCACTCCACATGAAGTGGCAATGGACCTAGCCTGTATCAAGAGCCAGGTAGCACTTTACCATGTTACCCCAAATGTGATTCGATGGCCACCCGACATGGTCAGTGTCCACTTCATGCCCATTGCGTGTCCATGGGCCACTGGAAATTTTTCCTGTGTCCTTGCCTTCAGTCATTCTCCATGCTCTGCCATGTAAGCTGAATTAGCCTCTAGGCATGGCATGTGGAAAGAGTAGGGGGCCACTTCATACCAATTGTAGGTATGTGGCCAGGCCATGGCCAGTGGCCACTTTGCCCAGGACAAAGTCTTTGGCCTTGCCCTAGGCCCCAACAAGTCATCCAATGTGGCCATGCTCAGTGGTCATTTTGCCTGGGGCATGGGCCGGCGAACCACTTGAATTGGCCGCTGGGCCTGGCCTGCAGCCAGGACCATTTGCTATGTTTCCCTAATTGCAGGTCATGGGCCACGGGATATATCCCTGCTCGGTCCACGGGCTACTACTAACCCCAGGAACTGATTCACAGGCTGGGACCCAGTCTGTGGGCCCAAAGCAAGTTGGCACAGAGTACAACCCAGGCTTGAGACCTGGTCTTGGTCCGCATACCCATTGGTCCAACCCGTGAACCCAAATTTTGAGGTTCAAGTACAAAACACATTTTGTTACCTTTTCTGGGGCATATCCCACCCCTCTGGGACCCCCTCAGTCGCCTTAGATGTGTGGATCCCCCAAAGTGATGTAATATGCTCATTTCTCATATTGTACTGGGCCTCAAGATCCCGTTAAAAGTCAGTGAACCACAATGAGGGCCATTTGAAAATTGTTCCAAACCCCCAACCAACCGGATTGGCTGTTTTTCAACTAGACAATTTGGTTTTTCCCTTTCTAGGTCTGCGAATTATCAGAAAGAGTCTCTTCGAACCCAAACTCATAGTAGCTAATCAGCTGGCTAATATGATATATGAAGGTCTGCAGAGTGTTTTAGTCAAAAACAGGTATTATTGATTTTTGTCTCCTTTTGGGTACTTTTGAAAGGAAGTGCTGGATGCATTTTCTCCGAACCACAAACGCATCACAAATCAGACCAGGCACGAGGTCACCGTGCAGGTTTGATGCTTCTGATGAAACCACATTAAACATTTAACATAATTTCTATCCATAACTACATGTAGTAAGTTACTGCAACTGTACAATACCAGCTTGTATCAAGCTACCAATCAGTTCTGTGACATCAGATGGCAAACAGTGGCTCCACAAGTCCTGTGTGATGCAGAGACACAAAAGCTCTGGTCTCCCCTCTTTGTATGCTCGATTTTGTCTAGATCAGAGTTGCAAGCACATAATATTGCTTCCACTGTGCTTTGGGTACCTATCCCTCAAGTGCCTGTCAGAAGAAAGGCCACAGTGGTTATATAAGCAATGTGATTTGATGTCTGAACAAAAGCAATATATCATAATGCTTCCACTATGAGTTTAAGATTGCACTCATATCAGTTTTTTTTCAAAATGTAAAAATATCACACAAACATACGGACTCTGGCATTATGCTGCAATATTATAGGGGATAGAGATGTTTTCGTTTTATCACGAATAGCGGATTTGAAAAATTTGAGAAAACTTAGTTTTAACTGAGTAGAAGCTCAAAAAAAATAGGGGATAATTGAATGGAAATGAGAAATGAATGGTAATAGATGTGAAAAATCAGCAGCAACATTAGAACTTTTAAGGACAAATTATGAACAATGTTTAGACCCCACATTCCGCCCTGCTTTATTTGTGCATTCCACCAGGCGGTAAGGTCTGCCCATTACAGAATACTGGCATTGTCGAGTGGAGGTTCCCACTGGCAGAGACAACAGTCTTAACCCTACACCACTGGCAAATGACTGATGGGTTGGCTACATTTGCATAGTGGTATGCACCAAACAGATCTAGCCACCCTCCCTGCCTCTAAGTGGAGCCGTGGCTAAAGAATCGTTGGTTGACACACACACACACACACTCCCAACCCAATCTACTCCCCCGGTTTACTCCTGTAATTGCTTGTTGAAATGTTGCTGCCAAATTGATTGACCGCCCTCTCGCTGCCATGCTGTTCGCTCCCTTTCCCATGTATCTCTGCTTCCCTCACTTTGGTCTTCCCTCTGTCTTGTAAAGCATTCCATTGCTTCACAAAGCTAGGCCCACACTCAATAAATACCATACAAATCATAATAATAATAATAATAATAATAATAATAATAATAATAATAATAATAATAATACATCCATATCTAGGTAGACCAGCCATTGTGGGTCTAAATCTATGATTTTTTTGCAAGGGCACTGTGGGTAATCCTGTGTCCCATGGAATATGGGTGGTAAAAGCAGAAATCAGCCGTACCAGAAAAGGGTGACACTGTAGCTCATACGGGGGAGCACTGCCTGCTCTGCAGTGGTGGCTCGAGAATTTTTCAGGTGGAGGGTTGTAAATATTTTCCATGAATTGACCAAAGCGAGTGCAGCTACACGCCTGAACCATTTAAAGGTGTTATGCTATGTTATGCCATGTTACTTTCCTTTTGTACTGTGCTGAATAACCACAGTGGCCTCATTATAAATTGGGCGGTGCCGTTAAAATCAGTGGTAATGCAGCGGTAACTGAGTTACCGCTGCATTATCGCATCAGTGAGGTGGAGGAAAAACCTCCAACAAAATGCTGGTTATTCCACCATTTTACTGCCATTTCAGTGTAATTACCGCCAGCGGTCATTCCATTGAAATCCCCACGGAGTCGTATGGGGACTAACACTGCCACACTGCCACTTGTAATCCAGTAATAATTCCGCTGGACGCGGTCGGGGTAACAATAAATCCCTTTGATGCTATTTTGGCAGATTTACTGCTCAGTACCACCAAATTTGTAATGAGGCCCATTCTGTGCCTACCTCAGGAAGCCAGATCTTAGTCTGGTTGGAAAGAGAGCAAGAGTGAAGTAAGAGGGAAGGAATGCTGCATTGATGCAGGAAGCGAGTCAGGCAGGGGAAAATATTTTGCATTAGTACAGATGTGTTTTAGTCTACTACATATGGACTAGCTTTCAGAGAGATAAGACACAGAAAAGTATATTTTGGGTTAATTTACACATTGGGCTTCCAGTGAAGTTTTGGAAGAATTATAGTTTGGAGATCGAGTAGCGTTGGGTGGATTAGAGACTCAAAAACATGTGTGGGCAATCTTGGCATATAGGTAGGCTTCAAATTCCTGCAGTGTCTATTTATGGTACCACAGGTATGTTTCCCAATAGTAATTCTGAGACTACCAAGCTGACTCCAGAAAGTGGATTTATTCCATAATAGGGAAGCGTGGGAAGGCCAATGTACTTGGTAACATGGCAGGGGAATGGGAAAGATAGAACAGATAAAATAAACAAATAAGTATCCCTGGTACCTTGATGTAAAGGTAAAGGATGTTCCTGTGTTTCTTGTTCTTCTTGGTTGACTAATGAGCTAATGCCTTAATGGCGAGGGTAAAAAGTCACTAGAATTTGGAAAAGGATGTGCTGCTTCGGGCTGGATACTGCTTATCAACCAGTGATATGATATATAATGATAGGTTATTTATAACACATTTAATACCCAAGGGTTTCTAAGCGTGGACCTGGGGATTGAACCTGCGTTTCTCTGTGTCGTCTTGCTTCCAAGGCGAGCAGGTTGTCCCTGAGCTATCCTCCCGAGTGGATATATAATAGTGAAACTCAAGGAGACAATGCTGGGAGAATGCCAGTGCCAAAAAAATGCCAGTACTGTCACTGTTGAAACAGATTGCTACACTGCCTGTTCCCAAAATATGCTAGTATTGCCACTGTAAGAACACATTTTCATGCTGCGTGGGCGCTATATATATATGAAAAACAGAGCTGACACAGAATATGCGCCATGGTCGCACTAACGCTGGTGCAATGATAGAGAATAAAAGAGATACAAGTTTTTCAGAACAATGTTCTTTTAATAGTGAACAGACGAATGTCTGTACAAGGAAAACAAACAGCTATGCGTTTCGAGCCCTCCTGGGCCCTTGATCACGCTGTGAACACGGCCACACACCCAGTGAGTTTAAAACGGGTGCAAGTTCTCTATGGTCTGTCATCTCAGTAGAAACAGGTATGGTTCAGCAGGTCAGCCATTGTTAAAATGCTGGTAAATCATCTAGTCTGCTGTTTAATTTAAAATGTTACGTTCGCTCGTTGCTGCAGATTCATAGCCTGTATAACAACCAAATTAGTCCAAGAGTATCCATGATGGCCGGCTTTGGCAACAATTTAGAAATTAATCCAATTACATGTCAATTCGTACATAATTATGCACAGGGAAAGTTAAAGCCCTGGGAATGCTCCCAAAGTGGGTATTCATGCACACATTCATGTCTATGCCAAAATAATATGCGAATAGCAGATACCGACATGCTCAAGGTACAAACAGACCTTAAATTAGACGAGAATAGTCTGATAATTCCACAGGTGCTACTAAATCGGACACATAGAGTCGGCACTGCACCAGTCTCATATCCTGATTGTAGAATCTCATAATCAGTTAAGACTTGGTGCAAGGTTATACGCTATAAATAAAGTGACTAGTGCAAGAGGTATACACGTATAAATGCATGAACAATCTAGTACAATTACTCACAAACATTGCTGGTCATGGAATTAATCAAGCCTAAAACTTTAGATACATCACATATCATGGATATAAAGTGCATAACGCATTCTTAAGCCTCATACATACCTAAGCTCAAAATATATGACGTATGGCAATGGTCGCAAATAATGTGCCAAGTGCCAAATTCATCATGTAACACACAATTAAAATTGTGAGCAGATTGCCTTTGCTTAGTCAAGGTTAAAAAGGTAATGTATACTTGTACTTGCAGATAGAATATCAGATGAATTGTCAAACATGGGCATAGCCTCAATAGCCAAACAGCCATAGCATCCACCGGCATCATGAATTTCTCTAAAATTATATATAAATTGAACCAAATCCCATGTAAAGTCCTAAATAGTCATCAATTAAATCAAACATCTTAGAGTTCAACCATACTAGATCAAAATAGAGAATAAGCATCAACACCACATAGAGAAACACCACTATAAAGAATTATAATAGTGTAAAGAATGAAACCATTAAATAAAGAAAAAGTAAGTTAAAGTTAAAGTGAAAATCGGAGAACATAAGAGCCCTAGGACCCATTGACCCACCAATATACTATATTTAGCTGATACAAAAGAAATAAGGAAAACTGTCTTCAATACACACATACAGTACAGCCAAATACAGAAACAACTGGAATGCAACAAGATGGGAGAAATCACTGTCTATCCCTCAAAGAACAGAAATTAAAAGTAATAGGGAAGAAAAATAAAGACATACATTTACAGCGCATGGTAAGGAAATACAACTCATGGAACCATAACAATTCATGTATTGGACACCTATAAATGTAAATAGCTCCTCGTCAATATTGTGTCCACGGGGCACTTTGGTTTGGAAGTCAATAAGGCATGTTTCCAATTGTCTTAATTTGAGAGTTTGATCACCTCCACGTTGGTGTATCGCAAAACATGTGCAACATCAAGAAATCTAAATCCCTGTGGCTTGCCATTATAAAATTCCAAAACGTGTTCGGCCATCGGGTATGTAAAATCCTTATTTTGCATAGCATGCACATGTTGGCGAATCCTGTGTTTCAACTTATTAGTAGTGCCTCCACACATACCACTTATGGAAGGGACAACTTAGGACATATACAACAAAGTCCGTAATGCAGTTAATATGCCCAATGATGGAAAATGTTTTACCTGTAATTGGATGGGAAAACAAAGACTGGGGTAATGCATATTCACAAGCTTTGCATTTTGAGTATTTTACAAAACCCACACAATTCTTGGCAAGCTAATTGGAATTTTTTATCAGTCCCAAAAACCTGGAGACCAATTTGTCTTTAAGAGTGAGTGGCATTCTAAAGGTTAGACAAGGAAGATTAGGAAGAAAAGAGCCAAGTTCCTTTTCGGCCTTCAGCACATGCCAATGTGTGGTAATGCTTTTCCTGATCCTGCTGGATACTTAACCTTATGTAAGGATCAAGCGTGTTTGTTCTTCTTTCACTTTGCTGGATAGACTGGGGGATGCAAGCAAAGAATCCCGATCAAGCTGTCGTGCCTTAGAGAATGCCTTCTCAACCAATTTCCTAGAATGGCCCCTTGCAACAAAATGTTTTGCAACATTGGCTGATTGTTGATCAAAATCCATGGTTTCTGAACAATTCCTCCGAAACCTGACAAATTCTCCATAGGAGATGCTGTTGATGCATGATTTGCAGTGATTACTGGTGGCTAGCAATGGAAGATTTGAACTAGTTGGTTTACAAAAAACAGAGCTGGCAAGGATATCATTTGACCGAATGACCCTTACATCAAGAAAAACCAACAACATGAAACCACTCAGTAATCGAGCTTTTCCATAAAATGAAAAGATCATCAATGTATCTCAGCCAACATGAGTTCTTATCAATGAATGCTGTGTTGTCAGGACTCCACACAACATCACACTCCCACCACCCCATTGTCAAAATCGCATAAGATGGGGCAAAGATAGCCCCCATCGCAGTGCTCCTCATTTGATGAAAAAAAGACCCATAAGAAAGAAAATCATTATTGGTAAGACAAAATTCCATAAATTCAAGGACCATCGCAGTGTATTGCATGTTGTCTAAAAGAACCTCATGTCAAGAAAAGATTGGCAGCCCATGAGGCCTATTTGGTGTTCAATAGCAGTGTACAAAGACACCACATCCAAAGTCGGCCATGCATATCGTCTTCCCACAGGATACTATGGACATGATTGAGAAAGTCCTTAGTGTCACAAAAATATGAGGGGAGACTGGAAACAAGGGGTTTAAGAGTTTTGTCAACCAGTTCAGCTATGTTCTCTAGAAGGGACGCACACAGAGTCACAATTGGTTGACTGGGGGGGTTTCTGTAGAGATTTATGCAGTTTGGGCAGGAAATAGATGGTAGGGATCATTGGAGCGACGGGGAGAGAAATTGAATAAATTCATCATCCAAAATTCCCAAGTTGGACCATTTTTCCAACAGGGCAATGAGTTTAGTTCTCATGGCGGGAAAAGGATTAGAATCTAAGAGAGTGTAGCAACATTGGTCTCAGAGTTGCCGATTAGCCTCTCGAATGTATTCTCTTTGGTCCATCAAAACTATATTACATCCCTTGTCAGACGGCTTCATGACAACCTCACTCAAGTTCTGTAACTCAAGTAGGGTACCCCTTTGTTTTTAAGTTAGATTATGGGTAGAATTCTGGTAAGTATGTCATAGGTCCTTGAGGTCGGCAATCACTAGATCATGAAATGCCTCCAGACAGCTGAAAGGCGTTGGTGGATTGAACTTGGATTTTGCACAAATCTTTGTTTTCCTAGACCAATCAGTGGCAATGCCAAAGTCAGCCAGCTCTAATTTGGTATTGAGAGTATCTATGTCAGCTAGCTGAGCCAAATCCACGAGCACAGGGCCATCACTGATGGTTAAATCTGTGCAGGTCTTGGTAAAGGCGACCTTATCGTTCTCTTGGGGTTGATCATAAAGAATTTCTTGAGTTTTCATTTTCTAATAATTTTATCGAAATCAAGTCTCATCTGTGTGTAGTTATATTCAGTGGTCGGACAGAAGTTCAGGCACAATTCAAGTAGCTGCTTCTGTTCCTTAGTGATGACATGTTTAGATTCACTACTTGAAGAGCCAAACTGGAATTCACTTCTTGCCCCGATTCCCAGAGCGCATGGATCTTCTGGTCATATTTGTCCATGCCCCGTCTCCCCCGCCAAGTTTTCCTCCTTTCAATGACTAGGAATTCCCTCTTCCCCTGCCGCTCCAGCGTCCCCTTCCTCTTTTATGGGTGTTTATGTCCTTGCAAAGGAGCCGCATTTCTTCTAACAAATTAAGCTTAATAGGTTGCTACTCACAATCACTTGAAGATGACTCAGATTCAGAAATGTTAATGCCGTCCTCTGTGGTTGGGGAATTAGTATTGTCAAATATCACTTGTTGTCTTAGTGAGTCAAACCTTTTGGCGAAAGTATAAATTCTTCCGGTGTCATAATCAATCTTGTCTCTCAAAAATTTCAGTTTTTTACTTTGTTGAATCTCTTCCTCATATGTTATGAGAGAAGTCTCAATACTTGCTTTTAATTTCTTTCCCATTTGCATGATCTGTTTGGCTGAGGGTTTCACTTCAATTTCCCCAATCAGTTTCAATGTTTTCTCGCGATCAGATTTGGAAAACTGAACCAGCGAAGTCAGAAATTTATACGAACACTCGTTAGTGGCCTCACCCCATTTTTCCAGCATTGCTGGGTCCTGATCATCAAAGGACGGAGTAACCAATGTTCGAAGTTCACGGGGGATGCGACCCACATCCAAATAAATTTGCAGAGAGTGCTCCTCCCTCCGCTTTGATATCTCCTTTCTTTGTAGCTTTTCCAATTGTGTCAGTAAAACAATCTCAGCATTTTCACTAACAACATTGCTGGTCCTTTGAGTAGCCACAGTGGACATACTCTGGCTTTCATCAAATAGCAGCTTTGCCTGTATGAGCCTTGCTGCTTCCCTTGCATACCAGCATGTTCTTGTAAAACAAAGTTTATTCTGATCTAGCAATACATGCCAGCATGCCAGTGTAGGACCGCATTTTAATGCTAACTGTGACTAATATACACCAGTACTATTACAGTAGAAGGATGTTTATCATGCCTGTGCCCAATGTGTCCTGCATGCAACTGTAAAAACATACATTCATGATACCCGCACTGCCACCATAAAACATTTTAGTGTGTCCTGGGCTCACATTATATGCTATATGCTAGCATTGTCATGGTAAAGCATTTTCATTTTGCACGTCACTATGCCGAAGTATCTTCTTGAAGTTTCCTGTTAAACATGTTTTCATTTGCTTAGTGGCCCTGGCTCCTCCCCTGGGACATGCACATAACTCCCCCTCCTTCTCTTTCTCTCTCTCACAGACACACAAACACATCAACACACACACACTGTTTTCTCCCCTTGCCGCATGCACAAAGGGTAGGCTGCTCTTGGCTCCAGTTCTTCATCAGCATGGTGGTACTGTGGAAAGCAGGAACTGATAGGACTCACCTGGGTAGATCTGAGACAAAGCACTGTTGCCACTCCGGGGCATCCATTGAGGGACTATGTCTGATGACGTGAATGATCTCCCTCTGTTATGGTTTCTATCCCTCTCTTCGAGTTTGGAACATGTATAGCTCCATCCAAGCTACTCTAAAGATGTTAGACTCCACATTACAGACTTGCTCTTCCAGTTCCAAAAAAAGTTCCAAAAACGCAGAAGAGCGAGATGCATTTCCTCTCTATTTTGTTCAGTGATTCAATGCCTCAAAGGGCACAGGTGTTTCCTATGCTTTTCCTACTGTTCTTGTTTCCCCCTTCTTCCTGGCTTCTCCTCGCTTCTCCTCCTTCCTCAAAGTCCTGGGTCTTCCTTTGCTGCTTCACACTGTCAAGCTTGCCTTAGTTGCTTTTCCATGTGGGTTTCTGTGATTAGATCCTAGCTTTATATTCTTCAGTGTTCTGGAAAAGAAGACTTATTACCATCTCACTTCTATCATTTTATTTTTTTTTTTTAAATGTATTTTCAATGCAGAAGCACAAGACAACAAATAATACAAGAACATATGAATAAAATGTATATACAAAGCCTTAGAAACCCACCTACCCCTTGTTCACATCTCACCACCCACAAAATCAAAGTCAATAAATCTCTACAAATTTTCCCCAAATCTTCGTAAACAAACCTTCCTTGCCCTGCTTCCTATACAAACGTTCCTCCATAGCTGCCCTCATTTCTATCACTGTGCACCGCCTAAAGCATCTCGTCCAGTCACAAGGAAGAGAAGGCTACGCGACTACAGGCAGAAGCTTTTACCAAGTTGGTTTCTATTTGGTGGATGGTCCCCATTTTGTAGATTATCTTTCTTGGTAGTTTAACCCTCTAGCAACAAGGTGGCTTCGGCAGAAGGGCGGCTTCAGTTCAGCACAGTGAATACCAAAAGCATCCATGTAAGTCCCGCTCTATCAGGAACATACTGTTCTTAAGGAAATGGCCATGATAGCCTGCCCTGCCTAGAAGGGTAGTGCCCTAGCACACAGTGACTTCCTTCAATCCTCACTTCCCCCAGCCTGTGTAGGAGACAGTGTGTCAGTGGGCTGATAATCATGCTTTTCTATTGGGGGTACATTTTAGTGACCGCAGGCTGCACTTTTTTCCTGGCTTTTGGAGTAATTCTCCACAAACATGGAGACAACCTGTACCGCACTTCAGCACGGAGGATGGCACAGCCAGCCATTGCCATCACACACCCAGTTTACTCCAGACAGACAAAGTCTTCAAGCGAAGGAGGTCATGCTAGTCCTCTTCTCACTCATTGACATCGCCTCTTCACAATGTAAGCTGAAAGGAGGTGGGTCACTGCCTTCTGCAACCTAATAGACCGCCCACCACTGCCCCTCCAATCAGAAGGAATATCTCTTCCTGGCACTCCTGAGTGAGGCACACAAGGCTGAAATGGGCAGGTGAAGTGGAAAACCATTTGTGCTCGGTCATGGTGGACAATTAATATAATGTAATGAAGCCCTCAATGTTTTGGGGAATATGAGCAACCCCATGCAGATGACTTTGCTGGTAAAACTGTTTTTTGGTTCTTAGTATGTCTATCCTCAAACATGCTTTCGATTAAGCAGTAGAACCTGTGAATACTAGTTCACTTAGCACTTAGGTCTGGGAGTACAGACATATTTTATTGAACTGAAAGCAAATTCTATAAACATGACCGTTCAATATGGTGAGAGTTACACTGACAAGAGATTATGTTTCCAGGGGTCAGTCGATGCCACAGAACATTGCTAATGTAGTTTGTCATCCAAAAGTTTAAATTGTTGGAAAGTTGACTGCAAGATTCAAATGAAATGGTGTGGTCTTTAACTATTCTTCCTATACAAATTTTATCTTATTTTTTAACTTTAATCATATAAAAAGTAAGTTTAAAAAATGTTTAACAGTACATATTTGAGTACATGTTTCTATTTCTGTTAAATAAATGTGAGTATTTTTCTAATTAAATATGTATTTTTGTGATTTTTGTATATTTATTCTCTTAGATCTCATTTTTTATGCTTCTACAAATACATGAAAATGGAAAACATTTTGTGGCTGTACTATTTAGGCTAAATGTTTACAAAGAATATTTATTATAAAAATGCAACATTCATTTGGGTGTTATTTAAAAAAAAATGTAATTGTTTATTTCCCGAAGTGGACAACGAGAAAAGGCACATACTACCACATAAGAATCATAACAGTCACACAGGTGAAAGATGTGACTTTAAATTGTTCTTTAGTCTTCATAATGCATATCTAAATGACCGAAGAAGATGTGTTTCCACACATTGAAATATATATACATAAATATGTAAATGTTATACCACATACACAATGGACAACTTTAAACGTTTGGCCTGGAGTGCTAGTACAATAATCTGGAATATGGTGCTTGGCATAAGGCAGAAAATCCAGCACCCATATCCTCCATGACTACACTGAAGAAACACTACACCATGCTCACATTACGAAGTATATTGCAAAGAAGACAAGGACTGACAGGACAAGAATGATTACTTGAGTGGTTGCTAGTAATTGGGGGTCTGTGTCTGCCCTTTGACAATGCAAAGCAAAGAGAATGCGGCTACTTGGCTTTTATTATGCAAGAAACATGTACTTGATTTCAGATTATGCTGCTGATTGCAGTTTTGCAAGCAGAGCTAACTGTGAGTAGAGTAGACAAAGCACCTGTTTAATGTAGACGACTCAAGAGCAACCTATGATTCTTATTGGTTATTGGTATTTTTAATTAAGGTAGGGGGTGTGTGTGTGTGTGTGTGCGTGTGTGTGTGCGTGTGTGTGTGCGTGCGTGCATGTGTGCAACATGAATATATAAAAACATGATATGGAATTATTTGTGGAAGGAAGTCACCATTGAGCAAGAACTTTAAAAAAAAAAGCAATGACAAAGCTATCATAAATAATGAAAAACAGGACCAACCAAAAGATGACAATGATACGTTGGTGTAGTTAGAAAATGACGATTGAAAGAGATCAATAGTAAATGTGATACAGTGCTGCCAACATCACCAACAAGGTTTGACAATGGGTGCAATAACCATACTTCTGGGGCATATCCTCTTTGCCATGCTTATTAGGCAATGTGCATGCCCATGTGTCAGGCCCAACCAGTTACCAGAGAAACATTGCTGGAATTGAGACCATTCTATCACTGCATCTTCTCAGCATCACTGCAAAGGACAGAAGCATTGAAACAGTGTAAACAGACTCTTCCTCCACTCTTCAATACCTCTATGCCACTAAATGCTCCCTCTTGTATATATACAATGATCTCCATCTATATGTATGCATATCTATAAATTCTCCCACCTCTTTTTCTCCATCTCCATCTATGCATCCTATACCTCACTGTATGCATCTCGCTATGTCTGTCCTTATGGACCTGTCTTTTGATGTCTCTGTATGAACAGTTCCATCAAGCTCCATCATTGGCTCTATGTACATCTTTAGTAATCATTACATATGTATATGAATCTCTCCATCTACCTATATTCTTCTGTGTTTCTGCATCTCCATGTATCCATACTTCGCCCTCTATCAATCTCTCTATCTGCATTCATCTCTGTGTTGACACACATGTTTAAATTCATCTATCTTTTTGCTTCTCAGGGTATTTATATATCTCTTTGTTTTGTTGCATGTCTCCATATGTCTATATGCAGCATACGCAATGCATCTCTCATGTCTACCTAGTTGTCTATGTGTACATCTATCTATATATCTATGTCTATCCATATCTCTTTATACATGTTAGTGTATGCAGTGCTTAATTTGTGCCAGTGTTTGCCGGGCCTGAGATCCAGCCCTTTTATGTTGGCACCGGCACTTGTCTGAGGGTGAGACTGAGATCTGTATATATGTAATGCACATGTTACTACAGTGCGGCATCGTTTCTGCTAGCTGCTTTAAGTAATTCAGGTGCCGAAGCAGAGTAGATTTTAATTGCAAACTAATTAATGAGGCGTCCTCTCATTTCCAATGTTCCTTTCAAGGTGTGTGCGCAGTTGCGTGGCGCACCAGCACTCATTTATTTCTGAGAGATGTAGTACATGAAGTTTTAAAAAATCATCATATGTGATGTGCCGCCTTCCCAGTACTAAGCTTTCCTTCTACAATGTTTTGTGTTTAGCAGCAGCCAATCAGGAGCCATCCAAATCACGCTGAAAAACTGATTGGCTGTAGCAGTGCATGGCCGCACATTCTACCTGCTGCTGCAGCCAATGAATCACAGCTCCCTCCATTCCTCGTGTGGTGCAGGCCGGCCTAAGCATCAATCTCTTTACGTGGATGTGCAGAGCTTCCGGATAGGCTTGCTCACTCTATGACTACAGCTGTTTTCTGCCACTACTAGTGACAGCGCAGCCTATCATTTTCAGGTCAAGACCAGACACTTCTGATTAGCAGCACAGAAGCACTATAGGGGACTTCACAATAGGCCACTGCTTGTTCCACTGAGCAGAGTCCTGTCATCTCACAGGGAGTTGTTAGCTTTTATTCTGTAAGTAGGCAGTGTGAAGTGTGAACTAATTGCAACGGATGATCATGGTCACTAATTTTAAGGCGTCTCTGGAAATACAATGCCGCTGGGTGCTTTGGAACGACAAATGGTGAGTTACTATAGAGAAAAGACTGTAAGGTTAATTGCCTGCATTTCATGATAGAACATTAGAATCTGGCTTCCTTAAATAAGTAACAACCTCTTCTGCACTCTAAGTTAATGAACGAAACACTTGATAAGAGTTTTACTTTCATTTTGGAATCGACTCGGGTCCTGAAAAACAGTGGGCGGGGGGGACTCTGGCATAGCAATGTGAAGTGACTCACAGGACGTGAACATATCCATTTTATTCAATGGGTCTTAATGAAATAAGTAACACAACATGTCAACAGAATGGCCACAGGAGGCATTTCATAAATGTAGTCTTGTGGTGCTGCCACCCACAAACCCATACCCTGATTTTAGATAGAAAACGATAAATCAATCGATGTATGGAGGCTGTTTGGGCTTAGTGTGAACTAATTGCAATGCATGATCGCTCATTTCCAGACATCAATGTGCATGCAATGCACGCTGCGTTAGAATCACAATTGGTAAAATGACCAAAGTGAAAATACTGTAACTTGAGTGTTCATTGTATTTCAGTATGTGCAGAGTCAGAGTAGCTATCTTGCTTTCTAACACACTTGGCAGTGTTTGCAAGTTAATGAACGCAGCACTCGATAGTTAGATTTTGGTTTCATTTTAGATAATCATTCAGTGATGTATGTTGGCCTCTTGGGCTTGCCTTTCCCATCCATCAAGGTTGCAATCCACAATGGGAGAAAGGAGGAACAGAGAGATGGTGTGAGCAAGACAGATGGAACAGGGAGAGGAAAGGAAGAGATAAGAGGGATGGGGCAACAGGATCCATGGGATGGAGAGATGGTGCAGAGGGAGAATGGACGAGAGAAGCCCTTGGCGGAAACAATCATGACATCTGACTGCAACCCCCATGATCATAAGTGGGATCCTGCTCCACACAAAAGTCAGGAGGGAAAAAAAGCAGTGTGGAAGTATATTAACAGAGACAGAAAGTGCACCTCACTGCAGTGTATTTCTGCATGCATTGATTAAGGGCCCCCAATATAAAACATGCACCAGCCATCCCTCCACCCGATAGCACCACTGGCAGTGGTTGCTGTGTAGCCTCAAACATGGTGACACACTGACACTTTGATCAGCAGCAGTCAGGGAGGGAGGCGGTGGGTGAGGGTGGCAGTGAGCAGGGCTTGTACAAACAACAAACAAGCTAGCATTTTCTTAGCCATGGCACTTATTCTTTTTACAAATTAAGCACTGACTGTATGTATCTCTTTATGTATATCAATCTACACATCCATCTCTGTCTATATACTATGGCACTCTATCCATCGCTCCTTAAAAATGTAACTGTATGTATTTCTTTTCATATATTTCAATATATTAATTGATCGCTCCCTATCCATCTACATGTATTGATCTCCCTGTATGCATCACTACCCTTTATCCATGTGTCTGTATACATCTATCTCAATTCATATCGCTCTGTCATATATGTATCTATCCATCACTCTCTATGCATCTGTCTATATCTCTACCTACATGTCTTGTGATCTATCCATATTTTTTGTGAACACTGTTACTCTACAGACCCGTCTCCCCCTAAACCTGGTGCAGACACCCTATGTCTGTCTGGCTCTCTGTATGTCTGAAGTATTATCTCTTTCACCATATGTAATGTATAGCCTGCTATAATATGCCAAGTCTAGCCTTGAATACCACAATAAGACTGTTATATGGTTGGTAGAGTCACAATATAGAGGGTAAAGCCCCAAAAGTACAAACTCTAATGACCCAACAATGCATACAGCCAGAGTACAAAGGCCCTCACGCACATCCTGCCTCCCCACCAACCAGAGCACAAGCCCTATACCTGTTGTTCTGCATGGCCATAATTGCATTTTCCTCCCATATGGTCCAGGGTGTGGATCTCACAATTGAAATTTGTTGTTGTTTGCACTCTCATACTTGCATCTTCTTCCCTTGGATTCCATGGTGTGGGTCTCACAATTGACTTTGCTGCTGCATGGCTTTTCCACAATTGCACTTGGCCTCGCACACGTTTCATGAATTAGGCTTCACGTTTAGTGTTTTCATACTCTGCATTCTCACCCACATATCCTCCTCCTGGAGAGCTCCAGGCACGATTTTGCAGTTCACACTTCATCTCATCTGTGCTTTGTCACACCTGTATCTTCCCTTGCGGGGGCATGACAGGTGCAGGTTTCACGCTGTGACTTCACTACCATTGTGGTTGGGCACACTTGGATTTTCTTGCTGCGGAGTGACCTGCACCTTGAGTATCACCTTACCTTCAGGAATGCTCTCCAAACATGGCTCGTCCCTTCAGCATCCTCACGGACTTAGAGCATATCCTGGGTGAACTATTAGCCACCCCTGACAGGAATGCAGGGGCACCCGAAAAGACAAGTTGGGCATGGCCCCCCCATGGAAGGCATCTCAGTCAGACTTTATGATAAGCTCTGCAAGACCACATCTAACTGGGTGTCAGTCTTGCTTATCTGCAGAATCTGGCCTTGAGCATGGCTCACCCAACTCCATTCATCTGCAATAAAAACTTCTCGGCTTCAACTACCCAACCACACATCATCACCACTAGTAGAATACAGTTGGGTCCTCTCAACACATTTGGTTCAGCTGTACACATAATCAGTGTGCTGACTCTCCTACTCCCCTGAAAATCTGTCACAGCAACCATCCTGTCATCTGATATCTATAGGCTACTATTAGAGACATAGCCACTCCATACCTACCTTTGTGCAGGCAAAGAAATACACACACGCATTTTATAAATCCTTCCTTTACATGTCACATCTCGGACTACTGTCATCCAAACAGCGCTTTGAGCCTATGGCACCATACAAATGCAATATTAAATAACATAACATAACATGGGAATCTGGCCCCTGACCCCAACAAGAAACAATGTACTGTGCACCTATTGGTGCCGAGGTGTCAGCATGTAAGTGTATTCCCCTCCCGTTGTGGATGCTGGCTTTCTCCATAGAAAGGATGCCAGCATGGCAACCCAGGTCCACACCTGATGCCTGGGTGGCAGTTATGGGGGTGTATTGTGAACCTCACTATTTTGTTTAAAACACAGTAAACATTTTATTGAATTTTAGTTGTTAGTATAGGCGTTGTTTCAAGTGG
This sequence comes from Ambystoma mexicanum, assembly GCF_040938575.1. Lineage (NCBI taxonomy): Eukaryota > Metazoa > Chordata > Amphibia > Caudata > Ambystomatidae > Ambystoma > Ambystoma mexicanum. The sequence goes on along the minus strand of NC_090937.1, from coordinate 1,081,250,223 downwards.
GTTTAAACAAGTTAGTCTTTATTCATTTTACCCATATTACATTTACTGTGAAAACAAGTAATATTATATTTGCATTATAAAGGTGGCTGACCAGATGTAAAACCAGAACGTGCGCATGTAGTCTTGCTTGATAAAATAATAATTAAACTAGGTTTGATTAAGAATGTGCATATTTATAGTAACGTTGAATCAAAATACTATGGGTCTGATGTACAAAAGCATTTTTACAATGACACAATCCCTATGACAAACAGTTTGTAAATCAGGCCCTTTGTGCTTTGAAGAGTACAAATGTTTTTGTATTTTTCCTGTACAGCATACTATTGAAATAAAAACATACTTTTTTAAAATTTTGCCATAAAGCCAAAAACGAAACCTATTTTGCCTTTGGAAATTTGAGCCCAAAGTACAGAGTCATTTTGTAATTTGTCCCTGAATCCCTCATAGTAAAAATTGCAAGGATAAAATGTAGCAAGCAACATCAAGGAAAAGATAAGATCCAATTCAAAGAAACTGAACAGACAAAAACCAAGTTTCTATTTGTAAGAGCTGTTGAACAAGAATGAGCTTCATTTTACATTGCTAAAAGTCATGTAAGCAAAATTGACGGTATTACAATAATATTAATGCAAATATGTGCTTGAGGAGAAATGATGTGCCACATTGACATTCAAACTGATGCAAAGACAGCCCATTTTACTTTATTAAAATATAACGTAAGCAGAAAAAGTGATTTTATTTATTAATGTGTTTTAGTTTATAAATAAACTTTTCACATAGTATACACATCATGAACATATTTAAATACATTTATAATCCATATATACAGACAAGTACGAATGTCTAAAAATCATATAACTTAATTCATCCTTTCTACTAAAATCAAGCACTTAGCATAATTAAAAACAGAGGTTAAGAAATACATCTAAAACATATACTTATGAGGTCAATTATGTTTCTCCAAGTTATTCAGGGGATACATCAAATGTGCAACAGTAAAAACCCCTTAACCCAACTTAAATCGATATACTGAGCAGATTCTCAAGCGTAAGCCAAACATTATATATTGCAATAAAAATCTTCAAATTGGAAGTGTTAACACTTTGCCACCAGAGAATGTTCTTCGCCTATGTGTTTAATATCATGCACATATTTGCCGTAATATCTTTTGTACACATTTAACATCTTGGGGCAACTGGTCAGAAGATGTTTCCCAGTCTCAACATTTTTGTTATCCTTACACCGCCGGCAGTAACGATCCGCCATAGGGATCTTATCAATTACGCCAGTAGTTGCCAAGACTGGAAGCTGGTTAATCCTGAATAAAAGTATAAATTGTCTTAGTCTTGGTGCTGGACATACATTCAAATATGGCTGTGGTTTGTTGTAAGTATATAATATATACTGTACAAACTGATTTTCTTTAGACCTTCCAATAGAACATAGTTTTCTATCCAGTCCCCCACATCAACTTTCCTTAATAAAGTGTATTTTACTGCCGGGCAATATTCCCCCGCTCTCGTAATCCAGTTTTTCTCATCTAGATGCTTCTCAATAGTTGCCTTAAAGAGGGACTTCTTGGACACCTTACTAAGTTTCTGTCTCATGGATAACAGTAATTGGTTACTGGAAGTAGACATTATTTTCAAGTATATTTCGGCCCTTCTTTTTAATACCATAGATTTAAATGAGGAAAACCCTAATTCCAATCTAAGAACAGCCATAGATTACAGGTAGGAAGGCCCATGAACTTTTTCCAATACTTACCCTCGACTATCTGCAGCGCTTCTAGACCATAAACCAACATTGGCGCAAGTATTTGCAAATACAATATCCTGGCTGCCCAATTGTAAAGCCCCCATGCGTCTAAGTAAATCGATATGCAAGGGCCGTAATTTGAGCAGCTCTGACCTTACTGGCTTGTATACATAGTAGGTAGCCATTACCCTTTTCAAAGTCAATACCAAGAAACTTATAACTAGGTGTATACAAGATCTCCAGTTCTTGTATCTTTACTCTGGTGCGCGCAATTCTTTTACTGGTAAACATCATTGCTTGAGTCTTCTCCATATTAATTCTAAGATTGCTAGTTTTAGCATACTGCCAGAGCGCCTCTGCCGATCTACATAATCCGCTGATAGTATGGTCAAGAATGACCAAATCATCTGCATAGGCGACTACTGGGCACTGCTCCTGTCCTATCAATGGAGGACAATTATGCACGGCACATATTGCACCTGGAAGGTCGTACACGAACAGATTGTATAATGTAGGTGCCGTAACGCACCCCTGTTTAACGCCTCGATTCTGCTCTACTTCTGCCGTCATATTCCATCGAGAATCTAACTTTAGCAAGGTGGTGTTATTTGCATGGAGGAGCTTAAGGTACTATAATAGGCCATGAGGGCATCCTAAAGATTCTAATTTTGACCAAAGCAGCTCTCTGCGTACTCTGTCGAAAGCTGCTTTGAAATCTATAAATAAGGCGCAGAGAGGAGGATTACCCTTCTTCCTGGTGTTGGTGCATAAGGTGTCCAGGATCAACAAGTTATAAGAGGTAGAGTAACCTTTCCTAAAACCGCTCTGAAAGCGGTTTAGTAACCCTCTTTTGTCTACCCAGTCCTGGAGTTCTTTAAACAGTAAACCTGCAAACAATTTGCCAGAACAATCCAGCATGCATAGTAATTTATATGGACAAATATAATTCCAACAGTGAATTGTTGTCAATAACTTCTTCATTCTGTTTGTCCTGTGGTTAGTTGATGCTCATGCCGGTTGCATCACCCATCTCTGTGGGACGAGATGTTTTCCTTTCTCAGGTTAGGGCAAAATAAAGAAGTAATGGACCCTGACTTTACCGGGACAGATTTCTCAATTTTATTTTCATCATCCTTTTTTCCTAAATTCATCACACGTTCTTTCCCATTCTTTCTTTGTAGGTTGTAGTTTGCTGCTGTGCCCTTCTTAGAGGCAGGCATCTTTCCTATTGCAATATTCCTCTTAACAGCAATTAACTGTTTTAGATGGTTGTAGAGATTGATTACGTCCACACTTGTTCCGTCACTCATGATAGGAAAACCACTTCCTCACGATATAATAGTGCTACATATAAACACAGATCAAAGGGCTCGTGCCCCGCAGTCTATTAAATAGCCGCTAGTCCCAGCACTAGGTGCCAAAGCTTACTTATGTGTATAGTTCAAAGGGCGAGAGCAAGTCCTCCACAGACAGCTGCTTAATAATGTCCCAAGATTGAGTAGCCTTAAGTGCCGTTAGGAATCTTAAATTGTCCAATTCTGGTTAATCCCTTATTTGTGGATCAGTGATAGGTGTTCAAGCAGTCTGCTATATTTGTAGATCAGTGATAGGTGTTCAAGCAGTCTGCTATACCCACAGACACACAGACAAGGGAAAATATGTCTTGACAGTCTTACCTGTCAGAAGGGTAGTTCATTAACCCCCTATGTCCCCTGCCCCGAGCCCTGCAGAACTGCAGCAAAAATGCACTGCACTAGTGCACACTACGCAGAGCTAAACTCAGCGTAATAGCTGTGTCACACCGTGACTCACCGAGCGCTGACCTGCCCGAGCTCTGATCAGCCCTTGCTCCAAGGCTCCAGTACTTACAGTGCTTACAGGGGACTGGGCTCATGCACTGGTGCACTGCAGCCACAGCATACAGCTTGGTGGCGCTGCTGGGCCCGGGGCTCACCGCAAAACCCTTAGCACACTACCAAGTCCTGAGCCAAGCCCAAAATCTTCAACTCCGCAGTCACTCCGCGGACCGCAAACAGCTGCAGGCATAGTCCCATTTCCCAGCTGCTCAGCCGCTTGGCCTCGGATTCGGACTCAGAGGTTCGAGGAAAGGACCCTGCAACTCCGGGCCCCTCTCTGTGAGCGTGGCGCATAGAGCAGTGAACGCAGGCAGCATGCAGGGAACACCAAACAAGTCAGAGATCAACTGCTTCCGACAACTGGACCAATTGACTTGTGGCAAGGTGTCGCTTGGAATCTAGAAAAAGTAATTTTATACTGAAATGTACTTAATTGAGTTACTTATGTTGCCAGTGGACACTAAAATACACTTTTTGTTTCCCACATTTACATAGATACATCATAAGGATGTGTGTGTCATGGCAACCATCTACCCGTGGATGGGTTCTTCAACCAGTGCTAGAGCATAGCCATCACAAACTGAACAGTCATATGCATATTCTGGGACAATCGTGCAACCCCAGTTTGACCATTTGCGGTGCCCGTCATCTGCACCATCATGCCAGCCTTTATGCAACAAAGACATGCAGATAGCAATGTTTTGGTTGTCGGTCTGTAACAAAACCTTTTTTCTCACAAACAGAACGCCATGTGCTTCGATAGAAAATAGATGGAACACAATTGAATTATATTTTACTCCATGGAACTTTGACTTTCACAATTCAAGTACTGGCCATCAATGAACGGAATCAGAAAGGTTGCAAGGAATGTGATAGTCGACCTAACAATTAGAACTATGGCTTGTAGTAAACATGGTGTTCTTCCACTGATTGTGTGCAACAAAGTTTTAATGTTTTGTTGGATTTAGTCAACTTTTTTTAAATTGAGAAACATAATGACTTAGTAAATTCCCGACTGAGTAGTTGTTGAAAAGAATGAGTTGTTTTCTTCTTTTTGCAAAAAGAGACTAAACCTTTACTATGTGTGTCTGTGTGTGTGTTCATTTTCTGGGTTTTGCGTTAGGTAACGTAATGACGTTATTGAGGACAGGGTATGTTTGACTATGCTGCGCACAAACCTCATGAGGAGAGGTGTAGCATATCTGTTTGACATGTCAGTGCCAACTTGATGGGCTGCTGATCTGATGTACTGCTGCAAGAGCATTTGAACTTAGGGTGATGGATCAACGGATATGATTATCACAAGATGGCAGGTAAGATGCATTGGAAAGAAAATGTGGTTGCTCGATATATGCTAAAAAATACAGGCCCTCCCTATCCATTAGGCCAATACAATTTGCAAGAGAACTTCTCATGTAATGGTAATGCAAATAGCATTCCCAAGAAATGGCAAATTTCTCTTAACAATAATTACTTGTTTCAACATCATTGCAAGATAAATCCGTTAATCGTGGGCATAAGCATAGATATATATCTAATGCATTACAGAATGTTTTTACTTCATCCTCACAGCTAGAGAGAACTTCAGTGGAGAGACCACAGTTCAGCCGATTGCTCCATTAAAAGGCGAGTGGTAACCAAAAATGGAAGGGAGTGACTGAAGCATGGTGCAATGCATCAATCAGGAGCATGTCTGCATTAATATGCAGCTCATTGACACCACACTACCTATAAGACATCCCTACAATAGCTTTGGTCAAACTGAGATAACGCTCTCTAACCAGACCCAGAAATGCAGATTCCTGGTTCCCATTTGCTCCATGATACAATCTAGGTTGCAACACATAGCTGGAAGAAATCTCTATCTAACCTTATTTGAGTTTGTAAGTCTTAAACTTGCCAAAGCCAATTGTTTTTATACAAACATGCAAGATGTCCGTCAGGTTGTTAAACACTTAGTATTAGGTTGGTCTCAGTGGTCGAAGTGTACGAAAAGAAGTAGTAGAACTATGCTCCCTGCAGCCACACCCCAAAACCCCATCGCCACACCCCCTACCACGCGCCATACAAACCCCATACCTGGGTCCCACCTTTCCTTCTACCCCCACCACTGTGAAAAGGCTGAAAGAAAAGAAATGAAATAATTCTGGAATAGTTTCTTATTAAAATAAAAGTACAGCAATGGTGAAACTTAATTTTAAAAAGTAGAGGAGCGGCGGAAAGGAAACACAGAGAGAGCGGGACATTTTCACAGAGCCATGATTTTGCTAACACAAGAGTACAGTCACAAGAATTCGGCCTCATACTGTTTCGATAATGTAATTTCGCATTCATTGCTGTACCCTTTCATACTTAAAAGCTGTGGAAATATGGGAAAATGCATTACACCTCTGGTATGGAGTCTTCCTGACAGAGGTCTCTGAAATGTCCGCCTTCAATTCGATCAAGTGTCACAGGTACATAAGACTTGTTTGCAAATTTGCTTCAGCTCTGCTACAGAATACATCATGTTAAGACATCAGTTAGCCTATCAATTTCAGCATACATAACACAAGATTATTCACATTGGCACTGTAACCTCAACACAATTTAATTTGAGAGCTTTGTTAAGTCTAATAAACAAAAGTCACAATCATCCTTCAAAAAATGAATGAGCAGAAATGGGCCTGGTTCTTGCTTGGAGCTGTTGCCCGACAAGCCTGGCCTTGTAAGATATCCATGCCTGCTGCTTCATGTAGCTCTCCCTAATCATGCTCTCTGTAGGGCGGTTGTTCACAAGCTGCTGCGCAACGCGTTTGGAGGTGGCGGTCGCTTCAGTCAGAAAGAGCTTCCTGGGAATGAAAACGCACTCGGCCCCTTCACTAATCTGCAAGAGGAGAGAATTCCATGAATACCAAAGGGAAGCATACTAGCAAGACCAACAGTGAACGCGTGGCAAAGAGGACTATGATTTTTTTATTCGAAGATACAGATTCTTTCTTCCTGCCTTCAGCCCACATTCACTCCATGACATGGATGCCAACACATGATGTGATTACATATTTCATATTGGAATAAAATGTAAACACAGTCTACATTTGGATGAAACATGAGTTACTGTGTAAAATGTGCTGGGTTATTTTCTGAACACCATTTGATGAAAAGAGCAGGTGGTAATTTAGAGTGCATTTGCTGCATTCTTACCTAAACGTAGGGTAGTGGAGGTGCACACACATTCTAATGAGGTTTCAAAATGTAATGAGTTAACTAGGTAAGTAGGCTTCTCCTGGGTGCTCCCTATTAGCACTGTGCTACCAGTGCCTACAACGTATTTAAAGAGATGTGGTCCCAAATGGGTCAGTGTTCTTTGAGAGTTCAGGGTAGGATAAGGGTTGTAATTAGATTTAGGGGAAGGTTTAGGAATGGAATTTGTGTGATTGTGGAGGTTTCATTATTTATTTATTTATTTATTGTGATATAGTTTAGTTTATAAACTTTACACAAAATACAAATATAAATATCTTATGAGCATAAAAGTACAAATCAAAATCACATAAATCGTAATTTTTTAAAAGACAGTAAACAGCAAATATATGACACATAATTACCTATGCAGCCAATCCTATCTACAGATTATTCAATTGAAAACTGTTACTTAAAATGTTATGTCCAGTCTGCCTTCAATTCTCAGCCAGATGGTATACAGAGCAATCAGCAGGCGCTTACTGTTAGTATTAACACAGTGGTTCCAGAACAGATCGTCCTTAATGTAGTTCCTAGAATGGACAAAGCCATCCAGCAGAGGGATAAAAGTGCTCGCCATCTCAGGGCATTCAGTCAAAAGATGCTTTGCTGTCTCCAGCTGATCTAGAGCTTTACATAATTGGCATGTTCGCAAATTGGCAGCCAACTTAATTTGTCTTCCTGTGACCATCCTTGTGGGGAGTTGTTCCAGTCTAAGTAGCAAAATAAACCGTCTTAGTGTGGGTGATGGACAAATGTTCAGATATTTCTGAGGTTTCTTAAAGTCATAGAGTCTATATTGTACAAACCTATAACTACGCAATCTCCTCAGGTGTTCGAAATTCTCAGTCCAATCCCATAGGTCTATGCGTTTACAAAGAGCCCTTTGTACTTTATCCGAGTACTCCCCCTCCCTTTCTTGCCACCCGTTATCTGAATATAATTTAGTCATCTGCTCAATTGTTGACATACCCAGATTCTCCCTAGCCAGTTCTTGATAGACAGCCGATAGTAGACCATTCCTAGTGTCACGAGTCATTTGTAGATATAATACAGCGCGCTTCTTCAATACTAGCGCCTTAAGAGAGATTAGGCCCAATTCTAATCTTATTATGGCCATTGGTATACAAGGTGGTAACCCAAGAATACTACGCCAGAATTTTCCCTCAATTACCTGTAGCCAGCCTAAATCTATATCTAGTAGAGCTTCTAGTCCATATGTAATGGCCGGGGAAAATGCCTGTATGTATAGCTGCCGAATGCCCCACAGCGTATAACCACACTGCTTCACCATAAACCTGTGGAACAAGGCAGTCATTTGTGCTGCTCTAGTTGTACGCAGTTGTTTACAGGCCCCATAGTCACCCGTCGCTTCAAAATCTATACCAAGATATCGATATTGGGAAACATAACTGATGTTCAATAAGCCTACCTGAAGTGAAACACGGGATACTCTCTTTTTAGTATAGCTCATGATTTTGGTTTTACCCAAGTTAATACTAAGGCCATTAACCTCTGCATATTCCCAGAGCGCTGTTGCAGATCGGCGTATTCCACTAATAGTATAGTCGAAGATCGCCAAATCATCGGCATATGCTAAAACAGAGCAGCGAGCATCACCGACTTTGGGGGGACAGTTGTTTACAGCAGCTATTACCTCGGGAATATCATACACATATAAGTTGTAGATTAAAGGGGCTGTGACACAACCTTGCTTCACACCCCTGTTTTGTAGGATATTAGCCGTGGTATTACCCACTTGGTCTAATCTCAGTTTCACTGAGTTATTATGATGCAATAGTCTTAAGTAATATATAAGACCTTTCGGACAACCCATTAGTTCTAATTTCCACCACAACCGACTACGGGGAATTGAATCAAAAGCCGCCGAAAAGTCTATATATAGGGCATATAACGGAGGAGCCCCTGCTCTTAGCGCTCTGGCTCGCAATAGGTCCATGACCATAATATTGTGGGAAGTAGAGTACCCCTGTCTTAAACCACTCTGGAATTTAGACAAAACGCCAGATCCCTCAGCCCATGCTTGCAGTTCTTTTAATAGTAAAGATGCAAAGATTTTTCCAGTCGCATCAAGCATTGATAGTAACCTATAGTTACTCGGGTCAGATCTAATCCCTTTTTTAAAAACTGGGATCAATATTGCTGTTTGCCAGGAACGAGGTATGTTTCCAGATTTTATGATTTTCTCAAATAATATTCTCAGTAAACTGGCCCAAAACACAGGATATGATTTAATAACAATGTTGGATAATCCATTAGGTCCCGGTGCACGAGACGATTTTATCTCTTTAATTTTATTTAAGATAGCTTCGTAAGAAATATCGAACGGAGCCACCACCGGAGGACAATCCAAAACTGTTAATAAGTTATCCGTTGTATTCCGATTTTCCAGAAAATGTTCCCAGGCTCTGGCTTCAATGGGATTAATCAATGTCCCTTTTTGCGAGCAATGTGCCTCAGCCAGCAGGGACCAAATATTCAGCGTATTTCCTTCACATACCCTCTTCACCATTTTTTGCCATCTCAGTATGCTCTCTGCTCTTTTTTAAGCTTTAATAGCTGCTCTGTATCTGTTTTTGATCCCTCTAACTGTTGAGAAATATCTATCTCCCCGGGCCATGTATTTTTTGGCACTACGGAGCTCAGCTCTAAGCAATCTTTTCATATCTCTAATGGCTTTATCATAGGGCAATTTTTTCCCCACCGTACTTGTCATAACTCCCACAGGTGATGCTGCATGTCTTTGAGCAAAAGCCTGCACCCAATCCTCAATATCGTCCATTGATAGCTCATTAAAGTTAGGGAGCTCACTATAGTCTGCCACCCCCAAGGCTTCAATTGCCAACGAAATATTTTTATCCGACCAGATAATTCTAGTACCGGATCTGTTGGTTTTGACCATACCTATATTATTGGGCAGGACCTGTTCACTAAAAATATTGATCATACATTTTAGTGCAGCATGGTCGCTCCATTCATTGGCAATCACCGTCATATCTATCACCATTTGCTGAATCCCAGGACATACAAATATATAATCCAGCACACTACACAAGCTCCCGTTTGACCATGTGCAGTGACCAGGACAGTCCCCGGTTGTTCTACCATTGAGCATTACCATGTCCCAGGAATCAAATAGATATTCCCACGCTCCACCTTCATGGTTCCTCTTACTGTGGGGCATGGCTCCTCTTTTTTTTAGTCTAGGGTTCTGCGTATTACTCTCTTGCCCTAGCATATGGCAATTAAAGTCACCCACAACAATTACTCCTAAACTACAGGATCGAAATAGCCACTTGGCCAATAGATCCTGGAGGGAGTCCCGCAATTGCTCACTCAGCCTTGCCCCAGGTGGATTATATAGATTCACTAACAAAAAGGAGCCCCTGAGGTCCTTGGGGTTCGGAATTACTTCGACAGCTAACATGTTGCTCTCAAAATTACAAACAATCTGTTTGGAGCCTATTGCATTAGTCACACCTATAGTCAGGCCACCATAGGGCCTACCTTTTTCTCCCCTTTTTCTTGGCGAGTGGTATGTCGAAAAACCATCCAACATTAAAGGGTCAATTGCCCAGGTTTCTTGTAGGCAAAAACAACTGCAATTATCCAGAAGCTTAGTAGAACCCTCCGGGGATAGAAGGTGGGCAAAACCTCTGCAATTCCAAGATAATATGGTTAGTTCTCATTGGTTAGATATAATCTCCGGGAGTGCTTCTGCTATCCATTTTAGCATTTGTTGGACTTCAGATGCAGCGATCTTCTTATCCTTTACAAGGCGTGGGAAATCTGCCATGGCCGGGGCAGGATCTACATCTTCTGTAGGGCTAGTCAGATCAATTTTATTAAGATCGGCGTCCACCTCCACATCAGCTGCCTTTAATTCCTCTTTGTAGGTCCTTAGGAGATCGGCTGTTGCCAAGAACTTGCAGTGCAATGCAGACACTCTAGGGTTGGGGCCTTTCAGGGGCTCAACAAATACAAAATCGTCCGATTTGAGCACTCGCAATTGTGGAACAGAATCGAGTCGTATCAGAAGTTCAGATCGTGATAGCCATTTCCTACCCTTGCTATGATATAGATTCTTAATCAAGCATATCCTGCTTCCTTTCTTCTCCTCATGATTTTCCAATGCTGCTGCTACTGTACATTCTGAGCAGTCTAAGTCCGCGGGCAGATTGATTGTTACATCTCTATTAGCCTCTCTTTCATCAATCTCATCCGACTCCACTTTCTTTGTCTCTACTTCTGAATCATTGTCCAACCTTTGTGCGGGTATTAGCCAGCTCGTAAGAAATCCTTCTCTCGCAGCCTTCCTTTTCTTCGCTCTGGCCATTCTTTTCCTACTCTTCTTAGTGGGTAATTGCAACTTGTCCTGCTCCGACATAGAACATGCCGCGATGCTGGTCCTTTTACCCTTACCAGCCCTTTTTGCTAGTCTCAGTTGTTTCCGAGAAAAAAGAGGATCGTGATTCTGCACGTCTTGTTCTTTTTCCAGAGCTTCTTGCTCTTCCATTTCGTTAACAATGAGGATGGCTTCTGACATGTCGGCTTCAACTTCTTCTACTGCTAATCCTCTTCCTTTATTTTCCATGGCAAAGGCCTCTGTGTTAGCTAGTATTCGTCCAGACATTTTAAGTAAAATCTTAAGTGCAAATTGTAACGATGCAACTGACGCTTGGATTTCAGCTATTTCTGGCGCCCCCGGGAAGGGCATTTCCTGGGGCTCTACTTCCTCAACAGGTGCATCCTCAGTTGAAACCATTGCAAGGTTAGGTGAAATGGAGAGCCTATCCAAACCCGACCCAGCCCTTATTCCCAGAGGTGTAATCGTGCTTCTGTCAGTTTGCATATCAGTGTTGCTAGATCTTCTTTCCAGATGTGGTGTCATGCTTCTTTGAATGTTTAAGCACAAGTCTAAAAGTGAATTACTATCTATGTCTTCAAATTCTATTGATGTTATAGCCTCAGTGTCACTATGTGCTGGTAGATCTTCTTCAATCGCAGTGGAATTTATTTCGCGGGCTATATTCAATGGAAAAAATTCCGTAATCACCCCTTGATTTAAAGGAGGATTTTTCAATACATTCTTCTTTATCCTGATTTTTTCCATATCAACTTCTCTATTGGCAAGGGTCGAGTTAATGGTCTTCACCTTGGGTTTACGTAGGTTATATATGGACTGAATCCGTTCAGTTCCTGTTTGCATCAGGCCAACAGGTTACTTACCCCTTTGTATTTTGATCCACTGCGCTTCCACACTATTCCAGTTCAGAGACAAATGGTCCCTGAAAATAATGTGACCAGGCTTCTACTTAGTCGTCAGGATGTGTTAATTTTCCAAGAAGATAAAAATGAAAAGATTAAGAGAAGGAACCCTATCGTCCTCACGTAGTATACACAGACAGACAACTACACCTTATGTATCCCTACAAAATCGGGTCGTCAAGCCGCACTATCAATAGCCGCTTCTGACAGCCCAAAACCAATGGTCCTTTTATGTCCGAAGTGTAAAACTTAAGGACAACTCCCCACGCTTCACTGTAATACTGAAGCTGTATTCAAACCGGAACTCGCAAGAGCAAGCTATCCGGCGAACAGAATAAAGGAGACAAGACAAAAAAGTGGCCAGATAGAGGACAGTAAAACAGCCCGTTCCACCACTTTTCAGCAAATTCTTCAGCAGATTCTGGCAGGAATTGTTCTCTGGGCTTCCCCTCACCTCAAGGGTGGAAAGAGTGGGATTTAAGGGTTCACAGTGCGGCAAAATAATGGTGACATTTATAGCTCTGAGAGCCCGGTAACACTTACAGTGCAGAGCTGCTCACCAGCACTCATCAGACCTTTTTTATTGCCGCAGCTCCACTCCGGACGCCACACCCTCTGCTAGGCTTGGTGCTCCGTGCACCGAGAGAGTCTCAACTCACCGCTCCTCGCCCACGTCCTCTTCCGCTCTCAACAGTCTCGAGAACGGGGGGGCACTATTTCCCCCGTGGCTTCCCCGAGCTTTGGAGGGGGCGGGATAGGCGGAATCGACTTTTCAGTCAATGCGGCACTGGAATAGCGGACCCTGCGTTATTGGAGGCTCTCGCGGGCTCGCGTGCTCACCGAGTCACCGACTCAAGCCGCACCTCCTACGCTCTGCGTTCGTACGCAACGTACTAGAGGCCGCCTCCGAGTCAGTCAGTAAGAAAGGGTATGATGCTATATGAGGTTTCATTATAGGTTTGGGTCATACTTAGGGGTGAAGCCTTGTATTTGTGCATTTAAAAATTGCTTTGTTTGGCAACCTTATTCCTGTCAATATTTTCACACTTTTCATTGCTTGCATTGAAAGATTATATTACTTGAAACGACTTTTTGCTGACTATATGTTCGCATGACTGCATTTTCCTGGGTATATTTTCACATGAACACCCCACACAGTCCCGCAGCAATTTCCACCAACCAACTGAAACACTGCCACTGCAACTGCCTACCAGGAAACGTCAAACAAGTCCAAAACTCTCTAGCATCGTTCCTGCGCCAAAAGGGGCTGTTCTTCATATAACCAGCAAAAGGAAGACCCTAGCTGAACATTGTCATTCCAGCTTTGCATCGTTGAGGAAAGAAGTTATGCACCTCCTTGCTAACCCTGACACAGAGTTGTGCAACACTTCAAATAATGTCGAATGACAAAAATGTCGAAAAAATAATGTAGAAAAAAAAAATGTCGAATTCCGTTTTTTTAAATTATATATTTATTTTGGGGTCCGGGAGTAAAAAAAAATGGGTAAAACAAAAAAATAAATAAAAAGGGGGGTCATTTAAAGGGGGGTCATTTAAAAAAAAACGTATTTAAAAAAAATGCGACTTTTTTTTTCTCGACATTTTGTTTTCCGAAATAATGACTTTCAACATTATTGTTTTCGAAATTATCACTATAAACGCACCAAATTGTATCTCCCACTGACATGAATAACAATTGTGCTGATTTTCCATATACTATTTCTGAGGCAAACCTTGCAGAAAAAGATGACACACAGCTGCTTGTGCACTGTGAGAATGACATACTACTACATGACAATCAATTAGGCTTCTGACCCCTCAAAAGCACAGAAACTAGTCACTGTTAAAGTCTTAAAAAAGGAACACCCCTGTCATTTCGACCCACTGGAACCTTTCCACAGAATTTTAGGCTGTTAACCATGCCATTTCATTAATAGACTCCACCCCACTAATGGCCTTGATGGTTTTGCCCTCATTGTGCACTGTGAGAATTATATACTTCTACATGACAATCTATTAGGCTTCTGACCCCTCAAAAGCACAGAAACCAGTCACTGTTAAAGTCTTAAAAAAGGAACACCCTTGTCATTCTGACCCACTGGAACCTTTCCACAGTTTATGAGGCTGTTAACCATGCCATTTCATTAATAGACTGCACCCCATTAATGGCCTCAATGGTTTTGCCCTCAACTGGGTCACCAACTATCTGCAGGAATACTCCTGCCATATTAAACTTGCTGAGCCCATCTCCCCATCCACTGAGCTGTTGTGTGGTGTACCTCAGGGCTATTTCATATCATCTTGGTTGTTTAATGTAGATGTTAGCCATTTGCCAACTAGAACAATGCTTTCACCTACACTTTCATAGCCATGCTGACAACCTGAAAGTTCTCCTGAAGCCTGCAACTAATGTCAATGGCAAATACCTCATTCCTATCATGTTCCAAATAGTGCAGGATTGGACCAAAAACCTTTGCTTAAACCCTGATAAAATTGAAAACTGAAAGAATTTGCTTTGGCCCCAACATCCCTGTTCACCATTTCCTTTAAATGACCTGCCTCTTGGCTTAATACCTAATTCACTCACTGCCAAAATGCTGGAATACTGTTTAACAATAACCTAACGTTCCTACCCCATGTCAAACTGACAGCACAGAAAGCAAATCTCCATCTGCACCTGATCACTATAATCTTCCTCTGCCTAAGACCACTACAAAAACCAAAGTTGCAAACAGTCTAGTTCTTTCCAGACTGGATTACTTTAATTCCATCTGCCTGGGCCTCAACAAGGACTAACCGAAAACTGCATCTTCTCCAAAACAAGGCTGGCATGCTCATTTTCTCCCTAAAACCTCAAGGTCGCGTTATACCTGTCTGGAAATATCTGAAATGCTTTCTGGTTGAGCAGAGAATCACCTGGAAACCCATCTGCATTCTCCACAAAAACCTCTCCACCAAAGGTCCAAACTAGTTCATGTCCAGCACAAAGAAACATGTCCTTTCGAGGAACCTCAGCTAGGCCTCTCTCAATGTGCTGAGTCTTCCCAAATTTTAAATAAAATGCTTTAGCGGCCTCTCACTTGCTGTTCACGGGTCCAAACTTTGGAATAATCTACCACTGGAAATAAGAACTGACTTGTCCTTCAACATATTATTTTTATAATATGTATTGTCTTTAAATAAAATGTGATAAATTTGCGGTGCAGTACATTAGATAAATTACAAATTCAAAACAATACTGCACTCCTTACAACAGAATTGTACATTCACTAGCATATAAAGCATAGTAGAGGATCATCATGTGATATGAACTTTCTTTCACCAAAGTGTATTATATATTAGTACTTTTATTTACAGCTCCAGTCTTAATATTCATTTTATACCTAAACTATGACACACCCAAAGATCACAAAACAGACAGCACACACATACATACACTTATATACATACAATCGTTGTCTATTGTTATCACATTACACCCTTCTTACCATTAGTCAAGTCAAATAAAAACAACCTTTTTAGTTCCCTCCACATTTCTGAATAACCATATAATTAACAATATAGATCCTTGGAGATCATTAAATTAGGTCTATATATCAAAATATAGGTCTTTGGTACTAATAAAGCTTTATTAATCCAGCAAAACATGCTTTGGTCAATTTCTTAAGTATTTATATTCATGAAAAGAATGTCCTGCCCCGCATCTCGAACATTACAATCCTTCACTACCAAATGTATTCTGTCTAATACTTCAGTCCAGAATGTAACAACCCTTCCACACCTCCAAAGCATATGATATGATATAATGATCGTCCCCTATTTCCACAACCGCAACAAATATCATTCTGCAATAATCCCATTGCATACATCTTAACAGGGCTACACTATAGACATTCTATTACCTTTTATATCTAAGGCAAACACTGAAATCAAGTTTTGTATTCTAGTCTTCGCTCTTCATTTTTCACACTGTTCTATAGAAAGGTCACTATTCAAGTCGGCGGACCATTTGTCTCATATACCATCCTACTGGATGGAGTGTGATACATTCTCAGGTATAAACCTAACAAATGAGGAAACCATTCACTCAGGCCTACCTGGGTTTGAGCTGGCAGGCCGTAACAAGCCCTGAACGCCCCCTAAGTGGGGGAAATTGCTACAGTAATGCAAATATAAGTGTTCTAGGTCCCTGTTTTCTAACCTTAGGGGCCCAAATATGAGCAATTAATTCTATGTGCTCTCTGAATGTTTAATGAAGATGATAGGGTTCTCTCCTTCAACTACTTCAGGCAAACCTAAAAGGTGTAGTTTGTGGTCCCTGCTGCAGTTCTCCACATTTTCAGTATGTTTCAATAGATTTATTAATGCCATTTCAAGGTGCATCATGTTATTGGAAGCATATTCCACATGGCTAATTCTTATGTCTACCTCTCCTATTTTTTAATGAAAAATTGCCAATCTGTCATCTAATTGTTGGAATTTAACATTGCTAATTTCCACATATGGCTTTAGAGCTCCTGATTCCATTAAAATGGTCTGTGTGGTAGGATCACAAGTTGAGTGTTTTGCGGCATCTACTTTATGGTCTTGTGAGAGCAGTTGGTGAATTGAGAGTAGACTTTATTTATAAAGTAGTCTTTATCACACACGTTCAGACAGCTGCTAGCTTCTACCTGATCTTCTGGCCTCCCCAAACCAATACTAATTTTCTCAATGAAATTGCAGACCTCATGCCAACAGCATCTGTCAACAACAAAGCTTGTGCTTGTCGCCATGGACATTAAGCAACTCTTCACAGTGCCAACCCACAATAAAGTAAAATACTCAACATGATGTTTACCTCCTCTGCAGCCACTGAATCTCTTCCCTGCTTCTTTTGGACTGGACAGATCAAGCAGCCATACCTATCCTACTCCACTACCTACTCTCCCCACATTGGACCAAACAGATCAAGAAACCACACCAGTCTTTCAAGAATTTTCCACTGTATTCACTGGAAGGAAACCTCATCACTTTGGCCTCCACGCCCAACCGATTGGAGGATGCCAATACCCCACACAACACACTCAACCAAACACTGAGACCACCAATACCCATGCACCACAGAAACCTTGAATCAACACATAAAAGCCCTCCACACCTGGGTACACACAGGACATCATTGGCCCAACACCAATGATTGGTTGGTGCCGGTGTTGTAACGGGTCCGCCATCATTCAATGGGGAATTACCACCCCATTCCAAGGTTGGCGGGGCGGTAATTCCCCATTGAACCATGGCCCTTCCCCATTCCCATTTTCGCCCCATAGGGCTCTATGGGAATGGGGGAAGTGCTAAGTACGGTACCGCAAATTGCGGTACCGTACTTAGCACCAAGGTCCCTTTGCGGGTCCCTACTTTAACGGCTGGTCTAGATCATCCGTTCAGGTCGGGCCCAGCAAAGGGACCTCGTAGTAAGGCGCTAAGTGTTTAACGGCGCCGCAGCCTTTTACGGCGCCGTTAAACACTTAGCGCCAGGGTCCTAATGAGGCCCATTGACAGAAAGTACACCTTCTAAAGAAAAGAACATCTCTAGAGAAAAATAAAAAAATGGAGAGGTACTCATCATCCGGGAAATGTATGATCAGCGCACAGGGCAATCAGGAGTATTCATCCCTTCTCCCCACCGGGAAACCAACCTCATTGAGGCTAGGGAGGTGAGCCTGCTCCGTAAGACCCTCTCTAGAGGTCTAGGCAAGTGGGATCTCACTGGGAGTGACTCCCTATAAGGGGATAAAAACTCCCATTCCAAAAGGGAACTCCCTATGCTGGACACTTCATCTGCATATATGGGACTGCCTTCCATCAAAAACACTGTGGCCCTCATTACGACCCTGGCGGAAAGTGACTGACCGGACCGCCACAGCGTAAATAGCGTTTCCGCCATTGCACGATGGAGCAAAGTGCGGCCCATTCCGACCCATCGGGCACGGGCACCACGCCATGGCGGAAGTGCAAAGTCCGCGATGGCGGAAATGACCCCAAAACGGCCCACACCGCCGCCGTACGGCGCCCTAGGTGCAATACCGCCACCCATCACAGCGGACACCGCAGTGAGCGCCAACCGGAAAGTACGGTGACCGTAAATATACGGAAACGGAAGTAAAAACATGGGCCCGGAACGGGAAACATCCCGCCGTACACCTATAAAACCCCAAAATCCACACAACCACTAAAAACACTACCCTGAGACACACCCCAACCCATCATCCACCCTAGCGAAACCAAGAAAAATGGGAAAAGCAGCGAAGAAAGCGTGCGACCGCAAGCGGCAGGTCCACTTCTCCCGTGAGGAACTCACCGTGCTCACAGAGACCCTCCAGGAGAATGCTGCCGTCGTCTTCTCCACGCAAATGACCAGGACGGCACTTGCGAACAAGAAGGCCATATGGGCTCTGGTGGCACAGCGTGTAAGTGCGGTGGGGACCGCACCCCGCAACCCACAGCAATGCAGAAAGCGATGGGACGACCTGCGGATACGCGTCCGCAGCATACTTTCTGCCAACCGCAACATTGCCACAGCCACCGGGGGAGGTCCTGAATCACCCATCAAGTTGACCCCCTGGGAAGAAATCTGTGCCTCCACCATCGGAATGGAGACCATAGAGGGAGTCGGAGGGATGGAGAAAGGAGTGCAGACATCGGAAGATTCAGGTAGGTGGGCCAAATAAAACAATGCTAAATCCACAATGTCCAATCATGTGAAGTACCATGTGTCCACATAGTGCAACAGAAACACATGTCCAGGAGAACGTCCACACACATCGGCCTGATAGCGCACTTTAAAACTCACAATAAATACATAAATAATTAAAAACCCCTAAAACACCCACTACACGTGCAGCAGGCACACCCTAACTGCAGGCTGCCAAACAACTGCACCCTCACTCCACACACAAATGAAAGCACCTCCAAGGCCCCGACCCAAATCACCCTCAGGTACCACCCCAATGCATGTGATACAATGCCATTCCAATACCCACAGACCCATTAATAACCCTCGCCCTCCTTTACTCCACCACAGGGTCCGATCCAAACGACGAGCATCAGGACACCCCTACCAGCACACCTGCAAAGAGGGCCAAGACCAACGGCCAAAGACCCTCCACCTCAGCTGCACGCATCAAGACACGGCAGCAGCACAAATCAGGTGGCAGCACAGAGGAGGGAACATCAACAGGCACCCCAGCAGCCAGCATGCCCACAACACCACCACCACAGGTCCCCCCAACGGATGCCACAGAAGGCACTGCCTCTGGTGGCAGCAGCACCATAGGTGACACCCCATTGATGGCAGCATGCTCCGACACAGAAGACGGGGATGTCGAAGTCAGATCCATCCATGACCTGTCCCAATCCCCCTGTCTGTCCCATCCCGTACAACATGAGGATACCACGCAGGGGCACCCACAAGACGACGACTGGCCATCCCCCACAAGCCCTGTGGCAAGGCAACATGAGGTCAACAGCCCCTCTGTGACACCCCCCGCAAATGGCCATGGCCCAGCAGAGGCAACAGTCCCTCGACCAGTTAATCGTGCAACAGCAGCAACTGGCCACGCTCCTCAAGGACCATGCCGATGAATGTGGGGGCACCAAGGCAGACATAGAAACAGCAACTGAGACACTTAGGGCAGAAATGGAGAGAAGTACAGAGACACTAAGGGCACAAATGGAGAGTAGCACCGAGAGCCTGAGAGTCCAAATGGAGACTAGCACCGAGAGCCTGAGAGTCCAAATGGAGACTAGCACCGAGAGCCTGAGAGTCCAAATGGAGACTAGCACCGAGAGCCTGAGAGTCCAAATGGAGAGAAGCACCGAGAGCCTGAGGGGGGAACTGCATGCGACGTCCAAAGACGTATGTGCCGAACTTGCCGCAGTGCGCCGTGTGCTCACTGAGCTCTCACAAACACTTAGGGACATGCATGGACGTGAGCAGGCAGAGACATCATCCGTTGCAAGTTCCGTCCAGGGCAGCCCCCAATGTAGATCTGGGAGGAACCTGCGCTCCACAGGCAGGGGTGCCCCTGATACCCGCAGAGGGGGCTTGCAATAGCGACAGCCCACTGACAATGAGCATCTTTGGACACTGGTGTTCGGGGGGGAGGTAGGAGGGTGGAGGGGGTGTGTTGGGCTCACTTGGGTGGCGGGTCGATAGGGTGTTCAATATGATATCACATATGCCATAAACAGTGCACGATCAACCAATGAGATGTGTGGACAATGACCATTGTGTACTAGGCCATCATAGGCGTACAGTCCATATTGTGCATGTACCAGACACACACAGTGCCACGAGTACCGTGTCCATGTATCAGCCACCAGGCGTGAGTGCTAGAAGCATGCATCAATGAGATGCTGACGAATGTCACGGCCCTCCGGTGCCTCGCAGACTCCTTGAGGTGCTGCCACATCCCCACCCTCATCATGACCATCATCAGGTGCTTGCAGTTCTGCGTCAGGGGGCATGGGCACATTTCTACGTACGCACATGTTGTGGAGCATGACACATGCCATCACCATCTTTGCAACCTTCTCATGGCGGTACAGGAGTGCCCCGCCAGACCTGCTGAGGCAGCGAAAACGAGTCTTCAGTAGGCCGAATGCCTGTTCAATGACTACACGGGTACGTGAGTGGGCATGGTTGTAGTCCTCCTCATGCTGGTCCTGTGGGTTCCGGACTGGTGTGAGGAGCCATCTCTTCAGTGGATATCCAGCATCACCTGTATGTGGACGATAAACGGATTATGTGGAATGCCATTGCTACGTACGCACACCCCCCCCCCTTCCTGCCAGGTCATTGCCGAATCACATACCCCACATTATCATGCATGTAATGAGACTCACCGAGTAGCCAGGATCTGTTCCCTGCATGTCGCTCCATGTAGCGTGGTATTGTAGAGTTCCTCAAGACCATAGAATCATGGGTTGATCCAGGGAATCAGGCACAACAATGTGTAATGATCCTGTTGGAGTCACACACCATTTGTACATTCAGGGAATGAAATTGTTTTCGGTTGCGGTACTGGGCCTCCATGGCATGTGGGACGACCAATTCAACATGGGTGCAGTCGATGGCACCAATGCAACCCGGTATGCCGGCAAGTGCATGGAATCCCACTTTCGTGTTTGTAATTTCCTGCTCCGAGCGTGGTAGGGAGATGTAGTCGTCTGCGTGCTGCAGGAGGGCATCGAGCACTTGCAATAGTGTCCGTGAGAACAGTGGCTGAGAAATGCCATGCAACTGTCCGACTGTGTGCTGGTAGGTGCCTGTGGCCAGGAAGTGGAGTACAGACACCACCTTCAGTAGGGGTGGGATGGCGGTTGGGCTATCTATCATGCTGACAAGGTCAGCCTGTGTCATGTCCACAATGGCGGCTATGGTGTCCCGGTCCAAACGGTAGAGGGTGTGGATCTGCTCATCAGTGAGGTTGAACGGATGTGCTCGGAGGCGTGGGATTGCGGGCTGCCTGCGTGGTGGTAGTGGCTGTGCTGGCGGCCCTTGCTGGCCCTGCCTTGCCCTCCTCCTCCTCCTCCTCCTGCGTCTCCTCCGTGCGGCCGGTTGTAGTTGGTGTTCGTCTTCTTCTTGGAGTTGGAGTACTTGCAGTGCTATCAGGTCCCCCAGGGCCAACATCGCGAGTCCTGCCGGTAGCATTTCGGAGTGGGTGTGGTTGTGGGAGGAGACTGGGTGTGCAATTTATGTGTTTTCAGGCTGTATGGCCTCCACCTGTGGTGATTCATTCCACCTGTGCAAGCTGCTTTCCCTTTTGGCCGAGCACGTCCCGCACACAACGCTGCAATTCGGTAATGGCATCTTGCTATTGCAATCATGTATTTGTACCCGATGGCCGTGTAACATTTGTTGATATGTACATTCGGCTATGGTCCCATTGTTTCACATGCAATCTTTGCAGTCGCAAACAGACTTGTGAAGGGTCAGTGGAACGTAGTACTCGAGTAACGGTGGGCCCTCATGCATCACTGTACCGAGTTGCACCGACGGGCGGGGCGTCCCATTTGTGGGTGAAGGCAGTTGCCATTTTCACACACAGCCGCACTAGATGGATTAATTTGTGATTTCAAACGGCCACAGATGCCTTTTCGACGTGATGTTGCAAATGAGGAATTCGAAGGGCGGCGCTTTCGGTTTTCAGCTCGCGGCGAGGAGATGCCCACAGGTCTGACTGCAAATATAACGTTCTATTGTTCAATGTCCTTGAGACAGGGGCCATGGCGAGGAAGCAATGATTGATATGAATAGTTTGGGATGCGCAATAGCGACGTGGGCGATGAGGCCGGACGTTCCCAAATACATGTTACTTCACAACACTGGAATTACGGGCTGGGGCACTGTGGATTTTGCAGGCTGCATAACGCACAGACTCAATGGATATTTCTAATGTTATGTGAGTAAATGTTCAGGCGTTTTTATACCGGGATGAGGGAATGATGAATGGATGCATGGGCAGATGATTTGATACAGAGTTTGCCATGTACAGGGCTTCTTGGAATCTGTCTGCCTCCCCTGCGCTATGTGATGCAGGGCTGCCATAGTGGGACCATCGTCTATCTGGCCTTGTTGAGCCCTCCCTTTCTCGACGCGCCTTCAGACACTTGTGTCCATGCACGTTAACAATCCCATCAGATGGATTCTGTTTTCACAGACGCATGCACAGGTACACTCGTTTGTGATGGTGTTTACACCTCGATATAGATGGTTATGAGTCGCAAGTGGTTTTGGGGTGGTGATGATCCTTTGGAGTGGGCTAGCATGCATATGGCTGTGGATTCAGTGTGATCATTGAAGTGAGTTGTTCGGATGTAGTTCTGATGGCCATTCTGTTTTTTTTTCTTTTCTTTTGGTTGACAGGTATCTCCTCCCCTTTTGCCACTGCCATCTGTATGCCACTCCTGCAGATGGCTTTTACTCCCGACACCTGCTGCTTCGTGTTAATCAGTGGAGCAGCATTACGATCTTATGGGACGATCGCCAATGGGCCACATGCCCTTACGCAGTACTGGTGGCTCGGAGCAACATTTCGGCCTTTCAGCTGGACTAGTACCTCCCCATTGGGACGGCCCTGCGGTTCTGTGCGCTTCCATGTTGCCTTTTCGTACGTGATTGTGGCTCTGTGTACCATGATGGAACAGGGCGTCACACTAGTAGTAGCTGGTCATTTCTTGCGGATGCAGCCCACAAAGGTGAAATGTGTTTTGGAGTTCATGGCCTAATGGCTGTATGGGCTTGGTGATTTTGTTGTGCATTAAATTCCTATTCTGATATGGGCCGTGTAGCGTTCTTCTTTGCGAGTGATGTGGCATATTCCTATTTGGGGAGCGATGTATTGTGAGGAGATCTGCATTGGGTTCCAGCTTCGGAGTTTAGTTGCGTGGTACTGTGCTGGGCGCGTTTGCCTACGAAGCCCAGTGAGGTCGGGGATGGGGGCTGCCAATATGACAGTTTGAATGTTGTCATGCTCAGGGGCGGGGGATTGGGTTTTGTGTAACAGATGCCGGTCAGCCAGGTGGACTGGTGGAATGATGTGATTTTCGGAATATTGCTGGTCACAGGTGCCTGTGTTTGCGTGCGTTTCGGGTGGGGGGACTGTGGTCATGTCCATTGGAATGGCTTCTGTATTCGTGCCATCTGTGCCCTGCAGCTCCCATTGGCCCCTCTTGTGGATCTTTTGTTCGTTGGCATGCATGGGTGACTTGTACATTTCACTGGTTGCATTGTGACTTCATTGCACCTACGGGGAGTTGTACTTTGTGGGCAGGGAGCGGTGTACAGGCACTCAGTGGGGCCGTTTACGGTTGATTCGCGATGCCGTACTTCTCACCATGGCGGAATGGTACTTTCCGCCATGCTTGATGGCGTTAGGTACATGTCCGCTAGGGTCGGAATTCGCGTACCCTTGCGCCATGGTGGTATTTACGGTTTGGCATGGCGCGCGCGCGCGTACTTGGTGCAGTTAGCGTTGGCGTTCACTACGGTGTCGCTAATGGCATCGTACTTTGCGATGACGGGTCATAGTCGCACCGAGCGCTATTCGATGGCGGTATTGCATTTCCGCCATCGTTTTTCGATTTCCGCAAGGGTCGTAATGAGGCCCTGTGTCTTCCTTCTGTTTGGCTGTAGGCAATGTTGAATCCAACAACCCCTGAAAAGGAAAAGGGAATGCCTCTTTAAGAAGAAACTCATATTAAAGTGGGACGAATAGACCAGAGTGGAGGAGAGAGAACGGTGCACAGGTGAAACCCCTTGACATCAGATCGCTGTGTAGAGGCGTAGCAGAGGTGAACCGCAGGACCCTTAGAGGCCAAGAACGCCAAGCACAGTTGCCAAAGGCCTTGCAATGCAGACAACAGTGAAGCCGTTATCAGAACTTAGTCCGCGGAACGGAAGTACTGTGATGGGCCAGGCACCCATCTAACATTGCCAAAACCGGGACAACAGGGAGTGTTGACAGCTCTCTTCTGCCATCGTTCTCAAACGAGAGCTGAGCCCCACAAGATTTCCCTTGGCAAACAAGGTACAGGGGTGAACTGTAGAAGCAGGAAGTCAACGGGGCAGATAGTAATAAAGAGAAGGGACTCTGATTGTGATAAAGCTGATAATGGAATAGTAAACCAGCATAACTTGATAGACCGAGGAACTATTCAAAACTCTGAAGAATAAGGATGATTGTGAATCATTAGGAAAGTGTAAACACATATCCTGGGCAAGAGAAAGGAAAGCTACATGAGATAATTTCATGCAAGATCATTATTCAACGGTGGGGAGACCACTTAATGAGAAACTGTCGAAAATTTTATGAGCTAAAAGCAGAGATTGAACCAAGCAAGGGAGGAAAGAGTGGATTTAAAAGACACTAAGAGTGGGGAACTCTCAAACCTAATAAAACAAGGGAACAAACTAAAATTAAAGGGAGGTGTGTAAGAGAACATCTCAAGGAAACCATTGATAAGTGTCATATTGTCAGGAAGACAAGGTATTTGAATCAGAATAAAACCTGAGAAAAGTATCCGAAGAAATTACAATAAGGAACAGATTTTGTAAATGAGATACATTTGCATATTGAAGATTGGTGTATAAGAAGAACACCCTGAGAGAAAGCTTAAAGACAAAGGCCAAGGGGAGACAGCCAGAAGAGAAACTTTATTGTGGCACACTTTTAGTTGTTACTGTTAGTAGCAGGGTCAAGTAGATTGAATTGAGGACAATTTTGAGTTTGGACTTCATGACGACAGACAAGCACCTTTAGTTTAATTTAAATATGTTGAGAAATGATAGTGTGAGATAGGCCTTTTTTCTTATTATTTCAATAAAAGAACATCAGAATGTCCACTATGTGTCTGACTCCTTCTTCTGACCCACCACAATTCCCAGGCTAAATCTCTGTAAATATATGTCTGCAAGGTAGATTGGGAGTAGACATAGTGGAATCCCTCCTCCCTAAGCCCTACATATCTGAAGGGCTAACATGGCACCAACGCTTCGACACTGATAGCACCACCAATCGAAATGCCACATCACAGCCCACGTATATATATCTCCAGTGGGTCAAGGGAGGAAGAGCCAAATGAAGGGACTCGATGAGCACCACCAAAAAGGCCAAGTTTCATGACCCTGTCTGTGAGAGTCCAGCAGCGGTTAGCACGTTCAGAAAAGCAAACTTGTACGCAAGTATCATGGCCGTATCCACAGCCGAAATGAAATGCCAATGTGTAGCTAGCTGCCAAGCTCATATGAATATTAGCAACATTAGCCCTGTTGCTGCAGACAAACCCATTGGAAGCTTGAGAAAAAAACTGTTCTGTGGAAACACTTTTCTCCTGGATAGTCCCTTGCCACAGGAGAGAGACAGTATACTTTCATAAATCAGCAGACCTGTCCAGTACTCATTTTTCCTCATTGTGAGCCTCGATGGCCATTTTTTAAACAGGAAACGTCCCCTCAAACTGGCAAGTGACTTCTCCAAGTTCATAAGATAAAATATTGCATAATTTGTTCCTCATCAGCCCCAGTATATTTAAAATTAAAACCAAACGTTGCCCCTGGGTATTATCATCCCCATCCATGCATAGAGTCATTGTGGCCAGTCGTCATCAGTCTCCTGCTCTCTGTCCCTTTCTACCCCAGCTGTGACTGTTGCAGCATTTCTGTCAATGGCATGAGACCCTGAAGCCCTGCTAGCTGTCACTTGCCACTGCTCAGCACTTTAACCTAATTCACTTCCGATCCCAACACTGCCAACACACCCACAACCATCAGAGACCCCTTTGCATTACTAATGCTAATCAACCACCACTGGGCCAGTGCTCAATTCAACCTGTTCCTATCCCAGGTCACTAACATGGACCATGCCCCCACACCTTCACCGCCATGCACATCACCCACATTTCACATTCGTGGCATATACCAGCGTGGGATCCCTTGCTCTATCCCTACATCACCTGTTCCACTTTCTCATTTTCAAATGGCAAGTACCACAGTATTCCTGCCATTTTTTCTATTGTGACCATAAAACGTTCTTCTGTTGGTAAGCAACACTGCACCTCACACCCTCTACAGCCAAAACCTCCCAATTGAAGCCCCCAAGCCTAGTTTGAAAGAATGCAATCTGAACCAACTTAATGTAGTGCAGCTTCATTCCCCATCTCCTCCTTTATGCCCGGCCCTCTGTTTTTAACACTCCTACCAATGGCCTCACAAGATGTCCCACCTCTGTAATCAGAGCCATCTGGGACAGGATCTTCCAGCCTCAGGCAACTACCAAGGGCCTCCAGCACACCACCAATGTGCCTCACTCCAGCAGCCTCCCCACCCATTCCTACCCTAACCATAACCAAGAGCCAGGGAGACTGTTAAAACCCCACACGTGTGATAATTCAGCACTACCCCAAGGTATATCAACAACCACAATGTTAGGTAAATCCAAACATGGTTGTGGGCCTTAGGCTTCATTCCCATGGGTGCATCAGCCACCATAGTTCCGCTAACACATTCACCAGAATGCAGCTAAATCCCATGACAAAAATTTGGTATAGCTAAACAAATATTCAGTCACCTGGACTTGCATAATATCCCCCTAAACGGACAGCACCCATCCACATGCCAGCTCGAAATGGGTCGCTGGCAGGGACTTGGCCACACCTACCTACCTTTGTATTGGCTAAAATGCACACACGCATTCTATGCTCCTCTGATGAATCTTCCAATCCACAGACTTTGGTACCCCACGGCTGCTGACCTACAGCTCTTTATGATCATGCTAATGGGAATAGACACTACACAAAAGCCGTATTGCATGACATTAGTAAGGCCAGGTCCCCACCCAAGATCCAGACTTCACCCACCCACCTGCACCACCCCACTGTCCTCAGCCATCAACCCCATGAACTACAACAAAACAGCAGAGATAGATGCAGGAGCCACACCAGAAGATAATGCCTGCATCCCCCCACTGCCTTTAACCATCACCCCCATAAACGATCTCGCCCGCTGGAGCTCAGCCACCTCTGCCAAGACCAGAAAGGCCAAGGCATTCCCACAAGTTCCCCCTCTGATCAGGGAGACTGCTATGCATTTGGAAGAGCTAAATCTCTCCAATCCATATCGTTCATCTCAACCCCTTGAAAACCGCTCCCACTGCAATGCACACAAAGCTCAACTATAATGTGAAAGAGGCACACAGGGCTCCCCTCATTGCCAAGGAGAAAGATACCCCCGTCCCCAACCAAGCCCACCCATCCAACTTCAGCTCAACTTGCAGGCATATGCCATTGTAAATTGCAAGAATACAACAAAAGGTGGGGAAGCAAACCAAAGGCTAATGGCCCAATATTTTGTGCAAAGGGCTCCCCAAACAAATGCCCTGTCCAATAGGAAAGATTAACGCTGTTGATGAATACAGGAAGAGGGAGACCAAACCTGCTTACTCACCAAGGCGATCGAGCTCTGTATAGGAGTGACATACATGGCGACCATCTTGACTCGCAAATAAGTCATGAAGCACATGAGACTCTATCATAAGTTCTGTGTCCCTGACATTCAGGTACTCCCGGAAAGATTGGGCTTTTTGAGGCTTGACTGGCTCGTCGTTGACTAGTCAGCATTCATTGCTCAAGGGGCTTTCTGTCACACATTCCTTCATTTTTATTTTATTAACACCCGGGTACGCACACACAACCAAGTATAAAAGAGGTTTTGCAATATAAAAAGACATGGGGGGTTATTATAGGTTTGCCGGTAGCCCTCTGGTCATTCCAGCCAGATACCGACAAAACTACCTACCGTTTCGGCCTCCTGATATCCCAGTATTATGGGGATATTACAGGCTACAGAAAGGGTGGTAAATCCCCCTTCCATGGAGTCCCATAGGACTCCACGGAAGGGATTGCCTTATTACCGGCACTGCTAATACTGGTGCTGGTAATACCGGATTTGTTTTGCCTGTGGTGCTCTCTAGGCTGGGCATACTTCAATGACCCCACAGACAAACTTGTGATTTGGCGATGCGGTAAAAGTGCCAGTAACTGATTTACCAGCACTTTGACTGCCATTTATACCGCCCCGCCAAACCTATAATGACCCCCATGGTCATTAGGTCAAAATATGAGCTAGCGTGAGACTCTAATAGAGTCAAATGTCCTCCAGCAAAATATTAGGCAATAGGACCCTTAAGACTGCATGTGCAATAGAAAACACGAAAGGTACACATGAGAGGGTGACTCTGAGAAATTGTTAAGTAAGAAGTAAATCTGCATGACCTTATGTGTTTATGGGACTTGCATCTCCCCTGACGTGATGAGAATATGATTGGCATATTCACACTCAGCTTCCAATTCCCTATGGAAATATAGTATGAGCCATTTACAGGAAGTTGACATTAAGTACTGCCTCAATATTTCTGCACATTTCACACTTAATCACACATCTTTTATGTATCATCCCTCATTGGTACACTTAGCTGATAGTGAGGGGCTACTTTTGGACCTCTACAATGTTATCTTAAAAAGATGTATGTGTTCTTTATGTTATGTATCAAGCTTTCAATGCACATTTTTAAATGTACGGAATCCCACTGTTAAAGTGTTCTTCCTCAACAATATACTCTGCAGAGAGTGAGGGCTACTTTTGTGTGGCTACAATGTTATCATATAGAGTTGTATGCACTGTTTGTTATGTGTTGTGTTACATTGCTCAGTATTTAATTTGAATTTTGAACGTCACCAAATCACACTACCTTATCTATACACTCCCTGATAGCGAGTGGCTTATGCGCGTGTATGCTATGCTGTGTTATGTTGTTCAGCTTTTAATGAAAACTTTAAACTTCACCGAATTGCACATTTAAGGTGGACCTCCTCTTCATTATACTCTGCTGATGGTGAGTGGCTAATTTTGGACCCTGAAAAAGTCATCTTATAGAGGTTTTTCTGCTATTCATGGTTGGGAATGATTACATTAGTGTTGGGAATGATTACATGGGAGTGGATTACATGTGGACCTCTTGGAGGGAGGAGGAAAGTGGTTTTCGCTCATCTCATTGTGTGTGCAGGGAATATTGTGGTCGTGTGCTGGTGGGTACAGGCTTTGTAGCACTGATGCATACACGTCAGACTGGAGTCCTTTAGATGCATGATTTGGCCAGTGCTGATGTATTGGCAAGCTTCCCATCAGATCTCAGGCTGTCAAGCTTTCGGTCTGTTTGCTTTGTTCTCGGTGACTGGTTCCCATTTTTGGTGATAGAGCACTACTCATGAAATGCATCCCTCAAAGCAAATGCCACACCAAAAGGAGTAGAGCTATACCCATCCTACCTATGAGAAAATCATGTGGACGGTCTATCCTGAACAAGCCTGGCAGAGCAGCTCTGCTCCTTGCCTCACTGGATGCATCCGCACAATGCCCTGCCATGCCGCTGGTGTGGGTGAAGCTAAAGGGAGAGGTGGTGTGAGGGATATTTATGCAGCAACCCTTGATGCTGGGAATTCTTTCCCTGCCCAATCAAAAGCACCACATTAATGCTCCTTTTCGGTTCAATCTAGTCCTGTATGTGGCTCATATAATACCCCATAGGGCCCTCACCCCTGTGCCAGAGATAAGCCAAGAAGCAGGCCGGTGTAGAGAAAGAACATATATTTATTAAGGAATAGGAACATTTATATTTGTACAAAATCACAAATCATGGCACCTCACTCCATGGACCAGATGCTTTTCTTTCCTGACAATTCAAGTTTCACAAATTAAAATCACCAGTAGTTTTGGATAATTCAAACCACTGAACTGTCAACCTCACCACATGTAAAGTCAAAACACTTTTCCTGGGGTTACATTTTAATAGCATGTAGTACCTTGAAACATGACAAGATCAGTAGCTCGACACTCTTTTAAATGAAGTTTAATTCAAATAATATGCAATGCTCGTCTATTGTCAAAAGCAATTTCACACATGCAGCGCTTAGTATTTTTAATTTCCCTGCACACTTGAAAATTAAATTCTG
The DNA here is from genome assembly GCF_040938575.1 of Ambystoma mexicanum. Taxonomy (NCBI): domain Eukaryota; kingdom Metazoa; phylum Chordata; class Amphibia; order Caudata; family Ambystomatidae; genus Ambystoma; species Ambystoma mexicanum. Next base: position 1,081,219,549 of record NC_090937.1, on the reverse strand, counting down.
CTATAGTCACCACGAGTGGGACGGGCATGCCCAGACGTGGCTCATGTGCCTGCTGGGCAGAGAGACCCAAGCTACTCTTCACTGATGAGGCCCAATGCAGGTGAAACATGTCTGTGGATGCTTGTGGTCTTGTGCAGAAGGGACGTAAGCAAGCAGTTTGGGCTAGACTACACCTTTTGGGGTGGGACCAAGACTGATTTCCATATGGTCTTTCTCATTTTGCAATGGCTTGGCAGGCAAAGAACGATGGTCTGGAGGGTTACCCAGAACAATGCCAAAGGTAAGATTAATTCTAAACCTTCCAGCCATCACCTCTGTTGTTTTGCACTTGAAAATGCTATAATTTTTGTTTAACTTAATCACATGTACAGGAGGGGGGAGGCGATCTTGTGCGGGGAGCTTCGTTGAGAGTGGGAATCTTTTAAATACCCGGGGATTCAAATTAATCATGAGATGGAGGAGACGTGTCAATAAGACCGGAAGTGCACTCTCACGGATAGGAGATGCTTTGAAATTTTGGAAGAAACTACCATTATCCCTAATGGGGAGAATTGCGCTCTGCAAAATGGTGGTCCTCCCACGTCTTTTATATTACTTCCCAAATATCCAGCATATAGTGAAGAGAGTATTTTTTAAGATGCTAGACAGGATGCTGGGGGAATTACTATGGCATACGGGGCATATCAGAGTGGCCATGCGGACATTGTGCCGCAAGAGAGAGGAAGGGGGACTCAATATGCCAGATTTTGAGCTGTACTTTATGGCAGCGCAACTGCAAGCAACGGCATGGTGGCCGACTGGGCCAGAAGGGGAGTTGGCAGGCCTGTTGGGGGGATACAACCGGAGAGAAAAGGAGTAGAACTATTATGGGAGTCCATAGGGGGTAGAGGGGACACAGTGGTCCTCAAAACGGTCCGGGCAGTGTGGACAAAGATATTGAAGAAAAGGTGGGTTAAACAGCTATATAGCAAGGGACTCCCGATTGGGTTCGACACTACCATCAGAATGGCGCTGCAAAGCGTGAGTCTCAGAGTATTGATAGACAGACACTGCATCACAGTGGGGTATCTATTCAGGGATGGTGAACTGCAGACGTTTGAGCAATGGAGACAAATGTATCAAGTAGTGAAAGGTCACTTTCTTACATATGCCAAGGTGGTCAAACGAATGGCAAAACTATGGGACGGCATCCTGGAAGAGGCGAAGGAGAATCCAGTGATGCAGACGCTATTGGGGCCAGGGGAGGGCAGGGGTAGAGTATCAAGAGTGTACAGAGCTCTACAGACAGCAAAGGGGGCGGGGAGCTAGCAATTAGGGCAAATGGGAAAGGGACTTGGGTGCACCTATTCCGGAGGGGCAGTGGACACGAATGTGGAAGCAGGTTAAGAAAGCATCCAGGAATGCGCGGTTCCAGCTCACCCAATTCTACTACCTGCATAGAGTGTATCCGACACTGGAAAGAATACATGCAATCAACCATACGGCACCACACGATTGCATGCGGAGGGGACCATGCCGGTTTTTTGCACATGGTTTGGATCTGCCAAGTGGTGGTGAAATACTGGGAGGAGGTGGTAAACAGAGTGAATGTCATGTTGGGGGGTAGCTAAGAATGCACCCACAAGGTGTGCTGGTGGGGCTCCTACCGGAAGCAAAGAAGTACAAAAACCGAAACAAAATCGCACAATTCCTCTTCATATTGGCCCAGAGGCCGATTGCGATGGAATGGGAAAAGGGGGCAGGCCCATCAGTGCGGCTCTGGCTGCACTAGGTATGTCGATGGGGGCTTGCGGAAGTAGAATACCTAAACCAACACAGAGACCCGGAAGGGGAAAATGCACTAGTGGTAGATTGGGTTCAGTTGCTGAATGAGTTGGCATCCACACAAGATCTGAGGCCACCCTAGCACATGCAGGGTTGTAAGCGTAGGAGGAGTGAGAAGGGAAAGCTGGAATAAGTTGAAGGGGGAAGGGTTTCTTCACAGACACTGATACAGGAGAGTGAAAGGGAGCTACGGGGAGCAACAGAAAAGGGTGGCACTTGGGGAAGGGGGGAGGGAGCTGAGGGTGCTGGGGACAAGGGAGTCTAGTGATGGGGTTGGAGGGGGAGGAGAGAGAGGTGGGCTGAGGGAGTTTGGGATTTCAATCTTGCTGTGGGACAATGAGCCATATCAACTCACATAGCGGTCATGGTCAAGGTAACGTCCAAGGGTTGACATAATAGGACAATAGAGAGGCCCCAGATACTACTTGTTGATGGATACATACTGACATGCCTTGGGAATCACAGTCCCAGCTAAATGATGCATGGTAGCAGGGCCGTCTGAGGAATAGGTACAGACCGCAAGACTGGGAAAAGACATATCGAAGCGACCACAACAATTCAATGATTGGGAACGGATGGAGTAGCGTACATTGTGAGGCCCATTGTCTTTTTCTCCCTGACTTTTTGTTGATTATGTATGATGCTTATTGTTTAAAATAATAAAAACATTTTTTTTCAAAAAACGTAATCACATGTTAAAATAATTTTTACTGGGTCTGTGTTTTTTAGCAAGGCTGGTCGTTTTATAACACAACAAGCTTTTCAGAAAAAACACATTTGATTTATATTTGCAACCCTTTTTCTTTCACCACTATGCAAGGCAAAATGCCCCTTCTCTCAGAAGCCACTTTCTCACTCCAATAGAAGGTCTAGTTTTAAATCAGCTACTCCACTCTGTTTAACTTTGGGAAGAAATTGTCCTGTCCCATGATACAACCTGGGCTATTCATTTGATGATTTGGAACTCCTGTGCTTCAGAACAGTGTTCAGGGGCATGGGACACAGTAGAGAATTTCATTTTTAATGCACCCGTCCCTTAAGGGAATTTTGTGGTTGGCAAAAATAAATAGGAGTACCCAATCACTTTGTAGACCATGGCCCTCATAATGAGTTTGGCGGTAAACCACCAGTGCTACCAGCAGGTTACCGTCAAACTCTTCTTACCGTTACTGGTACCCAATATCCTGGTAGGACTTCATGGAAAGGGAACTACTGAAGCACGATGACCGGTAGTGGCCTGAACTCCAAGCAGGTCGGGCCTGACAGTAGTTCACTGCCCCTACCTGCGTACTCAGAGTACTCTACTCTGCAATAAATGCCAGATCCGTTAGTACTGGCCAGTTTACTGGCATTTATTCTGAACCGGATACTCATCATCAGCCCGTATATCTTTATTCACACTGGGAGCAAATTCACACTGTTATTTGGCTATGTGGGAATTATTACAATGATTGTTTAATAAAAATAACAAGGATCTACTATGTGTGCCCACCTAATCAATAATGGGAAAACTATTCAATCAAACAGATTTCCACCAAGCTTGGTGAACACATTTACTTACATAAATATCTCAGAGATTGAGCTCAGGACAAAGGACATCAATGCTCAGGTCATCTAACAGCTACAGCAAAAGAACCATCAGAATGCACCATCAGTCATGGATATTCTCCAGGCTCAATCCCTCTATTTTGCCTCTCCATGTTCATAGATACCAGCCTCTGTCCCCTCAGCAATCTCATCAGCAGTTCCAACCCAGGTAGTTTCAGGTAGTCTCCCAGATTTTCATTGGTTGTCCTTTTATGAATCTTAAACCACACCCACAAGAATGTCTTTATGAGAACATATGCCAGCTCATTGGTCATACATTCTGGTTGGACAACTATCTTCCATCCCCTTATTCAAGGCGTATCCTCTCTTCTTTGATTTGTCCATTCAGTTACAAAGCCCAACTTTTGGGAGGGATAAGACCAACCACTGGAATTCATATTTTTGCACATTTCAATATTGCATTGAAAAACTCTAACATGGCATTTTTTAAAAAAAGTTATAGTTAAGCATAACAATACATATGCCAGAAATGGTCTGCCGATGTCGGATCTAATGAAACATCTCTTATCTCAGGATGATTTTGCATGTTCAAGTGAGTGTTTTTCCTGCTTTATTCAAAAATCATAACAGTTATGAACCCAAAATGTTCTATACAGGTTGAATTATTATGAGAGTTTTGCCAACATATCGAGCTATTTATAAGCTTTTCAATGATGCTTGGGTTATTTCCTGTAATGTACGGATCTCAAGAAAATGGACAAAATATGATTCTGAATGTAAATCTATTGCAAAATAATTACATGTATATGATTATAACAATCAGACAGCACATCTCTCCTCCCATGACCCGTATGCCGGTCTCGCCTCTGGCCTTGTTGGCTGAAGCCTTCAATAAAGTCCATCAACATTCTTGCATAGTCAAAGGCTGGGCTAATGAATTATCTGTTTGCTTATCTTGAAAAACAGATGAGATTGCCCCATCCTCCATGCTCCAATGAAATCCCTCGGGAACAAGCCTGTGATCAATATCTCTGAGCTGACCACACTTGGATATAATTTTCCACAATTATTCAGATTTCAACTCATTAAGGGCTGGCTATCTTGTTGACTCAGCTGTTTACACCACCCCATTAACTCCTCTGTCATGCATGAATTCAGCCTCCTTCCTGGCCCTGAAACTTCTAGGAGATTGGGCCTCATTATGAGTCTGGCAGCGCAGGATCTCAGGCGGCGGAAAATGTTGGTCCCCATTCCCACAGAGTCCGATAGGACTCTGTTGGAGTGGGGACAAAGAAGCATTTGGCACCATTGCTAAAGGTGCAGGTGCTTCCATGACAACTGTGCCTATCGGGCCGCTGTGCCCGACAGGTCAGACCTGCCGGGTGTAGAGGCCCTGGCAGGCACCTTTGTAGTCTGCCATTCAGGAATGGGTGCCGGTACATTGCTACTGGTGCCCTTAATTCTGGACCGGCAGACTTGTAATGAGGCCCATTGTCTTTCAGCTAGAGAGCAGAGTAGAGCAGTGGCCTGGCATCCATTGGGGAAGGTGGCTTTGGATCTCAGTGTAAAAGTCAGCTCTAATGAACAGAAATCTGTACCATTTCTTTCTTTAGACATGAGGCCCGCATAGATATTTGACCTCATCTCATATGCAGTTTTCTCCTGTACCATGCCATTAATGTTCATCTTTGAATCCTGATATGTATATTTCGCATCATTCTGGCAATGGCGATTCATTTTTCCCATGTGCTAATCTGCACAATGCACACCTTTTGCCATGGCATCTTTCTTTTGGGAAAAGTGCACGTTGGGGACTCAGTCAATTGTATTAAAAAAGTAGGCATTTCATTTTTGGCTTTGTCAATCACATGCAGGGCCCATTTAATTTGACCACTCTTGTAACAGCATTTTGACATGGCACTTGAGAATGAAATGCCAAATATAGTTTCATTTTTGTCTGGGACTAGGTTTGAACCCTACAGTGGGTTATTCTGGTATTTCTCTGCCCATCTATGAGTGAAGATCCTGCTCTATTTCTTGAGGTTGGTTCATGTAGAGTAGGGTCTTGTCCCCATTTCACTGTACTTCTGTGCTCATAGCCGTGTTAGTCAGTAGATCAGATCAAATCAAGCACTAGGGTCATAAGGTTTTCTGGATGTGTTGTTTGGTATTTTGTCATCATTAATCCAATTGTCTGATGAATGTTTTATTGGTTGTGCTGTGCATCATGTTGTTTGTGTAGCTATCCTGGGTTGTAATTCTTCTATGATTTTTTTTGTGTGTTATTTGACACATCACATAAATTCTGTGTCCCTCATTTTAAGGTACTCTCAGAAAGACTAGGCTTTTGGAGGCTCCAACATGGAGTCATTTTTATTGTTTTAGGACCCGGGTAGGAACGCAGAACCAATCTGGTTGCTCAAAATTCAGGCTCTAGCAGTTGGCATGAGCCCACCTTCAGAGCGAGCTGATGGCTGCTTAGAAGTGCCTCCCCACACACTATTGGCATCCCGCTTACTTGATGCTTGTGAACTAATTTACACTAACTCATTTTAAAATTATGAAAGGAAACATAGAAACCAAAAAAACACCTCATCACAACCCTTTTGCGCTCAAGCTGCCATTCGCTGCTGCCAAAGGAGTAGGGTCTACCGCTAGAGCCCCAGGTGAGATCTGCATGGCAGCCATATCAAATGTGGCTTTTTAGTGCAAAAACAGGTTGATGTTTCTTCGTGGCATGTATTTTCAGTTAAAAAAAGAGACCCTTTCCACCACAGACATTATCCCAATGGTGATAGACGTCTAGCTGGTGGACCGTAATGACATGTAAATCCATACTATAAGTTATTTTAACCTTTTCATACCCGTGATAGATTACCACTTATTTTGACTCTTTTTATACTTGTTATATAGTATTGACAAACTGAAAGTCTAACTAAATTCTGGACGATTTTTGCAAGCAATGATCAGTATCTGTACCAAACATGACTATAGCTCACGAATGCTGGCCATCTGAGATGTTACTTCTCTAGGAAGTGAACATACCTCTTGCTTAGCACTTTCCTGGGCAGTAGAAAAAAAATAGAATCATGCATTAGGCAACGGGTCTTGCAGGTCATCAACAATAAATACATCTATACACTCAAAAATAAAACATTCGTAGCTATTCATAATGTTTATTTAAACCTCACTGCCCTTAGTTTCCAACTTGCTTAAGGTATATCCATTCAAAAATCTTGTTTATTTTCTTTTGTAGCCTTGTGATAAATAGTTTTACAGATTTCTTTTGGAAGACAAGTCAAGTCTAACGGGAGGCTTGAGGTCGTGGCTTGCTATTCTTTGCAAAGTATAATAATGATAGCAGAAGGCCCGCCTCATGAGCCCCATCCAATGCTCGCCAGCATACTGACAACCCCAGATCATTAATTGCAACTTTAAATGAGTCCCCTGCGCGCTCATTATTTGTGCTCATGACAAAGAAAGCGTGGACGGTTCTTATTGAATGCAATAAAGTAAAAACAATATATGCTTGGGGGGCAGAGGCGTTGTCGTGACTGTCTTGCAGAAACCGCTTCTGCATTGTGAATGCTGCCTCAATGCCGAAAAAGGGACGTATGCGTGGAATTGTTCTCTTGTTTTTAAATAAATAAGTAAATAAATAGTGCAGATGAATATGCTGCGGAGGCACACAGCACGGTGTGTAATCCTGCAGCTCATTAGCTGCAGAGCTCAGGCACATATGTGGAGAGTTAAGCATAAGGAGAGTACCTCCAGAAACGGGCCTAAAAGGAAGATGGGGTCCCATGAACCATGCTAGTTGCGCCCTTTCTTCGATGACCATTTCTCCCAGTATTTTTCAAGCACCGTCATAATGCGGTGACGTCATGCATCACGTGATGCCGCGATGACATCATCGCACCATAACGCATCAACGCACGTACACATAATGTGGCAAATGGAAAAAGCCATATACATGTTTTCAAAGCATATTGGGAGATGTAGTCCCAAATGCTAAAAACTTGCCTTATTTATTTATTTATTTATTTATTCATATTTGTAGAGCGCACGTCAGCCCGGGGGCATCGTGGCGCTTTTTACAGACATACCTTGGTTACAAATAATACAATACAAATAAAGCAATATTAACAAGGAATACATTATTTACAGTGGGAAATATGGTATTTGTACAGTAGCAATGCAGTATATTTACATAGATTCGCAGGGGTCACATTATTGTGCAAGGAAAGAGGTCTTCAGTTTCCTATGAAAAATCGGGAGCGAGTTTTCCTGCTCTAATGTCTGCAGGGAGAGCGTTCCAGGTCTTGGCGGCAATGTTGGGGAAGCTTAGGCCACCGGCTTTGGCTTTTTTGATGCGTGGGATGCAGAGTAGGCTGGTGTATTGCGTTCTGGTGGGACAGGCGGAGGTGGGTTTGGAGATGGTCTCTGATAGATAGGACGGGGCGGAGAGAGAGAGGCATTTGTGGGTGAGGGAGAGGATTTTGAGTGTGATCCGTTCTTTAACTGGGAGCCATTGGGCTGAATGTCTGGCATGGGAGATATGCTCTCTTCTTGGGATGCTGAGAGCTGCCCAGAGCGCATTGTTCTGTGTGACTTGGAGTCTGTTTAGGTTTTTTGCTGATGTGCCCGCTAGGAGGGCATTGCAATAGTCCAGTTTGGCTCCAATGGTTGCTCTGGCTATGCAGAGGCAGTTGGGTTTGGAGAGGTAAGGCTTGATGGCGTTTATGAGTTTAGTGGTAAGGGCAGATGAGGAGGTGATAGCGCTGACTTGTCTGTTCACAGATAGAGAGGAGTCTATGTATACTCCCAGAGTCTTTACCGCTGTGAAGACAGGGATGATGGAGTTGTCAATGGAGAAGTTAGCGTACAGTATGTCCAGTTTGTCTAGGGTGCTCTGTTGACCCAATATCATGATTTCCGTCTTGTCTCCATTTAGGCAGAGGCCGCTTACTGCCATCCAGGCCTCGATGATGGTGTAGATCGAGTGGAGTGCCTTTGCGTTGTCGTGGTATGAACCTGAGAGGGGAGAAGTACTTGTGTGTCATCCGCGTAGTTCGTGTATGTGATGCCGTAGGAGTCGAGTTTGTCAAAAAGAGGTTTTAGTGAACAGGTTGTAGAGTGTGGGAGCAGTGCAAGAACCTTGAGGGACTCCGCAGTGGATTGTCGTGGGAGTGGCATTGGCGATGTCCGAGAAGACTTTCATGGCTCTTCCCTCTAGGAAGGAGGTGACCCATAGAGCTGATTCTTTAGAAAAGTTGGCAGAGTGTGTGAGGTGAGGGTCTTGTGATCAACTAGATCAAAAGCAGCCAAGAGATCTAGAAGGAGCAAGAGAGCTGGCTTGCCCTTGTCCATGATTTGGGTGATCTAATTTTTTAGGTCCACCAGAGCTGTTTCTGTGCTGTGTCCTTTTCGGAAGCCTGATTGCCTTGTTGCAAGGATGGAGTGGGTTTCCAGAAAGTGCTGGATTTGGCAATGTGCGGCTTTGTCCAGTAATTTCAGCAGGAATGGCACTGTGGTTATTGGTCTGTAGTTGTTGGGTTGTAGGGGGTCGAGGGTAGTTTTTTTTAGGAGGGGCCGAACCCATGCCTCTTTGAGGCTAGCAGGGATAATGCCTGTTTTAAAAGATGCATTGATGAAAGCCGTAAAGAGCGGCGCAAAGCAATCTGCGCAGTCTTTGATGAGTTTTGGTGGGCAGATATCGCCTTTAGCAGGGGGAGGGTTTGAGATTTTTTAGTAGATAGCTAACTTCTGCTTCAGTGACGTCCCTGAAAGAGAAGTCAGGTATGGTGGGCTTGGACGAGGAGGGTGAAGCATTAGAAGGCTTGGTACCTGTCTGTTTAGGTAGTGCTTTGCAATGGTCTTTGATTTTCTTTTGGAGAAGGTCAATTTTGTGTAGAATGGTCGTTTGAATGCTGGCACACCACGCTTCATCTTTGATTATTTCATCTGGGGTATTGGGGTGGGGGAGATGAGCTCGTTGAAGAGGGCGAAGATCTCTTTAGTGTGCAATTTGGCATTAGAGATTTGTGCATTACTTATTTATTTATTTATTTATTCACATTTGATTTAGCGCACAGGCAGCCCAGTGGGCATCGTGGCGCTTGTTACAATAATTTGACAAAGACTTGTTACAACATACAGGGAAGTCATTACTTAGTTACGATAGTAGAAATTGCAGATATAGGGAGGAGAGCGAGGGGAGGAGAAAGAGTTAGTTGAACAGTGTAGTTTTGAGTTTTTTTCGGAAAACCGAGAGTGAGGTTTCTGCTCTGAGTGTGCTGGGTAGAGCATTCCATAACTTTGAAGCAATGAAGGGGAGCTTATTCCTCCAGCTCTAGCTTTTTTGATGCGCGGCACCCTAAATTGGTTGGTGTGACACTGCCTAGTGGGTCTAGTGGATAGAGATCTTGTTAAAGTGTCAGATAGGTATGAGGGGGCTGACATATTGATGCATTTGTGGGCGGTGGTAAGAATTTTGAATGTAATGCGCTCTTTGACAGGTAACCAGTGTGCTTCCCTTCTAGCTTGGGAAATGTGGTCTCTCTTAGGTATGTTGAGTGCTGCTCTAAGTGCGTTGTTCTGGGTAGTTTGGAGTTTGGTCAGGTTAGCGTTGGAGGTGCCGGCCAGCAGTGCATTACAATAATCTAGTTTAGCTCCAATGGTAGCTCTGGCGATGGAAAGGCAATTATCTTTGGTTAGGAATGGTTTGTTGAATGCGTTGGCTTTAGCAGCAGTGATAGTTGTTTTGTATTGCTCGGAGATTAAGTTGAACTCATTTTTGGTGCTGTTGCATGGGTTGGATTGCCAGTTTTTTAGAGCTGCTCTTTTGTGAGATCGCATTGAGTGCAGTTCTTCAGTGAACCAGGAGTTGGTGTGTAGTGATTTCTTTTCTTTTTTCCATTTGAGTGGTGCTATTTCATTTACAGCTTTAGTGACGACATCTTTGTATATGTCTGCCAGAATAATGGGGTCATTAGCAAAAGGGGGTGCTAGTTTGGGGGTGTTGAGGTATGGGCGCAGGTTGTCCTCTGAGTTTTTTTGAGCTTCTGACTTGTGCAGCAATAGCAGAGGTCAGAGTTTTGTGATTTTTGGTGATAGGAATCGAGAATTCGATGCAGTTGTGGTCGGTCCATGGCAGTGATGAGATTGAGGTGATAGTAGAGAGACAGTTATGGTCTGCAACCCAGTCTAGAATACGGCCTTTGGCGTGAGTGGGATTTTCTACTTTTTGGGTGAAGCCTAGGTCACTAAGTTCTTTGGAGAGGGCGACTGCATATTTGTCTTTAGCATCATTAGATCCCAGGTTGAGGTCTCCTAGGAGAAGGGTTTTGGTGGAACTTTTGATATTATTGCTGAGGATGTGGATGATGCTTTCCTGAGAGTCAAGTGTGGAGCCTGGGGGCGATATAGTAGGTGAATGTTGATGGTGCTGTTGGGTGACAGTGTGAGTTTGGTCGATAAGAGGTCAGAGTTGTTGGTCGAGGAGTGGCTAACAAGTTGGAGCTGAAGATTCTCCTTGTAGATGAAGGCTACTCCGCCTCCTATTCGTTCAGGTCTGTCTTGTCTGAGTATGGTGAAGCCAGGTGGTAGTGCAAGAGTGACGGCTGGGCCTGATGCTTCATGTAACCAAGTTTCTGTGATGGCTAGTAGGTCAATGTTGTTATTAGTTATGAGGTCATGAATATCAGATGCGTGAGCTGGGAGGGATCGTACATTGAGGAGGGCACATTTGATGTGAGCTATGATTGTGGAGGTGAGGGTGGTAGACGTGACTGATGTGTTATGTGTGGTTATATTGTGGAGTGTGGTTTGGTTAGTGTGTGGTTGTTTGTGGCTGAGAGGGTGTTCAATGTGAGGGATGTGTTTGGAGAGGATGCGGGAGCTCAATCTGTAGTTTCTGAATTCAATGAGTGGGGGTTGTGTGCTGAATATTGTGGTCTGTGTGCGAGCTCTGAGTCTATCCAGTCTATACATTCTAGCGGTGCAGGGTGCAGGGGGTGTGTTAGTGCGATGTGAATGAGTTTGTGAGGTATCCAGGGCAGCGGGTTGCGTATGATTGGGGGGTGGGCTGTGTGGCATGAGTGCGAATTGGGGGCGGATTGATGTGTAGGGTTGGTGAGCAGTGAGTGTAGCAAGGAGAGTGAGCAGTGTGGTGGTGGTGGCGGTGACCTTGCAGATGGCTATGGACATGATTGTGTGCTAGGTGGGGGCACAGGAGGATAGCAGGTGGTCAATAAGCAACCATAAGGCACAACAAAATTGCAAAGAGGTCAATAGGCAACCGTAAGGCACAACTAGATTGCAGGGTGGTCAATAAGCGACCATAAGGCACAACAAAATTGCAGGGTGGTCAATAAGTGACCATAAGGCACAACAAGTTGCAGAGTGGTCACTGAGTGACCATAAGGCACAACAAAAATGCAGGGTGGTCAATAAGCGACCATAAGGCACAACAAGTTGCAGAGTGGTCACTGAGCGACAATAAGGTACAACAAAATGCAGGGTGGTCAATAAGCGTCCATAAGGCACAACAAAAAATGCAGGGTGGTCAATACGCGACCAAACGGCACAACAAGATTGCAGGGTGGTCAATAAGTAACCATAAGGCACAACAAAAATGCAGGGTGGTCAATAAGCGACCATAAGGCACAACAAAATTGCAGAGTGGTCACTGAGTGACCATAAGGCACAACAAAAATACAGGGTGGTCAATAAGCAACCATAAGGCACAGCTAGTTTGCACAGTGTTCAATGAGCGAGCATAAGGCACTAGCAGTTGCAATTGCAGTAGGAGGGTCACCTAAATTCGAATATTCACAATGAGGGCTTAATTGCCATTTTTCAAACTGATGCATGAAATCACTAGGCCACCTAAATTCGAATATTCAAAATGAGGGCTTAATTAGCATTTTTCAAACAGATGCATGAAAGCACTAGGCCACTTAAATTCGAATATTCACAATGAGGCCTTAATTGGCATTTTTCAAACAGATGCATGAAAGCACTAGGCCTCCTAAATTCGAATATTCACAATGAGGGCTTAATTAGCATTTTTCAAACAGATGCCATTGTTCGTCTAGATACGTGCATCGCAACGAGATTAGATGCAGCATGCAGACAGAGTTGCTGAGCAGCATGAGGGTATACTTAGCAGGTAAGTTAGTTTAGAGCTGATTATTAGTAGGTAAACAATGCCGTTTAGCAGTTCGGTGGCAGCGCAAGTCACTGTGGCAGCGAGTACATAATAGGTGAATATGCAGAGTGACTCCCGCACCCCAGCGGGTGGCGGGAATACAAGTAAGGTAATGATAGGGGTCAGGAATTGCGCAGGAACGCCGGGTTAGACAGGATAAGCACTGAATGCGGTCAGAGTGCGTTAGGGCGTAGGGTAATTCCCAGTGGAATGGAGTAGGTCTGAGCTTCTTACCCCTTGTCTGGTAGGTAGTAGGAGAGATCAGAGTAGTTGTAGGCAAACAAGCAGGGGTTCTGGGCCTTGGCACTGTCAGCACTGGACAGTCTCAGGACAGTTGCTGCCTTACCCTCAGGGCCTTTCCAGGAAGGGCCGGCTCACGCCTGCCGGCTACTGATAGGCTACTGATGTAGCTGCAATGCCCAATCACTATCAGGCATTCCTGTGGAGGGAGGGCTGGAGATGGTAAACAATGAGGGAGACCCGGGCCGCCATCTTTGAAAATGTAAACACCTCGTGTCTTTCAATGGTGGCACAGGGTGCTGGTACAAATTGCTTTAGGCAGCACAACTCGTGTGCATCACGGAGGATTTAAAATTAGATGCTTTTCGTTCGTAGTATATTTTCAAGGCTACCGCGCTTGCTGCGCTAAGAATAGCATTATGAATGAAATAATTCTGTGATCAGATGTAGCCAGCTGCAGTCATACCTTAACGTGCGGAATGCGACGGCCGGCGGATTTCGTGGCCTTAACTGTGAGGCGTGTGAATACATATCCCAGTCCAGGTCTGGTGATGGGATTACTTGCCTGTAATCTGATGGATAAGGATGGATACATGTTTCTTAGAATGGATCCACTTTTATAATGGTTATTCTAGATTATATGTCCTCCTTGTAGTAATAATAAATCTGACATGTATGTACAAACCCCATTAGATGAGTCCCCTGGTGGTATAAAAAAACAGATTAAAAAAAACTGTAATGTACCATAGAGTATCTAGTTATACACTTTTTAAAGGGAACCTAATGAATTCATTTTGCATATTAACACAGCAGAAATACCTTTTTTCACATACAGTAGAATGTCAGGCCCTTCACAACCAGCTGGTGTTCAGATAGCAAAAGAGACACAAATTGGCAATTCTTATACAGTATAATGACCAATAACTGTTTATGCCTATATAACAAAAGTACCTATTTATTAAAGAGTAGGCTGAGCACATAGGTGTATTCTATTTTATGCATTGTGCCACTCAATACTCTCATTTAGACCATAAATATGGCTCCTAGTCAGGAAAATCAATTTTTGTTCTAGACTCAAATGTTTCTTGTTTATCGAATCTTGTGTTTTTCCTTTCACGTGTTTCAAGATTGTCCAATCGAAGTCAGTGCATTTGTGATTTTTCTCCAAGAAATGCTTTACAAGTGGTGCTTGTTCCACTTTATTTTTAATGCAACTCATGTGCTCAGTCCTTCTCGTTTTACATTTGCGATTGGTCTTTCCAATGTAGAGGTATTGGCAAGGACATTTGATTACATATATCACATTGTTCGTATTACATTAGTATGTTCTGTGATATTCCATTCTTTTTCCAAACCCAGGTTTACTGTGGTGGTCTTTCTAGTCTGTATGCACATCGTGCAATTACCACAAGGGTGATGTCCTAATACCGGAGGTAGACCCCATAGTCTCATCTGTTGGAATTCTTTAATTTTGTTGTTACCAATGTCATTTCTCATAACTAGATTACGTATGGTGGTGCTCTTCTTAAATGCTACCAAAAGTTTTTAACATACTTTTGTCATTACTTTGTTCCAATTTTTATTGATAATACCTTTGATTTTATACGATAAATTACTAAAGGTGTTAACAAATACTAATGGCGTCTCCTTGGTATCCCTATTTCTATGCAGTTGCTGATCAAGGAGGCTTCTCTATTGTTGTTAAATGCCCTCTTAGCTGCATCCTCTACTAGGCGTTTAGGATAACCTCAAGTAGTGAGTTTCGCAATCAAATTATTAGCTCCTTGCTCATAGGATTCATTGGTACTGCTGTTTTTCTTAATCTGCAAAAATGCCCAAAAGGCAAATTATTTTTTACATGTTGCGCATGGTGACTATTAAAATGCAGAAGGGCATTCTTGTCTGTCTCTTTGGTGAATGGTTTGATCAACAATGTACCCTGATGGTGGTATATGGAGATATCAAAAAAATTCACCTCACTGTTGCTCATGGTGAACTTAAGGTACCTATTCTGTTCACTCAACCAATCACCAAATTTGTTTGCCTCCTCTTCACTTCCCTTCCAGATGACAAAAATATAATCTATGTATCTCAACCAACATAGGATGTTATCTTGAAAAGGATTGAGACTACGATAGATGACAGTTTCTTCAACCATGTTTACATATAGGTTAGCTAAATTAGGCACCATAGCGGCCCCCATCGCTGTTCCTTCTACTTGTATGTAGAATTGGCCCATGAATTGGAAAACGTTATTTGTAAGTGCCATTTCTGTGCACCATTTGATAAAAGAGTTAGGGACAGGATGGTCATCTTCCCTTGTCAAAAGAGTTTCCTCTACCACTTCCAAGGTTGCTCGTTGGGGTATGTTGGTATATAAAGCTTGTATGTCAAGACATAAAAGTAGATTTTCATCTGGATTGAAAAGATTTCCCTCAATCCTATTTATGGCATCTGTGGTATCTTTTACATAGCTCTTCATGCCAGAAATGAATGGTCGGAGGTAAAAGTCTGCATATTTGGAAAGAGGTTCCAACAAAGAATTTATACCGGAGACAATGGGTCTACCTGGTGGTTTTTCCAAATTCTTATGGATCTTAGGCAATATATAGAAGATCGGTATTCTCTCATTTTCTCTCATAAGGTACGTTCCTTCCTGTTTGGTAATGAATTTCAAATCCACCGCTTTGGTGACTTTCTCTTTGATGGTCATGGACAACTTCTTGCTGGGATCTCTATCTATTTTCTTGTAATGGTCGGTATTCGATAGTAACTTCAGACATTCTTCTACATACTAAGACTTGTCTAAAATCACTATTGCACCGCCTTTGTCAGCTTGTCGGACAATAATATCGGGATTAGAACCTAAAGATTTTAAAATAGTTTGTTAATTCTTACTTAAATTGGAGTGTTTCGGAATACCCTTAGATTCCAGGACTCGTATGTCTTGCATTACTTTTTTTTCAAAGACAATGGATTTGGGAGAAAAAGAATGGGAAGGGGCACAAAAGGTAGAAGGATTTTTGAGTCCACTATGATTGTCAGTACTGTTGAATGGATTATTTTCAAAGTATTCTTTTAAGTGAACTTTCCTCATAAATTGTTGGAATTCTACTCTAAATTCAAAGGGATTATGATATTTAGATATTACATAATTTAAACCTTTGTTCAAAACTTCTATTTCCTTGTCTGTCAGTGTGGTGGCCGAAAGGTTCACTACCAACCCTTGTGGCTCTGGGTCTGCATTTAATCCGGAGCCCATTGTCGTTGTGCATTGCCTCTCTCTAAGAAAGGTTGGCGTTGTCCATTCCTACCTCGGTTGTTACCTCTTGCCCCTCTACCTCGATTGGGTCTATTATCTCCTTCATTGCTGTTACCACTCGGTCCTGGTCTATTGCATTCTTCATTTTCATCAGAACCTCCACTAGAGCTATATGAGGTGTTTCTAAACTGGACTCTGGGATTTTGTTGCTGGTTAGAATGTTGTCCTGGTTTGGGATCACCAATTTTGTAGTCCTTGTTGGTATATAAGAATGATTTCTCATGAGAGAAATTCTGCACATCCTTCTTCATACTATTTTTTCGATACCACCAGGGGACCCATCTAATGGGGTTTGTACATACATGTCAGAATTATTATTAGTACAAAGAGGACATATAATCTAGAATAACCATTATAAAAGTGGATCCATTCTAAGAAACATGTATCCATCCTTATCCATCAGATTACAGGCAAGTAATCCCATCACCAGACCTGGACTGGGATATGTATTTACACGCCTCACAGTTAAGGCATGTTTTTAGCATTTGGGACTACATCTCCCAATATGCTTTGAAAACATGTACATGGCTTTTTCCATTTGCCACATTATGTGTACGTGCGTCAATGCGTTATGGTGCGATGACGTCATCGCGGCATCATGTGACGTCACCGCGTCATGGCGTTACTCGTGACGTCATCACGCCACGCACGTTTTTACTTACAGTAGCCGTTTTAGAACTATCAATGGCACGCAAAACGCAGGAACCCCACAAAGTCTTGATTTCTCAGGTAAGAATGGTTTGGGTTGGTGGATTTTTTTGAAAACATTAAAACCTAAGCTCCAACTTAAATCCATTTCTGTATCAAATACAGATGGATTGGCAAGTTGTTACCTGGTGTTTTAAATTAATATAACATCTACTGTTTCTAGATGCATCTTAAATATATATGCATCTTTAAACATCACTATTAGCATGGTCAGTGGCTTAACTTTTTAAAATCTTTAGGCAATGCTGTTTGCATGTCTAAATACCATTATGCACAGAAAGTTCCAAAAAATCAATGGTTTGACAAAACTCTTTAGGAGTGAATTACCACCATAACAATTGTCTTTGAAGTATTTTTTTTTAAAAAAAACACTTTTAGAGTATTCAGATGTGAGATCTCATTCCTTGGTGTTAGGCTTTGACAACACTGCGATTCCTTTTATAGAATTACGCAGAGCTTTTGTTACTAGACCCTTCTATATGAAAAATATACATCCTACATGCGTAGAACCCACCTGCTTCATTTGCAGGTAAGATGATCCAGCAAAAGTAATAAGTACTATCTTATACAGGTGTAAGCAGACTCTAGATAGTCTTTTTCTGTGGTTTTGTTGTTTGCAGAATAAAGAGGAGGTTGGAGGGATCTCCCCAAATTTAATAGGAATTCGCTCCGATCATTACCAATTTATTGGTTCAAGACTGTGGGATTGTTAACCACAATCCAAGAGGTATGCAAGTTAAAAACATACACAAGCACCCCTTTTGGATCATGGTGCCATTTTTGAAATCTAATAACAAGATCAGAATTTCAATAAACAAATTTGGTAACAGTGTTGTCTTTACCTACAGGGCTCACCAATTGCTTAAAGAAGTGGCAAAGAGAGAGTGATAGGAAAGGAAAACTTCTATCTTTATCTCAACACAAGCAATTTTACCCCTGATGAATGTCCTACATTTGTCTGTGTTTTAGGACTGAAACTTGTACAAGTTGGCTTTGAAAAATACACTTATAACATCTTAGAATATGACTAAATAGTCCAGTGTGAAAGTTTGCACGGATAAGTGTTACAATCATTGAAAATCAACCAACAGTATGCATTTATCTTGTTTTCTGTAAAGTGTACGTTTTATTTGTTTTATATATTGTGTTTTATGTAAAATTATCATTTTTAAGATTGTTAAAAATCAAATAAAAATATGTTTTGATATGGAAAGTTTATGAACCATTAGCCTTGGTCCTATTTTTTGATACAGACACCTGTTAATATATCTTTTTTTGAATATTATATATCTTATCCATGTGGTAAGAAGTGTATCGATCCTCTGAATATGGTATATGCCATTGGAGAATAGTGCCAGACCCAGAGGTATCACGGCGCAAGAGAACGGTACAGCATGAATTACACAAGTTAAAGGAAACATAAATTACAATCTTTAGGGAGGTTCATGTAGGCTATGCAGGCAACTATGGATCAGGTGAGGGTTACAGATATTTGTTAAACAGGGATTACTTTACTTTTTTGTGGAATAGAGAGTAAGCAGATTCATCTTGGTTATGCTGTGGCAGGGCGTTCCAGAGAGCGGGAACAATGGTGGTAAAACAGGAGCCCCCAACTCTCTTACTGGCAAATTTGAATGTGATTACAGCCAAACTGTAGGAGGAGCAGAGGTTGTGAGTGATGTGTTTCTTGGTGATGTGGTTCATGAGGTAGGGGGCGGGAGTGTTGTGTAGGCAGCGGTAGGTAATAGTAAGGAGTTTAAACTTGATACGTGATTTGATGGGTGTTAGGGAGAATTCTCATTTCATGGCTAATTTCCCTTACCTATAGAGTCCCCCAGCAGCTTTGGTGGATTTGAAGGGTTTGTTTCTTTTTACCTGCTAAGAGTGAGACTCTTTTTCCCACTCTTAGGCATTTTTGCTATGTGTGTTCTAGGCTATTTTTTTGTGTTTAATGCCTATGGGGGTTTCTCTCACCCATAGGAACCATCTTTATGCACATGTGTTTCACAGCACCCTCTGTGCAGTGACGCAGGGGTGTAGAAGCGACCCCCAAACATAGACTCTATACCCTGGGACTGATTACTGTCTCCCAGAGCATGTAAAGTCTCCATTGACTTTAATAGTCAAATCTTACGAACTTAACCAGTACGACCCATCTTACTATGGAGATACTGGAAAGGGTTAATAGTTTTTCCCTTAGGTTCATTTTCGAGGGGGTATCTTAAAGTCCCGCTCTTTAAAGTTTTTGGCTGGTGGCAGTGGTTACTACCAAAAATATTCAACCATGAATATTTTCCTATGGGATTTTCCCATTGTTCGAGGTTAATACTTTTAGTGACAGCCTCTAACATTCCGCCGGTTTATTTTATTAATAACTTTACTCCGGTACTCCTTTGTTCGCTCTTTTGGCGGGCTTCTGCCAAGAAGCCCTCCTTTCGGCACCTCTGAGTCTGGGGTGGGTCTGTTGTTTGGGAGGGGAAGTAGAACCCCTGGACAGAGTTGCCACAGCAACTCAGTTCGCACTCTAACCTGATAGGCTGGAGGGTCTCCCGCCAAGAAGACCACTCCACTGTGTGAGTGACAGCTAGGCTGTATGAATGGGTCTCTTTCTGCATAAAAGCAGGGTCCTGAGGATTGGAAGATCAAGACGTCGCCACTGGAACTACGGAACCGAAGGGGAGAGAAGCCACAGACATCTTCAGCATCTACACCACTGGTGAAGCCCAGCCGGATCCTCTCACCACTTTTCTTCCACACGACGAGAGGAGATCTTCATCGAAAGAGCCTTCTTCCCTTTAGCTGGTGGGAACAACCAGTTCACCCATCGCTTCTCTGGACCTGCCTTGGTCGAATCGACAGTGCCCCACACTTGGAGACCGGATAGCCAGGCAGCTATCGACCCGGACCGCGATTAAAAGGAGCGTACCTTTTAAACTTCGTTTGGCAGCACCACGGCTGGTTTCATCCCTGGGTAGTGCAGTGACTCGAACCTTCCTCCACAACGAGATCCTCTCTCCCACTGCTGGACCCCTCGAACTGCAGGAACTACCAGGTACAACTGCCACCGCAGGAGCCACTTCTTCACGTTTAAGGATAATTTTTCCGCCAGGCCTCGCTTTTCCCGTGGTAGCCCAAAAGGTGTTTTAAATACTTTATCTACTTGTTGAGTTGGCCGCTCTTTCTCTTAACATTGTCTTGCGCCTCGCATCTACCTCTTCAATATTTTTTACTAAAGACTTGACTGCAGCTACAAGAACATTTTTGCTCCTCAGCTCTTGGTCCTGTACCACTGACTCTGGCTCAGGCCTATTGACGCTGGCTGATTTGTTAGATCTGCTCTCACTAGATTGGTTTTCAATGAGAAATGTGTTGATGCACCTAAAACTTCTAAACCCCTCTTCCTTCCTACTTTTTTAACTTGTGGAGTGCCATTTTGCTCAGTTTTCCTTCACTTATCTTTCTGCTTACGTGTCACTGTGCATTACTTGTTCACAAAACTTCAGGGAAGTGTTGCTAGGGGGTGTCTGAAGATATTTTGGTTTAACTTGTGCTTTCCCTCCCTTTCAGTAAATTGTTAGAGTGCCATTTGTAGTTGGTTTTCACTGTGCTGTTTTGCTCAGTTTTCACTCTACCGCAAACTTGTCTACAATTGAATAGGGAGTTGTATATGATTTTCCTTGACTAAACTTAACTTACTTTATCAACTGTGATTTATGTGTTGAACTAGATGTGTATAGAATAAATATCTTCTCTTTTTGATACAAAGCTTTGGTCAGTGTTTCCTTGTTCCATAGTACTGTGATACCTATTGTGTAAACCCTGAACACTGCTTATCTCCCTCTTGAGATAGGTCTGACTGCTCAGCCACAGCTACCAACTAAATCTCTGTGGTACAGACTGATACCAAAGGGGATTTATTGCTCTCAGCTGTAGTCCTAATCTGGTGTAGTGCTCCCTAAGGGAACTGCACTGGATTCTGCCTAAAAATGGGGAGCCAGTGTGCCTGCCGTCAGATTCTGAGATGTGATCAGAAAGTTTCAGGCCCCAAACTGCTCTGAAAGCATTGTTTTGTATCAGTTGGAGTGTGTTGATGTTTTTGTAGAGGTTGCAGATAGGATGGCGTTACAGTAGTCCAATTTGCAACCTATCATAGCCATGGCTAGGGTGAGGCAATTGTGCAATCTAAGGAATTTTCTATAGAGGTTGATAAATTTGGTGGAGTAGGACACTGAGGAGGCGATTGCTTTGACATGTTTCTGCATGTGTAGTTCTGTGTCAGGGTAAAGGCATAACGTTTTGACATGTGCGGAGACAGGGATGGTGTTTCCATCGATGCAAAAGGATGTGAAGGCACAGTTGAGCTGTTAGAGGTGGTGTGGGGAGCCCACGATGAGGAGCTCAGTTTTTGCATCATTCAGACAGAGATGATGGGTTCGGCATCCACACCTGTATTATGCTGAAGACACAGTTAATGTTGGTGGAATCTAGCTCATGATTTATGGTGATTTTAAGGAGGACCTGAGTATCATCTGCGAAGTTGGTGTAAGGTATATTGAGGTGGTCGAAAAGGAGCTTGGAGTACATGTTGTACAGGTTGGAGAAGAGGCAGGAACCTTGCGGGACACTGTGGGTGACCAGAATGGGGTCAACTGCTTCAGAGCCAGTAAAGACCCTATTGGTTTGGGCAGATAGAAAGGATTTGATCCACAATGTAGCTTCGAAGGAGAGATTGAAGGTTGTGGTGAGGTTTTTGCAGAGAATTTCGTGATCCACCAAATCAAATGCAGCAGAGAGGTCAAATAGGAGACGAATTGCAAGCTCACCATTGTCTCTGATATGGTCAAGCTGGATCTGTAGGTTAAGGAGGGCAGATTCGGTGGTGGATCAGAAAATGATTGACGGGTTCCTAGTAGGCTGTTGCTTTCTAGGTGGACTTGAAGTTGTGAGTATGTGGTGCGGTCCAAGACTTTGAGAAGATAAGGTACTTTAGTGATCGGACGATAGTTGGTGGGGATGGTAGGCTCTAGGGTGGGTTTCATTAGAAGGGGCGTGACCCAAGCTTCTTTAATGGCATTAGGAATTGAGTTGAATTTAAATGAAGCATTTATAAAGCTAGTTATAGTTGTGGCCAAGGGTTCAGCACCCATTTTGACAATGAGGGCAGGGCAGGTGTTGCCGGCACAGTTGAAGGCTTTCAGATGCTGGATAATGGTGAGAACTTCTGAGGGGGTGATGGAAGAGAACTTGAACTGTGGAAGATAGGTAGTGGTTAAGGTGGTGCTTACCTGGGGTGTGAGTGGTGCCGGTGGTAAGTGGGACTTTTTGAGAATGGCTTTATCCCTTAGTTTCAGTGTTTTGGTGTAAAGGGCTGATTGGATGAGTGAGCACCATGCTTTGTTTTTGGGAAAGTTTTCAAATGGGATGGGGGTCAGTGTTTTGAGCTATCTAAACATTTTGAAGAGCTCTCTTATGTTGGAGCTTGCTTCAGTGATTCTAGTGTAGTAGATTTTTGGTTTGGTGGCAATGATGGCTGTTTTGTTAGTGTCAGCTGAATGGGGAAGGCAGCTTTATTGATAGGGGTAGGGCTTTTTCTCCAGATATGATTAAGTGTGCGCATCTTTTTGCGTAAGGAGGCTAGATGATCAGTATACCAGCTGAGTGTGCTTCTTTTATTTGCGGGAGGTGGTTTTGAGGGGAGTGTGTTCGTCAAGTGCGGTGAGTAGTGCAGTGTTGTATGCCGCCAGGATGGCTTCGGGGGTAGTATTGTCGGGTGCTGATTTGAGAGAGGTAAGGATTGAGGGGGCCAGTTACTTAACCATACGTTTACGGGTGTGTCTGGCAGTGATACTGGGGGGGATCCCCGATAGAGGGTGCAGATTTAGTAGAGGTGGTGATAGTGAAGCAGATCAGTGAATCATCTGACCATGGAAGGGGTCAATGGAAGTAACTTGGAGCAAAGTGTTACAGGGAAGTATCCAATCGAGGATTCTTCCTTTTGTGTGGGTGGGCGAGAGGACCAGTTTGGTAAAGTTCATCTCTTTGAGGGTAGTTGTGGGAGCAGGACCTTGTGGTCAGCATGGTCTTTGTAGCCTAAATTGAAGTCTCCCAGGAGTATGAATTTAGTGTTGGGCTTGATTAGAGGGCCAATGAGGAGGGGGATGTCGTACCAATGTTGGAGGGTTGGCGATAAAGAAGTAGTATGTTGATGGTGGTTTGGGGGTAAGATTCAAGCTTGGCCAGTAGCATTTCATAGGCTGGGGGACATTGAAGGGTGTAGGCTCTGATGGGGACGGTGGATTTATGGATGATGGCGACTCCTCCTCCTAGGCCGTCTTGTCGGTCCACTCGTAAAATGGAGTATCTAGTGGGTATAGTGAGTGAGAGGAGGAGTCCTGCTGCATCGTGTTGCCAGGTTTCAGATAAGGCTAGTAGGTCCAGGTTGTTAGCTAGTAAGAGGTCTATATCTGAAGTGTGAGCGCAGATGGAGCAAGCATTGATCAAAGCACTGGAAAAGGTGTTGGGGAAGGGGTGTGTGAAAAAGGCGAGCTGGTGAAGCGGGAAGGGGGTAATAGTACAGAGGGGAGAGGTGTAGAATGGAGGGCTTTGTGGGTCTTGGGGCAGTTGTTGCGGTTGGATCTGGTATGAAAGGGAGTCATCAGCACCCAGCACTCACACACAGACCAGCTGTGGAGTCTAGATTGGTCCAGGTAAGGCTTTATTATACAGTATGTACAATATGTACATATTCCAGTTACTCTTGTAGTACTTACAGTCACGTATGGACAGGACAGGATCATGGATGGGTATTACATTACTAACAGAGGAGTAGAGCCACCGGCCATCCTATCATTCCAGCTCAGGCCCCCAACTGACACTCTCAGAACATTCATACACAGGTCCACTCAACATTCTCCTGAATGGAGGATCTGTGATGTCTCCATGCATCAACACTTTGATAGCAAGCATTCCAGGCCATCGACAAGACAAGACTACAATATAACATCTCCCTTTCATACCAGATCCAACCACAACATCTCCCTTCCACACAAAAGCCTTCCAACCAGAACAAACACCTTCCATCTTGACCCGCCACATCCAGACACAGAGCCTGCCACACCCTGGCACACCACCAACACAATGGGACATCATCCATACAACCAGGTGGGAACAGGAGGGGGGGGCCACGGATTTCCCCGCGGCGGGCCTGGGTGCAACCACATCCGTGAAGCAACACCCAACAGAAACTCTAGTCCATGAAAGTCCAGCAAGCTAACCAACAAAAAGAGGTGTTTCCACGCCCAGGACAACGTTTGCAGATGGGATACATTGATCACACTTCTTCCTCTCTACACACACATGTCTCATTCAACCACAAACTGCTCCCACTTAACTCCCTACAGCCATCCCACAGAATTGCAACCATAGAATAAATAAAGCAACCACCCCACACTACAATTAACCTTCAACCCAACTCCAGTGAACAAAGGCACATCACTCACAACACACATTCCGGGTTCACATGAACGTAGGAGGACGGTGGAGCGAGGCGGCATACACACAACCAGTCCGCTAAACAACAGATGGGCAAACCATTCCCAAATGTGCCACGTGCTTCTTGACCGATACACCCATGCAAACATCATACAATCCAAACACTTCCAGAATCATGCACAAAAACACATATAACAAATGATGTGCTCCTGGTATCACAGAACATTTTTGAAAAACATAACTATCGTAACTTTCAACTATAACAATCTCTAAAAGTATCGGTACCCTTGCAACCTAAGTATTTATGTGTGATAATAGACACCCTCACAATTCTTCATTTTCCATTTACATTTTTCAATGCCATTCTAAATGGCATCAACACCTCACCCCTTTTTTACTCAATAAGTGTGCAACTCCATTTTGATTGCTACACCATCCAACCTCAGCTGGTTGAATGTCCCCACTTCTACATGACACTAACCACTGCCACAACACATGCGGTGTGGCTGCCCAAATAATTACTATACGTTAACAACCTTAACTTGGTTGAAAACAGTGTCATGTTAATAAAAACTCTGATGTCAACCATTTACAGTTGACACAAAAATGTATATTTACACTCACCTTTAACAATAGTCAAATTCTAAAGACAAACATGTTTTAGATTTTTTCCACTCACAACGGTCAACTACTTCCAGTTGACAACACAGTAGTCACCATTATTACCTACACTATACATTAACCCTATAACCATACACTACACAATAGTGTACCCTTGGGCCACAAAACATATACGTGCACGAGACAATGGCCCATATCTTCCAAAATTGTAATTTCAACATTAGAGTAATTCACTGTCCCACATTCAGGTTGTAATTTCCTAAGATACACCTAAAAATTCCCTTTTTATTAACCAATGCTGCAATACCACGAATAATTGTGATAATCCCCCATGTGCGGCTTGATCAGGGCCACGCATCAAAATCACTAAAATAGTGCAGACATCACACACCCCCTTCATTTTAAATCAATTTGACTTAATTACTGTAAAATATTCCTATCTTCATGACATATCCCATTTTGACATTAAAAATCATAATAAAACATAGTTCCACCTCCATTCTCAAGCAGTTCATGAAATAAATGTCTTTTCATTTATAATAAATGTCATGAATCAACATCCATAAAAACAAATTCTTTCACATTGTATGTAAGGAATATAAAACGTTATCCCCCCACAACAGCGCCAGGTTCACTGTTCACGTATTGTTCGAAATTTGTGGACTATCGTTCCATCATCCGCAAGGTCACGTATCTGTTTTTATCATAAATACCAAAGTTACGACGTGCGCACAAAATAATACCCTCAGGCAGTCACGCTCCGTCAGAACAAAATGCGTTTAGGTTAGAATTTTAGTCACACAGGAGCTCATGTTCATGAGAGCTGTAACGTGAATGGAAGGCGTAAAAGCCTTGAGTGAGGCCTTAAAGTCTTGCATTCAAGCCACAGCTTGTTTTCAATCATTTGTATGGCAGAGAGGAGGGACGAAACGCAACTTGAATTTCCGCTGCCTTCCTGCCATTTTGTCATACAAATGCTCCAGCATCTGAGCCGTAATGGATTTTTATCCCAGCGCAAAGGCTGAGATCCCTATGGGGCTTGCACGATTTATGCACCAGCATAATGCAGGCAGATCTCATAGGGATCCATTGTACATTCTTCCTTATGTTTAAGAGTAAATGTAATGGCTTGCTGCAGTCAAATTATTAAGTTGAAGAAAATGAACACCACACTGTTTATCATAAGGAACGCTATCACAAGAAGTCAACTGCAATTTTATGTAAGAATATTTCAGAACATGAGAAGTGAAAAGCATATTTCATCATAACTAATCACTATTCCTTGTATTGATTACACAATAATTAATGTACAGATTTAAACATTTTTTACACTTGTGTACTGAATAGCAATATTCAGACCAACAGGTCGGAAATACCAACGAAGGTAGATTAATGCACACATCTCCTCAGCTCAGATACATCATATCGCGCTGATTTTATTTACAAACAGAAGCTTTATTGTTTGCTATATTCTTAAAACTCTCACTGACATAATGTAAAGTTGGCCTCCAGAACTTCCACAGCCCCAGCATCCAAAAGTTTATGGACACAAGAATCGAAATAGACCATCAATGACTCCAGGTGTAATATCATCTCTCTTATATAAGCTTAGTAGAAATCCTTAATTGAAAACTCGATCCTGCGCTTGCTATTCACCATTAACCACTGCTTAATAACATTGTAATTGAGATGTGGCTTGCACTTGTTAAGGTGGTGATGGGCCTTGGCAGGTAATTCGGTTGAGTGATGTGACACCACTTGCTCAATCATTTTACACACGCAATATCGAAGACTCATTTTAGAGAGTGGTGCTTTTAGTGGCAGGCACTTACAGATTGCTCTCATGTCTGACATAGTACTTGATGCGTCAGGTGCTTTTTTCTTTACAAAACAACATCAGAATGACCACTCTAAATGTTACTTCTTCTCACATTTTCCACCACTTTTTTTGGAGTGCTATATTGCTTGGGATTTGGCACTTGCAGACAGGGTACTGGTGGGTAGCCTTGGTGCATGATACAGCACAGTCTGCCTGAGGTGTTGGAACCAGGAGCTTCATTCACTGCATCAGAATGAACACATTCTCATGCACATGGTTTTACCACACCTATCCATTTTTAGTTTTGGCTATTAGGTGGCGCTGAAAGTGCTACTTTTATTCTGAAACTATTGTCATGAGAGCTTCAAATAAGGCTTAAAATGAGGGTCTCTAATTCTTTTCAATGCTGTTGACATATGCGGATGGATTTGTTATGTTTTGCTATGTGTTCCACCCATTTAACGCCCCTCTTTTAGTGAAATCCATATGATTAACCTCCCATTCCCATCCACCACATCCTAAACCACACCCCTTTTTGCACTCTTTGCCTGGATTTTTATTCTGTGCTGAATGTGTCAGCTATTTTTCCTTCCAAAATGGCGACCACCATCTGTTAATGTTAAGAAAAAGTTATTTGACTTTATTGATACTTTAAAAATATTGACTACAGCTTTGAAGTTATGTTACACATTTTAATGCATTTTGCATTTAAAATAAACAAGTTAGTGTAATAGTTACATTTTGTTCTAAAATGTCTCTCAAAATGTGTTATGTCTCTCAAAATGTGTTGTGTGGTATGTGTGTCTGTGTTGTGAGGAACCAGAGGATGTCTCACCCGCTAGTCCTTGAGGATCACTCTTTCAGGTAGCCAGGCCAATGCCATCGCTTTTGGATCCAGACCCTGGGGGTGGACCAGCATGGGAGGACCACCTGGGTAAGGGGTCGTCGGGGAGTGGGGGTGAGGCAGCCAATGGTGAGACGCACTATTCCCTCCTATTTTGTTTATCTAACCCGTCCTATTTTTTAGGATTCTCTGAGGTCCCAACTCCCCACCCCTTTTCACACAAATACTGGGCTGAAGAAGAGAGTGACTGAGAGTAACAACATTAACTTTCACACATTGTACTGGCAATGTGCCGCTAATCGGGCCAGGCAAAGTCAGACACTTGACTCCAAGTGTATGCACCTAACACCAATTAGATCTCAAACGAATAAAAGGCAGAACCTAGAGACACACTCTGAGCAAGGTGGAACATGACTACGAGCAGAACTTCCGGACGAAGGCAAACCTACTGGAGCAGAGCGACAGACCAAGGGACAAGAGCAGTGGGTGGAAAACCCCAAGAGTTCCCTACTGGAGGTCTTTGCCTTCGACAGGCTGCAAAAGACATGTGGAGAAGTCCAGTTCCCATATCATAAGGCTGCATTGTGTTCCAAGGACCCCCAGGGACCCACCCGGGTGAACGGCAGAGTTGGGGAGGCGTGTCCAAGCCTGTGGTACTAACCTTGACTCGTGAATTGGAAATCGTAAAACCACAGAAGAAACACGAACAGCCGGTGAATTGGCAAGGGACTTGAGAGACCAGTATGTGTCAAAGTTTGAAGTAGCAACGTTATATCGCAAGTTAAGGCTGCACGCATGTGGATGAGACACGAAGAAAGGCTGACCTGTGAATGAACTTTGAAGTAAGGGCAGCTGTGAAATCAGCTAAACTAAGTAACGGAGTGGTCTGCTGATAGGAAGTAGCCCACTCGAAAGTCTCAGTGAAAGGTATATTGTTTGAAGTTATAAAGCAAATGAAGAGCAAAAGGGAAGTAATCAAGATTGATGCCTAGAGAAGGGAAGAGTGAAAGTTAAACCATGAGATTTGAGTCAAAGTGATCATGTGGTTGTCTGTAAAGAAAGCCACGCACATTAAAAAGTCATCAACATCTGAAAGTGGTCCTAGCCCAACAGAGGGAGACCCGAAGTGTAATAGGGAAGGGAGCCCCCTTGCAAGTTGATGTTGAACTTTTTTGTGAAAGTTCTGAGCCCGTCAGAGGGGGGATCTATGTAAACCTTGTTGGGAGAGGTCTAGGCCCGACAGAAGGGAGACCTATGAGAACATTTTGTTGAAACATTATTTGGAAGTCAGGAAAAGTGACTTTAACATGGAAGTTTTGGAACTGTTTATTGTGTTGAAAAACCCGAGCCAGAGTGTGTCATCTTGCCTACAGGGACACCATTACTCTGTGGGGTCTAATGTGGGGAGTAGAGCATGTACAACCACATTTATTCTTTTGAACACTGATTTTTTCCATTTGCATGTATTTCTCCTTTATACACTTTATTGCACAAGAGATAGGGCAGGCATTAGGTTTGTTAGCATAGGCCATTTTGATTTGATGGACTCCACTAGGACTGTTTTGTTTATCGTTTGATGGTCGAGACTACTTCCATATTAGGTATAAGGAAAAGTAGGAGTTTCTCCAGCCCCAACAACTTGAATAAAGATTTTACAAATTGTACCCATTGTGTCAGTGTCACACTCGTGATACCATGCCTCCCCTACATTGTACACAATGCTGCCGTCTTTACCGTAACAGATTTACATTACACTTGTTGCTTTAGTTTGGCGTTGTGGCGCTCTGTTTTAAAATGTTTTGCACAATAAAAACTTTAGAATTGAAAAATATTGTTCAGTATTTTGGCCTGACTGGTAGTCGAGGGGCCTTAAATGTTCTCATCAATTTGGTGTTGGTATCAATTTCAAACATTGACAGAATTCTCTGTTGTATGTCACTTTCCTTTAGACTAGAGTCGAAGTCCAATAACACATGTGATAACACATGATGTTCTTGCAGCAAAGAACAATGTAACTTATATGTTTTTTGATTGCCCTTTTGTACCCACTTCTTGGATATAGATATGGTCACTCATACAAAATAACTTAGAATTCTCTATCCCCTTAACCTTTGTAGATATTTTACTTGATGCAAACATGTGGGTGTTGATTGAGAGTGGGAAAATGCTTTGGGGAATAGCGTGGAGTCTGGGAATGTTAATTCAGTTGGCTCCGAAGTGGAGGTGTGCACATGAGGCTGCTGATGGAGGGTGCTTAAGTGTCTGCAAGGGGTTAAAGAGTATGAAGCTATATATGTGGAGTAGCAGGGACTGAATGACGTGTGAGAATCTCTGTGGGGCTGTTGAAAGGATCTAATGTGGAGACTTGCAT
Organism: Ambystoma mexicanum; assembly: GCF_040938575.1. Taxonomy (NCBI): domain Eukaryota; kingdom Metazoa; phylum Chordata; class Amphibia; order Caudata; family Ambystomatidae; genus Ambystoma; species Ambystoma mexicanum. The sequence goes on along the minus strand of NC_090937.1, from coordinate 1,081,189,550 downwards.
GAAGGGCACCAGATGGAATATGGGATATGCCTTTGAGGCAAGTGGGGTCTATATCCGTAAGGATAGAGGGTATCATGGATTTAGTACACTAGCAATACCAATGTACCGGCTGTGTGTTGTGTGATTTGGGTAACCATATGGCCTTTATTGATAACACTGCATAAGATCACCATTGATAATTCCCTGTCGGATTTCGTGATTAATAATCTGTTGCCAACCTCAATATTCCATTGTTTGCCTGAATTGGTCTGAATCATCCAGAAGACGCATTTTTTTTACATATAAATGCCAATTCAGAGTGGTCATACACTTCAAGTCTAAGTAATTATATTGCACATTATACATACCTTGAGCATATTCTTATTGATGTATATTTGATTACATCCTTCTTAGTTTTGGCTATAAGCACCACCTACAAAACCTGAAACGAATGTATTTATTTATTTATTTATTTGTATTGCGCCAACGGCCCGCAGGCATCAGGGTGCAGACGAGGAGACAAGGACAACAAGGAAGACAGACAAGTGATCACAAGACATATGCGAGTATCAGAACACTTAGAGCATTTCTCGGCCTAGAGGGGAACCGTTCATTGTGGAAATTTATTTGAAAAGGAAGGTTTTTAGTTTCTTCTGAAAAGTAAGATGGTTAGCCTCCAGCCTGAGGCTGAGCGGAAGTTGGTTCCAGTTTACCGCTGAGTGGTTAGGGAAGGCTCTTCCCATGCCGTATTCTTTCTTCTGACTCATTCCTGTTATTAATCCCTGGGTTTATGATTTTAGAGCCTGTGTAGGGTTATAAAAAGTGATTTTAGATTTCAAATAGGTAGGTGCTTTTCCGTACAAGCACTTATGTGTCAGGGTCAATGATTTAAAGTGTATGCGATTTTCAATTTTCAACCAGTGAAGGTCACGTCTGGCTTCAGTTTTATGTTCAGTTTTTGCTTTTTGTTTGATTGTTCTAATCGTGTTTTTTTGAATTGGTTGAAATTTGTGCATACTTTGTTTACTAGCTCCTACAAGGAGTGCATTTCCATAGTCTAAGCGAGACAAAATAGTAGTTCTAGCTATTGAAGTGCAATTTTTCTCGCTACGAAATGGTTTAATTGCTTGAGCAATCTAATGTAGTAGACACAGTTTTTGCTTACGTACATTGCATGGGCATCTGCATTCAGAGATGCGTCTAATGTCATGCCTAATGTTTTAACTTTGTCCGAGACCTCAAAACGGGATTCTTTGATTTTAAATGATTGGTATTCAGGAGTGAGTTTGGCCTGTGCCTGGTTGGAGCCGAAGACCATTAACTCGGTCTTATTGCTATTTAAGCACATCCAGTTAGTATCCATCCAATCTTCTATGTTGTTATAGAGGACATTTAGTGTAGTGCTATCCTTAACATAGTCTCCGCTCAAGTACAGCTCAGGACAAATGGCATATGAAGAGGAACACCATGCTTCTAGGTGTTGTTTCAAAATTTACCTGCACATTGACATGGCCACATGGCCATGCTAATCCCTATGGCCATTCCCACCAAGTTCCTGCCCCTCCCTGCCCAAAGCACCTCCCCATGGGAACTCTTTCAGCTAACTTTATCAAGCTTTTACAACAATCTTTGTACACGGAAGTGCCTGTCAGTGTTTTCTCAAAGCAGCCTTCTGAGAGTTAATGACTTAACTGGAACTGTAAACAAGCGACTGGAGTAGTAAAAATGTATAAACCAGGTCTGCCTTGAGCCACTTTATTTATAAGCAGTATGCACGTTCTTCGCTGAGGTCCTGTTAAAAGCAAGCATTGGCAAAGCCAACAGTTTCAGTGTTATGAGAACCATTTTCCAGCTGCTATCATTACTGGCCAGTTAGTACCATTACTGCAAGGGCTGGCAAATACCTTTTCCATGTTCACACAAAAGCCAAAACTGTTGGCATTGTCAATGCTTGCTTGAAATGTGATGGTGGTAGGCAATGGCAGGTTGCACTAGTGCTGTTTGAGTATTTTGCACCCGAGCTTTAATAATGACACACCATTTGAGAAAAAACCTCCTGATGTAAATTGCACTGGATTTTGCTACTATTTTTGTGGAAGGTGGTGTTGGCAAACATGTAACTGCCTCCTTGACGTTTTTATAACAGGCGCTTCATTGATTGCACACTAACCTTACCAGGAACATTCTACATGTACTATGTTGGCGTCAAGCCCCCGCTCCAAGGGCTGGAACATGGGGTAACGGCCTGGCAGCCCAAGTTAACATCCCGAGCGGAACCAGGGCCATTAAAAAGGCTCTGGGTCTTTACCACTGTTCCAGCCCTTGGAACAAGGGCTTAATGCCTCGTGTGTCCAATTCAATGACTGAAAAAGCTGTGCTAAAATGGCCACCATGGAAAGGAAAGGCGAGGCTCTATATGGAGCCCATCTTCCCTTAGCGCCTTGTGAAGCTGGAAAGCTGTGGCTGCGGCCTGCACTGCTGCAACAAACAATTAAGTGGTGTTGGGGAGGGGGGTTGGAAATGGTAAAGAAAAGGAATAATAAGGGGACGGAGGGTGGGGGGAAGATGCTGGCCAGGGGAACCAGCTGTCTGGTGGAGTGGTATGTGCACAGCATATACATTTCATCTTAATTTGAAATTACATTTTCCCTCTGTTTTATTTAATGAGCTTTTTAATTTAATTAGTTGAAAGACACCATTCTACATTTGACCACAAAAGGGGATGTTATGGTCTTTAGCCTCAATTAACATGAAATTGGTAACATAATCTGCTGGGCGACGAGTATAAAAATTACACTGGTGCCGGGCAATTTTGCACCAGTGCAGGCTATTCCCGCAACAACATTTACTCTGACCAATCAGCTTAAAATGTTGCATTTGCATCGAGTCACCTGTGCAATGACAACATTTTGCACCAGTCGGTTGGTACAATATTCATTGGTAAATTGCCTAGCACCGCAGGAATGTATGTTTTCTGGCCCTCTAGTTTATTTCGATTGTAAATGAGATCTCTGGTTCTAGTGTCTGCATGTGGTCGAGATGAGAGGACTCTGTTTTGTCTGATTGAAACCTGCCAGTGCTGAATGAACACTGGGATCTGAAGAAACTCAACACTCCTTGGTGATAATCACCTGCTCAGCGGGATAAGTTTAAATGTATTTATGAAGCGATTATGTACTTCAATGCATCAATGTACAAACATATGCATACATGCATTTCCCAGCTGTACCTACTCTGTAACTAAGCTCCCTGCAAGTAACAGCGCCTCGATGCCCAAGGGCTGTTGTGCGCTATACAAATGTAATAAAATGAAAAAATAAAAAAATAAAATTGCATGACTGGCAATTTGTGGGGTTTACAAAATCACTTTAAGGGAGGGTCTCATGTTAATTCAGGTATTATCAAAGCCAAATGTTGTGGCTTGGGGGCAGGTGTACAGCGGGCATTGGCCAGGCAGTGTCCTCCTATGCCCAAACACACACAATTTGCCAGCTGGTACAATCTTATGGCCTGATATTGCCATTATGGTAGTGCCCACACCCAGCCCAAAACTCTTGGCTGTTCCAACTCTAGCTTGTATAGCGTCATAGTGCAAGCATCACAACGCTGTTGCTTATGTTGCAACATAGAAGTACAACACTGCGTCAAAATGGAATGTAGAGAATAGTGCACCACACTACATGGATATTCAGCATGGTTTAAATAACACTGCACAGGTTTCCAATATGACGTCATCAGCTGAATGATCACCCCTATCCACACCTGTGGTGTGATACCCAAAAACAATTATCTATAAAACGAGACAATTGCCACTGGCGAGATAAAGTCGTTCCTCCTCCTCCTCACGTCCTGGCTGTGCACTAGAGTGCATAAAAGGCATACAGGAATTCCACAAAAGTAAACAATAAAGGCAATATGAAGCAACCATTGAGAATGCCAACAGTTTGGGCTTTTGTGTAGGCATGGTAAAGCACGTGACAGGAACAGCTTTAGTGGTATTAACTGCCCATTATTGGTATCAGGTGCAAAATGGAATGAATACCTGGGCATCTAATAACAGTGCATGGCAAAAGCTTAAAATGTATGCACAAGTCACCATGTTTTAAACAGGACTTCAGTGGCTTTGCCACTGCTTATTTTCAACCAGACTTCAGTGAAGGGCACGCACAGTGCTTATGAATTGAGTGGCTGATGGCAGCCTGGTAAGACATTTTTATTACACCAGTGGCGGGTTTACAACTCCATAAAGTAATTAACTCTAAGAAGCCTGCTTTGAAAAAACAATGGCAGGCAAATTGAAGGCAAAGCTAGATGCTAAGACTTAATTGATTATTTATTGGGTGTTTACAATGTGCATATACACAAGTGTTAAAGCAAGCTCAAAGAGTTCCCATGAGGAGGTGTTTTGGGTCAGCCGAAGCAAGGAATGGATATCAATGGCCATAGGGATTAGCATGGCGTGGGCAGGCACATAATCAAACAGAATCTACAGACTCTGTGTCCCCCCTCATCGGCTCCTCATATGTCATTCCTCTCTGTCTATACTCCAAAGCAATAGCTTTGGCTTACAGGTGTCGCAAGTGACACCTAATAGCCCAAACTAAAAAGAACAAGAACGCATTTCACATGCTCCCCAACCCAATCTAAAGGTCGGCAAACACCAGCATGCTGGCGTTCCAGTATTAGGTATAAGAGTGTTAACGGACTGGCAACTCCATTGGACAAAACTGGTAGTAAGCAGTCTCTCCAACAACCTCTGGAGTCGCGGCTCTGTTTTGATGCAATATTTTATAAAAGGAAAGGGCAACTAATGCATTAAAACTGACCCGACTGCTTATCCATATTTTTGTAACAATTTTCAGCACCAACTCCTTCATTGAGCTAATGCTACCAAAAGGCAAAGAGCGACCAAAGGGGGAAGATGAGAGGCTGTGCATAAAGTCTAAGGGGGAGGCGTTAAAATACACCTAGGATCGAAAATAAAGGAAGTAGTACATTTGTCATAGGACTTCCTAAGTGACTTTTCAGAAGAGAAAGCCCCATTGTAGGGTTTCAGGAGAGACCATATATCTTTATAAAGAAGGCAAAGGAAGGCAGGCAAGAACAATGTCATTCATTAAATTGCAACCTGGTGAACTCACAACTATTTCCCCCTAATATGGTACAACATTGTTATGACATCTGCTTCGGTGTATAGCTTATAGACTTTTTCACAGTGGTAAAGGGCAGCTTGATATCACCATAACAACAATATGTGCTCTAATCCTAGAACTGCTTTTTTTTAATGTCAAATGGACTGCATTTGTTAGCAGTGAAGCTATGCACACTTGTGTTTACTCACCTTATGAGAATACCGGCTGGCCAAACGTGTGGCCCCAATGCCAGCTGGGAGAATGTCCAAGCAGCCAAGGCAAATCCGGTGCGCAACTCCTTCCAGGCTGGACAATTGCATCAGGATCAAGGAGATGGGGAAATAGGAGCGATGCAGCAGGTGAGGTGAGGTGTGTGGGAGGAGAGTCAAGGTGCAGGCATGTTCAGAGAGGGAGTTATGTGTGGGACAAACCAAGAGAGTCTTCACAAGGTGTATATGGGGGTAAAAAGAATCCCAGACTGTAGCAGAGGTTTGAGGGTAAACGGTAAGGGGCAACACTGCATTAAGGACAGAAGCAGTAGGTCAGAAGGAGAGGGGACCTTTGTGTGGAGGGACTAGAAACCAAAGAAGAGGAATCGGCACTCACTCTAGCCGTGAAGGAACATGATGATTCAGTAAAATGGCTTCTCACAACAGGGGATCGGCGGGCACAGGTCAGTGATTACACATAGATCTGAAGACAGAACTGACTAGAGTGGCTTTTCTAGGCAAAGGAATGCTAGTTTGGTAAAATACCAAACATTGCTTAATAAATCGAAGACTTACCAGGCTGAACTGAAGGCCGCAGTGCTCACCCATTGTTTCTGCCAAACCCTAAAATAACGAGTATGTATTAATGTACAAAACAATGTCACAGTGAAGGATGCTGCAAACACATTAGGCTGAGAGTAAGATTGACTGTCTCATTTTATTTCACACTTAGCCGGTTTGGTTCATATAGAAAAGTGTATAGTGTTCCTTGTCTGGCGAAATCCTCTACAGTTTAGCAGAGGCCATCACAAATACCTAATAATCATCTCTGTGTGGGTCACATAAAATTATAATTTGTGATGTTCTGCACTTTGGACCAGACGCAAAATGTGCATGCTTGAGGATTCAAAAAGAAGAGAATTTTGCTCAAATTACACCTTTGTGGATGGCAATAGCATAAATAGAGAAATCATGAATTTACGATTTGTCTATATGACATAAATATACAATATTTTTGTGTTACAACAAATTGCAAAGAATTGGTGTCTAACGAATTACATTTCTTTTTTCTTTCTTTTTTCCCTGCTCATTATTTGCCCAATTCACATCAATTGCTTATGATTGGTCCTAATGATTGAAATGTGGATACCGTTCACTTACCCATGTATTCATGGGACAGTTGGTGCCTTCAGAAAGCCTTTTAGAAGGTTAAACATTATCTAGCATGTTATGGTATGTTAACAGATTTTATGAAGTGAACTATCACCCCAGGGTATCTTGGCACTAGGACAGCACATGAACAGACCACACGTCGGGCTAGAAAAGAAAAGTATTCAGAGCACATCTGAAATCCAGATGAATAGACACACACATAAGTGGCAATGGAAGAGAATTCCAAAGTTTGGCCGCAGCCACTGAGAATGCCCGAACACCGACCCTGGCTAGCCGAGTAGTAGGAACAGCAGCTAGGTATGCAAACTGTGAGCGAAGTTCACGGCAGGGAAGATAGCGAACACAATTGTCTTGAGGATAGCTGGCTCCTTGACCATGGAGAGCACGGTGAACCAAGCAGAGAGATTTAAAGTCAATTAGTCTGGTCACTGGAAGCCGATGCATTGAACAGAGAACAGGGGAAGTATGGGCTCAATAAGTAGAATGTGTCGCTACTCGAGCTGCCAGATCCTGTAGGAGCTGCAATCTATGAATTAGGCCCTTAGGCTGGGCCAGATATAGTGCATTACAATAATCGACCCGGCTAAGGACCAAGGCAGCCACTACCGGGGGTGAAGATGGGAGGGTATCAAAGGGGGCACTTTCCACAGAATCCACAGATGAAAATGCCCAGCTTTACACACTGCAGCGACCTGAGAAGCCATGGAAAGAGAGGAAGAAAGAACCACCCTAAGACTTTTTACCACCGTCACTGGAACAGGGACACACCCAAGTGCAGATGGCCAAAAGGAAGAACCCCAGAATAAAGGGATAGGAGGGCCACCCACCACCAGGAACTCTGTCTTGTCCCCATTGAGCTTCAGCCAGTTGCGGTTCATCCAATCCCCCATGGCCACCAGGCAATCGCAGAGGTGTGATGATGCCTCATCCTAGTCAAGGTCTAAACAGACCAGGATCAGGTATTGTCAGCATTAGAACAGCACCAGAGGTCGAAGGAGCGGACGAGACACACAAGAGGCTGCATATAAACATTGAATAGTTTTGGGGACAAGGCGGAGCCCCCCGCACCAGTGTGTAGGAAATGTTATCAACCATTAGTTTTCCATGTTATGACCATTGTATTTAGTATGTGTAAATGTTGCCATTTATTTTCTGTAAATGTATGACTCGTGGCGTGCTGAAGGTACATCAACCTACAATTTCTAAACAAGGAATTGTAATTATATTTTTGGAATTGTTGAAGATGTATCATTTAATACTTCCTATTCGGGTAATTGCATTTGCACACTAGAATTGCTGCTACAAATCCTTTGTGAACATACTTACAACCACCAACTAAATAAGAAATTGAAGGATTTATGCTATTTTCTTTCTCAAAGTTAATATTTGAGCAGTGTTCGCAGATTTTGGGACTGGATACCAGGGTGGAGCGATCCATATCAGATGCATGCAGCAGACATTCCTCACATATGTATTAATGTTTGAGGTATCTATTATAAGAGTTCAGAAGTTGGCGCAGGCAGGTTTTGCCATTTTTTTTTAGTATATATGATTAAAAAAGAATCCCATTTAAGTACAACAAAATATGCAAATGCTGCAAATTATGTGGGCAAGTGCTTTCTGATTCACAATTTAGGGCGTGCTCCCTAAAAGCAGTTTGTAGATGTGCAGGTGAAAAGTGAAAAAGTATCATTAGACAATCGCATTGAAAGTGTATGTATTTATGGGATTCATAAAGTGCAAACCTAGCTATGTTGTAACAGAGTGCTGTGTATAGCGGATGCACCCAGTGTTTTACAACTAATGATTCATGCGCAGCAGCAGAACTGGGATGGATAAGGGGAGCCAGGGAAAGGGGGCAGTTCCAGAAAAGAAGATTTAAGGGTGAGTGGGGTGATCAGTGATTAGAAATCTGTTCTTTAAAGAGTAAGGTCTTTAGGTCCTTTCTGGAGTGTAGAATGGTTGGTAACATGTACCATAGACAAGGTACACAGAAGGAAAATGCCTGCTTTCTGTGATGTGGGTTCTGGTGGTTCACTGACCTCTGGAGATGGTAAGTTTCTCAGACAGGTAGTGTGGTGTTTGGTTGTGACTGCTTTATAGATGAAGGCAGTCTTGACCATGATTCATGCTTCGAGGAATAGCCAGTGCAGCTCCCAGAGGTTGGCGTTGATGTGGTTGCATGTTTGCATTACTTTCCAGGGGGTCGGAGGCATGTGGGACTCCTGCAAGTATGATGTTGCCACTCTCCAGGTGGGAGCTGAGCAGGGATTGGACAACTGTTCTTCAACTCAGGGCATGCATAATAGGCTTGCCTTGTAGAGGTGTGCAAGCTGGTACCATGCCATTTTGGTCTTCTTGGCTTGTCTTGAATGAAATATCACAGCCGATGATAAAGCCAATAGATTTTGCACTGGTTGAGAGTTGAGATGTGACTCTGTTGAGCTTCATGTCGGTCAGCCAGTTCTAGACTCGGACTTGCTTTGTGAGGCTTCCTAGATAGGGCCGCAAAAAAACAAATACAGCACTTCCTGGAATCTAATCACATTCTAGGTACGCGCCAATTGGGCATCCGGCCAGGTCATGGCACTGTGTCAGCACTGTTCGACTTAAAAAATAGCTGGATGTCATCAGAGACCAGGGCAAGCCAGCCTTGCTCCACCTGCTAGACCTTTCAGCGGCCTTTGACTTGGTCAACCATAAAACACTTTGTTATCACTTCCATGCCTCCGTCAACTTCTCTCCCGAAGTGAATCAAATAAATCTTTAATGAGTCTAGCAATTATTGTATAGATTTCCAGAATGATAAATTATTTGTTATTCCTATTCTTTCTTATTTAGGGTCACTGCTCAAGGTGTTACACTTAAGAGGTCTGAACAAGAAAACCAGCCCCCCCAGAAACAAAGAGGCACCTGGTGCTGGCCACAGCCCAGGAGCCTAAATTAAAAAAAGATTATTTTTATTTTTTTTAGGGGTATCCAGTGAGACTGCAGTGTAGCAAGGGCGAGATCAGGGGTCTTAGGTGTGACCCCTGTTGACCTTCAAAGCCCCTGCTTCCCCTTTTCCCAAGTTATCAAGTCTTCAATACTTTTATTTTTACTCTTGGCAATCTCTGTGTTTAACAATGCTCCAGTTCTATTCCTCTCATTCTTTGTGATCTTGGTATTTCTTGTTACCACATTAATATAGTTCGACTATATCAACTTCTTTTCCACACTATCATCATTTGTACCGGGACCAATTTTATTACTTCTCTAACAATAACCTTTTAGATTCCCGGTATTCCCGTTCTCCCTGTTAACTTCAGGATGAAAGTGGAATATCGCTAGTGCCCGCAGGTGCTTGGGATCTGGTCCTTCCTTCGGTTTGCTTCTCAGTGCCCTTCCCACGATATCTGCTTCATGTGCGCTTCTGTCTCCTGATTGGCTCTCGATACCGCTGCATGTAATTGGTTTGTTCGATGCTTCATCTCCGAGGTGGTGTCAGCGTCATTGAGAGTGCAGCCTGCCGACCATGATTGCTTTGTGTTATGCCACCACAAAGCTCTCCAGGCCAGCTGTTGCGGCTCCCTGTTTCTCTGACATGCTGGGCTTCTAGGATGTCCGGCTTCAGCTCAAAGCAGTTCTGAACTTTGTATCTTCAAAATACTCTGCACAGTCCACTGGAAATTGTGATTTAAAGGGACAGCTTCCCTTCCTCTTTGATAACGGTATACATTCAATGTATCTTCGTCTCAGTCATGGACCTTGTAATGATTTGTGGTGTTAGATAGTTCCATATGGTCCATCACATGCAGGGCATCAGGGAGTTCATCATGGCGGAATGAGTCCTCGTCCCCAAAGGGGAAGTCTCTTCCATTGAGGTTTCAATTGCCTCAGCCCCAAGGGAGGTTGTTGCGGAGTGGGTTCACCTCTTTTGCCTCAAAAGGGGGAGCTCCCCTTTGGGGAGAAGTAATGAAATCCCTCGAATCATCATAGAAACCATTGGCCTCTATATAAGTCTGCAATTAGTTACCTCTTTATTTTCCGATAAAGGCCTAAAACTATTCAGCTCTGCTCTATCCAAACAATAAGGGGATGATTTTTTAATCACATTTTTACTTGCCATATTTTGGCCTTCCTCTTGTTCTCCATTTTGCTCTTTATCTAGAAAGTTTATGAGTATAGGCATCAGTGGGCATGTCTGCATTGGTGTGATGTCATATTGCTTTCATGAAGTATGATGTGTTGCTCTTGTCATTGCACACATGATATATGCAGATATTTTGGACACATGCGGTCATGTGTTTTTAGACACAATGGCGCATCTGTGCTGCATAAAAATGGTGCACATCTTACATGTCACATGTTACAAAAATAATATATGATGCATTGCATTTATGATGTGTGGGCTCAGTTAAATTTTCTGCATAGGCATCCCACTGCATGCACCTAAAATGTGTAAGATCTAGCACTGGTGACGTATGTGTTGATTGAATGACGTGTCAAGTTGTAGTTATGCATGATAAGCATGTTCTCTATGCATATTCTGCTCAAGTGTTGCATGTGTATGCATTTTATGCGTGTTGTCATGTTCATGCCTGTTGTCTTTGGCTAGTGTGCTTGCATGGGCATATTAATCATCAAGGTCGGCCTATTGTGGTCAATTGTGTTCCTCCCGATGTCCATGATGCCTGCATGTTTTTCATGCCTGTATTTTGTAGCTACTGTTCCTGACTGTATTCCACATGTCCTCGTCTGGGTGCATCTTTTATCTGTGTTGTCACAGCCCATTGTCGTCAACTGTATTCTACCATTACAGTTTGATCTGGCATCTTCTCCATGCTATTATCTGTGGGTCTTCTTTAATATTATATTCTACATGCAGATATTGTCTGTGCTTATTGGTCATTTGTTTTCTCTGAGCCCATTGTGGTGAATTGTAATCTGTCATTACACCTATAATTTATTCATATTGTTAATGTCTGTTATCTGAATATGGTGCTATGTTGTACTACATGTGGTGATTCCGGGTGTGGTGTTCTTTCTCATGTGACCTGGCATGCGCTTGTTATTTGATACTATGCTTTTAAAGTGCATGGATGAACATTTAAACATCTAAACACATTTGGCTGATGCAATTTTTCAAATGTGTGTGGTGGTCACCTCTTGCAGGTAAGGGTTGAGTGTGCCAAAGAGCTGGAATGTCAAAGGGCACACATTTGAGATATTTGTCTGGAAAGGGTGTTTTATGTCAGTCTATAGAAAACCCTGATCCACAAAAACCTCTATCTACAAGCTTTTTTTGATGTAATAAATGAAACTTCCCAGAAGTTGCCCGGAGCATTAGAATATTTATTTATTTTATTTTATTACATTTGTTACTCGCCCAGACCCAAAGGTATCACGGCAAAGTTACAGACAGCTTATAGAATTTCTTATACAATGTTACATATCCATCAAAAACAGTAAAGCAGTTCATCTAAGACTATTGTTACATGATAGGCCACTGGTCATACAAATAGGACATAGGGCCAACATTTGGTGTAGCAGTTAGATAAATCGAGATAAGTCAGTGACACTTTGGTGCCCTGGTTGATTGGGAATAATTGACGTTAGTATTTGTTGAACAACCAGGTTTTCAGTGCTTTTTTGAACCCTAATAACGGGTCCTCATTTTTAATACTAAGTGGTAAAGCACTCCAATGAGTTGGGGCTAGGACTTTGAAGCTACTTCCTCCTGCTCTATTATATTTGCATTGCAGTATTTATAGAAGAGCCAAGTTGTTGGATCTAAGGGTCCTGCAAGAAGTTTTTTTCTTGATGGAGTTGTTGAAGTAGCTAGGGGCTTTGTTTGCGAGGCATTAATGTACGACACATAATGTTTTGAAAATGATTCTAGCTTCGATAGGCAGCCAGTGATTTTCTCGCCTAAAGTTAGAAATGTGTTCGGATTTCTTTATACCTAGAGCCGCTCTAAGGGCTTTGTTCTGCAGTAGTTGTACCTTGTTGATATTAGTTTTAGAGGTTCCTAGAAGAAGGATGTTGCAATAGTCCAGTTTTGTTAACATCAACGCTCTAGCCAGAGTGATACAGTTTGTAGGAGTCAGGAATTGGCGACTGAGTGCGATAAGTTTAGCTGTATATGCTGTTGAGGAGGAGAGGGCTGATATTTGTTTATGCATAGTGAGGTTGGCGTCTATATATACTCCAAGAGTTTTGACTTGTTGATAACTAGGATCCGGATGCCGTCTATGTTGATGTGTGCGTAGTCTGGATGTAGGGTGCTTATTCTTTTTTGTGAGCCCAGGATGAGAATCTCCGTTTTCTCATCATTGAGACAAAGGCTGTTTAGGGCCATCCAATTTTGAATGATGGCGTAGACTTTATTGATGGTTTGAGTATCTTGGGTGTAGTGCCCCGTAATGGGGATGAGGATCTGGGTGTCATCTGCAAAATGTGTGTAGATGACACCCATATCGTCTAGGGCTGAGAATAGGAGTTTAGTATATGCGTTGTAGAGGGTGGAGGAGAAGCATGATCCCTGGGGACTCCTATGGGAACCGCTATAGGGTCAGCTGAGTCATTTCCGATGGCAACTCTGGATGTTAGATCAGTTAAAAAGGATTTGATCCAGAGTGTGGCATTGTTTGAGAAATTAAAGTCTTTTTTTAGGGTTTCACATAGTTTGTCGTGGTCTACCAAGTCGAATGCTGCTGATAGGTCCAGAAGAAGTAGTGTAGCCATTTTTCCTGTGTCTCTGATAGTATCTAATTGGCTTTTCAAGTCCAGGAGGGCCGTCTCAGTACTATGGTTAGGCCTGAAGCCGGATTGTCTAGCCCCTAGTAGGTTATTTTGTTCAAGGTGGGTTTGTATTTGGTTGTAAGCTAGTTTGTCAATGATTTTGAGTAGGAAGGGGACAGTAGTTATGAGCCGGTATTTGGTGGGGGCTAGTAGATCTAGCGTGGGCTTTTTTAATAGTGGCGTGACCCACACTTCTTTGATGCTAGCTGGGACCAGATTAGAATTGAAAGAGGAGTTTACAAAATTGATGATTATGGGGGTGAGGGTAGGGGCACATAGTTTGACTAGGTGTGCTGGGAAGTTGTCTCCTTTGCAGTTTGATGCTTTGAGCTTGGCTATAGTATTTTGTACTACTTCTTGGGAGACTGGGGCGAAGTTGAAGGTAGGAGTAGTGTCTCCTATGTGCTTAGTGATTTGGTTCAACGTAAAATGTTTGTCAGATAGAAGATTTCTTTTGGAGATAATTTTATTTTGTAAAAGTTTGATTTTGGTGGCAAGAGCATCTTGGATGGTGGTGTACCATTCTTTACTCGATTGAACCGGGTTAATGATAGGGATGGGATTTTCCAACTCTTTAAGGATGGAAAATAACTCTTTTGTATCAGAGGAGGCATTTTTGATCCTGGTATTGAGGGCAATTGCTTTACGAGCAATGATGGCTGTTTTATAGATTTTATTAGCGGTGTTGAAAGCTTCCGCTGCTTCTGGAGTGTGGGTTTTGTTTAGATGGTGTTCGAGTGATCGTTTAGTCCGTCTAAGGGAAACTAATTCATCATTAAACCAGAAGGAGGATTTTTTTTGTCCTTGCGTCTGGTTTTGGTGACACAAGGTGCTAGGGTATCTATTGTATTAGTGAGGCATTTGTGGTAGGTGTCGGCCAGGCCACAGCGGTTCTCATTATTAATCCTTTTGTCATTGAGGGCGATTGCTAACAGAGGGTTAAGGTTCTCTGCTGAGAGTTTGGGGATATTTCTAGTTACATAAGATTCCGCTATGGTAGGTTTAGGTAGGTCTGGCTCATTACACAGGATAGAGAAGTTTACACGGTGATGGTCTGACTAGGGTACTGTGTTAATGGAATCTATGGATACTGAAGTATTGAGTGGTAGTAACCAATCTAGTATTCTCCTTTTCGTGTGGGTGGGGGCGTTCACGAGTTGTGTGAAGGCCATGTCATTAAGTGCACTGTGTAGTGCTTCTGCTTTATAGTCTTGGGTATCATTGAATCCGAGGTTCAGGTCACCAACGACTATGCATTTTGTATTAGGTTTAATGAGTGGCGTTAAAGGTATGTCTAATTCAGGCTGAGATTTAGTGTTAGGCGCTCTGTAAATAGTTACTATGTTTATAGTACTTTTGTGGTTAGTAGCTAGTTTGGCTAATAGGATTTTGTATCTGTCTGGGTTCTCTATGGGGCAGGCTCTGATTTTAACTTGTGTTTTGGCAATAATAGCTACTCCCCCACCTACTGACTTCGTTCTGTCTGTTCTAAGGAGAGTGTAATCCAGAGGAATGGCAATGGTAAGTGTTGGTCCAGAGGCTTGGTGCAGCCAGGTTCAGCCACTATAAGTAGGTCAAGCTGTTGCTCGATAATGTAATCATGTATTTCTATGGCATGTGCAGATATGGAGCGTGCATTAATGAGCGCTGCTTTGAGGTGCATAGAGGGGGGTGGCATTTGGACTAAGGGTGATAAGCATGTGTTGGTAATCCCAACGGTGGTAGTTTTTTGTTTGGTTATGGTATTCATTTTGGAAGGTTTGGCCTGGTAGGCTGGTGTGTATATGCTGCCTGTGGTGGTAGATGTAGTAGGGGCAAGTAAGCTGGGGCGATTTATAAATCGGGATCTAAGTCTTTAGGTTCTAATGCTACCATGTAGCGGGATCTGTTTGGATTGCTTGGCTATGATATGATCCCTAGCTGGACAATGTGGGGTGGTGTAGGTCCGTGATCTGAGTCTGGCACATCTGGATGCACTGAGGACCGGGTAAGTTATTTTGGGCGAATTGTTGGTAATGAGTGTGTATGGTTTGGGGGCAATTTTTGGCTTTTGGGCCATTATAGTGTACGTTTGAGTGTTGGTCTGGTGATAATGCTGGGGGAAAGGATTGGTATGAGGTAGGAAGGGCGTGGGAAAGGGGATGGGGTGGTGACGAGGGCATGCTGCCCTGAGGAGGCTGTTTCCATGGGTAATGAAGTGGGAGCCTGTGCAAGGTAGTTCGCATGGTACAATGCAAAACGGGAACATCATAAGCAGTAACCAGCCTGGCATGGTTCAATTGAATTAAAGGCTAGGCGTCTACTGTCCGTAGGGTGGCTAAATGGTGACGACTTAGAGAGAATGTGGCTGGGCAGGCATAGCGCTAATAGTTCTCTAAGTCATTTGGTTTACCAGAAATACGAAGCTACCGCAGTAACAGTATGGTAGTAGTTGCAATTGTGCACATAACGGTTCAACTGATATGGTTGCCCACAGATTTACAACAACGTACAGGTAGGGAGTATAATTCAATTCCTACAGTTGACTTAGATAGTATTACAGGGACACTTGCAATACATATGAGGCAAATGTGATGATATGACTAAAGCAGGGCAACGTGGTTGGTGTCTATGGCAAAGCAACACAACACATGGAGGGTAGTTGGTAATCAAAATAGGCACAGGAAAACAATACAGGTATGGTAGTAAATACACTGATGGGCAGTAGTAAGTGGTACAATAACACTGTCTGATTGCACTCACACAGTGCACACACATTGTTTAGGATACAGAGATCTTGCAGTCTTACCAGTCTCTGTAGGGCATGGTGGCTGGCCCTGGTGCAGACACCGGCTTGCGCCTGCCGGTGAGTCGGGGAAGGTGATAGGCTGTGGTGCCACTAATCAGGCGAAAGCTTGGGTGAGGGAGCAGACAGCTCTAGAGGTTGAACATCTTAGAATGGTCAGACCACCTCAATGCAACAGGGCATTTGATAAGCAGATCAATGCACGGCAATGTGCTGGTGGAAGCAGCAAAAAAGAAACTCACATACTATGTGCAGCCAACAGGCTCCGGTGGGTAGAGGGAGGTGGGTGGACTCCAGGCTCACCTCCTGTGGTGTGCAGCTGGACCGTGGCTGTGAAGGGGGCACTGCTCCAAGAGTTTAGGCGTCCTACCCTGTCCGGACAGGTCCAGACAGGTGTGGGCCTTGGTTAAGAGGGGCCTTCGTTGCAGGGGGCACGGCTGGCGCTTCACGGCCAGCTGGAGCGGCCTATGAGCGAGCTTGTGAGTGGTTGCCTAACAACCTTAGTAAACAAATGTGCTGCTAAAATGTGGCACCCATCTTAGGGCATGAAAAAGCTCCTCCCTCAGCGTGAGCAATGGCGGCATGCGTGGCCTGCAGATCAGCTGCAGGTCGTCTGCGGTGAGCGGCTGCCTTGGGTGGGTATCAGCTGTTGCACGGCTCGCGGGATAGGGCCACAGAGTTTTCTGACTCCGTGTTCATTGCTGATGATCACATGTAAAGCTGCTCCTGCAGCTTGTGATGTCGGTCGGCCTCGTAGTGTTCCAGATAGGGCTGCTTCTGCAGCTCGTGGTGCGTCTCGGGCTCCTAAAGCCAGATCAGTTGCATGCCTAGGGCCTGATTCATGGAACGTTTTCCTATGGGATTGCACCATTATAAAACACTTCCATGAATCAGGCCCCCAATGTAGTGAGCTTTCATGAATGAGGTTACTAGTTATAAAGCAAAACGTTGTCAATTTGGCGATGTATAGCGTTAGGCAACCTTAAGTAAAGTTGATCGAGGAACATTAGCTTTAATAAAAACCAACAAAAGTACTCATGATGTCTCCCCATTAGGCAATTCGCCTGCGAAATCGAGACTTTGATTATTTGTTAGGGTGTATTTTCTGTGTAGATCCCCACATGATATGTAAACAAGCCATAAAAAGATGTTTTCTCTTGGCTGTCAAATGAAATATAAACAAATCACGAGCAGGTTTTTCATTCTTTTAATTTTCTTTTAATTATGAGCTTTTCGTTGTTGAGAGGTAATTCAAAGTTTGTACGTGTCATTTGCATTGGAACATGTGGCATCGTGAGCAGTGCATGCCGGTGGCAATGTTACTTTTTTTTTTTTACGATGGAACTGGCACAGTTATAGTTGCTTTTTAAACCATAACTGGATAATAATTCTTTTTTTGGGCTGCCTGCAACCATAACATCCCCAAAAGAAAGGTTTCTCACTAATATTTCACAGGTTTTTATTACGGCAACCTAACCATAATTTCCCTTTAACACAGATTGTGTAATGATATACCAGGCTACTCAAAGTAATCACCCTTAAACCCCAATACTCAACCATGAGTAGTGGGAACTTTTCTTGGGGTGGCATTGCCTTTGGCCATACCACAAACAATCGCTCAAAGTAAATATTGCAGTCAATTTACTCCCATTGCAGATTGATGGGTAACTGGCCACAGCCTAAGGCCATGGCCAGTGGTGACACTGCCTGAGGTCATTTGAAGTTGCCACTAGGCTGGACCTACTGCCAGGCCCAGCAATCACTTTACCCCCATTATGGGATTATGGGCCATGGCCTGTAGCTGCAGTGTCTGAGGCCTAGCCAAAGCTACCCAAAAGAGACATTGGGGCCCACATAAAGGTCTACTGGCCACTTTACCCCCTTGTGTGGGACTGTGGGTCATAGGCCATCGCCGTTAGTTAATACAAATAATATGTTCTCATATTGTGGTGCCTGGAAACACTTGTGTATAGGCGCCATACAAATGTCCAATAAATAAATAAATAAACTGGGGTTTAATAACTTTGATTTAATGGTTTTTGCTTTCATATTTCCTATGGCGAGTGTTGGTTCTTCATTTTGTCTAGTTTATTATAACAATACAGACAGGTTTTTAAATATTAATTCTATGCAATTAGTTTCTTAAGGAATAAATGCACGATTAGGCCAAGCCGCATTTTGCTTTCTGGATCTTATGTTTTTTCATCTACTGTACATTGTTGTTTTGAATTTGATGACTTATAAAAACATACATTGACAACAGTCACGTGTTTTGGAGGTTGTGTTCAATTTCAAAATTATATTTTGTAATGTATTTTGGAATACATTGTATGTTACTGGTTACATCTTTATATTATGTTGAACGTTGTCTGTAGGCCCACACTTCTCTTTTAATCATAAATAAGTATGTCTTTAACACTACTTTGTACTGAACCTCGTTTCATATAATGTTTTAATTCCTGAACATTTGCCCTGTCTTTTTAGCAATGTACATTTTCCATACCAAATAATATATTCATATGTTCGGACAAGCCATCATTCTAATTTAGTGCATTGTTCATTCGAACTGCAGAAAATGTGATTTCCATCTACATTTGAATATTTACACATGGGAGAGGAATCAATATTTTGTAAGATGTCAATTTTATTCTTGGTTTATTCTTGGTTTTAGTTCTAAGTTACTTTTAAACAATTACTCTGAAAGTGCTAAATGTACTTTAGTAAATATGGCAACATGATACTATTATTTAACAATGATGGCATTAACTTGTGTATTGTGTATGACTGCTAAATGTCCTGATTAACGTATTCAGTTTGATTTTCTGCAGTGGTGTACTTTGGTAACAAATGGTATGATATTATCTATTCTGCCCATTTCTTCAGAGCAATATCGCTCAGTAGAAAGACTATGTATCAATTTTACTACCATTCTTTTTAATATCTGTTGTATATATATTGCCCCATTTTTCAGTTGTAGCTTTATATTTCTTAAAAGTGCTGTCACATTTTTTAGTGATTGAACTGTATGTGTTGGCCCAGAAAAGCTTTGTCAACTAAAACATGCACATACAGTTGTTGTGTACATTCATGTCCCTTTACAAATATTACAAATATTGTATGTGTTAATTAGGTTTTGTAGTGCTTTGGTGTAAACCGTTAAAGTTTTAAAGCATGCATCTTTATACGTGTTTTGTTTTTGGTGTGCTAATCTGTGTGCATTTCTTGCATTCCTAAATTAATGTATTTGGACTGTGGCTATTGTGGTTATTGTGAGTAATATGTATTATATTATTTTCTTTTACAGGTATTGCTTTGTGCATTTGGGATGTATGATTTATTTTGTGTATTTTGTCATGGTTGTGTCAAATGCTTTTTGCAATGTTTTTCGCTTGGTTATATTTATGTAAGTTGGTACTGTTAATATTCTTTTCTATTTCATGTTTCTGTTTACTTTTGTTGTTGTGTTTGACTGATTTTATGGGGTTTGGTTAACAAGTTGATTATTTTTTTAAAATGTGTCTGATGTGAACCCGAATCTTCATTTTAAGTGGGCTTGGACTATTTCTATTCTTTGGTAGTGAGGCTACTATTTTCTTTTTGCTGTTTTATTGTAGTTGTTGACACATTTAGTAGGTGTTGCTCTACTAGCTTATGTTTGTGTGTGTTTATATATAGGGGATGTGTGTGTATGCATAGGTGTTTCATTTGCATGTTTGTTGTTGTGTGCTTGCTCAATGTTTGCGTTTATGGTATTGATTTTGTTTTTTGTTACCAAAGCTTTTGCACTGGCGTTCTCATTGGGAAATGTGTGCTTAAATGATTTGGAGAGGGGTAAAGGGAACATGCATTTTTATTTGGTCGAGATGTTTAGTGTATTCTGCATGTATTTTGTTTTCATTCAGTTATTCTGCTTTGCATTTCATGTATAAGGTGTCATGTGTGACATTAGTCATATGCAGATGTTCTCTTTTTAGAAACAGTTGTTATGGAATTTGTGTTATGCTGCTGCTGCATGTATTGTATAATTCCTTGTGGATTTCTTTTACTGCCTCAATCCACTGGCGTAACAGGGGCCCGCACACCCGCGCAGTGCGTAGGGTGGGGGGGCGCGACCACATGTTCTGGAAGGGGGACCCACTTGGAGTAAAAAAGAAAAAAACATTTTTTTGACATTTTCTTTTTTAATTCACTCTGCATTTGTAACAGAAATAATGTATTTATGAAGGCAGAGTGAATACAAAAAGTCGGGTGGCTACCCCAACCCCATGACATGAAGACCCTAGGGGTGGGGGAAGCCCTATGACTTCAAAAATAAATAGTTTATTTTTGAAGTCACTCTGCCTTCATAAAGAAATTATTTCCGTTATGGTTCAGTCCTTAACGGAAATAATTTCTTTATGAAGTCAGAGTGACTTCAAAAAGAAAAAATGGGCCTCATTACGAGCATGGCAGTAGCCGTGCCTGTATGGCAGGCACGGCTACCGCCATGTTCGCTACCGGCACCGCCTCCCGCGATTGGGCAATAACCGGCCCATTACAAGATGAATGGGCCGGTAATTTCCCATTCGCGGGTGGCGGTATTGCCAGGCTCCCGATCCCCATTCTGCCCAATAGGGCACAATGGGGGTGGGTAGCATGGTTGCGCCGGCATGGTGGATAACAGTGCCAGCGCAATTACAAGTTATGCTCGAAGGTGCCACACTGCACGCCAGGTAAGACCTGGGTGGCTGTCAGGAACCCGCAAGCAGAACTTGTAATGCGGCGGGACGGTATGAACGGTGTCAGTGCCTTATCAGCACCATTCATACAGTCACTGCCAGGGTCCTAATGAGGCCCAATGTATTTTTGAAGTATTATGGCTCCCCTCAACCCATGAAGTGTGTGTGAGTGCATGGTGAAAGAGTACACACAAATGTATGGGTGGCTGGGTATGCGGGTGTGCGTGCACGGTGAAAGGATGCACACTGAAATGTATGGGTGGCTGTCTGGGTGTGCCTGTATGGTGAAAGGGTGCATACTTAAATGTATGGGTAGGTGCCTGGGTGTGTGTGCCTGTGTGGTGAAAGGTTGCACACTTAAATGTACGGGTGGCTGCCTGGGTGTGCCTGTATGGTGAAAGGGTGCACACTTAAATATATGGATGGTTGGGTGTGCGTGTGTATATATGGTGAATGGTGTGTGTGCTTGTGTTCAGGGGCGCAACAAAACCTACATTTCAGGGGGGCTAACTTTAAAATGTTTGGAGAGGTGCTAACTTCACGTGTGGTGGGGAGGAGCAAACTTATTTGTGTGGGGGCATATAACTTCTTTACGCATTTAATGAGACTATTCTAGTGCAGCTTCAATGATACAAGCAGTTAACTCTCTCCTTTAGGTCTGAAAGCACCCATTTATGGGCTGCTGTGAGAAGGACTGGTCTCCTGTTTCCGCTCTACCTTTCCAATCACTCCCCTGGCATGCAAGCACTAAACCCACATCACAATTTCAATTGCTTAAATAAATTGGCATTTCAATGCAGGTACTAACAGTGAAATGATGTAAATGAGTCATTGCTGGGCTGGGCAGTGTTAATGGCAAAACCCAGGTGACATTTAACAGTGTCCTTTTCTGTCCGGCAACTGCTCTGAAAGTCAGCCAGGTCAAGTCAACATAGCCTACAATTTCAGTGGGGGGGAGGAGTGCTGAAGCCCAGTCAGCTCAATGGTGTTGCACCACTACTTGTGTTTAATGCCTTGATTAATTATTGGTAATCTTCTTTACACCTAGCCCTATTCTTCCTCATCCCAGTACTTGTGTACGAGGCAGTACTTGTGTATGAGGCACTATGCCTCATACACAAGTACTGGGATAAGGTAGAGGTACATGAAGGTAATGCCTGACTTGGCTACCTGTAATCTCCATTACTCCTAGTCCCACTCTTCCTCCAGTACTTACCAGGGAGGCAAGGAGCCTCATACGTAAGCACTGGGACAAGGAAGAGGGACGTGTAGGTAATTCTGGGCCAATGAGCTGATTTTGGAGGTTGGGGTAGGGGATGGGAGGGAGAAGGGATGTGTGGGGGAGGTGGGGTTGTGCAATAAATCATAATGGTCGTCCATGTCCATGCTAAGCAGGCATGATATGTGGTATTAGTGGCTAGAGAGGCATTTTGGTGCAGCCAGTCTAGTCATTCCTATGACTGTTTTTAACTGGGCATTTCTTATAAAGCAATCCTGCTAAGTGTAATTACCTGGCTAGACTGGCATTTGGGTTCTGCCAGTCTAGCTGCTTCTTACTGCGGCACTGTATATTTTTCTGGGCATCTGTGATAAAATGATATGTTATGATATGATAAGTCATATATAACGCACCTGTACACAATTGTTTTTAGGCACGACAAGACAAGAGAAGGAAAACTGAGGGAGGACAAGACAAATTATAATACTAAGCCTTGTGTCATTCAGATCGTGCAAGTGCGAGAACGAGAAGTGCAAGGGGAAAGGGAGGGGGAAGTGCAAGGGAGAGGGGAGGGGAAAACAGGACAGCAATGCTCTGAGTAAGTGCCGCCAGGGCAGCGCGGCTCTGGGTAGTGCAAGGAGAACAAGGGACTGTAGGGTTACAGTTACAGCCTCTAACTGCGTGGTAGGCCTGGAGGCAGTGCAAGGGTGACTGATCAAGAAAGAGCCTGGACTCAGTGAGACAGAGGGTAGCCAAGCAACCAGTTGGTACAGCGGACAGATAGGTCATCAGGGAAGGGAGAGAGAGAAAGCAGAGGAGAAGAGGAGCGTTTTCAGCTGCTTCCGGAACTTCAGGTGGTCCGGCTCAAGTTTGGGAAGGTCAGGGAGCCCATTTCAGAGGGAGGCGCCTGCAGGGGAGATGGATCTACCCCCCCCCACTCTCTGCCTGGAGAGGTATCTAACCCTTAGGGCTCAAGAAGGAAGGTATTTTGGAAGATAGCGTTGGATGTAGTGCAGATACTGGCCCCAGAAAGCCTGGTGGACAATGAAAAGGGTCTTGCACTTGATCCTTGCAGCCCCCGAGAGCCAGTGGAGAGATTTCATGGCTGGAGAGATACAGTCCCTGGGCTTGAGGCCAAGTCCTGTTCTGGATTAGTTGCAGAGGATAGAGGGTAGAGGAAGGCAGATAGAGAAAGTGGCTGTTGCAGTAGTCCAGCCTAGAGAGAACCAGAGCTCTGGAGACAGTGACCTTCTGTGGGAAAGTGAGAAATTGAAGATTCCCTTTGTGGAGGTGGAGCTGGTGGTGGGATTTCTTGGCGACGTCCGAGATGTGAGGAGAGAAAGAGAGTGGAGTTGAAGATGACACCAGGAATGAACGAGAGAGGAGAATAGGCTGAGGAGAGCCTGAAGGAAAGCTGAGTGTCATCCGCATAACACTGTTAGTTAGAGGAGAAGGTAGAGATCAGGTGGGTCAAAGGGGCCAAGTAAAGGTTGAAAAACCAGGGTGAGAGGATAGAGCCCTGGAGAACGCCACATGTAGAGAGAGGTGGTGGAGTGAAAGGGACAAACTTGGAACTGGGAGGGGCAGTCCAAGAGGAAGGCGGTCAGCCACTCCAGGGTCTAATCCATGATGCCCAGGTTCTCACGGAGTCAATTGATCAGGATGGCGTGGTTGACCGTGTCGAAAGCAGAGGAAAGTTCCGGGATGATGAGGACAGAAGGAATGCTGGATTCAAGTTTAGAGATCAGATCTTCACAGGTGTTCAGGAGAGCAGTTTCCGTGCCTCTGGCAGCTCTTAAACCAGACTGATGGTCATGGAGACAACCAACAGATTCAGTGTGCAGTGTAAGCTGGCAGTTGGCCAGCTTTTCCAAGAATTTGGGAGAGGGGCAAAAGAATGATTACAGAAATCGGCCAGGGCTGGATCGTGTCAATGTGGTCCTTGATGGTTTTGGAGGAGCAGGCGAGCACCTGTTTCAATGACACTTCCATAGATGGGACTTGTCTAGAAACCTTGTCAGGTGTTAGAGAGAAAGAGGAGAAAGGAGGCGGAGAGGGAAAGATGGCCAAAGGGGGCTGAGAGAGGAAGAGGGAGAGGAAGTCGAGATAGTGGATAGGATGTCCTGAGTTTTAGCAGAGAAGCAAGAGGCCAAAGCCGTACAGAGGGCCTGTTGAGGGAACAGGAGAGGTAGAAACCGCAACAGGATTGGCCAGTTCCTTGCAGATTTTAAAGAGTTTGGCTGTGTTGTTAGAGGCCGTAGAGATGCAGGCTTGAATGTGTGCTCTCTTCTTGATGAATCTTATTGCTTTGACTGGCATTTTGGTGAAACCAGTCTGGGTATGTCTTAATGTTACTGTAATGATATTATGTGTCTACACTGGTCTACATTGTGCAGCCAGTTGAACATGTTTTCATTGTGGCATGGCATTTTTAATAGCAAAGCATTGATTTTCATGTGCACTGTTGGTCACTTGCACGTTTTAGATTGCTGTTACCCTACACAACAATAGCAAACACTGTGGCTTTTTAGTCCTTTTTTCTCAGAAAGTGTGCTGTATATTGCATTAAAGCACATTTATATCTTTCTCCTAGTGCAGTGTGTGGCACACCCCTTCAGCAACACGTTTGTGCGTTTTGAGCAAGCGTGGTAATCTAGCGCAGCCCAGAGTGTGGCGCGAATTGTGATTTGTTGCCGAGTTGGAGGGGGGGGCCTCAGCATGGCTTGCAGGGGGGCCCCCAGAGTTTGTGTTATGCCACTGCCTCAATCTCAAGTTACTATTTTTGAATGACAAATTTCTTATTCCGCTGCTACAGCGTATTCATTGGTTCACATGTAACATCCTTCATTCCATTGTGAAAGCATATTTAATTTTGTTCCATAGAGAAACCTAATTTATGCCTGGATGTTGCTACGCTTGTTCTGTAGTTTGTACTATATGGAAATGCCTAGAGATTGCATCGGAAGCGGCCTCTGTGCGTAATACGACAGTAGTACGGCAGTCATGTGAGGTGCGGGTTGATGCAAGGTCCTTTCCTTTGATTGTGGGACCCGGACGCGGAAGCAAATGGAAGTAAACGCGGACGCGAATTGAGCAGCGCTCCAGCGCGCTTGTCTACGGGCTACGGGCTGCGGGCTCGGCAGTGATCGCGGGGGGCAGTGGGGGCTGAGGGAGCGCGGTAGCGCGCTAGCGAAGCCACCAGCCACCTGCGCCGGTCGGTGCCTGCAGAGAAGCTGCTAGCTGATCCCGCCCCGACACGGATCGATTGTTAACTGGGATCCGTGTGTTGTGTGGCGTGCCCCAGAGTGGTGAGTAGCTGTGAACAGTTGCTGACATTTCAGGTAAATTGGTTGCCCGACTCTCTCTGCCTAGGGCTATACGGGCTATTCTGTGGCCCGACCTGTAGAAGGGGAGGCTTGGAGTGGCCAGGAAGAGCAACGGCTGATAAAGTGCCTATAGTGGCTACCCTGTCTGCTCCAGATATATGAGTCAGGTTAGCTGTTGCTAAACTGTGTGAGGCAGCCTTATTGTTCCTGTGGGTGTACTGAAGTATTGGATACGACACCTATGCCCTCTTGTCACGTGTACAGGGGGCGACACCGTGGGATCTGAAGAAGACGCCAGCGTCCCTGTAAAACATTAAGATATAGTTTGACGCTGAATCCGGATGATTGGGGACAATATCTGTTGAATTAAAATATCGCCTCTTTTCTTCTGAAACTTGTCCCAACTATATCTATTGACCTTACACAGCGCCTATACCCCTGAATGGATGGCACCCTCTAAAAAACCTTCGATTTTCCAAATACAATCTAAGGGAAAAGAAACAGGAGGCAGCCCTGGGACCTATAATGGAAGAAACTAAAAGTAAGAGAAATAAAGCCAAGAAGGGAATCCCTGTTGATCAGGGAAAGATCACGGGTTTTTACCCTTTAAATGTGCCAGTGGACATTAATTCCACAGCCCTGGAGATACCTATGGAACCAGTGATCAACATCTCTAATCTGGGCAGCTCGCTCAACTTTGAAGACATCGATAACAACTCTCTTTTGGATCTGTGTCTGAATATCCAGAGAGGCATGACTCCCCAGACAATAGCCCCTCTGGAAAATGGGAACCTCTCAATGCTTGAGAGTCAAGCTAAAGAAGATGGCAAACTGCCTCCCCAAGATGGGTCATCGGTGAGATTATCAGCCTCACCTAATCTAGTTATGGACACATCATTGACAACTGGCACAGAGAAAACCAACAGTAATTTTCTGTTAGTGCCAGAAATTGCGGAATTACAGGCATCTGTGGCATCTTTACAATTTGCATTAAAAATATTCCTGCGGATGTCTGGGCGAATATTGGCAAATACTGATGCATTGGTCAGTGACCAAGTGCATAGACAGAACCTGGCTGAGGAGGTGGAAAATAACTTAACTGAAGCCATCTAAATAGCAAATGAGCTGCATGAGCAACAAACCTTAGCTCCAATCATAGATACATCTGAACATCCAGAGATATTGCCTTCACGCAAGCAGCGTAAACAACGCAAGATGGATAAGCTAGCATCCTGCGGGGCTAGAACCAGTAGCCATGGGGCTTCACCTCCGGTGATGGGGAAGCCCATCCATCGTTCCAAAAAAGCAAAAAAAAGCAAAAAAAAGAGCTGCTCGGGCAAAGAAACGGAAAGTTCTAGGCAATGGCCGATTAACGAGCTGGTTGATCGCTGGGGATACAGATGCCCCGGATGGGGTAGACGAACTTGAAAATTCAACGAATGAGTCTTTATTTGAGGACGACATCGTTCCAACAAATATCCCGAAAACAGCGAGCAAACATGGTAGTCCACATTGCTCTGTGTTCTCAATATCAGATCCTATAACAGAAAAATATGCCGTCTGGGGCAACCGTACCTGTATTATAAAAAATCTGTATCAACCTGATAAATGTGCCTGGCTCTCTTGCTCTGAATTTTTGAAGAGATTGTTTTCTGTCCCTCAATTAAGAGTTTTGCAATCTGAGGACTTTCAATTTTTTGAGCCTTTGACAGGTACATATCCCAAGGTGTCAGCTTTACACTGTAAATTTATATCCACTGCTCAATTATTAAGGACTTTTAAAAAAGAATTGACAATGGTGGATATTGAGATTGACGCTGAACTAACGTATATGAGCCAGGTGGTCCTGAACCGGAAGCTGTGATAGATAGCTTGGCCGTTGCTTGTCTCAATCTGCCAATTGGAAAGAAGGTGGACATGACAGAGGTACAGTCTGTTTTGAGATGGCTGACAGAGGCTCTGCCCAAGGTCTCAGCCGATCATTGAAAATGATTGCTGGCTTCATGGAACTGCAGGGGCTTTGCCCATCTCCTAAATGAAGATGTGCCGATTGCGCAATTATCTCATTACAATTGTATCTGTCTTCAAGAGACTTTGGCAATGAATCCTCTATACTTGGATGGTTATAATGGCCATCAGGTATCAGCTAAAAGAGGAGAAAGAGGACGGCCCTATGGAGGGCTATGGATGGGGTAGCTAATTGGCTTTGTTCTAGGAAGCTGGACGTGAATCAAGAAGAACAAATGCTAGCAGTTGAAATAGTATATAAAAATAAGGAGAACTTTGGTAAACTGCTAGTTGTCTGTCTGTACAATCCTCCGGGGGCAGTGTATAGAGAGTCCTTACAGGAAGCATTGCATGAGCTATTGGCCAGTTGGCTAACCATTGAAGGGAATGTGGATGTTTGTGTAGTAGGAGATTTTAATACCCATATGTTAGGAGGTGAACAGAGAACGGCCAACCCAAAGATATATTCTAAATGTGCTATGGAACATCAGAAAGTAGAGAGTGAAGGATTAGATTGGGTATATTTTTTTCGCAAATGGGATCTTGAGATGCTAAATGGTCGTACCAAAAGTGATCATCCGGGCAGACATATTTGGAGGAATGGAGTAGTGGTTAGTACTTTGGATTATATTTTCGTCTCTCCAAGCATGTTACTATTAGTCGAAGATATGATAGTAATTCCCAATTTTGTAGGGTAGGGGATTTAAAAATTAATCATGCTGGGACCTGCATCCGTTGGTCGGATAGGAACGTACTACTTGCGGTTGAATCTTTAAATAAAAACTGTTACGCCAACATAGAAGAATTCACAAAGATGTCTATTGATGATGTAGAGAAATGGATTTACCAGTTCTCGGATAAACATGCTGCAACTTCTGCCGGTGGTATGATCAGCGACCAAACTAAATATCCCATTTATGACAGATGTATCCGATATACTAAAAGAATATTGAGGGCTAATTTAAGACGGGCCAAGAAAACTAGTTTAACTTGGGAGATATATACTTCAATCTCTAAGAAATTAAGGAATAAATATAGGGCAGACATTAAGGCAAAGAGAAGCCTTGATAGAAATAGGTCCTGGCAAAGGCTGGTGCAGACTATTTGCTCTCGGAAATCCAGTAGCATATGGTCACTCCTCAATGAAGCTAGGGGGAACAAGGCTCGGCAGTTCGCTAACCCAATATCTAGTGCAGAGTGGACCAGGTTTCTGAAGAAGCTTAATGTAGAATCTAAATATGATGAGATGACTGAGATGGGTAAAATTCCATCTGACCCCTCTATAGACATCTCCTATGAAGCCATCTGGTCTACGATCAAATCATTGAAATCCTCCAGAGCATTTGGCCCAAAAGGACTGGCCAATATTGTTATAAAGAGCAACCCGGAGTTTTGGTCTGTATTAATGAACATTTTGTTCACAAAAATTCTGAGCACAGGAAAAATTCCAAGCTCTTGGCAATCGGCCATTTTAATTCCCATATTTAAAAAAGGAAACAGATTGAACCCCAACAACTATAGATTACTTTCTATGTTAGACAGCACAAGCAAAATATTTGCCTCACTTTTATTGGGAAAACTCCAGCAATGGGTTGATCAGGCTAATATACTGTGTAAGTTCCAATGCGGCTTTAGAAAGGGGTATTCCACTACCCACAACCTCTTGGTTGTGGATTATATGCGCAACAGGACAAGGTGGGCAACCCCCCCTCTACGCTCTCTTTGTAGATTTTAAAGCAGCATTCGATTCTATCCCAACGAGAAAACCTTTGGACGAAGCTACAAAAATTAGGATGCCCGGTAGATCTTTTGTAGTACCTTAGGTTGTTACATCAGAACACTAAGGTGAAATTAAAATTAGATCAGGACGGTCATATGTCGGAGGAAGTACTACAGAATAGAGGGGTTAAACAGGGATGCGTGACTGCTCCACTTGTATATAATCTATATGTTCACGACATCCCTTTGAAAATAGCTACTGTAAAAAATTGCCCTCCCAGCATAGGTAAAACCCCTTGTTTGGTTCTCGCATATGCGGATGATATAGTTATATTTGATCATACTATCAGCGGACTACGACGTTCGGCAATAGCCCTCTGGGAATATTCTGCACATAACGGGCTCACTATTAATGTGGAGAAGACACAAGTGATGAGATACACAAGTAAAAGATCTTCACGTGTACTACTTCACATTGATAGTGTTGTAATCTTATATGCCCCGGTATATAAATATCTTGGGCTAGAGCTAGAACCCAAAGGTGATTATTCCACATGCAAACGCCACTGAAAAACAAGAGCAGCACAAATTACTGCCCTTTTCAAAAGCTTTACAACTAAACAGGGAGGCTTTACTCTATGGGGAACCCGTCATCTCTATATCCAGGTTTTTTCCCCCATGATGGTCTATGGTCTTGAATCCTTGATTAAAATGGATTTGGATTGGCTACAAATTGTGGAGGGAAAATTTTGGCGAAGGATTTTGGGACTTCCGGCTTGTATCCCTATGTCCCTATTAAGACTGGAGCTGGGGCTTACATCGTTAAAAGCGCAGGTATTGAAAAAGAGGATGGGATTTTATCTAAAAATGGTGAACGGCAAGGGTAATGCCCTACTAATGTCATTTTCTCTGAAAAGTAACAATGAGGGTCCCATTAGTGAATTTAAAAATCAAATGGAACAGTTACTCAAAGACATCTGTTGGAGACATCGTGAAGGGCTATATACTGAAGCTATGCAATCCCTTATGGGGAGACGGTTAGAGATGTGGGACTGGCTTGAAAATTTTGACCATCTACGCAAGCTAAAAAGATATAGCTTTGTGCAAAACAGATTATACTCATTTAAGAAGCCGCAGACATATCTGTTGCTATGCCCATCCCTTAGGCTCAGGAGATTTATACTGCTACTAAGAATTGAATATCTTCCCATAAAGATGACTACGGGGGTGATAGATAAGCTACCCAAAGATCAACGCTATTGCCGTCTCTGTAAGAATCAGGAATATCTTGAGACAGCTAAACATGTACTCACGGAATGTTTGGCAATGATAGATGATATAACTACTCATCTGGGAAAGCATGTACATAATAGGGAAACCATAGGGGACATGCTTTTCTGGAATCATTGTATCAACACCAATAGCATAAGCTTGTTAAAAGCACTCTATACTATCTGGCTAAGGGTAGAAGTTAAGTTGGGTATATCTATATAATGATTGCTGGGAGTCGGCCAGGTTGTGCTCCTTTATGGAAATTGTGATATTGCTAAGTGAATCATAATGAAGCTGATTATGTCCATGACTATGAGGCAAGAATGATTAGTATTTTAGGTTTATATTGTCGATGATGAATTATAGAGACAGTGAACGAATCATAACTCTGCATTGTTTGAATCTGGATTCTTAAAGTGTATATATTGTATTGTATTGGAATTTTATTTATTGTATGGTTTTATTGTTTAGATTTACATGTGTAAAGTTTATTATTTAAACTATGTCACATTAAAGTTATTACTATATGGAACCCTGTGTAACAGGTAAACACTAATGTATTAATTATCAAATAGTTGCTACGGTGCAGATCATGAAATGCCTATGAGCATCTCAAAATGGCATCAGCAATCGTATATACGAATCACAAAGTATATAAGAAGAGCTAATCCGAAGATGCCACTGAGCAAATCTTTGTGACTCACATTTGCACATATCTCAAAGCTGCTCCAGGCATATCCCAAATTGCTCCAGTTTTTATCTTTGTATATAATGTATAAGAGAGCATGCATATCCAAAATGCTCATGGGCTTCATCTCATTTGCTCCAGTGCAATTTTGGAAGTTATACATTTTTGGTTTGTTTTTGGTAGGGTTTTTGTTACATATTTTAAGGGACTTGCCAATGAATAAGTTGGTAAGATATAAACAAGAAGGTGGGTACACTATCTGGGACACATATATTAGCCATTCATATCCTCTTTGTTAGGAGTGGAACATTTCAAGTTTCCGTATGCCCTTAAAAACTACAGTAATTGTTAAATACAGTCAATTTAAATAAAATGCGATCACCATGTCAGATACTTTACAATTATAACCATGTTTTTTTGTTGCATAAGGGCATGATGTTATCCCTCTGTTTCATTTGCAGTCACAGCATTTGTATTAGTCCCAACAGATTTATACAACATACTACTTCCATTCATGTTAATGTGCAGGGTTAGAAAACTGGGTTTTAACATGACTGAGCTTGGTCAATATGTATACATTCCCCAGGTCGGAGCCCAATAATTCCAAACAGTATTTTTGTCACTTAGGCATCATTGTACTTATTGATTCTATGATTGAGGGCGATATTGGAAGTCATGGCCATGGCCACACAGGCTGGATAAGGTCACCATCATTAAGTTACTGGAGGTCAGGGTAAGGGGAGATAGGCAGGAAATATAGGTACAGCCATATTCCCCAACACCCGTGCACTGAAGTTGGTGGTTTCCTATCATTTCATCAGCAGTAGCACATTGCTGCACTGGGTTGGCATGTCACATGACATGTTACATCCACCAGTTTCATGTGTGCTGGCCTAGTTATGTGCCCTTGATTGTCATGCCTCAGCTCACATTGCACTACTGAACACCTTGAGTTTATTGTGAGAATATCTTGAGTTTGCTTGATCCAACTCCAGAAAATGTGAACCCTGGTACAAATTCAGCTTAAGGACTAGTTGTGTCCCAAAAATCACCCAAATTGAGGCGGTTCTTTACAAAATATGGGGGTGAAAGGGTGATTTTTGTGGCTCAATGGAAATCTGAATGAAACAAAACATTTTTTTCAGCAATAATTTGGGGCATAGAAATGTTTAAATGTTGGCAAATGGGGCACGAGTGTTCAAATTTGGCCAGATCATTTGCATCCCACATTTGAGGAACCTTTAGGCATGAGAACAAAAGAGAGACAAATATTTTTACAAGCTCCTATGGCAAGTGGTATGTAACATTACGTGTGTGTGTGCGTGCGTGCGTGCGTGCGTGCGTGTCAGTCAGGTAGACAAAGATGAAGAGCACATAGGACAATGGCGTGTTTGTAAAAGGAGCTATTTAAGAAATAACAAAAGAGGAATAGCGGTGCAGAACAGGGCAATTTGAGAACCTGATACCATAGGTCTCCTGCAGTTATAAACTACATTCATTTGTTTACTCTGTATGAAAGCACTAGCATGAGATGGCGGAAGGCTCCATGCACGCTGCTCTTTAAAAATGATGTAAAATACATGGACATTAGATTAACATGTGGCCATCCGCTCTAAATTCTGTCTGATGCACAATCTGGCTCCTGACTGGAGACAAGGCATACGATATGATCAAGTCCTAAAGATATAGACTTCTTAATCAACTATTTCATTACCTACTGATTGCGTGTTTCTGGCTGGGCGCCCTGGCCCTTACTTTCTTGTGTGTCTTGTGAAGTAATACAATAGTGAAATTACATTTTTAAAGCACCAATGCCGGTTCCGTTCCCATTAGCCTGACATTGGTCAATTAATTGCATATAAAATAAATAAATATGTTTCTCATAGTCTATAATAACGTGTTGCTGTATTCTCTTTTATGCAGAATGCATGTTGTGCAACACGATTAAGATGCTATATGGCTTAATGAACACCCATCCCAGCTCCTCTGCTACTCGTTACCCACCAGTGGGTGAGTTCCCTATGTACAGTGCTCTGTGCTTTCCAGCTAGGTTTGCACTTTTGAATCTTCTAACTCACCGACCACCACGCCAATCCGAGCATCCCGTTTCAACACCTGAGGATGCCTGGTACCCAGGGAATTTGTGACACATCTGCTGCTCCACCCATGAACCCAGACGCAGGACGCAGTAAAATGGAAGCTTAGACCTTCTCTCTAGCCACAGAGCAAAACAAGCCACACAGCCAAGGCAGACCTCTTCACAATGCCCCTCTCCCCTACTGCAATGCACTGGGAAACGTAGACCTAATACGCTATCGCGTCTGAAAACCCAGTTCAAATAATTGATGAGGTCTCAATGCATTGATCGTATTACACATTTTGAGTAATTGTTGATCAAAGAAAATGATTATAGGGATAATTTATAAAGGAGCATGTATATCAAAGATCACATGTGACCCATTTGAAGAGGATTGATCTCCGAACCGAATAATTCTATATATTTACTAGAGATCGATATCTGGAGAACAGGCTAACTGCCATATGGCGCATGGCAAATATACGTGAATGAACGTCAATGCCACTGCATCAATACAAAACTGCACGTCTATACGGCTAGGTTGGGCATTTTTCAAGTTCTCAGGAGCGTGCAGGACTTGCCAGACCTACAGCAATACAGAATCCCAACATGAAAAATCAGCATTTTCACAAGAAAGATGTGTGGACGAATGTATCCCTTTGGAAAACGCTTTTTTTTTACAGAAAAAAACAGTACAAAAGAAGTTTGGCTAAACAGCTTTTCATCCAGTGGTGGTTCAGGACCACTCAGCTCCCCAAAAATGTATTGAAAAAATAACACCGAAAAGAAATTCAAAGTTTACATTCAAGCCATAGGAGACACAGTGCAGAAATAGTTACAAAAAAAAAATAAAAACATACGGCAACACAAATTAAACCGTTCGTTACTCAAACGTGTTTTACCTCAGGTTCCTTCTACGTCTCTGCACTCTGTGCCAGGTCATTGTGTTGTTTAGGGATGACATTATTTTAAATTATTTCATATGCCCCTTAAAAATGTTAATTTACATCTCCTATCTTGCATCCTTCTCCCATATGTCGAGTGGTACCCTTCGACGTCTATGTTAGTGTTTATCCTTTGGGTGTGTGAAGTGTCTGCTGCTATTGGAAGGCCTGATGGAATGTGGAATGGAAGGGGCTGGAGATTCGGAGTGGGACGGTTGGTTCAGACTTGAGAGTGGGAGTTTGGACTAGAAGGATGTGACTCCCTGCTTTCCTGTTTGCTAGTTCTCAGCAAGTTCTCCTGAGAAAACAATGTGGAAGGACGGATTGTAGTCTTACGGCTGGCATCACTTTTGCAAGAGGGTACCATCCCTAGAATCTAACCTGATACCGATCAGATTGCACACCTGAGGACAGATTTTCTAAAGCTTGCTCTTGCGCAAAGAAATAGAAAAGAATTAATGCATTTGCTCAAGTTTTAGCACTGATGCAAATCCGGCTCCTAGTTCTCAGTTTGTGCTCTTCTATGTAGGTCTATCAAAAGGAGTCATAATGTGTGGGTCTGTGTGAAGGACTGCCATCGTGCAAAGGAGAGGTCACAGGTGCACTATTTGACAGCTGTGTGACAGCAAAGTCAACGCAGTGCAGAGGCTACATTGAATTCTGCACCTCTGATCCAAAACCTTACTAATTATGTTATACTATTGGCTGGTGGCATCATAATTTGGACATTTTAGCAAGGTTACCAAAAAGTAGGTTTTGATATGGTGGCTGATAGAGCACATCATTATTAAAGACACATCTGATTTGTAGCATATCAGTGACAGCCCTGTGAATTTAGACCAGGATGCCTGCCTCTGTTGACACTCTGGGAGTAGGTAGTAACTTCTAACTCATAACAGGAGATATCCTTAGAACCTGACTTCAAAGATGCAATTCCATATCGTATTGTGTTGCATTGTAGTTGACATTTGTATAGCGACAATTTTACCGTAGTTATAGTTTCAATGCGCTGTTATTGGGAACGCCCTCAGGGGAATGAAGTCCAGAGTGTTGGAGGACCTGGGGCATGATTATGATGTGTGTGTGCATTTGGCTGAAGAATGCTTAGCAGGGCTGGCTAGGCTGCAGTAGAAAAGCAACCCATGTAGTCATGCATGTGGGTAGGAACCAAGAAGAATAGGGTGGCGTCAGTACTGGTGACTCCCTATGGGCTCAGCATGCTCAAAATTATCATAGGACTACGCTGCATTCTTCTGTCAAGGTGTAGTCTGGTGTAGGTAGGCGGAATAATTTATGTGAACAGCACAACCACATTTATGTCATAGTCCTTGCTGTATACTCATGTGTCCAATTAGAGGCGCTTTGGTGTTAAGGCGCCCGTTCAGGTATTTGGCTTCTTCTGTTGGTTCTTGCAGCTGTGAAATAAATGCTTTGCAGCAACGACAGTCTATGTTCCAGATTCTTCTATGTGGGTTAGGTGTTCCAATCCGGTGGAGGAGGCGTTGGTTCCATCTCAAACCACTGTGCTTCTAGTACTATTGTTGTGATTAGTCCTTTTTCTGTCCATTTGCCATGTGCAGTTATTCCTGAATTCTGTGACATTATATGTGAGGCCGCTTTGAGGGAAGATAGGGTGGTGTTAGGTGTATGAGAGTGTGTGTAGTGTCTCACACTAGGAGGTTTCACAACAGAGACTTCTTGGTAGTGCAGGTTTAGAGAAAGCCAGGCTAAGGCAGTCAGGAAGAGCTAAAATCAAACTCTTGGTTTTCTCTTGGCATCTCTTTCCTTCCCGTCTCCAACACTAACTTCCCCTCTTCAACACTTCAAAGCACTTTTGGGTTTGTTGTGTGACGAATCACAGGATTTTGTCACTTCTCCCCAGGGGGAGCCTTTCTTTGTGTGGCTAGAGAGATGAGCCTGCTACACAATACCCTCCCTAGGGGTACAGGCAAGTGGCACCTCACTGGGAGAGACTCCCCCATGGGGTCAAGGACTCTTGTTATGACAAAGAACTCCCTATCCTAATCTCTCAACAACCAAACCTAGTGAAACCTTCTGGCACAAAACAAGACAAATCACTATACATGTGCCAACGTGATATTCCACCTAAAAAAAGTACCTGTCTGGTACTGCGATGAAGAAATCTGATGGAATTAATAATGAGCACCAGTTCAACACAAAAGATGGACCATAACGTTATGCAATGGATACCCCTGCATAGCGTCATAAGAATTGGAGGAGGTGACAACAGAGAGAGAGAAACCCGGGATGTTCAAAGCTGCTCTGGCAGCGAAGCGAGAGGAGAGGAAAAGATGCTACCATTTCCTACGCATGGAGGAAACCTGTACACAGCAGTGCGCAAGCCTCATCATGAACCCAAAACGTACTGAGGAGCCGAGCAAATAAGTGCAGGTCTATGGAAAGAGAAATCCAGACTTGACGAGTGAGGAGAAAATACTGGGAAACACTTTCCAGACAGTGAAGCAGATCATTAAGCGACACTGCAGAGCGTCTCAAGGAGAGATAAAGAGACAGCTGATTTTGCCATCCTGACCCACGGGGAAAGAGCCCAATAAGCAAACTATCGACCCAGTGATGCAGTCCCAACAACTATGAAGGTAACGGAGGAATGGAAGACCCGGGCAGGCTAGCGAGTATAACAAATACTATACTCATAATTGTCGCAGTGAGTGAGAGACATTAGTGGGTCCATCATACACATCCCAGTAGAACGCAAAGTAATGAGAAGAGGCAGAGTCATCGCTGGGCCATCTTACTCATCCCAGTGGAGCGCAAAGTAACCAAAAGAATGAGAGTCATTACTGGGTTATCATACTTGTCCCAGTGAGACACAGAGTAATAAAAAGAGAGAGAATCCGCACTGAGTTCATCATACTTGTCCCAGTGAAAAGCCAAGTGATAAAAAGATTGAGAATCCTGATAAGAATATGATTGCTCATAATATTCAAGGTACAAGTTGGATGTCTTATAAAGAGAGACTTTTTAGGTTTATGTGATAAAGCCTGAGCGAAAGAACCTCAGGGGAAAGAAATGCCTTTAAGGAGAATTTTAAAAATTCAAGAGAAGAGAAACCATGAGAATTGGAAAAATCCCTTAAGTGAATTAAACAAACTGATACAAGTGATAGCCAAGAACTATGTGAAGATACTCTATTGATGGAAACTTGTAGAGGAAACAGCTCCACAAGAAGGGAGTCATTCTCTTGGGCTTTAGTTGTTTTGAATTAGTGGTAGGGTCAGAGTAGGCAATATTTGAATGGAGAGCAGACAATTTCTTTGGACTTCACAACTGACCATCGAACACCCCAGTAAGTTCTGTTAGGTAGGGAACCCATGGTTTAGGGAAAGTAAGGCAGTTTTCATATTTAAATAAAATCAAGCTCAGAATGCAAAGATCTAGTCTGTCTCCTTTTTATGACCCTCCAGTATTGGCGTCAGAATGGGATGTGTTCCAGCTGACAAATGTTCGGGAACCCTATAGTTTAGCCCAAAGCCTACGCACCGACAGTGGCCACTGCCGTAGCTATATGGCTTGATATACAAACTACTGCTGAAATAACATTACCAGCAGGGGAAAGGCATCTTATTACCACTGGGCTAATTTTGTCTCCCCCTAGAGGAACCTATATAAAATTGGCTTTGAAATCAGGTTTGGTCTCTAGAAAGGGTTTAGATATAATGGCCAGAATTATTGAATCTAACTATAGGAGTGATGTGAAAATGCTCTTAGACAACCATGGGAACTACTCTTATACAGTTAAGGAAGGGGAGGAAGTTGTACGGGGAATTATGCAAAAGGCTTTATTTCCAATCCCTCAGGAAGAACAAGAACAGCCTGGAGAGACAGATCAACCAAAGAAGGATAAACCTTCCCAGTAAATAGGGGAACCAGGTCTCCTTCCTGACCTAGCTTTTGCACAACAAAACAACCCCATATTCACTGAAGCCTTCTCTAAAGTAATTTCTGAGGAGGAAGTTAGAGGTCAGGTTGGTCCCTTTTTTTCATAAGAAAAGGAATTTGATGCCACCTGAGAAGGGAAACCAAGGTCACAATGAGCTGTTCCCTGAAACCATAGGAGAGGCGTCTTGAATTAGCTTATTCCCACTTAAGGGCAGGACATATAAGAGTGGGTAAAACTCAGAACCAAGAAATACCAAGGTTCTAGTTGCCAGGGGTATACGCCGATGTCAGAAATGTTATGCTGACCTGTTCCCTTTGGCAAAAGACCACAGCTAATACAGTTCCACCGGTCCCTTTACAACCTCTCCCTATTATTGAAGTTCCCCTTTCTTTCATCGAATGAAATTGTAGGACCCCTTGAACCATCAAAATTGGGGAACAAATGTATCCTTGCTATTCTTGACTATGCTACTTCATATCCTGAGGCCTTTCCGCTGATAAATAACAGCAGTCTGATTTTAAAACACCTCATTACCTTTCTTTCGCGAGTAGGATTCCCTAAAGAGATTTTGACAGATCAAGGTACTACTTTCAAGTGCTGCATTATGTCAGACGTAAAGGAGATCCTACAGATAAAAACATTGAGGACCTCGGTCTATCACCCTCAGTCTATCACCCTCAGACTGATGAACTTGTTGAATGCTTAAATCAAACCCTAAAGGAGATTCTAAAGAAACTTGTGGAGCGACTGGCAAGAACTGGGACACTATGATCCCATGGGTGCACTTTGCAGTAAGGAAGACACCCCAGGCCTCTTTGGGGTAGTCTCCCTTCAAGCTGCTTTTTGGGAGAGAACCTACAATGTTCTCAATGTGCTCAGAGAAATGTGGGAGGAGAGAGACGCAGCCGTGTTACCCATTTCCTAGACAGCACAAAACCCAAATGAACACATGGCCACTGTTAGGGAGATTGTGAAAAAAAAACATTTACAACAAGCCAAGGAAAAACCAGAAGACCAACTATGATAGAAAGGTAGTTTTGTGCTCCTTTTCAGTAGGCCAAATGGTCTTAGTGTTATTGCCTACCACAGACAATATGATGCTGTCAAAATGGTTTGGACCATATAAGATCTTGGAGAAAAAGGGCCCCTATAATGACCTGGTCTACCAACCCGATAGGATACAAAAAACTAGTGTATCACATTAATCTCTTAAAAGAATGGAGGGTAGACCCCAGTGAGAATTCCACTATGACTATGGCCACTTTGCTTACGGATGTCGGGCAAGAAAACAGCCTAATGCCACCAGAACTGAACCCCACCCAACAAGAAGACATCAGAGACCTATTTGATCAATTCACTGATGTCTCTAGGGACCAATTGGGAAGGGTCAAAATCTTCTTCCATACTATAAGAACACCACAAGAGAAGGTAGTAAACCTTCAACCATACCAAATTCCTGAGGCTAGGAAAAAAATTATTGAACAGGAAGTAGAAAATATGATTACGGCTGACATTATCGAGCCTTCAGAAAAACCATGATCTTCGCCAATAGTCTTAGTTGCAAAACCTGATCAATCATGGAGGTTTCACATTGAAGCTAAATTTGATCTTGCAATTTGATAACTAGCTGATGCCCTGAATAGATGATTTGATTGACAAATTGGACAGTGCTAAATTCAGCTCCATGAGTGATCTTACTAACGGCTATTGGCAAGTCCCTCTCAATCCTTCAGATAGAAATACAACTGCTTTCTCAACCCTTCAGGGGTTATTTCAATTTGAAGTGTTACCCTTTCGGTTACATGTGTTCCTGGTAACTTTCCAAAGCCTAGTGGATCACGTTTTGTGACTATTCTCACACTTATTTGTGGCATACTTTGACAATATCGTGATTTATAGTGAGACCTGGGCGGACCATGTGTTCCATCTATACGAAATCATCAGGGCATTACCGAAAGGCAGGACTGACTGCAAACCTACAAATAATGTCATCCAGCCCAATCGGCAGTCAAGTACCTTTATGGGTAATGGGTTGATTCAGCCCCATATTGAAACGGCCAACGCAGTAAAACATACTCCTACACCTAGAACCAAGAGATAGCTCTGTGTTTTTCTTGCGGTTATGGTTTATTATCATAGATTTATCCTTAATTATTCCACTATTGCTGCCAGACTGACAGGCAAACTTAAAAATGCATAGCCTCAAAAGTTGGTATGGGATAATCAGGATCAAGATAGCTTCAATGGCTTGAAGAACACATTATGTTGTGAGCCAGTACTAAAAGCTCCAAAGTTCAATCAGGAATTTTGATTACAACCTGATTTGTCTACGATTGGTCTTGGAGCTATTATGTATATATGTATAGGTCTCATCCATATGCAGAAAGCTTTTTCCAAGGGATCAGAACTACGCCACGATAGAATTGGAAACCTTGGCCATCAAGTGGGCAGTAACCCATCTCAAACTTGAGGAGCGAGGAGACAATACTGGTAAACACTTCCCAGAGAGCAAAGCAGTGCATGAAGTGACTCTGCAGAGGGTCTCAGGGAGAGAGAAATAGACAACTGAAGTTGCCATCCTGACCCACGGAAAAGAGTCAAGAGGCGAATGGCCAATCCAGTGAACATTCCCAACACCACATGAGTCACGGAAAGAGCGACAGACCCAGGGAGGGTAGAGAGTATAACAAATACTGTACTCATACTCGTCTCTGTAAGATGCAAGGTAATCAGAAGAATGATTTTCATTACTGGGTCCATCATACTCATCCCAGTGAGATACAAAGTAAAAAGAAGAGCGATAATCATCACTATCATACTCGTTCCTGTGGAAAGTAAAGTAACCAGAAAAGTGAGAGTCATTACTGGGTTCATCATATTCATTGCAGTGAGATGCAGAGTAATAAAGAGAGAGAGAATCAGCACTGGGTTCATCATACTCGTCACAGTGAAAAGCCAAGTGATAAAAAAATTGAGAATCCTGATAAGAATGTAATTGTTCATAATACTCAAGGTACAAATTGGATGTCAGATAGAGACTTTCAAGTTCATGTGATAAAGCCAGAGTGGCAGATCCTCAAGGAAAAGGAACACCTTTAAAGAGAATTTGAAAAACTCAAGAGAAGAGAGACCAGAGAATTGGAAAAATCCCTTAAGTGAATTAAACAAACTGATACAAGTGATAGCCACAAACTATTTAAAGATTTATATTGATGGAAACCTGCTGAAAAAGCAGCCCCAGGGGAGGGAGACATTCACTTAGACTTAAGTTGTTGTGTATTAGTTGTAGGGTCACAGTAGGTAAGATCTGGACAGAGGACAGACTAACTGTGTGGCCTTAACAACTGACCGACAAGCACCCCATTTAGTTCTGTTAGGTAGGAAAACCCATAGTTTAGGGAAAGAGAGGCAGTATTCATATCATCTAAATAAAATCCAGCTCAAAATGGAAAATTCTAGTCTGCCTCCTTCTTCTGACCCTCCACAGTTGCTAAAAGGCAAAAGTCATTTGTTACCAAAACAGGGAATGAACCCCTTAAAACAGGCATGCTTTTGTCCAATCCTGGATGGCCTTTTGCCTTCATAAGTATGGGCTATCCCACACCTTCCTTGATTTATTTTAGACCTTCAGGTTGTCAAGAAGAATTTGTTTTGTCCTGGCTGGGAGAGCAGTCCTTTCCAGAGTCCTCCCGTTGTGAGGTGAAGGCAGCTGCTCCAAGGCAGAGAGGCAAGCTCTGCTCCCTACCTATTCCCAAGGGAGTGAACTGCTGTTGGAGCAAGACACACCTCTCTTTGCCAGCTGCACTGGTACTACTGTCAATACTGGAGGTAAAGGAGTCTTGCGGGTGCTAGCTCCCCTCCCCTGGGTTGTATGTGAGGAGAACAAGGACCAATTTTGTCCTTGAGTGTCTGGATTAGGAATCACAGCACAAGAAAAGCAAAGCAGCTGGTTTTGCTACATCACACCAATGAGCCATCATCAACTCTGTTTCAATGCCTTTGAACCAACAGGATCAAGAATGCTGCTTTTGGCACTACTTCGAACCTGCTCAAACCAGTTTACTGCTGCCTCACGACAGCTGGCCAGGAACAATAAACATCCTACAGCAGCAAACTTGAAACTGC
Source organism: Ambystoma mexicanum (assembly GCF_040938575.1). NCBI lineage: Eukaryota > Metazoa > Chordata > Amphibia > Caudata > Ambystomatidae > Ambystoma > Ambystoma mexicanum. The sequence goes on along the minus strand of NC_090937.1, from coordinate 1,081,147,472 downwards.
CACATTTCAAACCGTATCTTGAACCACCAGCATCTTCGTCAATGACCCAAGCTTGACCACCGAACGACCCTGGTGGCCTGATCAACCATCATCCTTCCAATGCTGCATTGAATCGCAACAAGCTTCATCTCTAACCAACTAAATACCTGCTCCTATCTGGATCACAGAGACTCTCCATATCCAAACATGTCTCGACCCACTTACGCAACATTAAGAAGCCTGGTTCGACTCTGTCAAACCCCCACAAACTGAGAAAGGTACTAATGCAAGTCCTGAGCCCCGTTGGTCCACTTTTGGAACCCTCATCACTACTAAGATACCTATTTGAACCTTCTCAACCAAGACATATCCTCTTGGTAACATGTTTTGGATTTAATTGCCTTTCACCCCTGCTACTTTACCCAGACTGCTAAAAGCATCTATAAAACTGTGTGTTGTGTGCTTCTTTCCAGAAGGGTAGGTTTTTTGTTAGTGTTTTGCATATGGTTTGTTTGATTAAAGTATACATATTTTAAAGAACCTTTATGAGGCATTCCTTCATTTTATATCATTTTCTTTTTTTTGATGATGATTTAGTTTATTTGTAAACTTTTTCATCATTTTCGTCATTATCTGTAGGTAGTAAGGACTAGTGGTTTAAATTGAATCTCATGGTGTTCTTTTGTTGAGTTCCAATATAGTGCTTAGAAAGAGAGTGATTGTGTATGTATATTTGTTGTTATGTCCACTGAGTAGGGCGGGCCATCTTTCTTGAGTGTTCATTTGTCGTGGTGAGAGTTGAAAGAAGGCTCCAAATTGTTTACGCTGGGAGGAGAGTGATTGGCATTCCATGACCAGATGAAATATGGTTTCTGTGGTTGCTTGATCTTTGCAGAATCAACAGTAGTTTCTTGTGACGTCAATCTGCCTCGTTATTGATAGGTATGAGTTTGTAGGTATATCATTGTACTATTGCTGTTTGGGTTGCTACTGTCATCACATTCACAACCCTCTTAATAGTATAGCCTGCCCTCTGCACACACTTCCACAAATGGAAAGGGAGATACATCTGTTGCCTGTGCCTGTTTCATCTTTATGATTGGGCCCACTGTTGTTCTGTAGTAGAGGGAGGACCGAGAAGGTGATTTGACCACTGCTTATCTCTATAATTCTGTTGGGTAGTAGTATTTTAGCCACAGTCTGTGTCCTTTTAGGCATTGTGTTGTCTGTCACAAGCAGTGTGATGTGGTTTGCAGGCACAGAATGTATGCCTGATAAAGTGACCAGATGCAGTGTGACCTAGTCTCCCTTGTCACAAGCATGTCTTATGTGAAGCACAGTCTCCTGAGATGGACTATCCTAACTGCACTGTCTAAACCAACATGAGAGCGACAGCTTGGCCTGCCCACCTTCCTACTCTCAGTTACATATGCAGCATTACCCTGAATATCGGGGCGGGGGAGGGTAATGCTGCATGTGCCTATTATATTTATTTATTTATGTATTGTTCTTGTAACACAGTGCATGTCGCAGGTGGCCTGAGAGCAAGATGGGGATAGTAGGGAATAGTAGGGGATTACTGAGGAAAGATGAAGGATTTTAGAAAGTTTCTGAATTTGGTGAGATTGAGTTGCATTGTAGGGGAAGGAGGGAGTTCATCATCAGTGAGGTGAAACTGTTGCCTCTCTAAGAACAGTGAGCAAGGCCCCACTGATGATGCCCAACAAGGCTGAAACACATGTATGGGGTTACTGATGGTACTCTTGTTCAGAGGAGAATTGCCTAGTATTTCGGCGCTTGACTGCCCCTGAGCAGGACAAAGGCTGATATGCGGGGAAATTTCTTCTCTGTGAAAGGGACAGTGAGCTAAAGACTTGGTAGAGTCTCTCCCAGGGGTTATTCACCCAAGAACAGGTCATTGGGCTGTGTTCGTGCTGGTAGAGAGATTCCCAGACCCCCCCTTTGTTTTGAATAAATTAACTTTGGGTTTCACCCTAAGTTAACAGGGCGATCCAGACGTGGACCCCTTGCTCACTGTTCTTAGAGAGGCAACAGTTTCACCTCACTGATGATGCCCAACAAGGCTGAAACACGAGTATGGGGTTACTGATGTTACTCTTGTTCAGAGGAGAATTGCTTAGCATTTCGGCGCTGGACTGCCCCTGGGCAGGACAAAGGCTGATATGCGGGGAAAGGCTTCTCTGTGAAAGGGACAGTGAGCTAAAGACTTGGTAGAGTCTCTCCCAGGAGTTATTCACCCAAGAACAGGTCATTGGGCTGTGTTCGTGCTGGTAGAGAGATTCCCAGACCCCCCCTTTGTTTTGAATAAATTAACTTTGGGTTTCACCCTAAGTTAACAGGGCAATCCAGACGTGGACCCCTTGCTCACTGTTCTTAGAGAGGCAACAGTTTCACCTCACTGATGATGCCCAACAAGGCTGAAACACGAGTATGGGGTTACTGATGGTACTCTTGTTCAGAGGAGAATTGCTTAGCATTTCGGCGCTGGACTGCCCCTGGGCAGGACAAAGGCTGATATGCGGGAAAGGTTTCTCTGTGAAAGGGACAGTGAGCTAAAGACTTGGTAGTGTCTCTCCCAGGGGTTATTCACCCAAGAACAGGTCATTGGGCTGTGTTAGTGCTGGTAGAGAGATTCCCAGACTCCCCTTTGTTTTGAGATAGAATTAATTTGAGTGGTGATACTCACCGTACTCGATGCTTATGGGAATAAGGAAACTCCCCTAAATTTTGTCCTGAAGAAGGTTGTATGAACTAAGGGTCGACGAATGTTGACGTCCCAAAAAAAGACAACTGAAACACGTGTAGACGAATGTCGGTGTGATTAGGAACACACAGACGGAACCATCAGATAATTGGATGGAGGACTTTTGTTCAATGTGTAAATAGAGTTGGAGGCCGTTCATATATGAGGCTAAAAATATATATGTCAATAATTTGATACAAAAAAGCAAAAAGTAGAATGAATGGTAGGAGTGAATCAGTATGAGTGGAACTTGTAGACATTTGTTTGTTTAAATGTTTTAGTATTTTATATGAATTTGATATGTAAATAAAAGTTTTTTGTAGAAATTGACAATTGAACATTTATTGGTATTTATGAATAAATAAATGTATTGAGAGGCTATTCCCTGTTTATGTCTTGAAGACAGGAGTCAAAGGTTTGTCAGAAGAAGAGACAAGTTTGTCCAATCAGAGGTGGGTCTGGAGTCATCAGCATACATGTAGAGGTTTAATGCAAAATAGTGAATTATGCTGGCCAAGGAGAAAACGTAGAGATTGAATAGGAAGCGGGCTAGAGCAGAGCCCTAGGGCACTGTGCAAGTTAGAGGAAAAGACTCACCACATTGAGATTAGTTATGGGGGAAGAGGTAGAGAAGTGGGTATGTCGAGGTGGATATTTCCACCTTACACTGGGCAGCACTGCATTCCGTGCAGCCCATAATGTTAGTACTGCAGAATTCCCAAAGGTGAATAATTAAGGTCATCTACCCTTATATAAAGAAGAGTGAGAGTAGGTAAGTTCACTGCTGTTACAACTGATGCGTGTTATGAGCTGGAATTACTGTAGTGGCTAGGTGGTAGTGAGTAGTCATGGGAGAACTAGTTTGAGGACTTTTTGAACCACGCAATATTTGTTTGAGGTCCCTTTAAATTGTGAAACGTTTGGTGATCTGGTTGAAAGACATGAAGAGTTGGAGGAATGGGGGAAGGCTGCAATCCTCTACAAGACCCTAAACATGCCCAACTACCCTGCATAAGTCTAGATGCCCCACACAGCAATGGGGGGAAAGGTAATTATTTGTTTAATTTCCAGCATGAATGTTGGTAGACATAGAAAATAATATTTTCTATTTCTGGTATGAACGTGTCAGCTCATTTTGAAGTTTTTCTCTGTTCATTTTGTGGACATCACCCAAAGAATACATTGTTCTATTTCAATAGCCATAAGCCCCCACCTGTGCTATAAAAATAAACAATTATTCTTTTGAAGTCAGCAGAATAGTATGTAGAAATTCCACAGTGGGGTATTTATCCGAGCAGAAGGGAGTATGGGTATTGCCCGCCTGAGTTTCTCCCAAATGTGTACACATTACTGAGTTGTTAAAGGTGTGTCCAACAAATATTTATGGGTCAATTAGGGCTGGTCAGGCATGCCTACAACGATGGGAAACACAAGATGGGTAAAAGAGCTAAACCTTCTGAGGGTCAAATTATAAAGAAGGTGTTTTTCTTCGGCAATACCTGCTTGTACATTATAGTAAAAGGGACCGCTTAAATCCTAAGAAAACAGCTGCACTGTAGAGAAAAACGAAATCTCTCCCTCAAAAGGTCAGGAAGATATCCATAATACAGAATGATGGTGTGTCAACGAAGAGTACCTTGGCCACACCACAGGTCAAACATACTAATAAAAACACAGCAAATGTACGGGTTTGGTTAACAAGGGCAGAGAGCTTATGATTATAGACATGACCCCTACATTTGAAGTGTTTTTCACAGTATTTTCGATGTGTATGTGGCCAGTCAGTAAATACGTTGTTAGGCACATAATAAGAACAACAAAATACGATTCTGTTTGGTTTATTGAGTTAAATATTTTCCCTTTTTCTTTGGTTTGGCACTAATTTAACAAATGTTTCCATGACACAATGGTTATATCGAAAGAATTAGGTAAAGAGGTCTAATTAGTCACTCAGTACTTTTAGATAGTCGGAACACCAGTGCTCTCTACTACAGATATATCCCTGACTCTTTTAGAAAGCATTTTAATTTGTCTCCCAAATGTAGATGTCTTCCTGTTATGAAAGACATCTCTTATACTATAGCTGGTGAAAGGAGGTACAGTTTATATGTATTGTGCTGTAGTGTATTGTTTTTTTTGTATAGCTCACCAAAACCTCAGGTATCTGGGTGCATTCTTCCAGTTACATTTTTACAAGATATAGTTACAAGTTACATGTTACTTATATCAGACATCGAGAAGGTATTTACATCATTGGCATTAACAAAAGCAGGAAATAATACAGGACATTATGTACAAGCAGGAGGGAGACGACAGGCAGAGCTCTTATGGGTTAGTTGGTTTCACAGGTGGCAAGCCATTTATTTGCGCTTGTCCTAAATTGGGAGACACCAGGTACAGTTCTTATGGCTGTAGGTATAGTTATCCATTTAATTGTTAAGTTGGTAGAGAATAACAACTATATGACCTAGAATGCTATCTAGACATTTGGTGGGTTCCCGGATTGTTAGGGAGAATTCTCCAGAATGGCTAATTTCCCTTCCCTCAGGAGCTTTGCTGGATTGCTAGGATTCTTTTTTTCACCTGGTAAGATTGTGAGCCTTTTTTCCCACTCTTACATGTGTTTTGCTATGTGTTTAACATTTTTGTGTTCATAGGCTATGGAGCCTCACCTACTCCATAGGCATCATCTTTTATCTGTGTGTCACCCAGCTCCTTTAGTGCAGTGACACAGGGTTGTCTTTTACAGACTTCCCACTTTAAACTCCATTTTCTGGGACTGACTACTGTCTCCCAGAATATGTAAAGTTGCCATTTACTTTATTATTCTTTTTATATTCACAGACCCAGTAAAAACTATTTTACATAGAGTACTGGAAAGGGTTAATAGTTATCCCCTTTTGTCTGTCTCTCATGGAACATTATTTAATTCCCCTTTCTTTAGGATCTGACTGGTGGCAGTGGTATCTACCATATTGTCCTACTGCAGTCTATGAAAATAGCATTGGTACTGTTTTAGGCTAAGTTAGTAGCCTCAAACTTTAATCCGCTGGACACCATTTACTTTTATTTGGTTCTGGTTGGGTTTATTCGCTGTTTCTTTTTGTAAAGATCTTTCTTGTGTTTTACTCTGCACGCCAAACCGGGTTTGGTTCCTTTGTTCGCAGTCCTTTGGCGAGCTTCTGCACAGAAGCCTGAGAGTCTGGGTAGACAGGATGTGAGGGAGGGGTTTTAGGACCCCTGCACAGGGTTCCCTTGGAAACCCAAGTCACACTCTTGTTTGATTGGCTAGGTTACTGTCCTGCCAGGACAGTCACCCTGCTGTGTGATTGACAGCCAGGCTGTGTGAATGGGGGAAAACTGCTTAAAAAGCAGGACTCTGGGACTTAGAAGGCAGAGTCACCACTGGATCGAGAGAACCGAAGAGAAGCTGAAAGAAGAGGACCACTACCACAGCTGAACCTCTCGGGGAAGCCCTGCTGCGGGTCCGAATCTCCAAACTTCGATGACAGAAGATCTGCAAGGAATCTTCTTCCCTTGAGCTGGTGGGACCAACCAGTTCGCCAAAAATACCAAGCAAGGCCTCCCTCCCCTGGTCAAATTTGCTGTGCACAGCTACAATGAACCGGATAGCCAGGAGGACCGACCCTGTTTGGGTTTTAAGGAGCGCACCTTTTATTTGTTGCTTTGCTCTGCTGCTGGTTTCTTCCCTGGGCAGTGCAGGACCCTCCAGTCTTCCTTCTTCGTGTCAGTCCGACAGTCGCTTTAGCAACCGTGAGCCTAGAGGATCTGCCAGGAACTTCTGCCTCAGCTACAGCGTCCTTCTTCTTAAGGTACTGTTCAAACCCGGTTGTTCGTTCCATCCGACCGCAGTGAAAGTGTTTTAAATCTTTTGCCAATCCGAGGGCTTGTCCTTCTCTATTCTTTTAAGTAACTTTTCTTCCGACTAACTTCATTTCGAACTCTTGGCAAAGACTTAACTGCGAACTACTTTGAACTGTGTGATTCTCTGCAAAGACTCTGAAATATTAACATTAGGCCAAGGCCTATTGATTTGAATCCTCATTGTAGCAAGCCTTTTCTAGATTGCCCTGCCTACTTGTTGGTGCTGCTTAATTTTGTATAACCTTGTCATTCCCTCCCTTTTTAATTGCTGGAGTGCCATTTTGCTCACACTTAATTTTGAGCCTAACTTGTCCAGAATTGATTCAGTGTTGTGTAATATTTTAAGAGTGTGATTTTTCTGCTGCTTTATTTAGTGAACTGTTTTACAAATTAATGTGTAAATAAATGTATATTCTTTTACTCAGAAACCTTGAGTCAGTGTTTGTTTGAACCATAGTAATTACTGCCCTTTGTGTAACTTCTGATACTGCTCACTTTACTCTTGAGATAAGTCTGGCTGTTCAGCCATCGCTACCACTTTACTGTGTAGTACAGGCTTGTACCAAAGGTGAATTTGCACTTGCACTTGTAGTCTTAGTTGTTTGTGGTGTTCCCAAAGGGTACTGCATATGATTCTGCCTAACAAGGATTCAGTATCTTTTGCTTGTTTCATGGCTATTATGTCTATTTACAGAATAGAAATGCTAAGTGACAATAACGCATTTCCACAAACATCTTGTGCATTTCTAGTCGCAGGCCACCTGGTCTTGAAACCGTATATTGGCCTTACTCCAAGTTTGACGGAGCAGTCAAAAGGTGCTGGTAACTCCATTATTGCCACTTTCTTTCATGGTAATGGAATTACTGCTGTTTTTACCATTCCCCAAATCAAATTAGCGTTGAAGTGGAGGATTTACCATTAGCATTATGCTGGAGGTAAATTCTCCAATTTAACAAGAATAATTGGTGGATTTACTGTGGTGGAATGAATGCTCATGGTATTTCTGCCTAAACTCATAAATGCGGACTAAGACTGCCATACCACCACTTGTGATTCCATGGGAAACCCACGGGACCAAGTGGCGTTAACTGTAACCTATGTTTTAATTTGGCAGCCAAATTCGGAGTGAGGCCCATATGTTCTTTCAGGTCAGGCGTAATCTCTATTGAGACCAAAGACTTTCCACCTCTACATGATGAGCACCCAGATGCTGCATATTGTTGCAGTGAAACTGAAATGATCCCTTTCTGAAAATAATATATTTTAAAATTGCTTTTAAAGCAAACCCAGATACATAGCAAATACCAAAAACCTGTTAAACAAAAAAGCAAACCTGGAATGGAATCCCTTTATTTATTTATTTATTTATTTATTTATTGTGCATTTGTAAGGCGCTTATACAACAAGAATTTATGTTTCAAAGCACCCACAGGGCAAAGGGGATGAAGATGCAAACAAAAGATAAGTAGAATATGAGCAAGAAAGAGGCGGTCCTACTAAGACTTGTGAGCATTCGGAATGTGCAAGTGCAGTGAGAGAGAAGGTGGTAAGGTCTAGGAGTTCCAAAGAGGGAAGTGCCATACGGTCTGTTGCATGCAACAGTAAAGTGCCTGGCAAGGATCACTATGTAAATAGTGATCACCTGCCAATACAATAAGTAAAGGCTTGTAGGACAACAAAGGCCGGTGGGTGCTCAAGGCAAGTGCTAGGAGAGGTCGGAAGGCAGAAGAACAGGACCCAGGAGGACACATAAGGGCCCAGGTCACCAATCTCAATGACTTTGGGGTTTAGCACGGGAGGGTGGGTGTGAAGGACGTGGTGAAGAGGAAATTCTGGAGGAGCTTGCAGAATTTTAGGAGATCTGGCTCAAGACGTAGAGGAAGGGCGAGGCTGTTCTAGAGGAGGGAACCAGCCAAAAAGAGAGATCGGCCACCAGCTCCCTGCTTAGAGAAGCGCTTGACACATAGAGAGTTGGAGCCGGGGAGAGTAAAGATCTGGGGGAGAATATTTGGTGAGAGTAAGTTGTAGATAGCCTGGTCCCTGGCCCCAGACAGCCTTACGGGTGATGCAGAGGGATTTGAAGTTCATCCTTGCAGCAACCGGGAGCCAGTGGAGTGATTTTAGGGCTGAAGGTATATGGTCCCTGGGCTTGAGGCAAAGGGTAAGTCTTGCATCAATAGTCCTGCCTAGTGAGTACCAGAGCTCTAGAGACAATGAGCTTCTGGTGAAAAGTGAGGAAAGGAAGGATACGTCGGAGGAGGTGGAGTTGAAAATGGGCCTTCTTGGTAAGGCTCAGGATGCGAGGGAGGGACGAGAGAGAGGAGTCGAAGAGTACTCCAAGGTTTCTGGACTCAGATGAAGTTGAAGGGGAGATCCCATAGAGGATGGCCAGAGGGAAGGGAGGAAAGCGGGTGCAGGAGTCCCAGTAGGAAGGATCTCAGTCTTGCCAAACTTGTGGCAGAGATCATTAGAGGCAAACCAGGACTGCATAACAGATAGGCAGTCAGGAATGGGAGAGGAAGTAAGGAGAGGATCAGAGGGTAGTTTGAAGAAGATTTGGGTGTCATCTGTATAACATTGGAAGTGAGGGGAGAAAGTAGAAGTAAGGCGAGCAAGATGGGATTTAAAGAGCCAGGATGAGCGGTTGGCGCCTTGGAGAACGACACAGGTGGAGATAGAGGTGGGAGAGGAGAAAGAGCACAGAATACCCTGGGAGAGATGGTCAGTGAGGAAGGAGGTCAGCCAATCCATTTGCCGCCCCGAAATACCAAGGGTATCATGGAGCCGTTTTATGAGGATGGGCTGGTTGACCGTATCAACTGCAGAGGAGAGCTCAAGTAGAATGAGAAAAGCGGGAGAGTTAGAGTCAAGAGATGCAAGCAGTTCTTCACAGGAGTTCAGAAGAGCAGTTTCCATGCCTCTGGATGCTCGGAATCCAGATTGATTGTCGTGTAGGCAACCAACAAGCTCAGTATGCTGGGTCAGTTGGGGGAAGACCAGCTTCTCAAGGAGTTACCCAAGGAAGGGAGTGATAGAGATGGGGTGGTAGTTAGCCAGAATGAGGGGTCGACGGAAGGCTTTTTCAGGAAGGACACACAAGAGAGTGCTTGAAGGAAGAGGGGAAAGACCTGGGATCAAGAGAGTGATTGAAGAAATCAGTAAGTTCGGGGGCCAGGGAGCCGATGTTGTCCTTCTGGAAGAACAGGGGGGAGACCTTCATTGAGTGGATAACCCTAGTGACCTGGTATGATTTGATAGGAGAGAACGAGGAGAGAAATGTTGAGGGAGGATGGGAGGCCAGGGGTGGCAGGGGGAAGAGAGGAGGGGAGGAAGAAAGAGTGCTCGAGATGTCCTGAGTTTGTTCAATGAAGTTAGTGGCCAAAGCAGTGCAGAGGGCCTGAGAGGGAAGAGGCGAGGTGGAGACTGCAGAAGGATTGGCTAGTTCCTAGTAGATTATAAAATAGTTCAGCCATGTTGTTGGATGCTCAAGAGACGTGAGCCTGGATATGGGCCCTCTACTTGGAAAGACGATATTTGTCTTTGGCGAAGGCGACAGCCCAGTTTATCAGAGGATGAGCTTGAGGTCTACCACTTCTGTTCCGCAGCTCTGCATTTCAGGGGTGCCAGATCAGAGTTGTACCAAGGGTTATGCTCGGTGGCATGTTTAAGGTGGATCCTCATGACTGAGGCAAGAATGTCAAGGGTGTTAGTAATCGCGAGATGGAGGTTACTGACAGGAAAGTCTGAGGTAGAGTCTGCAGTGGGAGTAGAGGGGGATGAAGGTGGATGCGAAGGTAGCAATTGACACTCATTTCATTGGGCGGAAGTCCGTGAACGAGGTTGGCAGAGCTGGAGGAGGTGCAGTCAGAGGGCAGAGAGGACCCAGGTGAGAGGATAGGAGGGAGTGGTATGACCAGGAGAGCTGGGTGGTGAGTGGAGAGGATAGCAAAAGATCAGTGTGGGTAAAGGCATCAGGAGTATGTCCACCTGAGTTGGTAGGACCAGAGGGGAGAATAGAGAGGGAGAGCGAGGTGCAGAGGCTGCAGAGGGGACACCATGACTGAGGAGTCAAGGTGGATGTTGAAGTCACCCAGTAGAAGTAGTTTTGAGGAAGTTGTCAGGAGAGAGGAGGAGAAATCAGCCCATTCTGAGAGGAACAGTGATAGAGCTAGATGGCCTTTAGATAGTGGCAATGGTCAGGGAGGAGGTAGAAGAGATGACCAGCTTGCGGACCAGGCTCTCAAAGGAGGAGTATGGCTGGCTGGGTATAAGGGAAGTAGGGACCCACTCAGGGAAGACCAGGGCAACCCCTCCGTCAGCAGGGTTAGAGCAAGGCTTAGAGATGATCTTGTAGCCATCAGGGAGAAGGTCGTCTAAAGCAGTGACTGAGCTGGCACTGAGCCACGTCTCAGTAAGAGTGAGGATATCAAGGTTAAGGTCTTTGAGGAGGAGGCAGATGTCAGCAGAGTGTTTGATAGCACAGCAAGCATTAAGCGTGGCTAGATGAAGGAGGTCGCTGCCTTTAAAGGTTTTCCAATGAGGAGTACAGGGACGTGGTACACAAGTCAGTGGTGGAGAGACATAGAAAGAGAAATACAGAGTAACAGGAGTAGGAAGGAAGTTCATTAGGGGCGGCAAGTGCTGGCCAAAGAGGAGGATGGGTTGAGGGCCCTGAGCCATGATAGTGCCATTGCGATAGACATTAATGATACAACTGGATGACGAGAACCTTGCCAAGAGTACTTCCCACCTAGTGCCACCATTAATGGGTGAAGATAAGAACACGATAGTGGAGATAAGATGAGGAGTTCAGAGATCTGGAGAGGGGACAGAAAAGAGGATGTCAGTGACAATCTGTCTGGAAGTTGCACTGACATAGGTATTTACAATGGATAGACCAGAATTAGTGGCCAGGAAATCGTTTTTAAACTTTTTCCTTACAGACATTGTGAGAGAGGGAGGATAGGTGATAGTAGAGCAGTTAGAATAGATAGGTGAAATAGAGAGTGCAGTGCCATAGGGGTGGCAGAGAGATAAGGATGGAGGATAGAAGAGGAGACTGAACAGCATGAGCACAAACTCACCAGGTGGCCGAACAGCCGAAAAAGCAGACAGATGCGGTAGAAACACTTGGATACAGAATTTGGGGGTGTAGAGTGGTAAAAACACACCTAGGTTCAAGGTTACCAAAAAGTACACAACTGCAATGCAAAATGGAGTGTAAAGTTGTAAAAGTACACCTAAGTTCAAGATTACCAAACATTAACAAATGCAATGCAAAATGGGGGTGTAGTGTTGTAAAACATCTAGGTACAAGGCTACCAAAAAATACACAGTAGCAATCTGCTCCACCATAGCAAAGCACCACTGTTGCAGCTCCCGCTCATGACCTCTGATCCGAATGTTGTTATATTGTCGCCGGATCCAGGCACTATTTTTCTTCTGGTGTTCTGAGACCAATCCAAGGATTGGGTCACACCTGTGTTGCAAGCAGGCTGCCCATCAAGGTCAGCCAATAGTGTAAACAAGAAACCGGTTGCGCCCCACTCACTGCGACCCCCAGCCAGCGTTCTACAATGTTTTCCCAAAGGGGCTCACCGTTTCCAAACACTGCCACCATACGGTGAGCCCCTCTCTGACGCAAACACCTATATCTCAGGGAGATGGCAATCAGCAGGATTATATGGTGATATTGCAGGGCGCTCAGGAGCTCACAGGCTCGCGGCCATCACAGCCATCTTGTTACCATCTTGTTCCACGCTTGTCCAACATTACTGAGTTTCAGGAAGGATCAAGAAATGTCTGTCAGCCAGTGGCTCAGTGGGCCAAATTCAAAGACATCACAGAAAGCAAAACCACATCAGAAAGTGATGTCACATGACTGCTGACACTAATGACATGACAGAAAATTATTTTACATGGCCTTTTGCAGCCACTTCATAGTTCATAGGAAGTGGTATTCCATGAAATTTGACCTAATTGATATGGCAGGAAACCACATATGTGCAGATGATGTCATCATATCAGCATATTTGAATTGCAGCTTCAAATATCTCAATAATGTGATCAAAGGCTTACGTTACACTTCATTTTGAATGTGTCACTTTTTTTTTGTTTCTTTTTTTAATTGGGTGAATTAGCTGCATCGGCCAAAAAAGTCAGTGCTTGTTTGGCCACAATCTATCCTCAATATTGATCTCACACAGCCATTTGAGACAATGGTGATCATTTCAACAATAGGTGTCTGCTTGCTACTGTAGGGGAGGACTGGTCCAAGAAGACCCCCCTTCGCCTACGCTTTCTCCCCAGGTGAGGACTATGGCTCCTTTGGGCGTCCCCTCATGCCACCCAGGCCCAGGTGGTGGAGGGTTCACCCACTGGAGACATTGCCCGCACGTATTAATTGCCCACACGTATTAAAATTTAGCTAGGCCTAGAAACCATTTTGTCTGGTAAAGACGGTGTGAGCTCAGCGCACTGTAGCGCGGCCCCCACCCTTGGAGGGTTTCAGTCATCCTTGTTGCCGCAGCACCCTGGCAGATCCGCTGCGAGCACGTTCCCACGAACAAGACGGACATGAGCTAGTGTAATACACTAACATTGTAACAGTTCACCTCCCGCAGTGTATCATCGCTCCCAGCATGACCCGGCCAGCAGGCCTAGGCAAATGAAAAGAACAGTAAAATGGTCGTTATATGCCAGACAATCTTTGTATATTAATGTTGAGACTACTTGCAAAGGATGCTTTTCTCTCATAAAATCCCTTATATTACAAGAGCCTGTAAGATGTATAATTACAAGAGATCATGCCCCCATGATATAAGCGATGGTGAGCATATACCATTGCAGTTGGGTACTAATAATAACGGCACGCACCAGGAATCTGTTACGTGTATGACTGGAAAACTTACACTCCATGGGCTCGTGCCATAACTGAACTAATGCTGCTAGAGGACACAAGAAAACGAATGTAACCATACGAAGGGCCCATGTGAAGAATGCGTGAGAAGGCGCATGTCATGTATGCATGTCTAGGCCCCACATGCGCCACCACCGTCATGAACAAGTGGCGGTTTACTTTCTATGTCCTCCACCAACCCTAACTCTACCTCACTTACTGCAAATATATATGCATATAACTAAATACTGCACTTGTTAAAACATAATGTATGAATAAGGTACTCAGACTGGGTATAATCAAGACACATCCAGCAAAGTTTAAATGCATGTTTTGTAATGTTTTGAATAAGTATTATAAAGTGTTCAAATGTTTGTGATGTCTTTACCTAAATCGGCAACACACGAGGGAGATACCTTTGTGAAATACGTGCAAGGCCATTCCCCCTCCCACCCTGCGAAGGCTGCCAAGGCATGAGAGCAGAGACCGCGCCGCGCTGCGTTACCTCCCCCAACTAGACTGGAGCCGCTTGAAAGACTTGTAACCCCCTCTGTAGCACCCAAGGCCACCACCCGCCACCTGCATTATTTACAGCACAGCAGTAAACCTCTGCCTGAACACACGTGCCCCCTCGTAAACCTCACAACCCACCGGACCATCTCAGACTTATGGCCCTGTGCAATCAGGACACCCAACACTTTGACAACACACAGCGGAACATCCATAACAACTTCTAACAAGGCAGAAAGACATGTACCGCCCGTCCCAGGCCCCGAAGCTTAGCCCCTCGACCTATGGCCCCGGTCAACAGGACACTGGTAACCATGTCCTGACGTATTACCTCCAGACCCCTCACAAGGTACATTCCTCCTGTGTTGCATTAACCTGTTGTATAACCTATTGAAAGATTTACTAAAGAAGATAATACCCATATGCCTGAATGACTGCGGTGTGCATGGCCTAGGGCTAATAAGTCAGGAGAAGACATTCATCTCTGCCACAGGCCGCGATGGCCCCACAACACCGCCTGGATGAACTCTGCCACCCTGCCAGGCCCAGCCCAACCCACGAGGCTGCCCAGTGACGTCTGCCAGCCAGAGCCAACCACATCACAGCAGCACCTATAGTTAGTCGTCGCCACCCAATCCCCATGAACTTGTGCCCCCTATAGTGTGTAGGTTCTCATGACGTTTTTTGTAAATATATACGCCTGTCTTTGCTATTGTCAGACAGAGCGCTCTCGGAGTTTGCAGAGTCCTTTGCATGCTCTATTCTGATTGATAAACTCCCATTTACGCTCACCCGCACTCTGTCTTGGCCTTATTCCCATTTTGGGAGAGTCCTTCATTGTCTCACTTTGTGGGGAGGATCGTGCTGTGTGGGGACGCTTGCCTTCACTACTGAACAGGGGTGGGAGTACCCAGCCCCTAATGTGCTGGCCAACGGTGCACTGCGAATTGGAGGGAGGTTGAAGGACTGTGATTGCCTGGGGAGCAGGGTTAGAACATGAACTGAGCCTCATCAACTGCCCAACCCCTCAATCACCCAGGCCCTAGGATTTGATCTGCTGCCCTCTACTACATTGCAATCCATTCCTTAATTCGTACATTTTACACCAGCAGCACTTATTGAACATGAATTGTATTACGATATCCCCCTTTACCCCTGTTGTTATTTTCTTTAGTATTGTAATTATTTTAATAACCAAAGTACCAAACAATTTTAAAAAAGACCCATTCCAAAATGTGCTGGAGCAAGTGGGAATCAAGCCCAGCGCACTGTCAGAGGAGGCACACGCTTTGAACGCTATACAACTAGTGCTGTGATGATAAAGCCTGGGGAAGTGTAAATGAGCTTCTCCTCCATCACCATGTACTCAGTCACAATCAGATACGGCACTCAGCTACTAAGTGAACATTACTTTCCAGTGCTCTATGCTGTAAACAGCCACCATTGCTCATTATGCTTAATTACAGCATGACTGAGCGGATGGCACACACTTTGTCTCTCGCTCCCTCGCTGCCCCCTCAGCCACACACTTGAATTCTCTTGCTGCTCTACTTCCAGCTGCTCCTACATCAAAGTGCTGCATTTATATGTTTTTAAGCCCTGCCCCTTCTATTGATTGATAATGGCCCTTCAACTGGATCCTACATTATTAAGTGGGCCGTTGCGTGAAAGGCACCATAGAATTTGCCCTTCCTCTAAGGCAATTTTACATGGTGTCCCTTGAACCCATTATTTAACATTGCTGCCATGCCGTCCCAAATCCTGCTCACCACTTACCCCAAACATATATTTCAAACTGACAATTAAGTCCTGGCGTTCATTTGGCTTTGACACCAAGCCAGTACCTTTGGGACATGGGGGTAGGCAAGACCCCTTCATGTATGTAAAATGCAACATTCAAAATTTAACATCTATTCACCACAACACTATTTTAAATAATGTTTTTGCTGTTTATTTACTAGTTATTTAATACAATGAACAATGCAACACTGAAAGTTGAAAGCTACAGAGTCATTGATGAAGGAGAGCTGATCTCTCAGAGACACAGCTTCTTTTTCAGCAAAGGTCACAATTAGAGGTACAACATCCTTTCATTGTGGGATGTTTTTTCACAGGGTTTTTTACAGTGATTTTTTGCCAAAAAAACTAATCACATTTTATTGGGGGGGTTTGGAAAAATATATATATTGGGTGTGGGTGTTGGGGGATATATAAAAAAATAAATGGGATGGGGCGTTGGGGTGTTACCCCCCAAATAAATTCAATGAGTTTTTTTCCTTAAAAAATCTGCAGTAAAAAATCCCACGAAAAAACATCCCGCGATGAAATTACATGGAACCCAATTAGAATGGTCAGTCGCAAAGGCAGGTTTCCAGTCAATGCAAAGCAGAAGATGCTTCTGATCAGGGTCATAACACTGCAGCTGTCACATACTGAAATCATCAAAAACATACTTTATCATTAGGAATGGGCTTTCTTGCAACTGCTCTAATCGTGGACCTACAACCTTCATCTCCAGCATGTCAATAAAGAGGGATCATGGGATTTGTAAGGCAAAAAAATCCATAGAGGTGCCTGTTGTAGACCTGAATTTTTATGGCTGAGATATATGCTTACTGTTTTGGGGTAAATCTAGCTCCAATGCAAATGAACTGCCCCTGGCCATGTTGCGCCTAAGCATGCAGAAATATGTTATATATGTTAAATTTAAAGCCCACTGTGGACTGGTGGAAAAAAGGACAGCAGTTCATTGCAACGGAAAAACCTTGAAAACGCTGCTTCATTTGCTAAAAAACAGGGACCATGGAAATGTGTTCATTCTGCAGCTTGAAACAAGGAACATTGTACATATATAACTACACTTGAGAAGAGAATTCAAAGGCACACTGTTGGCTGGCAGACAAAAAGGCAGTATTTCACTCGCAACTTCCAAACAACAATATTCTGTTTTCATAGAAAGAGAACTACAAACATTCAATATGGCCCTGTTCGGTCTATCTGCCTTAATTGTCTAGCCATCACGACCGCTGAAAGTTCTTTCCATTACATTTGACTGATACCTAAAGGGCAGTTTTGCTAACAGAGAGAGCTGCCAGAGAAATTAAGAACATTACATCTGGTATTGAAAGGAACTGTTTACCAGTGAATCTGCCATGAGATCCTGTGCATTTTAAACACAAGTAGGAATCTAAAGATGGACTTTGATGCCATCACATCTAAAGAAAATGCAACAGATTGAAAGGCACCATATAATGGAAACAAACAGGCATTTCAAATCACCAGTTTCTGTTCAGAAGAATTGGCTTCTGTCTGTTCAGAACACTCAAACAGGGACCTTCCCCTATTATTTGGATGTTTCTTTGAAGCCACGGCAGTGCTTGGGAAGAAATCTATGGTGGGTTGATGCCCACAATTGTGTAAATAAATCAGCCCTTGGGCTTTATGGGCTGAACTCTGAATAATCCTTGAAAATAAAATCTAAATTCATGTTCTCTACTCGGAGGTAATGATAGCATACCTGTCCCAAGATATTTCACATGAGCATGGAGGTGGAGCTTGCCTCTCTGCTCTCCAAGATGTGGACGCATATGGGCATTAGCCCTGGGATAAAAAATGTTAAAGGATTAATTTCAGACAGAATAAAGAAATAAGCAGTTGGACCAGACCGCATGTTAGGTTTGAAGAAAAGAAATGTAATGTGCAATTGAAGTACAAATATGCATATGCCTAGAAATTGCAATAGGTTTACGTGGAGGATCGGACTGTTTTTTACTCAGGAACCATAAGTCATATGAAAATGGTTTTCTAGCTCCCCAGAAAAGGTCACAAACTAGAGATTGTGGGAGATAGTAGATTGGTGAATTATTTAACTGTATGTTAAATTGTGACACAGACCTTTATCATTTTTGAGTAATTCAGGGAAAACTGTCATTCAAACCTGCAACCTTGTGCTAACACAGGACTCATTTCATGAATTCCTGCATAAGATTAATTAAAAAAAAAATATATATATATATATATATATATATATATATATATATATATATATATATATATATATATATATATATATACATATATATATATATATATATATATACATATATATATTGTTTGGTTTATTTAGAAATGAGAGACATTTGCCCATGTTGTACTTTTTAAGTGCAAAGCTGAAATGTGTGGAAATGTAAATTCAAGTGGGTGGACTGATCCCTACCAACATTTGAGTTTGGTAAATGACAGGACCAATCCAAGAAAAAGGGTTATGCCTGGGTTAAGGGGATGGAAAATAGATGTCCAGCCTCAATCAATAACCAACAAGCTGGCACCTTATAATTTAGATAATTTGGGGAGCGGTAAAAGATGTATAAGGTGATGCACAATGGGAAAAGGGACGAGCTGTCTGATGTGATCCGAGTGGGACTATTGAAAAATTGTTGGAGAACCAAAATTGCCAGGGATACACAGAAGCTGGCACCCATACAATGAGAGGCCAATCAAAGGGGATTGATGCTGTAGGTGTCCATGACTGAGCCTGGAGTGGCCATGTAATGAGATACCTGTCCTTTTCCATGAGATGATCCAGGAAGTGGTGTCTTTTTCCTGAGCACGGAACCCAGAGGCTCAATGTAAGTGCACCTGTACAACTAAACCAAGTATTGTGTGGTTCTGTTTGAATCAATCCTTTCACCTTATTTGGTTGGTGGAGTTTGGACATAGATCCCTAGCATTTTCTGACTATATAATAATTTAATTAATTCCCATACAACCAACTACCACATGCTGATTTTGTTGAAATTCTAAATCAACAACATTGCTTCCAGTGTGGATACAAATATAGTCTGTTAAAGTAATTGGGCAATCCTGATTTTGTTTGCCAACACCAAAAGTCCCTAAAGGGAGGGGTGCATACAAACAAAATTCCCAACTACTCCTTTATCACCAGACACTGCCTCAAAGCAGAGGGATTTCAAATATGTTTTTATTTAAACAAATGTATATGGTTTATAAAACCTTTACAAAAAATAAAACAATTTACATTAAAAATAGTACATTATTACATTATACCTTACACATTCATCTAACTCAGTTTACCATTTCCTACTCTTTAAAGCAAAGGATACAGAGCAAAAACAATCAAGACAGAAAAACATCCAAAATGAAGATAAAATGTGCATGGAAAACAGGATCGTCCCAAACCAAAGGGTCCCAGCTACGTTAGTTGTAATACATTGTGAAAATCTCATGTAATTCCTTCCAGCTTACATACCTTCTTTAGAAATGACAATACTGTTAACTTTATTGATATAGAGTCCCCATGTAGCATATGCCAAAACAAGTACCTCAGTACCCACTCCAGATTGCTAACAAAAGATCTAAAATAGTGTAACCTTGAACATTGGAGAACTGTACACATGAGTAAAAAGTGAAATAGCGATTCTACATAAGAATTGTTCTGGAAAAGCTTACAGCAACCATTCTTTTCACTACTTTGCCACAAATTGATAGTATTTCATTAGTTTTTACTACATTGAAACAAAAGCGCATGATGTTATTTCTCACCCCCATTATCGATGTAGGTATTGTTCCGTAGCGACACACACTTTTTGAGGCAACATAGCTTGGGAGTACAGTTGAACGTTCAAGGCTTCCATCTTATTAATTGACCACTCATGTCTTATAATCATATTTTTTATCTTCCGGGATTAGACATGAGAATTTTCATAGACGATCCCAGATTGTAAGAGAGCAAATCTCCATCTGAGCGTAGATCTTTCATAAAAACTTCTGCTACATCTCCGCCGAAGAAACTATAAAAATTCAGGCTTATTTCACACTTCCACAGTAAAGACAATTGTTTCCATTTAATTATACTGGACATTGATTACAGGCCCATTTTGTATCTTATGATTTGTATTGGCATACATTTCGGCAAATGGAATAGAACCAATCTCCAGATTAGGCCTTCCACTTTCTTCAATTCTGGATATACCCAATTAGGAAAGAACTCTAGACCATAAAATAGTCTATGCAACACCTTCATTCTGTAGAATTCCTGACAGGGAATCATTGAGAACTTTATGAATTTCCGGTCTATCTGCCTTAATTGTCTAGCCATCACGACCGCTTTAATAGTTGCAATAAAATATCTTAGTATGTTAGTATGGTTTGCCAGGATGGGATAACCAAGTTACTGCATAGTGCTTTTAACACCAAGTACCTTATTTTCCCATTTACAGCTAAACTTTATTTTAGGTTGGCCACCTGTTGATAGTTTTAATAAGACCATTTTGGCTGGGTTCCTTTTTAAATCATGCGCTACCATATATTGCCCAAATGCATTAATCATCCTCTGTAACCCAATGGGAGTACAGGCCACCAACACAAAATCATCAGCGTAGGCTGCCAAGATCATTTTTAAGGTTTCAATTCTAGGAGATACAAGGGGGACATGACCCAAAGCTCTACCCGCATTTGCCACATACAGGTTAAATAATGTAGGAGCCAATATGCAGCCTTGTCGTAGGCCATTGTGAGTTGGAAAGCTGCTCGACATCAGGCCTTCCAAGTTTAATATAACTTGCAACGAGGAACCTCTATGCAAATGAATTCCATACTCTTCTAGTTTCCTCCACAGAATGGCTCTATTCACTGCGTCAAACACCATGGACAAGTCCATCAACGCCACGACTGCTGGAGGGGAATTCGATTGCTAGGAGCATCTCTGTAGGCAGCTAAGCAGGAGACCCCCACAATCCGTGCCCATTTTCCTTCTGAAGCCCATTTGACAATAGTCTAATATATCATTGGTTGAACACTAAACCTCTGTATGGTCTAATAAGATGGATGGAAAGATTTTAGAATCAACATCCATCAACATCCATTAGGGCAATGGGTCTATACTTTAAGACAGCCTTTCTTAAAAATTGGTATGACATGAGATATTTGCCATAACACAGGAATACATTTAAGATTTACAATCTCAGAAATTTGAATGTGTAAGACCTTGGCACAAAGATCTGAGTTTTATTGCAATATTACATTTGTTAGATTATTGGCACCTCCCACTTTAGATGACTTTGATTTACCTATAGTCCTAACAATATTATTAATTGTTATTTCAATATTCCAATAATGACCAACAACGGTAGACATCTCGCCCATCTCACCCAAAGCCCGGGATTCTTGTAAATATTCTGGAAATTAAGCAACCATTCCTTCTCTGCAATAGGATTGGTTACCAGCTGGTGTTGTTTCACCTCAGTCGTTGATTAATTCCCAGAAGTGAAGTGAATTATTACATTTTAAAGATGCAATTATTCTTTCTCCGTTCTTTTGATAGAGTGCAGAACAGTAAAAATAAAGCCAATTCTTATAGGATTGTTTTATGTTACACGCCTGATCTTTACTTGATGCACAAATGCCCCTATTTTGTATAAATCTTTCTGATTGCTTTCTGTAAAACCGATTTTCGTTCCCTCACAGCTGGATCAAATACATGACAATCTTTGTCTAATTTTGCCATTTTCTTCTCTTTAGAGGGTACTTGTCTTGCTATGTTTCTCCAAGTGTTCAGGAAAATGGAACAACAAATAATTATGGGGCTTCCCTTCCATGGTTGTAGAAATGAAATCGACCAACATAGTGTTGTTACATTTGTTGGTCTTATCTCCAGACCACTTAAGTATATTGCCCCTCACATTCGCCTCTACATCCTTCCATACCGAGACAGGGACTGCCACCAGTGGAACCCACTTCAGTTCCAAGCATAATTGTGCATGATCACTACAGTGCGTGTCACTAATCTTAAAATCCCTAATTTCATACCAAGTGGGGGTATCATTTTCAATTAACTCCAGACCCCACCATTCTGCAAAGTTCTGCCATTGTGCCCCCTGAATTGTTTTCCTTTTATTTTGAGTCATAGTATTTGGATTCAGCATTAGGTACTCTTGTGTACTGGTATATGCCCCCGTACAGTTCGCATGGAGGTCTCCTGCTTATATTATCTCACCACCTGGATAATTTGATACCCACTCATCAATCCCTGTATTTAGAGCTTCTAGAGCAATCTCCACATTTTTCCCTGGATTCCAAGACACATTGATTAAGAGGAGTTCCAAAATCCCAGGTACATTAAGAGTTTTTAGGGCAATTACCAGAAATACATCTTAAATCTTCCATTCTCCTGTTTTAATTACATTTCTCCCCTGTCTAATAGCAATGACCAAGCCAACATTAGGATGACCCCTTGACCCTTGGTGAGTCAAGAGGCTGGTTAACTCATAGCCATCAAAAATAAGACCTCCTTTTACCCATGTCTCCTGTAAGAAGATTAGGTCAAATGCTTTAAAATCCTTACGTAATGTGTCATTCGACAATAGTTGTGTATGGCCTCTCACATTTCTAGACACAAAAGTGAAGCACATATGTTCCCCCAAGTGGCTGGCTCATGGTTTTAAGCTGCACAATATAGTTGCTCAAAGATAACGCTAACCAGCGCCAGTTTGGATCCTCTATTGTTTGCCTTTCCTGTTCTTGGCTCTCCCATCTTTCCATCACCTCATTTGCTCCTCTTCTAGAGACATAATTGGGCCAGTTTCTAACCTCCTTGAACGGACTGCTCTCTTCCTTATATGTGGTTACATCATATCCATATTAAGTTACTTGACTCATTAAGAAGTATAGACCACACCAGTGGGGAAGGGATTATCAGTCTCACGTAATCATACCTGCCCAGATAAAGTCTACACGTTTAATATCTGTAGATGAAATCAGCCTGAGGGCCAGTAACTCCTCAAAAAGAGAAAAATACATGACGTTTGTCAAACATATAATTCAGGTTCACGCTAGGAACTCCTGGAAAAACAGGATCACTTAACTGGAGAGGGTTCTCCTGCTGAACCTTTGCGCCTTCCTGCCAATGTTTGCCCTCAGTGATCCTAGTTGAGGTCTTCTGTGGAAAAAGCAACTCCCTCCCTAACTTGTACACTAATGGGTTGAATTGTTGTTCTGCAGGTAGAAAGGTTGAATGTCTCTATATAGGTAGGTCCACTAATTCCTCCCCTGTTATTTTTCCGGGTACCGTTGCCTTACTTCCTTGCATCAAGATATTGTTAACCAGAATTCTTACCTCTGATTCTGACAAAGCGTGTGCTTTGCCCCCACGTCTGATACTTCTTCTCCTGCCATCTGTATTGAGGCATTATATACATCAAGCCGTGTCACATTATGTGTCTTCTTTCACAACTCCCTTGTCTGGATATCAGGATTGCAGGGTTCTCCCCTTTGTCCGGTCTGCTCAGTTGCCTTTTGAGCCTCCACCCAAACCTTTTCCCCCTTACTTAGCTGCCTCTCACTACCACCCTCCTTATGGCCTGGTTTCTGTGGATTCCATGGGTGTTTAAAGATACCATACATTTGTTTCACCACCTCATCCTGGATTGTGTTCTTCCCAGACCCTCTCCCACCATTAAAGTTTTGTTTTCAGGGCATCCACCAATCTCATATTGCCCTCTTCATACTCAGGGCATGCCCGCGTTAGATCAATAGTATTTGATGCTTCCTGTTGACAGCCTTCTGCTCCCTTACAATCATTCTCATCCTCAACCTCCACATCAAATCCCCTTTTATTTGGAAGATGGTATCTTGTGGTTTAACATGTAAAACATACTCCTCTGCCTCTGTACGTCATATTATTAATTTCATAAGGAAATCTTATAATCTTAAATGGATTCCTAGTTTGTGTTATATTAGTTGCATCCCACTTCCTGACACCATATGTGAGGGGTCAGAAATAGCAGGCGACACCTTTGTAAGGAGTTTTCAAGATTAGCCTTTTTATTGAAACAAAAGGTTGGATGAACGCCTCACTATCCCAACTCTGACAAGGATTTCCCTGCCAAAAATAAATTAAAGGAAACACTAACAAAGGGATATCTGTCCGTCACACTTGTACATTCAATAAAGTAACAAGGAAATGCATGGCAGTTCAATTCAGCAAATATATATAGCATACAATCAAATTCACAATATGATCACTGTCTCGTCGCATAACCTGGGTAAATTCCCCTTCCCCAGCTCTGAGCACAGTTTTGCTTCACAGTTTAAAAGAAATAAGGAAATCCTGGTTTGCCATAAAGTTCCAAAACATTTCTTGAAGATTTAAACTTGATAACAAAAAGTTCTATTGTCCCAATAATGTACCAAAAAGAGGAGCAAGAACAAGTTTCACATTTTTCTTCTTCATGTAAATAATAACAATCGGCTTTGTTAGGATGATTTGCCACAAACTTTGATTTTTGAAGAAATGTTACTCCTTCACAGCAGGTTTGCACAATTGTTCTTCCAATGTCACAATTAACATGAGTTGTCTTTGTTAGAAGCACAGTTCAGCACTTTTACCAACTACTACCTGGTTTAGTCTCATACCAGGTCTTCTCCAGCAACAACTTTCCATACGGGTATACTCTCCTGCCCGTTCAATACTTCACAAAAGAACAAGGTGTGCTTCAGTGGTAACATCCAACTTTTAGAGCAACAACTTCACAAGGTTTCTTTGGCTCAAACTTTAAACCAATTTCGGGGAAACAAGGACTCATATTAGCGCTCTTTAAGAATCCTTTGCAATAATGCTCCTCTTCCTCTGGAAAACCTTCTCCAGAAGGGCAGACGGTTTCCCACCTTTCTTTCCCCTTTTCACCATCAACCAAACAGGCACCTGGTGTCAAACCCCTCCTTCCTCTTCCTCACCTGATTCTTCAAATGATGATGAAGATGAAGGGTCTTGCTGAGAAATCCTTATGTTCTTCTTTTTCTTGTTGGTTGTACTCTCCTTGTGGGGTTAGGGTCTGCCACAGCAGGAAGCCACTATGTCTGATCAGTAGGGGATAGATAACAGAGCAAGTGCCTGAAACACTGGGCTCCCTTCTGCAACAGCCGGTGAGGCTAAAAGGAACCCTAGGAGTTGGATGTAGTCCCTCTGATAAAAAGTCAAAGTCCAAGTCAAATATCCAACAGTGGAGTAACCAGCAAAGAACAATTCCAAACAGGGAGGAATTCTGCAAGCACCAAGGCAAGAGCAGAAGCAGCAATGCAGAGAGATGAAAACACTGGCAATCCAGATGGTTAGGCAAGAGAAGCACTGAACAGAGACAGCAGGAAGCAGTGAGCAAGAAAGGATACCGGAGAAGGCAAGCAGGGAGGACAAAGGAAGGAAAGCAGTGCGTTAGCACAAAGAAGCAAAAACTAAGCATATAGCCCAAAGGAGAAGGGTTGCAACGTGGCAAGCATCAGAGCTGGAATGAATAAGAACCCGGTGCTGGTGGCCATCTTGGGAATGCATAGACCGCTAACAAACTTTACAAGGAAAACATAGCTGTGCATTAACAGTATGCCCCCTGCAATACCGCCTCCCACCCAGGCTTACCAGGGTGAAGACGATGGAACTTGTACAAAAATAGCATTGCTTTGACATGAGACCATTGTTCCCATGAATCTTTCAGACGAAAGATACCCTTTCCAACTCACCAGGTATTGGGTATTGAACAGTTCCTTTGTGGTATCTGAGATATGAGAGACCTCATATTCATCAGTCTGAGGTGGAACTTGTACCTGGTATGCGCGCTTTGAGCGGGAGTGGGTATCAGGAACATACGAGTGAAGAAAAGAGGAATGAAACAATGGGTGTACCCGATGCAGGAAGTTGGGTAATCGTAATCTGAAAACTATAGGAATGATCTTGGCTAGTATTTTGTATGGACTGCTGTAGCTTGTTGATAACCTGAATGGTTGAACCCATCTTCGTAATAATGTATTCAACAGGGTTGGTACCCACATCCCAGTCGGCAATGTTTATCGGCTTGTTGTTTATTTCTTGATTTGCGGTCTTCTGATTTTCTTACGCCTTCTTGTGAGCTTGAGAAATGTCCTCCAACAGAGTGTCTATAGATGGTACCGAAGATGGAGGATAAGTAGAAATAGGCAGGGAACGTGGGTGTATACCATATGTGCAGTAAAAGGACTCATACCGACAGCCGAGTGGAGAGCATTGTTATAGGCAATCTCGGCTGTGAGGAGGAGCTCTACCCAGTTGTCTTGTTGGAGGCTGGTAAAACATCTCAGCCTTTGCTCCATGGTGGCATTAAGATGTTCTGTTTGCCCATTGGTCTGGGAAATATATCCTGAGGAGAGTGCTCTTTCTATACCCAAAAATCAGCACAAGGTGCTCTAAAAGACTGAGGTATACTGTGTTGCCCTATCTGAGAGGATACATTCAGGAAGTTCATGTAGCCTAAAGATCTCCTGAAAAAAGACTTTTGTCATGTCCGGAGCAGTAGGAAGCCCTCGAAGTGGGACAAAATGTGCCATCTTGGAAAACGAGTCAATAATGACCATGATGGCAGTCTTTCCCTGGGATACGAGTAGATCAACAACAAAGTCAGTGGAGACATGACTCCAGGGTCTGGTTGGGGTGGATCCTTGTTCTAAGTATCCCACTGATTTGCGTATTCCATATTTACACTGGGCACACACAGGGCAGGAACCAATGTATTCCTTAATGTCTTTGCACATTGAAGGCCACCAGAAATTCCTTCGGATGAGTTCCAGGGTTGCAGTATAGCTCTTATGCCCTGCCACCTTACTGTTGTGGCACCATTATATAACCTTTTGTTGGAGCGGAACTGAAGCTAGAAACAGGTGATCCTGATGAGAGTACAGATCTTCCTTCCTTATTTAAGGAATTTAGCCTTTTGAAGAATGGTTTGTTCTGGCTCAAGCTTCTTTGACTTCCTGTAGAAAGGAGGAGACAGAACAAACAGATTTCTCTGAAACAATGCTTCTGGAATCAGATGTCTGTTTCCTTCCTTATGCTGAAGCGTCAGCTTCAACGATGAAAGGATGAGATTGGTCAGGTTGAAGCAGAATGGGGCAGAACAAAACTTCTCCTTGAAAAGTTGGAACGCGACTTCAGCAGCTTTCCCCCATATGAAAGGGGCGTTTGAGTGGGCTGTGATTGGGAGCATGATGTCTAAGAAACCCTGGATGAATTTCCGGTAAAATTTTTCCAGGCCCAAAAACCTCTGGACCTCCTTGACCGACGTTGGAGAGGGCCATTTCAGTAGCGCAGAGACCCTGTGTTGGTCCATTGAAATGCCTTGACCAGATCATATGTACCCTAAATAAGGGACAGTAGTGACCTCAAAAATACACTTTTTGGACTTCAACAGAATCTGATGTTCTCTCAATCACAAACAACCTCCCTAAATTGTTGCTGGTGTTGTTGCTTTGAAACCGAAAAGACCAGTACATCGTCAAGATATACTATCACAGAACAGAACAACAGATCAGAGAACAAACAATCCATAAATCATTGGCAGACTGCTGGACTGTTGACCAGTCCAAAAGGCATGACTCTATATTCGAAAGGCAGTCTTCCATTTGTCACTGACCTGAATTCGAAGAAAGTGATATGCTCTACTAAGGTCTAATTTTGAGAAGACCTCTGCTCCTTGCACGGCTTCCATGATATCCGTTATCAAAAGCATGGGGTACCTGTCCGAGATGGTGACTTTGTTATGATATATGGTGTTTTATTTATATCGCACCCAGACACAAGTGTTTCAGAGTGCTCAGGTCCCTATAGTCTCCACATGACCTTAGTTCAGTTGATTTCTTCTTGGGAATAAAAAATAAAGAGGCTCCAGCCAGAGACTTGGAAGGTTTTATTAGTCCATTGAGCAAATTAGAATGAAGGTATTCCCTAAGGGCCTTCTTCTCTGGAATAGAAAGAGTGTACATGCATCCAAAGGGAACTAAAGCATCTGGCAACATGTCTATAGTGCAATCCTCAGGTCTGTGAGGACGTAGATCTTGTGGAATCTTATCCTGAAATATATCAGTGAATTCTTGATATTTAGGTGGAATACAATTTACTGCTGGGGTGGAAGGCTGGAAGTCTAGGTCTGCTAGAACAGGAACCTCCTGAACATCTTGGAGACAGCCCTTGAGACAATATTTTACGAATGCATCTGTAGTATTTTCTTGGTCCCGTTGATGGTAGGGTTATATAGTCTCAACCAAGGAATCCCTAGTATGATAGGGACATGGGCTGCTCTGATTATGTAGAAAGATAAAGTTTCCTTATGGTTGCCAAAGGTCATGCTGTGAGAAGGAGAAGTGGGAGTTATCAAACAGGAGCTTAAGGGCCGTCCATAAACTCCTTCAACGGCCTGGTCTTCCAATCGCTGCTGCATGGGGATTTCCTCCTCCTTCCCCCATAGTAGGTCCATGAAGTTTCATGTGGCTCCGCTGTCTATCAAGGTCCAGGTCTCAATGTTTCTTCTTCCTATTTGTAAACGGACCTTGACCACCATCAGTCGGTTGTCAGTTTGCACAGAGAAGGTAGAGGTGATAGAGAGGGACTCAAATTCAGACCCCGAGGCTTGATCCCCTCTAGTCCCGGGGTTTGTCATTTCCCGAGCACCTGGGGGGTCTTCTGGACAGTCTTGCAAAAGATGGTTATGTGATCTGCAGCACATACAGAGGCCCTTTTATCATCTCTGTTGTCTTTCTGTTGAGGTAAGAGGGCCCTTAGCTGCTCCTATCTGCATTGGTTCATCCCTGGATGATGCAGCCTCAGGTGAGGAGGAAGGAAGCATGAGACCAGGATTGGGCATTAGAGAAATTCCATAATCATCTTCTCTCCGACCTTCGTTCTGTAAGCCGATAATCGATCTGCAGGGTTAGAGAAATCAGATCAGATCAAGTACTAGATCTGCTGATACAAGCTAGTAAATCCGTGGTGTCTTCTCGTAACCCTCTCCGAAATTTAGTATATTGCACCGTTTCCGGCCATCCGGCTCCGGCAGTAGTTCACTTGAAAGCAGAGACATAAGTTTGCAAGTCGGCAGTTCCTTGGCTAATATTCAATAAGATCTCACAAGCAGTAAAAGTAACATCCGGACTCTCAAAGGTCTGCCGTAATAAGTCAAGGAAAGCTCCATAATCTTGCAATACAGGGTTAGCCGTTGTAACTAGCGGGGTGGCCCAGGCAAGTGCATTTCCTGTCATGTTAGAAATCATGAAGCCTACAGAGGAGTGGTCAGATGCATAGGTGGAAGACCTGAAAGTGAAGTGGACCACACAGGCGTCTATGAACTCCTTAAGTTTTCTAAGAGAATCGTTGAATTTTCCGGAATCCTATAACACGGAAGGTATATCCTGAGCATGCATTTCCCTGGCGGTGACTAGTTGTTTAAGCATGGTGATTTCTGTTTTTAGAGTCTGTACCTCCAGGGTAAGCCCTTGTACCGCCGCCAGCCATTTGTGTACCTGTTCAGCTGTGGCTTATCCCCTGGCGGTGCAAACTGTCAAACCCCTCTTACTCCTCCTCACACGATTCTTCAGATGATGATGAAGATGAAGGGTCTTGCTGAGGAATCCTTATGTTCTTCTTTCTTTCAGGAAGCGTCTGCCTTTCCCTGGCTACCTGGAAGGAGACTTTAGGCAGAGGCTTAGTGAGGGATCCGTAGGATTCATCACATTGGTCTTAAAAGTCTGTTGTGCTCCAATACTGTAAAGCATTGCCAAGCGTGCAGGGAGATATAAATAGAAACTGCTGCATGTGTGAAATTACTTTTGCAAATGGGAAAGTGTTGTATGTTATTTAAATTAAACTTCATGTAAAGTATAATGCCAAGCGTATAATCCGGCCATGTTGCAAGGTACTACACATTATTCAAAGTGAACCTCATGCAAAGTGTTTTGTGCAGTTAAATTGTTCTGTCAAGTCCAGGGTGCTGAACAATCTTGTGCATTAAGAGTATTTTGTGAGAGACCCAGGTAGTTGAAGTACCCCATATACACGTGGTTCCATGTAATCTGGAAGGATAAGAACCCAAAGAAGGAATACTGTACATGATGTTGAATTAAAGAGTCTGTGATCTGTGGTATCTTAAACCAACCAGTGTCTTCAATTTGCGTGAAAAGGGAATTGTTAGGAAAGAGAAGCATGTGTGCCACAGAGATGGTGGCGTGACTTGTGATTTTGTACAACTATTAATTTTCCTGTTCATTAATAAGTATATATTCTTTTTGCCCACCGGACTGATTCGTGGCTTACCTATGGTTAAAGGGTGAGGGACAGAAGTAGTGTAATATGGGTGATAGACATGGCTAGAGTGAGTTCTCCAACAGGTACATAAGTGTGGCGCTCTTGATTGGGGAAGGAAAGAATTCCATGCATTGATTGTTACTGCATAAATATCTCCTACACTTTATAATACAAACACCAGGTAGAGGCTTTCATCACTGTTCTCAATGCAGTGGGACCCATTTTGTGATTGCCTACCTGGAATATACAATGTATTCCATTTTCCTTAAGTTAGATTATTGTATGATATGATATGGCATTTATAACGCGCCTATACACAAGTATTTCTCGGCGCGAGTAGTAGAGTATGTTACTGCAGTGTATACCGCATGCCTCTCATTCTCTCTCCCTTTCTCGCTCTCTCCAGTATGTATCACTGTATGTCTCTGTCCATGTTCTCTTTCTTTCACTTACTTCGTCCCTTTCTTCTGTCACTTAAAGCAATATACCCAGGTGCATGTTCTACTACTATATGTTACTGTAACTTGCACATCACACAGCACTGCCAATGCCATATACTCTAGGTGGTAATGGGCCCAATATTCTAACATATGACATATGTAAAACAGGGGGGCTGAAGAAGACACTGGCAGCAAGGGAGATGCTGGGGTCAGAGGAGCGCTGGCTTAACTGACATTGTAGGCAAAGCTATGGTTTTTCCACCCTCACTGCCAACTCACAGAACACTGTATGCAGTGGAAGTTCACCAAGCTGGAGCTCTGCAAAATCATGTCCACAGAGCGTGCTGCATCAGTGACGTACTGGTGGTGAGCAAGGTACAAGATAAAAACTGCTGCAGAAGGTCAGTTTGAAATCACCACCCTCCCAGTCACTGCCTACTCCTCGTCCACAGCCAGCCTCACAGGACCTGCCTTTTCTGCCCTGGTGATATGGTACACATACAGCTCAAATATAAGGTCACTTATTAGCAGTAAAAGCAGTGGCGAGAGAAGGCAAACTTTGATTGATCCTGTTCTTCTGATGGCAATCCACCTTCCCATTGTGCATGCAAGGATTGAAGGCGACCACACCCAGCTTTGAAAGCAGAGACATAAGTCTGCAAGTCGTAGACCCAAAATGGAACCCCTTGCCCTCCTTTCCTGACCGACGATGCCCACCTTAGTCCACCTTTGACCTTCTCCTGTCTCTTACCACCACTCCTGCTCCCTGGCACTTGTGCCTCCCCTGTATCACTGCCACCACTCCGTCCCTTGTGGCACCCTTCATTCTTTACCCATACCATACCCACTGCTCCTGCTTTTGGCCACCAGAAATAGTGGCAGCCGACAACCATTCTTCCCTGCTGACTGTTCCATTGACAGCTTGTGCTATTGCTTGCAATACAATTTTGACAACAGCTGTACTTCTTTATTGTACTGCATTTACTATATCGCTGTGCATTCTACAAGCAGTCAGAGGAGTGCATATTACTGGGTTGTCCATGATATGATTGAATGAGAAAGGTCAGAGGAAGAAAAAAACGAAAGTTATTTGAACGAAAATGACTCGTTTTTTTTTCCCATGGACATTTCTGTCAACCCGCTCCACCCCACCCTCTTACTTGTCTGCTGGCGGCACACCTCGTTGTGTTTTATGATAATCTCCTACATTAGTTGAGTGATACAGTTGTCTGGAATATTGTTGTGCTTTGTGCAGGTATGTGCAAAGTGTGTTGTGTTGGGGTGTTTTTCAGTGTGAGTATTGTGTAGTATCTGTTTTGCGGTATGTGAATCGTGTGGCATCTCTGTTGTCTGGTGGAGCATGACATAATCAGCGACACAACAAAAAATATTAATAGCAGACCTGGGAGTAGTATATCATGATGTAGCAGAGCATTGCAAAGCATAATGATAAAACTCTAAGGAAGAGATCGATATCATTATTTCCCAACTAGGGCGTTTACATCAATCTTCTAACAATGGATAAAGAAGACACATTTACCACTATAAAGGGCAAATACTATATAGTTAAGCCACAATAGGATAAAGACTGACAATATCAATACATGGGAACTACCAGAGTGCAAGGAAACGCTATCTGTCTAACTATTTTGGAGGAACTGGATTGACTAATTAGGAACACGGTCCACGTAAGCCCTGAGGAAGGCCAGGAGTTACCTTCTCTACATTTTGAAAGACATTCAATAACTTACATTTTTCTGCTGAAATCTTTGCCTGAGCACTCCTGTCTACAAACCGAGATCTTTGTTCCAGAGTTGCTTTCTCAGTGTTTTCCTTCAGAGGGGTGGGCCAATTTAACTAAATATCCTATTTTATAGAAAATTGGTTGGACATGTATTTTTTTTGGTGCTTGTTTCACCTTTATGATTGGGATTACTGAATGTTTATTAGTATTGTGGGGTTGAGTAGGCACGTTAGCCCTGTACTACTTTAGAACACTAGACATTTCCTCACAGTGTCCCTCGGTTTACTTGCTATATCCTCCTATTCCATCCTATCGTCTATCCCCTAATTCATGTTCACAACCAACCCCGTAGACATGTATTACTTTCTTAGAATGAAGTGCCCCTTTTTACCCTACTGGGAATTTCTCCTTTCCCAGAACAATGGTTCTTCTCTTAATAGTAAAATGATAATAATATATATATAGTCATGTCTCCACTGCCAAAACCTGAATTCTTCACCCTGATTTTTTTTTTTTATTACAGATTCGTTTGTTAAGCTTTTTCACAAGTTTTTTTTTTTTCTTCAAATCTTCGTCTTTCGTGCTTTGGTGCTTAGACACTGATGCTTACTTAAGCACTAATATTTACCCTCGGTATTCCCTGAAAAAAGTTCTGTTAGATGAAAATTCAGGACCATTTCTATATGACAAATTCTCTGGGTAGATTATTCTTTGGATAACAATCCTTCCTTGGGTGGTGGCCACTAAGAATTTTACTTTTCTCTCTCAATATCGCTCTTGTTTTGTTAGATCATCTAATGTAGGTCATGATTAGTCACTACATTGGGCTGAACCACGGCTTTGGTGCTTCTTCTGATAAACCCAACTGGGGTGGTTTGGATATTACTATTTTCAGACACTGTCTAGTAAGTGCTGAATCTTAATATTAAATTAGGTTCATCTTATTTACAAAAATACAAAGGCACTTTGAGCACTAGTGAGGTTTTGGGCTTTGTCAAGTTCCATTATGCTATTTTACTCAAAGGGATAGAGACTAATATTTCACCATACTAACATAGGAAAGCCAAGCTCAGAGAGAGAAACTAGTATGTTGGTTTTCTTTACTGCGCCTTTTCTACTGATTTGTTGCCGTAAAATATGGGGGAGGGACCCTACACTGACAACCACCAGAAACCTCTCCCATGCCATATTCCCTTACAGAAACCTCCCCCCTGCATTTTGCTGCAAACACTCAATAAAAAAAGTAAGGTAAGAAAATGGATACCATCAAATAGATTCCTTATGAAGTTTAGTGGTGGGTAATGTTATTCTGAAGCAAATGTTATCAATCCCATTATTGAAAGAGAGCCCTAAGTAAATACATGAAATATCTTGTTTTGCATCGTCTTACAGCTTGAAAGCACATTTCTGATGATTTATCAACAATTTCCTAGGTCGTGTTCCTCTAATTATTCAATTTCTTTCGCATATTCTCTTTCCTTTTTCTGTTTGTTCTCCATTTTGGTTTCTTCTCCTTTCCTCTTTTGAATACTTTTGTCAAAATCATGATTGTTATCAATACTGTACACGTTAGCCATTTGTTCATGATTATGGCTGTTTATAATTATTTTAATTAATTAAAATGTGTTTACATTTTGTGATACACCAGCAATAACAAAATTAAGATATCAATATATTCTAAGGTCATCATACCTGCATGTAAGAGTTGCTATGACCAGTGTGTTACATATCTAATTATGTTGTTTCCAAATATCTGTAAACATATTTGATTTCCCCATGCATTTTGCATTATAGCATATATGGCATGAGTTGGCCATCTCTTAGAATTCATAGGGGTTGCAGACCTTAAATTGTACATACTGTTCACTCGCACAGTTCCTATTTTAGATATTGTGGATTTTCAATTATTAAAGTTTTTATAATTGTTTTGCTCCTATGTAACTGTTACACCAATTATGTCTATTTAAGAATAGAGAAGTGGCGAGGCCGGGGATCAATAAAAATCCAAGCCCAATATAAGTATATTTGCAAATGTTTTATTCACATTATAAACAAGGATTAGAGTTGACTGGACTAACAAGCATGTGGTTAGGAAGGAACAAGTTACTTACCTGTAACTGTTGTTCTCCAGCATGGGGTCTGGCATGGATTCACATGCTCATGAATATTCCCCGTCGTCAGGCTGGGAATCCTCGGTAAAGAAAAAATCAGTATCAGTTTCGTTTCTGATCTGTCTTTCTTAGTAGTAAACAATCACTGGTCTCTGGGTCATACTGCCCCCAGCCAAAGACTACCCTCTCCCTAAACCCCGCCCCTGGCAGCCATCCTCAGATTTGGTAGCACGTAAAGTGGCAGTATGACCAAATGAAGAGCCGCAGAGGGGTAGGAGGGAGGGTTCACATGTGAATCCATACCAGACCCATGCTGGAGAACAACAGTTACAGGTAAGTAACTTGTTCCTTCTCCAGCATGGGGTCTGGCATGGATTCACATGCTCATGAATATAAGAATAGATAGCAGTACACACAAGCACAACCACGGGAGGTGGCAAAGGCTCAATATTAAGTATCACATAAACTCAAGATTAAGCAACTCTTACCTCCTCACCAGGCCCAACTTCAGGCGAACAGGTTGCGTAGCACTGCTTGGCCGACTCTGGACTCCTCCCTGGAATCCCAGTCGACGCAATAGAATCTCGTGAAGGTGTGCGTCGACCTCCACGTAGCAGTCCGGCAGATGTCCAGCAGGGGCACACCAGACAAGAACGCTGTGGTAGCAGCGATCGCTGTGGTCGAATGGGCTCTCGGACGGCCGGGCAACGGTCGGTTTGCCAACCGATGACAGTGCATGAGGCAGCCGAAGAGCCATCTGGAAATGGAAGCCTTCGAGAGAGCCTTCCCTTGGTTCACAGGTCCAAAGTTCACAAACAGCTGTGATGTCTTCCGAAAACTCTTTGTTCGATCCACGTAGAACTTCAGCGCTCTAGCTACATCCAGCGAGTGCAAAGTCCTCTCGGCCGGCGACGAAGGCGACGGGAAAAAGACTGGTAACACCAAGGGCTCGTTGAGATGGAAGTCCGACGGCACCTTGGGCATGAAAGAGGGGTGTGTCCTCAGCACCACCCTCGTCTCGTGGAAAGTCAATTATAGAGGCTTGCAGGAGAGGGCCTGGATCTCTCCCACGTGTCGTGCAGAGGTGATGGCCACAAGGAACGCCGTCTTCCACGACAGGAACTTCAACGGAGCCATATACAAGAGCTCGAATGGTGGGCCCATGAGCCGGGCCAGCACCACGTTGAGCTCCCACGCCGGGGCTGGAGCATTCACCGGCGGGAACGATCGGAACAGTCCTTTCATAAACTCCTTCACCAGGCGATGAGACCAGAGGGGCGACCGTCCTGCAGTTCTGGTGTATCGGGAAATCGCTGCCAGGTGTATCTTGATGGAAGCATGCACTAGTCCCGCCTTGGCCAGCGACAGTAGGTACGGTAGCACCTGAGGGGCCGTAATCCGTAGAGGGTTAATCTTCTGTGCACGGCACCAGACAGAGAACCTCTTTCACTTGTGTCCATAGCACTTGAGAGTTGAGGACGCCCTGG
Source organism: Ambystoma mexicanum (assembly GCF_040938575.1). NCBI lineage: Eukaryota > Metazoa > Chordata > Amphibia > Caudata > Ambystomatidae > Ambystoma > Ambystoma mexicanum. The sequence goes on along the minus strand of NC_090937.1, from coordinate 1,081,111,539 downwards.
CCTTTACAAGAACCTCCTTGCAGTCCGCCGGGATATTGTACCCTCCAAACTCTAGTGCTGCAGGAGCCAGGCCTGCAAGTTCAGCGACTCCGGGTCGTGATGAAGGATGGCGCCTCCCTCTCTGGAGAGAAGATCTGCGTCTGTCGACAGTTTGACTGGTAGGGACGCTGACAAGTGCAGAAGGCCCGGGAACCAGATCTGTCTCGGCCACGCCAGTGCGACGAGGATCATCCTGCACCGGGACCTCTTGAGTTGGTTGACGAGTCGGAGCAGCAACAGAGGGAACGCCAGTGGTCGAAGTGTAAGAAAAGAAGTAGTGGAATTATGTTCCCTGCTAGCCTGCCACGCACCTCACAAACCACATTGCCTTGGCCCCTCCGACACACAATACAAACCTCCAAACACATGTGCCTGATGTTTAAGGGAATGTTCAGTGCAGCGCACTGAAAGTGCAAGTTTTAACTTCTTCCTACACTGTTATTTTAAAACGAAACCGTTCCGGAATGGTTGCTTTTTAAAATAAAAGTATAGGAGCTGTAAAACATAATTTAACAAAGTAGAGGAGCACCGCTCCCAACCGCTCCCGCTCACTTCGACCGCTGGGGAACGCATACAGGAACAGGCTGTCCCAGGGGAACGAGAAAGCATCGCCCATGCTCCTCGGCTGGGGAAACCTGCTGGCGAACCTCTGACACTTGGAGTTTGTCGCCGTCACGAACAGGTCGATCTGGGGTTTGCCCCATTGCTGGAAGAGTAGATCCACTTGATTCTTGCGTAGTTCCCACTTGTGGCACGAGCACAGCTCCCTGCTGAGTGAGTCGGCGATGGTGTTTTTTATCCCTGCTAGATGAAAGGGCACCAGAAATATCCCCTGGGCAACGGCCCAATGCCACAGATCCTGGGCCTCCTTGGACAGGGCTGGGGATCTCGTTCCTCCCTGCTTCCGGATGTAGGACATTGTGGTGGTGTTGTCGGTGAAGATCCTCACCACCTTGTCCTTGAGGGATGGGAGTAACGACCTGAGAGCCCAGAACCCTGCTCGGAGCTCCAGTATGTTGATGTGGAGCGGTATCTCCTCTGGGAGCCAAAGGCCTCTCGCGTGAAGATCTATGTTGTGCGCTCCCTGTGCCAAAGGCCTCTCGCATGAAGATCTCTGTTGTGTGCTCCCCACCCCTCCAGGAAGGCATCTGTCGTCACTGTCACCTGGTATGCTGGGGTCTGAAAGTCCGTGCCCACCGCGAGATGTGCGCAGGTGCCCCACCACCGGATTGCTTGGCGGAAAACCTCGTTGAGCGAGATCCTTTCCTCGAAGCTGCCCGCCGCTTGCATCCAACGGGCATCGAGGAACTCCTGTAGAGGATGCATCCGAAGCCTGCACAGGTGCATCAGATAGATGCACGAGAACATCATTCCGAGAAGGGACTTGATGGACCTCACCCTGGCCACGTCCATGGCCAGCAGACACTGCACCTTGCCCAGGATGGCCTTCGTCCTTTCCTCCGACGGCGAGGCCAATCGCGCTACTGTGTCGAGCTTGGCTCCCAGAAACCTGCGACGGGACCAGGTGGGATTTGGGGAAGTTGATGGAGAATCCCAGGTCCGCGAGCAGCCGGACGGTCTTCGCTGTGTGTTCGACGGCGAGTTCCCTTGTCCTTGCTCGGATGAGGCAATCGTCCAGGTAGGGATAGACATGGATCCCCTGCAGGCGCAGCCGCGCCGCCACCGGTGCTAGGCACTTGGTGAATACCCTGGGCGCCGACTTCAATCCGAATGGGAGGGCCTTTTAGAATGGGGATGTGAAAGTATGCATCCTCCAAATCCAACGACGATAGGAAGTCACCTTCCTCCAGCTGGCCCAGGATGTGCTGGAGGGTGACCATCCGGAACTTCTGTGCCTTGATGTATTTGTTTAGTCGACGCAGGTCCAGGATGGGATGCCATCCTCCGGTCTTCCTTCTGATGAGGAAGTATCTTGAGTATACTCCAGAGCCCCGGAGCCTCCTTGGGACGAGCTTGATGGCTCCTTTCTTGAGCATCGCCCTTACCTTTAACAGCAGTTGAGGGACGTGGTTTTCCTTCCTGGCCACGGGAGGAATACGGGGGCACTTCTTTAGAAATTCAAGAGTGTGCGCGTGGGCCAGGGCATCCAGCACCCAACGGTCGGTGGAGATGGACTCCCACGCGCTGACGAACTTCGTCAGCCGGCCTCCCACCAGAGTGCTCCGGTGGGGGCCCGACAAAACGGCCGGTTCAATCTTGCTTGGCGGCGGCCTTGCCACCTTGGCCTCCCTGGCGACGATGGCAAGATCCACCTGACTTGCCTCGTCCCCTGTAGGGTTCCTGCGACGAGGAGCGGGTCGCCTGAGGGTATGTTGAGGAGCCGCCCCCAAATTCTTTGGAGGCACCTTGCTTGCCTCCGGAGTTCCGAAAGGGAGGCCGTCGTTGCTGCAGAACTCCCAAGGCCCGAGCCGTCTCCGTGTCAGTCTTGATGGCCTGCAGTGACTCATCCACTGTCTTCCCAAACAGATTGTTCCCGTCGAAGGGCATGTCCAAAACCTTGGCTTGCACGTCTTGGTGGAAATCCGTTGCCTTGAGTCACCCCTGCCGTCGAAGGCAAACACTGTTGCCCAACTGGCGGAAACCGGGGTCGGCAATTTCTGTGGCTACCGTTATGGCGTGGTCCGATGCCACCTCACCCTCCTGTAGGATCGCCAGGGCTTCTGCCCTCTTGCCATCCGGTAGGAAGTCCAACAGGGGGGCGATCTTGTACCACAACTCCCTGTCGTAGCGGGCCACAATTGCTACGGCGTTGGCCGCCTTAATCGTCGTCGCCGCTGACGAGATGACTCGTCATCCCATGGCGTACAGTTTCTTTCCCTCGCCGTCCGGAGGGGAAGTAGAAGTTGAGGACAACGCCCCCCTGCTTTCTTCTTGGTTGCCGCCGAGACGACCGAGTCCGGGGTGGGTTGTGCCCTAAGGCACAAGGGGGCGGCCTTGGGGACCCAGTACTACTTCTCGTACCGGTCCCTCTTGGCAGGTGTCATGGAAGGGTTCTTCAGAAGAACAAGTCCCTCGTCCCAGATGTCATCCAGCAACGACACCGCGAGGACTGTCTTCCTTTTGGCCTTGCGCCGTTGGTAGAGGAATCATTCCTTCTTTTGTTCTTCGGGGCAGAGCTGGAAAAGCTCGGATGCCCTGGCAATCATGGCGTAGAAGGAGCCAATTTCGTCGGACGGGGAGGCCCGAGAAGGTGGTGGTGGGAGGTCCGTCTCCTCGTCATCACCGCCATCATCCGTCCCCGTCGTGGCCGTATCTGTCCCTGTGTCATACCCAGGGATAGGGGAAGGAAACAACGGCTGAGAAGGCCGTGAGGGCTGGAAGGGCTGGGGTGGATGAAATCTCCTCCTCTTGTTTGGTGGGCTTCCCGACGGGCCCGGTTTCGCTGGGTCGTCCGTTGGGAGTAGGGGCAATCTCATCCTTATCACTGTGCATAAGGTTTGGATTGCCATCAAAATGGCCACCGAGTTGTCTTGTGGCTCAGGTTGCGACGTGCCCGATGGTTGCTCCTCCTCCACGGGAGCCTCATCCGCGCCACCGTCACTTTCTTCATCCCCCTCGTCGGGATTCCTCCCGTGGGACGGGGCCTCCCCAAACTTCCTGTTGAGGCCCTCGACGACTTCCACCAACTCCTCCACGGAGGCTGTGTCCGTGTCCATAACGGCCACCGGCCCCCCCCTCTTTTTCCATCAGGGTCTTCACGGGAGTCTTCTCGATGGGCTGAAAAGAGGATTCCCTCCGCGGTGGCAGGAAAACTCTGGGCCCCGAGGTCGCCTCCACTGTGGTAGCCTCCACAGGCTTCGCCAGGGCCGTCGCGACTACCTCGGTAGAGGCCTTACTCGGGTGAATCAAGGCCTTCACCACCTTCGGTGCACTTGAGGCCTTCACCTTGGGGGGAGGATCATCGCCTCGCTCCCCCTCGGCTGGTTCCTTCGAGATCGACCGGGGCCTCTCCAGAAGCTTAGCCGGGTTCTCTCTTCCCCGAGCCAGAGCGTTGGCTCATGGTTGATGGCGCCGGTGAAGGTGCACCCTGCTGTTGGGGGTCGCCGGCCAGGTCCATCCGGCAGGCGCCCCCGGGGTGCTGCTTCCTCACAGCACCCAAACAGGCCCAGCGCCTGTGGGAGTTTGGGGCCTGCCATGCCCATCCGGCAGGCCCCGTGGCAATAGGGGACACCAGCGCCATCGGGGTGGGGGCACAGCCTGCCAGGGTCCTGACCATGCGGACCTCGGCCACCGTCCTGGCACGAGAGTCCCGTGGCAACAGGGCCTGCAGGCCTGTACCTCCCACAGGTAGGCCTGCGGCCTACATCATCAATGAGACACGGACTCAGACCAACCTTCCACGGAGTCTGCAGCCGTTCCGTCTCACGTGCCTGCAAGGGCTCCTTTTATTAGCTTGGGCCATGACACAGTCATGGCCCATCTTAAAGGGGCAATACACGTGGGAGGGACACATCCCCTTAAAGGGGCAATACACGCAGGAGGGTCACCCATCACACTCCTCCTTTTTCATAACAATAAACAAACGCTGCTGAGGCAGACATGCATCCCCCTGTTACAGAACGACAAACTACTAACCAATTCTACACACCCTCAACGGGTGACAGTCGAGCTCAGTGAGCTGCCGGAGGAATATAGGCAATTCTACTACAGTTTGCAAAACCCTTTATTAACCTGGGGTTTGGGACGGCAACTACACAAACAACGCCATGGTTGGCGGCTGGCACTACATGCACACCTTGTGACTGCGGGATCACAGCCTCACATTATTGTTCTTTACTGAGACCACTTTAAGCATGTAGATACTATGCAGGTTTACAGCATCAGAACACACACGATCACCGAGTCCACTTTAAGCAGTTACAGGACCGCAGGAGACCAGTTCGTCTTCCATCACCGTCCGTCCAGGAGTCACCTCCCAAACCCAAGTCTAGTGGTGGTACAGTTTGGCCGGCAAAGCCGCACCTGGCAGGTACCAGGGGCCACCTCGGCGCAGTCCCTTGATGTCTAGAACAAAATAGTGAGACGCCGGTTGCAGTGCATCAGGCCACTCCAGGTGCTGTTGACAGGGCACAGTGTTGTTGATAAGGCACGGGGTGACAGGACATCACTCACCCCCCCTCCTCGGCGATGTTCTCCCGATCTGGCACATCTCTTTCCTCCAGGAGCGTAGGAGGGTGCACAAGCACTCAAGATGAGCTGCAACCCATTTCTTGCCTTATGCACTGGTTCTTGGTGTTGGGCCCCAGGGGTGCCTTGTTAGTTGGTGGGACACAAGTTGTCGGCTGAACTCAGGGAGTCCGGCAGGCATCTCCCCCCAAGCCCCGTTTAGCCTAGCTCTACGATGGCATGGCGTGCAAGGTGTCATCAGTGACAGGCAACCAGTGCGTCCTCAGTGGCAGGTAGTCAGAGTCGCTAACACGGCAGCCAGGGTGGCTTGAGTTCCGATGGCGCTGTGCCATGAGATGATCACTTATGCTGGTCAGCCTTCCCTTCCGATTGCTGTTACAGCGTACCAGTGCTTGTCTGGTTGCCAATGCTGGGCTGGATTTGCATCACAGGTGCGTGGTGGGAGCCATCCTCTCGTCGCTGACACTGTTGCCGACCACATCCATATAGGTGCCACCTTCAAACCTTCCATCCAGGGAGTCGTGCACGTGCTTCATGAGGAAGGTCATTTGGAATGACATTGTCCCATCTCTGGGCTTCACCACAGGAGGCTTCAGTGTAGGGCATCGGGATGCAGTCATCCCTTACAGGGCATCACTGGGACACTAAGACTTCCTCTGTGTCATTCCTTCTCCCTTTGCTTGCCTGTTTGGATATCTAGTGGTGCTTGCAGTGTGTTGGACACAGACCATGCGGGACCATGCAGCGGCTGGTAAAGTTCCTTTAGGTGCGCTGGTAGCACTTCCCAGTGTTTTCCAAATGCCAGTTCCTTGCCCCCATTGTGATGTGTGCTGACCTCAGACGCACGATTACCGGAGAGTGCAGGTAGGAGGTTACCTTCGGGACACGCCAGATCTTCAATGTGCTGCTGTCCGACACATTCCTCACTTATTAATGAAGAGCCAGCACACACACTGCCTGCAGCCAACAGGGACACTGCTGGAGATTTTGCTGGCGCGGTCCAATGCAGCATTTTATTTCACCACTTTGCCGAATATGTGCCTGGTTGGTTGCTTCCCACACATATTTGAAAATCCTGCAGGTGGACTAACTGGAATGTTCCTTGCGCACCCACGCACCAGGCACACACTTTCTCCCCATGTCCTTCTCCAGGGATGGGGGTCTTAACTTTGTCATTTCCTACCTGGTGGCCCTGACTGCCTCGAACAGCATTCACTGCACAGGATGGGTCTATTTTGTACCCAGCTTCAGTGGGACTGCGCGGAGCGCACCTGCAGCACCACTGTCATTTCCACCCCAGCTGTTTCCTTAGCTCCGACCATGGGGAAAAACGCATTCCCCGGCCTTGGCAGCAGGGAAACACTTCAGAAGTGCAGACAGCAGCGCAACCTCCTTCCCATGTCCCAAATGGCTATTGTGCAGGCTTTATTGCTATTATTACTATGCCGGGAGGGGCTCCAGCTCATGAGGTCCACCGCATGCAGCCTCCCAGGCCCTGATGACACTAATGCAAACGTGCATTGCACCTTGGGCAGTAGGCTGAAAGGCTCTGCCCAATCCAGGCTCCAACCACGGAACACACCCCACCACCTAAGGCCTGGGATCTGCCTGGGCCATATGCACTTCAAACTTTGGTCTGGACAACACTGGGCTCGTAGCTTTACATTGTTTCACCGCCTTCTGGCCCGGGATTTTAGTTAAGGCTCCTGTTTACTTTTCACCACCGGTGGCCTAGGATAGTTGGGGCGGGCACACGGGCTCCCACCCTCGGGGTCCCCGCAGCAGGTTAGCCGAGGGTGGGGGCAGCACCACAAGAGGGGGCGGGCACTGCACGTCTAACAGCTCCGAGCCGGAGCAAATGTGTATTGCGGCTACGGCAGTTTTCTCTCCGCCGATTTCTTTTTTTGACACTCAGTTGTTGCAGGAGGGCAATCGGGCCCTCCCCTTTTCAGCAGGCATCTCCCTCTTGCTGGGGGTTAAGCATTCCCCTCCCCATTGCAGGCACCAGGCACCGACGGCCACCACTGCACAGGCTGGGGGCGGGCAGGACGCTCCACGGCGGCCCTGGCCGGGCACTCCAGCATCACTGCTTCGGCTGGGGCCTGGGCGCTCTACGCCCATTATTCTTCCTTTACTTTGCTCCGCACCAGAGCACTCCCTTCATCACCCTATCTTCATGGCAGATGTCGCAGTGGGGTGTGGGCAACCTCTACCCCGGCCGCACGATCAACCCCTCAGAGGGTCACGGCCAGGGGGGAGACTCGCCGGCAGGACGCAGACATGGTTTCTCTCCATCAGTGTAGGAGTGGCCGGCGCTGGTCTTACTCTTCCTTGTTGACGGCAGACAACGCCGAAGCACTGCGGCCGCATGAGGGCTCTGGGTCGACCCTCCCCCGGCCGCACAAGCACCCTCTTCACAGAGGGCCGCGGCCAGGGAGGGTCAATACACCTCCTCTCTGTTCCACTGTAGCGGATGCTGCCCACTCGAGCGCGTATCTTGCACAGACATCACCGCCTCTCGGATGGGCCCTCCTCCATAACTCGGGCCACCCATCCAGGCATAGACAGCTGCACCCGCCCCGCTGTCTCGGACGGGGCCCAGCGATCCACTTCTTTTCCTGCATGGGTTGCGGGTGGGGGAGGGGCAGCGCCCCCACGTCGCGGCTACCGCCGCAGATACTTTCGGGGAGACAGCATCCTCCCCCGAATGCGGCCGACGCCGCTCGCGGTTCGGGGCCACCCCAGCTCCTCCATATCTCAGGCGGCCGACGCCGCTATGGATCCCACCTTCGTCGCCATTGTTAGGGGTCGCCGGCCAGGTCCATCCGGCAGGCGACACAGGGGTGCTGCTTCCTCACAGCACATTGTTGGGGGTCGCCTGCCATGTCCATCCGGCAGGCGCCCCCGGGGTGCTGCTTCCTCACAGCACCCAAACAGGCCCAGCGCCTGTGGGAGTTTGGGGCCTGCCATGCCCATCCGGCAGGCCCCGTGGCACTAGGGGACACCAGCGCCATCGGGGTGGGGGCACAGCCTGCCAGGGTCCTGACCATGCGGACCTCGGCCACCGTCCTGGCACGAGAGTCCCATGGCAACAGGGCCTGCAGGCCTGTACCTCCCACAGGTAGGCCTGCGGCCTACATCATCAATGAGACACGGACTCAGACCAACCTTCCACGGAGTCTGCAGCTGTTCTGTCTCACGTGCCTGCAGGGGCTCCTTTTATTAGCTTGGGCCATGACACAGTCATGGCCCATCTTAAAGGGGCAATACACGTGGGAGGGACACATCCCCTTAAAGGGGCAATACACGCAGGAGGGTCACCCATCACACCTGCCTGGCAGCCGAGGAGCCCGACCGCTCGGCACTCCCGGTGCCCGTGGACTTGCAGTTCTTTGCCTGCGTTGAGCCCCCGTCGCCGGAGCGCCCTCACAGGACTTAGAAGACCGCTCTGACTTCTTCTTCTCACCTGCTGGGCACTTTCCTTTCAGCCAGCTGGCGAGATGGGTCCGACGATCCCTCATAGTCCTATTTGTCATGTTCATGCAAAACGCACAGTCCTTCACGTGCGTTTTGTCTCCGTGAAGGCAGTAGAGGCATCTCGAATGCTCGTCCTCCTTGAACACATTCTGTAATCTGCATCTAGGGCAGTTCCTAAACAGCTTCGATCCGGGTGTCGAGCTTCCTTTCTCCTTGGCCATGTCCACGAGGTAGGCCTCAGAAACTTCTGGAAACCTCCGAGAAGCGTAACTCGACGAAAACTTCACCCTTGAGGGGCGTAGAAAATTCCGAAAAGGGTCCCCTTGAGGCTCGATTGACCGAAAAAAAGGAGATAAATCTCTTGAAAAAAACGCAAAACGCAGTAAAAGCTCGAGAGCTGTAGCACGAGGACTCCCAACACTTGAACGCGCGTTAAAAATCTGAGGATGGCTGCCAGGGGCGGGGCTTAGGGAGAGGGCAGTCATTGGCTGGGGGCAGTATGACCCAGAGACCAGTGATTGGTTACTACTAAGAAAGACAGATCAGAAGCAAAACTGATACTGATTGTTTCTTTACCAAGGATTCCCAGCCTGATGACGGGGAATATTCATGAGCATGTGAATCCATGCCAGACCCCATGCTGGAGAATGGTATCAGAATCACATTAAAATGCTGCGCCTAGACTTTATCTTAGAACTGTGATTCTATGTCAAGACCGGAGGCTCCCATTATGCTTCTCTTTCTTTATGAACTCAAAGAGAGAAAGCTCAGCAGCAAGAATTTTATGTGCCTAAGTGGTAACATAGCATGAATAGTAATGAGGGCGCATAAAATAATCAATAACAAGTATCAAACATGTGTGAAAAAGAAACCTCTAGTCCATAATGAAAGTCACTAAAAGAGAAAAAACTCCATTTCCCAGGATGCTTTGGTCCAAGTCCATAACAGGTCACAGGACATGTGACAGCTGTCCTCCAATAGGTATGCAACTGACCCTTCAAATAGGAACCAACTGTATGCAACTTCCTCTTTCTTTGCTGCTCACATCAAAAGATACGTGCCTTTACCATTTCTTCTTAATTGTACTGATCCTATGTTCCTAGTGATCACTATTGTTACTTTTAAACTGTGTATGTGTTCATAGGCACTCAATTGTAATGTTTTATTTATTCAACTTTCCTTTTTCAATTTTATTATTGCTGCCGCATATTCTGCGGTCTTTTCCGCTAACTTTGTCTGTTATTTTGTCTCTAACGCCAGCTGTTTACTCAGCTAGCGTTGGAGAACGTTTGCACATTGCTGCAGCTCTCCCTCTATGGTGGCAGCCTCCAGAGCATTTTTTCTCTGTGTACGCCTCTCTGGACGTTCTTTTCGCACCCGCGCACCCTCTCCCCTCACAACATTACTTTCTCTCAGAGTACGGGCAAGGCCGTGCAGAGCTTTGTTTCAGCGTGCAGCGCCCCTGCAGCCACCACAGGGAGCCCCCACCTCTCTGGTCATTTCCTCTTACTCTCCGGCGCTTGTGCTACGTGTTTCCTTTGGATTCAAAGGATTCTATGAGCGCAAGCGCCAGAGATAACGTCTGTCTACTCCTCACAACATCCTTTTACCTGATTCATTCCGGTTTACCAAAATAAATATATATATATATATTTTTCCTGAAGATCAGTGGGATTGAGAGAAAGTTTTTCTGACTGCCCACTAATATATATTTTAAAAAAGAAGGAAAGGTGTGTAAGCAGATATTTCTATGGCAGCCCAATGCTCCCCTCAGGCGGACCAATGGTCAGAGGAGAAGGAGGGAGCATACCAGATAGATGAAGTGGCCATGGCCACTAGTTTTAAAAAGGTGCTGGGATCCTCTGTGGAAACCACCATCAAAAAGGCTGTATCAGAAATGCTCCTGCCCATCCGACAGCGCTTGGATAGCATGAAGGAGCACTTACAGACAGCACCCCCTCTGGGGAAGAAAAAAACACAGAAGAGAAAACACCTTTCTGGAGCCAGCCAGATCAGACCACTACTGCCATTTCAGATGTCTCTCCAGGCTTAAGAAAGCCTTTCTGACTAGGAAGGACACCCCTTCCGGTGATAGACCCTCTCACCCCGAGGATGACAATAGGGGTGCTAGACCCTTGAGCCCAGAGGAGTTCCAACAGGGCACTGATGACGAGTATGAAGAGGGGGAATATAATGATGATAATATCCCCATCTCCTTTGAACGAGGATGATCAAACTATAGGGTCAAGACCCTCTACCTCGGGAAATGTGGCAGCCCCCATCCCCAAGTGGAAATACAAAGCGCACTCCACCGTTGAGGGGATGTTTACTCCGGAGGATTTGATTCACCCCAGATCCTCAAAGTGGGACCCATCATTCAGGGTCACTGAATACATCAAGGCCAGACTCTGTCGGCCCCTAGGAAAAGAGGTCAGGGCCAAACTTACATCCGAATGTCCCGGCCAGAGATTCCGGCGAAGATAGCTTTGACACTGGAACTTGATACTAAGATGATTACCTTCCTAGGGAAGAACATCAGGGACCCCAAGAAAGGTATCGATCGGGCCTGGAGGTCCTGTCAAGACAAGGTCCTGGATATTACGGGTCGCCTGGCAAAAGTAATGGACCTGGCCGAAGGAGCCATTGATACAGGCAAGACAATTGATCCAATTATCCTATGAGGTTGGTCCCAGAGAGCTATCTGCCTGATCGGGAACGCCAACTGTGCCATCTCATCTGAACGTGGGAAGGGCATTCTCCTAAAGATTGACCCAAAACTGGGAGAATTGGCAGACACCGAATCTGGAGCAGCAGCTCAGCGTCTGCTATTTGGAGATCCCTTCGGAGATGTCCAAGTTCGTGGGCACCTTCACTGCCTTAGACAAGGCTTAGGCCTCTATTAAAAGAGTCTTCGCCTCCAAGATTTTTTCCCGGGCCAGACAAGTTAGAGGTCGCTCCTCCCGCCGGTATTCATTTGACAGAAGACCTCACCACTCAAGGGACCAACATAACTTCTGCCAAGACCGCTCAGACACCTTCTTTCCATCAAGAGGACGAGGAAGAGGCCAAGGCTGCAGAAGAGCAGCAAGATATCCAGCTCAACAACCAGCAGGTCAGTGTACCTATACCAGCGCCAGTGCCACAGACACCTATAGGCGGGAGAATAGCTCTCTTTGTGCAAGCCTGGGACTCCTTATCACGAGATGCCTAGGTCAGGGACTCCGCTCAAGGTTTGCGTCTATAGTTCTTCGCCCAACCCTTCCAAGCGAATCACCCCGCACAGATAGTAATGTCCGAGACAGACGCAGCAGCGCTAGACAGTGAAGTACACAATCTACACCAAAAGCAGGCAATATGCCCTTGTTCAGATCAGGGCAGCTTTTTCAGCCCTATTTTTTTGGTTTGCAGGAAGCAAAAAGTATGTCCAGAACCTCTGTGCTCTAAAGGAGTTCATAGTCTGCCGCCATTTCAAGATGGAGGGCATACACATGCTCAGAGACATTCTAAGACCAGGCGAATGGCTCACTCGCTTGGACCTCAAGGACGTTTACCTGGCAGTGCCCATACATCAGGCGCACATAAGCTATGTGAGGTTCTCCTGGAGGAATCAGGACTGGGAGTGTACGACCTTGCCTTTCGGGCTCTCTTATGTCCCTTGGGCATTTGCCAAACCTCTAAGGCCATCGTGGCTCATCTCAGAGGTGTCAGACTCATAATATACTTGGACGACATCATTTTCATGGCTCAATCCCAGACTCTGGTAGAGCACCAAGCCAGGCTCGCCATAGATCTATTACATAGCCTCGGGTTCCTCATATACTGGGAGAAATCGGTGTTCTGTCCCTCCAGGAACCTAGAGTTCCTAGGATTCATTGTGGATACTGTTACGCTCACCTTGCTCCCATGGGGGAGTCGGTCGGACCCGGACAGCTGCGGTCTCCATCCACATGATGCGTAGTGCAGCGATGACTGACTGGATCTGCCCTCCTAATCTTGTCTGCTTAACCCGTAGAAATATTCTCCTGCAAGTGGAGAGATGGATTTAGCCACTTGTGGATTCAAGTGATGGCACCCCCACAGTCCTCCCTAACTAATCACCTCCGAAATGCCCTCACAGCAATCTCACCTTATATTCTTGAAAGATGAGCTCTCCATCCTGCCTGGATTTGCAGGGGCGCGTCGATTCCAGTTACTTCACTGGTTTGAAGGCTCGGGAGAGTTCCGGAGAGTATTGACTCTGAGGTTCCTGGTGAGGACCAGTAAGTATTAAGTTCATTGAGTTCAATATGTGCAATGTTCACTCTTGTTCCCCCCTTCCTTTCTTGTCTTGCAGCTAGCTCGTGAAAAGATGCTCTTGTGGCAGCTGGTGGCGCTCAGGTAAGAGTCTGTATTACCAGGCGCTGTCCGGTAAATGTTGCACGTGGAAAACGTGTTGTTTTGTCTCTCTTTACAGATGCGGCACGTGAAAATATGGAGAGTCACAAAAGGATGCCTCTGGTGGTAAATCAGGTAAGTCTATGGTGGTAAGAATTATATGTGTTGGTTCCCTCGGCTCACCTGGTGGGTTTCTTTTGTCTCCTAGGTGCCGAAGTTCGGCGAAGAAATGATGGAGGCAGCGCCGACCCGAAGGATGATGTGAAGACTGGTGAGTATGGCGCGGCGCTGCAGCTGGAGGTGCGGCGCGTGCAGAAATTATGTTCTTTACAGGTCCGGAGACGAGATGGATCCAGAATCAGGTGTGGAATAGAAATAAGTTTGTTTTCTAACCTTGTCCCTTTCTTTCCTCTTTGTTTTAGGAGCTCCGGATTCCAGGCGGGCGTGGCAGAAGACTGGATGCGGGCTGCAGGCACGGTGAGCGTTACTCTGCTGGATGCAGAATAACGCGAAGCGTGTGTTGCTGGTTGGGCGTGGTTTAAATAGCCTCAAAAGTAGTCCCAGGTAAGAAGTCCCTAGACCCACACCCGAGTAAAAAATAGTCCCTGTAGAAAAATAGTCCCTTTCAGGCTTCATGTTGGATTGGAGTCATTTGCAGCATGGTCTGCCTGAGGTAAGTAATGACTATGAGCCTGGCGCCTTAGGCGCCAGGACTGATTTCTACTATGACCCTGGCGCCTAAGGCACCAGGTTTGAACCCAGATAGCCCCTAGCCGGGGCTGCTGAGGTTTTACTAAATGTCTAGATGCCTGCTCCCATGGCTGATGGGCTTGGTCCGGATGCCCGGGGGTAGGCATCATGACAGATACCCAGCTCTCGCAACTCCGTCTCCCTACTCCCAAGATTCACTTCACCCGTCGGGAGATTCACAGGCTCCTTCTGATGGATGTCATCTCCCTCAGGGAATTAGCGAAAGTAATAGGTCTATTATCCGCTTCCATACAAGCAATATTTCCCGGCAGGCTCCACTATCGGGAATTGCAGAGACTCAAAGGTCAGCATCAGAGGCGCAGCTTTTCAAACTCACAAAGTCTTTCACTCTCGCCTCAAGCAAGGACAGGACTCGCCTGCTGGCTCATGCATATGGAAGCCTGGAGCGGCAGAACTATCTTCGGGTCCACCCCGGACATAATGATAGCGTCGGATGCCAGACGCTCAGGCTGGGGAGCAAGATGTGGAGCAGTAGCCACAGGGGGAAATTGGTCCCGTCAGGAACTGGAAAGGCACATAAACTGCCTGGAGCTCCTGGCTGGCTCATTCGCAGTGCGGTCCTTTGCCAGAGGCAGAGCGAGTTGTTATATTTTACTGAAAATGGACAACATTTCAGCAGTAAGGTACATCAATCATCTGGGTAGCACCAGATAGAGACCTCTAGCGGAACTAGCCAAGGATTTTTGGCATTTCTGTCCGGAACACCATATATACATCACTGTGGAATACCTTCCAGGGCTCAAGAAGGTGGTGGCGGATTGGCACTACCTCCATTCCACCGACTACAGCGATTGTAGGCTCAACAGAGAGTTCTTCCTCCGCCTCCAGTGGGTATGGGGCCCCATGTCCAGGGATCTCTTTGCCTCCCCCCTCAACACCCAGCTTCCCCATTTTTACAGCTGTAGACTGGATCCAGCTGCCGCAGCAACAGATGCATTTCTGCAACAGTGGACCGGGAATTCTTTACACCTTTCCCCCTTCACCAGGATAGCGAGGACCCTGGGGAAGGCCTGTCAGGAACAAGCAGAGCTTGTCCTCATAGCTCCGGTCTCGACATCTCAGACCTGGTATCCAGTTCTTCTGGGACTTTTCCAATCCTTCTACCCCGATCTCTAGATCTGCTAACGGGTCAGATGGGGAAAAACCACCCCCTTCTCCTCAGCGGGTCGCTGACCCTAGCAGCCTGGAGGTTTTCAGGGCATCACACAAAGCCATCAGTCTCATCCAGGAGAGCTGGGCCCCCGTTACCTTCAAGAGATACTACAACTCTTGGAACGCCTGGACACGTTGGTGCCTGGACCGATGGCTCCATCCAGTTTCAGCATCTATAGAGGAAATTCTGAACTTTCTAGCCTCGCTAGTAGAGCGTGGCATCGCCTACAGGACGGTCAACGCCTACCGCTCTGCAATTTCAGCCGGCCACGATTTTGTGCTAGGGGTCAGGGCAGGAGAACATCACCTAGTTTGCATGCTACTCAAGGGTATCCGTCTCACGGTCCCACCTCTGTCCCGATAAGACAGACTATGGGACGTTAAAAAGGTGCTCAACCTTTTCCTTTCTTGGACACATAATGAGGAGCTATCTCGCACTGCCCTGTCAGGTAAACTCACTACGCTTCTATGCTTGGTCTCCTGCAGAAGAGATTCCGATGTCAGAGCTTTCGACCTAGCAGGCAGGACTTTTTCCCCAGATGGAAGTGTCTTCCACATTTCCAGAAGCACAAAATGCAATTCAAGTGTCATATCATATCCTGCCTTTAGAGAACAGCCAAAGCTATGTCTGGTCAAGTGCTCAAAGGGCTATGAAGAAGTGACCATGCCTCTTAGGATCTCTCTTAACAGACAACTATCGATAGCACTGCTCAAACCCCATAGGGCAGTCTCCGCCCCGACACTGGCATGCTGGGTGCGCTGCACTCTCTCTCAAGCAGGAATTGATGCTAATCACTTCGGTGCTCACTCAGTGAGAAGGGCCATGGTGCTTCAAGTTGGGGTATGTCTAGAGGACATCATGAGGATGGCCGACTGGGCAGGTTAATCAATTTTCAAACAATTCTACATGAAGCCGGTTGACCAACCTGCATCCATAGTGGTGAGTAAGCTTTAAACAAGCATAATGTGAGCCTCCGGTCGTGACATAGAATAAAGATTTTTCAGAATAACATATAAGAAAGTCTTACACAGAGGCGAGCATTATCCCACCCGTCTAGAAAAATAATCGGTGCATAAAAGCTAGCATACAGTTGTTCAAATATCATTTGCATGGGTGAATTGATAATATTGCTATCTAAGTTTGCATAATAACGTACTGATTTTTCTCACACACCCATTAGGGGAATAGGGTTATCATATACATCATGTAACCCTGATTGTGTCTCTCTTCTTTCGATAAGGACTGCGGACAAGCCCTCCTGATTGCCAGATCTGCTCTGGCCTTTTTCCTGCAGGACATCCTCTACTTTACGCCTTCAGCATTCCTATTTCTTCTGGATTACCAAAATGTGCAGCCTCGAAAGAGGTAGTTACATACACTTGATTCCTAGAAGGGACAGTTGCATACCTATTGGAGGACAGCTGTCACATGTCCCGTGACCTGTTATGGACTTGGACCAAAGTCTCCTGGGAAATGGAGTTTTTTCTCTTTTAGTGACTTTCATTATGGACTTGAGGTTTCTTTTCCACTCATGTCTGATACTCGTTATTGATTATTTTATGCAACCTTGTTAATATTCATGCTATGTATACAGGGGCCTGGGGGGGACCCGCCCCCAAAAAAAATATATATATAATAAAAAAAGAAAACATTTTTTTGAACCTTTTGTTTTCGAGCAAATGTACTCAAACCTATTATATTTCGAACCTTTTGATTCGAACTTTTAACCTATAACCGTCGACCAAATCACTATGACTAGCCTCTTTGCACAAGCAATGGGATTCTCAGGCACGGTTCTCAAATGCTTATAATCTTTTTTTAAACTTTTATTTTTGGTGGCAGAGGTTTGCAGTGAGCACATACATCATGGTACCATTGTATATAACAAAGATGTTCTGGAGCAGTACAACCATCATAATACATTAGTCACAACAGCATCAGTAGATCGTCACATGAGAGAAGAGGATACAAAAGTTCATGGTGTAGGAGTCGTTCCTGATGGGGCAGAGGACAAGCCAGACCCAGGTGTATCTTCACTTTGATTGTTAAGATAAGTGTTGAATTCAACCCATATGTTCTTGGGACGAGATCGGGCCGGTAGCGTGGCCAGGTATTCCTCCTCACAGTTTCACGACCAGGTGAGTAAGCGCAGCCATTTCTGATGGGCCGGTGGGGAAGAGCTTTTCCAATTCTGGAGTATGCATTTTTTAGCTATCATACAACTTATGTTCAAGAATTTAGCCAAATGTCTAGTGTCATCTGTTCTCCAGGCACCAAACAGAACTGCTAAAGGATCGGGATCAACCGCAGTTTCCGTAATTGTGGTGAGTGTTTCTAAAATGCTTTCCCAAATTCAAACAGTTTATTGCAGGCCCAGAACATATGTAAGTGATCGGCTCCTTACGCCCCGCAGCAGGGGCAGGGGTGCAGTGTGGTGTGGCTGAACCTCAAGGTCCTATGTGGAGTATAGTATAGCCTGTTTAGGAGCTTGTATTGCATAGCGCGGTAGCGAAAATTAAGGGAGACCTTTTTGGTGTGTTGGCACATTTTCCCCCTGACCTCTAGTCCCAGCTCAACAGCCCATTCATCGCGCGCCCTAAGAGCTTGTATCGGGGTAGTGTCCTGTATGATCTTATACAACGAGGAGATGACTATCCGGGCGCCGCCAGAGTTAACGATGTATGCGATAGCTGGATTATCTGGGGGCTCGTCTGGAAAGGAGGGCCATTTAGTGCGAAATGCAGCCCGGAGTCTATAATATTGGAGGGTCTCTAGTGCGGATACGGTGTGCCCTTGTTGCCATGTTTGGGGGTCGATGAACATGCCTTTGGGTTAGAAGTCAGATACTGCCTGGTATCCCAGGTCTCCCCAGTGTCGGGCCAGAGCGGTGTCATGGGTAGGTTCCAGACCGGGGAAGTCCCACACCGGGAGCCATTTGTAGTATGGGGAGGATTCAGCTGCCGGGTATAGCAGGCGTGACCAGGCATGAAGGGTCGTGGCAATGGGATCAATAGGAGAGTCGGGTGTATAATGTTGATGCAGTATAAGGGACATTATGTTGGTGCCAGTGGCTGCCATTTGCTCCAGTTTAACATGCGGACGCGCCGGGGAACCGGGGCACCAATGAGTGGCATGTTGAGCCTGGGCCGCGGTCCAGTAATATGATAGATCCGGAGTCATGAGGCCCCCTTGTTTGTATGGAAGCGCCATGTCAGTCCATTTCTTGCGCATTGCGCCAGAGTGCCATAGGAACTGTGCACATAGTGTATATAGTTTGACGAAGTATTCCCTCCCAGGCCATACGGGTATGTTACTGTAAGTGTAAAGGAGCTTGGGAAGTAGTATCATTTTTATGAGGGACAGCAGACCAGCCATGGATAATGGAAGAGTACGCCACAGTGAGATTTTAGTCTCGACAATTTGTGCCATCGCAGAGTAGTTATCAGCCAGAAAGGTGGATTTGGTTAGGGATATCCGAGCACCCAGATATCTGACACCGTCCGGGGGCCAGCGGAGAGGGTATTCAGTGGCGGGTTGTTGAGTAGATTTAGTAAGCGGGAAGATCTCAGATTTTGAATAGTTAATTGTGAATCCGGAGTGGGTGCCGATGCAAGTGATGTCTCTCAGTATAGAGTCAAGATGGGTTGCTGGTACTCTGATGTATAGTAGTACATCGTCCGCATATATGGATATAATTTTGGGGTTATATTTCATCCTGATTCCCTTGCGGGTGTGGCGTGCACGGACATGATCCGCCATCGGCTCTATTGCTAGGGCAAAAAGAATCGGGGAGAAGGGGCATCCTTGTCGAGTACCCCTAAAGAGTGTGAAGAGATCAGATGTCAATGAATTAGCTCTTACTCGCGCCACAGGTGAGGTGTATAGTAGTTTAATGAACCTAATCATGTTTGGACCAACGCCCATTGTCTCCAGCACCGACCACATATATCTCCAAGAGACCATATCGAAGGCCTTCTGAGCGTCCAGTGTGACCGCCACAGCTTGCACATCCTGGTCTATACGGGACATCACATTAAACAATCTTCTAATATTGTGGGAGGTGGACCTTCCTGGGACGAAGCCTGCCTGGTCCTCATGGACTAAGTATGTCATAATGGGTAGGAAACGATTCGCTATGATTTTAGCAAAGATTTTCGTATCAAGGTTCATGAGGGAGAGAGGTCTATAGGACCCACATTCGTCATCGGGTTTACCAGGCTTGAGCAGTACCGTGATGACAGCTTCACGCATGGAGGGGGGGAAGGATAGAGACTCGGAGTGATTCATCCCACACCTCAAGCAGTCTTGGGGCTAAAATGGTGATGTGTTCCTGATAGAAATCAGGGGTGAGCCCGTCAGGGCCTGGCGCTTTACCTTTGGGAAGATCTGAGATGGCTGTTATGATTTCATCTAATGTTATTGGGGAGTCGAGCTGGTCCTGTGTAGAGGGGGAAATTTCTGTGGTGGGGATCTGGTCGAGAAGCTCACGCATGTGTTGTTCGGTGTGCTCAGCAGGCTGGGAGTAAAGGGATTTGTAGAACTCAGTGAATATATTTAGGATTTGTTGGTCCGCCCACTGTGCATCGCCTTGCTCGTTTTTGATAGAAGCAATCTGGGTCCGGCCAGATTCTCTTCTCATGTGTGCCGCTAATGTTTTCCCCGGTCTGTCACCCTCACCGTATTTCCTGGCGGCCTGTGGGCGACTAAAGTACTGGACTTTGTTAGTAGCAAGTGTATTGTACGATTGGAGTTCATTGCTAATTTGGGCGAGCATGGCAGGATCAGCACCAGTGGAGCTCTGCAGCTGCAGTTGCTTCAGTTTGGCTTCGGAGCGACCGAGGGCGGCTCTGATTGCTTTCAGCACCCCAGCCTCGCGGGAGATAGACATTCCCCTGATAAACACCTTGAAGGCGTCCCACCTAATCGCAGCTGACATGTCCTGGAGGGAATTGTGCTAAAAAAAGGATTCGATGTCAGCCAGTATTTCAGCATTAAACACAATATCTTTGAGGGCCTCAGACTTAAAGCGCCAGGTGCTGAATGTCGGAATAGGTATTCCCAGCCCAACAGCTAATGTAATTGGGGAATGGTCTGACAATGTGCGAGGCAGGATCCGGGACCCCTCCACCCTGCCCATGATCTCGCTTGATACCAAGAACAGGTCTATCCTGGATGAGCTGCCATGCGCAGATGAGTAATAAGTATACTCTCGTCGCTGGGGGTGTAGCGCTCTCCAGGCATCGCAGATATTAAGTGCCTTGATGTGGCCATGTAATCTACGTGCAGCACTGGACAGGGCTCGGGAAGCAGTACCAGTCCTGTCCAGGACAGTGTCAGGATAAGATTCAAGTCTCCCCCCCATATAACCTGAACTCCAACGTAGCCCAACAATATGGAGGTTACAGTGTCAAAGAACTCGGGGGAGTCAACGTTGGGGCAGTAGGTATTAACAATTAGATATTCCCTGTTGACCAGCATGCAGTGTAATATAACATAGCGTCCTTCAGGATCTATGTAGCTTTTGTGAAGCACAAATTTAATAGATTTATGGACCATCGTAAGGATGCCTCTGGAGTGGGTGGAATAGGAAGTGAAGTATGTAGAGGGGCCCCATGCTGGGGCCATTGTCCTTGGCATATATCCTTGAGAGTGTGTTTCCTGTAAAAATAGTATTTTACAGCTATGCCTGTTAGCGTGGGCCATAATCTTGCGGGCTTTAGTATGATTGCTTAATCCCTGGACATTAGTCCAGGCTTAGTTCCAGGACATTATGTTGGTAGACATTTCAGTAACAGGAATCTAATCCCATAATATATGTTCAGTGAACATTCCAATCCAGCGATAGTGTGAGCTCCCAGCCTTGAAGTCGAGGATGAGCTTGTGGCCATTCAATGCATGTGCTGTGCAACCTCTTGTGCCAATTTTTAGTAACACACCATTCCCTCCCACCTCCCTCACCACTGGCCCGAAAGTAGCAGTGTAAGCATCACCCACCCTTAACTGTACAGAGCTGAGCCGCCCCCAACTTGGCCCAGCCTGTACGAAAGCCCATCTGGGGCTAACCCATAACAAAGGTGTATCAAAGAACAGTGCAATCTCAATGGGGTGCGCCATTGCCGTGCACCAGCATGCCTGGAACCGAACGGCCCCGTTACAAAACAAGCAGTGCATGCAGTCATTTAGTGCATTTCCCTGCATTTCTAGGTGGGGAGCAGGGACCTAAATATGGAGTTTGAGCGTAGCAGTTTAAACACAGAAAAACAGAGATATGATCAAGGTGAACAATTCAGCATTGCACAGATACAGCAGTGTGTGTTCCAGATAAGGCAAGTGACATGCGCATAGCAAAGGCCGTGTAGCAAGGCAATTGAGGCAAACAAGTCAAGTGAGAGTGAGGCCAATGTTCGGATAGACTCTCAGTACGCACGTAAATAGGGCACCTGGAAGACATGGAGCCGAAGATAGTGCAGCTTAGCCATTAGTGAACTATAGGGATACTCAGGGTATAGGGCAGTGCCGCGCAAGCCCAGCAGTCAGCACCCCAAGGGATTTATGCGATATGAACAGCAGGAGCAGGGGAGCGAGGTGCATTGCGTGGCCGTGCCCAGCCGCTGTTTGAATGCCAGTGAAAAAATTATGTTCGGTCACCACGTGCGCAGCAGATTCAAAGTACGAGGGGAGAGAGGAGCTCAATCATTGTCCATGCGGTCGTCAGCAGGGGCCTGCAAGGGCATATGCACCTCTATGAATTTTACCGCTTCTGCAGGTACCGTGAAGAAGTATAGTTTATTGTTGAACGTAAACTTCAATCGCGCCGGGAACAGTATGGCGTTAGGAATATTCGTTCCTCTGAGCAATTGTTTGACCCCCAGGAATTGGTAGTGCTCCTGCTGTACTCCAGTAGAAAATTCCGGGAATATCCTGATCACCTGTGATTCCAGTCTGAGCTCACCCTTCTCTTGCGCCAGCCGAAGGATCTGATCTCGGTCTCTAAAGCTTAGAATTTTCGCGATGATGGGCCGCAGGAAGTCCCCTGGTTTGGGGCGTGGAGCAAGTGCTCTATGAGCTCTCTCGACAGTAAAGAAGGGGGATAGGTCGGGATTGCCCAGAAGTTCCTTTAGAAGATCTTCGGTTGCCAGTTCGAGCCGGCCCTTAAGCGCATTTTCGGGAACACCAATAATGCGTATATTATTTCTGCGGGATCTAGATTCGAGATCATCACATTTGGCTTTGACTGACTTCATATCCCGTGCCAGTGTGGTCACTGTGTCCTGCAGCGTGGCTATACTGTCCTCGTTGGCGCCTATCCTGATTTCAGCTTCAGTGATTCTCGAGCCATGATGGTCCAGTTTGGCTTTGAGTGATGCGACATTTGCATTAATGTCGTCCAGTTTCTCATGGAAGGACGCAATATTTCTGGCCATGGACTCTATCATTACAGTTAAGTCTGAGGTTGTTGCCTCAGTAGGGATCGCCACGTCCGTCTGCTCGCCAGATGTTTGGGCTGCATCCAGCCTCGGGGTCGCCGTGGCGAATTTGTCCATTGCGCCGGACTTATTTACATTCCTGGATTTGTTTGACATCATGCAAGACTTGGCCTCTCGCTGCAAGGGTGAGGTGTCAAACGGCGGAATGGATGTGTGGTACAGGGAAACGAAAGCCAGACCGGCCCAATGATCATTTAAGTGGGGGAGGGGCCCCCTTCAGTGGCACAGGTGGGTTGCAAATAATAAGGCAGGCAACTAATGCTTAGAGGGGTGTCTCAAGGTGAAGATGAGTGCTGTCAATGCCGCTGTTAATGGGGCCCCACAACTCCTCGGATGTAGGTTGCCAGTGGTGGTGGTGAGTGTGTCAGATAGCCAGGCAGGCAAGCCAGGGAAGGCAGCAGTCCAGCTGGCTCTAATCCAGTGTTTCAAGCACCCACGGCACAACGTGGGTAAAAGTGTTCAGAGCCCGGAGGTCCCGGGGGCCAGATGCCATAGGGAGGCAAAGATGCAGTGCGGGGGCGTCTCAGGGTGAAGAGGAGTGCTGTCAATGCCGCTTTTAATGGGGCCCCACAACTCCTCGGATGTAGGTTGCTAGTGGTGGTGGTGAGTGTGTCAGATAGCAAGCGCAGGCAAGCCAGGGAAGGCAACAGTCCAGCTGGCTCTAATCCAGTGTTTGCAGAACACACGGCACAACGTGGGTGAAAGTGTTCAGAGGTCGGAGGGCCCGGGGGCCAGATGCCATAGGGAGGCAAAGATGCAGGTTGGGGGGCGTCTCAAGGTGAAGATGAGTGCTGTCAATACCGCTTTTAATGGGGCCCCACAACTCCTCGAATGTAGGTTGCCAGTGGTGGTGGTAAGTGTGGCAGATAGTCAGTGCAGGCAAGCCCGGGAAGGCAGCAGTCCAGCTGGAACTTATCCAGCGTCTACAGCACACACGGCACAACGTGGGTGAAGGTGTTCAGAGCCTGGAGGGCCCAGGGGCCAGATGCCGCAGGGAGACAAAGATGCAGTGCGGGGGGGCGGCGAAGGGCCCTCCATGCGTCCACCCCCCACCAACTCCTCACCTGGCGTGTGTGGCCCGTCCGGCCGCACGATCGTGGGTTGGCCATAGGGGGACTGCCGGGACCTCGCGGACACCGCAGCAAGGCTCAGGAGGGCCGGGGTGTCACGACCCGCCCCCGAGCGCAACCAACACCAGGACTCGGAGGCACACTCACCAGGAGGAAGGAGCAACCCAGGCAGGAAGGCGGGGCGCCACTCACCAGAGCGGCCCGCGGACGCACAGCCAGCTGACACCGTCCCGAGCACGGGCCTCCAGCCGCCAGAAGGAGCGCGAGCCGCTCCCACTCAGGATGACACACAGTGCGAGGCGGCGCCGCTCCAAGGCGCAGGCCCCTAGCAGGCAGGCGAACGCAGCAGCCGGTGGACAGCAGTGGCAGGCACACGGCTCCAGTTCCGATGCGAGCAGCCCGGCAGGAGTCTCTGTCTAAGTAGGGGGCGGCTCCCAGCAGCCCGCCGCGCGCCCCTTCGGCAGCGAGTAACGATGGCAGGGCCGTCCCGACACCATGGGGACAGCAGGATGGGCCGAGAAGCGTCCCCAGGGCACCAATTTCAGCTCAAATTGCACACGCAAGTAGCCCAATAGAACAGCAGTGCAGGGGAACCAGTACAAATGCAGGATGGTGTAGATTACCGCAGATGTCAACAGATGAAGTGCGGCAGTGCACGGAGCAATTAAGCTAGGCAGCCATTTTGTCGGCTGCTCAACAGCGCCCCCCCAATTGCTTATACTCTTATGTGACAGATACCAAGTTGTTCAAATGGACACATTCAGATCTGACCGCCATCCCGGTTACCTGCGGCATTCCATAGGGAGCAATAATTTCCAAAGTGATTTTAACCTGTACATGGATGTGCTATGTTCACTCCTCGATGATCCAAAGATCTCTCTACACCAATACCCAGAGAATATCCAGCTGTAGCACAGACTGAATGGCACAGATGAAATCAAACGCCTCCGGAAATTCCTTGCCACCAAACAAATGGAGACAGCATGCACACTAACGCTCAACTGAACGAAAATAGAATGTGTTCTCCTCAGTCTCCCATTCAAAGAGGAAATCGGGCAAGAATGGCTGATGGGACACACGCTGATGGGTGCTCTCCTCAACTTAACCCCTCCACCAAATACCTCTGCTTCATTGTTGATGGTAAAATAAAATTAACAAAAGGGTTCAGACAGCTTGGTATTAACTCATACTGCGGCAGACGCTGAAGTCTTTCCTCCAAACACAGGACTTCTCACCGAGGTTCAGGCCCTTGTGATTATACACATTCATGGGGAAACACCCTGCTTACTGGGCTCTCTGTCACACACCCAGCCCCTGTCCAGGTGGTCCATCATGCAATGGCATGCCTCACAGGACGACGCTCCAAGAAATTCAACATCACCCCATTTCGGGTGACCTACAATAGCTACCTATCCTGGCAGAATTCTCTTAAAAATCTAGCATACAAGGTAGCCCCCATCCGAACACCTGCCAAACATACCAACTCGGGCAACACACATTCCTTTAGGAGCTAGACCATCACAAGGCTTGAAATGAAACTGACACACAGGGAGAAGACAGGGAAACAGCCCCTCGTAACCCGTGGTAGCGATCAGGACCAGGACAAGGCTGCTGCATTTCAGAAAATAACAGATACAGCTATTTAGGGATATCCAAGATGGGTACATTTACAAGACAATCCTGGAGTAGTGGGAATCCAGGGATAGTGGAATACACACCACACTTGGTTCTCTCTAAAACTTGTGCAGTGCTCAGTTGCTCTCGAAATAGCTTCACATTATATAAAACACCAGTACAAATGAATGATAAAGGTGTCGTAGAGCTCATAGGCTATCAATAGCACTTTTATTCACACTTTCTTTCTGTCCAACAGAAGCAGAGTGATAGCTTTCCCAGGTGAGGGTCCTTAACACGCAGGGATGAGGTGATCTGCCCAGGATCATATGGATAGTTGGAGAATTGTAACCTGGCTACGACCTAGCCACTATACCATATCAGCTCCCAATATGATACAGCTACCCTGCTATACATTTAATTGATTACAGTTGTTACATCTATTAAGAAACTAATGCTTAAAACACACAAGGGTAATAGCAAATGGGTTGATATGACTTCACAGTTCTATGGCTATTAATACATGCGAATAGTTTCGTATCAACGCGACTTCTATGTGATGGAGGTCTAGGTGAGAATGGCAACAAAAGAGCCGAGCGGGACTTGTTTATTTATTTATTTAGACATTTTTAGAGCGCACCTAATCCGCAGGCATCTGGTCGCTAATTTTAGTGGACTTAATTAGTTTACTCAGTAGACACACTATTGACTGCTGGTTAGCGTTTTTAGAGGTGGGCTACTTTAAAGCATATATCATACTTGAGGCCAGTAACTCTGGCTGATTGAGGGAACAGGGGGACTATACAGAGCTCGCCAAAGCCCGGTGACACACTGCAACGCACACCGACATTCCCAACACACTAATAATGTTGTTTTAGAGAGTCAAGGATGACAAAGAGGCAGGTAATAGAGCATGAAATAAATTCAGTGAAGTGATGGCGAGAGCAGTAATAAATTACAATAACAGAGGACATCAACAGACATCATCTACAACAAATGCAATTTGAAAGCTTGCTTAAAATTAATGAGCCTAGCAATGGGTAGAGTAATTCTGAAGTGGGTTTGCCGCTGCACTGGCAGATCCAGAGGCACACGCATGACTTTTCCCCAGACTCATGAATCAAAAAACTCACAAAAATGCCGCCTTGTTCCAAAACTCCAACTGTGATGAATTGAGGAGGCGGTGAAGTAATCTGCAGAGAGAGGGACACAGAAAAGCCTGGTTAGATGGGTCCTAATGGAGAAGATTCGAGGCGCGATTCCAGCACAGACGCGCAGACACAGCCCACCCACCGCCTGGGACAAACGCGCTTTATGCAAGCACAGTACACTTGAAACCAAACAGAATGTTTCTCACAGCAGAGGAAGTGCTCATTGAAAGCATAGTTTACGGGGATGTTTTAGACATCCAGCAACCCTTCCGTACATTGGCAAAATATTCAATGGCCCTCATTAGGACCCTGGCGCTAAGTGTTGAACAGCGCCGTAAAAGGCTGCGGCGCCGTTAAAAACGTAGCGCCTTACTACGAGGTCCCTTTGCAGGACACGACCTGAACGGCTGGTCTAGACCAGCCGTTAAAGTAGGGACCCGCAAAGGGACCTTGGTGCTAAGTACGGTACTGCAATTTGCGGTACCGTACTTAGCGCCTTCGCCAGTCCCATTGAGCCCTATGGGGCAAAAATGGAAATGGGGAAGGGCCAATGTTCAATGGGGAATTACCGCCCCGCCAACCTTGGAATGGGGTGGTAATTCCCCATTGAACATTGGCAGACTTGTTACGATACCGGCACCAACCATGGTGCTAATAGCGCCATGGTTTAGCGCCAGTATCGTAATGAGGGCCAATGCGTATTTATGCAAAAACAGAGAACTGAAACATTGGGCCTCATTACGACCCTGGTAAGGGTACCGGTACCGGTAATCCCTTAGCGCCTGATTACGAGGTCACTTTGCGGGTTCCCACCTTAATGGCTGGTTTTACCAGCCGTTAAGGAATGGACCCGCAAAGGGACCTTGGTGTTAATTATGGTACCGCAATTTGCAGTACCGTAATTACCGCCTTCCCCATTCCCATTATGCCCTATGGGGCAAAAATGGGAATGAGGAAGGGCCATGGTGAAATGGGGAAGTACCGCCCCGCCAACCTTGAAATGGGGTGGCACTTCCCCATTTCACCATGGCGGACTCGTTACAATACCGGCAGCAACCATGGTGCTAATAGCGCCATGGTTTAGCGCTGGTGTTGTAATGAGGCCCATTGTCTGCCCTTGCAATGATTGAAGAAAATGTGGTCAAATGGGATAAATTACACAATGGATCTTCACTTCCAAAATGTCAAGTCCCCACACAGTTGTATCCATCAATTCCATATGTAGCCCTAATGCCACTAGAAGGGCAGCTTTCCAAATAATGGGTCGATTACGAGTTGGTCGGTGTTCTGGCAGCAAATCTGCCGGAATACAACCTAACAGTATTACTGTTACCGGCAGAATTACCACTGGATTACAAGTGGAACTGGGGGAGTTAATCCCCATTTTTGTAGAGTCTATCAGACTTTAGGATGGAATTGCTGCAGGCGGAAATATCCCAGCAATAATTCCACCAATCCATTTCGATTTTTGGCAGAAAGTGGGATGATTTACATGCAGCATAATGCTGGAGGTAAATACCCCACTCCAGGGCCATATTCGTAGTATGGCGGTGCAAGAAAAGTAGTAATTCCGTTACCGCCAATTCTTTCCCGCACCACCATACTTGTAATGAGCCCCAATGTATTTCTAAGAGTTCAACAAATTTTGTAACTTGAAAACGGCATTTGGGGATGGATAAGGTAAATACCCCACTCCAGGGCCATATTCGTAGTATGGCGGTGCAAGAAAAGTAGTAATTCCGTTACCGCCAATTCTTTCCCGCACCACCATACTTGTAATGAGCCCCAATGTATTTCTAACAGTTCAACAGATTTTGTAACTTGAAAACGGCATTTGGGGATGGATAAGTGTTTAATGAGGATGTTTAATGAGGAAAAGACATTTCAAACGTATGCAGTTTGCAAAATGTATCCATTTAATTTATTTTTTTAGGGTTTTGGAAGGCCTGACATGCTTGTTGTTTCTTCAGTGGGCTCAATGCCCCATTCACAGGTGGAATGGACCCATTTCTTCCACGCTACGCTGCCCAGTGCGTCTTTTGTGTATCCAGGGGAGGACTGGCAATTTTGGGCCTGGGGGGAACATGCAGTTATTTGCACAAAGAAGCGCACAAGGCAGCTGCCCAACTTCCAAAACAACTAAACCCAATACCAACCTCTCCCCCACCCACCCATTCTCAAGTGTATATAGTAGAAATGACTTTCCTTTTGTGCAATATATCTTTCAACTATGTTTGTGGTTTCTTAAAGACCTGGGCCCCAGGGTGCCCCTCCCCATATAGCAAACAGAGTAAAATGATTTCAGCAGGATAATATAATTTTGTGTAATGGGAAAGCTGGGATTGAGCCCAGGTTTCCTCTTCCCTCAGTTTACAATTTGACAGCAGGCTACATCTCCTCCCTTCCATCCCAGTCCCATCTTTAGTTTTAGACCAATGTAAAAATGTGGAGACGATCCAGAATTCAGTGGTAGAGCCAAGCCATAGTTGAGCCATGCAGTCTGCCTTTGCTGTAAGAGCCAAACAGGAGCGGACACAGCAAAGAGAACCATGGTTGGCTTCCTGCCTACCCACAACACAGAACCCATACTTAACACTATGCGCCCGCCCCACCACCCCTAAAACATGCTGCCACGCACCAGTACACCAGGAATTCCCTGAGCAAATCTTGTTTTGATTACTGTGCTCTATTCCTCTTAGCTATCTGTGGTGAATGTCTCACTCATGGGTGCATAAGTTATAGTGTTATTCCATACGCAATTACAATATTAACCATGTATAAAATGTGAGCTTTTATTGTGTTCCAAAGTTGCACTTTCTTGAAGGTCGGCTCCATATTTCAATTCATGGTAGCAGAGGAATCTGTGAGGGGTGTTTGCCTAGGATCTGGTGATGGAGGGGCAGTGTGAGAGTGTCCTATTATAATGACTGGCATTGTCAAGGAAGCGCAGGTGCTTTCCTTTAAAACAGTTCAAAAGGTTTTCACAAATAGCCATTGCGAGGGGGTAGGAAACGAGTGCATTTTTGACGCCCATTCTTACCACCTTTCTAATGTAATGTCTAAACGGGCCACAACTGACCGTTTCCTGTTTAAAAAATGTACAGTACTGGTATAAAAGACTAGATAAACCCTTTACACATTCACAGTGAAGTTAGAAATGGCTGAACATTTTTTTATATGTATCTTTTTATGTTACCACTGTCAGAGATATTTCTGGAATATCTCCAGAGGTATTCCAGAAATGCTACCCAGCTATTGGTAAACTTTGAATTGGATGTGTTTTCAAAAATTCCGCTGGTGCAGTTGGTATCTTTTTCCAGCAGTGTTTTGTTAAAAAAGATAAAAAATGCCCAACTCTGAATTACCTGCTTAGTCTGTATTCAACTAATAAGTAATACCTGAATGTTACATCTTCCTGTGTGTGTTTTTCAACTGTGCCCTATAAGTGAGAACCAAAAGCAATCCAATACCCATTTCTATAACCAGAATAGTCATATCCATGGGTGTTATTCAGGGTGCAATTCAATTCTCTTTGTAATGCGCTCACCAGTGATCAAGGAATTCACCATAGGACAACCATTCTTACAGAATAAAACCTAGGACAAACTCTAATAAGATATGGACCCGTTCTTTCATGGCAAGTAGGGGGTTGTGGAAAATTGCTGAGGATTGTCACAGACCAATGGTGTATGGGCCGCAGTCGTGCCAACATTACTATCCAGGGTCGCAGAATCTGTCATTTAAATGCGTGCGTTGCCGCTGGGTAGCATGAGCATGCCGCTTTGGCGTAGGCTCCTCTCTCTCTCACTGTGGAGTCCACCCTGGCATATCTGCAACATTGCCGAAGTCAAGACGACTGACTCATTCCATCTACAGATGAGCTGAGCAGGCCTTTCAAAATTAGAAGAAAGCACCTCAGTATGAGTCAAGCTGCACAGCCTCGGCAACAACTAGCAGCCGCTTCTGACACACCACCATCAACCATCCTATTTATTTCTAATATCAGTAAGGGGCAACCTGTCATGCGATGCTTGTTTAACAAACATTTTTAGCCACAACTCTAAGCACCTGATTCATGGAATTATTTGCGCGTAAAACGCAGATTTGTGCGCCATTCTGTCTGAAAATCCCCATACCTCAAACAGGGATTTTCGGGCAGAATGGCGCGCAAATCTGCGTTTTACGCGCAGATAATTCCATGAATCAGGCTGTAAATGTTTAGTTGCTAGGGTGTTAGCCAGTGGAGGCTCATTTAACTCCAACTGTATATTATGGAATGGCGCTGACCAGGCCACACCCATTATTTTCCTAAAAAACAAATCTGTTGCTTGCAGTGCATCTGTTGCAGTTCTGCCTCCACATATGGCTGCAGCATAATTCACCATTCATACAGCCTGGTTTTTTAACTATCATCAGCATATGATTGACAGGATAATGTTTTTGGCAACCAAAACGCATCACTGTTTCCTCCATCTGCGTCATCTTGGCCTTACTTTGTTCAATATGGGTTTTACAAGACAGGTAATTACAAAAACGAACCTGCAAATAATCGTAGGTGTTACGCTTTGGTAATGGGTTGGGCCTTGACTTGTTTTTCAGTTATTCCCCAGTCATTCATACAAATATGTATAATGTGCTACTCATGTTTGCAGTGCCAGAGAAGCCTGTGTCATTAGAATGGCATCATCAGCATAAATGATTAAGGGGAGACTCCTAGACCGAAAGATGGGATGCGGCAGTCATTTCTACTAAGGCTCGAAAAGGATCCATCGTAAAAAGATTACACAATGAGTGCGGTCAGCAATGCACTTTTCTGAGGCTCACTGGGGTACACAGTGGACATTTTGAGCAACAATGATGGTGGTCAGCAATTCACTTTTGAGCAACAATGAGGTAATACACATGTTGAAAGTAAATAGGTTCAGCAATGCACTTTCTGAGAATAAATACGTCAGCAAAACATCTTTCGAGAATCAATGGTGTCAAAAATACACATTTGAGTAACTACGTGGTCAGCAAATCACGTTTTGTGAATTAATGGTGTTTGCAATACACTTTCCTTTACATTCAATGGGGTCAGCTATAACCTTTCTTTTACTTTCAGTGGGGACAGAAATACACTTTCATATAGATTCCAGACATGGCACAGAGAATAAGGACTGCATGTGAGATTAGAGTAGATTGCTCAGAAGGGAGTGTCTGGGGCCAGGTACCAACAGTCACATGGAGTCTCCTGTGTTATGATCTGTCATCTTCTAAGTACGCAAGTGGCAACATAGTGCAGAGAGGGGGATGACCTGGTGAACAGGCCACAGCCTCTGCCAACTGCTCTTTGCTCGCCGCTTGGGCTGGATAGCCCCTTCGGAGTATTAACAATCCCACTGCTAGTTGACAACTCTGCCCCCTACTATCTCAGCTCATCTCAAATGGGAAGGTGAGCAGTGTTCTGTTGCAAATGAAAGGAGCATTCAGCCACTGGACCAGCTGCAAGAGGTACATCTCCCCCAGGCCAGTCCAGAGCTGATATGTGCTCTTGTTACAATAATTTCGATTTGTGGGCATCGATGTGTTTCCTCTCCCTCACAGCAGTTTACACATGGGTGCAGCTACTGTTCCCCGTCAATTGTTTTGCTGTATGCTAAAGAACACACAGAGGGAGAGACACATGGAACGAGTCAAAAAGAACAACGCAGTGCTTCTGATAAGCTATCCCCATAACACTCAATGAGCCTCATTATGAGTTGGGCGGTATTCTGGCAGTAAATCCACAGGAATACTGCCCAATGGAATTACCATTATCACCACTTGGTCCAGCGGATTTACTGCTGGATTAGAAGTGGTGGTGGCTGTGTTAATCCCACTAATTTCAACTCCATAGGACTCCATTGGGGATTTCGGATGAATTACCGACAATTCTTCGGCAGAAAGTTGGAGGATTTACCTCCAGCATGATGCTGGAGGTAAATCCCCCATTTCAGGGCCAAACTCGTAGTATGGCGGAGCGGGATAAGTGGAAGTGATTTCCGTACCCCTCTTTTACCCAGCACGGCCACCCTACTAATGAGGACCAATGTGCCAGTAATGCACCAGAGACAAGAGCGACCAATGTCAAAGCATGAAACATAAGCATTTTATTTACAAATTTCTTTTCAATCTGTCTTGATTAGTTTTCACTAAATAAACATATGTTCCAAACAAACGGGGCCTCATTACACGGAAGGCAGTAACCATGGCGCTATTAGCGCCATGGTTGCCGCCGGTAATTTACCGATCCCGCCATGGTGAATGGCGGAATTACCGCCCCATTCCAAGGTTGGCGGGGCGGTAATTCCCCATTCACCATTGGCCCTTCCGCATTCCCATTTGAGCCCCCATAGGGCTCAATGGGAATGGGAAGGTGGCAATTACGGTACCTCAAATTGCGGTACCGTAATTGCCTCCAAGGTCCCTTTGCGGGTCCCGTCCTTAACGGCTGGTAAAACCAGCCGTTAAGGTAGGGACCAGCAAAGGGACCTCGTAGTAGGGCGGTAAGGGATTACCGGCACCGGTGCCCTTACCGGTGCCGGTAATCCCTTACCGCCATCCGTGTAATGAGGCAGACGGTCAATTTCAAAACATTACCATAACCACAGCTCAGATCTCTACATGAGATGAGTCTCAAGTCTATTCTACTTTAACTAAATCATTTGGTATCATCAATTCACCTTCAAAATACTAAAGCCCTCATTCCATCTGTTCTCTAAGGAAAGATATAACACTTCTAAAGGTTCCCAAACTGTTTATTTTACTCATAAAACAAACCAAGACGCATAATACAAGGAATCATCCTGTGCATCTAAAATATTTGACGCAGAACAAAGCGCATGACCATGACATTTAGGTGAGGCTCAGAGCTCCATAACCTACAACTCTGGCAGTGCATCAGCAGCAGCCTGGGTCGGTGGGCTGAAAGACAATTTATAGGGTTCCCATCTTACCAAAAGCTCCCACTGTCAGACGAATCCCCCAACTTCAGGATAACAAGTACCTCACATTCTCCATAGGATAATGGTAAACAATATTGGTGGTACCACCCCAATGATTTTAGCTCATTTCTCAGTAGAATCATCAAAGCAAATATCAGTAAAAGCTCCAAGAGGATTTATCTATCTAGCATGCCCGGAATGTCGCAGCTCAAGGCCTCAACATCATAAAGGGCTTCTTCTTAGATCATACGCAAGTTGCTGTTTATCTTGCTAAATAGAAAATGGAGTGGATATGGCTCTACGGTTTAATCATTATGACTATATGTTTGCATAGGGATTAATGTACTGGACTGCTCAATCCAACTACACTACATATGTCAGCATGCAGGCATGTATATGATATGGTGAAGCTGCTTAGTGCCTTTCTGTGCTAAATGATCATGTAGATTAATGAATGAATGAATGCTAACTCAAAAACACACTTTTTTTTCTGAGACATCTATATTTTTAAAAGTGAAAATGTGTGGGTTTGTGTCAAAGCTTTGTTCCTTATACAATTCCACAATGTTTCACCAATCTAGACCCAATTTTGCATAGTTACCGGCTAGGACCTCTGAATAATACTGGCTACATGACATTTGGGCACCTCACCCATTCAACAGATTTCAGCATAAGTAAAAATGTGCTTGTGGGTTTGTTGCTTTGCGAAGCGATGTTCCTTATACAATTGCACACTGTTTCACCAATCTGCACCAAATATTGCATAGCTACCTGTTAGGACCACTCAGACATTACTGGCTATATGACATGAGGAAACCCAACCCCTTTCTCAGGGCTTCAGCACTAGTCAATATTTGTTTGTGGATTTGCGGCGTGGCGGAGTGTTGTTCCTTATACAATTCCACACCATTTCACCAGCATGCATCAAGTTTTGCATAGTTACCTGTTAGAACCCTCTGGACATTACTGGCTACATGACATTTGGACACCCCACCCATTTCCTCAGGTTTCAGCACCTCCACACATGTGACGGGTGCCTGAAATCAGCGAATCATCAATGTGGTCGTAGAAGGACCGGTCCTCAACCCTAAAATGCACGGTTTCTGGGACATTTGCATTGCAATGCACTGCAACGAACTGCACCACGCCAGGGTGAGGCAACAGGTGGGGAGAGAGTACAGTAGCTCTCAGTATGCAGCAGCACACTAACTCTCGCCTCCCCCAATGTCTGCTTCGGGGTATGTCACCCAGCCACACACACCCATTCTCAGTGCAGTTTACTTTAGAGTGCAAGACACATCAAGCGATAAGCGAATTGGAACAGCGACCTACAAGATCATTGGTTTTCAATAATAGATGAGAGTGTCGTCATGTCTGTCCAGTACACCCGTTTGGAGAATGGGTACTTTTTGTTAGTTACTTCTAAAACTCCATTGCTACCTAGAGCGGTTTTTCACTACAAAGCTCATATAGGCCTCTAGGAGCCTCTTTGAGCACTAATGTGCTTTGAGTACACTGTTGCAGTGCTACGTACTACACTGTTTGGTTTAAGTCGTACAGTTTGTACTGTCCTTTAGCATCAATCACAATACTATCTTTACTACCTATACTTAAACATAATATAATATATCCTCACAGAATATAATATCAGAATCCATGTGCTTAACCCATTTAAGGTGCTATATTCTACCTGGTCTATTAAAGCCAATGCTTAAATAATTATTCTATTATGAGCTGACATTCTGAAATGAGATGGTGTCTTCCCTATTCCCTTTACCCCGCAGGGCAGAATGGGTGAGGCCTCTTTGCAGGATGCCCTACCTTCTGACCTCAAAGGAGCAAAGGCCTGGTCATGAGGGGCTCAAACAGCTATTCTTATATCCCAAATGGGACGCAAGCCACTAGGTGATTACAGGAATCACTGCCGCATTGCACGGGCCACTAGCAGGTAGCAAGCCTGAGCTCATCTTCACAACTTGTGGCAAAAGAAGGACATCTGGACAACAAAGTGGGTTTTCTTCTGTGTTTCTTTCTGGGGTCGCTTGGTTCTGGTCACTTTGGGCACAATTCCACGACCAACATGAGATGCGGATGGACAGAGATAGTGGTTATGTTCCACCTCACTATTGTACCCAAACAAACACTATACCATTCCCCTACAATCCACGCCATAGAAGCCAGCAAACAAGAAACAAAATGATTGACTTATACCAACAATATTTCATTTTTATTACCAAACTCGGACATCTCAGTCGCATAACCTATGAACAAATCACACTCTAAGGACCCTGCTTATATCACACGTTAGTCCGAAGTAACGCCAATGAACAGATACTGCGGTAAAAGACCTGCCAATAAATTAAGCTACAAATGACAAAATATACCACTAACATGCTCATGAAAACATGTTCATACTGATTTCAGAGACACCAAAGGAAACAGCAGCAAATCAGTGTTACAGAACAGAACAAGTACAAGAACTACTAGATACATTGTGGGGAAGGGCAGATGATGTCACCGATAATGAACTACACCCTTAGCAGGATCCCTCAGCCACCCCTGATAGCTCTATCCCACAAGTTCAAATCAAATTAAGAATAAGAATGAGTCTATCAAGATTTCTGCACCCAATATTAACAGAGGATTTGCTTTTCAGACCTTTGCTTGTGCATAACTAGTCTGTATATACGTCCCTCAAGTACAATTAACTGTCACACACAACAGCCATAAGAGCACATCCCTCTGAAACTGAGCTCCGCCTCCATGACCTTATCCCTGACAGGCGCTAAAAAGACAATCCCATACAGTTCCCAAAACGTCAGATTTGTTTCCATCGAGAATGTTCTAAATGTTGAATTGGAAGGAAACATATATGCTGGCCTTCTTTTCCGAAAACAGGAATACACTGAACTAACTAAGATTTTATTCAGAAGGCCGCTGTTAATTCCCTCAAAATGTGAATGTGCAAAATAGCTAAATGTGTAGCTTTCAGCACTTAAACAGCTATAACAAATGTAATATCTAACTTTCGTCAATAACATGTCCTTCAGGGCCTTCATCCAGAGCATCATGCTATCTATAGTTATATAAACAGTAGCAAGGCTACCAAAATCTATGGAAAGGCTCGGAGTTTGGATCTCATACTGGCACTTCAGAGTCTCAGTGGCATCACTGTTGTAAAAAAGAATGCTTCTGATTCTACCATACATGCCAAAGGGATGGTGGTGCATCACTCTTTGACTGCGGTCAATCTCTTTAATCAGGGTTAACAGATGCATATAGTATCAGATTGTAATATCGCACATTAGCAAATAACAAGTAGGGTTCTGGGAGACTCTCTGCCAGACATGAGTCCTGGTTACAAGGGCCTTACCCAGAGTCTTTAGCTCACTATGTTTCACAGAGGAGAAATATCCCAAACATATCAGTCGTTGTCCTGCTTTGGGGTAGTCCAGCACCGAAATGCTAAGCAATTCACCTCTGAACAAGAGTACCAACAGCAACCCCAGACACGTGTTTCGGTCTGGTTGAACCTCATCAGTAGGGTGTAGCTGTGCCTCTCTAAGAATAATGAGCAAGGGGTACACGTCTGGATTCCCCTGGTAACTTAGGGTGTGACCCAAAGTTCCTTGAAATATGCAAATAACAAGGGGGGTCCTGGGAGACTCTCTGCCAGACATGAGTCCTGGTTACAAGGGCCTTACCCAGAGTCTTTAGCTCACTATGTTTCACAGAGAAGAAATATCCCAAACATATCAGTCGTTGTCCTGCCTTGGGGTAGTCCAGCACCGAAATGCTAAGCAATTCACCTCTGAACAAGAGTACCAACAGCAACCCCAGACACGTGTTTCGGTCTGGTTGAACCTCATCAGTAGGGTGTAGCTGTGCCTATCTAAGAATAATGAGCAAGGGGTACACGTCTGGATTCCCCTGGTAACTTAGGGTGTGACCCAAAGTTCCTTGAAATATGCAAATAAAAAGGGGGGTCCTGGGAGACTCTCTGCCAGACATGAGTCCTGGTTACAAGAGCCTTACCCAGAGTCTTTAGCTCACTACTTTCACAGAGGGGAAATATCCCAAACATATCAGTCTTTGTGCTGCCTTGGGGCAGTCCAGCACCGAAATGCTAGGCAATTCACCTCTGAACAAGAGTACCAACAGCAACCCCAGACACGTGTTTCAGTCTGGTTGAACCTCATCAGTATGGTGTAGCTGTGCCTCTCTAAGAATAGTGAGCAAGGGGTCCATGTATGGATTTCCCTAGCAACTTAGGGTGTGGCCCAAAGTTACTTGAAATATGCAAATGACAAGGTGGGTCCTGGGAGACTCTCTGCCAGACATCGGCCAAATTCTCCCCACTTTAAAGCATTGAAATGGTGGTAGTTATGTTCACCCACTTGCACCCCACACCAAAGCAACCACCCCCTCTCAATGACCTCGTGCCACATGACAATCCACCAATGGCAGCTCTAGGAATGTGCTGTATCACATTGTTAGACCAGGGTGAGTGAGTTGCAGACATGCAGTGAAGGGGAATAAGAGGAAATTGATTAATCTGGACTTTGCCGGGAACGATAGCTTGGGAGGAGGCAAATGAACACAGAAAATCGATCCAAATGTACACCACAAAATTGAAAAAAAAATTCCCCCTTTGACTACAGAATGTGTGATGGTTAACAAACCTTGGGGCAACTCCCAAAGGTATCCTGCTGTTGTCAAGCGTTTCAGCTGCATACGCAGCAGAATTTACAAACCCTAACACCCTACCCTTCACCATTTTGAAATCAAGTTATGATACAGTACAGTTTCTCACAACATCTGTTCATTTATACGTTGAGACCATGTCCCTTCTCACCAATCCAGAAATTAAACATATCATTAAAAGTTCTCCTGACAAATCTAAAATGGTGACCAAAGGGTTAGATATGCACCCTTACCATTAGCCACTACAGACACTTTCCCCAGGGAACAATACAGAACATAATTAAATTAAGAAATCAGCTCCTTTTCCCACCTAAGGAAGGCAACATAAAGGCAACATGATAAAACTAGTCTCATACGTGATTGTAAAGATCATAGAGACCATAAACAGATTGATGGCTGGAATAAATTAGTTGTAAACAAGTTAGCAAAGATCATTCAGTCCCAGGGGTAGTGGTACAAAGCTAATGTTGGTTGACATGACACATTATAGGAGTAAACTGACCACAAGTGACATGTATTTAGTAGAAGAAGTCTCTAAGAAAACAACAAAAAAATGCCTATCGTCTTTCAAAATTACCAGAGAGAAAGAAGGATGGTGCTTTAAAAAAATGTAAGGCTTTGATTAGAGATGGATATGTTCAAAAATCCACCCTATGTTTTCACTAAGAATAGAGACAGTTAGCAAAAAAGATAAAGACTTCCAAACAGAGTGAAAAAACGAATTGGGTAATTAAAATACATTTTAAAAAACAAACACAAAAGGAACTGTTTTGGGTAAGAGAGCCTTAGAAAACTTAAATCACGGATGATTGAGGGATGGTAAAGCAATAATAATGGATCAGCAAAAGAACAAAATAGTGAGACAGATGTTAGTGGGTCCATCATCAAAACTTCCTATCAAAAAAGAGGTAGGAAAACTCAGCATTCTGAACCTACAGTTGAAGAACCTAAATTCAGTGGTGTTGCAAAGTTAGGGCCTGGGGGAGAGGGGAGGGCACAGGACTCACCTGCAAAAA
The DNA here is from genome assembly GCF_040938575.1 of Ambystoma mexicanum. Lineage (NCBI taxonomy): Eukaryota > Metazoa > Chordata > Amphibia > Caudata > Ambystomatidae > Ambystoma > Ambystoma mexicanum. Next base: position 1,081,072,570 of record NC_090937.1, on the reverse strand, counting down.
GTTTTGCCCCCCTATGTGCCTCCCCTCCCCAGGGACATGTGAGGATCTGCCCTGAGAGTGCTGCCAAGTCCGCTTAAAGTGGGCTTGTTGACTTTGCAGCAAAGCCCATTATATCTCGCGGCTTAACAGAGCTCCCAGACTGGCCAGCACGCAGCCCTGCTCTTTATCATAGCCTTAGTGGCCTGTAATTACTCCTTTGTCTTATGTCTTATCTGATGGGGTCTGTATTACATCTCAGAGACTCCTAACACCTGGCTTACCTAGTACATGGGTGTACACTTACAAGATATTTAAAGTTACACAAGAAAACTTACTTTTTCAGAGTTAGTAATTACGTCTACTACTTTAACATGGAAAAATCGATTGCTTTATAGGCATAGTTCAATGTTCTGAAAAAGTTGCACAACAAGCTGGTAACTTGTGACAAATGTAATTTTTATCCTAGTGACTTTGCAAAAATATTTTTTTAGCGATTCTGAAAAGTACAGTTGTGTAAAAGGAAGGCTGTTTTTCAGGCTTGCATTGTTTTCCATTCTGCAACTTCTATTTTTCCTTTTAGGATGTGGAAAATGAACTACAACAATATTCTTTTGGCTTAACATGATTCTCTAAGGACTTACATATTGTAAGGTTACTTTCATTTTAGATATGTGTTTTTAGCTAGTAAACTATCAGACCTCTAAAGTTTCCAGCGGCCAGGCATGAGAAGGCCATCCAGTTCTGTTTTCCCCCCTATCGATTCTGGGACTTGTTTTTTTTTCTATCCCATTCAAAATTTAGAAAAACTGCATGCCTCACAATTACAAGCATAAACAGGACTGGATCGCCTTCTCTCGCATGGTCATGGGCAACCTGAGCACTCTGCTCTATCGGGAAGTATTATTGTAGGCTTTCAAATCCAAAATGTACATATTTGTAGCAAGTGGAGCTTGAAAGTTATGTGTTCAAATGTCTAAACTGTAGATTGGGTTCAAATCCCAGTTATACTGTATAACCAAAATGTCTGATCCTGGCCAATTAATGTAATCTCTTCATCTCTAGTGAACATGCCTCAGCAGAGCCAACAATTATTTCCTCATCTATTGCTGCCAGTCACCAAAACGGCATGGGCTGTCATTATGGCCGCACAGGAGAAAGAGTGAAACATTTTGCTATGCCTGGTATGCTGTTATTGAGTTTTGTATCGTAAACAGTCCACCATTTTCACAGTTTATTGGCTTTTCAGGATCTTCCAGAGGTGGTAGGGTTTAAAGAGGTGGGATAGGAGACTAATGCAAAAGCAGGGGAAGGTTGCTTTGTTGTACTGCTGACGTTTGTATGATCTGAAAAGGTAGAATAATCTGTGGTGTGCAAGCTTGATATATTTTGTGAGATGTCTGGAGCAGTGGTTAATGTGTGCTCCATGTTGGTAACACATTGTTTATGTGATTATTGTGTCTGTCCTTGTGGTGTTTAAGGAGTATGAGGAGCTGTATTGGGGTATCTGTGGTAGCTTAGTGCGCTAATTAGGGAATGCATTTGGGTGGTATGCGTTCTATTTTGTAATCCATATTGATTCAGTGAGAAGTTGTATTTGAGGATGGGTTGTTTGTTAGGGGGGTGTAAGGTAGTTACTGTTACCACACATTGCTCAAAAGACCACCTGATAAAAACTGGAAGCAACCTTTTTCACTTTGGAAAAATAACAATTAGTCATTTATTTGCTTATATCAATAGAAAACATTATTATGGGGTTTAGGCTCTGGTGTTGTGGGGGAAAGGATGACAGGTTTGGGGCTTATGTTCTGACCTCTGGTTGTTAACGAGGTAGTATTCCAGGTATGGGGCTTGGGTTCTGGTGGTGGGCCAGCAGAATGGCATATATGGGGCCTGGGCTATGTTGGTGGGGAGGAAGGATGCCATGTATGGGCCTAGACTATAGTGGCGGGGAGGCAGGATGCCAGGTATGCATGTTGCATCCTGGCCTCTGGCCGTTGAGGAGGCAGGATGCTAGGTATGGGGCTTGGCTCTGGTGGTGGGGAGGCAGGATTCCAGGTATGCAGCTTGCGTTCCTGCCTCTGGTTGTTGTAGTATGACACTGACACAATGGGTACAATTTGTAAAACCTTTATTGCAAATGTTGGGGTCGGAGAAACGCCTAATTTGACCTATAACTAAGATGGGAGTAGTCTTGGCCCACAAACGATAGACAAAACAGTACTAGTGGAGTCCCTCAAATCAAAATGGTCTATGCTAACAAAACCTAATGCCTGCCCTATCTCTTATACAAGTGTAAAAAGGAGAAATGGATGTAAAGGAAAAATCAGTGTTCAAAAGAGTAAAGGTAGTTGAACCAGCTCTCCTCCTCACATTAGCAAATAACAAGTAGGGTTCTGGGAGACTCTCTGCCAGACATGAGTCCTGGTTACAAGGGCCTTACCCAGAGTCTTTAGCTCACTATGTTTCACAGAGGAGAAATATCCCAAACATATCAGTCGTTGTCCTGCTTTGGGGTAGTCCAGCACCGAAATGCTAAGCAATTCACCTCTGAACAAGAGTACCAACAGCAACCCCAGACACGTGTTTCGGTCTGGTTGAACCTCATCAGTAGGGTGTAGCTGTGCCTCTCTAAGAATAATGAGCAAGGGGTACACGTCTGGATTCCCCTGGTAACTTAGGGTGTGACCCAAAGTTCCTTGAAATATGCAAATAACAAGGGGGGTCCTGGGAGACTCTCTGCCAGACATGAGTCCTGGTTACAAGGGCCTTACCCAGAGTCTTTAGCTCACTATGTTTCACAGAGAAGAAATATCCCAAACATATCAGTCGTTGTCCTGCCTTGGGGTAGTCCAGCACCGAAATGCTAAGCAATTCACCTCTGAACAAGAGTACCAACAGCAACCCCAGACACGTGTTTCGGTCTGGTTGAACCTCATCAGTAGGGTGTAGCTGTGCCTCTCTAAGAATAATGAGCAAGGGGTACACGTCTGGATTCCCCTGGTAACTTAGGGTGTGACCCAAAGTTCCTTGAAATATGCAAATAAAAAGGGGGGTCCTGGGAGACTCTCTGCCAGACATGAGTCCTGGTTACAAGAGCCTTACCCAGAGTCTTTAGCTCACTACTTTCACAGAGGGGAAATATCCCAAACATATCAGTCTTTGTGCTGCCTTGGGGCAGTCCAGCACCGAAATGCTAGGCAATTCACCTCTGAACAAGAGTACCAACAGCAACCCCAGACACGTGTTTCAGTCTGGTTGAACCTCATCAGTATGGTGTAGCTGTGCCTCTCTAAGAATAGTGAGCAAGGGGTCCATGTATGGATTTCCCTAGCAACTTAGGGTGTGGCCCAAAGTTACTTGAAATATGCAAATGACAAGGTGGGTCCTGGGAGACTCTCTGCCAGACATCGGCCAAATTCTCCCCACTTTAAAGCATTGAAATGGTGGTAGTTATGTTCACCCACTTGCACCCCACACCAAAGCAACCACCCCCTCTCAATGACCTCGTGCCACATGACAATCCACCAATGGCAGCTCTAGGAATGTGCTGTATCACATTGTTAGACCAGGGTGAGTGAGTTGCAGACATGCAGTGAAGGGGAATAAGAGGAAATTGATTAATCTGGACTTTGCCGGGAACGATAGCTTGGGAGGAGGCAAATGAACACAGAAAATCGATCCAAATGTACACCACAAAATTGAAAAAAAAATTCCCCCTTTGACTACAGAATGTGTGATGGTTAACAAACCTTGGGGCAACTCCCAAAGGTATCCTGCTGTTGTCAAGCGTTTCAGCTGCATACGCAGCAGAATTTACAAACCCTAACACCCTACCCTTCACCATTTTGAAATCAAGTTATGATACAGTACAGTTTCTCACAACATCTGTTCATTTATACGTTGAGACCATGTCCCTTCTCACCAATCCAGAAATTAAACATATCATTAAAAGTTCTCCTGACAAATCTAAAATGGTGACCAAAGGGTTAGATATGCACCCTTACCATTAGCCACTACAGACACTTTCCCCAGGGAACAATACAGAACATAATTAAATTAAGAAATCAGCTCCTTTTCCCACCTAAGGAAGGCAACATAAAGGCAACATGATAAAACTAGTCTCATACGTGATTGTAAAGATCATAGAGACCATAAACAGATTGATGGCTGGAATAAATTAGTTGTAAACAAGTTAGCAAAGATCATTCAGTCCCAGGGGTAGTGGTACAAAGCTAATGTTGGTTGACATGACACATTATAGGAGTAAACTGACCACAAGTGACATGTATTTAGTAGAAGAAGTCTCTAAGAAAACAACAAAAAAATGCCTATCGTCTTTCAAAATTACCAGAGAGAAAGAAGGATGGTGCTTTAAAAAAATGTAAGGCTTTGATTAGAGATGGATATGTTCAAAAATCCACCCTATGTTTTCACTAAGAATAGAGACAGTTAGCAAAAAAGATAAAGACTTCCAAACAGAGTGAAAAAACGAATTGGGTAATTAAAATACATTTTAAAAAACAAACACAAAAGGAACTGTTTTGGGTAAGAGAGCCTTAGAAAACTTAAATCACGGATGATTGAGGGATGGTAAAGCAATAATAATGGATCAGCAAAAGAACAAAATAGTGAGACAGATGTTAGTGGGTCCATCATCAAAACTTCCTATCAAAAAAGAGGTAGGAAAACTCAGCATTCTGAACCTACAGTTGAAGAACCTAAATTCAGTGGTGTTGCAAAGTTAGGGCCTGGGGGAGAGGGGAGGGCACAGGACTCACCTGCAAAAAGTTTTGCCCCCCTATGTGCCTCCCCTCCCCAGGGACATGTGAGGATCTGCCCTGAGAGTGTTGCCAAGTCCGCTTAAAGTGGGCTTGTTGACTTTGCAGCAAAGCCCATTATATCTCGCGGCTTAACAGAGCTCCCAGACTGGCCAGCACGCAGCCCTGCTCTTTATCATAGCCTTAGTGGCCTGCAATTACTCCTTTGTCTTATGTCTTATCTGATGGGGTCTGTATTACATCTCAGAGACTCCTAACACCTGGCTTACCTAGTACATGGGTGTACACTTACAAGATATTTAAAGTTACACAAGAAAACTTACTTTTTCAGAGTTAGTAATTACGTCTACTACTTTAACATGGAAAAATCGATTGCTTTATAGGCATAGTTAAATGTTCTGAAAAAGTTGCACAACAAGCTGGTAACTTGTGACAAATGTAATTTTTATCCTAGTGACTTTGCAAAAATATTTTTTTAGCGATTCTGAAAAGTACAGTTGTGTAAAAGGAAGGCTGTTTTTCAGGCTTGCATTGTTTTCCATTCTGCAACTTCTATTTTTCCTTTTAGGATGTGGAAAATGAACTACAACAATATTCTTTTGGCTTAACATGATTCTCTAAGGACTTACATATTGTAAGGTTACTTTCATTTTAGATATGTGTTTTTAGCTAGTAAACTATCAGACCTCTAAAGTTTCCAGCGGCCAGGCATGAGAAGGCCATCCAGTTCTGTTTTCCCCCCTATCGATTCTGGGACTTGTTTTTTTTTCTATCCCATTCAAAATTTAGAAAAACTGCATGCCTCACAATTACAAGCATAAACAGGACTGGATCGCCTTCTCTCGCATGGTCATGGGCAACCTGAGCACTCTGCTCTATCGGGAAGTATTATTGTAGGCTTTCAAATCCAAAATGTACATATTTGTAGCAAGTGGAGCTTGAAAGTTATGTGTTCAAATGTCTAAACTGTAGATTGGGTTCAAATCCCAGTTATACTGTATAACCAAAATGTCTGATCCTGGCCAATTAATGTAATCTCTTCATCTCTAGTGAACATGCCTCAGCAGAGCCAACAATTATTTCCTCATCTATTGCTGCCAGTCACCAAAACGGCATGGGCTGTCATTATGGCCGCACAGGAGAAAGAGTGAAACATTTTGCTATGCCTGGTATGCTGTTATTGAGTTTTGTATCGTAAACAGTCCACCATTTTCACAGTTTATTGGCTTTTCAGGATCTTCCAGAGGTGGTAGGGTTTAAAGAGGTGGGATAGGAGACTAATGCAAAAGCAGGGGAAGGTTGCTTTGTTGTACTGCTGACGTTTGTATGATCTGAAAAGGTAGAATAATCTGTGGTGTGCAAGCTTGATATATTTTGTGAGATGTCTGGAGCAGTGGTTAATGTGTGCTCCATGTTGGTAACACATTGTTTATGTGATTATTGTGTCTGTCCTTGTGGTGTTTAAGGAGTATGAGGAGCTGTATTGGGGTATCTGTGGTAGCTTAGTGCGCTAATTAGGGAATGCATTTGGGTGGTATGCGTTCTATTTTGTAATCCATATTGATTCAGTGAGAAGTTGTATTTGAGGATGGGTTGTTTGTTAGGGGGGTGTAAGGTAGTTACTGTTACCACACATTGCTCAAAAGACCACCTGATAAAAACTGGAAGCAACCTTTTTCACTTTGGAAAAATAACAATTAGTCATTTATTTGCTTATATCAATAGAAAACATTATTATGGGGTTTAGGCTCTGGTGTTGTGGGGGAAAGGATGACAGGTTTGGGGCTTATGTTCTGACCTCTGGTTGTTAACGAGGTAGTATTCCAGGTATGGGGCTTGGGTTCTGGTGGTGGGCCAGCAGAATGGCATATATGGGGCCTGGGCTATGTTGGTGGGGAGGAAGGATGCCATGTATGGGCCTAGACTATAGTGGCGGGGAGGCAGGATGCCAGGTATGCATGTTGCATCCTGGCCTCTGGCCGTTGAGGAGGCAGGATGCTAGGTATGGGGCTTGGCTCTGGTGGTGGGGAGGCAGGATTCCAGGTATGCAGCTTGCGTTCCTGCCTCTGGTTGTTGTAGTATGACACTGACACAATGGGTACAATTTGTAAAACCTTTATTGCAAATGTTGGGGTCGGAGAAACGCCTAATTTGACCTATAACTAAGATGGGAGTAGTCTTGGCCCACAAACGATAGACAAAACAGTACTAGTGGAGTCCCTCAAATCAAAATGGTCTATGCTAACAAAACCTAATGCCTGCCCTATCTCTTATACAAGTGTAAAAAGGAGAAATGGATGTAAAGGAAAAATCAGTGTTCAAAAGAGTAAAGGTAGTTGAACCAGCTCTCCTCCTCACATTAAACCTCACAGAGTAAGGCTGACCTTGTAGGATGGATGACACACTCTGGCTCGGTTTCTAACACTCTAAGCAGTTCCACACCGTGGATTGAGGCCCGCCGGGCCATACACGTTAAAGTCTCTTCCTTGACTTTCCAAAACTGTATTCCAGCGTAAAGTTCACAAAGGTCCCCCTCTGCCGGGCTCAGACCTCTCACATCACAGTTCAACACAAACGTGCAGGAGGCGCCCGTCCTCAAGCTTATTGTACTTCTGGTCTCCCTCTGTCGGACTCAGAACCCTTTCGAATGTTGAAGACTTTCCAATGTGCATGGTTCTTACAGACCACCGCAGGACCACTTTGACTCAAAGTTCACATTTACTTTTGCTTAATTCAATTTCGCTTTAGAGCTTCACACAATGTACCTTTCACAGAGACTTTCGAATGGTCTACTACCTTTCGCCGGACCACTCCGTTACTTAGTATCGCTGATCTCACAGCTGCGTTTTACTTCAAAGTTTATTTTAGGTTCTACCTTCGCATCTCATCCACACACATGCAGCCTTCACTTGTGATATAATGTGGCTACTTTATTTGTTTTAACACACACTGGTCTTTCAGGTCGCTTGCCAACTCACCAGCTGTGTGTGCTTCTTTCTTGTTTTGCTATTTTCAATTCACAAGTCAAGGTTAGTACCACAGCTTGGCCTCACCTCCTCAACTCTGCCATTCACCTGGTAGGGTTGCTGGCATCCTTGAAACACAATGTAATCTTCACTTGTGGGATCTCGCCTTCTTCACGTGTCTTGCGTGGTCTGTAGGCAACAACTTCCAGTAGGGAATCCTTGGGGTTTTCCACCCGCTGCTCTCGTCCCTTGGTCCGTTGCTCTGCTCTAGTAGGTGTGCCTTCGTCCAAGAGGTTCTGCTCATACTCGTGTTCCGCCTTGCCCAGAGTGTGGCCCTCATTACGAGTTTGGCGGTAGCCATGGAGCTATTAGCTCCATGACTGCCACCAAACCGGGCTCATTTACCGGGTTCCTGCAATGAGGAATAACCGGGTCATTCCAACGTTGGAGGACCCAGTAATTCCTCCTTGCAGGAACCATTCCCCATTCCCATTTAAGCCCTCATAGGGCTCAATGGGAATGGGGATGGAGATAACAACGGGCAGATTACAACTGGGCCGTTGTTACCTCCTCCTTCCCCTCGCGGGACCCGGAAAGCATGCCTGGTTTTACCAGGCGTCTGATCCGGATCCCACAAGGGGAAGCTTGTAATCGGCGCTTCCGTAATGAAGGGGGCCGGTCCCGTACTGGCCCCCTTCATTAGGGGAGCGCCAGGGTCGTAATGAGGCCCTGGGCCTCATTACACGGTAGGCGGTAAACCATGGCGCTATTAGCGCCATGGTTCATGCCGGTAATTTACCGGTACCGCCTTGGTGGAAAGGGGAATTACCGCCCCATTCCAAGGTTGGCGGGGCAGTAATTCCCCCTTCCACGATTGCCCTTCCCCATTCCCATTTTGCATAATGGGAATGGGGAAGGCGCTAATTACGGTACCGCAAAATGCGGTACCGTAATTAGCTCCCTGGGTCCCTTTGCGGGTTAGTTTTTAATGCCTGCAAAAAGCAGGCGTTAAATTCCCCAACCCGCAAAGGGACCTCGTAGTAAGGCAGTAAGGATTTACCGGTACCGGTAAAATACCGGTACCGGTAAACCCTTACCGCCTACCGTGTAATGAGGCCCCCTGTGTCTTTAGGTGTTGCCTTTTAAGCGTGTGAGGAGAGGTAACTGGTATCAGGTGTATGCACTTAGGGTAAAGTGCCTGACTTTGCCTGACCCGATTAAAAGGACATGTCCAGTACAATGTGAGAGAGTTAGTCTGGTTACTCTTAGTCACCCTCTTCCTTGGCCCAGTGTTCGTGTAAAAAGGGGAGGGGGCGGGAGTTGGGACTTCGGAAAATCCTACAAAATAGGATGGGCTAGTTGAACAAAAAAGGGGGGAATACCACATCTCACCATCGGCTATCTCACCCCCAATCCCCGAAGACCCCTCACCCAGGTGATCCTCCCGCACTGGTCCACCCCCAGGAACTGGATCCAAAAGCGATTGCCATGTACTGGCCATCTGGATTACAACTCCCGGAGGAATAGCGGGTGAGACACCCTTTGGTTTCTCACACTGTTAAGGAGGCAGGATGCAAGGTTTGGGGCTTGGGCTCTGGTGGTGGGGAGGGAGGATGCCTGTATGGTGCTTGGGGTCTAGGTGTTTGGGGGAATGATGCCAGGTATGGGACTTGGGCTCTGGTGGTGGGGAGGAAGGATGCCAGACATGGGGCTTGCATTCTGACCTCTGGCTGTTGAGGAGACTGAGGAGGCAGGATGCCTGGAATGGGGCTTGTTCTCTGGTGGTGTGGAGGAAGGATGCTTGGTATGGAGCTTGGGTTCTAGGTGTTGGGGAGGAAGGATGCCAGGTATGGGACTTGGGCTCTGATGGTGGGGATGCAGGATGCTAGGTACGGGGCTTGCATTCTGGCCTCTGGCTGTTGAGGAGGCAGGATGCTAGGTATGAGGCCTGCGCTATGGCAATGGGGAAGCATAATGACAGGTTTAGGGCCTGGGCACTCGGTAATCGGGGATGGGCAAATAGACCAGATATGGGGCCTGGGCTCTGCTTGGTGGTGGTAGAAAGATGGCAGGTAAGGGGTCTGGGCTCTGGCGGTATGGAGGCTGGATGCCAGGTATAGTACTTGGGTTAAGGTGGTGGGGAGGCAGGATGCCAGGTATGGGGCCTGGGTTCTGGTGGTAGGGAGGCTGGATGCTAGGTATGGGGCCTGGGCTCTGGTGGAGGAGTAATAGGATGCCAGGAAAGGGCCTGGTTCTGGGTGGTGGGGGAAGGATGGCAGGTGGGGTGCCTGTGTCAATTTGGGAAAGAGTACTAACCGGCCTTTAATAGGCAGCCCTCCTATTTTTGCCTGTGGTCCCTTATGTGCCCCCAGGAAATTTGATTCCTGGAGACCCCACTGCCTGAATTTACTATTACAAACCAGGCATACTTATTCCCAGGGAAAGCTGATTTATGTGTTTTTACAGGTCAAACATGCTACGGGTATGTTTACAAAGGAAAAAATCCAAAGAAATTTACCTAAATACATTTATCACGAATAATGCACAGTCAGAAAGCAGACTAACTGAAATCAGTTTGCAATCGCTATACTTTACAGAACATTTCTGGTCGAGGTGGGAAAAATTGTGTGTTTTAGGTATCTATTTTAGGTATCTCAGTAAATATCACAGTGTTTTGATTGATCAAAAGCCTCCCTTGAGGAGAGTGGGAATATGAATAATACATTTCTAATAAATACATGTTTTTGGAGATTTCAGACAGTGAAAAAAAGTACAGTTTGCCATACTACGCAAGAAGATTCCAGTCATGATGCCACCCATGAAAAGAAATATCTCTAAGGGGGACATTTTACAAAAAAAATGTAATTGCATGCAGGGTACCACCAACTTCAACACTTATGCACTGACGCATACCCTGCAAGCAATTTTAAACATTTACAAAACAGAGATAAAAAATAAAGAGCAGTCAGGGAATGGCTGGCAAAGTCTATGATGGCTGCTTAGCCAGAAAGCTCAAGTGACAATCGCCCTGTATTGGCATCCAGATGTGGGGAATGAACTGCACCGAAAGGATTCAGGGTAGATTTAAGTCCCGGGAGTGGGGTGCTCCCAACGGCCCAGTGTCTGAGCTGCGTGTTGCTCCTCCTGACCTCCATGGCGGGAGCCTAAGGAGGAAGAGAGACTGAGACGGTCCAACATGGTGGCAGTGCCAGATGTGGGCGTATGTGAACACCGAGGTGGGGGTGGCCCTTCCTCCCTGGGGAGTAACAGCACAGCAGAGCCAGCCTGGATGGAGGCAGAGCTCCGTGAGCAGCCAGGGTAGCAACAGTGAGCCTTGTCCACGAGTGCCTGACCTCAACATGGTGCCTACTGAGCGTGTGCATAACAGTCCTCCCTGAACCATCTGAGAACATTTGCAAACATACGGAGGACACAGTGGAGAATCTGGGGGTCTCTCATTCAACATCCCCCAGTGACCTTCGGTAGGGGGAGGGGCACAGCAGCTTCCTGACTCCCAATAAAGTAAACCTGACCTAAGAACATATAAGCAGCCAGCACAGTCCAGAGGCTATCTACTGAATCAGGTGATACCCATAGGCTGAGAGCACCCCGGGGAGGGCCTTGCATGATGAAAATACAAGGAAAGGAACAGGCAAAGGGTAAGCCCACACAGAACGCTCTGCTTTAGATAAACTGGTATAAGCAGCAGCCCTGATACGAGCAAGTGCCAGGCACAAAGAAGAGTGCTGTGATCCCCACAGAGGGAATGCCATCAACCGGTCGTAAGATGTAGGGTGCATAAGATATGTCACACTGTGGCCCCCAAACTATCACGAAACAAGACCAGCTGAGCTGCATGATAAATTTGAAGGATGAAATTGGAAGGCGGTTTACGGAAAAATTGCGAACCACTGCATGAACCATATCATCCTCCATAGCAGAGCTCAAGAATGATCTGCACGCAATCATATCAAGAGTAGACGATAACAAAATGGCCATACAGCTTTCGCAGCCAATGTATGATTGGCGACATGAGGACTATGACCGACATGATGCTGAGCAGGATTGCAGAACTTGAAAACAGGCACAGGGTGAAAATCTTTGTGTGAAAGGGCTTATTGAGGGCGCAGAGGCTATGACCTCACTGCCTGGATTCAACAGCTATTAGCGTTCATTGAACCGGGAGGCCAAGCAGAATGAATCATGCTAGATAGCGTTCATAGGGTGCTAGATAGTGTTCATAGGATGCTAGATAGCGTTCATAGGGTGCTAGATAGTGCTCATAGGGTGGGCCCTCCAAAGCCGCCAAGGCAGACCCTGCAGATGTTCTGATGAAATTCCACGGCTATGGGATGAAAGAGCAGATCCTGAAGCAGACCAGAGAGAAACACAATCGCATTCCAGGGGCAAATGCTGAGGGTACTTCAAGACCTGTCTCCGGTCACCCTACAAAAGAGGATTGATTGCCTTATGATGAGTCACTGAGAAACTGAGAGAGGCGAAAGTTAGATACCACTGGACCGTCCCTTTTGTTTTGGTATTTATGTGTTGTGACAAGAATCATATGGTGACATCAGTAGAGGAAGCCTATACATCCTGGGCCTGCCTGCATAAAGTGCCCAGCAGTCAAGCTTGCAATCCACTTTGTGGATAGAGAAATCCACTGGCTGCACAAGGAAGACTCATGGGATAACCACCTCAAACGCAAAAGAAATGCGGTAGAAGTGAATGCAGAAAACAACTGAAAACAGAGGACGGCAGATAGACCGGCTGGAGTACTCGAGAGGAGGATGAAGTCTGATGGGTTCGGCCTTCCTCCCGAAACAACATGGACCTTAGCAACTGGTATCTACAGCGCAATAAAGGAACTAACTGCTCAGATATCTCCAGTGAAGAAGTGGGGGTGCATGGGACCCCTGCATAGCGTTATGAAGAATAACAGAAGGGTCCAAGAGCACAGGAGCACACAGAGTGAGCAACCTCCTCGCTTCCTGAAGACAAGATCAGCGCTCTCCATTTCATGCAGCATACAAGGCATTTCAAAGGAGGCTCGGCCGGAACAGAAACTTTTGGTTTAGTAATGCTATGTTGGGGTACAAGTTTACGGAGGAATGTGGGAAGTGGGGAGGTGTTCAAGTTGGGAAGAAGATGTAATAACAAGGAGGAATGAGACAAATAACAGGAGAGGTTCTTTCAACAGGCACGGTATCTAAGAGGCAAGAATCGTCACTGAGTAGGAGAGGCACTGAAGGCAACCACATCCTCAAGGAAAGATACCAATTACTTAGGCACTTGGCACAAACCACCACACTCATGTCACCTACGTATGAAGGGTCTAAATACCCCACAGAAAAGGCTCAAGTGAATAAAGCTGCTTAGGGATCACAAAATGCAGCTACCGGAATAAAGAAGACCCACTTATTAGCTCAAGACACAAATAGGCTAGCAACTAAACATTTCACAATGCAATTCTTTGCCTCTGGAAGAGGGCAAATTTGGTTGCGATCTTAATGGAGACAGACCACACGTTCTGCTTAACAAATTAGCGATAAAGAAGTCAGGTTGCTGAAAATGTAAGGGTATGATACAGACTAATCCCCTGAACCTAGCTACAGGCTACTGCCCCAACACGGGTCAAAATGACTTTCTGCAGTTGTTTCACCCTATTCTGCAGGTGCTAATGGGTGACATTAATATTGTGTTCAACAATATTCAAAATAGATAAAGACAGAACAGGTGAGGGCAGAAGCAAATCGCAGGGGATGTTGGGCAGGCCATATCAGAAAGAGACTACACCTTTTACTCCAATGTTCGTAACTCCTTCTCACAGATCGATTATATCTTGATAGGCCAAGGAATCAGGCATCACATAGGGAGCACGGAAACAGGCCCAATCACTACTTCCTTTACCGGGGATTATAAACAGGATTCAGACAAAATTAACAAGATTTTTAATATCCTCCAAACATGGATTAGTGTTGAATGACTCCAATTTATTTATTGGTTATTTATAAAGCGCTTGTATATCAAATGGTGTTTCTAGGCGCCCATGGCACCTATCAAAGACTAGCAAAGTTCTCTACTGACTTTAGTGAGTTTACCATTGCTGGTTGTGTCATTCCAGTGGCAACAAAGGTTAACACATTGGGAGTTGCTTCCTTCCCTACAATGAAAGCGTACACAAACAATGCTGTCTCTACCACCTCATATTTGCATAAACCGTTCTGCCGTATTTGCCCTTTCCTGACCAAGAAGAATTGCGCTTGCCTGGCCATGCCATTGTTGGAGAATAGATTGATTACTGTAACAGCCTTCTGCATGGCACTACGCAATTAACTAAGATGCAGACACTTCAAAAAATATAGCACGGGTAGAATAGTGAATCAAACCAAACGTAGGGATAATTTTACATAGGCTCGTTGTACTCTGCACTTGTGGCCAGTGAAGAAGCATTTTACCTTTAGAGTTCTTAGTCTTGCCCATACTGCCTGTAGGAGAAAAGTCTGTCCTATCCAAAATCTAGGCTGGCCTTTGAATCCTGTGCTTGGATATTGCGCGCCAGCAAAACCAGTTTGTTGACCATGCCTCGAGTCAAACTTGAAAGAGCTGGTAGACTGGCCTTTGACTCAAAGGCTCCTCATCTTTGGAACAGCCTTCCATTAGTCTTTTCCTTAGTTGCTGCATTTTCTAATACTACTTTAATGGCCTGTTCCTGACTATCTCTGTCTGCCAGTTTCAGTGTCTGGTTTATGAATTTGCCTTCGGATCTGGAGCGTTCTCCAGTTGTTATTTATATTTGTTTTTCTTGGCTCTTTTTTGAGTGCGCCTTAATGCCTATGGGTGATTGGCACTTTACAAATGAATGAATGAATGAATAAATAAATTCAGAGCACGCCCGGATATTATGCTCACTTCACATTGTGGAACGTGAGCGACACCCGTGTTCTTGTGAGCTGGATCTGCACATAATGCAAGACACGTTATTTCATTTAGGAACTCACACTAGAAACCACTAACTTCTTCCAGGACAATAAAACAAACTCTGTTCCCACAACTAATGTGGGATGCCTATTAGGCAACAATTGGAGGCTCCATGAAAAGTGGCTAGATATAAGAAGCTGAGAGTGGCAGAAGAGGTTAAGCTGACACACGAGGTCAAAGAGTTCAAGGGGGTTAAACAAGGCTGAGGAGTTCAAAAAAACTTTGAGAAAGTTGCAAGAGGCTGGGAAGTAGCTTAACGCCCTTCAATCCTACCACATACAGTTGCTGATTCCTAAATCGTGCAATAGATTCTATGAGCTGGGAAAAAAGCCTACCATGCTCCTGGCCTATCAGCTTAAAGTGAGATAAAACAACAATAGAATAAATGTGCTGAGGGATAATGCGGGCAAACAAAATGGCCGGGAGGGAGACACGCTGAGATTTCCTTAGAAACTTCTACACAAGTGAACCAGCAAGGGCGCCACCAAAATAATTGTAGAGAACATGCAGCTCCCAAAGGTCACGCCTGCAGTGAAGAATTGGGGGGGTTGATCATGAAAGAAGAGGTCCTAAAAGCAGTGGAGGCCCAAAAGCTGGGGAAATCCCCGAGCCTTAACGGCTTTATACCCTTTTTTCGTCAAGACAACTACAAAAAGAGCTGCTCCAGCCACCAGCAGACCTGTTCAGTGCCTGCTTAAACTAAGAGGCACTGTCACCGACAATGAGTGAGGCTGTAATGTCGGTTCTCCCCAAGTAGAGAAAGGATCCAGAGTGCTGTGCTTCTTATTGCCCAATCGCACTTCTGAATGTAGATGCAAAAATATACGTGTCAATCTTAGCCAAGACAATAGAACACCTACTTCAGAGGTTTGTGTGAGAAGAACAGTGCGTATTTGTGACAGGCAGGCAGGCAACTGATAATGTTCTGAAAACACTAGATCTGATTGGCATAGCCCATAATGAAGGATCCTTTGCACCCTGATCTCCCTGGATAGTGAGAAATGCTTTGAGAGGGTGGAATGGGACTTCCTCTGGGAGGTGCTGCACAAGGCAGGTCTAGGCCCACAAATGACAAGGGCTATAATAGCAGTATGCACCGTCTCTATCGCCAGAGTAAGAGCAAATTGATTCCTTTTGCACTCCTTTTGCCTAAACAGAGAGATAAGGCAGGGCTGCCCCCTGTCTCTCCTACTGTTCGTTCTGGTGGTGGAGACTTTTGCCCAATGCATCTGAGAATGTCAGAAAGTCGCTGGGGTTCGATACAGCGGGGTAGAGTATAAAGACTCTTTTTGCTGATAAAACTTTGTTCATGCTCACTAATCTGGGGGCATCTCTCTTGGTGATTTTTAGACGAGTTTAAACTTGGAACGGGGTTCAAGATTAATCTCACGAAATCTGAAGTGCTGAACATCAATATAACTAAGGACCTGTGGGAAGACTTCGAAAACCTCACAGAATTCAAGAGATTTGAGAAAGAACTTGCAGTATCTGGGGGTCCGGACCTCTATTAATATAATATCCACCTATTTTAGCTAAGATAGAAGAGGACCTGGGATCCTAGGGACATTTGGCAATCCCCTGAATAGGCAGACTTAACTTAGTGAAAATGAACATCTTGCCAAGACCTCTAAGTTTTTCAAACATTGCTCCCGAACAAGTACTTATGCAGCTTCAGAGAGAAATAATGAGATATATATATGGCAGGGAAAGAAAGCAAGAGTGAAACAGAAGATTCTGTATCTTCCCTGGAGGACAGTGATCTTTGCATGCCCGGAAATCCTGCAATACTACAGGCCTCACAACTGAGGATACACAATGGGTGGATGTCCTGTTGGGTGATCAAAGGTTAGAAAACGTTAGAGGAGGATGTGGTAGGTCAACCGTTTAGGTATGTACTGTGATTTCCCCCCAAGATCATCCGCTAGTGGTAAAAGAGCTAGCTCATTGCAATGATAAAGAAAGTCAGGGATAGGACCTACCAGGGACTCCCTCCACACACTTTTTGGAAATCCCTGATTTACCCCAGCATAGAGGAACACCAAATTTCAGAACCGGGAGTCATGAACGTGTGAGTTTATTGGGCAACTCATTCACTAGAGGCAGGATAAAGACATTTCAGGAATGTAAAGGAACCTTTTGGGGTAGGAGAAAGACAGATTTCAATACTGGCAGCTTCGACAATGGGCTCATGATGCTGAAATGAGGGCCAGAGCAACATGCACCTTCACGACATTCAAGAACGTGATCTTCTCTGCCAGCTACTCTAAAGTCTGCATCTCCAAGATATATAATCTACTCATCGCACAGTCCACAACACAAGAAGGATCACACATAAAAGCATTTCATAGTGAACTAGGTCTGAAGGTTTCACCAAAAGAATGGGATCCGGAAGCGCACCCACAAAACCTCAACCTGCCTCCAACACAGGAAGCAGCTCTATAAGAAGTTCTATAGGTGGTATCAGACCCTGGTGAAGAGGAGTACTTATCGCAAAGATGAAACAGGGTTATGTTGGCCGGGGCGTGGGAGGGCAGTGTGACGAATTTAGGGAATTCGGCCATTCTCCCCAAGGAGGAGTCCCTCCTTTCCAGTGAGGCTAGGGAGGTGAGCCCACTCCACAACTCCCTCACTAGGGGTCGAGGCATCGGTAGGTACTTGAAGGACTGAGTCATAAAGGGAATATATCCAGAATGCAAAAATCCCGAATATTATGAAACAATTAAACATCTTGTTCTTTTTTGTGAGTCTACCAGATCTATTAAGAACAAGTATTTTCAATCCCTCACTGAATATTGTTCAAATGAGGGTGTTAATGGTCACAATTGATGTTGGGAAACAGTATATTCAGATTGCTCAATCTATATTGGATGGTGGTGGAGGTTTTCAAACTGTTAGGATTTCAAATCTAATTACTTTGTATGAAGAACCTATGCTACATCGTATCCCATATATGTTTATATTGTTCTGCTATTGTATAGTCTTGCCTATTTTATGTAAATCCTAATAATGATGGATTTTATGTATGTAGGTTTACATGTTTTAGTATTGTATAGTGAAAAGGTTTATATTTATCAAACCAACTCACTAATAAAAAAGGGAATATATCTTTACCTTACCAAGTAAAGAGAATCAATTTTGTAGCAAAACGAGATGAATGGGGAGTAAGAAAGCGTGAACAAGAGGATGAAGACTGGAAGGTTTGAATAGCTTTGAGAATGAATCAATCTGAATCAAGGACACTTAGGCACGAAGTGGGAAGCAAGTGGGCCAATTTGAGAAAATAACTGTATTAACTGATAAAAAAGAGTGACCAAAGAATCTGGAAAGATCATGTATTAAGAAGATTAGTGGGGTAAGCGCCAAGCAGAGAAGGCAGTATTTCTCCTGCCCTTTTGCTCTGTGGAATTAGTGATAGGGTCAGATAGGAAGAGTTTGGACTGTGGACGTATTCTTTTGGACATTGAGAAAGATGACTGACAAGTACTTTAGTTATTCCTTTAGGTAGGGAATCCCCCATAGCTATAGGGATAGCTAGGCCTCCTTTACATGTATTATTTAACAAAACCTGAAAGTAACAATACCCTTAAAGAGTCTGCCTCCTCCTTCTGATCTTCCACAGAATGTCGTTCATGCACATATGTTGGCCGTGCCCAAAAGCTAATGCACTATTAGGATCACATTTTTGAGGAAATAGGGCACATACTTCAATCACCAATAGGCAAGAATCTGATATTGGGCGTGCTGGGAACATGTCTAGCCAGTCCACAGCTACCACAGGGACCAACTGAGCTACTGGGGAAGGCTGTATTGGCAGCAAAATAGCAATTCTGAAGATAAATTGCTACTCTGTTTCCTAAGTGACATTGGGCATCACCACACATCAGCCTTTGCACTCGTGGCACCCTTAATGATATTAAGCCCTTCTAGGCGCAGTTCGGCTAGCGTGTAAGTGTCCTATTTTCTGTGCTAACCTATTTATTTATTTTATTTATTTATTATTTGCTTGTTAGGTGCTTATACAGCAAATAAATTCTGTTTCAAAGCGCCCACAGGGCAACAGGTGGGGGCGGGGGCCTTGGGAATGAGACACATTAAAATAGATAAAATAATAAATTGAATGGAGGGGAAAAAGAGGACAAACCTACTATTCCTTGTCAGTATTCAGAACGTGCAAGTGCATTGGGGTGCCCAGGCTCATGCGTGAGCAGCAGATGAAGTGCATGGTAAGGTAAGTGTGAGCCTCCAGGATGGATGGAGGGTGTGCCGAGGCAAGTACTGAGGATAGACAGAAGCTGGGGGCGATTGAGTGTCGGAGGCCCTGGTACCCAATCAAAGCAACTTTGAGATTAGCAGAGGAGAGAAGGGAGGAAGTAGGAGATAAAGAGAAAGGTCTTGATCTTGAAGAGCTTGCAGAATTTAAGAAAGTCCTGCTCAAGACGTAGAAGGAGGGGGAGCATGTTCCTTAGAAGGGAGCCTCCTGTCCTCTGTTTAGCTAAACGCTTTACAACTCTTTGTGTGTAAAGTCTGCGTTCGTCTTCGTGCCAGACGAAGGCAGAGGTCTGGAGGGAGAATATTTAGTAAGAGAGAGTTGCAGAAAGTGCGGTCCCAGGCCCCAGAAAGACTTGTGGATGATACAGAGGGATTTGAATTTAATCTGTGAAGCAACCGGGAGCCAGTGAAGACTTTTTAGGGCAGGAGAGATGCGGTCCCTGCGCTTGAGTCCAAGGATACGTCTTGCTGCCCTATGCTGGATTAGCTGGAGGGGTAGATTCAGGAGGAGGCCATTGCAATAGTCATGCCTGGAGAGAACCAGGCCTCGAGTAACATTGAGCTTCTGGGGGAAACTGAGAAAAGGAAGAATTCCTTTCAGAAGGAAGAGCTGAAAGTGGGACTTCTTGGCAATGTTCTGAGTATGAGGGAGGAAGGAGAGAGAGGAGTCGAAGATGACTCCAAGGTTTCTGGCTTCAGAAGAAGGAGCAGGGGGAGAGCCTACGGCTGATGGAAGGGAAGAAGGTGGGTGCAGGGGTCCCAATGGGAAGGATCTCAGTTTTGCTGCCATCAAGGCAGAGATCATTGGATGTGCATCAGACCTGGATGGCAGATAGGCAGCCAGGGATGATGAAAGGCACAAGAGGCTCAGCAGGAATTTTTTTAAAGAGTTGGGTGTCATCTGCGTAACACTGGAAGTTGGGGGAGAAGTAGGAGATGAGGAGAGCCATCTGATTAAGGTAAGGTAGATGTTAAAGAGCCAAGGGGAGACGAAAGAACTGGGACTGGCTATGTGGGGGGTCATAGATTTTAATAACGATAACCTCCCTACTTCATTTTTGGTCGGGTACAGTGGGTAGAGAGATCCTTCCCATGAGGATGTTGTGGGAGCTCATAGGTAGTTCTATCATACTCAAACAGTTCTTTACACCCAATAGGAGGCCGTCCCTCGGGGCTCCAGATTGCCGGTTTATGAATGACATGCCAACCATCCACCACTATAAATTGACCAACCAGGTCTCCTGAAGTGCTAACATTAAATACTGGTCAAGCTCCTCCATAAGGCCACCATCCTCAAAGAGATGGGAATACCCAGGAGTGTTCCAGCGTATAAACTGAACACAACAGGGGTGATCCAAAGCTAAAGACCTGTTATCTCCTTTGTGCGACCAACCTGGCCAATCATACCCAATGCTTCTCTTTCCACTATGTGGCACCCTCTGTCCCTGCTCCAGAAGGCAAGCTAGGTGCAAGAGGAGAAACATGTCTCGGGTCGGGAGCAACTACATATTTTTCACCCAATTCCAATGGTTGAAATCTCTTGCCATATCAGACTCAATGGCGATACAGTCATATCCTAATCGGTTGAATAAATCGCTGTGCTCCAGAACATAAGCCATTGTATTGTTGGCGAAAACATTTTACAAAAGATGTAGCATCATGAGTTTTTTCACAAATATCCACAATTTTAATGTCATTGCTTCGGATAAAACAAATCGGAATTACACAATGAAATAAATTGAGCAGTCACGCTTAGTTTTAAAGCTGTTCATTATTGTCACAGAGGAGGCTCTGAATTAATAGAGCTTTAGTTACAAATTTAGAAGGCATAAGCCTATGTTCCTGTACTTGGGCCCATCCAGCCTGCTCTTGCGGGCTGTAAATAATCGCCTTCCCAGGTGAAGGAACCCTAGTGACCGGGCACGAGGGACAAAGGCCGAATCCACCCTCCGTCTGAACAAAAATACTGACAGTGGTTATTTAAGAAGTGTTTGGAATGGGAGCCGAAGAGTTATTGTTACTATAGTTTTCCGCAATGCCCGGAGGCTTAAGAGACAAGTGTTTCGGGTCTAAATCAGAAAGGACACTGATCGGCGCATTAGCGGCAAAAGACACTGAATTCTGAACAGGCAAATCAATTTCAATGGATTAAAAACCCTCATGCTCATCCCCAAATGACACCCAATAGGAGGAATTTACAGCCTTTCTGAGAGAGAGAAGTAGGGTTGTTGGCATGAGTGGGTTGGAAAATAGGGAACAGTGATGCAGGCGCCACCAGCTCCTTAACCACAGAGGTCCTACTCTGTTTAGTAGCCTCTACACCTTTTCTCTTTTTCGTATTAATTAACGGCTCATACATCCAAGCCTGTATAACAACCGTACTAATCCACCTCTTTTAGCCGTTTCCACAGGGGCAAATGTATAAGTGATTGCTCAATTACAATCGTCCTGATGTCATCCAGTGAAATGTTAGGGTGTACATTCGTAGGCAAGGGGTTAACTAATGGTACAGATCGAGACGCGACATGGGACCGAACATCAGTCAAGAGTAATTCTTGGCAAAGGAGAGCGTTAGGTAACCCATTTACCATATCCACGGTTTTAGTGAGCTGAGAGTCTTGTGAGTCCAATTTAATTACAATTGCATTGCATTTCGTAGTCAAATCTAACACCAAAGAATGTTAAACATAGCCGCTGAGGAAGAATTCTCATTATCTAGATCAATTGAAGCAGTGGAGTGAATAGAGGCAGGCGAAGAAAAACAATATTCCGGCGCAAAAATACAGGATGTAGATCACCAAGTTGGTCAGAATGGTACAACTCCCGAGGTGCAAGGTGAGGGTCAATCATATTATCAGATGCCAAAGGCAGCAAATCCGATCTAAGCAAGGTCGAAGGTTGGTCATTACAGAACAGAGAAAAATGATAGGAGCAAGGTTTTTATTGACGTCATATTGTGTACCTGCCATAACAAAGCTGGCAGTGTTGGATGGGAAAACAAAGGTGGTTGGAGAGACCTAGGGTAATGCAGTAGAGATATCAGCTGTTTTCTTAAAATATTCTGCACAGAGATGTTAGTAAGGGCCATGGCAACTTGTTTAATAGTCTTAGATCCCAGGCACTTGAGGGGAGCAGATAGTTCCAATATTAAATCCTCAGTTGAAACTCCACTTGGAATAGAGGGAACAACGACATCACTTTCGTTTTTATGTGCCAGGAAGAAATGAGTAATGGTGGGGTCTTCCAGGTTTACAGTTCACTGGGGGCAAGCACCCTTCGATCGCCGGGTGTTTTTTGCTGGGATATGAACTGACCCCCTATCCAAGCATTCCGCCCCACTCAATTCAAATACCTTTTCCAATGAAATGACGGGCGAAGCTCGGTCCACCATGGCAGCTGGCAATGAAAGAGCTGCATACTTAGGTGAACGCGCTAGAAAAGCTCCAGTAGCTCAGTGCTTCACCGTGAATGGTTAAAAATTAATAGTTAAAAGTGGAAACCAGGAAATTAAAAGAATCAGTCAACGTAGAAACCCCCACCTGACCGGGACTAACATACAAGGCTTCAAGACTTAAGGTCTCAGTGCAGTAATGGCGTCGTCCCAAGCCTTCAGCCACCACTATAACTAGGGGTCTGAATATGGATATGCCTTGTCCCCCATACTCGCCGAACTGCCAAACTGTCCAGTCACGTACAAACTTGGGCACGCATTCGCACTAGCAGCAAGATTTTGTAAAAGGTGTGCAGACTTAGTCAGCCGAGCTCCGGGCTCCCAGGCAGACCAGGCAAAAGAGTGTAGAGCACGGGATACCACTCCAGGTTGCAAAGGCTTGTCAAACAAGTGAGATGAAACCAAGCAAGGATCCTGTGCCAAACTGTGCAGTCACTTACAAACTCACTTCCACACTGAGCAGATTTACAGTTTCAGTTAAGCCATTACCTTATAGGAGCCACTTTACCCTTGAGACCAAATAGTTTGATGTTATTGTGCTACAGCTTTTGCGCAAAGAGGGTTGTTTTGGGCAGAGGTGGACAGGTAGTGGCTGGGAATGGCCATAATGATTTAACACCATGAGCGTCGAACAACGGGTGTGTAAAAAGTCAAACAACCACAGGATGTGTGTCCCGCTTCAAATACCATCTATCTTGTGCCTGTACTCCTATGCCGATAGTTATTGCTTATGAGCTGTGCCTCCAATAGCCAAAACTAAATGGGACGGTTGAAAAAGCAGATCACTGTGGGGTTTCACAGGCCACTCTGGAGTATTTTCCACCCAAACCTTGTTGTCTCTTTCTACACAGACTTTGCCGATTTGGCTACATTGATCCCACAAACGTGTTCCTGAGTGTAAAAGCCAGTTAGTCTGACACCAAACCATTGAAAAGTCAGATTGCTTAAAGAATGATTATCTGTAAGTTTCAGGATACTTACCTTCCCCATAAATACAGTAGTAGATCAGTGCCTGAAAAGCCCCTATGGTGGGATTTATGAAGTGTACCACACACACGGATACACGAATTGGCTAAGACTTGGTAAGGCTCTTGCAAGATATTTACATGAAATAATATCTGATTTTTGAGCAGCATTGTTAAACGCCGATTCACAGAGAGGTCTTTTATTTAAAGACGTGATTTGTTATACAGAAAAAGGGAAAGTGTAAGGCCGCAACGTCAGCGGTGATCGTAGTGGGAATAAAATCCACATATCCAAATGAGATCTATGACGTTAATAGAAAGCCCCACACACCCAATGGAACTTGTAAAATATATCCGTTTCAAAGAATTTCCCCTTCCTCTTTATTGACATCCCGATAAGCAAGGAAACAAGTGCTGGAGTGCTGAACCTTAACTGTAGAGAGCTCATTCGCTTGTGTTGTATTATGCTAGTCTGCTTTTAGAGTGTGCCAAATCATAACCCTAGTGGTTTCAGAGTGAGGCTGGGAAAGCAGGAAATTAATGCTACAAACAAAGGTGGTGAGGAAAACACTTTACATCCAGTAAGCTTCACCAGCATTGAGCCATTCATGTTTTCCTGAGCTGTTAACTGTTGAGCAGGGAAGCTCACGGCCTGTACCCTGCTGCTCTGTGACCCTCTGCACGGCAGTGTTCCAGTGTCTGTAATTGAATCCTTTCCCTCCCCAGTCAAAGGTGTCACACCACTATTCATTTTGGATCAATCTAGTCCTTTCTATGCTCATATATCACCATGCAGACCCCTCACCCCTGTGCCACAGGTAAGCCAGGCCACGTGCAGAAAGAATATATATTTATTAATTAATAGGAAAATTAATATTTGTACAAAATCACAAATCACACCCCTTCACTCTGAGGCCCAAAAGCTTTTGTTTCCTAACAATTATTTTTCTTTTTTACACAAATTGAAAACACCGGTTGGTTCAGGATAACACAGATCACAGACCCTTTAACCCCACAACAGGTACAGTCAAAACACTTTGACTGGGGTTTTTTTTTAACTAGCATGTAGCACCTTGAAACATGACATAGTCATAACCTCAACATTTTATATGGTGTTTAACTGGTGTTAATCTGAATAAACACCAAGTACATTTTCCAATCAAAAAGCCTTGCAGCGGTTCTCGCTGAGCCATTGAGCCATGATCAAATCCTGCCAAAAAGCAAGGTTTCCCCACAGATTTTCTTTTCCTGTACACTTTTCTTATCGGCAATGGGGTTTCTTATCAAAAAGGTGTAGCATTTTAGTTCATGTATACTTGGCAAAATTAGAGAGGGGCTCTGGCCCCAGCAAACATTTAAATTAACCTCAGCCTGCAGATGTTTCCAGTGGCATCATTCCGTCAGTTGGGTTTAGTTGATAAACACTGTCCTTGTGTATTTGCGAGGGGTGTATTTACACAGCTGTCGCGAGCATCCTGTATTCTGGCAAGCTAAGTATAAATATCCGTCTGTGCTTTCTGCTGATGTGGATAGAATGCTGCTCTGTGAGTCATCACATTCCTGGGATTCCACAGGCCTTGTCGTAGATAAAACCCCCAGCAATACTGTTTCACAGCTGCTTGATGGGTCGCAGAGCGGCAGAGGGACACATGCAGGTTGCCAGAGAGGTGCTGTAGACTCCACACAAACAATACTTTGACTTTTGTCTGGGAAACACACTTTACTTTTAGAGTAAACTGCTTTAATTATTTCATCGAAAGACACATTTTCCAATGTCAATAGTTCTGGGTCTTTTGAATTAGCACTATAAACCACACTTTACTTGAAAGGGATCAGCAATTCGCTATGGAATAAAGAAACAGTTTCTATATTTTTAATCACACCTCACAAGTTAAAACACAGAATAGAACTCTGTTGTTGTTCCAGATGCTGTTTTTCTATTTTTGCAGATGATGCTACAGGCTCTTAAAACTCCTTTCTCCTAATATAGTTGAGCCAGCTACATGCCCGGTTATGGGGCGAACATGTCCGGACATGCTCGCCCCATAACAGCTTAACCTAAAAACACAACCAGATAGTATAAACAGCAATATTTTATTAACATTTAAAACAACAATTTCCATTCAGATTTTATTTGTATGAAAATACTGAAACCATCCCCGCCTCTATTTAAAGCTCAATCATTTTATATCAAAAAGCTATCAGTTCTAGCCTGCATCATTGAGATTAGAAAAAGATTTATATTGAGTTTATGGCAAAATTCAATGTTGCAAAGTGACGCAGCAAACGCCATGGCTCATATAAAATTCATGAAGTACTCTATACTATCTATCGAATTTGTGTCTGCTTCCTATCACCTCAGACAGAATCCCTCTGTGAGGTCACTCTGCAAAACCCTAGAGTCACAATCCCTGTCTTCAGAGCTCACTTCACTCGTAGTGCTCGACCAAGCAACGTCGCCCACTGATCCCATCTTTATATAGATTTATATAAATGTATATTCATGTATTTCAAATGATATCAAATGTGTACCCACTTCAAATAAAATATACATTTCATATAACATTGATCATATAACATTGATATAAAAAAATGTTGATATCAGTTTTGTATCAAATTTATATAGGCGGATGGACTAGGACCGGAAAAGAAGGGGCATGCCCACCTGTCAAAATTTTACATTATTCAGATCAGCTATAAACTGCAACTGGGTATGGTCTGAAATGATCTACGTCTCCAATCAATGTATTCAAAGTACGCTTGGTTTCATCTAATTCTTTCCAATTCCTATTTAGACATTTCGACTTAGAATGATCTACCCGCCTTCATCAGGATTCTAATAGCTAGAAGACCCTTGTCACAGTGTCCTTGGTGTGTCGGTAGCTGCTATTTATGCATGCCAGGCAACATTTACCATGGATTCGTATGGCATCTGCAGCTTTTTGCTGGTGTAAAAAGCAGCACATGTCCATAGGGTCTAATAGTATTTACACTGGTGTGGAAATGCTGGAGTATTTGTAGAGGAAACTGAGGCAGTATTTTAAATTACGTTCTGTGCTCCGTCTCTGCCATACAAACCAATGAGTCTGCGGCGTGCCATGAAATGCAGGCCTAATATTTTTGTGCATGCATTTTGCTCATGCATTTTAGTCTACGCCACAAGAAAAATAAGCTACTGTATGTTTTCAAGAAGATGAGGCACAAACAAAATCAAATACCCAGGCTTTGTAACAATTGAAATGAAGGCCTGTCCAACAGTGGAGTGGTGATACTTTTTGGAAAACGTTTCACCAATCAGGTGAAGAAAGTATATATGAAAATAGACATCTGTGATATGTTTTGGTTTTTATAGAGTAAATTAAGGCTAAAGGCTTGTCCTCTGGTGATCAATTGGTATTCACAGGAATAACTGAATAATGTGGAGTGTGTATTAGATATTATTAGATATGCTACCGAATAGATTTCCTGCTGACATTATTATATGTCTAGAAGGCATGATTGCCCCCATTCTACAGTAGATGATGAAGCTGGGCCACCAGATGCAAGGGATAGTAGTATGATAATAGTTCAGGGAGAGTAGTTTGATAATAGTTAAGAATAGCAACTTTGTCAGATTCTTCTAAATGTGTTGATGGTCACTTTAATGTCCAATGTCATGTGTGATGCCGTTTCACAGG
Source organism: Ambystoma mexicanum (assembly GCF_040938575.1). NCBI lineage: Eukaryota > Metazoa > Chordata > Amphibia > Caudata > Ambystomatidae > Ambystoma > Ambystoma mexicanum. The sequence goes on along the minus strand of NC_090937.1, from coordinate 1,081,045,504 downwards.
GGTGTTTAGGCAATGGCCTTAGGCAGAACCCTTTTTTCTATGCAGGGGAATCCTTTGCAATGCCCTCATATCTCAGAGAACTGGTTAACAAATGGTAGGCAAGTCTTTTGATTAAATAATAAAATCCAGTGCATCAAAATCACAATGCATTAGGCAAAGGACACCTAGGCATTAGCATGCGAGGTAGCATTTTGAAAACTGAGCATATTTGTTCTCTCTGGAGCATCCTGCATACATCTTAACAGGCAACGTGTATTTACTTATGAGCTGTAAAAGGTATGTGTGGCACCTAACCACCACCTTTTATATCATAGTGCATACATTCTTATCCACTCTCTCTGAGACCCTAAATCAGTACTATTCTCCACTGCAAAACTTGCCATATGCCCACAAGGGTCTTCTAAACTAATTCTCTAATAGACTCTTGCAAGCAGGGTACGATGAAAATCATGTAGCACCTGTATCCATAAAAGCATTGCTTCGTTAATGTGGAGTCGTTCTCCTGCTGCCACATGTCACAATCATATGTTACCATTGTGCAAATGAACTGCTAAGCAGAAAGGGTGCCTGACATTATAGCAGTATGGAGGGGTCTTCTCTATTATGCCTTACTTTCCTATGAAACAGACTTGTCAATTTTCACAAGACAAATAACTGCTACAATTCCATAAGAAGGGAACCATCACTCGTATCACATTTATGGAGGGGGAGAGAATTTTCAGCATTTACAACACTATATAATTAGGACATGAATTTAAACCCATGTATTGGTATTAATCAAAAACATGATCTTGTTTACAGTTAAACATGAGGAGGAAAGTATTTTACTGTTGTAAATAGAATGCACTTAGGGTACAGTTAGAACATTGTATCCAGCATTTTGACAAACTAATAGTTAAATTAATCAGAGCTAAAAGAAAATGTGTGTCTGACAGTGTGCATAAACAGTTATTAGGCCTATGCCCATTTCACTATGTGATCAATGTCATAAATCCCTTCAGGTCCAGAGATAAATGCCATTTGGAACACGGATTCATATTGAGGAAATCACATGACTGCCTCGTTGAAAGTTTGATGGTGCAGTGAAAAAGTGGTGGAAATTCTGTTACTACCACTTTCTTTGGTGGTAACAGAATTACCCTTTTTTATCACACCTTCAAAATCCGAGTTTGGCCTTGAAGGGGAGGATTTACCTCCAGCATTATACAGGAGGCAAATAATTTGCATTATCACTGTGGCGGAAATGCCTCTTGCAGTATGTTTGCCAAAATCCCTATGAAGTCCCGCGGACTCGAAAAATGGATATTAACACTCCCCTTCCACACTTGAAATCCCACAGCAAACCCACGGGCCCAGGTGGCAGTAATAGTAATTCAGTTTGGAGGTAATTCAACGGATTTACCACCCAATTACCCTCAATGCCCATTTTCTCTTAGCACCTCATTTTGAGTGGCCTGCCTAATGCCCCAATGGTGGTAAACTGCTGGGAGGCATATAATCTGTGTATCTCTCTGCCTCAAGGTAACTTTGATCTGGATACTACAGACTAAGCATGGAGCTAAACATCAGCTTTGCGCGCTTCCCTGCTGCATGCTGGGAGTCCACCATCCGCTCCACCTGCATCACTTTTCATAAAGGAGGAAAGGTGGGAATCCCCATGGTTTCTGCCTGGACGTTTGTCTCTGCAAAGGGCAGGGAGCATCCGTAGGGATCACGTGTAATGACGATTACCACGTTTGTACATGGTGGCCACAACTACTGATAGATCCATGCGCATTTTCTGCCTGCGAGAGGTAATTGCATTGAAAAGTGGGGACCTCCCATATTTCCATGTCATTCATTATCTGTCTCAGGTGGAACTTGTCAAAATTCTGGAAGAGCAAACCTTGACTGTGTAAACTGATGCCAACTGTGTCTGCTGTGCCAGAACGTCCATCTGCATATAAAACAGCGCATTAGTATGGCAAGGAATTCAATTAATTGTTTAATTATTTATTACAACAGCATGATTCCCATATCAGCAGATTGGCAGCGGAATGTGGATTCACTTTTCATGTTGTTCCGATGCAATAAAGTGAAAGTGCCCCACGCTGCAGGGTGGTCTTGCTATGTCTGTGGGGTGCTTGATAAACATCTCTGCATAACTGTGATTTGAGTGATGGCTCCCTGCTTTTGAAATGTTAGCCTTTAAATGGCTTGTGAATGTTTAAAAATCAATGTGACTTCTTTCTGGGATCTGTACTTTACACACTGTAATCCCACAATTCCAGTGGGGAAATGTAGAAGTTGTAATCTTCCAGTCAATGGTTCACTCTCCTGTCTCCTCCTACAGCTATAACCCCCAGTGGTCCACATTATGAACCATCCTCAACCCATACATTCTGCTTTGACATGTTTTTTTAATCATTTCAAAACCATGTCCAGTGGAGTTTGGACATGTTTCAGTTCACCCTGGCTGCAGCCAAATGGGAAGAGGGGGTTAACATTCCATTTTGGACTGTTTAAGCTTTTTTTTATTTCTATACATACTTATCGCTGCAGGGATTCAGTACTTGTTTCCTTCGCTCATGGGCCAACTCAGAGGCCCCCGAGATGTACTTGTTTTACATGTGAACATTGATACTGTGTTTGGTAATATAGCGATAAGTAATATTGTGATATCTGAATTCTCTTCCGTCATGTTACAAAGGTGAACGCCAGATCGTTATTGAAACATTGGCACTAACTCAGGTGTGTCTTTGGATCCCAGACCAGATCAGTTCCCTCAGAGCCTGATAATACCATGGCCATGATCCCCCTGGTCCTACCTATCTAACCCCTGACAGCGTGATATCAATAGCATTGCACTAGCTGCCACGTTTAATGAGCACTTGTGCAAATGATGGCAATGCCTGAGAAATGGCGTGACAGCCTGGGCATTCTCGGGCAATGCCTGGCAAGTGGTGTGGCTATGCGGTCAAATGATAGCAGTACGTGGCAAATGGCGTGAGTGCCTGACGCACAGGATGGCAGTCCTTGCAAATGATATAACTGGGGCACATGACGTCAATGAATACTAAATGGAGTGAGCTGTTTGATGAGTACACTTGGCATATACTCTGATATACTGGGAGTATGATTGACACAGCCTGCATATGTTGGGGCTATCTCTGATATACTGCAAGGACTTGGCATATGGTGGGAGTTGTTGGACTTTTGACAACACCTGACCAGATGATTGATAAACCACGCATACAATGCATGTTCAATTGCATATCATTGGGAATCGTGCGTTTACCTGCCTGGCCACATCCAATCCAACCACTCGTTTTGTATAGAACACTCATATTTCCATACGAGATGGCCCCTGTGCAAGAGCCTCATTCATAGATCAGGAAAGAAGATAACACATAGGGCCTCATTATGACTTTGGAGGTAGCCATGGTGCAATTAGCGCCATGGCTGCCTCCAAAATCGTGTCCGGGTCCGACCTGGTGGAGTGGGGACTTACCATGACATTCCGCCCTTGGTGGACCCGGTAAATCCTCATTCCAAATGCCATTCCCCATTTCCATTTGAGCCCCCATAGGGCTCAATGGGAATGGGGAAGTCGCTAATTACGGGCCTGCTAATAGCAGGCCCGTAATTAGCGCCATGGTCCCCTAACGGGACCCGTAAGGGACGTGTGGTCCGACCACACAGCCCTTGCGGTTCCCGCTAAGGGACCTCGGAATTGGGCAGTAAAGGATTACCGGTACCGGTCTCCTTACCGGTGCCCGGTATCCCTTACCGCCCACCTCGTAATGAAGGCCCATAGACAGAAAAGTATAATATTGAAAGAACCAAGTTGAAAAGAAACCATGGCGTTTGGGAGCCAATTCCATGCTGCTATGTTAAATTGATCAAGCCCCAACTTGCTCCAGGTCCCATCCAAAGCAGCGTGGAGTTCAAACATCAAGGAAGCAGCACCAGAGATTACAGGAGGAACCTGAAGTCCTGGCAAACGAATGGGCGATCTAATCCAGATCATCTTTATAGGTGATGCCAATACTTGGCAAGCAGTTGGAGTGACTGGGAAATGGTGTGAGTATCTAGGCAAAGGCAACATCTGGCAAAGGAGGTGGTATGTACCTGGGCATTTGATCGCAATAGGTTGCAAATGTTGTGGTTACCTGGAAAAATTAGGCAATAGGTGAGATAATGCAACCTGCCACTTAGTGTGAATGGCAGGTACAGAATGGCAAAATACCGAGATATGGTGGCAGCAAATTGCCATTTCATGACAATTCCTGGCATATAGTATTAGCACCTGAATATACAATGGCAATACCTGATATGTTGTGAGAGTGCATTTATTTTATTGTTTGCTTGTTAGGCACTTATACAATAAGAAAATACTGTTTCAAAGTGCCCACAGGGCAAGGGATGGAGCATGAGTGGGAAATACATTAAAATAAATTAAAAACACAATATATAAAAGCAGTGGGGGGAGAGAAAAACAGGACAAACCTACGATGCCTTGTGAGTATTCAGAACGTGCAAGTGCAGCAAGGGAGAAGGGACAGGGTCAGTGCTGTGGAATCTGAGCTCATGGGTGAGCCACAGATGAAGTGCTAGGAATGTTGAGTGCTACACAGCCTGGAGCCGTGAGGGTTTTAAGTGCAAGTGCAGATAGACAGGATCTGGGCCGATTGGGTGTGGGAGGTCAGGGCCCCGAGGATGCATAAGGGCCGAGGACACCAATTGCAGCAACTGTGGTATTAGCAGGGGAGAGAAAAGGGGAAGGAGGAGGTAAAGAGGAGAGGCTTAAGGCGCGTCCAGAATTTAAGAAGATCCTGCTCAAGGCGCAGAGGGAGGGAGAAGCTGTTCCATAGGGGGGAGCCAGCTGAGGAAAGCGAACAATCACCTGCCCTCTGTTTAGCAAAATGCTTTACACACAGAGATTTAGAGCCAGAGGAGTGTAGTGGTCTAGAGGCGGAGTATGTAGTAAAATAAAGTTGAAGATAGTGTGGTCCCCGTGCCCAGACCGCCTTGTGGATGATGCAGAGGGATTTGAATTTAATCCGTGCAGCAACCGGGAGCCATTGAAGACTTTTTAGTGCAGGAGAGATGTGGTACCTGGGCTTAAGGCCAAGGATACGTCTTGCTGCCCTATTCTGGATTAGCTGGAGGTGTTGCAGAGTGGAAGATGGTAGATTCCGGAGGAGCCTATTGCAATAGTCAAGCCTAGAGAGAACCAGGTCACATTAAGCCTTTGAAAAGGAAGAGCTGAAATGACATTGGCATATCATCTCAGTATCTTGGCAAATGATTTAAATATCTGGAAAATTAGGTCAAATCCTGCATATGATGAGAGTACTTGGGCATAACAATGGCAATATTTAGTATATGCAAATAATATCTGCCATTTCATTTGAGTAAAATGGTATATTAACGTATTACCTGACAAATTATCACAGAACATTGGAAATTGGTGACCACACTAGGTATATATAAACCTGACAAGGGGTATGATTGGCCAAGCACATGATGTCAAAACGTTGCATATGATGTGAGTGCTTCGATACAATAGCAGTATTTGGTAACTTCTGAGAGTTATCAAGCACATGATGACACATGGCATATGATGCCATTATCTGCAAATGTTCTGAATATAGTGTTAAGATCTGATCTGGCGGGCCGGATTGGGTCTTATCGGCTCAGGATCCTGGTTAAAGGACTGAGCAAAGTGAGGGCTTTTAACAAGGCACCCCGGGCCTATAAACACGGATCGCGCCCACCAGAGAGGGTCTTAAGGCTATTAGGAAACCCATGGTGACGCAGCGTGTGTCCCATTCAATTTATGAAAATTCTGTCTAAAGATGACCACCATGGATATGGAAGGTGGGTTCCATACAGAGCCCCTCTTCCATTGCCATGACAGCCACTGATTGGCAGCAGAAGCACAGTAGTGTCAGAGGGGCCACCACTGACGATGAAAGAGGTAAGTGGGGCGCGGGTTGGAGGGAGCCATAAAAAAAAAAAAGATAAAGGAGGGTGGGGGTAAGATGGTGATGTCGGGCGGGGGAAGCAGCCTACAGGTTCCATGGAACACGGGCTGAGATTACCAGTTTCAGCCTTTGATCCAAGGAACCTGATTGGCTGCTCCCCTCGCCTCGGGTTCTAATACCTGATCACATCATGCCCGTACCTGGAAAATAATGGTAGCATCTAGACATATGATGGAAACAAATGTCAAACTGACTATGCACTGTGATGGCCAGCAAACATGTCTACTGTCCAAAAGCTCAAAGCATTGGCTTTGACAATGCTTGATTTTATAGCCATAACATAGTAGATATAAACCTGTATGTAGTCTTCCAAATGGACAAAATATCTTCTACTTTTTTGCTGAACATAATTTCACAAATGATTCAGTAATTTCAAAGTCATTTCATATTGTTTTTATGTAGAGCATCAAAATGTGGATTCCCACGTAACATTTATCTAAGTCACGCCGCTAAGAACAATTGGACTGTATCGACTTGCCTAAAACAAGAGTCCATTTGGCGTTGTTAGCATCATCAACTGTGCAATTGTAAGAACTTCACGAGTACAAGAGGGAGGGGAGGTTTTGCAGAAGGGGATCTCACTCTTAAAAGGAAAGGGCAGAGCCTAAGTTTTGGGGTTGGGAACAAAACAATTTCATGCATGAAAGGGATACAATCTATATCTGCACTACATAAATGCACAACGGTTAATGACATTAAGCCTTATTCAGATTGAAACAAATCCGATGTCCTTAAGCATCTAAGATGTACACCTGCTACCACATACTACATACTTGATACTTAATGGGTAATTCCAAGTTTGCCGGTAAGCATCCAGTAGTACCAGAAGCTTACTGGCAAACTCGGCTTACCTTTTCCGCTGCCCGATATTACGGGTGGCGTAGTAACAGTTAGTTACCAGAGTCCACAGGACTCCATCGGTCCATCGGATTCGGAACGACTAAATCACCGTCACCATTGTTAACAGTGCCGGTGATTCAGTGAATTCTCTCCTGGTAGAGGCCTGAACTACCGGCAGGTCAGGCCTGCTGGCTGTTCACTGCCTCTACTGGCAGACACAAGAATACCAGTCCAGAAAAGTTGCCATACATGTTGTTACCGTCACCTTATCTCCGGATTGGCATAGTCGTAAAGACTGGAGCAAATCTGGAGCTGCTTCAAACATCTTTGAGCTGCCTCTGAGCACACTCGTGTGCATCACATTTTCAGAGGAGTCTTACATGGGTGCTCCAGGTTATCTAGTTTTAGGGTTTGTGAATCAAGTAGAATGCTGCAGATGCAAACAGCAAGATGGCAGGAAGGAAAGCAGTGACAGAGTTGGAAAGCCAATTCGTGATGGCCCTGCTGATGAACAGGTGATTATGTTGATAACTATAAAATGTGATCACATTTTTATATAACAGCTCATACTAGTTCCACCCATTTTTCGAATCACTCTAATAATACCTGTTATTATTACCTAACTTAAAGGCAGACGAACAGAGAATTTAGAGGTGTTCAGGTTAAATCGAGCATTACTGTCAGCCCCTCCTCAGCACAATGACATGAGGCATTGATAGCAAAGAAGGGCAGGAGGAGTGAATGGTGGAGCGGGTTGGGACATACTTCTCAAATTGCAGATAAGAAAGGGGGCCATGTTGGTGACAGGTCTGATGTATGTTACAAAGAGTCCTGCACTTGGTACCTTAGGAATCCATAGAGCAGGGGGCATATGAAGAAATGTACAGACCCGCAAGATTGGAGGAGGTGACGTGCCCCCGTCTACGCTCTGTCTTTTTAGGAGGCGGGAAGAGCAGCTGGAAAGAAATTACAATCTTTTGATGCATACGTGCAAAACATAATGCCGTGCATTGGTCAATGGCCAGCACGATTATATCAAATTATATAAAATCAGCTAAAAAGCCCCTAAAATGCTGTATGTCCCATTCATGCACTGATTAAGTCATTTGTGCAACAACATTTTACCTAAGGCTGAAGATTTCGTTGTATGCATACAAAAGGCTCGTTCTGCTTTGTCGCCCTTTAGAAGGGTGTACGTTCCTTCTGGCAGAAGCGCGCGCCTTTCTGGAGCACTCTTATTCTGCCGCCCCGCTGTCAAGCTGAACACATGCTCAGGAGATGCCTCAATGCACCTCAATCAACGGGACAGAAGAAGCCATTTGTGATCTTGACGGCACATGCGACAAGAATTGATATTGTTATTTATGCTTTCAGATGCAGATTAAAAGACAAATCACCACCACTTCTTCAATAATCAAACAGTGCTGACATTTTGCAATCAAGAAGAACACTGAGTGGAGCTGAGAGAGTGAATTACGGTTGTTCATGTTCATAGAATCTGTTGGACAACGCTCACAGAGATGGCGGCCTGAAGTCAAAATTCAGGCTTTTGCAAACCAAAAACGTGCCACCGTCCTCAAAGAAGGTATAGTAAAATTATGATGTATTTTTATTTGAACTCTTTTTGGCTGTGGTAATATTCGAAAATGACAGACTAGTACCACCCCTCACAGCCACTGAATCACGGCTGGTAAGAAATGGGCATACATAAATACTAGGCTTTTCTGGTTCGAAGTCCTTTATGAGAGCAATGGATTTTTCTTTATTACTAATTTGTATTTTTCTGATGATGCCAAATATTCTTGTGAGAACCGAATATTACATTATTTTATTTTGCCATTTTTTCACACATATTAGGTCTTGTGACCCTTTCATGATCCCTGTGAAATACATATATGGTACAATTGACCTTCACAATTCGGTCAATTGTGAAAAGGTCAATTGTCATTTGAACAGTTGTAAAACGAACAATTCGTATACAACCCCGAGTTATGGTATGGTGGATGGTATTTCACATAATTATTAAAGCCACAGCAATTTCATATCACACATGTGTCAGCCATGTGAGCCCGGTTCAGCTGTGAAAGAAGTATGTGTATTCTCCCCAGATAGACTGGACCCTGCCATTGCGGGCAAGGCTGTAGCCCGGACGATTTCCTCTATATGTTCCTTTGTGAGGGCAGGTAACACCCTCCACAGACAGACAGCCACTCAACAGGAAGATATAATGGGAACAGGAATCAAAGGCCACACCCATTTACAAAAGGAATAGCCTCACAATATTGTGTTGCATATCTAAAGCACTTTGATTCTTTTGAGAAGGGAAGGGCTTAGTGTAGACAGAGAGTGCTCCTTACAGTGGGTGGAAGGTTACACCATCTTGTTTCTCTCTGTCACTATCTTCCCTTCCTGTCCTCTCCACATCTTCTAGCAAAATGCATGTTAGGTGTGTTGTGAGAAGGCAAAGTCCATTGTTATAAGGACAGGAATTGCCTCCCTAAATCAGGCAAGCTTTAGTTCAATCACCTGTGAGCCTTTGCCTTTAAAAGTGGTATCCCACTCCTTACTAGATTCACATTGCAACAAACATCTGAGAAGAATTGTGTTGGACCTCTGTTGGGAGTGTTGACTTTCCAGACCCCTTCACCAGCAAGGTGAATACTGGTTGTCCAAGGGAGAGGATGGCTTGGTTCCCTATCCAATCCAAGGGCACAATGAGGTTGAACCGGTTGCCAGTCAATTCGTCGAAAAAAATTGGTCGACCAGACAAATGGTCGAAGCAAATTGGTCGAAAACCATTTCGTCGAATTTTTTTTTTTTCTATTTTAACCCTTTATTTATTTTATTTATTTGGGGGGTCCCCCCCAACCCCCCTTTTTTGCCTTAAAAACCCTTTTTTTGCCTAAACGAACACCCAAAAAAATATATATAATTTAAAAAAAAAATTCGACGAAATGGTTTTCGACGAAATTGCGTCGACCAAATGTCATTCGACCAATTTGAGGTCGACGAATTGACTGGACACCGGTTGAACCTGCTGCAGGAAAAAAATGTTGTGTATGTCTGCCAGTCACACTGCTGCTCAGGGCATGATCATGGGGACAGACCCCTGACAGTGTGCACCTGTCTCACTTGCTGGGAGCCAGAGAACAAGGACTGAACCTGTTGCTGAGTCCTGTGATGAATCCAGGGAGTTTGCCCCTTCTCCCCAAGGGTGTGAGCCCACTAGGAAAAAAACTCCCCAGTGGATAGTGCAAGCAGGCTCTCACTGAGAGAGACCCCCTTTAGCGGACAAGGAATCACCAGTTGACAATTGTATAACATTGCCCTTAACCCCAGAGTCACAATTTCTTATTGGACATATGGGGGCCAAAAACTGTACAAATGTCCAGGACCCTTTTTAAGTGTGATTAGTTGGTTGCTCACCCTCCTGAGCTGACTGAAACTCTGAACCAATGGCGTTGTGTTTTCCTTTGCCTAGAGGGATGTAAAAGGGCTGAGACCCTTACATGGAGGGCAGGAGCTTCTGCTAGGAAAACAAGTCACAGGGTGGGAGCCAGTCCAAGGAACGCAACACTTACACTTAGCATAATCCTACTCTGCTGCACAGAGCCTGCACATCCTGGAGGCGGGACCAACTTATATATACGTGGTGGGCAGAGCCTGCGGAACACCACCGAGCCCAGCAGGGCCAAGAGCCCCAGATGCAGAGGTTTCCAATGCAGACACACCAAACCAGCATCGATGCAGTATACCAGCATGCCCAAATGATGGCACCTGGTCAGAGAAGAAAAACCAGGGAACAGAGAACCCAATAAGTGTGGGTCTCATACTTCAAGAGTTATCGCCTTCCTGCAGAAGAGCACCATAGAGAAGCAGATACGCAGGTCACTAGAAGTATAGATAGGAGGATGGTTGAGCTCTGAAAACCTCCAAAAAGGAGTAAGAATAAGGAGAACCCAGATACAGTATCTGGCGGGCCCTTGTGGGACTATAAGTACCAGAGAACCAGAGAAACACCCCGAGGGGGTGAACTGGATCCCAAATATCCAGGAGGTGTTACCAGAGACCAGAAAGCAAGGGAAACATCCTGAGGGGGTGAACCTGAACCCAATTGGGTGCACATGTAACCTCTGGCACAATTAGAGAACAGCTAGGTGGGTTACATTTCTTACTCTCTGAGAGACACCAGGTTAAAGAAGATACTTTAATGTGTGTATATGTTAATGGTATTACTATTGACACTTACCTTCTTTATCTTCTTTATCTGAAAATCCAATTGAATACAATTCTAGAGAATCAGATGCCTAGTCTTTTGTCTGACCTGATAGCAGTGGAGTGGAACGGAGCAGTGGCGAGAGAGAGTCTACAGAATCCAGTCCTCTCTCTTAGTTTAGCTATAAAGACTGAATCTTTCCGCAGAGCAGCTGCGGAGTCAGACACAGAGTCTTTTGGTCTTTGTGCTCTGCGGGGATCTGCGGCCGCACCTGTGTCGGAATAAAGCTGGAGAAACTGTTGACCTGATTCCAAGTGATCAAGCTCTGGATTGAAAGCGGCGTTCCAGTGATCAAGCTACGGTTCATTCAACGTGGGACATACTCCTTAGAGCCTAAACAGAAACTACCACCACACAATCTGACCCTCAGCAAGCATATTTTTCTTTTTTGGTAAGCCGTGCGCGCCCTGTGTACTTGGGGAAAAAGGGGGAAAAAAACAAAAAAAGCTGATAAAGAGCATGAGCACCCCTCGCCTTTTTGTGACACTTTTGACATTGATACTAAAACTGCAGGTGCACTCGTCATCAGTCTTACGGGCACTGGAAGCAGAACACTAAGGGCTACTCCAGTAAACCAATAACATTCTATAGACAGCCTCCAGTAAAACTGCTGGTAACTGCTTATAAAAAAAAAGGGGCACCCGTTGTAGGCCATATATCGACCAGCCAAGTAACAAACAATCTTTTCTTTTTATGGGTGTCGGAAGTACGGATCAGAGACTGTTGGGACAAAACCCTTTGATCCAACCCGTCGTCTTCCTCATCCGCTTCCTGGAAACCTTTGGATAAGCTTCTATGCCCGGCCCAATAATGAGCCGAATGCTCAGATCGGAGACTGTGGGGACAAAATACTTTGATCCGTTCTGTTTTACTTTTTCTCTCCTGCTTGACTTTCCAAACTACAAAGACCAGCCTTCCTACGCGGCCAAATAGTGAGCCGGAGTCCCGCCCAAGTACAAGAGTACCCCGCCATTAATCCTTGTGATTCCGAGAGACTGCGCAAATCATCAATTCAGCAAGGACTACATACGGCTGGGCTGCGCTGCCTACCGGGTGAACAAACAGGGAACTTTCACACAACTTAAAAGGCATTCCCAGCAATAATCCTCCTGACAGCTGAATATTGTGAAGCAACGTCAGTATAACAACCACTTCCCCCCAAGACCTGCCGGCAATTATTTGAAATTTAAAGATGCTGTAGAGATATAATCTAAGAAGCGGGCCAGGAACAGACGAGCCAAGGGACCCTGGATGGGAGGACTTGCTTGCTGGCACATCTTGTGTGTCGAAGTCCCAGCAACAACCGCACATGCAACAAAGCGAGCCAACTGGGAAAGCAATTCGAACCCAAGTGCAAATGCATAATGTGGGCAATGACTGTACATTTGAAACAGGCTCAGGGGAAGAGATGTCCATGCAGGACTGCCAGAGAGGATTAATTAAGGACTTTACCCTCACGGTGACAAACATGAAGGGAACAATAAACCACTACTTCACGAGACAGAGGCACAGGAGTTTGACAAATTTTCCAACAAACTTGCACTCAAGCCTGGTAATTGGACAGAGGAACGATAATGGAGGTGAAGAAAATGAGCAAGCACCTCCAGTCCCAGATCTTCCATCCAGGTTGATGCTATCGCCGATCTCCCCAAATAGCACTCATGAGCCCAAATCGAGCCAGAATATGATAGAACAACTGAGAAGCAATTTACCTCTTCCCAAGACCACAGGCCGCCAAGTGGACATGGATTCCATCTCCTCACCTAGGGAGATGCGACCAACCCTCGCGAGTGAAGCGACACTGGTTGGCCTACATTTTGTTTTAAATTCCCTTGTCAAAGCGTTTGAAAATATTAAAGGTGATGTACAGCTACATATGGGCATCCTAATGGAAATGTCTAAAGACATAGACCAGTTTGATTCAACACTAGTGGCCCTGAAAAATGCAATCAACAATACAGTCTCCCCCACACTACAGCCCATTACACAGGCTATGGCATTACAAAGAGAAGAGACACAGTACCTGAAAGATGCATTAAGAGATCTAAAAAAGGAAGAGAATGAAGTGAAATATTTCTTGTGGATTTTCTCCAACAAAAGAAACCCATGGCGCAGGAAACACAATGAACAGGGTCCCCTTCTGAAGCAAACATCTCCCTTTTGCCTGTAACAATGGATTATCCTTCCACACTTGAAGACACCCCCCTTTCTCAGTCAATCCTAGACAAATTCTGTCGTCTGGAGCAGTTGGCGGACATCATTCCTGAGAGTACATCCTCTATATTAGAGGAATCTCCTACTCAATGAGAGCTTGAACAGAAAGTAGAGACGGAGGAATGGAAGGATGGTTCGCAACAAACCTATGAGCACAGGTGAAGACTGAGACAAAAGAAGCGGGAAGCGTCAGAGTCACCCATCCCTAAGGGGAAAAATTAAAAAAACAGAAAGATTGAAAATCCTGGGAGCAGCAAGACTAACAACTTCATTAACGCTCTAATCAATCCAGTCGCAAAGCCAAAAATCCAAGAGAAGAAAGGAAAAGATGGTCAATCATATACATACAGCCAAACGGGCCGCAAAAGTTAAAACAGGGAAAAAGAAAGGCCTCAAAGGAGAAGCAACTATCAGTGACTGAAGAAGCAAGAATGACCTTAATAACCATAGGTATACAAACAGACCCGTTACCTGATAGTCCCAACAAGGAGCTAAATCCACCTCCTCAAGCTGTGGGCACCGATTTTCCTTCTAAAGAAAAACTCACCAAAAGCCTTATCCCAAATACAAGGGCCCATTCAAAAAATTGCACCCATAAACCCCCAAAAAAGATTCCAAATATGCCCAAAGAGCCGTGCTCAATAGACAATACCCAAGGGAGGCCGGCTTCGGCCACCCAAGAAAGTAACATCGCACTACCTCCTCCAGTGCCAAACAGCTCAATGGGACAGAAAGCAGAGAGACAGAGACAGGAGAAAATTGTAGTCGGATTGAAAGATCTTAGGGACCCTGTTACAACACAGGAGGAGCAGGTGTCTTTTGCCATCCCGAAATTATGGTTTACCTGTCAAAAACACATATTCAATCAAAAATTCCTGAAAAGAGGTGAAATACTGTCAATAATTTAAAAAAATCCCTGCCTTATACCTCTTTTCTACCAGAGATATAGAATACACCAAGTTTCCTAACCCCAGAAAGCCACACCTGGCAGAAGTGGGGTTCAAATCGAGAGCAGGGGCCAGAGCGATTATTATCGCAGCTGATCTCTTGAAAAAACATGGCTTACTTGTGCACAAATCCCTTCCAGTGGTAAATGAGGAAATAGATAAAACCAGCACTCACAAAGTTAAGACAATCCAGGGAAATGCTGGACGTCAGCAGGGAGGTGAGGCTTGTGGGATGTTTTCCCCCACTAGTCCAGGCCCTGCAACATTACTGTGTATCGCTTGAATCAGGAACATCATAATGGCCACTGGAAAGCATTCTGCTCGCTAAAATTACCCAGAAATGCACAGTAAAAAATCTGAAAAATAGGTCGCCATCCACTTTTGTCTATCTAATTGTTAACTCAGGAGACCACTGCCAAAACCCTTCATTTGGCTGCCTACAAAGCAAGGTTGATTGCAAAAGAAACACAGAGCTGTGTGAAAATCCGTTTTTCTTGGTTATCAAATTTGCAAAACACATGGCTCACAAACCACCCAAAAGATCCAACCTCCTTGTTGGGTGTTAAACATCATTCTACTTCAAGAATCCACATAAATACAATGTCCACAGAAGTACACTTATCAGAAGAAAATCCACATTGAAGATTGCTTGCTTGGAGAAATATGTAAAAAAATTGGTGCAATACCGTTACTCGCCTCTGTCAGAAGCTGGCGATTTCTAAAACCTGTCATGTGTAAAGTTGGACATTGAACTCAAAGTATGCCAAAGAAAGACTTGCTATCAGAAGCCTAAGAGGTGGAGACAATTTAAAACTATATTTTAAAAAGGCTTGAATTAAGAAATTGGTTGATGTATTTGTTAAAAATGTAAGTTATATTTTAAGACAATACAATTTCAGACATTGTGTTTCAAAGTTAAGGTTTCCCACACTAAGCTTCAAAGACATTCCACACCCTCTCCCTAAACAAAGGAATCTTTTCCCCTGTGCTCTGATGAGTATCTGACAGGCAAGTGTGAAAGGAAATGGGAGGGGCACTCTGGCATGTTGCTCTGGGAAAGAAACCAAGAACTCCCTTGAACTGAATGGGAATGCTAATTTGGGTGTGAACAGAAACCAGCCCTGGCAGGAAGACGAGCCATGTGATTCTCTGACTCAGCCAAGCCTTGGAGGTGGGCCAGACGGAAAATGTGGATTTGAAATTGAAGAAACTGTATGTTTTGGGAAAAGACTTATAAAATATTGTACCGAACTGACAAAAATATGAAATTTAGGGATTATTAAAATGAAAAATTCACTCACAGTTTAAAACTAATCTGGAATCTGTGCGACATCCAATGACTGAACCATGACATTTTTAATATTGTAGCTATTGTGATTATTCTAGGAACATGAAAAATTGCAGGAATATGCCCAGAGGGTATGTGCATGTATGTATCAAAAATGATACAGATCTGAAAATGTGTACCAACCAAAAGCGTGAAAAATTGTCATTTATGAACCAAAACTCGTAGGAAGATAAGATTTTGAAAGAAACGTACCTTAGGCAATCTGTGATGTGTATATGTATTATTAACAAGTTGTGCATATTGAAAATATGTTTTTGGGGAAAAATAGATTCTCTGACCTATCAGATCCTTAGAGGGTTGGGCATTGTGAAATCAGCCTTCCCACCCACTTTGGAAAATTGATAAATAGGGACTGTTGAGGACCCAGAGAACACACTTTTTCACTTATCAACTGATCCACTGGTGAAGCACCCTGCAGGAAGATCCAGACTCCAGAACCTAGATCCGGACTCTAGAACCTAGATCCAGACTCCAGAACTCTGAAGCAGAAAGACCAATCCAAAAAGCTGAACCCTTTTCAGCAGGCCTTTAAAATCTAGCAACCTGATTTAGCCCCTAAACTTCCACAGGGCCTAACCCATTCAACAGCCTGGCTGAGCTGTTTGCTGCTTCTGGCCAACAACCTTGCTAGAACCCAAGATCCAGATCAGTCCAGCAGAGCTGTAAACCAGAACCCGTCAGATCCAGTTCAAGGGGCCGCGCAGAGTCCAGAGTGCTGAGAGCAGAACCAAGCGACTGAGACCTGTCCGATGGCGAGCGAAGTGCAGTCCAAACCGTTGACCAGATCTTTGACGGGTCCATTTTAAACCAGAGTTGTGAGTATTTAGCGTAGAACTGTCCATAGTCATCTCTTAGTTTAAAGTAATCCATCCAACACATTCCAACATATCCAGACTGCATTGTAGAATCTCTTTTGTCCATTCTGAATCCTTTCTCATCCATCTAATCCTGTGAGAATTGTTAGTGTAAGCCACCCTGTTTGTAATTCAAAGCGCAATTTCATAAGAAATCTTGACTCCTTTTGAGAAAAATCGAACTCTACTAAAACCTCTGTACCTTTTGAACCGTATGTGCTAGGAACGAAATTTGTTGTCATTTTGAAGCTAACATCCTCAGCTTTCAAACGAACCCAAATCGACATTCCAATTCCTTATAGTTTTTCCATAATTGCGTATCTCGCACGCAGAAAAGTTGCCGCGAATTTGCATTTGGCTAAAAATCACCACATGTAAAAACAGCTATTTCTTGATTTTAACTTCTGAATTTCGTTTTCCATCTGCTAACCATTCAACAACCATTGCTTGCGTTGACCTGAACCAATCCAAAGCAACTCTCACTAGTTCTGAATCTCATTTAGCGAATTAAAATAATTTTTAGCATTTTTCCCATCACTTCATATTACATTTAAAAGCAATTGACCTGTTTTAAAATCATCCTGTTCTCTCTAAGCTTGCTGGGGGGGAATCGGGATTGAAATTGCAATTGTTGATTGTTATTCCTGAAACCTGTGTGCCCTCATTCCATATCTCCATATTGCATATTAGGGAGGATTGAGTCATATCAGGGGGAAAGAGTGATCGCATTGTTTTGATTGAAGTCATATCAAGTTTCATTTCTGTGCTGCATTAATTTCATATCCTTGCATTCATTGACCCCATCCAAAGTTATTCTCTGCTACATTATTCTTCCTATTTCTACTCCTAATTGATAAAAGAGATTGTTGATATTGTAATATTACCCATTGCTGATCATTGTTCATATTCATAAGTGTGATATTCAGATATTATTCATATTCATAAAAGTGTAATCGATATATTGTTCAATTCTTCAAATAAATCTTTTAATTTGCAAAACAAACCTACTTCTTGGCTCAGTGAGGCCGGGGGGGGATTCAAAGAGAGGGGTGTTACATAAGGGTACATCATCCAGAATTAAAAGAACTTTTGACATAAAAATATATAAATAAGGGTTTCCATTGGGCATCCCATACTAGGCATTGACTTAGTTGGAGTGCTGGATTGAAATCACTTACAAACTCCCCCTCCAAACAACGGTCCAGAACATGAAGCCCTACTGTCCCTAATTCCCGAAATCATAACACAAATATGTTTAAAACTAGGTACAGGCCAGACTACACTTTGGCAAAGAACAGATAAAAATAACAAGTTGGAACACAAGGGGCTCAAGTACTTTTTGAAACGCAGGGACTAAATCAGAAGTATTTGGGGGCAATGATTTGGTCGTCTTTCAAGAAACCTGGTTAATGCACGCACCGGATTTAGAAGGTTTCACAATGGTGAGCCGAGCAGCAGCTACGACGTGGAAGGGCAGACCAAAAAGGGGGGCTACTGATGGCCTGCAGATCGGATTTTTTCAAACAAGTCCTAAAAATACCTTGTAATCAGGACGGTATCTTAGCCACAAAATTGGAGGTACCATCAATTGCCCGGACAAAACAACTGATGGTGCTTAATTTATACTGGAAGCCCGCGTGCACAGAACTTTCGTCCTATCAAGACTCTCTGGGCGATCTCCTCACTTACATTAAAACCATCTACCCGGAAGCATACATACTGGCTGCAGGTGATTTGAACTCCCAGTGTGTCCCCTACAATTCAGGGGGGCACTTGCAAAAAGCAAGAACAATAAGTACAAACAGCAGAAAATGGTGATCCTTCTTTGAAGAATGGAACTTAACGGTTCTGGATGGTGCCGTAGAAGGAGATGTGCCCCCAGCTTACACCTGGTCACGTGGGAACACCATATCTACCCTGGATTACATCATTGTTTCCTCCAGTTTATTTCATTTATGCAAGCATTTTATAGTGGGCGACTCTAATTTAAGTGATCATCGAAGGCTAAAGGCCTCAGTCATTCATTCAGTTGGAACTCCCAACTAAAAGCAGCAGTATAGCGGTGTCCAGTTAAAGGGTTGAAAGCAAAAGGGTTGAATGCAAAAGGGTCGAGTGGATTCGACCGAAAACCAAAGGATCAAAAAAAAATGTAAAATATATATATTTTTTGGATTCTAGTGTAGCTTTAAAAGGGTTTTATTACCACAAAAACGGCTGTTTGGGAGGGACCTCCCCCCCAAAAAAAATAATATATTCAAACCTTTTTTTCGGTCGAATTGACTCGACCCATTTGTCATTCGACTCCTTTTTTTCGATCCTTTGACCTATAACCCAGTATGGCATAATAGACTGCTGGTAAACAACCAGAAAAACAGAGTTTCCAAATATAGAAATAATTGTCAGCAGTTGAATGAAGCACTTGCACAAATTGTCAAAGCTCCAGGCACAGAGTTTTGGGGAAAAAACTGCCACCCGTAGTTCTTTCACAATTTTCTGCAGTCAATAGACCAGCAACAAACAACAGTTTCGCTTAAAAAAATCACCCGTAAACATGTATTTGAGGAAGACTCCATGAGGAAAAAGTGGGAAATGCGCCGTTCTGTTGCTATAGCCAGACAAGAAATACTGGTCAGCTCTACCCTATGGAAAGAAATAAAACTCATTAAAAATTCATATAAAAACTGGTCCAAACATCGGCGCGCCACCAGCCTACAGAAAGACGGAGAATCAATGTTAAGAACTTTATCAGATAACAACTCCCATAATTTCTGGTACCTGATAAATTCCCGAGGGCAAGACCAAAAGGCTATTCAAACAAACTGCGTGCCAGAGTATGCATGGATAAGTTATTTTTCAGAAAAGTACCCGAAATCGGATACAAGCCCTTTGTTTAACTCTTCAGACTTGTCATGGGCATTTGAAATCCCAGAAGAGGCAGTCCTCGAGATAATCAATAAATCATCATCATCAAGAGTAGCAGGACTGAGTCGACTTACCGATCCAGTAATGTGGGCGAGAATACTGAGCCACCTATTCCGTGAAATCCTGGGTACCAAAACGATCCCCCAATCCTGGAAGACTGCTCTAATAAAACCAATTTATAAAAAAGGTGACAGGAAAGATCCTAGAAATTATAGGCCCATTACATTGCTGGACATTGAGAGTAAGATCTTTGCTGTGCTACTATTGAAAGAACTGGAGAAATGGGCCAAAGCTAAGAATATGATACCAAAACAATAGACTGGCTTCAGAAGGGGACACTCAACGGGCCTTAATGGAATTATTCTGGCAACCATGTGTAATGGGAAAGTAACATCAAAATCACCAAAGATATTTGCAGCCTTGGTAGATCTATCAAGTGCTTTTGACTTAGTCGACAGAGGGATACTTTGGCTTAAGCTCACCAATAAGGATGCCCCTAGGCCAATAATAAACATCCTAGCAGCACTCCACGAAAACAACACAGCTGTAGTTAGATTGAACAGCAAAGGCCTTTTGTCAGAGGTGAAAAGAGGAGTCAGGCAGGGCTGCATGGTTGCCCCTTTTCTTTTCGATTTCTACCTCACTGACTTTGGTGAGGAAGTCGACTCAGCAGCCCTGGCAGTCGGACATGAAGCAATTAAATGCTTATGTACGCAGACGACATCGTTCTCCTCGATAGAACACCAGTGGGGCTTCAAATGATGCTCTCTGCCCTCGAAACATACATGAAGAAAAATGATTTAATAGTCAGCCCAGATAAATCGAAAATAGTAGTCTTTGGGGGTAAGGGGAATGGTGATCGATTCCCCTGGAAGACAGATGGCCGAATCTTTCCAGTGGTAGATGAAATCGTGTATCTAGGTTACACATTATATGCAAAACCAAGAAGGGGGCAAATACTATCAGATATTACTTGTGTGACTAAACAATTAACAGCTCAATTACAAAGAATCGTTGGTCAATACTGTACATTTTCACTGCTTCCACACTGAGGTACTATAAAGCAAAGATCATTCCAACTCTTCTCTATGGAATCGAGACTAAACCACTGACTTGGACACTGGACCGGGACAAAATAGAAGGCCTAATAGGTAAAAAAAAGTCTTAAATCTCCCCTAGAGGCCTGCCAATCTCTAGGGGAGATTTAAGACTTCGATTCAAGCCTTCGATTCAAGCTGGGCCTAAAATCCTTAAAATCGCAAATGGACTGGATACTGCTCTCATTATACAGACTCATTATAGATCCTCTACGAAACTCACTATATGAAGACCTCAAAAAGCATCTTGACCAGCACTTGTCAGTTCTGCTCAATGAAAAAAATCTGGCACAAGAAATTTTAACAATTTGTGATAGTGATGAAGGCTCACTAGTGTCAAACCTGATGAAGATAAAAAAACAAATGGAAACAGCAGACTGGATCAAGACACTAGGAGAGCTTTGTCCTCTTTAACCTCTTTATCTTTGTTTGACAAAAAACTGGGTTTTTTGCTGAGATACTTAATACATTTTCCAGACTGTAAAACAAGGCAGAACTTCCTCAGAATGCGGCTTAATCTGCTCCACATAGGAGCTGTTCAAGGCGCAAGGGGCCAGGAAAAAAGCGGCAAAACTTTATTCATGGAATGCAGAGACTTAAAACATCAGACGCTAGAACATCTATTGAGACACTGCAAGGTACCCTTAATGCCATAAAAAAATATTTGAGAAGATTTATTTTTAACCCAGATTTAGAGAAAGGCCTCTCATCATTGATGTTCTGGAATAGACTGATCACCGGGCAAGAAACTGCTTTAACAATAAATCTAATTAGAGTGCTTACAGAGATGGAATTCATTTTACCAAAATACTGTTAATATTGCATAGATATGATCATGCCTACTTCCTTAAATTAGAAATAACTATGCAAATCTACTTGTTAACATCTGTAAGATTTTAATTCTCTTTTATTTCTTCTTTTGTGAAAAATCTAATCTTGGTTATAACACAAATAAAAAAAAAATACAATTCTAGAGAGACTTTTGAGGAGAGGGCTATTCATCCACCAGCACGAGCCAGAAAAGGGGAATAAGAACACTTCTCTGTGCAAAGTCTTTTTGCTTCCTTTGTTAGTGGTAGGGACACCCAGCAGGGTAGCACATGTTTGGACAGAGGGCGAGGTTGGTTCATGGAAGAGGTCCTGACAAGCACCCATTTGTTATTTCTCTTGATTAGGGAACCTCCACCTTAGAAGTAGGGCTTGGTGAGGCATTTCCCTTAACCTCAAAACATGTTAGAGCCTTTGAAAAACATCTGGTTGTCCCTCTCCGCTGTTAAACCTACCACAAGTGCGCTATGGAGAGTGCAATGACTTTAGAATCTTCACTTAGAGTCTATACTCTGCTTCTCACAGCTACAATTTTCTTTCTCATAAACAGTTGTCTCGCATTGCACTTTTGACAGTTCTACAAGCAAATGTTGACTGAAATATTGCACTTCTTAACATTAATTTCAATTGAGAGCAACATGAGTTTGGAACTATCTTTCTCAAGATGAAATTGCCTTCCTGGTGAATGTCTAGTTTATTAGTTTTCGCCTTTTAATACACCATTGTGAATAACATGGATTACAATTGGCTTTCTTTTTCTTAGGCCTACGCGATATCAATGAACACCCATTCTTGGGGCAGAACTGGTTGGTAATGGCCTGGGGCACAATTTATAGGCCTGAGCAAAGCAAGGCCCTACACGCCAGGCCCCGGATTCCGTTCTGGACTATCACTTGGGCCCCGGTGCCTTTACCACCTGATTCATCCCACAGAACAGATGTTTATTGCTATTAGCACCTGGGGGCAAACCCACAGTAACATATTTGTTAGAAATAACCGGACATGGCAAGCACGCAACCCATTGTTTCTGACAAAGACAACCTCACCTAACATGGCCACCAAGGAAATGAAGTATTGGGCTCTGTACATAGCCCCTTTTCCATTTCTATGGCAGCCAGGGCAGGTGGTAGTGTGAGGTGCAGCCCTGTGGCACTGAAATTGTGAGAGGTAAGTGTGGGTAGGCCGGGGAGGTTGAGGGCGGGGGAACAGAGATACGAGGGGAGTGGAAGGGAAGATAGCCAGTGGGTGCATGTTTACCCCTGGCCCAATTACGGCTCAGCTAGGTGGGTGACATTGCTTACCTCCTGAGAGACACCAGGGTCTTTATTTAATATATGTATATGTTATTGTTATTACTATTGACACTTAGCTTCTTCTCTGTAGACTTCACCAGCAAGCCCCTTTCAGGGGCCCTTTGGGAACTTGTTCAATGGACAATGTTTCCCTCTTTAAAGACTATTGACTAGTCTGAGGGCTGAATAGCAGGAGTAAAAGGGGAAACACGTTTGGATTGTTGGAGAGTGAGAAGGAAGCCAGAAGTACTGAAAGTAACTCCATGGGATCCATGGACTCAAGTGGACCCCCAGGGCTGGCTCCATGAATTCAATGAGCCAGGCCACGTTTTTCATGAGCAGCCCAGCATCAAGTGCCAGACCATGGCCCTCATTACAAGTTTGCCAGTCAGGAAACAACAGTGCCCGTAAGCTTGCCGGCACCGTTGTTTCCGGACCGGCAAACTACGAGTTCTGCAAGCATGTGCCGTCCCGCCCGCTAGGTCAGACCTGCTCAGAGACAGCAGTGAGGGCCATGCCCCACCCCAAATAACCTCAACATCCATCAGCCCTTAAAAGAATGGAAAGGCAAGGTTTTGATGCCTGACCGCAGCATCTACCCCCATGTATTTATGTGCATGCTCACATTGTCTGGTGCTCAGTATAGGGGGCGACCTGCTTAAGGCTGCCTTGGGAAAGGGGTCACTCAGAAGGGGCTTTCCTGTAGCCCTCCTTTATGTGGCCTGGACAAAAGAGGAAATAGGGGACTGATTCATTTATTCACCCAAAAGTCCCTCCAGGTCTCCTTTGAGGGAGTGGCAGGTTGACGTATCAGGACTTCGGGAGGAAGGTTATGCCATGGTTGGGAAAATAATGAGGGATGTGTGAGATTATCACATGAAATAGGAATGGTTATGTTTATTTTTGCTGTTAATTAAAGTAATGCTCCCTATTGGACCTTAAAATAGTCGCCTTGGTGTCTAGTGACATTTATGGAAGGTAGTTGTAATCCTACAGTGCATTGGGAAACTCAGGAAGCAGCCGAACTCCACTTGGATTTAACCACTGTTTTACATGTTGCCCAGTGATCCTTTCTTTGCCGCTGCACTGTGGGAGGTGGAAGGTGGAGGGGTGAACAGCACCCCCTCCCTGTCCTGGTGGACACGGATCTGATCAGCAGACCAAGGTGAAAACATCAGGGTGACTTTATTTTCTCTTTTTCCTTTAGGGGCTAAGCAATGCAACCCACCTAGCTGGGGGAGGGTAGGAGTTACACATGCAGCTTGTGGCTTGCTCTAAATCTGAGCATGAATTGTGTGATTCAGCCTGGGTTTGGAGCAAACTGATTGGCTGACACACTGACTGGGGGTGCTTCAAAATAATACCATGAATGCCTCAATTCTTTCTTGATTTTCTCTGTTTTACAATTAAATATGCATCCTTATTTTGATGGTTACATGTTTGCATTGGTATGCAGGTACCATTTTCCTGAGCACCCTCTTGTGTTTTGGCAATGTGGCAATAGGGTCCAGTCATAGATATAGATAAGCTGCAGTGTCCATGGTGGTATTGCAATCCCGACCCACTATTGAACGTAAAATATAGCATAAAATGGGGAAAGTCCACAAACGACTTATGATGGTATTTTCCCATTTATCTCTATCATATTTTGTACCATGATAAGCAATGCATCCCATGTGGGGCGTGTGTTTTTAAATGTAATGTAGGACAGTACAATAGAAAACAATTTTCCATTCGCATTTCAGATAAATCCCTTGTCACATGTTTTATTTGCCATAGAAACGTGCAGTTATTTTTACTTTTCATCTAAAGTCCAATGTTATTTGCAGGAAAATGTGCACATTTGAAAATAAGGCTAGATTGACACCTATTACAAAAAGCTACAATACGCTGACGAAATATCTCTTATCAACAGGGTACGGTGATTGATTTTCCTGGCACTGTTTGTCCTGAAAAAATGGATACAGTACTCATCTAATACACATTATACAAATTGATTCAATTGATTACTATCATTAGAGTTCATAAAAAAGAGACCCCTATAGTACACAAGGCATGTGTTTACCATATGTGCTAATAACAATACCACATAGAGGTAAAGTCTGAATTTGTAGGATGGAGCTGGTCTATTAGAATCAACTCCTAGTCCCTGTCACACTGATAAATTACAGTGTTAGGTGGGTTTGTGTTAGTTGTAAGCTTATTCTTAGAACAGTGTATAAGGGTGTTTGTTTTTTCCCTTTTAGGTTTTTACCTGCATTGTATTTGTGATGCTTCTAGACCCTTGTCACATGGTGTTGAAGTAATCTACATTTTAAAGATAATCCCCTGAAGAATGTTCATCAATTTTTGGTGAAAAGAACAGAAACATGTTGGGAAATGCAGTTCAGAGACACTAGAGTGTTTAGCGTTGTATTTTATTTCATCTGTGTCTGAAAATTGTTATATGTTGTTATTTGTGATTTGTAATGTGATTAGCACGTATGGTAAACATTCGCCATGGTACTATAGGGGTCTCTTTTTATGAACTTTATTGATATTAATAAATTGAATACATTTGTGTAATGTGTATTAGAGGAGTACTGTATCCATTTTTTCAGGACAAACAGTGCCAGGAAAATCAATCACCGTACCCTGTTGATAAGAGATATTTCGTGTAGATTTGAGCATATCTATCTCCTTGTTGTATGCACATAGTTGGGTCTACCCACGCCCATGGAGACAGGTATTTCTTAACTAAGGGTACCTTTCAGTGCCTGGTTTATATATATACAATACTCTGACATCACACTCCAATCCAGCAAGACCCATACACTGTACACTTTAATATGATACACTTAACTGGCAGCCAGTAGTTAACAACAATATCTGATTGCTCAAACCAGAAAATCTTACTTCAAAAAGTTAGAAATTGAAGTCAAGTTAAGTCTCACATTGTTTATTATATATTTATGTATCAGAGGGTTGCAGATCCAAGGGTGATAGAGAACTTCACATATAAAATAGCAGAAATAGAGTTCCAAAAGCACAAATTATTTCTACATACAACCATAGAAATACAATAGGAGAAGACCAAGCAAGCGGCCCAGGAAGATACAAGAGGAATATGTTCAGAAATGTAAAGACTGATTAAGGCAGACCTGCAAAGAAAATATTTCCAAAGCCAATGCAAACCAGAGCTAGGCCTTACATGCCTGGTGGGAGCGGAAATGTGATCTTCATTAGGTGGAGTTGCTTGATGGCTTGGCGTGCGCGGCCATAGAAAGGCATTAGTCCTGAATAAATCTAAGGGATTTGGGTTACAAAGAATTGTTAGGAGAGGAACTCTCCCACTGGAGTTTCGAGGGCCAAGAGTGTTTGCATTTGGAGGATTGTTTGTGTATTAGATACAAGTATTCTTTTTTACTTAGGATGAGCATTAAAGTTCAGCGACATCAGCGACAGGCACATTTTCCTCAATGTTGGACTTCCTCAGGTATAGATGAATACAACCTGCATACTCATCTACAGTGACAACCAATGTGTGCCACAGCGAGCTGGGTCAACAGAGAATTTTTGTTTGACTCGCCTCCCACCTATCACCATCATTTAAATATTGTACTGTTTACTATACCTGACATGTAACCTATTGTAAACTATGTAACTGTATTAATCCACTGTACTGGGCCGCTATCCTGTAACCCTTAAGCAAGCCTGCATACATATTCTTTTCAGCACGCTATACAAATACTAAAAATAAAAATAAATAAAATAAATTTAAAACACCATTCCATGTTGAACGAACAAGCTTTACCATAATGAAAACAATGGGGAAGGAGTAAAGGATGCGGCTCCTTAAAATATGTGAGGAGAACTGAACAAGTGTTGAGAATGTCCATAAGGTTATGTACCGGTCTCTATGAGGGCCATCTCTGAGGGCAAAGTTCTACACATTTGTAGTCAGAATGGGTGTCTACTGTAGAGCCACCAAAAGTCACTCACATTTTAATCAATGCCTGGGGCTCTTTTCATTTACAGTTCAGCATTGAGGACTACACCACCAAGGGTGTGGTGGCAGAATTGTTCTTCCTTCTGTTGTGTAGGTAAGTGTTTTTTATTACCCTTGCTATGCTTGCCAGTCCCACCTGATCCAGACTATGGTACATAGCAAGTCTGCTCTGATCTCGTATGTACCAGTTTCTCTGAGTCTGTAAGAGTGGGCCATTGGATTTTCTCGACCATGGATCATAAGACTTTCAACGTTTTAGCCTGGTACTGTGCGTCTTCCCAAGTTGGGCCCCACTGGTTTTGCCCTTCACGTCTTAGACCCCCACTACCTTCTGGCCATCTTGGCTGACCAATGCTGGGTTTCTCTCAGGGCCTCCCTATTCAACACCCCTTTCTGACTCTTTTCTCTTTTGCTGACTATGATGACGTTTGCCCTCTCTCCCTACTCAAGCTCTTCTTCTGTCCTCTATTCACCTTCCTTCTTTCACTCCCTGACCTAGCTGTTCTCATGCACCAGCTACAATCTGTCATCTTGTCTCCAAACACCCTGACCTTTCCCAAATGCATCCTCTTTTATTCGTTGGCCCTTCATGTAATTGCCCCAATGATGACTGGTGCTTGGATGCCTGTATGAGGTATGAGTTTATTGCTTGGACATGTGGGTATACATGTAGGTCACTCTGCCCTACCCCTATCTCTGAAGTTACACATTTGTTGAGGATTACTGATAGTTCACAGCTCCAAGGCCCAAGGTTTCAAATAGTGGGGCAGCTGTTTTGAAATCTTGTTGCCTTATCATGGCAAGATGGCCATGACTTCCTCCATCCTGTGGTCACATCCCATCTCTCCCTATGTCAAGTGTTCATGCCCTTAACTGATACCCTCTATCTGTTTATGGAGAAAGCTGATGCTTGTGGTCCACTCCAACAGCGGCAGGCACACACATGTCATTTCACACACCCTCCCCACGTGTATCGCCTGTCCCAGACTGAAATCATGAACCACGTTCGCATAAACCCATAATTCCTGTGTAAACAATGCTCTACTTCCTTCTTTCTAGTGAGGCCTGTTGTTGGCACTATAACAGAGGATGGGAATTGGAGGATGGCCCTCCATATACCACATCTGGAGTTGGCATTGTGGAGGATATGGTCTCCCTTACCTCAAAGGTCCCGCTCACCACACTGCCCAACCTCATACATAGGATTTTGTCACATCTCCATCATGAGTTCCAGTGCCTCCTTGTGTAGATTGAACGGTATGGAAGCAAGAATGTAAGCATGTGGAATTTCATAACGCAATCTCTTGTGGACAAATGTGAATCATACCTCCTGGTCCACCTCAACCTCTCTGTCATGTTTGACATGATCAACCACCTCACATAGGCCAGTCTACTTATACGTAGAATGGGCTTCCCCAGCACAGTTGAAAAATGGTTTTCATCTTACCTCTTGGAAAGTCACCAAGCTGCTCAGTTGAGAAACCTCAGGTCAGAACATGCCTAGTCACCGCATAGTCCCACAAGTTTCAATACTCTTTTCAGTGATCATTAATCTTTAAATGGAGCCATTGGGAACTCTTCACAATAACTCAAACATCTCACTCAGCCAATTTGTGGATGATATCTTAGGATACCTAAAAGGCAGTGGTAACCAGGATATCGCACATCAGAGGAATCACCTCATCTTCATCCAAGCCTGGATGACAAGCACATACCTGAAGCTCAGTCCCACAAAGATGGAATTTGTCCTACAACATATCAACAAAAAGGCTCTAACTGCCTGCTACCAGCTACCCCTCCTTTGAAAGATAAAACCCTTCCTTCCTCTGAGTACTTCTGAACTACAGTCCGGTCCCTAGTAATCTCCCACATTGATGGAGGGAAAGCTCTCCTCACCAGCATTCTGCTGATGAGCCTGCCCCTATTAGGGCCACCAAGCATGTTGTGACTGGAACAAACAATAAATTCAACTATATTTTACCAGCCCAATTGAGCTGCACTAGCTTCCCATCCCATCAAATTCTCTTGTCAATACCTAGGTTCCACCTTTGGTCTTTGCATTCCCTCACTACATCCCACCCCCATGGATGGAACATCCCTTGCCACATACTGAATGAAGCCCCACCTTTCCTCATGTGTTGCCCTTGATGACATGTACAACGCCCTGTTGCTTACTAGCTAGAGTCACACCATACAAAACCTGAAACACAAATACCAATACAATATAGGGAGTTCTAACTTGGCTTTACCTATTGCTACAAATTGTTGCCTGTTTTCTTTTTAATAAAGAATGCAAACCAGTCAATGGCTTTACTACTCAAGCCCATGCATAATCTCAGGATGTGAATTAGTATATCCTAATCATTTGTGTAAAAAGTTGCATTGATGTCCAAAAGGCTAAGAATGCATGAGCTTCCATCATGCAGCAAGCATAGAGCATTCACTGTCTTTAAGGGTGGCGCCTAATGATGATGAATGTCAGACACTCTGAAACAATAATAAATAAGCATTAGCATCCGGGGTGGGGAGAACAACCAATCAGGTTGCTTGGATCGTGGGGTGAATCCCACAATCTAAGCCCCTGATCCAAGTAACCTGTGTCAGGTTAATGGCACTGGGGCCTTTACATCTGGCCCCAGCCCGTCATCGCCTATTTCAGCCTGTGGAAGGGGAATTTATTGCTTAATTAAAGAACAGGAACTGAGTAACGGGAGAAAGAAGGCCGACCACCACACATTGCCACCAACATGTTACCTCCCTGTCAATGGTTAGATGCCTTAACATACTCTGAGCCATAAAAAATGCTAGATATTCATACCCATAAAAGAAAATAATCTTGAGTACCTAATACAGTCATTTCAACAGGAACAAGAAAAATTGACAAGCACAAAAATAAATATTTAAATACATTAATAGATGAATGGACACAACAATTCATGGAAACCACAAGGGTACCTGGAGGCAACTGGTACCTACTGAACTTTTCATGGTCCTTAAGAAACTACCCCCAGAGACATGAAACCCTATAACCAACCTCCCTTCCGACTAACCAAACAAAAGTTCGAGCCCCCTCCTTCATCGTGACTTCTGTACTCCATGCAAATAAGACACACCCAGTAGCAGTTTAGTTGCTCAACTCGTGCCCACCACCATTTAACCATTCTTAGACATTCTATTATCCCATTGTGTTGCATGCCTAGCCATGCTTCTAACATAAATCTCACTATATGGGCTCATATGGCAACACAAACACAACTCACTTAGAATCTCACTGGCACATATACAGTGGAAAGTTCTAAAACTGGACTCATCGACATGTCAGATTTCACACTTCGCCTCTCCTTCTGCTTCCACTAACCAACACCCCCAATCTATTTCTTACAGAGCCGAGCACAATGAGAAAACCACGGTTGGCAAAGTTCATGCTGTACATACTGAGGCTTTACTTCAAAACAGGAATGTGTGCAGATCAAAGTTACCTCATGTTAGCCATGTGCTTACCCACTGCATTCTGTATTCTTGCAGTGTTCTAAGTAAAAACAAAAATATGTAGCCTCAATCTTTCACACACAGTTCTTGTGCACGATGATTCAACTAGTGGGCCTGTTCATTAAATACCCAAATGTTATTTGACTGAACTCAAGGTTAGGGTTCTTCTGTGGTTGTAAACTGCATATTTAAGCAGAGTTGAGTTCCTTTTGTTTCAGTGTGGTATTTTGATTAATGCTGTATGCTACAATCCAACAGGTGCGCCAGTTCTACGGTTGGCCGGGTGTGCTGATTCTTAGAGAAGGTGGGTAGCTCAGAACTTGGTTGGACCCGCCCAGTCGGTGGGAGAGAGCATCTTCCCAGGCTTCCAATTTGATGTGGATTCCCAAAAGGAATCAAGACACCATTCAACTATTTGACAAATTCTGGTCCTGGCTCTATAGCCATCGTTCTTTCGAAACAGTCAGAAGCCATGGCCGTATAAGTAAACATCTTTGTCCCATTGACACTCGCATTTTATGATCTTGAACTGGATTTTACAGAGCAGGCTGTACCCCTTCTTCAATTATGCAGGTCTGACACCAACCAGTCTACACCACACAACCACCTGTGCATTGGGACTTGTTTAGGGAATAGGGTATCTTTGGAAACCCCAAAAGCTTAGCGGCGAATGGTCTCTAAGGGATACATATGGGATTTACATCCCGGATGAGGGCTTGCACGAAGACTCATGCAGGAAGAAATGGGTTAAACAGTCAGGAAAAAATGCAACAATTGAGGGGCCTGCAGCAAGAGTGTTGACTGAACTTCTTATCTTTCAGCGTGTATATGACATTTCTTGCCTGGACGTGAAAATTGTAGATTTTGGCATTTAGCACCATGGAAGAAGACTGATCGATTGCCGCATTAATTTTCCCTCTTTTAGAATTATTGATGATTTAAATAGTGGTACATTTTCTGTGTGTTGATAGTCAGAAGTTCAGTGAAGACAGGGACTGACCTAGGGAGAGTATTTGAATGTTAATCATCTTCCTTGTCCACAGAATCATCTCAGGGAAAATGTCTGGAGTGATCTGTGTCCCTTAATATTCTCCCTGAGGATAGCTAATGTGCATTGCATGGTCAACAGTGCTTAATCTTGCGGGAAACTGGTGAAGCAGTGACCTTGGTAAAGGAAAGTATTTCATTTTTGTTTAATTTTGTGAGTATCCGCATGTAAGCAGAGAACGCAGAAGGCACAAATCACCTGCAAGGTTTGCACGGCGAAATCAAGCAATGGTGCACAAAACTCACGATAACCTGCACAAAACTTTGACGGACAAAATAATACACTTGGTGCTTGAAATTACAGTGGCCGTAATGGTGCTTTCACAGAACGCGCAGAAGCATAAACCGGTCCACTTTTGCTTTGCCGGCACACTTTTCGCCCAGCACTACTGATGACCCACTTCACCAAACTAGTTTATTTTGAAAGGTGTAAACTCAATACAGACTCGAATCACCCAGGTGTATTCCTAATTATTACCAAGTCTAATGGGGTACCTGGAAGAGCTGGCATTCCCTATTGTTCTCCACACAGCGGGCTCTGAAGAGAAGCCTGCTCAGTTGGTGGTTTATCCAAATATTCCTGTAAATTATCACTTGGTCACAGGCTGTGCTTGTCTCAGGCGCTGGAGTCTTAGTACTGCATTGCCATCATTTTAATACTGTGCCATCCTCATTTGTTGGTCTTCCGCTCTTTAGAACGTATGCTTTTGACATGTATTGCTTTCAGTTCCATGTGATATTAACGAACTCACTAACAACAAAAACTTTTTAAACCAATTTAAAATAACAAGCAAATATCAATTTTTTTTGTTTTTCAATTTGGGGGGGTCCACCACCCACAACCCCCCCCCCCCGTTTCCCTATCGTTATTACCCCAACCCAACCTCCCCTTTTTAATCCCTTATCCGACCCCCATATATAATTTTACGGAAGAAATCGATATTTTTTCGTTATTTAGGGTTAGTTATTAAAGTTATTCGTTATTGTAAATTCGTTATTATAACTGTAAACCATTCCTTTCACTTTTCTTTAGAGAGAACTCCTGGACTGTTTCAGTGCCTAACATTTCTGGAGTCAAGAGGTAACTGGGGGTTCCAATGGGTGTTCAGTGCCTCACCTCAGCTACCCCAGGGCAGTGACCCATACCCTGTGCAGTAGACCTAGTCCCTGCATTCAGAACAAGTAGCTACTGGCGCTCAAATATGCCTTCGAAAGGATTCACAACTTCTTGCAGAATTTCAGCAGAGGGCAGTGGGCAATGAAAACCTTTTCAATATGAACGTTATTTTGTATTCAGGTCATTAGAAAGTCACTGGTAATGATTCCATTGTTTTCTATGTGGCGCTGCCATTCACTTTGACTACAAAGAACTTCCTTTCGTTAATAGTCCAATCTGCAAGTTATTGAGACAAA
The DNA here is from genome assembly GCF_040938575.1 of Ambystoma mexicanum. Lineage (NCBI taxonomy): Eukaryota > Metazoa > Chordata > Amphibia > Caudata > Ambystomatidae > Ambystoma > Ambystoma mexicanum. The sequence continues at coordinate 1,081,012,920 of NC_090937.1, read as the reverse complement.
TTGTCCTATTATTCCCAAACATCTTCTGTGAAAAAGGCTATTTGACAAATGTTCTAATTTACTTTCATTTACTTACAAGTGATGTATTCTCTGATATCCTTTCCGTATTGCTGAAATTGGTCCAAGTTAAGGTCTTGGAAGATATATGCAGTATTTTCTAAACGTATAAATGTCTACGTTGCTTCCTGTACAGAAATACTTTGAAATCTTTTTATTAAACAGAAAATGTCATCTGATAACAAGCCAAGCAAAATTGATCCATTTATGAAATGTAATTTTGTCATTGTTTCAATGACTAACGCGATGCCACACATTGAATTGTTTCCATAGTGACTTGTCCAAAAACCCAGATGCAAAATTCGAAATATATTGCAGACTGAAATAATGATCTTTGTTGGTGTTATGAACGGCATCTGGGGATGGCAGGCAGCATTTCGAGCCTGTAAACAATGTTGCCGCCGCCTTGACCGCAGGTGGCCCTCTAATTATGATCAAGAGGCTAGAGATATATATAAACTGGAAGGGACCCACTGTCATACAGCATCCCTGTTTCTATGCCAACTGCATCACATCTGCAGCATGTTCTGCACGTGAATTATTTAAAGTGGCAAAAGAACTCAACTCTACCCCCATCTCGGAGGCTGATGCCCCCTGTCCTCAATCTCAATGTGACGCCATTAGCACTTTTTTTTACAGAGAAGATCCGTCTGATTCGTCAGTCAATTGCTAATGAGAGCTTGCTTTATGCCAACCCTGATCAGAATTATGAGGTTTTTAATACATGCTGCACTTTTCAATTTGAGGCCATTGGTAATGCTGTGGTATTTAAGGCCTTGAGTAAGCTTAGATCAGCAGCTCCTCCTGATGCAGTACGCTTGCATATTCTTCAGGCCCTCCCTTTGAGTGCTAGGTCTGTATTCACAACGCTCTGCGCTACTCGTTTTCATCAGGAGTTATCCCGGCTCCGCTGAAACATGCATTGGTCGCCCCCCTTCTAAAAAAAAGCAAACCTCAATGTTGTATAATCATGAAATGATGCACAGGAGGCTGCGTGGCTGCAGATGATGTTTCTTTATTAAGACGTGGAACATCAACTTGAAACCTACATATTAACTCATGTAACAACAAGAGGGCAACAGGCCCTTAACCTCTGGTGCAGCTGGTGTGAGTCTTTAGTCTCTGTTAAGGCTCTAAGGCAAGTCCAAGGAGGAGCACACAGGAGCTGATGTTGCTCCGTGCCTCCACTCCCAGCGTCTGCCTCGCGCGATGTGCGGGACCCGCATTTCCCTTTTCAGCCGAGATCTCGCGAGACCGGGAGGTCTCACGATATCTTTACACTCAACTCAGCAAAGGTGTCAAACTATCATCCTGTATCTCTGCTGCCTCTGCTTATGAAGCTTATGGAAGCAGTCATAACCCCAACAGCTTTCCGTTTTGTGGAGACAAATAACAGTTTGCATTCATTTCAATCAGGTTTTCGAACTCTGATGGGCACAGAGTCTGTTTTGATTTAATTCCTGGACAATCTATCTATGCTTCAGGACAGCAGAGGAGTCGGGGTGTTGATTCTCCACGATCTCTCCACAGCGTTTGATACAGTGGACCATGACACTCTTCTGCGCTGCCTAGAACAGGTAGGGAACTCTAGTATCCTGCTAACTTGGTATGCATCCTTCATGGCAAAGCGATCCCAGAGCATCTCTTTCCACTCCTGCTGATCTGCGCCTTCTGCACTCTCCTGTGGGGTGCCGCGGGGGGCTGCACTTTCACCTATCTCATTTAACATTTACCTGTGTCCCTTGGCAGACCTGATTTCTAGGCATGGGGTCCTTTTCTACACATATGCAGATGACAGCCAAATGGTGTTTCATCTGGACACACCTTTAACAGAGCTGCCACATAAACTCAGAGATTGCCTCTCGGCCAGTAGGAGTTGGTTATCATGCAATTGGCTCAAAATGAACGCCTTGAAGACTGAGGACTGAGGTTTTACTAGTTGACAGCCAGAGCCAGCTGGAATGATGAGCTTTGGCCAGACTCTCTGCACCCCTGCCCGGTCCCGAGTACATCTGTTAAAATCCTGGGAGAGAAGCTTCTTTCATCAGGGTCCAGAGAAGCACAGGTCGCTGCAGTCTGTAATGTCGGTTTTGCAAAGGTCAAAGTGCACAAGATAGTACTTCCCTTTCTTCCGGCGAACTGTCGGGTTACGCTAGTCACTGCTTCAAATGTATGCTGCATTGTCTTTAATTCTGACCTACTCATACCTGAATGTCACGGTGCACCCAGAATATTGTCAAAGGAGTGGAAGGGCTGTCCTATTGATTTTCAAGGCTAGAGAACTTGTGTGGAGGATCCATCTTGAAGAATGCAAATATTTTGGCTGTATGCCAATCTGTGTTATGCCACTTAGCGTGTATAAGAGTATGATGTGCATTCTCCATTCTGTGAGTTCACAATGTGGAATGAGTATAAGCATGCAATGGCTTGGGACCATTAGATGTCCACCTTTTCCCTATATCTAATGATCATGCGGTTTTCCCTATGGAATTGGATTCTAAAACTCTTGATGAGGTGGGTGGGTGCAAGGACAATCATAGAGTGATTACAAGGACTTGCGGTTTTGCAACCCAGATCTCAAGAAAGCTCTACATTACACAGTCTATTTCCCCTCTCCATGCCCGCCCCATGTGGTGTCCCCCACAGAGTGAAGCCACATGGATTGACATGGTGAAACAGCAAACAAGGCAATAAGAAACAAGCATTGGCAAAGGCAATAGACCCAGGCCCATTGACAAAGGTGCTGAATCAACTTTATTGGCTTCCCCTTCTGCATGTAGAAGACTTAGGGCCTCATTACACGGAAGGCGGTAAGGGTTAACGGTCACTGGTAATGGTACCGCTGACCGTTAACCCTTACCGCCTTACTACGAGGTACCTTTGCGGGTAGGTACTTTAACGCCTGCTGTTTAGCAGACGTTAAAAACCAACCCGCAAAGGGACCAGGGTGCTAATTACGGTACCGCAATTTGCGGCACCGTATTTAGCGCCTTCTGCATTCCCATAGAGCCCTATGGGGCAAAAATGGGAATGGGGAAGGGCAATGGGGGAAGGGGGAATTACCGCCCCGCCAACCTTGGAATAGGGCGGTAATTCCCCTTTCCACCAAGGCGGTGCCGGCATGGACCAAGGTGCTAATAGCTAATAGCTAATAGCACCTTGGTCCTCCGCCTACCGTGTAATGAGGCCCTTAATGTCATCTACTGTACCCAGCTCTTGGAGCAGTGCATGCCAGCACCACCTGTTAGCTGGATGACAAGATGAACCTTACTCATGGATCAAGGGGACTCAGGAATGAATGACCTACTTCTACTTAAAGTTCCTTTTTTGATGGCTAACACTTTCTCTTGTTCCTTATGTGTTGCAGCTTTGATATTTTGGAACCAGCTATCTCAATCACTAAGTAGCTTTCCAAAGAATCGTTTGTTTTATACATAGTTGACTTCTTGGTTGTGGTATATCTTTCTTTTTTACTTTTACTATTTCCTTGGTATCTGGCGTTTTCTGTGTGTTATTTAGATTATACAGAGATATGTATTCATTTTAATGTTCAGCCTCATTTTAAATGAGGTGGTGAGTTCAATGAAGGTATAAAAGTGAGGCTTAATGCTCTTACGCCTCCATTTAATGTGATGCCACAGTGATGAGACGAGAGAAGACCTTCGCCATGCTCATCTCCTCTGCCTCGCGAGTTTGCGTCATCATGGGTGTAATTTTAGGGGGGGACAGGGGTGTTTGTCCCCCCCAACATTCATGGTACACCATTTTGTCCCCATTCATTTGGATGGGGCCCCTTTTCTTAAGATGTCATGTCCCACCCAACATTTCCAGCAAAGTTACTCCACTGTGCGTCATTGTACTCCTGCATGAGAATTTCATGAAAGCAAACAAATGAATGGATTCCTATGGAATCTACCTCGGTTTTCACCTGGTCAAGACCAGACAGACCCCATTTGCAGGTGGTCTTTACATTTCCACGAGAAAGAGTGGCAAAATGAAAGAGTGAAAGTGGGCTTGCTTCTTTTGTACTCTTTCTCTGCATCCTGGACATTTAAAATTGCCTGCAGGGGACCCACAGCACGTACGTGCTAACGCTGTTGATGCCCTGCATGCAATTTATGGTTTCTTGAAAATAAGGCTGCTTATGATTACACTAAATTAAACAAATTTCAGACACACGACTGATGTTCAGTTTGAGCGTTAGAAACATTATTATAAAATAAATGTGGCTTTAGTGTAGTCCTTGCTTGGACATGTCCAGCCACAGTCATCCGATGACGGATAATGTGCGCCAGGGGTGGCACATGCTTAGATATTTGAATCTGATCTTTTTGCCACCTAGACACTTGTCAGCAATCTGATAATACAGGAACGACACACCCTTGAAACTGGGGAAATGGAAGGTGTATATTTGAATACTCAGTGAGGATATAGAGCTGAAGACACGCTAAGAAGGGTTGGTGGCAACGGCACAGCGCAAGGGACCACAGTCTGGTGAGCAGCGTCTGTTCAGCCGCCACATTAAACAGAAGCACAGCAAAACATGTGCGGATCAAAGTTATGTTTTTAAGAATGCACGTGGGCAGAGATTCCAACTCAGTGTAAGTCTGATGATCTCAGTAAGTGAGCGGTGGGTCCTTCCTCGCAAATCCGATCTATGATGGAAGAAATCTCCACCACGTAAACATTCACAGAAAGAAAACTAACAAACACCGACAAATGAGCAATTGCTGAACCTTCTGCATGTGTGTCTTGATTCTGTGGTGACAGCACTTAATACCGGGAGGGAGTGAGATGATTGATATGAAAAGAGATCCCAGGATGTGTGTCTGTTCTGCAGCAACAAGTATTACAGAATATTGCTATCTGCTGAAGCAAAAACAGACTACCACACCAAAATAATTGCTGAAACCCACATCAAAACCAAGCCCTATTTCAAGTATTCAAACTCCGGCGCAATCCGTTTTACCTCAAGTCATCAGGTGTGTTATATTCCCGGTGGGCTTGACATAATCACCAGCCCCCATTACGGAATAAAAACACCACCCAAGCCAAATGGAGTCTACCACTCTGCCATTAGCAGAGGTGCTGAAGGCACAACAAGAGATTCAAGTGGAGTTAGTAAATGCGCGACAAGAGATGAATACTCTAAAGACACAGGTTAGTAGGTTGATAGCTCAAAGTACTCCCTTACAGGGTGCTGCCTTTGCCCCCCCCTCCAGTGGCCTCATCAAGTCGGGCCAACACATTAGTGGTTCAGCAGCAGTTGGGAGTACCACTGGCCCCACCTGAAAGACTAGGAAGTGTTCTACCTTTCTAACGCAGTGCCATTTGCACTTTTTATGTAAACCTACTGCCTTTGAGGCTGCGCAAGCTAGGACTGCATTTGTAATATCCTATCTGTCAGGTGATGCGGCAGCATGGGCTATCCCGCTGGTACAGAAGGACAATCCTTTACTGTATCATTGGAATTAGTTCCTTGAGGAGTGTAAGCGATAGTTTGATCATCAAAATGTATTCTTGGCACAGGATAAGGAGCTGTTGGGGTTGCTCAAGGGCACTAGCCACCTGGTGCCTTATGTTACACACTTCAACTGACTGGTAGTAAAAAAAAGAATGTGTGTAATAAACCAAATTAATGTCTCCAAACACAATTAAAAAATATGTAGCCTTATTTCATCCTCATGACACTCTAAAACACAAACTTAAAGCTAATAAAGGTCGATAACAAAGGATGATGTTATAAACAAAAGCATTTTTCAATTTTATTTAATAATACATCAAATCTCAGGTGTAACCACCTGCTTTATCACATAGAAATGATATGTTAAAAACATATACAAACATCAGTATACAAATTCTAATAGTTAGTTGATATTCCAATTTAGTACAAGAATGATACACTGTGTACGTAATTCACACATAGGAAAATCAAGTCCCCATGACCTGACTGTACATTGTGTTGGTTATTTACACCCAGTTCACAAACTATGATTATCTTTGCCGATTTATATAAGTTTCTGTCCTATGTCCTTCCTCAGGGGCAGGAAATGTGTATCTTAAAGGTGTCAGGGGATCAATGCCACTGTTCTCTACAATGTAATTTCCCAAGAGTCCCTATAGGGATGGGTAAACAATCAAAAAACATACGAATATATGTGCTTGATCAGTCTCTCACTAGACCTAGCTTTCATCCTCAACACAACAAGGATAAACAGATAAACTATGAATCATCTACATGAAAGTTGTCTCTGTTTCTTTGTACAATCAGATGACAATAGAACACTAAGTGTTGCTGGTGCTGTTACCACGATACTCTGCTTAACCTCAACCGTATAAGCTGTAAGGAAAAGTCAAGTACCTCACTCTCATTGTCAGGTAGCCGACTTGCTTATTCAAATAACGGCCTGTAAACCGTACTCATTCCATCATAGGTACTCGCTCCTTACCTTCTTCACTGATGGTAGATAGAAGGTACATGTCTTGTAATATTTTGGATTCGAATTCTCATGATCCACCTGTGGAGCCCTGTAGGGGAATATCAAATTGCTTCTTTTACCTCAAAGTTATGCACTCACTAAAAAAACTATAGCCACCCATCACTTACTTGCGGTGGCGGTTCCCAAACTACTACATAGGAACCGGAACCTAGGGGAGAGTCTTCCACACAAGGTAACCGTCTGTTAGTGGGGATTTGTATTCCCTAAAGTAAAAAAATAAAAGGAAAGAGGCCAGGTTACAATCATCAGATCAGTAACCTATTGTATTCCATCCGAAATTATTAAGTCAGTGTTGACTCTCCTACCAGGTAGATACCATCCCTTACCTCAATTCCTTTCCAACTGGCTGTCCACTGTCACTCGCTTACGGCAGTCACACCAATTTGTGCAGCCGTGATCACCCTGTATTTGTACTGCCGATGTTGCAGCGATGATGTCATCAAGTCACGCAGCAACGTAGTCGGCTAACCCGTCTGCTCAATGATGGGAAAGCAGACGCTTGTGATGAATTATATTGAATGCCATCGAGAGGTCCAACATCACCAACAGTGAAAGGGACCCCTTGTCAGCATGCACAGAGAAAGATTCCCATACTGTGACTAGGGCGGGCTCTGACTCACCCCTGGAATGTAAAGCTGGTGATTCACTATACTGAATCTATACTTATGGTGTTAAACATGGCAAAGGGCTGTACATGAAGAAAAGTAGGCTTTTGGCATGTCTTCCTGCCATGACACTCTTTCTCCCTTGGTCGGTGTATCCTAATATCTACCTCACATGCAGGATGATGATGCTAGTCCCCCAAAACCCAGTCCTGGTCTGCCTCCTCGACAAGTCACATTGGTCTTGTACCTAAGGGCAGCTCACCTGTACCCTTCTTTTCTAGTCTCCTCCATCACATATCCATGCCTCCATCCAGCCAGGGACACAGGGCGCATCTAAGTCTCCTCAGTTCTCCCATCCTCCTCTCCAATGCCTTCCTCTCACTTATTATTGTCCCAAACCTCCTTCTGAGCACAAAACCCATCCTCTTTCCTGATACCTCTGCTAACCTCCTCCTGAATACACTCCTACATTCTCCTTCCCCTAATGTTTCCTTGAGCCTCCTTCTGAATACACTCCTCCTTATCCCTGATGTTTCTTTGAAGATCAGCTGCCTCTCCAGTCCCTCCCACGTGCCTCCTTCCTCCACATACTTTTCTTCTTCACCTCTCTTTTCCTCCAACAGCTAATTGCTCCATTGTTTTTCCACCTACTGCCTTTGTACTATTTCTTCCTTCCTTTCCTCCACTACTTTCTCTTGCCACCTCTCTCCAAACTCTTCTCATGCTCGTTCTACTCAGCCACCACCCATGATTGTTTCCAACTTCCTTCCTCTCTGGCTCCAAACTCCCACACTAACTCATTTGTTTCCATATTGTTTATAAGGATCTAGCCCCTCCCTCTGAGATAGACTCTCCTCACCTGTGTAACTTGATGGTCTCTGTAACCAGAATCGGACTGCATGTCTCATGTTTCGGTCTCACCTGCTTGCAATATATTATTACAGCAAGAACCAGCTATGCCAGCAGCAATTGTGTATTTCACATGCACATCAGGGATGCTGTAGCACTGCTTGCCCTTAATGCTGACCTTTAGTGGCTGTGTGCCGCAGTGGTCATGCTTCACCAGACTTCTCCTTTTCTGCTCACACTTTCTCGTCCAAGTATAAAAGGTTTGCTCAGACGTAAATAAATTGCAGTCTGCCCAGGGACTGCAACCATTCATTTTAGGACCTGCTTGTTCTGAGACACATTGACGATAGCATGCCTTAGAAACGAGGAAATATGGGACAGGCCAGGGGATCCCCAGAATAACACAGCAGATGGTTGTACCTGCACCTTCCCTGCTTGATTGACCCACATTCTACGACAAGGCATGGGTAGGCAGCTTTGTCCCAACTTACGTATGGACCATTAATGGCACTTGTAATGTATTGTGTTTAGCTGTTGCAGTTTATATTGGTGCACCTTGTACTGGTGGACATGTTTTAAGACTATGGGCCTCATTACATGGAAGACGGTAATGGTTAACGGCCACCGTTAATGGTAACGGTGACCATTAACCATTACCGCCTTACTACGAGGTCCCTTAGCGGGTTGGTGCTTTAACGCCTGCTTTTTGCAATTAGCGCCTTCCCCATTCCCATAGAGCCCTATGGGGCAGAAATGGGAATGGGGAAGGGCAATGGCGGAAGGGGGATTTACCGCCCCACCAACCTTGGAATGGGGCGGTAAATCCCCTTTCCGCCAAGGCGGTGCCGGTATTTTACTGGCATGAGCCATGGCGCTAATAGCGACATGGCTCACCGCCTTCCGTGTAATGAGGCCCTATATAATCCAGAAATGGATGAAATTATATGATTGAAATAAGCAATAAAACAGATACTGGCATGAGGCTTGTCTGCTTTTTGTATTAACTTTATTTGATGGCTTGCCACTGTTCCTTTTTGTGGTTTTCCACTTCATCAGGTACTGTTGGCTAGCTGGGTACACCGCCACGCTTTACCAGGGCAGACCCACTTCTCTGTTTACATGAGGTCTATGTCTAGTGTGAGAAACCTATGGCTGTTTTCCCGAGTAGAGCCCCGGAATCCCTTATTCAGGTGGCCAGGACACGGCCATCAGTGTTGGATCCAGTTCCTGGGGGTGGACCGGTGGGAGAGGATCACCTGGGTAGGGGAACCTGGAGTTATGCTCAGGGAATTGCCCCAGGTGAGACACAATACTATTCTGAGGTAGAGGAAGGGGCGGACTACATCCCTGAGACCTTTAGGGGCTGTAATACCTCTGTCATGCTTCCTCCCATAAAATATATCATGTCTAAATCTAACAACCCCTACAAATCTGGGAAATCCCCAAGAAGATCAAATCCTGTTTCACTAAAACCCCACAACTCACAGAATCCCTGTTTTCCCGTTGCCTACCCGGGCACTCCCCGTCATTCCTGTCCACATCCCTCTGATTATTATTTCCTGCTCTCCTAACTTACTTAGACTAAACACTACCGTTTCCACAATTCTCCTTGTTTAGTTTCCGATAAGAATACTGGTCCTTCCCATTCATTGCTCGACTCCTGAAAACACAAACTTTTGGAATTACCTAACCATTTTCTTTCTTGTGACTCTTTATCCCAATCCTATCACTCAGAACATGTACAAACTCTAGCTCCTCCCTTTTTACGATACCCACACTTTTCCTCAATGTAGAAAACCACATACTTGTAATAAACCTGTTTACCTGACATGTCCCGACGCAAGAGTCAGGCAAAGTCAGGCAATTGACTTAAATCTCACACACCTATCAGCCCTTCCTTTTCCACACAGGGATAAAAGGTGGAGCAAGAGAGCAGAGAACAAGCACGACAGACAGCATGGCAGACGGCCCAATGAGACGGCTAACCAAGGGTGGCAGTTCAAGAGAAGGAGAAAGACGGCAGGAAACAAGAGGGCGGCAAGGAGAGAAGTGAACCTGCCCTTTTTGTCCCAGATCTGTGGAACCTTCATGGAGGAGAGCCTAAGACCGCAAACAATAGCTCTAATGTCTTGCAGCAGATGTCAACGGTACACAGAGCATGTTGACGCTGATAAGCAGGAGCGAAGGAAACTCCTGGTTCCATGGTAACGGCCTTAACTCCAGTAAAGCTGAACGAGAAGGGGGCAAAGTCTAAAGTCCTTAGGAACAGTGTGTTGACAAAGGCAAGGATGTCCACTATGAACTGTTTGAAAAGAAATTGAAATGCCAAGGGGAGTTAACCCCGCTAAGAGATCATTTTAGAATCTCAGCCCGACCGAGGGAGAAACCAAAAGACACTGCAAGGCAGAAGAAGTACACGGTCCCGCTTGTCAAGCCATTATCACCCTGATCACGTGAACCCGAGAAAGGGAGGTTCACAGCGAACTATTGAACAGACTTGTGTCAGAGCCATAGCAGAAGACTGTTGAACCATAGGGAACCCGGCAGAGGGATGCCAACATTCGAGATGGGTCTGAGCCCGAAAGAGGCAGATCCAGGGGTGAAGACATCACCCAAACACCTATTAAGAGAAGGAACTGTTTTTGAAGGGTCAGCCCCAGAAGAGGGGGACTCAAGGGTGAAACCTTCACCCGATGTGAACTGCAAAGAAGAGCTTTGTGCTTGTTTGTTTGTTTTGAGAATACATCAGGCCCTCAAAGGCAAGAGACTTTCAAGAGGAACGAGACTTGTCCATCGACAGTCCCGATTGCTGCCATTGGAACTGTTAACTCGTGCTGGGAAAGCTCGAGTGTGTACTGTGCTCCAAGCTTCCATCTTACCCGTTCTTCAAACGTGGGGAAGGGAGTCCCAAGCGGTGTCCAGTCATAATGTCGAATACAATAATGTCGAAAGTCAAAATGTCGAAAATATTTAGTCGAAAATAAAAATGTCGAATTACAAAAATGTCGAATTTTTTTCGATTTTTTTTCGAATTAATGTTTAAATAAATAATTAATTAATTATATTTTATAAAACATAATTTTTTTAAATGGTTAAAGGTATATCCATGGTGAGTGGGGGGGATGGGGAGGAGGGGGGGGTTGGGGTAGGGGTTTGGGATGGGTTTTTTTAATAATTAATTATTTAATTAATGTTTTATTAAATACTTTTTAAAAAAAATTAAAGGTATATCCATGGGGAGTGTTGGGGGGGATGGGGAGGAGTGGAGGGTTGGGGTAGGGGTTTGGGATGGGGGTTTGGGGGGGGGACCCCCCCAATAAAAAACGTTAGTATGTGTGACATTTTACATAGTTATTTTAACATTGGTTTTTCGATTTTTTTTCGACATTTTATTTTCGAATTAATGACTTTTTCTATTATATGTATGTGTTTTCGACATTTTTGAATTCGACATTTTTTTTTCGACATTTTTGTAATTCGACATTATTTTTTCGATATTATGACTATAAACCGTCCCAAGCTACAGCATCCTGACATATTATTTACAAACACTTCTTTCTTTTCCTGAAAACTATCCCACACCCTTTTTTGTATTAATTGTGAGGTTTGGCAATAGGTTTCTTAGTATAGGCCCTTATTATTTGACACAATGCCACTAGGACTGCCTTATTTTTCATTTGATGGGCAACGCTTGTTCCCATCTCAGATTTAGGTTTAAATTAGGCATTTTTCCAACCTGCATACAGTTTACATAAACACCCTTGAACTGTGATTACTTGTGTCTGTCTTTACTGTTGTCACCATGAGTTCCTCATACTACTTCTTCAACACTAGATATGCCCACTAATCTAATTGTTCGAAGGGCTTTTCTTTTAGTGTTACTATATTGCTGCCAAGTGAAGAGAGACTTCGGTATTGGAATAGCCATGGATACGTTCAACATAATTGACACCACATTCAGATCAAAAAAGGAGATATCCACAATCCCAATCAGTCCAATCACTGATAAGAAGTGCTGTTAAAGGGCATTTCTGAAAAAGTACTGATTCTGAAAACCTCAGACACTTCCACACATATTTGCAATTGGCCAGCTGGTGAAAATACATCTAGGCCATGTGACATCTTCCATAATCACCTACTAATCACTGGTAATCTTTTGGTGCTCTTTTTGTCTGCATTACCTATTTCTTTCTCTTGTTACGCTGCCTCCCAACCTACTTTTCTTTTGCAGTTAGTCAGCTGGTTCAAGTGCATCTAGGTCACATGATCACGGCCCCAAACCACTTGCTGATCACTTGTAATCTTTTGCATGCCCAACTTTTTCCCCTTCTTAAGCTGCCTCCCAGACTATTATTTTGTAGATGGGCAGCTATTGCAAGTGGATCGAGGTCTGATGACCTCTTCCCTACTCACGTGCTAATCAAACCTTCCGTCGGCACTCTGTTTGCCTGTCTTTCCCATTATTTCCCTGATTAAGCTGCCTGCAAGCCAATCCTTTTCTTTTGCAGGTGGTCATCTGGTGCAAGTGGATCTAAGTCAGATGAACTCTGCATGGCGCGCCTGCTAACCACTGCAAGTTCTTTAAGCTATTTTGCCTGCCCTGTCCCTTTCTTTCTCTTCTTAACTCTTAGCTTGCAGCAGGTTTCTCATTTGGGCATCTGAAGCGAAGGGCAGATGAAGAACAGGGCAATTCCTGTTGGCACCTGAAAAGGGAGATTACCCCTGTACCTTACATCCGAGGTAAACAATCAACAGATGCATCACAGATCACTCATCCCTTTCGATCCCCACCCTCATCCACACACACAAATACACAGCCCACAACCTGCTGCATCTAACCTAAAGAACCTTATCCACATTCCACTCATCATCACCCATACTCCAAAACACATACATCATGCTTGTCAATGCTCAGTCGGAAATACTACATGAAGAAAAGATTACTGACCTCATCACCACTTACAATTTAGACACATTCTTTATCACAGAGACACGATTCTCTGCCACGTACACACACATTTTTAATGTCCTCATCCACACAGGCTCCCTCCAGGAGCACACCATACCTGCATACTTGCATCCATAAAACTTCCCACTTGCCATTCACCCACACACAGATAGCCACCATACACCTGATCTAGCAACCACCCCAAATCAACAAGGTATTTCTCTACAAAATAATACAGATCATCACAACACCTTCCATCATCAACACACCTAACACCATCATAAGAGCCCCCAGTAAGCTCGGTAGCCAGGCATCAAGAAAACCAGAGTGGCTCTACTCAAACTGCTCAACACCATGGATAGCAGGTAACTCATCACAGAATCACCACACAACAAAAGCAGCACACTCAACCTGGTATTCACCATCTCATCAACCACTGTATGGAGTATCACCTAATTTTGGATTGGACATACCATGCAGCAATACCCACCCTGCTCCACCACAATCCTCTTCCCCATAGTTGCCAATGCTAACCAACCAAACAACCCAACTACTCCTTCAAGAATTTCTTCATGGGCACGCTGGAAGGAAATTTCCCCATCTTGGCCTCCACATATGACTCCCTTAAAAATGTCAATGCCCAGCACAATGGACTTTATCACACCTAAATGAGACCACCAACACCCATTCACCACCAACACATAGACTCAACAAATATAGGACCTCTACACATTAGTAGACACAGGAACTCTTCAACAGCAGGTGTGCCTCCCACAGACAAGAAATGCTCTACAGAAAATCCGAGCAGCTACAATACCTCATCTCCTTGAGTGTTCAGCATGCAGATTAATCATTACCACAGCCATAGCACATGACTACACAACAACCATTGTAGAACTATCTAACAACAGGAGAGTGATCTTCCAAGCCAGGAAGCACTGCATCAAATCCCTATAAACCACTGAACAATGCAACACCATCAACAACTTCTTCACTGTCAAGATAGACAAGAGAAGACAGCATACTAACAGCTCAAACACACTACAGACGTCCCAAACATACGGCCCAAAACATAAAAATGTGGACTGAATACAGAACAATGACTCTAGAAGACCTGAACATTAGCTAACATCTACGAGCTTGGCTTCCTACACTTATCCACTACAAAACTCATCACCCCACTTCTTAATGTCAAGAATGCATCCCTCTCAAAATACATCATCCCAGAGTCACTGAATATGTGATAGATCTTTCCTCTGCTGAAGAAACCCACACTTGATGGGAATGGCCTAGGCAACTATCACCCAATCACAAATCTACCCTTGCTCAGCAAAGTGAGTGAGAAGACTATCACCTTCCAGTTGCACAAAAGTATCACTAAGCACAATCTCATAGAGGAGTACCAATCCTATTTCCAACCATGATGCAGCACAGACAGCACACACTGCAAGTTAAATTTGGCTTTCAGTAAGTGTTTGGACGAATTCTGTCTGAAAGTTAGATATTCGGCTTAGGCCGAATACTTTATTAATAATCACTCAAAGCAGAATAGTTTCCCCTGCATATACATTAAGTGCTGCTTTTACTGCGTGCCTGGAATAATTCAGGAATGCCCTGTTAAAAGGATCATTAAACAAATGCTGCTGTCACTTTTTTGATTGTGTACAGGCAGGGTAGAGGTGTGAAAGAGCAAAGTTGCTGCCCTCCATATGCTGGACAGACTTTAATTTGGTGGTTTGCTGGGGATGTGTGAGCTGAAGCAAAACTCTCAATATTCTGTTTGTATCTCTGATTTCCCCTGTATTTTGCAGGTAAAAACCACTGGACTGGAACATTAGTTCCTAAAGGCTCTATTAAAATGGTATTTTCTGTAGGCGCTTATCGATTTATTGATGACTTGTGTGAGGAATCTGAAAGTTACAGGTAGCAATCCCACCAATTAGCAATCCAAATAATATAATTTAGTGGATTAATATAGCTGTTGCAGAGATCTCTGTAAATTCCAAACTCTAAGTAAAGTAGCTCAGGAGGTAGTGTGCCTGCTGCAAAGGACTGTATTCAGCCTGCAAGACAAGGTTATAAAGCAAGTAAGATGGCTCAGTGGGACATGTGCCTGCGGCAGAGATGTTATAATATCGAAGCAGGTTACAATTCCTGCACTTCAACGTTCCCATCTTGCCAAAATGGGTCCCTTTGAATTGAGTAAAAGTGGCAGATTTTACTAAAGAACGTGGCTATATTGTTTTAATCAAAATGACCCAGTCGGTGGCAGAAGAAACATTCGTCCCAACATTAGAGAATTAAAAAAGAGGGATATGCAATAAAGATAAGGAGATACAAGTTTACAATTTAGAAACATTGGATGAAATGGATGTACAAGTGAAACAAATAAGTAAAATAAACATGCACATGCCAATTAAAGATCTGAAAATCAGCACTGCCCCTTCCCTATACGGTTAGCTGAGAACCATGGAGGATTCAGCATTCCCTATAAATTTGTGTCTAGTGTATTTTACCATGCCCCAAAACACTATAAACATACTGTGAGGAGTCAGAAAGGAAAGCCGGACACAAAGTTGTAATGATTTTAGTTTTAAGACTTTTATTAAATCATATGGGTTGGGAAAATGCCCCTCTGACCCTGCTCTGAGAGGAATTTCTTACCTAAAAACCAAAAACGAAGGAACTATCTGTGTCAGCATGTCAGAAATCAAAAGCCGTCTTCAACCTGATGTGGGCAAAAGTGTTCATAAAAATAAAAATATAATAGCTCCAACTTAAATGTTCTTCAAGGTGGAAAAACCTTTATGCCAGAGGATGACTCCCTTACCCTGGATTCTTCAATGCTTGAAAAATGTCTTTTCCGTCTAACAGTTCCTTATGTCTTTCATTATCCCACAATACTCCTGTTAGGTAAAAGGTGCTTTATCTTTAACAGTTTTTCTTCAACACAAGTTTCCTATTGATTCACACTACTGTCTCTTCCAACTGCCTGATGTACTCTCCTGCTAGGACTTCTCTTATACTTCACGTGCCTGGTATGCTTCTTACCAGGACTTCACTTTTGTGCTTTAAAGTTTCTCATTACTTTCACAAATACATTTACCCTCTTTGGCTTGGTAGATCTGATTAAGGCTTCCCCCCACAACTGCAATCCATATGCTTATATCTTACTGAGGTCTTGTTTGTCTCTCCCTTTCCACTTGTACTCACATTTCTGCTTCTTTCAGCCTCTGTGGCTTTACAGTACTCAGTTTCTCGTTGCCAGGGTCGCTGAAATGCCCCGGGATCCCCACCTGCTCTGGGCTGACTCACCGGTTATTCACAGCATCTTCGGTCCCTTTCGTGCATACACGACTGTCCTCTGCTGCTTACTGCACAGCCACTCCGGGGTCCTCTGATGTCTCTCCGGCTTTCCGTGAGGCTTTGCTTCTGCACGTCTTCTTCTGGTCAGGCTCCGGTAGGGACAATGCTGCCTTCATAAGATACCGAGCAGCCAGGAATTCCTGCTCGACTCCTGGCATCTCCACAGTGCTTTCCGCTCACCCAGTGTGGCTTCCCTACTTTGCGGCCAAGCCTTTCTGCCCTGCTACACCGACTCGTGTCTCCAGCATTCTCTTGCCTCTCCGGATGGTCCAACATCTTCCTCAATGCTGCTCTTCACAATCTGTTTGCCATTTTTAAAGGTCCCAAACAACTAGTGTGTTCAATGAACTTGAGTACTTAGGTGGTTATGGGAATCGATGTCCCTAGATGTTATTTGATGTACAGTATTTGGGGAGTTTCTTTTAATGATTTCACATGACAAACCAATTCTTCTTGAAGGAAAATTAGAACAAAAAAACATTCTATTGGAACATTTTATCCTTTGAGCCATGGATGGGAGTTTAGCAAACAGAGTGTTGGAAAAAAGATTTCTTGGAGTTTTTGAAAAAGGTATTCTTGGAGATTTCAGAAAAATGTATTCTTGGGACTTCTAAAAAAATATATTTTTAGAACTTCTTAGAAGGGAAATGGGAGATTGGTCTGAAAGGTGCTGGAAATTGGTTCCTCTTCTTTTCGCAATGTGGGGTACAGATAGCTGGCAGTAGGCCATTAGGGTACTGGACATAAGGGGGTATTTTCCATGGGTAAATGGAGAATGATGTGTCTCTTCCAATTGAGCCATGCTATCCCCCCCAGTACTTATCTCCTCCCATTTGTTCCTCTCTCATATAGGCACCCCCAGGGACAGCCTCAGGTAGGGGGTGTCGTCCCCTCGCCACATGGGAGGAGGCCGCCACTGGGGAGCATGTGATGATTTTATTGGATTCATCACAATACCCCACCCAAAAAAGAATAAAAAATACTATTAATGAAAAGATATTTTTCACATGCCTCATCCCATCTCAGTACCACAGGTAGAAAGCATGGCTTTAGCATCCCAATGGTTTGCATTCAGTAGCACTTCAGGAGTCAGCAGGATGCTAATTGATGTAATCACTCCTTTTGTGTTTCAGTGCCTTGCTGGAGCCAGAAGACTAAAGCAGGGCAGGTCCAAAAGGAACATTTGACAATACATGTAGAGACGTGCCAGTCTCTCTCACAGTGATTGCATACATGCATACTATATGTTTGAGCTAGACTTACTTTCTTGGGCCTTGCCCAACAGGCAACAACTACAAAAGCTAAAAAAATACATTTTCTGATAATATATTCCTTTCAGGATTTATACAAACATCTTGCGTAGACAACAAAGAAAACAAATGCAATAAAGACTGGATATACACATTTTAAAGTGTGTTTTTAATTTATAAAGTGTTTTTCTTGCCTGCATAACTTTATTGATTAAAAAAGCAACTATTTGGCTTCGTATTCTGGACGAATACTTGTCCAACTATTCAGTATTCGGCCGAATACTTATATCTACTATTCGGTACACCCCTAGTTACAGTCTACACAACCTGGACAGAGGGGATCCCTGCTTTATCATCCTACTCTTCCTCTCTGCTGCCTGCAATACTGTTGATCTTGATCCCCTTCTAAACATCCTCAGCATGTGCATTGGCTTGAATGGAACAGTCCTGCAATGGTTTGTCTGCTACTTGTCCAATAGAGATCAACTTGTTCAGATGAGCCTCAACATAAGTCAGTGCCACCTATTAACCTGCTGAGTTTAAAATGGCTACATCCTATCCCCTATCTTCTTCAACCTCTATATTGAGGTTCTGAGGGTGACATTAGAACCATCAGAGACATCCATGTATGCATGCACTGTCTGTCCCTCAGCCAAGCCTGCGTGTGATGTGCCATTCTGAAGCTCCACCCAATAAATATTGAATTAATTTCCATAGGAAACCTCAGCAAGAATGTCACCGACCAGAATTGCCTGACTGACATATCATTCG
The DNA here is from genome assembly GCF_040938575.1 of Ambystoma mexicanum. Lineage (NCBI taxonomy): Eukaryota > Metazoa > Chordata > Amphibia > Caudata > Ambystomatidae > Ambystoma > Ambystoma mexicanum. The sequence continues at coordinate 1,080,994,574 of NC_090937.1, read as the reverse complement.
ACCTCTCATTCTAAACACACATTACCAAGAAGACCCAAGTAGTAGGTTACCAGCTTGTGCTCCTCTACAAATTGAAACCTCCCATCCCTGCCCTGAGTTTTAGAGAAATTGTACAAGCCCTGGTCATCTGCCACCTGGACTGTGGCAATGCCCAACTTGTAAGAGACCTACATGCCACCTTGATCCCTCTGAAAGCCATTCAACAGGTTGCAGCTGGCTTCATGACAGGATTAAGAATATTCAACCACTTCACAGCATCCTCAAAGAGCTCCACTGGCTACCCCTACAATCACATATCATGTTCAAGACAGGCTTTAACATATGTGAAGCAGTCACAACCAAAACACCACTCTACCTGGTCGAGAAATGCCCCAACTGCGGAGGCCAGCACACCACTACAAGCCACAATGTCAACAGACTGAAAACCAAGTACTACAAGAGGAAAAACACTAGAAAACAGGCCCATTTGTGTTGTGCTCCTTGTCTCGGCAACAAGTTATCAACGCAGATAAAACTAGCCCCTCGATTATGCAAATTAAGAAGGACCTGAAGGATCAAAGAACATCTTTGTAAGTCCAGATCAATCCACTCATCCCTGCTTCTCCACCTCCTGAGCACCCCTTACTCTGCTCCCCATAAGAGCCCAGCTCCTCTCCAATCCTACACTCTACTTGCAGCCCCGTAGTTGTGTCCCGTATTTTCATATATGTTTGTGCTTTATAAATCCCATACATACATACATTCATATTTGAAAACATCACGGGGGAATCTCTCTACATTACTATGATGGCTTCAAACTCTGGAATTCCTTTGCAAAAATGTTTTGGAAAGTTTGAAAATTGTTACATGACCCTGCGAACTGCAATTTCAGTAATACTGAAAGCCTTGCCAGTCTTTTCCTTTCAAATCTTAGAGAAGGTGGGGAATTAACAGCACTTTTGTCTGTTCTAGTGATTTTATGGCCAAACACTTCCATCTAGGAAAATATTTGAAAAAAGAAGGAGACCCCAAACCTGTCTTATATTGCATTAGCTGCCAATTGGAAATTATGCTGGCGAATCATGAGCTGTTCTCTTGGGGAATCCTACTGCTGCCACTGTCTGAACAATCTTACCACTTGCAGGACTTTACCTGCTGCTTAAGATTTTTCTGTGTTGATATATTTTTTTTTTTTTAAACTTTATTTTTGGTTGCATATCACGGCACACTCGCTGTAAGTCTCATATACGTGGTACAGATATATTATTTACTTCCATTATCGTACAATCTTTTCCAGACTGATATTATATATCAGGCATACACCATTATGGGCAAAACAGGTAAGATGCAGGTGAAGGGAGACAGGGTACGACATAGGAAACAGTAAAGCATTACATTTCGTTCACACTGTCATTATCAGAATTTTCTGTATCAGAGGAGGTTTCAGTTAAATACGTCCTGAACGGTGCCCAAATGTCTTTCGGTTTACATGGAGAGCGTACCATTCCCACATAACCTTCTTCGCATTCATTCACATATGCCAATGCGGAAAGGAACTGATCCAATGTCGGAGCCTGTGTACTCTTCAATTTCTGGAGGATGCATTTCTTTGCAACGGCGCAGGCGACATTGAACAGTCTCCTGATTTTTTCCGGGTACTTTCCAATGTCCCCGAACAGGTATTTCGGGGGGTTAAGGTTTGCAGGGATTTGTGTGATCTCCTCTTGGGTATTAGCCACCATGCGCCAGAATTCCGCTATAAGGGGACAAGCCCAGTACATATGAAAGGAGTTCACGCCAGGGGCATGGCATTTTCGACAAGTATCGGATACAGTAACGTAGAGTTTTGCCATTTTTACCGGGGTGAAGTGTAGCTTGTTCAGGATCTTGAACTGTATTAGTCTCAGGCCTGTATTCAATGATATCTTTTTAGATAGGTGACAGTTTCTGGTCCATTTACCTGCTTCAATAACAGTGCCCATGTCTTTTTCCCACGATGACTTAATAGTGTATAGAGTATCCGTGTGTGTCTGGACTATGTTATATAGTTTGGACACCCCCGTGCCCGTCTGGGAATGTAAAGACTGATAACATGCATGTTCCGGAGGTTTATCTGGAAATGTAGGCCAGCGCTTCTTGAACGCCGCTTTCATACGGTGGAACTGCAGAGTGACCAGTTGGTTCCCAACGACCGATTCCGCGAAGTCCTCAGGGGTCACGAATTTACCGTTTGGGAACATGGTTTTCATTGTAAACTCATAGTCTGGGAGCCAACTTTTCTGGATGCCAATGTCGTATGTAGGTGCGATGCCTGGGAAATTCCAAAGAGGGGCTTGAGAATCATAGGGACTATCTATCTGAAGTCGTTTACTGATTGCGGCCCATGCTGCGATTGTACAGGACAGGAGGTGGGGTCAAATTTGCAATCATCCCTATACCCTTTCGTATATATGATTGAACGCAAGTCTGTTGGGCGGACTGAGTGTCGCTCTATGGGTATGTGTGGTGCATTATCCAAGGGGTGTTGCCTAAATTTTGCATAGTGTGCCTGTGCTACTTGATAGTATAGTTCGAAGTCGGGGGCCGCAAACCCTCCCTTTTCATAAGGTTCGACCAACTTGGCCCAACTAATTCTACTTGCCCCCCCGTTCCAAACGAAAGAGGTAGCCATGGACCGAAGGTTATCGAAAAAGGGTCTGCCCGGCCAAATGGGGACGTTGCAGAAAATGTAAAGGAGCTTGGGGAGAACTGTCATCTTGAGTACCGCTACACGGCCGGCTAGGGATATGGGGAGTTTGGTCCAGATCTGAAGTTTCGAATATATGGTTTGTAGAGTGGCCTCATAGTTGTCTATATATAGGGAGGTGCTGTCACGGGAAACCAGTATTCCCAAATATCTGATGTACTCAGGTGCCCATGCCAGACCATATGTGTTTGTGGGGCAAGTGGTGGCACTAGTCAGTGGGAAAATTTCGGATTTGGCCATATTGACCTTGTAGCCTGAGTGTAAAGTGAAGTCGTTTATCACGGCCAGTATGGGGGGCAGATTCTTCTCAGGTTCACGAACATATAACAGTGCGTCGTCAGCATATAACGAGATGGCTTGGTATGCCCCAGACATATATATGCCTCTCGATATTTGCTCGGCCCTGACTGCGGCCGCCACAGGTTCAATTGTTAGAGCGAACGGTATGGGAGAAAAGGAGCATCCCTGTCTGGTGCCTCTATGTAAAGAGATTTGTTCAGACAGAGTTCGGTTGGTCAGTACCCTGGCTTTGGGTGATGAGTACAAGAGCCTGACGCATCCGGTCAAATAGGGGCTGAATCCAAATTTGCGGAGGACCTCAAACATATATAACCACAAAACTGAATCGAACGCTTTTTCTGCGTCCAAAGATATTGCTACAGCTTGCGCCTCTGGTTTAATCTGTGCCAAAATGCAAAAAAATCTGCGCAAGTTTAAGGCCGTGGATCTAGTGGGTATGAATCCACACTGGTCAGGGTGAACCAGAGTGGTCATTTTAGGGAGCAATCTAGTGGCAAGTACTTTTGCGTAAATTTTGGCATCGGTATTAATCAAGGACAAGGGGCGATATGAAGAGCGGTCATGGGCTGGGCGTCTAGGTTTCAGAAGCACTGTAATAACTGCATCTGTCATTGATTCTGGGAGTGAACCAACATCAATGGCTTCCTCCCATACCCGAGTGAGTACCGGGGCGAGGATCATAGAAAAAGATTTGTATAATTCAGCATCCAAACCGTCCGGTCCCGGGGTTTTACCTGACGACAGCGATTTGATTGCCTCAGCTATTTCATCGCACGTTATGGGTTGTTTGAGGGCCCAGTTATCCTCTAAGCTCAGCTTAGGGAGGTCAATCTTACTCAAGTATGTTCGTATATTATTTTGTGTACTACTGTCGTGATTGGCATATAGATCAGTGTAGTATTCGAGAATTCGAGGTTTATTTCGTTGTCACCATTAACAACTGTTCTACTCTCAGTTAGAATGCTCATAATTGGGGTATGGGTGCGGTATGGGTGCGGTCGTTACGAAGCATGCGGGCTAGGTGGTGGCCTGCTCTACTGCCCTCCCCATATCTGCGTGCTCTAATGGGGATAGCCATGTATTGTTGTTCTTTGGTCGCCAGAACTTTGAAAGATTGGAGATGCGAACTGATCTCAGCCAGAATATGCTTATCTTGGGTTATACTTTACTCAGTTTCGAGTGTTTGCAGACGCGATTCTGTATTACCTAGTTCGATTCCTACGGCTTTAAGGAGGCCACTCATTTTGGACATCAAGTTACCCCTTACCCATACCTTAAACGTCTCCCATCTAATCGCCCAGCTGTCTACGGAGCCTTTATTCAACTGGAAGAATTCTTCTATATCGGTATGGAGAGTCTCTACGACATTCGGGTCTTTTAATATGTTGGGGGCCAACTTCCATCGTTGTATTGGGCGGTTTATGTCAGGGAGCAATATATCCAAGGTGACTGGGGAATGGTCTGAGAGCGTTCGAGCAAGGATTTCGCATTGTTCGATACAGTTGACCAGAGGGGACGAAATGAGCCAGTAATCTATTCTAGATTCGGTGTCATGGACTGAGGAGTAGAACGTATATTTCCTATCAATGGGGTGGGTTCCCCTCCAGGCATCAGATAGGGTAAGTTCCTCCAGGGCATATCGGATAATATTTGCCGCCTTTGTGAGATGTCTAGGCCTGCTGGAAGACCTATCCAATGTAATGTCAAGAACAGTGTTAAGGTCTCCTCCCCAAAGGACCCAGGTATTAGTCGTCAGACCTATCGTTGCAAGAAGCTGTATGTAGAACTCCGGGTCGTCCAAGTTCGGACCATATGTGTTGACCAGTATGAGTTTTACGCCGGCCAAACTGCCCCAGACCACAACATATGATATGATATGATATGATATGGCATTTGTGACGCGCCTATACACAAGTGTTTCAAGGCGCGCTGTGGATCTATCTTGCATTTTTCAGTGGAGAACCCCAATGAGGGGTGTATCAATGTGATTACCCCTCTGTTCTGAGAGGAATATTCTGTGTAATATCTGTTGCCACCCCATTGCCGAAGGATATTCTCGTGTGTGGACTTCAATGCGTGCGTCTCCTGGAGCATTGCAATATGCGGATGGTGCCTATTAATGTATGCCCCACCCTGCTGGCATTTGCCCTGTTATTTAACCCCCGGATGTTCGAAGTGATTAGTTTCAGTCGTAGCCCCATGGGTGTTCTAGTATTTTGCGCCATTTTCGTGCGTAGTGATAACATTCGAAGAAGTGGACAATCTTACAAAGAGGGCCAGCGAGTGAACCAGTGAGTGTGATTTTAACAGTGAGTAACCAGCAACAAACAAAGAGAAACTTTGTGCCACGTGCCCAATAGGGGCGTCCTGAGGACTCAACAGTGGTCTCTAAGACCGAGTAACATCCCAGATTACCTGAACCCACCCCCTTCCACACCATCGAGCCCAACTTGATGATGATCCCTTTTCTTTTTACTAACTTGTGGGTGAACCCAGAGAAGGGGGTCGAGTGCAGCAACTCATCCGGCGACATTCAGGGATAGGGAGCAGAGGTGCATCTCTGCCCGCCCTAGCCTCAAACCCTGCTGGCGGCCTAAAGACCCCACCTGGAGATAAGGCTAATTCCTAAAGGTGATGGTTCGAGCTACACCGGTTGCTGCAGGTCATTCTGGTCGAGTTCCCGTCTCCCCGGCGGAAGGGGTATCGAGGCTTCCATGTAAGACAGGGCAGCTGCAGGAGATTCAAAGAAATGCGCTCTCCCGCCATGCTGTATCCGAAGTTTAGCCGGATATAAGAGGGCGTAGGGGACCTGTCGCAGTCGCAGCTGGCGTTTAATAGTTTCGTAGGAGCGTCTTTGAGTCTGGACCCCTGCCGAAAAATCTGGGTAAATATGAATATGATCATTGCCGATTCTCAGGGGTCCTTTCTCCCTTGCCAGCCTTAGGACAGCGTCTCTGTCTCTGTAATTCAACAGTTTGGCATTAACTGTACGGGGTGGAGCCCCAGGCCTGGGTGGTGGAGCGAGGGAAAGGTGGGCCCTCTCGACCAGGAACTGAGATGAGAAGGCCTCTTCCCCAAGGAGGGATTTCAGTAGATCTTCGATCCGGAGCTCCATTGGACCCTTACAGAAAGTCTCCGACAGGCCGACTATGCGGATGTTGTTCCGCCTAGAACGGGATTCCAAGTCATCGCATTTGCTACAGAGTTTGTCCATTTCCCCTCTCAGGAGAGTAATATCCTGGGTGTTTTGCTGTGTGGAGTCCTCATTCGTACTAATTCTAGCCTCAGCCTCAGGGATCCTGGCACTTTCCTTGTCCACTCGGGTCTTCAGTGAACCAATTGTGGAGACAATGTCGTCAAGTTTAACATTGATGGCCAGAAACACGCTCTGTACCGTGGTGAGTAGTTGATCGAATTTCAAGTCTTCCGACGGCAAGGATGTGGGAGGAGGCTGTGTGGCCGGGCTTGCAGGAGGCGTCTGTGAGCTGGTGAACGAATCCATAGGGCCGGTTCTTCTGTTCTTGCCCCCGTTCTTGCTAGGCATTATGGAGATTATGGAGAAGCCTGAGTCAGTTGGGACATTAAGGTCATGCCCCAATGTGTCGCAATAGGAGACTCGAGCAGTGCAGGTTTTGCCTGGGGGTTGTCCACCCCACCACCCGTGTCGCAGCACTGAGTTGTACGGGCCAGGCTACGTGAAATTCCTCAGAGCTGGGGCACAGGGGGACAGTGGAAAATTCGAGGGTTGATCGGGCGAGGGCCCGGAGTGGATTAGCGGTTGCACACTATAGCCACCACGGCCCGTTTGAGGACACGCAGGATTATGTTAATTGTGTTGGGACGGATGGATTGTGTCCTCCCACGTCAACAGAGAGGATCACGCTTTGTTCCACTGGGGAGTACGATCACTGTAAATGCAGGCAGAAGGTAATGCAACTGCGTCCCAATTAATGCTGGTTCTGGTCTCAAGGGAACCCCCCGGCGCCACAGAAAGGGAGGGCAGCGTCTCCCTCACCGAGGGGACCACAAGGGTGTTATGGTGGTCTCCCTCACGTCCAGGGGCCTCAACCGAAGCTTTCGAGCGTACCTGTTGATGGCTCCAACGTTGGGGCGCAGTGCAAGCAGCGCCCGGGCCTTGCAATGTGTCGACAGTTCGCCGCACCCTGTGGCGTGCTCCCCCTCCGCTCCCCTCCGCAAGGCCGCAGGGCTGTCCCGGACAGCCCGCCGGGGCGAGAGGATCGATGAGATTTGGTCCGCTGGTGCAGCGCCACGACCAGACGCCAGTCACCGGATCGTGCACCCGTAGCACGGTGCAATTATTCTCCATCCTCCCGGGCCCCGCGCCGGCGCCAGCATTCCACTCCCACGCCGCGAGCCGGAGGACGGGTTCTGGAGAGCCGGATGAAAGCACACAGAGCGTAGCGTCACGCTCAGAAAGCTGGTCCAAGGCGATGGGGCACGGGAACGGGTACTTGCCCCACCGCGCGCGGCCTTTCAGCTCTGCGTGTGTCTGGAGGCAGCGGCTCTTGCGTGGCGCCCTGTGGAGCCGAGTAGCGGCCCGGGCGCGTAGGATCACAGCCCGCTCCCGTCCGCGGGTCCAATGCATCCGATTTTGGTCGGGATTTCCTCTACAGGAGCCTGGATGCAGCAGGAGGCAGCCCAGTTATTTTGAGGGCTCGATGCACTCTGGAACCGGGGGAAAATGTCATAAAGGATTCATGCTGGAGAGGAGCTCCTCACCTATGCGGCCATCTTGTTGCGCAACAGCGCCCCCTCCTCTTCTGTGTTGAAATTTGCAGTCACACCACTATCACTTTTACCCCTTCAGAATCCAGTTAGAACAAGGCTCCAACTTTCAGTGAGGCTTACTGTAACTTTGAGTCTTATTGTTGCAGTATGCAGTTAGACTTGTGCCCTCTTCCATTGCAGGCTCCTGCTTTTCCGAGACTTCTAGCTTGCAGGATACTGTCTTGTTTCTGACACAGCTCTCTATTGCTTAATATCTTTACCATTCTTACTTTTCTTGGTGCAACATATAGCGAGGCGATGGGACGACCCTGTCTGTAACGGCCTGCCGCCCATTTAAGAGCCTGAGTGAAGCAATAGGCCATTATCGTGGGCTGCAGTGCCATTCCCAACAGAGTCGGCCCGCCACCAAGTTGTATATTGTCATTAGCACCCATGTAGTTTCCTACACGGGGGCTAATGGTATTTATTCATTTAAAAAAAAAGAAAACGCACCTTGTGGTGTGGCGCAGCGATGCTCTGTTGTTCCCCATGCCTGTTTTGTAAATGTTGATGACTGGGGCATCGTCAATAAGGAAACAGACTTTGCGCTGCGCAACACCGCACGACAAGGTAGGCTTTATTTTAAATAAACACTCTTAGCACCCGCAGAGAGGTGTTAAGGGGTTAGAGGAAAAAAAGTGGTGAAGGGAAGGGGCTGCTGGCTAGCCACACCCAGGCTCCACAGAATGGGGGCTTGTACAAGACAATACAATCCGCATTCCGAACATCTTGATTGGCCAGCGCCCCCTTCCAGGGTGCTAATGCTGCTTGCCTATACCTGCTTCTACCCCGCCTCCAAGCCCGACTTTGTACCTTGATTTCAGGTGGGACCCAGAGCCCAGTTCTGTTTATCCATGTTCCACTGTCCCCCTTCTATCCTTTCATGTTTTTGTTATGAAGCCCTCCTTAATTAGGTGTGTGCAATGTTGGTTCCTATCCTTAATAGTTCTTTAGTATGTGTTGTATGAGTTTATGATAGAAAAATCGGTCCCCTTTGGCACTTCAATTAATTAAATAATCTTTTATAACAGGCTCAACACCAGCAACCAGTCTCTAAGCGGGAGACGGGGATTCAAACCTTTGTAGGTCTGCATTATCTTGCTTCCTCTGAGCTATCCTCCCAGACCATTTCTAGCCATTTGGAAAGCAAATCCCCGACAGTATTCATCAAGAACCCAAAATGAAATTCGCATTATGTAGACACTGCTCTTTGGATTAAGATTTTTGGTCAACCACAGAGTCCATGTTGCTTTCCCTCCCAAGGAGCAACAAGTGATTATATTTAACATTAAAACACGAACATGCAACTCAGCGTTCTGAGCAACCTTGGCAAGTTCTGAATGGTTATGTGCACGCTCGTTTCCGTCTCCAGTCACATCTTTGGTCTATATTTTGCCCACTTGATATCCTTGATCTGTTCTGCAGTCCTCAGAATTTATAACTTAGCTCTTGTTCGACTGGAATAGCCTAATAGGTTTTTTTTAACCAAACCCTGATCCAAAAACCATTGCACTGATGTACAAGTTTTGAAAACATGCAGATAAAAAAAAAAAAAAAAAATATATATATATATATATATATATATATATATATATATATATAAAACAAAATAATATAATAATATATACCAAAAATAACAAAACATTTAAGAAAAAATAAACCGGCTTTGTAATAGTAAAATGAAAATATAAATGTTTTATTTTTGCATAGAAAATGGCCAAAAAGTTTCAATTTGCATAGCCACATAGTGGAGATTATTTCAAATGGAGTTGGACATTCCTGAGTAAAACTGCCTCAAAGTTTTAAAGCTTACTTTTTTCAATTTATCAGTTTTTTATTTAAGGTTTAACCTTTTTTTAAGAGCTCGTAGATCGACCCACCTATTTCACTGTCTGTTCATGAGAGGAGGAAGTACCACATTGTGTCACCTCACTCTTACGCAAGTACTCTTTCAGGATTGTCAGGTATCAGTCCTTAATATGATTAATGTCCCTTTGTCCCGGCATAATAGAAGGACAAAACGAAGCAGAAGGCTGCCGAGTAATTTAAAAATAGAAGCATGGAGTGTGGAATGTCCTGCAAAATCCCCCCATTATCCCTTCAGGCTCTCATCTGGACTTTGAAGATGCATCTTTGCTAGTCATTAAACAACACTGATTAGTAGGAGAGAGATCTAGGTCTCTAGATTGCTCACAAAAGTGTGGCATTGCACAGGCCTGCTCATTGAAGGCCAGCTCCCATTTTGGTGGTTCTTCTCCTCCGTTACCCATTTTATGCTGTGTGCTGCATGGCCATTTCCCAGCTCCACCCCTCCTCAGACATAAGGGCTCTCCTGCCTGCACCTTCCAACCAAAAGGAAGCAGTGGAGGGACGACACCCTGTCCTATACCACCATTCCCTGGCCGTGTTGCAGGGACTAGTCACTGTAATCAGGAAAATGGCCCAGTCGTCTATAAAGAGGCTTCAAGTTTGGATAATGTAGCCAAACTACAAACGCCTCTGTTATACTACCATTACCGAAGTCCACCCCATGAAGAAGTCACGGGACCTCCTCCTCCTAATGGCCTTTGTAAACCCAATTAAGGCAGCACTAGGACCGACAAGGATGGGGTTTTGCCAAGTCCTAATCACTAACAGAATTACATCCCAGAAATGACAGAGTCAGGAACACATTGTTATTGCTAAATGTAGTGTCCCATGTAGTCAGTCAGTGTGTGTGAGCAATGGTGCAACAAGAGGCCTCTATTTAGCTAAGTTACCATTACCATGGAACACTACTTTGCATGGATACAATCTACAGAGCTCTGTGGTAGCAGCCCTCCTTCGGACATGCACAGAGTGTAAACCCAAGATGGCGCCTGGCCCGGATCAAGGCTTGAGCAGCATCTTCATGAACTATATGGTGGCGGCTAATAGAGCAGCAGAAACCCGGCACACAAACACAGTTTAACCAATCCGACCTAAAGCTTAATAATGACCCCCACCTAAGCATGATTGGGCACAGGATCTCCTCAGGGGTGGTGTCAATCTGCTTTATAATCTGTCAGCTGTGTGACAGCAGTGTGGGTGCTTTGCAAAGGAGAAGGAGCTATGTTGAGAGTTGGATTTGGAAAAAGAAGTCAGTTGAGATGAAACTGGAGGAAAAATTATGGAAAGAGGTGGCCAGAAGGATGGCAAGGTGGGTGAGGTTGAGAACAGAGAGGACGTGGTGAGGAAGCACATACGAAGTATAGAGGTGACTGAATAACGAGCTACAGAAGGAGAGGAAGGAGGAAGAAATGCAGATGAGGTAAGCAGTATCATCAAGGGGAACAGAATTAGAGTAATGAGGAAGTGGTTGGAGGAAACATCAGGGAGAAAGAGGCAGAGGTTTTCTGAGGAGGTGCATGGAGGAGATATGAGGAAGAAGGAGGCAGAGAGTATTGAGGAAATGGATGGATGAGATATCAGGTGGATTGAGGAACTGGGACGAGGAAATCATAATACCAGGAACTGTGAATTATCCATAGTGAGATGAGGAGACTCCTAACGGATATTGTTATACGAGAGAAAAAGGACTTATCACTTTAAAATCTGAGATCCAATCCACAGAGAGGTGGATGAACATAGCTCCATTTGGAGTTGAAAGAGAGAGAGACAAAGATACAAACTCACACGTCACCTGGGGAAGGCCCTGTATGACATGGTGAGAAACACAGAGAGAGGAACACGTATGGCAGCTCAGAAATCCCCCTAGCCGCATACAACGTACCAAAGAGATAGAGTCCAGAACCCGCGAGTTTCAAACTTGCATAGCTTTGCAATGCACTATGCCAAAGCAACAGTGAACCAAGAGTACAAGAAAGCCATTGGGCGAACGCCTGTCAGATGGTGGTGGTGAGACCAGGAACAGGAGTTCTTGCTGGACTAACTGTCTATGCAGCATCGCCGATACCACTAACTTGAGGAGACTAAAGCAGGTACAGTTGTTTGTAGACGGTCCACGACACCTGGAGAAAAAAAAAACATGCAGAGAAAGACACCAGAGCTGGAGATACTCCAGACGTCTGTGAATCAGAAGAGGGTCTACAAGCAAGGAGGCTCTGTGAGACATTCTCCTACCGTCAGACAGCTAATAGGGAGAATGGGAGGTCTGGGAGGACCCCAGAAAATCGTTATATCAACCAGTTTATTCGTCCCAGTGGAAAACCTGAAATAAAGTTAAATTTGAAACAAAGGAAGCCCAAGAATAATAACTGTAGAGAACAAACTGATGAATGGTTAAAGACTAAAAGAACAAAGGGTGAGATTCAAATACCCTGGGAAAAGGGGAAGATAACCAGAGGCCTTTTCCTTGGCCAAAATAACCTTAAAGAGGAAACAAGATATGAGAGAGAGCCAAGAGAAAATAGGACATTGAACCATGTACTAAGTAAAATACTTCAAGATTCAGTAAAGGTGTGTACTGAGAAATCAAGACAAGAAACACAGATTATTAAGAGCATCCCAAGATAGAGAAAACAAGAGGAGAGAAAGGCAAGCAATCCAAGTATGGCATTGAAGAGTTTAATACAAGCAATTGCAAGAGACTGTTCCTAAATCCTATATTGAAAGACTGATACTAGAAGTACCCTCAGGAGATTTAAGTCATTTTCAAGAAAATATTGACAAGCTCTATATTGAAGGACTGGTACTAGAAGTACCCTCAGGAGAAGGGATTAATTCTCCATACCTAAATTGGTTTTCATTGTGGTAGGGTCAGAGAAGGGTAGTTTTGGACAGCTGACTTATTTTCCTTCGACAATTCATAATAATAATAATAATGATGACTGATTTACAAGCATCTTAGTTAATAACACAGGTAGGGACCTTACATGGTATAAGGGAAACATAGGCTTTATCCTTCTTAATATTAACAAATAAGCTAGATCAATGTCCTCAATAAGTCAGTGTCCTTCTTTTGACTCGGAACACAACACAGAGACTTTGTTATTTGGATGATGCATTAAATTTACTTTATTGGCTCATTTGTATAACAATCCCTAATAAATGCGAATGATTGAACCCTACATGTCTACACTGCTCTTATATTGATCCCACTTGGTTTTGCGACATGTCACTTCCTGAAGCCAGAACTCAATGCTGGCACCTCGTACATCCTTCTGTGAAACCAGAGCACACATGCCTTCTGGAACTAAGATAGTTGTAATCATGTCTCTTTAGATGCAGTATAAAACATGACTTTCACTGGGAAAGAGTTTTCTCATGTGTAGTAGAGTCAAATTAAAACATCTCAATGGTCGTTTTCTTCTGGTGTTAGCTGCCCTGAAACAGGGATAGTGAAATGCTTTATGTACCTCAAGAATGCATACTTCCTTGGGGGAAATGGTGGTGGGGAGGGTCAGAATTGAAGGCATGTGTTTGTCTAATGTGGCTGATCTTTTCCTATGTAATGGTAATTTATGTAAAGCACGGCAGACACATATGGTGCTTTATAAAAGAATATATTTAGATATCTCGTAATAACCCCCAGTACAGCCTCCTCTCTCTGTGTTGTCACTCTTAAACTGAACTCAACAGAAGACTGAAATGTAACCTTCCGTGGAAACATTCCCTCACCTGCATTCCATATTCCAACGTCCTCTGTAAGACACTTCACAACACATCTCCCCTTCTTCCATCAACATTTATTTTCTTCACCATCGCTGTTCTATTATTATTCCGAACTTGCCCTCCTCTCACTCTCACTGCACCATTCATCACTCTTTCCACCAAAACTGGCTCAGAATACAAAAGATCACCCTTCCTTTTCATGGCACCCTTCTTTATTTTCACCCAATTTCCACACCTAACATCCAACTCTCTGTTTCCTCTCCTCTCATTCTCCCTCGTGACCCACATTGCTTTCCTACCTCTCATTCTTTTACTCAAAACATCCACCACACAATCAGACTCTCTCGCTCTTCCCAACTATGGTGGTACAACGTTTGTGTTAGCCTTCCTTCCTCTCATCAGCTCGAAAGGACTCATCTCTATTTCTGCATGCAGAGACATTCACAATGCATATAATATCTCTTGTACTGCCACTCTCCTGTCTTTGCCAGATGCACCAGCCATCCTGATGGCCTCCTTTATACACCTGTTAATTCTCTCACCATCCCATTTCCTTCTGGTGTTAGTCCAGATATGATATTGGGCCTAGCTGTTATGTTGTCATGAGCCAATTTCAGATATGCAGAGACAGATATATCCATTATATCCACATTGTAATGCCACATTTGAAAGCCACATTTTGTATGCATTTGAAGAGAGAAATAGGCCCTATTATATGAAGGGTTTGCTTAGTTATGTTATTGTCATATATGTTGAAAGAGATGCTTTTAGAATTATGCATTGAGTCCCTTATGTAGCGCTTGGGTTTGAGAGAATGCGCTAAACACTAGAATGAATGAAACAGGCTTTTTGAAGCCATTCTGAGACAGAGAAGCAGCTCCACTCTGTGCGCAGAGAATTGTTATGGTAGGCTATGAGCAGGGATGCGTAAACAGAGTCTTGGCAGGGAGGTCGTAGCTTTTGCCCGAGCAGAGGGATTGCAGTCTGGCTTTATCAGCATCCTTGGGCCTTGTGTTCGCAGAAAGCGCAGACAGACAGAAAGGTGGGAAGGAATCTGCCTCCAAACTCGGGTCCGGGTTCCCTGAATGGGGAAATACCGGGCCATTCTGACCTTGGTGGGCCAGGTATTTTCCCATTCAGGAAACTCGGACCCGGAACTCTTCCCATTCCCATTTGATCCCCCATAGGGCTCAATGGGAATGGGGAGCATGCTAACAACGGGGCTGTTAATGACGGGCCCATTGTTAGCATTCTGGGCCGCTCGTGAGACCCGCTAAGGACGTCTGGTAAAACCAGGTGTCCAGAGCGGGTCCCGCGAGCGGACCTTGTAATAGGTAAGGGGTTAAAGGCTCCGGCACTGTTAAACCCTTACCGCCCACATCGTAATGAGACCCTGAGACTTAACCGTCCGTAAACATTCCCTCAACTGCATTCCATATTCAAACGCACTCTTTAAGACACTTCACAACACAATCTGTTGTCTCACGGCTAGAGAATCTAGAGGGTGTACTAGAGTTAGGCTTTCTACTGAAAATGTGCCATCTTTTGCTTTGTTTTGTTTTTGTTTCCAGAGGTTGTGTGTGCCGGCGTTGTTAATGTTCAACAAAAATAATAAAAAAAGAGTTTAAAAAAAAGAATACATACTTCCAAATACATATCCATCCCTCTGACGGGAAGTACCCAAATTGTAATTGGAAAGTCTGACACTTTTTGAAAACACGAAACGTATTGACACCAAGTCAGAGTCTTAAAGCAGGTTTAAGCAGGCATATAATGAAAACGTTTTGCTAAGCGAATTATTTTCTTGTGTCCGCTGTGCCCATTGGGTACAGTTTGGAATTCTGATAAAGAGAACAGACTCATTGAATGTGTATCATTTGAAAAAAGAACAAATGGATTATGCAGTAATGACCCAACAAACTGATCACATCCTCATCAATAGGGAGTTGGGAACTCAGATTAAACACTGGGACTGGTTCTACATTGCCAAGGAGAAATTACAGTAAACCTGCCTTGCAAATTCATGGAAGCTCTCTTTGCTTCTGATGGGCCACAACATATGACCTCAACTGTGATCTTCAACTAGCTCTAAAATAAAGTGAAGATGATCCCGGACATGATTGCCTCCCATCAAGTATCACGATCTCTAGTACAACTACATAAAAGACAAAAATGTTAAAAGACAAAGTCCTACCAGAAATGCTAGATCAAACCCCTTTTACGACAGAGACAGGTCTGCTTGTAAGTTCTGTGGTCAAGCATGTACAGTATCCGACATTAGGGCGAAAAGGGCCCACTTACAATAATGCATCACAGAGGTCAAAATCCCCATCAAAGAACGCTTTAAAGCCCACAGTGAATCAGTGGAAACAGCAATATCCAACTACAACCACTGAATGCAATGAAAATGAAACGGCCACATTCTAAATTAGACCCAATGCCTCAAGACTATCAGCTCTTTAGGAATCATATGTATTAGTCCAGAACACTTGCTAGAAATGTTGTGTCTAACCCATGAAACCTTTTAGATCACTATAAAATATGCATCTTCACAAAATCCCATGATTATATGTTTGGGATTTTTATGGGTGCGGGGTGGTTCAAAAAAGAAGCTACTCAGCAATCTAACCTTTACATTTCAAGGGCACGTTGAAGCGGATCGCAGGTCTAGCACACAACACATTTCGTACCTCCAAAATACTAGAAGCTGCGATCAACTGCCTATCCCTACACAAGCAACCATAATCATACAATCACATTCCCTTTATTTCCTCCCCCTTGCATCTTCCCAATTTGTTGGTTTGTGTTGTCTCTTTCCTGTTCCATCTTCTTCCTCCTCCTCTCCTTTGACGTTTTGTTCTCTTTTAATAAGATATGATACCCTTGAAAGTCAAACAGGACATATTTAAATTTCAACCTGTCTCTCAATCAGGCAGCAGCACAGTAAGAGGCATTAATGAGAATTTAGAAACACCCAAAGTATATGCAATGCTGGAATCGGCCCCAGATAAACATTAAAGCTCGAAAGAAGGCCTGGAAATATGATACTTGCTAAAAAGGCCAATTGTCCTGCAAAAGAAAGGTTTTACATTTTGAAGCTTCAATTATTTTAAGAATTGAATATGTGTTATTAGTGAATAAAATCCTATCGAAGTCACTGACTTTTTACATCAGCAATAAGCAGGTGGTTTCCGTAGGAATCCACTGTAAACGCTGCTGCCACATATAAATTGCAGGTGGCCCTTAATCATTTTGCATCAATTTGAAAGACAGAAAGAACAAATGTGATTTTGACTGCTTTTGACACTTACTTTTGGAAAGTTTTAGTGTAAATGATACGAATTGCACAGTCGGAACCTTTTTGCACAACTGTAAGTGCTCCACTCTGGGCAATCTACCTTAAAAATGTGTTTTGTGTTTTTCGGTCTCTTCAGTTGTTACCAACCCGAATCCTCAATGTAATCATTGCATTTATTGAAGGTTAGACACAATTGGAAACAATGCAGTAGGGAGAGGGAGTCCCAGGATAGGATGCCTGTATAATAACATATGGACATCGAAGAATGTGCAGCTGTTTGTTGAGTGGTGGAGGTACTGCGATACAGAAATCTGGGGCATGGACTCTTACACAGACTTAACTAACAGAGCTTGTACAGGCCTAGTGCCACAATATAAACTATCATACATTTTCACATATGAGCGGAGCAGTTTGGCTGAAGTGGACTGTAGTCAGCACGAAAGGGCTAGATGGAGTCCCTTTGCAAGACAGAAGGTGGGGCTAAAATTTTATCTTGAATCGTCCAAGAGATGTGATTATTTTGCAATTGGGGAGGAGGACATTCTAGAGGAGTGGGGAATCTAAATTGAAGCATGGAGGAGGGGAAGGGTTACAAGGAGACAAATAGGTGAAGAAGAAAATAGAAAGAGAGTGTGAGTTGTACAGTGCAGGGAGCTGCAATCAGCAATGAAGGGGGGACATAAAGAAGGAATTTGAAGGGTGAGCAATTTTGCATTGAGAGACAGCCAGCATCAGGTCGCATAGAGTGGTGGGGAGTATTGTGATAGGTTGTCTAGGGTGTATAAAAGTTAAGAAATGTGTTAAAGTGGGAGAAGGCATAGAGGGTGATACAAAAGAGTAGGCTTGAGCAGTCTTCAATTTTACTGAGGACAAGAATACAAATTAACATTTTAGCTGAGTGGCAGGGGAGGTGATAGCAAATGTTTCCTTATAGTGAGGATGCTGATTTTGGAAGCCATGGCAAGGGCCATAATGAACTGTTGGAGTCTAAGGTCAAAGAGGACCCCAAGACTGTGAGCCTTCGGTGAACCAATGAGAAGGGAGAGTAGGATTAGCATTGGAAGTGGGGAGAAATATAATTTCTGTTTTCGAAAAGTTCAGCATCATGCAGAGTAGTGCCAACCAGTGACAGGTGGCTGAGAGGCAGCTGGTGATGTTTTGACAGATGGCAAGGGTGAAGGATGGAAAGGAAAATAAAATATAGGTATCATTATCAAAGAGATGGCAGTGGAAGCCAAACCAAACAAGGGGATTAGCTTGGCCAGTGAGGCGGTAAAGAGTGTGAAGAGGAGTGGGCCAATGGCACATCCTGGGCGGACACCCACAGCGAGCGGAACGTGGAAGAGGTGTTTAAGTTCTAGGAGATGGAGAATGAGCAGTCTAAGAGATAAGGTTCAACACTGAATTTAGGAAGGTAAACTGGAGGAATATTGCTTCAACAGGATACACCAACACAAGACTGTGATTTACACTGGTCAACCATTCCGTCCCTAAACAGTGTGCTCTGCCTATAATCTTCTGTACTCTTCACAGTCCATCCATGTCATTTTTCCATATTATTGTACCCTCTAAATGCAGCCCTGTGGTGTACAGTAATCTTTTGCTTCCGAGCTAGGTTCACCCTATATAAAAACCAGAACACACAAGCACAGGAAAGAACAGGAGTCAAAGTAATGAAAATAGTAGTAAAATAAAACAATTACATTCTACCAGGGATGCAAATATTCTTAACTATCTAATAGTGAACTAGGTCGGGGATCTTAAGTGCGTATTGATGTCTGTGACTTTGGCACAGTGTTAAAAGAAAATTGGATATAGTCCTTTGAGTATGAAGATTCAGAGTTGAACTGAACCTAAGGGAACCCTACCAGATTTCAACAGAGGTTTGGCTCGATGGGTCTGTCATATGAAATCTGTCTAATGCTGTAAAGTAATTAAGCCATTCCTATTTTGGCACCAAAGATTATTGTAGCTGTTCCTCATGCAAGAGATATCACAACTGTGTTCCTGGGGGTGATATTAGTTGTCAGTCAATGTTCATTTGTCAATCCGTGTTCATACTGAGAGGTTCTGGCATTTGTATGGTTCAACTTCCCCAAGGCACAAAGACTAAACCACGGATGCTATCTCTCTTTGGAAACTTGTGGTTGGGGCCAAGCGTCAGGCCCTTACAGCCCTTTGAAAGAAAACACAAAGGGACTGCTTATGGGTTTAGCACCACCTTTCTTTGCCATTACTGCTACCTAGTCTCACAATTTACTACACATGTACAAGTCGTGGTAAAGCACTGTTAATCCCCATTTCTTGACTGCAGAAGGATTGTTGCAGCTTGATCATGAATGGCAATTCTGCAGTGGTACATTGCCCCTTTCCCCCAAAATTATAGTGAAATCTCCCATGGTGCTTTGCAGCAGAGAGGCTTTTCAGAAATGAAAAATGTTTTCTTTTTTTTGTTCGATACAAGAGATAACCGTGGTTATGCCCACAGCTACCCGAAAATGAAAAGGCAGAAAAATGGGGAGAGGACACCATGTGAAATTGAGAAGCTGGAGTGGGGCCAGTGACCAAGTTAAGAGCATGAATATTTTCTCATAGCCGCGGATATTTGGCAGAAGGCCCTGGCTATTGAGCCCAAAAGAGATGGGGAACATGGCCGGTGGCCACAGCCGAAGGCCATGGTTAGTGGCCCGTTAGTGTTCTCAAATAAAGAGTACACACAGCCGTAGGCCGTGCTCACTAGCCAGGGTAAAGGGCCCTGGCTAGTGGGCTCAAAAGCCATGGACAGTGCCCATGGGCACTTGGTTGGTGCAAAAGAAACATATTGTGGGAATGTATACAGTGGACACAGCCAAAGGCCATGGCCAGTGACACATAAAAAAAACAATGGTATGACAAAACCTTTGAAATTCTCTGAAATTTTTAAAACTAAAGTTTAGTTAAGTTGACCACAACAAAACCCTTGAAATTCAGTGGATGTGGGAAGTCCTGACTGGCTTAACTCTGCGCATTCCCGTTGCAAAGTCGATGAGCACTTACATATTATAAGAGAAGGGATACACAATAACATACCAAATGGCATTATGGGGGACATTGCATTTTGGGGGACATCAATGGTAACGTACCTAGGTAGGGGGCAATGGCGCAGTTCTGGGCCCATAAGAGTGATTGGGAAGTTTTTTATTTTTTAACTTTCAACTAGTCATTTCAATTGATTCCTCGAGCATACTTTTTGTCTTGATTCTGACTGATGCCCTTTTTGTCTCACTCAGCTGCTTTCCAATTTCATTTAGGGTTCACTGGTCAGCCCCTATGGCTAGCATTACAGGAAATATGTCTCTCTTTTTTCACATTGACTTTAACAATGTAGCACAAGCCACCTTCAGTTGAGTTGTTTCAGGGTACTTTGTATCCCTTTAATTTGTTGTTAAATAACATCTCAGTTACTTTTTGGATGTGCTCTAAATAGCATGGTGCCAGTGAACAACTTCATCTTTTTCATGTTGCACGTATATTTTTTCTATGATAATGCCTTTTCTCGTACCATCTTCTTTGTTGTCCATCTCCGTTCCTTCTCAGGTCGGATATTGTTTGTTTGTTTGTTTGTTTTATTCACTTTTTATGCGCGCCAGACCCAGGGGTAACAGGGCGCAGTGGCAAGGTAATACGAAACTTACAGGTTACATCATAGCAAAATGTACATTAAAATTACAATGGGTTAGACAGATCAGGCATACAGTAATTACAGCAAGTATACAGGTTCAAGGGGGTCAAGATGCTCGTAGGAAGTAGGCGCCCCCGGTCAGCAAAGGTCAGTCGAGGTGAGGAGTTGAATAACTTTTTTCCTGAAGCAACGGTAGGGCATGTCTACTCTCAGGTCTTGTGGTAGAGAATTCCAAGTTTTAGCCGCCTTTACTGGGAAACTGTTTCCT
Organism: Ambystoma mexicanum; assembly: GCF_040938575.1. Lineage (NCBI taxonomy): Eukaryota > Metazoa > Chordata > Amphibia > Caudata > Ambystomatidae > Ambystoma > Ambystoma mexicanum. Next base: position 1,080,973,942 of record NC_090937.1, on the reverse strand, counting down.
CCGATAGTGTTCAGTCTAAAGTTCGGTATTGTCAAACAATTGAAGTTACCAGCTCTGGTGGGTCTGGAGGATGTTCTCCTATGGAGTTTGTCAGACAAGTAACTAGGGGCAGAGTTATTGAGGGCTTTGTGGGTCAAGGATAGCATCTTGAGTTTTATTTTGTTCTCTGTAGACAGCCAGTTGTGATGTTGTCTGGTGGACGAGATATGGGACTGTTTGTTAATGCCTAGTGCCGCTCTCAAGGCATTATTTTGTAATGTTTGTAGTCTCTGGGTTATTTTTGTATTAGCTCCAGAATATAGGGCATTACAATAATCTACTCTGGAAAGAATTAAGGCTCTGGCCAGGATTAGACAACTCTTGTTGGAGAGGAAAGGTTTACTGGCTCTAATCAGTTTGCACGTGTAGGCCGTGGAGGAGGCAAGGGATTTTAGCTGTTTATCAAAAGATAAGGTAGAATCAAGATAGAATCCCAGGGTTTTAACATCCTTGGATACTTGGATGGTGTTCCCGTCTATGTTGAAGGAGGCAAATTCCTGTCCTAGTTTTTTGATATTGGCTCGGGTGCCTAAAATGATCAACTCTGTCTTATCATCGTTTAGACAAAGGCCGTGAATGGCCATCCACGCCTGGATGATAAGGTATACCTTGTTCACCAATTCCGTGTCCTTAGCATGATCCCCAGAAAGCGGGAGGAGGATCTGTGTATCATCTGCGTAGTTAGTATAGGTGATACCAAGATGATCCAGATCGTCGAACAAGGGCTTGGTGAAAATGTTGTATAGAGTTGGGGATACACAGGAGCCCTGATGGACACCACACGAGATCGGGGTGGGATCTGCCTCCGCGGAGGGGGAGAAGACTCGCATCGTTCTTTCGCTCAGGAAAGACTTGATCCATCCAATAGCTTCTGCCGAGAAATGAGCGGCGGAGTCCAGGTGGCTGCAGAGGACTCTGTGATCCACCAAATCAAAGGCCGCTGAGAGGTCCAGGAGTAGTAGGAGTACTGTTCTCCCTTTGTCTCTTAGCTCATCGATTTGGGACTTCAAGTCTATAAGGGCAGTTTCTGTTCCGTGTAGGGGTCGGAAGCCCGATTGTCTTTCTCCTAGTAGGTTGTGTAGTTCCAGGTGCCTTTGAATTTGGATATAGGCAGCTTTATCCAGAATCTTAAGGAGAAACGGTACCGTCGTGATAGGGCGGTAGTTAGTAGGGATGAGAGGGTCTAATGTCTGCTTCTTTAGGAGAGGGAGAACCCAGGACTGTTTAAGGTTGGCCGGGATCGTACCTGAAGCGAGGGAGGCGTTGATCAGTTTAGCAATAAAGGGGGATAATTCTCTGGCAGCGTCTTTTATCAGCTGTGCTGGGCAGATGTCACCTTTACAGTTTGAAGGTTTAAGCGACAGGATAACTTTTTCTACTTCCAGGGTAGTCATTTTGGAGAAGTGGAAGGTGTTACTATGCCCCAGTGAGTTCTTGGTATGAGGCGGATCCTGAATTTTGAGTGCATTTTTTTTTTGCTTGATTTTATTTTGGAGTGTGATGATTTTATTGGTAAGGGCTTGCTGGATATCCGTACACCAAGGTTTGTCCTTGGTGCAGGTGTCCTGAATGGCAATGGGGGACTCAAGTTCCTTTAGAATCGAGAAAAGCTCTTTCATACTGGAGTTGGATTTCGCTATGCGGTCGTCATATGAATTACGTTTTGCCTGGCAGACTTCTTTTTTATACAGTGAGGAGAGAGTGGAGCGTTTGGCTTTGTTGTCCGCTGATGGGCAAAGCCTCCAAGCGGTTTCACTCTTTCTTTTTAAGATACGTAGATCTTTTAACTGTGGAGTAAACCATTTGTTTAGATGAGCTTTCGGCTCACTCGGTCTAAGCTTGAGAGGGGCCACTTTGTCTAAGGTAGTGAGCATGATGGTGTTAAATTCTTGCACTAGGATACTGGGGTTTAGGTTCTCTGATAGCGCATTAAGGGTTGGTAATATAGCTGGGATTACTTTCTCTAGGGTGATGCATTTTTTATTTCTTGTTAAGCAAGGAGGTGCAGGTAGAGGGGCCGTGGGGTTGGGTCTGGCGGTAACTAAATTAAAGGACACCAGGGAATGGTCTGTCCAGGGTAGGGGCATTATAGATGAGATAGTCGTTGTACAGTTACAGTCAGCTATCCAGTCCAAGGTTCTTCCCTTCAGATGCGTAGGCTTATCAACTCTTTGAGTTAAGCCGAGTGAGTGAATAGAATTGGCTATCAGTGTAGCATTAGTATCTGTAGTATCATGGAGGCCTAAGTTGAAGTCCCCAAGAAGGATCGATTGAGAGCAAGGTTTAAGGTTATTTGTAAGTAAGAGGTCATCTTCGAAAGTGCCTAATGGACCAGGAGGTCTATATAGGAGGTGGATGATAAGGGTTTGGTTATTATTTAGTTGGAGTTTAGCCGATAGCGTCTCACAGGAATGAATCGATAGGGTGGGTACTAGTCTAAGAGAGAGGCTTATTTTAGAGATTATCGCAATGCCGCCACCTCTGGCTCCTACTCGGTCGTGTCTAACTATCGTATAGCCATCAGGGATGGCTAGCATGAGCGCTGGTCCTGCTGCATTATGTAGCCAGGTCTCAGTGACTGCAAGAAAATCAAGGTTGCCTTCTATTATTATGTCGGCAATGTCTAGGGCATGGGCAACAAGCGATCTCACGTTGAGGAGTGCTCCCACAATAGTTGGGGTTTTAGTGACCTCTGTGGCTTGAAGAGGTGGGGTAGTAGACATATTAGGTGTGTTTAAGATATTGCATTGAGTTGGAATAGGTTGTAAAGGTTGTCCGGTATAACACGGTTTTCCAGTTTGCTTGAGGTTAGTTTTGATGTTGCTAGAGGGCAGGGATCTGCGGGTGGGTTCATGCAGTTTCGAGAGTCTAGCACGGAGTCTTAAGTTCCTACAGGGAGTGTCGCATGGGTGCGATATCACAAGGGGCTCATGACTCGCGCATACATAGGAGTCAGGAAGGTTAGTGTTGGGGTGTACTGTGGGCATAAGAGGTGGCAAGGAGTTACATGCGTTGGAATTCGGCATGGTGAGTAGTTGTAGGATAGTCCTCAGTAAGGTTGTGTAAATAGCTGGTAGATACATAATTGTATGGAGGTAACCTGTCTAAGGTACCACGTTAGTAAATTACAGACTAGGCAGTACAGGCAATCAATGGCTCAATGAAGCAATACTCAGGTGTGACAGGCTAGGCAGTGCAGGCAATCAATGGCTCAGGATGCAATACTCAGGTGCGGCAGGCTAGGCAGTACAGGCAGTCAATGACTCAGAGAGGCATTGCTCAAACATAGTTGACTATGGAGGTCCACAACAGACAGTGCATGCACTCATGATACAAGAAGGCATTGCTTAGGTCTGGATAGTTCAGGGCGTGCAAATGCAGGCATTCGGAATCAGGGGCATTACTCACATGCAGAACGGTTGTGTGGTGGATAGTGGATGGTGGATAGATAGCTGCAGTGACCAAAGTATTAAGGGCCAGTGGCAACTTGACTGGGCAGCTTGGAAACGTTAGGTGCACTTATTAAACAGGTAGTGGTCTTACCCGATGGTCTAAGTCACTGGTAGTCACTCGGGAGTGGACCGGTGGAAGCAGGACCTTCATGCTGGCGCTTTCGATAATGGGCCAGGGGGACTGGCAGAGGCAGAATCGGCACGAAACAGGCAGCAAACAGGCGATGTCCTTAGGCTGTGGTCCTTGGTGCTGGTGGGCCGGCTTCGCCTGCCGGTGACCAATGGCCACAGTAAATGGGACGGCGGCCAATCAGATGCAGGGGTGTGAGCCTAGTTAGGCTTCTGTGGTCGGCAGCGTTGGTCGGGCGGCCATATTGGACTGCATTACATCCGCATGTAATGTAATGGCAAATGTGCACTTGCCTCGGTACAAGAGCCTGATTACAGGTCGAGAGGCAGTCTGCTTCTTTTTTAGAGGAAGCGTGGCGGTGAGTGGCACGGGTGAAGAAATATGGATGGGTTTCCGTGAATGAAGCTGCATTGTGTGTGGGAGCTGGCTGAAAGTAGGATTTGGGACTGTCTGGTCTAAATCCACACTAGCTAAGGTATGTCCTGTTGCTGGACAGATTGCGAGGTGACAGTCTGTGTCTGGTTGAACACCCTCCACTGGTTTGAATGTTTGTATCTTGCAGGCACCTTCCATAGGAGGGCTAAACCAGTCCCCAACAAAAAATGTGGATAAAAAGACATTTCCTGAAACCATAAAGATTATCTGGAACAAGATGCAAGCATCTGAATCGTAAAGTCCCCTAATCATCACCGGAGGACTGCACCTTTGGACAACGTTGACTAGGCCAATAGCTGCATTTCTGACCTCAACCGTCAAATTGGCTAGGAAGATCTAAACCGGGTATCTTCCTCCTGTGGACTGGTGGGGTAACTAGTCTGAAGCCCTGCACTGGATCCAATGCTGTTCCAAGGCCAAAGTTGTTAAGGGGTCTGGACCTGTGCTTAATCTTTACTTGGGCCCCTTCCCACCTTGTTTCTGGAAACGTGGCTGGCACCCACAGAGCCTTATTGGGATCTCACCAACCTGCTGCTGGCATCTATCACTACAAATAATGCCGTGCTGGATCCCATAGTCTGACTGTGGTGCACCAGAGGATCTACTCACCCTTTTCTGGTTCACACCAGCGTCTACTTCTCTCTGCTTCCCCAGAGGGATCGTCCTGTGCTACTGGGACCAAACTTGAGCCACCTTCATCGTGTCTTGGCTATCCTCCCTGAGCCGTACCTATTCATAGCTGAAAGCCTCGAACCTGCAGCTTGTAAACATCCTACAGCAACTCCTCTATTGAAACCAATTGTCCCCACTGAATCCCTGCCCTATTGAGTCTTTGATGTTACGAGTCTAAGACTCAAGATACCTCATTTTGCTTCATGCACCCCTACCGCCATTATCTTGCACTGGGCATTGGGCCCTTAGATTAAAGGTAGATAGCTTACCGTGTTAAAGACAATGGAGCCTGCAAACTGGTGGACCATTCTCTTCCTAGATGGAGGAGACTTTGGGGGTTTTTTTGCAGTGATTTTGTATAGGGCCCTGCTTAACAAGAACACATTCTAGTGATAGACTGAACTATAACAAAGGTAGGGCTGGACTTCTAAAGCTCTTGTTACCGAAGTATTTCCAGCTTGCCTAACGCCCCAATTTAATGATTGACAGTGTAGGTTGCTTAATAAACTATGCTGTAATATAAAGTGGTAGGTAACTATAAGGATGGAGAAGTAGGACTTGAACACAATGCCATTCGAATATTGGAATGAGACATATTAATAAGTGGTTTGGAAAATGCCTCACTATCCCTACGGCTAAGAGGGGTTTCCCTACCTCAAAGGAAACTAATGATATTGTCAGGAAGTCTGCAACTAAACGGTCTGTCACTGTCGTGTCCCAATACCTTACTTCTGTCCATAACACTAACAGTTTAACATATACGTGCAGGCTTAATCTCCTCTCAAAGGAAAAAGTGTTCTTTGTGTTTTCAAACAACTGAAAAGTTCCCAGCTTCGCCGGCTGTAAAAGGTGTTGCAAAAATAATGTTCCTAAATGTAAAGTTCCAATTTTGCGGATGTACCTCTTTCCCCTAGCTTCCTTCTTATGGTAAATTTCTGAATACTTGGCAGGAGCTCTTGTTTGTTCTCACAGTTCCTATTTCTTACTAGCGTTGTATGCTCTGTTCCCAAGCGAGGGTTCCCAGTGCTAGGGTTAAGGTTATTATCCCTAGATGTTTTTTGATGATATAATTCAGGAGGAACTGTTTCTCAACTGCACAGTTCCTGTATCCTACCGACTAGGCATACTCTACTGCCAGGCGTAGGATTCCTGTATTTTCAGTCTTTCTTATGTGAGTGCAAGTCCCAGGCATGCAATACTTTATGTGTAGTATTTGGTTATCTTTAGTGACGGACCCGCATGGCTTTGTATCTTAGTTTCACATGCGCGGCCAAGTCCTAGACTCGCAATGCTGCGCACATTTTATTTGGTTCACTTCCCTCCAAGTCTGCAACACCTTTTCACTTGCTTCAGGGTCCTAGAGCATCCAAATATGTAACTGTCTCTTGTTTGCTTCAGGGTACCTGACCCTCTCAACAATAAGGCAATTGTTTCTTGTTTGTTTCAGGGTCCCAGACCCTCTCATTTATTATTACCGTCCCAGACCCTCCTGGTTTTGGGTGCAGGTCGCAGACTCACAATGTTGTGTTGCATTTATTTGGTTCACTCACCTACCAAGTTTGCAACACTCTCTCATTTGTTTCAGGGCACCAGACCCTTGTGGATTTGGGTGTTTGTACCAGACTTTCACAGGTGCAGTGTATTCATTTGGTTCGCTCTCCTGCCAACAATCAACTGACTCTTATTTGTTTTAGGGCCCCAGGCCCTCCACCTATAGGTCTTTAGCTCATGCCTGCGCTTACCCAGACCTCCTACATCTCCCAGGCATCCCCCATACCTGCGTGCCTCCTTCATGGTGGTACCTGTGGTCCTGGGCCAGGTGTCTCCTTCCAGGAGGCTCCAGCAGCTTTTGGGCATGCAGTGGGGTCTGCAGCCTCGCTGCAAACTGATGCTTCTCCCCGGTCACGCATTCTGTTCCTTTCCGCGTGCCATCTCTCCTCCGGTTCTGCTTCCTTCTTTTCCTCTTCGGAGGACGGATCTCCCTCTCTCACGTCTTTCTGATGTTTTTGTTCGAGCCTGAGCTTGTACTGACTTGGAACTCCTGTGTTGGATTGATATCTTCATTTAAGCCAATTGCGGCCCTTTCGAAACTAGACCGCTCATTTGATTGCTTGTAAGTGATCTCTGTACTCCTGACCATCTTCCTCGTCACAGTACCATCTGTTAAGCTACCTACACAGTATTTCCTATTATCAGTGTTGTTATTCATGTTAGTTTGCTATATGCATTTTCAGTGTTGTTATGCATGTTGGTTTGACTATATGCATTTTCAATGTTATAATGCAGGTAAAGTGGGGTGATACTGCGTGCCCTGGTGATGATCATCCCCAATCCCATAGGGGATTCCTTTCCCATGTGATCCTCCCTCTGTGCAGCACCCCCAGAGGGACTATTGTATTGTGGTCGCTCTGTCCTGGCCCCATGGAAAAGGTCTCTCCCTAGGGAAGAAAGGACTGCATCCTCAGATTCGTCACATAACCCATTTTAGATTTACCAAACTGTGATGCATGTATTTTTAATAGTGACTTTACTTACAGTAGTGTGTTTGCTTTTGTTACTGCCTGTGTGCTTGCCTGTGTAGACATCTGCTTCAGATTCTTAACAGATGTTGCTCTTGTTCGCTGTACTTCCCAGCAAGCCTACCTACACCTGTATCAAAACCTAACTGATCAACTATGTTAGCATTGAGAGTTTGGTGTAATACTTAAACTGGTTAAACTTTAAGTTGGCTTCTTAGAACACCTCGCCAAAGCTGGTTCAGAAAAACCCTTGTAACATGAAGAATATCAGGTTCCAATCAGGTAGTTTCTGGACAATTAAGGTGGCATGAGGCATTAAGAGAGCTGCAGGGTGTGACATGGGGCAGTTCTACTGGCAATGGGAGTGTCTTGGGGCAGTTACGGATGACACTGTGATGTGTCATGGGGCAGGCCTAAGGGCAATATAGGTGACAAGTGTATGCAGGGACAACAGGGCCGGTGCAAGCAATTTTGCAAACCTAGGTAAACTGTTAGATTGGCACTTAACACTCTGGGTTCTCGATCGGATCAAGACTGAGAAGTTCATTTTAGAGAGACGTATATTTAATCCCGGCCGGGAGAGTGGCTGGGTTAAAGTGAAGCAAAGGATATATGTGGCAGCAGACATGCTTGCACGGATCAGGGACAGGGGAGAGGGGTGTTCTGCCCCAACGCTTCCGACAAATATAAATTCCTCCAATTTGGTGATCTGCCATTTAACGGTGTGTTCATCGTCAAACAAACAATAAAGCTTTGCTAGTTGCTACCAGTACTGAGGGAACTTCCCTTCTCTTATGTCAGCTTCAGGACAAATGAATGGCTACCGCACCCTCTCTCTCACTCACACGGCATATTCTATTCCATGCACACACGTATACACACACACACACACATCACACCCGCAACACACATGCACAACATTTTTTCTTTCTTTTAATCTTGCCCCATCATGCGCTGATGGTGTATAAAATGCATGCTGGATTTTTTCTACCTACTTATCCGCACCTGCTGCTGGTGGATGCTTAAATCTCTGATGGGAAATGTTGCGTTAGATTGTGCTGCACAATGGTGGGCGAGTATGAAGACTTGCAAAAAACCATCAACACGCACGGAATTCCTGACCACACCTTATTGTCTAGCGAAAGTTGTAAAGTGTAGCATATAATCACCACCCTCTAATGCAAATCATATGCACAGGTGAAAGAAAAGCTCTTATAGGGTGAGCAAAGGGTCCCACAAACCTATCCAAGTACATTTCAAGACCTATCCAACTGTCAGCGGGTGCATTTCCATTGCAGACTCCTTGTTGAGCAAGATACAGGGGAAGCTGCACTCAACATAAGCCGAAATGTAATCCAGCTGAGTGACAGTTAAAACCACCAGCTGCCAAAGCCAATTACACAGAAAACCCATACACGTTGATAGCCTTGTTTGGGTGTGCTGTAGGGAAGTTGGGCCCTGACAGAGAGAAGACTCACTTACAGAGGGCTTAAAGCGGAGCAAAGATTTGCTCAGACATTGAAGGCATGTGGGGGATGGAGTGGAAGGAAGTTGAATGTACAAGGGTAAACATCTCCCTCATACTCACAAGATCATAGATAGGAGGCCAAGGAAAGTAACTCCGTGGTGCCACACTGTTTTTCTAGTCCTGTACGCTGCACTCTCATTCAATAAAACTAAAATGCTTTCTGGGGCTTTGGACTTGGTTAATGCCAACTGGACCTAAACAGCACCGAATAGGCTGGAAATGAGCACTGACAGCCTGCAATCCACAAACTTCCATCGGCTGCAATTTGCTCTTTCTTTACTCTATCGCAGTTCGGGTATTGCCGAGACAGAGAGGCATAACAATAACAAAACAATAGGGCACCTCACTTGCCTGTGTTTCTAAGTCTGGCTCAGGGAGGGCCGCCACCAACAGCGGCAGGCTGCAGCTAGTGCAGGGCAGGCCATGTACGGTCCAGAAGAAGAAGAATATTTGCACGAGCCTCATGAGGGCACGTGCAGTTCAAATGCGCAGGTGCGTCCTCAGGTCCTGCGCTCAGCACAGTGCCACACCCACACCCGACTCAACCATCACAGTGCCTGCTGCGCTGCCTGCTACAGCGATAGAGATAGTAATAAATATATGCATACAAACAATGGATAAGTGGTTATTGCCTTCTGTGGCATTTGTCGCTGCAACATTTTCACATTAAAGGCAAGCACCTAACCTTGCCTAGTGGTAGCACCGGTGCCTGTGTCATTGGGCAGTTGTGATTGTATTTTATTAACCATCACAAGAAAAATCATGTGCTTTGAAGCGCAATCTTTAAAACTGATTTTTTACAACATATGAAATCCCATTGCCATTTTTCCCAGTGTGGTAGTGGCTCACTGTAATCAGTACTGTTTCAGTGAATTGCTGCAAACATAGACTTTCTGACTGGCGCATGGATCATGCCGGCAGTGTATTGCTTCTGTGTACTGTTGGTGCCCTGGCATCTGCAGCATTGCAAACTGCCTGTATATCCCCTGGTGTGTTACCTCCAGTTTCAGCCAAACACTGATCTTTAAAATGCACTATTTTGACTGATTTTTTCAAAAGGGTTCTTGGAGGGAGAAAGCCCACTCCTCAAATCCATCTGTTGGAGATGGGAGGCATGCTTGCTTGCTGGGTTCCTTCTCTGGTGCAAATTCGGGGAATCTATTTACGTTCCAATACTCGCAAAGTTCACCAGCTGTCATTGTACAATACAGATCATTGTAATGTCTGCAGGGAAAGCCTTGAGTGTGTTTTTCCTACTCATTAAATTCACATTGTTTTTACAACAAGGTTCACTTCAATTTGTCTGAATTGTAAACCGGGTAGCATAAAAAGTGATCATATGCGGGTCTTTTCTGAGTGAAGAAAACAAATCTAGAAATCCCCAGGGTGCTTGCAGCATAATAGGACAGGTAAGAGCGCGCCCTAATTATCTTTCGCAGGTTTATGACGCAGCATGTCAAGCTGCTTCCTTTGCAAGTAGGCATGGAGGAATATCTCATTTTTATGTGAGCCTAGGCCTATTCATTAGACTGAAAAATGAAATCTTTACAGGAAAAGAAGTTTCTTTATCGCCTGCACTGCACCACCGCCCTCATATGAATAATAGTCTATGTTCTCAATCAGACGTGTGTCTGACTTCTCAGACTAACGCACTCTAAAAAAACTTGGCTTTAAAGGTTTTTTATTTCAAACTTTTCAATCCTTGCCTGAGTGAACGAGGACAAAAGCTTTGCTGTTCCTAATTATCGATTGTTTTCCTTCCTGCTGTCAAAGGGCAACGGAGAAGCACGGCGAGAACCTGCGTAAATGCCCGGGAATGTTGCTTGTTGTCAGTGTGCTTGTGGGTGCCTGGCACATACGTTTATAGAAAGGTGTGTTATTGCCGACCACAAACATGCAGTGTGACGTTAGTTCATTAGACGTATTACAACAATGCAGCCGTGGTGCGAAAGAGGACGCCTTGAATAACGTAAGGACTTATTTGGAGTCAGCATCAGAAGTGCAAACATACATAACTAAGGGTAGTGGGGGGGGTGCAATTTAGCCACAACTGCATGCACCAACATGCCTCATGCATGGGCGGAGTATAGGTGTATCGCCTGTCTTAACACCTTTATTTACACTCTTGGGGATTTTTCCGGTTTTTGAATGTGGAGGCCCCAAGGGTGTGAATTATGTTTCTGCCTCCCTTTCCTCCTCTGACTTTGAAAACCACTTGGTTTTACAACAGCGTGACATTTGCATGCTGGTGTAAAAAAGCAATGAATTCATATGGAATCCACACCAGCAAAAAACTGTGGATTCTGTGAAATGTTTAGTCAATTTTCTACCTATTTCGTCTGTTATTTACACCTCACATTATACACCTTACCAGTCCTGTTCGTCCTTCCATCACCTCACTAAAAGATTTACAAGGGCCCAGTGCATCCCTCACACATGCCTGCACTGACCTCCTGCTTCAAAAGATGGATTTGGTCAAGCGCGGACCCTTGGCCAGTCAGCATGGAAACCCTTGCATTACTGCAAGACTGGGAGCAGAGCAAAGCACCTGGGAAATTGCCCATTGGAAGGAGAGTGGTGGTTCTGGTTTTTTTCTTAACATAATTTCTGTGGTGCCTGCAAAAGGGTAGCAACATCCAATGCATAAAAACCCTGCACGTGCTACAGAGAGCTGGAGGTATGCAGTCGCAGTGTAATGCAGTGTGGTGCCAGAGGAAAATGTGTCTCTGAACGCAAACTTAAGAATTTCTGTTAGATATCAAAAACTGCCCCCTTCTGAGCAGTAGAAGTGTACCAAAAAAAGTAGTGGAACTATCACCCCGGCCGGGGATAAAATGGTCATTGGTTGCAACCATGCTGGTTAACAACCAATCATGTTGAAACAGATTTCAGTTCAGCCTTAACTACTATTGAATGCCAAAGTACAGAAGTGTGATTTTAATTCACAAATAACAGTTCCGGAATGGTTAAAATGGTTGCAAAAAGTAGTGGAACTGTTAACTGTAAAAAAATAAAAATAGTGGAACACCGCTCATAACCATTCCTGTTCACTTCGACCACTGCCCTTCTGTCAAACAGATTGCAACTGACTCTTATTCAAGAATGAGGCTGCATCACAGGATGGTCAAGTGCACCAATGTTGACCTTGACTTAAGTGTCATAGAAGAACAGAAGTATCCTGCCAATCAACACAAACACACCCCAACTTAACAGTCACATAGAAACATCTCAGGCATTGGAATTTACCCGTATGGATACAACAAGCCAGTATGTACAACCCTAAATACCAGCAATCTACACATAAAACACATAGACACACCCCAACACAACTAACAGCCACACAGAAAACATCCCGGCATTGGACCTTACCCATACGGATACAACCAGCGGTGCACACCACCTACCATCTGCAAGCCAACACACACAGACGCCAGTTTCTCCTGGTGCTGGACCTATCGTATCTTTCTTGATATGATATTAGTCATTTATAATGCGCCTGTACACACGTGTTTCTAGGCGTGACAAGACATGGAAGGGAGGACAGACGGAGGACCAAACAACGATTTTACTAAGCCTTGTGTCATTAAGATTGCACAAGTGCGGGGGGAGGGAGAGGGAGAATTGCCAGTGGGGGGCGGTAGTGCAAGTAGCTCATAAGTGCTGCCGGTAAGTGGCTCATAAGAACAGAGAATCATGGGACTGTAGGGTTGCAGGTACAGACTCGCAAGTGCAAGGGAGGCCCGGAGGCAGTGCAAGGGCATGGATGAGCTTGGACCCGAAGTTCAGTAGGTGGCCAGGTGACCAGTGGGCGGAACAGTCAGGGACATCAGCAAGGGAGAGGGGGAGAGAAAGAAGCGAAAATCATGTGGGTCATGCCTCCTGGGGAAGTGGAAAGCAATGGAGATGTGTGGCTACAGTAATACCTGCATTATCACTAGCTTCCTAGGCAGAGCTTGTGGCATAACACTGGTTTTGCTCGGTGGCATTGCTGGGATGATTGTTGTTCTACTAATGTCATGGTGATATCAAAGAAGTACAAACTCACAGTTGCATGGATTGTGTAGGCTTAATTGCATTTAATTGTACTTCTATGTTCCAGGGTTTACAATATTTTTCGTGGAAAAGACACTCTGAATATATGTACACTCTGAATATATGTAGCGTTCTTTGAAACATTTGCTGCTTTCTTTCAATCTGAACTGAGTCGTGCAACTAGAAAGGATGCTGCCATTTTCTATTAGAAGGGTGTGCTTGAACTAATGTCATATTGTGATAAACTTCCAGTAAGAAATACAGAAAGAGCATTTCTTTTTTTTTTACATGAAACCTTGAAATTGTCCATTTAGTTTGAACTCTGGTTAAACCTAAAATGTGTGTATGCAGGGCTCACCTCTGTTTAGACAATGAATGCAAGTGTCAGCTTTCTGTTAAAAAGACCTAATTAATAATCATTGACTAGGCCATTAAAAGAGATGAAGACACAGCTGTGTGTACCCAAGAAAAAAGGCCTTGTTATAATGTATACATACCAAGAAATAGCACTAAATGCAAGTCACATACTGGATTCAGCTCAATTTGGAGAACTGCCATTTTTAAGAGGAGAGTAAGGTCAAACTGTTCAGCAGTCATGAACAGATGGATCTTGACCAGGCAGAGCCATAAGATATCTTGGAAAATGTGTATCTGGCCATTAACGAGCCCATTTAAATGGTCATGAACTCTGAGGGCTTCACACCCGAGCTCACCTACTGCACCAAGTCCCTCGTGTTCCACATCGACAAACACCTCTCCTTCAAGACACACATGCCTAAGAAAACTCAGACAGCTTGGTATCAGCTCTCCCTCCTGCAGAAAATCAAGCCCTTCCTACCTCCGGACAGCTTTAGATCCATAGGTCAAGCACTGGTGCTATCCCATCTAGGTGGGGCAATGCACGCCTCAAAGGCCTCCCGTCATCCTCCCTTGTGCCCCTGAAAAGTGTCCTACATGTGGCCGCACGCCTCATCAAGGGTCTACGCAGATACGACCACATTACTCTGGACCTCATCGACCTTTACTGGCTCCCACTGCATGCACAGATCACCTCCAAGTCCTTCTGCATCATCTATAAAGCAGTCACCCTCAAGTCACCCAGCTACTTCCTGGAGAAATTCAGCATCTCTGGCGGACAGTGCACCACAGAAGCTAGGACATGTGCAGACTTGAAATCCAAGAAAACAAGCCTTCTCTGCCTTTGCCTCAAGACTATGGGACCTCCTCCCCATCTTCATCAGACTTGCCTCACGCTTTACAATTCAGAAAAGATTGCAAGACCTGTCTCTTCAAGGAGTCTCTCCTCCCCAGAACCTCCTCCCCATCTTCATCAGACTCGCCCCACGCTTGTACAATTCAGAAAAGATTGCAAGACCTGTCTCTTCAAGGAGTCTCTCCTCCCCAACACCTAGGCCATCACGTCACCCCTTGCACCACCTAAACAACTCGATACCACCTGCCCCTCTCCTCCCTGCCACCCAGTATAGCTGTACCCCTCCTCTGTGCCCCTCTGGATCCTAAACCCGCTGTATAGCTGTTCTGTTGTTACCTCTGAAAATCGCTCCATTATGCAGCTGTACTGTTGTATACCTCTGTAAAGTGCTCCGTTATATAGCTGTATTGTTGTAAACCTCTTTAAAGTGCTCCGGTGCTTCTTGGAGCTAGGTCTGTGCTTAATAAATACAATAATAATAATAATAATAATAATGTATTTCATTTTAAGAAATCAGATGTCTTTGTTGATACTAGAACCCGAGCAACAAACCAAAATTGTACAGTAAAATGTGCACTAAAGAAATGCCTTTAAAATGACAAAAATGTATATTAAATACATTTTGGCTCATTTTTGTTCACTTGGTTCAATTTGAAAACTGAAAACATATTTGAGTTCAAAGGATATTTGTAGGCATTATTAATAGAGTTGCATATTTTATTAACTCGGTTATGCCTGCTGTTACAGAAACATGAAGGCAGTCTCTGAATTCAGTGTTCTTGCACTTCTGAATTTATAGTCCTTATTCATAGCAAAGGTCCACACAAGAAATTTTAAGGGAGACACATTTCACTCCAATTAACTTTTATTTCTTGAAGAGCCAGCTAACTCATAGCTAAATACATCCCCTTACAAAAAGGTAAAATAGTTTGGCATAATCGAGGCAAAGAAGAAGATTCTACTGTGAGCAAGTAAAGGGACCCTATCACAGGCCCTGCCCAATCCAAAACTGCTGCATCAAAGATTCTGCATGGGTAGAGTTTGCCGGGTATTTAAACACATAGGAAGAGGAGAGAGGTTTGGGGAAATTGGCAAAGAAAGAGAGCCTGTCTGATGGGAGCGAATCACATGGATGTAGCAGATGCAAACCTCCCCCGGAAGGCTTTTTCTAGATTAAGTGAATGCAGAGCACATTCCATAGACAGAACCAGATTACCTAAAAAGGTTTGGGAGCAAGAGGTCACACTGAAAAGAAGAGCGTAAATGCACCAGTTGCCTTGTGCTGTTGTTGTTCCTACCTGTACTGGGCCTTTAAAAGACACACCAATAGTGAGTAAAATAAACCCAGATTATTCAGATAAATGTTCAAAAAATTCATTAAAACTCAGATTACATTTGTACATACTTTTGGATAATCTGTTTATAAACAATGTCAGTTCTGGTTGACTTGGCAAAACAAAAGAGGTGATGGCTGGAAGGTTTAGAATTAATCTTAACCTCTGGTATTGCTCTGGGCAACCCTCCAGACCATCGTTTTTCACCTGCCAAGCCATTGCAAAAGGGAAGATACCATATGCAAATCAGGCTTGGCCCCACCCCAAAAGGGGAAGTCCAGCCCAAACTGCTTGATCAAATCTCTTCTGCATGGTACCACAAGCAGAAAAGAGATTTGGAAGACAAAATTGTATGTTTTACCAGCAGAAGAAGCTATTAAAATCTTACAATGTTAATTTACAATGATCACTGCAACTATATATTGCAGTCATAATAAGAAGGTTATAATTGTCTTACTGAGCGAAACACATTATTAACACCTAGAATAACTATAGAAGGCTATGATTCTAAGATGGACAATTCTGTACAATTGTACTGTACTTTCTCGAAACATGCAATTGTTGACTTGATGACGAAATGGATGAATATCAGCAATGAAGGTTCCTGGCTGCTTTACATAAAACCAAAGAGCTTAATGGGAACATATGAATGACCACATATCTTTATATTTCACAAAGTTTGTATGTTTGCATCACTAAGTACACAGTGGATTAGCGTTCATTTAGTTATTCACAACGCTCACCCAACCAGGAGGTGTTTGAAACCATGAACCATGCATACTCATTCAGACAGCCTTAAGATTGGGAGGTGGGGATAACATGGCTGTTACATCTGTCACCTTCATTGGGGTGTGGGGCTTCCTCCTTATTTCCAGAGATAATGTTCCCTCTCCTATATTTTGCATGCCCAGTCCA
Source organism: Ambystoma mexicanum (assembly GCF_040938575.1). Lineage (NCBI taxonomy): Eukaryota > Metazoa > Chordata > Amphibia > Caudata > Ambystomatidae > Ambystoma > Ambystoma mexicanum. The sequence goes on along the minus strand of NC_090937.1, from coordinate 1,080,957,673 downwards.
CAATGCACAGTAACCTTACAGAATTATATATCTGGGATACATTTTACAACCTTATACCCTTTTATACAATCATGAAGCGAATTAAGAGCAACAGTAAAAATTACAAAGCTCCCAAGGCTTTCAGACTCTAATCTTCCAGAAATGTTTAGCTGTCAATTGTGGTTTTCGCTCGCTTAGGTGGGAGCGTCACTTCTGGTAGCTTTTTAGAAAGGGGAAAATATGAAGCCCAGACCACCCATTGCTACAAGAGATGAGCAGTAAACTTGACTTCTTTGAATTTACCAAATTAAAGAATTGTATCAGGGAAAAGAAATTCGAAAACAATAAGCACCTATTTATACTTAATTGGTGGTACAAAAAAGCTCTTTGTGACAAGACCAGAAAATGAGTAAATGTTGATTAAATAGTCTCTCAAATGAGAATGCAACCTTTTGAGAAATCACTGCCGCAACCCTACAGATGTCAGCAATATGTAGCTTGTCACATGACTCGACTGCAACTCCTGTCACCACTCAACACTGATCATGCTGGCTGTGGATGAAAGGAGTAGAAATCCAACATATATGCAGTGCCAAAAACTGCTAACCATGCCCTATAACGCAGTCAGCCCAACCTATTTGAAAGAGCACCAATGATGATGCTCGATATTGTATGGGGGATGGGTAGTATAGATAGCTTTCAACAATCAGTGACGGCATATTGAGGTGCAATAAATTGAAGAAACGATCGAAGGAAGAGCACTGTCCAGAGTGCCTTAATCAGAAATCACAGCATCCTCTTCTTGCTCAAAGGCAATGCTATGTTTAGCACAGCAGGTTTTACTATTTAAGGTTTTTTTTTCCGAATCTTAATCATAACTTTAGGGTCTTGACATAACAGAGGTATCCTCAGTGTTAGAGCTGGTGTAGGCGGGAAAATACATACTTGCCACTTGGGTGCGATAGGAACAGAAAGAAGGTGTGGAACGCTGGTAATGTGCTCACAACTGGTGCACACATTACCCATGTGGCCCCAATCAAAGCCAAAGAGGGAGCACAGGAATGGCTTTGCATCAGTCCACTGGTTTCCTGCCATAAAGCAGGTGGGTTATAGTGGTAATTGGGAACATCAATGGCTCGCGGAAGGAACTAACTGACAACAGTCAGGAGGTGGCACATAGTTCACTTGTGGGGTGCTCTTCTGCTCTTCAGGCTAATCATACCTAACCTACAACACCACATGACCGTATATATCGTATCCTAGTGCTTCATATGCATTCTACAATCTACAGTAAAAAAATAGACTATCACTATTTCACATTTCAACCAAAAGCCTCATTTTGCAGATAGTAATACTAGTAGTCACAGCCGCTTAGCTAAACTTAGGGTATGTTGATATGTGGGAGAGGGGCAGAAGAATTAGTCTTTCATGTGCTTGTGCACCGTGAGGGGTGGGAGGCAGATAGTCTTTCACACAGTTGGTTGTGTTCAACCCTTGGTTTTATTACAATTTAGTTGATCACATTCTTTGACGCATCACATGATGCGGGCTGTGATTTGAACTGTGGTCACTAGGTTGAGAGGAGAGACACTTCCCCACAAGACCACTTGAGGGTCTGAGCACGAGTGCTCTGAAATCCCATTTCAATGTTATACGGTACAGGAAATATTGATGTGCATTTTGGGGGTTTAGAAGGTGTGCACATTTTGCACTTTGCTGACAACATTATAAGATATTCAGCTATTTTCCAGGTAGTCATGATTCATCTTCTGAGGGGCTGAGAGGCAAGTGTTTATGGGGGTGATTAAACCGTCCCATGCTCATGCCTCACCCCGCACTCCCACCCGTTTACCCCTGCACTAGGTGGGATCCCCCAGTAAGAAAGGTCAATTTCCACCACTGGTCATACCTAAAGCGATCAGGCCCCACGGAAGCCATTATGCCTCTTACACAGCACTGGGGACCCATGGAGAGGAATAACTGCTATCCTTTGCTATATGCTGCCCACTGCAACTTTATCACCAGCAGAATATAAGAACACTTGAAGCTAATGCAAGACGCCGATGCATTGACCTCTAAAATTGTAAGAGGAGAAATCTGTTTTTGCTTGTTTTTTTCATTGCCTTTGCAGGTTACCAATGATATTTTTGACGGTCACTAAAATGACACCTAATTGTCTGATTTCTTCTTGGTCTTCTTAACCCTTATTTAATTCTATGAGGTCTCGACTATGTTGATACAAGTCGAAAGAAAATGGAAGCCCCGTCCACTGGTACGGTGGGCACTTGCTGGCACTAAAGCTTTCCCTTCTACCTCACTTCCTTTGTTATGCACTTGAGGCGGGAGAGGGGCTCAATGTCAGCCATAACTGGCGGCTCTGAGGGGGTAGCACTTTTTTGCTTTCGCCAGCTGTTCTGAAGATATTTATCTCTCCTTTGTGACCTCAAACTCATGAAAAAAAGCCTCATGTAGGACAAACTGGGAAAACACCCCCTGCACTCAATCAGAGCAGAGGTTGTGTTCTTTTATTTTTAGAGAGGAGATTCTTTTTCAGATGACTATATATGCAGATTCTAAACGACAATGGGAAGCATTAATTGATAAAGCAGCTTGAAATTTGAAACTTGTAATTACCGAAATAATTGTTGCTGGTGGCTAGATCAGGTTATGGGAAACTATTAAAGTTACAATCACAATATTATTTTTCCACTTTGTACATACAAACACAGAGTTTCATTTAGTATAAATACCTTTTGGTGCCTGGCGCTTCTCTTCACCCGAGATTCTTCTTCTACTTCTCCTAGAAAAAAAGAGCATGTGATGTGAACAAGAATTGTCTTATTGAAATACATTCCACAAGCATGCCAAAGTGGGGTCCTGGAAACTCTGTGTCTCGCATCATACGGTAGTGGTTGTGGTGCGAGACTGCAAATCATTCGTTGTTGGTGTATTTTTCATGGAGGCCCTCAACACCAGGCTTTTCCCCCCACAGATTGCAAATATGGCTTTTCGCCCCACAGATGGCAAATACAAGTCACCCCAAATACGTCTTTCTATGGCAATTGCACATTAGTGAACAACCTTCAAACAATTCCTGCATAGAAATGAAGGAACACTGCATGCAACATAATTCAGTGGCTGCACAATACATACAAACCTCAACTGACAAACAACTGATACCAAAGCGCCTCCAGGATGGAAATGCTACCTACAGGTACAAATGGGACGCTTGGCAACCTCGAACACACATGAACACTCAATAATGCACTTAGAAGGAAGTAGACAGGGCACTTTATTTAGTTGGGGAAGGGAGATAGGACTAGACCCCTAGGCGGAACTCTGCCTGAGTAGAAACCCAATACTGGAAGACCAAAGATACTGTGTCTGGTCAGATGCATCCAAGTACATCACAAAGAGCAAGCAACATTTACAGGCCATGAAAATAGAAGGCCTTGTGCCTTACAGATACCACATAACTTATCATAGTAGTTTACAAACTGTGGGAATCATGTTGAAATACTGGTGAATGATGATAGCATCATAGATTCTCGAGGCTACATAATGAGTTTGGATTTTCTTCTCGGACATATGCTTTATGCATATGTCCTAATAAAGTTGGACTATTTTGCTCTTAGGTAAGAAATACGAACACTAATCTTAGAGCAGGACGTTGTAATATTCTGTCCTTCCCCATTTGTAAAGCCTCTGTGACCTCCAGGAAAAGATTTACTTAAGTTCAGAGCACAGGAATAACCCCCCTGAACCACTGACAGAGAAGAGGCTAATGGCGAACCTACTCCATCACAAGAGCATACTGTGGCGGGTCAGAAGGAGGACAGGGGCTGTCAGAGGACATGTTATGGTCTTGTCTATGGATGGTCCCTGCCTATTAATAATTAAGGTGGTCGTTTGTCATCCATGAATGTCCAAAGAAATAAATCCCCTGTCCGAAACTACCCAGCACTGACCCTAACACAAAGAGAAAACTACTTAGGCCAGGAGAATGACTCCCTTCTCCAGGCAGTACTGCTAGTACCAGTCCTTAATATACCATTCACAAATAGTCTCTTGTGACTTCTTGTATTAGTCTCTTTAATTCCCTGAGTGACATGTTTCACTTTCCTTCTTCACCTTGACTCCCTTTTTGTCTCTCTCTTACTTGTTTTATATTTTCGATCATAGACATATTTGTGCCCTTCTGGGGGAAAATAGTTTTCCTGGATCACTCTGGTTTGGAGCTGATGGATTTCTGTAGAGTCAGAGATCTGTCTTTCTCTCACCCTAACTCTGGATAGCTCTTTGTTCTCCCTCTTTCCCAGGGTATTTTGTCCCAGTGGTTCTCTCTATCATAACCCAGTTTCTCATTAATGTTCACTCCTGGTTTGCAATATTTGTATTTACTCCTTTACAAAGCTAATTCTGTTTCATATTTTCTACTGTGACGAGTTAGCTGTATTCATAATGATTTTCTGTTGCTTTACAATATTTTTCTCCATTTGCTTTCAAGGTTAAATCTATTTAATTTCTTCTTCTGGGACGACTTGGCTGTGTATTATAATAATTCTCTCTTGATGTACAATCTTTATAATCAATTAGTTTCAAAGCCGACTCAAGTTCATGCCTTCTACTGTGACGAGTTGGCTTTACAACATTTTGGTTCTCTGGAGTCTCCCTGCACCTTCCGCTCGCCTGGTTACCTTCTTTCATGGCAGGGAACGCTGTTGGAGGGTTTCGGTTCCAGGGTCTCTCCTTTCTGCTGGGTGTCATAGTCACCGTCCCTTATTCGATGTTTGCATTTTTTCTCTCGCTCTCCTTAACCTGGCACTCACGTGCTTGTCAGCACTCACAGACAGCCGGTTTGCTGGTGGTCTCAGTGACGTTATTTGCACCGATGGTCCACCACAGACTCATGCCTGTGGTCCCCCCACCACCTCTGATTGGGCTTGGATTCTAGCCCTATCGATTTCTCGCTTCCCGGGTTTGCTGTGGTTTTGGTGTCCCGAAAGACAACTTCAAGCGAGTTTGTCTCTCATCCGGTGTAGTGCAGCCTGTGACCTCCCACAGCCTACAACTACCATCCTCTCTCTCCTCCCCTGCTTCTCTCACTTCACTCTTTGGAATCACGTATTTTAACATACTCTTCCCAGTAACTTGGACATCCTTATTTAAAGGTATCCTACCTTTTCTTCCAAAATAATGATATTCTTTTGGAGTTTCTTCATCACAATCTTGGTAATTCACATCCCATGTAGGCCATGACATGACTAGCCTTAGGGTATCCTATGTGGGAGTCTCTCCTGGTGAGGTCCCACTTGCCTCTACCACTAGGGAGGGTGTTGCGGAGCGGGCTCCCCTTTTTGGCCTCACAGGAAAGGCTTCCCCCTTGGGGACAAGGGACGAATTCCCTTGACTCATCACACCCTTCTCCTTATCTCTGTGGCTTCCCCTTCTGGAATGATGTTAAAGCTACTTAGGAAATCGATGTTCCCCTGTTCTTGTCCTTTTCGATGTTTCACTGAAAAACAGAATAGGTTTGAAGTCCAAGAACCATCGCATTACCCTTGCATTGGTGTCTTTTTGCAAACTCATCCAGGTCATGGGAGAGTGATCTGTGATTAGTCTACATTTTCTTTCGGTCAGGTAGTATCTCAAATGGGTAACAGTCAATTTTATGGCCAATGCTTCCAGTTCCATAGTAGCATAAGATTGTTCCTGCAGGAAACGTTTGCACCTAGTTTACAAAACAGTATGTTCGACTCCGTCATATTCTTGTGATAGTACAGCTACTAGCCAAACATTATTTATTTATTTATAGTGCGCCGAATGCCCTCAGGAATCGAGGCGCAGACACATACACAGAAGACGGATCCATCAAAGACGGGACAAAGGCCAAGCAGAAAGAGATTACTCCTCTAGTGGGACAGTACTGGGGTATCAGGGTTTTCAGGTAGGATGGCGCTGTTCCATGCATGCATTTGTGGATAATGAGCCCTACTTTAAAATTGATATTTTTTTGTATGGGTAACCAATGTAGGTTCCTCCTATGTGATGTGATGTTTTCTCGTCTTGTGACTTTGTTGACGAAGCGTACTGCATTGTTTTGTAGTACCTGACACTTCCTTACATTATTGATTGAAGCACCAATCACCAAGTAGTTACAATAATCCAGTATAGACAATACAGTAGCTCGGGCAATAGTTGCCATGATATTTCTGGCGATGTATGGTCGGATGGTTTTCAAGAGATGAAGGGAGTATTTGCAACTTTTTGTCATCTGATTGACATATGCATCAGAACTAAGGGAGGCGTCCAGCTGAATACCCAGAGTCTTCACTACGTCAACGACAGAGATGCAACTTGTGCCTATTTTAAGGCTGGTGTAATCAGTGCCTAGTTTTGCCTGTGCGGCCATTGAGTCAGAGATCATCAGCTCTGTCTTGTTGCCATTTATGCATAACCAACTGGTTGACATATGGTCTTCAATTAAATGCTATATGGTTGGGAGAGCTATGGCATCAGTGGCATATACTCCTGTTATTTCTATGACTAGCTGGGTTTCGTCAGCATAGTTGGTAAGGAACACACCCAAGCCATCCAGGAGGGAACAGAGGGGTCTGATATACAGATTGAAAAGTAGTGGCAACAGACTTGCCCCCTGCGGGACACCACACCAGATAGGGGCTGCAGGAGATTGGGCCTGCTCCCATTGAATCCTTGCCTCGCAATCGGATAGGAATGAATGGAACCAGTCCACTGTGTTGTCTTAGCAGTGGCCCAGGTGACTCAATGTATGTTTAAGAATGACATGGTCCACTAAATCGAAGGCCGTATATGAATCCAGCAAAGCCACAATACCCGCTTTGCCCTCTTCTGTGATTTGTAGCATGTGTGACTGGAGGTCTACCAAAGCAGTTTCAGTTCAGTGCTATGGTTGGGCCGAAAGCCAGACTGCTTGGGCTGGAGAATGTTATTAGCTTCAACGAAGCACTGGAACTGCATGTATGCTGCTTTTTCCAGGACCTTGAGAAGCGTCTGTTTGCAACAAGATCTCTTTTTTTTAACTCTGCCATTTTAAGGACGGGTTTGTTGCAGAGAATGGTCTTGAGGCCGTTGAAACTTTCATAATCTTCCTTGTTCCAGATCAACTTTTGTGGCTGGGCATTTTTCAATTTGTCGATCAGATTAGTGGTGGTGCTTGAATAATTTAGGATGAATCTTTGATAGTAACCTGTCAACCCTAAAAAGGCGTGCAGCTCTCTCTTAGTCTTAGGGATAGGTGTTCTTAGAATGGCCTTTACTTTTTCGATTTGTGGTATGATTAATCCATGCCCCACAAAGAAGCCTAGGCATTTTACTGCAGAATGCCCTCAATAGCATTTTCTTGGGTTGACTTTGACTCCAGATTTTCTTAGGGCCTGTGTAATCTCAAAGAGGCGATGCAGGTGTTCCAGCCAACTATTAGTATGGACCACAATATCATCTAGGTAAGCCCCACAAAAGGAAGAATATGGTTTCAAGAGTCAACTCATTAATCATTGAAATGTAGCTGGGGCTCCGTGGAAGCAAAAGGGGAAGACCTTAAATGGAAACAGACACTGTGGGGTTTAAAATGCTGTTTTCTCTCAGTTGTCAGGATTTAAAGTTAATTACTAATACCCCTTGGATCTAACATTGATATATATTTAGCTGAACCCAATTTTTCTATGAGTCCATCGATCCTGGGCATTGGGTAGTGTAAGGAAGGCATGGTATCAAAGTTAGACAGACACAAGTGACCACAGTTTAAGGTTGTTTATTGAACCGTGGGAAAGGTGTGATAAACGCCAATCTAAACCCAAATCTAAGACCGGAGCAAGCTACAACCATCAAATAATAATAATAACACACTCCTAGTGGAGTCTAGTCAAAATAAAAGGGCCTATACTTAAAAACCTATTGCTAATCTTTACTAGTAATTTACAAGTAGTGTGGGGGAAGTGTTCATGAAAAAGAAAGGAGTGTTCACAAAATGATAAGTCAGGATGTTCAGGCCATTGGCCTCCCTTGCCCACGTTTTCAGCACGGGACAATCCAGTTCACTCGAGCATAGAACACTCTTGGTCTTCTTCAGGACAAGTACAGAGTTTTATTTCAAGTATCACGCCCTTCTACGTCCAAGTCTCTTTAGTTATCAGAAGTCTTTTGATTCAGAGGGCCTAATGTATCAAACAAACAAACAAGTTCCTTTCCAAGTATTCAAGTAGGGCGATCCACTCTTCACCCTGGATCCACCTTATCCAGGCCCAGATCCCATTTTGTACCACAATCTTCTCTCGGGCGACTCACGGTTCACCCTGAATCCCCTTTTCACAATGAGTCTCCCTTAGCCGGGCTCAGACCAATTTCAGTTTGCATCAAACTATCGAAGACTTTCGAATGTGCACAGGGTTTGGCTTGACCCATTGCAGGACCACTTCGATTTTACAGTTCAGAATTTTACACTCTCAGTTGGATACCTAAAAGAGACCTTTGAATAGGCGCCCACCTGGCAACGGACCACTTTGTACACAGTATCTTACTTGGCCTTTCAAAGTTCATTAACTCCTTTGATATTCAATTATATTCACGTCGCTCATCACATATGCCTTATACTCTGTTCTTTGCAGATTTATTCATACAATGTTGCCACTTTCAACCTTGGTTCTAACACAGACGGGTCAGCTATTAGTCTCCCTGATTCACTGGTTGTTCTGACTTTGGTGGAGTGGCTTTGTTGTAGGAGCCAAGGACAGTAACATGGCAGCAATTGCTCCTACCCGCCTTGTCTATCGATGCGGGAGACCATGGATACCTCCAACACAAACTGCACCTTTCTTCAGCTTTAATTCCCAGTCTTATGTTTCTTATCTTCAAGGGGTCGTAAAAGTTGCGGTTTCCCTCCTCTAAAAAGGCCACAGGCAATTCCCTCCGTGTAACCCTTTCTGGTCTTGCCGTCTTTCTCCTCGTATTAAACTGCCATCTTGGAACTGCTGGTTCCTCATGTGTTTTACCTTGTTTTACCTTGCTCAGAGTGTGCTTTCATGCTCCACCTTTTCCGGTGTCCCACTTCCTCTTCTTGAAGACCACTCATCCAGGGGATCCTCCAGCAATGGTCCACCCTTAGGAACTGGATCCAAAAGCGATGGAGGTGTCGTGGCCACCTGGATGACAGATCCCCAGAGACTAGCGGGTGAGCCACCTTCAGGTTTCTCACAGTGGTTATCGAACAATGATATTTAGTTCAGTTTTATGAAGTCAATACAAAATTGCCAAGACTGATCTGGTTTAGCAACTAAGACTAAAGGGGAACATCAAGGACTCTCTGACGGTTCAATTATATCGGCCCTGAGCATGTTGTTTATTTCCTATTCAATCACTTCTTTCGGACCTCAAGAATCCTGTATGGTTTAAGATTGATAGTTGTCCCTGCCAGTGTTCTAATATAGAGAAGAAGTTGGTAACTCTTCCTGGCTGGTCGGAGAATACCTCGGGAAAGTGATCTAACAATCTTGAATATCGGTCTGTTGAGAGGATGCCAGCCCGGGGAAAATTAGTGTATTTTCCTTGAGGTAGCCAGTAAGGAGAGCTGCCATGATAACCGTATCTTTGTCAGCAGGATCTGTTTTCCATTCCTTAAGTAAGTTTATGTGGTAGACGTGTGTCTTCTGGTATTGGTTGGGGTGGGCTATAGGACAGTTTAATTGACACTTCTGTTCTAGGACCTTATAGAGACCATATCACCGCCATTTTATTTTCTGAAGTGGATAAGAGGACCAATATCAACTGTCGAATGAAGAAAGTATGGGTGACTTTCTGTCTATTATAGATAGCCTATTGCTGTTCCTGGGCTGGTCTGGCCTAGATGTTTCTTTACAATTTCTCAGACAGTGTAACACTCACCTGGTATCCACGGGGACGTCACTCACCCTGTTCTGACCTCTTACCACCTCAAACCCTTCCCTGGAGTCTACTCGACTGGAGACTGGGCCTGAAACACAGGATTGGTAGAGTTTAACTCCCTATTGTCTCTGTGTGCTTGGACCCCTTCTTCCCCGGGGTCCAACCCTTCCCTTTGATCCACAGCTCACCTTGTTTTCTTGGAAAGTGTGCTCTCCGTCCTGCTTTCAGCGCAGGGGCGCGTAGATTGATGCAGGCTCGTTGCTGCCTAGTTACTTCACTGGCAAGAGTCCGACAGGTAAGTATAATGAAAATTTTAAACAGTTCTCTAACTTCGTTCCTTTCCTTCCTTAGATGATGGCCGGCTTCCGGGGATGGCGACGTGCTGCTGAGAGGAGTAGCGCTGGAGGTGAGTGAGAGCGTGATGCGTGATGCGACCCTTTCGTATTTGTATTGAACTGAGTTCTTTTTCTGCGTCTTTTAGGTGCCGCAGCGTTTTCAGCATGCATGTCGGTTATGAAGAAGAAATGCGGTGAGTAAGCGCGGTATGCGGCGCCTCTAGATGTTTTCACGCTAACCTGGAGTGTCTTTTCCCTCTTGCAGATGGATGAGAGGTTCTGGAGACAGAGTTCCCCCAGAGCGGCTGGGATTCAAGTAAGCGTTTGAAGCTCAGACAGTCTTTAAAAATAAGCAAAGATTTGCTGAATGCTTACTAATGCCTTTTTTCTGTTCTTTTCCCTTTTCCTTAGGAAGCGGCGTGCTGGGATCGGAATGACACCGCCGAAGATGCCCGCAGAACAGAAGAAGCGATGAATGATGGGCAGAAGCGCCGCAAGGTAAGGCTGTTCCTAACGGTGTTATTGTTCCTGAAGGAGCTGAGCGCAGAAGAAAGATGCAGGCCTGCTGCAGACTGATCCGAACCTGGTGAGTGTCACGCTGCAGATGCAGAACACACAAAGCATGTTTCTCAGCCTGGGCGTGGCTTAAATAGTCTCTGGGTATCCCAGGAGTCTCTGGGCTGAACCACACCCAAAAGACTAGACTGCACATGCAGTTCTGGGAACCGAAATATGTGGGGGCATCCATCTTGTCCCCATCAATGCACTACAAGTCCATTCCCCAATGTTATCCTATGGGAGTGAGTGAGTCTGGTGCCACAAGCGCCAAGTCTGGCTCCAAGTGGGTCTTTGGAGGGATGGAAATTCCCTTGAGGGCCATGTAGGTGATCATAGCCTGGCTCCAGCCTGACATCTTGGAGGGCTGGGGACATGAGGGGCAGGAATCATGACAGCACTCCCCCCCAAGGCGCCTCTCAAGGTGGCTCTTCTGTCTGGTCCTGGTTTGTTTGAATGGTTTTGATGAAATCATCTAAGCAAGCGAGGTGCATGGATGTACTCACAAGGCTCCCATGTCTTGTCTTGTGGACCATACCCTTTCAAGTCTACTAAGTAGTGTAATTTGGATCTGACGTATTTTGAATCCAGGATGTCCTTGACTTCGAATTCTGGCTCCCCTGCGACTACTACTGGCTTTGGTGCTGTTGCTACCCGGGTCCCAGGTTGAACAGGTTTAAGGAGAGACACGTGGAACACAGGATGAATCTGCATGTTTGACGGTAAAGCTAGTCTGACCGCCACAGGATTTATCACGGAGGTATCATGGACGGAAAGTTTGGATTCCTTTAATGGACACGTGTTTAGATGCCAGCCAGACTTTGTCTCCCACTTGGTAGTTGGGGGCCTTTGCTCAGCAAACTTCTTTTGGCGATTCTTAGCTTGAAGTAGGTGTTCAACTGCCCTTTTAAAGGTTTGAGAAATGGTCATTTGCAAGGTTTTTACTGCTAGCATTTCCAGGGTTGTAGGAACGTCCAACTCAGAAGTACGTGGTTGCCGGCCACACATGGTATAAAAGGGTGTCTGCCCAGTGCTGGTGTGTAGGGAATTATTATAAGCATATTCAGCTATCCATAATAGGTTGAACCAGCTTCCTTCAGCTTGGTGTAACATGCAACGCAGATACTGCTCGAGTGTCTGATTTGTCCTCTGATTTTGTCCTCTCAGTTTGACCATCCGTTTGGGGATGGTGACTGGTAGATAGCCGGATGTCAATCTGGGCCATAGAGCAGCATTTTCTCCACAATTTAGATGCGAATAGAGTACCTCGGTCTGAGACTAAAACTGATGGAAACCCATGGAGCCGTATGATGCCCTCAAGAAATACCTTTGCCAGAGTGGAAGCATTTGGGAGCCCCTTAAGAGGAATGAAATGTGCCATTTTTGAAAATAGGTCGACGACCACAAGAATAATGTTAAACCATTGACTGGGTGGTAAATCAGTAATAAAATCGAGGGACAACGTGTGCTAGGGTGCTGGTGGGATTTCCAATGGTTGTAATAGCCCAGCCGGTTTCTGCTTGGATGACTTGTTTTAAGCACACACTCCACAAGATAGGATGAATTGGATAATGTCTTTACGCCACGTGGGCCACCAATAATTTCATTTTACCTTGGCTAGGGTTTTAGCAATTCTGGGGTGGCCCTCGATCAAGGAATCATGACATGACTTGTTCTTGTAGTTCTTGGTTTGGTAAGAATAAACGATTCCTGAAGTAGGGCAACTGATCTTTTATCATGTAATGTTCTCCTTGTGCACTCCACGCTTGTAATTGCTCCGGACTCATCAGGTTTTGGATTTCTTCATGTAATTCTTTCTGAGTTGTGGTTGCTGTGATTCCTAGGAGCTTGTCACTCGGGATGATTGCTATTGGGTCAGGGGGTCTGATACCCTTGCTCTTCCACCCCCATACGGGAAAGGGCATCGGCCTTTCCGTTTTGCACCTCTGGTCGAAACGTAATCACGTAGTCATATTCAGCAAAAAAAAGAGCCCAACGTAGTTTTGATGAGGATTGGGCCTTTGCCGTTTTTAGGTACTGGAGGTTCCGGTGGTCAGTTATTACGGTGATTGTGTGTCTGGCGCCCAAGAGGTAGTGCCGCCATGCCTTAAAGGCTGACTTAATGGCCAGAAGTTCTTTGTCTGTGATAGTGTAATTGAGTTCAGGGGGTGTGAATTTACACGACCAGAAGGCAACAGGGTGTAACTGGCCCCTTTCGGGGTCGCTTTGTGAGAGGACGGCTGCCAAAGCCATGCTTGAGGTGTCCATTTCCACCAGGTCTCGGAGATCAGGGCGAGGGTGGCGTAAGATTGGGGTAGATGTGAATCTTGCTTTGAGTTTCTGGAAAGCTTCCTCAGCTTCTGTTGTCCACTGGAACTTTGTGTTGCTTTTCCTTAGCAATGACTTGATGGGATGCACGATTTGCGAAAATTCTCGGATGAACTGGCGGTAGAAGTTTGCAAAACCCAGCATACTTTGAACCCCCTTGAATGAATTTGGGCATGGCCAGTTCAGTTCAGGATACCATCTACCTGTGTACATCCATTCGGATTCCATTCGGGCTGAGAATAAAGCCCAGGAATTCCACCTCAGAGACTTGGAATGAGCACTTTTCAAGCGGATCGGACATGTTTAACGTGGTCCTGCTTTGATGCGGAATATACTAGAATATCGTCGATGTACACTAGAGCACAGACATTAATTAATTCCCATAGGACATCGTTCATGAAGTATTGAAATGCTGCAGACGTGTTGCAAAGGCCAAAGGGCATTACTTGATATTCGTACAAGCCGTATTTTGTGCGAAAAGCGGTTTTCCATTTGTCCCCCTGTTTTACGCGAACAAGGTGATATGCCTCCCTCAGGTCGAGTTTTGTGTAGATTTGGGCATCTTTGACTTGATCAAGCAATTCAGGGATCAATGGCAGGGGGTAGCGTTTTTTTACGGTAATCTGGTTCAGTGCGCGATAGTCGATGCACGTTCTCAAGTCCCCCTCCTTTTTCGGTACGAAGAATAGAGGACTGGCTGCTGGAGACTTCGAGGGACGGATGAACCCGTTGGCCAGGTATTGGTCAAGATAGGCCTTCAGGTGCTTGTTTTCTGGTTCCGTGAGTGCGTAAATTCGCCCACAATGGATTTTTGCACCGGGTATCAGGTCGATTTGGCAATCGTATGGTCTATGTGTTGGCAGGGTATTAGCCTTTTCTTTCTGAAAGACATCTTGAAAGACCTGGTATTCACTTGGTAGGGTGCTGATTGCCACAGTCGCAAGCGTGGAGGTTCTGGTGTCTATTGGTTGTTTCTCTTGGCGATAACATGTGTGGGCGCAAGTCTCGGGAAAGGCCAATTCTTTTGCTCGCCAATCAATTTGAGGATTGTGAACTACCAACCATGGCATTCCCAAAACCAACCGGAACTGTGGTGCCTTAATGAGGTCAAAAACTATAGATTCTTGGTGTCCATCCTGGCACAGAAGGGTTAAAGCTGCAGTGCACTGGAATACTGGACCAGAAGCTATTTCCGTGCCGTCGACAGTGGTAACAGTGTCGGTGGTTGATTTAGGGCGTAACAGAAGCCCCATCTTTGCCTCAAGATCCTGGTTGATGTAATTCCCAACGGCTCCACTGTCAATGTACGCTCTTACTGCGTGCATCCAAGATGGTTGTTAGAGATTGAGCAAGACCACAGATAGGGCAAAATGGGAGGTCTGTAGTTCACTTTCGTCGCTCGACAAGTGGACCCCTACACTTGCCGGGCTGGGGAGTTTTACGATTCCTTGATGGTATCTTCCTAGTCCGTGGCCCCTACCGTCCTCCTCGGTGGCTTCACAGGGCACTTATTAAGGAAATTACCTGACCTTCTACAGCACAGACACAACTGCTGCTGTCTCCTTTTATCCCATTCCGCTTTAGTCAAGGGGGACCTGACCCCCCCCCGATTTGCATTGGTTCTCTTGAACCTTCCGTTGTGCGAGCAATATTGTCCTTTGAATGGGGATTCTGAATTGGCTTATTTTGAATAGTGACCCTAAAATTACACAAATTGAAATGGGCAGATATATAGTTGGACTATACAAGATTTCTCTCACCTTTTGAATGTGGAAGGATCCCTAAAAATGTTGTCATAGTACAAAATTATTCTCTTACAGGAGATACCTGTTGCTGTTTTAAAACATGTGTTAAATGGAATAGATTTTGTTAAGAGTACGTCCTTGATTAAAATTCATAATTCTAACAACAAAGGTGCTGCCTGGATTGCGATGGTATCAGATCATGGTTGTTATATGTTGAACAGACGAGCGCTTGGTGATTTACTGCTGGAAAAGTGGAACTAAATTGGCCACTTTAGATTACCTTCTTTGCAATGACCCTGTCATCTCTCGTGTTAGAAACTTTACAGTAATGAGAAACGAATTAAGCGACCGCACTGCCATTAAACTAACTTTAGATGGCTGTGATATTTGTGCTGGGCAAAACCAGGTTAGGGATTTAGACATTAATTCTAATGGCAACAAAATAAGATGGGCATAGAAAAATCAGGACAGAGCCAGCAAGTGTGTTGCCATTAATCCTGAGATATTGCTAGCCTCTTTAAATGTCCAGGATGCTGATGAAATTGAGTTATGGATTGCAGACAGCATGTGCAGGCTAACCACTGTGAGACAGGCATGGTATCAACAGTTAGACACAGACACAAGAGATCCAGCTGGAAAACCACCTTTATTGAAAACTTCAGGATGGGAGTACTGCCTAACTTGCCCTAACTATAAGAGGGGACTTCCCTCAACTGATGTATCCAAGGCCAGTCTGTGTCTAAATGTCCAAAGTAAAATGTTGTCTGTGTCACAACCTATACTTGCCCTTACACCAACAATGTGCTGGAATGTTCAAACTAAATACATTTTCCAAAATCAAGTGACAGCTTCGTTCACAAGCTTCTCACACAGTTCCTTCCCCACATTTCAGACACTCAGGGAGTAAAGTTCCACAAGGTTTTAGGATTTAGTTCCAAGTAAATGTTACAGTATTTGAATCGCCCACATTGTCAGTTCTTGTCAGGTTAGGTTTCCAATCTGCCTGCAGGCCTTCTCTGATAGTTCCTTTCAGGAGCTTCCTACCCGGCTCCCTTCTCCTAGGTTTGCAACACTCAGGGATTTAAAGCTGCACAGGTCTCTCAGGTTGCATATCCAAAACAAACTATCAAACTAACTTATTAATTCACAGTTGTTGTTATACTTTATTTTAACACAATGTAGAAAGAAACAAATTATTTAACAAAATTTCAACCTGTGGTCTAAGTCCCTACATCTAGCTAAATTTCCCTATTTTCACTGGTTTGTCCTATCTCTGAGGAGCGGACTCGCCCTAGTGGTTGCTGATGTTTCACCTATAAGGGTTAGTGTAATCTTTCCCTATCCTTGCTCACTACCTTCCTGTCAGCTAAAATGTTGCACACTTCCTCAAGGTCAATATATTGCTTTATTGTCATTGCCTCGGTCAGTGTGACTTACAGTACTTGGATCCTTCGTTTTACTGGTCAAGGAGTTACTAAAAACAAAAAAGAGCTCTGAGTGTTTTTGGAGGCAGCTTATCTTAAAAAAGATACTACTATGTCTGTACCATGTCCACCACTTCAATTTATACTGAGCACAGGATTTAGGTCATCACTCCCAAATCTATTGTCTACCGGTTTCAGCGGTATCTACTTACTTCCTGCTTTCTTCAGGACACAGACTGATTTCGAAATTACTGTTGTCAATTATTAATAACAGAGCTTCAGAGCAAAACAACAACAACAAGAATGGTGATTATTCTCATCCTGTGTGTCCACATTTCTAGGTTGTGGATCCTTATTCCCAATTTTCTGTAGGTCGTGGCATTCTGGTCACGTACCCTGTCTTCTCTTGTGTGCAAATGTTCTTATGGGGGCTTTTCCCACAGTGTGATTCTGATATCTGTATTCTCCTGAGTCTGTGTTTTCAAAGTCTGTGTTTTCAAATTAAGCAATTCTTTTCTTTCCCCACCCGTATGCGTGTTTTAGGAATTTCCTGCTGACTTCTTGCATTGTTCCCTGTTCGCTGGCGTACAGGTCCCGCAAGTGCTGCTCTGCTATCTCTGGTCCAGAAAAGAATTGTATAATTTGAAAACACAGACTTTCATTCATTGTGTCCTAGCACTTCATATGCATTCTACATTGTGCAGTAAAAAACAGTCTTTATCACTATTTTATGTTTCAACCAGAAGCTCATTTTGACTGTACTATGATAATTTGTCACAGCCCTTAAGCTAAACTTATGATGTTTCATTATTTGGGTGATGATTTTTTATAACTGATCTCAATTTTGGTACAGATGCGATGAGTCATGTGTCGACGACAGTGCGCTCTACTCAGCAGAAAAAAAGAAAAAGTATACACAATCCCCGCATCCCAAGACATCTAGGACATGGAAAGTATATTTGGCAGATGTTAGGGGTGCTTGCCTGGTATGAAGCCACTTTCGTCTGGATGGACAACATGACAGATTTCTTTTTGCAACTCGTGCCTCTTTCGAAGCATGATTTCAGCAAAAATGAACTGCATTCACATGGGTATTTTTATCTTGGTTGAGAATCTGAGAAAAACATGATCCTTCAGGAATCCATAATCTCATGAGAAACTTGAATGTCACTGTAGGAGCCAATGGGATATGGGAGAAGGACAGTTTGAAGGGCCGGTAGATGTCACTGACCAAACCATTCAATCTGCAGTCGAGTCTCCTAATGACAGTGTGAGTTCTAATGTAATCCTGGGATCCAAACATTAGCATGCCTCGTCTGTTAACACTGGAAGGGCTGATGACGACTAATAGCTTTAACTACTCTTTCCATTCCCTTACTACTATGCATTTCTGTTTAAATACTCAAGAAACCAGAGATTGTCTCTGGCCCATAATGCTTTTGCCAGGTTTGTGAATGGCCTAATGGTTGCTAAAATTAGGGAAATGTTGTGCCCTTTTAAGAAACAACCCCAAAAGTAGCCTTCCTCTCGGGTGTCAGTATTGGAGACAAAGTGTGCATAGAAAGTAGATGTTCAGGGCTTGGTAACAGAACAGTCAGTGCAGAGATGTCTAAGAGTTTCAATAGAAACCACATTGTGACACATATACAAATTGTCTTTTTCCTTGGAATTCCCAATCTCGCTTCTAGCAGATGTCGGGGAGGCATGGAATCAGGAGTATGGCACTGACACAAAAGGTACAGTTTGTAAAACAAAGTCTCTGGGTTTTGAAAAACTCCTACTTTGCCCTAAAACTAGGATGGGAGTAGTCTCAAACAAAAAATAATACATTAAAACAGTCCTAGTTGTGTCTGTCAAATCAAAATGGCTTATGCTAACAAAACCTAATGCCTGCTCTAGCTCTTGTACAAAAAGTGTATATGGAGATCTCTTTGTAAAAGGAAAATCAGTGTTCAAATATAAAGAATAAGTGTGGCTGGATCAGCTCTCCTCCTGATGTCAGAGAGCACGGAGTAAGGCAGTCCCCGTAGGCAAGATGACACACTCTGGCTTGGGTTTTTAACACAATAACAGTTCAAAACGTGGATAGAGGCACGCCTGACCTTCCACGTTAAATTTTCTCTTTCCAGTTTTCAAACAATGTTTAACAAAAGGTTCACGCCGGCTCCCCTCTGTAGGACTCAGACCTCTTCAAAACACAAGTTCACGTTGGTCCCCCTCTGTTGGGTTCACACCTTTCACAAAAAAAGTTCACATTGGTCCCCCTCTGCTGGGCTCAGACCTTTCACAAAAAAAGTTCATGTTGCTCGCCCTCTGTCGGGTTCATACGTTTCACAATTCAAAAATACTTACAGGGGGCTCCCTTCCCCAAACTTATTACACTTCGGGTCTCCCTCAGTCGGGCTCAGACCATTCCTGGATATCAAAGACTTTCGAATGTGCATGGCTTTCTTTACAGACATCCAAAGGACCACTTGGACTCCAAGTTCAGCTTTTCACTCTCCACTTCTCTCTGGGTTAATTTTCAATCACTTCGCTTTTACAGTTCACTCACTTTATCGCTACAAACAATTCACCTTTCACTGAGAATTTCGAGTGGCCTACTTCCTTTCACCGGGCCACTCCGTTACTCAGGATCGCTGGTGTAACAGCTGTCTTTACTTCAAAGTTCATTCACAGGTCTGCCTTTCTTTGCATCTCACACGTGCAGCCTTCACTTGTGATATAATGTTGCACTTCAATCTTTCTTGAGCACAAACC
Organism: Ambystoma mexicanum; assembly: GCF_040938575.1. NCBI lineage: Eukaryota > Metazoa > Chordata > Amphibia > Caudata > Ambystomatidae > Ambystoma > Ambystoma mexicanum. Next base: position 1,080,938,629 of record NC_090937.1, on the reverse strand, counting down.
AGTCTCTTAGGTCACTTGCCAAGTCACTGTGTGTGTTTCTTCTATGTCATTTCACTTTTCCAATTCACTAGTCAAGGTTAGTACCATAGGCTTGGCCTCTCCTCTCCAACTCTGCCGTTCACCCGGGAGGGTCGCTAGCTTCCTTGAAACACCATGCAGCCTTCTGTCTTGGGACTTTGCCTTATCCAAGTGTCTTTCACTGTCTTTTGGAGGCAACAACCTCCTGTGGGGAATTCCTGGGGTCCTCGATCCGCTGCTCTCATCCCTTGGTCCATCGCTCTGCTCCAGTAGGCTTGCCTTCACCCCAGAGGTTCTGCTCTTACTCGTGTTCCACCTTGCTCAGAGTGTATCTCTATGTTCCGCCTTTCATCCATATGAGGCGAGCTAATTGGCATCAGGTGTATGCAGTTCACATCAAGTGCCTGCCTTTGCCTGACCCGATTAGCGGGACCTGTCCAGTGTGATGTATAAGAGTTAGTCTTGTTACTCTCAGTCAACCTCTTCCTCTGCCCAGTGTTTGTGTAGAAAGGGGGTGGGGGGTGAGTTGGGACATCGGATAATCCTAAAAAATAGGATGGGTTGGGTGTACATAAAAGAAGGGAATACCACATCTCACCATCAGCTGCCTCACCCCCACTCCCGGAAGACCCCTCACCCAGGCGATCCTCCTGCCCTGGTCCACCCCCAGGATCTGGATCCAAAGGCGATAGCTGTGCCGTGGCCACCTGAGAGAGAGATCCATGGGGACTATCAGGTGAGACACCCTTTCGTGTCTCACACACCTCTAAAGTGTCTGGGTGATTAAAGCGAATTTTCATAATGTTATGTCCTCTCCATCTGTTCTGGGAAACAATATATATTCAGTTGTGCCTTGGGAACCTTATCCATTATCTGTAAAAGATATTTATACACGTTTAGGTTTCCAATATGTTTGTGGTCAATCTTCTTTATCACTCATCTGTGTTCACTCTCGTATTCGTGAAAATTCAAAATTTAGCTCTTATGATCATTTTTCACCACTCAATATAAACAGTTTAGTGACCTTGCAGGTTATCGTTACCCAATTCACTGATATCATACACGACTTGGAGTGGGCCTTCCTTGCCTTTACATAGACCTCAATTTTCCTTAGTTTAGGTAAAGATTCCAGGGACTGGACACCCAGCTCCCCACTTAGCACACTGTATGGAGTCGATTAAGTAATTTAAAGAGTATGTAAAAAATATGTCCAAAGTGCACTTTATATTATAAGCTTATGTAGCTTTTGCAAGAGTGTGAGTGTGTGAGTGTGAGTGTGAGTGTGTGTGTGTGTGTGTTGGAAAGTATACATAGGGAGCACTATACGTGAGCTAAGGACGCAGATTACAGAACATATTTCCACTCTTAACAGTCCAGACCAGAGATTGCCACTTGGATAGCATTGTTAGCAGAGTCATCAGTTGATCAGTTGGATGATAAAAAAGACATTAGATTTATTGGATTGCATCAGACAACCTGCGGCAAGAGGGGAGGGGATCACAGGCTGAAGCTAGGACAAATGGAATCACAGCTGATATGCAAATTTCAAAGCACTCACACCGGTCTCAAATAAGGTAAATGTGTTTTTGTAAAATAATTCTTTCAAATATACTTGGTACTGGTTAGAAACAAATACGGGAAATCAAGAAGTTATCATACTCATTTCACACATTTAGATTAAGCTAAACTTTCCAATGATATTATCTCATGAGATTTGTTGATATATAATGTACCCTACACACTTGGAGGTGGTATTCGACATTTCAGGTTTTACATCACAGAGAAAAGAAAATGTGGTACATCTGGTACAGTCTCAATTATGGCATCCTAATAAGAACATGCATATTTCGAGAGGTAGGCACAACATGACCAGGTGCTAACGAATATATAGGAATCCAATTGGTTGGGTCTTCATGACCACAAATATACATACCAGAGGAAATAACCAACTTCAATATATACTGTTGAAATAGTTCAAGTTCTGAATTTAATGACTCAGTAAAAATACTGCATCATCCATTTGCCATTATATATCCTTGAAAAAGACCACAACTGGTCAAAACATGTGTCCGCTAGGGACCTTTGTAACCAGGAACTTGGCTAGGGCACTTTGTAACCAGGAACTTTGTTGTTAGATTAGCTACAGGAATGTGACACCAATTTATTGGTTATATTAAAACTTTGAAAAGTTTCCAAATCGGATCAGCTCAGTGTTATGGTGTGATAACTTTACAAATTCAAGAGGATTGGGCATTTCCTCTTGTCACCAATGCATGCAGCGATCTGCTCTAGTAATAGAGTAACATTACATATAAGTACCATCCAGGCACACTAGAGAGTTGGATTGGCCTAACCATTTTAACTGTATAATTAACTGAGTGTTAATTAATTTTTCCATACATGTAACATTTACCTCAGACCACAACATCCTATTTCCCTTGTTATTTATGAGAAATGGTTCTAAACTGAAGGCTTTATCCTGTCTACAAGTAATATTTTTCATGTTAAGATTGCGTGGTAAACCCAGCAACTGGGCCTATATTCCGGTAATCTTATTCCTGTACCAGCTCTTGAGGTTTTAAAACAAGAGAAATGAGTCAGATACAGTAAATTCTGAAAAAATACATTTAATACCTACTATATAGTTACTATTGATTCCAAGAGATTGTTTAGTCAAAATAATATCCTCCATATGCTTGGTCATGTGAGGATGAAATTCACTGTTTTCATTCATTTGGAATCAAAGGTTCAGCATTACTGCATTCTTGGATTAACAAGGACCTCTATATTACAATGAACAGAGGAAAGATCACAAATGTGCTGTGTGAAATATTCTATTTTCTGTAGTGTTTTGATACATGGGATTATAATTATACTTATTATAATTGCTCTTTTATAACGCATTTAATAGCAGAGATTGGTTTCTAAGCGCAGGGATTCAAACCTGTGGTACACTGCATTGTCTTGCTTCCAAGACAAACACGTTGCCCCTGAGATATCCCCCCTTCACCAAAAACGTCCACGGGTCTGTAGTCTTTAGCTCACCATGTGTTTTGATCAAGAACTCCCATTAGCCCTAGACAGCAAAGTCAATAGCAATGTATCATGGGAGTCATACATGAAAATATCTGGAATACCATTTTGCTGATATATTCTATTCATATTCAAAGAGACAATTTATATTTAAATGGCTAGAAAGATATTTCCTTAAAAGCAGGGTCCAAAGGCTGCCAGATATTAATGATATTCTGTGCATGGCACAAAGTGGAAATGGCTCTTCTCAATTTGGGTGTTTGTGAATTTATCAGTTGAAAGATTTGGTATACAGTTGTAATCTCTTGACCAGCAGGGCATTACTCATTTGCACTATAGATCCCTCTTCATTTGGATTTGACCTGTATGTACTCTAGGCCAATGATGTGAAGGATTGCCATCTGGTAAGGGTGTAGGAGCCCTGGCTATTTTTATTTTTATTTAACCATACAATGATGCCTTTTATTCTCTCTCAGAGAGGGTGGTGTGGCAGGCTGGAAGGAGTCAGACATAACAGAGACATTTTAAGTGATTTATTTTAAATAATGGAAAAGGTCTAGCTTGCCCTATCTCTATAGGGGAATTCCCTACCTCACTAACTTAAACTAAGTTGCTTTTCTGTCTTATTGGAACCTACCACTAATAATACTAACTAAACCGGGCACAAAAGAATCTCTTTCTCTTCTCTCAGGGTCTTCTGGGTTAATTAAAATCTGTAATATCTAAATGCCTCTTTTATTACAAAAATACTCCTTATGATGATCTCCTCTAGTACTGAAATGTCCCTTACATGAGCGCCTGCATATCTTCCCAACTGTTGGTGGGTCGTATTGTCCTCAGCAAACAATCCTTAATATAGTTCACTTGAATATGGTGTGGAGAATCCGATCGGATTCCCCCCAGAAACCTGGTCTGGCACACTTCTCCTGTGGGCAGGGGAAGTCAGGCCCTCTCTGATCCAGGCTCAGGGGGCGTTGTACTGCGGGAGGATCACATGGATGGGGAATCAGACCCAGAAGACTGGGAGAAGCCCCTTTCCCGCCCTTCTGATGGCCTTTAGCCAACCAAAAGACATGAATAAACCTAATTACCTTAAAATGGTCTTCATGTCACAAAATCCCTCAGGGACTGTGATGAAGAAGAGGGCCGAAGAGGCTGCAGAGGTAAAGGACAGCCAAACAGGCCTACCAGCCTTTACCAGGGTCAGGCAGTTACCCCTAAGGACCTGCACCTAAAACCAATTGCCCCACCTGAGAGGCATCAAAGGCTGCAGCAGGAAGGAGCAGCAGAAAGAAGCTGAAGCAGGAGCTTGAAGGTCAGCAGTACTAGCAGAAGAAGAAGCAGAGCATGATAATGGCAGTTCAGTGGGAAGTGTGACCACAGAATAAATGCTGGGATAAGAGAAGAGCAGATTGCACCTGCAGGTTTTGAATTGGTCCTGTGCCCACAAGCCCTGTCTGGCTGTGGCTGCATTGGAAGTTAACTGTATTTCCAGGTGCGTCTGATTGCTGTGAATGCAGAGCTGAAGTCGTGCATCTATCCAAGGCCTGTGTTCAGAAGCAAGCTGAGGGAACCAGGAGAAAAGGAGACTCTCCGTGGTCAAGGTTGGATCTGACATACCTGTACTGCAGAAGGGGTCTGGGTCCCAAGTGTGCCTGCAGCAGTAGAAGCAGAAAGAAAATCAGGAAGTGGAAGCAGCCCGCAACCGTTGTGATTCAGGTTACCGGAATGGTCACTTGTCTCCTATTAAGAGCAAGAACGTTGTTGGTAATAACTTGAGAAGTAGTAGCTAACATTTCCCGAAGTGTTGCATGTAAGAAACTGTTAAAGCAGAATGCTTTATGAATAAAAGGGAATGCACGTAATTTATCTGAAGTTCATCTCAAAGAGGGGTCGTGTGTACCTAAATTTGTTTCTAAAGTGAAACCTAACTCTTGTAACGTTCATAACAATTACTTTGAAGTCGTAGAAATTACTGAAGTCACGAGAATAACAAGCATTACCCAAGCCAGTAGGCAGATCCTTTTTAAGGTAAAACCAGCCCAATTAAAATTTAAACACCAATGTTTTGAATTTGTTGAAACTGTTATAAACCCAGAGTCCTCTGATACAAGGGTGACAAGGTTATCCAAGGCTGGAAGTGTGGCAAAATAGCTTTGGTATAACTACTGGAAACAAGAAGGTGTACATAATGCTGGGGAAGGGAGCTGAGTGCTTGTTAAAATAACCGAACAGTATGTGAAGCTCAGTCTGTTGAAGTTGAGAGAGAGAAGCAGTCCGGAAGCTAAGACGGATATCTGTGGTAGCTGTAAAACAGACAGAATAGGCAAAGAGGCTGCCTTTTCCTATGGGATAGGAAAGAAGAGTGCCATGCCTACCTGTAGAGGTCTTAGAGTCTTGTCTAAGTTGCCTAATAATTTCTTGAAGTATCAAGTTGCCGCATGAACCAGTAGAACTGAGGTTGACTATAATGTTAGAACATTTTGTATGGAATGTAGTTGAAGCAGTAGTAGACTGTCAAGCAAATGAGCCTGCTTTCACAGTACCATTTGCAGAAGGGAGTGGTCAATGAGAATCAACCCCCTTAGAAGAAGCATCTTGACAAGTTATATTGAACACACTGCAGAGGTTACAAAAGAAGAGTTGTTGTTGAAGCAGGAGTGGTACTTTGTTTTGAACTTTATCACTTCTATCCTGAAAGGAGGTTATCCAGGATTACCATTGGTGCTGTTTTCTTTCTGGAACATGGAAAGAGAACTTTTCAACAAATGAAGAAGGAACTGTTACCAGTGGATTTTTTTTTGAGTGAACTTTTGTTTCTTTGGAACTTTTTAAAAACTGATTTAAGACTTTACTATGGGAGAAATTGACTTTGGACATTTGTGGGGAACAATAACTACCCCGGATTAGTAGAAGTCATCCAGGACACTTGTTATTTGGTAATCTTTCATTTTGGAAGGGGGGGATAGCTCAGGCGCAGGGTGTTGTCTTGGAAGCAAGACAAGGCAGCACAACATAGGTTTAAATCCTGATTCAGCACCTACAAACCGATCACTGATATGAAACGCTTTATAAAAGCACAATAATAATAATAATTTATGTTGTTTATGATTTGTTTTGACTGTTGTTGCTTAGTGTGAGGGCCGTTTTGTTTATGCTAGGAGATGTTCCCTTACATTCTAGACTAGGTAGGGAACCCCCTGGTAGAGTAGGCTTAGTTAAGTTTTCTTTGCATTTTCTGTTTAAAATCAAATGTAAAATACTGAGAATCCTACAAAAGTTGTCAGTCTCGCATTACTGACCCCTTACAATAGTCTCAACCACTTTCCTTTCGCTCAGGGGTGTTCCTCCGATTTATTAGCTTTGAAGGTTCCCCACCTCTGAGGTGGCTTTACCAAGTTCCTTCTTTCTTGGTGTACTTCACTTTGTACTCCTAACTCATAATACGTTTCAGCATTTTTCATACATGAGTCCCCCCACTCTTTAACAATTGTCTCTCTTGAAATCACTTCTTGGGGTTTTCTCTCTCTTCACCACAATAGTTGTTTCCACTTTCTTAATGGTTCACACTCTTTTTTCTGCTCTAGGTTTTGTAATATCTCCTCAGAAATCTGTTTCTGCTCACTCATTATTACGTTAATACATGTATCAAAATCATAGTCTATTTGCTTAATTACTTTACCTGTCAGTGGCCGGCCGCCCACTCCTCCAGCACACCCTTGTACCTGCATCACCCTTAGATGACTTTGCAGTAGTTGGCTCAAACTTAGGTAGGTACATTTCCCTGAACAGCGGCAGGTGGAACCTTTTCTCGCTTCCTATCATCCAGGTTTTGAAGTAGTCAGGAGGGATCTAGGCGCACCACGGCACCTCTGTGGTCACACCACCTATTTGGACTGGTCCTCTGATTCTGTTCAGGCAACGGTTCTCCTGCTGTCGGCTATGCGGGTCCTCCCGCCTCTCTGAATTGCCTTCCCTGCTTCTTGGAGTACCACAGGCTCTGCAGCTGCACTCGGCTCTGCATCTCCTTGGTGTTCTGACGTCAGGGGGCTTTCCCTGTGTACTGCTCTCTCTCCTCTCTTTGGGCCTCTTCGTCCCGTTTTCATAGCCATTTCTTCTTAAAGCAATATCTCCTTTATTTTCAGATAATGTGTTGCTTTCCAAATGATCTACAGCCAGACAGAAGGAGGGAACAGTGTTTTGGATGCAATGCAGTACCATGTATTCAGAGAAAGTGCCCTGCATAAGGAATTACTTTTGGTAATGGGAGTCCTTGTCCCCTAAGAGGGAGTCACTCCCAGTGGGGTTCCACTTACCCAGACCACTAGGGAGGGTCTTGCGGAGCGGGCTCACTTCCCTAGCCTCAAGGGGGTTCCTCCTTGGGGAGAAGGGGTGAATACTGCTGACTAGTCACCAGACCCTGCTCTTCACAAAATTCCATGCCAAAAGCGTAGTACACACCTGTGCACAGCTGCACAGCTGCATTCGTATTCTGATCTGTGGTCCCTTCTCTCCCATGTCACAGAAAAGGTTCAAGTCACAGATTCATCTTGACAGGTGCTGTGACAGCCACTACATCATGTGGGCTGCATTTAAGAGATGCACCTCTGTTCCAAAACTACATAATTGTGAGTTTACTGTCTTGGTAGCACATTCAACTTTAAATATAAGACATTCTTGAGTTATGGTATGGTGGATGGAAATTCTCGTAATTATTGCAGCCACATCCAATTGATATCACACATGTGTCAGCCCTGTGAGCCCAGCTTAGCTGTGGAAAGTTTATGTGTATTCCCCCCAGCCAAGCTGCCCTTGCTGCTGTCAGCAAGACTTTGGCCTTGGGGGTTATCCCTCTCTTTTCCTTTGTGATAGCAGGTAACGCCCTCCCCAGAGAGAAATCAACTTCACAGGTAGCTGTTCTGGGAACAGAAATCAACGAGCACACCTATTCACAAAAGAAGTAGCATCACGCCAGGGTTCTGCATACCAAAAGGACCTTTGCTTCTAATGATAACGGAAGGGGTAGGGGTTAGTGTAGACAAAGACAGCTCCTTACAGCTGTTGGATAGTTCCATAATCAAGTTTCTCTCTGCCTCCATCATTCCTTCCTGCCCCCCCTAGCTTTATTCCTAATCACCTGTAGGCGCTTTTACCTTTAACTGATGGGCTCTCTCACTCCTTCTCAGATTTACTTTGAAACAAACACCTAAGGAAGAATTTTGTTGGACTTCTGTACGGAGAGTTATGATATGATATGATGAGATATGATATGATAGTTTATTTATATAGCGCCTATACACAATGTGTTTCAAAGCGCTTCAAGGCAAGGGAGGGAACAAGCGAAAAAACAATGACATTCTTACAGGCCATGAACAGTAAGGATGTGAAATTAACTATCGTACTCGGCCTGATGACATTTCAGATAGTGCAAGAGCTAAAACATAGATAAGGAGGGGAGGGGGATAGTGGGAAGGAAATGCAAACAGACAGGCGCCTACCATCTACCGTCTACCGTTGACCTTCCAAAGATCTCTACCAATGAGATGAAGATTGAGTGTCCAAGGCAGAGGCAAATTCTGTTCCCTACCCATCCCCATGGCACATGGGGGTTTAACCTGCTGATGGAACAAGACCCGCATCTCTGCTAGTTACACTGCTGCCCAGACCCTCATCTCAGTGAAGGACTACTGGAAGTGCGCACCAGCCACCCTTCCAGTGTGAGTCTGAAAACCAGGACTATACTTGTCCCTGAGACCCCTGAGAGGGACTCACAGCATCTCAGAGCCATGGCAGCCAAAATTTCTACATTTCCCACCATAGAACCACTGCAATCCTTTGTTTAATTTTTAAACCTTTATTTTTGGTCTTTTACAGTAATAACATTAACATATTACAACATGTACTAGCGCTTTCCCGTGTGAAGCTCAAACCCACCCTTCCCCTGCAGACGTGCTAAGGAGTTTCCAGTGAACATGCATCAATACCTCAATTAAAGTCCAACTTTCACAATTTACAAGGGTCTCACGTCCGAATGGAAAGTACAACTGTGGCAACTTGGAAACGTTCAATCTGGCGACGTGAGTAAGTGGTTGATGTAAGGTCCCCATATGTCGGGAGTTCTTGTGTGTAGGGATAGAGTTCTGATAAAGTTTGTTTCCATATCATGACAATATGTCATGTCTTTCAGCCACATTTGTAATGTAAGGGGGCGACCCCTCCCCCCATGATATAGCTATGCAGCGTCTTGCCAGCGCTAGCAGCAGTCCGGCTAGTCTTTTCCCCGATGGTTGTAAGTTTTGAATCTACCCCAGCATTTCTACCATAGAGACTGGTTCCAGGTGTTTGCCTATTATCGCTGATATCTTGTCCAATACATTGTTCCAGAATTGTCTAATCGGCGGACGCTCCTAGGCCAAGTGCAGGAATCCCGCGGGAGAGTTGTTGCATCTCTCACAAGCAGCTGATTCGAATGGGCGTTCACTATGTAGCTGGTGTGTGGTATACTTGATGTATAAAGTTGAAATGAATTAGCTCGTATCTTGAATTTAGGGACACCTATTGTGTTTGCTTCAGAACGTACACCCAATCTTCTTTGGCTATTGTGTCACCTAATGCTCTCTCCCTCCTCTCCTTTGGAGTTGATGAATGTTTTGTAGTGTATGTCAGGAGGTCTTTGTAGATGTTGGACACTAGCCTGCCCTCACCTTGTGTTTGAATCACTCCATGGAGGAGTTGCCATGTGGGTGGTTGTGATGGGAAGGCAGGGAGCCATGATTTAAGCGTGTGTCTAAGCCGGAAATATACAGAAATGTCTAAGCCCATTTCCACTCCTCGTTCCCGTGTTTGTTGAATCGTTAGAAAGTGTGTCTATCTTTAACTTATCTGCCCTCTGGAGATACACTTTCTCAGACGTGAGTGGTATCCCTTGAATTAATCTTGCCGGGAGGAGGGGGGAGAACCTGATCTTGACCCTGCATTTTCATGCAATCTTTTTCCTGATCTCATATGTAATTAGTACTATATTCAGGGTATTTGGGGACACTTGGAGGCGGCCATGATGGCTGCACGCAGCAGATTAGGGGTTATAAGGGCTCGTTCGATTTGGACGTTTGGACGGATTGCCTGGGTGGTGTACCAGTGACCTAGAAATTGTGCCTGCGTGGCCCAGTAGTAGCACTCCATGTCGGGCAGCGCCAGCCCGCCCTTTGCTATTGGTTGGATAAGGGTTGCATGGGCTACTCTCACTGGTTTGCCTGCCCATAGTAGTTCAAGGATTAGACTTCGTAGCCTTTGGAAGAATTTTCCTGACTATAATATTGGTAAATTTACAAACAGGTATAACAGTTTAGGCAGTATGACCATTTTTACTATCGAGACTTGCCCCCATAGTGTGAGCGGTAGATGTCTCCATCGTGATATTTTGTCTCTTATTTCCTCTATTGTTTTCCCATAGTTGTCTCAGTAGAGTTCTTGCCGATTTCTGGACAACATAATACCCAGGTACCTGACCCCTGTGGACTCCCATTTGAACTTGAAATTGTCTTTAAATGCCGGTGCTACAGATGTTAGGGGGAATATTATTGATTTTGCATGGTTGATTTTTAGCCCTGAGAAGGACCCAAACTTGAGTACCGCTCTCATGACTGGGTTCAAGTTTGCCACCGGATTGCTGATAAAGAGGGAACATCATCGGCATATAGGGACAGGAGCAGTTTGTGGGGCCGTAAGGTGAGACCTTTTCCTATCCGTCTAGCTCTGAGGTTTGTGGCCAATGGTTCTGTCGCAAGTGCGAATAGGAGAGCCGATAGGGGGTAGCCTTGTGTAGACCCTCTCTTTAGTTCTATCTGTGTTGGTTATGTTTTTCCCAGTATTATCCTGGATAGGGGATGTTTATAAAGGAGAGAGACCAGTCTGACAAAGTAGTTTCCCAGGCCTAGTTTCTCTAATACTGTGAAGAGGAACGGACATTCGACCGAGTCAAATGCCTTTTCTGCATCTAATAGGACTGCTACTGCTTGGGTCGATGGTTCCAGTGCTTCAGACACCAATGAGCTGCCGTATTCCAAATGTTGTATTCCGTGAATCTTAGCAAAACATTTTTTGTCCACATTTACTAGTGACACTGGTCTATACGAGGCACAGTCGTCGGGGGATTTCCCCGGTTTATGAAGCAGGATAACATTTGCTTTGCGTAATGTGGGCGGTAGGCATTCTTTTCCTAGCGCCTCCTCATACACCAATAATAAGATGGGTGTGAGAATTGGGGCAAATGCTTTATAAAACTCCCCCTGTCAGGGCCTGGGGCTTTAGTCCCAGGTAACTCTTTAATTGCTGCCAGGATCTCTTCGAGCTTGAGTGGTTTGTTTAGTAAGTCTCTCATCTCACCTTCTACCCAATACAGTTCTATGTCATTTAAGTATTCCGGAAGGGCATCCGGGATGTTCAGGACCATGGAGCTATATAGGTCCTGATAAAAGGCCTGGAATGAATCCACATTTTCAGCCTCGATATAAACTAACTTCCCCCAGGGGTCCCGTACGCACTCCACCTGAGGGGGTTTTCGGTCTGCTGCCAGTAGTCGAGCCAGGAGGGCTCCTGGTTTTTGGCCTTCTCCGTACTGCCGGATTTGATGACCTCTTGCCAGATATTGGCCTTCGCATTCAACGTTAGTTCTGAATTTGTCTAGTTCCTCTCTAACGAGGGCTAGTGTTTGAGGATTTTTTAGGTCTGTGTATATGCGCTCTAGTTTCTTCAAACGAGATTCATTTTCTGCTAATTCCCTTCTGATGGTTTTTAGGATCCCATTCTCTTTAGTGATACATATTCCCCTGGTATAGCATTTAAATGTTTCCCACAGGGTCCTGCCCGACTCTACTGACCCCTGGTTAATGGCCAGAAAGGTTGATATCTCTTCTCAGAGCTCTTGGATGAACACTGGGTACTGGAGTGCCCACGACTTAAACCTCCAGTTGTGGCTACCCTTCCTGTCGTCCGCGTGGATGCACTCCAGGGTAACCGGCATTCACCCAACTGAAATCCCCCGACTGAGACACCTGCCGGTATTCCAGGCATGAGCTGGTGCGGTGTACCCATGAGTGGAAAGTGAAATCTCAAGTATTTTTATCACTCAGTCTCCATACGTCGATTAAATTGTAGGCTTTACAGATTTCCAGAATTTGGAGGCTTGCTTTTGTGGGTGTGTTGGAGGTTGTTTGTGTTTTGTCCCATTCTGTATCTAGTGTGGTGACAGGTCGCCGCCCACACGACCATGATTGTGTCCACCGCCAGTAGGTGCGTCATCACCCAGTCGAGGGAATTAGTACCATCAATATTTGGGCCATATGTGTTCACTAGGGCCACCTCAGTGCCTTCAAGCACTCCATGGACCATCAGCATTCTCCCATCTCCATCTCACGCCACTGATATTAATCAGAACCTTACCCTCCTGCTGATCAAAATGGCCACCCTTCTAGCTTAGGATGAGTAAGAAGCATAGTATCTGTGACATCCCCATTCAGAAGCCCATCGACCCTCGGAGGACCAAAGGAGGTAGGTCTTCTGCATAAAGGCAATGTCCACATTATGTCTTCTAAGGTATTGAGATACCTTTCCGGTTTTAGCTGGGTTGTTCCCTCCCCTGATGTTCCAAGTTGCTAACTTAAATGGTTTTGTCTGTCTTATATTTACACAGTGTATGATCCCTTTTTGTGCATGTGACTGTAGTGGTATGTGCATGCCTCTCATGATTGTTATAGTTTGACCACGGGGTCTGTCGGCGGGAGCTGAGCCCACTTCCAGTGCTGAATCCCTTGTGTTCACCCTCCGCTTCCCAGTACGCTCCACTCTGGTGACTTTGTAGTGGAGTTCCCCCTCGTGTCTCTCCATCGCAGGCAACCACCAACTTGTCCGTTGAGATACCCCACTCCCCCACCCAATAACTTCAAACATTGCTGCGTTCGGGGCGCTATTGCCCAGCCAAGTGCGCAGGCTCCCATCTGATGGTGTATTTAGACCTGCCCAAGGTTGCTGAATGTGGTGTGCGATCACCTTATTGTGTGCGGAGAACCAGCTCTTGTGCTAATTTGCAAGTCTATGGTTTTAATCTGATTTCATAGTGGACAGTGGTCTGTATTTGTTGCAGCTTTCACATACCGTAGATATTCATACCGGATCTCTCCTGCTTCAGTCGTTTCTTGCCGGTCTTGGATGGCTGTTGGAGGGTCGGCAGCCGGTCTTGTCTAGGAAGCTGCTTGCCGCCTCAGGTCAAGTGAAGAAATGTGCCTTCCCAACATGTTGAACTCAGAGTTTTGCCGGGAAGAGCATGGAGTATTGGATATGGTAATCCCTCATGTGTTATTTCACACTTATGAAGGATTTGCGCGTTGCTTGGACTGTTTGCGAAAAGTCTGGGTAGACTTGGATCCGGTCTCCATCATACTGTAGTTCACCTTTCTCTTTGGCGAGCGCTAGGATGTTGTCACGGTCCCTGTAATTGAGAAGGCGGGCGATAATGGGGCGTGGAGGCACCCCCGGGACGGGTGACTCACCGGGACCCAGTGTGCTCTTTCAACCACAAAGAGAGGGTTCCCTAAACAACTCTTTACACATGGTTTCGATGAAGTCTTCCATCTTCTGTGGGATCTGCCTTTCTCTCACCCTCACAAAGCGATTGTTGTTCTGCCGGTTTAGTTCCTCCAGATCTTCATTTTTGGCTACTAGTCCTTTTATTTGTGCCTCTAGCGCTGATACTCTGGTGCTGAGCGCTGTGTGACCGTCTTCTAGGTCTGATACCCTTTGCTCTGTAGTGTTGAGCCTGTCGCCATGCTGCTCTAGCTGGTGTTGTATCTGATCCACTTTTGAGGATAGATTGTCTAATGTAACATCTAGGTCGCCAATGCCGGATTTGAGTTCTAACAGGATTGCTCGTATGTCAACGTCTGGATTGGGACCCGCCTCGCTCCTTTGTTCCATGGTCGTTGTCGGGGGTTCTGATTGTGCGTGCGTGTTTGGAGTTTTAACAGCGGATCCTGCTTCAAAATTCAGCTTTCTTTGTGATTTATCACTTTTCCATTTTCTGTGTTCAGTTGTGGACGTTGCTAGGTGATATTCATGGGGAGAGTCCCCCAGGTCTCGCTGGCAAGTCGAATGTTGGTGGAGCTGAATGGATGGTGGGTCTCGCAAGGGCTGAGGGTATTCTGCTAGGCTGTTACACTTTTGTCAGTTACTCTGTCTATTCGGGCTATGGTTTTGACCTAGATCAGACTTCCCCGACTTAGCGTTTTCGTTGGGTACACCAGCTGTCGTTATCAGCGGGGTGCGCCCTGTTTTAGGCGTGCAGGTTAGTGAACAGTCTTTTCACTCGTGGTATGGTGGCTGTTGGTGTCCATTTTCTTCCACCCTCTCCCCTAGTTGGCTCTGCCACTGGGTGGCGAGTCTCAGGGGAGCCTGCCCAGCGGGAGACGCTGTTGCCACGGCCTCTCCTGTGCGGGTATCAAGGTGATCAGAATAGCCTGTGGGCCCTCTGTTGATTCTTAACTTCTTGGCTGGGGGTTGTGGGTCTGTTATATTTTCGCTCTGAGTGTCAGAGCATCAGGAGCCTGATTTACCCTTATCTATGTTTAATTATGGAGATTAGCATGAATTATTCCAGCCAAATGGCATCAGGGGGTACTGGGGCCATCCACTCTGGGAGGGGCTCATCGTGGGGTGCTGGTGCTGTCACTGGAGATTTACTGCGCCCATGGCATGTTGTGGTAGGGTCCCCCTAGACTAGAAAGTAGATGATGCACAGGTGCCAGTCTCTTCTGCGCATTTATTTTGTCTTTCCTTTTGTCGGTCCCTCGGTCGGGCATCCCCCAGCAACCCCATCACCCCAATTTTTGGGGTTTTGAGGTCCAAGCCCGGGGACTCTGATTAAACCCGCGCTATGTCCCTCTTCAGGCCGTCGCCCCTGCACGGCCCGCTCAGCCTAGTTTTTTATTTTCAATTACACGTGAGTGCTGGGCAGGCTGTTGTGGCCTCTTGCGGGGAGCAGAGGGGGCAGGGAGAAGACACTCCGCTCCAGGTGTGCTGGGTGGCTCATGTTCCTGGCTTCCTACCGTATGGTCTTGGATGGGAGGGGATCACGGTTCCTTGCCGTTGGCCTCACTCACACTTCCGGCTTTTATATGCACCCCGTCCGGTGATCATCTGATTGTCGCCCCTGTAGTCCTGGGGCCCGCCGCCTTCCAATCCCGTGTCTGGTGGATCCTTACCGTGACTCAGGGGCGGTTCGCCACTTGAGTGGGTTCTCGCTACCTGCGTGCCGGCGAGTGTCTTCACGCTCCACCCTCGATGCGCCTGGACACTGCTCTCAGGAAGTCGGCTACCCGAGCCGTGTGACTGGAGCTCTGGGCTGCTTCGTTGGGTTCGGTCTCGCGGCTCCCTCATGGATTCCACGCTGCCTTCATTGTCAGCTGCTTGACGCCCCACGTTGTGCTCGCCCCCCCAGGTGAGGGTTGCTGGGCAGTCTATCTGTTATTGCATGACTTCCGTGCTAACTGCGTGTTCGCCCAGATCTCCAATCTCTGTCTGTTTGGATTCTTCCCCGTGTTGGTTTGCACCACAGCCCTCCTCAGGCCGGCTGCCGAGACCCCGCTGGGTCTGGGGAGGATTCCGCTTCCACTACGTCACTGCAATCTCTGGTAACATAGACGCATTATTCAGCTGCAGTACTCGATTCTTGTCATTATGGGCTGCTTGGGCATGTTTTAAATCAAGATGTGTGGGAGCTCTACCTGGAGCTCACAGGGGAGCCGCCATCTTGGTTGGGCTCTCTAGCGCCCTCTCGAACCACTGCAATCCTTGATTCGAGTCTGTTTGACCACATTGAACCACCAGCACCCTCTGGAACTGCAAAGCCATGCGCAGCCACTATTTCATATAAATGTACATTGTGGTAATCATTCATGAGTTCCGAATCAATGCTTTTTTGTGATGTAAATAACACTTTTTCAAATCTTTTATCACTAGACAAGTTCAAAATATTCAGATTTATACTATTTGTCATGCCTGAACATAATAATAAGGACACAGAGAAAAACATACAATAAAATATCCTAACATTCATGTTTAAATCCAAATTTCTGCTTTGTATTTACAATAACAATACCTGGCTTTATTCATCCCCCTTTCTTCACTGGAATGAACTGCAAATCTTAGGGCATACTTAGCTTTGAACCTGCTCTTGCTCCTGTGCCGGCGGAGCGGCACTGGTATCCCTCTGCTCGTCTCTAATATGGATCTAGCTCTTGTTGCCCTCCACCTTCACAGCAGTCAGAGTCGAGAATATCATATGGTATGGCCCACAAAAGTGCCTTTCATTCCAGTGTTACACAAGGGAGCGATAAAAACAGAGGAGCAACTGCGATTGATGCAGTTCTTCGGGTTCCCCTAAGGTATTCCCTAAACTCCTCACCAAGAATCTCTGCTGACTTGTCGGCATCTGGTACTGTGCGTGCAGACCAAAGTGGTGTGCATAATCTACCGAAAATTATTACATCTGTGTATCATGTGCTCAGTCCTGCTTTCGTTCCTTTGAGCTTCTTGCTCCTCTTCATTGGAACAGTCTTGCGCTTTCTCTTCGCTCCTTTTCTACCTACAAGTTGTTTCGTGGATCTCTGAAATCCCATCTACATCAAAACATTTCAGTGATTGATCTCTGGTTTTTATTGTTTATGCATTTATTTTGTAACCGTATGTATCCTATGTAAAGCGCTTTGGCTTAAGACACTAAATAAAATATAAATAACAAACAAATACAAATGTCCAGAAAGTCTTTGTGGAGCTCCTGGAAGGGCCCAAAAGGTTGAGGTAAAATTCCTCTTATTGTCTTCATTGTATTTCCAGGGTTGCATTCTCTACACACTATACAGTTTCCTACACATTTACTCACCTGCTCTTACAGGTTGTTATAAACTATTCCTCCTGGAGTTCTGCTGCGATTTGTCGCTGACAAGTGTGCAACGGGTAATGTAGCTGCTCTAGAGCCACAAGAAGCAGCTCTACAGGCATAACTACTTTCCCCGAAAGCTCCTGTTACCACAACAAATTCATGGGCAAGAGGGCACATCCCCTCTTTGCCCAGAGCGCCTTACCCTCTTTTAATGCTCTTTCCTGCATCTCTGCAATTTGGGGCAAAGGGACCGCAGTATACGGGATTGGGTCAGTACAGTTAGTATGCGCAACACATTTAACTATTCCTGCCTCAGTTGACAGCATTAACGCTTTGATTAGTCTAGATAGCAACGCAGTATGCTGGACAGTTGTCATGTCAGGTCTCCTAAACCCTCTTCTGCACCATCTTGACAAGCCTGAATGTATCATGGAGGTTACATACGCAGAGTCAGAATAAATAGTGATTGCCTTCCCCCTGCTCATTTCCAGCACCTCTATGAGTGCCACTATTTCCGCTGCTTGCACTGAATAATGTGAAGGCAACCGTTTCTTCATCCTGACCTGGTATTCCCCATTCACAAGGCCCACAACGGACACACCCGTATGCCTCTCACCAGTGACCTTATTGATTGTCGAAGAATCATCAACAAAGAATACCACACATCCTTCCAAAACATCCTCCTAAACATTTGTTGTCTCTTCCTTTTCTCCTTGATAAGTCGCACAGTCATAGATAATATCATCCGGTTTCACTGGTTCGGCTGCAAATGTCAAAGGATTGACTAGGTGACACTTTACTGGATGTATAGAAGCATTTGATAGAATAACTGCATACCCAGAGACTCTGTATGTTGTCAAAGTTGATTAAGACTTCTCCAAAATCGCAGAAATTGCATGCCCCACCTACAATGTCACTGGACAACCCATAGTAATGGTCAAAGACTTTTGTATCGCAAAAGCCTCTGCTGCTAAAGCTTGTACCCACGAAAACTGGCCTTGCATAACTGGGTCTAGGAGTCTGCTGTAATAAGCCAAATGTTTTCTGGTTCAGAACCACTGTCATCACCTCCCCATCCATGAGAATAAGTAAAATGGCTTCTCATAGTCTGGGGTCGCAAGACTGGAGCACTGTTGATTGCAGCCATGAGCTCCCGAAAAACAAGTCACCATCTCTTCTGACCATTCACTCGGACACTTCACCTTCTGCGCTCCCTTAAGTCCTTGCACTAAGGGCCTTGTGTAACTAGAGTAGTCAAAGATCCATGATCTACAATAGTTACAGAGTCCGAAGCACTGCTGCATTTGTTTCACAGTAACTGGTTGGGGAGTATTCCGAACTGCAGTGGTTCTCTCAGGCATTACCTTTCTTCCTGGAAGCTATATTACTTGCCCCAAATATACTACCTCTGTCTGGCAGCACTGCAGTTTTTATTTGTCCACTTTGTACCCCTTCTCCGCAAATAGGGTGAGCAGCGTTATTGAATCTCCTCGAAATTGTTCTACTAAAATGCTACAGACAAGTAAAGGATTCACATACTGGGCACATGTAAATTCCCCAAATCCATTTGAACCACTGTATTGAAGATACTTGGAGATTCACAGTACCCCTGGGGCAACCTCCTGTGCTCAAATCTCTGAACACGATATGTAAACGCCATAAGGTACTGTGAATCGAGGTGTAAGGGGACGAAGAGAAATTCATTTTTTAAAACAATCACAGTTAAGTGGATCGTCCCAGTAGGGATTTTACAGAGGATGGTAGTGGGATTTGGCACCACTGGAAACACTGCCTCAACAATATTATTCACAGGGCACAAATCCTGAACCATGCTCCAACTGTATCCCTTTGCTTTATTTTCAGAATAGATGGACATTTTGCATGGAGACACAGAAGGTTGTATTATGCCTTGCTTCAACAATGCCAAAATGGCCTCATAAATCCCTTCGTCACCCTCTCTAGACATGGGTTAATGCCTCACATGTGGCAATATTGCACCAGGTTTCAATCGTATCTGTACTGCTCCAACACTCTTTACCAAACCCACATCATGAGGATTGCTGGACCACAAATGGTCTGGCACCTTCTCCAAATCCTCCTTCCAATATGGCAATGTAGTTCTAATGAAAAACAGTCAGTGGTATCTGCCTTTGCTCTATTGCTATCTGGCAAGGCACCCCAATCTCAAAAACCATCTTGCATGTGTCCTCGGCATCCTCAAACAATTGTTTGGCGAACAAGTCCCTTAGAAATAAGGTTGGTTTGATGCACAAGACTGTGTGCCACTCTCTGCCTTCCCCATCAGTGCCTGAGAGAACCACCCAGTCCTTTTTAATGACCACTGCTTTCAAGAGAATCGTAATAATGGTGCCTGGCGCTATCTCCTGTGACTCAGCAGGCCGGAATAAAAATTAATTTGGTTTCCGCCATGTCTGGTCTCTGATCCAAGGTACCCAACACAACCATTACTCCTGAAAAGAACAAAGCTGCATGCACAGGCACCACCCTTATTGCGCTGTCACTATAACATGCACACAAAAGCACTAACTCTCTCACCAGATACAAACCTGGAGTTCAGCATACTATACCTTTTTCTGTAAAAGTGATCTTCATGTTTAACTTGTTTAGATCTCTGCCCAAGAGATTCACCTGGGTATCTGTGCAATATAACAAAGGAGCAGATGTATTATGTGTACCTACCTTAATATGTAGCTTCTCGGTATAAGGAACCGACAGGATAGCCCCAGAGAATCCCTGTGTGTCCAACATTTTGCCTGACAAGAGAAACTTAACTTTCTTGATGCAAGATTTCGTAGCTCCTCTACCAACCATGAACAAAAACATTTGATCACCTGCCTTTACACATATCCGGGGTTCCTCTTCCAGATCGGAAGTAACAGGACTGGACACATTAGAGATCTCTGTGGGCTATCCTAATCTGGATACACATTTGCAACTGGGAGGGGGAAAGGATTCCCTCCAAAAACACCTGCTCCAGTATAATGAGTAACCGTGCCTTGGGTACCTTGCGGTAAAGGATTATTTTCCCATATCTGTACTGATGCCTGTGAGGGCACGGTTGACTAAAATGTATAGGTCTGTGCAGCCTCAGATGCTGGATTCTGTCCAACCCGTGCCTGCTGTGATTGCACAGAGCCTGGGGCATATGGCATGGTCAGGGTTTGCATTTGCTGGAAAGGACTGTATGGGAACCTACCTACTGGTTCACCTAGGTTAAAATACTATGGCCTACTTCGACAATCTTGTGACAATGTCCCATTCTCCCATATGAACAACACTGGATCTTGTACAATCATCCATAGTTACATCCCATTTGCCCATTGAACTGGGGCCTCATTCCCCTGAACCTGCCAAATGACCCAGCTCCTCATGGAAATCGTCCTCTTCCCCTCGGAAATGCTCTCATTTGTCGTTGATTGGGAGCATACCCCTCCATTCAATCCTGTGCCATTCATGGTTCAATATGTCACTGTTGTCCCTGCTGTCCCTCCGTGGAGCTCGTAATTACTACTCCCTCTAAACTGATTTTAGCTATTTTTTTCTGAACAAGCTTCTGCCTTTTGTGCCTGCTCAGTACTCTCCTTCTCCTTTTCCTGCCTTCTCTTACAAAGAAGCACATTGTGCGCCTGAATTTCTGGCCAACCCTTGACCTCCATTACCACCACAATCTAAATCAAAACTTCTTTGGGAAGTCCCTTTTTAACATGTGGTAGAAGATAGCCACATTTTTGTCCCATGCTTCGCCTGTCTCTGCTCTCCACATTTCTTGAAACAATTGAATATGTGCAGCACGATTGTCCTCTAATTTCATCGCCTTAGCTGGAATTGAATTTTTGTCCAACATATCAGGATACAATTATTAAAGGGTGACCCATCAAAGGTGTTCATATGTAACTGAACACCCGGATACCCTGCTTGCCTCCAAAGTTCATCTGACCGTTCCCTCATTAAGGCCGTGAACAAGCTCTTCATGTCCCCTATGGCCAAGATAACAATGGCAGTCTGTTTTTGTAATGCATACATGCACTTCCCCACCCCTGGAGTGAGCGAGGGGAGTCTCTTCATCAAATTATACTGGTCCATATGTGACCACAGTACATACTATGCAATGTTCCCGTCCCTTCTGGAGCAAGGGAAATTAAGTTACTCTCGTGTTCACTGAGGCTTTCCCCATCTTACCCTTACTTCTCACTATGAGCCGTATGAGCACCACAGTGTGTCTTAAGACCCCCTGGTTTGATTTCTGTTGCCCCTGCTGCTGGAGCAGGAGGTGGGGCGGCTGCACCCTGTTCTTCCAGCTCGGTATCATTTACCATACATTCTCATTGTGCTCTTCTCCGTCTATCACACCCGTTGGCCTTTCCATGGGCACAGAAGTATAATCAGCACTACTGTGGTATGCTTTTTACCATTCCTGCTTTTAAAGTCTTGTGCCTAAAGCAACACTTTCATCTTCAAGGTCTACATGGACATCCTTGATGACTGACCTATCGAGGCTAAAGAGGACCTGTTCATACTTCCACTTTTCTTCTCCTACGAGCCTAGTCCCTTCTTCCCACTCTTCACTTCTTTGCTGCCACAACAGCACTACCTCCTCCTCCGCTAGTCTCAATGCTTCTTCTAAATTCTTGATTTTCCATTACCATTCACAACCTATCATCTCTTTTAGCAGTAGGAGGCACAGTTCTTTCTTTGATACTTATTCTCAACCCTTCAACTAACCTTTCGGTTGATGGTCTCACTCCCTCTCGCTCTTCCACTCTTAACCTCTCCGCTAAGCTAACGGTCGGGGAAGTTTTTCTGCTTTCAACTCCTGTTCTCAATCTCTCTGTGGCCTCAACCATTGTAGGAGTTGCCCTTCCATTTCTCTCAACATCCCATCTTTCAGGAACTGTAGCTGAAGGAGCTACTACCCATATCCATATCTCAACCACTGGAGTGACCACGGGGGATAATGGAGATTCGATCTCTGGGTTAGAATAGCCCTCTGCAAGCAATAAAGGAAAACACCCATATTGCAGCGGGACGGAAAGAATCTCTGCACCCTCCTTTCTCGGCCCATTTCCCATATTTACTTTTTCTTAATCTCTTTAACAATATTGTTGACTACCATGTTGTCTTTTTCTGACTGCGAAAAGATACCCTTCACTACTTCGTCTAAAAAAGAAAAGAAAATAAACTGGGTAAAAATACATGTAAAAAAGGACTTACAACACAGAACAGTTCATCCATGCCCCAGAACACTCACCCTTTCAACCCACCTAGCCATATCTGACTTCACACATACATGACTAATTACCCAACCAGAGAAATGCAATAAAAAAAGAAAAACCCTTGTTCCCCCCATCACCCTCTTGATTTACCTGCCAAAAGTGCACTCACGTCAAATGCTCTCCGTAGCGCTCCGAGTGGTGCTCCGTCAATTCATCCAGCACAGCTGAACCATGGCACCCCGCATTTGGGAGCAGACAGGCCTTTTACCAATATGGTGCCTGTAAACCTCTCCTTTTAACATGCACGAAAAACTGGTCCTCGCAGAGTAGCGCTGCAGCCGATTTGTGCGGAAAGGAAAATCCTAGCTTCTTGGAAATCCTGGAGATCACGTTGAGTACCAAATGTAGGGGTGGACCACTGATCTCCTTACCCAAAATAGGCCCGCCTCATTAGAAGCAAGTGCGTGTTTGTCTGTAAAGCAAGTTTATTGCATACAAACAGCCAGGAGGGGCTACACAATGCCTTAGATTTAGAACTAAACTGATTCTCTCTGAACCACACAAAGGTTACACATTATATACATTTTTGCAACATTTAACACACTCCTGCATATTCTGTTACAAAGTCAACCCCCCCAAACATGATTGGTTAACCCTATACAAACAAATCTAGTCCCCCTGAATTCCCACGCTCTCATTGGATACATTCACTTAACCACCATTCCCTTTCAACATACATTTGCATTAGCTCATATTTGCAGCACACCCCTTTTCGGGATCTTTCGATAGTCAGACGTGACATCATTACTTGGTTACATATTCACGTACAACAATCCTAATCTATTACAAGTTCCATCTGGTCGGGGACCTCTAACGCTGAGCGTGATGCACATGGCTATTACATTGACACTTCAACAATTTGAAGAGGGAAAGAAACAAACAAGTTCCCTTTGAACCAGTGATAATCATCTTATCCACCCAGACTTGCTGGCGTCTCTGATATCTCTCGTTTCATGCTAATCTATAATGACTACCATTTCAGCTTGCATGGCCTCTTGCCACATCCTGGTAATTTCCCTGAGAACTTAATCGCAACCCATAAACCATTGACCACCTCTGCTCTTAAGCACCTCTTGCACCGGGTTTATACCTGGCCCGAATCAACCCAGTCATGTGGCTGGACTTCCCTGGTCATTGAATAACAAACTCCCATGTTCTCAGGTAGATTACATCTCTAATCCACATGGAACCAGATGTAAACCCATAAACTACGAACCCTTCATTCCGTCCTGGCTGCAACTGACCATTTGATGTTATCACAGCTAGCTAAACCAGTCTCCCAGGTCACCCAAAGTTTACCTTGCCAACCCATGTTTCAGTGGCCTGCACAAACCCCAGCTATGAGCGACCGCAGTATACAGGCTTCTCGTGTATACATGTATTCATCATGTACTCCATGTTCCCCAACTCTCCCAAACACACCTCTCCCTGAAAACACCTGTGCATATATATGTCTGTGCGTGTGTGTTCAAGACTACCATGTCCCCTCACAGTGGCTTCTCCATCCGCAAATCTCCTTTTTCGCATACGCATATGAAGCTCCTCTCGTCCCATCTTTAGGCGGCATGTTTGCACGCCACACAACTACATTGTGTTCACATTGTATCTGCAGACTTATCATTAGGTTGCTACGTGCATGCACATCTAAAATGTATCAACTATACACAAAATAACACTAATAGTAACACTTATTCCATTCTCATTAACTACACTAGATAAATACTAAATCGCAACAGCGTGCTAACATCGCGTCTACCGCAATCACCAATATGGTGCGTGCAACTCGAACCCTTCATTGCCATTGAAACGATTATCGACCACCCCAACACAACTCCACTAGGGTTTGCCCACTAAGACTAGGCATAGTGAACCATTCACAATACCTGAATCTGGTGTACACTGCCCCTATACCTCTATTCCCTCCCTTTTCCACAAGTACTGGAGAGAAGAATTCAAGTCTAATCCCCATCCTTGACAATGACTTGAAGAGCAGCTGGTTTGGAGGAGCACGCAAGTGCCAGCCAATTGATAACAATTGTCTGTCCAGTCGATAGTTTTGTTAATGTCTGAATTCCATCGCTAGTATGAGCAATTGTATTGGGCTGCAGGTCTGGTGACACAGCCTGACTGACTCCTAGTGAAAAAATGCCAACACTTGGGGCACTGTGTATATTAGCAATGTATCAGCTTACTAACCTGGTACTCCATGAATCTGAGAGTGCTACACCTCTGCTAGAACTAGACAATCCTTCCCCTCTGCAAGGTTGTAGTATGCAATAGCTTCAAGATTACTGAGATTTGCCTTCACCCAAGTGTCAATGACACATGCACTTGAATCCAGCCTTATTAGCACTGATCTCTCCTTTCTTACCACTTAGGCCTTTTATGTTCCAACCTGACAACTTAATCTGCAACCTTGTTGTATTTCTTGCGGGTTCTAACTGCTGTGACTCGCCCTTTGCAAACATATCATATACTTTCTGCAAAATAGTGCTACTGCTGAAGCTATCCATGCTTCAGATGTCCACCAGAAACAGTTGCTCGCCAGCTCACCCATTCTGTCCCATGGACACCCTTCACTTCCTGTAGGAATGTCAACGCTGGAATGTCCAGGTTTAAGAGCATTTGGCTCCTCCAACTACCATTGTCATTACCTCATGTTCTCTTGTATTTACCCGCTTATTCATAATTTTAGCTAGACTCTCACCTTATATAATGCACAAGGTTTTAAATGCCACTCAGAAATGCCGAGGGAATGTTACTGTGGCCGTGCCAGGATTTCTTTAAAAGTATGAATAAGAAGGCACACCTCTCACAGCCTATCACCAGTTGCACAGCACAGAGCAGATCAGACATTTTAAGAAAGACCTTCTACTTGTATTGTTCTAGATGTGTGGCAAGTGAGAACACCTCCTCTCTAACTGAGAAAACTAAGAATTTCACAAGGATCTACCAGGGACTCTGCCTATTAGGATTTCATCTAAGATTCTCTCCCTAAATATCTGAACTGATGCCAATTTCTTAGCCGAAGGTTAAACCCTTTAAATGAGTTGGCATCAAGAGACCAATAACAAATATCAAGAGGCCAATAATAAACCCTTTCATGCCCTCAGGCATATAGTAGACACTATAAATGGCATATTCTTAAACATGAGTGAAAATGAAAAAAGCAAAGAGGATGTGCTTTTATTTAATTTGCGCTCAGTGCTGAAATGTGCAGGTCACGTTATTCTGAAAGGTGACCTGCACATTTCAGGAGGGGCTGGATAGCGGCAGGAAGAAGGAACTGTCCTGCTCCTTGCATACATTAGTGCCTGCCGTGCACCCTAATACCACATGGTTGCTAGGTGCACTTTTCACTGCAATGGATTGTTCAAGGGCTCGGTTTGCTGAAATGCCAGAGAAAAAGAAATGCATTTTCATCATTGTTTGTGGGAGGGAAATGCATATGTTGATATTATTGCCTTACGCCTCATGGCTACCGCTTCCTGTGCCCCCACCCACCTACTGTCACCACACATTATGAAGCAAATTGCTCCCAGTGTTGCTCCACATTTTATTTCCCACTTCTACTCCTTTCCTGATAATACTACGTTTCCTTCATCCTTTAAGCCAGCTACTGGCATCCCTCTCCTTATGGTCTCAATCATAACTGTCTAGCCAACTTTCATCTTGTTTCTCTGCTACCAGACTATTCCAAATTCCAAGAGTGTATAGTATTTAATCGACAAACTGGGTGCCTTGAAACTCACAACCTCCGAGACCCTCTTCAATCCGTCTTCTGACATCTGCATTCCACCGAGACAGCGCTCCTCAATGTCAGCAACTTCATCTGTTCCTCACATCATGTCAATCGTTCATCTATTCTTATTTTTCTAGACCTCTCTGCTGCCATCAATACTATCAATCTTCTGTCCTTCTCTCTACATTATCTCTCCTTGCCGTCAGAGATAAGGTCCTTTCTTGGTCTGTCTTTGGTCCCCTTCTCTTCACTCTCTATACTTCATCTTTTGGTGCCCTGATCTCCTCGTATGACTTCTTCTATCCACTCTTCACTGACAACACTCCGATCATCTTTTCATTTTCGCCTTATCTGATGAGCTTTTGTTAAAATGTCTCTCCGCTGTGAAATATTGCATGGCATCTCACTCACTCATGCTCAACTCCACTGAGACTGAAGTTATCTACTTCCCAGCCAAACAGACTATCTCTTCCCCTCCCCGTATCTTCTCTTTTCTCCTGACTACCTTCCTTACTCTGCTTCCACTCCTAAACTTGGTGTCATATTCAAACCCGGTATCCGGTCATTGCATTGACAACCAAAGCATCGACAGCCAAACCATCTAAAAAAAGCATCTAATGATTTTTTTTAGACGGTAAAGGGTTTAGTTTAATAGAAATGGGTTTTAAAGGTTTAAAAAAGTGGAACTGGTGGCCCCATAAAAAAAATGAAAAAAATGTATTAGATGCTTTTTTTAGATGCTTTTTTTTAGATGGTATGGCATTAGATGCTTTTGCTGTCGATGGAATGACTATAAACTATTCAACCCATCTCACAACGTCTCGCTCCTCATATCCAAATCTGTCACTCCAGCCAGACTCAACCTCCTCAATGTTAGAAACACCTGTCATCATCTTCCTTTCAAATCTGTTCCTCCTTAGCCCTTTCTGGAATTGACTACTGTGCCAGTCTCTTTGATGGCGTCCCCAACTATGCTTTTTCACCCTCCGAACAAAGTCCTCAATTTCACAGTATGCACACTTTTGAACCTTTCTCGCTTTACCTCTGCCGAGCCAAGTATAAACCTCTTATCATCTTATCATGTTCAAAACTATCCATGGACCTGCCCCACCCCACTTATGTGTAATGTAATGTAATATGGCATTTGTATAGCATCAAGTGCCATTGTTATGGCTTCAAAGTGCTGTTGCTGAATGCCGTTGGAGGGCAGAGGTCCAAGGTATGAGAGATTGGTAAGAGAATTTTATAATGTGTGTGCATTTTAGCCAGTATGAAGGCAGGGTGGCTAAGTCCCTGCTAGCGACCCATGGGGAACTGTCTTGTATATGGGTGTGCTCCGAGAAGTGGCTCGGAAGTGGCTGTTCGACTGGAGACTACGTTCACAACCTCCTGCATTGGGAGAAGATTTTGCTTTGGTAGTAGCATGCCCCCTTATTGTGTCATTAAAAGTAACCACCTGTGCGCTCCTACGCACGTGCTCTGAGAAGTGGCTCGGAAGTGGCTGTTCGGCTGGAGAATACCTTCATAACCTCCTGCATTGGAAAAAGATTTTGCTTTGATAGCAGCCATGTCCTCTTATTGTGTCATTAAAAGTTGCCACCTGCGCGCTCCTACGCGTGCACTCCGAGAAGTGGCTCGGAAGTGGCTGTTCGGCTGGAGACTACGTTCACAACCTCCTGCATTGGAAGAAGATTGTTCTTTGGTATGCCATTAATCCATCTATCCATCTATCCATCTGGAACTACTCTTGTTGAACTGATTTGGACTCTAAATAATTTATTTAAGTTTAGGTTGAATTATAGTCCCTAAATCCGTCTTATTTTATTTTATTTTAGGTAGTAGCCATGCCCCCTTATTGTTTCATTAAAAGTAGCAACCCGTGCGCTCCTGCACGCGCGCTCCGAGAAGTGGCTCAGATGTGGCTGTTCGACTGTTCGCTGCTCGCAGCAGAGCACTTGAGCCAGCCAGACGCCACTATCCTGTTTTGTCTTGCTCCGAATGTGCTCAATGATGTGTTCAATGATGGTAAGAGTTTGAATAGTCAATAACATTAAGTGTGAAATCAACACGAGACGTGAGGTGGAGTTAGACCGTTATGGATATGGTGCAGTCTGTCTCAACGTATCAGTCGTTGTAATGGCATGTAAATACCTTGGTGGATACGCTGTGTTATTCAGGGGGCTGTACACACAATAGTCTTTCTGTTGATGGCCGCAGTAGATACTGCCATTCCTATAAACAGGGCATGAGGGTTTTACTCTTATGGATGGGGAAAATGGACAACTATGAGAAAGAAATAGCAATGCACAAGAACTTGAGAAATCGACGTATTTGCATTGCAAAGATTATTTCTCGACCAAACAAAGCTCTGTCCCATGAAAAACCAATCGCTAAATATTTCAGTAAAACTCCATCTGTGAGTTCATCTTTTAAGTCAGAGGTTATTTTAAACACATTAACTGCTCCGACCGAAGACCTGGTCGCAGAGTTGACAAATTAATTGGGATGCATGAGAGCCAAACTGTTGAATGATGTGTGATGAATTGGAGGTCAATGAACAAAACATTTTAGAGGTCGATGAAAGTATACTATCAAGTACACTGGATACCAAGGCTAAGACATTTGTGTCCAAAGTGGTCAATGGAATTGAAACCGTGAGTAATGAGGTATCTGATGGCCAAAAGAAATTAACGGGCCGCACTCTAGTAAGGATTCACAGTGAACCATGTAAAAATGTAAACAGTGATATTGATCTATCCAACTCTAAGTTGGAGGAGTTGGATATTGAGTTCATGGGAAATGGCCAAGAAATGACGCTCACTGAGCCAGTATCAACTCCGATGTACTTCACTCCACCCAACAAGATGGGCCTGCCAACTGTGATCGATGAGTTATTATGTCCAAAAGCAGAGCCCATGGTCATTGTCATGGAGAACCATGACATAACAGTACCATCTATATTTAGTTTTAAATCTAATGGTATTATAGAAAAGAATTACATTAAGGCACTTATTACTAAAGTGATAAATGATCCCAATGAAGATAAATGTGAGAGAGATGAGGACACCAGTATGAATTCTGATGATATGTTTTATGCACTTGAAAACTTGTTGACCATGTTGCTTGCTAAATGTGTTCACCTTGAAACAAAGATAGATATTCAATCACTGTTAATTAATTCCAACATTAGGGGGAAACGTTGTGATATGTGTCCAAGCAAGAATGGTTTAGATTTAGTGAAACACACAAAAGGACCACATGAGAAAATAAAAAACATGAGCCTGGGAGGGAAGGATAATAAAACTGTAAGATCTGAAAAATGGAAATCATCACGTGTACATCATGCGTTTACTTACAATAATACAACTGTGAAGAAGAAAAAGGGTTACCATGTCGTATGAAAAAAGAATGCACCAATGAGCACCATTAATTGTGAGGGAAAGGAAACTGTTCCAGTTGCTATTAAAATCAATGATGTGGGAACTCTTGATATGAACCCCTCATCTGGTGAACCATTAAAAGACACAGTTGGAGTGGAAATTGTATGTATCCATGAGGCAGATAATACAATACTGCCTCACTCACATACAACGACGACTGCCAGCAAGTTGCAAATAAATGAGCAATCTAAACAACCCACTAGCAGCTCTGTTGAAAAAGTACAAATGACTACATTTGATGTATGGGCGACTAAAGACTGCAGTGTAGAGGTAGCTGATAAACAAAATAAGATTGTAAAAGGGAAAGTAGAAAATTGTATGATGGCTGCCCTGCAAATTACTCAAGTTCATCAGGATAAGTCCTTACATCCGTTAAACCGGTCAGCTGTGTTTTGCATCTTTAAATCAATTGTGCCATTGCGGGTAATTACCTCCAATGACATAAGACTGGTTGATCAACTAGAACTTATGAACCAATATATCACAAATGTGTGTTTTGAAGCAGAGGCTACATTGAACTACACTATGGGATTTGAAGTAGAGTCGAGATTCCGGTTGTGAAACCGCAACATCACAGGTGCCTACGATATCTGCTAAAGTAGTCCCAAGTGGGACAAATCCCGTCCCTAATGGGAGGAATGTAACATGCAAGTTTGCTGAGGTGCCCCCTAATAACCCGAATAGACCAGAGGTACGGGGTGTTGAGAAGGTGGTGAGAGTTAATGTCCTAAACAACGAGAAATCTAGCACTAAAGATATACCAAAAGGGTATTAGCAATGGTTGCCATTGACTTTCAAGTAACACTTCGCAGATGCCCGGCAATTACCTACTACTATAGAATTGTTGTACTCATGGAATACTAGAGGGCATTCGCATTTGTTTGAAGAGGAGGGTATAATAGCCAACCCGCAAATGTTAAAAATAGTGTCTCTCCAAGAAACGTGTTTAACTGCAGAAGTACAACTAGATAATAGAAGTACCGTACATCAGGTTGCCATGAAAGGCCACCTTGGGAGGCCAAAAGGTGGCTTGTTGGTATATGTCCAATCCCCATGGAAGATTCAGAAATTACCTCAGTGGACTCAGTGTATTGGTCACAAAAATAACATGGCTAACTCTTATTATCATTGTGATTAATGTGTATGATCCACCTAATATGGTAATGGCGAAAGAGATTGTAAAGACAGTCGATACCGTTTTACAGTTGCATAACCATCGCCATCCGATTTGGCTGATGGGTGACCTTAATGCAAAGATCAGTGATCTCCCTTTAAATGAAGACTGGTCTGCTAAATTTCAAACATCTGATATCAACCAATTGAAATCGAATAGGCAAGGCATCAAATGGCACAAAATTATACATTCCTATAAACTAATGAAACTAAATGGACATACCCCAGGAGATGCTAATATGGCATTCACTAGAATTGAGGGAAGATCTGCGGCGACTCGATAATATATTCTCATATAACATGGGAATTAAGTATATAAGTGATATGGGTATTGTAGACCGTGAGGAGAGTGATCATTTACCACTATGTCTCTTGCTCGCTCTTCTTAAACAAAACAATGATGGTACTGAGGATGATGAAAGTGGGCTGGTCCACTTAAGTGAGGGACATAATCGCATACTATGGCATCACCGTAACATAGAGATGGCAAATCTAGTAGTGACTAACTTACAAACTGAGTTTATACAAGAGGGCATGTCAGAAAAGAATACCAACAAACTGATGATGTCCAATTTCTCAAAATTAATGCAAAATATTCAAAATCAAGTAGCAGAGCGAAGAACATATAAATCTGTAGGTGAAAGATCGAACATAGCGCTACCTCCAAGGCATGGTAATGATAAAATGATAAAAGAAGCACAAAAAATGCGCCTAGATATTAGGAGTGTACTAAGCCGAAGTGATATTATTTCAGAGCACTCAGTTGCCCATCACATTAAAACCATTAAAAGGAACCATAGATGTTGGCTAAAAATACATAGGAAAGAATGTGAAATCAGGCAATGGCAAAACATTGCGAATTTAGCATTATCTGATAACACAAATGGGATATGGCAATTGCTTAGTAACAACAAAAAACGTGAATTGACAATTAATTGTATTAATGAGGAAAAATGGGGAAAATACATCAATGAATCTTTGGGAAGAGTACAATCTACCGAGTATGTATTCCCGATTCCAAAAGAAACCTGGGACTGTAAAGAGTCTGAATTGGATATAATTGTGATTATTGAAAACTTGAAGAATTCAGGTGCGGCAGGTCCTGACAGGGTCTGCAATCTTGTGATCAAAAAACAACCTGAGCTTTGGGGAGCAGCTCTACATTTACTATTCAAACAAATAGGCAAACTTGGAGTAATTCCAATCTCGTGGAAAACCAGTCAAATCCTAACAGTACAAAAGAAAGAGGCGTGGGACAAACCAGCAAACTTGTGCATGTTAGCGATGTTAGATATCGCCTCTAAGATCTTCACAAGGGTTTTACTACGTGAATTGAATGCATGGATAGTTGAGAAAAAAATCCTACCATCAAACCAAATAGGTTTTAGGGAGAAGAAGTCTAGCACCACACATAACCTGTTGTTGCTAACTTCTGCAGTTGAGCATGCATGGGGAAAACGCAACCTAGATGTTTACTGCGCATATATTGACTTCTATGCCGCTTTCGATAGAGTGTTAAGAAATCGATTGTGGCAGAAACTAAACTTATTAAGAATGCTCATGCTACTACATACAGATACACCTGTACGCATAAGATTGAATGCAGTGGGAAGACTCTCTAAATTCATGGCTACATGTTGTGGTGTAAAAAAAGGGTGTCTGATTGCAGCCATTTTATTTAATTTATATTTGGCTGATGTGAAAGAAGCATTCGATATACCTGAAGCCAATCCGGTGAAAATAAATAGCGTTATCATTGGATGGCTTGCATATGCAGACGACCTGCTAATTTTAGACTATACACTAGCAGGTCTGCAGCAAATGCTTGATTCCCTCCTAGCTTACTCCTAGGTCAATGGTCTGACAATCAACATTGACAAAAGTAAAATAATGGTCTTCTCTAAAAAACATAGACCAAAGAAATACATATGGAAACTGAAGTCTAAAAAGATTGAACAAGTCACGACATATAAGTACCTTGGCATAATAATTGATGAGAAGCTAAATTGGGAACCACACAGGTCGGCCCTGAAATTACAATGTCTTACCTCTGTTAAGTATTTATATTGGAAGAAACAATGGTTATTCAGTTTCGGCGGTTTTGACTATCTACATTGCAAAATTAAGGGCGATGCTATTGTATGCTGTTGCGATTTGGGGTCACAAATTTTCGAAGCAACTTGCCGTATTTGAGGCCAAAATACTTAGGAAACTCTTGCGTATCCCACAAACTGTTAGTGTGGAATACATGTACCTAGAGATTAATATAAAAGGAATTTTGTATGCTGCCTACATTAGCCAATGTGTAATGTGCTATGAGAATGTGTGCAAACTGCAAATTGATACGATCATTGTCCCATATGTAAAGGCATTTTTAAGTTTAGAAGGTAATGAGTTAATTGGGACTATGGGTACTCTGCAAAAGACACACAGGAAATGGATGTGGGAGAGGGATGATCAAGCATAACAGTGGACTTGAAATCGTGGTTAAAAAAGAAACTGTGTGAATTTGGCTATGAGGAAAACATGATAAATGTTGCAAATATAGTGGTATATTTTGTGATGAAAGATCCACTAGAACCATGCTTCCAACGTACATCAAAGCATACCCAAGCACAAGACCGTTTTTCACTTATCTATTACTTAAATTTAATGCGTCTGAGGCATTGGAGATTAAAGGCGACAGATTAGGATTACCATACGAGTGCAAGCAATGTCGTCTTTGAGGCAACCAGGCTCCTGAGTCGTTATATCACTCGATTATGGACTGTGATTGATATGAATGAAATCATGGAGTATGGATGGTTTTTATGCGAGGAAATGATGTCAACCTCATATTTTATAGTATTATTTTATATAAAAATTGTGGAAATGTTAAGATGTATTGAATAACTTGTTTTAAACATGTTTTAGGAATTTTAATTAATTTGGTGAATTATATGTAGTCCTATATGTAAATGTTGTACGTCTTGTGTTATACAAAGCCTGTTGGCTGAATGTATATCTAATGAACTTGAAACTTATATGGGTGCTGTGATGGGCGGACGGGAGAGTATGCAAGTCAATGAGACTGATTATGTATCCAACTAGGCCAAATTGTATCATGGGACTTAGCTGCATTCTAGTGGCAGAGGTGATATGCAATATGAGATCAAGTAGTGGATGACTGCAGATCTATGTGGGTGGGCGGCTGTGCCTTGGGAGGATACATATATCTTCTATTGAGATAGAGTGTGATACGTACTGCGGCGGGTCAGAAGGAGGACAGAGACGAGTGTCTTCCATTTTCAGTGTTTTATTCAATGAAAGGAAAAGATGCAAACTCCTAACTGTCCCTAAACTATGGTTTTCTCTGCCTAACACAAAACTAACTAGGGTGCTCATCAGTTGTCGGTGAGTCAAAAGGAAGAACTGCCCTCTATCCAAATCTAGTCTACTTTGTCCCTATGACTATTCAAAAGGAACTAAAGCCTAGGAGAATAACTCTCTTCTCCCGTCTTCTGTGTCTTAGCAAAGTCACTTCAGTAGTTGATTCACAGGTAGTTCTTGGTAACTACTTTTATCAGTCCGTACAGTTCAAAAATAGGATTTGTCAGCTTTTCAAATGTGTCTGGCACCTGGCTTTTCCCTTCTGATGTTTCTCCTCTCTCGCTCCTGAGTTAATATGTCAATTTCCTTCTCTTGACACAATATGCACTCTTTTCCCTGGCTGGGCCAGTTGATAACACTTTCACAAGTTTTCTCACTTCTCTATCACTGGGATGATTAGGAAGGTTCCAGTAATGATTCTCATTAGCTTCCATTTGTCCCTCTTACTGGGACGAGTGTGATTGCTCCAGTATTGATTATCACTTGCTTTCCAGTTTTCACCATTACTGGGACGAGCATGATTCAAACACTCCTTAAATCGGTAACCCGTCCCAGGTCTCCCGCTGTCCCCGTTTCTTCCTTTCCATGGGTTTAGCATCAGATTCCCGTGAGGCAGGAAGCGAGGTTGGAGGAGGGGTTGGAGGTGTTGTTTGGGATTGTGAAGATGATTTGGGTGTCATCTGTGTAGTTGTAGCAAGACCAGCTATGTGAATGGATTACAGCAGGCAGGGGGCTCAAGTAGAGGTTAAAGAGCAGGGGTGATAGAGAGGCACCATGTGGTACTCCGTTAGTGACAAGTCACAGTGCATGTATGTAATTTGGGATCGGCTTGAGAGGAAGGAGAATATCCACTTCAATGCTGCATCCCTGATGCCGAGGGAGGGAAGTCTGCCTGTGAGGGTGTGGTGGTCAATGGTGTCAAAGGCCGCAGAGAGGTTGAGAAGGATATGCGTGACAGAACCTTCCGAGTCTGAGGTTCTTTTGAGATCAGTCCAGGTGGAGACTAGGCATGATTCAGTTCCTCGTAGGGATCTTAAGCCGGAATGGGGTCAAGGAGGGTAGATTCAGAGGCATAGCTGGGTGTAGGCTGTTCAGTCAATTAGTTAGGATATGAAATGGTTGTTAGAGATAGGCCTTTAGTTCGCCAGTAGAAGGGGGTCAGGGGAGGGTTTGTTGAACAGAGGTTTGATTTGGGATGTCTTGAAAAGTGCTGGGAACGTGTCTGAGGTGAGGGATGTGCCCAGTGTAGATTTTAAAACACTTCCGGGTCACTAACCATGGCCTTTGGCTGTGTCCACTCTACATGTTCCCCCAATATGTTTCTTCGGGCCCCACTAAGTGGCCATGGACTTAGGGTGTGGCCACTATGCATGTCCTTAGGGCCCACTAGCCAGGGCCTTCAGCCCAGACTAGGTAACAAAGCCTTTGGCCATGCCCAATGTATATTTAAAAACACTACCTTTCTTTCTTGCTAGCCATGGCCTTCGCCCATGGCCCCCTTACAGGTTACCCCAATAGCTTTCTTCCAGTCCCACTAACCATGGCCTTCGGATAGGAGCCATCCTACAAGGTTTGGACACACCAGGCATGGCCTTTGGCCATGTCCACTTTCCATATTGCACCCTCTGACATGTTTCCCCAATAGGTTTAGTTGGGGCCCACTAGCCACTAGCATTTGGCCGTGTCCACATTCCATATTGCATCATTCGAATCCATGGAGTAACCTAGTGCCTATATCCTTTGACCACACCCAATAACCCTACCTCACAGTACCCGTAAAACTCCTCTTCTTTTTGTATAAAAACATTTTCCACATAAAAGTGGTTATATTAGCAATGTACTACAAATAACCGCTGTTATACATAAACGCTGGGAAATATCCATGGTCATTTTCATGTGACACACTTTCATTCCTGATCCCATTTTTTTACAATAACCCCGGATTATACCCTGTATAACACCTGGTTATGCGAAAAGGTTTGAGCTCTGAACTTGGTCCCCAGCTCCCCAACCCCTCAACAGCGTTTATTTGCTTTAATAATACATTATTAATTTTTTAACCAATCTTTCCCAAAATGTCTAATCTAGGTGAGTGTGGTGGGGGAGGGAGGGAGCGGGCGGCCTGACAAACGTTTTCTTTGAAAAATATCAGCCAAATCCATCATGCAAGTCAAAAGTCATTAGCAATTCAGTTTTTGGGTTTCCTATGGAACTTGATACATAACTTAAATAATGTGCTATGTAAGGAACTCATGGTGGCAACAGTAAATGCAGACACAAATGATCACAGTTCAATGGTGTTTATTAAACTGTGTAAATGGGTGAGAATAACGCCTAACCTAAACCTAAATCTAAGATGTGAGCAAGCTAGGACCATCAAATACAAATAAGGCAGTCCTAGTGGCGTCTTGTCAAAATAAAAGGGCCTATGTTAAAAAGAACAACGATTGCCAATCATTACCACTAAGTTATAAAACAGCGTAGGATAGTGTTCATAAGAAAAGAAAGAAGTGTACACAAAACGATAAGTCAGGATTTTATAGCCCGGATCTCCCTTCTGCACATTTTCTAGCACAGGCCAAAGGCGGGACTCTCAAGCACCGCACACTCCTTGGCTTCTCCTGTACGAGGTTACAGTTCCTTCTCAACAATATCAGGGATCTTCTGTGTCCAAGACTCTTTCAAGTAAAGTCTCTTACTTCATAGGGCCTTATGTATCGTAAACGACAAAACAAAAGTTCCTTTCATTCCTCTTCACGTTGGGTGATTACTCTTCACCCATGGATCCCCTTCAGGCAAGCTCCGATCTGTTTCTCAATGATAGTCTCCCTCAGTCTGGCTCAGACCAACCGATAGCAGTGTGGACATCCCTCAGTTGGATTCATGTTTGTCCCCACAACATAGTTCACTTAGTCTTTTTCACACTGGGGAATTCAATTACCTTAGCTTATCCAGCCCCAGTCAGGCTTTCTGTTAGCCCCCAGTCAGGCTTCACACACAGTTAGCCCCCAGTCAGACTTCACACACAGTTCACACAGCTTTCCCTTGAGCCTGATGCAAGCGCCAAGTTCACACTTCTTTGCACTTTAACAACGTGTCAAGTACTTTTGATTGTACAAGGGATTTGGCTAGACACTTATATGACCTCCTTGACACCCCCCGTCAGCCTTCCCAATGGCATCTTGGTATTCGTAGTTTTAATCTTCTTTCTTGTTACCACTGCAACCTTATGCTTAGCACAATCCGGCTCCTATCAGGTTCCCTCCCGATTCACCGGTTGTGCTGAACTCGTTGGAGTTTCTTTTGCCTCTGGAGTCAAGGACGGTACCATGATGGTAATCTTGTCTCCCCGCCTTGGCCATCAGTGCAGGAGGGTTCCATGTACCGCTGACATCCGTCATGCCATCCATCAGCTGCGATTCCCAGTCTTAAGTTTCTTTGTTTAGAGGTTTCGCAGCTCTGGGTTGAAAAGGGCAAAGGCAATTCCTTCCTTGACGTCCTTTCTCCTCCGTTTGAACTGCTGTGCTGGAATCACTGCTTCCTCGTATGTTCCGCCTTGCTCAGACTGTGCTCTCCTGCTCCACCTTTTATCCTTATGGGGAAGGGAAAGGGCAGGCAGGTGTGTGAAATTAGTGGCCATTGTCTGACTCTGCCTGACCCTTGAGTTGGGACATATCAGGTATACGACTCTGATGCTAGTCCTTTGTCTTTCAGGATAATCGATCTGTGAGAAAGTGTTGTGTTACGAAAGGCGGGTGAGTTTTTAAGTCTCCTATGGAGTAGGATGGGGAAAAGGTGTTGTAAAGAAGGGAATGCCGCCTCTCACCCGTCGGTGTCCCACTTTCACTCCCAGAGGACCCCCATCCAGGTGATCCTTCTGCACTGGTCCACCCCAAGGAACTGGTCCAATAGTGATGGCCGTGTCCTGGCCACCTGGATGACAAATCCTCGGGGACTAGTAAGTGAGACAAATTCAGGTTTCTCACAGCTGTGACTGCCGCATTATAATATATATATATATATATTACACATTACTCTTAGAATTTAATCCAAGAATAGGATTCCGCACTTCTTCAGCTTCAGTTATTTTTGTTTTCTCTTTCCCCAAGAAGCTCCCCAATGCACCATGTTTTGCAATAGGGGAGCATTTGACAATTTGAGAGTATGGCTCAAAAGTGACATTAATGCTTATCATGACACAGGCTATGGAGTCTGCAATATATTTAATCATTGCCCTTGGGAAGGGGGGTGGGGAAGAGAATGACTATGTGGCCGAGGTCCCATGGTGAGAAATTTCACTGGCAGCTGGGGAGCAGGTGTAAGTGGATCTAGGTCACCTGGCCTAAGCCCCGGCCACCTGGTGCCTTCCTGGTTGCCGCTCCTTTTCACCACTTACCAAGCCCCACCCACCTGGTGCCTTCCTGCTTGCCACTCCTTTTCACCACTTAGCAAGCCCCACCCACCTGGTGCCTTCCTGCTTGCCGCTCTTTTTCCCTACTTAAGGAGCCCTCCAGCCTCTTTTCCTTTGCAGCTGGGGAGCAGGTGTAAGTAGATCTAGGTCACCAGGCCTAAGCCCCGCCCACCTGGTGCCTTCCTGGTTGCCGCTCCTTTTCCCCACTTAGCAAGCCCCGCCCAACTGGTGCCTTCCTGCTTGCCGCTCCTTTTCACCACTTAGCAAGCCCCGCCCACCTGGTGCCTTTCTGCTTGCCGCTCTTCTCCCTACTTAAGGAGCCCTCCAGCCTCTTTTCCTTTGCAGCTGGGGAGCAAGTGTAAGTGGATCTAGGTCACCTGGCCTAAGCCCTGCCCACCTGGTGCCTTCCTGGTTGCCGCTTCTTTTCACCACTTAGCAAGCCCCGCCCACCTGGTGCCTTCCTGCTTGCCACTCCTTTTCACCACTTAGCAAGCCCCGCCCACCTGGTGCCTTCCTGCTTGCCCCTCCTTTTCACCACTTAGCAAGCCCCGCCCACCTGGTGCCTTCCTGCTTGCTGCTCCTTTTCACCACTTAGCAAGCCCCACCCACCTGGTGCCTTCCTGCTTGCCGCTCTTTTCCCTACTTAAGAAGCCCTCCAGCCTCTTTTCCATTGCAGCTTGGGAGCAGGTGTAAGTGGATCTAGGTCACCTGGCCTAAGCCCCGCCCACCTGGTGCCTTCCTGGTTGCCGCTCCTTTTCACCACTTAGCAAGCCCCGCCCACCTGGTGCCTTCCTGCTTGCCACTCCCTTTCACCACTTAGCAAGCCCCGCCCACCTGGTGCTTTACTGCTTGCCGCTCCTTTTCACCACTTAGCAAGCCCCGCCCATCTGGTGCTTTCCTGCTTGCCGCTCCTTTTCACCACTTAGCAAGCCCCGCCCACCTGGTGCCTTCCTGGTTGCCGCTCCTTTTCCCCACTTAGCAAGCCCCGCCCAACTGGTGCCTTCCTGCTTGCCGCTCCTTTTCACCACTTAGCAAGCCCCGCCCACCTGGTGCCTTTCTGCTTGCCGCTCTTCTCCCTACTTAAGGAGCCCTCCAGCCTCTTTTCCTTTGCAGCTGGGGAGCAAGTGTAAGTGGATCTAGGTCACCTGGCCTAAGCCCTGCCCACCTGGTGCCTTCCTGGTTGCCGCTTCTTTTCACCACTTAGCAAGCCCCGCCCACCTGGTGCCTTCCTGCTTGCCACTCCTTTTCACCACTTAGCAAGCCCCGCCCACCTGGTGCCTTCCTGCTTGCCACTCCTTTTCACCACTTAGCAAGCCCCGCCCACCTGGTGCCTTCCTGCTTGCTGCTCCTTTTCACCACTTAGCGAGCCCCACCCACCTGGTGCCTTCCTGCTTGCCGCTCTTTTCCCTACTTAAGGAGCCCTCCAGCCTCTTTTCCATTGCAGCTTGGGAGCAGGTGTAAGTGGATCTAGGTCACCTGGCCTAAGCCCCGCCCACCTGGTGCCTTCCTGGTTGCCGCTCCTTTTCACCACTTAGCAAGTCCCGCCCACCTGGTGCCTTCCTGCTTGCCACTCCCTTTCACCACTTAGCAAGCCCCGCCCACCTGGTGCCTTCCTGCTTGCCACTCCTTTTCACCACTTAGAAAGCCCCGCCCACCTGGTGCCTTCCTGCTTGCCGCTCCTTTTCACCACTTAGCAAGCCCCGCCCACCTGGTGCCTTCCTGCTTGCCGCTCCTTTTCACCACTTAGCAAGCCCCGCCTACCTGGTGCCTTCCTGCTTGCCACTCTTTTCCCTACTTAAGGAGCCCTCCAGCCTCTTTTCCTTTGCAGCTGGGGAGCAGGTGTAATTGGATCTAGGTCACCTGGCCTAAGCCCCGCCCACCTGGTGCCTTCCTGGTTGCCGCTCCTTTTCACCACTTAGCAACCCCGGCCCACCTGGTGCCTTCCTGCTTGCCACTCCTTTTCACCACTTAGCAAGCCCCGCCCACCTAGTGCTTTCCTGCTTGCCGCTCCTTTTCACCACTTAGCAAGCCCCGCCCACCTGGTGCCTTCCTGCTTGCCGCTCTTTTCCTTACTTAAGGAGCCCTCCAGCCTCTTTTCCTTTGCAGCTGGGGAGCAGCTGTAAGTGGATATAGGTCACCTGGCCTAAGCCCCGCCCACCTTCTTAGCCCTGCCTCTTCCTTCCTGCTCTTAACTCTTAGATGAAGGGCATCTCTCGCCCGGGCGTCCAAAGTGAAGGGCAGTCAAAGAAAAGTGCTATTGCTGTTTGGACCTGTTCGGACCAGGAGGATCCAGGGTCCGACCCCCTGTTAAAACAGCAGGTAA
Organism: Ambystoma mexicanum; assembly: GCF_040938575.1. Taxonomy (NCBI): domain Eukaryota; kingdom Metazoa; phylum Chordata; class Amphibia; order Caudata; family Ambystomatidae; genus Ambystoma; species Ambystoma mexicanum. The sequence continues at coordinate 1,080,897,893 of NC_090937.1, read as the reverse complement.
GGCTTGCACCAACATGTGTTTACACCCTCTGTCCCAACAGGCCATTCCCACCCTCTCTGGTCCCCTGTCTTGTTCCCTTGTGCACCCCCCCCTTCCTGTACACAGGAATCTGTTCTGATACATTCTGGTTTCACCTTCAGCGTCTTGTGGCCAATGCTGGATTTTACTTTTATGGACTTCATTGATTCATGGTGCGTCACCCTTTCTCAACTGTCATGCTGGACTTCCTTTGCATCTTGTACTCATGCTGGCCCTGAATCATGCTGTTCCATCTTCATCTTGTATCCTGGCTTGCAACATTATGTGTTACTACTGACTTCTGCAATTGTATTCGCTCTCCTCTCTTGCTACTCCACTCTTTTTGACTGCTTACTCCCTGTTCTCTCCTCCCCTCTCCCTTTTCCCATCTCCTCCCCTCCTCCCCTTACTTTCTTCTATGCACTTACTCTATCAGAATTGTCCCTGGACCTACTATGATAGCAACCTCGTCTGTCGCTCCCCTATCCCCTTACTATTGTCCCCCCTTCCTCCAGCACTATCTGAAACGTTGTCAGGCCTAGTATGATAGTCACTTGTTTTGTTCCTCCCCTCCCTTTCTGCACCCCTCTCCCTCACCTTTTGTTTTCCTCCAGCTCTACCAGAAATGTTGTCAGGCCTAGTACGGTAGTCGCTTGTCTGTTTCCATTTCCTCCCCACTCTCCGCCTCCCTTCCTTATCTATGTCTTAGCACTTGCACTATCTGAAATGTCGTCAGGCCGAGTACGATAGTTAATTTCACATCCTTACTGTTCATGGCCTGTAAGAATGTCGTTGTATTTTCCCTTGTTCCCTCCCTTGCCTTGGAGCGCTTTGAAAGACATTGTGTATAGGCGATATATAAATAAACTATCATATATCACATCATGTGTCGAGATTTAATACTGCAACCCTCTCAGTAAGAAAAGGGGCACCAGGTTTAATTGCACCATAAATGCATAAGTATTTACAGCTCTGTAAAGTCAGGTAGCCCCAAAAGCTCTTTGTTTTCCCACGCAATTTCACCAGCTATCGAATTGCAGTGGCAGACCTTGTATTGCTGATGTTCCCATTCGTCATGTGAGTTTGCAAGTGAATTACCTCCTGAATGCAGCTCATCTATAGCAAGGAACAACTCTAAAGGCATGGGATCCTTACCTCTTTTTTAACAAAGAAAGAAAATGGGAGGCTGAATGATCACTCTTGAAAAGCATTTGTCCAGGGAGTTTTTGCTAACTTGATTTGTGTGTGTACAGAAAGGCTTGTGTCTCTGCAAACCAGAGTTCAGCTGCACTCTTCTTTGTGCTCTGCACGTTCTGTGAAGCTAGCCTGGGCAGGTGACTCATCGCTGATCTTTACTACACAAGACCGGCTGGGCTCGAAGCATGTGCCACGCTGGTTACCAGTTACAAGCAGGCAGCCTGAGGCAGATACATATTTATTTTAAAATACTCAAATACCAGCCTCGCCAGCCCAGAGAGAAACAGAAAGGTCAGTCTGGGGGGCAGATTCCCTCCTGCCCCCCAGGCCAGTGCGCCCCTTAATTACACAGTCCTCTTTTGGATGCCAGTCCAGCTTGGCAGACTCTTGTCCTCTGCCGCCTCGTCTTGTGATTGATCAAGAGTGTTTTACCAGATAAATGTTGACTTCTGACTCCACTTCGTATCACGAATATCTGAGACCTCAATGATCAGTGTTGATTATTGTTATCAATCTCAACTTCCGCTTTCTCATCTCATCTTCTGTTAGAATTCAGGAAGTTGCTCCTGACCAGAGCCACTTACAATTACTTGGCAGGTCAGTCGAGGTCACTTCCTTTGAAGTAGCTATGTGTAGTGGCCTTATATAAAACACTGCACAGGATGATGATTGAAGGAGGGGTTTATTGCACAGATGTAAATCAGAGGTTATAAGGCAATCAGTATATTGCTAATCAAGTCCTGTTATAATGTCCTGCAGTTAATTCACTGCCAGTATGCACTGTCTTAAATCAGGGTCTGATATACGCCTGGATTCAGCTACTCTAGTAAGGCCCAAGTCTTTGAGTGGTAGGAGTGTCCGCTCTGCCCCTCGGTCCTCTAAGAACTCTGCTCTGCGTGCCAAGCCATGCACATCCCCACTGTAGTATTGCGAGATCACGTGCAGACCATGATCTTGTGAGGCTGCATCTCTACAGCATGCTTCTTTGTGACTTCAAAGGGGATCAGTCAGTATCTTCCATGCAAGCCGGTTTTAGCTTCGTAGTAGTTATTTAAGTTTTGTTCTAAATGTTGGCATTATGGTTATTGTAAATGCTGTTTGATCTGACATGTTTGAGTTTATCTGCCTTCTTTGCTGGTGTGATGTCTGTTCCAGCCTCTGCTATCTGGCCTGTCGCTATGTGCATCAGCGGTATCCCCCGTTACTTATTGCTCTGCACGAACCACTTACGAACAACTAGTGAAGTGAATGGTACTTTCTCTACTAACTCTGCTGCAATCTCCTCAAAAGTAAAAATTAAGTCACCAATATGAGGCACAATCCGTCAAAGAGCCTCTGTACTGGATCCAGGCACTGAGAGAGTTTTAGGGTGCATTTAGAGTCAGCCCTCTTGGTTAAACTCATGATAACATTTTTAACCCCTAAATACATTTCTAACTGCAGGAAAGGTTGAACCTTTATCAGTCACTATGCTGGCTCTTCAACAGAAACAGACAACTGCAGAGTGCTGTGAGGAACCAGGAATGAGGCAAGGACACAGAGACTTATAGTGTTGGCCATGAACTTTTATTGACAAAAGAAAAGGGGTTTGGAAAAGACCTCTATGTCCCTGCACTATGAGGTGTTTCCCTACCTCAAACAAAACTAAGGATATGTCAGATGTCAGAATGTCTAAAGTAAAACCGTGCTGTGTCCAAAGTACTTTTCTGCCCCTTACAGTCTAATAAAATGAACTCTACTTTCAAACGGTAATGTCTTTGGCTGTGAGTGTCTTATAAATGTTCAAAAAGGAAAAAATGCTTAACTCCAACACAAAAGTTCCAGAAGGATAGAGTTTCTTATTCCAGAGGGTAGTTCCCTTCCCATGGATTTGTCGTCCCTCTGTTTTATGTTCAAACATATCAGTTCCTTGAGTTTTTTTGATCCACAACAAACTAGTACACAAAAACAACTTGGCTCTTTGTCTTTATCTTGTTGGCACACCTGGTGTACTCTCTTGCCAGGTTTTGACCCCTTTTCTCTTAATCAGTAATACAACTGGTATACAAAACAACTTGTCTGTGAATTTGTATATTCGCAGAATACCTGGTATACTTCCAGCCAGGTTTTCACTCATTATTGATCAGCAGAGCCTTTTTGCTTGTCCTGATATATCCATCTAAGGACCCCTTTTGGTGATGTATTTCTTACACACAGTTCAGTTTGTCCTTGCCTTGTGAGTTTCCCTACCAGGACTTTCTTATGAGAACACACTTGCAATTGCCTGGTATACTCCCCTGCCAGGGCATTCTTAAACATACTTGAAACTGCTTGGTATACTCTCCTGCTAGGGCTTTCTTAAACACACTTACATCTTTACTTTGCCTGGTATACTCTCTGTCCAGGGCTTTTCTCATGTGGGCTCAGCACACACCTCCAAACGTGATATCATCTTGTGCTGCTTTAACTAACACTGTTTCTGCCTGGTACACTAGCCTATCAGGGCTTTTCTTAAATTTATATGTATATTGAATGTATATTGCATATCCTCAAAAACTTTCCTTCTCTTACAAGTATTTCATTTGCTTGCTTAAATATTGTTTGCCTTTGGCATATCTGCTAATACGCCCCAGCGTCCCGCTTCCCTTCCATGGACACTGGTTTTTGTCTGGCATACTTTGCTCGTTCTGTGACAAGCCGGTGGCAGTTGTTCAGCGTTTTCTGTCATCTTGCTGCCTTCGTTCCTCGGCTTTTCTGCCTCTTGCGGTTCCCTTTGGGCCCTTCTGCTTCGTGTCAGGCTTCGGCAAGGCACATGCTGCTGATCAACTCCTGCAATCACCCAGGTGCCCGGAGTTGGCTTCTGGCGTTCCTGCAGCATGTTATCGCTCACAGACAGCTTTCCCCTTCTTCCTATTTGAGCCGGATGGCTCACAGAACTCCTGCGAGCCCCACAGACTCCCCACACAGAGAAGCAGCTTTCTCTATAGCGCGCCCCTAGTGCGCCTCAGTCGGCTGCTTCTGCCGTTTAATCAACAACAGCACAATTTGTATTATTGGTCTTCTTCGCTCTGCGTTACTCAGCTCATCTTCCTTGTCCCAGTATTCTTGTAGTTATGCAAATAGATGTCCATTATTGATGTTTTACATGCAAAGTCTGAAAAGTCTGGGTAAATGTTCTTAGTGTTCTTTAAAGGTGAGTCAGCTCTTGATGATTTGTAGGTAGAGTCTGAGAAGGTGTTTTACAAGTTTTAGAGGGTAAGTCAGATGTGGACAGCTCACATAAAAATGTAATTAGAAGGTCTTCAGTACCCTTCCTAGGGGAATGAGGGGAGGTATAACAATAGGCCATTAAGGCATTGGGTATAGTTGGGGTATCCTCAAGAGAGGAAGGGGAATACTATGCCTTGTCCAATTGTGCCCTGCCACTCCCCCGGAGTTGTCTTCCCCCATTTGATCCTCCCTCATATAGCCGCTCCCAGGGTCAGAATCAGGTAGCGCCTGTCGTCTCCTGGCCACAGGGGGAGAGGTCACTGCCGGAAAAGAAGTGATGACACCATCGGATTCATAGACTGACTAGTTAGGATGTGCTTAATCAAAATAGCACCCCCTCAGACATTGAAGATATACATTTATTGAAAGTGAAAATTAGTCTTCACATAACTCTATTTTGGTGCAAGTTGGACACTCTCATGCATCGGTGTGGAAGAAGTCCGAAGCTCAAATCAGCGTTAGAATAGCATTGCTGATTTAGAGTTTTCACACAGTCTGGACATTAACGAATACAATCTAAAAGAATATACCAGTCCAGTCATACTTTTTTACCTTCTTTTTTATTATTCCTTGTTATTGTGGATTTTAGCAATATACAATACTTTGCTGAAACATTGAGATAGGGCAATATTTTTCCCTCTAACCCTCACCTAGATAGGCGGCTCACCATCGCTGGCTAGGGTGAGACACCCACACTAAGGATAGTTAGCTTTTGTAGGGACAGGTACCCGGGTTACAGGTGACTAAAATTGAAATACATCAGTAGTTATAGGGACCCTTTTTTCCAATGTTACATTTTTGACAGGTGGGAACGCCCCCTGGTTGTCCTAATTCCCGCCCCCTTTTGATATGGGTTTGATTTCTTTTTTAGATGGAATTTCATATCAATTAATGTTTTATATCAAAATGTTTCGATATCAAATTTGATATCGATTTGATATCTGTTTTATATAAACGGCTATATAAAGTGTGTTTGTGTACTTTGATACGGTTTGATATAAAGTTTATATCAAAATGATATAAAGTGTATATCAAAATGTTTTCAACATGGGAGAGTGTGTGTGCGCTGTTGCTTGGTCAAGGACAAATTGAGTTTTGAGGAGTTAGATGACGAGTGTTAGGGTTTGGTGACGCAGCGATGACGCAGGAGCGGGTGGTGCTGCGTGTGTGAGAGTTTGATAGAGATTGACTATAAAGCCAGGCAGATTAGGTGAACTCACGCGGTGCTAAGAGTTTTATGAATATAAATCTAGGCGTGACTTCATAGGGATTTTGGAGAGTTGGAATTTAATTCTAGGTGATCGCCAACATGATTTTATATGGATTCAATATAAAAAGGAGGGTTTTAGGCACGCCATCATTGGGGGTGCGACAGGGGCAGATATGGTCCGACAATTACGTTTGTAAGGACCATGGAACCAGTGAAAATAGAAGCTGGCAAAACAAGTGTATTGTTCCAGAACCGATGAGAAATGTAAATGTATGGACAGCACTGGCGCAGTTGTGCGCTTTTGTTATTTAAATAATTATTGGTAGAGCCTTATAGAGCACTTGCTATGGTTAAATTGTCCTGTAAAACCTGTGTGCTGTTTTAAACACAGGTAGCCTGCTCTCAAAAAGTGTTTTCTACACTCGCAAGCAGTCGTGTAGCTGGCAGGGGTTACACAGGCACACACATTGATTAGGAGATTTTAAACTGTTAACAAGATACAAATATATAACATTCCCCATTTCCTGAACACAGCCAAAATGAAAGGCTTATGCGTGGCTGTGGGCAATACATTTCCCTCATAAAAAAATACATTAAAAAAAGCTCCAAGTGTTTTATAAAAGGCTTAAATAAAAGCATCTGTGCGAGATGGAAGACAGCAGAGTGTACCCTGCAGAGTTTGAGCTTAGAAGACAGGGGGCAGCCCGTGGATCAGCGCTCTTGTTAAGCCGAGGGGTTTAACCATGTATTTTAATTAGGTGTGTTGAAATGACACTGTCAGGAGACACAGGGTTGAGTATCACGGCTCACACAATTTAAAGAGATATCAAACATTTAAAGTGACAGGGCTTTCATGATAATGCCCCAGACCCCCCAAGTGCACATCTCCCGATAAACCCAGAACTTTAAATAGCCATTGAAATAGGCAGGACAAATTTGCAATGTCAAGGGCTCAAAGGACATCCTGTGAATCTGGCCTCTTGTTATGCCCGGGGGTTTAACCAAGTATTTTAATTAGGTGTGAAGAAATGACACTGTCAGGAGACCCAGGGTTGAGTATCGCAGACTCACACAATCTAAAGAGATGATATCAAACATTTAAAATGTCAGGGCATTCATGATAATGCCCCACGCCCCTGCACGTGCACATTTCCTGATAAACACAGAACTTTAAATAGCTATTAGACTAGGCATGACAAGTTGGCAATGTCAAGAGATCCAGGGTTGAATATCACGTGCTCACACAATATAAGGAGACAATGTGGGACATTAAAAATGGCATAGCACTAATGGTGTATGCTGAGTGTCACAAGGGGAAAAATAACTACAAAGAAGTGTAACTTGTTCTATGCAAGAGGGGTCCCCTGAACAATTGCTACAGCGCCAGGCTTGAACGACTGGATGTGTGATGTGCAGCCACCCCTGCGAAGGTGAATAGCTAACACATACAGCGCCCTCCATGCGCAGCTCTCAGCGGGAGACTGCTTACCGGGCCGGTGGTGAGCAGGAGAGGGCTGGCAGGGGAGACCTTTGGAAACCTACTCTGAAAGACAGATATCTCGGCCGACACTGCCCCAGGCTCAGCTTATGTTATCTTGACTTCGAGGCGTTAAAGGTAAGCGACATTGCCTGGGGGGGTTGCATATATTTTTCAAAAGGTGTTTCTGACAGCAGGGCATTGTGCTTTTAAAATGTGAAAAGGCAGTTTAAGGCCTAGACAATCGGTGTAGGAGGTATTGACCGCTCTCCGCTGTGTGAACAATAGCCGCAGACAAAGCATGTGACATTTGTAATGTAAAGACATGTGTTTCTCTGCAGGCCTTGCGATATTCTAGGGTCTTAGAGGCTTCTGTGCGTAGACAGATTTAATAACCAACCACTAACCAAATATCTTGTATTCTTTTGCAAGTAACAGGTGTGAGATGTTTTTTAAATGTCGGCAAGGTAGTTCACAGCGCTCTACTTCAGTTAAGCAATGCAGTATTTGAAAGCTTGGCTTCTGAGAGCTTTAGCAATTTCTGCTATGAGGTGTTTAAACTACAGACCCATCTGTACTAAAGAAGTCGGTTTGCATTGTTCACCAAACTTAAATAGCACATGGCTGGATATTTTACTGCTAGCCGTTACAGCTCTAACCCTATCGCATGGCTTTTGTTATCAATTACGCGCTGATCAAGCATTCCTGACTCACATTTCTGGGGGCTGTATTGAGCATATATAATAGCCAAAGTTGAAATACATTTTGATAAACTTAGGCACAGTGATGGTTCAGAAGATAGCTCAGCGTGCCAAGCACATACTGCCTTCAACATTTACAGTAGTCAAAGTTGAAATACATTTTGAATATCTTAGGCATGGTGATGGTTCAGAGGATAGCTCAGCGTGTTAAGTACATACTGCCTTGAACATTTACAATAGCCAAAGTTGTAATACATTTTGATAAACTTAGGCACAGTGATGATTCAGAGGATAGTTCAGCGTGTTAAGCACATACTGTAGAAAGTTGTGCTCATGTGTATTATTACAATCACAAATTCCAGCAAAGTGTGGGCGCGTGTGTGTGTGTGTCCATTTTTAAAACACAAATGTGCGTACGTAATATTGTGTGTTGAATATTTATTTTAAACACGGGCGCTCTTTCAAATTTGCTGGAGTGCACAGTTGACCATCAGGAACAATGGAACCATTCGGTCTGTTAGGGACAGTGCGGCTATTTGGACCGGTGGGGACAGGGAAGTCATTTGGACCATTAGGGACATTGCGGTATTGCAGCGGCGAGCCCATGGCTGTCCCTACCAGTCCAAACGGCTGCACTCTGCCTGATAGTTACATAGTCGCTACTGTGTTGTTTTCTTAACTCTGTGTCATGATTTTAAAATATAATGACGCCTTTTATCAACGATTGTTCGGTTTGTAAATGTGTCACAGATCACACAAGCGGTTGAAATGTTTTAAGCCGACGAGATTCAGGATCTTATATTCTGCCTCGGTGTATAATTATTAACATTATAAGCTGATGATTCTATATTTCTCTGTTTTATAGAAATGGCCTACAACACTCAGATGCCACAGGTGTCACAATCTCTTGAAGGGAATTGTAGAGTGACTAATTCAGCAAATTACGGATGCCAGGATGGAGCGGGATGACGCTTTTGGCAGACGGTTCAACAAATCTTTGATGTCCCGAGGGGAATGGAATGAAGCAACCTGTTTCAAATTGGGCTTTTGAGGGCGCTGGGATGGGGGTTGTTCTGCACAGAACTGGAATGGGGTACCCTTTTTTGTTACAGTATCAGCAAGGGTCATGGGATTTGGGGAGCCCAAAGCCGCAGAGATCTTTTGTAAATTCTACACTAGGCCTGCTTGGGTCTGGCATATTTGCTACGCCCGATGGAGTGACTGTGGGACATCCACCGCAGAGTTCTTTTGTAAATTCAACACTGGGCCTACTTGGGTCTGCATGGCTCCCATTGCTTCATCATCACCAAGGGTTGTACGCCGGAGGAGCTGCTGCTACCAAGTCATATTTTTTATATCAAAATTATAACTCACTTTGCGCTCTCCCATATTAAACATTTTTTGGTATATATTTATATCATATTGGTATAAACTTTATATCAAACCCTATGAAAGTACACAAACACACTTTTTGATATCCGTTTTATATAAACGGCTATATATCGATATATAATATTGGATATTGAAACATTTTTATATAAAAGTATTAGTTGATATCAAATTCCATATCAAAAAGAAATCAAACTCATATCAAAAGGGGGCGGGAATAAGTACAACCAGGGGGCGTTCTCACCTGTCAAAAACTTTACATTGGAAAAAAGGGGCCCCCTATAACTACTTACATCCTCTCTTTTTTCGTTTTTCACATAATGTGATTGGGTGTCAGAGAGGAAATATATGGTTTGACCAATAGGCCTTTAGTGTTAAGGAGACCATGGGAATCATCAAAGTGCTCATAGGGATGGATGTCCACTTGGGGAAAGGCATAAGGTAGAAATAAACAGGCCGATGCGGCTCATGTACCCTGCCACAGACATGTCACAGGAAGAGGACTTTGAATGCAGCAGCCATCTTGAAATGGGGGCTGCCTTCAAGCAGGACAGCTAAAAGGATAGCATACTATTTGTCTGAAACCCTGTAACTGGACCACTTTCAAAACCTCGTTCCCTGCAGTTGATTCCCCATCGGTCCCAAATGCTCACACTGCAAAGCTGGCCCACCACCCTACAATGCCAAACTTGTCCAAAAGAACAACTTCATAAAACATAAGTCAGCACTCCACATTAGCATGGTGATCTCGACAACTGGGTACTATGGACATTTTGGGTACCCTGGGCATGATTTGACCCTGTGAACCACAAGGGCAAAGCTGGACATGATACTCAGGCATGAGAGTGAGTTTTGTGTATTGAGTGGCGTGGAGAGGTAGGCTCTACCAGAAGAGGGATTTCATTTCACAGATCTTTGCTGAGATTCTTACCCCACACTTGCTCTAGTCTTGCATATAAGGTGGAGGATACTTATTTGACTATAAACCCATTGTCATGAACATTGTCAATGACAACTCTTTTTCCAGCAGATTTGCTAGAGCTTCCCCCCTCCTCCTCTATTCACTCCTCTTGATTCTTTCTCCCCGTCTGATTTTCCTTTACCGTTCTGATAAGTCCCAGTTCCCATTTTTGATGTACTACCTCTATCTAATCATGGGGCATTTAGGTATGCACATGGGTATGGTATTTATGGCTACCATAGCATAAGTAGACAACGCGTCTGAGAGTTAAAGATGACACTGACATATTATGTCTGCCTTGCCCAAATTCTCTTTTTCCTCAATTTCTACCAGGTTATTTCCTTAAAAGCCCATGTTCCTTTTATGCTAATGTCAATGTGACTATAACAAGGGCCAGTGATGAACGTTTGAGGTTAGAATGTGACAGAGTCACCTGATGGAGGCTGAATGATGAGACTAGGGTGACTTTTGGGACCGGAAGCCATCACCCGCTCAGTGATGTAGGTCCCACTGATGGTTAAACAGGGGATCATTAGACTTACCAGCCTATCACCAGCCAGGAAGGTAGGACATCTGGGAATGTGTCCACACTGTGCTAACAGGCCATAGCGACAAGGGATAGGAGCTGGACGGGTCATTATGGAGGGAACATATGAGGGTACAAACCTAAACCTTCATGTTGCCTCTGTAGCACATACTGACTATTTCTGGCATTCTAGGATTGGAGCACGTCAAACATGGGCCTGGAGCAGCAGGGATGGACTCTGACCTTGGCGAACCCCTTGGATAGCTCAGGGGCAACGTGCTCACCATGGAAGCAAGCCGAAACGGAGCAACACAGGTTCGATCCCCGGGTCTGCGCTTAGAAACGTCTGGGTATTAATCACGTTATAAATAACCAACATATCATATCATGTATAACAGGTTAAGTCCGTTGTTCGTATAGGCAAGATCCTTATGCGTGTGAAAGGGGGATTATGGCTAAAAAGGGAATAACTGAAAGTGCCTAGGGAAAAGATGTTTGCATCCCCAAGAGAATTAACAAATGTACCATTCCAAGAGAGCTTGCTCATACCCCTAACATAGTTACTATTGGTCTGGAAAATCTTCCACATGCCCCTTTCAAACATGACATACTGTTTATTCAAGAGGAAAGGATATACTCAACAAACAACCAATATTTCAAGCAGCAGATGCAGAGGACCTCCAGACAATGTTGGCAGGTTTCTACAGAGCTCATGAGGCGAAGGAAGGAGGAAGAGGGTCGAATCTAACAAGTAGAAAGAAGAGTGGAGGCAAAGCAGAGCAGAAGAGCTGCATGACAGAGGAGGGAAGATCATCAGACAGAGTTAGTGAGAGGAGTGAAGCAGCGGAGGGTGTCAAAATGGTAGAGAAGAAGAAGGGTATAAAGACGTTGACAGGAAGGAAGCTTGCAAGCATAGAAAGACAGGGCATTAGAAAATGTTGAGAATAGAGGAGGAGAGAGTAATGACATCAGAGGTGTAGGACGACAAGGCATGACAAAGAGCAGGGGAGGTTGAACAGTCTAGAATGTTGTACATTTTTAAGGAGGAGAGTGAAGCCGGAGGGGAAGAAGGAGGTAGAGGTTGTAGAAGAAGAAGAGATAAGGATCAGAAAGTGGACAAAGAGAAAGGTCAGAGAATAGTGGAATGATTGAGATACAAGCCCTGGGAGAGACTCCTAGTTTGGTGGAGGAGTGTTAACCAAGGCAGCCTCTGCCAGCCCATCAAGGGGTTATGCCCGACAACCCTAGGGACCCACATGATCCTGCAAAGGATCATCAAATGTCTGATCCTCGGGCCCACATACAGATGACCCAAGGCACTAGAGCTGGTGGTGCCAATTTTTCTGAAGAATTGTGACATCCTGAATACAACTATGAAAGCCAAGCAAATAACTTCAATATCAAAGAAAGCAGCATGGGATCCTTAAACGCCAAAGACTGAGTTACTTTTTGATGTTCCCCACCACAGAGCCAGAGTGTACGGGAGAAAGGGAAGAATTGAGGGCCAGAGTCCTGTAGAGCAGCTTGATTGATTTACCTTCTATTTGACTTCCCACCAAGTTAGTGCATTTGAACATTGCTTATGGTTCTGTTTGTAAAAGTCAAAGATTTTGAATAATATTAAGTCTGGCTTGAATTAATTTTGATCCCTTAATCCGTAACTGGAGACACTCAGATATTTAGATTGAAAATAGCTTCAGCAGTTTATGGTTTTGGTTACTTCTTATTTCTCTTACTTTGACCCTTCCTGTCCTCTTGGCTCTATATATCGTCCAAACCCTCAAATACTACCCCTTAAACTACTCCACAATGAAGATATTTCAGAGGAGGATTATGAAAGCAGTGCAGACCAACCTTGAAAGCCACAGGTGGTGAAGGCAGGAGCAAAACCCACAATCTCCTCAGTGCCATGGTTGCTCCCATGGATCAGATATGCTAAATGTATCACCATCACAGCAAGAGAAGACATGCCAGAGCCTCCATGCTGATAATCCAGCATTTGTCCATGGGGCCGAACAGGTGCCTCCCATGTTGCAGTAATTCCTTATGCCACCACTATCTTCATTAATCACTTCATGCCAAGACGGAGGTTGAAAGTTGTCGTTATCCTATGCTAGAATTAGAACAAGCTTTGAATGACTAGTGCCATACTTCTACTCATGCCAGCTCCTGATACAAGAAATGGAGAAGGGAGAGTCTCTGTGACTACATCCATTTATACATACTGGATGCAAATCATCCATGATTGTGTAAACATGGCAAACCCTAGCAACAAAACTCTCCTGATCCAAGACTGGAGGTAAGAATTATTTGGACATCCTGTCTTCCATATTTCCAATAAAGATGGAGTATGTAATTATTCGCGATATGGGGCACATCATTTTTCAGGCCATGTTGAGAACAAAGCGATCTTAAAGTAGAGGAACTCTCAGAGTCAAGGCTTGCCATGTTCCACTACTGTTCATTATCACCATTAAAACTAAAAAATCATTTAACTGAGTGGCATGGCATGAACAGATCTATAGGAAGCGTTGACAGTGAAGGGTCTGATCTATGAATGCATTGCTGCGCAAGGTAGGGTTCATGAAGGAATGACCTCCACTTGGTAATTCGTGGGATTACAACTGGGGAGTTCACAGAGAGGTACTAGACAAGGGTTCAACATTCCTTTCTTACTATTTAATAATTTCATCATTCCCCTGACCAAGTCAATTCATAAGTGCATTAATCAAACTAGTTCTCTATGCTAATATCGAAATATGTCCCACTTCAGACATCAAGGCAGCCTACCTTATATCAGTGCAGGAAGTGCAGAGATTATGGGAAAACTCTGTTTATAAAATCTATTCAGCGAAGACAGAAACACGTGATGGGGATATAAGGCATGGTAGCAATTGGCACACCTCCCCAGGAACTTAAATGTGACATGCGTGAGAAGTAACTCCTTAGGAAAACACAAGGATATTCCAGATCACCTTTGCTAAAGCTTTGAAACAGCTTCAACAGTGGCCCCCGCTTCCACTCACCACAGTGTAGTGAGTAAATCTCATGAAGATTAATGTTTGGTCATGATTTATTATTTACTACAGCGTTTCAATCTAATTGGCATCATAATTAAAGCAATTGCAGGGATTGATAAATGTCTGGCAATATGAATCAGCTTGAAATACCGGGAAGAGTCATGAATATAAGCAGAGGCATAGAGAGGTGGCTCTCCCCGATTTCAGTTGGGCAGTGAAAATAAGCACGCATAAATTAGAGTCTTCAATAACGATGACAAAATCCCTCAGGACAATGACGAGTGCCCCAAGAAATGTGTGCCCAACAGACAGCGGTATTCAAATATGGGAGACTGCATTTCTTTAAGATGTCGTGCGGTTGAAGTCCTACAGAGAAAGTGTGGCATTGCAGAGTTTGAGGAGTAGCTCTATCTTTGGGAAGCCCCTTATATGTGTTGCCCTTTGCTGCAGGATCAGTGGAGTCTCTCGCTGAAGAGAAAGGCACCTCTGGCAGTGGGTAGACTTCCAAAGTGGCCACAAACTGCAGAATTATCAGGTTCTCAATGAAGCAACTCTAAACAGGACTTGTATGGTTTAATTTCTTGCACACTAGAAGCTGCACAGTCTCAAATATGAGGAATTACCTATCATTTAAGATGACCTAACCGATAACATATGCACACCAAGAAGAGATGTCTACATGGTGTCAGCTATTGATGGGATTTTGCAATGTTGTCATACCAGCTGCTGTTGAAAGCGGGAAAGTGATCGCTGGTCAAAATCTATGAAGGGTGTGCCCAGATACCATTGGGTGAGGAGCGCATTACAAATAATAAACAAACAAACAAACAAACAAACAAACAAAACGTGTGAAATGTGAACAGTTTTGCTACTTAACGATAATGTGCTTTTCTCACGCCTGGGCCGGGAGGCAAACTGACCTGTAGTATAGATCTCTTTCATAAATGTAAGTGTTGCCACCCCTTTGGCGGTCAGCAGTAAAAACACTCTTTGGCCTGAAGGGGTCTAAGAAGAAGCATGCCTGCGTTGAGTGTAAGTTCCTCTTTCATTACTGATATGCCTATTACTTTACTGATACTTCCTATACAATAGGCTGTAACCTATGGCCTCTCATGCCTAGACCACCCCCACCGCCTACTCAAATCGAGGGGTAGTCTGCTCCTTTTGTTCGTTTTAGATGGCGATCCCTAGCATCGGGAAACCGGGGCCGCCTGCCGACCACAGAGGATTCTCAATGTAGGCGCAAACTCTCTTGGCTTACTATATGACGAAACATACTGCAGGGGGATACCCGGGACTCTCGTCTCAATGACCCTCAACTTACCCCTCTACTCAAATTGCACTGTTAACGTAGGCTCTAGCTTGTTTAGCCTTGTACTCAATTGCATTGTAAGGGGTAGGCCTCTCTCCCACTATACAGGACTCTCGAATCTAGTTGTGCTTAGCCTTATTCTTAAATTGCACTGTTAGGTATAGTCATCTCTCCCACTATACAGGACTCTCGAATCTACGGTACATTTATCTCACACCACTAGCGTGGACACAGGCTGCAGGCATGGCCAAGCATCCATCCATGATCGAATACGCCTACGGCTAAGCACATCCGGCCTAGTGCACACAGAGCCGTCCAGACTGGCACACCTGACGTACCTCAACACGTCTACCACTGGCATGCAGCGACCACCACCCGAAACGAAATTTGGTAAAGCTGACCCACATAAACGCTCTCAACAATAGCAATCTGTCTCTAACCCTCAACAGCACCCACCCATGTGTCTGATCTCTCTTGGGCTGCTTAGTCGAGCCTTGCCAGCCACCCAAGACCTAGAACGGCTACATGCACACGCGCATCTTTTAAACAATCCCCCCTAGAACTCTCCACGATATCGACAACAGTCACTAAGGGCGTTCAATCAAGGGAAAAGGGCATTGAGTTCACATAAGTGGGGAAAGGGCGCTATGTAAATAACAAAATACTATACAATACAATACAATATGAAGGGGGCTGCAAACTGACATAGTACTTTAAAATCAGCAGTTTGTCCATAGGGAGTGGCTAGGTATTGCTCTAAAAATCATGACAATGGAGCATCTTATCTTATTGTACTATTCGTATTTTGTATGTATAATTATTAGGGTAGATAGAACAGCTTTGTTGCTAAACTCTCTACATAGAAATGCAGTCTCCCACATTTATAAGTGAGCAGGTAGCAAGATTAGGTGCCATGGTGAAGTAAATGACACGGGGAAGAAAGATTAACCCCTTGTAGTATAAAGGTGATGGGACAGCAAACATGGATGGCACTGAAACAATCATTATAGGTAAACATTATATGGCCCACATTTGTAGTATTTACATATTATATTTATTTAACACTTGTATGCTACACAATTATACATTTTCATTATTTAAATCCATCTACAGGTGGTACGGCAGGATGAGAGAAAGGGGATGCTCATTCGGGGCTGCATTGTGCCTGATACCGTGGAACCTGACACTGTGGGATGGTCGAAATGTCGGGGGTAGGGAGTTTCAGTGTTGGGAAGTGAGTAGCATGAAGGAGTGAAAGGGAGAGCTGGTACAGGGAGGACAGGAAGCTGAGAGGCAGAGGAGGTATTGAAAGATCAACTTGCAAGGGGATGAGAAAAGCAAGATGGAGTTATCCCTGTAGGAGGCAGGTAGGCCATGGGTGGATTTGTAGACAAGAAGGAATTTAAAGAGGAAGCAATTTCCATAGGACAGCCACCCAACGTGGAGACAGTGTGCGCTGTGGGGGAATGATCAAGAGAAGGTCAAAGACGGTGTGGCAGATAAAGTTCCGAACCGTGTCAAGAAGAGGCAAAGGAGTAGACAGGGGTCCCGTGAGGGAGTTGGAGCCAGCCTTCGGGGGCGAAGCGTGGAGGTGAGGGTCTTAGCGGCATGAAAGCTGAAGTAGGGGTGGATTTCACAGATGTTTAGGATGTTGGACCTGGAAGCTGTAATTATTGGGAATGGGCTCCTGGAAAGTGTGAACAGGCTGCATAATGAAATGCCGAAATGTTGCCACTTTTTTGTAGAACCTCATGTAAGATCTGAATGAGGGCTTAGTTATCACAGGCTGCAGGATGAAGTCAACAACACTGTGGTGCTTGTAACCTTCTGCACAGGCATGGCGATCTATTAGGGTTTACAAATACAACTCTATGAATTCACATTTTAAGAGACGAATGTATAGAGTGCTACATTCTTTGATGTTTCAAGTGCCGACTGCAATCAAATTAGCTGGCATTCTCATTCCCTGCATTATCCAGAGTGCAAGCATAGTATTTGAACAACTACCCTAAAGAGACCGAGTGTGTTGTCTAAGAATAAAGCAATTTGGATGTTGTAATATGGCATTTGCTAGTTGCACGCTGCTGCTGCTCCCCTTTCATGCAATCTCACTCATTTACAAAGCGTAAAACTGAAGAGTAAACCAGGGGAATTTGTCAACTGCGCAGGCCGCATTTACTAATGGATTTCCATGCGATCTAACTGCTCCCTAACAAGTGCCTCAGTGACGCTGAAGATTCCACGGGAATCCAACTGTTTTACGCCTAAAATCTCACAGAGGCATAAGGCTGTGCTCTTCCAAGACGAGGAGGAAAGCACGGCCGAGATGCAAACCCCACTCCTTGCCCTGCATATGCCTTGGAAGGGGACGGAAATGGGGCAAAGCATTAAATAGGGGCTAAAACCATTATGATTCGCATGTATACCTCCATTTATTGCACCACCCATGCAAAATGAGGCCTTCTGTCTTTTCGAAAGACATCTAGATGCTTGTGGAATCAATGCGTGCATCTCCAGTTAAATGCACGCATGTGCACGGCGGCGGCTGGCGCACTGCAGACAGACTGCGCCTGCCATTGGACCCCGATTTCCAAAATGCAAGCTGCTCCCAGAACATGTGCAGGATCAGAAGTGGTGCGATCTCATTATATGCCACAGAACATGTGTGGCTATTGCTACCACCGCCAGCAGGGCTCCACGTCAGGGAGGGCTGCACTTTAGTACCCGAGGCCCCTGATTGGCACTTCCGGTGCGAAGCCAAGTCAGAGATGCCCTTGGTACTGTTATATGAGTGATGCCACTGTTCTTGTCATATGTGAATCGCTCCATGATGCTCTTTGTGATGTCACCCATGCGGTTATGATCAGTTTACTTTGGGGGATTATACTTTAATGTGTACCTGGAGAGTCCGCGTTTTTCTGTTAACATCTAAATGTCCCAGTAACTTGATATTTTAGGCACAATCAGATGTTTTCTACCCGCGATCATCACACCACAGATCATCTAAATGTCTCACCCGGGAGGATAGGTCAGGGGCCACGTACTTGTCTTGGCGACAAGACAGCAGTGAGCAGCAGGGATACTGGGCTCCATACGTAGAGGCAGGAATCCAGTATGAAGCGCTTTATAATTAAAAAAAATACAAGGCAACTTCTGTTTTCTTTTCAGAACCAATGAGGCGGCCAGTTAAAGCTTGAAAACATGTCTATGATGGATGAATACAAATTGGTTGGTTATGCCCAAAGCAATTAGGCACCTGTCTGACTAGGGTGACCCCTAATGTTGTTGCCAGATATGTGTGGAACTAAAACTTTCCCTTTGATTACTGATCAAATTATAGATACCCAATTAATTCACACCTTTTCCTTCGAGCAAGACATGGATGCATTTACTAAGCATCCTCTCCCTCGAGCTGAGCCACCTGACCGATGACCACTGGGGAGCTGCTTCCTCAATACTTTGGCTTTCTGTTAGGATTAGGTCACTCGTTATGGTCACAAACTTAGATGTTTTAATATTAAATGTTAGAGTGTATTTTTCCTTATCCCTAGTGCTCCCAAGTTGGCACTATGAGGTCCGCAGTCTCGGGTGTGGAATGTTATCTTATGGAGGGAGGTTCTAGAATGGGGAAGAGTTCAGCTGGAGATTGACTTCTTATGAGTGTCTGCTGTCGCGGAGTTTATCTCTTAATGAAACAGTTTTAACCTTGCCCTCATGTCTGATGGAAAGGATCAGATGGATACCATACGGTAGGCCCTTCATCTGATGCTGTTCCATGTAGACCTAGTCTTGCTTCGAGTCAATAATACATCATCGCACATTCTGGCCCAGGTACACTCACTGCATTATCAATATGCATAGGTCAGACATCTAGCAGAAACCCTAAACTGCATCCTGTTCAGGCTGTGCATGTGCTCCTGGGGGAGCAGAGCTAGGGAAGGTGCAGTAGCTCCCTCTACCTGAAGATTGAGAAATATCGTACGCAAAGTGTCTGGAGAAATGCTCCAATTCAAATCCAAAAGTGCTCCCATCATAACACTCCTGCAAGGAGGATTTCTCTTATCACACCTATTGCATAGCCTTGCTAAGTCTGGAAGCAGGGAAGTGAGCACTGGAATGGTCGTACCCTTCAGAAACAGAATACACACAACACACACACTTGATTCACTCAAGCAATAAAGGCAGGAAGGCGTCTGCTATAGCTATCCTGCTTCAATCTGTGCCATCCATGGCCCGTGACTGCCAGCTCGCCCACTGTCACAGGCAGCATGCAGCACTATGCAAAGAGGTACCAGGAATGAGAGGGACATCTCTAGCCTTCTCATTGCAGACCATTAGTTGTCCTCCATGTCCAGATTTGTAATCATTTTCCGGATATCCGTTAACTGGCAGAGTGAAGTCCAGCTATGTGTACTCTTGCAGCCAATAATGGTCGTTCAATAGTGCGTCTTATTATACAATGACTAGATGGCACAGTTTCTGAAAGGAACGTCGTTCCTCACATTTTCAAACCTACCCACTTGCCCCTCAAAAATATAAAGGGGTTTACAGTTCTCATCTTTTGACCAATCCTTGGAGAGCCTCCTATATGTAATTGTAATTGGTTATTTATAACACTCTTAACACCAATATGCACATCGTCTTGCTTCCAAGTCGAGGACGTTGCCCCTGAGCTATCCCCCCGAGTCCCAAATAAGGCAGCATTAACACACCCTATTTAAAGGTAGGCCTACCCTAGGTTACTGGTGAAGGTGATGTGCCTATAGAGAAACACCTTGCTCTTTATAACACTTACACATCAAATATAATTCCGAAGCTCACCCATCCTACCAGCACTCCTCCCAGTCGTAAAAGACCATGGGCCTCATTACAAGTACATCGGTCCGGACTTAACGCCGCTGGTATAACCATACCGGCACCGTTTCCGCGTCCGCCCAATCATGACCTGCGGACCTGGAAATAGCACCACCCTCAACCTCCACTGCAGAGTTTAGGCTCCCGTAAATTCCGCCTGCACGGAAACCCCTCCGTTACTGGCAATACTAAACACTGCGAGCATCACAACTAGCGCAGACATGGAAACACCACCTGAAAAATGGCATTAAAACCGTGATCACGGTGGCGGTACCGCCGCCACAGCGAACATGACGTTAAACAGTGCCTGTTGACCTGAATCAGGGCACAGGTGCACCAAATCAGCCCAGCTGGACCCAGCAGGCCACTGGGAGCCTACAAAAGGGCCACACCCAGCTCAACGCAAAACAGAACCATGCAGGCAGCAGCTCTAGTAGCATTGGGACTGGGCCTACTCAACCAACAGGCAGCACTGCACATGATGACAGTAATGTTGCAGAGGAGGAGGCGGAGGCGTAGGAGGCGCAGGCGGCAACCAGCTAACACTGTACCCATGGAAAACCCCATTGTCCAGCCGGCACCACCCCGCAGGCAGCCTTCAATACCACGCATCATGGCCTCACCCTGGAACCTTACCCCAGGACAGATCCACACCCTATACCGGCTGGACATCCAACAATCCTGTACATCACCGCCATGACAGAGGACGACATCAGCAGCCACATAGACACCCCCACCGCCCCCCCCTCCTGAAGGTTGTGTCTGTTCTGCATTTTCTTGGCACCAGCACCTATCAACACACACTTGGTGAGCTGCACGGCCTATCACAACCCTGTTTCTCCAAAATCCTGGTACATGTACTGGATGCCCTGTTGCGCCATGTGTCGGAACAGATAGCCCTACCCCGTACCCTCCCCCAGGTTATTGCCACCAAGTTGGCCTTCCATGCCATAGCAGGCATGCCAAATTGCATAGGTGCAGTCGACTGCACCCACATTGAGCTGACAGTACCACATGCAATCGAGATGGTGTTCCGCAATAGGAAACAGTACCACTCACTGAATGTACAGATGGTATGTGATGCCACGCAAGTGATAACACATTGCTGCGCATGTTTCCCGGGCTCAACCCATGGCTCAATGGTACTGCGGAATTCCACATTGCCAAAGTACATGGAACGCTATGCTGGACAAAGCACATGGCTATTGGGTGAGTACAGCTGCCAATGCACCGGCCCTGTGGAAGAGGTGTGTGTGTGTGTGTCCAGGGCAATGAGCAACGTGAGTGTGCCGCTGTGACTGCACATGCATCACCCCCCCCCGCCCATCAACTGAATAGACAGCAGAGCCCAAACATCACAAAGCAACACATGACAGGTTGCCACAGTGTCCCCGTACACACCCTGCCACATGACACACACAGCCTGAACTGCCGCTGGCACATACACCTGGAGCCACTGCAAACACCCACCCACAATATTCAACACTGCCCTCCCAATGCACATGATGCCTGCACATGAGACGTCCTGCATCAACTACATCATCACGGTGGACTGACTCTGCCAGGTGTGCACATCACTGCACAATGCCATACTCACAAGCCAATGTCACCCGCAGGGCAGCATACACATGCACACCAATGCGTTGGTCAATGTCCAGTTGCCAACGTCCTCCATGATGGCCAAAGAACAGAACCAGCCACCGGTCCAACCACTGCATGCCACATATGCATTAATGAACAATGACACAAGATTGCACTGCATCTGATGAAGACATGATAACACAAACACTGACGTGTCCCACCCATCTATATGCTGGATATGAACTCACGCCATGGCTGATGACGCCTGTACTTAGGCCAAGGAACAGGCATGAAGAGGCGTACAACAGGGCACATGTCCGCACACGTGGCATGATTGAGAGAACATTTGGACTACTGAAGGCCCGGT
This sequence comes from Ambystoma mexicanum, assembly GCF_040938575.1. Lineage (NCBI taxonomy): Eukaryota > Metazoa > Chordata > Amphibia > Caudata > Ambystomatidae > Ambystoma > Ambystoma mexicanum. The sequence goes on along the minus strand of NC_090937.1, from coordinate 1,080,876,031 downwards.
TCCGCTGTTTGAGCAGATCTGACGGATCACTGCAGTACAGCCCAGTGAAGACGGGTCAAATCACGCTTGTTTGTGCCATGCTGCACAATTTGTGCCTGCGCAGGAACATTCCAATGCCCCCAGACGCAGATGATGAAGATGGGGATGGAGATGGAGATGGGGATGTGGATGGGGATGGGGATGGCACAACCACCTCCTGGGGGTCCACTAGATGGACAATGAGCACGGGATACACTGATTCGCATTTACTTTTGAGAGACAGCACATTCACAGCAATGCATGGATATGGTGATGCCAATAAATGAATTGTTGTACTGGAAATGAAATGATGGATGTCCACTCATGTATTTTTTTAGAAATGATGATATATGGATGAATAAACAACAGGGAAGGAGGTGCAATGGTTAGGGAAGCTGTACACCCGTGCCAACCACCACCCAAACGTACCCGTCCCCAACCAGGCCCCAATACTCAAACCCCCTAATGGTCCTCCCCCACCTCCCAAACGTACCCACCCCCAACCAAGCCCCAATACTCAAACCCCCTAATGGTCCTCCCCCACCACCCAAACGTACCCACCACCTCACACCCTCTAGTCCACATGTGTCATGCAGTGCCCGACACACATGCCATCATTTCCGTGTGCGCTTATGTGCTTGTGCATCCTTGCCCGAGAGCCCTGTTAGCCGACTCGCCCGCCTCTGTGGACTGGCAGTGGTGGAGCTGGATGGGGTGGTGGTATTGGATGGCACAGAATCACACAGGTTGATCATTTAATAGTAGCATTTACATGCATCTGCTTGTTGCCGGTAATGCATTGTAGTGATATGGGTCACCATCTGGTTCATGATGGGTCCTTTGGCCCAGTCATGCACTGCCTGGGGGGGGTTGTTAATGGGTCCTTTGGCCCAGTCACGCACTGCCTGGGGGGGTTGTTAATGGGTCCTTTGGCCCAGTCATGCACTGCCTGGGGGTGGGCGGTTGTTAATGAGTCCTTTGACCCAGTCATGCACTGCCTGTGGGGGGGTTGTTGATGGGTCCATTGGGCCACTCCTGGCCTCAACATATACTCATATGGCATTCAAATTTGCGCACTTACCAGCATCTGCAGGTGGACTCACTCCTGCCTCAGCATCCCCGATCCCATGGATGCCCTCAAGGTGGAGGACACTGCTGCAGCGCTCCTCCCATGTTTGCAGCCTCAGTGGGGAAGGGGGTCCTCCACCTGCCCCACTGCTGCGTTGGTGGTGTGTGGAGATCTCTGCCTGAGGTCGTCCCACCGCTTGTGGCAGTCCTTTACACTCCTCACAGTCACGCCCACAGCGCTGCACTTACGTGCTGCTTCCGCCCATACTTCCTTCCTCTGCTGCTGTGTAGCACGTCGTTGATCGGCACTGAACAGCATCTCAGCATGCTCCACTATGTGCTCGACCAAAACAGTTAGCTCCGCCTCGCTGAAGCGCTGTTTGCGCTGCCTCTGGGCTGGAATCCTGGCAGACATGCTGGTGGTCCCTTTTGGCTTCTCACAGTGTGGATTTTGCTTGTGCTCACTCTGGATGGCAATGGATTGTGCTTTATATGATGGCCGCCCCTCTGTTTCCTGTTTTGGCGATCATGGTATTTCCGTTTCTGTGTCCATGGCGACGGTGGCGGAAACGGGTTTTACGCTACTTGTCGCGCCGCTATATCCATTTCCGTGGAATTTTCAGTGACGGCGGTTACACCGTTTCCTTTGTTACCGCCGCCGCGGAATCACTGCAGTCCAGACCAGGGAAGTTGTAATGAGGCCCCATATGTTTGTGATCTTAAGTCATTTTATGTGTGGGACATTAACCATGCACTTTTAAGTCCCTCAAAGAGCAGTTGATGGAGAAGCAAATGTAAGTGCACCTTACTACTCCAGGTATCTCCACAAATACTGGAGTTAACTCCACACACACATTCAGCTATATTCCCGCTCAATCCGAGTTTGGCGGTAATTTGGCTGTAAGGGGCTCATTCCAAGTCACGCCGTCTGTAAAAAGTGCTGGTATCTCAGGATACCGGCACTTTACCGGGCCACCCGACTACGGGAGTGCCAGTGAGGCACCTGGGTCACCTCCAGCTAAATGCTGGAGATAAGCCAGGTGCCCTACCGGCCAAAAAAGCCCTCGTTACTCGGTAATGACAGCAAATACCCTCATGGAGTCCTGAATGGGGATTTACACCGCTCTGCTGGCACCCGTTATCCAGCGGCAATGAAACGGTAACAGCCTTTGCCGGTATCCTCACCCCACTACCGCTGGGATACCGGCAAGGTTGTAATGAGGCATTAAATCTTCTGAATTAGTGGCAACATGAGTTACTGTTAACAGCACTCGGTCCCTTGGATTTACTATGGATGGGCTGACAAATGGTGGGAGAATGGAGTAAGTGCCCATTTTTTTAAAGTCCATAGGACTCCATTGATATTTTAATGGAATTACAGTGAGTGGTATTTCCACTGTGGTAATTCATCCAAACTCATAATAAAGCACAGTTGTAAAATTTTCGGTAATTCCGCCACCTTTCTACCACACCACAAGACTTGTAATGAGCCAGACTGTGCTCCTACCACTGACTAGGTAAGAAGGGCATACAATACAAAGTTTGTGTTGAGGCCTTCTCACCTTGTTACTCCACGCTCATGAAGCAGACCCTGGAAGGAGAACCGACTGCCCCCTTAGTATTTGCCTTTCCCACAGACACAGTCCCTTCCCATTCCTGGTGATTACCCTTTACAACCCAGAACAGTGCGAGTAAGGGAGATGCTTCTGCTTCAATGATTAACCCTGGAATAAAGGTACTGAGTTCTCTGATCTAAACCCAGGCAGGAACATGATGTAGGATTGAAGAGAGGGGGGCTTGCAGGTTGCTGTTTTTGTATGGTATATTTATAATGTTGGATTATGTAGATGACCTTCCCATACCGTAAGAAAGCAGATATCTCATGCACTGGCGTAACAGGGGCCCCCGCAGCCCCCGCAGTGCGGGGGGGCCCGCGGTGTTGGGGGCCCCACCAGCACATGGCTGGGAGGGGGCACCAGTAAAAAAAAATTAAAAAAAAAAAAAAATTTTTTTTTTAAAAAAAAGTTTCTTTTGAAATTCACTCTGCATTCATAAAGAACATTTCTGTAACAGAAATAATTTCTTTATGAAGGCAGAGTGACTACAAAAAGAAACTTTCTTTTTGAAGTCTGAGGGCCCCGTACCACATGACATGGAAGACCCTAGGCTGGAGGCCTCCATGTCATGGGGTCGGGGACCCTATGCCTTCAAAAAGAAATAGTTTGTTTTTGAAGCCACTCAGCCATCATAAAGAAATTATTTTGATTATGGTTCGGTCCTTAACTGAAATAATTTCTTAATGAAGTTATAGTGACTTAAAAAAGAAACAATGGGGCTCATTCTGACCATGCCGGTACGGAAACAACGGTGCTGGTAAGCTTACAGGCACTGTTGTTTCCGGACCGGCATATTACAGGTCTGCTGGTACAGCAGCCACGGTAGGCAGACCTGTCACGGAAGCACCGGCACCGTTAACAATGGTGCAGGTGCTTCTGTGTCCCCATTCCCGTGGAGTCTGGGGTTTAACGAAATTACCGGCACCTGATTTCCCAGCCGCCGGACTTGAAATAGCACGGTGGCACCGGGAAGTCAGGCCATAGTAATTTTTTATGGGTCTGGCGGCAACCCGCCGGTAGCACCGGCACGGTTACCGCTGGACCCGTAATGAGCCCCAATTTCTTTTTTAAGTAATAGGGCCCCCCCTCAACTCCATGAGGTGTGCGTGTATGAGTCTATGGTGAAAGGGTGCACATTCAAATGTATAGACGGCTGCCTGTGTGTGTATGGTGAAAGGGTGCACACATAAATGTATGGGTGGCTGTGGGGGTGTGCCTGCATGGTGAAAGGGTGCACACATAAATGTATAGGTGACTACCTGTGTGAGTGTATGGTGAAAGGGTGCACACTTAAATGTGTGGATGACTGGGTGTGTATAAGGTGAATGGTGTGTGTGCTGATGTTGGGAGAGGCGCTAACTTCACATGCGGTGGGGAGGGGGAAACTTATTTGTGTGGGCGCATCCAAATTATTTACGCATTTTAATGAGACTATTCTAGTGCAGATTCAATGTTACAAGCAGTTAACTCTCTCCTATAAGTCTCCTGTTCCCTCTCTACCCTTCCAATCACTCCCCTGGCATGCAAGTACTAAACCCACATCACAATTTCAATCGCCTAAACAATGTGGCATTTGAATGCAGGTACTAACAGTGAAATGCTTTACGTTGGTAATTGCTGGGTTCTTGTTAACAGCAAAAACCAGGTGCCGTTTAAAATCTGTGTCCTGTTCGGTCTGGCAACTGCTCTAAAGGTTAGCCAAGTTGAGTCAATATAGCCCAAAATGTCAGGGGGGGTAGTGCTGAAGCCCAGTCAACTCAATGGTGTTGCGCTACTACTTGTGTTTAATGCCTTGCTTACTCCTAGCCCTATTCTTCCTCGTCCCAGTACTTATATACAAGGCAGTACGTGTGTTTGAGGCACTCTGCCTCATACAAAAGTACTGGGAAGAGGTAGAGGTACATGGAGGTAATGCCTGATTTAGCTACCTGTAATCTTCATCACTCCTAGTCCCACTGTTCCTCATCCCAGTACTTACCTATGAGGCAAGGAGCCTCATACGAAAGCTCTGGGACAAGGAAGAGGGACGCAAAGGTAATTCTGGGCCAAGGAGCTGATTGTGGAGGTTGGGGTGGTGGGTGGGAGGGAGAGTGGATGTGTGGGGGGGCAGGATTGTGTGATAAATCATAATGGTTGTCCATGTCCAGGCTAAGCAGGCATGATATGTGGTATTAGTGGCTAGAGAGGCATTTTGATTTAGCCAGTCTAGTCATTCCTCAGTTTGGTATGACTTTCTTTTAACTGGACATTTCTGATAAAGTAGTCCTGCTAACTTTAATTACCTGGCTAGATTGGCATTTGGGTGCTGCCAGTCTAGCCATTTCTTACTGCGGCATTGTATATTTTTTTGGGCATCTGTGATAAAATGATATGATGTGATTCAAGTCATTTATAATGCGCCTGTACACAAGTGTACACAAGGGAGGGATGATAGAGGGAGGACAAGACAAACGATCTCACTAGGCCTTGTGTCATTGTGAGAACGAGAAGTGCAAGGGAAAAGGGAGCAGGGAAGTGCAAGTGAGAGGGGAGGGGAAAACAGGGCAGCAATGCTCTCAGTAAGTGCAGCCAGGGCAGAGCAGCTATTGGTTGTGCAAGGAGAACAATGGACTGCAGGGTTACAGTTACAGCCCCTAAGTGCATGGTAGGCCCGGAGGCAGTGCAAGGGTGACCAATCAAGAAAGAGCCTGGACTCAGAGAGACTCTGAGGGTAGCCAAGCAGCCAGTCAGTACAGCAGACAGGTAGGTCAGGTAGGTCAGCAGGGGGGGAGAGAGAGCAAAAGCAGCAGAGAAGAGGAAAGCTTTTAGCTGCTTCCGAAACTTCAGGTTGTCCGCCTCAGGTTTGAGAGGGGCAGGGAGGCCATTCCAGTTGGAGGCACCAGCAGAGGAGAGAGGTCTACCCCCACTCTCTGCCTGGAGAAATGTCTAATCCTTTGAGAGTTGGAGGTAGCTGAGTGAAGGGTTAGAGAAAGAAGGTATTTTGGAAGAGAGCATTGGATTTAGTGTTGGCACTGGCCCCAGAAAGCCTTGTGAGCAATGCAAAGGTTCTTGAACTTGATCCTTGCAGCCAGCCGAGAGATTTCAGGGCTGGAGAAATACAATCCCAGGGCTTGAGGCCAAGGCTAAGTCTTGCAGTCCTGTTCTGGATTATTTGCAGATGACGGAGACTAGAGGAAGACAGATTGAGAAAGTGGCTGTTGCAGTAGTCCAGCTTAGAGACAGTGAGCTTCTGGTGGAGAGTGAGAAAGGGAAGAGTCCCTTTGAGGAGGAGCAGCTGGTAGTGGGACTTCTTGGTGATGTCCGAGATGTTAGGAGAGAAAGAGAGTGTGGCGTTGCAGATGACACCAAGGTTTTTTGCCTCGCAGGAAGGCAAAGGAAGAGGGCCCAAGGTGGTCTGCTATAGTGAGAGAGGAAACACAGTGGCAAGGGTCCCAATGAGAAGGATCTCTGTCTTACTGGCATTAAGGCAGAGATTGTTGGAGGCGCACCAATCCTGAATCGTGGATAGACAGTCAGGAATGAGCAAGAGAGGAGAGGAGGATGAGGGGAGCCTGAAGGAAAGCTGAGTCATCTGCACAACACTGAAAGTTAGAGGATAAGGTAGAGATCAGGGAGGCCAAAGTGGCCAAGTAGAGGTTGAAAAACCAGCGTGAGAGGATAGAGCCCTGGGGAATGCCACAGATAGAGAGAGGTGGTGGAGAGAATGGGACCACGATCGACCTGGGAGCGGAGTGGCGGTCCAAGTGGAAGTAGGTCAGTCACTCTAGGGTCTGATCTGTGATGCCCAGGTTCTCACAGAGTCGATTGATCAGGATGGCGATGTTGACCCTGTCGAAAGCAGAGGAAAGATGAAGGATGAGAATAAAAGGAATGCTGGAATCAAGGTTAGAGAGCAGCACAGGTGTTAAGGAGAAGAGTTTCCATGCCTCTGGCAGCTCTGAAGCCAGACTGATGGTCATGGAGACAACCAACAGATTCAGTGTGGAGAGTAAGCTGGGAGATGGCAAGCTTTTCCAAGAGTTTGCTCAGGAAAGGTGGAGATTGAGCGATAGTTTTCCAGCAGGTAGGATCAGCAGACTGCTTCTTGAGGAGTGGGTGCACAAGGGAGTGCTCAAAGGGAGAGGGGAACATTGCAGTGGCGAAAGAGTGATTACAGAAATCGGCCGAGGGTGTCAATATGGGCTTTGATGGTTCTGGAGGAGCAGCGGAGCACCTGTTTGGACGACACTTTCATAGATCGGACTTGTCTAGAAACCTCGTCAGGTGTTGTCAGAGAGAAAGAGGAAAAAGGAGGAGGAGAGAAGAGATGGCCAAAATGGGCCGAGAGAGGAAGAGGACATAGAGGACAGGATGTCCTGAGATTTAGCAGAGAAATGAGAGGCCAGAGCTGTACAGAGGGCATGGGAGGGAACAGAAGAGGTATAGACCACAACAGGATTGACCAGTTCCTTGCAGATTTTAAAGAGTTTGGCCGTGTTGTTCGAGGCCATGGAGACACATGCTTTATTGTGTGCTCTCTTCTTGATGAGTGTTATTGCTTTGACTGGCATTTTGCTGAAAACAGTCTAGGTATGTCTAAATGTGGCCTGGCATTCTGTACTATAATGTTATTACGTGTTTACACTGGTCTACATTGTGCAGCCAGTTGGAAGCATTAATGTTCCTGTGGACTGTTGGTGACTTGCATGTATTGGATTGTGTTACCCTACAAAACAATTGCAAACACTCTGGCTTTATAGCCAATTTATCTCAGAAAGTGTGCTGTATATTGCATTAAAACACATATTTATATATTTTTCCTAGTGCAGTGTGCGGCATACCCCTTCAGCAGCACATTCATATGTATTGTGCAAGCGTGACAGTCTAGGCCGGCCCAGAGTGTGGCGCAACCCGTGATTTGTTGCCGAGTTGGGGGGCCCCCTCAGCATGGCTCGCAAGGGGGGCCCCCACATTTTGTGTTACGCCACTGATCTCATGCGTATTCCTTAGAAAGATTGCTCAGTAGGCGACAGAGGAACATCCTTACCTGCATATGCGCGGCTGATCAAGTCCTTTTTCTCCCCGAGGGAACAGCGCAGCGGTGCAGCCGTCTAAAGAACAATTGGAAAATGCGTTATTTACACCCCAACTAATAAGACAGATGTCAACATCTACTTTGCAGGCAGGTATAGGACAAAAGGGGAGACTGGGGAAAAGCATCGTCTCCAGGGACGGTCCCGCCCCAGGGGCCATTGCGTGCATCCCTCGCGCGTCCCACATGCAGCCCCCTCTTGCCGCCGCGTCTTGTGTGTGCCGACGTGTTATGTGAACTGGGACAGGATGGCTCTATGACTCCAACCTTTACTTTACAGATTATGAGAACACACAGACTACATCTCCAGCTTCATCACCAACTTGTTTCAAAGGGTTTTGCCAAGGATATGAAGTTGTATGACATTGAAATAAAAGAATTCTGCAGGTCCCATTTCCGATACCTTCTGTGGGAAAAACATGTGACAACACTTTGTACTACCCATATCATTATTGAATCAAAACCTATACATGCGCTGCTGGGCTGCCATGGACTTGCACCTCTTTTACACACAGTATCAAGAATAAAGCTTATGCGCAGGGGAAGCCACTGACTTGGTACAGCCGTCGCCTTAGAAGGCCTCAAAGTTGTGCTGGCAATATTTAGAAGTGTGCCAGCAGAGGTTCGCCAAAAGAAAATCTTTCTATGTTGTGTATTTCTTACATAGGAACGATAATGATGTGTTATTTATATAGCGCTTTCCCCAAAGCACTTTAAAAAGAACATATGTACCTATAATACCACACAACCAAAGCTGGTACTCATTTATCGAGATCGGAGGGATAGGATGAGTTGGTCTTGCCGGGATTCGAAGCTGCAACCTACAGGTCATGCAGAGAACGCAGCAGCAGCGAGCGCGCAACCGGATGAGCTAACTTACAGGCTGTAATCAATGTCATGAGTGTGCCTAGGGTAGTCCGTTGCTGGGAAGTTTGAGGAGTTCGATGCATCTCCAGTTGAGAATTTAGAGTGAACTGTGGATCTCAAACACGAAATCAGAACACCCACATCCATCTGTTGCACAATGCGAAAAACGTCACGATTAATCAGGGGCTGCTTTCACGGAAAAGATCTCAGAACATAACTTTAAAAGGAGGAAAGGTGCAGGAAGACAGAGAAGGGCGAAAGAAGTGGATAACGCTGGATAGAGCAGGAGTGGATAACGCGGGACAGAGCAGGAGTGGATAACGCGGGATAGAGCAGGAGTGGATAACGCTGGATAGAGCAGGAGTGGATAACGCTGGATAGAGCAGGAGTGGATAACGCGGGATATAGCAGGAGTGGATAACGCGGGATAGAGCAGGAGTGGATAACGCTGGACAGAGCAGGAGTGGATAACGCGGGATATAGCAGGAGTGGATAACGCTGGATAGAGCAGGAGTGGATAACGCTGGATAGAGCAGGAGTGGATAACGCGGGATAGAGCAGGAGTGGGTAACGCTGGATAGAGCAGGAGTGGATAACGCAGGATAGAGCAGGAGTGGATAACGCGGGATAGAGCAGGAGTGGATAACGCAGGATAGAGCAGGAGTGGATAACGCAGGATAGAGCAGGAGTGGATAACGCGGGATAGAGCAGGAGTGGATAACGCGGGATAGAGCAGGAGTGGATAACGCTGAATAGAGCAGGAGTGGATAACGCGGGATAGAGCAGGAGTGGATAACGCTGGATAGAGCAGGAGTGTATAACGCGGGAAAGAGCAGGAGTGGATAACGCTGGATAGAGCAGGAGTGGATAACGCTGGATAGAGCAGGAGTGGATAACGCGGGATAGAGCAGGAGTGGATAACGCTGGACAGAGCAGGAGTGGATAACGCTGGACAGAGCAGGAGTGGATAACGTTGGATAGAGCAGGAGGGGCTAACGCTGGACAGAGCAGGAGTGGATAACGCGGGATAGAGCAGGAGTGGATAACGCGGGATAGAGCAGGAGTGGATAACGCTGGACAGAGCAGGAGTGGATAACGCTGGACAGAGCAGAGAATAGAAGGTGGGCACCACTACTTTTGTGTGACTGTGTGTGGTGTGTTGGTGTCTGTGTGTGTGTGTGTGTGTGTGTGGGGGGGGAGGGGTGTTGGGGTGTTGGTGTGTGTGTTAGAGAGCGATTGAGAACAGCAGGCTGGAGAGGCATGGTGGTCCATTTCAAAATTATGCTTGGTGGGCCCCTCGCGAACAGCTGGCAACATCTGTCTGAGGCAGCAGTCGGGTGCTTAGATTATAATGGCGGTGTTTCTTAATGCCCACTGCAATGGCGGGATTGCCCTGGTTTTGTCACTGAGGCTGCATAGCATGAGCCTCACCTTGAATTTAATTCATCGAGCATATTCTCCGTCTTGCACCAAAGAGCTGAAAGGGTCTGTAGTAAGTGAACACGTTTCGAAGAGGTAAGTCTTTGTCCAGCAAGTAAACAATTAAAGAGACCCAGTACAGTTTATGAAGAGTAATGCTTCCTTTGGGGGCGAGTTCTTACCATCAGCCCCACCTTCAAATTTCAACATGTGGCAACATCCTACATAACGCAATGGAGGGAGAGTGTGTTTAGCGGCAGATTATCACTGGACAGGTGTATTGGTCATTGCACAGCAGAATAAAGAAAGGCAGGCAACTGCGCCAGAGAACCACTGAATGACCACTTAACAAACGTCAATACGTTTTTCTTTGTCAGAGCTACAGGATCCCCTTGAAGGCGTAGTAGCCTATTTCAATTGAAAACGTTTGACAATCATGAAGCCAGGCTTGCATGTGTGTGGTAGGGTGGTCTCAGCCCTTCAAACTCTGCAGTAAACCCAAGGTTAATCTGCGCCCTGTAAGTGTGTGTTTGTGTATGTGCGTGGGGTGTGTGTGTTTCTTTGTAAACAGCAAGTCCTAGATTAAATATTGCAATGCTTCTGCCCAGATTTTAAAGTTGCCAGGGTCAATAAAACAAGTACAACTGAGTTTTGTAAAAAATAACACCCATGATGAAATAGTGACAGGAGACAGTGGCCTTATACCTGTGCTGGCTATTAAAGGCTCTGCACGCCGGAGTCAAGCAAGGTTGGTCAACAAACAAAAAGCGTGTACAACCCAGAGGTGTGGACTGTAAAACTAAGCACCCAGGTGAACTGCCTAGTTGCAAATATTGAGGACATACAAAGTACAAAACTAAAAGTAAGTCAAAGATTGCGATAAAGCGTGTTCAAAGCATAGTTTGATAACTGGATACATATTACATGATGAGCGGCATGTGCCCGTGCGCCATAGAACAAAGGGGTCATGTAATGTTTGAGGGAGTGGGGGTGGGTGATTGAACGTTGAGAGTGGTACATGGCAGACACCATCGTTTCCTATTACGAGCCATATTCAGGAACGTCATTCGGGAGTTGCCAGGGGTCGCGGCTGTGACCCTCGTGCTCTCCCTTGCTATGCCTTTGGTCTACCTGGCTTCCCCTAAAATATATGTTTTTTTTTTTTAAACTGAAACTCCTGGGCTGTGGCCAGCACCATGTGGCTCTTTGTTTCTGAATTGGCTGGCTTTCTTGTTCAGGCCTCTTACAAAAAGTAGGGGGTACCACAAGTGTAACACTTTGAGTAGTGACCCTAAATAAGAAAGAATAGGAATAACAAATAATTTGTCTTTCTGGAATTCTATATAATAATTGCTAGACTCATTAAAGGTTTATTTCAGGAACACTTCAGGGGGTAAGTCACTGACTTAGTCTGTTCTTGAACACCTCAAATTGACAATGCAGACAAAAACCACCAAAAAGCATTTGGAGTAGAATAAGCATCCATTTCGGACTACGGCCTCATCACGAGTTGGGCAGCATCCCGACGGTAATACCGCCGGAGCTATTAGCGTTGCCGCCAACCCCCATGGCGCTATCAGCGCCAGATCACAGGTTTGGCGGAACAGTAATTCCCCATTCCCCATTGGGCCCATTTGCGAATTCCGGGAATTTTCGGCGCTACTACCGTCAGAGCTGGGAGTAAATCCTGCCAAACCCGTGAGTTCGTGGACCCTTAAATGCAGCGGTAATAGCGTTACCGCCGCATTTAAGGGTTACTGCCAAACTCTCGATAAGGCAGTATGTATTCTGCTTTTCACAAATTGCAGTTATAGCATTTTTTTTCTGCCACTGTCTCTGTTACGGTCATCGCAAGACATTCCACCTCAGTGTCCTCGGTCACTTGACAAAATCCTTGTGCCTAAAAGCTTGTGTATAGTGTATGTTTGACAGTAGCATATAAAGTGGCCCTTAATTTCATTGTGCAACAAGTAATGCTTTGTTGTAATGTGTATATCTTTCTTATCGCCCTGGCATGCTGTTAAGGATGTTTGTTTGCATGTATGAGGTAACGAGTGGCCCGAGTATGGGATGCCGTGTGAGTGCGCTGCTTTCCCAGCGCTATTCTAAATTCTTTAATACACAGTTTTGAACCCTCCAAATGGTAGGTATTTTGTCAACCTCTAAAGCCTGAAAAGTAGATCCTTGCATGCTTCACATATGGCCAACTTTGCACCAGACCTGCAGATGAACTGGCCTGCTGTTAAATCTCAGTTACCATTCTAATGGCATCCACTACAGAGTGAAATTTGCTTTCTGACTTTGAGAACATTCAGACATGTAATTGCACATTTGACTGTAACTGGTAAAATAGCTATAGCCCGTAAGATAGCTCAGTGGATTGAGCGCTCACTGCTGCGATGTGTGTGTGATCTGCAGGTTGCAGGGTTGAATCCCGACAAGTCCAACTCAGTCTTTCATCCTTCTGATGTCTGTAAATGAGTACCAACACAGGTTGGGTGACATTGGGCCTCATTACGAGGAAGGCGGTAGGGGGTTAACGGGGTCGGTAAAGCTGCCGGCCCCGTTGACCCCCTACTGCCTCATTACAAGGTCCGCTCTCAGGGACCCGCTAAGGATGCCTGGCTTTACCAGACGTTCTTAGCGGGTCCCGCAAGCGGTCCAGCATGCTAACAATAGGCCGTAATTAATGGGCCCGTTGTTAGCATGCTCCCCATTCCCATTGAGCCCTATGGGGGCTCAAATGGGAATTGGGATGTACTGGGTCCGGGTTCCCTGAATGGGGAAATACCGGGCCCTCCATGGTTGGAATGGCCCGGTACTGCCCTATTCAGGGAACCCGGACCCGGTACTTCCTTCGTCGTAATGAGGACCATTGTATGTATATTTGCTCTATATAAATCGCTTAAATGTAAGTTCTATAAAATAACACATCATTATCATTTGGTCTTGGACGTCTACTTGCATTCACAGTAATTAGGTAATATGGGCCTATACGAACTGCTATTAACAATACATATGGTGATCCATTCTTGTATCAAATTGTACTTAGGAAAAAATGAAATGTGATGCCACTTCCTGTTTTGTCTAGAGATGAAAGGTCGTGTTCCATCACCTCCTGTGATGTCACTTTGCCTTGGGGTCAAATGACATCACTTCCTGTGATGTCCTCAGAGGTCAAGGGTCGTGTGATGTCACTTCTGCAATTTGGTGAAATGACGTCCCTGGCCATATTAAATAAACCTCTCATCAAAGTTACCCTAAAATGTCCGGTTCTCTTTTCCGGCGTCGAGGGACGGGATTCACATCACTCTGACCCGTGACAGCAGGGACCACGCTGCCCTGGTGTGAGGGAAGGAGACAGGACATGGGCCAGCTGCCAGTGAAATGTTGCTACGACTGGAGGCCTGCAGTCTGAGCCTGACTGACTGCCATGAAGGTGTGAGTAGCTGTCTCAGCACTTTCAGCTTTGCCCTAAAAAATGATAAGACACTTCGCAGGAGGAGCGGAGCAGTAGACGAGCGGAAGTGGAGGAAAGAAAGTGCATATCGGCATCGGGTAGCAGAGGAAGCACTGTTACAAAGTGTAAATTCATATTGTGACCATGGCAGCCTAGGAACAAACCCATCAACCACCATCATTTCTTTCCACACCAGGTAAACCTGCAGCGAAGCGGGCAGTGTGGATCAGAGCTTTTGGGACATATTTGGCATCTAGGGATGGTGACAGTTATAAAGCTGAAAAGAAAGCTGCTTTATTGATGCCATGGTGTTGGCACCAAACTGTTGTTCACCATCTCGAACTGTGCTAAATTTCAAATAGTATGACCATGAGAAGCGGTCTGGAAGCTGGAGGAACATTATGTTGTCCAAACAATTGTTGTTATTTGAAAGGCATCAATTTTAAATTTGTCAACAAGTCACAGAGGAGAGAACTGGATAATAAATGGCTCTGTTACTCATTCTGACAGCAGAGTGAGTTTTTTCAGCTTGTTGACCAACACATCCCAGTGTGTTGTACACTAAAATAGTAAGAAAAATCAGGTGAGACTTTTGAGTTTCAGAACTGACTTCAGAACAAACTATCCACAAAGCCAGGAACATTGAGATTTTGACAAGTGTAATGGATGCGCTGGACAAGCATGGTGACAAGGGACTCTCTTGTGCATATGTTTGTGACAGAGTACCACACTTGCTTCTGGGAAGAAGAGGGTCAACTGGGAATACGGCCAACAAACCTATTCTGTGAAAGCCAAGGACATGTTTCCATTGTGATGGGATTGGACATATTGCTACTAGTAAATATTTCCCATCCCAAGGTAAAAAGTAACAAATATAAGTACATTGCATATTATGCCACAACATGCCAGGTGAGCAGGAGCAACTGTGGGGTTTAATCAAAGGCCTCAAACCAAGAGAACCGAAGGGCCCACTGGGAAAATAACCTGCCAGCATTAAAAAACCTTGAAGCTGAAAATGGCCTATTTAGGCAGACTATGTGGGTGTCTATCTGCAGTTGAATTCCCAAGAAAGCTAAAACAAAAATGTAATCCAAGTGCAGATTGGAAAAGCACATCACATTGCTGGCTGAGAAATCAATGCAGCATTTTCACTGAAACTGCCACCGATTAAAAGGTGGTGCACTGTGACAATTCATACCCACATTTCAGCAGAAAAACAAACAGCAGATAATTAAAAGTGTATTTTATTAATGACTGAAAGAAACAGCCCTGTACTTTCAGCTCAAAAGCAAAGTGAACCCTGATCAGTAAAACACACAATATGTCAAAGAATAAAGGCTAATGTTAGAAAATGCAATCTGTGAGTTCCTTTCAGCCAAGGACAATCGGTGGGTCTCTGGGCAGAATTTGCAAATGGCTTCCCCCACTGCAAGCCTGGTCCGTGCATCCCAACTATTTACAACTGCAACACAATGCGGCTTGCCTGAAGGGTGTTGAAAACCAAGTTTCCCCAGACCTGCTGTCCCTGAGGACAGTTCTGTGCAGGCCAAATCTCCTAGCCAGTGCATGACTGGAATGTGGGGAGGGGCTACAATCAAGGAAAGCTGAAACTCTGGTAAGAATTACAACAAAATAGAAGCTTTGCAGATCGAAATGGTGGTGTACGACTGATAACAGGACATGATGCCAGATGTTAGCAGGGCCTTGTGACATCACAGCCTCGCTCATTATCTAAAGTGGGGGATCTTTGTGTAGCTGAGGCTTCACAACTGTTTATGACCGGCCACCTGCTAACTTGAAACAACAAAGAGGCTAATAAAAACACAGTCCAGGAAGCTTTGGTCACATGCTGGCCAGGAATGTCAAATGGCCTGGAGGAGGGGCAACTCAAATTTGCAGACATATGAAGGTTCCCCATTAGTTTAAACGGACTATCACAATTGTTGCATTTCCCAGCAACCACATGTCACACTGCATACATGCATGTTTAATTTTTTAGATAATTTCAAGGCGATTTGTTGAAATAAAACGTGTCCACCTACGACTTAGGGAAATGTAATGGCAAGCTATAATGTGTTTTTGGCTGCTCTGAACATGTTTTAAAGAGATTTTAGGAGTTGGCTAACTGGTGGTGGGTAAAATTAGGCATTTGGAATGTAAATTGCATGTTCCTAACTAATATGCTTTTTGTAGAAAAGGCAAAAAATTGACACAAGACTGTGAAACATGGAGCGGACCCGGCTGCGCAGAATATATATGTTATAATTATAATTGATTTTCATAATTCCCTTAATACCGAAGAGGTTTCTAAACGCGGACCTGGGATTCGAACCTGTGTTGCTCTGCTTCGTCTTGCTTCTGAGATGAGCACTTTGCCACTGAGCTATACTACCCATGTGTAATATATATGTAGGCTATGGCCTCACCAAGGTCCAGAACCCATATGTGACAGCACATTCCTGGTTATGTCTGATACTGTTCTTTGCTCCACTGTTGCATTGTCAGCACATCGCTCCAAAGGTGCCCATATTCTGCGTAAATGTGCACAAATCCACCATCATATGTAGCATTGCCTGTGCTCTATACTAGAGTTACCCCTATGCTTTGAAATGCGTACTAGGTCACCATCAGATGTAGCATTGTCTGTGCTCAATACTGGAGTTGCAGATCTGCTATGAAATGTGTACTAGGCCTCTATCATAGGTAGCGTTGTATGTTTTTCATACTAGAGTTGCCCCTATGCAATGAAATGCATATTAGGCTGCTACATAGGCAGCGCTGTCTGTGCTCTATACTAGAGTTGCCTCTACGCTCCAAAATATGTACTAGGCCATTATATCATACGGTATAGCTAATGACCCGCATTAGAGGTGCCTTATGTTTAAAAGCTTCCTAGCTCACTATCCTATACAGCATTGTTAGTGCTCCATATGAGAGACGCCATATGCTCCTAATTAGGTACTAGGCCACCGCATCATACAGCTCTGTGAGTGTTCCTCACCAGAGGTAACCCCATGACTACTCGAGTCACCACCTTCACCTATGACATAACACTGCCACGTTGGCGCCCACAGTCAGTCTCACCATGCCCATCCAGCCTGCTGCCAATGCCTGGACATAACATAGGCTACCACTACCAAGATCTGAGCCACTCAGAGCCTACTACTAGCCTAGCCTTCCTCCATCAACATAACAACCCCCAACTCAAACACATGGTGATCCTACACATGGCAATCACACTGCCAGACTCAAACACCATTCCTCCTACTCGTTTCTTGCCACACTCTCTTCACCAACTATCCTGACCCCCCAGCGATCAGTGAACCAAAGCCCATGCCCTGCTTCAGACAACCCAAGCCCCTGACCATACAGAAGCCCACAATCAAATCGACGACCAACAGCCCTAACCAACCCGGCTGGCTGGACTTGGAACTCCAGAAGTATATCTCACATAGCCCCACTGCAACAGCACTCCACCATCCCATCACTTACATGGAGAAAAGCACACCTCAACTCAAGAACCTCACACAGCACCACCAGAAACTACACAAACTACCACCCTCAACTATCCACTTCATTCAGAGGATTTCCACCCAGCAGCTCTCATGCTCTAGCAATCTGACCCAAATGACGCCACACCCAACTTCATCAACACCAACAATACCTGTCCTTCCTTCACTTCTATAAGTACCCCACACTTACCCACGATAATGCTGACCTCAAGCAGGGAGCCCAATCCAGTCCCACAAGACTCCACCATCCTAGAAACCCCCACACTCAAGGGAGCACTCATCAATACAAGGTCACTCCCTGCACATGCCTTAGATATCGCTGACCTCATCATCACAAATAACCTAGACGTCATAGCCATTACCGAAACTTGGCTTCACGGCGCAGCCGGTGCGGCATTATCCCTTGCCGTCCCCGAAGACTACACTCTTCAGAACAGACAGGGTACTAAAGGAGGAGGAGTAGCAATCATTGATAAAAACCAACTCCTCATAAAGGAAATCCCCAACCCATCATTCTACTCTGGGGAATTAATCTCCATCAAAATAGCCTTAACTCACTCAAGTACATTGACTCTCCACATCATATATAGACCTTCAGGACCAGTTCTCACCTTCAAAGAAGATGTGTCCCAACTCCTATCGGTCAATACCATGCAGCCCTCCCAAATCATCCTGATGAGTGACCTAAACACCTCTTGGTGAACAGACATACATAAAGCTCTCCTAGACAAAATTGCCCTACTGCAATCAAAAATCACACAAGAAACGCTGACACTTTCTCCTTCCCACTCTACGCAGATTCCCATACACACAGTCCAGAACTCCAATACACTTTTTTACTTTTTCCCAGTCTCTACAATCGAAGTGGGGAAAATCATTGCACGCCTCAAACCCTCCAGATGCCAAGGCAACATATGCCAAGCCTCCTTTGTTAAAGAATGTGCTACTTAACTAACTACTTTAATAAATGCCTCCTTTGAAACCAGCTCTTTCCCTACCAATCTCAAAGACGCATAGGTTCTCCCTCTCCTGAAGAAAACCTACACTAGGCCCCAACATACCTGCAAACCACCGTCCCATAAGATCAGTACCCTTCCTTCTCAAAATATTGGACCGGCAAGCCTATCTGCAAATCCAAAATCATCTGGAAACCAACAACTTTCTAGGCCTCTGCCAATCAGGCTTCTGCCCAGGACATAGAACTGAGTCAGCCTTATTAGACCTAAAAATACAAATGGATGAGATAAAAGATAATGGTAATCTAGCACTCCTCCTCCTGCTTGATCACTCAGCAGCATTTGATTTAGTCAACCATAACATACTATGCAAACACCTCGCCTCTGCTGCTCACTTCTCAACCAAGGCCATACACTGGATACACTCTGTTTTATCTAACAGAACCATGAGAGTCTTTTCACCTATAGCAGCA
Organism: Ambystoma mexicanum; assembly: GCF_040938575.1. Classification (NCBI taxonomy): domain Eukaryota; kingdom Metazoa; phylum Chordata; class Amphibia; order Caudata; family Ambystomatidae; genus Ambystoma; species Ambystoma mexicanum. The sequence goes on along the minus strand of NC_090937.1, from coordinate 1,080,857,571 downwards.
GTACTACCAGCCCTTTCACCTGCAGAGTTCTGCAAGGATCTTGAGTCTCCCTCACTCTCTACAATATTTTCCCACTGCCTCTGTTCGACTTTCTTCATGACTTGGGTGTCACCTACATTAACTACGCGGATGACACCCAAATCCTCATACCCATAACCGGCACTCTGAACCATGACACCAAATCGTTAAACGAAATCTACCAAACGATCTAGGCTTGAATGGCCCAACATGGCCTTTGCCTGAACGATGAAATGATAGAACTTCTCCTCATTGGCTCACAACACTGCCTAAACAAATTTGACGATGCCTTCAAATCCTTCATGATTGATGGCATTACCATCAATATCTCAAAGGAAGTAAAAACCTTGGGCATCTACCTTGATTCTGCTTTTACCCTAACTAAACAAGTCAAAGCAACGTAATATAAAACAACTTCAGGTGTTCCAAAAGAACGCCCTCAGAGCAGCACTCAACGTCCCAAAAAACAACCACATCAGCGAGGCAACAAGGAAAGCCCATTGGCTGCCGGTTTATGATCGGATCCTATTCAAAACCCTCTCCCTGACAAGCAAATGCTTATCGAATTCAGCTCCCAAGTACTTGTCCAACAAATTTGCTAAGAACAAATCCAAACGGACCTACCCGCATAGTTTACACGCACCTACTCACTATCCTTAAATACAAGTTACAGAAAGCAGGGGGGAACAACTTCCCAGTGGTTGCGGTTAAACATTGCAATGTACTACCTCCTTCATTAAGAGCTGAATCCTCCTTTTGGGCCTTCTGAAAAAGTTTGAAAACATGGTTATTTACACAAGATCAGTCTAAATAATCTCAACCCAGCCTCTTTCTGACTGTATATTTATATTTCCCATTTCTACACATTTATATATGTCTCCCTTCAAAATGAACTGTTAAATTAGACCTTCTATGAATGTTCAGCATGTTTATATTGTACCACCAAATTGAACTATAACAACCATTATGTGAGATGTCATCATACTGTATGTATCTTGAAAGAAAAACCAGTGTCTAGATGCCTCAGGGCTTAGTGCACTTTATAAGTGTCAAAATACATAAATAAATAGCAGTTACTAGGAAATTAGGAAGTTTTTGACACATAACTAGATTTTAGCCAAAAGGTGACATGAAAACAAAAGGGGATTTAAACATGGCAGTTGCCATATTTCTACTCTAGACTCCTAAACCAATGTTGGGAGAGAGGCTGGACTGGGGCAGAGAGAAGAGTAACTGTCAAATCCTAGTTGCGGGAATTCTTGCAGGGCACTGCCCAAAATCGAATTCTTGATGGTGTCATTACTGGAATATAAAGTGGATGCACTATGAGAGAAGGGAGGAGCTGCTAAAAATTACCATCTGACAGCCACAGGAAACACAAAAGGAGATTGCTGAGATTACATCTGAGCAGAGCTGTCTATTGCTGGGGAGGACTAAACCTGACTGGGCCCTATGGTGAAGAGCTAGAGACTATCCTTGAGAGGGGTGTGACCAGACTCCTGCCCAGTCCTCCGAGAAGGCCCCGAAAGGCAGATGGTGGGGGGGTTTGCTTGCCTTAAATTATTTCTCTTTATCCTGGGTGGGGGCGGCAGCACTGTGTAGATCCTTAGCATATTGGTCCAGCTTCCCCCACACAGGCCTTTATGTGCAGAGGGGTCTGAAAACAAACTGCTAAATCACCCTGTGTTTATTTTGAAGCAAATGTATGGGTGAAAAAAGAATTGCCATATGCAATTGTACAAATCTGTAAAACCAAACTGCTTACCTTTTAAGCATGCATGAAAATCAAAATTGCACAGCACTGCATATGTAAATTAATTGTGTTCACTGACCAATGTGGATTATTTATTGAAGTGAGCGCTCTGTAGAAAGTAAAGTATTGTGGTTTGTGTTTTCCCAACCAATTTATGTGATTTATTTATGTAAAAGAAGGTGTGTGTCATTTTAGACTGATCGCCACTTTCAATTATTCAAATAAATACAAATATATTTCCTGTTTATCGGTTCTTGACTCATTGTTACCTCAGGGGGATCACAGAGGCTTTATATAAGTCTGATATAGGGCTAAATAAAGAACTGACATTAAACAGTTTATTGTGCGTCACCTGGCTTGGGGAGGGAAGCCTCTAAATAAACTGTTACAATTTGGGGGTCGTCTGCAATTTGGCTGGCAATTTTTGACTCCTGACAAGTGCATTGGGATAGACTCACAATTTTGATGTAATTGTATTAAGGTGGAGGGAAAGTATTATTTGCTTTGTTAAAGTGCCTCAAGGACTTGACCCCTGAGTTCCATGGAGGTGTATAGGTGATAAATTAAGATGGAGTAAGAATTGATCTTGATTTGGCATTGTGAGTGGAAATTAAGTGGGAACAGGGTTAATGTTGACCCTGCGCAAAGAACATTCTACAAAAATTGCAAAAAGGCCATTTCTAAAAATGAAGGCAATTGAATTATATGATGCCAGTAGACATTTCCTTACTAAACTGTTCATTCCTGGTGAGTGGACAGAGGCGGATGAAGGGAGCTGGCAAGCTAAAATTATGCAAGATGTTACATCAGAGGGAATTGACATTTGGTGTAAAGGTGGGATATGTCACAAAGCATTAGAGGCATGTTATATGACCCGTAATGCACAAGAAGAACTGAGTCAAATGGCTCAGCTCACGGCTTATCTATATTTCCACTTGCAGTTAGTGGAACAGCAAGTGCAGACGAGTGAGGCCTGTGTGCTGAGTCATACTTAGATTCTAAATGAGGCACAGAAAGAACTTAAACAGTTAGAAAAACAAGCACAGCAGAGCCATAATTTCACGTTAAAGCCAGAAAGCCTCATGGAACAACTAAAAAATGAGTTAAAAACCCAGCTTCAAGAGAGAGTAGAGCGTGAAACACCGTTTTCTGCACTACAAGATGCGCATAAAGTGTGGGAAATGTGAGCACACTGCAACCTAAGGTCAATGATCACACTAGTTATGATAGAGGGCTGTTAGATTACCGTATGGCCTTTCAATTACAAATACAAGAGTTGAAAAATGAAAATAGTCAGCCCAGGAGGGGCATATTAAAAACCTCCTTACATTTAGGGGAAAGGGTGAATTTCCCGAGACTATCTGGAAGGGGGAGACTACACGGTTGAGTCAGGCTGAGGAAGACACTGCGTATTATCCTGGGCCGAAAGATGGCTATAGGTGGAAATGACCCTGAAAATTCACGGGAGTCCAGGCAAGAGGAGTCCAGACCCCGTGGTTCTGGGAGGTATTCCCAGTGTAATAGAGCTAAGCGGCACCTTGAAGATAGGGAATGGAGTACCAATAGAAGCTCTCAGTCAGAAAGTAAATGGACTCGGGTGCAGAGAAAAGGGAAGACACCAGTCCCTGCACTTGCCTCCGGGCCCAGGCACTCTTGACTGCATTATGCTCTTCCCAAATGAGATAATCCTCTGCCCTAACCCGGCCCTCCTAGACTAGGGGCACTTATCCCTTCCCCACCCCAGTCTGTGCACTTACACAAATTGAATGCACCAAACTCGTAAACTGTTTTTCTGCCCCTCTGTCAGCCCTTGTCCCCCCTCACATTGTGCACCGGAAACACTTGTGTTAGTGGCACATTATAAAACTTAACCATTCCCCTCCCCTGTGCCACCCCCCTTATGTCAATGTCTACTGTGTTCATTCCAGCAAGAAATGTTCTCTAGTACGGCTGTGAGGTATTACATATTCCTCCTACCTTCACTCTTGTCATGCACTTCCATATTGTCAATTTGTTTTTCATGTACCCCCGCTGCCTGCTTTCCCCACTATCTTTCACCGCACTTGAATTAGCAGAAATGCCATCAGGCCTATTATACTTATTATTATTGTATATCATTTGGAAATTCCATGGCCTTATGAATTATTGTATACCATGTTACCCTCCTGTCTTGGAGCGTTTTGAAGCACTCCTTTTGTGTCTAAGCGCTTTATAAATAAACAATAATTAGTAAAATAGAACGCTCGGAAACTAAAATAAACACAAAAAGTGACTTAATAATGACCTCTAAAGAGGTTGCATCAGATATTATGGATGAACTATCGGCCGAATTTCGGTGTATTGGCAGCAAATTGCTGTCGTAAATGATAAAACCTACAGGATCTGGCCAATATAAAAGCAGCAATGTGCTACATATCAATAGCACACTATTAAGCCCTACAACTGATATGTTTACAGAATCTTCTGTGGAAGAAAAAGTAGTTGAAAATGATGAACTGCTAAACCCAGGAGAAAGGTTTGAGATTGATGCTAATTTTGGCCTAATAGTTATAAGGCAAGTTCGTCTAGCAATCGATAACTATATTCCTGATAAATTGATTGACAAGACGCCTGGATGTAAACCTAAAGTCTTAAAGGTTGAGTCATTAGATGAAACAAGTTTGGTGAGTATGAATACAGAAGAGTTATTTCAGGCATTAGAAAATGCTTTAGTTACGATTGTGGAAAAATGTGGGTCCATAGAAGATATGTTATCCATACACTCATTGCTACTATGTGATATAAGTAAAAGTAGTAAGAAAAAGATGTGTGATAAAAGTATGAACACTAACATAGAAATGGAGTGTGGACATGTATGCGACTGTTTAAACATAAAGGGCCGGAGAAAATTGAGTGAGTCTCTGGAAAGAAATAATGAATACACAGTATCAGAATGTATTCCATCTAAGAAGAAGGCTATGTATGACAAAGAGAAATTGGAAAACTTGTACTATAAAAGACAACCAAGACAGATAAAATCTAAGAAGAAAATAAGATACAGACAAGCAGCCATGTATAGTTCTAAAAAGATAAAAAGTACCAACAATGGTTGTATTGTTGATGTAGATGACATAATTGAGTCGAATAAAATAGAAATATCTGAAACCGAACTTAACGAGAAGGAAAAAAATATGGAACTGAAAGCATTATCGATCTATAAAGAACCGAATTATGTGGGTAAACATAAGGTTGTGATGCATGAGTCTCGGTCGAATGATAGCAGTAAGAAGAAGACAAAAAGACAAAAGAAGATTAATGATACTGATATTAGAGAATTGTTCATGAAACCATCTAAGCTGCATTCAGATAAATGTAGTGAGGAATGGCAGGGTGCCCCCGAGAAGGTGACATTACGAAAAAAGAAAAAGCTAAAAAACTTGGAGCGTGCTGAGGATATATTGATGGATGTACATAAGCTTTATGAGAATACCACACATACTATTGATGAAGGGATAAGTAAAGAATGCATGAAAAATACTAAATCACATAGGGGTAAGGGGAACATCAATGGCACCCCGCAGAATGTTGAAAAGGGAATGAAATAAGTATTAAAACAAATAAAAAGGAGATAGGTGACATGAGCAACATGATATTGGCCCTACAAATAGAAAAAGTTGACACTACCGAGATGTTGGTTCTTAATAGACATCAAATTCTCACAATATGTGCAGCAATCATACCCTTGCAGATGATTGTTTCTGACGATTTCAAAATAGTGGATCAAGTGGTAAGCTCTACTAGGCTCATTACTAACGTCTGGTGTCATGAGCAGTCAGTACACAACTTTATATTGAATCATAAAAAGCATTTTGAGACATGTATTGAAAAATACCTACCAAAAGTAAAATATGAGGAAGAAACACCTAAATTAGAGGCTAGTAAGTTAACTCAGGAGAACAAAGAAAATAGGTTGACCAAAACAAACTCAAAGAGGGTTGAGGTTGAGAAATCAAACAGACCGATTGATAAAGAAATTCCTGATGGCTATTGCTAGTGGCTCCCCACAGCATTTAAATCACATTTTGAAAACTGCTCCTGATTTGGAATACTCGAGGAAATACCCATTATATAGGCGAAGATGGTCTTCTCGATAACATTGCTAGGTTTAGAATCATGGCCTTGCAGGAGACGTGGCTTGTTAAGGAATGCAAAATTGATGGTCGTAGCAATCATGCTAGTAATGCAATCCAAGGATCTAGAGGACGGCCTAAGGGAGGATTAATAACCTCCATTAAACAGCCATGGAGTGGGATTAAACATAAGGAATCCACTAACATGGTATTAGTAGTTATTGTAACATGCATGGCATCAACTATAGACACATTTATTTTTGTCAATGTATACAACCCGCCTGGTGGAAAGCATAACAAAGAGAATATACTAGCTTTAACCAGAATACTGGTAGAATATGGAAGTAAGATGCCGGTTATCATTGTTGGAGATCTAAATGTAAAACTCAAGTTTGAGTCAGAATGTATAAATGAAGAATATAATTCTGAACCGTTTATTGATGGCCTTTATAAGAAGGAAGGTAAAGCATGCATCTGTCTCTTTAATTAATTCCAACTAACTGTCTTGAATGGTAATAGACCCGGGGATTCTGAGCAACAAGTGACTCGAATATGTGGCAATATTATGAGTATGCTTGATTACATGATAGTGAATAAAAGAGCATGTAAACTGGTGCGTGATATGGCTGTTGGGTGCAGAGAAGAAAGTGATCATCTGCCTCTATATCTCTGCCTAATAGACAAACATATAGCTACCAATGAGTATAAAAAGAATGGGGATATTGAGGTTAATAATGCTGGAAATCGTATAAAATGGAACCCTAGAAATATTGAGCAAGGGAATGAGACGGCTGTACAATTGTTGGAAAGCTTTATTAAAAAGTTTTAATGTAGGCCTTTAGATACCATGAGTGAAATACTTTGTGCATTTGAACATGTGACTGAAAATATAATAACCGCTTTAATAAGAAAAAGAAGCTATAGGTCGGTGGGCGAAAAATGGAATCTGGTACATCAAAAGAGATTTGATAATGATATACATAAGGAAAAAAAAGGCTTAGAAAGAATATCCAAAAATGTATAAAGGAAAAAGATACAAATGCCATAAATAAGATATATGAACTTAAAAGGCAGTATACAAATTGGCTAAAAGAAACTGAAAACGAAACAAGAAGGAATATGGCTGACTCTGGCACAAGCATCAAAAAATAGAAATAGTAAAGCCATGTGGGATATTATAAGTAGTAAAAAAGAAAAGGCACTCACGATCAATTATGTACCTGAGAGTGGATGGATTACCTATGTCAAAAATACGTTAGGTACTTTAGCAAGTGAAGAAAATGAGCAACAGAATGATGCCACGGTCTGGAAGGGAACATTCACTGTAGTCTCATTGACAAATTTGATAAGGAAACTGCCCAAGTCAAGAGCGGCAGGTCCTGATAGTACCTGCAATGCTCTGCTGCAGCAGGCCCCGGAACGTTGGGCTAAGGTGTTGTCTATCATATTCCAGTGGATTGGAAGATATGGGAAGGTACCGGAGACATGGAAGAAAAGCATTATTCTTCAGATATATTAAAAAGGTGTCCGTGAAGACCCTGCCAACTACAGAATGCTGGCCATGCTGGATATTCCAGCAAAAATCTTTGCCAAAATCCTGTTAGATGATCTAAATCAATGGATCATCAGCAGTGGAGTATTGCCCGATACCCAATCTGGATTTAGAGCGGGGCTATCAACAGCCCATAATATTGCCAATTTAGTAAAGCTGTGGAATACTCGTGGAAGGCTCGTGGGCTGCTTGTAAATGTCGGGTTTATCGACTTTTCAGTGGCCTTTGACACTGTTTCACGAAGTAAGCTATGGGCCAAATTAAAACAATGGGAAATACCCCCTGACTACTGTATATGATACAATTGTTATACAAAGATACATCAGTCAGAGTTCGCCTTGATATAGAAGGGAGACTATCAGAAGCCATTCCCATGCTCCGTGGAATAAAGCAAGGCTGTACATTAGCGGCCATATTATTCAATCTCTATCTGGAAGACTTTTTAAGAGAGGTGTGGAATACCCAGATGTACGACATTAAGATGAGAACACTAAAACTTGGCTGGCTACGGTATGCGGATGACCTCCTTTTATTAGATCACACATCCAAGGGACTTCAAGCTAAGCTGGATGAGCTGGTAAAATTTGCCTCAGCAAATGATTTGGTGGTTAATATAGAGAAAACCAAAGTCATGAAGTTTGACTTCAAAAACTTGAATAAGAATCAAAATTTTAAATTGGTGATAGATATGAGACAGCTTGAAGTTGTTAATGAATACAAATATTTGGGTGTAGTAATAGACAACAAGCTTAACTAGAAAAACACTGGAGAGAAACAAAGCGTAAATGCATGATAGGGACCATGGCATTAAGTAAATTTATTGGAAACCAAGGTCATTTCTCAGTGAGCACAGTAGTGGAACTATACTCTGCTAAATCATGTATTCTTTATGGAGCAGAAATCTGGGGGGGTCTTTTTAAGAAAGAGCTGAAAGCATTCGAAGCCAAATTGTTGAAGATATTAATGAGAATGCCAAAAAATCTCTCAGATGAATACCTTCTATTAGAATGTGAGTTGCCAAGTGTGAACAGTCGTATTGAACTGATGGTGGCCATGTTGTATGTTAACGTGACTAGACTTGCTAATGGTACCTTTGTGGTAAAGCTTATGGAACAATATGGTAGTGCACAAAATAAGGTTGACTTTATTACTTTAAATAGATGGAGAGGGGTCTATTATAAATGGATCAAGAATGATAGTGCTAGCTGGCTGTTGTATTGGACCAAACAGATTAAGCAGAACCTAAAAAGTCGGATCTATGATTGAGATCATGAACAAATGTTAGTAAACCTGGGGACAAAAGTAAATAGTGGACTATTACTTGGCCATTTAGCTATGAGGGAAAGGAAACCAACCTATCAGTGTGCATATCCAGATTGTAATACGATCCGATGGTATCTGATGTTCAAATTCAATATTTGTAATGTGTTTGTAATTCTGGGGACCAAACTTGGCCTTCAAAGATCTTAGATATTGCAGACTATGTGGAGTGAATACTCTTGAAACAGCATGCCATATAATATGTGAATGTGATAGCCTTGATGAGCTCCGAAGTAAACACTTGATGAAATATAATAATAATATGTATAAGTGTATTATGCTAGATATGTGGCGAAGATTACTTGATGGAAATGACATGAATTGAATTTTTTATTTTATGAAATTTTATGCAATGATTTTAGATATTTTAAAAGAGCTATCAAATGATATATTGATGGTTCAATGGCGATGTATTAATTTTTCTAGAGGATTATGAGCTATATAATGTATGTGATTTTAATGAGATTTATATGCAAAACTTTAATTGTTAAAATCATATTATTAAATAAATAAATATAATAATCAATGCAATACAATACAGGGAAAGAAAGAAAGGGTTTTGTCAAGACCCAATTAGACAGATCAAGGTCATAAAGAGCTTCATAACCCTGTACCATAAGAACTCTAAGTTTGGTGAGGGAACATCTAGAATTGTATGAGCAAATGATATTCTCATTAGGAATTAAAAATGATGTACATTGTATGAAGCTTGTGAAACAGACTATCTCTCCTGAGTACTCCAGTTTCTTTTCAGGACTCGAGGACCAGAATCATAATAAATGGTCCACCTATAGGGTGGCCATTTTGAAACTTTTTTCTACATGTAGGAACCCACAGGAGCCCTGTAAGCTGCATATAATTTGTAGTGTGGAGCGGATCAGGCACCTAGGAAGTTTGTGCAGGAGTTAAAGCAGGCATTTGCTCAGACTTCCCGGTGGGTGAACACAAATATTAGGGAGTTCTTAACTACATATTTCCATGCACTCCCCAAATACATAATGACTCAGTTGGTGCGTTATTTTCATGAGCACATGAACCTGGATTGGGTGAGTGAACAGGCTACCCAGATCTATGAGGTCCAGAAGCCCATTGAGAGTAAAAACACACTCAAACACCCCTGCTTCTGCAAAGGTGGCAGAGGTAAAAACGACCCCTCTATTGGCTCTGGAGACAGGGGGCCTAAAAATGCTCCTCCTGCCACCAAGCAGAATGAAAGGCATAGGAGACCCTCGGCCCAGCCCAATCGATGGGTAGTCAAGCAGGATCTCAGACCAATGACCCCTCTGACCCTGCCACCTAGGCAATCCATAGGTACAAGGCTACCAAAACAATCCTGGGGTATGAATACACTCCCCCAGCCCAAGGAGAGGGAACAATCTGGTAATTATTGCCCTGGAAAACTTCCCTCCAAACTTCCCTCAGAAGAGAAGTATCACCCCACCTCCAAACCTGAACTTTTTCCTCAGGTATCCCCCGAACCAGAACTTCCAAAATAATCCTCCCTTATTCTAGGACAACAGATCTCTGCACCCAGAAGAAGGGATAGTCAGGATGGAAAGTTACTGGGGAAAATTCCAGTATCCCAGGTACTCGGGGGGGAAAGGGACAGTTACCCTTTTCAAGAGCAGCATAGGTATGACTCGAGACCTCCCGACAACCCAGAGAAGGTCTTGCAGCTGGAGGGACAGCTCCAGCATCTGACCGATGACCTGGGGCGCATGCTGAGGGCTCAGTCCAAATCGCAACCTAACTATGCTTCCCAGAATGCCCGAACATCCAGGGCTAATGCCCTAGGGGTGATATTACAGCAGGAAATATCCGACAAACCACAGGTTCCTGAGGAGAGGGCCTGGGGGGAGGGGAGATGCCAAGCACTAGAGGAAGCCTCCTTTTCTCACTCAGACAGGACCCCTAGAAACCTTTCAGCCTCAAAGTGACTCTTCTACACCCAAAATGTTAGGACCCAAAGAGCAAAGGGTAAGTAGGAGAGGCCAAACAAGAACCCACTTTGTAGAAGAACTCCGGATTATCCCCTTTGAAAGAGAAGAGTACCTGGAAGATTCAGGTAAGCAAACCTTTTCTTCCAGAAACGAGGGCATTCCTCCCAAAGACAAATGCATCCCAAAAGACCCTGAGTGGGACAAGGTCATTATGGAGACCGAACCAGAACAAGAAACTATTCAACCCCAAGAATGTGAGTCAGATAAGGTAGAAACGGCAGAGGTGTCCTTTCCGCAAACAAGTTCTGAGCACTGCCTCCAGGTAAAGGGGGACAGCAAAGAACTGGGGGAAAAAGAGGGTTCCCCAAATCCAACCATTACCAGTTGTAAGATTTTCTTTACAGATTCCCAAACTCCAACATGAAAAATTGCCCAAGATCACACAGTGTCAGAGTTCAACATCAAGAATATGACCACCGCGCTGGCAAATAACTCACACTTTCTTTGCACCCTGGAGGAGCAGGATCAGTGTGAATTATCAGCTCTGGTGGACGAAAAGGCCTTTGACCAATTAAACTCAGGATGGGTGGTAGGCCACCAAATTCCCCTCACACTTCTTCCCAGACAACTCAAAACTGTTGACGGGAATGACATTTCCATCAAAAGGGCTGCGGATCTGGAAATCAAAATTGGGCAACACTGATTAAAACATCCAGTGATAGTCGGGACTCCAGTGGGCACACCTTGTTTACTGGGGAATGATCTCCTGAGGAGGTTATCACCTCTGATCGACTGGATAAAGAAGGTCCTCAGAACCCAGACCAAGGGGCTTATAAAATTTAATTGGGCAACACTGATTAAAACATCTGATGATAGTCGTGACTCCAGAGGGCACACCTTGTTTACTGGGGAACAATCTCCTGAGGAGGTTATCACCTCTGATAGACTGTATAAACAAGGTCCTCAGAACCCAGACCAAGCGGCTTATAAAATTAAAAATGAGTACCAATTACGAAAGCATGAATGTTACCTGTCATTTAATTGATCAACTTTCTGAGAAAGTAGAATTAAATTTCAAGAATAACCAGGTCCCCAACATCACTGTCATCTCGGTAGGAGAACAAATGGTGATGGGAATCCTTTTCCATTCTTGAGAATCAACCTTTCTCCCAGTTCTAAGTGGCAATCCACACTGGAAGGGAACACCCTAAAGTTTTACAACAGTCCAAAACAGGAAGAACCCTTGAGTCCTGTGAAACCTGACAAGGAAGAACATGCTCAAAGTCTGACCGACATTCAGAAAAAGGGTGAGCAGTTGTTTTTTCCTCTTCAGTTAAAAGTGGGGGGGGGGAGCCGGTGCTCGCCAGAGTATGTCTGAATAATGGAAGGTGCTTAATCAGCGAAGGATTATTCAGGAAACTCCCAAAAGATCAGACCATTCCCACATTTAAATTGATTGGCAAATGGGAAGTAGGTCTGTTAACTCCAAATTCGAAACATCTCCTGCCTAGGAAGTGTTTGCTACAAATTTCCATTGCCAACAAAAGCATAGAGCACAATTGTTGAGTTGTGAGAGATGGCCCTTGTGCCTTTTATCTGGGTAGTGACATTCTCAATCGATTCACACTCAATTTGGACCAAATTAATAAGAAACACTGAAAAAACCTGAAAAAGCATTCCGGTCAGCTCAAGTGCTGCTTTATGCTGTTGAAGTTCAAGTGCGCGATGCGGTCACCATCCCAGGACAGGTGTGACAATGTATTCTTCCCATCAAAATTAAGCAAGGACAGAACCTCAAACATCAGGATGCCTATATAAATTTAAATTCCCATCTCCAACAACAAGGTTTGTATTTAAATCCGACAACTCTAGCAGACCTATAACACAACACCATTTGAATATTGGTGGATAACAGCATCCCTCGAAGTATCATTTTGGGCGCAGAAACCTTTGTTGGAATGGCAGTTGATGCACAACATTATTCTATCGATTTAGGTAATGAAATCATGGGACCAATCCCAAATGACGGTTTTGACATCAGCGACGGTATTCCTCCAGAAAAGATTTTTACTAGGCATGAGGGGAATGTGCTGGTGTACTCTTCCTGCCCCTACAGCGTGGAAGAGGTGACCCGTGACATTAGGAGGGAGAAGGTAGTGTTCGGAGTCAAGGACCACTACCTCAAATCCCCTGTCCGGGTCAATACCATCAAAAGAGATCTTGCTGAAATTACCACCCGAGGTCTTTCCAGGTTTCATGCAGATGGTCGAGGAAAAGATCAATCTTACTGATGCCTGTGAGACCGAGGAACAAAGACAAAAACTGAAACAGGTCTTCTTGGAATCCCAAGACATCTTTTCAGTGTACTCATATGACTGTGGACGCACCTCAATACATTGAACTTCCATGCCCACGGACCCCGAGTTGTCTCCCGTATATGTTAAACAATACCTGTTACCTCTAACATCCATGGAATCACTCACAGAGATTCTTAAGAACTTAGAATCCTATGGGATAATTCGTCACATCCACAGTACCTTCCACAACCCGGTACTGGGGATACTCAAACCAAACGGCCAATGGAGAGTATGTGCAAACCTGAGGGAGTTGAACAAATGGGTCCACCTGTCAAGATGGTCACTTCCCTATATCGTTCAGGGACTGGCACAGATCCAAGGGTCAAAGGTGTGCACCGCCAATGGCCTGACAAACAGCTGCTGGACAGTACCCGTGAGCAGGGAAGACCAGTACAAGCATGCCTTTAACTTCGGGGGTGCAGCAGTAAACATGGACCTGAACCCCCTTTGGATACACAAACTCCGGCAAGGAGTTCAACATCTTTCTACATAAGGCCATGCCCGACTTGGGCAAAGCGGAAACCTGGCCTATGTGGATGATGTCCTGATCAAGAGCTCATCTGCGGAGAAACATAGAGCAGAGAGCTGCTATGCTCGAACACAGTTGCAGAAATCCAGAACAAACCCGTCCTTTCAGAAGGCACAGTGGCTTAAGACACAAGTGAACTTCTACGGGCATAAGATCATCCCTGAGGGTCTTAATCCCCATGTGAAGAAGGTGGAAGCCTACTAAAAGTAAAAGACCCTACTACTCTGCGAGAATTAAAAAGCCTGCTTGGAATCACTAATTATAGTTGTAAGTTCATTGAAGACTACACAGAGGTCACTCAAGCCATGGGCCATTTATTAAAGGCAGTAGTCAAGTGGGAGTGGGGTCTGGAACAAGCCGAAGTAGTTAAACAACTGAAAAGAAGCATTTCCCAGACTCTGTGTTTGGCTTACCCCATAAAGAACAAGGAGTTCTTCTTGTACGTGGGTTTCTCAAATACTTGCCTAACAGCGGTGTTGTATCAAATGCATGACAAGGTCAACAAAGTTTTCTCTTATGCGAGTAAGACTTTGTCCTCTGTGGAGGAAAAATTCAATGACTGCGAGAAGGTACTCCTGGCAACGGTGTGGGCATAGAAAAATGTCCGCCCATTCATCCAGGGGGAGCACATCATTGTCGATACTCTTCACCAACCCTTGCAATATTTCCAAAGTGATAGAATCTGGGTGGGGAACATCAGTAATTCAATAATTACTTCCTGGATTCTGTCCATTCAAAGCTTTCCTGTGGAGGTGAGATATGGCCATAACAAGAAGAGTCCCCTAGCGCAACGTTGGCAGACGTCCATTATTGTGCCCAAGAACACTGTCTCGAAGGCGAAAGTCTAATGACCAACAACAACATGGAGGCGTACTTAACTTCCCTACACAAGGTCTATGAACAAGACATGTGTCAGGGGATACCCACATTTATGAAGATGGTTGCTCTTACCATGTTGATCGCAACGGGGAAAAATAACTAGTGGCTGGCATTGGGAATGCCTGGGTGAATGATACCCCAGAACCCTCTGCTGGTTACAAAAAAGGACCCCGAAGTAGTCAGGCTGCAATGTTGATGGACGTTTATCAAGCCATCCACACTGCAGTGCACCACCAACTCAATGAACTGGTCATAATCACTGACTCTGATTATATCAGGAATGGGTTCGTGCAGCACCTGATTAACTGGAAGAATCAAGGTATTCTTTGTGCCAACAATGAACCCTTAAAGCATGACAAAGTGATTGAGTCAGTTGATTATCTGGTGACCTCCAATCAGATGACCATCTATTGGAAGAAGATAAGAGGTAATTCCAAATGGAGGGGCCAGATAACACTGCCCCCTTTTGCACTTATGCCCAGTAACTGTGAAAGAAGTGGCAAATATAATCTCGAACCTCAAGCCATCTAACTGCCACGGAGACTCCTGGCCAGCTTCAGTTATTAAGGATGGTGCAAAAGAATTGGCACCCTTCATCACATCATTGATTAACTCCTCGTTCAAAAGTTTCTCAGTCCCTAACAACCTCAAAGAAGCCGGGTCATGTATCTACTAAAACATACCGACAAATTACAGACCCATTACGACAGTCCCATTCCTCCTGAAGATACTAGACAGAGTGGCCTATCTCCAAATTCAACAACACTTTGAGGATAACAATCTTCTAGGCTTGCAACAATCCGGCTTCAGACCCAGGCTAAACATACCACGTACCAATCATATCTCCACCATTAGACGGGATTCACATTGATTACCAATTTGTGACAGAATTAAACTACACACACTTGCCTTCACCCACAAATGCTTGTCTATTACAGCACCCCAATACCTGACTGACAAATTCACAAGGCATAACTCCACCAGACCTACTAGATCACCTTATCTGCACTGCCTTAACATACCCAAGTACAACCTGAAAACAGCAGGTGGGTCGAGTTTCCCAGTGTTAGCAGCAAAATGCTGGAACGCACTCCCCACAGACATTAGAGCCAAACCCCTCTTTTAGATCCAAAGTGAAAGACTTGCTATTCACCCAGCAACATTAGCTCTCCATTCCTTTGATATGTATCTTCAGCACTTGACCATGCTCTTCCAGTTTGCCCTTAACTACTGCACCTGCACTACTGCTATGTCTATCACTATTGCTTCTTCAGGCTGGGGAGCATCTACTCCTAGCCCAACGTCTCCCTCGTATACCTAACATCTGTCATGTTGCAGACATACAGACCACTATGTAACCCGGTCTGTATGCCCGCTGTTGCTAATCCGACAACTTTGTAACCTGGTCTTCACAACTCTGAGTTCTTCATCTACTGTAACTGTAACACCGACCATAATGTAATCTGGTCTTCACAATTCTTCGTACTTCATCTACTGTACTGTAATTGAAACAAATGCTCCATGTCTAAGCACCCAGATACCTCAGGTCTAGGCTGCGCTATACAAATAATAAACTAAACTAAACTTGGAATGACCTGGCTGACCAGTTGGCTAAAACCTGAGCCCTAAATAAACAAAGAAGGGATAGAGTTGCTTATCAGTAATTCTGTGAGGCTTGCGCCGTAGCAATATTTTGTAACACAAAAGGAAGGGATGCCACAAACCCTAGTAGTTGGTTATTCAACTGAGCATATATAATGCTCCTGAAAGTTTAGAAATGTCTCCAAGGGCAGACAACACTGGTTTGGTCCTGTCTTATCTCTCCAAAAGCAAGGTTGTTGTATATGTTGGCGACTTGGTACTGAGTGAGATATATCTATATATGACCGATGGGAAAGGGCTGGGGGGTAGCTCAGAGGCAACACATTTGCCATGGAAGCAAGATGACACAGAGCAACACAGGTTCGATCCCCAGGTCCACGCTTAGAAACCTCTGGGTATTAAGTGCATTATAAATAACCAATTACAATAGAGAAAGTTCAATATACCCCTGACTGTTTTAGACCCATTCCGTGGTCGGCGCTGGTGAGCCGCCTATGTAATAGTGGCTAGAGTAAGGAAAAGTATTGTGTTATTTTTATTCTTTCATTATTGTACCAGTTCCTAATTTTTTCACTTCAGTACCAGTTTCTTCATACATGATCATGTATGAGACAGGAAGGTCAGGTCAGAGCCTTGCTCGTGTGGGATTTTAAAAAGCTATCGAATAGGATAGTTCTCGAACAGTATTTTGGCAAAGGTTACTTCATTGGCTAGTACTGTAGGCTCAACAAATCCCTGTTAAAAGATGTATATACGCTCTGAGTGAATAGCTAAAAATGTTTTTCTATGAAGACTTCTGTCAGGGGTCTATACACTCTGGTGTCAAGATGTGCCTCAGGCTTGTGCTGGGCAATGCAGTAGGACATTTCCTGCTGTCTACCCGTATTTGTCGACCGGTTTAAGTGGATTATCTGACTCTTGCTAAATTCTTCAGGACTGTCTTCGTGCTGTGGTTGTAGGAATTGTCTGTGTTTTATGTGTGACTGTCTTTCAGTTGGTCAACCTATTTCCGTATCCAAAATACAAGGGCCAAATTGGACCGGTCTCACCTTTTTAGGGTTTGAAGAGACATTCAAACTGCCCCTGTAAAAATTGAAAGGGAACAGTGTCACTATTTCTATGACTCATATATATCATTTGTTCATTTGACTTTGTAGAGGAGCCGGTGTGTGCATCTGCAGGAGATCCTGCCCCCATACCTCCTGTGTATTGGAGACAGTTGATCGTGCCGTGCCGAACACCAGCCATAACACAAATACCGCACTGTTTGAAAGAAGATACCCATTGAGACAACCCTACCGAATGTACCCTCAGTATAATGATAACCTGCAGGAGGAAACACCTAAAGGAGTATGAAAAGAAGCTAACACATGAATTGATGATGTCATAAGTGTGCACAACGTCCCGAGGTACTGGCTGAAGATGATGTATAGATATTGAAGAATCGAGTGAGCTTTCCAATATAGAGGAGGAGGATTACAGGTGCACTAATTTCTACAGAAAAACAACTGTTCAATAAATATACAGCTGCTGAAACGCAAGGTAGATTAAGTCATCATAGACATTGATACCATGAATTTAGTAGTCCAGAACCCTTGAAGCTAGAATGGAAAATTGTGTTACAGCAAGAATAGTAGGCTCATGAAGATGTAAGGCAATTTAGACTGGTCTAGATTCCAGATTCAAGAAGCAAGTTCGGCTTTGTATTCTGAAGAAGAACATATATGCTAAGAATGAATCTTCTCACATTGAGGTGCAAGATAGACCATAAAGGATGCCAAACTTGAATTCATTTAGAGAATTTAAAAGTTGGAAAATGGACCAAATCATGGTCTCCTGTTACACGGGCCAAGGATGAAAATAGCGCTTGAACTTGAAGTTCCAGACACGATAACGAGTGCCCACACTCCCATGCATTCTCAAAGACAAGAATACTCGGCAAGGCCAAGTACAAAGATAATTTCATGGCATAAGGCGTGGGTGTTGAGAGAGGCTGGCTAATTGGGTGGTGAGGTAGTTTCATGTCCTATCTCCTTGCACCTGGGTCTTGGTTTACATGCTGCTAAATGAACCGAATGCTTCAGACGCGACATAAGCGTTCCAACCAATTGTTTTAGTCCATATAAGCAAGGACCTTAGAGTTTGAAGACCGATGAGAAACTGTGTATCTAAGGTTTTGAAATTACATGTTTTTTAGAGGTAGGCATAAGTTGTCCACCTGATAACGGACAGTCAATAACAATCCTAGCTCCTATAGAAAAGTATGCTTAGATGTCTCCCTTTACCAATCCCAACCCTTGATAGGTTTTTCACTATTTGCAGTGTAGTATGACGTCACTCTGACGCATTTCATGTATAAAAAACATATTCTGTGTGGAGATCATTGAGAGACTGATCGTAAGTCCGTTGATGTTCATGGTAACCTCCCTGTTTTAGATAATTGTTACCAAAACAGTATGTTGCCATCTTCCTGAGTTGGTTCCATTATTTGGACTCAGAATTATTCTGGTGTTGTCCCATCCATTACATTTGCACGTTCCTAAATGGCCCTAAGCTCAACTTGCTAATAATGTTTGAGCACACACACATTTATCAAAAAATACTCACAGGTCACACTTGTGACTACAGTGTGGATTGCTGGATGAGATTAATGAGACTGGTAACACAGAGAGTTCATGCAGTGAACCACCTATATAAACAAAGAAATGGAGGGACCCATTAGGTAACTGCTTGTACTGAATTTGATTATGTTTAGAAAATAAAAAGCATTTTATTGGGATTTTAAAAGGTCTATGCCTTATAATCTTTATTTGGTATAGGTACCTTGCTTTGTTAATATGCATTGAGGCACACTCTGGTACTTTGAAATCAACTGACTCTGTGTACAGTCCATGTCTTATAGGCTTGTTCGGCAGTCTATCATACCGTGCTGTCCTTTACATTGCATAAGCGATCGTCTCGGCAGAACCTTCTATGCGTTCCGGAGACCAAAAGTCTGTGTTTAAAAAGTGTTGTGCATACATTTTTGCCTTTTAATGTGCCTTGCAGCTATCCGGATTTGGATTGTTCTATTTGTGAGCTGAAGCGCGTGTCATTCGTACGGTAGTCCTAGGGGTGCTGGTCCTGCCGGTATCTGTAATTACATACTTTAACTGTATTCGGAGCGTTGTTTCTCTAAAGCAGTCGAAGACTGCTGCACTTGCTCTGTATCACTGCAAATGACGGCGTGATTATCCCTCTGATATACACTGCAAAGCTGTTCAATATCAGACTTATCTGTTGCTGCAGATGCCTGGAGCTCCTAACAATTGCATTGTTGCTCAACTTAAAAATTCAAAAAGCATTCGTTGCTGTGACGTGTAGCGTGCTGTGTTTACTAGAAGGCAGGTACTTGCCGAACGCCATGTTGGAATGGCTTCGATATCGATATACAGGGGTGTTCTGCTGTGTTAATTTGTATTTCGATTGCTAGAATTGTAGGTTTCTTGTTATTTCTAACTTTGAAAATTTCTAAGATGAATATTTTCATTTTTTTTATGGTTTTTTATTGAATTTTTCAAACAAGTCTGACATTATACATGTTACATTCACAGTACAGGTCAATACAACTTCGTATTCTTTTAAAACATAAGGAGAAAGTGAATGCAATGGATAGAAAATGGCTACTTGTTTATTACCCCGCCCCTCTCCCATCTCCCTCCCACCTCCCTCCCGTTCCCCCTCTCAGCCCCCTTTCCTCCCTCTCCCTCCCTCTTCCACTCAATCATCATAATGGAATAATCTAATGGGGGACACTCAAAGCCCTACTAAACCTCCATCGCAAAAATGCATCTTAGCTTGCATGACCTGTGTTCCAATTGGGTTGTGGTAACGTGCGAGTCTCAGGGCACGCCAGCTAGCGTGATACCAAGGGCTCGATGAGGAGTTTACACAGCCAGACATACGGGATCCCAGTACTCGGCATACAATTCTTTGAAGGGTAGCCAAATGAATCTATATTCTTACGAGAATCCATAATTGCTGCCGTTAGGCTTTCCATCTCATAGATTGCGTGTGCTTTGATAAGGCATTCTCTCTTGGTGGGGAGGGCCGCAGACTTCCATTTAATGGTTAAGCATACCCTTGCTGCTAGTAACAAGTTCCGTGGCATATGTGTAAGGGTAACATAAGTATCTTCTTCATCAGATTCGACCCGGAACAGAATTAAGACTGCTGTGAGAGTTCTAGGAATCACGTCTACTTCTTGAATCCACCCCAGGACTTCCATCCAGTATGTCTGCACCTTGCTGTAACCCCACCATTGGTGCCAGTAATCACTCATTTCTCCATAGCCTCTCCAGCAATGTGCGGGTGGGCCCGGGAACATCTTGGACAACCTTTTAGGAGTATGATGCCACCTGACCAATATGCGAGCATTGTGCATCTTTTATTGTGTGGATATAAATGATGCCCATACTGCTCTCCTTATGGCCTTCCAACCCTCCGGTTGATCACTCATACCCAATTCTACCTCCCATTTCAGCTCAGATGGTAGGCAATGTAGATGCCCTTTGTGGTTTGGGGGATGCTAAGGATCAGTTCAAATGAGGTTAGGGGCCGTTTGAGGGAGTCTCCCCAACGTCGATCCTTGCGGGCGCTGCGTAATTGATGGTATTGCATGGGGGAAATGTTAACCCCTCGCAGGACTTCCAGACGTTTATCAATGGAGATGTAATCTCCCTCCTCCCACAAAAGACCTTCTGTATGGGGGGATCAAAGAGCTTAGCGGGGAGGGCAAAGTGGTAATTTCTTGCATGGCGCGAGAAGGGCACCAAAGGGTCCACAGCACTTTCAGAATAGGGTGTTCACGAATGCTGCGCGTCATGGCTGAAAGGGGAACACACAGCCATTCCCCCATAGTGACTGGTGCAAAGGTATTGTTCTCGAAGGTCACCCATTGTTTCTCAGGGTTTTGCCATAGATGGTCGGTCAGGATTCAGAGTTGGGAAGCTTTGTAGTATTCTTGAAAGTCTGGAAATGCCATACCTCCGGACTCTTTGGGTAAAATGAGAGTGGAGTAAGGGATTCTAGGCCTCTTGCCCACCCACAGATATGCCTGCAAGGTGCGTTTGATATCTGCCAGGAAGGGTTCCGGAACCAGTATCGGGAGAGACTGAAAGAGAAACAGAAACCGGGGCAAAATGTTCAATTTGATGGAAGTGAATCGAGCGGCCCACGACAGAGACAATTTAGACCATCTATTAATGTCATCTCTGACAGTTTTCCATAGGGGGACGTAATTCACCACAAAGAGGTCTGATAGGGAAACAGTGATGTTACTCCTAGGTATCTCACTGACTGGGTTAGTATCCGGAAGCCCCAACTAGCATCTAGTGACTGGGGGAGATTGCGGTCTGCTCTTAGTGGGACTGCTATAGTCTTCTGAAGGTTTGGGCGGAAGCCAGACAGGGCTCCATATTTGTGCAGTTCCTGGAAGAGGGCTCGGATGGACTCTGCTGGCCGAGTAAGGTACATTAGTATGTCATCAGCAAACATAGCCAGTTTGTATTCTTTTCCTCCCCATGTCACACCATGAATAAGGGGGTTTGATCTTAGCATTTGGGCAAAGGGCTCAATGACCAGGATGTAAATTAGGGGGGAAAGCGGGCAACCCTGCCTAGTACCCTGTGTAATGGCGACAGGGGCCGAGGAGATGCCATTGATGGAGATCTTGGCTAGCACTCTCTGGTACAATGCTCCAGCTCCCAGTGTCCATGCAGGGCCCAGACCGACCCATTTCAATACTGCTCTTAAAAAAGGCCTTTCTACATGGTCAAACGCCTTCTCAGCGTCTAGTAATAGTAAGAGGGAGTCATCATCTTTCTCCCGGAGGCCCGCCATTATGTCCAGGGTTTTCCTAACATTATCTGCTCCCTGTCTACCCCTAACATAGCCCACCTGGTCTGTGTGTATCTGCTGTGGGAGGACCTGGGCGAGTCGGGAGGCCAAGATACTATTGTACATTTTTGCATCTACGTTAATTAAGGAAATGGGGCGATGTGACCTACAATCTAGAGTTTTTTTTTTCCTTCCTTGGGGATTACTATTATTATTGATTCAGTAAATGATGAGGGGGCTTGGCCTGTTAGTATCGAATTGAACAGCTTGGCTAAGAAGGGGGAGAGGGTCCCGCTGTTTGCTTTGTAAAAAGCCAGGGTACAACCGTCCTGCCCGGGTGCCGAGCCTGCTTTTAGATTAGAGATTGCTCCCTGAACCTCAATGGTAGTAATTGGTACGTTTAACATGTCCAGCTGTTCAAGTATAATAGGAGGCCTGGGTAGGGTCGCCAGATATTAATCGATTACTGTGGGTGTGCTATCTCCTTCTGCAGTGAATAATTCTGAGTAAAACCATGAGAGTGGTCCCATTTCGTTGTGTATTTTGTATACCACCCCATCGGCTCTCTGTTTTCGTAGCTGGTTCGCAAGCATCGTGTGGGCTTTATCCCCTTTCTTGTAACATTTTTGTTTCAGGTATCTTAGTTGAGTGAGTGCCCTACTGTTCCATATGTCTCTCAATTCCTCTATGAGCCCCGCTATTTGTGATAACCTGTCTTCTGCCTGAATAGGGTGATGGGACAGATCGCGTTCTAAGCGCGAGATGGTGGCCTTAAGTTCTGCTTCCCTGAGCATCTTAAGTCTTTTCCTGGAGGCCCGTTTGAATATTAGAACACCCCTTATCGTGACTTTCACTGCTTCCTTTTTTTTTTTAATTTTCTTTATTGGCAAGAGGTAACAGCCAGTACCACATACATTACAACAAAGTCACACATTACATGTACAATAGTGAATGTTGAACCATATGTTCTACAGAAGGTTCGGTAGAGACAAACCGGAGATAGGTTACAGTGAAAGCATGCATCATGTAGAGTTATCCGCTCCCAGGGTGGGGGATGATAAGAGCTCTAAGTCCACCTTCCTGTTCAAGTAGCTACAGAACTCTGTCCATATGTATTTAGGGCGAGCATTGGCAGGGAGCAAGTTAATATAGTCTTCTTCGCAGGATTGCGTCCAGGTGAGGGCCTTCAGCCACATTTCCAGGGAAGGGGGGGATCTGCGCTTCCAGCAGTGCAGAATACATTTCTTGGCCATGCTCGCCGCCACATTCAAAAATGTAGCCACCCGTTTCGCCTCAGCCCCCTCCCAGAGCCCAAACAAGAGAGACAGGGGTTCAGGGTCTACGCGGAACCCTACGATTTCAGAGAGGGTCTCAAGCACCGCTTTCCAGAATGAATTTCCCAATCATATAAGGGGTGTAGTACAGGTGATTGAGCAGCTTGTATTGGATACATCTAATTCTAGAATTAGATGAGACTTTGCGAGTGTGCGTGCACATAGTGGACCAGATGTCATCTGTGATGTCTAATCCTAAATCCCGGCTCCAGGCATCACGAACAGTGCAGGGGGGTTCAGCGGCCCGGGCCATCAGCATTTTATACAGGGAGGATACAATACCCCTACCTCCAGCGGAGTTGGCTATATAGCTGACCTCAGGGGACTCGGGGGGTTCGTCCGGGTACGTAGGCCACATGTCCTGGATTGCTGACCTTATACGGAAATATTGCAGCATCTCCAGAGGGGACCCGGAGTGCCCTGGCCTCCACGTATCTGGGGTGATGAATTTCCCATCAGGGAAGAGGTCGGAGAATGAATGGTATCCCAAGTCCGACCAGTGGCATATGAGCAGCTGATCCTGAGTGGGGGTGAGACCGGGGAAAAACCAGAGGGGAAGCCACTTGTAGTATGGGAGGGGGCGGGAACCAAGCGTCAGTATCTGCCGCCACGCTCTAATGGTGGAGGCCACTTGGTCAGCAGGGGCCTGCGAGCGATAAGTGTGAAACAGGATCAAGGACATGACATTCAACCCCTCAGTCGCAAGGATTTCAAGTTTAACATGCG
Organism: Ambystoma mexicanum; assembly: GCF_040938575.1. Taxonomy (NCBI): domain Eukaryota; kingdom Metazoa; phylum Chordata; class Amphibia; order Caudata; family Ambystomatidae; genus Ambystoma; species Ambystoma mexicanum. Next base: position 1,080,833,575 of record NC_090937.1, on the reverse strand, counting down.
GGGGGGGTTCTTGGTGATGGTACCAGTATGTGGCATGTTGGGCCTTGGCGGCTATCCAATACTGAGCAATGTCAGGCGCATTGAAGCCACCCCTCTTGTAAGGTAGGGTCATATGTTGCCACTTTCTGCGCACAGCACCAGAATGCCAAAGAAAGCGAGCGCACTCAGAGTGCAGATCAGCAAAGTATTGTTTCCCGGGCCAGAGTGGAACATTAGCAAACACGTACAGTAGTTTAGGAACGATAATCATTTTTATTAGCGACATTCTCCCTGAGAGCGAGAGGGGAAGGTTACGCCATTTTTCAAACCTGGCAAGAGCGTATTTTGCGGCGGCCCCATAATTATCAGTCAATAGGGAGGATTTTGAGAGGGACACCTGGACCCCTAAGTATTTGATGCCCTCGGGAGCCCACTTGAGAGGGAATCTGCACGCCGGTTTGGAGGTATCGGGAGTAAGGGGAAAGATTTCTGATTTAGAGTAATTTATGGTGAAGCCCGAGAATGTACCAATTTTAATTATTTCGCGTATGATTGGGTTGAGGTGAACTGAGGGGTCCCTGATATACAAAAGCACATCATCAGCATAAAGTGATATAATTTCGGGAGAATCCCGCAAGCGAATCCCTTTGCGCACGTGGTTGTATCGTACACTATAAGCCATAGGCTCGATGGCCATCGCGAATAGAAGGGGAGAGAAAGGGCACCCCTGTCGTGTCCCTCTGTAGAGGGGGAAAGGAGCCGAGAGGTGAGAGTTAACCAGGACTCTGGCCACCGGGTCAGTGTATAGTAGTTTAATGCAGGCGATCATGTAAGGGCCAATCCCCATCTTCTCCAGCACCGCCCACAGGTATTGCCACGATACCATGTCGAATGCTTTTTGGGCGTCTAATGTCACGGCCACTGCGTTGGCTTGAGGGTCAATTCTAGACATGACATTAAATAGCCACCGAATATTTAAGGCGGTGGACCGAGCCGGGACAAATCCACTCTGGTCCGGGTGAATCAGGAATTTCATGATAGGGAGGAATCTGTTTGCAATGATTTTGGTGTAGATCTTAGTATCGGTATTGATAAGGGATAGAGGTCTATATGAGCCGCATTGATCCAGAGGCTTACCCAGTTTAGGAAGCACGGTAATGACAGCCTCACGCAGGGATTGAGGGAGGGTGGTAAGGCGCATTGACTCCTCCCAAACCTCCTGGAGGCGCTGTGCCAGTAGAGCAACATGTTCCTGATAGAACTCGGCAGTCAGGCTTTCCCTTTAGGGAGGGCTGAAATGACAGTGGTGATCTCATCGAGGGTAAAAGGAGCATCTAGTTGTTCTTTGGTGGCCGGGGACACAAGGGACATTGGAATGCGGTCAAGGAGGTCATCCAATTCCTGCGGGCTGTGCTCTGGTTTCTGGGCATAAAGGGTTGCATAAAAATCCGCGAAGGTCTCAAGAATGGGCCGGTCGGCCCAATGTCGCACTCCGTCGTTGCCAACAATACTGTCAATTCGGGCTCTACCTCCCTCAGTCCGAACAAGTCAGGCAAGGGTGCGTCCTGGTCTCTCCCCCTCACCATACTTACGGGCAGCAATAGGGCGAGCAAGGTATCTTATCTCGCTTTGGGAGAGGGACTCGAAGTTGTCTAGTTCAGCTCTAATCTGCACTAGTGTGGGTGGGGAGGGGGTGGCCGCATACTCGTGCTCCAGCTCCCCCATTCTGGACTCCGAACGGCGCAGAGAGTTTCTGATATCTTTCCGGACCCCGGCCTCCCTGGAGATACACATGCCCCTAATAAAAACCTTAAAGGCCTCCCATCTCACCCCGTCAGTTGTATCATGACGTTTGTTGCAATCAAAAAACAAGGTAATATCTGCAAGGATGTCAGCCTTAAAGACTATATCATGTAGTGCGTCAGCCTTAAACCTCCAGTTAGAGTGCTGAGGGAGGGCCGGGTGCAAGGCGATGTCTAAGTGATCGGGGAATGATCAGAAAATGTGCGAGGGAGAATATGAGTGGTGAGAGTTTTGCCCATGAGCCCAGCAGAAAGAAGGAAGAGATCAATCCTGGAGTGACTATCGTGGACAGAGGAGTCGAATGTGAACTCCTTAGACATTGGATGAAGTGCCCTCCAGGCATCCACGAGACCAGCAGAGAGCATGTGTGCATGGAGGCGTCGAGCAGCCCTGGACAATGTTCTGGGTGCCACACCGGATCTGTCAAGGTCGGCATCAAGGATGAGATTCATGTCCCCACCCCAGATGATGGGTACCCCAACATAGGCAAGGAGAATGTCGAGGATGTGGTCGTAAAAATCGGGTGTATCGATGCATGGGGCGTATGTGTTGACCAGAAGGCACTCCACATTGGCAAGGAAACAGTGTAGGATCACATATCTACCCTGGACATCAATGTGGCTTGTGCGGAGGGAGAACTCCAAGGACTTGTGAATCAAGGTGAGAACACCTTTGGATTGTGAGGAGAACGATGTGTAAAATCTGTTAGCGCCCCATGACGGGGCGAGAGAGGACGATAGTGGAGCGAGGGCGTGGGTTTCTTGTAGTAAAAGTATTTTGACCCCATCCCTCTGGACATAAGCCATGACCTTACGTGCCTTCGTGTAGTTGCTGAGCCCTCTGATATTCCAGGACATTAGCCTAATAGCCATTCAGTAACTATTTAGGGGGGATCCGAGTAATGCGTGTCATATCTTGTCAAGTGAGCGTAGGTCACTTGTACAGCAACCAAATGTGTGGTACCAAAGGCTGTCGCCAGCTTGCCATTTTTGTTTTTATAACATCCCACAACAACACCTCCCCCCTCCCTCACTGCCATCCCCAACAAGGCAGTGCCCAAGGACCCACCCAGAGTCACATGGCATTTGCGCCCAACCCAATGGGGCTGGGCCAGTCCCCAAACCAAACAGGGGAACAGCCACTTAACTAAAGAAGCCAAACAAGGCATTGCAACTGCAGCGGGGGTAGCTGCTGCCGTGAGCCCGGTTAAGACAATTGAACGGTGGAATGCACCAAACAGCGTACAGCGGTGCCTAAGTTGAGTTCTTATAGGAGACTACACAGTAGGTTACAGTGAGCAGAGGGTGCGGGAAGAGGATCCAATTACAGGTACTATATTCAGTAAACCATACAGCAATGTCCCCTGATGCATTTCAAGAAGTTTCACCATGAGTTACGACTGTAGGAGAGTATACAAGAAAAAGGCTAAATGAGATTCCAAGGAAATTGCAAATAACAGGTGCAGTAGTAGTACCGCAATGCCACAAATAACAGGTGCATGACAGGCCAATTCAGCCCTCCTCAACCGGCTCCCCCCCGGGGCCCGGAACAGGAATATGTGCCTCAATAAATTTCACCGCCTCTTCAGGGACAGTGAAAAAGTACAGTTTGTTACGGTGGGTGAGCTTCAGCATAGCAGGAAATAACATGGCATATTCCACCCCCCTCTCTCTTAGCATTTTTTTCACACCATTGAATTGCCTGCGCTCCAATTGAACATTAACAGAGAAGTCAGGGAAAATGCGGATAACCTGGGACTCAAGTCTCAGTTCTCCTCTTTCACGGGCCAACCGTAGGATGTGGTCTCGATCTCTGAAGCTGAGAACCTTGGCTATAATCGGTCTAGGGAAGTCACCCGGCTTGGGGCGAGGGGCCAATGAGCGATGGGCGCGCTCGATGGTAAAGAACTGGGAGAGTTGTGGATCCCCCAGAAGATCTCTCAGAAGGGTCTCGACTGCAGGCTCCATTCTGCCCTTAAGGGCTGTATCGGGAACCCCTACGATGCGAATGTTATTCCTGCGGGATCTGGACTCCAAATCATCGCACTTCGCCTTGACCTGCTTCATGTCTCTCACCAAGTCAGAGACCGTATCCTGGAGCACATGCACCTCATCCTCGGTGGCCCCGATCCTGGTCTCGGCCTCAACCAGCCTAGTGCCATGCTGGTCTAGTTTGGTGCGCAGGGAGGCTACATTGGCATTTATATCATCTAATTTTTCGTGAAATGACGCGAAGTTCTTGGCCATAGACTCCATGATTGATGTGAGGTCGGGCTGAGGCGGACATGCGGATGCCTCCGATTCGTCTTGCAGAGGGGCGGCCCCGGCCTGGTCCTGCTTGGCTAGGGCCTTGGCAAACTTGTCCATCGCTCCCGCCTTGTTCGCCCCTCGTGCTTTGCCGGACATCTTAGAGGGCGCCTTGATAAGAACAGCGAGCGCTTCGTTGAAAGGCAGCAATGGGGGCCAGGGGTTTTAGGAAGGATCAGGGCCCGTAGTCAGAGCTGGGTCGGTATCCGCCTGGGAGGAAGAGGCAAAGGTCCACCCCAAAGCGATGTGCTCAGGGGGTATGAGCCCCCTTCCAGTGGTCGAGCCAAGAGTCAGGGTGGGGGTATAGTCCGAGGGGGACAGCACTCAGTGGCTCCCGACCCCGAGCAGGGGAGTCAGGCAGAGGGGGGCGAGTATTGAGGAGCAGCGTGGTGCGTGGGTAATAGGCATGTAGATTGAGGAGATGAAGGTAGCGCAGGGCGGCCCAGCAAAAGGAGCGCAGTCGCAGGGAAGCCTGGCTAGGCTGGGGGGCGATTACAACTCCATGAAAAGAACAGGCGCAGGCCAGGGACAAGGCAGAGCAGGTGGGCGCAGTGCACTGTAGCCAGTTAATACCCCCTCCTCACCTCGGGGCCCATCAGACCACAGATTGGGTGCACATCCAGTCCAAAGCAGGCTGTCGATCTGCAACAGTAATATCCAGGACCGCAGCCGGAGTCAGCCGGAGCCAGCAACGGGGAGGCCTCGGCACGGCCACCCCTCCAAGCCGCCGCAGGAGAGCCAGGCAGCGGGCGGCGGAGCCGGTGCGCTCTGATGGTATCCGTGCGGGGGGGTGCCCAGTGGCCCACGCAGTGTCCCGTAGTTCTCTGTGCCCGCACAGGGCCTGCAGCGTCGCACCCACCCAAGGGCAGGGGGTGGGCAGTGAGAGATCCGCGACAGGACGCAGATGAAAGCGCCGCCGACCCGGGGAGGCAGCGGGATGGAGTCCACAGGAGGAGAAGGGGGGCTATGCCAAAGCCCAGGCCGGCTCGCCCAGGCCACAGGCGAGCAGTCCCGTCAGGCGATGGGGGGGATGGGCCCCAGAAGAAACAGCGCGGCCCGCAGGCCTCCAATGGCAGCAGGGTGGTGGGCAGTAGAAAGCCTCCGGTCACACTGGGGGAGTGGGACGGAAATGGAAGTGCTGCCGAATCGGGGGGGGGGGGCCCGTGCAGCCGCACCGGGGTCCAGGAAGAGCGGTAGGTGAGGCAGCAGGATGGAGTCCACAGGAGGAGATAACGCGGGGGCCGCTCCAGCAGCCCCCACCGCGTCCAGCGCGTCCCCCCTCAGGCAGGAGCAGCCGGCGAGAGGAGCCGCTCCGGGAGCCCTGAGGATCCAAGATCCGACGCTCCTCGAGGGGGGAGCGGGCCGCGGCTGAGAGCTGGAAGCGCCGCACAGGAGTCGCCGGCGGTATAGTCCGGGGAGGGAGGGCGGAGAAGGGGGGCGATGGCAAGGCCCCAGGCCGGTGCGCCCAAGCCACGGGCGAGCAGCTCCCGAGGCCGATAGGGGGGATGGGCCCCAGACGAAGCAGAGCGACCCGCAGGCCTCCAACGGCGCCGGGTGATCTCCGAGGTCCGAATTCGCCTAAAAACCGGGCAGGGTGCAGCCGAGGCGGTGGGCAGTAGAATGCCTGTGGTCTCGTCTCCCGCAAGTGCGAGGTACCGCTGATCGAAGCGGATATGTTGCAGCCGGGCTACGGAGCTCTTAAGCTAAGCGGCCATCTTGCTGGCTGCTCAACAGCGCCCCCTACTTTCGCTGCTTCCTATACAATGTTCGGGGACATCTCTTCCACATCGTTTATTTCAAAAAAGCTAGTGATGGCATTTGAGAGGGAGTCCCGGAACACTGGGTCTCTGCACAGGAAGTCGTTACAGATCCACCTCCTATCTGCTTTAAAGGGAGGACCCAGGTCTAATCTGAGTGTACATGACTTGTGATCTGTCCATGCCGTCACTTCTATGGATGTCTCTAAGATCATCTCACCTTCATATTCCGCTCCTAGTAGTAAATAATCAATTCAGTGGAAGATTTGATGTGGGTGGAGAAAAAGGTAAAGCCCCTGTCTTTAGGATGGGATGCGTGCCATGTGTCAATTAGGTGGTGTTCTTTAAGCTGACTGAGAAACCTTTTGCCCTGCAGGGTGGGGGGAGGCTGAGTGGTTTGCCGAACTGGTTTCCAATCCAGTTCTCCTTCTGCCACCACATTAAAATCCCCACCACAGATCAGTGTACCCACCTTCCAGTACCCCAAGAAGGTCAATAAGGGCTCAAAGAAATCCGATTGATTTTGGTTAGGGGCATAGGCTGAACAGAGTGATTTTCCGAGTCCTCAGTACTCCCTTAAGTGCTATGTATCTACCCTGGGCGTCCCTATGTATGTGTTCTATTTGAAATGCAAGTGAATTCCTAAACAAGATGCCCACTCCCCCTCTTTTTTGAAGACCTGAGGCCCAGATTGTGTCCCCAATATCCCTTCCTACAATCTTGTGTTCCTCCCCTCGAGTGTATTTTGTCTCCTGCACGAACAATATATCTAGTTTGCCTTGTTTGAACTGTCGAGCTAGCATGGACCTCTTGTGGGGGGAATTCAAGCCTCTTACATTCAGGGATCCGAAGGCTAGACCATCAAGCCCTGCTATGGTAGTGTGTGGATGTGTTACTTGGCGTTTTCGTGCCGTGCGTTTTAAGAAGTGTGTGACACGTAACCCTTGGAGTGTTGTAAAAATTGCATGTTGCTCTCGTTGAATCGAAACCGGAGTTAACATTGAAGACTTGGTGTATGCGATTTTTCAATTGAGTGTTTCCCCCCCCTTCGCCCCGTCCTTTGAGAAAAGCTAATCCTAACATTCTCAGTTGTTGATGGAGACGCCCTTCAGGAGAAAAAACAAGGGCCACTAAGATGGGGCCCCTCTTCGGGCTCTGTATAGAACTATTAACAATCAACTGTATACATGCAATGAGAACACAACCTAGTTACATGGGTGAATCAGCGCTGTCCCTGTATCATGGAGGCGAGCACCTCCCTCTTGAGGCTCGGTTCTCACATGGGTTCAGCAGTTCACAGCATTTCTGAAGAAAGAAAGGAAACCTGGCGGGTCGTGACTAGGCAGGGAGTTAAGCATCAAGTTGTATTGAGGCGCTTATACTTCCATTTCGTTTGCGCTCAACCTCTCCTTGGGGGCTTCGGCACCAGGTCTAACAGTGGTGCTGTGGGTTTTCTGCAATGGTCAACATTCGTGTCTTCTGCTGGGCCTCGGAGATGTCTCAGAGCACCCTCCACCTCTTCTAAAGTCCTCTCCTCCTAGCTCGAAGAATAATGATAAAGGGTGACCCCACCTGTAGGGAACCCCCTTTTCCTGCAGCCAGGTCGTGAGGGGGCGACATCCCCTCCTCTTAGCAAAGGTCATGGGCGAGAGGTCTTGGTATAGTCTCACATTTGTACCTCAGAATTCTATCGTGCCCTTTTCTCTCGCCCTTAGCAGGATGTCTTGTCTTTGGACATAATAGTGACATTTTACGAGGACTGATCGAGGACCACGCGAGGGATCCCCGGCCCTGTGCACCCTGTCAAACTCCATTTTAGGGGCATCTGTTTCATCATAGGGAGTCTGAATCAGGGCTGTAACTTTCTTTTCTAGGCTTGTTGGGAATTCCCCTTGATCCTCCTCCAGGCCCAGTATGGGGATGTTTGATCTTCACTCCCTATCTTCAAGATCGTCAAGTTTAGCCTCCACGTCTCTCCCCTTCTGTACTAAGTCCTGGAGCCAGGCTTCGTACTGCATTGTGGCCACATTCCCTGATTTTTGGTTATTCTCCACTGCTTCTAAGCGGTCCTCTGCTTTTGCCATCTTGGTTTGCAAATCTGAAACTTTTTCCCTGAGGCCAGACTTAATTGATCTTATCTCACCCTGGAGCAGCCGGATGTCTGATTTAGTGGCGTTGCCCGGAATTTCCAAGGTGCTTTGTACTTCGTCAGTTTCCATGGCTGTGCCTGCTCGACTGAATGTCTGTAATAACGCCAAGGTGTTTGGGCCCAGCTTCTCCAGACCAACATGTAAGACTTCCTGTTTCTATATACCCGTCTTGAGTCCCGCTAGACCGGACAGGACTTTGGGACATGCGCTGTGGGATGTTATGTAGTTCTGTGTGCTTATGTCGGTGCTTTCCAGTGGAAATGTGTTTGTGTGCTCCAAGCTATGACACTCTCCCGGCAAGGGCACGATGTACCTCTGTTACTGTGCCTTTTTGTGTTGGGGCCCAGATGATGCTAGTTTCTGTGTCCAGACTTTGCAGGGATATAGCTGGGCTCTGATCTTCCGGCCTTCCAGCGGGGCTGTAAGACGTTGCATAGTCTGGTGAAGGAGCCCACCGACAGCTCTTAGGTGAGGGGTTCGACACGGTAATGCAAGGGAGTCGGAATAACTTGCAATTAGTGGGTACCGGTTCCTAGCTGAGTTCTTTTCTGGTTAATGTCTGTATGAGGGCTGTTCGCTTGGTTACGCTGGTGGAAGCAGAAAGCTTGGGCAGCCCTGCTTCCGGAATCGCGGCTGTCGGTTATCGGCTTGGTGAAGGAGATGTGGGTTATTTCGCCTGTGCTATCGGTAAGTTCTGGAAGTTAATGGCAGAGATGCAGGGCGGCTAAGGCCCCGTAGGTGGAAAGGCAACGCTGGAACTATGTAAACAAGTCCCTAAGCGAACGGGAGCCCATCCCCCTGAGGAAGCCGAGCGGGGGCGGCTCCCTGCTGGTGCGCTCCCTCCTCGCCCGGGCCCAACTGCGTGCCGGGGGTCGAGGGTTGGTCTGCCTAACAGTTACTTGTTTGCGTTGTGCTGGGACTGCGGTGTGCTCCTTCCACGGCGGCCATGGAACATTGCTCTCTCTTGGTTTCACAGCACGGGCAGGTGTCGGCAAGTGTGTTGGGGTAGGGGAGGGGCCAGGCAATGAACCCCGATCCTTCTCCCTCAAAAGAACCCTCACCCAATGCCCTCACCTCACAAGGGTGTACCGCACACCTTTTAGGAACAGCTCCGGAACCTCAGCAGCTGACTAGGCGGCTCGACTGTGTTGGGCTCAGATGGATCTCCGCCGAACGGGAGCGCACATCACGGCCACCATTTTTCTTTCACTTCAGCGCGGGAAGGAGGGCCGAGCTTCGTCCAGTGATTTTCTTCATGTAGGCTTCCTGGTTCTCGCAGCAAACGTGCCCATCGATGCCTGAGTGGTTTCAATGTAGGAACATAACTTCACGTGCACAGCGCATTCGTTTTTCTTGCATAGATTCCTGGAATGTATTAGCCCGAAGAGGGAGACGGTGGTTCAGGCTACCATCTCATCTGCGCCCCCTGGTGGTCTCCGACAAGTAATATTTTCACATAAGAAACAGAAAGGAAAAAGATACGTGTTCTGATTTTAATGATTGTCTTTATAATTCCAATACCATTATTGCTATATGTGGGGGAGGCACCCCAGTATCAGTACAAACGGAATCGGATCTAATTGTACACCTTCTCGTTTGGTGTTTGCATATAGCAGTAACTGGACTTACAAAGCTCACGTTGTGCTGTGTACGAGTCCAAGATGCCATTGGGAAATCCCGCAACGAGGGTCTCATTACCTGGTTGTGCCCACTGTTAACATAACATTAGAGGTTGGTACAATGTCATGATTTGATGGAAAGTAGGGGGGACATCCACAGAATGTGATGTCATGGTACAAAATATGGTGGTCAGAGTTTGCCAATTGATAGGTTTGTTCAGGCCACCTTGATCGGTTTTCAGTTGAAAGATCCATCAGTGTTCCCTTTTCAATAAGACAGCTTGTATATTATTTATGTTCTTGGATTCTCTTGATAGGCCTGGCCATTATTCCATTATATTTCAGGTGACAAGGGCATGTAATGAGATATATTACATGGCTGATATTGCAATTGGTGAATGTTAGTTGTCTCCAGGGGGTGTGGTGGACCTAAATGTTTGCAGACATACTGAACATTGGCCACATGGTGAGTGACCAACCGGTTCGGTCGAGTTCCATAGTGCTGGCTGGATTGCGGGACCAGGTCCTGGATAATATGGCCTCACTATGGAATCCTGATGTTTTGCCTTCATTTAATTGCAAACTGTTGAGGCAGTAAGGTCATAGAGCCCAAGTTTTAGAATTGGCCATAGTTGAGTATCTCTTTTTTTCACTCTATTTAGTTTCGAGCAATAGCTCAGAACTGCAGTTTGTTTGCTTGTTTATTAATTTGTAAGGCGCACCGAACCCGGAGGTAACTGGGCGCAACAAGTACAAGAATATTTTAGGCTTAGGTTACACAGTAGGACAATTAGGCAACAGGATTATACAGAAGAAAGTGCAAGGAAATTATACAGTATGTGACACAAAGCAGGTAAGTAGAGCAAACACAGAACAGTAAGTACAGCAAATATCAGAGGGCAATAGGTACAGCAAATGTCACATGTCATTCGATTGCAGCCAGTTCAGAGTATTGCATCTAAAACTGAGAAAGGATTAGTCCTCTCTGAGTGAGAGAGGTAGTGTGTTCCAGGCCTGGGCAGCTTTAACTGGGAAGCTTTTACCTCCCGATTTCCTTAGCTTAAATCTGGGTATGTTCAGGCAAAAGGAGTTGACTGCTCTGGTTGGATGGGTAGAAGTTTTCCTAACTATTCTCTGAGTCAAGTACGGGGGTGCCGCATTGTTGAGGCACTTGAAGCTAAGGGAGACTGTTTTGAGCAGGATTCTGTCATTTATCTTCAACCAATGGTGTTCTCTTCTAAGTTCAGATATATGTTGTCTATTAGGTGTGTTTAACACAGTTCTTAGCGCGTTACTCTGCAAGATTTGGATTTTGTCTAGGATATATTTGTTGATGCCTTGGTATAGAGCGTTACAATAATGTAATTTTGAGAGTATCAGGGCGTTAGCAAGGATAATACAGCTGTTTTTGGATAGAAATGGCATGCAGGCTCTGGTTAACTTGCACGTGTAGGCAGATGCTGATCTCCCATGGAGTTTTGCGGTTCCCCTGTTTTGTCCAACATATACAACAACCTTGCTTTTGGAGAGATAAGACAGGACCAAACCAGTGTTGTCTGCCCTTTCTTCTCGCTTGGAGCCATTTCAAAACTTTCACGGGAATTACAGATGCTCAGCTAAACGACCAACTACTAGTGTGTGTGGCCCCTCTTCCGATTGTGTTACAAACTAAAATGTGACACCTGCAGGGGGATTCCATAGAAACGGAATCCCTGCTGGGTAAATCCAAGTTGCTGCTGTCACCAGGTCACAAACCTGTGCGAATTGTAATGATATCCATTCAGGCAAACTATTTACACAGGAAAGACCTTCTCCCCCCTCAGTTAACACTAAATACTGTTATTTCTGTAAATTTTGAGTTTGCTTAGCACTGTCTTAAGAACATATAATATCACCAAGGCTTTCTCCCCCTGTGTCACACTAAGCCAAGAACTAGGCCAGGGTATTGAGATAATAGATATTTTTATTTGAATTAGATGTTACGAAACTCCAAGTGAAATATCAAACACCACTTTATCCAAACACAAATCACAATTCTTTACTTTCTACAAATTTCACTTCAAGAAATAATTGCACTGGTCATTGAACACAATTTACAAATGTAGAGCTGTGCAATTTCGATTTTCCTGCGCTATCAAAAGGCTAGCAGTTTGGTTTTTCAGATTTGGACAAATGCATGTGGCAATTATGATTTTACCCACACTTTTGGTTTAAAATAAACACAGGGTGATTTAGCAGTTTGTTTTTAGAACCCTTACTTTGGTCTCGGTTGGAGAAGTTTGACAGACTCCTTTTGGATGATTGAAGAATTTTGGATTTCAAACCCCCCCCCCTCCACTGAAAGGCCTGTGTTGTGGAAATTTTAACAAAAAGATTGGACTGCTGTAAGAACAAAGACACCTCTCTTCCTTAAAGAAGTCGGTGGTTAACATGACAAAAAGGATTACCAAATTAAATTATAGGCTAAAGTCTTTCAGCACACACTGGGAAGTGAGCTTTGTTAATTTTAAATTTTAACAAACATCAACCCGTAGTGTTCTGCCAAAGGGAATTCATTAAATAATTATTTTTAGTTAAATAGGCTAAGGAACTACACAGTTTTGCCCTCCCCTCACCCACTTTAAAGCGAAAGGATTTAAGGCCAGCTGACTCCCCCACCCTATTTTCAAATTGTATTTTATTTAGTGCTTTTAGGTGTTATTCAACAACCCTTTGCACACAATACAAACCAATACAATTGATACAAATATACATTTATATAAAATACTGTAAAAATGTACACAAGTAAAAGAAACATACATTATTCATTCATAGCCTGATATTAGTAACAGCAAGGAATTATTTAAAAATCAAAGGCTACTCAGAATTAATTTTTTGCCAAACTCAATAAGCAGATGCCGTGATAACATATGACTCTGCACAAAGTGCTCCAAAACTGGCCAGAGTCATGACTGAAAATGTTTGCATAACCCTTTCCATAGACAGAACATAAACTTGGACATGCAGTCAGAACATGCCGGGCTGTTTCTAATTGGGAGGCACATAGTCTACAAATACACTCCTCTCTATTTATCCCTCTCCAGGCACCTGTATTTACCAGCACTGAGAGAAGGTCAAAACGTAAGCAGAGGATGAAACGTATTAACACAGGAAGGCGAAGTGACGCTAGGCATTTCCTGGGTGAATTTTCAAAAAGCCCCTGCTGGGCATAACTAGAATATTTACACATCCCCGCTAGCCGGCTCAAAGAAGAAATACGGTCAAAAATATGCATCTTCCTACCTTAGCTGCTCAGGAATAGAGGTACCTCAGATAATCCCTAGCAGGGTAGGTTAATGTCCCCACAATGAGCTGCCACCATGGACTCCAAGTCCCCAAACCAACGTCTTTTAGAAAAAGGTTGGCTGTGAGCTTGCACGCTATACAAAAGTGCCGAAGTTAAACTCCAATGAAATTTCATTCTGTCCACTGTGTTAAGAGAGAATGCTTTTTGCTCTGAAGAGGCAATCCAATGGATATCATCTTTTTTGAATGGTAGACAGAAGCTACTCCTATGCTCTTATTGTATGGAGTTCCTCAGGGGGCTTGCGTCTCATCTTGTTTTTATAACATCACCAGCGTCAGGGTTAGGCTCTCCCAGGAGGGAGCATTGTTGGGGAAATATCCAACCAATCTGGGCCTTAAGCAGGGTTGCGGGTTGGCCCCGCTTCTATATAACCTCCCTGTTGCCGATTTGGATTTGGCTTTAAAGCCTGTACCCAACCCCCCCAGCCCTCCCTCAATTTGGTAAGCACAAAACGGTATGCCTCATTTATTCTGACAATCCAAGTATGAACAAGTTGCCAACAGGCAGATATAGGGCTAACCTTATGGGCCTTACGCCACATCTTATACTGATTTTTTACTATCTTTATTTGTGCGTCAGGGGTCTTTAGCTATACTTTGCTTAAGGTGGCGTAGGGCAGCCCAATATTCCCTATTCTTGCCTGCAATCACAGCATCGTAGGGAGCACCAGGCTTACATTTATTTATCTGCTTTGTTAAACGTCTCGGCCCCGCCAGGCTAGATAACATCCTTCAGCTGGCCCAGATCCCAGTGACACATATCCAGGACTGATTCTACCATCCTGTTGTCCCTATTAAGAGCTTGATTGAAGCAAAACATGTTAGCAGTAGTCCAAAGCAACCTGTTCCCCTGTACGTTTACCCTAGGGTTTACCTCCAAGTAATCCACAACTTTCCCATTTTCAGCTTTACAAGTCATCCGCAAAGTTGCATGATCACTCATACTAACACGTACAGTACTAAACTGTGGTAATAAGTTCATAATAGCTACATGTACAAGAATGAAATGGATTCTACTGTTCTAGGTCCCATTTTATTTATGTATTTATTTATTTAAATGTATAAAGTGCACAGCGGCCCTGGGGCATCGTGGCGCTGTTACAGAATTCTTGCTTGGTTTTACAATTACATGACAGTCCAGAGTACTCAGTAGTGGCAATGAAGAAGTACAGGTTCCTTGGTTACAGTGGAACAATTACAGTGGTTACAGTGGAACTGGATGGGCAGAAAGGTCAGCAGATTCATTTGACCAGGTATTCCCTATTTGCATCGAGTTAACGGACAAGGGGAACAGATCAAAAGTCGCCAATAATTTGTGCCATTCCCTTGCGCATTGGATTGAGGCATTGCCCATCTGGGCCCTGGTTATGACTGTATCCTCCAACATACAATCGATGTTAAAATCCCCCATAAGGATAATACCCCTGTCCTTTGATTGCACCAACCATGCAACCATTGTATCATGAACCATGTCCATAAGATTATTGATAGATTGATTGTTTTATTGATTTATAAAGCGCTTTCCACCAAGGCGCTGTACAGTGGAACAACATAATACATAACAACATCAACAATATAACAGTGGAAGCAAAATTACATTATGAATCATTCAACAAAGCAGTGAAAAAGCAATTAACTGAAGGGGAGAGGGGGAATAGGGGGTGGGGCTGGGTAGGGGGCGAGGGGTAATGATGAGTTGGAGGAGGGAAATGGAAGGAAGAGAGAGGGGAGGTGGGAGAGGGGAGAGAGAAAGTCAGGAGAAAGAATAAGGAGTGAGGGGAAGCATAGAGGGGGGGAGATTTCAAGGAGGAGAATGAAGGAGGAGGGATTTAAGGGAAGTGCGGAAGGAGGAGAAGGTCGTGATGGAGCGGATTGCGAGAGGGAGTGAGTTCCAGTGAAGAGGCGCTAGGAGTTGGAAGGAGCGGAAACGGGAGGCGGCACAGGGGGATGGAGGTACAGTGAGAAGGAAATGGTCAGCGGATCGAAGGGAATGGGAGGGGGAGTAGAAAGAGAGAAGGGAGGAGAGATAAGGAGGAGCAAGACCATGGAGGGATTTGAAGACAAGCCAGAGAAAGTAAAATTTTAGCTGATAGTGAAATGGAAGCCAGCCAAGGTAAGAGAGCGAAGTAGAGATGGAGTCACGGGAGGTAAGGAGGCATAGGGTACGAACAGCAGAGTGGTAGATGGATTTAAGGGGGGCATAGACGAGACATTATATGTCTCTTTACCCTTGGAAGGGTTGTCTAGAGTTGCCACCAAAGTGCCCCCACCCTTTGTTTATAGATCCGGCAGTATAACTGCCAGAAATGGTTGTCTTGTCTACTACCAAACATAGGAGAGGCAGAGTACTCACGTCTGGCTCCAATACAAGGCCCGTCTTTGGGACGCCCAGAAAGTGGTGGTGGGGGAGACGGAAAAACACGGTATAGTCAACGAGAGAGAATGCAGAAGTAAGCCAGGTTTTCTGGAGACAAAAAATATGGGCCGACGATAGGTCCTTCAATCCCAAGAAGTTATCCATAAATAAGCAATGGCCACAAGTGTTCCAAGAAAGCAAAGAGAGCAATGACAGTTGTGTTTCCACCGATCATTCTTGGTTAGCTGATACCAATGACCAGATGCCGGACACTGTTTTTGGAATTAGTAGCCCAGGGTTGGCGCCAGTCTTCTGTGTTGATACCCAACCAGAGCCCCCGTCCTCAAGATTTAACCCATTCTCATTGGAGGGCAACATCCGCTGTGGGGTGGAAAGCAAATACATCAAAGCCCAGGGCTCGCAAAGATTTGGCATTCTTTAAAATGTGCTCAGCCACCAAGGGGGGGGTTCAGTGATATTAGCACCCAGTTCAAGGTACTGCCATATATTGGCAGTTCCAAACTGGAGATGTCCTCCGAAGTGATACCATAGAGATCCAGAATAAGTGGAAGCAGATATAACAGCCATGTAAGATAAAAAAAGGCCTACTTTCTGAGGGTTCCAATTCAATGATTTTCACATATTGGGGGCAAGCATTGCGATAGGGCGACCTTTGGTGCTGTGTCCCATTAAGTAAGGGCTTGCACACATCCTCCACTCACAACGGCCACACTGGAAGTTAGAGATTGGTCCCACCATGGCCCTGCCCCCCTCATTGAAAGTTTGCCCCCCCATGAGCCTGTGTAAAGGAATTAGAGGGGGGTCTGGTCACTTGGCGCTTCCCCGGTGTAGTCCCAGTGCATTTGTCCATGGTATTTAATGCGGGGCCGGGAGCTCCCATCAGATGCCCCCCAATGATAGCCACTTTTCCATAGAGCCTTGAAATAACACTTGTCTCATAGATCCCTCAGAGAGAGATTTTGTGACTGTGTTTTTGCCAGCACTTAATAAGTTGCCATGAAGATTCATTTGTTTGGAGGCAAATGGCATCACAACCTTGTTTGGGGGGACCCCACCTTTGGTTGGTGGAGGGCCACTCACCGGTTTGATCAGACATTGATTTTTCCTCCTAGGTGACTCATGAGGACTGGTGAGGAGGGTTTGTTCTATGGTTAGGGTCTCCAACGCCTGCTCTCGTGATGCCGCTGTTACCGTCAGTGAAGGACCTTGCAAAATAACCAAATGGGGGGGCCACTGTCTTGTTTTGAATGCTTGCCCGCAGTAGCACTTCACCCATGTTCCGGGGTTCCTCCCAACCCTTGGTAGACTTTCCCAACGGAGGAGGGATGATTGTGGAGTATTCAGCTTGACCCATATACACGATCTCCTTTACAGCCAGGGCCTTTATAGCTTCAAAGATCGAGCCCATAATTTCTTTAATAAGGTAATGGTCCTCAGCTATTTTAAAACAAAGATCAAACAAGGCATCCAATGTTGCTGTTAGCATATCCAATGTGAATTCCAGAACATCAGAGGCCCCTTCAATTGGACATTTAAGATTTAATTCCCGGTCAAACTCTAATGCCCACCCATGCCCTCACTATCAGGGTAATATGAGAAATCCGACAAAACCACTTGTCCCAGGTCGGGGGGATCGGAAAGGTTTGTATTGCTGGTCTCAATAAGGCCACAGTCAGTTGGTGCTAAAGCATTACGCTTCAAGCTCAGGCAATGATTTAGCAGTGACTGGTTATTGTCAATCATGAAGGAACTCTGCAATAGGCTAACGGGATGTACATCGCACCGTTGGGGGTAAGCTTTCTCACTCACACCCTTCCCAACTTTGTCCTTTGGGGTCTTGTTTTCAAAATAATTAGGTGGGTAATTTTGAAGAAGGTTGGTGGCAAAAATAAGGCAGAAGTAGACCGTAAGCTGATGATGTTTGAGCAAAGAATGATTTTTAAATGTCAAAGTCATGTGACCAGTCTGAATGAGGAAATGGATTGGCAGCATACACATGCTTGATTATGGGGTCTATGTACTGTGTTTAAACTGCGTTTACATACTAGAATGAACTCTGTTTCTTGTATAGACGACCGCCAGTTACATTCTAACAGTGGTTCATGTGTGACCTAAAGCTCTATGTATAACTATTACAAAATGTTTTGTTCCCCGAGAAAAATCTGTCACATTTTGATGTGCATTAGGACTGATGTTATCCTGTTTTTTTATTTTTATTGTGGTGAACTAGGCCCTTATCACACTAGTCTTGAACAATGTTTTGAAACTGTGTCATCAGAGCGTTTCCATAAAACTGATAGAATTGGTGTTTGTGCTATATAGTATACATGTATATTCTGTTATGCTATGTTAGGGGGATACACGTTTTGCCATGATGGTAAAATGGACTGATGCAAAATTTCCAACATGCAATCCAGCATCCATAACTAAACTGTAAAATATGGGTTATTGCCAAAATGTACTTCTATCTTGGGCTGTCTAATAGGGTGAGGCTTCCTATGGATAGGTCTTTTTTCTATGTCTATTGCTAATTTATAATTCTAAATTGTCCAATGTGTCAAATTAGCTGGCGTTTCAGGTTCCATTGCTCCAAATTAGTTATTTGTGGTCTATTGAAGACAACCTGGTGTTTTGACATGCATTTATATTTGCGGTCTGTCAAGTCTAAGAAGGGATGAAAGGGTTTCAACCCCCTCTCCCGAACCACAGAAGCCGAATAGATCGACCCTCCCACCGTGGTTGGCACGGGCGTCCGAATGTAAAAACACAGATAACCACGTAGCAGCCAATGGGGGGAAGACGGAGTTAGGGAAAGGGGGTGGAATGACAAAGGGAAGGTAGGGAATAGAGAACATGCATATAACACTATATATATAACACAGAATACTAAATACTGAAACCCCTGTATACCTGTCTACTGCCTGAATGTACTAAAGTAGGAACTTGGGTTCTTAATTACCCTACACCATACCCCTGACCATACCCATGACTCTGACCATGGAGATATCACATATAGCAGACATAAAGCAACACCAACTGTATGGTACACACAAGGGAATACTCCCTACATGAATTCAACATGATACATGGCCCTGTGGGCTGACATTTAACATAAGCAAACAGAAGCAAAGCACATAAATCGTGACATTCCTGTCATAATAGGACTGGACCACCTTGCCCCTTCCCATTGATAGAGGATCTTTTCTGCACTGAGAGTATTGCCTCATACTCCCAGTGTAACCTGTGTAACTTGCACTGGTTTACATTAACTCATAAGTCTCTCAATTGTAGCACACCATATAGTGTTCTCAAGATTCACATGAATACTAGGAGGTACTTATCTTAGCGTCCGGGTGCCTCGCAAGAACACCCGGACATCAGGAACTGTCACCGTGAAGCGCTGTAGCCTCAGCGTGCTACTGCCGCGCATAGTCTGCAGGCAGCGATGGGAATGAAGTCGTAGAAGTCGTAGAAAACGAACTTGCAGGAGGCTGCTGCGGGATTCACGTGAACACTAGTCAGACCGCAAGGGTCCACGAGTGCAAACCGGCAACGCTCGCTCTCCCTGCCGTGTTGCCTTCCGTTACGTTCGCCTCCGTGACTGCTTCTTCCCCGCTCGCCATCAGCTCGTCCAGTGCTCCTCAAACGCCGTCATGACTGCCCGTGCTGCATAACCTTAATTATTGGTACCTGTGGCCGGCGGTCAACGGCTAAATACTCTCTTAGTGGCTCAGCTGTTCAATGGCGCGATGTGCATAGACTACAACTCGCCCCTTAAGCATGCTGGGAATCGTAGTTTCTTCCTCATTTTCTCATATACTGTCTCCTGGGCTTGCCCCAGACCCTACTCCTGACACGGTCACTCATGAGTGAAATCGCTTGGTTGCAGTCCTCTTTCTGTACTCATAGAGGTGAATCCTCGAGTCCTGCTTCTATTTTTATCCCAATGGAGTTTGTATATGTTAACTTGAATAGAGTGCGACAAGTACGGATCGGGTGCAAGACGCGGAGTGTTGTTGGTCGTTGTTCCTGCCCGCGCAGATATTGGTGACTGCTTTTCTATAAGGTATGATTGAATTCAGCAAGTTGTTCTTTCCTTTTGAGCATGACACGTTCCCGTGTGTGCCGACGTAATGATGCGAACACTGTGGAATGCTGATGCCATATGCATGTTTTGATTTCTAGAGGTACCTCACTTTGGAGGTGCGCTATCAGTGCGAGACCGCATTCCTGGCGGAAAGGACTACAGTGATGAGTCCTGTGGGTATTAACAACATATTAGGAGGTACTATTGGCACTAATGTTCTTTGTGATGGTGTATAGTACTATGTCACAATATTTGGTGTCATTTATGATAAAGGGGTAAGATAGTAGTCAGGTTCACACTCTTAGACTTTCGGGCATAAGTGGTGAGCTTTAACTTTTGACTAGTGGTGCCTGTTTTGTCGATGGGACATGTTTTATGTGGTCTCATATTGACAGACAACTATGGTTTGTTGTCTTGTGTTTGTTTGCATTATTGATTAGGACCTACGGCTACTCGTAGGCAGCAAAGAAACCTACAGAGACTTGATATTTGTCAAGTCTACTGCTATTCAAGGGTGTATTGAAACACCAGCACTAAGAATATTACACTAAGAAGTACGTAGTTTGTTTTTGAGATTCTTGAGGCAGGGTTGACAGCAACCTGTGGACCTCACCCAGTACATTGCGACTATGGAGCATATGTACAGGTTTGTTGAGCTATGTTCTAAACATACACTGACTATAAGAGGTGGTTGATGGTGACATATAGTGATGGTCCCCCCTTTTCTTTTTTTAGGAGCAACTTTCTGGTTAAAAATGTGAATCTTTTGTGTGGCCCTGGATTGCATGGTGGAGACTAAGAAAATTGTGTTGTTCTTCCCCTGAAGAAAGTGTGTGCAATTAGTGAAACAAAGAACTGAAACATGTCGGGATCTGTTTTGGTCTGAGTTAGAATACTCAGAAATTGTAAGAGGTATTAAAGCCATTAGTATTTTTATTACTATTTAATGTGGTTATACGTATGTGAATTTAGTGATTTATTTGTTTTTACACTTACCATGTTTTCTTGTGTTGGGTCATGTTCATGCTGAACATTTTTATAAGTTTTTTTATCCTTGTATTAAAATATTTTGAATACTGTGCATAAGTATCACGTACGTCTATTTTTTCAAGACTAGAGGTACAGGGAGGGTTAGTTCATCAGACTATCTGTAGAGATCAGTAAATTTGAAAAAAATGAAACTGTCTCCTTTATATATAAATATATGCCAGGCTATATAAACCAGACCCACTCGCATGCAGGCGCTTCGCGTTAGTCTGCTGTGTGTAGCATAACGCTTACCGCCGTCTGAAGCTCTCTTACCTGTTTCCAGCTCTGCACACTTCTCTTCAGCTTCTGGAACATCTTCTTCAGCGTGCACCTACCTGACTCCAGCTACACCATCGCTCGAAGCGCAGCTAACCTGACTCCAACTCTGCATCTACAGTGTGCATCCTACCTGACTCCAGCCACACCATCGCTCGAAGCGCAGATTACCTGATTCCAACTCTGCATCCACACCGCGCATCTTACCTGTCTCTGCAAATCCAATGCCTGCAGGGCTTCACATCCTCACATGTTCCGAGCGTCCAACTACGCGGGTGTCATCTTCTGGCTCAGCATCCTCACGGATCCATCCATCTGGCAGCTGACAGGTCCTCTGATAGCTGCTCTCCATCAGGTGCCGCGAGGCCATCTCTGCAAGAGAAAAGGAACACACAAGGTTAGAAACTGCATAAACATTTTACGCTTGGCCGTGCAACACTTAAGCATTGCGTGCCACCTTCAAACACAACTTACCTTCTAGTGGGGTCTTCCCAAATCCCCTCTGGCACCGTTTGAACTTGCTTCCAACAACACAACACCGCGTGGCCATCTTCACACCTATTGGGAAGAGAAAAGACATTACAAACACTACGGACAATAATCATTGGGGAAAGATATTGCAAAAGGATACAGACAATAATCGCTGTTACGCACACTTACCTTCAAAGTGGATTAGTCACAGCCGGTCTGGGCCGCCACGCACACGGACCAGTGACACAACTAGGTCCATCTAGGCACCCCTTCTGATGAGAAGCAGGACGGAGAGCTCATTCTTACAAAACAACAGGTGAGACCATATGGGAAAACGCATGCTCATCTCATTTTGGAATGAAGGGTTCGAGGGGGATTGCAATTCAACCGCAGCATTCTCATTGCCTCTTACCTTCTCCCAAGGGCATTGCCAGCAACCAGAGCAGTCCACACTACAGCAGTTGGGCGTAAAGCCTGATCTAGAAGAGTCAAGTCCAGGGAGGGCTCCAACCGTGCCCCAACATCCCCGCTGAGACCAGGTGAGCGTAACAAGCAGATAATTAAAATTGCATTTTATTAATGACTGAAAGAAACAGCCCTGTACTTTCTGCTCAAAGGCAATCTTAACCCTAATCATTAAAACACACAGTATGTCAAAGAATAAAGGTTGATGTTAGAAAATGCAATCTGTGAGTTCCTTTCAGACAAGGACAATTGGTGGGTCTCTGGGCAGAATTCACAAATGGGTTACCCCAACTACAAACCTGGTTTGTGCATCCCAACTATTTACAACTGCAATAAAATGTGGCCTGCCTGAAGGGTGTTGAAAACCAAGTTTCCCCAGACCTGCTGTCTGTGGGCAGAGGCTACAATAAAGGAAAAATGAACGTTTGGAAATAAATACAAGAAAATAGAAGCTTTGCAGATTGAAATGGTGGTCCACTACTGGAAAACAGAAAAGGATGCCAGGTGGCAGCAGGGCCTCACAGGGTCGGGCTAGCTCATTATATGAAGTGGGGGATCTCTGTGTAGCTGATCCCTCACAAGCATTTTCGACCAGTAACCTGCTAACTTCAAACAACAAAGAGGCTAATAAAAACACAGTCCAGGAAGCTCTGGTCACATTCTGGCCAGGAGGAGGGGGAGCTCATATTTGCAGACATAAGAAGGTTTCCCATTAGTTTAAATGGTCTATCATAATTGTTGCATTTCTCAGCAACCACAACTCACACTTAATACATGTATGTTTCATTCTTTAGATAATGTCAATGCGATTTGTTGAAATAAAATATGCCCACCTGTGACTTAGGGAAATGAAATGGCAAGCTAAGATGTGTTTCTGGCTGCTCTGAGCATGATCCGAATTGAAGCATTGGTGAACTGGTGGAGGATAAAATTAGACATTTGGATTATAAATTGCATGTTCCTAAATATTATGCTTTTTATAGAAATAGCAGAAACTTGCCATACAACCGTGCACCGTGGTGTGGACCCACATGTCATTTTACTAAATTGGCCATGATTAGCTGAAGAAGAATATATATATATGTTAGTATTATAGCAGTTAATAGTAAATTAGGATATTTTTGACACATAACTAGATTTTTGTCAAAGGTTGACATGAAACAAAAGAGGATTTCAAATGGGAGTTGCCATATTTCTACTCTAGACTCCTAAACCAATCCCAGGAGAGAGGCTGGACCGGGCCAGAGAGAGAATGGTAACCGTCCCATCCTGGTTGCGGGAATTCTTGCAGGGCACGCCCCAAAATTGAAATCTTGATGATGTCATCACTGGTATATAAAGTGGATGCACTATGAGAAAAGGGGAGAGCTGCTAAAAATTACCATCTGACACTGAGATCCACAAGGAAACACCAAAGGAGAATGCTGAGATTACTTCTGGGTGCAGTCGTCTATTGCTGGGGAGGCCTTAACCTGACTGGGCCAGAGCTGGGGACTATCCCAGAGCATGGTATGACGAGACCCCTGCCTTGTCCTGCAAGAGGGTCCTGAAATGCAGCTGTCTTTACTGAACTTTAAAAGAGGTTTTAAATGTAAGTAGAAACCCAAAGGTGGGGGTCTGCTTGCCTTAAATCCTTTCCCTTTATAGTGGGCGGAGGAGGGGGAAACTGTGTAGCTCCTTAGCCTATTTAATGAAAAATATGAATTTAATTAATTCCCCATTTGGGAGTACACCACAGGGTGATTTTGTTAAAATTCAAAATTAACAAAGCTCATTCACAGTGTGCGCTGAAAACAATAGCCTGTACTTTCATTGGGTAATCCTATGGGTTCAGCTTCTGCCACGCAGGCCTTCGGGTGGAGCAGGGTTTGAAAACAAACTGCTACAATCACCCTGTGTCCAGCCTGGTTCATAGCTCGTTGGTAGGGAGGACTGCTAGGGGCATTATAAAAGTCTGAAAAAGGGCTAAATAAAGAACTGACATTAAACAGTTTATTGTGTGACTCCCCCGTGTTGAGGGTGGCCTCTAAATAAACTGTTACAAAAGCAGGTGATCTCTATCTTACAAGATAAGTCAGATGAGGAGGTGCCTATGGGGAACATGGTACTTAAGTGGAGTGGCCATTTGAGAAGTCTAAGAGGAAAATGCTGAAGTGTTGTGTGCAAGTTTGCGGCAAGGATGTGGATTTTCTGGTGGATTCAGGAGCTACATTATGTGTAATATCACAAGACACGCACTGTAACGCTCACCTGGTATCCACGGGGACGTCACTCAGCCTGTTCTGAGCTCTTATGACCTCGAACCCTTCCCTGGAGCCTACTCGAATGGAGACTGGGCCTGAAACACAGGATTGGTAGAGTTTAACTCCCTATTGTCTCTGTGTGCTTGAACCCCTTCTTCCCCGGGGTCCAACCCTTCCCTTTGATCCACAGCTCACCTTGTTTTCTTGGAAAGTGTGCTCTCCGTCCTGCTTTCAGCGCAGGGGCGCGTTGATTGATGCGGGCTCATTGCTGCCTAGTTTCTTCACTGGCAAGAGTCCGACAGGTAAGTATAATGAGTCTTTTGAACAGTTCTCTAACTTCGTTCCTTTCCTTCCTTAGATGATGGCCGGCCTCCAGGGATGGCGACGTGCTGCTGAGATGAGTAGCGCTGAAGGTGAGTGAGAGTGCGATGCGCAATGTGACCCTTTCGTATTTGTATTGAACTGAGTTCTTTTTCTGTGTCTTTTAGGTGCCGCGACGTTTTCAGCGTGGATACCGGTTATGAAGAAATGTGGTGAGTAAGCGCGGTATGCGGCGCCTCTAGATGTTTCCACGCTAACCTGCAGTGTCTTTTCCCTCTTGCAGATGGATGAGAAGTTCCGGAGACAGAGTTCCCCAGAGCGGCTAGGATTCAGGTAAGCGTTTGAAGCTTGTATAGTCTTTAAAAATAAGCAAAGATTTGCTGAATGCTTACTAATGCCTTTTTTCTGTTCTTTTCCCTTTTCCTTAGGAAGCGGCGTGCCGGGATGGGAATAACACCGCCAAAGATGCCCGCAGAACGGAAGAAGCGATGAATGATGGGCAGAAGCGCCGCAAGGTAAGGCTATTCCTAACGGTGTTCTTGTTCTTGCAGGCGCTGAGCGCAGAAGAAAGATGCAGGCCTACTGGAGACCGATCCGAACAAGGTGAGTGTCACGCTGCAGGTGCAGAAAACACAAAGCATGTTTCTCAGCCTGGGCGTGGCTTAAATAGTCTCTGAGTATCCCAGGTGTCTCTGGGCTGAACCACACCCAAAAGACTAGACTGCAAATGCAGTTCTGGGAACTGAAATATGTGGGGGCATCCATCTTGTCCCCATCAAAGCACTACAAGTCAAATCCCCAATGTTATCCTATGGGAGTGAGTGAGTCTGGTGCCACAAGCGCCAAGTCTGACTCCAAGTGGGTCTTTGGAGGGATGGAGGGCCCTTGAGGGCCATGTAGGTGATCGTGGCCTGGCTCCAGCCTGACATCTTGGAGGGCTGGGGACATGAGGGGCAGGAATCATGACACGCACAGGATTTGTTCCCATGGATGAAGCTGTTGAAGACGTGGACTAGCCCAAAGCAATTTGAAAGGGATATTTTCAAGGGACTTTTGAGTTTAAGGGATGCTTTGCAGGGGGCAAAATGTATGTTGCAATAAGCAGGTTTAATATATTGAGGTGGGAGACTCAGGTGAGGCCGAAGATTGGCCTCTTCACATGTACCAAGCATCAAGAGTTTTCCTGGGGTCAGGTGTGTGAACTTAAGCACGTTCAGGGGGGTTGGTGGGGCAAACAAGTATTTTCTGACAGGTTGGAAATCTTAAAGGGATTTCTCGAGTGAATACATTCAAGCATGGAGCCATCCTTGTCGAGCCTGGAAGGATATAATGAAGTCATACTTTTAGCTGTCCCCAATAGTCATGGCGAGGAAGAGGAATGAGGTCATCTCTTTGTGTATGGAATTAAGGAGACAGAACACAGCGATCTCAGTGGATTGCCACTCATTGCCAAAATTCGAAGACATGCTGGCTAAGGTGGGGGATGCAAAATTGATATCAATGTTTGATTTGAGGGCAGCAAACAATCAGATAGTTTTACATCCTGATTCCTGTCCACCAACTGCATTGTGATGGTAGATGGGATGGTCTACTTTAGGAAGATGCTGTTTGGATCGACATTATCCTTTGCAGTTTTCCAGCAAATGATGCACATAATGTTTAAGGGAATTTCAGGGGTGGTGGTGTTGTAAGATTAATTACTGGTGTTTGGATGTACAAAGTGTGATCATAACAAAAAACTGGGGAAGGTCTTGTCGCAGTAAAAAGAGAGGGTAATGACAGCATTGCAGAAGGAAACATTTTTGAAGGCTTCAGTGGAGTACACAGAACATGTGATATCAGCACATGGGGCAAAGCCAAGGGTTGGTGAAAGGGAGCAGGTATTGTCATTGTTAGGCTTCAACAAGTGCTTTGTTAGACTTGTCCATGGATATACAACTCTGATTGAAACTTTGAGGGAATTGTTTAAGAAAGGTGCCAAGTATGAATCAAGTGAGGTGTGTGCAAAGATTTTCCAAAGCATAAAGGGAGCCATAGCAGCCATAGCAGGAGCACCTGTTCTGAAAGTGTGCCATGAGGATGTGCTACGTGTTGTGATGGTTGATGCGAGTGCCTGTCGGCTTGGAGCTGTCTTAGGGCATGTTGTAAAGGTAAAGAGCACACAATAGTGTTTGCTTCTTGTATGTTACATTATTCTGAGTGCCCTGTCATGGAGCAGGAGGCACTAGCATATGTATGGGCCGTATATCATATTAAGGTATATTTCATGGGGACTTCATTTATTCTTCAGACAGACCACAAACCCTTGTTAAAGGTACTTGAAGTTGGGGGAAACACAAACTTTATTGCCAGTTTGTCCCGATTGGGTTATAAATTACAGGAGCATCTGAATGAACCGCGTATGTGCCTGGATCAAACAATGGGAGGGCAGACTGCTTGATGTATCATCTGCCAGTGCCTGGTAGTGAGGAGGTGGTCAAGAGGCGTGGGGGGTGAAGACAGGGAGATGGTTGCAGTTTTGGGTAATGTGAGTAACTCTTTGTCTGATCAGGAATGGTGGATGGCTACCATGCAGGATAACACGTTGCAAGGGGTGATGCTCTATATGAGGTGTGAGTTGCCCAGAGAAGTATGAACGGTGTGCCACAGCCACTTGTTAAAGTGCAAGATGAATTGTCATGGAGGATAACATCTTCATTTAGTATCACAGGTTATAGCCTCCAACAAGTGAGAGAGCTAGGTCACTTAACATCAAGCATGAGGGCTATGGAATAGCATATATGGCTACGAGGTGGCAAAGGGAATTAAATTGGCACCGGAAAATGGATGTTGAGATGGAATGGTTGGTAGGAAGATCGGTTGCGTGTCAAAGGCCAAGATGCTTGACTGTAGTCATGTGCCACAATAGATTGTGGATTGGCTTGAGATGCCATTGACCAAGATAGCAGTGGATTTTATGGGGCCAAAGTAGAGGTTAGGCTTGAATGAATGTAATGTTTCGATGGTTGTTGATTATCATTCTCAGTGGTTGGAGGTTCAGTTCATGTTGAAGCCTACCCCAGAACAGATTGTTTAGGTTTTTTCACAATTTGGGTGAGAGGGGGTGCAAGAGGTGTTGGTGATGGACAGAGTCCAGGTTACATCAAAAGAGATGCAGCTATTTTGATGGAGTTGGGCATTAAAAGCTGGAATATGGGATTGTACCATCCCCAACCTAATGGGTTGGTGAAAACGGCTAACAAAAAACTGAAATGTGCATGCCATTCTGCCCGCAAATCCCTGTTTGATGAATGGATATTTTTGCGGGCAGAATGGCATGCAAATCCCCGTTTTACACACAAATAATTCCATGAATCAGGGCCAAAACAAAACCTTTTTCTAGTATGTACCTTCTAGGTTCGACCAGGCCTTCCTTGGCAGAAGCAACAGAGAGTCTGATCCGTAGGTCAAGATAGCCACCACCTTTGCCTTGTAGATTTCAAGTATTGAGAGCAGCGATTATCTGCAGAATCTTCTTTTCAAGACTACTGCTTGACTCGCCAACATCAACACCTTCCACTTTAGGGAAACAATGTTGTTGGCCTCCACCTTGCTTCGGCCAATACATATTCCCCAAGTACTTGAATGATTCCACCTGATTAATCACTACTGGGCCCAGGTGCCATTTGAACTGTTGTTTCTTTCTGCAATGGGAGTTTTCCAGGGTCAAGATCTTGGTTTTCACCTTATTAATTACCAGATTGTTCTCTCTTGCGTATTCATGCAATCTCTTTAACTGTCTCTGTAGCCCTATTTCCGCATGGTCTGGTAGCATGAGCTCATCTGCATATAATATGCAGCCCAATTTAACTCCACCTATTTTTTTGGTGGAAAGCATCTTACATCTTCCATATAGGCACCCAAATCGGACAAATCCAAATTGAAAAGCAGGCAACCTTTTGTGATGCCTCAACATGTGACCTAGCGAATTAGACACCATGCACTCCAAATGTATGGTACGATTATTATAGTAGAACAATTTAAGAAAATATAAAACAGCTTTTAAGGTGCAGAGGAGAAAAGAAACAGCCCTGGCATATGGGTTGTCAATACAATAGAACAAGAGTGTGTTCCCTGTTAGCGAACTCCCGTCCCCTGCACACTATCTATGGCTAGAGTAGCCCAGTAATTTTCGAATAGTAGAAATAAGTATTTCAATTCAAGTTACTGTTTTCTCTGTGGATCTGTTTATGCAAATAAGACCAAAAGTAGTCAATTCGCAAAGTCTTTTTTCTTTTCTCTTAAATGGTGATTTATTCCAAATGTATATGCCCAACGCGTTTCGAGATTCATTCTCTTCATCAGGGGCTGTAAGTTCAATCAATTTCCATTTATCTACAAATATTCAACAAAAATATGAATCAATAAGTGTATAATATCCATAAGTGTGTACTTATATTCTCCAAAGTTTTACATATCAAGTTGGCCCATGTTTCAGGTTCCTGTTTTAAAATTGCGTTTGACAGGCCATCAGGTCCCGATACCCTCCAGGTACAGGCCTGTTTCATCAGCATCATGATATCTTCATGCTCAAAGGGAATAATCCATGTTGACTTTGTTTTAGGTATAATTCCTTCACTTGTACATATGTCTGCATATAGGTTCTTGAAATATTTTACCCATTTTGCCTCCGCTACTCCATTTATTTGTGGTGTAATGTGAGAGCCTTCAGTTGATTTGATCAAACTCCAAACCTCAGTCGAATTCTTTTTGAAAATAGCCTTAAGCATCTTGTTGAGTCAGCAAATACAGTTGAGCCAGTTTTTGTAGGAATTTCTCAAGTTGTTCATAACAGTGGACTTGTTTAATGATGTTCCCGTTTTAACCTGACAAATGGCTCTCTGAAATGTTTGGGGTTTTTCAACTAAATGCTGGTCATAAGCATGTAGGTGTTGTTGCAGAGGAACATGACCTTCTTCATTTTTTATCAGGAACGTTTGGAGGATTGGAGCAAAATCTGTTAGTAGATCTGGAGACAGAATGTGTGCTCTACGGCTGTTTTCCTCTTACTGTTTAATTAACTTTGCGACATCTGAAGCACCACTCCCCCTTTTAATGACTTCATATCGTCCTCCGTTAAAAGCATCTACTTGGACTGCAGTGATGGAGATCCGCCTCCTCCTCCTCCTTATCTATGGGTCAACCCCTGAGTAGATCTTTGATCTCACAGCTGAAGACAAAAGTAGTTTAATGACAATTAAATGTAAGTGGATATATACTAGATCCATGCAGTCTTTTTGCACAAATTCAATCACTGCGTTGTCTTCAGTGACAATCTGCCGCAAGTTGGGAACACAGTGGAACAACGTAAGAACATTGTCTATTAGCTGTATCCACTATCCGTTCCAAATGAAGACAGTGTGAGTAGTCTCTTATGTGTGCTTTCTTTTCGTCTTTATTCCCTTCATACACTTTAGATTTAGGAGCCAAGTGAATTGGCTGCATCTGATTTAGAATTTGGGGAAATGGTTGTGCTGGTGGTGTGGTCTTCGGGTTTTCAGTCGCTTTTAACGGATCCGCCATACATGGTGTGGGTTGAGTCTCTTCACACATCATTTGTTGCATTATGGTGTGCACTCCTGTTACATTATTCAAAAACCTCTTTGCAGACCCCTCATATGAGGTTGTAATCGCCACGTTTTTTCTCAGCCAAGATCCTCTTTTGTGCTAATGTTAAGAAAGGTCTTGTTAGGACTTATCGTCCCACTGTTGATAACTAAGTTATTTATGGCACAAGTGTTGAGATTGTCCTTGTCGCAGGTGAGGTCTATATTGTTTCCTAAGGAATATGTAGATAGATTCATCACATAAACCATTGCTTCGGTCTCCAAATGCTGATCCGGAGATGTTTGGTTATTCTGATCTTGGGCCCTTTGATTTGTGTTTTTAGGACTATGCTGCACTCTAGGATTCTTCCCCGCTTGTGGCATTGTTAAGTTTCTTAAGAAACTCCTTGAATCCTTCGATTTAACCATTGGAAGAGGCCTTAATTGTTTACTTATGGCGTTCGTCACAGCTTTCCTTTTTTTGTTCTTGCAAATGTAGGAAAGGGTTTCAAAATTGTAGTTTTGGTATTCCCATCAGTTGTAACTTCCAGACTCCCTTCTGTTGTTTCGCCCTTACGCAGAGGTTGCTAAAGTTGTTAACGTCTACATTGAGTTTTCTTCTTAATTATCGGGTGCGTGGGCGGACCCACGCAGGCGCTTCCCCATCCTAAAGGATGATGTGCACCAGACCCGCCAATCAATACTTGTCTCACATAACACATTGAGTTTTCTAATAAAATAGAATTTCGAGAATGCACACGCAGCAACGGGGCCTGTTCAATCCAATCTTTTTCCTTATTAGTGTCACCACAGTTTGTGGAGGGATTCACAGCAGGTCTTTGCTCGCCCGATGATCTCTAGGGTAAGCAGCCTCTGCTGTTGTGAGTCCCTCGATGAAAATGACCTTGATATGCAACAAAGCCAGCAACATTCTATGGTTCTTTAAGGTATCGTTTATAGACTCATATAGTTTTAAAAACTGTGTAATTGCCATAGATACTGCCCACATTTGGCTAAAGGGGTCAGCAGAAGGGGCAGAATTCCAAAGTATAGTTTCTTTGTTCCATCTTTTTGTAATTGGTCGATCACTCCTTGAGTAAGATGAACCAGACGATGATGATATTGCCGGCGGTCATTGTATCCTTTTTTGAAAAAGACAGTTCTTTTCCTAGATCTGCCAAATTTACTGAAAAGGTCTCTTAGAACGACCTATGATCATCCTCACTGATTACACTAGAGTTTAACCCAGTGATCTTCTCACGCATTGAGTTTAACCCTTACTCGTTCCCCCGTCTGCTATTATATGTTCCCAGGGGTGACAAACAAACAGCATCAACCAATTCAATCGTTTTTCTTGTTCTATTGTTGTCACATTGTAGTAATAGGGCCATCTGAGTTTGTTTTCCCAGAGGCGGAACCATTACCCGTGGGTCTGAGTTGTTAACGTTCACAAGGCTTCCCACGTTGTTCCCCTGCTCCATCACTTCCTTATTGTTCTTAGTCGTGTTTTTCTGGCAAGCTTTCTGCCTCTGGTCCAGTTCATTGATTACCTCTGGTCTTACATTTTTAATTAGGTTTGAAAGCTGGAGAGGGCCCTACTTTGGCCAGACGCTTTAACAATTCCACATTGGTTATTTCTACTTCCTGAACAGGGCCCCCCAGGTACGCGTATTAGTGAGCCTTCATGAAGTACGTTCTCATTATTCGCACAGCAGTCTAAAACTCCAGCCCCTCCCCGCATTTGTTTACAGAGCACCTGTGGCAGTATTTTCTGCAACTGAGGCTGGGGGATGCCTTCCACCTCCATTTCAGAACCTCGTTGCAGGCAATCACAGTATTATCCACGTTGGTATCAGACTCCGAAAGTAGACAAGGAGGAGAGCAGGCCGGCAAAGAGTCTCACATAGCCAATGCCAATATTTTCTCACCCCGGTGTTTGCCTGTTATCTTGTCGGCCAGCACCATTTCAACAGCCGGGCTGCACAACTCCATACAGTGTCTCCCGCTTCTCAAGATACAAAGTTGCTCTTCTTCCAGAGTCAGCTCGCCGTTGAGAAGTTTCTTGACCATTTTCCCCAATTCCGATTCCAGTCCCAGTCCGAGCACCAGCCCAGTCATGGTCTCTGGAGGTTGGCTGGGGCGTGACTGGACTCAGCTCAGGACTCCACAAGGGCGATCCGCGCCCACTGCAGGCAAATATAGATTTTCTTAAAGCAATATCACAGTATTGCAGTGAAGTAAAATGTACACCAAACACAGCTTTCTCTGAGTGGTGTCTGCACTGAACACTCCTGACCGAATGCCTTTTGTGGGTGACTGGACTCAGCTCAGGACTCCACATTGGTGCTCCGCGCCCCCTGCAGGCAGTTATAGATTTTCTTAAAGCAATAGCACAGTATTGCAGCAAAGTGAAATGTGCACCAAACACATCTTTCTCTGAGGGGAGTCCGGAGTGTGTAATTAGTAGAGCCATTCAATAGATTTGAGTATAGAGTAAGAGTGGAGTGTGAATTTGCAAGTCATGAGGACCAAATGCGGAATTATGAAGCAGAGACAGGAGTCAAGAAAGTGCAATCAGAAAAGTGAAGTCAAAGGTCAGTGAGTATGAAGTCAGAAGATTGGAGTTAGTGTCTCAGTTGATTCGAGAGTGAATTATGAATAGTATTGTGGAATATCAAGTATGGTAGAGTGTGGACCAATATAGAGTATGGCAGAGTGATGAGTATGTAGTGTGAGATATTAAAGTAGAAGGTAAAGCCTCATGTGTGGTGGAGTATGGTTCACTGTAATGTGTGTGTAGTTTGGTGCTGTGTGGTAGTACATGGCTTGTGGTGGAGTGTTGAATGCAATGAAGTTGGTAGTGTGGAATATGCTTGAGTCCAGAACTAGGGCTTAACATGCCCCCTCTCTCACTCAGTGCTGCATAGATTTGTATTCAATAGACTAGTGAAAAGGGGGCTGATAACAGAGGCCAGTTCCAAGTAATCACAGTTGTTGGTGAGTTCACAGGTCCTCCAATTTATTTTACTTATTTATTTATAATTCGCCAACAGCCCGCGGGCATCCTGGCACAACAAAAACACACAAGGACAACACATAGGATGGGACAATGGACAGCAGATTCACCAGCTCAGCACATGAACTTGGGATATACGAAACAGAAGATCAAAGGAGTTACCTGAAAAGATGGGTTTTGAAGGAGCAATTCCAAAATGGCTGCCGGCTTATGAGGACGCACATCTCCTGTGCACCACACACGCGAGAACTAGAAGGAGTTGTGAAGCAGACACAAAGCCATCTGAAAATGCGCCAGTAGGCAGCGATCCACAGTGAAACTTAGTGGGAAGAAAAGAGGAGAAATCCCGCAACAGCTGAGGTCCCCCAATGGACAAGCTGGAGGCGAGAGGCCAGCATAGTGTCCACACCCGGGGGAGCTTGGTGACCGGTGAGCCCTTGCCGGGGTCCGAGTGTGGCAAGACCCCAACATCAGCAGCAGCCCAAGGGGTGAGCGGCGTGAATCGGGGGATTGCCCCGTGCAGATCGCGTCCCCTGTTGCCCCCACCGGTGCATGAGCGGAGCCTGGAGCATGTAGGCATCACCCTGCTTGTTCTTCCAGGCGGAATCGCTGGAGTAGCGGGTAAAGCTGACGACACGCGGCAGAGTGCTGCAGTGATAAAGTACTGACTGCCCCCACTATGGTGCAACCGGTACCCCCCCAGGGTGAGACGGCCTGAGCCAGTGACCATCTCAGCGGAAAGGGGAGTGCGCTGGGCGAAGGCCCCTTCAGACCCCAACATAGTGAAGAGGTGAGCCTGCCAACAGAAAGGGGGAGAGAGCGGACCGCCGCAGCCCCGCAGAGCACCGAGGCTGGACAATTTCCAGCTATTGCGAAATCACAGAGGAGAGGAGAAGACGGCCGTACCTGGAAGCAAAGCACGGCGCAAACGCCTCGGGCCACGGTGCTTCGGCTCACCCAGGAAGCACAGAGCAGCCAGCAGATCGCCGACTTCAAAGGTAGGCAGTCCCCAGGAAGCGCGCCCAGGCAATCCATGAGTGGAGCCCTACCAGCCCCACAGATGTGATCCGATGCCGTAAAACAACAGTGGGGGAGGCTAACACTGACACTGAGGTCCAGCCACAGCTCCGGATGGGGGCCGGAAACCGGAGACGCCCACCCCCATACCCTGGCTATAGGAAAGAATCAGCAGGACACGGGCACGCGACTGCAGGGGGCACGAAGTTTGGACATTTATAAGGCAAAAAATCTTTCCTGGAGACCCTTCAAAACCTAGAAAAGCCACGCAGCAGGGTGCTACCATAGAAATAGCTGGTCATACCTCACCCAAACATACAATGGCAGCAGCAAACCCTCTGCCATTCCCGCTACGACCCAGAGTGCGGGCCCAGCACGCATCAACTTACAACCGGGCCGGAGAGGGAGCCCCGAGTGCAGGGACCCACTGGAGTGCAGAATTACAGACACAAGACACGCTCAACCCCCCCCAGTGGCCAGGGAAACCCTACAAAGTAAGTCACAAGGGAGAGCATGTAAGAGAACTGAACAGGGCTGCGGGAGGGGAGCCCATCCATCAAAGGTCTGTGCCACACAACAAGGGTCTCACCCATGAGGGTAAACAGTCGGCAGTGAGGGAGAACTTCGGTGGAAGACCTACAACCCTGATGCCAGGGGCAAGAACGAAAAGCGTTCCCCCAAAAATAAAGGGGATAACTAAACAGCAGGAGAGCCAATTGGCCAAGTCCTGGAGACAAAAGCAACCACTGGACCTGCTATCACCCTCGCCTACTCAGGATTCAAAGGAGTCAAACCCAGCCACACCACGAGGCACTATGACCTCCGACAAGGAAGAACTGCTGAACTGTTTGAAAGGCATGGAAGCAAGGATAATGGACACATTCCAGGTCCAAATAGGGCAGCTGAAGGAGGAACTAAAAGCCTCCTTGCAGGAGGTCCGTATGGAGGTGAATGAGTTAGGGGACAGGGTGGACACAGTGGAGAATGGCCTGTCTAGCATCACGGAAGAAGTAAAGCAGAACAGCATCCTGCTAGACCAAGTGGCTAGGGCTACCAGAACCCTTGAACTGTAGGCCGAGAACCTTGAAAACAGATCACGAAGGTCCAACATAAGGATTAAAGGCCTGCCAGAGAGTGCTGGAGAGGGTCCTTCGGGACACGATGCAACAAACCTTCAGCAACATGCTACCGGACACCCTGTCCGAAACAATAGGGTTCGAAAGGATACATTGCGTGGGCCCCAAGAGAAATGAACCGGGCGCAAGGCCCAGGGATGTGCTGGTTGCCTTCACATCCTACAGAATGAAGGAAAGCATCCTGAGAGCGCCCAGAACCCTCACAGACCTGACTGTCAACGGTAGCCCTATCCAGCTGTTTCAAGACCTGGTGCTTATGACCCTCCACAAGAGGAGACTTATGCGGCCAGTAATGAAGGCCCTACAAGCGAAGCACGTGACCTATAGCTGGTCGTATCCCTTTGAGCTGACATTTAACTGGGAAGGAAAACAGAGAAGGATTAGCACTCACTGTTACATATTGAGGAGGACCACAGAGAAACCGGGCCTACGTGGAACACCCCGACCACTCCAACTAACCCATGTGAATGGTCCACAGAACGGAGAGGTAGACCCAGAAGAGAGTCTAAACTGACTGGTCCATATAAAAGCCAAGCACTATGGAACCAATAGGGGCGAGACAATTTACGGCCCACAGAAATGCCTAAGCAAACTGGCAGGATACCACTAATGGTCTGCAAGCGAACCCAAATGCTAGCCTGTGCGAAGACAGGTGAAGCCATAACTTAAAATCTAATTCAGGGTATGCAAATATCCTGGCACACAGAACTTCTGGGTCGAACCATGACCCAACACCCCATAACAACAGTGGGGGGGGATTCCTAGGAACCCAGGTAACATGCCACAAGGGGGGGATGAGGGGAGGGGAAAGAGAGGGGGCAGGATCAGGGGGGCAGGGATAGGGAGGAGGGGGGAAACGGTTCAAAGAGTAATGTGGAACAGTTCTAGACGGGAAGAGGAGAATGGGGGCAGGGGTGTGGGAGTCGGGTCAGCCAGGATAACAGGGAGGGTGAACGGCAACCCATACACACAATGAAATGGCGGATATGATAATAGTATCCCTGAACACACAAGGGCTGAACTCGCCCATGAAATGCTGGGCAATCCTGGATAGGCTAAGGGCAATGCAGACGACGACAGGTATCCTTCAAGAAAATCATCTCCTCTCTAAAGACGAAAAGAGGATGGCCCATAGGGCCTTCCCCCAGCAATATTACGCATCCAGTGGGGAAAAGAAGCGGGGAGTGGCCATCCTGATCAGCCGAGAATTGGGCTTTACAAAATCACAACTTCGCAGAGATACAGAAGGGAGGTACCTCGGGCTTAAAGGCACGACCGGGGAAACATTTACATAATAATAGCCCTATATGCCCCCAACGAAATGCAAGATATATTTATCTCAGGAATACTGGCAAAGTTTGGCAGCTAGCGCGAGAGTCAGCTGATCATAGGTGGGGACTTTTACTGTGTTATGAAGCCTACCCTGGACAAAGCACTCCCACCCACATTAGCGGATCAGAAAAACAGGCAAGCATTGGGAAAACCCTTTCAGGAACTGGGGGTAATAGAAACATGGCTGTTCTTCCAGGGGGGAAACAGTATACACACACTATTCTGCAGTCCACATGGGCTATTCTAGGATAGACATGATCTTGATCACAGCAACACTGGTCCCCCAGGTGACAAAAGTAGAGATAGGGGTGGAATATCTCTCCGACCATGCGCCGGTGGTGGTTATGATATGATATGGCATTCATAACGTGCCTATACACAAGTGTTTCAAGGCGCGACGAGGCAAGGGAGGGGAACAAAGGGAGGACGGACAACGATCCTACTAGGCCAGGTGTCATTCAGACAGCGCAAGTGCATGGGAAGGGGGCAGGGACAGTGCAGTACATGGAAAAAGATGATAACAATAAGTAACGGCCAGCAAGTGGCAAGTGCATGGGTAAGTGCGGGCATCAGGTTTCGTGTCCAGGCCAGTGCAGTTCCGTTTACAGCAGGGGTCAGCAGAGAAGAGGAGGAGAAAAAGCAGAAGCAAAGAGAAAGTTCTTGAGGTGCTTCCGGAACTGGAGATGGTTCTCCTCAAGTTTAAGGGAGGCAGGGAAGCTGTTCCAGAGGGAGGCACCAGCTGAAGAAAGAGATCTACCACCAACTCATTGCTTGGAGAAGCGACTGACCCTGAGGGAGTTGGAGGCGGATGAGAGAAGAGCTCGAGAAGGAAGATATTTAGGAAGAGAGAGTTGGAGGTATTGAAGCCCCAGACCCCAGAAGGCCTTGTGAACGATGCAGAGGGTTTTGAACTTAATCCTCGCAGCCACTGTGGGCCAGTGCAGAGATTTCAGTCCTGGAGAGATACGATCCCTGGGCTTGAGGCCAAGGACAAGTCTCGCAGTCCTGTTCTGGATAAGTTGCAGAAGGCGGAGAGTAGAATCAGGTAGATTTAGAAAGAGGCTGGTACAATAGTCCAGCCTAGAGGGAACCAGACCTCTGGAGACAGTGAGTTTCTGGGGGAAGGAGAGGAAAGGAAGAATACCTCCGAGGAGGTGCAGCTGGTAGTGTGACTTCTTACAGACGTCAGAGATGTGAGGAGAGAAGGAGAGTGTGAAGTCGAAGATGACCCCAAAGTTTTTAGCCTTGCAGGTGGGAGCAGGAAGAGGGCCAAGAGAGGCCGGCCAGAGAGCTACAGGGAAGGAGTGAGCAGGTGTGCCGATGAGGAGAATCTCAGTCTTACTAGCATTAAGGCAGAGGTCATTGGCGGAACACCACTCCTGGATAGCAGACAGACAGTCAGAGACGAAGGAAGGAGAGGAGGAGGCTGAGCACAGCCTGAAAATGAGCTGGGTGTCATCCGCATAGCACTGAAAGTTGGGGCAGAGAGCGGCGATGCGTTGGCATCGAGTTGTGGGGAGTGGTGGGTAGGCAAAAGCCTGCTTGGAGATTAAACTAGCTGATTCTGAGGGACACCACGATCAGGGCACTTATAGAGAGCACTATAAATAACTATTTCGGAGAGAAGGATAACGGGGAAACAAACTGGGGGGTGGTCTGGGATGCAGGGAAGGCGGTAGTCCGGGGAGAGTTTATTTCACAAGCAGCGGCATACTACAAAGAAAGAGCCCTTATAACACAAATGTTAGTAAAGGAGGTAAAGGAGGCCGAGAACCTACACATAACCCGACAATCAAGGAAATCATTGAGAGAGCTTAGAAAGATTAGAGCACGGATCGAAAACTACACAGCGGATCAGGTAGCCCAAATACTGTTGAATACGAAACAATCCTATTACATTCATGGGCGAAAGCAAACAAGTTCCTGGCCGCGAAACTGAAGAAAATAAAAACGTGCAACTATATAGCACAATTAAAGGACAAACAAGGGATCCCGCACACAGCAGAGAAAAAGAAATTCTAAATAATGGTGCAATTCCATGAGGAACTCCTACATCCTACACAGCGAAAACCTTGACCCAGAACAGCAGAGCTCCAATATGCAGCCCACCCCCCCCACCTCAGATCACAGAACAGGATAGGCAGGTACTCGGGGGCCCGATCACAGCGCAGGAGGTAAATGATGCGATCACGACATTGCCGGCAAACAAGGCCCTGGGTCCTGACAGCCTGGGAAATGGTTACTACAAAACCTTGTGTACACAGCTGCTGGCCCTGCTGACACACCTCTTCAACACAATTAGGGAAGGGGTTTGGTCACGGCTGACATGGGGAGATCCACGACTATATTGACCCTGATACTGGGGACGGACCCTCTTGAATGCACAAACTATCGTCCCATTGCACTGCTAAACACGAATGCGAAGATCTATGCTAAAATCCTGGTCGCCAGATTGATGAAAGTCCTCCTGAGTATCATACACGACAACCAGGCAGGTTTCATCACGGGGGAGGCACACACAGGACAATGTGAGGCGGGCAATAGATATCACTGACATGGGAACGGGCACACAACAAGAGTTTTCAGTGGCCGCACTGGATGCCAGATGGGCATTTGACATTCTGGAGTGGAAATATCTGAGGTTTGTCCTGGACGGCTTCGGGTGCGGCCTGGAATTCACACCGATGGTGCTTGCTACTTTCCAAATGCCATCAACGAGCGAAGAGAAGGGACCAGGTGCAGTCATCAAGAGTACAACCAAAATAATGTTCCCACAATAAATGCACCAGGCACAACACAGATGTTGAGGAGATAATACTGTACAATTTAGAGGCCTGACATCAGAGACCATGGTAAACTGCAGCAATCTATAGGCATCAGGTAAAAGGATATAATTGGTGAAGTGATGAAGTGCATCTAGACAAGCATTGTTAAAATAATTAAAGTCTGCGTTGGAAATGGAGAATAAGTGTTTTAATTGTTGAGAGGAAAGAATAGAAGGACCATTAACAATTTCTTGAATGAATCTGATGCCTTTTTTTAACCAGGATCTCCGATTCAAGGCTCTTTTTATTAATCAAATATTGTTATTGTGCCATAGCAAAGGGGAGAGGCTCTTATTAGGAGTTTTAGTATGAGGAAAGAGAAATATTTCCAGGGCAGAAATTGATGCTTTAATGGGATCAGAAATAGCTATGGAGGAATGATTAAATAGGTCGATGAGGTCAGCAATTTCAAAGGGATGAACTAGATATTTCTCTAAAATACACCATGAGGGAATATCTGACACTTCTGGACATGCAAACCAGCAGCGGGATTGTTTAAGGAGAAAGGCAGAGTGATATAATTTAAAATCATGAACCTTACCCCGCCCATGTCATAGGGCGCCTTCACCTTGGCAACACCTATTCTTTTACTTTTACCATTACCACAGAGAAAGTTAAGTAGGATAGAATAGATAGATTTAAAAAAGGAAACAGGCAGTGGAACCGAAAGGAGCTGCAAGTAATATAAAACAATAGGGGAGAGCATATTTTTGATTGTATCAAGCTGTCCCCACCATGAGAGATAAAGGGGAGACCATCTAGAAGTTAAGTCTTTGAGTTTATCCAACAAAATCTGCGTATTGAGTTTAATAGTATCCTGGATCATAGAGGCAAAACGAATACCGAGATATTTGAATCATCAGACCATTTGAAACCAACGATATCAATATCGTATTTGAGGCAATAGGGGTTAAGAGGCAAAATTTCAGACTTATCTTTCTTAAGTTTGTATCCCGATACTTGGCTGAATTGATAGTGTGTGTCAAGTAAATTTGGGTGGTGAAGTTTAGGATTTTTTATAAGAATAAGGATGTCATCGGCATATTGTGCAATTTTAATATGTGAAACTCCCCCCGAAATTCCAGGTATATTTTTGTCAGATCTGATTAGTTCTAGTAAGGGCTTCAGTGAGAGAATGTACAGAATTATGGAGAGAGGACAATCCTGTCGAGTACCTCTATATAGGGCAAAGAAGGGGGAAGATTGGCCATTAAAACTAATTGAAGATTTAAGAGAAGAGTAGAGAAGTTTGACAAGAGAAATAACTTTTCGCCACAACCATGCCACCACAGGGATTGAAACAAAGTCCCAGTTGACACGGTCAAAGGCTTTTTCTGCATCTAGTGCAATGGCTGCATAGCCCTGTTTATCCTTTTTGCCTTAGAAGCTGAGCAAATGGCATCCAGTAATAATCTTCCATTGGAGGAGATGTTGCGTCCTTTCACAGAGCCGACTTGGTCTGATTTAATCAGAGCAGGGAGAGATGATTCAAATCTTTTTGTCAGAATTTTAGCAAAGATCTTGCTCTCGACATTGAAGAGAGATATCGGCCGATAGTTACTGGGAAGCAAGGACTCTTTATCTGGTTTAGGGAATAATATAAGGAGGCCTTCAGAGAATGAGCCGGATGAGGATTTT
The DNA here is from genome assembly GCF_040938575.1 of Ambystoma mexicanum. Lineage (NCBI taxonomy): Eukaryota > Metazoa > Chordata > Amphibia > Caudata > Ambystomatidae > Ambystoma > Ambystoma mexicanum. The sequence goes on along the minus strand of NC_090937.1, from coordinate 1,080,792,798 downwards.
TGAGAGATAAAATAGGAAAATAGAGATTTGAGTTTAGGTATAAGGGAATGGGCTAGACTGTCATAAAACTTGGTGGAGAGGCCATCTGGTCCGGGGGCTTTTCACCTACCGAATCCCTTAATGGCTTGGGTGATCTCAGGAAGTGTGATATCATTATCTAAATGGAAAAGGTCAGTTTGAGGATATGAAGATGTGTTAACTTTATTGAGAATCGAAACGATACTTTCATGAGGGATAGATTTGTCTGGGGTATATAATTAGCTGTATTGGAGTTGTGACAATAATGTTGCTCAGCTAATCTTAGCTGGGAATAAAGATCCCAAAATTAGGATCAGGTAGAGTTGGACCATAAATGTTCAGAATATAAACATGTACAGAATCAATCAGGAGCTTGACCCATACCCATCGCCCATTGGTGTCAGCACCCTGGTCCAAAATTTTAAAAGGTCGTTTTTTACTAAGTAATATGGCAACTCCATTTTCCTTGGCTACTGCAGGACTAGTGATGACTTCTTTGACCCAAAGGGATTTGAGCTTCATGGCCTTATTGCTAGATAAATGTGTTTCCTGTATGCAGTCTACAGATGGTTTGAGTTTATTAAGATGAGGTATTATCTTATGTCTTTTAATGGGATAGTTGCAACCCTTAATATTCCACGTAGCACACTTAAAAATCATTTAGACGCTTAAATAATAGTAAAGACATAGTATGGAACCACAGTGGATGCCTGGATTCAAAGCAGTGATGGTACAAGTATAACCCCATGTACCCAGGAGAAGAGACATAAGGAAAACACATAAGGGATCAGGAAAGGGGAGAGGGTGTCTGATCAAGGATTGCATATATAGAAACAAAGAATGAGGAGTAATCCTCAGGATCAGAAAAAACAGGAACGTCAGCATATGTGAATAGCAGGATAAAAAAAAAAAGATCAGACTGGGACATGGGAAGAAGAGGAAGAAAAATGCAGGAGTGGGTGATGCCTGCTGAGTCATCAAAAGGAAAAAGATGACCCACAGTTGGAGAGGGACGCTACTACAGCGCCCGGCCCACCAAAGTTATCATAAGAAGATAATAACAGCATTAAGTGAAGTACAACCAACAAGTGAGAGAAAAAAATAAAAATAAAACACTCATGTTACAGAGGAGGTAGAGGCCTTTGCAGGAGAAGACCTATGCATGACTTCAGTCTTGATGGAACGTATAAAAGCCTTTAAGTCAGCCGGATCATCAAACGTGGCAGAACGACCTTCGTGTGTGACTTTTAAGGAGCATGGATGATATAACCTATATGAGATGTTGAGCTGCTTCAGAGCCGGACGAAAGGATAAGAATACCTTTCTGCATTGAGCTGTACTTCTAGCCACATGCTGTGAGATGAATAACTTGCTACCATGCCAGATAAGGGATTTCTGTTCTTTGGATGTAGATAGTATGGGCTGAAGATGGGAGTGTTCAAGTAGGTAGAAAATAAGGGTTCTGGGGGAAGGACGAGAGGAATCAGAGATTTTTGGTTGACCAATACGATGAGCTTGCTGTATGTTGAATGCGGTATCCAAGGGTAGATGAAGAATAGCTGGTAGAAATGTTTGAAAAAATGTGATGGGATCTGATCCTTCACAGCCTTCTGGCAGACCTGAAATTCAAAAATGATTACGTCTACTTCTATTTTCTAAGTCTTCATTGTGTTTCTGAAGGTCTTTAATGGATTTCTCAAGCTGTGCCACTCTAGGGGACACATCTTCCACAAGACCAACTCTTTTCTCCACCTCTTCCATTCTATTTTCGAAGCCCAACCACCTACCATCCAATTGTTGTCGTTTTTGATTCGTAGTCTCAATGAAAGGTTTAAGTTCTCTAATTACTAGTAAAATGGCTTTGATAGCAGGATAACATAGGCTAAGCGGAGGTGGTGAGTAACTTTTAGGTCTTGTTAGATTGGTTCAAGAAATATTAGAGTTTTTTGAAGCTGGCATATTTTTTTGATTGTTTTTGCTGGTAGCCATTTTTACCGCAGTTAGCGGCTGGGTAATATTCAGAGTAGATACGCTGACTCAGTTACTTAAGGTAGGTGGCCAAACAAAACGTATAAATAAGAACACTAAAGGCCGATGTTGGGTAGGGTGGTGGCAACTCTGGCACCCAGAATCGAAGTCAGCTCTTAGGATTGCATGGATTGATGTTTTTATTGTGATAGGTCACTTGGTGGTCCGCTGTTGTTGTCCTGTACCCTCTTATTTTTAATGATTTTTTCCTTTTTATCCTGGTTGTCTACATCCTGGCAATAAAGTTCATTTGGAGTAGACATATATGTATAAAAAGGAACTCAAAGTAGATGCAGCAGGACAATACAAAACCTCAACTTAATAGGTTGAAGTGCAGCGCTAAGCAACAGTGCTACAGTGACTGAATTAACTTTCACGTAGGTCTGCGTTGAAATCAGTTGGAAAACACAAACATTCAACCTGATTCAGTAACTGCAAATAGGGTTGAGGGAGGAGCAGCAATTTAAATCCTAAGTTCCACAGCTCATCCACTCAAATATAATGTAATACGGGCATTTGTACACAGCATTAAGTGACAGATCAAAGTTATTGAAATGTAGCAATTAAAGAACGTAAATTAACTGAAATTAGCTATGAGTAACCTCCTTAAATCATTAATGCGGTCAAAGTCAGAGGACACGTAAGAAATTATCAATAAAAGGGGCAGTACCTCTTCCTTGCTTTGATATATTGTGAGGTGTAGTGGCTCACCAAAAGGACCTAGTAATTAAAGTTACGTGCACTCAGCAGTACATTAACCACCATAAAATAGTTGATGGATCGCTGCGTTAAATATAGTTCTCACGTTAGTTTAATGTCTGCAGCTGTGCAGTATGTGGAGGTAGCATGTGGTGGCGTTAGACTGGAGGAGGAGCTGAAGAGGCCAAAGCCGGCACGTCACGGTAGGTGTGACGCCGAAGGTCTCAACACAAAGGGCAGTCACAGCGAAGATCAGCTTGCGGTGGAATGGCGCTGAGCTGCAGAATGAGCTCCCAAAGAGCGGAACAGCTTCAGAGCTTCAGCGTTTTCCAGTGGAACTAGCCTGAGATATGCCAGCAGGGAGAGAGTAAGAGAAATACGAAAACAAACACACTTAATGCCTTAGATATATGAAGGTGGGACGGAGCGGCTGGACTAAGCGGCCATCTTCCTCGGCGTCCGGCCACGCCCCCCAAATTTATTTTTTAAAGCATTTTTGTACTGAGTACATTACTAAGTATACAGATGTTATGTTAAAACCCATTTCTGAGTATCAAGAGTCACTCTGTGAGGCAGTGCTACTTTCAGAAATATTCAAAATAAGAAAATGGCAAATGCCTTATACTTATACGCAAGCCAAAACTGTTTGCTTTACCAATGCTTGCTTTTAACATGACTTCAATGAAGGACACACATAGTGCATAGAAAGTGAGTGGCTGAAGGCAGACCTGGTTAAGACACGTTTGTTACACCAGTAGTGGGTTTACATCTCCAATTAGAACCTGGCAGGGGGAAGCCAGCCAATCAGGTGGCTAGAAATGCAGGCTTAAACCACTGGTTTAAGCCTGCATTCCAAGCTACCTGAAGGCCGGCTCCTGCCGCCACCATCTTCCCTGCCCCTCCCAACCTCTTTTTTATATCTTTAATCCCCCCACCCTCAAACTTACCTTATTGCGGCTGCGGCTGCACTCGCCGCTGCAACCGCACCTTTCTCTCAGCTCAGAACAGCCGCCATGGAAAGAGAAGAGGAGCTCCATGCGCAGCCCCACCTTCTTTTTCCATGGTGGCCATGTTTGTAAAGGTTTTTCCTTCCTACAACGGGACGCTGCACGCGTCCCGTTGTAGGAATGAAAAACCTATCTTTTTTAGCACCCTGGGTTGCTGCTTTGGTAACCCGGGATGCTAATGGCATTCACACCCGATCTGGCCTGCCGGATCGTGTGTTAATGCCACAGCCACATTAAGTCATTCACTTTCAGAAGACTGCTTTAAAAAAAAGACACATGAAGTGCAAAGTTTGAGGGTAAGTTTTGAATATAGTGAGTTCCCATGAGGAGGTGTTTTGGGCGGCGAGCAGCAGGAACTGGGTGGGAATGCCCATAGGGATTAGCATGGCCATGGGCAGTCATTAGGTAGGCAAATAACCAAACAACACTTACAAGCTTTTTTGTCCTCATCGTATGCCATTTCGCCATATCTGTACTCTAAAGCAATAGTTTCGGCTTATAGGTGGCGCAATAACCCAAACAGAAAATTGAAGAGAAAACAGATCTGCAGATTTTAAGTTGAATTTTGAACATGCCTGTTTACTTCATGAAAAGGCATGCAGTAAATGTTTTTGCTAATGTCTTATTATTGAGTAAAAGTGTTTATTACTGAAATGTAATTAAGCTTTTTAGAGAAACTGAGCAGTCATTATCACAGAGTAATGACCCGCCCCCAGGTTACTGACGTAGTTGAAGCTAAGGGCTATGAATTTGAGAAGACTTTTATCCCAAGTGATCACAACCCCCCCACGGGGCTCTAAATGGCTATTAGTATACAGAGTTTTGCGACAAAAAAAGGAAAGTGTTTTTTTTTGTGGTGTTAAATTGAGCACTCAAAAGTAACTAGAAATGTTAATTGAATGAACATGGAATTGGCAAACACATTTTTATTGTTTCATTGCCAATTGTTAGTTTGAGAAATTGACCTGCACATTGTCCTCTCTATTTTGACGCAGCCAAAGACAATTGATTGTTTGCTGCTAGCAAAGGTTCTGCTCAAGTCACCCTGTTATAATGAGGCCTATTCCAGAGATTATAGACTGTGCTATGAGCACTCTGGTTGGCTGAGAGGAGATCTATAATGAAATCCACGTGCTAATGTCCTTTAATGCGCTTCCTCTGGCCAGGGCCCGACTGTCAGTTCCCAGGAGATTCAATGGTGCTTCTATATAATCAATGGCTTCATTCGTGGTCCTATCCCACGGGCAGGGAATCGATGCAAGATGCTGAGTGACAGCACAGACACATAGCTCCAGCATCACATTCTGGGGAGGCGGGGTGGGTGGGTGTCTTTCAGAAGTTTTCTGCTGGCACAAATCTAACTACATATGACTGTACAAGCCTCAGAGCACAGCTCAGAGAACAGCTTGTGTAGTTTCCACAGTGATTCTTTTTCAAGAAACCCGGATGTGCCCTGAGCATCACATGTTATGGAGCTGCAGGGAAAGTTGCAGAACCGTTACAATTAAAAGACAACATCAAAACCAGAGGAACTTTACAGAGAAGCATTTCCCGTAGAGGACAATCATTCCGAATCCCCAAAACGGTAGCTTTGCAATAAAATCATCTTCTTGGAACAAAGAGAATTAAAGTAAAGGGGCTCGCTTTCCAGCAGGCAGGGAGAATTCGGACACTGTGCTGCAGTCCGCTTTCCAACTGATGCCAATATTGAATTATTTGAGTGAACTGCTGCAGCGCTGCATTGGCAATCCTCGCAGCCCCTGCTTCTTTAATAGGATACATAATCCGTTTAAACAGGTGCCCAACAAGCACACAAAAAGCTACAGCCCCATAAAACATTCCTCTCACAGGCACGAGACAAGCTTTAAAAAAGAAAAACGCGGTTTTATTGACTGATAGGAAAAGCTATCATGGCAACATGATTAAAATCACAGAAAGCAGTGTCTGCATTTTCCAGTACATAAAAGGTTTATGGGGGCCGACTGTTCGAATATGCGGCAGACATCGTGGCGGGACAGCCTGGCACAGGCAGTCAAATCACGGGGAGGCAGGAAAGGGATTGCTGAGGTATGCGGGTGGTACGGGGCATTGGTCTTTCCTTCCATGGCATATCAACATTGCCAACCATAGTCAACACCGATCGCACATGCATTGCAGACTGCCTGCTAAATAGCACAGGCCGAGCCTAGACTTTGAAGCACAGCTCCTACCTGTGGCCTTGTTTTCCTGGACATCAGATTAGGGGAGCAATTTGGGACAGCCGAGTGAGCAGATCGTGGAAACAGAGCAGGTCCTAGAGGGGCAAAGAAGAATGTTTACTTCAGGTGGCACCGAAGATTTTGCATACGAATAATAACAGTTGCTGCTATTGCCCATCAAGGCGCTACTCATTGTATCGACCACAAATGAACGAAAAGCTAGGTTTATCCAAACAAGAGTCTCCTTGCACAGATTTCCTTACTGATCTAATACCTGTACTTCTGTATTTCATGCAGACAGAACATTACCCAGGCCCACAGTCTCTCATTCCAAAGTCCGTGGGCCTGGTTTACAAAAATGTTTTAACATGCGAAGGTCCCAATGAAAACATTGTTTGTATATCAGGCCCCATGTCTCTTTATACAGATGCGCACATGGCTCATCAGACCGTTGTGCCTGCAACATGCGCATACTTTTATTAAGGAAGGGCTTCATGGTCCCTTGCCCAAAGGCGCATGTGTTGCAGCTAATCTTGTGGTTTTGCCTTGCAGAGCTGTTGTGCTTTGTTTCTTTTAGCAACGCATGCCATGGTTAAGTCCAGCCCAGTGCACGTTCACCCCGGGGCGAGGGTGTACCTGCACCACGGGGCAATGGAGCCCCTGCACCACGGGGCGATGGTGTACCTGCACTGAGCTTGAGTGCACATTGTAAGTGGGAAGGGAGATGGATCCCGGGCACCCTGCAGTAGGGTATCCATGGAAGGGATGCAGTTAGACTGCACCCTGTGCACACTGCTGCCCCCCTCGTGACGTGTACCGTGTGTGCGCAAGTAATGGGAGCATAGGAAGCACACTTTAAGGTCATGGCAGGTGCACTTCGGAGCAGTGGCGTCGGTAGGGGGCTGGAGGTCCCAGGCCCCTCCTCTGAAATCCTGGGCCCCCCTTGTGCCCCTCTACCTCAGCTGGGCTATATATAATATAATATATTTCTCTGCACGATCTGCAGTTCTGTGACACACACACAGGGCCACAATCAATGCTGCTGCACAACAATGAAGAGCTGTTAAGTCACCCTGCAGCCAAAAGCAGCCCCTCCAATCAGAGTGTAGTGCACAAAACCGCTAATGATGCGTGGTGAGGTGCACAAAAGGGGTGTGGTAGTTGGTGTGCACAATGGTGCTTCTGACGTCACACATTGCCCTTTTATAGGTGCCCCCTACTTTTGTCTGTGGCCCCCTCTGTGCCCCTCCTAAATTTGATTCCTGGCGACGCCACTGCTTCGGAGCACCATTCCTAAACGGTAATGGGATGAACAGCCCCGGGTTGAGCGGCACTTGCTTATTCCAGCGCAGTAAGGGAAGGCCTCGTTCTTGCTCAGGAAGGACGCGCATCAGGAAACGGAGCATGTGTGAAATGATTGCAATGTACACATCTCTGTCTATGATGAAACTGACCGTTAAGATTCAAAACAGACTCTTCATTCTAAATTAATACTCAGAACGGGAGCCCAACACTAATCCCAATTCCTTCTACTTCCAACTAACTGACTCACTTCTTCATTTTATACAACCTTACACTACTCATATAGTCCACCTTTGTATACAATATTGATCGACCTACAAATACCACATTAACCATAAGCAATGGTATGACTTCCATCCTTATCTATAAAAAAACACTCCATGCCAGTGGCTAACCCAGTCTCACAGTACTGACGTTCACCTGACTGGTCTTGGGCTCTCGCCTTCACACATACCCAAGTGTCATGCCACAAACCACTAATGAGCATACTGACAACCAGACTCCAGTGCTTCTGGGCTGCAGGCATCAATCAGGATATAAATAGTGAACACATAAATATGTATGTGGGTTTGTCACCTTATGGGGTGCGCTTTCGGGCGTTCTGTATAGGCGTTAGCCCAATGGTTAGATTGTGGAAAATATACGTTGGCTGTGTATTTTTTATTTTTATTTATTTATTTGCATTTATAGAGCGCACAACGGCCCTCTGGCATGTGGCGCTGTCAAGAAGGCTTACTTAGGTTACATAAGTGCTTGTGCGGACATACATACATATAGCCTGACCAGTGGTAGGGTGGCAGCAACACATAGTACATTAATTCAAGTCCGGTGGCATAAACATGATGGCCAGCCCCATCTTGAAGGTTGGCAGCAACAAATAATGCAAGAGTCAGTGTAGGTGGCACAGATCAACCTCCTGGCCCTATGTAGACATATCGAGTGCATGGGACAAATCTGGTAAACATAATGGCAGACACAGACTTGAAGGGAGACCGAGGAGAATCATGCAGAGAGTCAGTGTAGGTGGCAAGAAACACGGCCTAGCCCAGGTGAGGGAGACTGCGTATACCCTGTGTAAGGCCAAGACCTGAGGCATGGGCATGAGGGCCAACCTCGTTTAGGGGGTGGCAACCGCAATGCAGCAGCATGTGGGCAGCCAGGGGGAGGGGAGAGACACAATACAGCCCTAACAGAGCACATGGGAGACCATGGGGAAGGAAGCACATACCACAACATACTAGCGACTCAAGGAGTGGGGGACATATTATACACAGAGGCAACATCATGTCACATACAGGCGACCAGGGGGGCACATCACGCACCATACGAGCGACCAAGTGGGTGGGGGGCACATCACACACCATACGGGCAACCAAAGGGTGTGGGGGGCACATCACGAAGCATACGGGCAACCAGGGGGTGGGGGCACGTCACAAACCATACCTTAGTGTACATTTAGCGGACAGGTAGCTGACAGGGGCCTTAGGAGTGGGCATTGGTGGCAGGGCCATGCCTGCCGGATCTCCCATTGGCCAGGATATACCTCACCATAGCCAATCAAGGCAAAGCAGCAGAGGACAACAGCCCAGGCACTCCGGTGCATGCAGCCCGGCCATTTTGGAATGGTGAAACCAGACCTCAAACATTCAGGAAAAGCACATATGTGCCTTAAATCCAGATTTACATTCAAGGACAGCGCAAGTGTGTGTATCCCTGGCATAGAATGTCACACTAATTATGAAAGTCCATGACCGGTGTCCGCGTAAAGAAATGAGGTCCAAGTACCTCTGGCATCGTTCGCAGTCTTTACGGAATGCACGTTCTTACTGAGATATATGCGATGCTTCACGGCGTGTGAGAACCATATATGATAATTTCTCACTACAATAAGAACAAATGGCCTTGAAAATGACCAAGGTCAAAACACGTGTCAGCTGACTACCACACTGTTGTTTGACAATATAGTCAATCACTTTCTTTTGGAAAGAAACTATTTGAAGCGATTTTTTGAATTAACTATATAGCCAACTATTAACCTTTCTTACTTGAGAGGCAGAGCGCAGATACCCTAATCCCAAATTCACTCTTTGATAAATCAGGATATGCTATGCCAGGACTGTCGCGTTTGTGGGAAGCATCTGTACTACAAGACAGCCAATGAGTTCAAGGAAATCATGTTATCATGACAGGTGAGGAGGTGCTGGATCAGGAGAGGGAGGAGATCGCTGAACCCTTGGGTAGCAGCTTTCTTTTACAGAATTGTTTTTATTTTTTTATTTTGGATTGGTTTGTTACAAACCTTTCATAAAACAAAACTTCCAGTTTCTTTAATTCATAAAAAAACAGTTTCCTTACTTCCTTAAAACAATTTCAATAAATGTCAATGCGGCAAACATCATTGACTAATTTTCCCCAATTAAAAAAATATTCCACCACTCTTCCATTGTTAGTGTTTTGAATTGAGCCCTGGAGTCACATAGATGTTTCATTCTCAGTGGAGTCAATGTGAAACATTCTATCATAAGATGTTTTAATGACTCAATTCTCCCCTGCATCTTGCAATACCTACAAATCGGGCATCTGATTGCCTCCTATTATCTAATAACTCTTTCGTAGGCAGAATATTTTGCCTTAGCCTCATGAATAGGTCCCGTTACTTTGGAATAGAGAATTTCGAGAGGTACACTGGGGCTTGATCAGGAGGTCTGCTATCAGCTCCAGCACAAGAGCCATTTTGTGTGTTATTCTTTTGGCTTGGTTCCGGACCCAGTCTACTCTCATGATCTTTTTTTTTACTTTCCCAGGATTTCTCACCAAGGTATCCCAGGTTGTATCTAGATTGCACAGTTCTTCCATGCAGTCTTGTTTCCAGCCATCAAGAGCGTGGTCTCTACCAATTAGATCTCTATTCGTTAAGATTTCCCATGCCCCAAGTCTGTCTAGCTCAGTAGATTTCCGGTATAGTGCCAATATCTTTCATTGGATAATCAACTCGATGGAATGCAGTCCAAGTTCATATCTGATAAACGAGATTAGAGGCAGTTAGGAAGTCTGAGTACTTTTTTCCACAAGGCACCTTCCATCCCCTCCCAGAAAATCACCAGGAGGGATGTGGCTACTTCTGCTCTATATCTGAGAATGGGGATCACCTTCTGCTTGTAGAAGGTGATTGTTGGTGTTACTGAATATCTCCCATAACTTTTATGGAAGATTTGTGCCTGTGAAGTCAAGCTTTTACACTTGGATTTGATTGCCTCCATCCATTGTTTCTCAATTGAACTCGAGTTAATAACTGCTCCCAGATATGAAATTGAATCTATCCAATCTAGCTTTTCAGATCCCACACACCAGCTAAATGTAGGTCTTTTACTCTCCTGCCCACAGGATAATGTCATTATCTTGTTTTTTTTTTACATTCATCTTAAAGGTATTTTCTTCTAGGAATAACATTAGCAGGTTCAGACGACGTTGCAGACCAATCAGTGTCTGGTCAATTAAAACCAAGTTGGCTGCATACATTATCCATGCGAGGAGCACTTGTGCGTATATCTTTGGTGGAAAAGCATTGGTCCCCCTTTGAGAGTCTCCAATATCTGATAAGAAGAGGTTAAATAAAGTGGGGGTCAATGGGAAGCCCTGTTTCAGGTCTCATGAAGATGAAATTTTGTCCAAAAGCATACCTTCCCTAGATAGCCTCCCTTGTACTAAAGTGTTCGAGTACAGGGCTTTGATTGCATCCAAGAGATCCCCCTAAAATGTTCATTTGTCCCAGAGGTGCTCTCTCGGAACTCTACGAAAGTCCTTCTCAAGGTCTATGAATGCCAATTATATATTTGTTCTAGACTCCCAGGCCCTTTGCTTAAGTACATTTGGGAGAAAAAGATTCAGATTGGTGCCCACTCCTTTGACAAAAATCAGCTTGCCTTTCGTCAATATGGCCAGTTGTTTAGGCCAAGTGATTTAAATCCCTCAGTAAGATCAATGCAAAGATTTTACCCACTGAGTCCATAAGGGGAATCGGTCGATAGTTGTTTGAATCGCTTTGATCGGCCTTCTTAAATATCGGGACTATTAGGACTGATTTCCAAGAGGATGGAATTTCCCCAGCCAACAGGATGTGAGTGAAAAGAATATAACAGAAATTCGCCCAATCTTCTGGATTTTGCTTGAGCACACTGTTGTCAAGCCCATCTGGGCCAGCCACTCGTGAGACATTTATTTTTTTAATCAGCTTTACAAGGTCATCACGGTCAAAGCCGATTGTCCATTTTCTTAGAGTCTGAGGCAATTTTTCTTTTGTTGCTTTCTCTGAGTCAGCGAATAAAGGAGAAAAATCGGACATCCACTTTGCTTGTTTTACCATCAATACCGTGGTCATAAACAGTGTTGTTGTTGAGCAGTGTCCATAGGTCCCTCGTATTTCTTTTGGCTAGTGTTTTTAATAACGTTTCGGCATCTGTCTGTTGTCTCAGAACCCTAGTCCAGATAGTCCAATTCTTGTATTGTTGTCGCCTTTTTTTTGTGAGAGCTAGTTTATCGGGTGGTTGTACATGTTTTAGTTTCCTTAGGTCAGCTCTGTAAGCTCTCTTCATGGCCCTCACTTCTTTATCGTAAGAGTGTGGATTTTTAGCCCAATTCTCGACTCCTTGTTTGATTTGGTTCAGAAGCTTGTTAACAGTCCACCATAGTCAAAGCCAGGTATGCCAGGTTTTCCAATGTTTTCGTCTCGTCTATATCGATCCACAATATTAGCAACTGCTCTTGAAGGAATTTTCAGACAATTCCCTGTGTATTTAACCCCCACCATTTCCTTCATTGTATTCTCAGGCCAGGAGCTCTCATCATTCTAAGATAATGTTAAGAGGTGATGATCACTATTATCCAACGGTGCTACCTTCAAGGAAGTGTTTGGTGTGACGACAATCCCAGTTACAAAAAAGTAGTCCTGTACCTCCTTCTGGCCTCCTCTCATTAATGTAGAGCTAGCCAAAATATCCCCATGTATCTGGCCATTCATCATATGTATATTGCAATCATGTAGTTCTGAAATCCATGTTTTTGCTTTTTTGGCCAGTGCCTCCTTCCAAAGGGGCACTCCCTCTTTATTAAGGCATTTAATGTTGAGATCACTGCATATTAAGATCTTTAGGACCTTTATTTCAAGGTATACCACATCAATTAGTGATAACACTTTATTCACAAATTGGTCATTCCTTATCCTAGCAGGGTTCCAGTATACATTGATCACCGCCATTGTGATCGCAGGCGTTGTTCCTGCCATTTCTCTTTTTAAGACCGTCATTTGTATGTGTGGATCTGGATTTACTGCTTTAAGCACTTTCAACCCTTGCCCCATTTTAATCAGGTTTAGAAGGCCAGCTGAAGCTCTTCCCATTTTCCATTTGATAGCATGATTGGTATAGACCACATATCCATCACATATGGGGTTACTACTGTGCCATGTCTCTTGGAGGCAGAGTATATTATGTTGCTTTAGTATTGAGGCTTCTTCATTGAAAAGATGTGCAAAGCCTCTTGTATTCCAGGAACTAATACTAAAGAGGCGATGATATGCATCACTTGACTGTTATTTTATATGGGCATGTGCTAGAGATCCTGCTAGCCAGGCCCATTTCTGATGTGAGTCAAGGAGGAGGCATACTTTGGCCTACTGCCGAACCATCCCTCAGGCTGTCACTATCTTGAAGTCTGGGTTTTGAAATTCCTTTGGCGATGGCGCTTCTCAGTTTCCGATGGTGGACAAAGGCTGAAGCTTGAGGCCACCGCTCAGGCTTTGTAGTTTCAAAGAACTATGGGGCAGATAAACCGCCTTGGTGTCCTGAGAAGAGGGTCTTTCTTTTTCAGAGGAGAGGGGGTTTTCTAAGATTTCAAACCACAATGGCAACAAGTCAGATGCGGCCTCCATCAGAGAGTTCTTGATCAATACTGATGACAAATGAAGGATCATCCAATCCATACGTGATTCATTCACGAATTGGATTATTTTAATATCCTTTGAATTGATACTACGCAATCTGAGGGTACAATGCAATAGCTTCAGTGCGTTCCTCTGGTTAATAATTAAGCTATCCTTAGAGGGGATTATCCTCTCGATCATCACCAATATTTTATAATGGGGTCTATCTAGGTCGTCCGGGAATCGTCTCTCCTCCCTAGGGACCATACCAGAAAATGAAGCTACTCTCCCATTCGGGTCCATTCTTGTTGCCGACTGCAAATTTGTTTCCTTCTTTAAAACGGAAGCATAACATTCCTCAATTCCTTCTGTATTCTTGTAACTTTCCATACCCGGGAGAACTTTCAGTTCCAGGAGACGTCTATCTAACTCCATTGTTTGAAATGAGCAGTTGGTTCTGACGGATCCTGGTAATCGCCAGAAGGAGAGGATCCCTCCCTACTTGTCTTGTGATCATCACTTCAAACTTGGAGGAATATCAATCTCTACTCAGGAAGGAATTGGAGCTTGACCCTCTCGATCAGTATCTTCTGGACCCTGCGAGTAAGTAGATAGATGTAATAATTGTAGTAAATCTCCTTCTTCAGTTTCTTGCTGCAAATGAGAACAGAGAGCCATAGGAAGAGCATTTATCATCATTTGGGACGTAAGCGAGGGCATCTCTTGTTTTCTTTGGATCAGCACTTGGGCCTTTTTGTTAGGTTGTGGAGTGGTTAAGTTTCGAAGGAAGGCTCTCGAACCATTTGATTTGGGTTTGAACATCACTGACATGTTTTTGTTTGTTTAATTCTGATTCCTCCCTTTATCTGCCGTACTTGCTTTGCCAAAAATTGGAAAATAATTCCCGATGCCTAGTGTCAATGGGGGGACCAGATCTTTTGTCAAATCAAGCAGAACCTCAACTGAGTCATCTTGATCCGAGGATTGGGTTGTCACAACCACCTCTTTTCTGTGTATGCAGAGTTTCTCATGCACCTGGCGCGTCTGATCTCCCGACATCCTTTAGTCATTGGGCTCCTGCATAGAAGAAACCATTCCAGGCTCATGTATATCATTGATCTGCCTTCACTCTGGATTTCTTCTCACCCTCACTGGTTCTTGTATCATTTGTTGGAAGTGACTGCAATCCTTTTCTTGGCTGATCGTTCAACACCAACTCGTGTCCATTTTAAAGCTTCAAGGACCAAGCCATCAAGATAGATTAATCTGCGTCTTCGCCTTGTGCTCGATCAGAGAGTCGATTCTGCCACTGAACTGTTAATTCCGCCTCTCTGTTAATCCTTTTCTGTACTACCTCAGAGAAGGCTTAATTTTGTGTGAATGTTGCCCAGAAGTATTGCATGATCTTTTATCGACTCATTCTACGACTCATACAACTTAATGTATGGATTCACTGTAATGGCCAAGCCTGCCATTTTAGCGTTTTGGATTTGATTCAGATTAGGAGGCTGAAGTTGCAAATCTTTTTAAATCTCAGAATATGAGGAAGAAGGACTCCTCTGTGGAACTTGTGACAAGTCCGAGGCGGATGACTCGGAGATCTCTGAGAGATTTCCTCTTTGGCCTAGTTTGTGAACAACACTGATTGCACCATCCCCAATCTCATTAGGTAGATTAGATTCTGGGACTATGCTTAAATGCTCTTCCCGCATCCAATTTTGAAAGTCACTCTGGTCTAAGTGGGTATCTATTGCTGCCATATTTGTATCCGCCATGGTTTGCAAGAACCCTCTGGGTGATGAGCCAAACTTGTTTGCCAGTCTATTGTCGATTTCATGTCCCCAATATCTTGAGACAGGCGGGCCACTTTTGCCGAGTGCTGATCTTCAAGAGTGTAGAATGTTGCAGTTTGTAAAGAGGGCTGCGAGCTGCCTTTGGGAGAGATAGGTTCCTCCTGTCGGTGTGATCTTACACCATCAGGTGTAAATGGATTGAAAAATACCTCTTCGAAGTGATTGGAGTCTGGGGAGGTATCTCTCAAGCCTTTATCCTACTTTTTTGTAGCCATACAGGAATTCCGAATAATAGGGAATTCGAAAATGAGTCGGTGTTGGAGTTTTTGACTTCCTTTTCCACGGTATATCCAAATATCCCACCTTTCCCAGTAGAGACAGTACTTTTAAGCTGTTATTAGGGGGGCAACACTTGTGTTTGTTTTCCTCTGGTGTCGTTGCGTGCGCTGTGGAGTGTGTCTTACTCCTGGTCGTCAAAGTATTCATAACTTCTTCCGTGCTTGGTGAATTTGATTTAGAGGCTGGTCTTGGTGATATAATTGCACCTTGGATAAAATCCGATGGTGGAACTTTGGCTGTCTCATCTAATGCGACAGCAGGTGCCAATGAGTGTTCCATAGTGCTGTCCAATGCCCGTGAGCCCTGACGGTCCTCTGGCACCATCTTGCTCAGTGAGGACAGGGCAGTAATGTCCCTCGTCACTCTGTCCAGCTTCTCGTTCCCCCAGGATTCTTTTATATGAGAAGTAGGTTGCTTATAAGAGCCTGGAGTTGGGAATATTTGGTGTTGTTACCCTCTCTACCTGCCAGATGGCCTGTTGGTACTTGTCCATCATTAAATCTTCACGACTGGAAACTTGCGCTAAGGCTACCTCCTCGCGCATTTTTACCTGGCGTCACGTTGAACAGCCCTTCAACATTTAGAAGGGGTTTTGAATGCCAGCTCCTCCTTCTCTGTAGTGGAAATAAACAGCAGACTTTCCACCTCAAACACTGCAAAGACTCTGCAGTATGACTCTGCTCCAGTAGCAGCTTTCTTGTGGAGGAGGTGTCAGCAGATGGGCTGGGTTCACTGCAGCTGTCCACTGCGTTGCTGGTGCATGTGCCCAGTCATGCACTGCTGCTTCTATGAGTATGGTGACACTGGCAGTGATTGGGCTGTCAGCGGGTGACCTCAGCGTGGCTGCTCCCCAGTGGAAAGGGGGAATCCTGGTAGTCAGGAGCATGCAATTCATGTCAAAAACCTCTTGCCCTGTTTGTCAACGCAAATATTTGGATATGACCAAGTCCTACGCACCCGGTACTGGGAATATGAAAGGTGATTTGGCTCCTGTTTGTAACATATATGGGCTTAGTTGGCTTGATTATGGTTGATACCTGGATTTGCTTTTGACTACTCATGCCACCTGTGGCTGCCCAATTTCTCCACGAGTTTTGCGCAGTAAATGTGTATGGTGCACATTTTAAGAAGGCATTAATTGCAGGGCACTGTTGCGCCTCAAAATAAAGCTCTTGGCTGGTTCACCATTTGGGCTACCACAGCACTGGGTCTCCTGACACAATCAAGGTTGAGATCCTCGAGGTTGGGTTCCTAACACTGGAGTGACTCTTGCGTTTGATCCTGGTGAGCGGAGCGGGGGAATCCTTGATATTGAACCTCAAGGATCTGTGACTCCCTGAAACCTGCTATAACAGGCCGCATACTGCTGCATTGCAGCTTCAGCTGGGCGAGGATGTGTCTGAGCGCCTCAGAGGGACCAGCCCTTCGGGTCCTCTAGATTGTTTTCCCACTGCTTGTGACTGCAGATGACAACGGATAGGGCTGTGCACCATTGGAAACTTGTGTCCTTGGGCAGGAAGTGATTGTGTGGCGATGTGAGCCTGATCCAGCTCCCCATTAAGGTATGAGGGGCAAGGGAGGGGTGCTGGGTGCAGGCTGAAGGTGGGAAGGAGAATGTGAGATGAAAGCTGCAATGTGTTTTACCTCATACCTTATGCTTTGGGAACCTCTAAAATATTCACAGCAACAGAAGTATTAGTGAAGAAGGCACATTGCCTGACACACCTTGCACTTTACATAACCAGAGGACAGTTCCAAGGCAGAAGGGCATCCAAGGTGTGGGTGAATAAAGTGACATCCGAGAAAGAAGACGACTATGTACAAGATATAAAGTCACAAGAGAAGCCAAAAACAATGCATCAAATAATAAAATACGAACATCCTGTAATAAATGGAGCAGGAATCAAGATTGAAGAAAACAAGATGCTACAATGCAAGGATGAGAATGGGAAGGACAAAAAAAGAATGCTGGGAAAGAGGTCAACTACAAATTAAAGGAACATTGCTTTCTCCTGAAGAATGGGCTGAAGGACTGGTTGTGTGCAAAGCAACAGCATTAATGGGACAATGGGAAGAAGTTGTGGCAAATGCAGAAAAGGAATGCAAAAACCAATGGCCTAAGGTTTCAAGATTGTTGACATGGTTCGACGATGAGGGAGGACCATTATAGATACTACCCTTGAAGAATGCGTCTTTATGCTTTAAAAATAATGGCACAGTGAGAAGTTGGAGAGAACCGAAAGTGTGGCAGAGTTTTCGATGTACCAGGCATGAAGGAAGGAACAGCAGTCATGATGGACCATTATTGGGCCTGTGGATCAAGAGCATTTATTTTGATTTATTTATTTTATCTATGTACTTATATTGCGCCGAACAGCCCACAGGCATCGGGGCGCATACATTAAGACACAGATATACAAATTTTGACGGGACAATCGGATTCCTACAGTTAACATCTCCTAGCTAACTATTTAAAAATGGTAGTTTTTAGCTTTTTCCTAAATCTCAAGTAGTTTTCCTCTAATCTAAAGTTGATTGGCAACCCATTCCATGTCTGGGCTGCTCTCACCTGAAAAGATGTTCCTAATCTGTTTGCTCTTTTAGCTGGGATGCTAACAATTTGCCCTTGTGTTTCTGACCTTAAAGCTCTCCCCCGGGTATAATGAATTAAACGTTCCCTTAGGTAGGCAGGTGCTTGTCCAAATAGGCAGTGGTGTACCAGGGTCATAACTTTAAAACTAATCCCGTCTTCAAGTGCCAGCCAATGCAATGCTTTCCTGTCATCTGTAACATGATCACTTCTTTCCTTTTGTTTGATGATTCTTACTGCTTTGTTTTGAATTGCTTGGCATCTGCTTATACAATTTTTACTTGCTCCTAGCACGAAAATCTAGCCTAGACAGGATGGTGGCCCTTGCAATGGTAGCAGTGGTATTTTCACTCACGTACGGTCTGAGGCATCTTAACAGCCTCAGATAGTACTGACAGTTTCGATTAAGATTGTTTACATGCGCTTCTGAGCCTAGAGAAGCTGTCATGTAAATCCCTAGTGTTTTGACCTTATCTGATACCTGGATTGGGGTGTTTTTGATGTTGAAGACACTGTATTCTTGGTTTAGCCCATGCTTGATATGATCCAAAAATCATCAGTTCCATTTTACACCCATTAAGGCACATCCAATTGTCCTTCATCCAGGTTTGATAATGTTATATAGGTTTGTCAACCTGCAATTATCCATGTCATAGCATCCACTTAGCTCTATCACTAACTGAGTGTCGTCAGCAAAGTTGGTAAAAGTAAGCTCCAAGATCTTCCAAAAGGGTGCAAAGACATCTCAAGTACAGGTTGAACAACAGAGGGATAGGCTGGCCCCCTGTGGCACCCCAGTTGATGGGGTTTGAGTGAGAGAATTGGTCTCCCCAATGAATTTTAGATCTTCGGTCCGATAAGAATGATATCACCCAGCTGATGGCTTCTTTAGAACAGTTACCTGTTATATAATTTTGCCACCAAAATGAGAAGGAGTTTGTTCATCGGTGCTGATAAGGATACCAGCCGTAGTAGTACCACAAAGTGATCTGCAGATTACAGACTTCCCAAAAATTGACACACACCTAAGGAAGAAAAGATTGTTTACTTCTCAGCAAAATCAATAGAAGCATATTACGGCATTCCAGATGAGCATAAGTTGTTCAGCCGAACAGCTGTGATATTTACAGCTATATTTCTGGCAGGAAATCAGATGGCAGTGAATGCCAAGTTGCTGCAAATCACCAGATGGGAGCTGCTGCAAACAATCAATACGACAAGGAAAAATGGGATCAAAGAAGAACTGAGGGCAATCAGGCTTATGGCCCTCCAGAACAGGTATGTCCTGGACCTAATTACGGCATTGGAAGGAGGCATGTGCACCAAGATTTGGCCTTCTTTCTGTACATTTTAACTTGCCCATGATGAAGACAATGGAACTTTGACAGAAGCAATGATGTCAACCCTGCATACAAATATGCCAAGGCCGAAAAGAAGGCTGGTTTTTGTCTCTGGTTACATGGATTCCAACTTGGTTGTCAAATGCCTTCAAATTACTTGGAGCAGTACTAGTGTTGGTATTGCTAGGATTTTGTTTTATAAAGATCATCTTGGGACAATGCCAGAAGACAGACAGGAAAGCTATTGGGATGAAGATCATGATTAATATAGACGCTGGAACTTGTGAGCAGATGGAAAATGAGGAAAGCACCCGTAAGAACATAAAGAAAACCTCTTTGAAAGACGCTCTACTATAGCAAGGAGCATATAAAATATGTAGGACAGTGGATATTCTGTCCACCATTAGGAGATTGCTTCCACAGGACCTGGAGGGTGGATGAACATATAAAGAATGCAGGTCACCTGAGGGGGGTGACAATGATATGGGTCCAAAGAAACAAAAGTATGAAGAGATGATAAAGGAGAATGAAGAAAGGAATGTGGTTGAGGATTCAACCAGAGGGGGGAATATAGAGGAGCAGGTGGGTGCATTTTCCCTAACTCCTGCCCCCACAGCGCTGTCAAACTGGAATAGCAGGAGAAGGCCCTGTGTGAGACTCCATGTGTTATGCCTATACCTCATTGAGTGTATGGGAGACGATATGCACTCAGACAACCATATTGAATGTACCCTTGCACTGAGTGTGGAAGGATGGCAGCATGCACCATTGGACATCATGGAGCACTGAGTGAAATCTGACGAGAACAGAGTGATGTCATGGAGAAGATATACAAAGTCATGCTGAAAGAATATGTAATCATGAATGCAAAAGATGACAAAATAACTTACTGACCAATAAGTGTAAAGAAGCAGTAACGCAAGGTAGAAAAGATACATCAAATCTTGCTATAGGGGAATATATAATGTGGCATGGCATGGCCAAGATGTGGTGTCCCCCTTTTCATACTGATGGCCAATCTACCCTTACCCATCCCATGACCTCTTTAAGTTGCTGTAAAACATCTTCCCTCATTTCCCCACAGGTAACATCTACTGGTACAGGGACACAATATTCCCCCTTCCCAGTTATACATCACCACACTCTCCTCAGCCTTTCGGGGGTCTTTTCAGTATTATCCCGTTCCCCACTCCCCATTATCAACATGTACTGGGACGAGGAAGAGGCAACCAGGAGTTATAAGGATTACCCATAGGAACATATATAAAATATCATTTCATATTATAAGACTGTACAGGGGGAGGCCTACTACACTCCACCATTAGGCTGTCCTGTTAATAGAGTCAGGCTAGGTCAGGCCCTTGACAGCAATACTACACACTTGCACTCTATTAAACATCACTTCAGGATTGATCAGGAGAGAAGGGGTCCTAAGGGTCAGGTATGTCCTGTTTATTTACCCAACGAAGGTCAGGCAAGGGAGGTCAACGACTCACACCTGAATCACCTTAACAGGCCTCAGGAGAATAAAAGTTGGGGCATTCAACAGTGCAGGGAGAAGCAGTTGGGAGAACGGCAGGCTGCGTGGCTGAGTCCAGCAGGAGATCCCTTCTCAGTCCCAAGCCAGGTTTTGCCACAATAGTAGAGTGAGTTGGAGATGCAGTGTGGAGCATGGGAACTAAGCAGCAGAAGGAAGCAGTGGGGGAAGACCGGGAGAACCTGGAGAAAAATGGAGTGCTGAGACGCTGACCTGGTATGCCAGAGGCAGTATAGCGTGGCGAGAGAGCCGTGTTTGCAAGTGGCATGAAAGGAAAAAGCTTTTTTGCAAGCATTATGAAAGGAAACAATACAGAAAGGAAAGCAAGATTTAATGCTCAAAGTTAATAGGAGAAATTAATTTTAAAAGTGAATGGCGCTAGGGGTACAGAGACAAGAGAAGAGAATTGTAAAGTGAAAGATACACAAATAGGGTGTGAGTGACCCAAAAAGAGAAGACGGTGCGATCAACCTGAAAAGCAGAAAAGGGTGCGAGCGAACACGATAAAGAGGAAAAAGTGTGCAAGAGGCACAGTAATGTGAAACAGGTGCAAGTGGGCACAGGAAACCGAGAAGAAGGCATGAACAACATGGAAAGTGTGAAAAGAGGTGCAGGAAACCCCATCAAAGGAAAGTTAAGAGAATTGTGAAAGTAGAAGGAAAAGAGCAGAGTGGTTGCACAAAAGAACAACAAAGACCCTGCCATTTTCGAAAGTCTCTGATACGGCCCCTGAAAGAACTATGATTAAAGAAAAGCGCCTCTTAACAAACTGGAATTTTGTTTTGAATAAAAGGGACCTAAGCTTGGGGAAGGGGGAAGTTGAACTTTTGTGTGCTGCTCCAATAGGGCCCTACACTTGGGGAAGGGAACCATGAGAGGCCTAGAGAGTCATTGGAAGCTGAACCTTTGTGTGTTGCAGCAAAAGGGGACTTAGCTTGGGGAAGGGATACTTGAGAGGCCTACTGAATTATTAGACACTAAACATTTGTGTTAAACCAGGGGTGCCGAGGCTTGGGGAAGAGAACCCTGAGAGACCCACAAAAGACATTATTGAACTTGAAGAAGAGAGACCTACGCTTGGGGAAGAGAACTCTGAGAGGCCGACCATAGACATTGTTGAACTTTGTGAAGAGAGGCCTAAACTTGGGGAAGGGAACCCTGAGAGGCCTAACAGGAACGGTGTCTTTTTTATTGAGAAATGCAAGGATCAAAGCTTGGGGAAGGGAACCCCAAGAGACCCAGAGACATTGTGAACTCTACTGACTTACAGCAAGAGCCCTACGTAGCAGTTTTGAAGGGCAACCCATTTTTAGTTGAACTATTTTGAACTGGCAGAACTACACCTATTGGTAAGACTACCTGAAACCAGCTATGATTTACATTACATCTCCTTTTTTTGTGAACCAATATTTTTCTTTAGGAAGGTTTCCTATCACATTTTGTCAAAGAGTGAGGGCAAGCATAGGTTTAGACACAGGTGGATTTTGGTTTTGGACTTTCAGACATCGACAGCCCTTAGAAACACCAGTTGAGGGAACAATCCCTTTAGAGTTTGGGCCAGTTCCGTTTTACACCAACCCCAAAACATTATTAAATAAAGGTTTTGAAACTGTTATCCTTGAGTCTGAGTCTCTCTTGATGCCATACTGGCCTCACAATGTCCATAGTTGGAAAATGGACGTCAGTTTATGTAAATATTCAGTTCATCTACCTCAGAAGCCGATCAGGGTTGCAGAGTCAGGAGACACTGGAGGAGCAGCCTTGTGGGCAAAACAAAGAGGATTCAATGTTAGCTTGGGATCAAGGATGCTATTTTTAAGGAATAGATGAAAAGTACAAAGGGAGGGAGATGGATAAGCCATATATATGGGACATATTTCTCTTAGGTCTATACAAGGTAGAGTGAGCAAGTCTCTAGAAGCCAAGCGGAATAATGACACACAGTATAATTAAATCAAATAGCAGTAAATAAGCGGCCGAAAAGGACACATTTGTGGTCTCTTCACATGTGGCTCAGAAGTTGAAAGCAAGGGCTATTCATTAAGCCTCGGATGAAGATAGTGATGTGATTTCTCTCCCTTGAATGTCCGAGAACAGAGAACAGACTACAAGGTCAACTACAGACGGGAAACTTTGCCTCATGGCCGGTCTGATGAGAGATGATGGCTAATTGGGAAAGTAGGGAGTAATCTGACGTGATCTAAACACCTGGGTTTCAATTTCCTTACATGCTGTTAGCATAGCCGAAGGTCCAAGGATAGAATAAACCTAACCAATCAGTGGGTCTAAGGGGCAACCTGTTATACAATGTTGCATAGACCACTCTGCTGTCATGTTGTTCGCTATAATCAGTAGTATATGTATTTGGAGGTAGTTCAAGGGTTGTCTTACAGATACGAGGCCGCCAATGAAGTATTAACCCATATATATTGTATAAGTAGATATGTTCTCCTAACAATCCCTCCCGCTAATACGTTTTATGGTTTGCCATGTTGGATGATGTCATAGATGACACATATTGAGGTATACAACCCCTGTGTAATCAAGTTTGTGTGTGACGGTGCAAGCATCTGTCTGATGTTTGCCAGTTGACCCTGTTTTATTAAACTGAGAATAAAGTATTACTTTTCCACATTCCTTGAGTCTGTCCAGTTATTTTGTCTGAGATCTTTATTGGTAATTCCATATAGCACAAGAGATGCCTCAAGGTGCTAGAGAACATCACTATGACAAAGAGACACCTATACGCCACTTATTGGTAGAACTCAAAATGTACAATCTTAATACCCTCAAAGTGCTAACAGGCTATTAACCTGACAGATCCCCCCACCCCACCTCAACAATATCCTGACCAAGTCTGGAACATGCTAGGGGTTGATTTTATAGGTCCACTTTATTACATGCAAGAGAAGGTAAATATGCAATTGTCATAGTGCACTACCTAAGAGGATACAGTTACACCTTGTCAGCAGAATAGCCTCAAAGTCTGTCACTGGAATGCCCAAAGAGTGGTAAAAAGGGAGGGCTGCCTGGAAAAACTCATTAAAAACAGTATGGTACTAATACCATCTTGCCAGATATCTCACTACCCAAAAGGAAAGAAATATAAAGCACAGCAGGTCAGGGAGAAGGCTCGTCATCACCTTCAAACAATGAGCAGGTTTAGTCTGCTAACGGCTTCATCAAGTACAGCCGGCAATTAGCTGCCACAGCTCGATTGGAGGGAAAGAAAATAGCCTGATAGCAGTACCAGTATTTAGAATCCCACCCAACTCTACCACAGATGTAAACCCTTTTGAACTCATGAATCGCAGACAAGAAAGGTATAAGCTATAGCTACACTGCATGGCTGTCTCCCAAGTTTTTCTAAACTCAAAGATCTAAAGCATTGGATACAAAGTTACCAGATGACAGCAAAGGAGAAAGGACATATATGGCACCTGTTATGCATCACAGGCACCCGTTTCTCAACCTGATTTCACCTGCAGTATTCAGACGAGGGAGTACTGCTGCGTCTGCTGTGTTGTGAGGAAACAAGGTTTGAGCTTGGGGTAGGTAACCTATCTGTGCATGCCAATGAGTCATGCATGGCCTGTGAGGTTTGCTTCTCTAGCAGTGCATGGCCCACTGGGCAAGATCGCAGAGTTCCCACACTTGGAAATTATCAGGGGGTGTTCCTGTTCCTCCCCATGGGTTAAGGAGATCAGGTCAGTCAGTTCCCACAGCTACCCCCCTTTCTCTAGGAACTAGGGATAAGAGAGAGGTGTTTGATTGAAACCACCCCTGTGTCGTGCCTGAATGGTGTGTAGGTTGGGCCTTCCAGAGCAGCGGAGGGGTGGGCTGGAGTCTGCAACACAGATCAGGAGCAGGTTTATTCATTACAAAAAGTAAGCATTTATGTATGAGTGTATGCAATGCATTTTAGTGAGTGTGTGTTGGTGAATGTGTGTGCAAGTTTTTCATTGCAGTAAGAATATGAGCATGGGTGTATGCTGGGTGGAGGATATGGGCCTGGTCGATGGGAAAGTGAATCAATGCTTTTGAATGTGCCAGGGAATGAATGTAGATGATTGCTGAATGTGCAAATGAGTAAATGCAGATGATTTCTAAATCTGCAAGTGAATCTATGAATGATATTTTATTTATATAGCGCTGATACACAATGTGTTTCAAAGCGCTTTAAGGCAAGGGAGAGCACAAGGGCAAACACAATGACACTCTTACAGGCCATGAACAGTAAGGATGTGACATTAACTATCGTACTCGGCCTGACAACATTTCGGATAGTGCAAGAGCTAAGACATAGATAAGGAAGGGAGGGGGAGAGTGGGAAGGAAATGGAAACAGACTGGCGAACCGTTCTAGGCCTGACAACATTCTTAGTAGAGCCGGAGAAAACAAAAGGTGAGGGTGAGGGGTGCAGAAAGGGAGCGCAGTAACAAATCAAGCGACTATCGTACTAGTCCTGATGACATTTCAGATAGTGCTGGAGGGTGGGGGGCATCTAAGAGGCGGGGTGAGGAGACAGACAAGGTTGCTATCATACTATATCCAGGGACTGATAGAGTAAGTACATAGAAGAAAGTAAGGGGAGGAGTGCAGGAGATAGGAAAAGGGAGGAGATAACAGAGAGTAAGTAGTCAAAAAGAGTGGAGAAGCAAGAGGGGAGAGCGAATAAAATTGCAGAAGTCAGTAGTAACACATAATGTTGCAAGCCTGGATACAAGATGAAGATGGAACAGCATGATTCAGGGCCACCATGAGAAAGGATGACGCACCGCGAATCAATGAAGTCCATAAAAGTCAAATCCAGCATTGGCCACAAGACTATGATATTGAAACCAGAAATTATCAGGACAGACTCCTGCAGAAGTAGGCTGGGCGGTAGGGGAAGCAGGGTAGAAGAATCAAAGCAACACCTGTGTGCCAGAAAGGGGGGGCACAGGGGAACATCACGGGTGAACATAAGACGTGGGGATGGCCTGTGGGGACAGAGGGAGTAAACACATGTTGGTGCATGCTTACCTGCTGTCTGAGCAGGGGTTCGGGCCCTGGATCCTCCTGGCCCGATCAGGTCCAAACAGGAATTGCCCTTGTCTTCATCGGCCCTTCGCTTTAGATGCCCGGGCGAGAGACGCTCTTCATCTAAGATTTAAGAGCAGGAAGGAAGAGGCAGGACTAACAAGGTGGGTGGTGCTTAGGCCAGGTGACCTAGATCAACTTGCACCTGCTCCCCATCTGAAAAGGAAAAGAGGGTGGAGGCCTTCTTAAGTAGGGAAAAAGAGAGGCAACTAGGAAGGCACCAGGTGGGCGGGGGATGCATGCTAGGAAAAGTTTTTTCTATCACAGTGTATGCAAAGGGGTGAATGGGTTTGTGACTACTTCTGTGGTTGAGAGGTTGCCGTGGACTTTTGGTGCACACAGCCAGCAGGCACATGTTTTCTTACTGTGGCATGGGATTTTAGACTGGTGTTAAGGGCAAAGTCAACGTGATTATTGTTCTTAGATGGGGTGCAATTGTGCAGCCAGAAAAGACTATTGTTCTTACTATGGAATGGTGGTCTATACATGCATTAAGGGGAAAGCCAACACGATGAGGGTTATTACATACCGAAGCAGGGAATTTGTGTAGCCAGCAAAGACATGATTTTTTACCCACAGTGGAGGGTGTCCCAGTAACTCACCAAAAACAGGGGAACTAAATACTTTGAAAAACACTATTGTTTGAGATGAGATATATTAAAAAAATATTTACATATTTCGTTTAATAATTCAACTAATTCATTAATGCAAAGAAGCAGGTGACTAATCTACTTATTACTTTATTATATTCATAATTATTTATTCAAATTATATTACATTTATTCAAGGATGCAGGGAGAGTAGTGAGAGGGAGAGCAAATGCTGGAATCTTGTGAGGCTGTGGGCTCCTCGGCTATACAGGTGATACTAGATCCTGATTGGTTCTCACGATTCCAACCTAAATTTCAGAGTGCTAATAGTGATTATAGACTATATTTGGTGCATTCCGAATGGCTAGCATAGTAATAAAATGGAATTCATGTGATAGGATATCTAAAACACGTGGGGCGGTATTAAGGTATCTTTGCAGTCAACAACGGGTGCAAAGGAAACTCTACAGTGTGCTTGCACAAATATTATTGCTTACTGTGATGTCATTTTTATTAAAGATCACAGGCAGGCATGTGAAAAACTGATTGTGCTAACAAAACACATCACAATAGCCAACTTGAGCAACCAGTATTTGTTAAAATCACACTACTGTAAGACATCTTTTGCACACCTGCTAAAGGCCACTTTGTGCCCAGAGCCTTGCAAAGCTACCGAAAAATGACCGACGCCTCTACTACATTTTGAAACAAAGTTCTGTTCTAATAGAGCAAGATAAGTGCATTTTCCAGTTTGTGCAAATAACTCTATTGCTCATTCGCCTTTATGCCTCGCAGTAATTCTGTGATCATACTTAAGCGTGTTTCTCTGTTGAATTGTTTCTTGTAACTTCATAAGTGATTTTACAGTCTTCACCATTTAAGCATTCACTGGAAAATAATGTGTAATGTAAGCATTCCATTGCTGGTTATGTTTTATTTATGTCCGAGTAAGACGCATTAACATTTCATGAACAGTGCATCAAATTTTTATTCTTTTTTCAAAGCAATATGGCCTGAAGAAATGTATGAATGATAAACAATGTATAAGATGTAATGTTGCAGTGAAGCAACCTGTTAATCTCTAGTCTTGCCCAGATGAGTGATTAAGAAATAGATATGAGATAAAATAAAAACATATCTGGAACCATGGGGATGAAAGCAAAACTCGAAGAGGGTACATTGTAAAATAAATACAATTAACGAATTGGTTCAGATTCAGTGTCATGTGCCTTTAAAACGTTTCTTTGAAGTGCACTTTGAAATCCTAGGGCACAGAAAAGAACAAGACGCCTTTTTAGGTAGTAGAAAAGCACATCAAAGGAAGCTGTTGAATACGAGTATGTGATACGTATATGAAGCAGAAGATAATTTAATTTACCACATGGGAGTCCTAAACCTTAATTGGGATGCGTATCTGTTTTTAACACAGCGAGGAGATGCAGATACATCATGTCTTACTGTGAAGGATTGCCATCAGGCAAGGGTGTAGAAGCACTGGCTTTTTATATAATAATATAATGATGCAACTAATTCAGTCTAATGAAGGAGGGCCTGCTCGCCAGGCCTCCCTTTCAGCAAATTCCATGCCAAAATCCTACTGCACGCACACCTGTGCCCTGCTGAAACAGTATCCTGATAAGACAGTGCATGCTCTCCAGTGGCAAAGAGCAGGTTCAAGGGTCGCAGGTGCCCTCTTGACAGCTGCAGTGACTGCCAAGTCACTCCAGCACAGGAGCTGCAATAAGATATGTACCTCTCGTCTCAAAACGCATAACTATGATATTTACTGAAGGGGGCATGGCCAGCAGCCATGCGGTGAGCAGCAGCTACTGAGAGCTCCCGCTTGATCCTTCTCTAATCAGCTTTTATTACATGACAAACTTACTTCTACAGACATATTCCGGCCGGAACAACTCTGGGGAACGATGGCTGTGGAGAGGCTTGTTGTGGATCCTGAGCAGTAGAGAGAAGTGATCTGAAATGAGGCAAGCAACGTTACCAAAATGGCACCTGCTGGTACAGATCAGACATACTTTGGATCCTGAGTGGAGCCCGTGGACAGGTTGGGGCACACAGTGTTTAGCCTTGATTAACCGCTGCATGAGGAAGCAGCCCCTCTGGTCTCTGCAGGTAGGCAGAGAAGCAGCTTATGTGCAAAGGAAGGCCTGTTTGGAGGAGAAACATGACCCCTGCAGCGCTGAGAGGGACTGGCAAGGCATAAGTGCCGGTAGAAGAGGAAGTGAACATGGCCCACTGTGTAGACGTGCTATGGACAGACCCCTTGCCCTGGATATAGTGCTGGGGGAGCATATACTGCATAGGGCACTGGTTTTCCACTACCTAACACTGGGTTTTTTGGGTCAGCTCTGTTGGGAAGACTTTATAGCGGGCCATGTCCTGCACCTATAGATGTTGACAGATAAATGGGTCACAGGGAAGACGGACAAGTAACTCTACGAAAGGGGCACCAATTACTGCATGCCCTGTGGTGCCCTGCCTTGGCCCACGCTGCGCGGCCAGCGGAGCATAGCGGAGAGCAATATTTTGGAACCCTTGCCATGGTGAACACCTGGATAGGATTAGAAGTGTCCATAAAGTGGAGCCCACCGAGGGGGGAGGCATTGATTGCTCATCACCGAAAGTGGGAGTTTCACACGTAAAGAGACTTGAGTGGATAGTATCTGTTGGAGGACCAATCATTGTTTGGTCCTATTCATGAATGCCATACAAGCATGGCAGGGAAAAGGCTAAACAAACCGTTATGGTGGCAGCGCCCCTCAGCCTACGACTGTGGGAGACGGGAACGCTTTGACATCTGTGAACCAACAAGGGGAGAGCAGATTCTTGCAGCCAGAACATACAATTGGTGCAGTCATAGTCGAAGTCAGCCTTCTCAGACAGGATGTGCATTTGCTGGCGAACAAGCTGGGTAGAGTGGAAATGCAGGTACAGGAGAATAGAAGCAATATCACTAGAGATGAATCTGAGATAGCTGGACTGACAGAAAAGGCATGTGCGCTGGAACCTCGAGTTGAAGATGCTGAAGACAGGGCAAGGAGGAACAATGTAAGAATTCTGGGCCTGCCCAAAGGCAAAGAGGGTAATGATCCCACTTCATATGTTGAGAACTTGCTGCTGCAAGAGGTGGGCTCTGGTACGTTGACACAGGGCATTATGATGGAGCATGCCCAAAGTTCTCTGGCCAAAAGGCACCCACCTGGAACTCCCGCAAGACCGCTGCTTGTGAGGATTTTGAATTATAAGGGCAGAGAGCAGATTCTGGCTTTTTCAAGGGAAGGGGGCATGATCATACAGGCATCCTAAATTGGCAATATACCCGGATTATACATGGTTGGTACAGAGGTCGAAGAGCAGCGTTTGGTCCCACCAATGAGCAGTTACGCCGGGCCAATATACGATATATGCTAATGTACCCAGTCAGGCTTAAGGTGCTGTATAATATACTATCACACTTTTTTGAGGACAAAGTTGCGGTATACTCTGGATAGCACAGCTACCGCAAAGAAGGAATAACAAGCCTTGATGAATGCATCAACATTGTACTGAAGAAGTTGCATGACTCCAGGTTGTTCTTTGATTAGCAGATAGCAGAAGTATGGGCAGACAGCACCTGTACTTTGGGAGCCGTAGCAGCCGGCTACATTTGCTGCTGTGACATCTCTGTTGACATTCACTTTTGGATGCCTTTTTTAAGGTATCCTGCTACTGTGCATCGTCCGAGAGGATAGGAGGGGTGACATGGGGGGCAGTTGCCTGAATAGGCTATTGTGCTAGTATTACATTGTTTGAAAGTGTTTTCTGAAGTTTTCTGGTTCTTTTAATATTTCTCTTACATAGCTGTTATCGGTGGTCCTGCTTGTTGTATGGTCTGAACCATGTAATAAATTGGATGGTTTCTGTGGCACTGAGGTGGAAGTGGCATGCATTGATGGATGCTCACTCATTGAGGGTTGGGGAGCAGTTACCTGATATTCTGGGTGCACCTAGGTTGACCTCAGTGCGTGGCACTGCATGGGTGTTAGAGAGGGGTGGAGGACATGGGAGAAGGGGAGGGGTCAGTGGAGATGTGAGCGACCCAAGAATGATTGTGTATAGCTAGCAAGGTGCGATATGTTACGTGTAAAGTTTGAGTTCTTAATGGCTATATTAAAAGTTTAAGGGTGCATGCATACCTGTGCAGGATGAGGATAGGGTTTGCACTTTTTTTTATAGGAGACACACCTAACTAAAGGCAGGCAAGACATGATCTCTGGGAAGTGGGGCGGGCAGTTTTATGGCTCCCCCTTTTTCGGCATATGCACAGGGGGTCCTTCTGTGGATTACACCGGCTGTACCCTTCTGGCTACTGTTAATTAAAAGTGACAACAAAGGCAGAATGGTGCTAGTGCATGGATTCCTAGAGAACAGAGATGTGTGCATCATCAATTCATCAGCCCCCAACCACGAGGCCACAGCCTTTTTTACTTCACTCTACTCGAGGCCGTCTCTTTACAGAAAAAGCTCTATGGATATGGAGAGGGGATTTTAATTGTACCTTAGACCCGATGGTAGACAGGTCAGATGATAAATACTGGGAGCCTGCTCCTCCCGCTAAAGCCTTAAGTGTGCTATTGAAGCACCTCAAATTGGTTGACATATGGAGGTTGACACATGCGAGCAAGCGATTATATCCACATTATTCGGCTCCACCTAGGGTACATACCCGCATTGACTATATTTTCACGAGTTGTGAGACATTGGGAGAGTTTTCCAAGGTGGTTTATAAGGCTAGGGTCCTTTCCGACCATGCTCTGTTGATGGTCACTTGGCAGAGAAGATCAAGTAACTCTGATCCTACCGGGAGATTACGGGCGGAAGCATTGCTTGATGATACATTTGCAGAATGCCTTGGCGACGAGGAATACTTTGAAACTAACACAGGCATTGTTACAAGGGCTGGCACTTTATGGGATGCTTTTAAGATGGTGCTTTGGTGAGCAGTGATGGGTAAGATGGGCGGTCGCCTGAAGGATTTGTCAAACTTGCTCAAAAAGACTGAGGCTGATATTGAATTGGCTGAATGAAGGAATGTGGGGATGGGCGAGGAGGCTGGAGACCTCATTGCATTGCATCAATAGTGTCTCACCGATTCGCATAGGCTATATAAGTTTGACTTTGCTGCATACACCCGGAAGTTGCATGAGGATGGGGATAAACCAGGACTGTTGGTGGCATGGCTGTGTAGCAGGGAAGAGGTGATTAGTGCCATACATGACGAACAAGGGGACACTAGACTAGAGCAAGACGAGATCAATGTGGTCTTTGCCAAATACTATGAGAATTTGTATACGTACGGGGAGGAGACCCGCAGCTCCAACATTGATGAAGATCTGTCTCACATTAGCTTGCCTCACCTGGAGGAGGAACAGAGGGAAATGTTAGATGCCCCACCCTCTGTCGAGGAATTGCTAGTCATCATATGCACATTACTGTCCAGGAAAACCCCTGGGGCTCGTGGTCTGACAAGGGAATTCTATAAGTCCTCTGAGGTACTTTCCCCTAGATTCAGGGAATGGTTTGAAGAAGCTTATGAGATCAAAATACTACTACAAAGCTTACAGGAATCAATTATAGTCCCAATAATTAAACCCAATAAATCACCATTAGATTGCGGCTCCTGCAGACCCCTATCTATGGTCAACTAGGAATGCAAGATTTTCAGAGCCTTGTTAGCAAATACATTGAAGAAGGTGATAAGCACTGGGTATGTCCCAGGAAGGAACACCTCGTGGAAGTTAAGGAACCTGAACCACATCACAGACAGTACCAGACATCTGGATTTGGACTGTGTGGTTGCCTCCTTGGATGCTGTAAAATGTTTGACTCAGTCAAACTGGACTGCCTGTATGAGACCCTGCAACGCTTTTTGATTGGAGCGAGTTTCCTGCGATAGGTGCAAGTAGTATGAGACCGATGGCTAGGGTGTGAACCAGCAGGCAGATTTCCAGTGGGTGGGATCTGAGGAAAGGCACTAAGCAACAATGTCCTCTCTCCTGATGCTGTTTATTCTTGGCTTACAGCAACGTAAGGTGTTCTTGACCGATTGTCGGGGTTGGTCACTTCATTTTGCTGTACATGGATGATCTGCTCCTTTAAGTTACTACCCTGAACCTAACATACACATCCTAGATGTGATAGACTGGTGTGCCTACAGATCATTCGACATAATTCCTGCTAGTTCTCGCTAGCCAAGTTCCCTGAAGGCAGTTGCTTAACTTAGTCTTGAAAAGGGAAACCGACAGCTTCAGAAAACTTGGGGTCAATGTGCGGCACGACTTTACTGCTGCGCATGAACACCGAAAGCTTTGATCGGAATTGTTGGAATCTATGAATCTTCCCCTGTCAATGACAGGAAGGGTTGTACTATTGAAAACTGTAGTACTCCCTTGTTTACTGTACCACTTTGTTAATATCCCTTTCAATATTCTTAAAAGGCTTTTTCAGGAAGCTACAATCCATGGTTAGGGAATTCATATGCGGAGGATAGGGAAGTAGGACCGCAATCAGTACTTTACAAAAGGATCATAAGGACGGAAAAATCAGGTTACCCCAGTTCACATTGTATTATCTTTCTGAGCAATTGCAGTTTGTTTTGGGCTGGTTGGCGGATGAGTCCTCATTGGACGCCATTTTACTGCGACCTTCTATTAAACAATCACTCACCATCACTCAACTAGAACACAGCTATACCCCTGATAATTCGGCCTAGCTGTTCACATATGAATACGACCCCATGAACACCTCATCACCCTAATAAAACGCAGGTAGCTGAGCACATTGCAAAACTTAATTCTGTAAAGGAGCTTAGGAGGTACTGGGAGGTCACCAGGGTTTTCACAGTGGGTAATTTGCTGCAGGATGGGAAAGTGATGGACTTTCAGCCCCTGACACAATCTTCAGGCATACAAAGAGGCCAGATCTTGCTGTACTTGAGTCTGCATAAAGCGATAGAGACTAGATGGCCAGAATATTGAGAAGGCATTGAGGTCGACCCAGTACTTGAAACAGGTATGACTTGTCGGAAGGAGGACACACAGTCTTCAGATTATATGAACTGCTCACAAAAAAATGGAGCGAGCCTGTTCTGAAAGTGTGTGCACAATGGGAGGAGGATATGGGCAGGACCTACACGGACATGGAATGGGCTTGAACTTTCATTTACACTAATAAAGTCTCTATGAACGCCCGATTTTAGTTATTGTAACTGTACATTACACACAAGCAGGGGAGTTGCTAGGTCTGGAAAAGACCCGGGGCTACGCTGATGTCGGAACTGTTGGGACTGGGGGCTAGCTAGTCTTTTGGCTGTAGCTCCTGAGATTCTATCCGGGGCTACAACCAAAAGATCAGGGGCTATAGCCCCCTTAGCCCCCCCCTAGCAACGCCCCTGCACACAAGGTGTATATGACTGCTCACTTGATATCACAGTTCCACGGTGGAGGACCGTGGGAATGCCCCAGAAGTTTAGATGATAAGGCAGGTATTATGCATATGTTCTGGGGTTGTCTGGTGGTTTGTTTGTGTGCTTGCAAAATGCAGGATTGTGATGGCCTGTAAGTCAAAGGAGGGACCTAATCTTGATGTATGGTGGAAAGATTTACAGAGTGTTTGGCACAGAGCAATATACAGAGGAATGAAAGTAGTGAGTGTCGATGTGGCCGTATGCAATGCCTTATCGCAGGTGATGTTTGCCCCTTCAGATGAAATGCCTCCATAGAGGATTGTTGGGAATAGTAGATCACAGAAATTATTATTACACCTTTGAGTTTGCCTGGTATATGGAGTTGCGGCACTTCTGAATTGTCAAGGAGGGGAGACTGGAACTGTACACGCAAGGGTTATTGTTATGTTTTCTTTAGTTGCTTTTGTTAATTGTTTTTGTGTTTAGGATAGCCTCCTGAGTATTGTACTGATTATTGCACATGGAAAAGTACAAAAATTGCAGGTCACCTGTTTAGTTTTTTGTACGTTTGAGCAAAAGGAAAAAATAAAAACTGTTTAAAAAAAACCTATGATAATGACTATCCTGATGGCTGCTGTAAACTTTAAATATAAACCAGCCCTGAGTTTAAAGGTATGGTGGCCAGTATCTCATATTTATTACAGCCAAATCAATTTGATATCATACAGGTGTCAGCACCGTGAGCCCCAGCTCAGTTGTGGAGGGGTTCTGTGTATTCTGGTCAGACAGCCTGTCCCTGCTAAGTGGCAGGACAGTGGATGGCTATGTCTCTCCTTTGATCCTTTGTGAGGTCAGCAAACACTTCTCTCCAGTGAGTCAGCCTCTCAACAGGAGCTGGCCTGGGACCCAAGAATCAAAGGGCATGTCGCTCCCAAAAGCAAAATCCTCACACCAGGGTGCTGCATACCAAAAGGGGCTTTGATGCTATTGAAAACGGAAGCAGCAGAGTTATTGTAGTTGGGGGAGCTCAGACTAACTGGAGGAAGGTTCCACCATCTTGTTTTCTCTCTTTACCCCTCTTCCTTTCTGTCCCCTTCACTTCCTTTAACACAAAGCACTTTGGGTATGATGTCAGAAGGCAAAATCCACCTGTCACAAGGAAGGACAAGAATAATTGGACACCTAAAGCAGGCTTGAAAAGAAGGGGCTCTCCCACTCCTTCTCTGATTCACTCTTGGACAAACACCTGAAGAATTAATTTGGACCACTTTTGGAAGTTGATATTTCCCAAGCCTGCACCCACTGAGGTGAAGGAGCAGTCCAGAGCATGGGAAAGTTCCCAACCCACTCCCAGGGCACATTGGGGGTAACTCCTGCTGTGGAACAGGATCTGCCAATTTTGTTCCATACCTCCCTAAGCTGGGAGAGCAGTTGGAGGACCAGATCAGCTAAGGCTCCTTGTTCTACCGCATCAAACTGATCGAACTGCATTACAACCGCGTTCACCCCATCAGACCAGAGGATCCCACCAGTGCTGCTTTAGGCACTCAACCGAACCTTCAAACGATTGTGCTTGCAACCAGGGATGTCATTTAGGGGTCGCCAGTGCGACCCCTGAGGTCTCCCTTGCTAACCCTGTGCCCCCTTGCTACGTTTAAAAACCCACAACCCCCATCCCCCCAAAAAAACATTCTTTCTTTTTAAATGCAAGCTCCTGGGCTATGGCCAGCACCATGTGGCTCTTTGTTTATGGAGTGGCTGGCTTTCTTGTTCAGGCCTCTTAGTAAAAAAAAAAAAGAATAGGGTTTCCACAAATCTAACACTTTCAGCAGTGACCCTAAATAAGAAAGAACAGGAATACCAAATAAGTTGTCTTTCTGGAATTCTATACAATAATTGCTAGACTCATTAAATGTTTATTTCAGGCACACTTCAGGGGGTGAGTCACTGATGTAGTCTGTTCTTAAATACCTCAACTCAGTCTTTCATTCTTCTGAGGTCGATTAATGAGTACCAAAACAGGTTGGGGGATATTGTATGTATTCTATATAAAGTGCTTAAGTGATATATAATAAAACATAATTTTCATTTGGCTATGGACGTCTGCTTGCATTCACAGTAATTTGGTAATATGGGCCTATACACACTGATCTTAACGATACATATGGCGATCCATTCTTGTATGAAATGTATATCACATTACATCGATATCAAAACCATATTTTTCGTACTGTACTTAGGAACAATGCTATTTGATACCACTTCCTGTTTTGCCAAGGGGTGAAAGGTCATGTTCCATCGCTTCCCGTGATATCACTTTGGCGTGGGGCCAAATTAGATCAATTCCTGTGATTTCCTCAGAGGTCAAGGGTCGTATGATGTCACTTCCGCTACCCCTGCATTTTGGAGAAAAGACGTCCCTGCTTGCAACTGCAAACCAGCGCAATGCCACATCCTGTCCTAGCACTGCCCGTCACCTGCTCAACTCAAATCAACCACTCATCGCCAGAATCGACTCAAACCACTGGAGCGTACACATCGAGTCAAACCAGCACTTACCGAATGACTCGACTTGACCCAGCTCAACCTTGAACCGCACACTCGAACATCAGGAACACTGCTTAGATCAATCGCTGACATTTGACACAAACCGCTGGAGTGTCATGCATCGACCCAAGCCAGCGGTTACTACATGTCTCTAACAAGCTGGACTCCAAACCGATCCTGGTGAGCAGTGGTATTTTCAAAGAATCCTACAAGGCCTACTCCTCAGCTTGAAAAAGATAGGCAAGATATAGAAAAGGGACATGGCAACAAAGTAAATGAAATTCTAGTACTGGTGCATTGCAGTCCACAACATCAGTCTGTCATAGGGATTAAAGGCTCACAACCGAGTTATGTGCCTATGAGGAAGTCAGCGACACATAGTTAGCGCCTGTTGTGGTCCGCTGTTACAGGCTATGAAAAGAGTTATGACAAAGGTGGCAGAAATATCTATTGATTTATATAAGTCATTTATATCGCGTCTGTACACGAGTATTGTAATCATGCATGTCTCGACTCTCCTCACCTCAACATTGTACTGGAGAGTCAGCAGGCATTTTTGGACAAAGTTGATGCACTTCTATTTAGTCCCTGATGTTCAAAAAGCATAGGGAAGGACATAGGGAAGGACCTCGGACTTTGCCGTGCATGCATTCCTATTAAAAAGTAGACCCGCAGGTAATGTGCCTTACAGAAACATAGCTGAAAACACCACAGTGTACCCTCAAACCCACCCTCTTCCCTCAGAATTTTA
This sequence comes from Ambystoma mexicanum, assembly GCF_040938575.1. Taxonomy (NCBI): domain Eukaryota; kingdom Metazoa; phylum Chordata; class Amphibia; order Caudata; family Ambystomatidae; genus Ambystoma; species Ambystoma mexicanum. The sequence continues at coordinate 1,080,755,598 of NC_090937.1, read as the reverse complement.
GAATCTGATTGCCTCTTTCACTTTGCTAAGACTCTGCCTCCCACCTCTACCTTAGTCTTCTGCAGGTCGGGCTACTGATCCAAGTCTCCTTAAAAGAGTCACTTTACACGTTTATATTCCGCTGGCAAGGTACTGAACTTTGCCACCTGAACCATTTCCAACCAACCCCTTTCATCACCCACATACGAATACTGCCCCCACCTGGAGTGGCTGTCCATGTGCAATGGCTCCCTCTTTGGCCACAAAAGATGATACACTCAATTAGAGACAATGCATTACCTTGCCTCCTAAAAATAGGTATAAGACGTGCACTGCCAACCTCGGAAGCAACAAGTATTTAGTCTTGCAACTAAAAGATGGCTCACTGATTTACAGTCACAGAATGTAATCTCTTCCTGTCTACCAATAAATGTGAGAGTTTTTCTCAGAAACTAGCCAAAAAGATTATGTACTCAGTTGCAGAGTTACAGGCAGTAAATGCAGTCTTCTACTTAAAAAGAATGGTCAGATTTGTTATCTGCAACTTTCAACAAGCATTTGGTTTGGCCACTAAAAGATGCTACACTGATTTCCAGCCAATGAATATAATCTCTTCATGCCTACCAAGAATTATATAATACGTTTGTACTGCAATGAGTATTTTGTCTGACTTGCAGGGTTGATGCACCAAGTTACAGCCTTTGAATGCCCTCTTTTCCCTAAAACGAATTCTAAGATTTGCTATTCACAACTCCACAAACAACAAGTGCTTAGTCTGGTCACTAAAAGATGGCACACTGATTTACAGCCACTGAATGTAACTCAATCCTCTGCCTGCCTCTAAGCAATTCTGTGATGTTCATCTTCTCACACTGGCAACACGTCATGCGTTTATGTCATGCAAGGTAGTTACCGGGATGTATTAGAGTCAATAGTAGTGACAAAAAGATTGCCTATCCTACTTCCATTTCCATTTTCCTCCCTCAACTAAATCCTATTTTAACTTTCTGCCTGTCCCATACATTAATACTATTTAATGTTCTTCTTGTGACGCCATTAAAATCTATGTAATTGTCTTCCTCTCCCCATCTAATGCCTATTCCCTTAATTGATCTAGCAACCTCTTGCTGCTACCTCTGCCTAACAATACTGATCATGAAATCGAACCGCACATGATCCATTTATACTACTTTAGCCTAAGCCGCCAACAACACTATGCCCAAACAAATGATCATGTTTGGAACTACTCAACTTGTTTATTTTGGCATTTCAGATTATGTCATAACACATTCACCCAGGCTTAGTTATTATCAGGTTCTACTGTGAGTCTGTTTTTCTAACTATGCACCCTGCCTCTGTAACAAGATACCAATGCAGAAAAGAGAGACCCTCTCCATTCTACACTTCAGGAAGGAACTGAAAACCTAACTCTACAAAGATATTCACCAACTGTTCGTCACTCACTCAATCCTTATTCTGCCCCTTCTGGAGCTCATATCCCCCTGCTCTCCCTGTCCATTACAGATCTAGCTAGTTTTTTCTTTATAAATCCCACGCATACATACATGCAAACATACAAATGAACCGTGGTGTCCTGTAATTGAGAGACGTCAGCCGCAGTTACACAGCATGATCCATGGCTAAAGCTAGCAGGAACACAGGGAGTGTTTCCCTCATCTCCCCTACAACACAAAACATTTGAGACAATTGGCGTCTCTGTGGTAGTGGCCAACCCCACTGAATATATCAGTGTCATTATCGATCACCACTGTGGTTGTCTGCACTGTATCAGACATTAGACCCGAAGATCAACAGTACCATAGTCTGCCCCACTGTACAGACAAAACACTTGCCTGTGACGCACTCACTGGTGGGACCAAAGCTCACAAGTTCAGCAGAACATGTTTGCAACTTTGGGTGGACATTCATGGGTCAACATCAAGTAATAGGCACTGGCATAGCAGATACCTTTACTCCATACGTTACTTACATGTAAGCTACACCAAAATGTTTATTAACCTTTTCCAGTATATACATTATCAGGCCGATTCATGGAATTAATGTGCGCTGAAATTTTCAGCGCAAGCGTGCGAAAGCGTGCGAATCGCACTGCCAGGACGAAAATCGCAGCGAAACCCATGCACAGCAAGTCATGGCAGTCCGTGCGCGTGTAAATCCCAGGATGTGTGCCAAAATTCTGCGTGGCGCACGCTGGCGCATACATCTCCAAACAGCGTGCGTGCGCTACGCGCACAGCGAAATCGCACATAGCGCGGCAAACATAACAAAAGTAGGAGGAACAGAGGGCGTGACACGCGGAATGGGGAACAATTCATGAAAATGTGGGCGTCACAGGGGAAGTACAGAAAGCAAATGCGCGGAATGCCCACACGCACGTTCAAAACACGTACTCATGGATTCGAACGGGGCTAACGCGTGCACCAAAAAAGACGCGCTAATCCGGAAACACGTACACCAGCAGGAAGGAGGCGTACGTGGACCCGTGCAGCATAAAAGTGCGTGCAAACAACAAACAAGCTCAGACGCCAGGATGAATATACCGTTCCTAGCAGCAGTGGTCGTGGGATACCGCAGGAGGAGGAGGAGGATAGTCAGGCCCAGAATTTTCACATCCAAAACCAGCCTTTTTGGGATGCCTGATGACCAGGTGTATGGGAGGTACAGGTTTCCACCTCACATAATACTTGACCAGGTGAGTGAGTGGGAGGATGACCTCACATCACCCACCCTGTGCTCCCAAGCACTCAGCCTCCTGGAGAAGGTCCTCAATGTACTGCACTTCTTGGCCACTGGATCATTTCAGCGGACAAGTGCTATAGTGGGGGGGGTGTCACAGGCCACGCAGTCACACTGCCTACACCAGGTCTTGGCCATCATGACTGCACGCCCATCAGTCTGCAGGCACATATACCTGCCCAGAACACCTGCAGAAAGGCAGGCTGCCGTCCAGGATTTCTACGGGGTGGCACAATTCCCCAAAGTCCTAGGTGCCATTGATCGCACCCATGTGGCTCTACGTCCCCCCAGGGCATCAGAGCACATCTATAGAAACCGCAAGCACTGGCATTCCATCAACGTCCAGGTAGTATGTGATGCGAAGGGAATCATCACCTCAGTATATGCCAACTATCCAGGGTCCACCCACGGCAGTTTCATTTACAGAATTTAAACCCTAAACCGGGACCTAGAAGCTGGGTGGCATGGCGATACATGGCTGCTCGGTGAGTATAAATGCCACAGCACATTCATGCATGTCAGATACTGAGTAATGTCACAATCCCACTAATGATACCCATCACCACTTCCCCAGGGGACAGTGCCTACCCTCTGAGCAGCCACATGATGACGCCAATTAGGAACCCCACCACGCCACCCGAGGTAAGATACAACACAGCCCACATTGCAACCCGGGGCATAGTGGAGCGCACATTCAGAGTGCAAAAGTCACGCTTTCGCTCCCTTGACCGTTCTGGCGGGCAGCTGTTATACGCTCCCCCAGTAGTGTGCAGGATCATAGTGGCAGCATGTGTCCTGCACAACGTTGCAACACGCCGGGGCCTGCCCGTGGACATGGTGGTGCCCCCACATCCCCAACCACATGCACGCCCGCTGCGCATGGGAGGGGAAAGGGCACAGGGTGAGGCAGCCCGTATGCAGCTGGTGGCTAATTACTTCACCTAAAGTCACACCCCTGTGAAGTGCATACAGCCCTGACACATACCATCTGACAATCAATGATGATGACATAAGGGACAGTCAACTGTCACAACCATACCAGCCTGAGATTGGTCACCTGGAAGTGTTACATTGTGTGCATCCCTACCTACACAAACACCACCAATGCTGTGTCATCAAAAGACACACTTCTATGCTGCTAAATTCATTACCCCCTTGCAAAATACAACATGACAACAGTACCATGTCACCCAACCCCTGCCCAGCACCACCACCCAACACACTATGGCATGTCATGCTATATGAGAGCAAACAAAGCAATCCCCAAAACCTGACACAAGTGTCACAAGGTACAGTGTCCCTAATGGAAACTGCCCACACACAATATGCTCCCAGTAATGTAGACCTAACAACACACATGACCAAATACTTACCAACAATACAATGCAGCTACACAACCTCAAACACAACCTCAAACATAGCAAAAACATGACAGTACTAAGTTAAAGTAGTGGTAGTCTTACAACCTGATTATGCCAACACATCGACCCCTTCCAACTGTACAGTGTTGCTGCCACGCAAATGTGTAAGTGCACTGCTTACAGCATGAACTCCATCTCCAAAGTAGACGGCCTTGTGAAGACATGAGGAATGAACCTGCAAATTAGGAGAAAGACATGGATGCACAAGCACATATCAATACGCCATGCAGTGTACAATACAACAACAATATCCACAAGGAATGTATACACAGTATTGACTACATACTGCCCACACAGCTCATGGGAGTCCAACGTCACTGTGTAAGTCACTGTCACTTGGGCACACCCTTTGCAAGCCCAAGGAAACGGGAAGCAGGAGGGGTGTGTGTCTCACGAACCCAAGCATCTAACCCAAACTCAGGACAAGCCTGCATGTGCCCAGCCGGAATACAGTGGATGCCCACTGGAGCCACAACACAAGGCAACACATAAAAAATAAAAAATGGCCATGTGAGGGCCGGGGGGGGGCACCCAGGTGGTCCGAGGACAGGGTGCGCACCAACAGCCACCTGTGTGGATGTTGGGAAAAAAAAACACCTCCATGGGCTCATGGCCTGCACGGCTATGCCAATGTGGGAGAACTGCTGCTGTCGCTCTCATCACCCTCTGCTGCTGCCACAGGAGGTGGCGGTGCTATGGGAGGCAGCCCATGCAAAGCCTGGTATGGTCCTCCATGGCAGCAAGCATGCGGGTGTGGAAGGTCTTGTTCTGGAGGATTATAGTGCAGAGATCCCCATGCAGCACCTGACGTGATGCCCAGATCTCGTCCCGAGTTGCCTGCATCTCAGCTGAGAGCGAACGTGTGAGCCGCTCCAGCTGCTGTTCTGTCCTCAAGTTAGTGGAAGCCTCAAGGTCAACAAGAGTCTCCCTGAGGTGATGGAGTTCTACCCTCAGGGCTTCCCTATGGCCCTGGGACTCTATTTATATCGATTGGTGTAGAGTCTCCAGTGCCGCCCGTCTGACCCTGTTGGGCGCCAACATGTCCTCCCTGTGTGATTGGCAAATGGAGTCTGTTGCCTGCTGTAGTTGCACCATCTGCCTTTCAGGGGGGGAAATGGAAGTGGCCACCCTCTTCATTGCTTGAGCCATCATCTCAACTGATACTGCCTGTTGGCTTGCCATACCGTACATGGATTGTTCCCATACGGTATTGCCTGGTGGCGTACGGCAGGCACCACACCTGTTTGGGGCAAGGCGATCTGCACCTTGCTGTGCCGGCACTGCCTGAGGCTGCAGGACTGCATTCCCCCTCTGATCTGCTGGCCCAGGAACAGGATCAGATGTTGTGGAGTGTGACCCTGCATCCGTAACCGCCAAAGGCGGACTTACCAACACTGACATCCCCATAGAGGGTTCTACCCCTGGTGCAGGCGGGTTGGACAGAACAGAATCCCTGCCAGAAACACTTACCTGCGACGGCACATAGGTCTCATCATCCGAATCAGCACCTGAATAGAGGTCTGGGGAGGTGCACCCAGAGACACCCCTGGACAGAATGGTCTGCAGCAAGATTGGGTTCTCACCCACCACCACACCACGTTCCCCACTGGTGCCCGGTCGTGCCTGAGATTCCTCCTGGGTCTGCACCATCTCCTCAACCTCAACAGCATCAAGTGCGTCATCCCCTGCAAAAACATGAGACAAAAAATTGAAACAGGCATTAGCACCATAGCACACAAATAGGCCTGACAAGCTACAGAACCAGTACATGATTTACACATGTCCCACATGACTATAACCCTCCCATGCATGCACGATCACTGAGTTGGAAGGGGAGGCAAAAGGCAGACACTGATGACACCAAGATGCATGCTGGGTAGCACTGCCATTACACATTGGCCTGTGAGTGGCATGTCCAATACACATACATGACACATGCCATCACACAGATGGCATGTACCATAGCCATGGTACATTCCACAAGTACATCCATATGTCAGTGAATGAGTGCTGTCAGCCATCCATGTTAGATGGACATGATGAGATGAAAAATGCTACATAGTGTGACAAAATACGCATGTGCCACACACTGCAACACATCCAGTGTACAAAAATACAGTGATTGCAGGCTGATGTACACATCAATGGTTGTGCACTTCAACATGACAGGAAACAACTATCATGTTCCACATTCAAACAGGCCCCAAAAATGTATGTGATCAGGCCAATACTCAATCAGCCTGAATGGTCAAATCATTCACCTAACAAGGTAACACATGTGGGCCAATGTGGGGTTCATCAATGACAGAAGCATGTCACAAATGTGACAATAGGGCTGAGGAATGCGTAGCAAAAGTGGGAGAATTGAAACAATCAGCCTGAACGAACACTGAAAAATACAAACAATGTTGTTGCAAGATGCCACTTCAAGGGCAACTGCCGTAATGTTGCGCTAAATTGCTACTGTGGGCAGAAGGGATATTGTCACACCCAAATCCAAGGCCGCTGAATGTTTTGGATGAAGCACATGGGTGACCCATACCACCCAGGCACACACACCCTCACCTGGCACTCAATCAGAACCCGTCACCCAAACAACATGCACATGGATTACACACACATGCCTGGGCACTCACCGGACAATGCATCATAATCAGGTAGTTCTCCCACACCTTGGATCTGTTCCTCTGTGACGAAGGCCCCAGCAACAGACTCATGTTCAGTGAGTTTTTTGTCCTCTTGTGGAGACCCACCGCCAGTCACCAAAGTAGCTGCATGATTTGAGGCCAGCTTGTTCTTTGCTCTACATTACAGGTCATTCCACCGCTTGTAGCAATAATCAGCTGTGCGCCTCACAAATCCAAGGGCACTTATGCGGTCCGCGATGGTCTGCCATTGTGCCCTACGTTGACCAGGTGTGGTCTTGCACCCTGCAGTCACCAACATTTTGCGGCTATGTGCCGACACATAGGACACAAGTGCATCAAGTTCCGCCTCATTAAAGCAAGGCTTCCTTGACGTGCCGGAGTGTGTAGCCGTGTCTGGGGTCTCAGCTTGTCGTGCCAGAGCACCCTTCTTCCTCTTCTTTAAAGGTGGAGCTGAGCCAGAGTGGCTTACGCCGCTCTGGTCAGTAGGGGGAGAATCACCGGTGGACTGGGTAGTAGGAGTGTGGGAATGCACAATGACCATAGGTCTTGATGCAGGCATTGAGTGCAGGGTAATGTTGGCAGGGGGAACGTCAGTTTGATGAACCTGGACTGATACTGTCCTGGCTGGGAGAGTCAGAGCTGGGGCGGATGGAGCTGCAGCTGACCCTGCAGCCTCCCCACCCTGCATACTTGGGGCAGCAGCTGACATAGCTGCCCCAGATCCACGTGGCATGGTGACAACAACTTGCACCTCCACACGTGGCCTAGATTTGCTGACCTGGAAGTCAGCCTGGGAGTCATCCTGTGCCAGGCCAGGTGCCACAATGGGCTGGTCCAACAGGGGCTGAGCTGGGATAGTGTCAGCCACGTTTCCCTCAACCATGGGCGGAGGGCATGGGTGTCCCTGATTGTTCCTCCACACATGGGGGTATAGGGGCACCCTGCAAATCCCGGCCACGTCCCCTACCGCACCCACCACGCCCACCTTTTGAAGGTCGGCCACCTTTGCCTCCCTTACCGCTTGGTCGCCTCCCAACCATGGCACTGATGTTGTTGTGCGTATGGGAGTTGCAGTAAACTATTGTCCTGGGCAATTGGGGGTTAAAGGGGTAGGACACTAGATGGAATTCATACCCTAGTGCTCTAACAAGGCTGTTTGGGACCCCTGAGAGAAGATGACTGGTCACACAACGCACAGGCAGCCCAAAATCAAAAATAAACGTGCATGCAACCGCTCATAGACTATGTGCATGAAAAAATGTACCCGCACTACGCTGTGGCACCCAGAAACAAAAAAATATGCGTACGCGTAATACACGCAGCCTACAATGACCTCTGAAGGGGAACGCGACACACGGGGCAAGTACTGTTGCTAAGTACGTGCGGAACTCACCGTCTGCCCGGAAAAAGAACGTGAAAAATACACGCGTGTGCGCGTTGGCAACACCCCTGCCAAAAGAAGAATTGTACGCTGTCTGAAGAGACAGGACAAAAGGAGAAATCAGAAAAGAGCTGTCAGAGGTAACAGGGGGTACGAACTATAAACGCTGTGAAGTAATCGCGTGTGAACCGACAAGAAGTACAGATTTCACCCACTCGCTCTCCACGAAAAGCACAGACAAGGAAATGGCGTCCTACACGTAGCTTTTAAACACGCCCACACATACACGTCAGATACGCGTGTACGCGGGCCCTTTCCTCCAATTACACGCGATGACACTCGTACATGCAGTTTTTCCACGTGTGCTCTGTCATCACGTGCTATGAGGGAAACGTCCACGTGCGTAATGTAACTTACGCGCTTACGGCCTTTGGTCCATTGAAATCACGTGCGTGTGCTGATGCGCTTATGCGCTAAGGCCCTTTCCTCGAATTACACGCTGACGTGCAATTCTTTCACCTGCCAAATCACTCCGTATCAAGCTGGCCACGCGAAAACACACAGAAGACCACGCTCCTGCCCAGAAGGCCGAATTACTGCCCCCCAGAGCCCCAAGCACGCTCCCACCTGCCATCTGCTGCTGCCTGACTGTCTGCTGCCCACATGCCCTGCCATTTGCTGCCTGCATGTCAGCCAGGGGTGTAGTTGCTGTGACCACCCCTGCTGGAACCAAAGACTCCCGACTGGGATTCCATCGCTCCACAGCCCAGCCCCAGGACCCAGTTGCCCACCCACTCCTGCCTCTGGGGTTTCCATGACCAGCACAACACCATCTGGCAGCACTGGCAACCCCCAGCCAAAGAGGCAGAGGGCCACCAGCTTCACTGCCACCGAAGTTGGTGTCCTGGTGGAGCAAGTCCTGGGGCAGTATGATGTCCTCTTTGGAACATCACGCGCCAACAAGGAAGGACGGGAGTGAATCTAGGACGACATAGTGGTTGCCATCAACGCGGAGGGGGTGGCAACCCGCAACATCAAGCACATCAAGAAGCGCTGGAAGGACTTCAGGTCCAGGACCCTCCACAAGGCCCGGCACCTCCCGGAGGGGGGCCGGGCATGCATGAGTAACATCCAGATGAGGGTCCTGGAATGCGTAGGCCCAGCGCTCCAGGCCCAGATCCTTCGATGGCAGACCCGTCTGGAGTCGAGCAGTAAGTGGCCAAGCATTGCCGTGTGAGACAGGGCATGTTGCAGTGTGCTGGTAGTCTGATGCTTGCCGGTATGTGTGACATAGGCCATGTATGGATGTGTGTGTGCAGGGACATCATAGTCATGCATGTGAGACCAGTTATGTGCGAACCACATGGTTGGTGCATGTGTTTTAATGCAACATGGGGAGCTCTATGCGGAATGCACACATGAAAGCATGGCTGTCGTTCCTGGACATGAAGGGGGGGTGAGGAATGGGTGCTGATGTCATGTACATGTATGGTGCACATGTGTGTGTGTGTGTGTGTGTGTGCCTGAGAAGTGTGTGTGACACTTTGAATCGCCATGGATGCATGTGACTTTGAAGGCAACATCTTGGTTTACAGGGGCCCTTCTACATGGATGTTGATGTTGATTGCAGGCGCCGGGACTGTTTCTGCATGTGTGTTGTGTGCATTCACCCATGTGTTGTGGAATGACAGGATGGAAGTGACATTTGACCGCGCCACTCATGTGTTATTGCTTCCTGTCTAGGGTATTTTGTACTGTACCCTTATGCTTGTGTTCTATGTCTCCCGCTACACAGCGTCAAGTGAAGAAGAGGGCGGAGACGGCGCTGTGGAGCCAAGCGGCGGGGATGCCTCCACTGGGCCGCGACGCAAGGCCCAGCCACCCTCCCAGGAATTACCATCATCCGGGAGCGAGGGGGCTGGTGCTGCGTCTGCCACAACGCTGTGGCGGAAGGGCCAGGTGAGCCCCCACAGGGGCTTCCAATGGCGGAAGAGGGTGTGGAGACATCCAGATTGGTGGTCTCCACACAGGAGGAGGAGCCCGCTACTGAGCCGCACATGGGGCCTGGTGGGGGTAGTACCACTGGTGCAAGTGGTGCAGTCCAGGGCCAGGGTCAGGAGGCAGCACAGGTCACCACGGAGGGGCCTGTGCATGTCGCTGTCCCTGACCCTGTGACTGCACCACCATGCACCAGCAGGGAGGCCCCGTCCCAGGCCCGTCCGCAGGAAGGGGAGAGTGCCATGTCATCTGCCTCTCCACTACCTGCAGACGAGGGGTCCTATGAACTTATGGGCTCCATCCTGGTTTGTGTCGCGTTGCGCACGCGTGTCATTCGTGATGACGTGCCTTCTTCCTGGGCGGAGATTGCACGCCATCATGGAGGGCAGCGTCGTGACGTGGCACTGCTGGGAGGGACCCTGGTTGGTGGGTTCCTACATGTGTCGCGCACTCTGGCAGACCTCTCCTCCTCTGTGGAGACTATGCACCAGTCGTTCTCCACACCATCTTCCGGCCCAGATTCCACCAGGGCCTGCTGTGGACCTGGCCCGACCAACACAGCCAGCTTGGTGGAGCTCACATCCCTGCCACCATCAGGAGTCGGCGGCCCAGCAGGGGTGGAAACCACAACTGGAGACCAGCTGATAGAGGATGTGCAGGCACCATCAGACACGGCACATGGACAGCAGCAGCAGGAGCAGCCTCTAGGTGGGAGCAATGATGGCTCGGGGCCATCAACATCGGAGGGGCAGGCATCAGCCCGAGGGCAGGAGGACCCAGGAATGGGAGTGTCTTCCGTGTGGCACTGGTTGGGCCAGCAGATAGGTGAGGAGCAGTGGCGGGTGGAAGAGGCGCGGCTCACCATGGTCAGGGTGGAGTTCTCCATGCGTCGGCTTTGGGGCGGGCAGGGTGCCTCAAGGCAACTCGAAGGGAGTTGGAACAGGCCATGAGTGCCTCCCTGCGAGACCCCGGGGCCAGGACAGAGGCCCGCCTCCGGCAAATAGAGATGGAGTTCGATGATGCCCTGGCCCGGGACACCACAGAGTGAGCCTCTGGACTTGCCCTCCGCCATTGTATATAGTTAGATAGTGTTAGGTTTCCTTTAGTTTTTTCTTTATTTTGGTTGCGCTTGGACAATGCACCACGTTTTTGTATACAGTTTTTTTATTAGGTAGTATTTTTGATAGGTTTCATTTCATCAGTTGGGCTCATGGACCCTGGATTGTTCATCTGTACATAGTTCACCATTGGATTATTCTCTTTTTTATTTTCACCATGGAGCAATGGTTTTCACTTTCTTTTTTCCCTTGGATTTGCTTTGTTGGACTGTGACTTTGGACACCATTTCTTTTGGATTTCTTCTTGTTTTTTATTGTTTTACGGACATGCAGCTTTTCTTTCATTATTCCCATTGTTGTGTGTTGGATTTTGATTACATTCATGTTGTGTTTAATACATTTTTTTCTTCATACTTCGATGTGTGGTATTATCTCATTGGTTTCATGCATGTCATGATATGGGTTTTCACATTCACTTGCACCCATTGTGTGTGTGTGACGGACATGTGTTCATTTACATACTTGCCATTGGGGTTGTATCATGTAATTGCCTTTTCTATGTGGGTGGATGCAATACTTGGTTGGGTCTTTGGGCTGGGGAGGCTGGCCATAAGGGCCATGATTGAGGATCGTCATGACCTGGGGGCAGGGGGACATGATTGGGGGCCTGCTGGCAGGTGCTCTGCATTGCTGGGGGTTGGGGGTGCAGTGGAACATGAGTGGGGGCCTGCTGGCAGGTGCCCTGCACTGCTGGGGGGTAGGGGTGCAGGGGGACAAAAGTGGGACAGTGCCATGCACTGCTGGGGTGTGGGGGTTCAAGGGGACATGAGTGGGGGCCTGCTGGCAGGGGCCCTGCACTGCTGGGGGGTGGGGGTGCAGAGGGACATGAGTGGGGGCCTGCTGGCAGGTGCCCTGCACTGTTGGGGGGTGGGGGTTCAGGGGGACATGAGTGGGACATGAGTGGGGGCCTGCTGGCAGGTGCCCTGCACTGCTGGTGGTGCAAGGGGACATGAATGGGGGCCTGCTGGAAGGTGCCCTGCACTGCTGGGGGTGGGGGTGCAGGGAGACATGCGTTGGTGATCAGTAGTGCAAGCCGACATGTGGCTTGGCTGGGGGGCATGCCCATGGTGGATGGGCTGCCTGCGGGACATGACCAGGGGTTCAGGATAGTCCCCTCTGGTGTGGGCTTCCTTCATGGGCCGTGGAGGGTGTAGAGGGAACACCTGGGAGGACCCACACTGCCAATTCACGTGTAGGACTCCCTGCGCACCCCCGAAATACACGTACCCTGCAGAAATCGCGTGTGAGACTTCCTGCGAACCCCAGTTATACACGTACCACACTCGCACAGGCCCTTTCGCGTGTGAAACTTCCCGCGAACCCCAGTAATACACGTACCCTGCTCGCACAGGGCCTATCGCATGTGAAACTTCCCGCGCACCCCAGTAATACACGTACCCCGCTCGCACAGGGCCTATCAAGTGTGAAACTTCCCGCGCACCCCCGAACTACACGTACCCGGATCAAATCGCGTGTGAGACTTCCCGAGAACCCCCGTAATACACGTAATCTGCTGAAATTGCGTGTGAAACTTCCCGCAAACCCCAGTTATACACGTATCCCACTCGCACAGGCCCTTTCGCGTGTGAAACGTCCCACAAACCCCCCTTAATACACGTACCGGGATCCAATCGTGTGTGAGACTTCACGCGAACCCCTGTTATACACGTTCCCCGCTTGGCGTTTGCTGTTTGGCAGCCCTGTAAACTGGTCCAGGGTTAGCGCAGCCCTTTGCGCTGGATTGGGAATTTTGATGGCTTTTCCTAGCGCGAGGGCGTTCTTGGGGGCATAACTGGCGCTGCTGCAGGGTCGCTGCTCCACTCTGTGCCATGGCTGGTTTTGGAGGCTAAAATCCATGAAAGAGCTGTGCGCGGAAATCGATTTTAGGGCAACGGCTGGCGAAGACATTTGCACGCGCACACTGTGCGCCAGCCGCGTGCACCACTTCTGCGCGAAATTCTATGAATTACCCCCTATATTTGTATTATTCCCGTGGACATTCCTTTATTCAAATGACCTTTATTCATGTATTGCATCCTAAGAGGTGGACTATTGAATGCTTGAGCATAGCTAAAACTACCACTACTACCAGGGAAAGCTGTAGGGTTGTCTGTTAGCCTAGATTTAGGAGGGTAAGCTCAGACCCAGAACTCACATCTGGTTTCGATTGGTTCTGTTTGCCACATGCATAGCACACATTCAATTAAATACCTTCTTGGTGGAGGAAGGAGACTTTTCTCCACATTGTCTTGCATTAGGCAGAACACTCCCTTGTACTTCATGGTCATTAAACCAGCTTGGTGTTATTCTTCAGTCTGCCTCAGTCAACAAGACCAGCCTTCTATCTGAGAGGAAACCCTCCATTAAAGCAGCAAATAGGCAGTTCAGTGTGTTTTACAAATATGGATCCAACTACTACAAACTAGGTGAACCTGGCAAGGCTCCAAAACATATTTAGTAGGGCTATTTTTGCTGCTCTCAGAGGCGGGAATTCCAAGGCCTGGGTATTAAATAGTATCCCACTCATTATTGCTGGATACCACTAGTCATTGGCACCAAATCAGAATCATTGAACGCTTGTTCAGTTACACAAATACCCCAATAGGTGAACGACACAACCCCAGACAAAGCTGGAAAGGGAAAGGGCAACAAACCCCACTAGACCAAGCACACAGCTACGCAGGGGAAACACAACACTACACAATGGACAAAATATTTAACAGAGTATTATGTCCAGCATTCTTGTGTTTAGCTTAATGAATACTGCTCAGTACTCACTATCCTTAGAATCCCTCCATTTTCGAGATCAGACCTTTTCTTGAAAGTCAAGAGTTAGTGTTCATAAGCACAGTGCCACAAAAAGTGAACTTCTTTCAGCTAATTCTATACATTGATGCACGAGAACCTACTTCGATGAAGAACCTACTTAGATGAATTCACACTGACCCACCTCTCAGGGACGTCATATCACCAAAATGTTTTTGTTTTTGCTTTGTCACCCCGAGTGGGACAGGTATGCCCAGACGTGGGTCCCTTGCCTGCTGGGCCTAGAGTCCCAAGCTACTCCTCACTGATGAGCCCCAACAAGGGTGAAACATGTTTGGGGATGCTTGTGGTCTCGTGCAGAAGGGATGTGACCTAGCAGTTCGGGCTGGACTTCCCCTTTTGGGGTGGGGCCAAGTCTGATTGGCATATGGTCTTTTGCCTTCTGTAATGGCTTGGCAGGCGAAGAACGATGGTCTGGAGGGTTGCCCCGAGCAATGCCAGTGGTTAAGATTTAGTCTAAACCTTCCAGCCATCACCTCTTTGTTTTTGCTTTGTCACCCCGAGTGGGACGGGTATGCCCAGACGTGGGTCCCGTGCCTGCTGGGCCTAGAGACCCAAGCTACTCCTCACTGATGAGCCCCAACAAGGGTGAAACATGTTTGGGGATGCTTGTGGTCTCGTGCAGAAGGGATGTGACCTAGCAGTTCGGGCTGGACTTCCCCTTTTGGGGTGGGGCCAAGCCTGATTTGCATATGGTCTTTCCCCTTCTGTAATGGCTTGGCAGGCGAAGAACGATGGTCTGGAGGGTTGTCCCGAGCAATGCTAGTGGTTAAGATTTAGTCTAAACCTTCCAGCCATCACTTCTTTGTTTTTGCTTTGTCACCCCGAGTGGGACGGGTATGCCCAGACGTGGGTCCCGTGCCTGCTGGGCCTAGAGACCCAAGCTACTCCTCACTGATGAGCCCCAACAAGAGTGAAACATGTTTGGGGATGCTTGTGGTCTCGTGCAGAAGGGATGTGATCTAGCAGTTCAGGCTGGACTTCCCCTTTTTTGGGGTGGGGCCAAGCCTGATTTGCATATGGTCTTTCCCCTTCTGTAATGGCTTGGCAGGTGAAGAACGATGATCTGGAGGGTTGCCCCGAGCAATGTCAGTGGTTAAGATTCAGTCTAAACCTTCCAGCCATCACCTCTTTGTTTTTGCTTTGTCACCCCGAGTGGGACAGGTATGCCCAGACGTGGGTCCCGTGCCTGCTGGGCCTAGAGACCCAAGCTACTCTTCACTGATAAGCCCCAACAATGGTGAAACATGTTTGGGGATGCTTGTGGTCTCGTGAAGAAGGGATGTGACCTAGCAGTTCGGGCTGGACTTCCCCTTTTGGGGTGGGGCCAAGCCTGATTTGCATATGGTCTTTCCCCTTCTGTAATGGCTTGGCAGGCAAAGAACGATGGTCTGGAGGGTTGCCCTGAGCAATGCCAGTGGTTAAGATTCAGTCTAAACCTTCCAGCCATCACCTCTTTGTTTTTGCAGGGGTAGCAGAAGTGACATTACATAACCCTTGACCTCTGATGACATCACAGGAAGTGATGTAATTTGACCTCACCCCAAAGCGACATCACGGGAAGAGATGGAACACAACCTTTAACCCCATGATAAATGAATAAGGTTACAATAGCACTGTAACGTGACATACATTTCATACAAGAATGAATCACCATGTATAGTGTGAATATCAGTGTGTATAGGCCCATATTACCAAATGACTGTGAATGCAAGCAGACGTCCAAGCCCAAATGATAATGAGGTGTTATTATATAGCACTTCCGCTTTAACGCTTTATATATATAACAAATATACATACAATATCACCCACCCTGTGCTAGTACTCATTTATAGACCTCAGAAGGATGAATGGCTGAGTTGACATTGCCAGGATTCGAACCTGCAACCTGCAGATCACACACGCACATTGCAGCAGCGAGTGATCAACCCACTGAGCTATCCTACCAGTTATAGCTACCTTACTGGCTATAGTGAAATGAACAATTACATGTCTGAACGTTCTCAAATTCAGAAAGCAAATTTCACTCTTTAGTGTATACCAGTAAATTGGTAATTGAGATTTAACAGCAGGCCAGTTCATATTAAGGTCTGGTGCAAATTTGGCCACATATCAAGCCTGCTTTGATCTACTTTTCAGGCTTCAGAGGATGGCAAAATACATACCATTGAGAGGGTTCATAACTGTGTATTAAAGATTTTAGAGTAGCAAAAGAAACACAGCATCCCGCACTCGGGGCACTCATTACCTCATTACCTCATACATGCAAACAAACATCCTGAACAGCATGCCAGGGAGATCGGAAAGATAGATACTTTAAAACAAAACATTAATTGTAGCACAATGAAATCAAGGGCCACTTAATGTGCTATGGTCAAACATTTCACTGTACACAAGCTTTTAGGGTCAAGGATTTTGTCACTTGACCGAGGACACCGAGATGGAATGTCTTGTGATAATCGCAACAGAGACAACGGCAGAAAAAAATAAGCTATAACTGCAACTTTCGAAAAGCAAAATGCATAGTGTATGTCTGCATTGTGAATTTGAGGTGTTTAAGAACAGAGTAAATTAGACTTAATCAGTGGCTCACACCTTGAAGTGTGCTTAAAATAAACCTTTAAGGAGTCTAGCAAATATTGTATAGAATTTCAGAAAGACTATTAGTTATTCCTATTCTTTCTTATTTAGGGTCATTGCTCAAGTGTTACACTTGTGGAACCCCCTGTTTTTTAAGAGGCCTGAACAAGAAAGGCAGCCCCTCCAGAAACAAAGAGCCACATGGCACTGGCCACAGCCCAGGAGCTTCCATTTAAAAAAAAAAGAAAAGAAAGTGTATTTTTAATTTTTTTTAGCAGTAGCAAGGGAGACCTCAGGGGTCGCAGTTGCGACCCCCGGCAACCCTCAAATGACGTCCATGCCACATCTTCTTAAGACCTATTGACACTCTCCCGGCTTTATTAATCAGATTTCTATTTCGCATATGCACATTGCATCTCTATTAACAGATGGCAACATGGGAAGGAACTCCTAAGAAAACTGGTTGTGGGTTCTGGCAGGGGAAAATAGTCAAAGGTTTCCACAAAGAATGCTATTCCTCCCCCTGAACTGGATTTAAAGCACAAACTTCTGCTCTAAGCTGGGATTCTCCATTTTGCTTCTTAGCCAGCAATAAGACAGCCCATGACACATTCTACTTTAAAACATCTTGAGCAAAAAAACCTGGTTTTGCACCCTCTTTCAGTTCTTTGTTTCCAGCCTGGCAATGTTGTGGCTTCTTGTTGCCCCCTGAAATTGTGAGTTTCCTTGTTACAAGTAGCAGAATTTTAGCTGTGGCTGCGTTGAAGGTGATTGAGGCTGTCTTCAACATGATGCGCGATTGAAGTAGCCATCAGTTTAGCACCTTGAGTCTTGTGATCAGGCATGCTGCGGCAGTTGGGTTCAGAAGGGCGAGGGCCTTGACACCATTCAGGTGGGAGATGACCACAGCTTAGTCACCTGATTTGAAACTGAGACAGGGGTGAAAGTCACGACTTTGGAGGGGAGTGCAAGGTGGCATCATGTTGCTTGTGTCCTCTTGGAGATGTGTGTTTTGAAGGAGAGTTCACAGGCAATTATAAAGGCAAGAGAATTTTCAGTCAGCCAATTCTGGACTTACTTCCTTTTGTCTCCCCAATGACATCCACATCCTGTATCCCTCTCAACTGTACTCTGAAGCATTCTGCATACATGAAGCACAAAACACCCTTAAATAAATAAAATATTTTGATTACGGGATGGTTTGACCAAATCGTGTGGAGGTACATGAAACAGGAAGGGTTTACAAGAAGGGTTTTGTATTTAAGAGGTGAACAATAGTTAATGTCCTAATTGTCAAAAGGTGGAAAACTCCAGGACCGAAGTCTCTTCAGAAATGGAAAACTAAAATGCTCAAAAGTAAGATGTAGGAAAGAGGGATTTATTATAAACAATATCAAAGTAAATGATTCAATGAACATTGGAATACATTCACTCATCCTATGATGATTACATTGGAGGAGCCAAAGATAGCCCCAAGAATTCCCAATGGCTATTGCTTGTAGAGACTTATGGGCTATTTCCCAAATGCAGTTCCCGAAGAGTGTGGCAGACTTGTTCTGTTAGAAGACTGTGATACCAAAGTATGGCAACTTCATTCTTTCAGATGGATTTAGATAATTTCATGCCAAATGCAAGCTCTATTTCCCAAAGACCCTTATTTGCAGCAATGCTGATGCTCCAAATCTAGGAATCTGTCTCAACCGATGCACTTTGCAAGATCAGCACAGTGCAAAAGATTATATTGTGGATTAACTCCCTCATTCTTCAGGAACTCCCATAATGGCTTACAGTGATGATTGTGATGAATCTGATAGTATCATCACTGTTTCCTCAAGGACCTTCCCTCATGTGGCCATGGTGAAGCAGATGCTTCTTGATCCAAAATCTGGGGCATATTTTTGTGGGAGGATCATATGATGGGAGACAACACTCAGGGGAGCAGGGTAGGAACACTAGCTCATATACAATATCCCACTGGTCTATTAGAATCTAACAACCCCCCTTTGTCCTCCCATTTCTGTATGACATATTGTAACACTGACTTAAAACATCCTTTCATGACCAATAATACAATCCATGTCCTTTCCCCTTTTTTAGTAACCAAAACTGAGAAGGGAAAGAGGAACTTTCAACATCCTGTAATCAATGGAATGACAAGAACTTATTTTCAAAGTAATGCCTTGATAACATATTGTAACGGCTCCCTTCTACCACCCATAGGAACTACTGAGGATACCTTGCAATGTTTTATCCAAAAGTCACAAAGCACTGATTACCATTGTCATACATTTAAATGTACTGTGACGAGAAAGCTGAACAGAGCAGTGAAGATCAAAGGAGGCCAGGAGCTCAAGCTTCGCTCTAGTTGTTGCAGGAAAACGCAAGCTGACATAAAATTTAAACAGGCAGACCAGCTGAAATAAAGACGCTACCTGGAGAATTCTTGTCCTCCAGGTGTCGACTGAAGGACTTCAGGACTAGTGCGAGGTCCATAGAGCCAACCATCTCACTGAAGGAACCGAAGGGGAGATGACTGCAGGGGGCGGTACGCTGCAAGGCCACCAGAAGCAGATTAGAAGCTTCAGAGCGTTCGGAGGTACCGAAAGGCAGCCTACACATCACCTGAACCTGGAGAGATGCAGAATGGAAGAATGGGAACCGTGAGAGGCACAGAACCTACGAAGTATAGGTGGCAAGAGGGAATGGAACGCCAGAGAGCTGCAGGCTTTCCGTGGAAGAAACTATACAAGCCATCAAGAGTGGGTGCACCCAAGAGAAGCAGGGACACTGGGGCACATTGACAACCGTCCTGAAAGCAAATAACATTGAATGATATGTATGAGAAAGAGCAAGCAAGTGAATATTACTTAAAGAGACAGAATGAAGGAAATATAAGAGACTGTCAAGTTTGTAAGTGTATGCCATTTGCCTAGAAGGAAAACCCAGGCAGGATATTATACCAGGCAAAGTCAAGACAGAACAGAATAAATACAAGAGACCATTAAGTCTGTAAGTGTGCGCAGTGCACATATGAGGAAAGCCCTGGCAGGAGAGTATACCAGACAGATTCAAGTCACAAGAGAAAAGCCCTGGCAGGAGAGTATACCAGACAGATTCAATTCACAACAGCACTCATATGAGAAAAGCCCTGCCAGAAGAGTATACTAGGCAGATACAAGCTGCACAAGTATTCATATAAGAAAGTCCTGCTAAGGAAGCATACCAGGCAAGGTTGAATTGAACAGAGTATAAAATACATCACCTAAGGAAGTCCTGGTAAGGACACACCAGGACTGGCAAAAGTCTGCGTTAAAATATATCAAGATGTGAGACAACCTGCACCAGGTATCCTACCAAGATACAGACTAACAACCAAGTTGTTTTGTATACCAATTGTGTTGTTGATCAAGAGAAACCATAGGAACTGGTATCTTTGAAAGTATAAAACAAAGCAAGGAGAGATCCAGAGGAAGGGAACCACCCTCTGTAACAAGGACTCTATCCTTCTGGAACGTTTTATGTTGGAGTTATGCATTTTACTTTTTGAATATTTGTACACTACTCAAGGCCAAAGACACTTTTCCTATTCACCTTAGAGCTGATTTGTAGAATGTGAGGGCCGGAAAAGTTGGACACAGGATGTTTTTCTTTGGACATCTTGACATTAGACGGACCAGTAGTTTTGTTTTTGGTAAGGAAACACCTATTAGAGTAGGAACAGAGAGGCATTTCCCAACCCCCTTTATTTTAATTAAAGGTTTTGGTCAAAACCATGAATCCCATGTGTGTGCGTCATATTCCTGGCTCCTTGCATGATGTGCTTGCTACCTTAGGGGATGAATTGCACAAGCCTTAGATGTATCTGGAGAGCACACACATGCTGGGCCAACTGCACCCCGACTCTTTGCGCTTCAGTACCTTGATAGCACTAAGGAGCGGTTCAGCATTGTTTATGTGCTACCTGTCACTTTTACCCTTGCTACAGCTGCTAGCACTGGCGAAAGCTAAACAGCGGTTCTATTGAGCAGAGGTTATAGGGAGTAGAGGATCACTACTTTTATTTTTTACTGTTAACTGTGCCACTACTTTTTATAACCATTTTATTATTCCGGAATGGTTCCTTTTAACATACCTCTTAGTTTTATTACACTACAGCAGTTACAGGTAAACTGAAATCTGTTCCACTGTACATTCAGAAAGACTAAATGACATCTCAACCTGGATGAACTCTATCTGGCTTCACTTTAACTCTCGGGAGCTGAAGGAGGCTCTGTTAACATTAACAAATGTTCTCGCAAGTTATCATCTCAGGTTGAATGCTTAAATGTTACAGATTAGGTCCAGGCCATTTTTACAGGATTTTATTTTAGCATTAGGTAGCTGCTACATGGTATTTGCCCCTTCATAACACTGGACAAGTGAACAGTTATAGTAGGTGCCTGACTCACTTGGACTACTATAATGCAATCCTGTGGGATGATTCAGGTCCACAAACTATTCATCCCTCTGAGTCTTTCAGAACAGAGGGAATAACATATTTTCGGTCTTGGGAACCAGGATTTGTAATGAATTGCCAAATTCTGTTCATAACACCACACATTTTTCTCGTGGCAGGTCCCTGTTGGAGCAGCTGCTGTTCAGGTAGGTGCTAACCATGAAACACAGCAGAGTAAAGATCAGCGAGTACAGGCGATGGATTTCACAAGGCCATATTCCAAATGACTGACCAACTGAGAGAAAGTCATGAAAAACAATACAGAGGACCTCCTTCTGTTGCTTGTTCCAACTACTTTGCCTGTCAACCAGGCCCATCCACACCCCCTTGAAAAATATGTTGCACCTTTCTCCCTTCTGTCTACATTCTCATCTGCCGAAGTCACATATCCACTATCTTTTTCGGCACACATCTACCACTGATTCTAAATGCCGCTTTAAGGGAATTGAGCGCAGAAGCCCCCTGGGACTCTCCCCCTACAACATTTGTCAGTGCACTGAGCGTGTTTGCCAGCTTCAGGGTGGCCACACAGACGTGGTTTGATTGACTACATGATTCTGATTGACTACATGATTCAGAAGAACAAGGCATGCGCATAGGAAATCAGTTTCGCTCCTTTGCATGGAGAAATCCCCCATGTAAACGTGAAACGCCCCCTCATGAATACACATCCACAAATGTAGGCATAAAGTACCAAAGTGTACTCTGTTCAACACAATTGCACAATGGGCTTTTCGCATAGGTGGCACACTTTCTGTGATCAATCCCCAGGCAGACATTCACATCCAGTGGCTCACACTGCCATGCAGCTCTGCTAACCATGCAATAAATGATGCTGCTGCACAGCCAGAAACCTAATTCCACGCCTCTCCTTAGATCACACCACATCTTCAGTTCCTCTGGCAACAGGTGGTCTAAGCAAGAAGGCGGCTCCTTCTCGGGATATCGCAGTGGCTCCTTTTGCTGTTTTTGACAGGACAGAATTCAATGTCCCAAGACTGACTCTAAACAGTACGGCTAAACTAAAAATACAGACACAAGTAATCATGAAACATCACTCGGGCATGGTCGAGGTTACGCTGCTTCCACTCAGAGCTAATGATAAAGAGCAAAAGTCTTACTTTCGAAAGCTGTATGGGTGTACTGCGCCTTTTCCATGATGAACGGTATAGTTGGGAAGTTCTTGAGAAGGGTTGAGTAGTTCTTCACTCCACTTGAGCACGTAGATCTCCTCTCCTGAGTTATCCTTGTTGCGATCATGCATCGACCCTGCCAATGCATAGGTATGGAAGAGTCATAGATCAATTCACCAAGAAAACTGGCCTACTGTCATAACCTCGACATCTAAAGCCTTCCAAACTAGAATCCACCCAGGAATAATCTCGATTTTCAATGTATAACTATGTAATATAATCTCAACAACGTAAAAAATAGCAAAACATTTAGGGGGTAATTCATGGATTATTTGCGCCGAAAAAAACGGGATTTGTGCGCCATTCTGCCCGCAAATCCCTGCTTAACAAATGGGGATTTGCGGGCAGAATGGCGCACAAATCCCGTTTATTTTGGCGCAAATAATCCATGAATTACCTACCTCCTTAATCAATTAATTGACAGCAAATATAACAGGATTGAATATAAAATAGCAAAGAAGCCAAGTCCTAGGATAAGTGGGGAGCCTTTGACAAGTTTGGTCAACTCATTTCACGTCAACATTAGGGTCTGGCGATATTATGTGTCTGACAGGAGACATTTTGTGTAGAGATGCGCGTAGATCTATGAATGGAAACAAGTGTGTTTGCATTCATCTTTTATCGGGGTGTCACCTCGAGAGAGCCTCATAACAATGTGAAACGCAATACGGATGCCACTGTGGCTATCATATGGGTAACTACCAGGCTTCTCCCAAAGCGTGCAGGGAGAAAGCAAGGGTGAAATGATCAAAAATATACCTCACGCCAGAGAGCACTAATAAATGCACAAAACAAAGGAAATCGACTAGGTGTATGTGATATTAATGCCAAATGTAATGTCCATTTTCCCTACTCCAGAGTAACACGGTGGTACAATTTCATGATGTTAGGTTCGTTGGCTGTATTGTCCCAAACTAGGGTTGCCACCTTCGTATGAAGCAAAAACCGGACTTGAAGCCCCACCAATAATTTTAAAAGCCACAACCATTGGAAACAACCCTTTTAGAAATGTTGAACAGTGGAGTGCAATAGCAAGGGAAGCAAATAAATCATGCTTGCAGTTTTTTTTTTTAACCTACCTATATTCGTTTTTGAAGAGCAGTAGTCTGCGTTATTAAAATAAAAATAATTATGTAAGGCTGAAATTGACATTTCACACAATTATACACAATACATGTTTTGACCATGAAGCAATGAAAAGCTGAGCTGGTTCTGACAAAATAAGATTCAGTGAATTGTCAAGCTGTTCAGATTTTAACCGGATGTGAATTAGCCCACTTGTCCATCTTGCCAGATAAATTACACTGATCACTGCATTTCTAAGAAATGTAATTTGTTTTAAAAGCAGCTGTAAATAAAGTTTGTATTCCAAGAAACCTTATTTATAGCTTTGAATGCCAGTGAATCATTGGAATAGCTTTTCACTGCCAGTGTTTTACACGTCTGGACTAAACATGTAGTTTTGGCCTCGGTCGTTTTCGTCGACTGTTTGCTTACAAATGGGTTGTGCATTTGAGGGAGGGGGTTGAGGGAGGTGGGAGACAGGGTGAAGTGGTGGGGGTGGGCTAGATGAGGTGTTGGGGGAACTTCCCCATTTAAAAAAAAAGAAAAATCGAAGAAATTGCCTGAGGCAAAAACTGCACGTTGAAAGTGCAGACGTTTGACGTGTAAAACACTGGCAGTGGTCACGTGGGCCGCAGCAGAGATCTAGCTGCAGGTTTCACTGTACCCGTGATGCCTCCAGGGAGCAGCGCCTGCTATTTTCCAGCTCAACCGCACTGCCCCCTCCTCATGATGCACTACATCTGTTGGAGCAGGAGCTCCACATATAAATGGCCTCTGTGCATCCTGCGCCCTGATTGGAGGATTCATCCCATTTGTTCTGAGGAATCAGCAAGCCGCATGACGAAACCGCAGCAAGCTGACTCCAAAATGCCGACTCATAAACCCAGGGAACCATGTCTGGGCCTGTCAGCGCAAGAGAGCCATCAAGCTAACTCGTTGTTTCAGTGAATACAAATTTGTTCGCACTTGCCCCTAACCATTCTCCATCCCACCTTTTGCTCCTTCGTCCAACCAATCACACTCCTCCCCTTACCGCTCCCACCTTGGCTGCTCTTCGTCTGCCGACACTCCCGTCCCAGGAGTAACCCTACACTGGACACGTTCCATTGCCTGCTCTCCTTGAGACCCGCTAGGTCTAAGTCTCACAACAAAGCACCCACGCAACAAGACCGGTCACTACACACACACGAAATGCCAGACTGCGCCCACGAACACTGTCTGCCTCTTCCCGCTCCACTCTAAGCACTATGAATAGGTATGCATCTCCCCCTAGAATCCAACATAGACAATGCCTGATACAGACATCAGCCTCCTGTGTTTTTCCTTCCCTTGAACCCACTGATCCCCGGCACATCTCCTACTCCAACCCTTATACCCATGATAGCTCATCTTACTGGACTCATTACTCAACCAGGAACTGAGGAGAAACACCAAATCAGCACTCCTGCCTCTCTAGCACCACCCCCCAGCAAGATTGTACCAGAGACCTCCTCCCTTGGCACTCTTGGGTTTACGCAAAGGATTACTTCCCCTACCCATACCAAAGGCCACACACTGGCTCGCTGACCTCAACTGCCAAGTCTCTGTATCCTCTAACTCGCCTGCCCCTTGGACAGAAGCACCACAAACCTAACCAAAGAGAAGCTGCTACCTTTACTAGGCAGCCTGCAGCCCACCCGCCCTTTCAGCTCCAATCCCATTACCCTTGCCCACCTCTACCTTGACACCATCACTACTGCAGTTGACACGATCGCCGCCATGGCCCCATGCAAACCCAAACCCTCGATTCACACCATCTTCTCCATGCCAACAAAAAAGAGGCAGAAACTAAATGGAGAAAAACTCCCTATCCAACCTCAAAATCTAATTTCTCTACAGCTGCCATAGTCTATAAACAGGCCATCCTCTTAGCTAAAATAAAACTGTATACAACAGCAGTATTAATAATGCAAAATCAAATTCACAAGAACTCTTCGACATCCTCTGAGAACTAGAATCCCTGTCCGCCCCACCTCCCAAACTCACCAAAGACGAAACTTGGTGTGAACTCACTGCCCCAGCCCTGAGAGCTGAGCAATCCTACTGGACATTCAGAAGACAATTGAAAACGCTGCTCTTTTCATAGAGTAGTGCCGTTTGAGATACTTATGACTTCTTTACACCTTACTTTGGCTTTTGACTGTATTATTGTGACTAGCGGCTAGGTATCCCAGGGCTGAGTGCGCTGCAATAAATGTGAAAAATAAATAAAATAAATCACTGCAGCAGACACATTAATCCACCAAGCCAATATTCCAAAATAAAATGGAAAAAAGTTGAGAGTGATTCTTTAACCATTTTATTAAGCGTATACCAATAACAGAATGGTCAGTTGCAATTTAAAAGAAACAATGCCAATATTGCCGAACTAAACTAATTTTGTAGGTACAAAAGATTTAGAAATACTAGTTTACACACACCTACAGCATTAGGATAGCTCTTCCTAATCCCTTCCAATCGTTATAAATCAACCAGAATAGTATTCATTTTGTCAGGTGAGATTAGAGGCTGAGTCTTGCAGCTGGCTTTTCCTCATTAAATCTCTGCTAAGTATATCGTAATGCAATATTGTCAATATGTTGGCTCCATTACACAAAAGTGAAGTTTCATTTTACCATAGGAAATCTAGATCTATAAGTAGCAGCCTTTCAGGTTGATGTAGGCCTGGAGGGCATGACTGCTGTAATTCTCACTTGAAGTTACCAAATCGGGCAGGGACTGGAAGAGCAGAGAACGGTCAAGACCCATTACTTCGGAAAATATTGGAGAGAAGTATGGGAAGGAGACCTTGCGGGGTGTGGGGGAGTGCTTTCACTGCGGCAAAAGAGGACATTATGCCAATTCTCAATGGTGTCCTGCTTTGAATAAGAAATGTACTAATTGTGGGGTCAAGGGTCATTTCAGTGTGGTTTGCAGGAAACTAAAACAAGATCAGAAAGTGAAATGCGTGCACAATGGTGATGATGAGGAGCAGGACGAACAGGAGGTTGAAGTAGTCCCCATTATCAGGCGTCACAAAAAGGGTGTTCCCAAAAGTGTATTTGGCATTGTTGGTATTAACTCTGAGTTTACGGTGGATTCAGGTTCACCTTGTACCATAATATCAAATGATAAATGGTTGGAACTATGTAAAAAAGGATGTAACTCTGAATTAAAAAAACAGACATTAAGAATCCTGGAGCTTTTGGAAGGCTCTTTGATTAAAATAATAGGGAACAGGATTGCATTAGTGGAATTCAAAGGCAGGTTGGTTGCAGTTTAGGTCTATGTTGCACAAAACAGTGTTAATGTGTTAGGCTGGGAAGATCAAGCTAAATTGAAAATCAAACTTAATTCGGGGAGTGAAGAACCAGTCTCCATTGGTACAACCAGTGGCATGAGTGAAATTTCTAAATGTATCAGAGGAAAGGGGAAGGAATTATTTACTAATGTATTTAAGGAAGGAAATGGCAATCTAGAAGGTTACAAGAACAAGAATGTACTCAAGGAGGGTGTTGACCCTATGTCACATTGTTAGGTAGAATTCTCTTACAAGGCTAATTTCCCAAACCTAGTGGGTCTCCCAGCAGCTTTGCTGGATTTTTGGGGTTTATTTTTTTTTCTCCTGCTAAGAGTGAGACTCTTTTTCCCACTCTTAGGCATGATTTGAGGTATGTCTTTGACTTGGTATGTGCTTATGGGCTATGTAGTCTTTTACTCCATAGGTTATCATCTGTTTTGGTATATGTGTTACACAGCACCCTCAGTGCAGTAACACAGGGGTGTCATAGTGACCCCCAAACATAGACTCCATACCCTGGGACTGACTATTGTCTCCCAGGGCATGTAAAGTTACCATTGGCTTTATTAGTCCAAAATTGTGAACAGAACCAGTACAAACCATCATATTGTGGAAGTACTGTAAGGGGTTAATTAGATTGCCCCTGGGTCTGTTTCCAAGGGGGCACTGTCCAGTCCCCCCTTGTCGAGTTTCTGGCTGGTGGCAGTGGTTACCACACAAAGTATTTCTACCGGAATATTTCCTATGGTATTTTCCCATTCATTTTAAACGCACCACTTTTTTGGTGCATTGTAAAGATACCGCCGGTTTATTTAATTAATATAAAATCGCCGGTTGGGTCTTTTCACCAGAACTCTTTTACAAAATGGCGTATGTGTCCGTCTCTGTAACTCTAACCAAGGTTGGGCCCTTTGTTCCATTTTTTGGCGGGCTTCTCCACAGAAGCCCTCCAACTGGTGCCACTCTGTCTGGGATTCACAGGATGTGTGGGTGGGGGAATTGGCACCCTGGACTGCATTGCCTTAGAAACCCAAATCGCACTCTGTTCTGATTGGCCCAGTGGTGAGCCACCCGGCTCACCACTTACCATGTATGAGTGACAGCAAGGCTGTTGAATGGGTTTTTTTCTGCATAAAAGCAGGGCTTTTGGGACTGGAACTTTAGAAGTCGCCACTGGACCTGAGAAATCTGAAGAGGGGAGAAGCCGAGCCATATGCAACAACGACACCACCGGTGGAGCCCTGCTGCAACGACCGCACCACTTCCCCGACGACTAGAGAAGATCTTCTGCTGCAAGAGTCTTCTCCCTCTGAGCTGGTGGGAACAACCAGTTCGACATTCGCCTTCCAGGACATCCCTTGGTCGAATCGTCGGTGCCAAGCACTCGGCGGCCGGATAGCCAAGCTTCAGT
Organism: Ambystoma mexicanum; assembly: GCF_040938575.1. NCBI lineage: Eukaryota > Metazoa > Chordata > Amphibia > Caudata > Ambystomatidae > Ambystoma > Ambystoma mexicanum. Next base: position 1,080,727,407 of record NC_090937.1, on the reverse strand, counting down.
CCAGCAGGACCACGAATAAAAGGAACGCACCTTTTAACCAAACAAACTCTGTGGCTGGTTTCATCCCTGAGCAGTGCAGCTGCTCCAAGTTTCCTCCTCGACGAGAGCTTCTCCTTCCCTGGTCGAAACCACGAACTGCACCCGCTGCCAGTAACAACTGTCACCGCTGGAGCTTCCTCACTTTTAAAGGTACTGTGTTCCACCTGGCCTCCCTTTCCACAGATTGCTAAAGGCGACCCTTAAATCTTTGGCTTTCCAACTGGGTTGGCCCCTAGACCATCTAACTTCACCTTTTGCATCAAACTAACCTCTTTTGAACATTTAGCAAAGACTTGAATGCATTTTTAAACTGTGTGATCTTGGGCACATTTCGCCTTGCTCCATTTAAAGTGGCGCTGGCCTATGAACTTTGGCTCTACAGTAGACTCTGCCTTCACTAGCTTGCTGTGGTCTTAGACAAGTGTTGGGACCCGTTTTATTTTCATGACCTGTCTTTTTCTCTCCCTCTAACTTAATTATTGGAGTGCCATCTGAGTGAAGCGCTCGCATCTGTTTTACAAATAGTGGTGTTTTGACCTAGACTTGTCTAATACTTATTAAGGGAGGTGTGTATACTTTTTCTGATTGTGTTCAAACTTGCTTTGATTTATAGGGCTTAGTGTATTTCCTAAAGTGTGTTTTAAAATAAATAATTATATACTTTTTGATACCAAGCTCTGGTCAGTGTTTGTTTGTCCACGGTATTATTGGCCCTATTGTGTATGCTCTGTATACTGCCCTACTCATCTTGAGAGAAGTCTGACTGCTCAGCCACAGCTACCAGGTAAATCTGGGTGGTGCGGACTGCTACCAATTGGGTTTACTGCTTACTCCTGTAGTCTTAATCTTTTTGCAGTGTTTCCCAAGGGAACTGCACAGGATTCTGCCTACCACACATGCTGTAAGACATATTCCGATAGCCTTGAGGGGTGAGGTCAAAAAAGGGTTACACAGGTTAAAAGGTGGAGGGTGTAATAGAAGAAGCAGATGCCTCAGAATGAGTCTTTCCAATTCTAGTGGCTAGGAAATCTAATGAAAAGGTGAGAATCTGCATGGATTTGAGAGAGTTAAATAAAGCTATAATAATAGAAAAATATTCTCTTGCACTGATCTCAGAACTGTTGAATCTGGTGACTGACTCTGATACTTTTTTCGCCATAGACCTTTCTTCAGCCTATCATCAAATACAATTACACCATGAGTCTAAGAAATGTAGTACTTTCATTACACTATTTGGTATGTAGAGATATACTAGAATGCCATTTGGTTTGGCTTCTGCGGCTGCTGTCTTTCAAAGGGTCATGACGCACGTGTTAGGAGATTTGTCTGGAGTGTATGTTTTCCAGGATGATACATTGGTGTGTCAGCAAGGAACTGGAGAACGTGATGAAAGGCTGTGCAGAGTGTTAAAGAAACTGGAGGAAAAAGGTTTACCTGTTGAGTACAGTAAGTGCAAATTTGGGTGTAGTGAAGTAGATTATTTAGGGCATACGTTGCCCAGGGGTGGATATAAACCTAAGTTTAAAACAATGGAAGCTATTGAAAAAGCACCTTATCCAATATGGATATGGATCCGCAATATGGAAGAAATACACTCATTGTTGGGTTTAGTTGAGTATTACAATAGGTCTTTGCAAAGCTTTGCAGAAATTACTCCGCCTTTAAGAGAATTAATGAAGAAAAATGCTAATTTGTTTGGTGTGAAGAGCGTGAGAGGATTGCAGATGCCATGAAGAGATGTATTATAGAAGCACCTTTGTTAGGAGGATGTGTACCTGGTAGAAAGTCGATTATCACTGTAGATGCTAGTGGTAAAGGCTGAGGTTCTGTGTTATCTCAGGTTGAGGGTGATCAAGAGAGGATCATAATATCTGCCTCCATAGCTGTAACTGATACAGAAGTATGTTATTCTGTAATTGAGAGAGAACCATTTGGCATGTTGTTGGGGAGCAGAGCATTTTAGACAGTATGTGTTGGGAGAGAATTGTGTTATATGAATGGATCACAAACCTTTAGTTGAAGTGCTGACTGTTAAGGCAATGTCAAGGGCCATGCCAAGAATTGCCCAGTTGGAGCGTAGATTTATGGAATATAATTGTGATGTGGAATATGTTCCAGGGAAGAGGAATTGTGTTGCAGATTTTCTATCTAGGATGCCTAATGAGAGTTGTGTAACTGGTACTGATACCTATGAAGAGTTCGAGGAACAGGTTTGTGGTGTTTTGGATGCATTGAGTCAAGAGAAATGGATGGAGTTGATTGAAGAAGATGACATTTGTATACAAGTTAAGGATTGGATTATGAAAGGATGGCCTGCAAGGGATGAAGTTGAGCAGAAATATAATGGTTATTACATGATTAAGGATGGGTTGACGGTTGCAGGGTCTTGGATTTTAAGGCAGACCAAGGTGATACCACCTGTTAGATTGAGAGAAAAGGTTGTCTATTTGGCTCATGAGGGACATCCAGGATTGGCAATAACTAAGAGGATAATCAGGGAAAAATATTGGTGCCCTGCAATGGAAGTGCAAGTGGAAATAATTTTGCAGTCTTGTTCATCGTTTAACAATTGTGACAAGAATTTGGTCACCAGGAGGTTCTCCTATACAAGTTCCTAAGGGACCATGGATGGAATTTGCTATTGATGTGATTTGTCCTTATGATGGTTTGGGATGTGTTAATAGATTCTTATTGGTGCTGGTGGACAGATATACTCGGTGGCCAGAAGTTGCTGTTATGGATTGTGTTTCTTCTAAAAAGGTAATTGATTTCTTGAACAATATGTTTAGGAAGGAGGTTGTTCCGGGTGTGATTTTGGGTGATAATGGTTCCCAATTTAGGAGTAAGGAAATAAGAAATTGTACATGTAAAATGGGTTTCCAATGGAAAGTTTTGTCAGTGTATTACCCAGAGACTAAAGGGATGGTTGAGAGACTGAACAGGGTTATCAGAGGTTGTGTACAATTAGCTCTGGCAAATGGTTTGGATTGGAAGGAGAATGTGTGTGATCTATTGTGGGGTACTAGAATAACTCCACACAGTGCCACGGGTGTTTCACATTTTAAATTCTACAAATGTTCTTTTAACTCTGCTAAATGTACGATCTAAAAGCACAAGATCATCCACATAGGACAAACATATGGCGCAGGTGTCACCAACGTTAGGAGGGCAATTAGATATCAGTTTCAGTCTTGCAGACAGGTCAGCTAATTACCCATTGAAAAATAGGGGGGCAATACATAGCCTTACTTTACACCCCTATTGGCCACAATGGGCTTAGTAGTGGCCCCACCAACATTTATCTTAACCTGTACTAATGTTTCTTTGTGGAAGAGCTTTAAAAAGTGGCTCAATCTTTCAGGGGATCCATATCTTTCAAGTTTAAGCCACAGTCTCCCTCTATCCACCATATCGAAAGCTGCACAGAAATCTGCAAAAATTGCATACAATCACAGATTAGCCGGCTTTATTGTCCTTCTAATTAGCATATCAATTAATCTGAAATTATGCATGGTGGCTGAACCCTTTCTACACCCTGCCTGAATACGTCCAGGATAGACAATGCTTCCACCCATGCATTAAGTTCATCCTGTAGCAAAGAAGCAAACATTTTTCCAGTTACATCCAGCATTGAACATAACCTGTAGTTCGAGGGACTGTTAAGGGCTCCCTTTGTATACACTAGAACCAGAAATGACCTTTTCCATGAAGTAGGAATAGTTGTCTCATTAAGACCTTTCCTAAAGAGAATCACCAGTACATCGGCCCAAATATCGGGATTTTGTTTTAAAACCAAATTGGACAATCTGTTAGGTCCTGGAGAACGGGATCACTTTAGTTTCTTGATTTTGTTGATTAAGTTTTCTCTATTTATCAAATCCATGCCACATGTATCGGCAACCTCATATTGGTAATCGCATGCTGCTTCATTTACAAAACAATGTTACTCTATATGATCACACCACTGGGAGGCACTCATAGGATTAATGACATGCTTATCCTTAACCCCCCTTGTATCCACCTAACAAATGCCAACATTCTCTGGTGTTGCCCTTCACCCAGCAATCCAATCCTCAATTTCACTAGGATGTAAATCCTGCAGGAAGGGACATATTCTTCCCATAATCTTGCACATATCATTATTTACCCTGCTCAGGGTCCTTGTATTTCAAATGATTCTATTCCCCCCTCATATCAATTCATCCTCGCCAGTTTCCACTCAGGCGTTTTTGACGAATGGCGAATGGCAAGAAAGAGTGAGCAGCGCATGATCACTATAAGGGGTTTGCTGAATAGATAACAACTTTACTACGGATAACACATTTTCATTCACAAATAAAATAATCCAGGGTGATATGATATGATATTGCATTGGGTGTCCTTTTTACACCCACTATACCACTTATAATTATCATCCAAATCTCCCTTCATGTGACCATTCAGCATGTATAAATCCCACTCAACTAAAAAAGTGAGCCACAAACTTGTTCAGAGGAGAATTGCCTAGTATTGCACTGCTGGTCTGCCCCTGGGCAGGAAAAGACTGATATGCAGGGATATTTCTCCTCTTTTAAAGGGACAGTGAGCTAAAGTCTTGGTTGAGACTCTCCGGGAGCCATCCACTCAAGAACAGGTCAATGGGCCGTGTTCCTGCTGGTAGGACTCCCAGAACACTCCTTGTTTTGCTATAAAAACATGTCTTAGAACTTCTAGGATAACGGGTTGGCCTCCCCTCGAACAGGCAAATATTCTGCATCATCTTAGGAAACATCCACACTGGAGCCCATTTTGGCAACGAGTTCCACTCAGATGGGTTTCCATTTCAATCTTCACGGAAGCAACAGTACTAATGAACACTTTCAATATCAAGCTGAAACATCAACCACCCATCTCTATTTAACCCATTACTACCGCAGCCTTCCAGCAATTATCCATCATGATCTCACTGCATAAGAATTTGGTCAATAAAAACAGATAGGTTGGAGCTGTAATTAATACTTTTTGATATTTCACATCATGTAGTACATCATAATTTATACAGTAGAAATACTTTGTCTGCTCAATTAATGAAAGGTATGATTTAAAACCCTGATGTCAATATTTATATAGGTCTTGAATTGCATCACAATATTAAAAACAAAACAAAATGCTATTTAAATACAAATACCAACAAGCAGACGGACAGCCTGACACTAATTTTAACTTACTGACTTCACTAACACCAGAAAGGGAGAGCTGATACTTTCCAAGACAACTGTCGTTCCAGCCCTAGAAAAGAGAGAAGTAAAAATATCATCAATATATGCCGCAGAATAAAAAAAAACGAATTACTAGACCATTTCTTCCAACAACTCTGGGTAGAGGTGGGCAACCAAGAGTTCTAGTCCGTACCATTGGGGCATTGCCACAAACTTTGCTTGATTCATTTGTATTATTTGTAGGTGCTTTGTTCTTGGAACCCAAGTACAAAGAGAGTGGGGGAGGTGGGACAATGATCTTCAAAGCCTTGGAAAATTCAGATCAGGTTAACAGAAAGAAGGTGGAGAGGGCATGTGCAGGCATTACAGGTAAGAGAAAAAGCACGTGCAAACATTCACAATTGGAACCAGGACGACCCTGGCTGATTTCACAGAGAAACAGCCCCCGAAAGACTGAAATGTCTATGCATAGACATTTCAGTCTTTCGGGGGCTGTTTCTCTGGTTGGTAGCCTGGGAGGGCAAGAGGCATGGCATCAAACCAGTGCTGGCAAGGGATGCAGGCAACCAAGAACTATATGGAAACACAGACACACAGTTAATAGGTCAAAGACCTTTATAAAGAGAAAGGACTTGGGGGTTGAGGCAGGGTTTTCTAAAATGAAAATGCTTCTCTTCTAACCAGAGATGGGTAGGGTTTTTATGCAATAGGCTGGACCTTCAGTATCCAGGGTGCGGCCAGCAATCTTGATCCTCTTTGGCTGCCAGGCATTCAGGCATCAGGAGGAAGCAGACCTTAAATGCCTGGTGGGGGACAATGTGAACCTTCTCTTCTGGAGGTACAGAGAACCCAAAACCCAACAGACTGGATGATTGAAGTGTTTTCAAGGCGATCCTAGCTTCAGCTGTGAGCCAATGAAGGCCTCCCAGAGCTATAGTGATGTGATTTCTAGAATTCTGTCCCTGGATGAACCTCAGCACCTTATTCTGCAGGGTCTGCAGTTAGTGGAGAAGAGACTTGTGGAGCCAGAGGTAGAAATGGTTGCAATAGTCTATGTTATAGAGGACCAGAGCCCTCGTTACTTCAACCTTGTGGGAGGAATTAACAAAAGGTAGGGTGTACTTGAGCCAGTGCTTCTAGAAATTGGATTTCTTGGCCAGTTCAAAGGTTAATGTGATTTAGTAAAGATAAACAGGTCTCCACAACTTCCTTGGATCAGCAATGGCAAACGCGTTTGAGCACCCAAGGCGTACGTTACTGGAGCATATATAGGGCAGAATAAAGTACAATGTAATGCGTTCATTATTTATTGCGGTTTACAAAGATTGAAGATCCAGTAAGAGGTATTTACCTTTGTAAAAAGATAAATATAATATGCATAGTAACAAGAGAGGTAACAAACATGTTTACCACGCCAAAGTGAACACTAGTTTCACAGTCTAATAATTTTGCAGCATCAGTGAGACGTCTTTCTGGGCTGCCATGATACCCTATGTGGCTAGTGTGATGAATCCTGAGATGTCGTCACTTCTCCCACTTCTCTTGAGGCCAGGGTGGTGAGGCAGCTACCCTATAGTCCCCCCGGGTGGTGGTGCACAGCAGGAGGAACTCATAGGGAGATACTCCCCATCTGGGGACAAGGAATGACATCTCGGGATAGCACAGTATGACAACCCTCCATCAACACCCCACACTCCTCCATACCCCTCAAAGCCCAGTCAAATGCCCCACACTTCCATGTATCTTTGTAAGTCAGAGGACCTAACATATACTGAGACGAGGAAGAGTAGGGATTATTTAATAGAGAGACACTTAACAAAGACTGGGACAAGGAGGAGGCGCAGAACAATGGAGAAGACCGGTAAGAAGCTGTATGAGCATTCTAGTTGTCCTGACATGTTTGACATAAAAAGGAAAGAAGGACTGGTTATGTTGTCAAGTAATCCGTTGAGATCTATGAGCGGGGAAGCGTTGCCGTTCACAAAAAAGAAGAGGCTGCTGACTGGTTGCTGGCATGGTGGTTGAGGTGTCCCTAATCGCTCTGAAGTGGTAGGACTGAATCGGAATTTGGCAAAGCAGAAGTCCAGAGTGGAAAAAGAAACTGGACTATGTGGTCAAAGCCAGATGTGCAGTCTGTGAGAGACCAGAAACTGCAGAGCCACCGCAGAATTTCGGAGGGCGAGGGAAAACCCGGAAAGAGCGAAGTAGAAGATGAGAACACCTGAGACCGACCGGAGGACACCGATGAGAATCCAAAAAATGTCTGGGTTGCCGGGAGAGTTGGTGGGGGCCTAAGAGAGTCGAGGGAGACTCAGAAGAAGAGAGCAGACAAGAACCCATAGAGCCAGGACAAGAAGGGAACCCCTGGGGAGAAGTGAACACAGAGAGTTGAATAGAAAGAGGGAGAAAAACATGCTTGAGACCCGCACCCACAAGAGAGAAATAGTACAAATCATCATCTTTGTGGCAGTACCTGGGAGGAGAGTAAACCAGATCTGCCAAGTCAAAGCAGAACAGAGACACAGGTCCGCGACCCGCAACCCATGAGGGAGAAGAAGTGCAAATCCTCTTCTTAGTGGCAGTAGATGGCAGGAGAGTAAACCAGGCCTGCACCAGGTCTGCCAGAACAAGGCAATAGAGAGACACAGGGCTGGGGCATGCACCCACAAGAGAAGAAAAGCAGAAGTCATCTTCCTCTCAGCAATACTTGGCAGGAGAGTAATCCTAGTCTGCCCCAATACAGAGATGGAGAAGTCGGGGTCTGGGACCCTCAGAGTGAACTATTATGTGGAACTAATGCCAGTGGAAGGGAGCGATTCTCCCTGGTTGTGTTGAACTGTGAAAACCAGATACCAGTAGAAAGTAGTCATTCTCTTGGTAACTAATGCCAGGGGAAGGGAGTCATTCCCCCTGGTTCTGTTGAACTGTGAACGCCAAATACCAGGAGAAGGAATTCATTCTCTTGGTGACCAAAGTCAAGGGAAGGGAGTCAGATCCCCTGGTTGTGTTGTACTGTGGACTCAAGACACCAGGAGAAGGAATGTATTATCCTTGTAACCAAAATTGTAAAATACTTTCTGATACAGAGTTTTAAAAGACAGTCAGTGTGCCTGCCAAGGAGAAGTGCTGGAATTGTGTCTTTTACGTTGAAGAACAATTTCGACCTGGGGAAGGAGTGCCATTCCCCTAAGAAGTCCTCAAAGTCTGGAAGGGAACTTTTATCTCCAGTCAAAAAGAAGGGAGTCATTCTTCTGGATGAAGAAGGACTACTTTATCTTTAGTTTAGTTTTAAGTGTAAGGGACAGAATTAGGGTTTTTGACACAGGATGGTGGACTATTGATTTACACAGACATTCTGACATAGCCCTTAGTGTTTTAGTTGAGGCACGGAAACCCCTCATATAAATAGGGACAGGTAGGTTTCCCTTTCTTTTTGGACCAAAATAATAGTTTATAGCAAAGACTATGCCATCTGTGTGTCAGTCTCCTCCTTCTGCACCCTTACAGTAGTCAATGCTGGAACGGTCGTTCTCAATGTCAGTGATCTCTGGCTTGTGCTTAGCATGCAGGCATTATTGTCCATTGTTCCAATCCACTGAAAATGATGCTTAATTAAATACAGGACTGATTGACAGTGATGCAGAATAGTGCAACACAAATCACTGGGCCTCATTCCGAGTTCGGAGGTAACCACGCCGCTGTTTGCGGCATGGTTGCCTCCGAATTCGTCCAAAATCTGGCCTGGTGAATGTAGTAATTACCGGTCCATTCCGAGGTCGGAGGGACCGGTAATTCCCCATTCACCAGGGCCATTCCCCATTCCCATTTGAGCCCCCATAGGGCTCAATGGGAAGGGGGAAGGCGGCAATAACGGTACCATAAATTACGGTACCGTTATTGACCCCGGAGTCCCTTTGCGGGTCCCGTACTTAACACCTGCTAAAAGCAGGCGTTAAGGAAAGACCCGCAAAGGGAACTCGTAGTAGGACGGTAAGGGTTTAACGGCACCGGTCCATGTGGATCCACATGAATCATGGTGGTACTGGTGCACCCGGCACAGAACTTGATCTCTCCAGGTGGTACAATGTGTGGCCAAGTACAGTGTTCTTACTCAGGGGATTGGATTTGAACCACGTTCCTACTTTCACTAACGCTGGTTTTTGGCTAAGCATATAAGTGGAAATGTCTCAGCTTTTGGATTGCCCATTCCTCTTCCACAGCATGATCACTTTTCCCATCATCATCAACATAAAACATTATTTAGAATAAATAGAATATTATGCATAGTGTTTACATTTCACACTACATATATATATATATATATATATATATATATGTTTTTTAAAATACTAGTAAAGGTTAGTGTAACAAAAGATACATTCTACAACGACTGAGAATAATAATGTTCAGGTTCAAACACTCACTGTATACCACTACAAATTCCAACCTGAAATTCCAAGTACAAACATTCACTCACTCTGTATCACTACAAATGCAAATGTAACACTCACTTCAATTATGCTATCGATGTAACATGCCTAATGCAAATAGATCTATATATTACACAGCCACGGTAGTGGCTGTGTAGTTATGGTTAAATTGCTAATCCCATAGGAAGAGCACTTTTTGGGTGGCTTATAACTTCGCTCTCCCTGGACGAATCCTCACCAAACTTTGCAAAAAAAAGTATATGGCCCAATTTTTTTTGCAAAGGTTGGTGAGGTTTGGTCCAGGGGGGGAAAAGTTATAGGGGGGTCCAAACATTTCTTTTTTTCTTTTTTTCCCATGGGGAATGGGGAAAAAACTTTGCTCACGCCTAGAGCCCAAACCGGTGGACGGATTTTCACCAAATTTGCGGCAGGAGCAGCAGCATGGTCCCGAAAGTGAGCTTTTGTTAATTTGGTGATAATCTGTCCAGTAGTTTTTTTTTAAAACGACTAAAAAGTAGGTCACAAAAAATTACTGATATCTATGTCCGCTCCGCGGACACACTTCCCCCTTTGTTCCGCAGACAGGACACAGATTGGGTAATCGGCTTGCATCATGTCCGCGGACATGCAACGTGTCCGCTGATTGGCGGGGATGAAGTGTGAGGTGCGTCGGATTGTTTCGATGCGCCCCCCCATCTTGGATCCGTGTTTGGTGTCCACGGACATCGTGGTAAAAACATATTAAAAAAACAACATTGCACTTGTCAAACATATCAAATAATCTCTGGGGAAGTGAGGGGTGATGAGGATGGGATGGGATATGGCTGCAAGAAGCAAAAAACGGGTGTTTTGGAGTAGGGTGTATTCTGTCATTGCAAAGTTTCCCTACCCCTTAGCAGCGCCACGATCATCGAGCAAGGGCAGCCTCCACATTTTTCCTACTGTGCACACGCACAGGGCTGGTCTTAGTTCAGATTGCACCCCAGGCAGGAAGCATCATTGGCACCCCCCAAAATGTTGGCAGAGGTGCTAACTTCAGAGACGATAGGGAGGGGGCATTTAACTTCTTTACACATTCTAATGAGACTGTTGTAGTGCAACTTCAATGTTACAATCAGTTATATCTCTCTTTCACTTATAAAACCACTCAGAAACCACACACTTAAGCTCTGTGAAAATGAACAGCCTCCTGCCCCTACACTTACAATCAGTCCCCTGACATGCAAGAATGAACATCCATCTGATTTCAATTGCCTAAAAATGTATGCATACGATCTCAGGTGCTAACAATAAAGAGGCCGATTCATGGAATAATTAGCGCGGCGCAAGTGGGCAAAAACGTGCGAATCGCAGTGGAATAGCGAAAATCGCAGTGCAAGTGCGAAAATCGCACGAAAAGCAGCGCACGTCGATTCATGGAAGGCCGTGCGCGAGAAAACCAGCGGATGTGCGATAAAAAAGTGCGCGGCGCACGTTGGCGCACGTTGGCGCACAGGCCATCTAACAGCGTGCGCCAGGTCACAGCGAAAATCGCACAGGCCACAGCGAAATTCGCACATAGCGCGGCGCACGCAATAAAAGTAGGCGGAACACGGGCGTAACACTCGGAATGGGGAACAACTTGCCAAAACGTGGGCGTCACGGGGGAAGTACAGGGCACAAGTGCGCGGAACGCCCACACGCTCGCCTACAACACATATTCATGGAATAGAATAGGGGAAAAAAGCGCACGCTCAAACCAGCGCACAGGCACAAACACGACCGCCACAAGAAAGGAGGCGGTAGCGTCTCTGCGGCTGTAAGAAATGTGCGCCAAAAGGTGCGCCAACAAATAGCACCTATATACTGCCATGATGAATGTCCCATACTGTGGCCCTCCAGGAAAAATGACGTGCAAAGGGGTACCCACAAACACGGACACCCGCTGACAAAAAATACGTGTGCATGTATACCGGGGTGCGCGGGAAGTGTCACACGCGATTTGCAGGGTACGTGCATCACAGGGGTTCGCGTGAAGTTATTCACGCGATCGGGCCTGGGGGAGCGGGCTACGTGTATTTCAGGGGTTCGCGTGAAGTTCCACACGCGATCGGGCCTGGGGGAGCGGGCTACGTGTATTACAGGGGTTCGCGTGAAGTTCCTCACGCGATCGGGCCTGGGGGAGCGGGCTACGTGTATTACAGGGGTTCGCGTGAAGTTCCTCACGCGATCGGGCCTGGGGGAGCGGGCTACGTGTATTTCAGGGGTTCGCGTGAAGTTCCACACGCGATCGGGCCTGGGGGAGCGGGCTACGTGTATTTCAGGGGTTCGCGTGAAGTTCCACACGCGATCGGGCCTGGGGGAGCGGGCTACGTGTATTACAGGGGTTCGCGTGAAGTTCCTCACGCGATCGGGCCTGGGGGAGCGGGCTACGTGTATTACAGGGGTTCGCGTGAAGTTCCTCACGCGATCGGGCCTGGGGGAGCGGGCTACGTGTATTTCAGGGGTTCGCGTGAAGTTCCACACGCGATCGGGCCTGGGGGAGCGGGCTACGTGTATTTCAGGGGATCGCGTGAAGTTCCACACGCGATCGGGCCTGGGGGAGCGGGCTACGTGTATTACAGGGGTTCGCGTGAAGTTCCTCACGCGATCGGGCCTGGGGGAGCGGGCTACGTGTATTACAGGGGTTCGCGTGAAGTTCCTCACGCGATCGGGCCTGGGGGAGCGGGCTACGTGTATTTCAGGGGTTCGCGTGAAGTTCCACACGCGATCGGGCCTGGGGGAGCGGGCTACGTGTATTACAGGGGTTCGCGTGAAGTTCCTCACGCGATCGGGCCTGGGGGAGCGGGCTACGTGTATTACAGGGGTTCGCGTGAAGTTCCTCACGCGATCGGGCCTGGGGGAGCGGGCTACGTGTATTTCAGGGGTTCGCGTGAAGTTCCTCACGCGATCGGGCCTGGGGGAGCGGGCTACGTGTATTACAGGGGTTCGCGGGAAGTTCCACACGCGAATAGCCTGGGCGCGTGAATTTGAGGGGTGCGCGGGAAGTTCCACACGCGAATAGCCTGGGCGCGTGTATTTCAGGGGTGCGCGGGAAGTTCCACACGCGAATAGCCTGGGCGCGTGTATTTCAGGGGTTCGCGGGAAGTTCCACACGCGAATAGCCTGGGCGCGTGAATTTCAGGGGTGCGCGGGAAGTTCCACACGCGAATAGCCTGGGCGCGTGTATTTCAGGGGTGCGCGGGAAGTTCCACACGCGAATAGCCTGGGCGCGTGTATTTCAGGGGTTCGCGGGAAGTTCCACACGCGAATAGCCTGGGCGCGTGAATTTCAGGGGTGCGCGGGAAGTTCCACACGCGAATAGCCTGGGCGCGTGTATTTCAGGGGTGCGCGGGGAGTTCCACACGCGAATAGCCTAGGCGCGTGTATTTCAGGGGTGCGCGGGAAGTTCCACACGCGAATAGCCTGGGCGCGTGAATTTGAGGGGTGCGCGGGAAGTTCCACACGCGAATAGCCTGGGCGCGTGTATTTCAGGGGTGCGCGGGAAGTTCCACACGCGAATAGCCTGGGCGCGTGTATTTCAGGGGTGCGCTGGAAGTTCCACACGCGAATAGCCTGGGCGCGTGTATTTCAGGGGTGCGCGGGAAGTTCCACACGCGAATAGCCTGGGCGCGTGTATTTCAGGGGTGCGCGGGAAGTTTTACACGCGAATAGCCTGGGCGCGTGTATTTCAGGGGTGCGCGGGAAGTTTTACACGCGATTTCTGCACGGTACGTGTATTTCAGGGGTGCCGGGGAGTCCCACATGTGATTTGACAGTGTGGGTCCTCCCAGGTGTACCCTGTACACCCTCCACGGCCCCTGCAGGCAGCCCACACCACAGGGGACTACCCTGCATCCCTGGTCATGTCCCGCAGGCAGCCCACCCAACATGGGCATGCCCCCCAGCAAAGGCACATGTCTCCTTGAACTAATGAACACCAACACATGTCCCCTTGCACCCCCACCCCCCAGCACTGTGGGGCACATGCCAGCAGTCCCCCACCCATGTCCAACTCATGTCCCCCACCACCCCCACCCCCCAGCACTGTGGGGCACCTGCCAGTAGGCCCCCACCCATGTCCAACTCATGTCTCCCACCACCCCCACCCCCCAGCCACCAGGGTCACCCTCCACCAGGGCCCCACTCATGTCTCCCACCACCCCCACCCCCCAGCCACCAGGGTCACCCTCCACCAGGGCCCCACTCATGTCTCCCACCACCCCCGACCCCCAGCCACCAGGGTCACCCTCCACCAGGCCCCCACTCATGTCACCCACCACCCCCACACCCCAGCAGTGCAGGGTCACCCTCCACCAGGCCCCCACTCATGTCACCCACCACCCCCACACCCCAGCAGTGCAGGGTCACCCTCCACCAGGCCCCCACTCATGTCACCCACCACCCCCACACCCCAGCAGTGCAGGGTCACCCTCCACCAGGCCCCCACTCATGTCACCCACCACCCCCACCCCCCAGCCACCAGGGTCACCCTCCACCAGGCCCCCACTCATGTCTCCCACCACCCCCACCCCCCAGCACTGTGGGGCACCTGCCAGCAGGCCCCCACCCATGTCCAACTCATGTCTCCCACCACCCCCACCCCCCAGCACTGTGGGGCACCTGCCAGTAGGCCCCCACCCATGTCCAACTCATGTCTCCCACCACCCCCACCACCCAGCCACCAGGGTCACCCTCCACCAGGGCCCCACTCATGTCTCCCACCACCCCCACCCCCCAGCCACCAGGGTCACCCTCCACCAGGCCCCCACTCATGTCACCCACCACCCCCACCCCCCAGCCACCAGGGTCACCCTCCACCAGGGCCCCACTCATGTCTCCCACCACCCCCACACCCCAGCAGTGCAGGGTCACCCTCCAGCAGGCCCCCACTCATGTCACCCACCACCCCCACACCCCAGCACTGTGGGGCACCTGCCAGCAGGCCCCCACCCATGTCCAACTCATGTCTCCCACCACCCCCACCCCCCAGCACTGTGGGGCACCTGCCAGCAGGCCCCCACCCATGTCCAACTCATGTCTCCCACCACCCCCAAACCCCAGCCACCAGGGGCACCCTCCACCAGGCCCCCACTCATGTCACCCACCACCCCCACACCCCAGCAGTGCAGGGTCACCCTCCACCAGGGCCCCACTCATGTCTCCCACCACCCCCACACCCCAGCAGTGCAGGGTCACCCTCCACCAGGCCCCCACTCATGTCTCCCACCACCCCCACCCCCCAGCACTGTGGGGCACCTGCCAGCAGGCCCCCACCCATGTCCAACTCATGTCTCCCACCACCCCCACCCCCCAGCACTGTGGGGCACCTGCCAGCAGGCCCCCACCCATGTCCAACTCATGTCTCCCACCACCCCCACCCCCCAGCACTGTGGGGCACCTGCCAGCAGGCCCCCACCCATGTCCAACTCATGTCTCCCACCACCCCCACCCCCCAGCACTGTGGGGCACCTGCCAGCAGGCCCCCACTCATGTCCAACTCATGTCTCCCACCACCCCCACCCCCCAGCACTGTGGGGCACCTGCCAGCAGGCCCCCACCCATGTCCAATCCATGCCCCCCTGCACCTGGGTCCCAACATTCCCCAATCATGTCCGTAATGCCCATCCTCCCCTGCCAAAAGGCCCAACCAACTATCACACCCACCCACATATCAAAGGCAATTACATGTTACACCCCCAATGTAAATAATGCAATTTAACACATGTCTGTCACACACAATGGCTACAAGTGAAAGACAAAACACCCAACATGACATGCCTGAAAGCAATGAGATGATAAGACACATTGAAGATTAAAAAAATAATATGTATTGAACAGCAAATAAGAAAAAACACAAAGCAAATCAAACAAAACAAGAAGAATGTCCAAGAAAAAATTCTGAAAAATTAAAATAAGCCAATTAAGAAGATCATCCTGGGTCCATGAGCCCTACCAAATTAAACCTAACTGACTACTAACTAAAAAGGGAACTATATACAAAAAAGTGGTGCATTGTCCAATCGCAACCAAAAAAAAATCAAAAAAACAAAGGAAACCTAACCCTAACTATACAACTATATACAAAGGCAGCGGGCTATTCGGACGACTCACTGGTTGTTGTCATGGGCCAGGGCATCATCGAACTCCTGGTCAATGGCTTGGAGGCGGGCATGTTCCCTGGCCCCGAGGTCCCGCAGGGATAACGCAGTGTCAAGCTCAAACTCCCTGCGAAGACCCTCGAGGCACTCAGCCCGCCTCAGCGCCCTCCGCATGGAGTCCTCCGCCCTGACCATCGTGAGCCGTTCCTCCTCTGCCCGCTGCCGCTCCGCACCTATCCGCTGGCACAACCTCTCCCACACGGAAGCCACTCCCATTCCAGGGTTCTCCTGCCCTCCGGCCGATGCCTGCACCCCTGATGTTGATGGCCCCGAGCCATGATGCCTCCCACGTTGAGCCTGCTGCTGCCTCCGACGCAACTGCCTGTGCCAGCACGACGGCATCCAGGCTGATGGAAACCACCGACGCCGTCGTGCACGTGCCCTGCCCGATGATGCCGTCACATCCTCCATCTGCTGGGGTCCAGTTGCTCTGGTGTCCACCCCTGCTGGATCTCTGACTCCCGACTGTGGCAGGGATGGGATCCCCACCGAGCTGGCTGCATTGGTCGGGGCAGGTCCACAGGGGGCCCTGGTGGCATCTGGGCTGGAAGACGGAAAGGAGAACGACTGGTGGATAGCCTGCACAGAGGAGGAGAGGGCCGCCACATTGGCCAACACATGCAGGAAACCCCCGAACATGGCCGATCCCAATTGGGCCACGTCGGCACGGTGCACTTCGTGATGACGTGCATGCTCCTCCCGGGAAGCACGCACGGCATCACGAATCACAGCCGTGCGCAACGCGACCCCAATCAGGACCTTCTCCGCACGGCCAGGGGTTCCCACGTCCGCAGGTGGAGGGGAGTCAGGTGACATGGACATCCCCTCTACCTGCGGACAGGCCTGGGACGGGGCATCCCTGCTGGTGCATGGTGGTGCACTCACAGGGTCAGGGACAGCGACATGCACAGGCCCCTCCACGGTGACCTGTGCTGCCTCCTGCCCCTGGCCCTGGACTGCACCACTTGCACCAGCAGGGATGCCCCCACCAGGCCCCATGTGTGCCCCAGTGGCGGCCTCCTCCTCCTCTGTGCAAACCACCAACCTGGATGGCTCCTCACCGTCTCCCACCGTAGCAGGCCCCTGTGGGGGCTCACCCACCCCTTCCGCTGCAGCCGTGGGGGCATCCCCGCCGCCTTGCTCCACAGCGCCGTCTCCGCCCTCTTCTTCACTAGCCGCTGCGTAGAGGGAGACAAAGAACACAAGCATCAGGGCACTGTACAATGGTCCCCTAGACAGGAAGCAATAGCAGATGAGCACCACTGTCAAAGTACACCTCCATCATGTCCCTCCACAACACATGGGTCAGTCCAGGCAAAACACACACAGTAACAGGCATGGTGCATGCCAAGGACATTTCCATGCATGTCCAATGGACTCTTGAAACATTCAATGATATGTAAGTCACATGCATCATGCCTCATGCCCATCACATGCACACACTTCACCTCAGTCACATCCATCTGGCCCCAAACACACCAAACACAGCGGATACAAGGGTGATTTTGCTGCTTTACTGAATCTCTGCATTGTCACACACATGTGTCATGCATCCATGGCATGCACAAGTCACAGACACGCAGGTCAGGCACACAGACATGGCTACCATATATGTACCTGGCATCAGCACCCATCCCTCACCCCCACCCATGTCCAGGTACAGAGACTGGCATGCTCTCATGTTCAAAATCTGAATAGGGCTCCCCATGCGGCATTTCAACACATGCAACAACCATGTGCATCACACATCACTGGTCGCACATGCATTACCATGATGTCCCTGCACACATACATGCATACATGGCCTATGGCACACATACAGGCAAGTATCATAGAACCAGCACACCGCAACATGCCCTGTCTCACACAGTAATGCATGGACACTTACCGCTCAACTCCAGACGGGCCTCCCTCTCAAGGATCTGGGCGTGGAGCGCTGGGCGTACGCGTTCCAGGACCCTCATCTGGATGGTACTCATGCGGCCCCGGCCCCCCTCCACGAGGCGCCGGGCCTTCACAAGGGTCCTGGACCTCAAGTCCTCCCAGCGCTTCTTGATCTTCAGGACGTCGCGGGTTGCCACCCCCTCCGCGTTGATGGCAACCACACAGTCGGCCCAGATCCTCTGCCGTCCTTCCTTGCTGGCGCGGGACGATCCAAAGAGGGCATCATACTGCCCCAGGACATGCTCCACCAGGACACCAACTTCGGTGACAGTGAAGCTGGTGCCCCTCTGCCCCTCTGGCCTGGGGTTGCCACTGGTGCCAGATGTGGAAGTGCCCGACATGGCAACCCCAGAGGCAGGTGTGGGTGGGCAACTGGGTCCTGGGGCTGGGCTGTGGAGCGATGTAATACCAGTCGGGAGTCTTCAGTTCCAGCAGGGGTGGACACAGCAACTGGACCCCTGCAGATGGCTGATGTGCAGGCACCAAATGGCAGGGCACGGTGGCAGCAGGCAGGCAGGCAGGCAGGCAGCAGCAGATGGCACGTGGGAGGCTGCTCGGGGCACTGGGGGGCAGTAACTCGGCCTTCTGGGCAGGAGCGTGGGCTTCCGTGTGTTTTCGCGTGGCCAGCTTGATACGGAGTGATTTGGCACGTGAAAATCCTGCACGTCAGCGTGAAATCCGAGGAAAGGCCCTTAGCGCGTAAGCGCGTCAGCACGCATACGCGATTCTATTGGACCAGAGTCCCTCAGCGCGTAAGCGCGTCTGTGACGTGACCCGCACGGGTGTTCCCCACTCAGCACGTGATGACGGGGCACACGTGGAGATACTGCACGTCAGAGTGTCATCGCGTGTAATTGGACAAAAGTGCGTGTACACGCGATTGGCCTATGTACGTGTATATGAGGTGTGCGCGGACACTTACACACGCAAGTACGTCAGCGCACCTGTATCCCGGTGTACGGCCATTTCCACCAATCACACGCAATGAGACTCTGACGTGCAGTCTTTCCACGTGTGCTCTGTCATCACGTGCTGTGTGGGAAACACCCGTGCGGGTCACGTCACAGACGCGCTTACGCGCTGAGGGCCTTTGGTCCAATGGAATCGCGTATGCGTGCTGACGCGCTTACGCGCTAAGGGCCTTTCCTCGGTTTTCACGCTGACGTGCAGGATTTTCACGTGCCAATTCACTCCGTACCAAGCTGGCCACGCGTGAGCACACGGGAGACCACGCTCCTGCCCAGAAGGCCGAATTACTGCCCCCCAGAGCCCCGAGCACGCTCCCACCTGCTATCTGCTGCTGCCTGACTGCCTGCTGCCCACGTGCACTGCCATTTGCTGCCTGCACATCAGCCAGGGGTGCTGTTGCTGTGAACACCCCTGCTGGGACAGAAGACTCCCGACTGGAATTCCATCGCTCCACAGCCCAGCCCCAGGACCCAGTTGCCCACCCACGCCTGCCTCTGGGGTTGTCATGTCGGGGCTAACACCATCTGTGACCACTGACAACCCCCGGCCAGAGAGGCAGAGGGGCACCAGCTTCAGTGCCACCGAAGTTGGTGTCCTGGCGGAGCAAGTCCTGGGGCAGTATGATGCCCTCTTTGGAAGTTCCCGCGCCGACAAGGAAGGACGGACTCGGATCTGGACTGACATCGTGACTGCCATCAACGCGGAGGGGGTGGCAGTCCGGGACTTACAACATGTCAGGAAGCGCTGGGAGGACTTCAGGTCCAGGACCCTGAACAAGGCCCGGCGCCTCTTGAAGGCAGCGGATGCCAAGGGGCGCCGGGGCCACTTGTCGGAAGAACAGATGGGGGTCCTGGAACGCATATCCCCAGCGCTCCACGTCCAGGTCCTAGAGAAGCAGAGCCGTCTGGAGTCGAGCGGTGAGTGTACATGCATCCTGGTTGTGAGCAGGGCGTGTGGTGATCATTCCCCATTGTGCCGGTTGCACATCTGTTTGTATGGGGTGGAGTATGGGTGGGGGTGTACAGGGCCGTGGGGCTGACACATGCGAGGGCTGTAATGTGTGAGACATGGATGGTGCTTGTGTGTGTGGGCTTGCATGGCAAATGCAGTTGTGCGTGCACACATGTTTGGATGAATGTGTATGTAAGTAGACATGTCCGTGATGTCAGGCATGTATGTTGTTTTTGGCTGCATGTATGAGCACTGTGTACATGTGCATGTGTGTGTATTTGTCAAAGGTGCAACAGTGATGCTACATGGATGCATGTGACAGCGGTATGTGGAAGCCTGATTGGCAGATGTGACATGGATGCCCGTCTGAACAGTGCGACACTTGGCAGAGGTGTAGACATGCATGCAAGTGTGGTGGTGTGTGTACATGTGTGGTGCACTTCCTGTGTTGCATGTGATGTATGGCTCCCCTTTGGCTGCTGATGCTGTTGTATGTGTAGGGATGGTGGTGGCAGTTGCGATATGGCTGTGGTATGGCTCATGTGTGCCAGTTGCAATGACATGTGTGTTGGGGATTGTGATGACATGTCTGAGGTTTGCCAATGCCACTCATGTGCAACTGTCATGTGTGTATGTGTCCATTGTACAGTGCCCTGATGCCTGTGTTTTGTTTCTCCCTGTCTGCAGCGTCAACTGATGAAGAGGGCGGAGAAGGTGCTGTGGAGCACAGCGGCGGGGATCCGACCGCCAGCCGGAGACGCAAGGCCCGGCTCCCCTCCCGTGTTGTCATCTCGTCGGGGAGTGAGGAGTCCGGTGCCGCGTCCCAGGCCGCAGCTGCCGGGGGGAGGTCCAAGAGGCGGAGGTTGGAGTTGGACTCCTCGGCAGCAGAAGGGGCAGCTGGGACCCCACAGGGCCCAACAGGGGAAGATGGCACGGAGTCATCCAGGTTGGTGGGGGGTCTGGTGGAGGAGGAGGCCGTGCAAGCACCAGAGACGGGGTCTGGAGGTGGGGATCCCACTGGTGCTAGTGGTGCAGTCCAGGACCAGGGACAGGAGGCAGCACAGGCGGCCGCGGAGGTGCCTGTGTGCAATCCTGTCCCCGATCCTGTCCCTGCATCATCTTGCACCAGCAGGGATGCCTATGTCCAGACCCGTTTTCAGGCAGGGGATGAGCTGACGTCAACTGGCCTTCCTCTGCCTGCGGACGTGGCTATCCAGGTCCGGGTTGAGCCTGTCCTGGCTGGTGTGGCGTTGCGTCAACGGGCCATGCGAGGTGACCTGCAGTCTTTTCATGGAGAGACTGCACGTCATCTCGAATGACTCGTTGACCACGTCAGCCTGCTGGGACAGGTCACCCAGACCGGATTCCTCCGTCTGATGGGGCTTGTTCCGACCCCCTCCTCAACTGGACCCCCTACGCGCCAGTCGTCCTCTGTGCCATCTTCCCACCCATCAGTCACCTGGGTGCCCTGTGGAGCTGCCTCTGACAGTGCGGCCAGGCTGGTGGAGGAGGCATCCCTGCCACAGTCGGGAGTCGGACGTCCAGCAGGGGTGGCCACATCAACAACTCCACCCCAGCCGGCGGAGGATGTGCAGGCAGCAGGAGGCAGTGTACGGGCAGAGGCAGAGCAGCAGCAGCAAGATGGTGGGAGCCATGAAGGCTCGGGGCCTTCGACATCGGAGGGGCAGGCATCGGCCGGAGGGCAGGAGGACCCAGGACAGAGAGTGTCTTCCGTGTGGCAGCGGTTGGGCCACGCCATAGGTGCGGAGCGGCGGCGGGCGGAAGAGGCGCGGCTCACAATGGTCAGGGCGGAGAACTCCATGCGGAGGGCCCTGAGGCGGGCCGAGTGCCTCGAGGCAATCCGCAGGGGGTTGGAGGAGGACACGGCGTCGTCCCTGCGGACCCTCGGGGCCATGGAACTGGACCGCCTCCGGGACATCGAACAGGAGTTCGATGATGCCCTGGCCCGGAACACCACAGAGTGAGCCGCTGGACTTGCCCGCCGCCTTTGTATATAGTTCTTTAGTTTTAGGTTTCCTTTGTTTTTTCTTATGATTTGGAGTCGACGGACACTGCTCCACTTTTTGTATATAGTTGATATTTAGGTAGGTTTTTTAGGAGGTTTCCTTAGTTCTGTTGTGATGATGGACCCTTGTTATTTTTGTACATAGTTCTTTGTTGCACGGAGAGTTTTGACATTTCACTTTGGACAAAATTTTTTGGATTAGATTTTCTAGTTTTGTGTTTTTATGCGGACATGCAGCTTCTTTTTTCACATTTACATTGTAGTTAGTTTTCTTTCTTTAGCATTCGTATTTTTTTCTAATACATTTTTTTTTACATTGTTCACTGTGTGGTTTCATCTCATTGGTTTCATGCATGTCATGTTGTGTGTTTTCCCATTCAATTGGAAAATATGTGTGTGACGGACATGGGTTCATTTGCTTCATGAACATTGGGGGTGTAACATGTGATTTCCATTTCCATGTGGGTGAATGGGTTACTTGGTAGGGCTTTTTGGCTGTGGAGGCTGACCATTACGCACATTGTGAGGACCTGGTGGGGGCTGCACATGGTGGCAGGGGGGTGGGGGTGGTGGGAGACATGAGTGGGGGCCTGGTGGAGGGTGCCCCTGCACTGCTGGGGGGTGGGGGTTGTGGGAGACATGAGTGGGGGCCTGGTGGAGGGTGCCCCTGGTGGCTGGGGGGTGGGGGTGGTGGGAGACATGAGTGGGGGCCTGGTGGAGGGTGACCCTGGTGGCTGGGGGGTGGGGGTGGTGGGTGACATGAGTGGGGGCCTGGTGGAGGCTGCCCCTGCACTGGTGGGGGGTGGGGGTGGTGGGAGACATGAGTGGGGGCCTGGTGGAGGGTGCCCCTGGTGGCGGGGTGGTGGGGGTGATAGGGGACATGAGTGGGGGCCTGGTGGAGGCTGCCCCTGCACTGCTGGGGGGTGGGGGTGGTGGGAGACATGAGTGGGGGCCTGGTGGAGGCTGCCCCTGCACTGCTGGGGGGTGGGGGTGGTGGGAGACATGAGTGGGGGCCTGGTGGAGGGTGACCCTGGTGGCTGGGGGGTGGGGGTGGTGGGAGACATGAGTGGGGGCCTGGTGGAGGGTGACCCTGATGGCTGGGGGGTGGGGGTGGTGGGTGACATGAGTGGGGGCCTGGTGGAGGCTGCCCCTGCACTGCTGGGGGGTGGGGGTGGTGGGAGACATGAGTGGGGGCCTGGTGGAGGGTGCCCCTGGTGGCGGGTGGGTGGGGGTGATAGGGGACATGAGTGGGGGCCTGGTGGAGGCTGCCCCTGCACTGCTGGGGGGTGGGGGTGGTGGGAGACATGAGTGGGGGCCTGGTGGAGGGTGCCCCTGGTGGCTGGGGGGTGGGGGTGGTGGGTGACATGAGTGGGGGCCTGGTGGAGGCTGCCCCTGCACTGCTGGGGGGTGGGGGTGGTGGGAGACATGAGTGGGGGCCTGGTGGAGGCTGCCCCTGCACTGCTGGGGGGTGGGGGTGGTGGGAGACATGAGTGGGGGCCTGGTGGAGGGTGACCCTGGTGGCTGGGGGGTGGGGGTGGTGGGAGACATGAGTGGGGGCCTGGTGGAGGGTGACCCTGGTGGCTGGGGGGTGGGGGTGGTGGGTGACATGAGTGGGGGCCTGGTGGAGGCTGCCCCTGCACTGCTGGGGGGTGGGGGTGGTGGGAGACATGAGTGGGGGCCTGGTGGAGGGTGCCCCTGGTGGCAGGGTGGTGGGGGTGATAGGGGACATGAGTGGGGGCCTGGTGGAGGCTGCCCCTGCACTGCTGGGGGGTGGGGGTGGTGGGAGACATGAGTGGGGGCCTGGTGGAGGGTGACCCTGGTGGCTGGGGGGTGGGGGTGGTGGGAGACATGAGTGGGGGCCTGGTGGAGGGTGACCCTGGTGGCTGGGGGGTGGGGGTGGTGGGTGACATGAGTGGGGGCCTGGTGGAGGCTGCCCCTGCACTGCTGGGGGGTGGGGGTGGTGGGTGACATGAGTGGGGGCCTGGTGGAGGCTGCCCCTGCACTGCTGGGGGGTGGGGGTGCAGGGGGACATGAGCAGGTGTGCAGGGTAGTCCCCTGTTTTGTGGGCTGCCTGCAGGGGCTGTGGAGGGTGTACAGGGAACACCTGTGAGGACCCACCCAGCCTAATTGCGTGTGATAATTCCCGCACACCCCTGTAATACACGTACCTGGCCAAATCGCATGTGAGAATTCCCGCGCACCCCTGTAATACACGTACCCAGCCGAATCGCGTGTAGAACTTCCCGTGTACCCCTGTAATACACGTACCCCGCCAAATCGCGTGTGATAATTCCCACATACCCCTGTAATACACGTACCCTGGCCAATCGCGTGTAGAACTTCCCACGCACCCCTGTAATACACGTACCAAGCCAAATCGCGTGTGATAATTCCCACGCACCCCTGTAATACACGTACCTGGCCAAATCGCATGTGAGAATTCCCGCGCACCCCTGTAATACACGTACCCAGCCGAATCGCGTGTAGAACTTCCCGTGTACCCCTGTAATACACGTACCCAGCCAAATCGCGTGTGATAATTCCCACATACCCCTGTAATACACGTACCCTGGCCAATCGCGTGTACAACTTCCCACGCACCCCTGTAATACACATACCAAGCCAAATCGCGTGTGGTAATTCCCACGCACCCCTGTAATACACGTACCTGGCCAAATCGCATGTGAGAATTCCCGCGCACCCCTGTAATACACGTACCCAGCCGAATCGCGTGTAGAACTTCCCGTGTACCCCTGTAATACACCTACCCAGCCAAATCGCGTGTGATAATTCCCGCGCACCCCTGGAATACACGTACCCAGCCAAATCGCGTGTGATAATTCCCGCGCACCCCTGGAATACACGTACCCAGCCAAATCGCGTGTGATAATTGCCGCGCACCCCTGTAATATACGTACCCAGCCAAATCGCGTGTGATAATTCCTGCGTACCCCTGTGATACACGTGCCCTGGCTAATCGCGTGTAAAACTTCACGCGTACCCCTGATATGCACGTTACCCGCTTTGCGTTCCTTGTTTGGCAGCCCTGTGGACTGGTCCAGGGTTAGCGCTGCCCTTTGCGATGATTTAGCGATTTTGATGGCTTTTCCTTGCGCGAGGGCGTTCTTGGGGGCGTTACTGGCGCTGCTGCAGGGTCGCTGCGATACTCTGCGCCACGGCTGGTTTGGGAGCCTGAAATCCATGAATACGCTGTGCGCGGAAATCGGTTTAAGCGCACGTGCCTGGCGCAGTCAATCGCACGCGGACACTCTGCGCTAGCCGCTTGCGACACTTTTCTGCGAAATTCTATGAATTACCCTGAAAATGTTTTACATTGGTCATGATGGGTGCAGCTTTGTGTATGTGTGTGTCCTTTGCAGTCTCTTAGCAAAACCAAGCAGCATGGGGAAGCCTGGCTTGGGACACATTTAAGACAGATTGCAGAGTGCTAGGAAAGCGAGGACGATTCACAAAATACATAACCGCATGTGGGTGCTGTATCACTTCTCTGCACAGTGCTTTTGGTCTGCAACCTTCACTAATTTTCAAGTTGATTGCATTATTTCAGTTACAACAGAGATGATGAGGCAGAAACGTAAATGGAGGACTTGTAAACATAGATTCTGAGTGAAGGTCACCAGCTTTGAATTTTTGCTTGCGAGCTAAGGAAGCCCACGCATCGGACACACAGTATAAGGTTCAATTGTTTTTTGACCATGAGAGAAAGGGACCATTCCGAAAGGAATTGAATCAAAGGAGGTTTGCAATAATGAAGGTATGATAATGTTATGTATTCAAAAAGTGGACTAAGGAACATGCAAATTCAGTTTATGAAAAATTGTTGGTGCGAACGGAGTCTACGTTACGGTCTGAGTTTCGCCAAGAGAATGGAAATGGTGAATATAATGTAAGTTTGATTTTCGACGATTTTATACCTGAACGAGCATGAACTTATTATTATCTGACCATTATTTGTGGGTTACATTCTACTCGTTTGTTCTGTGTGGCAACGCAAGTACAACGTGTGAGTGTAGTGGTCTTTCTAACGTGCATATGGGCAGTGCAGTATCGAGGTGCTTGTAGACCACCACTCGGTTCCCCCAGGTTAAACGCTAATATTTCATTAAAATGCTATGTATGAGCACCTCGAATTGTGTACCACTCTCCATGTTGTTTTTTCTCTGTTGATATTTTTCATGTCTGTGCTAATCGTTAGTTTGAACTCTATGCCGAATTAATAAGTCAATAGATAAATTGTAATAAAGATCGGCTAGTGAGACACGTTTCTGTTATGTTTTCGAAACAGGTACATCCTGCCATTCTGTGATTGTCATAGATTCCAGATGCCAATTTATGGGTTTTTTAATCGGCAGCTGCAGATAGTTGTGAACAACTGGATCACAGTGACTCTTTTTTGGGACGATCGCCAAGGGCCCATATGCCCTTATGCTGTACTAGCGATTAGGAGCAACATAACATCCTTTACGGTGGTCTAGCCCCAAGTTGATGCACAAGCCCTGGAATTCACTGTGAGACTCAAGCGCTTCTTTTACCAAAAACAAACACCTTGTGTTTGCAAAAAGAACAATGCGTTACTCACAATAAACATTTTGGATTGCGAGCGAAGAAATACATTTGCAATTTGATTGAATATGGCAATAGTCGGATGTTCTCAGAGAGTTTATTGTGAAATAAAAGTACTTTAGAAATTGTACAGTCTTGTTGTTTTCTTTTAAAGTACAGTTGGATATTCCGATTTGTGACGTGCTGTGTTGTCAGTCGATGTGTGTTGATTTTCAGGTTCTGCGTCACGTCACGTAGGTGATGACTGGGCGCGTTTGGCTACGCTGCCCAGGAACGTCAACGAGAAAGGGGTAGAATATCATTAGGTTTGGTGATGTGAGGCTCAGGGGAGGGGCATATGATTTAGTGACGTCAGGGCATTTTACCTTAGGCCGATGCAGCAATGGATAAGATTAGCACAAGATGGCCGCGCCCTGCTGCCAGATTTCGCGTGTTTAGAAAAGAGGAAAACTAAGGTAAGGTGCATTGGAAATGTTTGTGCAATCGATCAACGTACGTATAAAAATACATGCCCGAACCCTCGGGACAATATTTTCTGCGCATTGCACTTGTCAAACTTATCAAATAATCTCTGGGGAGGTGAGGGGTGATGAGGATGGGATGAGATATTTCTGACCAAATTTCGAATGAGTTTAGAAAGTTTGGTGGGATTCTGTCATGAGGGGGGAAAATTAGAGGGGGGGTGCCAAAATAATGTAAAGGCTTATAAATGTGGTGCCATTTGACAAATCTACACAAAAGTTTGCAAAAAGATTATAGATCTAGATATAAATGTTTTCGTAAAGTCTGAATGGATTTTGTCAAGAGGGGGCTAGGTTATATGACAATTGTATGTGCATTCATTTGACACTTTTGAAAAAATAAAACGTGGGTGGATTTCCAGCAAACTTGCGTAAGGCGCTCTGGCAAGGACCTACAAGCATGGTTTTGCAAATGTGCCAGTGTTTTATTATTGGACAAGTGTCATAATGTAGTTACAAAAAATAGCGGTATACCTTTAGTGACTGAGGGGTATGGCAGTGGCTAGATTGTCCGGTTCATGGAATAAGGTCATGATCCGTACAATCTGGCTACTGGCCATGACCACAAGGGACAAAACATAGGATTAAAGTGGCCATGTCCACCTGGGACTGGCTTTGTGGTGAATTTATTCGAAATTAGGATAGATCTGAAAGGGAGGAAACATGTGCTTGTGGTTATATGGTCATATGGTTCTCTTTTTGCCTTCTGCAGGCTGCCATGGAAAGCGAAGAGGGCCCTGTATGGAACCCCGCCTTCTCTTTCCATGATGGCCATGTTGGAAAAGGATTTTCCTTTGTACACTGAGACACCAAAGGCGTCCTGGTGTAGGAAGAAAAATCCTCTTTTTTGGTACCTCAGGTTACCACTTTGGGAACCTAGGCTGATAATGGCCTTCATCCCCCATTTCAGGGGCTGGAATGGGGGGATAATGGTCCAGAGACCTCGTTATCCACCCTCGCTTGGGCTGATAACTTGGGCTTCTGGGCCGGTATCCACCGTTCCAGTCCCTGGAACGGAGGATGAACGCCACAATATTCCCATTAGCATAACACAAAATGTAAATGGAATATTGGAAAATCTTATTGAGTTTATGTACTTTACTGAGAAATATAAAGTGGATGGGGTCCATACGTTTTTTTTTAGTTCTATTTTTTTAACTGTGAAAGGTGGTTCCTAAAGGAGCTTTACTTTCCCTGGATATGCTCATATTTGTACATGTTGCACTTACACTACTTTCCTTAGGTCTAATCACAATATGTGATAGTTATACATAGGGAAGTAGTAGCTTTGAAGCAGAGCAACCATTTCTGTGCACGGAGATAATCAGTTAGGTTATGAAGATTGTTGGGTAATACTGCTCTTTTTTGTTTACTTCACTTTCCCTGTATATGCTCTATTTGTATGTCTTGTTGTCAGTTTGTGTTTTGTGTGCAGTAATGCAAAAATGTAGTAAGTGGGTTTGATTAGGTACTTATTAAATGTTTCACAGTATGCAAGACTCTAATAAGAAAGCATTTATAATTTTAGTATTTAACATGGCAAGATTATTAAAATTTTGCATCTCCATCATGTCTGCTGCACACTATGCCTATGTTACTACATCTGTACCTTAGTATATTGGAAACAACTTCATAATACAATGCTATTTGGATTAATGCATTACTTAATGCACTACGTACCTCATGATATTTATTCCAATGATCCTTGACACTTTTTTATTAACATTACAATAAGAATCCCTTTTACAGACTTTTCATGAAAGGTAAATGCACATGTGATGTCATCAGTGATGTCATCAATGACATTTGTGATGTCATCTTTGATGCCCTGGGTGTTAGTCTAGGCAGTGCACGGTGGTGGCGCGAGTTATGGTTGCTTAGCTTACCATAACTGGCGAATTTCAAGGGGTTTTCGGTTTTACTTGGAACCATAACGTCCCTTTAACAAAGTTTTTTCACTGAATTTCATAGGTTTTTTAGTAGCGCAACTTAACCATAACGTCCCCTTAACAAAGTTTTTTCATTGATATATATATATATATATACATTCAATGAAAAAAACATTGTTATAAGGGACGTTATAGTTACAAGTAAAACCGAAAAACCTCAGAAATTCACCAGTTATGGTAAGCTAAGAAACCATAACTTGCACCACCACCATGCACTGCTAAGACTAACATCCAGGACATCAAATATGACATCACAAATGTCATTGATGACATCACTGATGACATCACATTTCTGGGCCACTTGTTTTTTGTTCACTGACATATCTAGGCCATGTGATTTTGTTCACTGACAGACTATTAAAATTCAAAAGGTGCTATATATTTAGAAGTTAACCTTATTGTATGTTTCTAAAGTACTTTCCTTAGGGTTTGCTCCCAGCTCATGGTGCACATACATGGGGCAATAAACAGGCCTCAAACACACAATTCATTTGTGTACGTGAAGATGAACTTTAATGTTATTAACATTCTCTGGTGATGCAGTTTCTTTCTTCCTTACTTTAGTTTCCCTGTATGTGCCTCTGATTTGTATCCATTGTGGGGCTTCATATATATTGTTTATACTAGCACAAGTGTGTAGTTAGTGACCTTATGCCATGACCCGGACAATCTGGTCACTGCCCATGGCCACAGGCTATACCACAGTCACCAAAGGTATATCACTATTTTGTGTACCTATATCATGACACTTGTCAAAAAATAAAACACGGACACGTTTGCAAAGCCATGCTTTCAGGTCCTTGCCAATGCACCTAACACGTATTTGCTGGAAATCCACCCATGTTTTATTTTTTCAAAAGTGTCAAAATGCACGTACATACAATCGTCATATAACTTAGCTCCCTCTTGAGAAAATACATTCAGACTTTGTCGAAACATTCAAGGTTGGGTCCCTAATCTTTCTGAAAGCCTTTGTCTACATTCGTCAAACGGCAACAAAGTTATAAGCCATCTAAAAATGTTGAGACCTCCCCTCAAATTTAGCCCCCTCTTGACAAAACTCCACCAAACATTGCAAAAACATTTATATCTAGATTTAAAATCTTTTTGCAAAGTTGTGTGCTGATTCGTCAAATGGCATCACACTTATAAGTCTTTACAATATTTTGAGACCGCCCCTCTAATTTTGAACCCTCCTGACAAAATCCCGCCAAACTTTGCAAAAACATTTATATCTAGATTTAAAATAATTTTGGAAACTTTTGTGCACATTCGTCAAATGGCACCACATTTATAAGCCTTTACAATATTTTGTTATCCCCTCTCTAATTTGGTTCCCTCTTGACAAAACAGCACATACCATTTAGAATTAGGTCTAGAATGAAATTCCAAAATTTCATGCAGTGTCATCGAGTGGCGGCAACGTTCTAAGCCATCCAGAAACTGCTTTTCACCAACCCTGTAATGCACAAATAAGCATAGATGACCCCGAACATCCAAGATGTTCGCGGACATCACAGGATTGCGCTGGACTGTTCGTGGACATTGGAGAAGAAACATCCTCGTAGCACTACACAGGGACACAAAGATCAGGGTCAGACTTGATGCCAATGGGTCCTGTATGTCGCGCTTAATTACACAGTCACACTCAACTCAGTTCCTTTCCCCCAATGAATGTGGTGCACAATAAAGCACTTTGATTTTGAATCAGGTTCAGTTTGGTAAGGCCTGCAACCCATCTCGCACCAAATCCCAACACATACTCGATGCCACAATGGACTAGGAACCAGGCCGGTGTGTAGAAAGAATATAGATTTATTAATTTATATAAACCAAATTTGACAAATAGACCAACATCAGCCACCAATGCTGTGGCAACACAAGAACAAAATCACTTCTTTAATGGCACCAATACTGAGATATGCAATCCCAATTACCCATGTCTTTCTATCAAATCACCCACCAATACAGAAAAAGAACAATTCAAGACACGCAGTGATTGCTGATTTGGTTATAATACTTTTCCCCCAGCAACCCCAACCCTCCAAACATCAATTAGACTTGACCCCTCTGAATTGAAGGCCAGTGCAGAGAGTGAGAACACAATGGGAAAATCGTTTTGGGGTTCTGATAGAAATTCACTCTTTGGAAAAGGGATTCAAGGGGAATGTACTTGTTACCACAGATGCAATGAGGGACAGAAAAGAAATGGGAAAACTAGTTTTGCCACACCTAAAACGAACAGGCAGGGCTTTGTGGTTTGGGTCAAAGCACAATGGAAACAAAAGGGCAATTTCGTTTTGCACCCTGCACACTCACGTGGAAACAGGATTTTGGGATTAATTTTGTTGGCAAATCTTTATGTCTATACTGGCTCAAAACACACTGGGAAGAGCTTGTTGGTTCCGAATGCCAACAAAACACATCCTGTGATTTCTATAGGGGAATTAATTGATTTACTTTAATTACATAGGCTAAGGATCTACATAAACAGGACATTTTGCTATGGGGAAATAACTAAAACAATGCTTGAAAAATGTGCGACCTACACAATCTATGGCTTTGGGGATAGTTTTACTTACAGGAGAGGCCTTATAATGAGCATCAGGGAACAGCAGGGCACCTCTGGGACAGCAAGGGTGTCAGTCCAGGATAATCCCCTCTAGCTCCTCCAAGGGGTCCAGTCAGCTTCTATGTCTCCTGGTCCCTTTCTCCAATGCAAGATTTGGGGCCTCTCTGCTTGGATGTTTCTCACAAGAGTACAGCAGCAGGTTACTCCTGGAATAAGTGGAAGAATTCCAGTTCTAATGCAAACTTGTCTAATTATAGGTCAAATGACATCACAAACTTGTCATGATTTCAGCGAAAGGGATTGGTTGGTTTTCTCTACCCACCTTCCACCTGTGTTCTAATAGGACAATGAGATGAGGGGTGTGAGTTTGGACAGCTGGGGAGGAGAAAGCTTTGTCATCCAAAACTGACATGTTGGCTCGGCATGTTCAAAACTCTAAAAATCTATCAACATGGCAAGTACCCTCATTTTTCAATTCTTTACATGTATGAATATATTTTTAAGAACTACATTTTAAGGCACATCAGATGATGCTAATCTGAAGTTGGCATGCCCTTTGGCTACCTACAGAATTACTCTCCGTTCACTGGTCATCACTCATAAGTGCCTAGCCAACACAGCTCCTGCGTACCTGACAACTAAATTCTCAAGAAACCAGACCAACAGACCCACCAGATTCAACTACCTCAACCAGCTTTCAATACCCGAATTCAACCTGAAAACTGCAGGAGGCACCAGTACTAGCAGCCAAACGCTGGAACTCCCTCCCATCCGACATCAGAGCAGAGCGCGCTTTTTGGACCTTTAGAGCAAAAACCAAAGCCTGGCTCCTTAGTCCAAACGACTCCTAAAGCCCTGAAAGTGTGGTCCACTGCTGGGTTTCATAAACTTACCAATGCTCCAATTCTATGTAATCTATGTATAATGTAACCATTAATAATTATAGTCATATTGTAATTTGCCTAGCCTTTTGATCAACCAGCTCAGTACTCTGCTCATTTTAATGCATTACCTTGCCTATGCTTGGATCTGCTGCTCGCAGACTCTGCCTTCAAGGTGATCTGTAACACACCTCCAGCACCCATTTCTGCAATAAGGTGAACTGTAACTCACCTCCTCCCCGCCTTGCCCCGCCTGGAGGGCTTTGTATTTGATTTGTATCCTTGATGTGTCTAATTCTGCTTCATTGTCTAAGTATAAGCGCCCAGAAATCCTTGGGTGAGGTGCGCTATATAAGAAAAATAATCTTAACTAAACCTTCCTATGCAGAGATATGTTTTTTCTTCATTTACTCAGGAGCCGTATCAGGGAAAAATATGCCACTTCATAATTCCCATGTTAACTATTTCCTTCACACTCACACCAACTTTCAAATCTCTCGAAATCAAGGGAAGGCCCAAATCAAATTTTTATGAATAACTAATTGTTTATCACACCAAAATGGGTTTGGCATGATTAAAGGGGGGGGGGGGAGAGGGGGGTTACTGTCACCTTTAATAAAAATCTGGAATGACCGCTGTGGCATATACACCGCCCTTTTTATGCAATAATATGTATTTTTCTATTATCTCAACTCCAGCCTTTTCCTTTGTTTCTCTTGAGTTGCATTTACCCTTAACCATGTGGCCAACCAGAGACTGGCTCTTCCCCTCCCCCTTCAAGGCCTGTGATGGCCTTGATTGCAACTCTAATGGACATTTTATGGGACGTGTGACCTCAAGGTCATTTCTGCTGAAAGAACAGGCATGGCCTTATCTGTTTCCACTGAGGTTTAAATCTAAGCAGTGTATTACATTCTATATTTTTAAGTAATGGCCCTGATTGATGGTTGACAACCAGCCCTCCCTCTCCAAGACAGCAAAGGAAAGGTCTTGGGGGTTAAGTTTCATCTTTAGGAGAAAGGACCTGCTGCATGTAATTCTGCAAGCAATGCGTTTTAAACTCATACACAATGCATTTTACATGACAGCAGAGAAAAGGTCTTGGAGGTTAATTTTCATCTTTAGGAAAATTACCGGCTGCATGTAATTCTGCAAGCAATGGCTTTGAAATTCACACACAATGCATTTTACATGACATTTTCTAAGGCACCTGTGCCTTATGTCTAGGTGTAATGTACTTCTTTAATCTCACAGTTTCAAAATACATCAATATCACTCCTGGATTGGCCATATGTATAGGGCCGTTATATGAGAAAACCACGTTCAAACTCTGGAAGTCTAGTGAGCACTGCTCTTAGCATACTGTCATTTGGATGAGGAAAAAGGGAAGTTATTTTATTTCTTATAATTGAAATGAGCTTGGTTTCACTTTAGATGACTGGAGAACAATCTGGTATTACATTGAAGATAATGTACGCACTGCTGTCTCTTTAAGTAAAAGTGCAGCTCTCCATGGATTGAGTAAAACAGCATTGTATCTCGGGATACCAGAATACCTCCTGAAGAAACTACAATTGATCCAAAATTCAGCAGCCAGACTTCTCCTCAAACTATCCAGAAGAGATCACATCACTCCAGCCCTAAAAACACTGCACTGGCTCCCAGTCAAACATCGCATCACCTTCAAAACAATGTGCATAAGAACCAGGGCAATCAGCGGGCAAGGAGCTGAATTCCTGCAAACGAAATTAATAATCTACAAGCCAACGAGACTCCTCAGATCAAGCAACGAAATCCTTCTGGAAGAAAAACCATACCTTAAGAAAAAACTTGGGGGCTCCTCCTTCTCCCACTTAGCCGCAAAAGCCTGGAACAACATCCCAAAAGAAATAAGAAATACCAAAGACCAACTACAATTCAGAAAATTACTAAAAACCTGGCTGTTCAACATCACAGATTCAAACTGAAAAACCAAACCATCAAACGGGAAACACAACGAAAAGGATGATCAATCGAGGACAACAATGACAACATCTAGAACAGATTAAAGAAACTCTTACTACAACAAGCGAGACAACACTAAGTCTAATAGGACACAAGGGACACCCATGAGGACAGAATCCAGCATCCCTAGCCAGCGCCCAGCGAATAACCTTCACCCACTCGATAAATGCTACTATAGATCATACCTGTATAAAGTTGGGTGAAAGTTAGCACTTGACACACTAACTAAGCTTTGGATATTGGCAGGGTCATGGTCCAAAGAGAGTTGTGAATGAAGGCAGACGCCGCCCCTGGACATAATTGCAAGCGTTAGCATTGCCATATTCCAAAGAAGGTAGGAACGCTACCATGAACGAGCAACCGCATAAGATGATGAATGCTCAGCAGCCCCAATAAATGAAGGGAGTAAACCAGGGTTTACCAATGCCGCCCTCCTTCTAGACTAGATTGGGAATGCTTTCTGGGCTAGACTGCAAGGGACGCACAAACGCCTGCCCACCCCGCATACAAACAGAGGCCACATAGGCGGCCGGTACCCAATTTGGGCAAGGTTATGCATATGAATGGATGCCACATGGGAAAGGGACCGTGAGTGTCGTACAACCCTGATCTGGACATAGACACGGAGACACCCACACACCCCACATAATTAGAAATATGGAAATTTAGCACCTCACCTTAAGACAGCAATGCCAATTAACCAACCCACTAACAACTTCACCCTCTGCATACACCTCTCAAATTCTAACCAAAACACAACCACAAACCTACAACACAACAATCCGCACAAACTTCACTACACTGCAACAACAAAACAAAGCACACACAGACCCGCAC
The DNA here is from genome assembly GCF_040938575.1 of Ambystoma mexicanum. Taxonomy (NCBI): domain Eukaryota; kingdom Metazoa; phylum Chordata; class Amphibia; order Caudata; family Ambystomatidae; genus Ambystoma; species Ambystoma mexicanum. Next base: position 1,080,692,323 of record NC_090937.1, on the reverse strand, counting down.
AACAGCCAACACCTTCCGACAGTATAACACCCCAAGCCCAGCCAACGGAATTCCGGGCTGAGGCTGCCAACAGCACATCACTGCTCTCTTGCACTTCTCCAGCTCATCCCACTAACTCCCCCCCCCCCACAACTCCCTTTTTCTTTTCAGAGCCGCCAGAGCACCAGGGGACCACTCTGGTGGTGATAGTGTGAGGTACAAATATCCTTTAACATTAACATTGTCAGCCACATGTCTATTGTTTCCTTGCTGAAATGAATTGTGCATATCTTTGCACTTTTGAGATTCAAGGCCACTTCCTTTCCTCTGAGATTCATGCCTGTTTTTGGTTCATTAGGCCTCATGTCTCACATCACCATTTCTGTGTTGGCCTTATAATTCAATGGGATTTTACAAATCACTGTGGCATCTTTATTTCTGGCATTCAGGGGCTATATTTCACCCCACAGGTCCCACCTCTCGGCTCTTTGATTCCAGTGAGACAGAGAGAGGAGCAATGAGAGAGTAGGGTTTCTGTTTTCCTTGTGGCCTGGGTTCATTCCAGGACTCTCCGGTGGAGCCTGTCCACTCTGTTCCCTGTCCTGAGAGAGTGGTGCTCTGGTTTACACTCCACTCTTTTGGGATTTTGGGTTTTTGGTCCTGGACCCCTGCCTTTCTGGTAGCTCGACCTCAGGCCTGTAGAGGCAAGGATTTATTTAATCTGCCGAGAATAAAAGAAAGGTTAAGTATTTTATACCGTACTAATTTCCCCAGTATTATTGATGTGCGAATTGACAACAAAACAATGAGTTACACATTAATTTTCACATGAAGTATACAATTTCAGACATGATCATTGCTTTTGGTACATTGCTGATAAGTTTAAGTTGTTTTACTCCCTGTAAATGCGTGATTTTCTCCATCCGGGTTCCCATTCTTTACTTTTATTCTTCAGATGGTTCCTGGGCTCTACTCTCACTGGGTTCTTCAATCAGTCGCAAAGTCTGTTTAGGATGACAGCTTTTCAACTGATTGATATGACCCATTTCTCTTCCGTCTGTTCTCCTTTAAGAATGTGGATCTTGTAGCGACAGGTGAGATTTTATCAAAAGCACCCTGCCAAGAGGGGAGGAACGTCCGCTCTTTGGTCTAGTTCCTATGGAAATTGTACAGGTAGACCCTGTCTCCTACTTCGTACTCTTTCTTGTATCGTTGTATTGTTTATTTATTTGTAGAGCGCACTCGGCCGTTAGGCAACTGGGCGCTTATGAAATCTAAGGTTACAGTTACATAGATATCATTACATTTACAGTCAGGTAACGTTTACATCTAGGGTTATGTTTATATTTACATTAGCAGCTTAAGGCAGTAATATCAGTAGTGTACATAGAGGAAAGTAAGCATTGGTATGTACATGTGCATCACAGGTAAAGATACGGTTACATATATATGTTATACATTTACAGTTCACAGCAACATATGGGATTAGCAGAGGTATATAGGGAAGATAATTAACATAGGTGTGTTAAGCTCAACCCAGGTTTCTTGGTGGGAAGAAAGCGACCGGTCAGGGGTTATGCATCAGCAGCCGTTGGTGTGTAGACAGAGTTTAGCATTGGTTTTGAAGGAGTGGAGGGAGGGTGTGGCTCTTAGGTAATCCAGGATACAGTTCCATAGTTGAGCTGCCAGTACTGGGAACCTTGAGCCTCCAGTTACTTTCAGATTGAAGTTAGGGATTCTGATACTGTTGGCTTGGCCTTTCTGATGGGACGTTCAGATGTATGCTTAGTGAATTTCTCAATGAGGTAAGAGGGTGCTTTGTTATTGAGGCAGTTGTGTGTAAAGTTCAGAGTTTTAAGTTTGATTCTGTTGCTGGTGGGCTTTAAGTCATAGTGGGTTTTCATCCCCTCTGTCGACTTTACAAAATTTCGCTGAGTATAAGCAAAAGCGCGCTAAAGGTGTTTTTTCGTAAATTTTCAATGTACTCATGAGTCTTGGACACTTTGATCAGGGTCTGCTCTTGAGTTATTTTTTTTATTTTTTTTATTTTTTTTATTTTTTTTTAGTTCTGAAGAGCAGATGCTGAGGTAGCACCAGTTTCCATCCAGTCATGAGCTTGAATTGAGACATTTTTGTCGCAGAAGATGGTATAGACCTTATGGCCATCAGGACAAGCAGTAATCGGATGTCCCAACTAGGTCCATAGTCCTTCACAAACTGCTTCAAGATTCCCACAATCATTTTATTGTACCTCTCAGCTACCTGCTCGAGGCTGGATGATAGGCAATGTGGAGCTTTCTCTTTACCCCTAGTATCTCCCACATCTTTGCCATCTTGTCACTAGTAAAATAACTTCCTCAGTCCGACTCAAAACTTTGGGAAGGCCGAAACAAGAGAAGATCATGATTGATCATTAGGGCGGTAGCTGTCTCTGCCTTGCAATTTGGGTCCGGAAGACATTCCACCCACTTGGTAAACAAGCATGTCACGGTCAACATGTACTTGTTTCCTCTAGAGGAGCGAATCACTGGCCTGGTGAAATCGACTTGCAAATCTGACCAAGGCAGTGTCATTCTTCTTTTCTGTAGGGGAGCTCTGTGTGTGAGGGAACTTGGCTTAAACTAAGCACACACTAGAAGCCCCTTTAGTATAGGTTGAGGTCCTGACCCATGTGACCAGTATGCGACCTCTTGCAAGATTTCTAAAGTTGGATGAAACCCCCTATGACCGGCAGTGGCCACATCATGGTGTGACTTAACATCAGTCTTCTGAATCAGGTAGATACCACCCACTGGTCACACCGAGATATGGATCTGCATACCAACAAACCGTCTTGGATTCGGGATATTTTGGAAAACTTCATCAACACCCAGGGATCCTCTTTCCCCGATATAATCGGATTCTGTCAGAGGAAAATTCACAGGGTTTTCAATATGTTGATAACATTTCTCAATAATCAGACCCTGTTTTTGTGCCGTAATCAAATCAGCATCTGGGGTTTCTTTACTCCACTGGGCAGTTGAGAGTTCATTTTGTGCATGTGTTTGGGACCTCGATTTCCCCCAAAAGGGATTTGCTTTCTATGAGATTCCCGTGGATGGCTATGGTTTTGGCCAACTGGACAGCCAAGTAATTTCCAGTTTTGTCTGGTTCCTCTATTTTGGAGTGGCCTCTGATCTTTTTCCAATAGATGGTCATCTCATTAGAGGTGACCAGATCATCAATTGCTTGGATTAAGTTCCTGTGCTTGAGCGGATTGTTATTCGCACACAACATGCCTCAATTTTTCCATTTAATCAGGTGCTCCACAAACCCATTCCTGACAATCTGAATCCGTGATTATGACCAGTTCTTTGAGTTGGTGTTGCACAGCAGTGAGGATGGCTTGATGTACCGCCATCAACTCTACCACCTGACTACTTCGGGGACCTATTTTGTACCCAGCAGAGGGCTCTGGGGCATCATTCACCCAGGCATTCCCAATGCCAGCCACTAGTTCTTTTTTCCCGTGATTATCAACATGGTAGGAGGGTTCTATGTTATTTCGCTGCAGTATTTTTCATTGCAGGTTTTTTCATCGCTGTTTTTTTTCCGAAAAACCCATTGTTTTTTTTTTTGTTTTTTTTTGGGGTGGTTTAACTCCCCAAACCCCCCTTTTTAATTTTTGTATTTATTCCCTTACACCCACAACCATATATTTAATTTTTTAACCCCCCCTAAAAAAAAAAGATACGTTTTTTTTCCAAAAATAAAAAACGGCGATGAAAAAACACGCGATGAAAAATACCACAGTGAAATGCGTGTATACCGTAGGAGCACCCCTCCACATAAACTTGGGTGTCCACTGGCACGCATCTTCCTCATAGACTTTGTGCGGTGAAGTAAGGTACGCCTCCATATTGTCTTTTGTCTTTAGATTTTTGTCCTCGAGACAGATTTCTGGAGCACAGTCATTGTCATGGGTATCAAGCAGGTAGTCGGGGCAAGCTGGGTGGAGGCTTGGCAGGCCTGGCATAGGCACACAAAGAACCCAAAGCAGATCCCTCCTTTAATTCCTTCCTAGTGTTTGTAGTAACTTCCTGGTTACAACTTCCTGTTGCCAAACAGGAAGTGCATGATAATTCATTAGCTCTCTAGTGTTTGGGTGTGGCTGGCTATATAAGCCACACCCAAGATTCTTCCAGTGCTTCATGTTGCTTACTGTGAGCTATATCAGCAACCCACTTGCCGTGCTCTGGATCAACCAGCTCTGCTTACCTGTTCTGGATCATCCTACTTCTGCTTTCCTGCTCCGGATCATCCTGCTTCTGCTTACCTGCTCCGGAGGCACCTCCGTTCTTACTCCAAGCCGCAGCAATCTCCAGTCAAGAGGGGACTTCTACACCGGCACCTGTAAGAACAAAGAAGAACTGGGTTAACACGTGCACATCAGTAATGCTGCGCATACTCACCGAATCCTCCCGCGATGCTGGAATCCAGGTCAGTTGCACAAGCACACAAACCCCTGCAAAACAAAGAAGAGACATTATTCATTGCGCTCGCCCCAATAACGCGGACACTTATTCGCTGCTCTCTCTATCTACGCGGTACATACTTACCAAAGCCTCCGTGCATACCTACCAAACCACCAAGTCTCCAGTAGCGCTGAACCCAGACTTGAGGCGCTACTACAGCATAATTTATCCTGCAAGGGAAAGGGAGAGACATTACCAGGTGCGCTAAAAAAATTAAAGGCACTGCGCATACCTACCAGCAGCTAGCTTCTACATGCAGCGCTACTCACCCACAAAAACACCGGCAAACAAAGACATTACGGACCATTTTGGACACTCAACATTCTCCCCGCAACGTTCACTTGTGGGAAGGACTTTCTGGCCAGTGAAGAAACTGGCGTCTTGAACACTCGGCCTCGCTGTGAAGGCATAAAACAGCATGTGGCATCTGAACTCAGCCTACAGACATTGGCATCAATCACATAAGTGAATCGCACCCCTGTGAATGCAGGATGGAGTGTACGCCATACTAAAGATCAAGGTAAGCCCTTAGGGGACATCACAGCACACAGTTAAGAGAAGGGAAGGGCCCAGGGGAATCAGGTGAATTCAGGTCTAAGTGTACACCTTGTATTTGACAGGTATCCCTCCGGGTGAAACAGGGGAAGTGAGAACACAGGGTCAAGGGAAGCTCATCCATCGCTCCTGCAGAGACACAGGTGAGTGTGACAGTCATGCAAGTCAGCCAAACCTTGCGCTAGGGGACACTTCTTGTTTTTGGCATATATGAACTCCATAGGAAAGCCTTGCATGGACAGAATCCAGTAATTCTGGAATTACTCATGTTCCCTGTTCAGATTCTGTCACTTTGGAGCTATTGCAAGGGCTGGTGAGAAGTCTTGACAATGATGTGCTCCCCATGGGTGAACGGGTGGTAATTCTTCAATGCCCACACCATTGTCAGGAGTGCCTTTTCGCAATCATTGAATTTTTCCTCCACAGAGGATAAAGTCTTGCACGCGTACGAGATTACTTTGTTGACTTTGTTGTGCTTTTGGTATAATACTGCCGTTAAGCAAGTATTTGAGAACCCTGTCTCCAAGAAGAATTCCTTGTTCTTCATGGGGTAAGCCAAACAAGGCACTTGGGAAAGGCTTCTTTTTAGTTATTTTACTGCCTCGGTTTGTTCTGGGTCCCACTCCCACTTGACCCCGGCCTTTGACAAATGGACCAAGGGTCATGTAACATTTGCGTAGTCTTCAATGCACTTTCTACTATAATTAGTGAGTCCAAGAAGGCTTCTTAATTCACTCAGACTATTAGGGTCTTTCAATTTTAATAATGCTTCCATCTTTTTTGCCTGGGGACTGAGACCCTCAGGGGTGATTTCACACCCTAAGAAGTTCACGCGGGTCTTACACCACTGTGCCTTCTGAAACAATAGTTTTGCTCCAGCTTTCTGCAACTGGGTCAGAACATAGCGTATTTCAGCTATATGTTCCTCCACAGTTGAGATCTTGATTAAGACATCATCTACATAGGCTAGGGTTCCCCTTTTGTCCAAGTCGGGTATAGCCTTATGTAGGAAGATATTAAATTTGTTGTCAGAGTTTATGTATCCAAAGGGGGTTCAGGTCCACGTGTATTGCTGCCCCTCAAAGGTAAAGGCAAGCTTGTACTGGCTTCCCTACTCATGGGTACTGTCCAGTAACTGTTGGTCAGGTCAATGGCGCTCTACATGTTTGACCCTTGGTTCTTCGACCATCTGCTTAAAGCCTGAAAATACCTCGGGTTTGGCAATTTCGGCATTATCCTCCAGTTGGGTGGAGAGTTCTCTTGTTATGGTGTTGGCCTGGACATGAGGTTTCAAGGATAGGAGGTAGTCACTGTTGACTCAAAAGTACCACCTCATTTTTCCTGATGACGCAGATCACCTCTTCCCCAAAATAAGGGCAGTAGGAGTACACTGAGAAATTCCCCCATTGCCGGGTGAAAATCTTTTCCAGAGGGCTATCGTCGTCAAAATTGTAACAATCATTGGGAATTGGTCCAATGATCTCATTACCTAAGTCAATAGAATAATGCTGGGCATCAACCGTCAATCCAATTAAGGTGTCTGCGCCCAAAGTGATACTTCTGTTACCCACCAATAATCGAATGGTGTCATGTTCTACGTCAACTAGGAGTGTCGGATGTAAATTCAAACCTTGCTGTTGGAGGTGATAATTCACATTTATATAAGCATCCTGGTTTTGAGATTCTGTCCTCGCTTCATTTTTAGGGGAATTGTAAATTCTTGTACCTCTTCTAAGATGGTGGCCTCTCCTCCCATTTGAAATTCAAACGCATACAGCAGCAATTTAGCTGACCAAAATGCTTTCTCAATGTTGTCAAAGCCCATTGGGTTACCCCCCAGTCGGGACCAGGCTTGTAATTAAATAGGTCCAAATTAATTACAAATCTATTGAGAATGTCACTGCCCAAGTAAAAGGTGGTGGGGACATTTCTCACAACCCAACAATTATGTTCTATGCTTTTGTCGCCAATGGACATTTTTAGCATGCACCTGCTAGGCAGATGATGTTTGGAATTTGGAGTTCCCAGGCCCATTTCCCACTTATCAATCAACTTAAACGTGGGAATGGTCTGAACTTTTGGGAGTTTCCTGAATAATGCTTCGCTGATGAAGCTTCTTCTGTTATTCAGGCATACTCTGGCGAGAACAGGCTCCTCCCTCATTTACCTGAATGGGGAGAAACAGTTATTCACCCTTTTCTTGGATGTCGGTCTAACTTTGAGCTGGTTTTTCATCATATTTTATCATGGGATTTGGGTTTTCTTCTGATTGTGGATTGGTATAAAATGTCAGACTATTTCCTTCCAGTGTGGAATGCCACTTAAAACTGTGAGGAAGGTTAATTTTCAAAAATGGAGAAGGGTTCCCATCACCAGTTTGTTCTCCTACAAAGAGGACGGTGATGTCTGGGACTTGATTGTTCCTAAAGTGAAATTCTATTTGGTCGGACTGTTGTTCAATCATGTGGCATGTGCCATTTAAACTTACATGATTTGTACTTTGTTTTAATTTGATTGGCTGGTTAGTCTGCACCAGAGGACCTTGTTCACACAATCAATCAGGGATGATAACTTCCAAAGGAGGTAATTCCCCAGTAGACAAGGCGTGCCCTCTGGAGTGACGACTATCACGAGGTGTTTCATCCTATGTCACCCAATTTTGATCTCCAGGTCTGCAGCACCTTTGACGGAAATATTATTTCCATCAAAGTTTTGGAGTTGCCCAGGAAGAGGTGTGAGGGGAATTTGGTGACTCTCCCCCCCCCACCTGAATTTTTTGGTCAAAGGCCTTTTTGGACAGTAGGTTGGCTTGGGATCCAGTATCCACCAGCGATGATAATGCACATCGACTCTGTACCTTGACAGAGGCATAAAATCTTTCTTCTCTCACTTGAGAGGACAAAAACAATGTACATTTTGTGCCAGTTTTGCAGTACATTTTTTTATATTGAACTCCGACACTGAGTGATCTTGGACAGTTTTCTGTGTTGGAGTTTGTGAATCTGTAAAGAGGATTTTGAACCCAGGTATCTGTGGGATTGGGAAGTCCCGTTTTTCCCCTGATTCTTTGCTGCCCCCCTTTTCCTGGAGACAGTTACCCAAACCTGTTTGGGGGTAGGATCCCTCCTTGCTTTCAGGGTCATCGGGGTGGCATTGTTGGGGTTCCAGAATTGGTTGCTCTGGGTCAGTCTCCATACTTATCCAGGCTAAATCAGGGTCTTTTGGGACCCATTTTCCTTTGGGAAGGATCCCTCCATCCCTGAAAGAGAAGACTTTCTTCCCGAAACCCTCCAGGGATTCTTCCCCTTCAAACGGGATGATGCAGACTTCCTCCTCAAAGCAGGTTCTCTTTCGCTCTTGATTTCTCCTGTTCCCTAGGTTCCAGCTTTTCGGGGGTAGAAGATTTGTGTTCAGGTTCAGAGGTTTTCAGGGGTTTTGTTCAGGTGAGAAAGGAAGCTTCCTCTAGGGCTTTGCATCTCCCTTCAGCCCGGGCCCCCTCTTCTGGAACCTGTTGGTTGGCGGGGGTTTCTTCCTGTCATTGCTCAGATGTTGAGCTGTTCTGGGCAACAAATTCCATTTGAGGACTCTGCTGAGCCCTCAACATGCGATCCATGTCTTTTGTTAAATGTTGGACCTGGCGCTCCATTTGAGACATCATTTCTGTTTGGTAGGGAGGGTCTGGATTCATACCTTTGCTGCTCCCGGAAAGGGTACCTGTGCCTTCTCCCAGAGTAGCTTGGGTATTGAGAGTTTCCCTGATAACCCTCCATCCTTCGTCTCCCTTCTCCCTGATTTGGGAATCTATTGTCCTGAAAACGGGGAGAGAGAGGAGGATTGTTCTGGAAATTGGGGTTTGAAGGGCATCTTGGAAAGAAACTGAGGTTGGGGGGTGGAGTATTTCTTCCCTCCTGAGGGAAGTTCTGAGGGAAGTTTTGAGGGAGATTTCCTGGGGCAGTACTTACCTAATTGAGACCCCCCTTGCGCCAGGGGAGTCCATACATACCCCTAGAAGTGTCTGTTACCGTTGTATCTAGGGCTGATATAGGTGGCAGTGTCAGATGGAGCATTGGTCGGAGACTCTGCCTGGCTACCACCCGATTGGGTTGGATCAGAGGGTCTCCTCTGCCTCTCATTCTGCTTATTAGTATTAGCGGGCGGAGTATTTTTAGACCCACCCCATTTCCAAGTCCAATATGGATGTACTTTTCACCTATGCCACCTTTGCAGCAGCGGGTGTGGTTGATGGTTTGTGGTTTTTAGGATTACTTTTGTTTTCAGAGGGGTTTTGTACTTCATAAATTCGGGCGCCCTGTTCTATCACCCAACCAGGGTCCTACGCTAATGTAAGACCCTTACCAGTTGGGTCATAATGTATTTCAGAAGTGCATGGAAGTAAGTGCTAATGAACTCTCGGCTATTTGTGTTCACCCGCATAGAGGTCTGGGCAAATGCCTGCTTCAGTTCTTTCACAAACTCTCTAGGTGCTTGGTCTTCCCTACACTGCAGGTTGTAGACTGCCTTGCGGGCCTCCTGGGGGTCCCAGTGAATGGAGAAATGCTTTACGATAGCCGCCTTATAGTTGGACCATCTTTGGTGATCTTGATCCTCCAGCTGTGCAAAGAAGCTGGAATATTTCTGGGAGAATGCCCATTTGACGAACTCGATGGAATTTGGATCATTCTTGATACCAAATGATGTCATCATTTGGTCATAAAGTTCTAGTTGCTCCCATACTGAGTATTTGACATTCTTGTGGTAGGGAGTCATGAAGCTGTTTACGGCCTTTATCTGCCGAATTGGGTCTTCACAAGACCTCTCTTCTGTTTGGCAGACTTTCTTTTCCGCTGCACCTGAGTCCACTCACCCTCTGACTCAGAGCTACTACTATTGGTGGTCCACTCCCTGTCCTCTAGGCACTCCCTACCTCTATGAGACTGGGAATCCCTCCCAGAATGATGGGGTTTGGTTTCTACTCCCCTGTGGTACGGTGGGCTCTCACTGTCACTTCCCTTGTACGCCCCTTTTCGCACAGGGGAGTATTCATCTTCCTAATCCCTTCTTCCGGGTATGGTGGAGAATTCCCCCCACCTCCCTGAATGTGTCAAGGTTCTTAAAATACTCTTTTGAGGCCTGGACTCTGGTTATTTTCTGTCTGCAAAGCGGACCAGGTGATCCCTTTGCAACTTTAGTTTCTGCCATTCTAACTCCCTGATCTTCTCATAATATGAGCCCTCTTTGTCAGAAGTACATGCAAGGGTATTTTTAAATCTGGGTAGAGATGAATACCCATTAATGTCTGATAAGGACTGGCCTTCCGGCTCAATTGGACTAGGCGTGGTTGAGTCCAGTTGCCTCATGTTTCCCTGTTCTTGCAAACTGGCATGCATGAAGTTAGCAGCACCCTGTGCACATAACGTGGTGAATTGGCTTGAGGTCCCTGGTAAGGATGTCATCACTCTGTGATCAGATGGTGCCTTTCCATAATCTAACTGGTCGGGGTGCCTTAAAGCCTGTTTGTATTTGGCTATTTCCTTTTCCAACCTCTCAGATCTGATTTTCTTAACCCCTTCCTCTTGGTGATATATAGAGGCCTGAGTTTTCAACTTGGATACCAGGGCTTCAGTAGCTTCTAGTACTTTATTTTGTGCCAATACCTGGTCACCGACTCCCTTGTCCTCCTCACAAAGGGACTCATTGTCCTTCTGTGAGGTTGTATTGTCTGGGCATATTCAGACCTCTTGTTTTGCAGGAGACTAATCTCCTCCCTTTGTGCACTTTTGGCCTGTGTTGCCTGCTCTATGTCAAACTCTACTTGCCTCACATATTCCATTATTTTTTTATTTTCTATCCTCATGCCAGTCAGTTCCTGAGAACATAACTCACTTTACTCCATGTCCATCCTTAACTGATGCACTTCCTGAAACAGGGCACTTTTCTCCTGAGACAATTTGCTATTCTCTTCCCTGAGCGTTGAGATCTTGGCGCATCTGACCAAATTTGCCCAGGGAATTGACATCCCTAATGACCAGCTGGCTATTTCAGTTGTTTAATCTGAATTTGAAATGAGAAAATGTCCTCCAAACAGGCTCTATTCTGCACAACCTCCTTACTTAATTTTTGTTGACTCTTGCTCAAGTTTTCAACACTTTCTTGATACTCCTCTTTCAGTGCAGAAACTTGAGCCTCTAGCTCTAAATTCACTTGCTGTTGTGTCACTAACTCATCCTTTAGCTGCTGAATAATGTCTTCTAATTTCAACACTGAATTTATGCTCTGTTGCTCTTGTTCCTCTAATTGTTTCAACTCTCTCTGTGCTTGATCCAAAAGCTCAGATTGGTTTTGTACAGAGGCTACACTATCCTGGTATCTTTCTTCCATGATCATCACATGGAAGTACACATATGCTGTGAGCTGAGCCATTCTAATTTGCTCATCTCTGCTGGTCTGTGTCATATAAATGTCTCTTGGGCCTGATGTAACAGCCCATTATCCTGCCACATATCTACATTTGCAGAGGTAACCTCTTGCATCATTCTAGCTTGCCACATTCCATGTTTCTGTTCTACCCATTCATGTTTAATAAACAATTTGGATAGAAGGTGCTTCCTGGCCGCATTCATTTCCACAGTGCTCATTCTGAAATTTGTTCTGCACCTAGTGAGCTCACTATGCAAGGGCAACATCTCAACATGTTCCTGCTTAGTTTGTACTCACAATGACAACTGAAATCAACACTGTCCTATCTACACACTGCCCTGAAACCCATGGTACAGGTCTGAATAGCACCTTCACAATGCAACACAACTTTCCATCCACTGCAATGCAGTTACACCCAAATGAATAGTCTGCTTATACTGCACTGTCACGAGTGGAAACTCTCTACCAACCCCGGCATAAGCCCTCAGTTTTGTCACAGTTTATTACACGTCACACTCAACCTAGGGAGTTCCTCCCCCCCAATGAATATGGTGCACTTTGATTTTGAATCGGGTACAGTTTGGTAAGGCCTCCAAACCGTCTCGCACCCAATCCCAACAAATACCCAGTGCCACAATGGACTAGGAACCAGGCCGGTGTGTAGTAAGAATATAGATTTATTAATTTATTCAAACCAATTATGACAAATAGACTAAAATCTGCCACTAATGCTGTGGCAACACAGAACAAAAAGACTTCCATAATGGCACCAACACAGAGATAATACTGAGATATGCAGTCCCAATTTCTTGCGTCATTTTTTCAAATCACTTACCAATACAGAAAAAGAACAACTCAATACACACAGTGATTGCTGATTTGGTTATAATACTTTTCCCTCAGCAACCCTCACCCTACAAACATCAATTAGACTTGGCCCCTCTGAATTGAAGGCCAGTGGCAGAGAGTGGGAACACAATGGGAAAATCATTTTGGGGTTCTGATAAAAATGCACTCTTTGGAAAAGGGATTCAAGGGGAAAATGTTTTTCCACTTGTTAACACAGATGCAGTATGAGGGACAGAAAAGCAATGGGGAAAATGTGTTTTGCCACATCTAAAAAGAACAGGCACAACTGTGGTTTGGGTCAGAGCGCACTGGGACCAAGGGGGCAATTTTGTTTTGCACCCTGCACACTCAGGTGGAAACAGGGTTTTAGGATTCATTCTTTTGGCAAATCTTTAAGTCTATACAGCTAAAAAAAAACATTGGGAGGAGCTTGTTGGTTTTGATCAAAACACATCCCGTGATTTCAATAGGGGAATTCATTGATTTACTTTAATTAAATATGCTAAGGATCTACACAGACAAAGAGGATATTTTTCTATGGGGAAATAACTAAAACAATGCTTGAAAAATGCAGGGCCTATATAATATATGGCTTTGGAGATAGTTTTCCTTACAGGAGAGGCCTTATAATGAGCATCACGGAACAGCAGGGAACCTCTAGGACAGCAAGGGTGTCAGTCCATGATAATCCCCTCTAGCTCCTCCAAGGGGTCCAGTCAGCTTCTATGTCTCCTGGTCCCTTTCTCCAATGCAAGATTTGGGGCCTCTCTGCTTGGATGTTTCTCACAAGAGTACAGCAGCAGGTTACTCCTGGAATAAGTGGAAAAATTCCAGTTCTAATGCAAACTCATCTAATTATAGGGCAAATGACATCACAAACTTGTCATGATTCCCGCGAAATGGATTGGTTGGTTTTCTCTACCCACATCCCACCTGTGTGCTAATAGGATAAGGTGATGAGCGGGTGCGAGTTAGAAGAGTTGTGGGAAGAGAAAGCTTTGTCATCCCAAACTGACACATGGGCTCGGCATGTTCCAAACTCAAAAAATCTATCAACATAGCAAGTACCCTCATTTTTAAAATCTTTACATGTGTGAATATATTTGTAAGAACTACATTTTAAGGCAAATCAGATGATGCTAATCTGAAGTTGGCACGCCCTTCCTATGCAGAGATGCAGTTTTTCTTCATTTTCTCAGGAGCCGTATCAGTGAAAAATATGCCACTTCATAGTTCCGATGTTAATTATTTCCTTCACCCTCACACCAACTTTCAAATCTCTCGGAATTAAGGGAAGGCCCAAATTAAACTTTTATTAATAACTTTAGTTATGTTTATCACACCAAAATAGTGTTGTCATGGTTAAAAGGGAGTTACTGTCACCTTTAATACAAGTCTGGAATGACCATTGAGGCATATATGCTGCCCTTTCTATGCAATAATATGTATTTTTCTATTAACTCAACTGCAGCCTTTTCCTTTGTTCTCGTAAGTTGCATTTACCCTTAAGCATGTGACCAACCAGAGGCTGGCTCATGTTTATGATTCCCTCCCCCTTCAAGGCCTGTGATGGCCCTTATTGCAACTCTAATGGACTTTATCTGGGAATTGTGACCTCAAGGTCATTTTTTCTGAAAGAACAGGCTGGCCTTATCTGTTTCCACCGTGGTTTAAATCTAAGCAGTGTATTTCTTTCTATATATTTAAGTAATGGCCCTGATTGATGGTTGACAACCAGACCTCCCTCTCCAAGACTGCAGAGGAAAGGTCTTGGCGGTTAAGTTTCATCTTTAGGAGAAATGACCGGCTGCATGTAATTCTGCAAGCAATGGCTTTTAAACTCACATACAATGTATTTTACATGACATTTTCTAAGGCACCTGGGCCTTATATCCAGGTGTAATGTACTTCTTTAATCTCATAGTTGCAAAATACATGAATTACCTTTCTGCATTGTCCATATGTATAGAGCAGCTATATGAGAAAACCACGTTTAAACTCTGAAAGTCTAGTGAGCACTTCTCTTAGTATACTGTCATTTGGATGAGGAAAAAAGGAAGTTCTTTTATTTTTTATAATTGCAATGATGTTGGTTTCACTTTAGATGACTGGAGTACAATCTAGTACTGCATTGAAGATAATGGGCCTCATTCCGAGTATGGCGGTAAGGGATAGCGGCCACCGGTAACGAGACCGGTGGCGGTAATCCCTTACCGCCATACTCCGAGTTCCCTCTGCGCCTTCGCCCTTAACGCCTGCTTTGAGCAGGTGTTAAAGTCGAGGGCGCAAAGGGGCCTCCAAGCCAATAACGGTGACCGTAATGAACGGTCACCGTTATTTGCATCTTCCCCATTCCCATTGAGCCCTATGGGGGCTCATTTGGGAATGGGGAAGAGCCTTGGTGAATGGGGAATTACCGCCCCGCCAACCTTGGAATGGGGCGGTGATTCTGCCATCCACCAAGGCACTGCCGGTCCGGGTACGGCGTCAACCAAGGCGTTAATAGCGCCATTGGTTAGCGCCGTACTCGGAATGAGGCCCAATGTATGCACTGCTGTCTCTTAAGCAAAAGTGCAGCTTCCATGGGTTGAGTAAAACAGCATTGTCAGCCGCATGTCTTTCTTTTGCTATCTGAAATGCATTGCGCATATCTTTGCACTTTTGAGATTCAAGCCCACTTTCTTTCTTTTGAAATTTAGCCTGTTTTTGGTTCAATAGGCCTCATGTCTGACATCACCATTTCTATGCTGGCCTTATACTTCAATGGGATTTTACAAATCACTCTGGCCTCTTTATTTCTGGCATTCAGGGGTTATATGTCACCCCACATGTACTGCCTGGATCTCTACGACCAGGAGATTGCGACAAGGGTGCGCCCTGGTGCCTTTTCTTTTTAATTTTCACATAATGGATATGGTCCTCTGCTGGGAATCTGTCCGTACAAATCCACCTCTTTTGGGTCAGTCCAAGATCCAATACCTAAACTATGCAGACAATGGGGGTCATTACAAGGTTGGCAGTAAGGGGTTAACGGCGCCGGTAAAGGTGCCTTAGCCGTCAACCCTTTACCGCTGCATTACGCGGTCCTTTAGCGGGTCACGGTGCCCTTAGCAGGACCTGCTAAAGGACCAGCATGCTAACAACGGGCCCGTTATTAAGGGGTCGGTTGTTAGCATGGTCCCCATTCCCATTGAGCCCTACGGGGGCTCAAATGGGAATGGGGATGTGTTCCCTGAATGGGGAAATACGGGGTCCTCCAAGTTTGGAATGGCCTGGTATTTCCCCATTCAGGGAACCCGGACCCGGTATGCGGTATGGGGGTAGCCATGCCGCAAATAGCGGCATGACTACCTCCAAACTTGTAATGACCCCCAATGTCATTATTTTTGACAAAACTCTGATAGGATTACAGCAGGCCTTGGACAGTCTAAACCATTACTTCGAAAGTCTGGACCTTAAATTAAACGGTGCGAAATCAAAGGTTCTGATCTTAAATGAAGTAAAGGCTAAAGGCTAAATGGAAAGCTCATACATGGATGGTACAGGGATGTGCTTTGGAAGTAATAAAGGAGTTTAAATATTTGGGCAGTATAGTGTCTTCAAATAAAAGTAAAGATGAAACTTATTGGAAATTCAGAACATCTTTCTTGGCTTCGGCATCGCAGTTGCGAGTATTTGACAGTAAGTTCGGACGCTACTCAACGCTGCCCAGGCTGAAATTGTACAGCAAACAAAAAATCTTGCCAGGTCTGATTTTTGGTGTGGTGAACTTGGGAACTGCCATAGACTGGTCATCTCTAGAAGCCCTCCTTTGGAGAAGGGCCCTGCACTTGCCTAATTCACTCCCGATGGCGGCACTGAGGCTCGAACTGTGCTTGATACCTGTTGGCTCTTTGGTCGAATGGAAAACGTTACACACATATGCGCTAATACTGGCTCCCCCATATGCATCTCTGTACATAAAATTGGGTCAAGAACTCTCCAAAGCTATCTGTAAACCATTAGTGGCCTGGAAAGTAAACTGTGAGCTGATACTAACAAGGATTGACTCTTCTGCTGTTGAATTTGCCAGTAACCCCACTAAGGTGAAAAGTAAGCTATATACTAGTGAAAGGCTAAAGAACAGGTACATTCTGATGAATTAGCAATGTTTCATTGACCATTTCGAACACAATATAAAAAGCTTTAACACCTTATCTGTTTACCTGAGAAAGCACCCGTCCAGGGACTTCCGAATGAAGACCATGAGATTAAGATTTAATTTATACCTGACAAAGGAGGTTCAAGGTTCATGAGAAGGCCTGTCCCCCAGCTTGAGATTATGTTGTTATTGTAACCAAGTGCAGGAGACACTAAAACACTTATGTGTGGAATGCCCCAAGATTACCCAGCTCCGCTATGAGAAGTTGGGTAGATGTGTCCACAACCTCGGGGCTATACTGGCGGATCATTTATTGATCTGCATCCTAAATTTGAACAAAAAAAGCCATTTAATTGCAATCTTTGGATTTTTAGAAAAAGTCTTATCTTCTGAATGTTGAATTACTATAAAATGTTGATCTTGCAGCTAAATGTATTCAAAGGTGTTTTTTGTAAATGAAATCATGTTTAAATTATGTTCAAATTTTGATGTGTAAATTGATATACATATGTAATTGACTGTGTGAAAGGTTTTACATTTTAACCAAATGCACAATAAAATAATTGAAAATTGGAGAAGAAACATGCTGTTTTTTTTTTATTTTTAAGGCCATATCCCAGCCCATCCTCATCATCTCTCACCTCCCCAGAGATTGTTTGATAAGTTTGGCAAGTGTTGTGTTGCTTAATATGTTTTTATCGCAATGTTCGTGGACACCAGCACCTGTGCGCGAATCCAACATGGCAGGCATTTCCAAAAATCTGAAGCACCTCACACTCTTCACCATCTAATCAGCGCGTCTGATGTCCACTGACCTCACATCGGTCCCTGGGCCAATCGGATCCCTGTCCGCAGAACGAACATGAAGTGAGCCCGTGGACTGAAGCCAGATATCACAAATTTTGTTTCACCTACTTTTTCATCATTTTAAAGTAAACTACTGGACGGATGTACACCAAATTTACAAAAGCATGCTTTCTGGACCAAGCCGCCACTCCTGCCGCAAATTTGGTGAATATCCATCCAGCGTTTTGGGCTGTAGACGTGGATACAAACA
The DNA here is from genome assembly GCF_040938575.1 of Ambystoma mexicanum. Taxonomy (NCBI): domain Eukaryota; kingdom Metazoa; phylum Chordata; class Amphibia; order Caudata; family Ambystomatidae; genus Ambystoma; species Ambystoma mexicanum. The sequence continues at coordinate 1,080,674,811 of NC_090937.1, read as the reverse complement.
TTTTTCCATTGCGTCTATGGAAAAACCACACATTTTGGGATCCCACCATAATTTTACCCCCCTTCACAAAACCTCACCAAACATGCCAGATCAATGTGATGGGGCCATATAGATTTTTTGCAAATTTTCATGAGGATTGGTTCAGTGGGGGCAAAGTTATAAGCCGCCCAATAGTGCTCTTCCTGTGGGTTGAGCAACTTAACCAAAACTACAGGGCCGCTACTGCAGGCCCTTATATATATATATATATATATATATATATATATATATAGCAGATTCCAATATAAAGATGATCTGTAAAAAAAAATACAAAAAAGGTACTCATAGAACTAAGTCACCTACTTAATTGTATCATCAAACCTGCGGATAAAGGCTGCAGTATTGTGGTAATGAATAAAAAAGATTACATAAAGGAGGCCTACAAACAACTACATGATACAAAATGTTATGTAAAATTGAATACCAATCCCATTAAAGAATTAGAAGCCAAAATGCAGACCTTTCTTCACGAATGGGAACAGTTAGGTATCTTGGACGAGGATAAGGTCAAGTTTCTTTACATCAGGCATTCGATCATACCAAACATATATTTCGTCCCCAAGATCCATAAAAATCCGCCTATACCACCGGGAAGACCTATTCTGATACTGACTGGGTCTCTTTTTGTGGACAAAGTCTTATTCCCATTTGTCTCATCTTGCCCATCGTACTTAAGGGACAGTACTGACTTCTTGTCTAAAATAGATGAACTTCCATGGGAGCCTACTTACATCTTGGCAACCATGGATGTGGTATCCTTGTACACCTCCATACAACATGAATTTGGGATGAAAGCATGTGAATTCTTTCTCAACACAAGGTCATTGAATTATCGGAAACACACTAACATGATTCAGGGCCTGATCGATCTTTGTCTCAGCAACAATACATTTCTTTTCAATAACACATTTTTGTGGCAAATCCAAGGTACTGCCATGGGCACTACACTCGCCCCCCCATATGCCAACTTGACTATGGGGTACTGGGAAAAATGAGTAGTATGGGCAGACAAAAATGAGGCTCATACAGATAATATAGTGTTATGGCTGCGCTACATCGACAATCTTTTCATTATCTGGAAAGGCAGTGAAAAGGGTTGGATTGAGTTTGTCAAAGAACTAAATACAAATAATTGTAACTTGAAATTATTGGAAACCCATTTTCTGGATGATGCAGTCAAAATAGTGGACCAACATATCATTTGAAAGCTATACAGAACACCTTCTGGTTCTAATGCCCCCCTCCATGCCACATGGCCATCAAAAAAATCTCAGATGGAGCATAGCTTATGGGGAATTTATTAGAATACGAAGAAACTGTACCAACATTGAAGAATTCGATGTAGCCAGTAAGATCACTGCTTGGGGTTTCCATAAACAACATAAACAACAATATCCTAAAAAGAATATTGAACGAGCCTATATGAAAGCATGGTCACTAAACAGACGTGCTTTGCTAACAAATCAGGCATCCAATACCATCAGTAATATCGATGAAGATGTGACATGATTGATTGTTACTTTTGAAACCCATGCACAAGCAGACAAAGATCCAGATATTACTTTTAGGAAAAGTAGTTCCATTAAACACACTCTGCTAAACAGCTTCATGAAATCAGAAAATCTGAAGGAAGGAACAACTTGGCTGATTACCAGTGGAGAAGCTTTCTTTAAATGTACCCATTGTAAAATGTGTAAGAATGCCTGGAATTGAAATACCTACAGTCATCCAGTATGAGGGCACCCTATTAACATCAAAGGGAAAACCACAGGTGAATCCGAATTTGTTGTCTATGTCCTTTCATGCCCCTGTCAAAAATGGTACGTGGGATGCAAAAAATGCAAATTGAAAATTTGGATATTGCAGCGTGTGAGGGCAATTAAGAACAATGATGGTGCCTATCCCATGGGCAAACAGAGGCGATCCTACTGAACTAACCTTCTGTCATGCTCACCTGGTCTCCACGGGGGCATCGCACGAAGCTTAGTGATGAATGCCTGCACGTGTCTTCTCTGTCTCACTACTTCTTCACAGGGGAGCTTTTGCCTAGAATGTTGAAACGAGAGGCTCCCACCTCCCATAACCTCCTAGTGCCCCTCTCTGCTTATGCCTCACCTTAGGTGTTTCAATGGCAGATTCTCCGTCCTGCAACTGAATGCAGGGGTGTGGTAATGTTCCAGCCTCTCTTCTGGATCTAGTTGCGTCACTGATCCTGCGGGCTGTAGCAGAGTCTTGAATAATGTAAATCTGTAGGTAAGTCTCTATGCCAACAGACTCTTGGTATAGTTTGCTTAAATGTTCTTAGTTGCCAAAGTTCTCACTATTGCTCTTTATTCCTTTACAGGTGCAGTTTAGGAGGGTACCAGATGAAGGATTGCCATCTCCCCACGATGCTAAGCAGAATTCATGCAGGTGAGTATTAGCGCGACAGTGCAGCATCGAAATGTACATTAAATGGTTCTTTTCCTTTGCTAGTTGCGTCACTGATCCTGCGGGCTGTAGCGGAGTCTTGAATTACTGTAACTCTGTAGGTAAGTCTCCATGCCAATAGATGCTTGGTATAGTTTGCTTAAATGTTCTTAGTTGCCAAAGTTTTCACTATTGTTCTTTATTCTTACAGGTGCGGTTTAGGAGGGTGCCAGATGAAGGACTGTCGTCTCCCCACAACGCTGAGCAGAATTCCTGCAGGTGAGTATTAGCGCGAGAGCATGGCATCGAAATGTACAATAAATGGTTCTTTTCCTTTGCGCAAGAACCCGCTGTTCTTTCTTTCCTATTCTGCAGGTGCGGTAGCTCCAATCGCGTGAACCGCTTCAATGGAATTCAGGAAGAGCGCAGCCTCCGGGTGAGTATTGGCTCTCTAAGCGTGTGTTTCCTTTCTGCAGATGCGAAGATCCTGAGAGCGGCAGAAGAAAGACCTTTCGGATGGACTGTTCTCAAGTAAGGACTCAACCACTGATCTTGTTCTCTCTTCCTTTCCTTTCTCCACAGGTGCTGATGGTTCGTGATTCCCAAGACAGGCATGGCTGAACATCGGGTAACTGGAGCTGAGCAGACACGGTGAGCGTTACGCTGCAGGAGTGCAGAATAACTTAAAGCGTGTGCTGTCCTTTGGGTGTGGTTTATATAGCCTTGCACAAGTAGTCCCAGGTTAAGTAGTCCCACCAGCCATACCCTGCACAAGTAGTCCCAGGTAAAGTAGTCCTTCCAGCCACACCCGAAGCTAGACTGAATGGCTCAGTTCTTTCAGGCTGGGCTATGTGTATTTCCATGCTCCCTACAGCAAGATGGAATAATAGGAGCCTGGCGCCAACGCTGCCAGGACTGACTCCAGGAAGTCCTAAGGCAACCTTTTGGGGCCTTAAAGGTCCCCATGGGTGCCAGTCACTGGGTTAGGCTGGTCTGCTCCTGATGTCTGGGGGCATGCACCATGACACCTTCTTTGGGATATACAAAGTTGATGTAGGACCAAGAAGAGGGGACAAGGAAAGCCTGCTGTGACAGGAAGAGGCAAGATCGATTAAAGATTTTGAGAGTAAAAGCCCTAGGGGGCACAATTTAGATGAAGAATTGTACACATTCTTCGGAATGATTGGGTGATCTATTCTATCCTTGAAATAGTAATTGGTCCCCTAGCATGAACATGACTAGTTCTTGGATTGCTGCTATATGTTTCATTTACTATTTTCCAAATTGTGTTGCTTTACACTATGAATTGTCAATCTTCAATGAGTTTGTACGTTTCCAAATGTCCGAATATTACTGCGTATATGATGTTCTAGAATTAGGGAACAGGCATAGATTTAGGGTTTCATCAGGTGTTTTCCTTATCTCCTTTTTGCTTATTTTCTTTTTATTTAATTGTTTACTGTCCTCAACTAGGATAGTTAGGGACAAGGCACATTTGCACTTTAACAGTCATCCTGCCAACTGCTGTGTGACATGACAATCTATGTAGTCGTGATGACACTGCCTAGCTTGAAACATGATGCATAGACCACTTAGCAGTAAGTATATTGAATACATAATCAGTTATGCTATGGTATTTTATGATTATGGTCAGTGGACATTGTGTCTTACGAAACCATATTGGGCTCTCTACATGGTCAAGACTGTCTAACAATCTTAATATATGGGACGAACAGTCAGTGGCACTAGTCCTTTTTTATGTTATGCACCAGACACTTTTAACTACTAGCAGGTTGTTCTACAAATAAATTATTATCTGAACGCCTAGACCCCACTATGCATTGGAGATTTGTAGTCAGTGCACTAGACACTTGACCTTTTAAAACTTTAAACTTAAATTGTTTTCCTCCAGCATGATGGGTGTTCATAAGTACATATTAAATATGAAAATTAGATTTATTGGCCATCCACATGATGGTATGAGCTAATGGGATCATCAATATTGTAGTAATGTGTAGACCATGCTAAGTATATGGTTTTGCAACCAGCTGTGAGAATGCACTATGCACTTTAAACAAGCCTGATGTTCAGAACTACACACAACCTTATTAATAGGGAAGTGTATGAACTGTTAACACTGCAGGAATGTGCAAACTCAAAAAAAATATGGGGTTGAAAATCTCCGTTTTAAAAGCACTGCACACTTTATATCAATTTGATGTCATGGGTTGTGACAGTCAAAATGTCAATCCACATTGCAAGATGTCCAAGGATATGCCGTAACTGCAGAGATGTGAGACACTTTAGTAAAAATGAAATGACAAAGTCATAGGCAAAGGTGAATGAAACACCGGCCATTTGAGAGGAACATGTGGCAATAAGTGTTCTATATGGTGCATATTACAGTTATCTGCAGATTACTAATTGGGCTGCATACGATCTTAAAAGCTACATTTCTGTGTTTTTCACTGTATAACGCTGTTCATCTGTTAACCCTATGCCACATGGCTGAAATGCACTGACAGGGTACACATCACTTTTTCACTTTCCACTGATTCACTTTTTTAAGGGTGGAGTGCACTGGGAAAAAACATTGTGATCAAGCCACGGGTTAGTGGCGAAAAGCGTCAACTGCCATATCTCTGGTGGCATATAACGCACTGGGAGGATGAATTGTTTTTAAATGAAATCATTATTTTAAATAAAGTCTAAACCTGCAAACGTCTGGTTTTAACTGTGAGGATTCATCACGTGAGTGCTGTCTGAACCAACAATGTGTCAGCATTGTTGACTTCGGATATTACACGGTCTGCGGTAGCGGCCATGTAGTTATGGCTAAGTTGCTCAACTCATAGGAAGAGCACTTTTTGGGCGGCTTATAGCTTCGCTCTCCCTGGATGTTCAAGGCCGCTCGAATGGCATTATTCTGGGTAGTTTGGAGTTTGGACAGGTTCTCTTGGCTGGTGCCTAAGTAAAGAGCACTGCAGTAATCAATTGTTGCCATGATCAGTGTTCTAGCTAGTGTGACACTGTTGGGGGTGTTGAGAAACGGTCTGCAGGCTGAGATAAATTTGCACGTGTAAGCAGAGGCAGACCTGACTGCATTTGTTTGTCTCGATAAGGATAGGGTGGAGTCCAGGTAGAAGCCTAGTGTTTTAGTGTCTTTCGAGACTCGTATGGTATTGCCGTCTATGGTGAATGACTGATAAAATGGCTCAAGTTTGCTCAGGCGTTGTGAGGTACCCAAGATAAGGAGCTCCGTGTTATCGTCGTTCAGACATAGCTGGTGCTGGGCCATCCAAGCTTGGATGACCAGGTAGACGTCATTGAGGGCCTTGGTGTCAGCTAGATAATCACCTGAGATGGGAATGAGTATCTGGGTGTCATTCGCATAGTTGGTGTAGGAGACACCCAGATAATCAAGCACATCAAAAAGTGGTTTCGTAAAGATATTGTAAAGTGTAGGTGACACGCAAGAACCCTGAGGTACGCCACAATGAATAGGGGAGGGATCCGCGGCTGCGGAGGGTGCAAAGACCCTCATGGATCTGTTGCTCAAAAAGGATTTGATCCAGGCAGCAGCGGACGGTGAGAAGTTGGCAGCAGAATGGAGGTGCCTGCAAAGGATCTGGTGGTTAACCAAATCAAATGCGGCGGAGAGGTCGAGGAGTAGTAGCATTGCTAATTTGCCCTTGTCATTCAATACTTCGATCTGAGTTTTTAGGTCTAATAGAGCCGTTTCGGTCCCATGTCTGGGCCGTAATCCGGATTGCTGTAGGCCTAACAGATTGTTTGATTCGAGGTAGCTTTGGATCTGAGGGTAAGCTGCGCGGTCCAGTATCTTAAGCAGAAATGGTACTGTAATAATAGGTCGGAAGTTTGTGGGTATACTTGGGTCTAGAGAAGGTTTCTTTAGTAGCGGGATCACCCTTAAGGTTGTCCGGGACAATATCTGTTTTAAAGGAGGAGTTAATGAAGGCTGTAATGAATGGAGCTAAGTCATGGACAGAATCCTTAATGATTTATTAATGATTGACAATATTTATAATCTTGTAATTTGAGATATCACAATAATGAATGCTACCTTATCAGAGTTTTGAGTAATGTAATAACTAGCTAACAATTCAAGATTTACCACACACTGGTGCTAGGACAAATAGTACATATGAAGACCCATAATGCATACAAATCAGAGGCACATACAGGGAAACCAAGGTAAGCAAAAAAACGGCATCATCAGAAAATGTTAATAACATTAAAGTTTATCTTCATGCATATACATGAATTGTGTGTTTGAGGCCTGCTTATTTCCCCATCTGTGTGCACCATGAGCTGAGACCAAACACTAAGGAAAGTACTTTAAGAACATGTGACAACGTTAATATCTAGATATATAGCACCTTTTGAACTTTAATACTCTGACTGTCAGTGAACAAAACCACCTGGCCTAGATATGTCAGTGAACAAAAACAAGTGGCCCAGATATGTGATGTCATTGGTGATGTCATCAGTGACATTTGTGATGTCATCTTTGATGTCCTGGGTGTTAGTCTTAGCAGTGCACGGTGATGGCACGAGTTATGGTTGCTTAGATTACCATAACTGGGGAATTTCTGAGGTTTTTCGGTTTTACTTGTAACCATAACGTCCATTTAACAAAGTTTTTTCATTGAATTTAATAGGTTCGTTTTGTGTAACTTAACCATAACGTCCCTTTAACAACGTTTTTTCATTGAAGATATATATATGTGCAATTATTAAGCAAAGAAAACATAAGCAACAAACACTTTCTTTAATCTATGCTGTCATAATGTTCCAGAAAGTGCGCATATAACAAATAATCTTAGCAACAAATATATATCTATTTAACACAATATATACACATTTCTAGCAGTGCATATCTAAAGTGAAAAACTTTAAGCTAAACACTATGCCATGATCATTAATTTCTGACATTCTTTTTCATATCAGTGGCGGCTGCTGAATTTTTGTATTGGAGGGGCATAAATGTTTGCCCCAAATATGGATGTACGACCAAGCGTAGCGAAGGAAGCCCGAACCAACCAAAGTAGGTTAGGGGGATTCTCCCAGCGAGAAAATGTTTCAACATTCATTCATCAGCAGAAAATATAATAACACAATCATTAAAAACACATTCCAGATACAAAACATCAGCAATAAATCTTCAGAGAGACAAAATACCAATCAGTACACTAGATAATCAGACCGCTCACATACTGCACTTTCAAGATTTTACATCTTACGTACCATGCACAGTCAATGAAATTAGCAATGTCTAATGTAACATCGGAATAAATTACAATTTTGTAAAAAAACAGATCATTTTTTCATATTCATAATGTCATTGATGGCTAAAATTCGGAGAATCAACTTTCTCTTGGCCAAATATTATGGGGAAATAGAACTGTTATAAAATAATTCTCTTTTTTTGAGTCAGCCAGATTAAATAGTTGTTGCACCCCTGCACCATTTTTCAAGGCAGATGTTTGATGCATACGTTCCAACTGCATGTTTATTTAAAAAGTGATGAAAACCCCAAGCGTCAAATGTATCTATTATGACACTACGAGGATTGATTTGGTTGGTTATATTTTGGTATTATAAAACCCTGCCAAATCCAAATTGTTGGGCCAGCATTGCTAAAGCTAAGCCATTTCCACTTTGATAACTCAATTGATGCTACTAGTTCACTTCACAAACGACTTCGGTGAAATGACAAAACCAGTGTCATATTGAGGCATAACAAAAATAAAATCACTTTTATGTAAGCCTTGTAAATGTGTTAAGTGGGTAAAAAGTGTGCATTTTACAGCACTTTCGGTGAAAAACTGGGTAAAAAGCCACAGAGTTTGCAATCAGTTTTGTGTAGTAGTGCCTGGAGACGCCGACCACCTTACATATTCCAGTTACCAACAGTGCACAGGAGCATTTTCATGATGTCTTTGCCCACATGTCAGTAAAATAAATATTTACTGTCAAGTGCAGGTTGCACTAATATATGTCAGTATTACCATAGCCAGTAAAAACCCCATGCCACATAAAGAAGGTATATCCAGATTTGCTATACCAATGTAGGCTAGCCTAGCCACATACTCACACTTATGTTTGCTTTTCCCTTGATGCCAAGTTAAAAGGCCATGCAACAGTAAGAATGCACATGCAGACTAGCATCACTAATGAAGGCCAGTCTTGCCACATAATAACACTTATCATGTGTGCTTTACGTTTCATGCCTAGTTAAAAATGTCACGCCACATTAGGAAGGTAAATGCAGACTGGCCCTGCTAATCTAGGCAAAACTAGCCACATTAGAACACTAATCATAATTGCTTTACTATTATTGCCAAGTAAAAAATGTCATGCCAAAGTAAATGCAGACTGGCACTACTAATGTAGGTGAGGTAAGCTACATAAGAATACTTATCATATTTGTTTTACCCTTGATGCACAGTATTTTTACATGTCGTGATGCATTGTTGTAAAGTGCAAGGAATCCTAGCTATGAGTACAGAGGCGTTGGCGTAATCCAGTGGTCTTCAAACTTTGGCTCTCCATGTATTTTGGACTGTGACTCTGATAATCCCTTAGCATTGATTATGCTGGCAAAGGCCAATGTGAGCAAGATTCCAAACATCTGGAGAGTCAAAGGTTGCACACCTGGAATGGATACTTGAGTCAGTGGGTACATCTACCATGACATCTGGCTACTTCAAGATCCTAGTTATGTCAGTTCCTTTCGGTATTTACAAACCAATTGTTAGTTGAGCACTCTACAAAAGTGCCATAAAACAACACAGAGAACCTTCCAAAAAGCATTTGTGAACAAATGAAAAAGTAAGGCAGCCATTTTGCATTTCTAACAGACTCCATTTTGTAACTTGTATAGGATCAGTGGGGGGTCCTTTCCATAGATTATCTGACGTCTGACCACGTATTTGTATGAAAGGCCATCACTACTACTCAATAAATTCATGTGAATTCATAAGTCTCAGAGAATGACTCAAAATTCGATTAAGTGACTCAAACACTGTAGCGTGATCCATAAAGGACATGCATATTGGTTCCTTTTTAATAAACACTGATTTTGCTCAAATTAAAGGATAATAAAATGGATGAGTTCTTCCTAATCCTACCCAGAACCACAGTTGTGTGGGGGTGTGACGAATCCTTAAATGTTGTCACTTCTCCCTGAGGGCGAGCCCCTTCCCATAAGGCCAGGGATGTGAGGGCACTACCGGATAGTCCCCCTCAGGGTGGTACACAGCGGGAGGATCTCATGGGGAGAGACTACCCCTCTGGGGACAAGGATGATAATCCAGGAAGAACACGGTATAGCAACCCTTACCCAACACCCTACTCCATAGACCCCAACCCCTTGCTAAACGCTTTCCTGTGTCTCTGTAAATCTGAATACTTAACTACTGAGAGGAGGAATAGTAGGGACTACATAAGGGAGAATTATTATACAAGTACTGCGATGAGGAGGAGGTTTGGAACAATGAAGAGCACCAACAAGAACTTAAATGAGCATTCTAGTCATCTGTGCTCATTCACAACAAAAAGGAATGAAGGACTTAAATGTGGTAGAGACCTCCCAGTAGGGACAAGAAGTTGAACTGTCCCAAGAGGAGCTGAGAACAGTGAGGCAAGGCGGCGCGGGAACAGAAAGAAACTGTAGACCAGGATGCTCTGAGGGGGACAGAAGCGTTGTTAGAAGGTCCACCACTAAAGGACCTAACCGAAGGCATGCAAAGCAGCAGAACGACAGGTGGCAAAGATCGCTTGGTGCAAGGCAGAAGTGAGAAGGGAAGAGCGTCTGAAGCCACAGAGCCACCACCAGACGCGGAAGCAAACAAAGCAAACCAAAACCACAAAGCAGACCGGAGCCCGCTGACAAGATCTCGAAAGGTACAGGGATATAGGGGCCGGCTGGTGCAGACGCAATGGGGTCTTAGGACTTATGAAGCAATAACTCAATACCCTATATAAGTAACATGGGCAGGACAAAAACCCTTGAGTGAAGGCAAGAAAGTGGGACTACCTGAGGGAAGGGTTTCCCGAAATGGGATGATAACACATACACCAATCTTAAAGAGGAAATACAAGAGAGAGTTGTCACTCACCTTACTCACAGAAACCTGGTTACATGCGGCGTCAGGCCCTGCACTGACCCCCGCCATTCCCGATAGTTACTCCATCATTAGGTGCGACAAGGACTCCAATCAAACTAAGGGGGGTGGATTAGCATTCATATTCAAGAGCTCTCTTAATCTAAGAGTCGCCAATAGTCATCAGCTGCCCTCTGCTGAACTACTCTTGATTAAACTCCCAATCACACCGCCTCAGTGTACCTCATCTATCGGCCACCTGGTCCCACTTCCACATTCGTAGAAGATATCTCATCCATTCTAGCATCCAGCACTAAGCCTAAATCCCAAATTATCATACTTGGAGACCTTAACTTAGGCTATCTGGACACGAACGACACTAAAGCCTGTGACCTAGCCAGTGTCCGATCCGACTTTGGCCTCACGCAGCATGTCAATGTACCTACCCATATCAAGGGACGCACATTGGATTGGGTTTCAGACTTGAATTGTGCACTAAACTTAATTTCAGTGTCACCATGTGCATGGTCTGACCATCACAAAATAACATTCTCCATCAATTCTTGCCCACCCGCGGACAAACCTTGTACTGTGCCACCCACACTCACACGTAACAAGAAGGATATCACAACTGAGAAACTACTTCCATTCATCCTCCCACTACTAAACTCGGTCTCCACCACCTGTGCTGACCCCACCGTCCTGGAGAACAACTACAATTCTGCCATGTTAAAAGCCTTGGATTCCATTGCCCCGCTTAAACAGCACAAACAAAAACCGTGCAACCACCTTAATTCCTGGTTCACCCCACACCTAAGAGAACTTCGTAAAGATAAACGCAAAGCTGAGTCTCTCTGGAGAAACTCGCCTACGCCAGTAAATAAAATTAACCTTCTATCCATCACCCTCTCGTACAAAGACGCCATACTAGCGGCCAAAAAAGAAGTATATAACAACAGGATCATACAAGCTCAATCCAATACTAAGGAACTCTTTAAAATTCTCAAGGAATTAGAGTCTCCAGCTGCCCCCCTTGACATGGGTACCCCTAACACTGAATGGTGCGCTAAATTTCAAAAAGCACTACTAAACAAAATCACTACACTCCAAGCTAAAGTCAACACCAAAAAAAAACATCTCCTTGACTCAGCAGGTAACACCCAATCCTCCAAGATCCCATCCCCTAATCATTCTTTCAAACCTTTTAGCTTCTCACCTCTCACCATTAGGGAAGTGGAAAATATCATCAAGAAGTTAAAACCATCCAATTGTCAAGGTGACGCCTGCCCAGCACCAATCGTAAAGGAAGCAGCGCCTGAGCTCGCCCCCTTCATCACTTCCTTCATCAACTCCTCCTTTAAATCTGGCACAGTATCAAATAACCTCAAGGATGCTTGGGTAATCCCCTTAATCAAAAAACCTAACTTAGACCCTAGCAACCCCACCAACTATAGGCCCATCACCACGGTACCTTACCTCCTAAAAATCCTGGACCGTGCTGCTTATCTCCCAATTCAAGATTATCTCGATAAGAACAACCTATTCGGACTCAGGCAATCTGGTATCCGTCCGAGACACGGCACAGAGACAGCTCTAATAGATCTAAAAACGCAAATCGAGGATCTGAAAGACAAGGGCAAACAAGCGCTCCTACTCCTGTTAGATCTATCCGCCGCCTTTGATCTGGTGGACCACCAAATCCTTTGCCAGCATCTCAAAACGGCTGTCCACTTCTCTGATGCAGCTACCTCCTGGATCAGCTCATTCCTTGCCAACAGATCCATGAGAGTCTTCTCACCTCTTGCCGCTGCTGACCCAGCGCATGTCCCTTGCGGAGTCCCACAAGGTTTGTGCGTATCACCCACCCTCTATAACGTTTTTACTAAACCACTCTTTGATATTCTTGACCATCTGGGTGTTACCTACACAAATTATGCGGATGACACCCAGATACTCATCCCTATCACTGGTGATTATGTAACTGACCTCAAAGCTCTCAATGCAGTCTACACCGTCATCCCGGTGTGGATGGCCCACCATGGTCTCTGCCTAAACGATGAGAAAACTGAGCTACTCATCCTTGGCTCTCAGTCCAAACTCTCAAAACTTGACAGCAAATATGATGCTTTCAACGTTGATGGTGACATCATCAAGGTCACCAATGTCACTAAAACCCTCGGAATCTACCTAGACTCCACCCTCTCTCTCACCAGACAAACCAACTCAATAGTCTCAGCATCTGCGTACACGTGCAAACTAATCACTGCTTGCCGTCCCTTCTTAACTATGGACAACTGCCTGATCCTTGCTAGAACCCTCATCTTATCCAAAATTGACTACTGCAATGCCCTTTACCTTGGAACAAGTCAAAGAAACATTGACAAACTTCAGGTAACCCAGAATAACGCCATCAGAGCTGCTCTTAACATACCTAGGTGCACCCACATCTCATCCACTGGACGCAACATACGTTGGCTCCCCATTTCACGGCTTATCGCCCTCAAAACACTTGTCCTAAGTCACAAAGCACAGAACAATGCAGCACCGGCCTACCTGTCAGTGCGCTTCACACAACACACAGCTGCCAGACCTCTAAGATCTGCACAAGCACACACACTCATCATTCCTAGCTTCAAGCATCAGACTGCCAGAGGCTCGAGCTTCCCAGTCCTGGCAGCAAAGATTTGGAATTCACTACCCAATGATCTCAGGAATGTCCCCTCCCTTCAATCCTTCAAAAACAGAGCAAAACATTGGCTCTATGAGCAAGACGAAGCTTTGGCCACCCCTTGGTAGACACCTATTGCACGCTGTGCCCCATCGATTACCTCTGTATATACTGAGCCGACTGACTACCTGTGTAAATGTATGTATATCTTTGTTCTATGTATATATATTATGTAATATGTAACTGCCTTCTGTAACTTTTCACTGTAACCTTTCCAAACATGCGCCCTGATGCCCTTGGGCAGGCTGTGCAATATAAATAAATAAATACAAATACAAATACTCGTGGCTGTACTTGGCAGGCGAGTAAACCAAGTCTGCGTGACATGCCAAATAGAGAAATAGAGGTCTGGGACCGGCACCCACGAGAAAAGAGTAATACAAGCCATCTTCTTTGTGGCAGTACCTGGCAGGAGAGGGCCAGGTCTGCCAGGTTCCAACAAAAGAGGAATATGAGTATGGGGCCCACACTCACTTGAAAAGACTAATGCAAGTAATCTTCCTTGTGGAAGTACTTGGAAGGATAGTCAAACAAGTCTGCCCAAGTCTCGAGACGGGGAAGGCTGGGTCCGGGACCCTCAAAGTGAAAGACTGAAAGTGCTAAATTGTGAAACTAAAGTGAGAAAGGCAGGTGAAGGGAGACATTGCCCCTTGGTTTTGTGAACTGTGAGACAAAGCCTAAGAAAGGACAGAGGAAGGGAGTCATTCCCCCTGGTGGTGTGAACTGTGAGAACAAAGCCAAGGGAAGCCGGGACAAGGGAGTCATTCGCCTGGTAGTTGAGTCCGAAGGAGGGTCAAACTAACAATCCACAGGCGAAGGGAGTCATTCCCCCTGGGCTAAAAAAACATTGAACTTTCTGATGCAAAGTGTTAGAGGAACAGCAGAAATTCTTTTTTTGTTTTATGAAGTACTAAAACCAGGGGAAGGGCGTCCATCCCCCTGGTGAGGAGCTTGAAACCACAGCTGTGCTACCTAGTCAAGGAGACTCGGTAGCACATACCTGGACCAAGAACATTGATGCAACTTTCTAGTGTAGTTATACGTGCAAAGTACAGAATAAGAGTTTTGAAACATCACGATGGACTTTTAGTTTTCAAGGACATCTTGACAGACCCACTAGAACTTTAGTTGAGGCAGGGCAACCCCCTCTTAGAGATAGGGAAAGTTAGGTTTTTTCTTTATTTTCTTGACTAATAAAAGTCTTTAGCAATCACCATGCCACCTGTGTGTTAGTCTCCTCCTTCTACGTCCGTACAGGGGGCCAGTATTCCGTTTGTCGCAGTCCTGGAGTCTTGTAAAAGTAATCTTCCTAAATTTCTCAAACAAAACTATATACAAATGCCCTGGTGAGGCCCTGTTGCCCTATTTAAGGGAGCTTATGGCAGCACTTCCCCTGGGACTCCTGGCAGATTTTGAAATCTGACATTGGGAAAAGACATTGTACAAAATGGGAATTCATATCTTACGGTTGGCTTTACGTAAATCATTTGCGACGCAATCTAATCCTGTTCTGCTATTCATTTTTAACAATCTGCTTCCACCTGCTCAAGTGTAATATTCAGACTCTTGCCGTTCAACCTAGTCCCCTCCAGAGTTCTTGTTCCCTCATTGGCTTTCTCTGCTGAGTGCTCAATATGACATGTTCACTGCTATAAAGTTTAGGAAAATGTGTTTCAATAATATTCTCGGGTACTATCCCTTGGCCATGCCCAATAAGTTCGAAGAATCTATATGAATTTAGCATCCTTGCTGCCAGGACAAACTCCGACGAGTTTGGTTAGCTGTTCCTTCTGTTATTTCAAGCAATCCTTGCTTGATGAACAAGGATTACATTATCTTTCCCTGATTTAAGCACACAGAACAACTCCACTTCCGCATCTTTACAAATTTTGTCCAACCAGCTCCTCTGTGGGTGCTTCTTATGGGGATCGAGACCAGGGGGCGGACTGGGAACCAAAAGAGGCCCTGAAAATAAGTGGCCCATAGTACACATTTTCACCAATCCAAACCCATTTCCTATGAGAAAATGTGGAAATGAAATAGGTTGCCACACAAAAGAGACCCAGGCTGCAGAGGCCTACTGGGAAATTCTAGAGTTCCCTATCACCCAGTTAAGCCCTGATCAAGACCTGGCTAATTGGACATAGAGAAAGAACAGAAACCGAGAACCAGCTTTCAGAAAACTAGCCCTAATAAAATGATTGGTTTAGCCTTTATTCTGCAACATAGTTCTGGGTGTACAACCCTTCACAAGCCGCCTGCTCCGCACTTGGATACTTACAAGAGACAGTAAAGGACTGCGAGTTTCTGTGTGTCCAACGTGCTTTTCGTTACTTACTGTGAGCAGCTAGGCTTAGTGGAAAAAAGAACAGATGCCTGGGTCTCTGAAGCAATTGCAACACGCTCTGCGAATTACTAGGTCCTGGTAGCTATGGTTCCAGCCTTCTCAAAAGCAAGATTACTGACCCAGCTGCAAGGGAAAACGTAACGAGAAGGAGAAATTATAAATGGTGCACAAAGACGTGAGGTAATTTGCTCCCCACTCCTGATCCATTGCGTGCCCCGAAGCACACGGAAAGAAGCGTCAAGTACAGATAACGGTGACTATTGTGTAATTCTAAAAGAGAAAGAAAAAAGGCTCCCATTGCTGCTTTGGAGAGGAGAGATAACACATCCCAAACAATTTAAAGGAAATACGGCCTGCAATGCACGGCCTGTTCTGGGTTTCTCTTCACAGTTAATTGCATCCAACTGTGGCATTATTAGATGCAGCTAATGTAATCAGGGCTGGTCCATCCTTTATGGAAATTAGTAATGCACGCTCTTCAAAGCATTGTACGTTTGGCTATTGCACAATGGTCCTTTTGGTTTTTTCCAGAATCGTCGGTAGATTTTATGGGTCAGCTAGCGAGGTACAGACAGATGTTTATATTTACAAAAACTGAAGTTTGGCTACAGCGAGGAACTTTTAAGCACACCTGTTAACAACCTCAGACCCTTTATGCTGTACATACAAAGCAGCACACCCTGCTTTCAAACGCAGGCCCTGATTCACAGAGCGTTTTCCAATGGGGTTTTGCCATTATAAATTGCTTCTGTGAATTAGGCGCTAAGTGTCCTTAAATCCTCCATTTCAATGCATCTCTAAGGTAATTAGAGTAATTCGTAAAGCCTCCTGGATCGCACTTTGGGGTTGCTTGTGCCTAATTCCGTACTCGTAATATGTGCATCTGTTTTTATGAATGAGATAGGCCTTCTTGAAGTGTAATCACCAGAGCTGCTAGAATTGTGAATTGGTTGCAATGTGTGCCATCCCCTTATTTGTTTATTTATTAATTTTTACATTTATAAAGCACTCAATACCCTCGGCCATCACGGCAGATTTCAGCCGCCTTACATAACATGGCTGCCACAGGCCCGCGTTCCATGCATGGTCTTGCTTCACCCAACAAAGTTTAAAATGAAAAGACTTTTTTCTGGTGTTGTTTTTTTCACAGCTCAGCTCATCTACTTTATGTAAACATCGCATCACTTGTATTTTGGGCAATTGAGTTTTTCGGATGAGCAACCTTTTTTGCTGATTCCAGTCAAAGGTTTTCGCATGAGGAGCCTGTGAGGAAGGGCAGACTGCTATCTCATCCAAGGCCCTAAAGCATGCCCGCACAGACTCCAGCTTTGCAGGGATATGTGTTTTGTCGACCACCTCTAGAAGTAGAAGAAGTGTTATTTTCAGTGCAAGACCTGCAAACTAGAAACAGAAAATAATAGTTTATCTTATTCTAATGAAAGACCTCCTGACACTAGAAATATTTTACTTTTTTTTTCATCTGCGTCATTCGGAAATGAAAGCAAGCATTTGAAAGGCCAATAGTTTGGTTGATGTACACCATCCTAAAACTGCCATTAAAAACACATCAGATACCACTATTTGTCAGGTATTGCCTTGATGTGCACTGGATTAAATAATATAAAACATAATGCCATCAAAGCCATTTTGCTCACACATTTTCAAAGTTTTATTATCAAAATCCCTGCCCCCCCCCCCCCCAAATGGTTACATATTGCTATCAACACCCTAGGTTTTTGCACCATTACTATTTATTGCCCAGATACACTGTTGTCAAAACTGTACACAGTTACCATAGAGGTACTAGGATACAAAATAGACATATCATAACAGTGACATATTACATACCGTCCTGGGAATCAAAGGAGCGCCAGAATTAAGTGTGTTTATATGGGTGTGTGTGTGTGTGTGTGTGTGTGTGTATGTGTGGGTGTTTATGAGTGATGTGTGGGGTGCATGTGCTTAGCAATAGGGGATAAAACGATTACCAGTTACGATTGCAGATCGATTTTGGGCACAGCTTCAAGAAATTGAATTACAGTGGCTATGCTGCATAGATTGTGGCTGCAGCTTCATGAAAGTGATTTATAGTGAGTATACTGGCATGGATTGTGGCCACCAAGCCACAGCTTCATGAAAGTGATTTACAGTGAACATTACTTGCAGGGATAGTGGCTCCAACTTCATGAAATTGATTAAAAGTGACAAGTAATAGCACAGTGTGTGCCCACAGCTCCATTCTTCGTGATTTACAGTGCCCATCACTGGCATATATCATTGCTTCAGTTGCATTAAAGGGACTTACAATGGCAATGCTGGCCTATGTTGTGAACACAGTTTCATGAATATATTGTTAAATGCTCATATGTACTGTTTTTGGCACTGTACCTACTGGAATTTTTCATGTTTTACCCTATAGTACCAATTGCAAATTGTGTAGCTTTTTACCCCATTTTACTCTGGGAGGAACCTCCTACATTACTCAGGCTCCACGTTACATTTGGTCCCTCTCACTAATACATTGGAGATGTTCATGCCCCACCACTAAAAATGTTCACCTACCACTGCAGACTTGTAATCATATACATCGCCTGCGCTCACTTAGAAGTCGGCAGCTTCCCCTCCCATCCAGGACAAAAGATGCTGCCACCTCTGGCATGTGCATAATAATGTTACTGTCTGCAGGCATAGGTGTCCGGTGTATTTGGCAGCCAAAGGCCAAGGACAGCTGCCCTTGTTCCTATGCAAGTTGAAAGATGTAGAGTTTGATTGATTCAACAACATACTTACATCTTTCACCTAGTTCAGCATACAGCAATCCCATATGGCAGCAGGATCATCATGCACATTGAGTATGCGTGGTGATCCAGGGCCGGGCCAGGAGTCTGGGAGGCAGCCTGGGTTGCTGTAAAAGGTTTGGGGGCTCTCTCAGCAGGGTTTGCAGGAGGGAGTCCACACATTTTGTATTACAGTAGTGAACACAGCTGAATGTTCAAGTGATAGGATATGCTTTTTTAGGGCAACCTTGAAGGTCTAATTGATAATAATAATCTTGATATTGGGAGGAAAGGATTTGCATTGGTAGTGAGCAAGGAGAACGGCAGCACATATTGTTGGTGAACTGTGAGGGTGTGCAAGACTTGTGAATGCAAAGTGAAAGGAGGAAAGTAACAGGAAATAGCAGTAGTCATATAGGGAGGAGAGGCAGTCCAGGGATAGATTTAAAGACCGCAAGAAAGCATGTGATAAGAGCTATTCTGCCTGGAAGTGGTGGGCTAAGGAGGAAGAAGAGTGAAGATGGTTGTAGAGAATATGGGTTGCACAGCTGCAAGCATTTTGAGTGGGCAGAGAAATCGTGCTGGAGTCCCAGGGAGAGGCTGGACCAGTAATCAAGCTGCAAATAGTGAAAATTAAGGGTACAGTAGAGTGAAAAGGTACGGCGGCACAGGTTCTGTGAATATTCTGAAGGTATGTTTGGCAGCTAATGCATTGGAGGTATTAAATTGACAGTTTTAGATTGCTGTCAAAAATATCCGCTAGGTACGGAGCCTTGGCGGCAAGGGGTGGTCAGGGAGAAAGGATAATTGAAAGGGATGTGGAACTAGATTCCAGGAGTTAGTGCTACAGTTTTGGAAGTATTGAGCACATCCATCTCTTACCATCTCAATGCTATCTGTCAGTTGAGTGCTACCAAGTGAAGGACAGCAGTGAGATGGTTAGAGATGCGAGAGAATAGTTTGTCAGTAAAGCAGCGAAAGGAGGAACATAGAAATATTTCAATGTCATCCCTAAGGAGGGCTAGGAGAATGCACATTGTGTAGATCATTCTGTGGAGGTAAGGTGTGTAAAGTGTGAAGAAGTAGCAGGCAAGGACAGACACCTCAAAAGTCCCTAATGGAATAGGATTCGCAAAGGACGTCCATTGCAATTGTTCCACAAGTTGGTGAAAGGCAATCAATGAGAAGGGAGATCTTCTAGCCACAATATATTGGATTTTAGTCTGTATTATCATTGAAGTGACTGCTCCCTGAGAGTATGCATTAAAGCATTCTTTCCCTTGTATAATTTCCATTGTTTGCTTCTACTACTATTTGTGTTTCAACTAGCACTATGTGTGTTGTAGTGGTGCATATAGTTAATTGCTGTATTTCTTCTTGCTCAATAGAGTTTCACCTTGCTGCCCTATACCAAAATCAAGTTCACAGCAAGCTGTAAGTGTGACAAAACTAGTTAAATACCACAACCAAAGGGTTATGATCACCCTTAGTCCTGGTTATAATCCTCATAGGGTTGTCCTTCCCCAAGATATCAGGTTAGTAAACGTCCAAATCAACACAATTACTGCTGCTAGCAGTTACAAAAGGAAGATTTCCTACTTTATCTGAACAGGTAAGTCCACTCAATACCCTCAGGTCATGACCGCAGATGCTCTAAAACATAAAATTGGACTTTATTTGCCAAAGAAAACTGATAATCATTCTTGGTATTCCCACATTTCATTTTGAATTGAAAGATAGGCGATCAAGACAAGTGCTCTTTTTTCTCTAAATGTCACCTTGTGAATATATGAACATATATAGATTATAGCTAGATGGCTATAATGTGGTGTCCTCACAAATGGTCTGCTAGGCAGAATTTGCCAGGTAAATGCTTGTAATATATTACAAATACTCAAGTTGATCAAGCAGGGTAATATAACATAAGGTATGTTTTAATATGGTACATTAAAATACAGAGGAGAAACAGACTGAAAGGCCAATGTACTTTGGATCATCCATATCCTTCTTCTGAGCCAATCTGTACACGTAAATATATGCCAAGTACACAAGAAAGAACAAAAAAATAGAAACATGTAATTTAAATTATTAAGCCAATTAAGCCAATGGGCTTCATTATAAGTTTGCCGGTCCGGAAACAAGGGTGCCAGTAGCTTACTGGCACCCTTCTTCCGGACCAGCAAACTACGAGTATGCCTGCCGTGGCTGCTGCGGCCGACTGGTCTGATCCTGCCGGGCGCAGTGGCCATCGTAGGCAGACTCTTCACAGGAGCACATTACAGGTGGTTTGCATGTGGGTCAGGTCAAAGCAACTAGGACAGGGACCAGAAAGTTCCTTTGCCACTCTAAACAGCTCCCAGACTGAGCAGGAGGGAGTAGTTATCCTATACTGCCAATTTATATAAGGACAGGGACTTTTTATACTCGACTTTGACTGATATCTCATAGCAGATGAGCCATTTGTGCTCCACTCAGCGAAACTGTTGTTTCAAAGCTCTCCGTTCTGGCGAGAACCAGGAAGCGGAGGGTTTCAGGCGGTGTAGCCCTTTCTTGAGCAGGGCCAGCGAGTCAGTCGCAAGGGACGTAGCTTTTATTAAAGCTCCACACGGATCACGCTGGTTCCCACTGAGGATGGTCTGGACATTAAAATTCAGAGTCTATGCAAGCTGCTCAGTAGAGACTTTATGCCAGTACTGCTGACTGGCAAGCACCTTGGGTATTGCCAACCTGCATCGGTGAAGGATGAGCAGCAAAGGAACAAGAGATTGCTCTTGTGTAGTAGCACCTGTAGTGTTCCAGGTGCCGAAGGGGATTACCAAATAAATGATCTCAGGCCCAAATAACCAGACATACTCAAAGCATATGGCAAAATACTACTTTATTATCAGTTCAGTAAAGTAGGGAAACCTGCCGAAGAAATAGATTGAAGCTTGCACACTGTCAACACATTTCAATTACGCAAAAGGTTGTACATCAGCTATGACATCATCCTATGTGGCAAACAGTAAAAATCTACCGGGCGGAGGTATTCATTAAGGGAACATATATACCTAAAACCTATATGAGTGTTAGTATCATCATTTGCTGCTCCATATCTGGCAGGCACGCCTTGAAAAACCTCTAATTATGTAAAATACTGATAATAACATAATACCAGCAGCGGATAGGCTTCTGCAAAAATGGATATTCCACCATTAAATAAAGCCCTCATGATTGGTTGGCACTCTCTTCCAACTTTGGACATTCGGCTCGTTAGCGGCACGTAAGCAACAAAACCCAGGTGCAGGGAAATAATGTCAGACAACTGCCCTCCTTAGTTAATTAGCCTACCATCTCTCATTAGTTAGGCCATAAACCAAGGCTTCTTCGCTGTAGTTGACCTTGCTGACTGTTCACTTCCTCTGAACTTTAAACGGAGTGAATGTACATTGCTATCTTCGTCTGGAACTTTATGAATAGGCCTTGTCTTCTGGTCTTGTACCACGTATGAGGAGACCATTTTTCTGCCCATTCTGTCCTTCTTTTTTGTGCTATTTGATTCAATTATATTGGGTGCTATTACTCTCCTGAGCCTCTGGAGACTTGGTTGCTATGTCTTGCATGTGCTTTCTGCATCTTTGATTATACAATACTTGGCAATTCACTCCTTTACTTAATCTAAGAGAAATATGTCCTGCGTATGTAGCTTATCCTGTTTGACTCCTTTTGTGCCTCACAGTTGCTTCTTGCTGCAGCATTCTTGATTCTGAGCCAAGCAAATATCCTTTGTTCTCTACAAATCTCTATTTCAGTGACTGTCAGCACTGCAGCCTTGGTTTTCCTTCTCGAGGCTTCTTGCTTACTATTAAACAATGCCGACGTCCATTTTCTCAACATGACTGCTTTACTCTTGTTATATTTCCTTCTCCAGCAAGCTTCTACATTGTCTTATCTACCTTTTATTTCTGCGTACATACATCTACTGCATCTCTTGTTACTTATCCTCTATGCGTATATGGTTTTCTTCATATTCGCATATACATTTACTTTGTCATTTTAGTAACATCTTCATTCCCTAGATATCCATACATCAGGTTTAGTGCGTTCACGTATCTTCTCTCCTAAGTGGCGTTACTTTTCATTTGTCGGACTTCACCTATAGTTCTTCTATGTCCAGTGGTGTCTGCAGGTGCACGTCTACTGCATCAGTTTGAGGGTGCATTCAGTAAGGTTGTCTAAGTGCATAACATCTCTCATACCTTTCATGTGGTATTGGGATAATACGAGGTTCCATAAACAGTGTTCTCTTGCTGTTCTTCCAATATGAGAGAGGTGAGGGTGTGGGCTCTATATATGACATTTACATCTGCCTGTCTACATTCCCCTCTTTGGTTGAGTCCTCAACCACCTCCTCAAATTTCTTCACCTTTTCTTCAAACTGTGGTTTCTTCAGAAATCCATATCTTTGTCCATATCTTTGTCACCCCGACTTCCTCAGGTTACCTGAATTCTTTGTTTGTTCATCCACACCCCAAGTCCTATAACAACATTCCCCAGTTGGTGAACAGAACACCCAACATCCTGCATAGTCCTTATGATCCCTAGAATACTGAAACTTTACTCCTGGGGGTGCCATGGCACTTCCGTTCAAGTGCTCACGGGTGGTGTTTTCGATCTGTGTTTGCTTGTAAGCCACAGCATTCACGACGATCATTATCTTCATCCCAATAGCTTTCTTGACTGTCTTCTTACATTGTCCTATGAATATTCATATAAGACAGAATACTAGCAAAAATAACACTAGTATTGCTTGCAACATTTTGAAGGCATTTGCCATCCATGTTGGAACCCATGAGGATAGAGATGAAAATCAATCTTCATTTCGGTCTCATCTACTTCTACCACCATTTTCTTATGCAGAGTTGTCAGCATAGTTATTGCTACTGTTAGGGTTCCACTTTCTCCATCATGGCAGTTGTTTATGTACAGCAAGAAGTCCTGACCTTGGCGCACATGCCTCCTTCCACTTCTGTAATTAAGTCCAGGACATACCTATTCTGGAGGGTCATGAGTTTAATCGCATTGAACCATTCCATCATTGAATTGTTTGTAGCAGCTCCCATCTGGTGATTTGTAACCACTTGGAATTTGCTGCAGCCTGAATTCCTGGCATGGATATAGCTGTAAATATCACTACCGTCCTATCAAACAATTTGTGCTTATCTCGAATGTCGTAATAAGCCTCTTTTGATTTTTCCAAAAAATAGTTCTCTCTTTTCTGTCGAGTGAGGTTGAGTGACCTCTTCTTCCTTTGATGTGCATCCATTTCTGGAAAATCGACGATGTGGAGATCACCAACACAGAAACATGTATTATCACTATAGAACATATTCCTCCACAATGTTTAGATACCTTCATATAAGCCTTGGATCCACAGGCCCAATAGTGGTCCATTAGCACGACAGTTACTCCTTTCATTCCTGGCACATCAATTATTTGCTTCCATCCTTTATTTTCTCCAACTTTGGTCAGACCATTGTTTCTGAAACACAGTGTTGCATTCTTTATCGGTAGTATGGATACAGGTCCTGCTTCATCTTCAAACCATATTAGTAACTTCAAATACTTGGGCCATTCCTTAAGGCATCCATCATTTACTACTTGCACTATCTGTACCAGTGCTGTCATCAATATAGGTGCACTGCATCCCATCATTCCTTCTTCCCATCCTGTACTGGTGGCAACTTGTCCATATACCAATAGCTAAGGTCTCTCCCAGCATCCTGGCAATCCTGGTGTTTCCCATGTGTCTGCACAATCCAGTCTCTTTTGTTCAACAATCCACATCTCTCCCCCACTCATATCACTAAATGAGTACAGGAGCATTCCATTCTCCTCTTCCAATACAGGTCTTTTTTCATCTTTTGCATTTTTATGTGAGCATTTTCATATGGGAATGTTCTCTTTGACATTCATCGTAAGGTTGCCCATTTCCCTTCAAATTGTCATCTTTTCATACATGCTGCTAAATGGCTGAGACACTTTGTATCATGTAGAGGTATTTCTCTTGCTATACATATTCTGACTGTGCTCATGGCATATGGCATGAGAGAACATACATAGCAGCGCTCATCTGAGCTTCCCACCTCACTCATGTGCTGATACCACTAGTTCTGTTTGAAATAGGCAGAATTATCAAGGTATGCATTTATATCCTGATAATCTTCTCCATTATCACTCTTAAGTTGATTAATTTATTTAGAAATATCAGGAAAGAGGTCACTTGTGCTTTTGTTAGGGATAGATACACCTGTCTCATTGTTAGACACTTCATCTATATTGTAAAACATAATTTCACAAAATGCTATAAGAATAAGGAAATACAGACTACACATTGTACAAAATGTGGCTACAAGAAATATTGCAAAAGTATTCATGCACCATACTGCATTCTTTGTATTAATCAGTCTTCTTGCTAGAAATGTGTGTCTCACATAATGGAAGATTCCCATTTTATTGTATCAACGTTTAGCTTCTGTCACTTTCTACAATAATATACTTTTTATAATAGAAATTGTAATGGTATAGCAATGATGATCCTGTGAATAATGGGGGCAGTATTAGGATTTCCAAAAAAGGTAACAATATTAACGTTTCTTCTCACTAGAGCTGGATAAGATCAAAGAACACATGTAAAAACAGCATACAGAAATGTTTGTAACGTTATAGGCAGTATACAGCATGTGTTCTTCTTTTCCTGTCTTCAAAACATTGTCCCTTTAAGCTAATAGGAACAGTTCTTCGAATACTGCAAAGGGATTTGTTTCCCTTTAAAATTGGGATTGAACAATAGATCTATATGTTTTTATTTCATCTGTTCTTGTTGGGTCTTGGTAGCTGATCTAGTCTGCATTTGCGGAACCTCTTCTCTTGCTTCACTGTCAACAGGTGCCAGAGGGTTAAAGGTCTCTCCTTTGTAAGGCTTTATGTCATTCAGATGTAGCCAATCTCGTCTTCCTTGGTTCTTTACAGCAGTGGGGGTGACACACTCAACTAGGAACGGTCCTTCAAAACGAGGCTTATTCCAAGTGCAGAAAAAAATCCTAAAAAGCACTTGGTCCTCTGGATACAAGCTAGGAGGCTTTAACAGTTCAAAAGGGTTGATTGTTGAGCTGCTGTCTGCTTTAATCTTCATAAACCCTTCCCTCCGATGTTCGATCTGTTGGAAAATAAAAGAAACACTAGTGGTCATATTTGTCAGATAATCATGCATCTTATCCCCTATTGTTTTTGCTACACTATGTCAGTTTCTATTTGAGTGGGAGGAGCAAAGGGTACTCTCTTAAGGCATCCAGTCACCAACTCATGAGGGGTCAGGTGGTGATCTGAGCCAGGCTGCTTTCTCAGTTCAAATAAGGCAAGGGGTAGGCAATATAGCCACCCCTTCTTCAGTCATCTTTATCTTGGCTATACTTTCTTTAAGGAGTCTGTTTAAATGCTCACAAATACCATTTACCTATGGATGATAATCAGATGGCAATGTATGCGTTATGCCTAATAGAAGAATGATCTGTTCGTAAATCTAATTTTCAAAATGCAGCCCATTATCAGACCACAGGACTTCACATACACCCCATCTAGGAACTACCTCACGTACAAGAAATGTAGCACATGTGGCATCAGGGTGCATCCATGGGCCTGCCTCAATCCATCGGGAAAAAGGACACACTACTACTAACATATATCTGTAGCCATTTTGCTGGCGCTTTGAAACACTGTTTTACTGCATAAGCGCCTTATAAATTACCAATAAAATAAATAAAAAATAAATAAAAATGAATTGTTTTTTTGCAACATATCCACATAATCTATATGCAGATGCTAAAAAGGACCATTGTGGCAGGGTATTGCTCCTCACACTATTTACAAGGTATGTCCTGCTGTGCAATTCACAATAAACTGTGCAAGGTGTTCTAACAAATTTGGTGAAAACCAGTCTTCTGCAATCATGGCAGGAAGATTCTCTCTGGTTATATGTGCAGCATAGTGAAGCTGATCCAGCACAGCTCAATAATTCTAGAGGCATAACTGGCTTTCCAGTACTCTCTTGTCTCCATATAGCCTCTGTGGGGGATAAAGGACACCCTGTATTTTCCATACATCTTGTTCTTCTTGTGGAGCTCGACCCTGCAGCTCAATTAACTGTAGAATGGTGACATATTAAAGCCTTCCTTCATTGAGAACTCATGTCTGCCATCTTAGTATGAGCTGTGCACTTCAACATGGCGATAACCAATAGGCGATTTAGTATCTTAATAAGCTTGTCCAATTGCGGTGCATGTTGCACTGGTGAGCAGTCTGCACGGAGGAAGCCCCTCCTTTTCCAGCGTGACAACCCTGCGCGTACGGTTGACATCAAATAGACGAGTCAGAGTACACTGTCACTTTCTCAACCTCATATCTCTGAAGTGCGGCAATAAGCACCACTAATTCTGCAGCCTGTGCTGAACAATGTGACAGCAATCTTGCACTTGTCACTACTTTAAATTCACCATCCTTTTTTAACATCACTACTGCAGATCCCATTTGCATTTCTCCTGTTTCCTGATCAATTTTTGAAGACTCATCAATGAATAGAATTTCCCCCTCCTAGAGCATTTTCTTTAATGTGGGGAATATTATCATAAAACTCAGCATACGTTCTACAATAATGTAGATAATCCTCCTTCTCTACTGGTTCTGCTATTAATGTCGCTGGATTCATCGAACAATTTTGATCACTGGGTTTGAAATGGTCACCCCATATCCTGATGCTCTTTGCGTAGTCAATGTGCTCTTTGGTTTCTCCAAAATGCCGATTAAGGAATGCTCGATGTATAACGTCACTGAGCACCCCATTGTAATATATGCAGCTTTATCAATTGGGAAAGCAGCAGCAGCTAATTCCTGTTCACAGTGGTAAAGCCCTCTCATTACTGTCTCTAGAATCCCACTGCAATAAGCTAATGGTTTATGTCCATGTTCTAATGTTTTTTTCTGCATAAGGACTGCTGTCATTACCACTCCACATGAATGCAAGAATAAATAAAACTCCTCTTTATAGTCTGGAATCCTTAACACAAGGCTGTACAAATTGCCCTTTTTAGCTCTTCAAATTCTTTTCTCATTTTGTCTGTCCATGTTATGTCATCTTTATCTATCTGTGCTTCCTTAAGTTCTTTTAAAAGTGGTTTAATATATGTACTGTAATAAAAAAACCAGGCCCTACAATAATTACATGTGCCTAAAAATGGTTGCATTTTCCTCACAGTCTTAGGTCTCAGAGTTTTCCTGATTGCTTTTGCTCTCTCATGTGTCACTTTTCTCCCCTCTTGAGGGATCAGCTGTCTTATGTACAGGACTACTTCATGGCAATACTGTATTTTCTCTTTATCCACTTTGTATCCTTTTTCTGCCAATACTGTCATTAACTGGACCAAATCTTCTCTGCATTTTTCATCTGTCTCAGTACACACTAGTATATCATCTACGTACTGAATTATTGTGCTCTCAAGCTGTATGTTGCCTAGGTCCATCTGAAGGACCCTATTAAAGATAGATGGGGACTCACGGTACCCCTGTTGAAATCCTGTATGTTTCCACCGCTGATTTCTATACGAAAAGGAGGTCAAATCTTGAGAGTCCTCATGAAAGGGAATTGAAAGAAGGCATTCTTTAAATCTACTACTGTAAATTATTTAGCTGTAGCTGACATGTTGCATAATATCACAGCTGGGTTTGGAACCAGAGGAAACTCTGCTGTGACAATATTGTTTAGGGGGCGTAGATACTGAATAAAACACCACAACCCCCATTGATTTCTTTACTGGGTACACAGCCATGTTACATGAGGAGTCTGATGGTACGAGTATTCCCTTCTGTACTAAAGAGCAAATGGTTTCAAATATAGGCAAAAAGAAGAGGGCTTGAATTTCACTGCGCTGTCCAACCTTTGTTCTAATTAAAAACTCTGTTAAGTAGGTTGGAACTAATAGTCTACAAAACGGTTGGGAAGGAGATGGCTTTGGGCCCTGTCAAGATACACAAAATAACACTCAAGCAAGTTTTTCACAGTTGCGCCAGTGCCTCTATGTTAGTTGACAAATCTCTAGTTACACAATTTCAGAAACAATAAACAATTACTAAATTGTCTTTATTGTATGCTTTTCACACAATTGCGTAGGCTAAGCCGACACATGTTTTGACACAATTTTCACTGGCTTTATCTTTGTCTTCTGTTTGTCTCTTTGTCTCTTCTTCTATCTATATGCGCGGGGTGCAACAAAAACTCTCCGAACAATTTTCAAGCCCACACAATAATATTCTCTTTGCTCTTCTGTTACAGTTCTATTGATTCTAACTGTCCTGCTGTTTTATTATTAACAATCTAAAAAGCTTGTTTTGCTATTTTTTCTCAATTTTATCCATCTATAACTGGCACCAATCGCTTGTTTTTAGAGTCTGATAAGCAGTCAAATTATTACTATTGTTTTATATTTTCAGTTTAAAACCTATTTTATCACAACTACACTAACATATTCATAACCCCAACCAAATGTGCACAACACACTCTATTATCATCTTCCTTAATGTCTACAGTAAAAGTATCTCATCTCCATTTTACTCAATTTTGGAGTGTGTAACGCATCCTTCATATCGACCTTGCCTCAGGAATCCCTAAAAATACCCCACTTGGAGTATGATGTGTTCCCTTCTATCTTCTTAAGAATAGCTATCAAGGCAATCTCTCCTTAAATCAATCCTGTTATGTTTCCCCTATATATATTTACACATGCAATACAATTACTCCCCTTTTATTTGTCACTTTCGATGTTCTACTTACATCCGTTGCTCAGATCGAGCCATTTGGTATCGCTCTTTCCCAATCAACCACTTTGCCTTCAGTCTGCGGGATGCCCATGGGTACCAGACAGGAATTTCTTCAAAGACGCACTGTTACGCTCACCTAATGTCCCCAGAGGTGTCTGCAAGGCTCTGGAATCTGGAACCCTGAATGTGTGGTTGCCCAGTGTAGAATAATTAATCTTAGTTATTTGTAGGGTGAGCTATCCGTCCTGCGTTTCCTGTGCAGGGGCGCTTGACGTTGGTTGGCGAGCTGCCCGAGTTACTTCACTGGTGCAGTGAGCCTTCCTTGGGCCCAGGCCTGCTATGACCCCGACTCTGCTAATAGGCAGGTAGGTTTGTTAATTGTAAGTCTTTGTTCTGTTTATGGTGGGAAGTCGTTTAAGTCTTTATCTCCTTCTTTTCAGGTGTGAAGGTCTTGATGCTGGCGTGCCGGCTGGAGAGGCACATTTTAGGTAAGAGAAAGCGTGAAGCGCGGCGCCTTTAATGTTTTTTCTTTAAGCTAACCTGTTTTTCCTCTTCTTCTCCTCACAGGCTGCTGTGATGCTGCGAGTGGAATGAGAGCACGATGAACAAACTGGCACTGGAATCTGTTAAGGTAAGTAAATGCTGTGCAATGGTTCAATATTGCAAGCGAACCTGATCAGGTCTCCTTTTCCTTTGCAGGATGTTGCTGTGGTGCTCCGGATGGCAGCGTGGTGTAGCGCGATGGAATTCAGGTGAGACTAATGGAATTCAATGTTTTTTGGAAGCGTGCGCGTTCTAATGTTGTTTTTCCTTTTCTCGTTAATGCAGGTCGCGATGTTCGAGCAGCAGCTATGGTAGCGGTTCGCTAGAAGTCCTAAGCCAGTACTCACAGGTGAGTGATGTTTCTTCTTCTCTTGATTTCCACAGATTGCAGCTCAGTATGCTGACTGTTGGTGAATTCTCAGGTAAGGCAGAATAACCTTGTTCTTGTAGGAAGTTGCTGAAGACCAGGAGCTGGGCATGGTGAGCGGCACGCTGCTAGATGCAGAATAACAGTTTACATATCCCCTGTAAAATAGTACCAGGTAAAATAGTTCCAGGCCCCAGCCACACCCAAGACACTAGACTACATGGTTTGGTTCACAGGAACTGAGCCATGCGGTTGCATCCATGTTGGATTTAAAGGCCCATGTACATAAATGGGACCTAGTTTGAACAGCTCTTCCTTCCTACTGTGAGCCTGGTGCCAAAGGCGCCAGGACGGGCTCCAGGAGCACTCTTGCAGTGGTTTTAAGGCCCTCAGGGTTCTGGTGGGAGCCTGCTTGTGGCACAACTTGTGCCCCCTAACAGTGGTCATGACAGGCACCTGCCGACCATCTCATCTTACACGCGTGTATTCTCTGCTCTCCACAGGAAACTCTGCGATCTTCTGTTTAATGGTGGAAGATGTAAAACATCTGAGAGTCTGGATCTGAACCATTCTCTGCTACCAAACTATGCAGCAGCACCTGGAGCGTTCCAAATGCTGAATGGGATTACCAAATAAATGATCGCAGGCACAAATAACCTGACAGACTCAAAGAATATGGCAGAATACTTTATTATCAGTTCAATAAAGTAGGGAAACCCGGCGAACAAACAGATTGTAGCTCACACACTCTCAGCGCATTGCAATTACGCAAAAGGTTTTATACCTTAATGTAGGCCAGCTATGGTGTCATCCTACGTGCCAAATAGTCAAAACCTACCGGGCGGAGGGATTGGTTATCGGAACATACATACTTATAGTCTATATGAGTTTTAGTATCATCATTGGCTGCCCCTTATCTGGTAGGCACGCCTTAAACAATCACTAACTATGTAAAATACTGATAATAACATAATTCCAGCAGCGGATATGTTTCTGCAACAATGTATAGTTCACCATTACATAGGCCCTCATGTCTGGTTGGACTTTCTTCCAACTTATTATTTATTATTATTTATCTGTTTCTCCTTTGCTCCGGACTCTCCACTTCTCCCCCCTTGCATGCACATTTCTCCTCTCCCTCTCCCATGCACTTGCGCGTTCTCAATGTCACTGGGCCTGGTAAAATTGTTTTTTTGTTCTCCCCTGTTCCCCTCCATTGCCTTGTCATGATCTGAAACACTTGTGTACGAGTGTGATAGAAATAAAATATCAATAACCTTGGATATTTGGCTCGTTAGCAGCACATAAGCAACTAAACTCAGGTGCAAGGGAACTACGTCAGCCAACTGCCCTCCTTAGCTAATTAGCCTACCATCTCTCATCAGATAGGCCATAAACCAAGGCTTATTCTCTGCAGTTCACCTTGCTGACTGTTCTCGTCCTCAGAACTTTAAAGGGAGTAAAGGTACATTGCTATCTTCGTCTGGTGCTTTATGAATAGGCCCTGTCTTTTGGTCTTGTACCACGTGTGAGTAGACCATGATTTTGTCCATTATGTCCTTCTATGCAATTTGATTCAATTATGTTGGGTGCTATTACACTCCTCAGCCTCTGGAGACTTGGTTGTCCGTCTTGCATGTGTTTTCTACATCTTTGATTGTACAATACATGGCACTCATAATTATTCACTACTTTACTTGATCGAAGAGAAATATGTCCTGTGTATGTACCTTATCCTCTTCGACTCCTTTCGTGCCTTGCAGTTGCTTCTTGCTGTGGCATCCTTGATTCTGAGCTAAACACATATCCTTAGAATCTGTTTGCAGTTTACTGTCAGCACTGCAGTCTTGGTTTCCCTTCTCGAGGCTTCTCACTTACTATTACACGAAGCCGACGTCCATTTTCTCAACATGGCTGCTTTACTCTCGTTATATTTTCTACTCCAGCAATTGTCTCGATCCAGTCCATTCCAAGTCATTCTTTCACAGTTCAATAAATGGCTCAAGAATCATTTACTACAGTACTCCTTTTTCTTGATTTTGTCCCTTGGACTTGATCTTTGATTCCTACTTATTTTTGTTCATTTATTCATGGTATTGTACTGTTACCATTCCTTTGTTAAGGGCGCTATATATCACTGCAGATAAATAATAACTACCAAAAATCCGTATACTTTAATGTTAGAATGGCTTTTATTCAACTCAAACATATTCCAAAGTTGTACATTATTAACAGTTTAGCTGAACATTGAACTATTTGTCCTTTTAATGATGGCAATATTTTGGTATTGCTTTTAATGATGTCAGCTTGCTCAAATAATCAACATTTACGTGTCAAGTTCACTAGAATCTCAGTCATTTCTGTTTGATGGATGGCTCTCCATTGCGAGTTACTCTAAAAGAGCATCATACATCACGACGGATGTGTAGGATGAGATGCAAATAGTAGGAGCCTTCGCATTGTCACGTTTGGATGAGCACATTCTTTTTTTTGTCATGTGTTAATGGCTCTAAACTGCTGTCAATATCACTCAAAAGCTGGCGCTAATTAGCTATCCCATCACATTCGCGTTTGCTCTTGTTGGCCAGGATTAATGTGTTTCCCTAGAAACAAGCGAGAGCAGCCAGTAAACAAATACCCAGGAAAGGGAGCTACTATTGTAACGTCATTGCATTACAGCAGGAAGCCTGCATTGTAACGTGTGTGCATTACTGAGGTTTCTACCCGTTTGATATTAGCTGTAGATGGCGAGGGTGCGTGTGTGCGAGTGTGTGTCTACTCTGATGCTTTCCCCTGTCAATGAACTTGTATCGTCAGCAGCCTCACTCTGTCCCACACAGCTATTGCCCAGCATCAACATGTTTCTGACCCCGTGCAGGAGACTCGCGAAACCCAGAGGGGAGACAGCCTCAACTCTCCAATGTGTTTCCTCATGTTACTGTGTCCGAATTTGCGTATGGAAAAGATGCCCGAATTAACACTTCAAACTCTTTCAAGTAGAAATATTTGCTTGCCTTCATTATTTGTTTTCAAAACTGAAGAGTGACAGGTGGAAGCTTTTGAATATATCAATCTCTGGAATTTCTGCGGGCAACCTTCCAGACCATTCTTTTAAACCTAGGTCACACAGGGATGAAATATGGCTCCAACTGCCATATGTATGCAGGCCCATGGCACGCTCCACAGGATGGGGAAACACTAACTTTACTTTCATTTCTGGGGCCATATCACACACCTCTGTGACCTCCGACCTTGCTTATGGTTAGCAGAGTCTTAGAGAGCTGCGTTATGCCTCTTTTGAAACACTATGCCGTGCAGGCCTATGGCATATTAACCAACAGGCATTGCAGCAGGACTGGGCCAGGGTCTTGAAGGGGCCTGTGGAGTAGGTGAAAGTCATGCCCTGGACAAATCGGCCACTGGGCTTAGCCAGAGAACATACATTGTGATCGCTCAGGTGGCCACATTGGTAGTCTGGGTCAAAGATTATGACCCAGAAAAGTGACATTGGGTGTGACTGCAAGCTGTGCCAAATAACCATATTGGGGATCTAGAGGAGACCAGGTGGAGGCGAAAGGTCATGCCACAGG
This sequence comes from Ambystoma mexicanum, assembly GCF_040938575.1. NCBI lineage: Eukaryota > Metazoa > Chordata > Amphibia > Caudata > Ambystomatidae > Ambystoma > Ambystoma mexicanum. Next base: position 1,080,641,034 of record NC_090937.1, on the reverse strand, counting down.
CCAAGTGTGCACATTTGGGATCTTTGAGAAGCCTGGGGGGAAAGGTCGAGGACAGCAATGTGTGCCTTCGAGGTGCCTAAGCATGGCCAAGGGCAATGCCCTGGGCACTGTGTCCATTTTGCCGTGCAGGTATTTTGGTGTAGGTTATTAAAAGACACATTCAGGCAAAAGACCTTTCATTCAAGGGATGTAATGGTTATGTTTAACTTACAGAAACATTTGAGAGGCAATTAATACACTTGGGTTAAAAAGGCATTATGGTTGCAGTGCAGAAAAATAAAACCTCACACATTTGCCTGGCATAATTCCTAAAGAGGCCATAAAGCACCCACCATTGTGCCCTGCTCAAGACGCCACAAATGCGTTTGGAAAAAACATGCATATAGCCAGAGTTCCTACAGGACATAAGGAAAAAAACTAGGAAAAAACAGTACTAAGCACAACAGGTTATATGCACTTTTTATTTAATTCGAGATCCAACACAAAACAAAGACCAAATGGCCTGTAAAAGTGTTCTCAACAGCCAATCTTTCATGAGCAGTACATAGCAGTGACGGAATTATGGTTTCTTTAGGAAACATAACTGGCATTATTTGTGAGCTTTTGTTGGTTTGCCCTGCAACCAGTCCATCTCTTGAAGCAATATTTTTTGTCTGAATATAATATATCCAACATTTGGGACAGAGCAAGTGTGGGTGTGGATCTCTGAAACCCTAAGTAGGGTCACCTCTTGAGAAGTGAGTGCACATCTGTTCGTAAAGCAAGTTTATTGTACAAATGGCCAGGAGGGGATAGGTGACGCCGTGGAGTTAAATTAACCCGAGTCTCCTCGAACCACACAAGTTTATACATTATTTACATTTTGCAACAGTTAAAACACTTCCATATATTTTACTATAGATTACCCCCACATACATGATTGGTCACACCTATACAAAGAAATACAATCTCCTTTAGTTCCCACGCTCTCATTGGACACATTTGTTTAACTACCTTCCCCTTTAAACATACATTTGCATCTCTTATATTTACAGCACACCTCTCTTCAGGATCTTTCTGTAATAGGTTGTGACGTTGTTCCATAGTTAAACATTCACACAACAAACATAATTCATTACAAGTCCCAACTGGTCGGAGACCTCTAACCCGAACGTGATGCAAATGGTCTCTGCAAGGGCACTTCAACAACATGATTAGAGGAGAAGCAGAACATGTTTTTGAACTGTTCCTAAATATCTTCTTTGCTCAGACTTGCTGGCATCCTTATTTCACACAAATCTGCATGCCTACCATTTCCGCACGCATAGCCTCTGGTAAAATCCTGGTCATTTCTGAGAACCTGTTTGCAATCCATAAACCATATGTTCACGCTGCCCTTAAGCACTTCTTGCACCGGTTTATTACTTAACCCCAAACTTACCGTTTCAAGTGGCCCAACCTCCCTGGACAATGAATAATAGGCTCCCATGTACTTAAAAAGATTACAATAGTACCACTTTGTAAAAACCTGAGCCTGTCCATAGCAGACCATTTGATATTATCAGAGCTGCCTGCTCCCTTCCCTCAGCCTGCAACCTTGCTCAAACAGTTTCACACAGAGTTTATCTTGCTACACAAATACAATCCCTAGCTATGGGAGGACTAGTGGCATATAGATTTGTGTATTTGCCATGTACCCCAAGTGTCCCAGACACATGTCCCTAAAGACCCCTGTATATGTATGTCTGTGCATGCATGTTCAAGACTACTGCATCCCCTCACAATGTTTTCTCAATCTGCAAATCTCGTGTCTGCATATGAAGCTCCTTGCTGCACACTTTTTAGGCACTACATGGCACGCCACACACCTACATTGTTTTCCAATTGCATTGGTGGAATTTACATTATGTTTCTGTGCACGTGCAAATCTAAAATGCATCGACTAAACACAAAGTTACACTAATAGTAACACTTATCCCATCCTTATTAACTACCCTAGATACATGCTAAATCGCAACAATGCGTCAACATCGCAGTCACTCTATTGACCAATATGGCGCGCACAATGCAAACCCCTCTTTCCCATTGAGACCATCCCAACACAAGGGATGAGAACCAGAGACAAACACAGTTTCTAGCCACTCCGACAGAAGCCGAACTTCAAAAGTTCTTCATTGCTTTATGTCATCGGCTATCCTTTGGTCCATATTGTGGTTATCGTTGGAGATGTTTCATCTGTGAGGTTCATCCCCAAGGTATCTTTTACCTTTTACTGCTCTGCACTATTGTGGGGAAACTATCGATTGCTCTGAACACAATCATTCATATAAGTATACTGCATTCATTTGGGAGAACGTAGTCCAGCCTAGTTTTTGCTTTGCATTCTGGAATTTGTAGTACATGATTTAGAGTAGGTAAATAGAAGACTACAAGTCCCAAAATGCAAAGAAAATGCCAAGGGAATAGCATATCCAGAAATAATGGGGCATATATGGTTGATGCCCATGCTCTCCTCTGTTGCCACAAAATGGCAAGAAAGCATAGGTGAAGACATCTGCTTAGCAGAAGACAAGCACAGCTTTTACTTCTCTGCTTCAATTACTACGTAAATGGCGAAATGCTCTCCAGTTTGTGATGTCACTCTATGTTGGGAACAATAGAATACACTGGTGCGAATCTTCCTTCCATTTATGAATACATTTTACAAGTCTAAGAAGAAGGTTACATTCCTTTCGGCTCCAAAGCTCGTTGGGGGAGATTATCTGCTCATCAATAAGGGGACAAGGGATCTCTCCAGTGGTTACATAAGAATACATTTGATGGGTTGAGAATAGAACGATATGGAAAAGATCCCTCCAGAAGGATGGATAGAAAAAGGCGTAGCCAGGATTGTCAACAAGTGGGGCTTGAAGGTAATATAGATGGGCCCACCACAGTGACATTAACATCTGGAAATTCCCACACTGCGTTGCTGAGTGTGCATTTACAGATTTTGCATAGGTGTTGCCTGCTCAGGCCCTACTCGGTCTATGCCTCTGTGGACAGACACAAATGTTTTTGTCCAAATTAAATCTTTGACCTGTACTCATCTCTGTGGTCGGGGGACTTGGTTATTAGAGTATCTTGAACAATCGCCAAGTGACCCGTGAATATTTGCAGGTCAACCTTTTAAAATTCACTGACTCATGAACATTTGTAGATCATTTGTGGTGCATATGAACTTTTACGAACCATACTCCCTCAATGACACTTTTGTCCCCTCCGCTAATCCCCCACTTACTTATTTCTCCCTGCAAGAAATTGTGGTGCACTGCTCTGCAAGCTCGGCAAATAACTCCAGTGCAGACAGGCTTGCTTGCAATTGAAATTGGGTCATCTCTTGCTAAAACTAATACAAGTAGTGTTTCAAGTGAGCGAGCCAGGACCATGAACGGTTATCCAGTGTGAACCACCTTGAGGTGACAACATTCCCAAATATTGCAAGTGGACGCACACATTAGACATAGATCATTTATTTGCAGGTGTTCTGGTGCAAGGGTCCCTAGTACACTGGACATATAAAACCAATTGCTCTCTTTTCTGAGTTATCTGAGAGGGTACTGCTCTGTGTGTCCTCCCACACCATCACGGTTAGTATGTTTCAGGTCCCTGCATGGCTCTTGCATGCATGCAGCTTTCCAAATTTCATTGGCTGAAATACAGAAACAGTTTGAATGTTTGAAGGACCGCAAACAAGCCGAAATGTGATGGTTGAATGTGTGCTCCAAATGTTTGGAGCAAAACATCCAACTATGGGCTTCTGGGATGTTTCTACATAGCAAATGTTAAATCCCTGAGTCTTCTGTTTCATTTTACAAGGCCTCCAGGGTTCATATTCCTGTTCACACGAACCCCTATACCTTATATGGACATATTGTGCAGCAGATCATTTTAACAGCATACCTTGAAGGTACCTTTTAAACTCTGTTCAACACCCACCTGTATCCGATGTTTGAATATAGTGCTTCTAGGTGAGGAGATCTTCTCCAATTGGTTCTGCACATGAGGGCAGCATTTCATGTCTGCACATGAGGGCAGCATTTGAGTTCTAGGATCCCATTGCTTTGTCAAAGATTACAATTTTAATGTCCATTTGCCAAATACCTATGGTTGATGGGTGGGCCAGTAAGGCATTGTGGGTCCTCTCCATCAGAATGGAGTCATCTGAGTAGAGTGGTAGTGGAAGACAGAAATCTTCAAACTTGAGAACTTTTGATATGGCATGTACACGTCATTGGGGTACAAAGAAAACTAATTTGACATGAGAAAGAAGAAAGTGCCAAGGACAGAGTCTCAGGGGCTGCCCACAAGACGGCACTATGTTTAAAAACCTCATAACACTGAGAAGAAAAGTCATAGCAAGGTTTGATAGGAGCCTGGACAATGCTGTGCCGCTCATGCTAATGGCTGCCACCTCAGAAGTATATCAGAATTAAACATATCCAAGGTCGAAGCGGAATAGGCTAGAGAGATGTTTGTGGTGGACATAGCTTATAAAACTGGAGAATTGAACTGTCCATTTGGGGGTGAGCGGTACTAGGAGAGTGTTTGGAGGAAACTCTGTTGCTGCAGACTGCAACTGCTGTTAATGGTGGCACAGTAGTTATGCAAAAAAATCGACGGCATAGTTAAGCTTGACTGCAGGAACGCGTGTATACTACCAAAGGATGGGGTAGCATAGCTTCTGCCACTTATAGTTTGCTAACTATATAGCGTACCCTTTGCCTTTCCAAAGTAGAACAAAAGTGATGAGAAGGTTCATACATTAAAACATGGTTTATCAGTTTTGCAAATGCTATCCAAAAGAATGCCTTTTTTTGCAACGGTTATGATGTGTGTGTTTCAGGTTAGTTACTCTGTATTGATTTATTATTGCTGCTGGATGGCGCCTCGGAGCACTGTACAGGTCCTTCAAGTTGTTACACAGTGCATATGCAGGCATAGAAGCAATGTCCAAACCACAGGACATGCTTTAGGCAGGCGTAGGGTAGTAGACTGATGGGGAAAGCCATGCTTTATTTCTCACTGGCTCTGTGGGCCTAAGTCTCAGAGAAGCCAGCGTTGCCTAAGACAGCTATGGAATCACAGGAAATCCTGATTATAGGCGAGTTCCTGAGGGTGGAGCCTTAATTGTGTGTGTAGCTCCACATAGTAGCAGGATGGGAGGCTTGGCTGTTTTGGGTTGCTGAACTTAGGCCGCATGCTGAGGGGTTCCCTTTGCTCCTTCACCCAAGTTTAATGTTCTGTAATTCCAAAGAACCTAATTGTCGAGACTATGGAGGCATTACAGTGAAACATGTCTGCATCCTGAGAAGTATCCCACCATTGTTTATCTATGAAATGCACATATGCCTTGCTCTTCCTGTCTTAAGAAAACACATTGGTAAGTGCTGAGCTGCCTTATGATGTTTCTTGAAACTCAAAATGGAGATATTTTGAGCAATCAGTTGTCCAACCGAGTCCCAAATCATGTCCAACCATCATGGGCCTGTTTATTGAACATTCTCAATAAAAGGGGCTGCACTTTGCCACTATTTGTTCAATGAAATTCCAATATCCAAGACATTTCAAAAGATTCCTATTTTGTATTCGAATTAAAATGTGTATTGCACGTTCAAAATCGGATGGCTGACGCAGACTTCGCCCATAATCTTAGGCTTTTTTTTTTTAGGACCAACAGATAACCAATCATTCCAATTATTAAACTAAATAGCACGATAAATATCTGTAAACTGATTGCACATTATATTAATTGCATTAAAAAGATAAACCCGACTGCAATGTATAAACTATTTGTACCTAAATATAAGCAATGATTTGTTACCATTTTGATAAATGTAGCTCTGTTCTGCAAAATTATTTTTGAACCAAATTGATAAATGTAATGTGTTAGTCACAGTTAAGTGTGAAAATCCGAAGACCAAGGTTTAAATGAGTGCCACCTTAGTAGACAGAACATATGAGAGATGCTGTCGATAAATTGTCGCCCTGTAGGTTTCAAAGGTTTTGCTTGACTAGCATCGCATATGTTAGGCATTACAAAATATGTGTGATGAAATTACTTCTGCTTTGCATGAGAATAAGGAAGAGTTCTGGCTAAGCTGCCTACTCAGCCCCACACTACTACTACACACTACTACTAAACCAGCAGTTAGCCTAATCATAAAGGTAAAACAGGCACAGCCAAGAGATATGCCTCCTTCGCAGTTTCTGGTAACATGGGCCGAGGGAATACTACACTCTGAGAAGGGTTGTGAATGTGAGAGAGTAGGAATCCAAAAATCAAAGGGTGATAGCAGCCCTATAGTTAAGGTGAGTTAAGGTGAGCCGTCAACACATAATTCTATTGTTAATAACTTTTGATTCGAGTAACGGATTTGGCTGAATTTTCGAAAGTGATTAAATGTCTGCGGACCCCCCAGACTTCAAAGTTTTGTACAGATTCGTTAAAAAAATTAAAAAATGATTAAGGGTCAAATAAACTTTCTTTTTCCAAAAGTGCAGTCTACTTTCCATTCATGTTCCCATAGACAGAAAATGTCATTTTTTTGCCAAAGCGGATGGATTTGGACCAGGTCTGAAACAACTCGGCACGACGCGTTGATTCGTGATCCATGCGTGGTTTGGAATTATTCCGTGCTGTGGTTATTTTAAAATTTGACAGAGAAGGGGGTGTCCCCTTCTCCAAAAATTATAGTTATATCTCCCATGGTGTATTGCAGGATCATGGTGTTCAGAAATGAAACAACCGCCATCTTGTTTTTCTCTGGATGCGAGTGATAATTGTGGCTGTAGCCGAGGTTATGGGAAAATGAAACGCAGTAAAAAGATATTTGCGGGTAAAAGAAAATACAAATGCCGTCTAGTAGAGGTGGAGGGGGGGTGGTGGCTAGAAAGCACTGTGTGAAATGTGGGAGTTGAAAGGCATCCAGGGACCGAGTTTGCAACAAAAAGCTTTCTGTAACCTTGCCTATACCTGCAAGCAGCCGACATCTGAAAGCAAACTGCGTCACAGAAGCAGCGTGTGCTCTGGGGTGAAAGGGAGAGGGCAGGGGAGGTGAGGAGGCCATCTGGTGAGTAGGGGGAGCTAGAAGAGATGAGGGGGCACATGGCGAGGTGCAGGAGGGGGGCATTTTTTCCCCAGGCATTTTGCCGATATTTGCACCTATATACGGGCTAAAAAAGACTACAGATAGCCGAGGGTATGTGTAGTACGGTAGTCGTGAGCTATATAATATAGGGTGTCAGTGTTTTATATATTTTTTTTAAGTACTTTGTTTAGGTATAGTGACGTTGGGGGTGAAAAATCACTGGCCAAGTGATCTGGTAGCTATTTCAGAGTCTTTTTTACTTTGGATGTGTGTTTTCAGACTTTTGAGTATGTGAGACTTTAGAGAAAGATAGAAGAAAATAGTTTAACAACATTAATATACTATGGAGAAATTGTAGTCTAGTTTTAGATGCGCCATACAATGTATTTTATGTTGTGTATTCTCACTTAAAGTATTATGTTGTGTGGGCATGCAATGTTGGCCTATATAGTTTGCTGTATTTTTTCATGATTCTTATTTTGCAGTTACTTGACATAATGATTCTTATTTTGTAGTTACTTGACATAAATACTGTATTTATCATTTAAGTTGGATTGTACTATGAACTTGAAGTCAGTCCACCCTTTAACAGAATGTTTGTAGCTGCAGCTCTGGTAAAGGTCAATAAACTGTAGCCACGGGTATAATAACACATGTTTTTGGGATATTATTTATTGTATCTCTGTATTTATGTAGTGTACTTATGTATGATGAGTATTCTTAAAAGGACTGTTTTTGGGTACACTGAGTGTAGAACTTTAGCACATAAGGAGTACTGTTTTGATGTTATCAAGGAACACTGCATTTCCTTCATCGGATAGGTGTAGTCTGTCATGTCTATAGAAATTGGCCATATATGTTGTTGTTCGCAACCCATCATTGGTTTGTCATAAATGCGGAAACTGCTTTATTAACATTTCTCAGGTATTTCTCAACTTTACCATTAAATCTGGTGGTCCATCTCCATTTTTGCCTCTGAGTGAGATTGGACAAGATAAAGATGGTGTAAGGAAATAGTTCCATTAGTTTTCCCATGTCTTGTTTCATCATTAAAGTAAGGGTCACCCCGCGTACATTTCCCAAATTATTGCAACCACAATGAATTATCGTGACGTCTGGTTGCCCTGTACTACTCAGACTTAACAATTTTGGAAAAACCTGAAACCAACGCATTCCCCACAATCCAAACCATTTAATTGTAAAATCTCTCAAACCCTATCCATTTTAATATTTAGTTTCTCACAAAAAGCCATCAGCCAAAACATCTGTCTCCAATCAGTCACACAGTTTTCAAACCAGCCATGATATCTGCAGTATTTCTCTGTTTCCAGGAAAATGATTCCTAGTTTGAATCCCGGTTTGTTTTTCGTAGTGGTGTTTTCTTATAGTTTTTTATATTGTTGTATGGGTTATTTTTAATCCAGGTTGGATTTATTTTTCCAATGACCCAATGATAAGTATGTGCAAAGAGAACAACAGTGTACTATGCACTAATGTTTTATCTGTTGTATACTGCATGTGATGCACTGCATATAAAATATGAGGGTCATACAATTGTGTGTATTAAATTGTGTTTATTAAAGTGTGTGTGTCATTGAACTGATTCTGTTTTCTTATTTTCAGAAAGAAGGATATCATTTTTTTCTTTAAACATAAATGTATAGCCACGGCTAAAATTCAGCCCAATGAGCCATCGGGCTTAGGAGATGTGGGTATCCACAGCAAAGGGAGGTCACCCAGGCATGATTTCGATGATGCAGCGTGATTGGATATTTTGGTAGCCGTGGCTGAAGATGTATTGAGTGTAGTGTTTGCAAACAGTTAGTGTATCATTTGAAATACTTTTTAATCAATAATAATACATATAGCTGTACTTGAAAGGGGTAAATAAATATTCAAACAGAGTTTGTTGAACACACGTTTATTTGGGAGGGGATGTAGTTGTGGGTTTTCTTTCAGTTTTAGATATAATACATTATATATCTTGTTCTGTAGCCACATTTTCTGCATTTTTACTCTCCATGATTAGTTTTAAATGTTCAATGTCCTTTTTCATTGCTTGCATGTCTTTTTGTGTGCTCATCTTTATTTCTTTTAATTCTATCATATAATCCATAATCAGATTCTTGGGTCCTTGTTGTGGTGCTTCATTTGTGAATCTTCTAGACACCTGAATCACTGCTTCTGAAATATTCTTAAACAATTGAAGATATAATACACTTTCAAAATATCTGGGTTGGTTGTATACACATTTGATAGTTTGATAATAGGTAGACAAATTATATGTGTTTGGTGACTGACATTTGTTAACTCAAATATAATTGTTAGTCACATTTTACATGAATATTTAGAATGTATTTACAAAATCCTGATTGTGGTGTATTTTCTTCTGGAGCATTGTTTTGAGCGTCTTCTTTTCTAATCTCTTTTTCTGTAGGGTAATTTACCTCCAGCCATTCCATTGTTCTAGTGGTAGGAGAAATACTTCTTGTCAGTTCAGAGTTAGAATTTAGAATGGAGGAAGATTGATGAGGAGAGAAGGTGGAATGTTTGTGTTTGCTTTGTGATTGGTTGTTCATTGTTTGTGTGGTGGGTGGCTGCCAATAGTATTTCAAGTATCTCAGATGCTGTTGAATTGTATAGAGCCTTTGAGAGAATGTATTTTTTTAGTGATGTTTACATATGGCAATAAAATTGTAGATGGGTGAGAAGCACCATTAGGAAACAGTGCTGCCTTTTGGGTATATTTATTGTTGTATTTGGTATTTGAAACATGGAGCCAATTACAGAAGGAGAGGAATCTCTTTGTTCAGAAGATTGTGGAACATCTTTTGAGAATTGGGTTAATAGTGATGTTGAGGACATAGGTGAAGAGTTCTCAAAGCATTGGCTACAATGTTTTTGGGGTTTTATAATAGTATATTAGATGGAGTGTTTGGAATGAGAGGTATATGCTCTGATGTTGAAGAAATATTTTTGACAGGGAGCACAGGTTTTTTGTCTTTAGAAAAAGAAAATTAATTAATCATCTAAAGAAAGAGCACAGACGTTTTTTCAAAATGTTTTGAATCATCAGAGATGAAAAGTATTTCTCTGATTGAAAAGTTTGGTGATGTGTTGGTAGAAGAACCCAATAGCTCTTTTAAAAGCCACCCAGAGAACTTTTAAAGTATATTGGAAAAGGAAAATGAGTTTGTTGTCCTTTTTAAAAATAGTCGCAACTATGGTAGCAGCCAATGAAATGTTGTGCCCTGTCAGGCGTATTGTAGCCACGGGTACCGACCATGGTACAGGCTACAGCCGCAGGTACGAGCAGGCAAATGGAATGTTGTGTATTTTTGGTGGGTGCAGCCGGGGCAATAACTTTTGCACCCTGGCCGCGGTTATGAATGCGCCAATCGCATGTTGCGGTCTTTGATAGCCGTGGGAACCAACCAAAGGATAGCCATGGATACAGCCAGGCAAATGGCACATCAGGTATTGTATAAAGTATTATTTGAAGGATTGTGTTGGGATTTATTGATTGATATCGTTTTTAATAGAAAAGTATTTGTCATTTTACTTGTTTGCTTTCTACAGTCCTCTTTTTGTGCTATTGAATTGTGAAAGCTATGAAAGTGACATTTGTGTGAAATTTTGACAGTATGATTTGTGAACTCAGAGTGTGCACGTGTTCAGTGTTTGGCTCTGTTGAAGATCTATTAGTTATTTGGAGCAGCTGAAGGCGAGTGATAGTGTGTTTTTATAAACTTTATGTACAGTGAAGAGGGAGTCGGGATCCTGGTACCACCCCCCAACTCACACCCCACCCAGTAAGTTCATGACAAGATGGAAGGCCAGAAAAGGACACAATCCCCCCATTCTATTATGGAGGAATCGAAAACGCACCAATGATCGACAACTACACTGAGAGCCCTACAGACCAGGAGTGGTACAGACATATCCATGCATGGGAGAAGAGCCGGAGACCGTGGTCAGAGACACCTATATGGACAGCCTGGACTAAGCACCAAGAAGCCACAGTGCTGACATCACTAGTGACACCACGACATAGCAGCGTTAGAAATTAAGCATGTGCAGTCCGCACTGTACCACATAAACACCCCCACGAATGCATGAAGAACATGAGTGCACAGTTCTATAGTTAGAAGACAGATACATGCACATACTGTCATTGCTTTATTATTTTGTCATTAGCCAAATGCAGTACTGCAGAAACTGCAGGGCACAAGAAATCCTGAGCAAGCTTGCTGATGCTTAAAGCCAATAATCGCGTGGACATACAGGAGTATATATGGAACCTGATCAAACCACGTATAGCTAACCCATATGGAATGCAGTATACCATGGACAATGTACAAAACGCATTATAAGGTTTAGGAAAATGACAGCAGTCCTCCCTGAGCAGGAGACGAGCTGAGCCGTTTAAGGCTGGACAGAGAGCAAGATGCGTGAGACAGGGCCCCCAGCCAAGGTCAAGAGATATGAAGACATTCCAATCCCCAGACGACAAAGGGACAAGCGGCAAAGAAACAGAATAAATCCTCATAATTAGGAGCTGCAGAGCTCGATTTTGTGGTTTCTAAACACATGGTACAGCCGAATGGAACAATGGACAGTCTTCCATGGTGGGAAAGAGAAGCCAGTCCCAGCAGCCAGATGCTGATTGCATCAAGTGTTGCTACCGTTAGTAGAATGTACTCATAAGGCAAAAGTGGTGTACACAAGTTACAATACAGACACATAATCATTCACGTTACCTTGAAGAGGTACACTGCGAGCTGTGAACTTGTTCAAATCCCAGGCCTGGGTGTCACTAACGTCGGTTATATCCTCTTCTTCAGATGAAAAAGCAGATTCACCCCCTACCCCCAACTCCTCACCTTCCACTTTCTTCTTGTGTTTTCCTTCCTTGTGTCTTGAAGGCTTCTCTTTTTTTTTAATGAAGATAAGGATGCCCTCGATAGGATGCCACCGTGCCACTAAGATAGGGGCAACGGGGGCGTTCCCACCGGGAGCGCCACCCAGGGGAAAAAGCCAAAGGCACAAAAAAACCCTAAAGACTTCCTTCTGGTAGAATTGGCGAAGTAGACTGAAGCGCTGGAGAATGGTAGGTGATGGAAGAGTAGACCAACCAACCGGCACAGGTTCGAACCAGAAGAACAGCGAGGTACCAGGGGAACACCAAGGCAGTTCGGTAGGTAAACACGGGACTGGTAACAGTAGATCCAACGAGGTACAAGGGAGTAGCAAGGCAGTCCGGTGAGAAGGCACGGGTCAGTAAACCGGCAGATCCAACAAGGAATAAGGTTGCTTCAAAGGCAATCCGGAAGCAGACCAAAGAAGAAAGAAAATAGGGAAGAATAGAAGGAAACAGGCAAGGAGGAAAAAATAAGAAAAAAAGGACTAGAGCAGCAGCGGGCAGAAAAAAGGAGGAGGAAAGAGGAAAGGAAAGGTAGGCAGCAAAACAGGAGGAGGAGGGGGAAAGAAGGGAATACTAACTAGAATCAAGGGAGTGGCAGAGTAACCCTAGCAAGGCAAGAAAGTCGAGAAAATTTGCTAGCGGAAACAAACACGGGAGCGGCAGCAACACAGGGAGGAACCCGGAACGTTGCAACGCGCACGCAACCCGGAAGCTGTGGTCTTTATACTTCCGGCCACGTACGCGCGCAACGTCAAGGACGGCGCAGGGATCGCTGAGCGAGAAAATCAATGACGGACTGTCTCGCCAGCGATCCCACGCCACCGATTCCATACCCGCCATCCTTGCCGCGATGTGACACTGGGGGATCCGTTCTGGCCAATCACAGTTTAGCACTCCAGGGGTGGGTAGCAACAGGAGAGAACTAATGGTAGGCCCACTACTCTGCCACAATGTAATAGTTAGTAAATTGGGGATGGGACAGGCCAGCCACCTGACATGTAAGAGCCAGTAGAATAACATGTATAGGTGACCATATAGGTTATTAGACCCCTGACAGCCAATCCCACACACCAATAGGTTTTTGGAGAAAGGCCCAAGTAAGGAGAAGCCGAAAAGTATTGGAGTCCACCAGTGTTCGGATATTGATCCCTGTTGGTTTTATTTGTAATAAACTGCAGTTTGAACTTGCCGTTGACTGAGTCCTCTGTGTATACTGGGCAGGGAGTTGGGCTCTCCAAGTCTGCAGACTTCCAGCATCACTCTGGAATACCTGGGAGTTTGTCCCAACAAGTTGGTAGCAGAGCTGACGGTTCATTGTGTCAGCACGGCACAAGATCGCCTCCTCCACCGCGGATCCTGAGAGGCTGCAGGACCCTCGCATATTTCGAGAAGATGGGGACAAGTACCTGTGGAAAAGGCGTCAGGAGCCAGTTTGCAAAACATCCTGGTCAAAGTCAGAGAGGAGTCCAGGCAGACCAGGATAGGGAAGTGGGCACTTTCTGGAAGATACGGCAGCCGAGCAGCACCAGCAAACCACTGAGTAACTATTGACCCAGTCGAACAGCAGCTGTGGTTCTGAGGAAGGGTATTGAATAGTGTGGAGTATTGTTTAGCATCGTTGAGTATTGGCAAAGTATTGTCCAACATTTTCAAAGTTAGTAGGGAAAGGAGAAGAAGTAGATGTCCATTTCTATGCCTAGGGCAAATTCGAGTTTTAGAGATCAACAGTTCTGGTGAATACCCTAGACTATTGACTCGAGGACACGGATGGAAGATGTTATGTAAACAATGAATTTCCTGTGGGTTGGGTATTTTAGCTCAGGTCATAGATGACAGTATCCCAATAAGGTTTAGCAAGGGATCTGGCCTAGATTGCTGAAGGGGAGTTGACTGGTTAAGTCTCCTGGAGTGAGACGTTTTGCACGCTAGATGAGGCAGCGGGTACAGTTCGATCACAAAAGAATAGTGGTATTCTCTGCCTGGAGGCGGGAAGACAGCTGGGGGGTTATGTGTATTTTGGGAGTAACGGGCTAAACAGTGTGCGCGCTGTATTTGATTTTTCAGCACTGCTTTGCTTAGTAAATTGGTGACATCACCCATAGGTTTGCACATAGGACATGGAGAGCATGAGACGGTGAGGAACTAGCATTGGAAACTTGGGATTGGCAGACAAGGCGAACGGTGGCGAATGGGCAAGGCACATGCGCAAGATTTTGGGTGTACCTGAGGAGGTAGTGACTGTGAGAGGTGGGTGGTGTGCGGAGCATGCCTGATAAGTTGTGGAGCAAGAGAGGCTCATAGTAATGTTAAAAGTATTGTTATTATATTATACCGTTCTCTCTAAAACAGTGGATTGTCAAAACCCTCAACTTGAGGTGAAGTAAAGGCAAGAAAAATTTACCAGGGAAGTGCAGGGGTAAAACACTCCCACCCTACAGGGAAAAGATATGTAAAAATAGCATAGACTAGTCCAAAATCACAGAGGAAAAGTTAACCAAACCATGACCACCTTCCGGAAGTTTCTCTGAGGATGTGCAGCAATCATTACTGACACACATACAGGGTGCCTATAATGGGAAGAAGCTTGCAAGGCGTATGGCAATATTTCGAGCTTTGGAGGATGTTTCACGAGGGCGACAGTGATGCAGCAAGGGGTCAGTGGATGCTGAGCAAGCAGGAGATGAAGGAGCCAGGGGTTCCTCCCTCCGATCCCCCATGCCCCTCCGAGTGTGGCCTTAGAAGACACAGATGATGAGCAAGGGATGTACCCGTTACAAGAAGCAAGAGCATTAGGGGAATTGAGAGCAGCAGAGGGGTACACAAATCCGGCATATAAGCCACCACCATATACAAAGGAAGAGAGGCCGAGGGGCGCAGGGCAGCCAGCTACTGAACGAGAAATGAGCAGTGAGGCGCAGAAGGGCACAAAGGAAGGGCTCAGGAGGATAGCCACGAACAAGTGGCTAGGAGGACAGATACTCCGGAAGCCGGAAGTAAAGACAGATGGGGAGACAGAAGGGGCGGCTAAGGCAATGGAAGGTCTGAAGAGGAGCAGCGAAGCATCAGGCTGGGCTGAGATTTTGGAGGAGACAAACAGAAGGGGGAAAGAACGAGAGGAGACACTAGAAAGAGAGGACAGGGAGAGGAGAAGAGATATTAGAGAGATAAGACAGGGAAAGAAGGAAGGAGTAGAAGGAGCAGATGCAGAGGAAAAGAGAAGAGAGGACTGAAAGGGATTGCAGAGAAAGTAAAACAGCAGAAAAGGAGCAGGAGAAGGACAAGAGAAGTAGAAAAGCTCGAGAGGCGGAGGGAAGTAGGAGAGCTGGAAAAGCGCAAGTTGGGTGAGAGGGAACAGAGGAAGTAACAGGTGGCCAGACCAGCAAGGGAACGCACACGCAAGGAGGAGGATGAGTGACCAATAAGGGCGGTAAAGACATAAGGGAAAATGGGCAAGGGAAACAACAGACTTGAGGAGGACAGACGAGCAGAATCAGATAGCACAAACTCACAGGGTTGAAGCACAATGGAAAGGGACGGAGTAGGCCTATATGCCTAGGGGGGTGGAAGGAGATATGACTTGAGGGATATTGACCTAAGCCTGAAACCTAACACTGACATGACAACTAGGAGACTGAGCTTTGCAGATGATTTTTGTAGTTACATGGGCTCGGGGTCCGACAATGAAGACAGGAACAGTGGGGACGAGAAAGGGGAGCACTATCGGTCCCAGTCCATGGGGAAAGAGACTGACATTCAGGTGACTTGGGAGCATGGGAGGCACACAGAAGGAGCAGGAGGGGGCATCTTGGATGAGCAGGCATGGCCGACGACGGACTTGCGCACCTTAAATGATATCACTACATATGTGGACAGGCTTAGAGACCTCCCAGGACAAAGGAAGGGGGAAACAGCCATAGCTTGCTCAAGGGGAAGGTTAATGAGGAAACATGACGACAGTATCCGGGTACCCATACTGAAACCGATAGATGTGTACGCAGGCATCGAAAGTGAGAACAGACAGGTCAGACTGACTATAAGCATGCATGGGGAGGAGGGGTTTACAAAGCTGCCTTTACTGGAGAGAGGAGGGGGTGCGACCTCAGTATATACCATGAAAGTACGCTGACAAGGAGAATGTGAGGTGTAGGCTGCCCTCATTAAGCGCAGGTGTTGGGAAGTGGATTTACGAAATGGAGAAGTGGGAAATAGGTTAGTAGTGGGAGACGTAAAGGGGCTACTAGTGGCAATCCTTAGAGATGCTGCTAATGACTTATGGAAGAGGATGGGGTTCCCTGGGGTGGCAACCCAGAACACGGTGCACAAAGGTTCACCATTTGCAGACTGCAGAGCTGCTGTATGGCAAGCACTAAGGACACAATACCCAGACACATCAGACATTGGGGCGATTATGTCCCAGAAAATGAGCGAAGATGAAGACTGCATGCAGTATATTCAGGAGATTGAAGCGCTTTGGCACCTTGAAACTCGAGAACCGTGGGATAAAACAGTAGCAATATTCTATTATATACTATGGTAGGGTGCCAGAGCCCTTTCAGAAACACTTAAGGAAGTTGATAGGCATGGAAGCAAAAGGGTGGCCAGAAATACAGCTCACAATAGTTCACCATTGTAGACTATGGCAGGAGAAGATCAAGAAAAAGGACAGGAAGGTAGATGAAGCACAGCTAGTACAGAAAAAATGTATGACGTACGCAATGAAAGGGGCGGTACTAACCAGAGCAAACCCACAGGAGCAGCAGCAGCAGCCGCTGCAGCAGTTCACCCTGCCCATGGCGGGAGGGTTCATGGGATGAGGGAAGATACAGCAAGGGTTCTGAGGAGGCCCTTTTCACAAATTCAATGAAGAACATCTAAGGATGGCTGTATCCAAACAGTGGGGCCAAACACAGCGCGTCAACCTGTTTTTGACATTACAATCTTGTAGATAGTCACTCTATGCGGGGAAGATATCCCTGAGCAACAACGAGCCTCCCTGTTTTACAGTTATTGTATTTATTTTATTTGTTGTGATGTAATCTTTGATGTCCTGGGTGTTAGTCCTAGCAGTGCACGGTGGTGGCGCGAGTTATGGTTGCTTAGCTTACCATAATTGGCAAATTTCTGAGGATTTTCAGTTTTTCTTGTAATCATAACGTTCCTTTAACATTTTTCATTGAATTTCATAGGTTTTAATTAGTGCAACCTAACCATAACGTCCCTTTAACAAAGCTTTTTCAGTGAATTACACAGCCCACGGTAGTGGCTGTGTAGTTATGGTTAAGTTGCTAATCCCATAGGAAGACCACTTTTTGGGCGGCTTATAACTTCGCTCCCCCTGGACAAATCCTCACCAAAATTTGCATATTTTTGTGTGGTTTGGTCCGGGGGGGCAAAGTTATAGTGGGGGTCCCAAAATTTATTTTTTTTCCATAGACATAATGGGAAAAAACTTTGTGCACGCCGACAGCTCAAACCGCTGGACATATTTCCACCAAATTTGTGGCAGGATCGCCGGCTTAGTCCCGAAAGCGTGCTTTTGTTAATTTGGTTTAAATTCATCCAGTAGTTTTTTTTGTTAATGGCCAGGGCTACAACCACCGCGGCATAACACACCCATAGAATCAAACACCCATCAAATATCCAGAACCCAAACGTTTGTGTACTGTTTCATTTGTAGAGTTTGTATGTCAAGTTTGGGCTAGGCTATGCAGTTAAGATTGTGGAGTATGTAACAAGGAGTGCAGTATTTGTGAGTTTATTTATTGTATACTTACTGGTTGAGTTTTTTTTGTGGTTCCATGCAGTATTTTCATGACATGGGTAACTGGACCAGACATACTTTTTCAATCTCTGTGATAAAAGAAAAGATCATATGTTAGAGCAGGTAGTTCATAATGAGTTATTGCATTGCATAATAGACATTTCTGTATTTTTTTACCCTCATATTTAGTACTATAGTTCAAACCAGTGTACTGTGCAATTTGCTCAGTTTCTGTGTTTGTTTTCTAAATCATTGGGTCTGTGGGAAAAATATCCATGCTGGATTAAAAAAAAAAAACTTCTATGGTGTGGTACAATATATTTCTTTCATTGTTTTACTGTCTATTTCTTGTTTCTTGCTAATCTTCTATCTTTGGCTTGTTGCAGATTTTTGGGGCAATTAGATACCTGTTGGCATATTCTAATTGTTTATTTCTACTTTTGTGCTATTCATCTATCTGTTGGGTTTTTGCAGATTTTTTGGGGCAGTTAGGTACCTGTTGGCATATTCCAACTGCATATTTCTTGTTTGATTTTTAGTAGTATTTGTTTAGCTGTTTGCTTGTTGTAGGTTGTTTGGGGCAGTTAGATACCCGTTGGCGTATTCTAACTGTATATTCGTTGTTTGATTTTGGTGGTATTTATGTATGTGTTTGCTTGTTGCAGAATCTTGGGGCAGTTAGTGTCATGCCCGCGCTGCTG
This sequence comes from Ambystoma mexicanum, assembly GCF_040938575.1. Taxonomy (NCBI): domain Eukaryota; kingdom Metazoa; phylum Chordata; class Amphibia; order Caudata; family Ambystomatidae; genus Ambystoma; species Ambystoma mexicanum. Next base: position 1,080,622,539 of record NC_090937.1, on the reverse strand, counting down.
GCACACGCATTGGCAACCATCATGGACTACTTGGTACTCATTTATCCTCCTAATACTCTTTGAACAACTCCTATTCACGCCTTGGTCTTTAATTTCCATTTGCTCGACTTTGGTTCTTTCTTATTTTATTCAACTAACTATATTTACCATAATGCACCTTGCTACAGTCCTCAATTCCTGGCTATTCTCCTTCATCGTTATTGGGACCACAATCCCCAGAAGCCCTAGTGGCCAGTGCTGCTTCCACCTGCTCAGGACCAGAGAGGGAGGAGGCAGATTGTCTTCAGGTGTGCTGCTCCAGGTGCCGTCAATTAGCCTGCTTCAGAACAGGGCAGGGCTGTATATAAGCAGCTGCCTGCAGGAGCACAGGGTCTTGCATCTTGAGATCTCCCCGCTCCTGTTTGCCTTGACCCTCTACTTTGTATGCTGTTCCTGTTGCTGCTTTATCCTGTTTTGATCCAGTGCCCTTTCCGGGCTCCCTGCCTTGCAGCCTACTACAGTCCTCTGCAGCCCTCTACAGTCAGTGGCCCTGCTCCTCTGGGCTCACTCCCTGCTCCCCTGCTCTTCTGGGCTCCCTGCCTTGCAGCTGATCACACTCCGCTGCCTTCTACCTACAGCCCTTGTCCTCTGGGCATCCTGCCTTGCAGCCTACTACAGTCCTCTGCAGCCCTCTACAGTCAGTGGCCCTGCTCCTCTGGGCTCACTCCCTGCTGCCCTGCTCTTCTGGGCTCCCTGTCTTGCAGCCGATCACGCTCTGCTGCCTTCTACCTACAGCTCTTGTCCTCTGGGCTTCCTGCCTTGCAGCCTACTACAGTCCTCTGCAGCCCTCTACAGTCAGCGGCCCTGCTCCTCTGGGCTCACTCCCTGCTGCCCTGCTCTTCTGGGCTCCTTGCCTTGCAGCCTGCCTCACTCCGGCTGCCTACAGTCCTTGTCCTCTGGGCTCCCTACCCCGCAGCTTGCAACCCTCTGCTGTCTCCAAGCCCTTGTCCTCTGGGCTCCCTACCTTGCAGCCTGCACCTCTTCGCTGCCTACAGCCCTTGTCCTCTGGGCTCCTTCCTTGCAGCCTGCTCCCTCTGCTGCCTACAGCCCTTGTCCTCTGGGCTCCCTGCCTTGCGGCTTGCTACACTCCTCTGCCTTACAGCCTGTTTTACACTTAGCTGCCTACAGCCCTGCTCCTCTGGGCTCCCTACCTCGTGGCCCTATTCTTTTGGGCTCTCTGTCTGTCGCCTACCACTAATCTCTCTCTGTCCTGTTCTTCTGGACTCCCTGCCTTGCAGCCTACTACAGTCCTCCGCAGTCCACTACAGTTGGCCTGCACATAGTGCCACTCTTGACTGCAGACCTGCTTCCTACTTTGCAGCCCTTCTGTTTTCCTGACTGCTGCTCCCTTGTTCTCTTCCTTGAGTCCTCTGTACACCACCTTAAGTTATCTACTTCAGTCTAACTGCCTTCCCTTCATTTCCTTCTGCTAGATTGCTCATTGACTTCCTTTTCGCTGGATATTTCTGTTCTTGTCTTCTCATGTGTCTTATGTAATCCCTTTGTACAGAGCTTGCCCGTTGGTTTCCAGGAGGCAACCTCTGCCCCTTCCCTTGTCGTGTTTTCAGTGTTACAGACACCCACTGCTGTTGTTCCCAGCCATGAGCATACAGCGTGGGCCTCTGTTATAGCCATCTGTGCAGAAGGCTGGAGTTTCCTAAGGTTCGTGGAACACTCTTTCCCATTTCAGCATACACCCCAAGAGGGAATCCAGTTTGTTTGTACCTTTGTATCTTTTGCCCCTTTTGGCTCACAGATACAGTTTCCTACTCTTCTTTCTTGTTGAACTTCCTGCTGTGTGTGCTTATCTGCTACCTTACTTCAGCACAGCCACCCAAACCCTACCGGGGTGCCCTGTGCCACTCTTGACAGAGTGCCATTCATGACAGTTAGACACCTGTTGGCGTACTCTAACTGTGCACAGTTTTGAAGTTGAAGTTTTGCTTATGTTCATACACAGATTACATATTAAATGTTGGTTTTAAGAATATTAAGTAAGCATTTACAAGATTTGCTGGCAATCTCTGCTTTAGAGTAATGGTGCTATCATTACATTCAAACCATCCACAATTCTTTTTTATATATGCAGTGTAAAGAACTGCATTGGTTGTGGCAACTGCGTGGTAGATTATACCTATTGTTGTGAAGGTTTTCTTACCCAGTGATACTTGACCATGTGTGAATCCAGTCAGCTTACAGTTTTTTTAGTACCATCTGCATTGTAACGTAAAAGCATTGCTATTACGTATTTACTATATGTCTGTATTTGTAAGGTGGAGAGATTATCTGAATTGCAGGTAGTACAGAATCTGCCAGTCTTTGCATTTTGTACAAGTTGCTGAAATGGAATGGATTCACAGTTTGGTATGGGTACATACACAAAGCGTTCATCAGGGACTTCCTCCTGTGCCACATGGTTGCAGAGAATGCATGTATGTTTCCACATGTATGAAATCTGGAAGATTTCATTTATAGGTATGTTTTTGTTTTCCAGTACTTGTAGTAAGTACATTAGAAATTCTTGTTGATCTTCTTGTGAGTTTATAGTGAATTTGACAATTGCAGCACAGTAGTCCAATTCTTGTCTTATTACATGAACACTAGGTGTTGTCAGGATTGTTGATTCCATTTCTATGAAGGACTAACATTTGCAAACACAATTGGTCTGTACTGTGTAAGTAAATGTTCTCAATAATTGGTGGCAATTGGAATAGAAAATTTATTGCTACATTTGCGTAGCAATTTACAGCAGTTATATTTGAAAATTTGAATGGACCTGACAGTTCGGTGTCAAAGTCATTTGTTCGGAGTGTGTGTTGCTTCTTAAAAGAAGTAGTTGAGTTACTTTCACCAGTAGCTTCTTCATTCTGTGTGGTACTTGATGAAGTATTAGTTTTTTTTTTTTCCTTTGGAGGAATTGTAGTGATATCCTGTATCGTTTCAGTTTGAAGTAGTTTTCTTTTAAAACGTTTTACTTATTGTGGAACAGGACAGGTTTTTAGATGGGGGTGTGGAGTGAACGCAGCCTATTGTATTCTAGAATGCAAGGAATATCTGCATTTACTTTACTTGCATCAAAGTTGATTAGAAATAGCCTGTCAAGTGTATGTAAGCGTGATAGTGCTACATAGCTCATGCCTTCCTTAAAGACAGTGCTACCAATATCTATTAATGCTTTACCTAGGGTAAGAGATTGTGATTTGTGAATGGTAACTGCGTATGCTAGAGTTAGTTAAAATTGTTCTCTGCGTACATACATGCCTTTGAAAAGAAGGAAGCGGGCTGTTGAGCGTCCTATCCTTTTAACTTCTGATAGTTTGTCAAAGAGAATATTGACAAATTTAATGTTGTTGTCACATGGGTATGTTTGAAAGCCAACAACTGTACCAAGTGTTCCATTAACTAGTCCTTGCTCCACGTCAAGGTTACGTTTAAGCATTACTCTACAGTTTAAAGATAATTTTAATATTTTCTCCAAACGAGCTGTGTTGGAGATAGAGTTTTCAAGGGTATTTAGTCTTGCTGTGGCTTGTTGACACATGGGTAGTGTCATACCATGTATGTCCAGTTTATCTGTGGCGCAAATTTCAATTATTGGTTGCATTTCATTTTTCAACATTGTTTCATTGAATTTTGAACAGCTTGCCAGAGTTGGCATCAAGGACATACAATTGACATTTTTGTGTGCTAATTGATGTGTGTGTAAACAAAAATTTAGTGAGCTGAAAGGTTTGCAATTGACACTTCATCATAGCAGATGGGAGAAATGACAGTAAATTCATTTGACAGTTTATACAGGGTAAGTGGCAGTTACTCTGTTCATATTTTTATTTATTTAACATTTTTACGCAGCCCGCAGGCATCGAGGCACTGATACAGGAATTGTTTGTTTTTTAGGTGCGTAATTATTTTGTCTTAGTTGTGTATTTATAATATGCTTAAACACCCATAGGTTTCTAAGCGCGGACCCGGGGATCGAAACTGTGTTGCTTCGTGTCGTTTTGCTTTGAAGGCGTGCACGTTGCCGCTGAGCTATGCTCTCAGGAAGTATTGTGTTACTGGAAGAGGTGCACATGTACTGTGTAGGAAATATTCATACCTGTAGTCTATGTTCATGCATGTGGATGTGCATGAATCTGCAAAGGGGAGTTTTATAGCAGTTTGTAGTTGTTGCTGTAGGTCCTTTGCAAACGCAGCCGAATTGTACTGAGAGTGATCAATAGTACATCTAAAATTGCTGATCTGTGATGACAGAGTTAGATGTAGAGTTCTTGGATGTGATTGGTGGATGATTGTGTGACTGCTTAACAGTAGCCAATGAGGAAGTGGTGCAGAGAGTGTAGTGGAAAGGGTAGAAGGGCGGTCCCAGTGTTACTTGCACGCTCCACGGACAGCGCGGTTGTTCGCAGACAGGACATGTCACATCCGGGGTTTCCGAGCATGAAGTGGGAGTGTATTTTGAGGATTAGCCAATCAGGTGTTGAGGTTCTGCTTCATTTTGAGAGGGACTGTGTCTAGAGAAGATGGCAGAGGCGCAGAAAGTCATGGTGTTGGTGGTTGGAGATATGTTTGTGAATGATTTGGAGGAGTATGCTAAATCTAGGGATGTGGCTAAGCATTTTGACACAGAAGGAGTGGATGTGGTGTGGAGCATTGTGCCTGATTTGAATTTGCAGGCAATTCTAGTAGTTTGTCAGGATATGGCTAGGTTTCATAGTCCACATGTAGTTGTCCTACACTGTGGTTCTGTGCTTTTGAGCTATGTCAGTGCCCCTACTTTGTTGCAAGATCTGCAAAACTTGGCTCAAGCAATCATGAAAGTCCTTCCAAATGCCAAGGTTATTTTTTCTGCTTTGTTACCTAGAGCAGTATGGGACAATAGTTGTGTTTTTTGTCCTCAGCAAAATATTGCTAGGTGTGCAATCAACCAAGGCATGTTTGCTTTCATGCTTAGAGCTGGTATGTTCTTTTGTTATAATAAGAACATTGATTCCGGTAATGTTGTTTATTTTAAAGAAGATGGCATTTCTTTATCTTTTATGGGAAATGCCATGCTATTTTGGAACATAAGGGTTGCTTTAGAGAAGCTAATGTGAAGATTTTTGGAGGAAAATAAGAAAAAAAAACAAATTAAATGCAAAATGAAAGGTGTTCCTGGAGCATCTGCAAAAAAAACCACAAAAAGGTTCTTTTCAGAGCCGACTTCAAAGGGGAAATGGGGTACATTATTTAAATTTTCATTCCCAAGCTCAGATTTTTCAATTTGCCGTGGACAGCGCGGTTGTTCGCGGGTAGCGCGTATTACATACAGGGATTTTGGGGTTGCGAGGCATGCAAATGAGACTGAGCAGAGAAGGGATTGGGCAATAAGGTTTACTGGGTGTGTTGTGTAAGGAGAGAGTTTGTCAGTAGGTGTTTTTCCTGAGAGAAGAGCAGATAGCTATGGCTGTGTGTTTCAGAAAGCAGATTATTCGGATTTTGGGAGATTCGTGGATAAATTGGTTGTAGGTGCATGCAGATCGCTGTGGAGTGGCTGCACATCTTGGATTCTCTCATGTGGAAGTGCACTGGCATGGAGTGCGTGGAATGAAGTGGGTGGATTTGGTACCTCTCTGTGCTTCTTTGCTGACACAGCATCATCCAGACATTATTATTATTCATTGTGGAGGGAACAGTTTAGGACATGTGTCTGGAATCTCTTTGCAATTTGCAATGAAAGAAAGACTTGGGAAAGTCATGGACATGTATCCAAACTCTAGAGTAATTTTTTCCCGTATTGCGTATTGCGTATCACAAATGCGTATTGCGTATTGCGTATCACAAATGTGGCCACGTGCTTTTACATTTGGTCCACAAATGGAGAAAGCAAGGCGCAATGTTAACAAGGCTGTATGTGCCTTTTCAGAATGAAAATATTATGTTTTGTAGCACACACATTTTTCGCAGAGATGGAGTACATCTTACTTATGCCTGCAATCAGATTTTTCTGCGAAATATACAAAATGCATTGCAACCTTTTTTTGAATTACAGCAATCCATTTTGCAGTAGGTGTTGACCATTTTAAGTTTTTGAAGCACAAAAAAACACCACAAAAAAAGGCTCTTTTCAGAGCTACCACTTCCTCCCAGAGAAAAGTGAAATAGTTGTGAAAAGGCAGCACAGCACAGTTTTTAGATGTCCGCGGACTTCTAAAAAATGTACAGGGCCCTGCACTATTTATTTGTCACTTCTGTTTTTAAACTGTGAAAGGCGGCTCTGAAAAGAGCCTTTGTTTTTTTGTTGTTTTATATTTTTTGGCTTTTTTTAAACACAACACACAAGGAAAGGAGGAGAAAGGAGGTTAAGGAAGGGACACCAACCACAGGGATAAGAAAGGGCAGGTGGAGAGAGAAAGATGTAGGGTGGGCCTTATTCAGGTAGGTCGCAGACCTTCTGATGCTCCTTGACCGCAGTCTCGAAAGCAGTCCGAAAAAGGGGGAAAGTTCTCCCCCCTTTAGAGTACTGCATCGCAGTACATGTACAATATTGTGACCCTCGAAGTGTAAGGGTCAACAGCATCACAAATTGTCTGTGAGGCAGCTGGAGGGATGCACTGTCCCAAAGGAGTGTCTTTTGTGGTGACAGGAGTGGAAACAGACGATTCTGCAGCGGAACTCAACCTAATACGTTTTCCTTTGCAGATGGGGAGCAGGTACAAGTGGATCTAGGTCACCCAGCCTAAGCCCCGCCCGCCTGGAACCTTCCTGCCTGCTGCTCTTTTTCACCACTTAGCAAGCCCCACCCACCTGGTGCCTTCCTTCACCATCACTGTCTTGTGGCCAATGCAGGATTTGACTTTTATGGACTTCCTTCATTCACGGTGCTTCACTCTTTCTCAACTCTCATGCTGGACTTCCTTTGCATCTTGTACTCATGGTGACCCTGAATCATGCTGTTCCCATCTTCATCTTGTATCCTGGCTTGCAACATTATGTGTTACTACTGACTTCTGCAATTGTATTCGCTCTCCACTCTTGCTTCTCCACTCTTTTTGACTGCTTACTCTCTTTTCTCTCCTCTTTTCCCTTCTCCCTTTTCCTATCTCCTCCCCTTACTTTCTTCTATGCACTTAATCTATCAGAATGGTCCCTGGACCTAATATGATAGCAACCTCGTCTGTTTCCTCCACCCTCCCATTACTATTTTTTTCCTCCCCACAACTCCTCCAGCACTATCTGAAATGTCGTCAGGGCTAGTATGATAGTCGCTTGTTTTGTTCCTCCCCTCCCTCTCTGCACCCCTCTCCCTCACCTTTTGTTTTTCTCTGGCTCTACCAGAAATGTCGTCAGGTCTAGTACGGTAGTCGCCTGTCTGTTTCCATTTCCTTCCCACTCTCCCCCTCCCTTCCTTATCTATGTCTTAGCTCTTGCACTATCTGAAATGTCGTCAGGCCGAGTACGATAGTTAATTTCGCATCCTTACTGTTCATGGGCTGTAAGAATATGGTTGTATTTTCCCTTGTTCCCTCCCTTGCCTTGAAGCGCTTTGAAACACATTGTGTATAGGCGCTATATAAATAAACAATCAAATCATATCATATCGCAAGTTACAACCTTACGTATATGCCCCCCATGGAATGACTTTAGGTGTTGCTTCATTGATGTAGTGCCAAAGCTATATGAACCAGCCTTGCCACGAATCAGCACCATGTGGCACTGAGTGCAGATCACCCTGTTTGCTTGAGCTTTTGACTTTCCATCAACGGTGGTAAATAACCGCCACACCCAAGACTCATGATGTGTGCTATTAGTAGGGACTACCAATACCTCATCCTCTTCATCCTCATCCTCTTCGTCCATCTCCTCTGCATCCTCATGCCTGTTCCCTTCTGCAGGCCCTTGGGAACGTGGTGGTGGTGGTGGAGGTGGGGGTGCTGATGCCGATGCAGTAGCAGCAGAAGCAATTCGGGATGCCATCTGGAAGGTTAATAACCAGGAACTAGGAACGAGGAACCAAGAATACCAACCTGCACAATTGTCCTGTTGTAAATCTTGGAAATCCAAAAGCAGAATAAGTATCAGCTCTGGGGTGTGGCCTTTTTTAGGGGTGCTGGGGCACGCTTTGCAGACACTTGCGCTGTCCCCGAACACTTCGAACACCAAGTGCGGGCTCAAGAAGTTCCAAAAAGTATATAGATCGGCAGGGACATTGTCTGGGAGATGTGCAATGGTGAAATTTTACTGTAAAATACCTTGGATTGCTCAAAAAAGCAGTTTTTAAATGTTTGGGGGCCCGGACAGTGTCCGCAAATAAGGACACACGCTCAGCATGGGTGCGGTCACATGACATCGCGGACACGTTCGCAAATGGGACGGCTGTCCGCAGGACACCAAATGCCCTGTGACAGTTCTGCACATGCACGTGCGTGTTCTACGGCCAGTGTTCAGGTCCCCGAAGTAATTAAAAGTGCGGCACACGTGCAGTGGACAGTTGCGGAGAGGCGCGGTGCTCGTAGGGCCCAAGTGTGTGATGCGCATGTGCGCAGGTGTCCTACGAACAATGTTGAAGTCCCCAAATAAAATAAATGTGCGTCAAAACTTTGCGGACAGGCGGACGGGATATGTGTTCTACGGATATATTAATTCTGGTTGCGAACATTACGAACAGCAGGGATGTTATTAGAACACCCCCATTTTGGGTGATTGTGAGAGGAAGACATTTTGTGTGTTCTAAGGACACCTCCATTTTAATTACGGACAGTACAAACAGGTATATTGTCCTTAGGACAGCGCCATTTTGGTTGATACGGACAGGCAGACATCTTGTGTGTTCTATGGACACCTCCATTTTGATTACAGACAGTACGAACAGGTATAGTGTCCTTAGGACACCCCCATGTTGGTTAATTGACGACACCCCGGACAGCCGCGCTGTATGCGGACACCCTGACTGCCCCTTAAAAATAAAAAAAGACACGGGCATATACTAAGAACACACTTAAAATGTTATTATTGTTTAACAGTACAAAAATTAGGAAAGAGAGGGGGAAGCAGAAACTGGTGGGGAGGGTTTGGGGATAGTTTGCTGGGACATGGAGAGGGGGAACAGGTAAATGTAGGACAGTGGTTATTCATGTTTTCTTTAATGTGGTCCACAATACACTCTTTTAGTTGATTGAAGTGTTGCATTAACAAATCCATTTTTAGTTCCATTCATTTCAGAGGACCTTCTACTATCTCTTTTGGTACATTATTTTTAATGGTTGTCTGGTCTGTTAAAAAAAAAGTTTGTTAAGTACAGATAAAGTAATGGTTATTATTTGGCTTATATAGAGAAATGTTGTGTCTACCATTATTATCACTCTCTTCACTCATTTCCTCTCATGGGAAAGGTTCTTCCAGCCATTCCAAAGTACTGGACATTTCTGTGTTAAAAAAAATAAAATATTAGTTTCAGTGTACATTATACAGAAAATGTATAAATATAGTGTACTTACTGCTTTTTTACAACCTTTGCTGTTACTGCTGTGTAAGTATGCTCTTGCTTCTTGCTGTGCAGTTTCTGTGAGGTAATTCACTTAGAGGCATATTTATTTTGTTTTGGTATATTCCATTATATTGGAAAGGCTACTTCAGTGGATGGTTGGTGTCTTATATATACAGTTTCCACTTCTTATTTATTATTAAATGTGATCTATTTATGTGGTGATTTTTGAATATGTTTGGTGTTTTTATTGTATGATACAATAATGTAAGATACTCCCTGAGTTTTTGGATATTGCTGATGGTGACCACATCTGCCCGCGGACATGCGCACGGTACGCGGACATCAAAATCACTAGCAGGACAGGGGGTTTAGTATATTCTATGTTATGTAAATGATATATAAATGTAAGGTAACAGAGTCTTAGTAAACATTTATCACATGTACATTATCTATATTTATATTCAGTGAAAAAAAAATAGTTAAAGGGATGTTATGGTTAACATGCGCTACTCAAAACCTATGAAATTCAGTGAAAAAAACTTTGTTAAAGGGACGTTATGGTTCCAAGTAAAACCGAAAAACCCTTGAAATTCGCCAGTTATGGTAAGCCAAGCAACCATAACTCGCACCACCTCCGTGCAACGACTAACACCCAGCACATCCTCCCTCTTTTTTCCATTACTGACATATCTAGGCCAGTAACATTCAGGAACTAAAAATTCATATACTCATAATTCATATTCAAGTACTATATTTGTAGACTTATACTTCAAATATGTTCTTACAGTAATTCACTTGGGGTTCACTCACAGCATGTGAAACATATATATAGGGGAAAACACTGATTTGGAAAACAGCAATGTTTATGTGTATGAAGATAATCAGTAAGGTTCTAAACACTTTCCTATAGTTCTGCCTATTTTATTACTTTACTCTCCTGGATATGCTCATATTTGTATACATTGTATGCACACTTTTTCCTTAGGGTCCAGTCACATGATATGGTAGTTATACATAGGGAAGTAGTAGCTTTGAAGCAGAGCGATCAATTCTGTGTATAAAGGTAATCAGTTGGGGTATGAATATTGGCTGGTAATACTGTTGTTTACTTCATTTTCCCCGTATATGCTCATATTTGTATGTGTTGTTGTCTATTTGTGTATTGTTTTGAATAATGCAATTATTTAGTAAGTGGGTTTTATTAGCTAGTTATTAAAGGTTGCACAGTAGACAAAATTGTAATAAAAAGCATTTATCATTTTACTATTCAACATGGTAAGATTAATAATATTGCACATCCATCATGTATGTTGCACACAATGCCTATGTTTCTACATGAGTAGCTTAGTATACTGGAAACAACCTGATAATAGAATGGTATTCATATCAATGTATTACTTAATGCACTACGTACCTCATGATATTTATTCCAATGATCCTTCACACTTTTTTTATCAACATTACTATAAGAATCCTGTGTACAGACTTTTCATGAAAAGTAAATGCACATGTGATGTCATCAGTGATGTCCTCAATGACATTTGTGATGTCATCTTTGATGTCCTGGGTGTTAGTCTTAGTTAGCAGTGCACGGTGGTGGCGCAAGTTATGGTTGCTCAGCTTACCATAACTGGCAAATTTCAAGGGTTTTTCGGTTTTACTTGGAACCATAACGTCCCTTTAACAAAGTTGTTTTCACTGAATATATATATATATATATATATATATATATATATATATATATATATATATATATATATATATATATATATATATATATATATATATATATACACACACATACATACACCCTAACCTTGCTCATTTCTGCTGGGTTTGTAAGACCTGTTGGGCTCTGCAGGTTTACTCAAATGCTGGAGGATCACCATTTTCAAGCCGTTGCTTCATTTAAAGGGTATCCAGTGATATTATTGCAGGAAATAATGACTGGATTTACAAAGATGAAAAAATATTGATAGAATTAATAGAGTGGGTGAAAAATACCGACCAGCATGAAACATATGGAAATAAAAGGCAGGAAAGTGTAATGATGCTGGTGAGTTTTAGGTGTAAAACAATAAAAAAAATAAAAGATTTAGGTTAGAATTGGGAAAAAGGGGAGACAAGGAGAGTTCATGAGTAGGAGAGGTAAGAGGGTTGTCAGGGGTCCCCTCCTCCCCCAAAAAAAGGTATTTTTACACTGGGCAATGTAAAAGGCATGTCGATATTTTTTCTTGCAATATTTATTGCAATTTGTAATGGTAGCAATAAAATCACAGTAAACCCATTTTAAGGACACATTTTGGCCACACTTGCTGTACCCCCTGTCTTGGGGTGAACTCCAGTTTGGCTTTTTAGCTGCAGGATGACCTTCCAGGGCTTCCCTATCCTCCTCCTGGTCCTCCTCATGAGTTGGCCGTAGTACTTCATTCTGGAAAGATCACTGCGCCATTTTACCACTACATCACAATTTTACCACCATGGTCATGCACCTTGCTGAAGTTGCTACTGTGCAGAGGCATTATAGACATCAATGCCTCATATCTATTGTTTATCTGAACTAAACTGTGGTCAGTAGTCAAGGCTCCTTCCAGGCAAGTCTTAACCGCATGCCCACATTGACTTCCGTTCGGGCAGAACCTCCTGTGGACCATCTTCTCCTGAGGCCACTGGTTCTAAACCCTGCACCTGGAGCTCTTCTTTAGGTTCTCTGCCAGTGTTCCGTGGGGTACTTTGCCACAATATCCGCACATTTATGGGTGACTTGAAACTTATATGGCTTTTCATTATAACCAATTGTCTGCCTACAGACTTTGTCCTGTTTCCTATCTGGCAGGTTCTTCACACGAAAGAACTCCAGCAAATTGCATTCTATTGTACATACCTGACCAGTGACATTTTACTAGGTTCGCCTGGAGTTTCACAACAAAACTAGGTTTTATTGGACACTAGCAAAAAGTACCCGTACTTCGCAGTGGTTCTGTAGACCGACATGATAACACTATCATCACTTGTTGACAATCAATGATCCAATAGGTCCCTGTTGAGTCGCTTATGAAAATCAATTGCCCTGTCGGTCTATGTTCTGCGTCGCCTATCGTTTGATGACCTTTGCACTCTGAAGTTAACTGCACTGAGAATGGGTGCATGTGGCTTAGTTACTTACCCTGCAGCAGATGTGGAGAGGAGGGCAGAGCTGGCGTACTGCACCATAATGGGACCTTCTATGCGCTCTCCTCACCTGTCGCCTCACCCTGGCATGGTGCAGTGTTGTGCAGGTTGGTGGAAGGATGTGGAATTGTGTAAGGAACAAACAAACAGATTTTCCGTTTTATATGTATAGATTTTTCAATCTGTATGTGACATGCCTGCCTCGGGATTTACATTGTATAATCCCTTGATGCATATATATCCCTTCCATGGAGTGTAATATGCCTTTAGGTCGAAATGTGGCAGCACTCATGGCTGTCATGGACAGTATGTACCCTTGTTTAATATCTCTAGAAGCGTTATAACTGTGCAGTGTGCATATATATTATGTATAGTACGTGTGTACTAGAGTGTAGGAGAAAACATGTGGCACATTTTTGTGTGCCATCTTGGGTCCTCCATATGATGGCATTGATGTTTGTTTATACTTATGGTCTATATGTATGGTGTTTACCACCAGGTATGTGGCTTACGTTTTAGGGTCAAGAACAGGTTAGGGTTTTAACAGTCCAGTTACTCTTTTATAATACACTAGTGTTTTATGTTTAACCTGATAAGTTATTTCCATTTTATAGATATTATATGTGTGCCCTTGTAATACAAGTGTATATTTTTCAGTATACCAGTGTGGTGTATTGTTTTAATGGTGGCCATTAGGAATACCTGTACCTCCCCATCAGCTGTCCTCCCTTCAGAAGTTAAGCCTGGCTTCTCTGCTACAGCTACCATTGGAGAGTCGTCTTTCCTTTTGGGTGACCCACGATCCACCGTTAGGTTAAATGGCTACACTGCTCTCACCAGAGGTGTGTGCAAAAATATCCCTAACAGACTGAATATGGCCTCACAACCGGTCATTGTATTACACTGCACCAGGCATGGGATGGGCACACTAAATGCATCATGCACCAGGTGTCTGCTGCATGTGGATCCACCTAGGTCCCTGCAGCACTACATGCAAACTCTGCATATGCCGGATAATATGCACAAACATGTTTGTGCAGGTTTTACCTGCAATCCCCTAGAAACAAGTGAGTGCCGAGGCACTTCTCCACCAAGCAGTAACCTTAAATGGACTTTCATCCTCTAGAGGTTTGCTCGGAGATCTGTAGTAGGAACTGCACTTCTCTGATAGCATATGAAAAGAGTTGTTTAGCAATCCTTTGCTCACGGAAAAAGGCTCCAAAAAGGGCCAGACATAAGTAAGATATGTTCCAGATCATCTGGCACAAGCACATGGCACAACATCTGCTTATACCATGCAATTGCAATTGTTTGCGAGTTCGGCTTTAACCATGACTTTTATATAAATATAGCTTGACACGGTCAACTAGTTAAGATGTGAGGGTTGCATAGACATTCTTTACATTTTAAATGCTTTTGCTGTTTTATTTACAGACCTGTGATATCTCTGAAGACAGCAGTGAATGAGAAACTCAATCTTGTCTGATGGCCACGAAGCAAAAACGGGAGCTTTCCTGTTGAGAAAAAGCACAACATGCTTACTACAGATCCAAGCGGCTAAACCACAGAAGATCATTTTTAACCAGTTAAGGAATTTTAGTTGGAGCCGAGACTATTGCATTAGAGTACAGATAGGGAAATGGCATATGAGGTGGGATACAAAGCTTGTAGGTGGTGTTTGGTTATTTGCCCACCTGTTGCCTGCCCATCGCCATGTTAATCCCTGGCCTTTCCCACCCAGTTCCTACAGCTCCCCACCCAAAACACCTCCTCATGGGAGGTCTTTGAGCTTGCTTTTATCAAGCCATACCATCAAACATGGCACTTGTTTTTTTCAAAGCAGTCTTCTGAGCGTTCATGACTTAATTGCAGAAGCAAATGTGCTACTGGTGTAATATAACTGTCCTAACCAGGTCTGCCTTCAGCCACTCGATTTATAATCACTATGGGCCTCATTACAAGTTTGGGGGTAGCCTTGCTGGTAAAATCGGCAGGCTGCCACCAAACTTGCCATTTTTTCCAGCGCCTGCGAATGGGCAATCACCTGGTCATTACGGCCCTGCCGGACCCAGTAATTGCTCATTCGTGGACGTCGGAATTGAATGCTCCCCATTCCCATTTGAGCTGCATAGGGCTCAATGGGAATGGGGAGGTCGGATGCACCGGCACCATTCAGAATGGTGCCGGTGCATCCAACATGCTCTGCTCGCGAGTGCCGGTAAGGCCGCCAGGTCAGACCTGGCAGCCGTAATGGCACCCGCATGCAGAACTCTTAGTTTGCCAGTCCGGGAACTACGGTACCGTAGTTCCCGGACCTGCAAACTTGTAATGAGGCCAATATGTGTGTCCCTTAAGGCAGTCCTATAAAAAAAAAGCACTGGGAAAGCCACCAGTTTTGGCTTGTGTATAATTATTAGGCATTTGCCAGGCACTACTACTAGACGCCCAGGTACTGCACCACTTTGCATCTGCTACCATCAATAGCCCGTTAATACCACTACACCAGTGCCTAACAAGCACCGTTTCCATGCCTACACAAAAGAACGAACTGTGGGCATTCCCAATGCTTGTTTAACCAGTTCTGGAAATATTGTCAGTTGTCCTAACATTAGTGGTAATCGTCTAGAGCTCTGGCTTGAATGTTTGGTATAATGTGAAAGTATAGTCAAGCAAGAATGACCTTCTGGAGAGTCCTTGTGGGATGGTGATCAGCAGGACAGGGACGTGGCTTCACTGGGAGCAGAGACAAAAGTGGGTCAACAGCATGCAGGCATGTGGAAGGCCGCAGGCTTCCACAAGGGCTCCATAAACGGAAGCATACCTGCCTACCCTCTGAGATTGGCTGCGTGTCTCAGGATTTGTATGCTCTTATCCAAGTCTCCCGGAAAAAAGCTTATTTTACACACAGAATGTAGGCTTTCCCATTCATGCTATTGTGATGAATCCTGAGATGTCATCACTTCTCCCCAGGGAGTAGCCCCTTCCCATGAGGCCAGGGTGGTGGGGCTGCCACCTGATAGTTTCCCTGGGGGGAAATCTCATGGACATCTCAGATCTCATGGAAGGAGACCTCCCCTCTGCGGACAAGAGAGAACATCTCGGGAGAATGTGGTATAACATCCCTCATCCAACACCCTACCCACCTGCATACCCCATAGACCCTAACACTTTGCCCAATACTCCCATGTACCTTGCTAAGTCTGTGACTTTAAGAAATACTGAGACAAAGAAGAGTAGGGACTACTCAAAGGGAGTTTACCAGATAATTACTGGGATGAGGAGGAGGTGCAGAGCCATAAAGAACACTCCATGTAACCTGGGTGAGCATGCTAGTCATCCGTGGCAGTGTGAGATAAAATGTAACAAAGGACTTATAATGTTGCTCATCCATCCCACGAGGAACTGAGGACCAGGAAGCTGCTCGGCATGGGAAATTAAAGCGGCTGCAGCCAGGGATGCAAAAAAGAAGCAAACATCATCCCCAGCAGGTCCAACACCTTTGGCGAAGCAGTAACCCAACCTCGTTGGGGAGGTGGAGCACACCTTCTGTAACGGGTACGCGTACTGCAGAGAGACAAAAGCTGCAGAACTGCTGCAGTGCAGGAGAATCCAGTGGAAGCCACGAGAGACCCAAACTGAGCAAAGGCAGACCCTGAGGCAGACCAGAGCCTGCCAGAGAAGTCCCGGAAGGTACGGGAATAAATGGGCTGGCCAGTGGGGTTATGAGAGGGTCTTGGTTACCACATAATCACGCTACCATGCAGTCATCCTGAAGAAATGCAGTGGCTGGCTATTTGTGATCCAGCATAACGTGACATGCAGTCTGCTTGTGCATTCTTCCACCCTGCTATATGCATTATTTCATATGTGTACTCTTGTAGCTTGGATGCTATCCACGCTAATCGTGGAGTGGAGGTCTTCATGCCTCCTGGCCTCAGAATTTGGATAAAAAATGTATGGTCTGTGATCAAATGGAACTTCGTGCCCCACATGTACAACCTAAAATACTCCACTATCCAGACCCAGGCGAGCATCTCCTTTTCCACTGTGGAGTCGTTTTTTCAGCATCAGAGAGGGTCTTAGATGCAAATGCAACCATGTGTTGAACGTCACCATTCTTCGGCGTCAATGTGGCTCCCAGCCGATATGCACTAAAGTCTGTAGTTATGTAGGTGTCCCACACAGGGTTGACTGGGCTTAGACACGGAGCATTCACTATTCTCCTCTTGAGTTCTTCTAACGCTATCTTCTGTTCTAGACTCCACTCATAATTGGCGGCTTTTCTCAGCAATCCTCGCAGCTGAACTATAGTCTCAGAAAATCGGGGTGCAACTTTGCGAGTCCGAGGAAGGAGCGCTGTTCATCTTTTGCCTCTGGTACAGGGGCCTTGACTATGGCTTGCAGAAGGCTCTTTTTGGGGCTAAAACCATCTCTTGAGATTTTATTCACAGGTATTCTACTTCTTTTGCCCCAATTACGTACTTCTCATATCTAAGACGTACTCCTGCTTCTTGAATGTTCTCCAATACTTTCCACAGGGTTCTATTATATCTCTATGCATCACTGGCATAGATGAGGAAGTCATCCTGGAAGTATGAATAGTCCTGTTCTGGATAAGTTGTAAAGGTCAAAGAGTAGAGGCAGGACGATTTAGAAAGAGGGTGTTGCAATAGTCCAGCCTAGAGAGGACCAGAGCTCTGGAGACAGTGAGCTTCTGGGGGAAAGTGAGAAAAGGAATAATACCTCTCAGGAGGTGCAGCTAATCGTTTGACTTCTTAGAGATGTCAGAGATGTGAGGAGAGAAGGAGAGGTTGGAGTCGAAGATGATACCAAGGTTCTTAGCCTCACAGGAAGAGGGCCCAGAGTGGGCAGCCAGAGAGAGAGGGAGGAAAGGAGGGAGCGGGTGTTCCAATGAGGAGGATCTCAGTCTTACTGGCATTAAGGCAGAGGTCATTGGCGGCACACCATTCCTGAATTGGGGCCTGACAGTTTGGTATGAGAGAAGAAGCAGAGGTGGCCGAGGGGAGCCTGAAAGAGAGCTGAGTGTCATCTGCATAACATTGAAAATTGGAGCAGAAAGTAGCAATACAGTGGGCAAGAGGTGCCAGGTAGTGATTAAAGAGCCAGAGAGATAAGCTATACCCCTGGGGAACACCACACGTAGAGAGAAAGATAGAAGAGAGGAAAAACCCCTACATAACTAATATGTGTCGTCCTTGGTCATTAATTTGATTTCACTGTACCTTATCTATGGCGTTTCAATGAAAAATACTCAAGTACAGCTTTTACAATGAATAGATGATAATCTAATAACTAAACAGAACAAATCTGTTCATTATTTCCTAATTATTAAAAATCCAGGAACATTTATGCTGGAAATAATTTAGAGATGCTTGATACTAAGTTGCAATTGCTGCATTATTATTTTTTAGATTCCTCCATACTTACAAAATGTTCATTTGGCGTGTGTGGGTGTGTGTGTATACATATGCCCCCTTTCTAACCTAGGGTTTATAGTACTTGGAGTGCAGTGAGGTGTAGGTCACGTAAACCTCAGATTTTGATATTCAAATTTTGACAGGTCTGTGTGGAAGACTGCACCTGCCTACGCTAAATTGGCCATTCATTCTGAGGGGTTCGGGATGGTTTGGCATCATATGGGTAAAATCGTCTGGATGTATTATGGGACTAATCAGTGGCCGAATATGGGACGACTTGGAGCTGAAGCATAGGGGGTTAACATATGAACTAGCTTCCTGCTGGTAGAGCATGTTTCCTATGCAGTGTTGGTTCAGTTAATTACACCTTTAAATGAAAACAAATTAAAATAAATCTGTGTTATTTTGCAGTTCTTATATTGTCAGTCTCCAAAGAAGCCCCTGGTATTGCACTTATTGTGGAATTTTTCTGAAGATTGTGCTGGATAAGACTCTATTTTATATACCCGGAGCATATAACATTTGAGATGTGGGCAGGTAGTTAGATAATACAAACAATATCAGTTTTGAGACAGGAAGGCACTGCCTGGATTGAGGCAGCAGTGGGGTGATGTGCAGCATGCGCATTAGCCCAGGAGCCAGGATTCCAATATGTGACTTGCTGGAACCATGGAGAACTCTGCAGCAGGTGCATAAACCTGCCAAACCTGCAGTGCAGAGTGCCGAATGTATGCATGAGTGGTGAGTAAGACACACACTTTGTGTGAAGATGTGAGAGTCATAACGACTATTTATAAAGAGCACAATAAACTAAATAGTCCATTCAAACATCCATAACATATGGGATACATTATCCCCAACTCTGTGTTATGGGGGTGCGACGAGTTCTGTCGCCATAAAGCCACATGCAGGTCCAGTTTCTTAATCAGGTGACACAACTCACAGAACCAGTGCTTACATCCAACATCCTTGTTTACAAACAGTTGGGGTATTTTGTTCTTTAGAATACCCGAGTGTCGGACCCTAGCTCGTATTTTCGGGTGATTTGTTTTTCCCATCTCTTACTTTTCTGCTATTGTCCCTTACTTTTTATAGCAATGTGCTCTTTATTTGAATATTATCTTTTCTTTAATCTCTTCTACATGTTTGTCCTTCCCATTCTTTTTTTCTATCTTTGCCTCTTTGTTTCTCATTTCACCGTTCACAATTGTGTTTTGCCTCTCGCTTTATCTCCATTGCTTTATTATATTTGTTTTATGCAGTTCTCGATTGCAGTCCTTTACTTTTCTCCACGGTAGCTAACTCTGATCTTGTTCCAGCAGTAGCCCTCTGTTTACGTCCTCATTTTTTTCTGACTTGAATTTCCTTTTTATCAAGCTCCTTACACCTCTTCTGATTGGTAGTGATCCTCCACCAGTAGAAACCACTAGCTCTGATAGTCTACCACCATCTCTCTCAATCAAATGCTAAAAACTGTAATAAGGTATTACAGTTGTACAAGTAACTAACCTACTAAAAGTAAGATCTGACTTCACATATTGCTTGTAACACATGGGCCGAGGTATCCCCTACAGTAGCTTACAAGACTATTGCAACTGACCAAGGAATTCCATGACCCACTAGAGCAACCAAACCATCTTCAGAGTTCATTTTTAAAATGTTATTGTGTTTATGGGTTAACAATAAACCTTTTACACTTACCATGCAAATATATCAAATAGAAAACAAGATAATAAAACATCGCCTTATATCATCACATTATAAAATCACATACAATTATATACGATCACAATTCATTGTGTGCAGACGAGAAATGCATGCTTCATATGCAAGTAATTTCACAATATTTGCCTTGCTCATGCAAACGCCATTAACAATATCTGCATGTGAGATCCAATCTTGTTGCATTTAAAGCCAGCTGATCACCGTCACCTTACGTGAAATAACAAGGCTATTTAACAAGTATGCAATTCAAGAGTAGAAATTAAGGTAAGGCATCATATTTGTTACATGCAACATAGCCATACAGGCCGATTCATGGAATAAATAGCGCGGCGCAAGTGGCCAAAAACGTGCGATTCGCAGTGGAATAGCGAAAATCGCAGTGCAAGTGCGAAAATCGCACGAAAAGCAGCGCACATCGATTCATGGAAGGGCGTGCGCGAGAAAACCATCGGATGGGCGCTAAAAAAGTGCGCGGCGCACGTTGGCGCACAGGCCATCTAACGGCATGCGCTGGTCACAGCGAAAATCGCACAGGCCACAGCGAAAATCGCACATAGCGCGGCGCACACAACAAAAGTAGGCGGAACACGGGGCGTAACACTCGGAATGGGGAACAACTTGCCAAAATGTGGGCGTCACGGGGGAAGTACAGGGTGCAAGTGCGCGGAACGCCCACACGCTCGCCTACAACACGTATTCATGGAATCGAATAGGGCAAAAAAGCGCACGGTCAAACCAGCGCACAGGCACAAACACGACCGCCACAAGAAAGCAGGTGGTAGCGTCTCTGCGCCTGTAATAAATGTGCGCCAAAAGGTGCGCCAACAAATAGCACCTATATACAGCTATGATGAATGTCCTATACTGTGGCCCTCCAGGACAAATGACGTGCAAAGGGGTACCCACAAACACGGACACCCGCTGACTGAAAAATAACGTGTGCGTGTATTGCGGGGTGCGCGGGAACTTTCACACGCGATTTGGCAGGGTACGTGGATTTCAGGGGTGCGCGGGAAGTTCCACACGCGATTTGGCCGGGTACGTGCACGGGAATTTCCACACGCGACTTGGCTGGGTACGTGGATCTCAGGGGTGCGCGGGAAGTCTCACACGCGATTTGGCAGGGTACGTGGATTTCAGGGGTGCGCGGGAATTTCCACACGCGATTTGGCCGTGTACGTGCCTGGGAATTTCCACACGCGACTTGGCAGGGTACGTGGATTTCAGGGGTGCGCGGGAAGTTCCACACGCGATTTGGCCGGGTACGTGCGCGGGAATTTCCACACGCGATTTGGCTGGGTACGTGGATCTCAGGGGTGCGCGGGAAGTCCCACACGTGATTTGGCAGGGTACATGGATTTCAGGGGTGCGCGGGAAGTTGCACACGCGATTTGGCCGGGTACATGCGCGGGAATTTCCACACGCGATTTGGCTGGGTACGTGGATCTCAGGGGTGCGCGGGAAGTCCCACACGCGATTTGGCAGGGTACGTGGATTTCAGGGGTGCGCGGGAAGTTGCACACGCGATTTGGCCGGGTACGTGCGTGGGAATTTCCACACGTGATTTGGCTGGGTACGTGGATCTCAGGGGTGCGCGGGAAGTCTCACACGTGATTTGGAAGGGTACGTGGATTTCAGGGGTGCGCGGGAAGTTCCACACGCGATTTGGCCGGGTACGTGCACGGGAATTTCCACACGCGACTTGGCTGGGTACGTGGATCTCAGGGGTGCGCGGGAAGTCCCACACCCGATTTGGCTGGATACGTGCGCGGGAATTTCCACACACGATTTGGCTGGGTACGTGTATTTCAGGGGTACGCTGAAAATTCTACACGCGATTTGGCTGTGTGCTCCCAGGTATTCCCTGTACACCCTCCACGGCCCCTGCAGGCAGCCGACACCACAGGGGACTACCCTGCACACCTGCTCATGTCACCCAGCACCCCCACACCCCAGCAGTGTGGGGCACCCTCCACCAGGCCCCCACTCAAGTCCCCTATCACCCCCACCCCCCAGCATCCAGGGGCACCCTCCACCAGGCCCCCACTCATGGCCCCCTGCACCCCCACCCCCCAGCAGTGCAGGGCACCCTCCACCAGGCCCCCACTCATGTCCAACTCATGTCTCCCACCACCCCACCCCTCAGCAGTGCAGGGGCACCCTCCACCAGGCCCCCACTCATGTCCCCCTGCACCCCCACCCCCCAGCCACCATGGGCATCCCCCACCAGGCCCCCACTCATGTCCCCCTGCACCCCCACCCCCCAGCATCCAGGGGCAGCCTCCACCAGGCCCCCACTCATGTCTCCCACCACCCCCACCCCCCCAGCAGTGTGGGGCACCCTCCACCAGGCCCCCACTCATGTCCCCTATCACCTCCACCCCCCAGCCACCATGGCCAGCCCCCAACAGGCCCCCACCCATGTCCCCTATCACCCCCACCCCCCAGCCACCATGGCCAGCCCCCACCAGGCCCCCACTCATGTCCAACTCATGTCCCCCTGCACCCCCACCCCCCAGCATCCAGGGGCACCCTCCACCAGGCCCCCACTCATGTCCCCCTGCACCCCCACCCCCCAGCCACCATGGGCATCCCCCACCAGGCCCCCACCCATGTCCCCCTGCACCCCCAGCATCCAGGGGCAGCCTCTACCAGGCCCCCACTCATGTCTCCCACCACCCCCACCCCCCCAGCAGTGTGGGGCACCCTCCAACAGGCCCCCACTCATGTCCCCTATCACCCCCACCCCCCAGCCACCATGGCCAGCCCCCACCAGGCCCCCACTCATGTCCAACTCATGTCTCCCACCACCCCCACCCCTCAGCAGTGCAGGGGCACCCTCCACCAGGCCCCCACTCATGTCCAACTCATGTCCCCCTGCACCCCCACCCCCCAGCATCCAGGGGCACCCTCCACCAGGCCCCCACTCATGTCCCCTATCACCCCCACCCCCCAGCCACCATGGGCAGCCTCCACCAGGCCCCCACTCATGTCCCCTATCACCCCCACCCCCCAGCCACCATGGGCAGCCCCCACCAGGCCCCCACTCATGTCTCCCACCCACCCCCGCCCCCCAGCCACCATGGGCAGCCTCCACCAGGCCCCCACTCATGTCTCCCACCACCCCCACCCCCCCAGCAGTGTGGGGCACCCTCCACCAGGCCCCCACCCATGACTCCCACCACCCCCACCCCCCAGCCACCATGGGCAGCCCCCACCAGGCGCCCACCCATGTCTCCCACCACCCCCAGCCCCCCAGCAGTGTGGGGCACCCTCCACCAGGCCCCCACTCATGTCCCCTATCACCCCCACCCCCCAGCCACCATGGCCAGCCCCCACCAGGCCCCCACTCATGTCCCCTATCACCCCCACCCCCCAGCAGTGCAGGGCACCCTCCACCAGGCCCCCACTCATGTCCCCCTGCACCCCCACCCCCCAGCATCCAGGGGCACCCTCCACCAGGCCCCCACTCATGTCCAACTCATGTCTCCCACCACCCCCACCCCTCAGCAGTGCAGGGGCACCCTCCACCAGGCCCCCACTCATGTACCCCTGCACCCCCACCCCCCAGCCACCATGGGCATCCCCCACCAGGCCCCCACTCATGTCCCCCTGCACCCCCCCCAGCCACCATGGGCAGCCCCCACCAGGCCCCCACTCATGTCCCTTATCACCCCCATCCCCCAGCCACCATGGGCAGCCTCCACCAGGCCCCCACTCATGTCTCCCACCCACCCCCACCCCCCAGCCCCTATGGGCAGCCCCCACCAGGCCCCCACTCATGTCTCCCACCCACCCCCACCCCCCAGCCACCATGGGCAGCCCCCACCAGGCTCCCACCCATGTCCCCTATCACCCCCACCCCCCAGCAGTGCAGGGGCAGCCTCCACCAGGCCCCCACTCATGTCTCCCACCACCCCCACCCCCCAGCCACCATGGGCAGCCCCCACCAGGCCCCCATTCATGTCCCCTATCACCTCCACCCCCCAGCAACCATGGGCAGCCCCCACCAGGCCCTCACTCATGTCTCCCACCCCCCCACCACCCAGCCACCATGGGCAGCCCCCACCAGGCTCCCACCCATGTCTCCCACCACCCCCACCCCCCCAGCAGTGTGGGGCACCCTCCACCAGGCCCCCACTCATGTCCCCTATCACCCACACCCCCCAGCCACCATGGCCAGCCCCCACCAGGCCCCCACTCATGTCCCCTATCACCCCCAACCCCCAGCCACCATGGCCAGCCCCCACCAGGCCCCCACTCATGTCCCCTATCACCCCCACCCCCCAGCAGTGCAGGGCACCCTCCACCAGGCCCCCACTCATGTCCCCCTGCACCCCCACCCCCCAGCATCCAGGGGCACCCTCTACCAGGCCCCCACTCATGTCCAACTCATGTCTCCCACCACCCCACCCCTCAGCAGTGCAAGGGCACCCTCCACCAGGCCCCCACTCATGTCCCCCTGCACCCCCACCCCCCAGCCACCATGGGCATCCCCCACCAGGCCTCCACTCATGTCCCCCTGCACCCCCACCCCCCAGCATCCAGGGGCACCCTCCACCAGGCCCCCACTCATGTCCAACTCATGTCTCCCACCACCCCCACCCCTCAGCAGTGCAGGGGCACCCTCCACCAGGCCCCCACTCATGTCCCCCTGCACCCCCACCCCTCAGCATCCAGGGGCACCCTCCACCAGGCCCCCACTCATGTCTCCCACCACCCCCACCCCCCAGCAGTGCAGGGCACCCTCCACCAGGCCCCCACTCATGTCCCCCTGCACCCCAACCCCCTAGCATCCAGGGGCACCCTCCACCAGGACCCCACCCATGTCTCCCACCACCCCCACCCCCCAGCCACCATGGGCAGCCCCTATCACCCCCACCCCCCAGCAGTGCAGGGGCAGCCTCCACCAGGCCCCCACTCATGTCTCCCACCACCCCCAACCCCCAGCCACCATGGGCAGCCCCCACCAGGCCCCCACTCATGTCTCCCACCACCCCCACCCACCAGCCACCATGGGCAGCCTCCCCCAGGCCCCCACTCATGTCTCCCACCCACCCCCACCCCCCAGCCACCATGGGCAGCCCCCACCAGGCCGCCACTCATGTCTCCCACCACCCCCATCCCCCCAGCAGTGTGGGGCACCCTCCACCAGGCCCCCACTCATGTCTCCCACCACCCCCACCCCTCTGCAGTGCAGGGGCACCCTCCACCAGGCCCCCACTCATGTCCCCCTGCACCCCCACCCCCCAGCATCCAAAGGCACCCTCCACCAGGCCCCCACCCATGTCTCCCACCACCCCCACCCCCCAGCCACCATGGGCAGCCCCCACCAGGCCCCCACTCAAGTCCCCTATCACCCCCACCCCCAGCAGTGCAGGGGCAGCCTCTACCAGGCCCCCACTCATGTCTCCCACCACCCCCACCCCCCAGCCACCATGGGCAGCCCCCACCAGGCCCCCACTCATGTCCCCTATCACCCCCACCCCCCAGCCACCATGGGCAGCCCCCATCAGGCCCCCACTCATGTCTCCCACCACCCCCACCCACCAGCCACCATGGGCAGCCTCCACCAGGCCCCCACTCATGTCTCCCACCCACCCCCACCCCTCAGCCACCATGGGCAGCCCCCACCAGGCTCCCCCCCATGTCCCCTATCACCCCCACCCCCCAGCAGTGCAGGGGCAGCCTCCACCAGGCCCCCACTCATGTCTCCCACCACCCCCACCCCCCAGCCACCATGAGAAGCCCCCACTCATGTCCCCTATCACCCCCACCCCCCAGCCACCATGGGCAGCCCCCACCAGGCCCCCACTCATGTCTCCCACCACCCCCACCCACCAGCCACCATGGGCAGCCTCCACCAGGCCCCCACTCATGTCTCCCACCACCCCCACCCCCCCAGCAGTGTGGGGCACCCTCCACCAGGCCCCCACCCATGTCTCCCACCACCCCCACCCCCCATCCACCATGGGCAGCCCCCACCAGGCCCCCACTCATGTCCCCTATCACCCCCACCCCCCAGCCACCATGGGCAGCCCCCACCAGGCCCCCACTCATGTCTCCCACCACCCCCACCCACCAGCCACCATGGGCAGCCTCCACCAGGCCCCACTCATGTCTCCCACCCACCCCCACCCCCCAGCCACCATGGGCAGCCCCCACCAGGCTCCCACCCATGTCCCCTATCACCCCCACCCACCAGCCACCATGGGCAGCCTCCACCAGGCCCCCACTCATGTCTCCCACCCACCCCCACCCCCCAGCCACCATGGGCAGCCCCCACCAGGCCTCCACTCATGTCTCCCACCCACCCCCACCCCCCAGCCACCATGGGCAGCCTCCACCAGGCCCCCACTCATGTCTCCCACCACCCCCACGCCCCCAGAAGTGTGGGGCACCCTCCACCAGGCCCCCACTCATGTCTCCCACCACCCCCACCCCTCAGCAGTGGAGGGCCACCCTCCACCAGGCCCCCACTCATGTCCCCCTGCACCCCCACCCCCCAGCATCCAAAGGCACCCTCCACCAGGCCCCCACCCATGTCTCCCACCACCCCCACCCCCCAGCCACCATGGGCAGCCCCCACCAGGCCCCCACTCATGTCCCCTATCAACCCCACCCCCAGCAGTGCAGGGGCAGCCTCCACCAGGCCCCCACTCATGTCTCCCACCACCCCCACCCCCCAGCCACCATGGGCAGCCCCCACCAGGCCCCCACTCATGTCCCCTATCACCCCCACCCCCCAGCCACCATGGGCAGCCCCCACCAGGCCCCCACTCATGTCTCCCACCACCCCCACCCACCAGCCACCATGGGCAGCCTCCACCAGGCCCCCACTCATGTCTCCCACCCACCCCCACCCCCCAGCCACCATGGGCAGCCCCCACCAGGCTCCCACCCATGTCCCCTATCACCCCCACCCCCCAGCAGTGCAGGGGCAGCCTCCACCAGGCCCCCACTCATGTCTCCCACCACCCCCACCCCCCAGCAACCATGGGAAGCCCCCACCAGGCCCCCACTCATGTCCCCTATCACCCCCACCCCCCAGCCACCATGGGCAGCCACCACCAGGCCCCCACTCATGTCTCCCACCACCCCCACCCACCAGCCACCATGGGCAGCCTCCAACAGGCCCCCACTCATGTCTCCCACCACCCCCACCCCCCCAGCAGTGTGGGGCACCCTCCACCAGGCCCCCACCCATGTCAAACACCACCCCCACCCCCAGCCACCATGGGCAGCCCCCACCAGGCCCCCACTCATGTCTCCCACCCACCCCCACCCCCCAGCCACCATGGGCAGCCCCCACCAGGCCCCCACTCATGTCTCCCACCCACCCCCACCCCCCAGCCACCATGGGCAGCCCCCACCAGGCCCCCACTCATGTCCCCTATCACCCCCACCCCACAGCAACCATGGCCAGCCCCCACCAGGCCTCCACTCATGTCTCCCCCCACCCCCCCAGCAGTGTGGGGCACCCTCCACCAGGCCCCCACTCATGTCCCCTATCACCCCGACCCTCCAGCATCCAGGGGCAGCCCCCACCAGGCCCCCACTCATGTCTCGTACCCACCCCCCCAGCCGCCATGGGCAGCCCCCACCAGGCCCCCATTCATGTCCCCTATCACCCCCACCCCCCAGCCACCATGGCAGCCCCCACCAGGCCCCCACTCATGTCTCCCACCCACCCCCACCCCCCAGCAGTGCAGGGCACCCTCCACCAGGCCCCCACTCATGTCGCCCTGCACCCAGGTCCTCACAATCCCCAATCATGTGCGTTATGGTCAGCCTCCACAGCCAAAAGGCCCTACCAAGTAACCCATTCACCCACATGCAAATGGAAATTACATGTTACACCCCCAATGTTCATAAAGCAAATGAACCCATGTCCGTCACACACAATGGTTGCAATTGAATGGGAAAACACCCAACATGACATGCATGAAACCAATGAGATGTGTAACGCTCACCTGATTCCCGTAGAGGCGCCGGTCTTGACTGGGCGTATACCGTATCTGCAAAGGTGATGTGTAACACACGGCTGGCTCTTTGGGCTGGACCTCTGTGCACTGTATGTCTGACTTGAAGGGTAAGATGTCTGCAGATAGAAAATATGGGATTAAGGAACTGGCTTATTGAATGTCTCTCTCTTCTTCCCTTTCTCTTCTCCTGTAGAACCCCAAAGGTTAACGCTCTCACCTTAGGTAAGTGAACGCCGTGCTCTCCATCTGCCTCGGGGCAGGGTGCTGTAACCAGTTTCTTCACTGGATAAGGGGAGCAGGCCTCTTGACTTCAGAGGACTGCTGTCCGTCGTTTACTGCACGAACTGTAAGTTTCGAGTAATTCTAATGTCTTTAAAGTCTTTAGTAATGATGTTTCTTGTTTTGCAGGGTTCCGGCGATGGCGGATGACGGGCTGAAGTGAGTTGAAGATGGAGCCCGTGTGATGAATAGAAGCGCCTGGAAGCACATAAGTAAGCGCTTGTTGCCTGCTTCACGATGCGCTCTAACTGTCTTTTTATTTTGCAGGTACAAGTTCGGAGCGGCTGCAGGGTGCCGGAATACCCACTGGGTTAGATGTGGAAAGGAGTAATGGCACGTGAGTATTAAAGTTCCCTAATGTCTTTAAACGCACCTTGTTTTGTCTTTCAGATGCGGGATGCAGCGCCGAAGGCCTCCGGAGCGTGCGAAGAGTTGGTAAGCTTTTGTCTTTCAGATGCCGCAATGCAGTGTGAAGACCTCCGGAGCGCACGAAGAGTAGGTAAGCCTTTGTCTTTCAGATGCCGGAATGCAGCGCGAGGCGTTGGTGACAACCGATGGACCAGGTAAGTGAAGAGCTGTCACTGAAGACCGTAATGCTAACCTGTTCTTTCTTGTCTTTATAGGTGTTGCTGAAGACTGGATTCAGGATGGTAAGCCTTTTTCCTTAGGCCCAGGATCAGATGCAGAAGACACGATGAGCGTTCTGCTGCAGAGGATGCAGAATAACGCAAAGCAAGATTCATCCATCGGGTGTAGTTTAAATAGCCTCCTGTAGTGCTTAGGTGTCTCCTTCCACAGCCACGCCTAGGTAAGAAAAGAGTTCCTGCTTTCCAGAAGAGTTGCAGTGTTCTGAATCTAGGGAGTGGCTCCTGCCCCACCCAACAGGAAAAGTAGTTCCAAACAGAAGAGGATCAGAGGCTCAACTGGCAGGCAAGTAAGCAGCATGGTCTGCTGCAGGTAAGTCCACCCAAGCATTATGAGCCCGGCGCTTCCAGCGCTGGGACTGGGCATATTTATGAGCCTGGCGCCAGGACTGGGTCCAAAAGGTCCCAATTGGGACTGGTTGGCACTCGGAACCTGGGTTATGGATCTGCTTCCAAGGGAGTTGGGAAAACCCTGACCTTTTGGAAGCAGAGATCATGACAGTACCCCCCCTCAAGGCCCCTCCCAAACCGGGCTTCTCCGGGGGTTTTGGCTTGTCAGGAAATGTTCGGTGAAATCTTTTGATTAGACGAGGAGCATGGACATATTCAGCAGGTTCCCAGGATCTCTCTTGGGGGCCGTAGCCTTTCCAGTCAATTAGGTAAAATAGTTTAGATTTGGAGATCTTGGAGTCCAGAATGCTTTTGACTTCAAACTCGAGTTCTCCATCAACTAGGATAGGTTTTGGAGATTTAGTTAGTCGGGTTTGAGGTTGCACGGGTTTTAATAGAGAGACGTGGAAGACCGGATGTATCTTCATGTGCGGGGGCAAGTCCAACTTGACCGCTACTGGGTTTACTATGGTAGTGATGGAATAGGGACCAAGGTATCTTGGGTTGAATGTGCGTGGCCCTTTTAGAGGTAGATATTTGGTGGATAACCAGACTTGATCCCCTACTTGATATTGAGGGGCTTCCTTCCGATGTTGATCTGCTCCTTTCTTGTATTGTTCTTTAGCCCTTTGAAGGTGAGAAACAGCTTCCTTAAAGGCTTGGGTGATTGTAGAATGCAGGTAGTCTACTGCTGGTGTTTCAAGATCTTGGAAGGGATCCAGCTCCGAGGTTCGAGGGTGACTGCCGTACAAAAGAAAAAACGGGGTTTTCCCAGTTCCCGAATGGACAGAGTTATTGTAGGCATATTCGGCTATCCAAAGGATGTCTTTCCAAGTTTTTTCAGTTTGTTGCAGCATGCAGCGTAAATACTGTTCCAGAGTATGATTGGTCCTCTCGGTTTGTCCGTCGGTCTGAGGGTGGTGACTGGTCGATAGTCTCACATCAATTTGAGCCGACCGACAGCAACTTCGCCAAAAATGAGAAATAAATTGACTACCTCGATCCGAAATTAGAACCGAAGGAAAACCGTGCAGTCGGACGATGTTTTCGAGAAATTCTCGGGCCAGAGTTGCTGATGTTGGCAAGCCTTTGAGCGGAATGAAATGCGCCATCTTGGAGAATAAGTCCACGATTACTAGAATCGTATTGTATCCGGAGCATGGAGGTAGATCGGTGATGAAGTCCATAGAAAGCGTATGCCAAGGGCGAGGTGGGATGTCAATAGGGCGTAAGAGGCCTGCTGGTCTTTCCTTTTGACTCTTGTTTTGGGCGCATACTCCACAGGACATTACAAAGTCTCTGATATCTTTTTTCCAAGACGGCCACCAGAAGTAGCGCTTGATCTTTTCTGAGGTCTTGGCCATACCGGGATGTCCTTCCATTAAAGAATCGTGATAACAAGAGATTACTTTTTTCTGTAAATCTGTGCTGGGTAGGTATAATCGTTCTTGGAAATACAATAAGTTGTCCTTTACTGCAAAGTCCTTTCCCTGCAGATGCCAATTCTGTATGTCTGCTGGAGTTACAAGTTGTCTGGCCTTATCCTTAACTTCCTCTATGGATTCTGTGGCGATTACACCCAGAATTCTTTGTTCGGGAATGATTGGTACAGGTTTAGGGTTGATCAAGTGTTCTTCCACTCCCATCCGAGAAAGGGCATCAGCTTTACCGTTCTTTGTACCAGGTCGATAGGTAATTATGAAGTCAAACTCGGTAAAGAATAATGCCCAACGGAGTTGTCTAGAGGATTGGGCTTTTGCGGTTTTCAAATATTGCAGGTTTCGGTGATCCGTAATCACAGTAACGGTGTGTCGGGCCCCCAGCAGATAATGCCGCCAAGCCTTAAAGGCAGACTTGATAGCCAGAAGTTCTTTGTCAGTAATCGTGTAATTGATTTCAGGAGGCGAGAATTTGCGGGACCAAAATGCCACGGGATGCAACTGATTGGTTACCGGGTCCTTTTGTGATAGAACTGCCCCCATGGCAAGGCTTGAAGATCAGTTTCCACGATGTAGGGGAGTTCGGGGCGAGGGTGTTTTAAGATTGGTGCAGAGATAAATTTAGTCTTCAAATCCTGGAAAGCTTGTTCCGCCTCGGTAGACCATTCAAAACGTTTGTTTTTCTTTAACAAGGCAGTGATGGGCTGGACTATTCGAGAGAATTCGGGGATAAACCTGCGGTAAAAGTTAGCGAAGCCTAACATGCTTTGCACACCTTTTACGGAGGATGGTGATGGCCATTTGAGAACTTAATCGACCTTCTTTGAATCCATACGCACTCCGCCAGGTGATAATATGAATCCCAAGAATTCAACTTCAGTCACGTTGAAAACACATTTTTCCAACTTAGCGAAAAGTTTGTGTTGACGCAATCTTTCGAGGACCATTTTCACGTGTTTCCGATGTTCAGATTCCGATGAAGAATAAACGAGGATGTCGTCAATGTAAACAACAACACACACATCTATGAGCTCTCTGAGGACATCGTTCATAAAATATTGAAAGGCGGCCGGGGCATTGCAAAGTCCGAAGGGCATGACCTGATATTCAAATAGTCCATACTTGGTGCGGAAGGCCGTCTTCCATTCATCGCCCTCTTTTACTCGTACCAAGTGGTAAGCTCCTCTAAGATCCAGCTTTGTATATATGCATGCTTTTCTGACTTGGTCCAGGAGTTCAGGGATCGAAGGTAACGGATATCTATTCTTAACGGTGATCTGGTTCAGGGAGCGATAATCTATACAAGTTCTAAGGTCTCCTTCCTTTTTTGGAACGAAGAACAAAGCTGAAGAAGCAGGGGACTTGGAAGGACGAATATACCCATTTGCCAGGTATTGATCCAGGTATTGTCGAAGGTGAAGGTTCTCAGGCTCGGTGAGGGCATAAATTCTACTACAAGGAGGAGTAGATCCAGGTATCAGGTCTACCTGGCAGTCATAAGACCTATGAGGAGGTAGAGAGTTAGCATGATCCTTCCGGAAAACATCTTGGTATTCTAGGTATTCGGGAGGTAACTGGGGAGTCTCTGAAGAAATTGCTGTCAGTGCAACACCAGGTGGAGGGTGACAAGTAGAGACACATTCTGGAAACTGGACCGTTCTTGCTCGCCAATCGATCAGAGGATTGTGTTTCTCTAACCAAGGTATTCCTAGAATAATCTGAAACTGAGGGGCCTTGATCACATCGAACACGATCTTCTCATGGTGTCCATCTTGACTTACTAGCGTCACCTCTTGAGTGGTATGCGTTACTGGCCCGGAGGCTATCTCCGTACCATCCACCGTAGTAATGACGTCCTTTACAGCCTTGGGACAAAGAGTTAGATTCATCCTCAAAACCATTTCATGATCCACATAATTGCCAATGGCACCGCTGTCGACGTAAGCTTCAATTGCATGTAATCGATCCGGATTATCAGAGCTAATGAGGACCATAGGTATCACGAAATGCGAGGTCACGGAACTGGTTTTCACGCTCGGCAAGAGGACCTCTATTCTTGTCGGGCAAGGTCGTTTCCCTGCTCAGAGTTTGTAACTTTGGTAACTGCAGCTCCTACTGCCTTCTTGGCAGGTTTCACCGGACAGTCTCGAAGAAAGTGCCCTGAGTTTCCGCAATAGAGGCATAATTGCAACTGTTTTCTCCTTTCCCGCTCCTTTTGTGTTAGAGGACCTTTCAGACCCCCTATTTGCATGGGTTCCCCGGGGTCTACTCCTTTGGAAGGAGTTGGCGGTTTGGAAAATACTCCAGCATCAAACTTGGAACGATCGGCCTTCCTGTTCTGCAGTCTGTGATCTATTTGAACGACTAAGTCTATATAGTCCGAACAATCTTGTGGGGGATTCACTACTTGGGCTAACACATCTTTGAGTTCTCCACGTAGACCTCTATAAAACAGCGTAATCCTTTTGTCCTCAGGCCATTGAGTTTCCACTATCAGTCTGTTGAAAGACGCAATATAAGCCAAAAGGTCTTGATTACCTTGTCGCAACGAAAGAAGCTCATTGTCCAAGGCCTGCCCCTGTGAATGTCTTGCGAACAGTTTTTCCATACTGAGCTGAAAAGCTTGAAAATCATGGAGGACCGGATCATCTTGATTTACTAGAGGGATCGACCAGTCTGCTGCATTGCCACTAAGGTACGAAAGCACGAAAGCTACTTTAGCTTGATCAGTTGGAAAGGCTGCTGGCCGGCATAAGAAATGCAACCGGCACTGATTGATAAATACTGCAAACCTCTTTGGGTCACCAGAAAATCGTTCGGGCGGAGCCAGAGGTACATTCCCAGGTAGGTTGATCTGCACTGGATTCATAGAGGATGTAGAAGGAAGATTTCCCCCAGATGCGGGTAACGGGGTCTGTCCGGCTTGTGACTGTAGCAATTGTCTAGCGAGATCATTTGTTTGCTCCTTGGAAATAATCAGTTCCCTTCTTAGAGCGTTCGTTTCCTGACGGGCTGCATGCACTTCTGCCCTTAGTTCCCCAAGTAACTGGGCTAGCTGGTCGGTATCCGAGGGTTCCATAGCGCCTGGACGGGAGTTTTGTGGTAGGCTTTGCGTTCTGTAACGCTCACCTGATTCCCGTAGAGGCGCCGGTCTTGACTGGGCGTATACCGTATCTGCAAAGGTGATGTGTAACACACGGCTGGCTCTTTGGGCTGGACCTCTGTGCACTGTATGTCTGACTTGAAGGGTAAGATGTCTGCAGATAGAAAATATGGGATTAAGGAACTGGGTTATTGAATGTCTCTCTCTTCTTCCCTTTCTCTTCTCCTGTAGAACCCCAAAGGTTAACGCTCTCACCTTAGGTAAGTGAACGCCGTGCTCTCCATCTGCCTCGGGGCAGGGTGCTGTAACCAGTTTCTTCACTGGATAAGGGGAGCAGGCCTCTTGACTTCAGAGGACTGCTGTCCGTCGTTTACTGCACGAACGGTAAGTTTCGAGTAATTCTAATGTCTTTAAAGTCTTTAGTAATGATGTTTCTTGTTTTGCAGGGTTCCGGCGATGGCGGATGACGGGCTGAAGTGAGTTGAAGATGGAGCCCGTGTGATGAATAGAAGCGCCTGGAAGCACATAAGTAAGCGCTTGTTGCCTGCTTCACGATGCGCTCAAACTGTCTTTTTATTTTGCAGGTACAAGTTCGGAGCGGCTGCAGGATGCCGGAATACCCACTGGGTTAGATGTGGAAAGGAGTAATGGCACGTGAGTATTAAAGTTCCCCAATGTCTTTAAACGCACCTTGTTTTGTCTTTCAGATGCGGGATGCAGCGCCGAAGGCCTCCGGAGCGTGCGAAGAGTTGGTAAGCTTTTGTCTTTCAGATGCCGCAATGCAGTGTGAAGACCTCCGGAGCGCACGAAGAGTAGGTAAGCCTTTGTCTTTCAGATGCCGGAATGCAGCGCGAGGCGTTGGTGACAGCCGATGGACCAGGTAAGTGAAGAGCTGTCACTGAAGACCGTAATGCTAACCTGTTCTTTCTTGTCTTTATAGGTGTTGCTGAAGACTGGATTCAGGATGGTAAGCCTTTTTCCTTAGGCCCAGGATCAGATGCAGAAGACACGATGAGCGTTCTGCTGCAGAGGATGCAGAATAACGCAAAGCAAGATTCATCCATCGGGTGTGGTTTAAATAGCCTCCTGTAGTGCTTAGGTGTCTCCTTCCACAGCCACGCCTAGGTAAGAAAAGAGTTCCTGCTTTCCAGAAGAGTTCCAGTGTTCTGAATCTAGGGAGTGGCCCCTGCCCCACCCAACAGGAAAAGTAGTTCCAAACAGAAGAGGATCAGAGGCTCAACTGGCAGGCAAGTAAGCAGCATGGTCTGCTGCAGGTAAGTCCACCCAAGCATTATGAGCCCGGCGCTTCCAGCGCTGGGACTGGGCATATTTATGAGCCTGGTGCCACTGGCGCCAGGACTGTGTCCAAAAGGTCCCAATTGGGACTGGTTGGCACTCGAAACCTGGGTTATGGATCTGCTTCCAAGGGAGTTGGGAAAACCCTGACCTTTTGGAAGCAGAGATCATGACAAGATGATACCACACAGTGAAGTATGAAAACAAAATTGTATTAAAAAAAATTGAATGCAAATGAAATGAAACAAACTACAATGGCAATGAAAAAAAGATAAGCTGCATGTCCGTCCAAAAAATCAAAACTACAAATCCAAATCCAAAAAAATGTTGTCCAAAGTCACATTAAAAATAAAATCAATCCGAGAGAGAAAAATAAATGCAAAGACCATTGCTCCATGGTGAATAAATAAAAAAAAATAAAAATAAAACAATCCAATGAAGAACTATGTACAAAACATCCAAGGGTCCATGAGCCCAACTCAACAAAGGAAACCTACAAAAAACCCTAACTAAAATGCAACTATATACAAAAAGTGGAGCAGTGTCCGTCGACTCCAAATCATAAGAAGAAACAAAGGAAACCTAAAACTAAAGAACTATATACAAAAGCAGCGGGCAAGTCCAGCGGCTCACTCCGTGGGTTTATAGTCAAAAAGTCGAAAACATAATGTCGAATAGCAAAAATGTCGAAAAAAAAATGTCGAATGTAAAAAAGTCGAAAAAACATACATATAATAGGAAAAGTCATAATTTCGAAAAAAAAATGTCGAAAAAAAAATTGAAAACCCAAAACACTCTTTTTTTTTTTTTTACCCAGATAGTAACATTTATTATGGGGGGGGTCCCCCCCCAACAGCCCCCCCTCCTCCCCATCCCCCCCACCCCCCATAGATATACCTTTAATTATTTTAAAAAAATCTTTAATATAATATTAAATAATTAATTAATTATTTAAAAAAACATCCCAAACCCCTATCCCCAACCCCCCACATCCTCCCCATCACCCCCACCCCCCATGGAAATACCTTTAATTATTTTTTAAAAAAAGTTTAATAAAATATTTATTATTAACACATAAAATCGACATTTTTGTTTTTCAACATTTTTGTTTTTCGACTAAATATTTTCGACATTTTTACTTTCGAATATATTGTATTCGAAATTATGACTGGATACCCACTCCGTGGTGTTCCAGGCCAGGGCATCATCAAACTCCTCGTCTATGTCCCGGAGGCGGTCCTGTTCCATGGCCCATCTGCTCCTCCAACCCCCTGCGGATTGCCTCGAGGCACTCAGCCCGCCTCAGGGCCCTCCGCATGGAGTTCTCCGCCCTGACCATCGTGAGGCGCGCCTCTTCCGCCCGCCTCCGCTCCGCACCTATCTGCTGGCCCAACCGCAGCCACACGGAAGACACTTCCTGTCCTGGGTCCTCCTGCCCTCTGGCCGATGCCTGCCCCTCCGATGTTGATGGCCCCGAGCCATGATGCCTCCCACGTTGACTCTGCTGCTGCCTCCGACGCAACTGCCTCTGCCAGCACGACGGCATCCAGGCTGATGGAATCCACCGACGCCGTCGTGCACGTGCCCTGCCTGATGATGCCGGCACATCCTCCATCTGCTGGGGTACAGTTGCTGTGGTGTCCACCCCTGCTGGACCTCCGACTCCCGACGGTGGCAGGGATGGGATCCCCACCAAGTTGGGTGCATTGGTCAGGGCAGGTCCACAGGGGGCCCTGGTGGCATCTGGGCCGGAAGACGGCAAGGAGAACGACCGGCTTATAGCCTCCACAGAGGAGGAGAGGGCCGCCAGATTGGCCGACACATGCAGGAAACCCCCGAACATGGAAGAACCTAATTGGGCCACGTCGGCACGGTGCTCTTCGTGATGACGTGCGTGCTCCTCCCGGGAAGCACGCACGTCATCACAAATTGCACCCGCGCATCGCGACCCCAATCAGGACCTTCTCCATACGGCCACGGGTCCCCTCGTCCACAGGTGGAGGGGAGTCAGGTGACATGGACATCCCCTCTACCTGCGGACGGGCCTGGGACGGGGCATCCTTGCTGGTGCATGGTGGTGCACTCACAGGGTCAGGGACAGCGACATGCACAGGCTCCTCCACGGTGACCTGTGCTGCCTCCTGCCCCTGCCCCTGGACTGCACCACTTGCACCAGCAGGGATGCCCCCACCAGGCCCCATGTGTGCTTCAGTGGCGGCCTCCTCCTCCTCTGTGGAAACCACCAACCTGGATGGCTCCTCACCGTCTTCCGCCGTAGCAGGCCCCTGTGGGGGCTCACCCACCCCTTCCGCTGCAGCCGTGGGGGCATCCACGCCGCCTTGCTCCACAGCGCCGTCTCCGCCCTCTTCTTCAGTAGCTGCTGCGTAGAGGGAGACATAGAACACAAGCATCAGGGTACTGTACAATGGTCCCCTAGACAGGAAGCAATAGCAGATGAGTACCACTGTCAAAGTACACTTCCATCATGTCCCTCCACAACACATGGGTCAGTCCAGGCAAAACACACACAGTAACAGGCATGGTGCATGCCATGGACATTTCCATACATGTCCAATGGACTCTTGAAACATACAATGATATGGAACTCACATGCATCATGGGTCATGCCTATCACATGCACACACTTCACCTCAGTCACATCCATCTGGCCTCATACACCCCAAACACAGCGGATACAAGGATAACTAGGTTGCATCAGTGAATATGTGCATTGTCACACACATGTGGCATGCATCCATGGCATTCACAAGTCACAGACACGCAGGTCAGGCACACAGACCTGGCTACCATATATGTACCTGGCATCAGCACCCATCCCTCACCCCCACCCATGTCCAGGAACAGAGACTGGCATGCTCTCATGTGTAAAATCTGCATAGGGATCCCCATGTCGCATTTAAACACATGCAACAACCATGTGGATCACACATCACTGGTCGCACATGCATTACCATGATGTCCCTGCACACATACATGCATACATGGCCTATGTCACACATACAGGCAAGTATCAGACAACCAGCACACCGCAACATGCCCTGTCTCACCCAGCAATGCTTGGCCACTTACCGCTCAACTCCAGACGGGTCTCCCTCTCAAAGATCTGGGCGTGGAGCGCTGGGCGTACGTGTTCAAGGACCCTCATCTGGATGGAACTCATGCGGCCCCGGCCCCCCTCCACGAGGCGCCGGGCCTTCACGAGGGTCCTGGACCTCAAGTCCTCCCAGCGCTTCTTGATCTTCTGGACGTCGCGGGTTGCCACCCCCTCCGCGTTGATGGCAACCACACAGTCGGCCCAGATCCTCTCCCGTCCTTCCTTGCTGGCGCGGGACGATCCAAAGAGGGCATCATACTGCCCCAGGACATGCTCCACCAGGACACCAACTTCGGTGGCATTGAAGGTGGTGCCCCTCTTCCCCTCTGGCCTGGGGTTGCCACTGGTGCCAGATGTTGAAGTGCCCGACATGGCAACCCCAGAGGCAGGAGTGGGTGGGCAACTGGGTCCTGGGGCTGGGCTGTGGAGCGATGTTATCCCAGTCGGGAGTCTTCTGTTCCAGCAGGGGTGGACACAGCAACTGGACCCCTGCAGATGGCTGATGTGCAGGCACCAAATGGCAGGGCACGGTGGCAGCAGGCAGGCAGCAGCAGATGGCACGTGGGAGGCTGCTCGGGGCACTGGGGGGCAGTAATTCGGCCTTCTGGGCAGGAGCGTGGTCTTCCGTGTGTTTTCGCGTGGCCAGCTTGATACGGAGTGATTTGGCACGTGAAAATCCTGCACGTCAGCGTGAAATTCGAGGAAAGGCCCTTAGCGCGTAAGCGTGTCAGCACGCATATGCGATTCTATTGGACCTAAGGCCTCAGCGCGTAAGCGCGTCAGCACGCATACACGATTCTATTGGACCAAAGGCCCTCAGCGCGTAAGCGCGTCTGTGACGTGACCCGCACGGGTGTTTCCCTCATAGCACGTGATGCTGGAGCACACGTGGAAAGACTGCACGTCAGAGTGTCATCGCGTGTAATTGGACAAAAGTGCGCGTACACGCGATTGGCCTATGTACGTGTATTTCAGGGATGCGCGGGCACTTACACACGCGAGTACATCAGCGCACGTGTATTCCGGGGTGCGCGGAAATTTCCACACGCTATTGGCCTGGGTACTGGATTTCAGGGGTGCGCGGGAAGTTTCACACGCTCGCCTACAACACGCGCAAAGAAACACGTACGCCAGTAGGAAGCAGGCATACGTCGAACCGCGACGCATAAATTTGCGCGCAAAAAACTAACAAGCTCAGACGCCAGGATGAATATACCGTTCCTAGCAGCAGTGGCCGTGGGCTACCAAAGGAGGAGGAGGAGGATAGTCAGGGCCAGAATTTTCACACCCAGAACCAGCCTTTTCGGGAAGCCTGATGACCAGGTGTATGGGAGGTACAGGTTTCCACCACACATAATACTGGACCTGGTGAGTGAGTGGGAGGATGACCTCACATCACCCACCCTGTGCTCCCAAGCACTCAGCCCCCTGGAGAAGGTCCTCAATGTACTGCACTTCTTAGCCACTGGATCATTTCAGCGGACAAGTGCCATAGTGGGTGGGGTGTCACAGGCCACGCAGTCACGCTGCCTACACCAGGTCTTGAACATCATCACTGCACGCCCATCAGTCCGCAGGCACATATACCTGCCCAGAACACCTGCAGAAAGGCATGCTGCCACCCTGGATTTTTACGGTGTGGCACGATTCCCCAAAGTGCTAGGTGCCATCGACTGCACCCATGTGGCTCTACGTCCCCCCAGGGCATCTGAGCACATCTATAGGAACCGCAAGCACTGGCATTCCATCAATGTGCAGGTAGTATGTAATGCCAAGGGAATCATCACCTCAGTATATGCCAACTATCCCGGGTCCACCCACGACAGCTTCATTTACCGAATGTCCACCCTAAGCCGGGACCTAGAAGCTGGGCGGCATGGCGATACATTGCTGCTTGGTGAGTATGAATGCCACTGCATATGCATGCATGTCAGATACTGAGCAAGGTCACAACCCACCAATGATACCCATCACCACCTCCACAGGGGACAGTGCCTACCCTCTCAGCCCCCACATGATGACGCCAATTCGGAACCCCACCACGCCACCCGAGGTAAGATATAACACAGCCCACATTGCAACCCGGGGCATAGTGGAGCGCACATTCGGAGTGCTTAAGTCACGCTTTAGCTCCCTTGACCGTTCTGGTGGGCAGCTGTTATACGCTCCCCCAGTAGTGTGCAGGATCATAGTGGCAGCATGTGTCCTGCACAACGTTGCAACATGCCGGGGCCTGGCCGTGGACATGGTGGTGCCCCCACATCCCCAACCACATGCACGCCCGCTGCGCATGGGAGGGGAAAGGGCACGGGGGAGGCAGCCCGTACACAGCTAGTGGCTAATTACTTCACATAGAAATCCCACCCCTGTGGAGTGCACACTGCCCTGGCACATACCATCTTACAATCAATGATGACTCAACCTGACACTGATCCTGAATGTCTGGAGAATCAACCGTCAAAACCATATCAGCCTGAGATTGTTCACCTGGAAGTGTTACAATGTGTGCATCCCTACTACACAGACACCACCAATGCAGTTTCGTGAAAAAACACATTCATGCAGCTAAAATGAATACCCACTTGCAAAATGCAACATGAGGACAGTGCCATGTCACCCAACCCATCCCCAGCACCGCCACACGACACACCGTGCCATGTCATGCTATGTGCAGGTAAACAAAGTAATGCCCACAACATGACACAAGTGTCACAAAGTACAGTGTCCCTAATTGAAACTCGCTACACCTGAAATGCTCACAGTAATGCAGGACCAACAACACACTTGAGCAGGTATTTAGCAATAACACTTATCAGCTACTGACCCTCAAAACTACCATTAACATGACATTACGAATGTAAGGAATCAGTAGTCTCACCACCTGGAAATGCCTGCACTCCCACCACTTCCAACTGTACAGTGTTGCCGCCATGTAGAGTTGTCGGTGCACTGCTGCCAACATGGACCCCATCTCCAAAGTAGAGGGCCTTGTGTAGACATGAGGAAAGGACCTGCAAATTAGGAGGTAGACATGGATGATGAGTTACACATCAATGCAACATGCAGTGTACAACACAACAGCAATATTCACTAGGAATGTATACACAGTATTGACTAGACTACCCACACATGTAGTGGGAGTCCAATGTCACCATGTACGTCAATGTCACTTGGGCACACCCTTTGCAAGCCCATGGAAACGGGAAGCAGGAGGGGTGTGTGTGACAAAAACCCAAGCATCTGAACCAAATACATGACAAGCCTGCATGTGCCCAGCCACAATGCAGCGTATGCCCACGGGAGCCACACAAGGCAACACACTGTCCCAAAAAAATAAAAAAAAAATAAAAAAAATAACAAAAAGAAAAATCAAAAATGGCCATTAATGGGCACGGGGGTGTTGGGGAGGCCACCCAGGAGGTCCGAGGACAGGGTGCACACCAAAACCCACCTGTGTGGATCTTGCGAAAAAAAAACACCTCCATGGGCTCATGGCCCACACGGCTACCCTATTTTGGGAGTATCACTGCTGTCGCTATTATCACCCTGTGCAGCTGCATCCGGAGGTGGTGGCACTATGGGAGGCAGCCCACGCAAGGCCCTAGTCTGTTCCTCCATGGCTGCAAGCATGCGGGTGTGGTAGGTCTCGTTCTGGAGGATGAGTGTGCGGAGGTCCCCATGCAACAACTCACGGGATGCCCGGACCTCCGCCCTAGTTGCCTGCATCTCAGCTGAGAGCGTACGGGTGAGACGCTCCAGCTGCTGTTCTGTCCTTCGGTTTGTTGAAGCCTCAAGCTCAACAAGAGTCGTCCTGAGGTGACGGAGTTCCAGCCTCAGGGCTTCCCTGTGGCCCTGGGACTCTATGGAGATGGCTTCCTGCAGAGTCGCCAGTGCCGCCCGCCTGTCCCTGTTGGACGCCAACATGTCCTCCCTGTGTGACTGGCAGATGGAGTCGGTTGCCTGCTGTAGTCGCTCCATCAGCCTTTCGGGGGGGACAATGGAAGTGGCCACCCTATCCATGGCCTGAGCCATCATCTCTGATGATGCTGCCTGTTGGGTCGCCATACCGTAAATGGATTGCTCCCATGCGGTATTGCCAGGTGGCGTACGGCCACCACGTCGGCGGGCACCACACCTGTCTGGGGCAAGGCGAACTGCGCCTTGCTGTGCCGGCACTGCCTGAGGCTGCAGGACTGCATTCCCCCTCTGATCTGCTGGCCCAGGAACAGGATCAGATGTCGCGTAGTGTGACCCTGCATCCGTAACCACCAAAGGCGTAGCTGCCAACACTGACATCCCCATTGAGGGTTCTGACCCTGGTGCAGGTGGGTGGGACAGAACAGAATCCCTCCCAGGAACACTCACCTGCGACGGCACGTAGGTCTCATCATCCGAATCAACACCTGAGTACAGCTCTGGGGAGGTGCAGCCAGAGACACCCCTTGAGAGCACGACCTGCAGCAGTTGTGGGTTCTCACCCACCTCCACACCACGTCCCTCACTGGTGGTCGGTCGGCCCTCAGACCCCTCCTGGGTCTGCACCATCTCCACAACCCCAGCAGTATCAGGTGCGTCTTCCCCTGCAAAGACATAAAAGCAAACAAATGGAAACAGGCATTAGCACCATGGCACACAATGAGGGCTGAGAAGCAACAGAACCAGTACTTGATTGACACATGTCCCACATGACTAAAACCCTCCCATGCATGCACCCTCACTGCTTATGAAGGGTAGGCAAATGGCACACACTGATGACACCAAGATGGAAGATGAACACATTTTCTGCATGCTGACTGGCAGTGGCATCACACATTGGCCTGTGATTGCCAGGTGAAATACACATGCCATCACACAGATGGCATGTACCATTGCTATTGAGTGAAGATGGAGAGGGGGCAGCCCTTATTCATTCAGTCCAGTTCCCTCATGTAATAGCTTTTCTAATTCAAACAGGTCTGATTTTTCACCTGGAGCTGCCAGTCCAAAATGGTCCGATTGCACAGGGACATGTCTAAACAAATGATATCCAGGTAACAAAGTCACTCCACTTTACCATAGCCATGTCAGACATGTGACTAGAGGACTGAGAAATGCCTAGTAAAAGTGGTGGAATGCAAACAATCTGCCTGAATGAACAGAGAAAAATAAGCAACAATGTTGTGGCAAGGTGACACTTCAAGGGCAACTGGCGTGCTGTTGGGCTAGATGTCTACTGTTGGCAGATGGGATACTGCTATGGCCAAATGCTGCTGCGCATAATGTATTGCATGAAGCACATGGGTGACCCAAACGACTCAGGCGCACACACCCTCACCTGGCACACAAACAGAAGCCCTCACACACACACCATGCACATGGATGACACACACATGCATGTGCACTCACCGGACAATGCCTCATGATCAGGCAGATCTCCCACGCCTTGGATCTGTTCCTCCGTGACGTAGGTCCCAGCGACTGACTCATGTGGAGTGAGTTCCATGTCTTCTACTGGAGACCCACCTCCAGTCACTAGAGTTGCGGCATGACTTGAGGCCAGCTTATTCTTTGCCCTGCGCTTTAGGTCATTCCAGCGCTTATAGCAATCATTGGCCGTGCGCCTCACGATTCCAAGGGCACTTACGATGTCCGCAACGGTCTGCCAGTGTGCCTGGCGTTGTGCAGATGTGGTCTTGGATCCTGCAACAATGACCATTTCGTTATCATGTGCGGACACATACT
This sequence comes from Ambystoma mexicanum, assembly GCF_040938575.1. Lineage (NCBI taxonomy): Eukaryota > Metazoa > Chordata > Amphibia > Caudata > Ambystomatidae > Ambystoma > Ambystoma mexicanum. Next base: position 1,080,578,728 of record NC_090937.1, on the reverse strand, counting down.
CGACAAGTGCATTCAGTTCGGCATCCGTGAAGCTGGGCTTCCTCGACGGGCCGAACTGTGTAGCCGTGTCTGGGGCATCAGCTTGTGCCGGACGAGCACTCTTCCTCTTCCGCTTGGAAGGTGGTGGTGATCCTGAGTGTCCTGCGCCGCTCTGGACACTAGGGGCAGGAGCCCTGGTGGACTCTGTATCAGGAGTGTGGGATTGCACACTCAGCATGGGAGTTGGTGCAGGCATTGGCTCAAGTGTAATGGTGTCAGGGGGAATGCCAGCAGGATGGACTAGGACCGACACTGTCCTGGCTGGGTGTGTGAGAGCTGGGGTGGATGGAGCCGCAGCTGCCCCTGCAGCCTCTCCACCCTGCCTACTTGGGGCAGCAGATGGCCTTGCTGCCCATGATCCACGTGGCCTGATGACATCAACGTGCACCAGCGCACGTGTCATAGGCCTGCTGACCTGGAAGTCAGCCATGGAGTCAGCCAGGTCTGGTGCCACAATGGGCTGGTCCAACAAGGGCTGAGAATGGATGGTGTCAGCCACATCAGCCTCAACCAGGGAGGGTGGGGGGGGATTATGGGTGCCCTTGACTGGTCCTCCACACATGGGGGGACAGGGTCACCCTGCAAGTAACGACCACGTCCCCTACCGGATCCACCACGGCCACCACTTGTGGCTCGTCCACCTTTGCCACTCTTACGGATTCCTCGCCTCCCAACCATGGCACTGATGTTAATGTGCGTATGGGAGTGGCTGTAAACTATTGTCCTGGGCAATTGGGGGTCAAAGGGGTTGGGTACCAGATGGTAATTGTACCCTAGTGCTCTAGCAAGGCTGAATGTGACCCCTGGGGAAAGATGACGGGTCACGCAACGCACAGGAAGCCCAAAAAAGGGAGATGACGTGCACGCAACCCCTCCTAGACCAAAAAAAACCTGCACTACGCTGTGGCACCCAGTAACACAAGAATGAACATATGCGTGTCACACGCAGCCTAGATTGACCTCTGAAGGGGTAGGCTACACACGGGGCAAGCACAGATGTTAGATACGTGCGAGACTCACGGTCTGCCAGGAAAAAGAGCGTGAAAAAGAAGCACGTGTGCGCGTTGGCAACACCCCCGCCAAAAGAAGAATTGTACTCTGTCTGAGGAGACAGGACAACAGTAGAAGGTAACGCTGTTTGAGGGAACAGGCCCAGGAAAACCAGAAAAAGAGAAGAAAGAGAAAAAGCTGTCAGAGGTAACAGGGAGTACGAACTTGAAACGCCGTGAAGTAAATCGCGTGTGAAACGACAAGAAGTACGGATTTCACCCACTCGCTCTCCACGAAAAGCACATACAAGGAAATGGTGTTCTACACGTACCTTTTATGCAGGCCCACACGTCCAGCGTCACTTCCGCGTGTACGCGTTAGGGCCATTTCCACCAATTACACGCTTTGTCACTTCCGCGTGTACGCGCTAGGGCCATTTCCATCAATTACACGCTTTGTCACTTCCGCGTGTACGCGCTAAGGCCATTTCCACCAATTACACGCTTTTACACTCGGACGTGTCTTTCATTTTTTTTACACGCAACATTTCAAACGTGTGCCATATTCAACGTGCACGTGATGGTGGCCTTTGGGCCAATGAATGTACAGACGTGTGCTGACGCGCTTACGCGCTAAGGGCCTTTCCTCGAATTACACGCAGACGTGCTGGATTTTCACGTGTAAAATCACTCCGTATCAAGCTGGCCATGCGTTCACACACGGAAGACCACGCTGCTGCCCAGAAGGCCGAATTACTGCCCCCCAGAGCCCTGAACACGCTCCCACCTGCCATCTGCTGCTGCCTGACTGCCTGCTGCCCACGTGCCCTGCCATTTGCTGCCTGCACATCAGCCAGGGGTGCTGTTGCTGTGACCACCCCTGCTGGAACCGAAGACTCCCGACTGCTTTTCCATCGCCCCACAGCCCAGCCCCAGGACCCAGTTGCCCACCCACTCCTGCCTCTGGGGTTGCCATGTCGGGCACTGCAACATCTGGCACCAGTGGCAACCCCCAGCCAAGGAGGCAGAGGGGCACCAGCTTCACTGCCACCGAAGTTGGTGTCCTGGTGGAGCATGTCCTGGCGCAGTATGATGCCCTCTTCGGAAGGTTGCGCGCCGACAAGGAAGGACGGACTCGGATCTGGATGGACATCGTGACTGCCATCAACGCGCAGGAGGTGGCAGTCCGCGACTACGATCGTGTCTGGGAGGACTTCAGGTCCAGGACCCTCAACAAGGCCCAGCACCTCCTGAAGGCAGCGGATGCTAAGGGGCGCCGGGGCCACTTGTCGGAAGATCAGATGAGGGTCCTGGAACGCATATCCCCAGCGCTCCTCGTCCAGGTCCTTGAGAGGCAGACCCATCTGGAGTCGAGCGGTAAGTGTACATGCATACTGATTGTAAGCTGTGCGTGTGGTGTGCCAGGAGTGTGCAGGTTGAACATGTATTTTTATGTGGGCAAGTAGGGGGGGGTGTACAGGGCCGTGAGGGTGACACATGCGAGGGGTCTCATGTGTGACATATGGATGGTGCTTGTGTGTGTGGGCTTGCATGGCACAGGATCTGGAGGAATGATTGTCAGGTGTGACATGGATGTCGATCGGAACACTGCGACAGTTGGCGGAGGTGTACACATGCATGCAAGTTTGGTGGTGTGTGTGCATGTCTAGTGTACTCCCTATGTTGCATGTGATGTGTGGATGACCTTTGGCTGCTCATGCTGTTGTATGTGAATGGATGGTGCTGGCTGTTGCAATATGGCTGTGGTGTGGCTCATGTGTGCAAGTTGAAATTACATGTGTGTTGGGGATTGTGATGCCATGTCTGAGGTTTACCAATGCCACTCATGTATGACTGTCATGTGTGTATGAGTCCATTGGACAGTGCCCTGATGCCTGTGTTTTCTTTCTCCCTGTCTGCAGCATCAACTGATGAAGAGGGCGGAGAAGGTGCTGTGGAGCACAGCGGCAGGGGTCGCACCACCAGCCGGAGACGCAAGGCCCGGATCCCCTCCCAGGTTCTGATCTCGTCGGGGAGTGAGGAGTCCGGTGCCGTGTCCCAGGCCGCAGCTGCCGAGGGGAGGTCCAAGAGGCGGAGGTTGGAGTTGGACTCCTCGGCAGCAGAAGGGGCAGCTGGGACCCCACAGGGCCCAACGGAGGAAGATGGCACGGAGTCATCCAGGTTGGTGGGGGGTTTGGAGGAGGAGGAGGCCGTGCAAGCGACAGAGGGGGGGTCTGAAGGTGGGGATTCCACTGGTGCTAGTGGTGCAGTGCAGGATCTGGGACAAGAGGCAGCACAGTCCACCGCGGAGGTGCCTGTGTGCAATCCTGTCCCTGCTCCTGTCACTGCATCATCTTGCACCAGCGGGGATGCCTACCTCCAGACCCGTTCTCAGGGAGGGGATTGGCTTACAACACCTGGCCTTCCTCTCCCTGCGTTGACCCACAGGGACATCTCACCAGGGCTCGATTCCTCCGTTTCCTGGACCTTGTTCCGACCCCCTCCTCCATGGAACCCCCTATGCCCCAGTCGTCCTCCATGCCATCTTCCCACCCATGTGTCACCTGGGTGCCCTGTGGAGCTGCCTCCGACCGTGCGGCCAGGCTGGTGGACAACAGATCCCTGCCACAGTCGGGAGTCGGACGTCCAGCAGGGGTGGCCACATCAACGACTGCACCCCAGCTGGAGGAGGATGTGCAGGCACCATCGGACAGGGCACATGGACAGCAGCAGCTGCAGCAGCAGGAGGCTGTAGGTGGGAGCCACGATAGCTCGGGGCCTTCAACATCGGAGGGGCAGGCATCGGCCGGAGGGCAGGAGGACCCTGGATGGGAAGTGTCTTCCGTGTGGCAGCGGTTGGGCCACGCCATAGATGCAGAGCGGCGGCGGGCGGAAGAGGCGCGGCTCATGATGGTCAGGGCGCAGAACTCCATGCGGAGGTCCCTGAGGCGGGCCGAGTGCCTCGAGGCAATCCGCAGGGAGTTGGAGGTGAACATGTCGGCGTCCCTGCGGACCCTCGGGGCCATGGAACAGGACCGCCTCCGGGACATAGACGAGGAGTTCGATGATGCCCTGGCCCGGAACACCACTAAGTGAGCCGCTGGACTGGCCCGCCGCCATTGTATATAGTTATTTAGTGATAGGTTTCCTTTATAGTTTATTTTTATTCGGAGTCGACGGACACTGCTCCACCTTTTGTATATAGTCCCATTTTGGATAGGTTTTTTGGTAGGTTTCATTTCTTCTGTTGGGATGATGGACCCTGAATACTTTGTACATAGTTGGACTTTGGATTTGGAATTTTTTTTTACTATAAATATTTTTTCCCATGGAGCAATGGTTTTCTATTTCTTTTTTCTCTTCATTTCCTTTTTATGGAGTTGAACTTTGGAAGAAATTTTTTGGGATTATCATTTATTGATTTTAATTTGAAAAGGGACAGCCAGCTTAATTTTTTTTTTTTTACTTGTGTATTTTGTTTAATTTTGTTTGCCATTACTGTTGTTATTAATACATTATTTGGATTTTTTAATTCTTCGATGTGTGGTTTCATCTCATTGTTTTCATGCATGTCATGATATGGGTTTTCAGGTTCTCTTTCAATCATTGTGTGTGTGTGTGACACATGTGTTGATTTACATTGTTTCCATTGGAGTAGTATCATGGGCGCATGTAGCGCATGTAATACTTGGTTGTGTCTTTGGGCTGTGGTGGCTGGCCATGAGGCCCATCCTTGAGGATTGTCAGGGCCTGTGGGCAGGGGGACATGAGTGGGGGCCTGGTGGAGGCTGCCCCTGCACTGCAGGGGGGTGGGGGTGGTGGGAGACATGAGTGGGGGCCTGCTGGGGGCTGCCCATGGTGGCTGGTGGGTGGGGGTGATAGGGGACATGAGTGGGGGCCTGGTGGGGGCTGCCCATGGTGGCTGGGGGGTGGGGGTGGGTGGGAGACATGAGTGGGGGCCTGGTGGAGGCTGCCCCTGCACTGCTGGGGGGTGGGGGTGATAGGGGACATGGGTGGGAGCCTGGTGGGGGCTGCCCATGGTGGCTGGGGGGGGTGGGAGACATGAGTGGGGGCCTGGTGGGGGCTGCCCATGGTGGCTGGAGGGTGGGGGTGATAGGGGACATGAGTGGGGGCCTGGTGGGGGCTGCCCATGGTGGCTGGTGGGTGGGGGTGGTGGGAGACATGAGTGGGGGCCTGGTGGAGGCTGCCCATGGTGGCTGGGGGGTGGGGGTGGTGGGAGACATGAGTGGGGGCCTGGTGGAGGCTGCCCATGGTGGCTGGGGGGTGGGGGTGGTGGGAGACATGAGTGGGGGCCTGGTGGAGGCTGCCCCTGCACTGCTGGGGGGTGGGGGTGATAGGGGACATGAGTGGGGGCCTGGTGGGGGCTGCCCATGGTGGCTGGGGGGTGGGGGTGGTGGGAGACATGGGTGGGGGCCTGGTGGAGGGTGCCCCACATGCTGTGGGGGTGGGGGTGGTGGGAGACATGAGTGGGGGCCTGGTGGAGGCTGCCCCTGCACTGCTGGGGGGTGGGGGTGATAGGGGACATGGGTGGGAGCCTGTTGGGGGCTGCCCATGGTGGCTGGGGGGTGGGGGTGGTGGGAGACATGAGTGGGGGCCTGGTGGAGGCTGCCCCTGCACTGCTGGGGGGTGGGGTGATAGGGGACATGAATGGGGGCCTGGTGGGGGCTGCCCATGGTGGCTGGGGGGTGGGGGTGGGTGGGAGACATGAGTGGGGGCCTGGTGGAGGCTGCCCCTGCACTGCTGGGGGGTGGGGGTGATAGGGGACATGGGTGGGAGCCTGGTGGGGGATGCCCATGGTGGCTGGGTGGGTGGGTGGGAGACATGAGTGGGGGCCTGGTGGGGGCTGCCCATGGTGGCTTGGGGGTGGGGGTGATAGGGGACATGAGTGGGGGCCTGGTGGGGGCTGCCCATGGTGGCTGGTGGGTGGGGGTGGTTGGAGACATGAGTGGGGGCCTGGTGGAGGCTGCTCATGGTGGCTGGGGTGTGGGAGTGGGTGGGAGACATGAGTCGGGGTCTGGTGGAGGCTGCCCATGGTGGCTGGGGGGTGGGGGTGGTGGGAGACATGAGTGGGGGCCTGGTGGAGGCTGCCCATGGTGGCTGGGTGTGTTGGGAGACATGAGTGGGGGCCTGGTGGAGGCTGCCCCTGCACTGCTGGGGGATGGGGGTGATAGGGGACATGAGTGGGGGCCTGGTGGGGGCTGCCCCTGCACTGCTGGGGGGTGGGAGTGATAGGGGACATGAGTGGGGGCCTGGTGGGGGCTGCCCATGGTGGCTGGGGGGTGGAGGTGGGTGGGAGACATGAGTGGGGGCCTGTTGGGGGCTGCCCATGGTGGCTGGGGGGTGGGGGTGGTGGGAGACATGGGTGGGGGCCTGGTGAAGGGTGCCCCACACTGCTAGGGGGGTGAGGGTGGTGGGAGACATGAGTGGGGGCCTGGTGGAGGCTGCCCATGGTGGCTGGGGGGTGGGGGTGGGTGGGAGACATGAGTGGGGGCCTGGTGGGGGCTGCCCATGGTGGCTGGGGGGTGGGGGTGGTGGGAGACATGGGTGGGGGCCTGGTGGAGGGTGCCCCACACTGCTGGGGGGTGGGGGTGGTGGGAGACATGAGTGGGGGCCTGGTGGGGGCTGCCCCTGCACTGCTGGGGGGTAGGGGTGATAGGGGACATGGGTGGGAGCCTGGTGGGGGCTGCCCATGGTGGCTGGGGGGTGGGGGTGGGTGGGAGACATGAGTGGGGGCCTGGTGGAGGCTGCCCCTGCACTGCTGGGGGGTGGGGGTGATAAGGGACATGGGTGGCAGCCTGGTGGGTGCTGCCCATGGTGGCTGGGGGGGTGGGTGGGAGACATGAGTGGGGGCCTGGTGGAGGCTGCCCATGGTGGCTGAGGGTGGTGGGAGACATGAGTGGGGGCTGGTGGAGGCTGCCCCTGCACTGCTGGGGGGGTGGGGGTGATAGGGGACATGAGTGGGGGCCAGGTGGAGGGTGCCCCACACTGCTGGGGGGTGGGGGTGGTGGGAGACATGAGTGGGGGCCTGGTGGAGGCTGCCCATGGTGGCTGGAGGGTGGGGGTGGTGGGAGACATGAGTGGGTGCCTGGTGGAGGGTGCCCATAGTGGCTGGGGGGTGGGGGTGGGTGGGAGACATGAGTGGGGGCCTGGTGGGGGCTGCCCATGGTGGCTGGGGGGTGGGGGTGGGTGGGAGACATGAGTGGGGGCCTGGTGGGGGCTGCCCATGGTGGCTGGGGGTTGGGGGTGGGTGGGAGACATGAGTGGGGGGCCTGGTGGAGGTTGCCCCTGGTGGCTGGGGGGGGTGGGGGTGGTGGGAGACATGAGTGGGGGCCTGGTGGGGGCTGCCCATGGTGGCTGGGGGGTGGGGGTGGTGGGAGACATGGGTGGGGGCCTGGTGGAGGGTGCCCCACACTGCTGGGGGGGTGGGGGGTGGGAGACATGAGCAGGTGTGCAGGGTAGTCCCCTGTTTTGTGGGCTGCCTGCAGGGGCCGTGGAGGGTGTACAGGGAACACCTGTGATTATTCCCGCGCACCCCTGTAATACACGTACCCAGCCAAATCGCGTGTGATAATTCCCGCGCACCCCTGTAATACACGTACCCAGCCAAATCGCGTGTGATTATTCCCGTGCACCCCTGTAATACACGTAGCCTGGCTAATCGCCTGTAAAACTTCACGCGTACCCCTGTCATACACGTACCCAGCCAAATCGCGTGTGAAAATTCCCGCGTACCCCTGTAATACACGTACCCTGGCTAATTGCGTGTTTAACTTCACGCGTACCCCTGTCATACACGTACCCTGGCTAATCGCATGTAAAACTTCCCGCGTACCCCTGATATGTACGTTACCCGCTTTGCGTTCCTTGTTTGGCAGCCCTGTAAACTGGTCCAGGGTTAGCGCAGCCCTTTGCGATGATTTAGCGATTTTGATGGCTTTTCCTTGCGCAAGGGCGTTCTTGGGGGCGTTACTGGTGCTGCTGCAGGGTCGCTGCGATACTCTGCGCCACGGCTGGTTTGGGAGCCTAAAATCCATGAATACGCTGTGCGCGGAAATCGGTTTTGGCGCACGCGCCTGGCGCAGACAATCGCACGCGGACACTCTGCGCCCGCCGCTTGTGACACTTTTCTGCAAAATTCTATGAATTACCCTGGGAGTTTCCATATTACATTAGCATAGGCAGCAAACTCTAGCTTCAAAAGGAATACTCTGCCATGCTTCCCTGTATTCCAAGACAGGAAGTATATTTAGGCAAAACTATAATATGAAACCACTAAGATCTTTATCACAGTATGTTATCAAATAGCTACTCAGTTTACAGGCAGAAACTATGTCTTGAGTATTCCACATACCTCATCTTGAGTGAGTGATTCATCAAATGTTGTTAATGATCCCAGCCAATTCTTTACTTTCTTTCAGCTTAACGTACAATTCATGCTTAGAGCTTCTGGGAAGAAATTGAGGCAAATAGCCTCAAGATGCTTCTCAGATGTTTTCTCAACATCACAATAAGCAGGTTACACTGGTTTTTCTAAGTATCATCCGCAATAATGCCTAGCAAAAACTCCACATTACCCTTAGCCAAAATCATGTTTACATACAATTTCCCTCGCAATATCCACCAATGTGTCAGCAGAGAGGTAAGCCCTAGTTTGCACCTTAGGACTACTACCGTGATTGCCCTCAGGAGACCTAAAAGAGAGCAGAGTATCTTTCCCTCTACTCTGTCAAGCCAGAGGACAAAACATTGCATAAGAGCTTCAAGGCTGTATAATATTCTTGGAATCACACAGATTATACATTTCCAAAAGTCCTTCAACAGAGTTACCTTCTTTTCTAGTCATAGGGCCTCATTACAGTTTCCACGGTACAGTAAAAATGCTGGTATAATTGTGGTAATTCCTGCTCTGGCATTTTTACTGTAACGGGGAAACACACTTTGCCAGTGGGGGCAGAGATTTACTACCAGGCCTCACCTCCCATTAAATCTGGCCTCACTGGCAAAAAAACACCACAATTACCGGTGCTGGTATTACCGGTGCCAGTAATGGCAACAATCCCCTCATGGAGTCCTATGGGGCTCTATGGAATGGGGATTTACTGGCATTCCCACCACCCGTAATATCCTGGTAATACCAGGATATCAGGTGATAGGAATGCTAATTCCATTTTGGTGGCATACCACCAGAATTACCCACGGCATACCACCAAACTCGGAATGAGGGTCATAAACTTCTTGATGACCTGCCATTTCTTTGTTGGTTTCAAAGGGAGGGTATTGCCATAAAACAAAATTGTCAGGCGAGTCTTGATGAACATACCCAAATAAATATAAGTACCGACCACCTCCAGGGATTTTCCGCCCATTTTCCATTGGAAAATCTTTCTGTTGCAAGATCTTTTGCACAGTATCGTGATGTTAGTCTTTTTCACATTGAATCTCAACAGACTGGCACACGCACAATTATGTTAATTTTTGTACCCCTTGAGGCCGGCAAGTGAAGGTAGCGAGGGACTTAAATTATATATATATATATATATATATATATATATATATATATATATATATATATATATATATATATATATACACAAATGACAGTCTTAGTGATCCAAAAAGCTTTCAATGATAAAAAAACACAAAGCACATCATGTAAATGAAGATAGCATAAGGCACGACATGTGAGAGAAATTAATCTTACTTCAGACAGGGAACTACGCAGTTAGAAAGAAGGGATAAATAGGGGTTTTAATTCAAGTTAAGACAAAAACCAGATTACCTTCCTCCAGCAGACAATGAAGGTAAAATGAGATATAGCATTTTGAAAAAATATATTAGGACAGAGAGATACGCTATGTGCATAGTTGGCGGAAAGCCATCGCTGACCTACACGAGTGAAATATGTTCAAATACGCGCTGCTAAGAGCAGTTAAAGCTCTTGTTCAAAGCTAAAGAGATAACAGTTGGCAGTGCCAAGATAATAAGTAATGGTTGCAGTAAGGAAACAAAGCTATTTTTCAGTTAGAAACAAGGATAGTCCTGTGACTATCAGTTGAACCAGTCTGCACAGAGAAGTATCAATATGCTGTTGACAATTACTTTTTATAAATCACTAGCAGAGCCATGGGCAAGAAATTAGTAAAGCGTGTATTTGTATTTACATTGTAACAAGAGAATATATAAAGAATCATGGACATATGATTGAAACATGTAACAATTATTAGGGCTGAAGTTAATGTGTATATATATATGCAAGGAAATTGTTTAGTGATTCATTTGTGTGGTTATTGAAACCAGATGCTGAGAGAAATGCTGGATTGAGATGATATGTTGTGAGGTAATTTTACCCCTGGTTGTTTAGTGAAGCAAGGGTTTATATTTTGAAGAAATTGTTGATTTTTGACAGGAAAATGATAGGTGGTTGAACTTTATTTTTGAATATATTGTTTTTGATTGAGACAGATGTTCTCAGTTATTGTATATGTGTCAGCTGGGGAGACCCCATTGAGTCACTGTTTAGGATCACACAGGTCACTTCCTATTATAAATTGGGTTGGTTGGTCATTTTGGGGTAGTGTTGGATGCTTTCTGTGTTGGGCACACACTAAGAGCGACCTGATTATTTGATTTTATGTTGGGCAAGGTAGGCATTTTTTGGTGGTGATTGATGGGCCATTTTTGAAAGAGTAAAAATCGTAAGGCATGCATGGGCCAAATGCACAGATGAGGAAGAGAGGAACAGTGTTTTTTACAAATAGGATTTCAGTGAACTAGAAAAAGACAGATTGCAAATGAAAGCACAGGCTAGTGCTGTCGGTGATCAGAATGAGGATATTGAGAGTTGGGAACAGAGAGAAGGCATGGGATATGCACTACAATATGATGCAGAGCCATTGAGGTGTTACACATACACGTCCAGGCATATACACTAGACCAGAGCTGTGTGGACAGGTTTCAAGAAAGGGGACAGTGTTGCCCCCACTATAAAAGTATAACCATACAATATAGGGGCACTTGAAGAAGAAAAATGATGAATGTGTCTGGAATCACACAAACTGTGAAAAGGTGTCGCCGCAACTAGAAATGTAATTATGAGTGCACATTACAGTAAAAAATACATTAATCCAATAATTAATTATTTTAAGCTAAGCACAGTGAATATTTATGGGGAATAGGAAGAGAAAATGAGACAAAAACACTTTTTGGGAAAAACACTTTGGAAAAGCATGCATTGATGCAAAAGTTGTACTTAGACTATGGAAGCAGTGGGTAATGAAGGAAGTGCTCGTAAAGCACACTGGGACTAAGGCCACATACAATATGGACAAGGGGCATGATATATTTAAACAGTTATATTGAGAAAACATTAGGTTAAAAGAGTATTTTCTACAGAAACACATACCCTGAGTGGCCTGACTTCTAAGAATAAGGAGTCCATTATTTAGGGTTTTTTTCAGGGTTTGTTAAATGGAAATGTATTTATGGATAAGTACAAATAGGCTGAGCACTGATAAAGAGGAATGAGGGAGGATTGGTACAAATTATTGAAGCACAACATGGATTATTATTATATGTGATGAATTGATTTATTGGAGAGAAGGAAAATAGAATCTCTGTCATGATATGTTTATAAGAAGAGGGGGAGTGGCACACACACACACACACACACACATGCATACACACACATTCACACACACATTCACATGCACAAACACATGCACACATACACACACATGCGCACATACACACATGCGCACACACACACACATGCACACACACATGCATGCACAGGCATATACACATGCACACATGATCTTGTGGAACTACAGGCAAACAAAGGATTGCCGGTTCAATGTATGCAGAAAGCACACACATGTAGTCAGAAGAAAGAATTCAATACTGCAATAAGAACACACAAACATATATACATACAGGATGCTTTTGCTTTATATTAGAAACACCAGTTAGGGATATTATGTTTTGCTAAAAATATGATGTAAAAGAAGTTAGATTTCCTTTTTAGGGAGGATGGGTATCCGCTTGCTTATATTCAGGACCACTGGACTCTTGAAGCATGCGTGCAGAGGGGAAAACAGTGGCAGCATTTTACTACAGTTTATGTCAGGGATTGCCTGAGCAGGTACACAGGCACTCAAGAAGCAAGTGGAAGTGGAAGCCAAACCGTTGCCTGAGATACAGTTGACTACAGTACATTACTGTCAGCTGTTACAGGAGCAGAATAAAAAATAAAAACAATGCTAGGAAAGCTTGAGGAAGCCAAGTTAGTTCAGAAGAAATTGTCAAGGTATGCCACAGAAGAGGCGATCTTGACAAACAGAGAAGGACTGAGAATGCAGCAAGCAGTGGGTACATCTGTCATGACCCTTGCCCCTGGCCCTCACTGGCAAGTCAGCCTTCCAGTTAGGGCCAGGTCAAAGGCCTTAAAACCTCCTCCAAGACTCTTGGAGTCAGTCCCGGCGCCTTTGGCGCCAGCCTCATAACCATCATGAAGACCAACATTAGAATGGGACTATTTACTTGGGACTATTTAACTTGGGGGGGTTCATCCAACATGGAGGCACACACATAGCTCAGTTACAAGGAACTGAGCTATCCGGTCTAGTCTTTTGGGAGTGGCAGGTCTTGGACTACTTTACCTGGACTACTTTGGGTGTGGCAAGCCTGGGACTATTTTACCTGGACTACTTTTCCTGAGATTATTTAAACCACACCCAAGCAGCAGAACATGCTTTGCGTTATTCTGCTTTGGGCAGCGTAACGCTCACTGTGTCCAGTTCTTTGATGCCAGCTTACCTGAAACCAAGAACCTGCAGAGAGAGAAAGAACACTATGAAACTTACCTGGAACAGTATCCTGTCTTCAATCCATTGCTGACTTCAGTTCCACTCACCTGAAGGTACGAACTCCAGCATCCGGCACCGCATACATCCTGGAATACCATAACCTGGAAAGAGGAGAAAGAAAGACAGCATTAGTAAGCGTTTACTCATGTTTCCTCCCGAATGAAGAAAGCCATTCAATTCTTACCTGGGTAGTCATCTCCTGGTCAGTATCATTGCTGGAACATTACGGCGCTCGGTGAGGAACATCGCAACCTGCAAGGAGAGAAAAGACACAGGTTAGCAATATAAAAGGCGAAACAGCGCCGCGCATTGCGCATTACTCACCGGACAGCATCGCTCACACTGTGTTTTCGCCTACCGGCCCATGCTCATCTTCAAACTGCATGACTACACCTAAATACCTTTCCATACTTAAATGGAAAGAAGCAAGACATTATTATTCAAACTAAGAGGAACATAAGAACTGCATATAAAGACTGTAAAGCAGCAAACCTAGAGAGTCGCAGCAGGCCTGGATTCCCACAGGGGGGGTTTGCACCAGTGAAGTAACTTGGTCGCTGCTCACCCCCTACATCTACGTGCCCCTGCCAGGAGGAGCAGGGCGGATTACAATATTAAGGTGAGGAGATGTTACGCTCACCTGGTATCCACAGGGATGCCACCCAGCTGGGTTACTCGCTGGTATGCTTCTCAGCTTTGCCCTGATGTGGTCTGCGGGGAGGGTTCTGCCTTTTGGTAGAATTAGGCGTGCTCTCCGTCCTGCCTTCTTTGCAGGGGTGCGTTGTCTTTCATGGGCGAGTGCGGTCCAGTTACTTCACTGATGCCGGCCCGTTTGATATTGTTCAGGTAGGTCTTATTGCTGTTCTTTAGTTTTGTTGCTATCCTGCATGCCTTTCTTTGTTTAAAATGTCTCTTTTTTCTCCCTTAGGTATGCGGAGCTTCAGCGCGGCGAGTGGCTTGGTTGAGCCCCGCCGGTAAATGAAGAGCGCTATGATGTGGTAAGTAAGCGCTATGCACAGCGCTGCAAAGTCTTGCCTTTGCTAACCTGTGTTTTCCTTCCTTGTAGGTCACGGTGTTCTTCAGCGCAAGTGGAATGTCCGTAGTTGTGCCAGGCGAGAGGCGACCAGCCAGGTAAGCCTTTTGAGCAGTTCGTAATTTGTAAATCTCTCTACAGCTTTCTTTAATGTTGCCTCAATCTTCCCCTTCCAGGTCGTTCTGTCCGGGAGGCGTGCAGATTCGAGGAAGCTGTTCTCAGTAGCTGCAAGCGTTTAAAGATGAAGACTGCAGGTAAGATGCTGCTGCTAATGATGTTCCTTTTGTCTCCTTGCAGGTTCTGCTTCTCCGAGGTTCGAGGGAATAGCTGGACACGGTGAGCGTCACGTTGCAAGCTGCAAAGTAACACGAAGCATTTTCTGCAGTCAGGGTGTGGTTTATATAGCCCAGGTAAAGTAGTACAGGGAAAGTAGTTCCAGGCCTGCCACACCCAAAACACAAGACCGCATAGCTTGGTTCTTAAGAACCAAGCTATGTGGATGCCTCCATGTTGGCTGAAAATACAATAAAGTAGTTCCCAAGCACATTGTTGTTCATGGTGTATGAGCCTGGCACCATAGGCACCAGGACTGGCCACATGAGGGCTTTTGAAGAGGATGCCGGGCTCTAGAGGCACGAGTCCTGACTCCACCTGGCCAATGGGTTTGCCAGAGGGGGTTTTGGGTGAGGGTCATGACAGGAGAAGGCCCAAGGGGGAGGAAGGAGTTGAGGCCAAGGGAGGTGGGAAAACAAAGACAATCTGGTATTGAATCCAGCTCTCCTATATTGCAGACCCATCTTTAACCAGAGGCCTTACCAAGGGACCGGGAGAGGGTTTGAGAGTGCAAATCATCCAACCAGGACTGGGTGGTGTCCCCATGGATACTAGGTGAGCATAACCGAACGCAAAGCCTCAATAATATTATCCACCTGAGCGTCATGGAGACTTCAGAGACTGACCAGTTAGTTCAGTTGTTGGGACTATTACGCGCTGAAGTACATTCAGCCAGGCAAGAAACCAACGCTCTTAGAAGGGATTTGATTGTTACTAAGGATCGTACCGATGAAATATTTAGACAATTGCTCCAATCACAGGCAGGACAGACCCCATTGCCTGGTAATATTCTGCCAGCACCTGTACCAACTTCTTCCACCAATCCAGTAAAAATAACCCTTCCTGGGGCAGTTCCTTTAGCTCCACCTGAACGATTTACAGGGGAACCCAAGAAGTACGCAACGTTCATGAACCAGTGTCGTTTTCATTTCATTTGCAGACCTGGGGCTTTTCCTAACGACCAAGCACGGGTTGTTTTTGTTTTGTCATAGCTGAGTGGCAGTGCTACGGATTGGTCGGTACCATTGGTAAGTCAGGATAATGTGTTGTTACATGACTTTGGGGATTTCCAGATAGAAATTGAAAAACTCTTTGCTTGTCATACCCAAGGCCAAGCATTAGACAACAAACTTTTGTCATTGCGTCAAGGAGGTCAAGACTTGCTTACATATATAGCAACATTTAACAGACTAGTCGTTGAAGCTGGGTGGCCTGAGGAAAAAAGGACCACACTATTTCATCAGGGTCTACGAGGGGAACTAAAGGATGTCCTTGCTCAAGTGGTTAACCCACCTAAAGACTGTGGAGAATTCATCAACCTTGTGGTGCAATTAGATCACAGATTACACGACTGAAAAGCGGACCGGATAAGGTTAGACACTCAAGCTGTGTATGTCCGGTCAAAGGATAATGTTCCACGTACATTGGAAAACAGGGTAGAACCCATGCATCGGAGGTGTACGGCCCCCTTTAACTAAAACTGAAAGAGACAAGAGAAGGCAACAGCAATTATGCTTATATTGCGGAAAATCAGACCACTTCCTCAAAGAATGTCCAGTGAAACCACCAAGGAGAACTGTTGGAGCCACAGAGAAGGAAAATAATAACAAGGAGTCAGAAAACTACCAAGCCCGGCAAGCGTAGAGGCCCGCTTGTCGAGCGAGAAGGATGAGCCACAGACCTCACACTTTGCATTACCAGTAATTTTGATCAATCACCAACAACCGTCTCGGATGCATGCTGTCGAAGCATACATAGACAGCGGAGCAGTTGGGAATTATGTAGACCAAGATCTGGCAGCAGATGGGGCTTCCCTTATGCTTTAAGTCGACTACTGAAAAAGTTACTACTGTTTATGGGACAGAAATAGCTTCCGGACCAGTAACCCAATGTACAGCAGCACTAACCCTACTGTGCAAGGATGGACACCGAGAATCTATTGCATTTGATCTCATCGAAGCTCCTCAGTTTTGACTAATCTTAGGGATACCATGGTTGGTAGCTCACAAACCTCTAATAGATTGGCATGCCAAGAAGTTGGCCTTTTCTGATGATTGTGCTCGCACCTGTTATTACCAAGAAAAGGGGAAAACAGACTTATGAACATCTGCTACTCCCACTACGGCGGCGATTGTACTAGGTGTGATTAGAACTCTACCAAATGAATACCAAGATTTTCAAGACGTGTTCCAGAAAGAACAAGCCAATACTCTACCACCGCACAGGCCCTACGATTGTCAGATCGACCTCATACCTGGTGCGCAAATTCCTTGTGGTCGAATCTATGCACTTACTGAACCAGAAAACCTCCAATTGAAATCTTATCTTGATCAGTACCTGGCAAATGGATTTATCCGCCCATCTAAATCACCGGCAGCCAGTCCCTTATTCTTCGTACCAAAGAAGGAAGGAGATTTGAGGACTTGCATCGACTATCGCGCATTAAACCAGATCACAGTAAAAAAACATTATCCACTGCCCCTTATTCACGAATTATTGGATCAAGTCAAAGACGCCCAAATCTATACCAAAGTGGACCTTAGGGGGGCGTACCATCTTATTCGAGTGAAGAAAGTAGCCGAATGGAAAACCGCCTTTTGTACCAAATACGGCTTGTATGAATATCAGCTAATGCCTTTTGGACTTTGCAACGCTCCTGCTGCATTCCAGTACTTTATGAATGATGTTTTGCGGGAGTTAATCAATGTTTATGCTCTGGTTTGCATTGATGACATCTTAGTGCATTCTGCTACAAAAGAAGACCATGTCAGGTATGTCCGCTCTGTCCTTACCAAACTCCGCCAACATAAACTGTATGCTAAACTCGAAAAATTCTCTTTTCATGTCACCGAAGTGGAGTTCCTCGGTTTTATCCTCACACCAAAAGGTATCAGAATGGATAGGCACAAGGTAGATGGCATTCATAACTGGTCGTCAGCAACTTCATTGGGCTTTGCAAACTTACTGCCGATTCATCCCAGATTTTTCCAAAATAGTGCATCCAATTACATCACTATTGAGAAAAAACTATAAAAAGTTCCATTGGACCGAAGAAGCAGAGAAGGCCTTTCAAGAACTTAAGAAAAAAATCACTTCTGCTGCAGTTCCACGGCATCCTCGCCCAGACCTCCCTTATATAGTTGAAACAGATGCCTCTAGCATGGCTATGGGAGCTGTTCTCTCGCAAAGGGACCCAGGAACTGGCCAGTTACACCATGTGGCCTTCTGGTCACGAGAATTCTCACCTCCTGAACTCAACTATGCTATCAAAGACAAAGAACTCTTGGCTATAAAATCAGCTTTCAAGGCACGGCAACACTATCTCCTTGGTGCTAGACATACTGTCACGGTCATAACTGATCATCAAAACCTGCAATACCTAAAAACAGCAAAGGCTCAATCATTCCGTCAACTGCGGTGGGCTCTTTTCTTCGCTGAATATGACTATGTGATCACCTAATGGCCAGGAGTCTGAAACGGAAAGGCTGGCGCCTTGTCCCTTATGGGTGATGATGAAAAGGTATACATAACTCCAGATCCAGTAGCCATCATTCCAGAAGACAAACTCCTGGGTCTTATGACAACATTGACACAGAGTGAACTCCAAAACAATATCCAACTCTTAATGGATCCCACTGTCACGGCTCGCTCCCTTCGCTCCCGTTCCCGCCACTCGGGGGCATGTTTTGGGGTTTCTTCCCTACTGGACATTTCCTCCAAACCTTATGCTACAGTGTCCTGATGAATTGGGAGCGCTAAAACCTTATTTCCCAAATTACTTCCCTTCCGGATTCATTCCAGGTTTTTGGCAGCCAGCATGCTACTGCTACTTTAATCAAATGACTATGCTTCCCAGAATGCCTGGCTCACTGCCTCACCTCCTCCCTTGCAGGACAAGGCTGGGCGGAGGATAGGCAACACCTGTGGCTGCAGGTGCAGCAGGCGACACGCCTGAGGGGTGTGCTCGTTAAGCAGCTTTAAAAGCCTCAGTTTGCTTCAGTCCAGCGCTGGTCATTGTTGCAGCGTTCCTGTCGTGACTGGTCCCTTGTTCCTGGTTCCTAGTTTTTGTGCCCAGTTTCTAGTTAGTGTTTCTTGTTCCTTGTCCTGGAATTCGTATTTGTATGCCTAATTGATTTCTGCCTTTTGGAAATCCCTTTCTCCCTTTCTCTGTCTGCAGGCAGCCTTTCTCTGAGCTTTCCTTTTGCTGTAGCCCAATTGCCTGTGTTCACTGTTTCCTAGAAATTGTCCTTTGCTACTGAAAGACTTGTTGCATTAATCTTTCCTTTACAGGTTTAGTTTCCTGCCTTCTCACCTTGGATGGGTGGGAAAGTTTCCCTTTTGATATCGTTTTCACTGCTCCTGATCCTTGCCTTCTATTGGGATCCATGCCATGTTTTCCTTTACACTTTTACATTTATTTCCTATTTTATTATTAGGTGTGGGAAGTTGTTGTAACTAGCTCCTGTGTGATTATCTTTTGTTTTCCACACTGTACTATTCCTTCTTGCCTCTTGACTTGGGTTTAGGTATTTAGTCATCCTCACTCTTTGCCTTTACTGCCTTCTGGGTTCTTGTTTGATTTACAGGGTTGTGGGTTAGTACTGACTTTTGAGTGGTCTTTCCGGTCCTCGTAAATACCGACATCCAAGTGGTCTTTCCGGTCTTCGTGAGTACTGGCATTCATGTGGTCATTCCGGTCCTTGTGAGTACTGTTTCCAAATTCTTTATTCAGTACCGTCTAGAGTGTCAGCTTACAGATTCTGTCCCTGCTTGCCCTCTACGTGGGCTTAGCGCTGTCAGTATCTGTAATAGCATAGTGGGTAAGGAGTTTGCCGACTTTCCTTTCAGTCATAAGGAGGTTGTAAGTGCTTACCCTACATTCCTTTTCATATAGTGGTATACACGAGTCTTGGGTATTGAATGCACGTTGTTATATTCAAGGTTGTTTACTGTGTATTTTGTGCACATTTCCCCTGCCATATCCATCGCCTTCTTCCTTTCCTAACAGAATGACCAGCCATTGTTCCCGTTTGAACATGGCCAGATTACGAAGGAAAGGCAGCAAGGCCTCTAACAAGCTTATACAGAAAGCTTCCCTTACAATTACCCGTGAAAATCGAATCTCTGCTCCTAACTTAAATTAACTCCTTGACACGAATGGGTATTTACGTGCAAAGTATTTTACCCACTGGGTGGCCCATCCTACATTGCCTGATCTTAGCTCTGTCTTTAATTTTGATCCTGAGTCTATGTCCGCACAAGCCTTAGCAGTGGAAAACAACACACTGCTAGAATTTATACACACAAGTACCTCTGTTATTGAACCCCATGACTCCGGTTGTGCTTTACCTCAGATTGAACAGTTCCATGATTCAAGCATGAAGAATGGAGGGGTTCCTTGCATATCTTCTGTTTTCTGCCCTCAGTCTACAGCTTACTCCTCTGCACAGGTTCTTACTGTGGTCTCTAATGCAAAGGGGTCTGATGCCAATAGTCTGCTTAAAAGAAACACAGACCACGTCGGTAAGAGAGAGTATAGATCACAAGACCTGCAAGCAGTAGATGACAATATACAATCAGTGCACTTCCAGATGGCTAGGGCAGGATCCAGCCCTGATGCCACCATGCCTTCCCCTGTGCCTACTGATAGGGATGTACAGTTAATGCGGGACATGCTAAAAGCAGAATTTGAGGAGTTAAAACAAGAATACATTTCCTTAAAAAAGGAGAATAAGATGTTACAGTCTTTTCTGAATACACCTCCAACTTTATCCGTTGATGAAGTGAATACTGTTCAGTCCCTGAGTGCAGAGACTTTTGTAAATCATGATACTTGTCAATATGTAAGATCTATTGGGAGTGAAAGTCTTTTTTCAAGCACAGCGCTTATTCAGGGCACAGGTTCTGACAACTGTCCTACCGTTTGTCAGGAATTGCTGTTAGCTGAAGATTCACAAGCCACTCCTTTACCTGAGGCTTCCTGTGTAGCAGTTTGTCATAACTCTGAGCTTGAACACATACATGCTTCTGATTTCCAAACACAATCCACAATGGTGGCATACACAGAATCAGTCACAACTGTAGGCTTAGGTTCTGCCCTTGATCTAGCTGCTGAGACTGAAGTAGACATTCAAGCTGATGTGGAAAATGATGCTACCTCTGTGTTCGCTCTTCCTTCTGCCAATTTCGGTCACTACGAGCAGTCAAAGACAGTGCAGAATTCATGTTTTGATGGACTCATTCCACAGATTACTGAACCAAAAACCCGGCAGGCGATCCCTGAACTGTTGATTGTTAATCAGCCACTTTCAGAAGCTAAGACAGAGGAATGGTCAATTGACGAAATCCTGATTAACAGAGACTTTACTATGGTGATCCCTCTGGTTGATTTTGACTTCTACAAAGGAAGAGACTCTGTGTCATCCACTAAGGAGAGGGACGGCAGGGGTACAGCTCAGACTTTGGTTACTGGTGCCAAGGGGTCAACTGCCTTAAAGGGGCTTTCCATTCCTGAACCACAAGTGTGTCTGTCGACTTCTGGGACTTCAGACTGTCCTCCTACTACCATTGACTCTTCAATAATCCTGTCCACAGCTCTGCAGTCATCGTTGGCACACGTATCTTCGATCAATAAAAAAGTGCTAAGTCTGCCAGTCACCCAAGAGCCTTCACCATGTACGCAGTCAGAGCCAAAGACCTTGACAAGTTTGTCTTCAGCTAACAAGACGGCTCCAGCTTGCATGCCCTCAGCCTCAGAATTTCCTCTGGCATGTCTGTCTTCGGCTACAGTGACTCATCCAGCAGATTATCCTTCAGCCATGGAGCCTCCGGTAGTACATTCTAAGTGCATGTCTTCGGTCCCAGAGCCTACTGCTAGTTTGGCTTCAGTTCATGAGAGACCTGTATCCTGCTCAGCCTCGCTGCCAATATCGGAGGTGTACCTGTCTACACTGTCAGATCCTGCTGCATATTCTTCTGCTCCAGAGATTCCTCCTGAATCCCAACCATTTACTGATGAACGTCCATCTTGCCCTTCTTATGCTTCAGGGGGATCACCAGAATGTCTGCCTTGTACACAAAACAATTCTCCCAACTACTTGACTGTAGCATCAGCGCCTCCCGAATATGCAACATCTGAGCCGGAGACTTCTGCCAGCTCTCTCTTCAAAAACATCAAGCCGGCTCACGACTCGGGAGGGCCTTACATGCGAGGCCGCTGGACTTGCCTGGAGTATTACGAGAGAGAAACGGATGCCATCCGCCACGGCCCAGTCACCGAACGAGTAGCCGACCAGGATAGCGGGCTGGACGGTCCGCGTTTGGAGTCCAGTTTGGATCAACCGCTTGACAACCCTTTTGTTGCCGGATCCCACATGAGCCTGAGGGAAGGGACGGGCACGGCCTTCCAGCTGCAGCGCCAGTTGGGTGCTAGTAGCCAAAGGAGGGGAATGTCTGCTGCAGTTCAAGATGTGCCTGTTTTTGCTCCCGCTGCTAGTATGCCTGATGTTCTGAGTACTGTGTCTAACACTCCTATCAGTATGCCAAACGTTCCTGCGGTTGTATCCCACGTGCAACAAGGTGGCTACTTGACTGGCTACATGACTGTCAACGGGAGTGCCAGCCTCGTACAACCCATTGGATCTCCAGACGTCCAAGGCATGGAACTTATGCAGGCGAATCTTTGTCACTTTCAACTACAAACCTTTACCCAGATGGATGACAGAGTATCCAAACCTCTACCTCAGCCGCCACCTTCCTCTTCCGAACATAAACATTTCCTGAAACCTGCTGTTTCCTCACCTCCTGTGTGTCCACTCTCGGCAGTGAGGCTAACAGAACTTCTACCGTTGTCTAAGGCATGTAGCACCAGCCTGCCTCTCTCCTCAAAGATGTATGCATATCCTCTTCCAGTGACTAAGCTTCCTGGACCTTCCAACTCTGCTTCGGGTCCTGCAAGTCCTTCATGCCTTTCTTCGACCCATGAGTCTCTTCCTCACCGAAAACCCGCCTATGGCTCTTATAGACTGCGGCCTGATTCTATTCATTCCAGTCCTTCTGCTTCTGCCCGTGGGTCATCGTTTCCATCAGTGCCACTTCTGAAGACAAAGCGCTCCTGTCATGGAAAGAAGATGTTTTGTGCGAGTAACGGCCGCCTGGAGTCGGCCGTGGGAGGGGGTATAGTGTCACGGCTCGCTCCCTTCGCTCCCGTTCCCGCCACTCGGGGGCATGTTTTGGGGTTTCTTCCCTACTGGACATTTCCTCCAAACCTTATGCTACAGTGTCCTGATGAATTGGGAGCGCTAAAACCTTATTTCCCAAATTACTTCCCTTCCGGATTCATTCCAGGTTTTTGGCAGCCAGCATGCTACTGCTACTTTAATCAAATGACTATGCTTCCCAGAATGCCTGGCTCACTGCCTCACCTCCTCCCTTGCAGGACAAGGCTGGGTGGAGGATAGGCAACACCTGTATCTGCAGGTGCAGCAGGCGACACGCCTGAGGGGTGTGCTCGTTAAGCAGCTTTAAAAGCCTCAGTTTGCTTCAGTCCAGCGCTGGTCATTGTTGCAGCGTTCCTGTCGTGACTGGTCCCTTGTTCCTGGTTCCTAGTTTTTGTGCCCAGTTTCTAGTTAGTGTTTCTTGTTCCTTGTCCTGGAATTCGTATTTGTATGCCTAATTGATTTCTGCCTTTTGGAAATCCCTTTCTCCCTTTCTCTGTCTGCAGGCAGCCTTTCTCTGAGCTTTCCTTTTGCTGTAGCCCAATTGCCTGTGTTCACTGTTTCCTAGAAATTGTCCTTTGCTACTGAAAGACTTGTTGCATTACTCTTTCCTTTACAGGTTTAGTTTCCTGCCTTCTCACCTTGGATGGGTGGGAAAGTTTCCCTTTTGATATCGTTTTCACTGCTCCTGATCCTTGCCTTCTATTGGGATCCATGCCATGTTTTCCTTTACACTTTTACATTTATTTCCTATTTTATTATTAGGTGTGGGAAGTTGTTGTAACTAGCTCCTGTGTGATTATCTTTTGTTTTCCACACTGTACTATTCCTTCTTGCCTCTTGACTTGGGTTTAGGTATTTAGTCATCCTCACTCTTTGCCTTTACTGCCTTCTGGGTTCTTGTTTGATTTACAGGGTTGTGGGTTAGTACTGACTTTTGAGTGGTCTTTCCGGTCCTCGTGAATACGGACATCCAAGTGGTCTTTCCGGTCTTCGTGAGTACTGGCATTCATGTGGTCATTCCGGTCCTTGTGAGTACTGTTTCCAAATTCTTTATTCAGTACCGTCTAGAGTGTCAGCTTACAGATTCTGTCCCTGCTTGCCCTCTACGTGGGCTTAGCGCTGTCAGTATCTGTAATAGCATAGTGGGTAAGGAGTTTGCCGACTTTCCTTTCAGTCATAAGGAGGTTCTAAGTGCTTACCCTACATTCCTTTTCATATAGTGGTATACACGAGTCTTGGGTATTGAATGCACGTTGTTATATTCAAGGTTGTTTACTGTGTATTTTGTGCACATTTCCCCTGCCATATCCATCGCCTTCTTCCTTTCCTAACACCCACTTTCTCACAAGAGTGGTGTACTCAAGGAGAACATTACACCATTAAAGACCAGTTGCCATATTTTAGGAACCGTTTATACCTGCCAAGTAAAGATTTACAAGAGCAGGTTATTTGGGGTTATCACGACTCCCTGATTGAAGGTCATCCTGGAATTGCCAAAACTCTAGCTAAAGTAAAGCAAAACTATTGGTGGCCCACATGGCGTAAAGACATCATACAATTTATCCAATCTTACGGTGTGTGTGCACAAAACAAGTCCCAAAAGCAGAAACCAGCTGTTCTTCTCCAACTATTGGAAATTCCTCCTGCACCATGGCACACACTGTCCCTTGATGTCATTACAGATCTACCTCCCAGTCAAGAATTCAACACCATTTTAGTAGATGTAGACTTGTTCTCTAAAATGGCACACTTTATTCCTTTTAAGGGTCTTCCAAATGCATCCAATTTAGCAAAAGTATTTCCCGAGGAAATCGTACGGCTACATGGCTTTCCATCTGTCTTGTTCTCAGATCAAGGTAGTCAGTTTGTATCCATCTTCTGGAGGAAATGCTGTTCAATGGCCCAAATTGACATTCGACTATCCACAAGTCACCATCCTCAAACAGATGGCCAAACAGAAAGAACAAACCAAACCCTCGAGCAATACTTATGTTGCATGTTACATCAAGTGGAAAGAAATTGGTAGGACTTGTTATGGATAGCTGAATCTGCCTATAATAATTCATTACACACCAGCACTGGACAAACCCCTTTGTACACTATATATGGTAGACATCCACGTACTTCAGAATTGGATCCCCCAACCCCTTTGGAAATGCCAGCAGTTAAAACCCTACATACGACTATTTCCCATGCCTTCAAAGAATCATCAGAACATTTACTCCAAGCCAAGAAAGAAATTCGCTGACCAACATCGTAGTAAAGCCCCTGACTATGAAATTGGAGACAAGGTCTGGTTAGCATCAAAAGATGTGCCCATAAAAGGGCCTCTGACCTTTCGTCCCTGATATCTGGGACCTTATTCTATTGAATCCATAATAAATCCAGTGGCAGTTAAATTAGCCCTACCACCGACTATGCAGATTCATCCTGTGTTTCACGTATCACTCCTGAAACCGGTACAACCCGGTACTCGGGTTACAATACCACCAAAACCAGTATTAGTTGACGGAGAACCAGAGTTTGAAGTAAAGGATATCCTAGACTCAAAATACACCAGATCCAAACTATACTACTTAGTTGATTCGAAGGGATACAGCCCTCAAGAAAGATCATGGTAACCTAGTGAATACATCCATGCACCTCGCTTAATTAAAAAGTTCCATCAGAATTACCCAGCCAAACCAGGACCAGGCAGAAGTGCCACCATGAGAGGGGCCTTGGGGGGGAGTGCTGGCATGACCCTTGCACCTGGCCCTCACTGGCAAGTCAGCCTTCCAGTTAGGCCAGGTCAAAGGCCTTAAAACCTCATCCAAGACTCTCTTGGAGTCAGTCCTGGCGCCAGGCTCATAACCATCATGAAGACCAACATTAGAATGGGACCAATTACTTGGGACTATTTAACCTGGGAGGGGGGGGGTTCAGCCAACATGGAGGCACACACATAGCTCAGTTACAAGGAACTGAGCTATGCAGTCTAGTCTTTTGGGTGTGGCAGGCCTGGGACAACTTTACCTGGACTACTTTGGGTGTGGCAGGCCTGGGACTATTTTACCTGGACTACTTTACCTGAGACTATTTAAACCACACCCAACAGCAGAACATGCTTACCGTGTCCAGTTCTTTGATGCCAGCTTACCTGAAACCGAGGACCTGCAGAGAGAGAAAGAACACTACTAAACTTACCTGGAACAGTATCCTGTCTTCAATCCATCGCTGACTTCCGTTCCACTCACCTGAAGGTACGAACTCCATCACCCGGCACCACATTCATCCTGGGATTCCATAACCCGGAAAGAGGAGAAAGAAAGACAGCAATAGTACGCGTTTACTCACGTTTCCTCCCGAATGAAGAAAGCCACACAATTCTTACCTCGGTAGTCATCCCCTGGTCAGTATCATTGCTGGAACATCGCAACCTGCAAGGAGAGAAAAGACACAGGTTAGCAATATAAAAGGTGAAACAGCACTGCGCATTACTCACCGGACCGCATCGTGCACATTGCGCTTTCACCTACCGGCCCATGCTCATCTTCAAACTGCATAACAACACCAAAATACCTTTCCATACCTACAAGGAAAGAAGCAAGCCATTATTATTCAAACTAAGAGGAACATAAGAATTACATATAAAGACTGTAAAGCAGCAAACCTACGGAGTCGCAGCAGGCCTGGATTCCCACAGGGGGGCTTGCACCAGTGAAGTAACTTGGTTGCTGCTCACCCCCCACATCTACGCGCCCCTGCCACGAGGAGCAGGAGGGAGAATCCACCTTTTACAATATTAAGGTGAGGAGAAGGCCCAAAGGGGAGGAAGGAGTTGAGGCCAAGGGAGGTGGGAAAACAGAGACAATCTGGTATTGAATCCAGCTCTCCTATATTGCAGACCCATCTTTAACCAGAGGCCTTACCAAGGGACCGGGAGAGGGTTTGAGAGTGCAAATCATCCAACCAGGGCTGGGTTGTGTCCCCGTGGATACCAGGTGAGCGTAACAACATCACAGGCAAATAATCAGCACCTGGTGAACCAGGGAGGAAGTGGGTTTATACCACAAAGTAGAGGCATGGGTTACAGAGGAAAGGGTGGATTTCAGAATCTGCTGAACAAAAGTCTGAATATGAATGGTGAATTTAACCAAGGGGGACTAGTCAGAAGGGCTGCTCCAGCATATTGGACACGTGAATTACAGGGTACATGCGAGAGCCAAGGATATGTGTAAAATGGGCAATTCTGAAGAGGGGGGACAGCTTATATTCCAGCATAAATCTCACAAAATAGGGAAGGATTTGCCATGGATCAGACATTGTATCAGGCACAAGCGCGGAGAGTGCAACAGGTACAGTGGCTACAGCAAGTGCAAAACAATTCACTTCAGGGGCAGTTGTAATGAGCCCCCATGCAGAGTCAGTGATATGAAAATACAGAACAGGTAGTGACACCCAGAATTGGAGGTGCCACTATGGTAGGAGGAAATCCTTTTCACAGGAACAGGTGTATGCATGCATCTACACTAGGATAGCTCATAGGATGACTGGATGTGTTCAGAATTATTAGTGATATTGGACCCCCGAGAGGAGCCAAGGGTTAATGTGACGGTAGGAGATGAAACCTTTGTTTTATTAGCAGACATTGGCACTGCACGTCCACGTACACAGGAAGAAGGGTATCCAATGGGAGGAATTATCAGAAGATCGAGGGTTCTTTGGAAGCCACAAGTTGAGTTCCTTTTTTGATGAATTATTAGTCTCTATAGAAGAGTATGATATGACTGATCTTTTGTTATATTTATGACAGGCCCCTGTCAATGTTTTGGGGAGGGATTTAATGACAGAACTTAACATGATGATTTTATTTATTGACCAAGGGACATGGTGTTCCACCTTTGGGATACACTATTGAAACACAGCGTATTTATGCTGGCAATCACAGGACAAGTGGCTCTGCGAGATGTTCCAGTTGAGTTGGAGGTTTTTCTACTTATGAGGTGACCAGTCTACTAACATAGCTATTGGGCCTAGTGGAGAATGGTGAGAATACCTGATGAATTTGTGTTCAGACCACGGATACCTATGGAACAAGATGGGGCACAGGCTATCCCTATAGAATTAAAAGCAGCAATAGTATGAAATGAAATGACAATGCTTGAAGGAATGGACAATACGAGTAGACCATGGAGGACAGTGATAGTTCTCAAAGAAGGGTCTAGGCTAATTGACGTCACTGATGACAACATATTTAGAGAAGACTGAATAAAATGATGAAGTGGTGTTTTTATGAACACCACATACTGGATGACAAATAGATAGAAGGGGAACTCCCACAGCGAATGATAAAAATGCGGCAGCACCCAGCATATTTTTAGGAACACTTGAAGAGAGTGCTAAGTGTTCTGTGAACCACAGGCCCTTATGATATGGGTCTATTGGAAAAAATAGGGGAACACAATAAAAAGGTACACATTTGTAAGGGATTATAAATATTAGGAAAATAGAGAGGGTTGTGTTGTAGTTAGACTAATTAATGTAAGGTCATCATGAATAGATAAGGATAAAAGTACAAAAGTAAAAAATTAAGAACTAAAGGATTAATGACAATCAGGAGGTAAATAAATACATAAATACATAATTAATGAATGGATATGAAAGATGCAAAATCACAAGTTAATAGAAGGTGCAAAGAAAGGCACAGAAAGTAACATTGTGAGATAAGGGTACTAATGGAAGGTCTGGATAGGATATCTAGATTTGTAAACAATGAGCCTAATGGATGGTGCTGGTTACAATTGAGAAGTGTGGTGCATTTTGATGAATAGACAATATGATTAATGAAGGGCCAAGGGGGGTGTGGATGGCTAAAATTGAATTAATATATATGAGAAAAGCCTTTAGTAGAACTATACCAAAGAAAATATGAGAGTAAGTAGCAAAAACATTGTTTTTATGTATACGATGATGTCGATTTATGTTTTACAGATTAAAATGATTGTCATTTTTGAGCACGGGAGGAATGTCTACATGGCCTTAGCAGAGAGTAGCAAAATAATGGGAAGAAAAAGTGCTAGGGGACAAGTAGAGATAGAAGATGTAAGTATCAGTTCACACAGCAAGTGTGTGGAACAAACTATTGATCATTATTAGGAGTAAGAGGACCCAGGTGAGTACAGAAGAATGGCGGTAAGGGATACAGTATGGTCATATCTAAATGACAGGAATAAAAAAGACTTTGGATAGAAGGTGGAGTAACCTTTTTGTAATTCTGTTAACGAAGACATGCCAAAATGGGTATATTTAGCAAAAAAGTATAAAAATGTTGAAGATGGGCAAAACGATGAATGCCTATATGTTACACTCACATGCATTTAATAGGAACAGTGCTGGGTTCCAAATAACAGGGGTAGGCAAGATTAGTGTAGCTAGAGCAGCAAAATATGTTAATTATATCTCAACAGAATAAACACAGTAAAGAAAGAAGAAGACCATGTTCCCCCATGCCATCAGCAGGAGAACGTCAAAAGTACAGAGAAAATGTTCAGCATAGCAGAAAAGATTAAAACACAGGACATGTATGGAAACGTCAAACACATTTAAATGTGCAATTTAAAATGTGCACCATCTTGCCTTTGGAACACAAAAGCGAGCCTATAGTTGAGTGGGCTGAAGGGGTCAAGAGATAACCTCAATAAAAAAAGTTTGATTGAAAGGATAAAGCAAAGGTCTGCCCTGAAGAAATAGTTGATCACTTTGCTAATCGGGAAGAGATGACTGTACCTCTATTTCGGTTTTCTACAGAGAGCAGAACCCATACTGCGTCGTCTTCTTCAGCTACAGAGTCATCCAGAAGAAAGAAGGAGGGTTATTGAAGAGAACACATTCTTTTTTTAAATAAATATTTGGAATTTGTCATGTTGTCTGTTTTGTCATGTATTATTTTATCATAAGGAGCCTGCATGACTCTTTGGTTTGAGAATGTCAAACACAGAGGAAATGTTTTCTTTAGTGCACTATGTAGTTGTTGGAAAAAGAGGCCCATGAAAAATAGGGCAGTGCCAGAGAAAGGCAGAAGTATATATTTTTTTTTAATTACCACAGATCATAGCCAAGTCCCAGTATCAGCCAGTATGTGTAAAACATAAAGTGACACCAAGGTGTACAAAAAGAGAGAAAGGAGCAGCTATCTTATTATATTAGAAACAGAGAAAATGCAGTAGAAATTGAATAGGAGGCAGGGGTGTCTAAAAGAAACATATAGGTATTTTAAGGGTTGGTTATAAGGAGGCAGTACGGACAATAAAGATACACATATTTTTCAAAAGAGACTCATTCAGTTTTATATTACAGATGGAAGAGAGATACCTACACACCGGGTGATTGACGGCAACCGATCGTGCGAGCAGGGAGAAAAGATCGAGGGACCCAGCCAGATGGCCAGTTAAAGTCACTACTTTTTCAAAATGTATCCTTACGAGACTCCCCAATCCTTGTGTTTCCCAGAAACAATCGAATGCCCCCCAACTATCTGACTTCAAACCAAAAAGACTAAGAGTTTAAGTACTCTGTGATATAAAGAACAATGGAAACTAAAAGTGCTGGCCTATGAAAAAGGGCCATTAAACTTCCCAAAGGATGAATAAAATGGACTGATCGATAAGAAGGTCCGTGCATGCGGAATAAGCCAAAACAAGATGAATCAGGTGGAAGATGTATCGATGGAAGAAAATTGAAAGGAAAACAAACATTGAAATGTGTATGAAGAGTAGGCAGGAAACAAGGATATGTTTTGGGGTGGGAGGAAGGCAAAAGTGTACAGTAAAAGTTGCACCTGTACAGAATAAGAGAAGATGGGCTGGTGGGTTCCCTCAAGGAATGATTTCTCTCGATTCTCATGGTGGCTGAAAGAAAATCACCTCTGTATATTATGTTAGATTTAATTGGGTAATGGGGTGGGATCCAGGCAGGAACAAATAAAATTATTCTTTGAGGGTACACAAATCAAGAGGGCAAAACGTTGACAGTTTAGATTAAAAACACTGTTGATTCTGAAGAAATGTTTTTATGATTGATTGATTTATTTATTTATAGAGCGCCTTACACCAAGGCGCTGTACAATAGAACAACGTAATACAAAGAACAACAACAAAACACATTGGGAGCAAAAATTACATCTTGAATCATTCTACAACAAAACAGTGCAAAGAGCAATTAACTGAGGGGGAGGGGAAGTGGGGTGGGAATACGATTGGTGAGGGGGGCAGGAGAAGAATAGAACGAGTGAAAATGGAAGGGAGAGAGAGTGAAATAGGAGAGGAGAGAGAGGAAGAAGAAGAGGGAAAAAGGGGGGAGAACAGAGGGCAGAGGGCTTTCAAGGTGGAGAATAGAGGAGGAGGGATTTAAGGGAAGTGCAAAATGAGGGGAGGGTCATGGAAGAGTGGATTGATAGGGGGAGTGAGTTCCAGTGCAGGGGAGCAAGGAGTTGAAAGGAGCGGAACCGGGAGGAAGCGCAGGGGGAAGTATGTACTGTGAGGAGGAAATGGTCAGCAGAACGAAGGGAGCGAGAGGGGGAGTAAAAGGTGAGAAGGGAAGAGAGATAAGGAGGAGCAAGACCATGTAGGGATTTGAAAATAAGGCAGAGAAAGCAAAATTTTAGCTGTAAGTGGAAAGGTAGCCAGCGAAGGTGAGAGAGCGAGGAGGAGATGGAGTCACGGGAGGTAAGGAGACAAAGGGTACGAACAGCGGAGTGGTAAATGGATTTAAGGGGGGCAAGTTGAGATGCAGGAAGTCCAAAGATTAAGGAGGAGCAGTAGAAGAGGCGAGAAAAAATGAGAGAGGAAATAAGGAGTTTGGTAGCGTGGAATGTGAGGGAGGGACGGATTTTGCGAATATTGTAGAGGTGGTATCGGCAGGTGCGGGAGTTGAGTTAAATGTGTTGTGAGAAGGTAAGAGAAGAGTCAAATAGAAGACCTAGATTACGAGTATGGGAGGAGATAGGGAGATTGGAGGGATGAAAGTGGATGAAAGGGGGAGGAGAGAGAGGGGAAAGAGTGTTAGAAGGGAAGAAAAGGACTTAAGTTTTATCAGCGTTAAGAGAGAGGAAGCGGGAGGACATCCAGTTCTTGATGGCTTTGAGACAAGAGGAGAGTTTAAGGTGGAGGTCAGGTGTTAAGGAGGAGAAAGAGAGAAAGAGTTGGGTATCATCGGCATAGAAGTGATGCGAGATACCAAAGGAGGAGATAACAGGAGCAATGAGGGAGGTGTAAAGAGAGAAGAGGAAAGGACCAAGTACAGAGCCTTGAGGAACTCAGTAGATGAGAGGCAAGGAAGGAAAGGTCTGGCATCCCCTTGAGACAGCAAAGGAACGAGAAGAGAGGTAAGAAGATAGCCATTTCAGAACAGGGCCTTTGAACCCGAAGGAGGAGAGAGTGTGTAGCAGGAGTGGGTGATCGACAGTGTCAAAAGCTGCAGAGAGATCAAGGAGAATAAGGATAGAAGATTGCTTGGCATGCCGAGCATGATTGAGATAAATCACCAAACTGAGGGGGGGACAGGGAAGCATAGCTACACTGAACATGGGGGAGGGTGGACACTAGAGTGTAGCGGTCGAGTATTAAGCAGTGGTCGAATACCGACCAGAGGAGGTGTGTAGAGAGGTACTAGACCCCTGCCCCCTTCAAGCTGAGTACAGATAACATGATAGGGTAATCAATGGGTCCAGTATTGCAAAATCTGAATTTTAGTGCTTTCATTTTTGATCGAAAGTGCATGTTGGGTGACATATTGTTTGGGGTCAGAATGACCCAGGAATTGGAGGGTGTCTCGTGTATTACACGCACATCATGAATATCTAAAATATAATCCAATATCTAAATAATAATTTGGGTAAAGTACTCAAAGTACTGTTTACTGGCTTGCCGTGCTGGTCTGCTGCCGTGCTGCCCCTGCTACCATTTCAATTTCAAACGGAACTTTTTTTTTTTTTTTCTTGTCTTGGAGCTGCTGGAAGGAGTGTGGCTGCACAAGTAACGCCTGGAGGACGTCTTAAACTGCAACCCTAAGGTTGCCTGGCTTCCTGCGAAATCAAGGTTTCCTCCCCGGGCCCCTCCCTCGAGTGTGACTCATGCCCGCCTCACTTCCTACTTAAAGCCTTGTGCTCGCGCACTCGCGCGCGCACCGTGTAAAGTACTCAAAGTACTGTTTACTGGCTTGCCGTGCTGGTCTGCTGCCGTGCTGCCCCTGCTACCATTTCAATTTCAAACGGAACTTTTTTTTTTTTTTCTTGTCTTGGAGCTGCTGGAAGGAGTGTGGCTGCACAAGTAACGCCTGGAGGACGTCTTAAACTGCAACCCTAAGGTTGCCTGGCTTCCTGCGAAATCAAGGTTCCCTCCCCGGGCCCCTCCCTCGAGTGTGACTCACGCCCGCCTCACTTCCTACTTAAAGCCTTGTGCTCGCGCACTCGCGCGCGCACCGTGTAAAGTACTCAAAGTACTGTTTACTGGCTTGCCGTGCTGGTCTGCTGCCGTGCTGCCCCTGCTACCATTTCAATTTCAAACGGAACTTTATTATTTTTTTTTCTTGTCTTGGAGCTGCTGGAAGGAGTGTGGCTGCACAAGTAACGCCTGGAGGACGTCTTAAACTGCAACCCTAAGGTTGCCTGGCTTCCTGCGAAATCAAGGTGACTGTAATGCTCTAATGAGCTGGACTGCCTATTGTGACAAGTGTCTAGCGTGGGCGTCTAGCGTTGCGTGTGTAGCGTCTAGCGCTACGTAGGCAACGTGCGCCATTGGTGCAGCGTAACAAAGAGTTTCTGGGATTACTGAAAGTCGTTTCTTGCTTTTCTTTTTCTTCTTCTCTCACTTAGGTTTCCTCCCCGGGCCCCTCCCTCGAGTGTGACTCACGCCCGCCTCACTTCCTACTTAAAGCCTTGTGCTCGCGCACTCGCGCGCGCACCGTGTAAAGTACTCAAAGTACTGTTTACTGTTCACTGGTCGCGGGTGGCGGCTGGGCGGGATTGGTTTACCATTATTAGACGCTGTGACAATGGTGAATGGGCTGCGTAGTGGGAGGAAGTTACGTGGTGAGAAGAGCAAGGATCTAAATCAATCAGTGGGTAACCACTCAAACATGTCTGGGACCCCCATTGTAGATGATGAGGAATTATATTGCTCAAATGAGGTAGGAACATCTAAATGTGAAGAAGTGTTGAGATATGTGGGTGAGCATGTACCCCAGGATGGCGGAGAAAAAACATTGCTTTCAATGAAAGAGGGGGTCATTTTGCCTTTAATTCCCGCGCCGAATGCCCCCCGTCTATCAGATACTTATAAGCTAACTGAAATGAATCATGATAATGAGAATGAGGGGCTGAGTGAGGGCCTGGGGCTTCCGCCCAAAAAGATCTTGTTAGCCACAATGGGGATAAAACCAACTAAACCTAGATTCACCGACGTGTCTATCATTGCCCCGGCTATCGAGGCACTTTTGGATAAACGAATGCGTTTTTCAAGAGGCCCATCAACCCCGGTCAAAGCCCACAATTACTGCATGGAAGATGTACATGTTCACGCGGATCCAGGCTATGTTCCTGGGACGCAAGCCTTGGTACATGCCTGCTTCGATGATTTCTCAGCAAATTTAGAAAATGATAAGGAGGTCCTTAATCAAGATACTAGTTCTCCTGGTAGACATTCAATTACCAATGTATTAGTAGGTGACATAGCAGGGTCGTTACATCATGACAACCCTAAAACGAGCTTATCTCAACTAGAAGTGGAAGCGGAACGCAACCTAATGGAGATATCAGATATTGGGGTAGAGTTCCCAGTGCTATCCAGAATTCTTAATTTGCTTGATAAAGGACATGAATACACTCATGCGCAATTGATGCATACGCATGATGTTATTTTTGACTTATCGGCCAAAATCAATAGAATTGAGGGGCTCTTGTTTGCCTGTGAGGCGGTGGCGGCCCTGACTAAGGGCAAACAAGGGGATGTCCCTAAAATAAGTTCAAAAGAGTCACAAACCATAGGCGACTCAAATAGTGCATTAAAAATGGGTAATGCGCTTACGGTAGGTACCAAAGCCTCACAAACATCGCCTGATATAAGAATAGGGCATCAACCAGTTCCCACCTTCGCTGAAGTTATGGCGTCTGATGTAAGAAAGAGTAATGAGGCTGTTAATCCTGCCCTGAATCAGCTGTTAGACTTAGGAACGGCCAATGCCGGGGCCATCAAACAGATTCTGACTACGATCCAAAAGATAAATTCTACTCAGCAACCAGTAAATGGTCTTTATGGTCCGACGGTAATGATGGATGACTCCATAGGGCCGCGGTCCAACTCCTTAAGAGTAGAGTCTTTGGATAGTCCGTCAGCCTTGACCAATTTAATTGATCTCGAAGACGATGAACAGAATGCCCATCATGTCTTAGAGGGAGAGAAGGCTGAAGACTTATGCCATGAACCGGTACTTACAAGAAAGCAGAAGAGATTGTTATTGAGAGCTTCAAAACGTAAAATGAAACAAGCAAAAAACCTAAAGAAGTCTACCAATCACCTTGCTACAAACTCTGTTCTTGACTCGTTTAAGATTAAGATAAAAGAAACATCTATGGACGAGGAAAAGATAGATCTATTGCAACTTGATTCTGAATCTAGGGCGTTATTGAATATTGAAAACAACCAGAGTATGGTTGAGAACTGTAATGGGAAGGAGAAACGAATAATGCCCAATAACCTAGATCCCCCTGATCGGATAGAGGAGGTGTCTTTCTCTAACCATAAGCAAACTGAGCTCCTTAGTTTCTTCCCTGCGCTTTACATGAAAAAGGCATCGAAGAAAATTAAGGAAGCAGTCTCTAAGAAACCCCTGAAAAAATCAAGGGAGTTGATTAAAATACCAACTAAACCCATTGAGTCACTGTTAAGTGGAGAAACAAAGCAGGAGGGTAAATTATCTACTCATGATCAACATCAGGAGTTGCTAGCAAACGCTCAGGTAAAAGGAGCTGCGCTGAAAGCAATTACTGGGAATGATGAGAATGGTAGCTGTGATTCTTCATCAGGTAACAGCAATAAATGTAGGGCTAGAGACAGATTGCCCTCAGAAAGAGAATTGATAGAGAATACAACTTTCCCCGATGTATATGAACAGGCTCTGTCTGATAAGATTCTTTCCCTAACCGCAGATATGCCACCCATTATGGGTTGGGAAACTAAGCAACCACCCTCTGCCAGAATAAGTCTGAATAGATCAGCTATGCTGAAGGCTTTTCAAGCGATCCCAGCTTTACGCACTATCAGAAGCAACGATATTGAATGGGTTCGATTGTCCCATAATAACCCCACGAGGATGATTTGTGGTTATCACTCTCACATCATTGCACGATTAATTTGGGCACAAAGGGAGGACCTACAATTACTTGGGCTATTTCCATGTCTATTTAATTCTGAGGAATCTGCAGAAATTTACATTGCAACTATCCCGGAGCAACCAAAGACCTTAAGTGTGGATGGATCGATACCGCAGATCAGTGAAGAGGTATTGAAGCAATTTATGAATCTTGCCGCCTCAATATCGGGGATGATGGGGAAGGGGTCATCAACTTCTCCTAAACCGTCAATAGAGATGGGTAAAAAATAGGAGGATGAGTGTGGTTTGTCCCTGTTGTCATGGAACTCGTGTGGGAGCTCTAATCTAAGGGCATGGAATAGTGCACTTGATTGTGATTCTCGTCCAGGGATCTGCTTGGTCCAAGAAACTATGATTATGGGTGAGGTAGTTCTGGAAGGGTTTGACTCTCATTATCAGCCGGCATCAAGGGGGCAACTAGGACGTCCAGCTGGGGGTCTGGCGATCCTGATTGATAAAAAGCTGAAAGTGATCTCCCACCTGCTGTGGGCTGATGAGGCTTTACTGGTTGTGGAAATGTCAAGCACGGAATCCCAATTTCAAGATTTTATTGTTATCAATTTGTATTGGAATCAGATGGTGACTTCCTTTGAAACCCTAACAGATCGCATAAATTTACTTTTTGAAGAGATCATTAGGACCAAAGCAAACTTGAATGTGATTATAGGGGGTGACTTTAATGCCACTTGTATAGATGATCATACGGCAGATACTCATTGGAAATCTGACTCTAGAAAGAAATCATATGCGAATGGTGTAAGGTGGGTGGAGTTTCTTATGCTTTGGGACATTCAGTTGATTCCGTTCAAGGCAGGACCTTATCATCATACATGGGCACGAGGTCTTTATACTTCAATGATTGACTATTTCTTTGTCTCCACAGGATGGTTACATCTAGTTGATCCAATTTTGATTGTTAATCTTTTTAAAGGGGATCATTTAGCCCTGAAAACTAATTTGAAGTTGGAAACATTATGTCTTGATGTGGAGCCCAATTTAAGGGCCATTGCCCATGATCGGGCTGGGTTATCAATCAAGTGGACCTCTAGAAGATGTCAATCTTTTAGTGCTGCAATTCTAGAGGACCCGTTGATTAAAGTGAGTGTTGAGAGTAAAGGTGTTATGTGTGTGTGGCAAGAGGTCCAGAATTCCATTAGAATAGCGGTGCATATATCTACCTTGAAGGCAGCGTCTGAGTGCAGGAATCCACCTAAACACCTATACCAATATAGTCAAAGAATTGTTGATCTAAGGAAAGAAAAACGGTATTGAATCAGAAAATTAGGTTTTTGCAAACAGTTTGATTGTGATTACGCGGAGACTAAGGCGGAGATTAACAAATGCTACAAATCCCAAATCAAACGGCTGAAATATGAGCTGTTCAATATTAAGAATCAGAATCTCATGGCTGTATTAATTTCTAAAAACGCTAGGAATCTATGGGTGACTTTGCGCACCCTGTTTGGCACAGCCGAGCAGATTGAGGAATCAGCTATCTCCGCTGTTTCCTGGGTAAATCATATCAGAGTAAAATTTGCTATGCCTAGTCAATTTATATTAGAGGAGAGATCGTCATTTCATCCTATTTTCCAGGGTTGTCCATGGTCTAATGAGCAAATACACCTGGCCATCACAAAATCTAAGGGGTCGCGAGCTCCAGGACCAGATGGCATTCCGCCATGTCTTATCAAGCTTAATCCGGAAATGTGGGCGGCATTATTAAAAATCAAATTTGATGCTATTTATTATCTTGGGCACATCCCCGCCTCCTGGTGCTCTGCGATCATTATCCCAATTTATAAAAAGGGGCCTATGACCGACCCTGGGAACTTCAGGCCGATTGCTCTTATGGATGCCTCGGCTAAGATCTTTACTAATCTCCTACTACAAGCCATTAACCAATATATTAATCAGTCTAACTTACTATCCAAATTCCAAACTGGCTTTCGACGATTCATGGGCTGCCAGCTCAACGCAACTATTATTGCCCATTTGTACCAGCAAACCAAAATGGACAAGGCGGGTTGTGTTTACATGGCGGCCTTAGATCTTACTGCTGCGTTTGATTCAGTAATCAGAGAGCTACTTTGGAATAAATTGATTAAATTTGGTTTCTCATCACAGTTAGTTTCAATCATAGCGGCTCTGCACCACCATACAACATATCGCATTCGACTCACCAAGGCTGGTGTGCTCACCGAACCCATTCGGACTGAGATAGGACTGAAACAGGGCTGCAATCTTGCAGCAGTCCTGTTTAACCTCTATTTATTGGATTTAGACGATCAATGGCAAGAGGCAGTGATTTTTCCTGCAAAATTGGGTATTATTGCATTGAATTGGTTAAGTTTTGCGGATGATTTACTGTTTTTCGATAGGACCCCCTATGGATTACAGACTAAATTGAACCTTTTTCATACCTTTGCATGTAAACATAATTTAACGATTAATACGGAGAAATCCTTTATTATTACATTCAATGAAGGACGTCAAAAAATCAAAAATTTTACATGGTCGATTGATTGCTCGGCGATTCCGAGGGCTCCATCCATGCGTTATTTGGGTTATCATCTGGCATGCAGTAATTCCTGTGAGAACTGGAAGTTAGTTTTAACCAAAAAAGCCCAATCGTTGACTGCACAGCTTAAATTGGTGTACAATCGCCTTGGGAAATTTTCAATGATACCAATGCTTACCTTTTACCTACAAAAGATCGAACCAATCTTGTTATATGCTTTGGATCCTTGTTTTTACAAGATGGATGATATTGTGGATACTATCCAGGGGAAAATGTTAAAAAAGGTTCTGGGTCTTGCAATGTCCATACCAAATGCTATTGTTTGCCATGAGTTGGGAATTCTACCATTATCAGTTAAATGGCATTGGCGAATGCTGACCAACTATGGGAAAATGCTGGCTCCTCCTAAGAATTCATTGTATGAAGAGCTTGCAATAAGGACTGAGAAGGGGCATCCTCGGTCGATCTTGATAATTAAGAATAGGATGGAACAATTCCTTTCAGATGCTATGATTTCACATGAGGAGTTGGTATTGGGGTTACCATCATGTAAGACTAAATACTGCAGATACCACTGGTGTCTGTTGATTGAAAAGATTCAGGGGTACCAAACTTACACTGAATACGCGAAATTTATAAGACAATGGGGATCTAGCCCAAGGTATCAGATCGCGTTTCCATGCAATATTGTAAGAAGGATCTACTTAAGATTTCGCCTGAATCAGATGCTTACTAATGAAAAGATTATGTTCTGGCAAAAGTACAAAAATAATGCATTGAGAGGATTATGTAGATTCTGCCAATTACCGGATATAGTTGAATCATTGAAGCACCTTACTGTATATTGCAGGTGCTTCGAACTGGAGCGAAAACTATGCTTTACCACCCACCTCTATACTGAGACGAGCATGAGTAGGGAATCGCTTTGGCAACGATGTATGTGGGGAAGAAGTATAACACTTATTATCTGTTTAACAAACTTCCTTGTTATCATTGAACGGGAATTAGCTGGGAAAAATGATCAGTTGGTGTAATGTATGTATTGTCTGGTACTGTCACTACTTTGGATTTCTGATACTGTGGTAATATCCGGCTGCTTTATAATCCTGCTGAAATGTTAAATGTATGTATGATATTTTCGATTTTAGGTTAGATTTAACGGGATTGCAAAGGATTTGTAGATATTTTAAATTGCAACTCATATTAGAATGTGATTTTTGTAAAGGTTAAACAAACCATAAACAAATAAAAAAAAAATATATATAATCTGGAAACTCGATAGAAAATGAGTTATGTACAAAAATAGATTGGTTTGTCGTTTGGTAGCGAGGCTGAACAGACTGAGATAGATTTTAAAATGGATGCCAAAATACAAAATGGCTTCAGGATCAGATGTGAAAATAGCTGAATCACTCTGCTATTTTCAAACCGTTACATGTTGCAATAGACCTGGACACCAGCCCATCCTGTGCCAACCTGACAATTTCTGAGGTGTCAGGATACATCCATTTAACAAAATGCAATAAAACCGAATCGACCACCAGTGCCCTGTTCAAAGATGTGGCAGCTCGCCATACCACATTATTCCCATCAAACGAAAAAACTTCACATAGCCAGCTCTCCTGAAGAATAAATACATCCGCAGCCTGTAAAATAAGATTGGCTGTCTGCATTGCAGAGAAACGATCAGTAATCACGAGTGTTCCATGAGAGATAATGGCAAGATCGGATTGACTCCTTCGGTCATGGGCGATAATCTCCCATGGAAATAGGAATCCAATATCCCTCCTCACTTTGATGCAAGCACTTTGGTGTGTTATTAAGCTGCAGATTCAGTATACTAGCTCCTTCTCCAAACTCTTCCCTTCCCTTTCTTTCCACTTCCCTAGCTCCCAATTTAGATGAGTAC
Organism: Ambystoma mexicanum; assembly: GCF_040938575.1. Classification (NCBI taxonomy): domain Eukaryota; kingdom Metazoa; phylum Chordata; class Amphibia; order Caudata; family Ambystomatidae; genus Ambystoma; species Ambystoma mexicanum. The sequence goes on along the minus strand of NC_090937.1, from coordinate 1,080,538,396 downwards.
TTAGCCTGCAAGAGTTTACAATAGGCTATTAAGTCAAAGCCCAGCTTTAATAAAGGCAAACAGTGTGAACTGACCAATTTGACTATGATGGGTGACACATATTTGATCAGAGCCCAATTGCTCCACGTTTTCAATGTCAGACGTAGAAATACTTCTTAACGGAGCTACATGGTGCAGTAGTTGCAGAATCCGACTTCAGGTAAGAAATTGGACACTTGGCGGTGGGGAAAGGTTTAACAATCTTCACCATCTTGCACAGCGGCTGAGCACATCCTATATTCAATATGGGTGCGGGATAGTTAATATTTCATGGGCCAGTAAGAGGTTTAGAAGAGGGGTATGAGCAAGGAAGTGCCCCCACTGCCTGCCCAGCACCAGATCAAGTTGTTCAATCAGGCTACGCCTTTCCACAGGCAGTGTCTTGGAAGAGCAAACTCTAGAAGACCTTGTATCAGAATTTAAATTAGAGGAAAGGGAAGTGCAAATGGCTGTACAAGCATTATCAGCCACCTCTTCTGCAGTCTGTAAACCATTTATCAAGTGGTCAACACAAGATGGTGTACAGGGCTTAGTGCCATGAGTTCTGGGATGCTTACATTCCTCCTGTGCCAGCACATACCCAATTTCCGTGCTGATACACATTTTGTAATCTTTGTTAGATTCGGCCAAGTGTTGAGATGTTCATTCAACCTGCCACTCAGGTAGGGGAGAACCAAGGTAACGGAGTAGAAGATCACATGTTAGAGGGCAAGGGAAGATGAAGATGTGGCCAATCGGTCAAGGGACTATAGGAGACTGGTAGTATGTATATAGGCGGTAGCCAATGAGTGTGTGGGATAACACTGTATATTGTTGCATCAAGAGTGACAATGTTTTGCAATTTAACTACTTGCATTCATTGCACTAACCCAGAGCGAGCTCTGGGGCAGTTGAGTTCTACCGCACCCTCTGTAATCTTTGTCCTGTTTGTATATAAAATAAATCGTGTTTTCCTTACAAAGAGGTGCACCAAGCTTTTTTCATTAAAGGATTGTTTTTTATCTGGTTGGTTGTCTGGAGGTTTACATAACACAAGGCGGACACATTTTTCCATCCTTGTTCTTTATGTGGATTCCTACCAATCACCGGGATTGTCCATGAATTAACTGAATGCAAAATGTCTGCAGAAGAAAATACGGAAAGTTATTTGAACGAAAATTACTTTTGTTGTTTGACATTATTGGCAACCTGCCATGCTCCCTCCCCCTTAATTATCTGTTGGCATCACACCTCGGCGACTCCCAATTTTTTTAACTTTATCCTATCAGGAGCGGGGGACACCCCTGCAATCCCTGATGCCATTATAGTGAACAAGGGTGCGGAGGAGACCCCTGCAACCAGTGCTCCCCTTGTTCACTATAATCTATCTATCTATCTATCTATCTATCTATCTATCTATCTATCTATCTATCTATCTATCTATCTATCTATCTGCTCTTTTCTTTAGTGCCACTAACCCATAGGCCTCAGGGCGCTCACAAATAAAAACATAGAGAGACAGTAAAAGGCGAGAATCTGTGTATAATGGCTCCGAATGGTCGAGTTGTTTGAAGTCTTCAGCTGTATGTAATTTTGGTACAGCCGAAACTCAAACAATTCTACCATTGTTTTTTTTTTCTCAAACATTTATACAAATACCATCACCTGTGCCATCCCCAGGAACATTGGGAGGGACGGAGGCAAGAGGAGAAGCCGGTATGAACAACCCGGTCACTGGAGCAACGTGAGGGAATGGAGCCGCACGGCAGCTGTGGCACGAAAGCAGCATCATACTAACCTGTGTCGGGAACCCAGCAGCTGTGAGACAGAACAACAGAGCTTCACAAAATATCACCTGCTTGGGACCTCAGGGCAAAAAAGGCAGCCCACACAGCGAAGCAGTGAGTTGTCAGCCTGGGCTGGTAACACCAGAAAAGGAACAAAGGCAGTCGAGGGAGGGATCAAGGTGCACCACTTTTGGTACATGGTGCCAGTGCCGACACGAAGCGGCAGGACGGTTTACCCCGAGTCGGAGGAAAGGGAGAGAGACAGCAGGATTCCTAAGGTGCAGAGGAGATTCTGGGAGGGTCACACGCTCCATGCGCGCAATTTTAAACAGAGGAAGAGAAGGACAGAGAGCAGTCTGGAGAAATCCTGAGAAGTAGAGAAGGTAAGCAGACACGCTGCTTTGATTACTAAAGTCTACTTTATCTTCCTACGGCCATTTCGTGTGTGCAAGGAATAATCTAAAGCACATCATAAAGAAATTGAGAGCCAGAAATGGATGGGGACATAAAACACCCAAACTCCTCCTCACATAATACTAAGAAGATGTTAGTATTAAACAAAAAGGGCAATGAGGCACTCTTATTCTCATTCTTCCTCTTCCAGCGAGTGTTCCTTTGAACAGAGACATGGAATATACGAGGGGCGCCATTGTTTATATATAACAAGAATGTGGGCTACACAAGACCCCATGAATAATCTATGCACATAATAGATTCAAGCTAGGCAAAAGACTGTATAAAGACTATCACTTTTCATTTTCCCAAAAGGAAAGATCAGGGAAGCAGAGTGTCCTCCTGGCACAATAGACTTCTGAGACCTAGCGACAAGTGGGAAAGACCAGGGAAGGGGAGTCCCCTGGCATATTAAGCTTCAAAGCCATAAGAAGTGACTGACACCAGGGAAGGGGAGTGTTCCCCTGGCAGATAACATGTACCTTAAGAACAGCAGGTGTAAGAGCCACCATATAGCTGTAGAACAGCCAACTATTGTTTTATTTTCACAGATGGTAATTTGTGTGGTATGTTAAGTGTGAGGGTCAGTTTAGATTTTAGGACACAGGAGTGTGAACATTTTGTTTTGGACATCCTGACAAAGACTAGTCTATTATTTTTAGTTTTGTTGAGGCAGGGAAAGCCCTCATAGAATTAATTAGGGATAGTGAGGCATTCCCCACCCCCTTTTCTTTATGTTGAATAAAGAAGCACTATGAAGCACACCACTCTGTTAGTCTCTGGAATCTCACAGTATGTATGTGTCTGGTGTTTGTGTGTCTGTATGTTTTGTGTGTGGGCAGCAGAGGCCGGTTGGAAGTCCGGAAGTGCCATTGTGTAACACAATACAGTGTGTGGAGGGGAGAATGGAAGAGAAAGGGGTTGCAGGTATGTCCCCCGCATTGGAAGAAGCCAGTGAATAGAACACTTAAGAGGAAATGATGTTTCCCAGAGTGCTGAGACCGAGCTTGCGGAACCAGACTTCTGTGGCATCGGCCTGTGGGGAAACATCATCGATCCACAATGTATGAGCACAGCCAGCCTGAAAATGTTTTACATATTGCCATATATTGTGGGTAAAGGCATCATGGAAATGCATTGGGAAATGCTCCTCTGCACATTTGGTGACTTGCATCTATTGGATTGGTTTGTGTATTACCCTACAAAACCAACTGCAAACTGTCTGGCTTTTATCCAAACAGGCCATAAAAAAAGTTAGGCACTTCTTTTTAATACAGGGTAAACAAATACCAAAAACACTTTTTGCGTTCAAAAAAGGGAAAGCCTTTAACAAAAGCTAGTTAGAACATACCAGAACAGATTCAACCATTTTAGTTTATTATGGTGTTTGCAGTTATTAGCGGGGCATTACCCTGGTGGCCACTGCATTAATTGCAAATTCACTCAACCCATGAAACATTTCGTACACAGACATTTTACCTGCCATTTACATGATTTTTCTAACTGCCAAAGTAAATATGTGGCGTACGGTATCAAATGTCAATGCCCCATTTCTATGTAGGAATGACTGTATGCAAAATCACAAAATGAATATGAGAGATCAAGTTTACCCTCAAAACAAGTTTCTTAATTTCATCATCAGGCCGGTCATCCATTATGGGGACAACCTCTTTTCCATAATCTTAATAACCATACGCTAATTATTGTTTCAACTCTAGTGCATATGCCAATGTATGCCTTCTACTATTACTTATATATTTTGCCTTGGTATGTTCATTCTCAATATTGCTCCTAATGTCATCAAATTAGAGATGCCTGTCTCCGATCTCTGAAGACTGCTTTGCAAGAAAGCAGTCCCCACTCAAAGTTATCCCATTGGTTATTAAGATTATTACCTCTTCCAGGTTATCTATGGAAAATATGCTGTCCCCATAATGGATGACAGGTCTGATCATGCAATTTAGAAACTGCGAGTACATTTTTTAACTTGTCTCGAGGGTAAAGTGATTTCTATTAATTATGATCCTAGTACTAAATAAGTTACTTTTTGTTGCATTTTTAAACACATTGATTACAAATGCGTACACACTTTTGGCATCACAGGTGATCTGTGCGAAGATCCTCCTCTCAAGCTGCTCTTTGGAAGTGTGTGGTCACAAAGCAATACATGAATGTTTGGCGAAAAGCCTAATGGATCTTCTATCAGTGGTTTATTGACCGAAACCAAGTATCATAAGTCAGTAATATCTAATCTTCAGTAGAAATGACTCTTATAGCAACAGATGTCAAACCCAAAAATATAGGCACCGTTATCATAAAAAACCTCAACAACTGAATTCTAATCTAACAGATGGAGGAGCAGAAACCTGGTACTCTGCTCCCACGGTTGTAGAGTTTTGCAGAAAAAGAGTTCTCACTGGGCGTTAGTGTGAGTGGTGGGAAGCAAGGGATCCATGCAGGCAGTACAAAACAAGAGGAGAATGCTGGGAATGCATGGGGAAGGTGGTGGAGTTTCAATGTCTGTTTACACAAATGCCAGGCTCTATCTTTCATTAAGGATAGAGACCAGCCGTCCCAATGCCATGCCAGAGATACTCATGTCTAGTTCCAGAAATTAGTAAGTTGTGGTTGATGGTGACACGGGCCACTGAAGAGTACAGTGGGCTCAACATCACGTTCGTTTTGGTCTAGAGGTTTTAGAAGTTCCTCTCTAATAAGGAGAAGACCGGTTTCCTTGCTGCTTGATTGTCCGAAGAGTGACTGGTGACCATGTAGTAGTGTCCATACCTGTCTGTAGGCTTGTAGTTGGTCAGTAACCACTTTTTAAACCAGTTTGGGCCTGAAAGCCGGGTTTCAGATTCAGCAGATATTTGCCAACCACTTTGAGTCAGCATTAGATTTTTGAGGGGGGATGTGCAAGGCTTTCTTGAACACTGCTGGGACCTCTCTGTGTCGTAAGGCGGCTTTTCAGAGGGTGGTTAGGGGGCCTGTCAAGGATTCCAGGTGTGTTTTGATTAAAGATGTTGGGCATTGGTAGGCCTGGAGAGGTGACACTTTCACACTTTCATATCTCTGACGTCTCTAAGAAGTCAAACTATCAGCTGCACCTCCTAAGGGGTATTCTGTCTTTTCTCACTTTCCCCCAGAAGCTCACTGTCTCCAGAGCTCTGGTCCTCTCTAGGCTGCACTATTGCAACAGCCTATTTCTAAATCTTCCTAACTTATACAGCACAGGACTGCAAGACATGTCCTTGGCCTCAAGTCAAGGGATCGTATCTTTCCAGCTCTGAAATCTCTTCACTGGCTTCCCGTAACTGCAAAGATCAACTTCAAGACCCTCTGCATCATTCACAAGGCTTTATGGGGCCTGGGACCGCTCTAACCTCCAAACTTCTCTTCCAAAGCATCTTCCTTCTCAAGCTATCCGCTCATCCACCTCCAACTCTCTGAGGGTCAGATGCTTCTCCGAGCAGAGAGTTGGGGGCACATCTCCTTGGGTGGGGCTTCCCTCTGGAACAGCCTCACTGCCTCTCTCAAACTTGAACAGAACCACCTCCAATATCGGCAGCAACTCAAGACCTTCCTATTCGCTCCCACTTTCTCTCTTCCTCTCCTCTGCTGATGCACCCGACTACTCCGCGCACTGGTCACCTGGTCACCTTCTGAACTGGGGCCCAGGCTCCTGCATGTCTAGTTGCCCTCACACTGCCTCCGGGTTACCCAGCACTTACGTGTCTGTATCTGCTACCCTACAGTCCCTTCTCTCTGCACTTATAAGCCACCCGCTGGCTGTACTTGTGAGTTAACTGCTCTTCCCACTTCCCTTCCCCCTGGTACTTCTCTGCTTCCCTCTTCCCCGCTCTTGTGCAATCTGAATGACACAAGGCCGAGTAAGATCGTTATTTTGTCCTCCCTTTGTTTCCCCCTCCTTGTCTTGTCGCGCCTAGAAACACTTGTGTCCAGGCGTGTTATAAATGCCACATCATATTATATCATACCATTTTAGTAGCTCTTTTGAAGAGTGTTTCTTCTGCTGTCTGTGACCAAGTGTCAGGTGAACATTGTAGTAGTCCTGGGAAATGTGGGAAATAAGGTCTTGTTCCATTGGAAAGTGGATATGGTTTCTGATGTCATGTATCTTGTTAGCGATCAGGAAGGCAGTGTCCTTGCAGCCTCTGAGTGAGGATAGCCTGTTTATAATCTAAAACATGTTTCAAGTCTTGTTGCTTGCTTCAGATAGTCTTTACTGTGGGTATTCCTTTTATTTCTATACTGTTTTTGTAGCCACTGGAGTGTGTTTTGCAAGAGGTTTGCCCTTTGGATTTTATCCATGCTATTTTCAGTTGTATTCTCTCTCTCTTCCATCCTCTAAGATTCGTTGGGCACCATTTATTTGCAGCTTTGGAGGTAACCTTGTGCTTCTTTGTAGTGTGAAGTCTGGGTTCAATGCATTGTCTGATTTCCTGGTGCAGGGGGTGCATCCAGTGCTCTGTGTTGATGGAGACATTAGGCCTCATTATGAGTATGCAGGTCGGGAAAGAATGCAGGTAAAACAGCAGGTAATACCGACTCCATCATTCGTTCTGGATCGGCATATTAAGAGTCTGCCGGTAGAGGCAGTGAACCACTGGCATGCCTGACCTGCCGGCAGTTCAGGTCCCTACCAGCAGAGAATTCATTGAATTACCAGCACTGTTGACAGCAGTGCTGGTGATTCGGGGGTTCCCAACCCATGGAGTCCTATAGGACTCCATGGAATGGGAAGTTACCACATTACCAGCGCCCGTATTATCCCAGTAACACTGGGATATCGGGTGCTGGTAACAGTAAGAGGAGTTTGCCAGTACCACACTGGCAGTACCTGCGGGTTACCGGCAAACTGCTAATGAGGGCCATGATCTTAGGTAGGAATAGTTTGAAATTATTTATGAAATCTGGGATGGAGCTTTTCCTCGGGGCTCTGATGGGCTAAGTGCATTTCTTGCTAGTTTTATCAGAGTAGCTCTTGGGATGATGAGACAGCTTTTAGAAAACACAATTGATATGGTGAAGTAAGACATAGGCATAATTCCATTTAAACATGGTGCCCAGTGTGCCACCTTGATAGCGGGCAGGGCAATTGACAAATGAATGAGAATCCAGGTTAAGCATGCAGGCAATTCCCACCATTGCTGGCTTGTGGGTATTGTCATCGATCTGCAATTTGAAATTTTCAGCAATGGTCAGTTTTCTTGCATCAGGGATGATGATTTCCATGAAGACCAGAAACTATTCCAGGATGCGCGGGTTATATCCTGGGGGAGGACGGTGTAGAGGACTGTTACAGATAAGCTGGTATTCGGGTTAAGAGAGAATCTCACTGCTAAGAGTGGAAACGCTTGTAAGGCATGGTGCAGGCAGATGCATGAACATGTACCCGGGAAAGCAAGAGCCACTTTCCACCTGTTTTACTCATTCTATTTACGTGAAAGATCACATGACCCGGTGGCAGTAGGTTGGTGAAGAGCAGGTGGAGGTGTCATTGAACCAGGTCTCTGGCATGCCCACAAGCATGGGGTTATTCTCCTTGAAATGTTAAAGAGGTGTGCTCCCACTGCCCACTTAAATCATGGTAAATCAATTTCGTATCAGAAGCGTCAGAGCGGTTGGGATACCAGTGCGGCTTGATGCTTGATGCCGACACTGAGGAGTCTGTGAGAGGGTCCGTTGGGGCAGGCAGCATTTGCGGGCATCAGCAGCTGTGGCTGCAGCTGTATCCTGGGGTTCCACCTGCAGGGTCTGTGGGTCCGAAACTGGTGAATTTGCCTTGTGTCCCCTGCGTGTTGGGCAAGCGTTTTCTGCAGCACTTCATTTTCCAGCTAGTGTTCTTCGGTGAGAGTGGATTGCCTTGCCAAATGCCTTGCTCTCTCTGAGTTGTATTGGCTCTGGAGTCGCAATTACTGGCTTGGGTCGCTGAGGTGCCTGTTCGTGTTGTAGCATTGGTGTCTTCAAGCGGGTGCACCGTTGCACTGGTGCTTGGACTGATTGTGGGTGTATTGCCGCACCTCCTTGGTAAGCTTTGGAGAGGGTTTGATTTATCAACTGAGTGCCTTATTACTTGGGCTAAGGAAGGGAAGAAAGACGTGCTTTGGGAGCAATCTTAACCGTTCATTGTGTGGGTACTTCACCTAAACACCTTTATTATGCTCACACCAGGAAAAAAGTCAGGGAAACTGTTAAAAGCCCCATGCCATTACTGAACCCATGTACGACCTTCTCTCCTAAAAATAACTGCATACCGGAAGTCATGGCAATGAGTGCTGGAAGAAAACAAGGGTTACAGGATATGATTCCCTATCTCTCTATGCATTATGAAGAGGATGATCCCAGTTCTCTGCAAACCCTGTCATTAGGCTCTAGAAATGTTTCCACCAAGTTGACCGTTGGTTGTGACGAGTCTGGATGTTCTTTTAGTAAGGACTCTGTTTCATGCTGTACTCAAGGATCTGATATCGGGGGGCCTGATATGTCTTTGGACAAACTAGTTCCTGAGCATTTTATTTCTGAGAAAAACTGAGATAATCATCCTGGAATCCCCTGTACAATTTCCTTCCGAACTGCTGGCTGAAAGTGACGATAGCATATGTCAATTTGGTATTAGTAGTCCCACGCAATGGCTGTCAATTAAGGACAGGTTAATGGGAGAGCTTAACCTATGTAGAAATGTTAATGATTTATTTTATTGCCTCGACACAATGGATAAAACTGCAGTACAATTTCAGCCAGTGAAAATTGACTAATCTTGCAAATGCGACCAGATTATGGAGAGGAAAAACCAGGTATCCCAGACTGAATCAAAACAATATTCACAAACATTTCAATGTCTTCCTAGCTGCGTGGCAGTCACCGGGGATTTACATCAATCCTTGGAGGATGGGAAGGTTGCAATTATGAGGGACACTAGGAATGGTTCTTGTATGTCAACTCAAACTGCCTCAGGATAATAACTCTGTGAACCAGCGACAGTTGTTATCTAAATAGGGAGTTTTGGTTTGCGTTATTACCACAGTTAGTGGTAAGCAAGTAAAATCACCTCTGTCTTTGTCAGTGAGGGAAGAAAAAGAGACTGTTCAGACTTCTGTGTCACTTGTTCAGCTCAACACTATTGATCCCAAATATCGCTTCACTAGAAATCTCTGTATTGGGAAAACCTTCATTCCCCCAATTGTTGATGACTTTCTAAAGAAGACCGTTATGGATTATAGACATTTTATTATCATCAATGTAGAGATCCCTATGGGACATGAACCAAGGGATGCATTAAGGAATAAGGTGTCAGCACAGTTACGCCAAAAGACGGGGACAGGAGTTGTAAGGATTTTAGATCTAAAAATTGTTTGGAGGATTCAAAATCAACCAGTGGTGTACCCAAATTGAGAGGGACTGTATCTTGTTTGGATGTGGTACAACTAATCTACCATCTTTTCTGTCCCTTTATACTGACTTGTTGAGAGTGTCATCTGATTTGAAGCATGTTGTTGACTTTTCTGCTTTATGGTACTTTTCACCTGTGGATATGGACTTTGAACCCCATCTGTGGACTATGTATATATATTGTGTATTATGTTGTTTTGTCTTGTTTTTGTTGCGCTTTGAGGCTTAGCACATTATAAGAATAAAAATGAATTTTAAAAAAAAAGTTGAGGTCTTTTTATTACTGACCTAGCATTGATCAGACTGTAGATGGTGAATCCGTTGGAAGGGAGGTGTGAGGGTTGGGGGCTTGGGCACTAGATGAAGGTTGACTACAAATGGACTGTTCCATTAGTCCTCTGTTGGGTAAGAAGACTATGTTCTTGTCGTTTGAGGGGACTAGTGCAACCATGTTAGAGATTTGGGGGCTGGTGGGTGGTTGGTTTGATGGCTCTTGTGGTATTGCTGTAAAAAACGGAAAAACTGGTATTGATCGGCTTGGATCAGCATGTTGCCATCCAGATAATATTTTCGATGATCTTGGGTGTGTTGTGCTGGTCAAACAAAGGAGGTTATTCTGGTAGGGCCAGCAAGGATGATGATGGTGAAGGGTGGTGGCAACTGAGGAGGTCATGACTCTCTTTCCTGAGTTGGTCAAATACTAGATTTCAGGAACAAGTGTCTCAGGTTTGTCTTTAAGGGTACATCTTTTAATTGATTTCCAAATGATATGGGAGGTGATAAGGGGCTGAGGGATAGTCAGTCTCCTAAATGTCCAGAGGGAGGAAGTCTGTGAGAAAAAGGGAGTCCTGAATTGAGAAGGAACAGTGACAAAAGAGAATGGAAGAGGGAAGAGGTCAGACTGAGAGGAGGGAGAGGAGAACGTAGCAACACAAGGGTGTTGGGCAGGGGTGTAGGTTTGAAGGGGAGGGCATAAGGTGGGCTCTGAGGAAGGGAGAGCTACAGCTCGAGAGATCCCCAAAGGGTAAGGAGGGATCAGGGGCAGGGTACAGTAGGAAGAAAGACATAGAGGAAGGATGGGTGGAGAGGTGCAAAGGATCTCTAGGTCAAGAGAGATGGTAGTATGGCAGAGTAAAATGAACAAGACCTTCACAGGAGTGTCACATCTTTGCATATTTGCCTCTGGGTGGTGCTGTCTGCAGGCCCATGGGGCGTTGTCAACAATCACTAGAGAAGCCTGTGAATCATTCTATAATATTTCCTTACCCAAATCTGTATTTCCGAAAACATGGACTTCCATTCCCATAATGTACCTGAAAGATGTTTGGAAAACCAAGCAGCCCAATCCGGAAACTCTTTTGGAATCTGAGTTGTATGCACACTGGTTTCACTGGGATGGGAAGCAGACAGATTGCAATATTCAAAACGCCACAGCAAATATTGTGCTTTTGGTTCTATTAAAAAACTACTGGAGTTTGTCAGCACTGGATCCTCTCCCAAAGTCCATGCCAGTAATTTCCTTTAATCACCCCTGTCACTGCTTGTGTGCAGCCTTATCATGCAGCTCCACCCAGGCTTTCCTCCCTGCTAGCACTGCTTATAAGTTGCTTCACTCTCAAGCTCCCTGTCTTGCATTACCTTCTGAATCTCGTGCAGCTGTGACCCATTTGGAATTGCTCTATGCCTTGCTGGCTATTCCACCTTATGCTTTGCCTATGACTCTTCCCATCTCCTATGCTGCCTTGTTCCAACTCTTAAAGCCTTGCTGGCTCAGTCCTGCACCCTCAGCCTGCTGCCAGTGTGTTTTTTCTTCCCTTTGTGCTGCAGCTAATAACCCCTGTGTCTTGTCCCATATTCCTCCAACGCCCAGCCCCTGTACTGTGTCTCTGAAGGTTTTAGCCTCTGTTACTTGCACTGTTTCTATTCAGTCTCCTTATGTGCTCACTGCTTTGCGCTTCCCCTCTTTTCTGCTGTATTTAGTCTCAAGCTTTACCTCATTAGTCAGTCTCCATGTATCTTGCTTAGTTTGTGCATTTCCAGTCCAGTTTTCCAGCCTGCATTTGTTACCTAGATTCAGTTACCTTGTACCAGTACCCTGCTCACTTATTATGTACCGGTACCTTGTCTCTGTTACCTTGTCTCCGTTACCTTGTACCTGTCCTTTACCTCTGCTACATTGTACCAGTTCTTTGCCACTGTTACCTTGTACCAGTTCCTAGCCTGTTGCCTTGAACCTGTTCCTTGCATTTGTTACCTTGTATCAGTTGCTTGCCTTTATTACTTTGTGTGAGTACCTTGCCTCTATTACTTTGTTTCAGTTCCATCCCTCTGTTAACGTGTACCAGGTCCTTGCCTCTGCTGCTTGCGCCAGTTCCATGCTCCAGTTGTCTACATTCCTGTTCTTAATTGTTTCCATTTTGGGGTTCTTAGGGTCTGGTAAGTGTTTTATGGTGTCTGCATTCCTTTGTACAGAGATTGGCTCCTATATCCTAGAAGGCAATATCTGCCCCTTCCTTTGTCTCGTTTTACCTCTAGTCTGTAGTGCATTTCATGTAACAGCATGGTGCGTTTTGTTCCCACAGAAGGCATCCACTGTATGTTCTGGCTGTACCCACACCGGTTTATCTCATGTAAGTACACACCTCGTTTGTGCCTTAGAGTCCAGACAAGGCCACTCTTGCTACCCCCTTCTATGGGCTTGCAGGGTGTGGTGCCTGTAAGAGTATCTTGCACAGAGGTATTTAGACTCCCTTATTTCTGTGGGTAGTCTCAAGTCCAATCTGTGTACATCCCAAGTGGGATTCCTCATTGTTTGTCCGGTATATTGTTCCCATCCTTTCTTGTTCGACATTGAGGTTTGCCCTTTGTTCCTGTCCCGTTGTTTTGATTTACCTTGTCTGTTCTCCCTTCTTGCTTACCATCCTGCTATATGCGCTTGTCTGTCCCCTCATATAAACATTGCTACCCCAAACCTCCCTGGGTGCTCTGTGTCTCTCCTGACAGGGAGGTCTGAATGGAGGACAGAGAATGACGGAGCATGGGAATGAAGGTTTTTGTGGCAAGCCTGGTAGGAGGTGGAGCAATATCAAAAGGTGGAGTTGTGACTGGAGGGACGCTGATAAGGAGATGGGACAAAAGCAGCTGGCAAAGCATGGGCATACTGGTTCTCATAGGAAACGGCTCTGAAGAGAAGATGGATATCGCCATGGGGCTGTTTCTGGTCACATATTGCCAGTCCGCCTATGCTAAAGGCATGGATTCTCCACAGGGGCTGCATGGAGCAGGTCTAAAATATTATCTGGTAAGGGTGTAGAAACCATGGCTTTTATGAATTTTATTAGCAATAAAATTATGCTGGAAATACATTTCAGAAAGGTTTGTCTGCTAACCAGACCCCCCAGCCCCGTTTCAGAAAGGTCCATGCCAAAAGCATAGTGATCACTTGGGCCCTGCTGCACCAGTCATCTGATCTACAGCTCCTGTGCTTTAGTGGAAGAAAGGAGGTTCCAAGGTCACAGGTGCCCTGCTCGACAGCTGCTGTGACCCCAAAGTCACTGCAGACAGACACTGGGCCTCATTACGACCCTGGCGGAAATCGTGGTGCAATATGCACCATGGAGCACGGCGGAAAGCTGCCGATACCGCCATGGGGGTTGGCGGATTTACCGCCCCATTCGGACCTTGGCGGGGCGGTAAATCCCCATTCCCCATTTTACCCTTCCCCATTCCCATTTTTGCCCCATAGGGCATAATGGGAGTGGGGAAGGCGTTAATTACGCCACCGTAAAATATGGTGGCGTAATTAACAACAAGGTCCCGTAGCGCCATGGATTTCTCCGCCCGGAAAAACCAGGCGGAAAACGCTCCATGGCGCTACGGGAACTCGTAGTAGGGCGGACGGGTCCGCCGCGAATACCGCTGGCGTAAACCCACTCCGCCAGGGTCGTAATGAGGCCCACTGTCTTTAAATCTCCACCTATGATCCAAAAGCATAATAATTATGAATAACTATTCATCTGTGACAGGATAATCTTGACTAATCAGCCACACCTGTGTTTTGGTATGATGTCTGATTGTACACATTATTATTAAAGCCAAATGAAATTTGGATCATGCTCATGTCAACCCTATGAGCTCAGGCCAGCTATGGAAAGGCTATGTGGCTTCTAGCCAGACAGACTGTCTCTGTTCTAGCCAGCAGAACAAAAGGCAAGAAAGCAGTCACTCTTTGATCACTTCGGAGGTTGGGAAATACCTCTCCAGCCCAGGAAACTGACAGAAGGAGCTCTCCTGGGAACCATGCATCAAAGAGGCACAGCCATACCAAAATGGCCAGCATCACACTAGAGTTTTGAATATCAAAGAGCTTTTGAAACTGATTGAGAAGGGGATAGTGTTAGAACACTCAGACAGAGCAGAAGGAATAGGAGAAAGTATTCCCCAATGTTTTTTTTGGGATTCTCTTTCCTTCCCGTCTCCTGCACTTCTTGTAGAGTAAAGCCCTTTGGGTATGATGTAACAAGGCAAACGTCACTTGTCACCTTGCTAGCAATTGGACCCCTTACAGAACACTTGCTTTTATCCAATCCCCATGTGACCTTTTATCTTTATAAGGAAGGGGTTTCCCACTCCTTCTTTGATTCATCTTGCACTCTTAAGGAAACAAGAATTAGTTTGGATGATGATAGGAGAGGAGTCATTTCCAATCCCTCTGCCAGAGGTGAAGAGAGGTGTTCCAAGGCAGATGCAAACTCTGTCCCCTACTCATCCCCAGGGAATATTGTGGGTCACTGCTGTTGGACCAAGACCCGCACTCTCTACCAGCTGCACCAGTATGCAGGCTCCTCACTGAAGGTGAAGGACTCCTGCAGGCACCAGCTACCCCCGTGCTAGCATGAAGACGAAAATGACTTCTCTTCACCCTGAACCCCTTGTAATGGGACTCATAGCACCAGAAGTGAAAGCATTCCTGTATTCTGCTGCTTCAAACCATCCTCTGGCCCGAGTCACCCATGTATGAATGCCTTCAAACCATCAGGAACGCTGGTTCTGCTTTTGGCACTCACTTCAAATCTCTTACTAGTGTGTTGCTGCATCAAACCAGTCCGCCACTACACCATGCCAGCAGAGTGCATCACGTGTCCGGCTCGTACAAGAAGCTTGATGCTGAGGAAGTGCTTGAACCACTGTGTATTAGAACAGACCTCGAACCACCAGGATTTTCACATCAAATCAAAATGGACCTCGACTTGAACCACTGAAAGCACTGTTTCACCCAACATCTCATCCCAGCGATACTTATCACATCAAACCAGCTTGACCATCAAACCTAACCTGGTGGACACTTCCAACCACACCATTCTAATGCAGCATTGAATCTCACGGAGCTCACATCGAACTCGGCTCCATGCTGACTCAAGGCCTGGAGCAACGTGACTCGCTCCATTCGAGCACGGTTCTACCAACATGCACAGTGCTGAGATACCTAGGCTGACGCTGTCGAACAATCAAGAAGAAACTAAGGAATATATGAGAGGCTCAAGCCCCCCTTGTCTACCCCAGTGACTTCAAAGGCCCATATTTTCACCTTTGTCTTCAAGTCATATCCTTTAAAGTGACATTGTTGCAATGTTTTGCCCTTTACCCCTGCTACAGTACCCAAAGTGATTTGTGCATGTTCTGTGTTATTTCCTTCAGGGATGGGTTTTTGCCAGTGTTTTATAGTCAGTTATTCTTGCACATTGGTGCGCTAATTAGGGGTGTAGCAAACTTCGGCTTTGAGTGATTATTCGGCTGCAATGCAACTATTAGGCTTTGGCGGAATACTTCCGGTAATGGGTCACCCCTCCTAGGAGCATGGTATCTCCCAGGAGCTCGTGGCAGTAGCCACGTGACTATACTCAATAAAAGGAATGGGCAGTCTCCCGCTCAAGTGGTCTCCAGAGTAACTGAACCATGGTGTGTCGTGTCGTTATTCTGCAGCACCATGCTGGTGCTGTGTAGCTCACAGAGGGCCTGCCCTGCAGGGCCCTCCACCTTGACAGTGCCCCTGCCAGCAACGCTGTCAAGCATGGCTGTCCACCATGTCTGTAGAGCCCCTGCTGGGCAACTCTACTTGTGGAAACCAGGCCATGGAGGAGCCCGTTTGCTCACGGGCTGACCAGGTGCCCTTGGTCCGGAGCTGTCTGCTGGGTGCCCCCAGCCTTGAGGCCATGCTGGATGATCCCGACATAAGCAGGGTGACCCATCCTGTGTGTCGCTGGGAGCCCTCAGCCTTGGTCTGCCTGGACCTTGGCCTTGATTGGACATTCCTTTCTTTTGAAGTCTTGCAATACTTCTGCGTGGGTTGATACTGTTATTAAATCTGCACAACCTGTAAGGGAAAAGCCTGCCCACAGCCCACGTCACAGCAGGGGGGGGGCAGGAAATAAGACAAATGATATTGCAGGGGCTAAATCAGCTGGGAACCCATGGTCGCCCTATCCCTGCCTAGCAGAAATTTGCCAACAGTAGAAATACATCAGCACGTATTCTACACCTTCGAGCCTAATTTGGCATGCGGCTGGCCTATCGCATGATAGAAAAAAGCAACAACTTTTCATTCAGCCAATTAAATCTTGAAATTTCAACTGAATAAAAACGCAGCAGTTGCCGTCAATTTCATTAATTCCTGTGTGTTAATGTCGTTACATGCGTCAACAGTAAGAACAGGTCATCTTTGAAATCCTCTGTCACAGACTGGCTGTTTCTAAATAGTCATTAAAGTAGCCTAAGGGGTTCTGAGGCAAATTTTAACTGCGCAAATTATTCTGCTTTGTCACCACCACTCACTGGCTAATAGTTTGGCTGTCAAATTCCATTTTAATAATTGGGTAGGTTTTATTATTCACATTTACCATATTTATATCTTCTGTTCTTTCATAAACAACCTTACTGCACTTTTAAATTAATTCTGAGCATTCTCAACTTTGTTTACAGTGCGGTTTACAATGTATTACAGTTAAATAGGGACATCTAGTGGTCATTTGAAGAAAGCACAGCTTTACGTAAAATCAGTGCCTTTTTAATATGTATGAAGTATTCCAAATTGACATGTTTTGCTGCATTTATTACTACAAAATCATTGTTTATCTTTCAATGCAGATCAGATTTTGAAATATGACTAAAAAATGTCACACACAGTTCACCAGTCAAATTCTTAAATGGCAATTCGAATGACGTTGCTTTCAAAATAATAGTTAAGAAAACATTGAGGTACATTTTATTTGCTTAAGAACAGTGAACACCGATGTTTACCGCTCACTCCCCCTTCCCTCCCAAACATGCCCTTCCAGGTATGCACATTTCCAGGGCAAACAAACTCACTGCTCCTCGTCCGAAGAAAGCCTTGACGCGATCTGCCCTTCTTGCTGCCTTTAATAACATTGCAGGGCACCCGCATAAAGGCAAGACTAACATTTGAGAGTTGCTTCAGTAAGTGGGGAGAGACTGTGCCGATTTAGGCCTAACCCTAAACATATTTATTAGACACAAAAGAGCTTTTCCGGTCATTGAAATGGTAGACCCAACCATGAGGCATTTGTCCAGCAGTCTCTACGGTGCAGGCAGCTCTTGTATAAGGCAAATAGCTGAAGCGTTGCTGGTTCGAGGACCCTTAGAGATGCTGTGACCCTAAACATGCCACTATTTAACTCTATACAAGTTTCATATTTAGACTCTGCAGATGATACATTATTAGGCATTAGGATTGGTAAATTAGTTTGGCAATCGAGCCGATTTGCTTTAAAGTTAAGGCTCGTCCTCATTACTGACAGCAGGTGGCGCCATCCATATACCAGCAAAGCCACTGTGCTCCCTAACTGCATATGCGCGAGCTCTACAGGCAGTCCTCGACACTCTCCGAAAACCGGAACAGGGGTTTCATATTGAAAAATAAAGTCTTGGACAGCGTGACATCGGATTCCATTCCCAGCAAAGATATCTCCCGCCTGAGGGCTTGGCCTCTACTGAAGCTGTGAGGTTGCAGCGTAAAGGCCCATGATGGATATGCGTGGGTCAGACTCAGTGAACTGTCCTATCAGCAGGAGTACTCACTGGGCAAGAGTGCAGGCATTGCATAGCATTACCTTCATTGTTGGCTTATTATGAAAACCGAGTTAACAGTTACTCAGAAACCTGGCCACCATAGCCCGCTCTGACAACAGAGGGGCTACTATGGGCGAGGGATCACAATTTATAAAGAAACATTTGAGAAAGAAAATTATACAGTATAAGCAGATTTTGGTTTTCGTCCTTAGCCTTTGTATTGGCCATTTTCTTGCATCATATTCCTTCTCTTTTGTCACAATCTTTTGTCACTGTCCTTCTGCTTTGTTATAGTCCTTCTCCTTCATCACAGTCTTTCACCTTCACCCTGCCTTGTCCTTTGTCCCAGTCCTTTGCCAATAATTGCCCTTCACTACGATACTATGCTACAGTCCTTTCTTTTCATCCCATTCCTTTAACCATGACTTTCTCCTTCATCATAGTTCTTTGTCCTAGTCCTTCTCCTTGATAATTGTCCTTTGTGATACTGCTTCTTCTAGTCCCTCATCCTAGTAATTTTCTCCGGTCCTTCTCATTCATCTTAGACCTCCATCATATTCCTGTGGCCTAGTCCTCCTCCTCATCCTAGCCCTACTTCCTGATCTTAGGCCTTTCTTCTAGTCCTTGTTGTTCATCCTATTCCTTCACCCTATTCTTCTTCATCGTAAAACTTCTCATTGATCCTAGCCCTTTGACCTAGTACTAGTTCTTCAACAATCACCCTAATCCTTCCGGTCTGATTTTGTCCTAGTTCTGTGTGAAGAGAGGGTCCCTGGACTGCCCCTCTTGACCCCTATAAACATGACAGCCCGAAGAACCAGAAATGCAAGATGTCAGTCACTGTTTGGCCAGCCCCCAGGATGGCCAGCGACTTCTACAAAAGAGAACAGATATTCTCTCAGACAACCATTCAAACCTTATCCAGCTGATGTCTTCATGGATATAGGTGCCTCAACACTGGACCTAGCTGACTAATGATAAATATCCAGTTGGGCTGATGTCATTAGAGACACTTCAACATAGTAATGTTAGCCACGAAGCAAACTCGCATCTCTGCACGAAGTTCCATGCACACACACGTGCACACACGAAGAACATGCTTACACAGTTCTGTAGCTAGAGGACAGATACATATACATACTGTCAGAAGCCTTTCATTTTCATTAGCAAAATGCAGGAACGCAAGAAAGCAAGAGATGCAGAGCAAGTTTGCAACCGGTTATTGCAACTAACCATATGGAACTACAGGGTCGTTTAAGGAACCTGGAAGAACCAAGTACCACTAACACATAAGGAAAATAATACAATATAGACATATAGAAATCATAGCATAACTATAGTAGAATTACATAAAGCCACAGGCCACAGAATAAGGTACGAAGGAAAACAGATTTTGCAGCACACTGTCCAGGGCGGGTGCTCACAGCCAAGATCAGAAATGAGCAGAACGTTCCTGGCCCCAAAGACAAGGAGCCTACTGCAAAATAGCAGAATAAACCCTAACTGATTGCAGACAGAAAATGCTCAATGTTGCGGTCTTCAACCACGTGATCCGGCTGAGCCAAACAATAACCATTTACCCGCTGTGGGAAGAGAAGCAGTTCCACGAGAAGCAGACAAGAACTGATACATGTGTTGTTTTACAACATTGAAACCTTCAGGCACTCTCTAAGGCGGGGTGGTTATACCAATGGAAAAAATGGGAACACAGTCTTTCTCATCACCATGAGAAGGTACATGGAGCGCTGAGACAGAGCTGGGTCCCAGGCCTGAGGTGACCCGCTCCAGCCAATCGGGGAACACAAATCCAGGGGTGGATGGCAAAGGGCAAGGGCCAACGGTAATCCTGCCACCCTGCAACAAAGCAATAGAACGTTTTTGGGGAAGGCTCAGGCAAAGCCACCTGACATGCAAGGGCCAGTCAGCTAACCGCTATAGGTGCCGTCTATACGCACTACCACCCCAGTCACACAATAGCGTAAGCTCTTACGTTTTTGGGGAACAGCCCCAACTTGTGACGACACATGTAAACAAAAACTCCTGACACAGGTTCATGAATTGTGATTGCTGGAGATTTCCCTATTTCCTGCATAATCCCTGTCTATTATGGAAAATTAAAGGACAATTCTAACTTGCCCTCAGCAGAGTCCTATGTCTTCGGTGTCTCCCAAGTCACTGTCGACATCGTCCTGGACGCTTAGTCTCCTCAGTACTGTGGCTCCCTGTTGTTGCCCATTCTATGTCAATTAAGTTCTCACAGTCCCCCTTCATGGGGGACCCAGTATGGGGTGTGTCTGGCAGCATAGCTGCCCTATCTCTTTTGCTGCTGCGATCTCGCCCTACTTGCTCATCTCTTCCTTCGTTATCAGTAAAACTTGCTAATCCCAAACTTAGTTTTAGGTCTCTCACTGCGCGTTTGTCATCCTCATTGCGTTTGCACTCTCTTATGAGCCACTCTATTTCCAACTTCCTCCTCTCCCTCTTTATCAAAAGTTACTTTTCCTTCTCTTCTTCTGCCCTTTTCCTCGTTATCTCCACAAGCTCTCTCTTTCTCCTCATCTCTTGTTGCTCCCGCTCTTTATCTTCTGTCTTTTGCTTTTCTCTTCAGTCTCTCATGTTCTTCCTTTTCCTGTTTTACTTGTCTCTCCATTTCTTCCATTACCTCTGCCGATTCTCTCTTCCATTATCTCTGCCCACTCTCGTGCTTTGCTGTTCTCTTTGCAACCAGCTACTTCCTTACTCGCCCCTCCTGTTTCACCCGCTGTCTTCCTGTGTAATTTCAGGAGTATTTATCCTCCTACCCACTCGTTCAATACTATATCCTCCAACCCCTCCCTTCTTTGCTCTGTTCTCAGGTCACATCCCCTTGTACTTGTATGTGTTTTGCTGTGCACCCCTTTTCCAACTACGGCACTCGTTGCTCCCGCTCCTGCTGGTGCGACCCCTTTCTGCCCCTCCTCCTTAGTGTATGGTGGCGGTGTGAATATTGGTTTTGTGTACTCCTCGGCTGCTCTTAATTCTTGGATAGGGTCTAATCCCTGGGCTCCTGCTGTGCCCCCTTTGTTCACATGTTCAGGAGGACGAGGGGAAGTGGGGGCTGAGGGCTTTTTGCCGGGGTCTCCTGTTGGCTCAGCATCCATTGATGCTGCGTCAAATCCCCTCCATCGTCCTGGAACATCTTCCAGTGCTCGAATGTTGCCATACAATTGCTCAACCTTTCCCCTTGTAAACCTCTTGTATGTGTGTGTAAAGGTCGCTGCACATATTTGGAGAAGCTCTCACCCTTTGGCCGTGCCTCAGACAGACAATTTACCCTCTGTGCTTCGTGCCCATTCCGCAACAGATATTTACAAATCTTGTCCTGATATCGCGGAAAGGTCTTGCTTAGATGCTGTAGGGGCTTGTCCCCTGCACCTTTACCACAATACATTGCTTTTTAATACTTACTTGACCTCAAGTCGAGGTTTTCAACACTTATCTTTCTTCAATTTTACAGATATCGGTTCTTTTCACAACATCACAAGCCTCTCTGATTCTCTAACAACTTCTCAGGCATGCTCCGCGCATTGCCCTTCTGCAACTCTCTGCCTCCTCCGGTAAACCCATCAATCTCACGTAGGCGCCTTCCACGCACTGCCACAGAACAGTCCACTCTGTCAATTTTTGATTGTCAAAACCGAATTCTGCACCTCCTCATGCTCTTCTAGTCCTATAGACAGACCTCACTGGTGATGTCACCTCTACAATCAGTAAGTGAATCGCAAAAACCATTAACAGAGCTCACAACGATATTGTCCCATTATGTAGACATTTTCACAAACCCAACCAACATATAACCATGACCGTGGTCCTGCCTCCTAACAGGGTATACCAATATTTTGCATGCTCAATCTGTACCTACAGTGTCGCTTTGTAGATAAAAAGCCTCCATGAGACGTAACCAGAAGAACACCTTCTGCAGTTCAAGCATGCTTCATGTGCGAAGCCCTATACTCGGGGATACAATTATCCATGACCCTAGCTAAAATGCTGAATCCACAGGAAATCCAATTTTTACATAACTTCTGTCATCCGTACCCTTAAGTCAATTGTCTAGGCTAAGCTCCTGAATCTTTTATCTCAAGATCGAATTTTCCACAACTACAAACAAATCACATCTACCTCCGTTCCTTTCTCTACTATACTTCACAATGCTCAACAATACTTCACTAACATTTGACAATACTCATCACCACCTAACACCCAATATTTCTTTAGCACCCCCTCAATTCCTTGTGGCTGAGTCAATCCTTACACTCCGTGATCCACTGATGCTGCTCGGCCACCGGCTCTCCCCAAAACTGCCACACCGCCCTTTTGGTCTGCTGGGCTCCTCACCGACCACACGCAGGATATTTTCCAAGGCGGCTCCTGACAGCCTCTGCACGGGGTGCACCTCTGTGTGACTCACGCTACATGGGGTGCCTCACAGCCCTCCAGGCATTGCGATGGAAGAGGCGGCTCTATGCCGAACAGATGTAGTGAACCATCCCTCTGCTACCAATTTGTATAGGCATACCAGTGGACCGGGTTTCGTGATATACAATAACTGTTCAGCAGAGGACCCAGGGCCCAACAAACTCTCCCCCAGGAAAAAGACAGAGGACTTAGACACGGTAAAGTTAGAACTGTCCTTTATTTTAAATAACAGACAGGGATCACACAGGAAACCAGAAATCTCCAGCAATCAGAACTCCTGTACCCGTATCAGGAGTTTTTGTTGACATGTGTCGTCACAAGTTGGGGCTCTTCTACAAAAACCTAAGAGCTTACGCTATTGGGTGACTGGGGTGGTAGTGCCTATAGACGGTACCTAAAAAAGTTAGCTGACTGGCCCTTGCATGTCAGGTGGCTTTGCCTGAGCCTTCCTCAAATACTATCTATTACATTGTTGCAGGGTCACAGGATTCCCATTGACCCTTGCCCTTTACCATCCACCCCTGGATTTGTGTTCCCTGATTGGCTGGAGCGGGTCTCCTCGGGCATGGGACCCAGCTCTGTTCTCAGCACTCCATACACCCTCTCAAGGTGATGAGAAGTACTATGATCCCCAACGTTGCTACTGGTGTAACCACTTTGCCTTAGAGAGTGCCTGCAGCTTGCAACATTGTAAAACAACACATGTATCTTTTTTTTAAATGTTAATTAGCATTTAGTTGAAAAACATTTTTTTACCATTTACATTATTAACATCTAATCCTATTAACAAACATCACCTCCATTCAAAAATAAAGAAAATATTTCTCTTCACATTTGTGAGGATAGCTCAGGAGCAAGGTGCTTGCCGTGGAAGCAAGACGACGAAGAGCAACACAGGTTTGTTTGTTTGTTTGTTTGTTTATTATTTATAGCGCGCGCCAGACCCGAGGGTAACCGGGCGCGTTGTTCAAGGATACTTTAAACTTTACAGGTTACGCATGTTTACAGGTAGTGGTTATACGTCGTAGAAGTTACATAATGCAGGACAGTAAGGAGAATATACATTGTGCATAATATATACATATAACATAATATATACAGGAAATATGCAGTAGGAAGATAGAGAGTATATAACTATGTACATAGTACGTTTGTAGAACAGTGGTTATATTGGTGTAGGGCAGGACTATCGGTCATTTTCTTTGATCCAATTGATACAGTTAGATCTGAAGAGAGCGTAGGATTGGGTAGATCTCAGGCCAGGCGGGAGGGAGTTCCAAAGCTGGGCAGCTTTGACCGGGAAGCTGTTTCCTCCGGCCGTACTTAGTTTAAATGGGGGTATCACTAACTGGTTAGAGTATGCTTCTCTGGTGGGTCTAGTGGAGATTTTTCTGTTGAATCTAGCAACTAGATATTTGGGTGCTAGATGGTTGATACTTTTGAAGGTTAGAGAAGCTGTCTTGAGTTTGATTTTGTCCGCTGTGGAGAGCCAGTTGGATTGTCTTCTAGCCTCTGAAATATGCTCCCTTCTTGGAATTCCTAAGGCAGCTCTAAGAGCATTGTTCTGTAGTGTTTGAATCTTATGCAGCGTATGTTTATTGGCCCCTATATATAGTGCGTTGCAATAGTCCAATTTCGACAGCACTAATGCTCGAGCAAGGGTTAGGCAGTTGGCAGTGGATAGGTATGGTTTTGCGGCTCTAATCAACTTGCAGGTATATGCGGTGCTGGATGCCATTGCGCTCACCTGTTTGGTTAGGGAGAGGTGGGAATCAAGGTAAAACCCTAATGTTTTTACCTCTTTTGCCACCTTGATAGTGTTACCGTCTATGACGAAGGAGGAGTATTCTTCTTTTAATCTATTGATGTTTTGTGTGTTCCCCAGTATGATGAGTTCCGTTTTGTCATCATTCAGGCATAGTCCGTGTGTGGCCATCCATGCCTGAATGATGAGATAAATCTTGTTCACCAAGGCCAAATCTTGTTCATAATCCCCTGAAAGTGGTAAGAGAATCTGAGTGTCATCCGCATAGTTAGTGTAGGTGACACCCAGATTATCCAGATCATCGAACAAGGGCTTCGTGAAGATGTTGTACATAGTGGGGGAGACACAAGAACCTTGTGGGACTCCACATGTGATGGATACAGGGTCAGCAGCAGCAGAAGTAGAGAAGACTCTCATAGTTCTACCGGTTAGGAATGATTTGATCCATGCGATGGCATGTGTGGAGAAATGGGCAGCTGTTTCTAGGTGGGTGCAGAGCACATCATGATCCACCAGGTCGAAGGCTGCAGAGAGGTCCAGTAAGAGGAGTATGGCCATCTTTCGGGAGTCTCTCAGCTCATCGACCTGAATTTTAAGATCGATGAGCGCGGTTTCAGTTCCGTGCTGAGGTCTGAAGCCTGATTGTCTTGTGCCTAAAAGGTGGTGCAGCTCCAGGTGTTTTTGGATCTGCAGGTAGGCTACCCTGTCTAGGATTTTTAACAAGAAGGGTACCGTTGTGATGGGCCTGTAGTTAGTCGGGATGGATGGGTCCAATGTTTGTTTTTTTAGGAGGGGGAGGACCCAAGATTGCTTGAGGTTATCTGGTACAGTGCCTGATGCAAAGGAGGCATTAATAAGTTTAGAAATGAATGGGGAGAGGTCTCTGGCCGCGTCTTTTATTAGTTGGGCTGGGCATAGGTCGCCTCGGCAATTGGATGGCTTGAGTGAAAGTATTATCTTTTCGGTTTCAAGTGTAGTTACTTTCGAGAAGTTAAATTTATGGTCTAGTTTAGTGCTGATTGGTGGTTTGCCTCTTAGGTTAGTTGAGGGTGGAATATTCTGTTTCTTTATCTCAATTTTTGTTTGGAGTGTGGCAATTTTGTCGTTTAGTGCTTTTTGGATGTTCGAGCACCATATTTTGTTTTTGTCACAGTTATCATGGACAGGAATAGGGTTTTCTAGATGTATTGGCGAGGAGGGACAACCACCTGTGGTCATGCTCTGTCCCCCATGTGCTGAGAGGAGGTTCCAGACCCTCAGGCAGAGGTCGTCCCAGCGTTTGTGGCAATCTCGGACCATGCGTGGTGTTGTCCCCACTGGCAACACCTTTTGCATAGCTGGGTTTGGAGCACTGGTCAATGGGGAACAATTCCCCTGCATGCAGGACAATGGTGTCCGCAAGCATGTGCAGAACTGCCTCTGAAAAGTGCAGCTTGCACTGCCGGGTCTCACGGACACGAGATGTCATTGTCCTTAGACTGTTTTTTGGGTGGATGTCACCGGGGAGTTGCAGAATGCAAATGATTGTGTTTTTGTAATGGCCGCCGGCCTGTTTCCTGTTCCGGCGATCACTTTGTTTCCGGTCGCGGTATTAACAGCACTGTTGTTTCCGGTGCCGCTGGGTCTGGCATCGCGATGCCAGATCTGGGGGCACCAAGGGCAACAGTGTTGGCAGTTTTGGGCACTTTACACAGTGTTTCCTTGATGCCAGTACCACCGTTTCCAGCATGCCGGAATGTGCACGCCTGACAACCCGTAATATTCCGTCGTTTCTTGAACCACAGGTTGCCGGAAACGGTGGCACCAGCATCATGGAAACTACGGATTATTACTGCCAAACTCGTAATGAGGCCCATTGTGTCTTATTGTACTCATAGAAAATAGATACAGTAATGAGCAATAGTTAAACAATGTAACAGTGTTTTCAGTAGCGTGGAGTGGAATATCAAATCATAAGATCTACGGATGTTATCTTTATTTGTAAATAGAGATAACATTATGAGTCCATGTTAAAAATTCATGCTGTGGGCCTAAAACTCCAAGTACACAAGGGGAACCCAGGAAGCATATTCAAGTACCTTTCAAAGCATGTTTTGAGGGTTTTAGGTACCTTACAAATCTCCCCATAGGTAATAAAAAGGACAAAGTCTGTAAGCACAGCTGCAGTTATATGATAAAGTCTGGTAAGTCTGAGTTTGTCTACACCAATGTGGGGAAGGCAGCAACCTGCCCAAGGCATTCCATAGATGACCCTCGTGTGGAGTTCCAGTCCCAGGTTTGAGAGCCAGGAGCCCCATGAAGAAATGAACCACAGAAGGGTTTGGTCCAATGAAGGTCTATGTCATAACATGGTAGACAGCAACATACATAAACTCACGTGCCGCGCAGACCACTCAGGGTAAGTAACTCACTTGGTGAGTTGAAATCTCTTGCAGTTTGAATGACAGTTTCCGGTCATCCAAGGGCTTTAACCCCAGACCAAATACCACCCAGGTGACTCAAAAAGGAAGAAAAATCTGTATTTTTGGGAGTGGGAACTATCAGCCAGTAAGAAACATAGTGAAAAAGTCTCCAGGAAGATGGAAGAACCCAACCAAGAAGATCCTGATGGCTCAATGGGCAAAGAAGGGTAGCCAACCAGGAGAAAATAGTCCCAGGGAGTAAGCAACAGGGGAGGGGACCCAGGACGGCAGAGACAAACATCAGCGGTGTCATGAATTGCATAATTTCCCGATATTTGAACACATCTTACAAGATAAGTATCATTGGCCTCCAGCTTTCCTATTGACTTTGACAGGACTGGAGAAACAAATGTAGAGCTGCATTTCAAATATGTGCTTTAATGTCGCCCTCAAGTCTCCGGGTCAGTGGTGCGTGATATCAATTAATAAAGTAAAGTAAAGTAATAACTATTGACTTTAACACATGGAAATATACAGAACATTATTTGCATTTTTCAGATTGCATGATAGGGCTAAAATATTTTCACTGAAAGCCACAAAAGCAATGTGCTTTCCAGAAAAAAAATGTTTATTTTGTTCATGTTATGCAGAAAGCACAGAAATAGTAGGTCTGTGCAAAGGCCTCATTTCTAACTTGTACTATTTACAAATCATTTTTCAAAGCAAGTGCTCCATGTTCTGCAAAAATGAGCATACATAGTATTTTATCTGTTATTCCCTCATATTTTGAAAATACAGAACAGAGACCAAAGCAATTCAAAACAAAAGTAAGACTTATATTTAAATACAAAAAGTGTATTTTGTAAAGGTTTCATACACACTGGAATATTAAAGCAAATGACCTTCTCAAGCTTAGCATGTTAGTATTTAAAACAAGTCCTTAAAACTAGGAAAGTCACCATATTGGAATGTGATGTTATGCAAAGAGAAACTACAAAATCAAGCACTTCCCCTTATAAGAAGTAGATCCTCACAGTGATGTCATGTTAGGAGTTTGTGTCCACATCCGAAGATGTTTTATGGAGACAAATGTGGCATGTCCAAGCTAATCTAAATTTCACCAAGATAAGCGGATCCATGAAAGCACAAAGAATGGGTGAGAGGAATCCTTAAACGGGTGGCTAAACATGCTTTACCTACAATATTTTTGGTCCATGCCTGTAGATTTGCCTTTTGTTTGTGCTTAGTTAACTGCCATAGAAGCCATGTCCTTTTTATCATGTTCTAACCTTTCTTATGTAAGGTGTTATTCAGAGTTTGGTCTGTCTACCCTGACATGTCCACTGGCTTGCTAATCCACAGTATCACAATTGTTAGTATGATTTTAGATTTTACTGTGCCACAATGGCTATGCACACATTGTTGATTGATTGAAGGTAGTTCTAACATTTTAGAAATTAATAGAAGAGTGGGATGCTGGATATCTACTCAACTACTTTATTGTTAATATATGAAACTGCATATTGTTTGACTATTCTATTTTTAATACTCATATTAGGCCTCATAACAAGTTGGCTAGTGCGAAATGTATGTGCCGGTATTAACGTATACCGGCACATTTCCACATCGACCAACTACAAGTTTGCCAGTGCGGTGCCAGAATTACCTCCAGGTAAGAGCTGAAGGTAATTCTGGCACTAAAATTGCTGGCAATACCAGCAAATCCCCTCCATGGAGTCCCCCGGGACTCCATGGATGGGGGATTTACCACCAGCACTCGTAAACCAGCAGTAATACTGCCAAACAGAATGCCAGTATCTGTATTTCCATTTGCTGGTACCCTGGTGGATTTACTGCCAGGATACCGGCAAACTTGTAATGAGGCCCATTATTGCTACAAAGGAATAAATAAACAGAAATGCTAAACAAGAGTGTGAGAGTATTTTTATGTGTTCTTAATATATTTATGAGTATAACATATACTATATTGTAGGTGCAGTGCGTGTAGGTGGAGTGATAAAACTGTAGGGACTGTCTTGATAAAATCTACTGATACTCTAGAGGTAGACCCATGACAATATTGCTTATTCAATAGTGAGCCTGCTCGGTGCTCAGGGGTCATAGTTTCTCATGCACTAAGCAACTAGACCCAACTTAATCCAGAGCCCTGTTCAGGTACAACACTTCTCTCAGCCACAAAATCTACCAGATGCCTAGGTGAGACCACACTCTCTATTAGAGAATATCCTTGAATACATGATAGTTTATCCCTTTCTTGCACCTGTTTCATTTAGATTGTTCAGAGATAAGAGCATCACATTTCTTAATCGTATAAAACCCTATAACCAATGGGTGTTTATTCCTATCCAGCCCACTCCTAGATCATGGAATTATATCTATTGTATCACTGAGGTAGAGAAGGAACAGAGAGGAAGAGTGCTGGGTGCAGTATCAAGGAGAATGTTCTTTGATAAGGGATCCCAAGAGGGACTGTATCTCTATTAGACAGGATGCACAAATACACTATAGTTTCTCAACCATCATAACTTTTTGCTTAGATTTCTCATAGAAAGAAGCATGGTTTGCCTCTGTAGATAAATGCCAAGTACATACACAAGAATGTGATCCTTACCCTACCCTTACAGCAACATTAAATATGTTGAAAAGTATACTTGGGTGTCACATATTTCCTTTGGGATACCACACGTCAGAACTAGCAAATGACTGCCCTATTTCTAATATTCAATTCTTAGTGATTGGATTCTATCAACTCCACAAACATGGTGGGCACTGTGTTACAAGATCATTAGTCATGCTTCGGACCTTCAAGGAGCATGCTAAGTTATCTGGAAATATGGCAACAATATAGGCAGAGGTCTCTCATGGATTTATGACTCTAGTGCATGTCTATCCTGATTTGATCAGGTCGCAATTATTATCCTCAGCATTTAGAGACTTACTTTCTAATCACAATTCGAGATACATTCTATCTTCCCCCAAAAAGTGCACCCAATGTTGAAATTACCTAGGTCTAAGCTGTACCATGCTGGATCATTACAAACATTTAGAGTAATGTATAGTTTATGGTAGAGAGACTTCTAATGGATAGATCCAAGTAATATAACGTATCAGGCCTCACATTTATCAGAATGAATTGAACTGTACAGGATCAGTGTTGAAATAACACAGATTTATGTTATTTTAGACCATAGTGACAAGGTAAGAAAATGTAGGGTTACAAACTAATCAGATAACTACCATGTTAGGGATAAACGTACCTGTTATTTATAAATAGGATAACAGGTTAACGTGTTTGACGTCATGATGCTATGGCCGTGATGATGTCATGATGCCTGTTTGCGCAATGACTTCACCATTTAACGCGCTAATGCTGCACGCATAAATACAAGGCCATTAGGCAAATGGTGTGTGCGGATTGACAAAGGCAATTGCCAGGAGGACCAGGATGAACTTTCTTCAGCTAATCAGGTACTGATAGCCCCTTTTTGGATATGTGCACAACCAAGTGCTAGTATATATATCAGGCAACTGATATCCTTTTTTATATATATATCCTTCCTCTCAGCAACTTGAAATAGGAGCAGAGATGAAATACCAGCCTTGTGATAACTAATTCCTATAGGAGGAAACAATTTTGAAATACTAATCAGGTATACATAGAATCCTGTCTGAACATCTTGAACACTGCATTACAATGTGCACAAGCCTAGAGCAGATAATAACTTCTCATACTTTTTCCCAGGAATTCCTCTAATGGAAATGTTATGAAATATTTCTATTTTGAAAACTAGAGATCAAGAGGAACCTTTGGAAATAACAAAACCAGAAAACATTATCTTCAAAGGGGACCACTAATGCTAACAGGTAAAACCTAATTTAACCAGGTATATATGGAATTACTCTAATCAGTCATAGATTCAACTCTGGTTTTTGGAAATGTTACATGTAACAGAGCTCTATCCTATAGTAATTATTGACCTTGCATATTTCTTCCTAGTAATCCTTTATTGAGAAGTGTTAGGAAGCAGTCTTTCATTGAATACAAGAGACTAAGACAAGTACTTGTAATCTGTATCAAAAAAACATTATCTTGAAAGTCGACCATTAGGCATCACAGGTAAAACCCTAGTACTTTGCTCCCATAACATAGTTCAGGACAGGTATTCAGACAATGATCTGACATGCACACCGTGTAGTGTTATTTAAAGAGCTACTGTTTAGAAAGCCCCTTTGCTCTTCGGTGCAGCAAAACTGGTGTGGTCCATGGGATCCCGGCAAACCCAATATTCACAAACTGCTACACTCAAATGTTAGTGCAATGACGTCAGAGTTCTTCAGTCTAAATGGCATAATATTGTAAAATAAGCATTTATTTGCACCAGGCTTTGGTAATTAAATATCTAATGATGTTTTTTCCCTTTTCCCTTTTCCCTTCTCTCTTCCCTCGCCTTTCTGTACACCAGAACACTGTCTTTGTAAAACACTCATGTGGAATTGATTTGTGTAGAGCATACTTATAACATTTGATGATACCTAGACAAAGCCCAGGAGTGTGAAACACTGGTACGTGCTGTCTAATGAGTTACTGTTGGGTTTGTGACAGTTGCCTATTCAGTTAGGTGTTGACATAACTGTATAAATTAAGACTCTGATTATGGATACACCTATGAATTCTACTGTATAATTAGACTGATTATTAATATACAGAAAGGCATTTGATTGTTGTATTCAAATAGGCTTCGTCATTTCAGTACTGTACAACTTATATTTTGCAAATTTATTTACCATTATATTAAATACTAAAGGAAAAATACATCTTTTTTGGTATTATTTAAATATGATTTATTAAAAAATTATCAATGCAGATCCCGAAGCGCTAAGTGTCTGGACTCTTTTTGATACAAGATCATATACATTAGTTGGTTGCAGTGTTCCAACCTCCAGACCACTGCTGCTGTAGGGGACATACTCACAAAACAATTATTTGTTGGAGTCAATAGACTTTTTGTTAGGGCAGTGCAGTGTCTCGTGCCATAACACTTCAGCGTTGTATTCAAGGAGCATACATTCACCTATCGCTTTCAATCAGCCCATAAATATGAAACTTTTATCCTCATCCTGCAAGACGTGCCAGCCACATTTGGCATGGAAGAAAGCAAAACAACTCTAGAACACCTTTGGCACTTTGTGAGATTAACTGGATGCGTGGAAAACAGACCGGCATAAGTCAAGTTAGGTCCCTTCATCACATACCTATTCTCAGGCTGTGCTTCAGGGTTCAGCCCTTTCCTTTGGGTTTTTAAAGCCAGCTTGAGGCCTATGGCATATCTCATAGAAAGGTAGACTTACTTCTTCAGAATCTGCATTGACAACACTCAAATGAGCAATAACATCAGAGATATTTATTAGCACAAGGAGTGGGCACTGCAGCCAATCAGCTGGCTTGAATCCACAGGCTAAATCCCACGATCCAAGCCCACGTTCCACCAAGCAAGCCGGTAGCCCCCATTTCTATCCCCCCCAAACCATCGGAAATACCAGATTACATTGGTGGCGGTGCCACCACTGCCGGTGGCCCAGGATGCAGGTGCACTATGAAAATGTAAGATGGGCTCTGCATGGCAGCCATCTTAGGTTAGTATGTGTTTCAATGAATGGGGCACCACAAGCATCAAAGAAATAGATTGCTATCAACACCCTGGATAAAAAAAATACAGGTGTGCTAATAGCAAGAATACCCTTGCCGGCAGCTGCATTGGGCAGAAACGGTTACCAGTCATTTGGATCGAATGCCATTTGATTGACAAACGGTCGAAAAAAATGGTCGTTTTTTTTTTATGGGGGTGTTCCCTCCACCAACCCCCGTTTTCTTTATTCAAAATATTTTTTAACCAACCAAAACTAAAAAAATATAAATAAATAAATAAAAAATTCAACCTTTTTTTTCGACCATTTGGTCATTCGATCTTTTATTTTTGATCATTTGATTGGACACCGGCAGAAACAGCACAGGGACCTATAATTTGGGCCCCAGACCATTACCACCCAATCCAGTTCCCCGGCTCGGGTATTATTGCCATAATCAGACACTGCCTTACTAGCATTTATGAATGGATGCTAGGCAACTACCTCTGCTCGAATGACAGCAAAACCAAATAGTATGTCCATTGGCGCTTCATCACCTAACACTCTACCATTCAAATAGGCCGAAAAATGTTGTACCCCATCAATGCAACAACCAAATCTAAAATCCTGTAATTTTCTTTGATCCCAGTCTTATTTTTGACCCAGATGTTATTCATGCACTCACCCTTTGTGCACATCGGGAAGATCTTCCTGCTCTTGGAGCTAGGTTACAAAACAGACAAGGTGAGAGTTCTAATCAGATAACACGTGGACTATTCCCACAGACTTGACTATAGCCTGACAGAAATATCTTTGCATCCGATCCAAAAAAGTGACAAGATAAATACCGGGACTCAAACTCCGAGACAAAACCACACTGGCATTATAATCATCGCATTGTCTGCACATTGCAAATGGAATTACTCTCACGACCCTCTGTATGATGAATAAAGTGGATTGGTCGAAAGGGTACTTAATATTTTATTCCCTTGACTCTCGCATTACAAAGCAAGTAGACCGCGCTTGCGTTATGCATGATTCAAACCAATGAAATTGCAAACATTGGCAGTGAACAAAACGAAACTAAGGAACAGTGTGTTTCCAACAAATGGACCTCGATAATGGAACAATAGAACAACCCCCCCGCCACACTGGATACACCAATGAATGCTGCTCAAAATCAGGAAAGCCTAGACATAATCAACCCCTTAATCTGGAGTTCTTAAGCAAGCCCGTCTGCTGAATCTACTAGCACCATGACACACTTCAAGGCATCACCAAATTGCCTGCCAGCCCTGAATATATTCTGGATCATTGTCTCAGGGTTACCCGCTTTCACGGCACTGAGAATGAGGCTACTGTAAGTGCGTATTACCATGTACCCTTGCCTTTTACCACTTTCATGCCCTTATTCCTTCTCTTACCATAACCTCCCAGCGCTGTGAGTCAACTTGCTTGCATGTGGTGTGTTACAAATCAAATCAATACATACACCATTAAAAAGATGTGAATAGCTTCAGAAATACACATCATATTGAGACAGTTTTCCAAATGTCCCTAACAGCACACGACTTTGTTGGATAACATTGTGCATTCGTTATCTTTTAAATATGACTGCATAGTAAGCAAAGGGAAAGTGTGCTTAACAACCAAATAGATGTATAAAATGTACCTGAGAAAATCCCATAAACCGGTGTACTGTTCTTGTAGCCGATTCCCTAGAATGTGATCCAAATCCTGAAATATAAGACAAATGCGTGTTATTATACTGAGAATAATGTCTTTCTTTTTAAATTAATTGCTTTTCAATTTAGCTATCATATTTGGGATTAAGAGAGGCATGAACTCGTGAGGATTAATAGACTTCTGTTTTTAGGATCAATTGTTTCCTCACCAGATACATTTTTGTGCCACTAGATTTCTGGTTGCATTGCTAGATTCATTGTTGCACCACCAGATCATTTATGTCTCCCTCTATAGTGTGCTCTCTGGTCTCCCAGATAAATTGTTGACACCTGTAATAATTGTGGCACCTGTGTACATTTCTCCGTGATTGCCCACGATGAATTGCTGCATCACTAGATTGAGTGATTAACTGTTGCACCATTAGATGTATGTTTTCCCCACTGTATTTTGCACCTTGGCTGCCCAAGATTGATTGTTTCACCAGTAGATGAATTGTTGCCGCCAGAGTAATTTTCGCCTTGGTGTCCTTATATTAATTATTAGACCACTAGATTAATTGTTACACCACTCGACTGTCGTCTGACTCTACCTCCCTTTAAGGTGGCAGCAGATCAACTGCTGCATCGCTAGTAGTGGTAAATCTGAAGCCCGGCTGTGTTTGGCTGGGACTAACTGATCATGCTTCCCCCAAGTCACATCCTCTACCCTTCTCATGACATTTTCTTCCAACATAATGGCCTCGAAGGATTTGATAAGGCATTACAAATTCTCCCAAACATAAATGAGAAGTTCACCGAGCCCATGTCTCCAATCGATCAAATAGGCTTCTTTATTACTCATTGCAGACGCCTTTCAGTTGGGCCCTTCGTGATGCTATCAAGGGGCCCTTCATCCTTTAGTGTGCACTCTTCCTCTGAGGATTCACTGTGGCCTGAATATCCTATGTCAGTATTGTTGTTGTCTCAGGAAACTGAAATAACCTTTAACTTCTTAAAGAAAGAAGAGTTTCTGGCGACCTACTTGTTTACATTTGTAGTGGATGTCATGCATCCTTTTGCTTTTGTTGCACTGGTTCCAAGAGTCAATGGAGTGAATTGTCACCAGCTCTTCAGTGTAGCTTCCTGGCTCTTCTTCTCCCACTCCTTTATGGCTGCTTTTGCCAGGGGGGTCTCTTGTTGGTTGTATGTCTGACTTTTTTTGCTACTGCGCATTGAGGGAGATGGGTGCAGATGCTTCTTTCAAGCATCACTTCTGATGGGCATTTGCCGATCATACTATGAGGTATATCGTGGTATATAGCTTTGTTCAACAGGTTTATTTGTTATGTATGAGATCTGTATGCACCTTTTTAGGTTACTCATGTCCTGTTAAGTGTGCTAACATGTTTGTATTTTGCAGGTTGCCTAGAGCTCCTTCCTTTCCAGCTGTTCTGGGAGACAGGGTGGGGGTGGTTTCATCAACGGTGGACACTCCTGGCCATGACAGCCACTTCATGGCCCCCTCCCTCAATGGGTGCAGAACAAAACAGACACTTCCTATACCTCCATTACAACCTGATGTACAAATTGCTGCACTTGTGTACATGCATTATTCATCATACGTGTGAATGTGTCGAGAAGTGCAAATGTGTTAGAAGGAATGTCTGTGAGTGTATTTGTTGATGTCTGTGTGCTACTGTCTGCATTTATATGAGTTAAAGCTAATGTGTCTATAGTAAATATTAAATCTCAATAGTATTGTTATGATTATTATTAGTCATTTAAATATTAGTACAGAGTATGTCCGAGAAATATTTTGGTGCTGTGTAAGTCCAGTTGTTAAATAACATCAAATCCAAGTTTTGATACCTTTTATTAGCCCCTGAAGAAGATCCCATACTTCTAGTGGACTGAAATATGTATGGCTCGGGTTATAACACTGTATCTCTGCAAGTGTGTTTTTACAATTTGTATATTTGGTTTGCTACCCAACATGCACTTGCTCATAGTTTTTGTGTTTTTGGGGAGTTTTGTTAAAAGAATGTTTGTAATATAAACGCAATATTTCAATAATTATTTCTTGCAGAAATTAGAGTCAATGGCTGGTCCTCACGCACCATAGCACTTGGGAAGGGTACCAGACAGGGATGTCCCCTCTCTGCGATGCTATTTGCACTCGCAATTGAACCACTAGCGATAATGCTAAGAGAGTCCCTGGATTGGAGGGGGTTCCACTGGGCACAGAACTGGGAGGACAAGGTGTCCTTATATGCAGACGACCTCCTAATCTACCTAAGTGACCCAGCAGTCTCCTGTCCCATTGTCACGAATATACTAAACACATATGGGAATTTTAGCGGGTTAAAGGTAAACTATGATAAATCCCTGCTATTTCCAATTAAGGGACTCGATGCAGCGACCCTATATAATTGCCCATTTAAGACCGAGAAAGAGCAGTTCCGATATCTCGGGATACAAATCACGACAGACCTAACACAATATATAGAAAAAAACCTGCATCCATTGAGGGATAGATTCGTAAATGACGTAACGCACTGGATGACTCTTCCGCTCACCCTGCTAGGGAGAGCTGCCTTATTCAAGATGTTGGCCCTCCCCCGGTTTTTATATGTCCTGCATAACGCACCACTATACATACTTAAAATAGAATTCCGCAAAATAGATGAATCACTTAGGAAACTGCTGTGGGGAGGGGAGCATCTCCGAATT
This sequence comes from Ambystoma mexicanum, assembly GCF_040938575.1. Taxonomy (NCBI): domain Eukaryota; kingdom Metazoa; phylum Chordata; class Amphibia; order Caudata; family Ambystomatidae; genus Ambystoma; species Ambystoma mexicanum. The sequence continues at coordinate 1,080,501,975 of NC_090937.1, read as the reverse complement.
GCACTAAACACCCTACAGCGTTCAATATGGGAGGGAGGAATCGGACTTCCACACCTGCAGACGTACTACTGGGCAGCCCAAATGTCAGTGGTGAATGATATCCTGCATATCGATCCAATGTACCGCACAACAGAGCAGACACCCAGACGGATCATGGGATCACCCCGCTAGAAAGTCTCTATCAAAATAAAACACGACACGCCACACCCACAATGACTGCTCAGAGAACGCAGATTTGGATAGATGCACATAGATACCTGGGATGGGAAGGGAAAGTCACATTGAAACAACCCCTGTGGTGTAATAAACATCTCCCAGAACTTAAAGAAATTCCCACGTGGGTAGCCTGGGAGGAGGCGGGGATACAGACATTAGAAGACATGGTACGGGATGGAGAAATCAAGACATTCCAAGTTCTGAGAGATGAATTCAACTTTCCCATCACGGAGCACTTCCACTACCTGCAGATAAGACACGCACTCACTGCAAGCGAAATAGACCTCCCAAATGTGCCAGAGTGCACCCCGATCGAGAGAAACATAGTGATGGAACGAATTGAACACAAAGTAACATCTACAATGTACAATGCCATCAACTCATTTGCCACGAAGGAGCTCATAGAACTTAAAGAGAAATGGGAAAGAGATGTGGGTCAAATACAAGCAGAGGACTGGACAGTGGCTCTTATGTACCCCCGAGAATCAGCAATTTCAGCCAGAATTAGGCTGATCCAGCTAAAAATCCTGCATAGGATTTACTATCCCAGAGAGGCTTTGCACCAATGGGGAATGGCGACGGACCCTAACTGTTTAAGATGCCATCACCCGAGAGGAACCTTCTTCCACATTTTATGGGAATGTCCGCAGATACAGGACTTTTGGCAACAATTTTTTTTTGTAACATCTAGTTTATTTCAAGCTTTTATTACAATTTTTTTTGTTTCATTACTTTCATTCACGTTTCTTACTGCTGTCTTTGAACCATCTTTCCTAATTCCTTATTCTTCATTTTGTGACTTTGTCTAGGAAATTAATTACCGAACAAGTTAAGTGAACCGAGATTCCACCCAAAATGCGAGACCAAAACTCAGCCATTGTGTCTGTTTCAGGCTGAAATTTACAATGCTGCGATAGACTATCAACAGTACTTGGCCGCGAAATACCGATGGACCCCAAACTCCTGATACTGGGGATAGATGCGGATATAGAGCTATCAAGATTTGAAAAACTCATGTTTGCAACAACCACAAGTCTTGCCAAAAGAAACATAGCTCAATTGTGGGGCTCAGCCACACCACCACAGTACGGCAAATGGGTAACGGATGTAGACATGTGTGTGCCAATAGAAGCGAGAGTGTACACCACAAGGGGGTGCCCAGAGAAAGCGGCCAAGATATGGCAAAGGTGGGAGGACAACTGACGGCAAACAAAGAAGAGCCATAGAGACACTGAACGCCGAGCAGTGAGCTGATACAAGCGATCGAAACGAACTCAAGGACTATTAGATGTAACAACTTTAGAATATATGCGAAGATGAGCCAGATGCCAGGAAGAAGTGTATACCTGTGTGGTTAAATGTAGTGACTAAGTGTTAATTATTTACCATTGTTGTGTTTTGTTTGTACCTATAAAACAATAAACTATTTAATTAAAAAAAAATATTATTTCTTGTACGGCGATACTTTTTGATTTTGATTTTTCTTTTCTCTTTTCTGAATTGTCTCACGCACTGCCTGACGTGTAATGCCAGAACCGTGCCTAGGCCCACAGCCTGCATGTGGTGTGATAGAGTTAATTGATTTTCGGAGCGCACACCGAATGCTTGCAGCTTTATTTCATGTAAACAAGTACGCATTTGCAACAAGGTCTCAGAATGTCCTGGGTTGCTGATAAGGCCCCGTTCCAGAGGAGCTTCCCAGCCTTGGCCAAGGGGTGGCGGAAGAGTGAATTAGATGCCACGTGCCAACCAGTACTTTTCATGAGAAAACAAGTTGCTGGAGCTTCTAGAAGGGGCGTGTAGTACTTGATTGGCAGGTGCACTCCATAAAAGCATGGCAGCCACACAGGGCCGGTCTTTGCATCAGGCAGCCCAGGCGGCTGCCTGACGTCAGTCAGCCTCTAGGGGGCGCTGCCCCAGCAGTCCACAGTGCTAGAATACACGTGTAACACGTTTGTTTCCTAACATTATAAAAATGAATGTGCCAGTTCATTTTTATAAAGTTAGGAAACAAACGTGTTACACATGTATTCTACCACTGGCACTGATGAAAGATGCAGCCTCGGCCCTCAGACAGGGCAGTGCTAGAATACACGTGTAACACGTTCATTTCCTAACATTATAAAAGTGAATGCGCCTGTTCATTTTTATAATGTTAGGAAACAAACGTGTTACACGTGTATTCTACCACTGTCACTGCTGCAGGCTGTGGCCTCATCTTACAACAGATTGCACCCCAGGCGGGAAGCATCGTTGGCAACCCTTCCCCTCCCCTGACCTGTGATCTCATGCATGTGTCATGGGCTGAGCAGCGGGAGTGGGGACTATGAGTTAACAAAATTGTCAATGCTGACATCTGCTGAATTTCATGAACCTCAGAAAACAGCAATAAGATGGTCAAACCCGAACAGGCCTGGTTATGTTAGTCTGCTTTTGCTCTTCATTTTTAGTAACAATGACCAGTTTGCTGCTGTGACTCAGGTCAGAGAATCGACAATTTCAGATCTACACTAATTTCATTCGTATGACCTCAAACATTTAGCCATTCTTAAAAGGTGATGAACTGGTCTTGAACAGTGTTACTCAAACCTCCAAGAACAAACACCAGCAACATACCCACCGATAGCTGTACAAGCCCATCTATCTCAGCATTAAAATACATGCATTTATGCAATATGTATTGCATCAAATATTTCACGGGAAGTTAAATATATTTAGGAGGGACACACGTAAACAATATCACTACTCCATGTGAGTGGTAAAGTCTACTTTAAACATATGCAGAGAGTTAACATGCATGTACAATTCAACATAGCTCTCAATGTTAATGTTGGAGAGGTGGCGTTCTAAAATTATGGCATTACAATGTGGACTTTACATTGAAACACACTGCAGTGCATTACCGCGGAAGAGAAATGGCAGTTCGAGGATTGGGGTTTGTTTCGCTCATGCTTGGGAACTCTCCAAATTCTTAAATGTTTCCTTCGTGATCACTCATTTTAGCTCCTGACAGCATCATGAAACTGTAAGATCGCAAAGAAAAACGATGTCTACCTTCCCAACATAAAAACAAAAACAATCAAATTTTTAAAGGATGGAAGATGACCTTTTCTTGAGACTCGTTAAGTTTACTTTTTTGCAAATTACTAGTCGCGTGCTGCTTGAATACCAGTGGTCCTTGCACATTGTGCAGTGTATAGACGAATTTCATTTCAAGGGACTCGGAGTACTGCGGGTATCAGGGGAAGCATCTCCAGTGTACCCCAAGCGTAGTGCGCTTTGCCCTCTACCCTCACCGTAAAGAACATTGTCCCGAGCTTGGGAGAGAAATGGACTATGCGGAAGGAGCAGCCTCCTCAGGTTGTGTTTAGCTGCTGGTGTATCAAATGCAAAAATGGGTGGCATCAAGAGCCCCACGCTCTGAAACATCTTTTGCGCCCTGGTTGGTCACACGACAGAAAGTGTGAGCAGGTGATTCCCCAACACTTGAACCATTCTTTAGAGACCTGGCTTTGATTAATGTGGCTAGTTTTGTTTGTTTTATTTCTATAGCGCTCCGGACCCGGTAGTAAAAGGGCGCTTAGTACAAGTTACAAGGCACAATACATGGTAATAAACAGTAATAGTCGAGCAGCAGATATATACAGAATATACAGACAGTGGAGGTGATAATGGAGCTAGTCATGGCCATATCCCAGCGTTTGTGTTAAAGGCGATCGGAAGCTGCACCGTGCAGGGTATTTTAAAGGCCATGAATTGATGCTACAGCATGTCCCCCCCAATGGAACAAAGAAAGTGAAGCATGCATCCTACAAGCCTGGGTATTTGCATTATACGGAAGACAGGCCAACCGTCCACAGAGACGGTTTCTACTGTAGTTGCTGAGTCGCTTTCCCAAGCTAGATGCTTTTCAGACTTCGCTCAGCTTTTGTTCCAGCGCCTGCATCCATCCTTCACACCATCATTCACAAGGCGCGTTCGTGTAGATATTTGTTTATCTCGTTAGACTAGCGTGATTGCTATTCCAAAGAAAAGAAGCACAATGACAAAGAAGAGTATAAGACAAGTCTGAGCGAACAGTGACATGTATGAAACTCTTGCACTGAAATAAAGCCAGCACTGCATGCCCAGGAAAGAGGTAACGATGAACAATATGCTCGGGAGCAGGAACTAGGGGATCTTAGTAACCCCCAAACCGGCCCAAGCATGGCAGCGGCCCCCAGGGCCTCGCCTTCGAAGTGATTTTGGCCCGGCCAACGGGCCGACCAATCCAACTCTGCTGGAACGTGCAACTGTCTAAGATCTGCAGACGGTGACGCTCTGCCCAGAACCGGCCTTTTGATCTCCTGAGGAGAGTCCACCACCAGTGCTCGCATCCTTTTTCATGACTACTTGAGCCTTGACAAAAGTGTCTAGCTTTGTGGCCTCCAGAGGCTGTTCTTGGATGGCCCAGTCATATCCACAATACCATTTTAAAATAAATAAAACGCCTATGCAGCAATAGGCCTCGCCTGCGAGAACGGGAGCAGGAGGAAAGAAGTGTGCCTCTCTCGGAAGGCTGTAGTTACTGCCGGGTTTCCTGAAACAAGGCCAATCAGTGAGGGCAGGATGCAGAAACGGTTTGTATTTTCTGATTCTGCTGCTGCTTGGCAGTGTGTGGTTGTGATGGGAACAACTTCAGGATTTAGTGACCCACTCGCTCCTCTTTTCTGTAATGGCCGGGGCCGACAACACCAGCCAGCCCCAATCGATCCACACTTCAGTGTCAGTGCGCGCCCATAGCCTAGAGGAGGGCACACGGCACGTGCGCCCATGGGCCAGGCTGGCGCCAGCAGCGCCGGTGCCAGCCGTGGCCGGGAAGGTAATAAAGCAACAAATGTTGCTAATTTATTTGCCAATTGCCCTGCCTGAGGGCCGAGGCCAAGCCTGTTTCTTGGCCCGGACGAGGTGGGCAACTGCCCAGGGCGCAATAGCCCCGGGGGATGCAATTGCCCCGGTCCCTGGAGCCTTTGGCGGGGATGGAATTCTCTAGTTTGTGGAGCGGCTCATTGACATGGGGAAAGTTCTGCAGGTCAGGTGCTGGCGCTGCCCCTTCCGACTGTAATGTCACGTAGTACAAAAGTACTAGCTGACATTACAGAAGTCAGAGGCTCCCTCTGACCACTTTTGCGCCACTTGGGGTGGGGGCATAAGCACACCAATAAAAACACTTTAGGTCCCCCTGCAGCTAAGACCAGCCCCTTCCATCACAATGCCGGCAGAAAACTGCTAATGGTGGTCCATTAGTCACTAAATGGTTTCGTGCTGGCATTGAGATGCGAGGGGAGGTGCAGTGGGCTGTGGGGAGTGTGCGTCCCTGCAAGTCCAGAAAATGGCCAAAAAAATAGTTTAAAGCAGCGCTATTTCTTTTATGCTTCTTCTTTTCCAAACTATATATAAATTACACTTTAAACCACTTCCATGGCACTGGTGATGAGTTACTTCACAATGCTGATAATAGTTTTGACCAGTGTTGCTGAGTAAATATTCTTTGAGCTATGAACCAGTTTATTTATTTATTCACGCAATTTTTGTCGGGTACATGGAGACTGAGAATTTATTTATTTATTCAATGTTTGTCGGATACCTGTATCCGACACACATTGCATAAATAAATAAATATGCAGGCAGGTACCCGACAAACATTGCATGAATAAATAAATAATCCTGGTCCATGTATCCTTACAACAGTCAAGACTTTACTGTATCAAAGCATAACCCTTGATTCCCATTCAAAGAATGTTAAAGTGATTGTTTATTGGGTTCAGGTGTCTCCCTGTCATTGTCCTTTTGGCTTAGGTTGCCTCCAAACCCCCTTCAGCATCTTGTGTTCTTTGTTGGTTGTATATACTGCATCCTGTGCCATATTCATGGTCTCTTGGTTGGTGTGCCCAGTCCTCATTATCTGCAGCCTAAGTGGGACTGGGTCATAAAATTGTCTTGGGCGCCAGTGAAAAAGTGGCCCACCGTTGCAAATGGCAATTCATTCCTTGTGTGACAGACTATTTGACTTTGGGTAGAAGTTCCTTAACGGTGTAGTTTGGGAATGGCGCGCAGGGTACAGTGGGAGTGGTGCGCGGGGTGCGGCGGGAGTGGAGCGCGGGGTGCGGCGGGAGTGGCGCATGGGATGGGGTGCAGGGGGGCGCATTCCTAGTGTTTCGCCCTGGGCACCAAATGGACTAGAAACTGCCCTGGCTGAGGCCACAGCCTGCAGAAGTGCCAATGCTAGAATACACGTGTAACACGTTTGTTTCCTCACATTATAACAATGAACAGGCACATTCACTTTTATAATGTTAGGAAATGAACGTGTTACACGTGTATTCTAGCACTGCCCTGCCTGAGGGCCGAGGCCACAGCCTGCAGCAGTGCCAGTGGTAGAAAGCATGTGTAACACGTTCATTTCCTAACATTATAAAAATGAACAGGCGCATTCACTTTCATAATGTTAGGAAATGAACGTGTTACATGTGTATTCTAGCACCGCCCTGCCTGAGGGCCGAGGCCACAGCCTGCAGCAGTGCCAGTGGTAGAAAACACGTGTAACATGTTTGTTTCCTAACATTATAAAAATGAACAGGCACATTCATTTTTATAATGTTAGGAAACAAACGTGTTACACGTGTATTCTAGCACTGTGGACTGCTGGTGCAGCGCCCCCTAGAGGCTGACTGACGTCAGGCAGCCGCCTGGGTTGCCTGATGCAAAGACCGGCCCTGCTTGTTCTGCTACTTTTAGTTCAGCCTGGATTTGATTTAATAGTTCAGATTGATTCTGCGCTAGAGTTTAATTTTCCTCATGCCTTTCCTGCATCAATGTCACGACCCTCGACCAAAAGCCCCTCTGGCAAAACCCATTGGCTAGGTGGAGTCAGGACTCGGGCCTCTAGAGCCTGGCATCCTCTTCAAAAGCCTCATGGGGCCAGTCCTGGCGCCTACGGCGCCAGGCTCACACACCATGAAAAACAATGTGCTTGGGAACTGCTTTATTGTATTGTCAGCCAACATGGAGGCATCCACATAGCTTGGTTCCTTGGAACCAAGCTATGCCGTCTAGTGTTTTGGGTGTGGTAGCCTAGGGACTACTTTAGCTGGACTATTTTGTTGGGGCTATTTAAACCACACCTGAGCAAGACAACACGCTTCGCGTTACTTTGCAGCTTGCAACGTGACGCTCACCGTGTCCAGCTATTCCCCCAAACCTCGGAGAAGCAGAACCTGCAAGGAGACAAAAGGAACATCATTAGCACCAGCATCTTACCTGCAGTCTTTATCTTTAGCCACTCGCAGCTCCTGAGAACAGCTTCCTCGAATCTGCACGCCTCCCAGACAGAACAACCTCTAAGAGGAAGATAGATGCAACATTAAAGAAAGCAGTAGAGACATTTGCAAATTACGAACTGCTCAAAAGGCTTACCTGGCTGGTCGCCTCTCGGCTGGCACCACTCTGGACATTTCCCTCGGGCTGAAGAACACAGCGACCTACAAGGAAGGAAAACACAGGTTAGCAAAGGCAAGACTTTGCAGCGCTGAGCACAGCGCTTACTTACCGCATCATAGCGCTCTTAATGCACCATCATTTACCAGCGGGGCTCAACCAAGCCAGTTCACCACGCTGAAGCTCTGCATACCTAAGAGAGAAAAAGAGACGTTTTAAACACAGAAAGGCATGCAGGATAGCAACAATACTAAAGAACAGCAACAAGACCTACCTGAACAATATCAAACGGGCCAGCGTCAGTGAAGCAACTGGGCCGCACACGCCCACAAAAGACAACGCACCCCTTCAAAGAAGGCAGGATGGAGAGCACGGCTAACTCTACCACAAGGGAGAACCTTCCCCGCAGACCACATCTGGGCAAGCTGAGATGTATACCAGCGAGTAACCCGGCTGGGTGGCGTCCCTGTGGATACCAGGTGAGCATAACAATCACTCCCATGTGGAGATACATGTAGGCCGTGATTCTGGCAATTTTAATTTGCTCCTCTTTAATTTTTGGGGTCATATATAATTCATTCAAAGCTTGGTGTAAAAGGTCACCGTCTGCCAGGTATCCTGGTTCATGGTGGGGACCTGTTACCTGTATTCGATTGCTTTCTGTCTTTTTTGGGGTTGATTTAGCTTTAATCTTTAGACACAGGCCTGAGTATTTGTTTGTGGGGGCGCTTGTACAGTTTAACCCAGTATTCCCACCACGCAAAGCATTACTACATTGCAGGTTAGTCTGCTGTGTTAGACTGTCAGGGGTGGCAACCAAACGCAATCCCGGATGAGCCCCCAAATTTGTTAAGAATTTCAAACAGGCGACACACCTTGGTCTCGGCCTAGTATGAAGCGCATGACTGAAATGTTTATCTTTTTATGTTATTCAATATTGAGATGGTACACCACTCATATCTCACACCCTTTCCAAATACCCCGGGTCACAATGGACCATGAACCAGGCTGGTTGGTAAAATACAATATTTATTTATTTATTTTAAAATTCAAAAGAAATCATACTCTTTTTAATATGGGGCAGCATTCACCAATGGGCTGATAATTACAATGAGAATGTGAGCAATGCACTGGGTTTAACCTTCTAGTCGAACATAGACACAGCACAGCGGAATAGGAGCACTTTCTGGTTTAGGAAAGATAGCACCCAAGTTAGAATTTCCCCCTGCAATGTTCCTTCAGCCCCCAAATAATTGAATTCTGAAGGGATAGAAAGACACAGCAGGTAATCAGCAATAATAGGTAAGAATCGGAATCCAAATCTGACCTTCCCTCCCCAAATAAGAGAGAAACACAGATTTCAAAGTCCTTGCAATTTGATGAAATGACACCCGGAAATGGACATATAAATAATGAATGTGTGTTAAAAACCTTGAAGCAAAGATAATTCCTCACTAAAGCAACAATGCAAATACACTAACAATCGCAAAGAATGGATTACCAAAAGCATACAGTTTGAAAATGAGTGGAAAGTTTAAGACAGATTGCAGCAAAATGACAAGTTGGAAACTTTGCACATTTTTCAATTCTCGCCTGAAATAAACCAAACGGTTTTTAATAAAAATGAGTGACATACACCCATTTGGCTGGGGAATAGAGGTATATCTCAGATACAATATGGAAGCGAAAGTAAGTCTCTAGCTGTTAAATTGAGAGAGATATGGAAGGTAGAGTGAGGTTCGTTTTTAGGAAAATAGAGCAGTGAAACGAGGAATCGTTTTTAAAATTGAAAGGCAAATCTTACTTAAACTAGATTTAATGGCTAAGAAAAGAGGAACGCCACCTGTGAATATAAAAGTTACACTGCAGTTTTAACTCTTCATGCAGTGTACCCCTTTTCTTAAGGGAAAATGAATTTATTTAAACACAATATCGCTAATGAATTAGGATCTATGCAAGACAGAAATGAAGAGAAATATGGCGCTAACCCTAGAAATCAACGGCTGGGTTGCAAGAATGATTCTGACAGTTTTAACAAGTTAGCAGTGTAAGGATAGGATGACTTAGGGAGTGAGATAAGGACAAGGCAAGACAAGACAAGATAGGTTATGGGATTCGATGGGGTGGTGATTTATTCTTACAGTCCACTTTTAGTTTGCGATTTTTGGACCATCAATGGTTCTGGTCACTACACGGCGGCGTGCCTGGCAAACACCTGGGCAGTTCTGGTCACCGATGGCACTGGACTGGAATGGCAATTCTGGTCAATGGAAACTAATAGTCAAGTGGATGTCAAAGTGGCAAGATGGCAGGATAGCAGCGGTTAATGGCCAGCAAGCCAGGCTGGTTCAGGATGCTTCCCATAAGAATACCACAACTTTCCCCTTTGGTTATTTGGTAATTTTAGGGGGACTGTAGATTTGAGGCCTTGCTGGAGCAGGATCTGCACTGCTTGGGTTTTGCCATGGGCCCTGGAGTAGGGTCAGCAATGCTTTGGCCTTGTAGTTGGGATCTGGAATCTGGATGGAAGGAACAGGAATACAGCACAGGAACGTCAGGAAGAGTGTGTCTAGAGTCTTGTCAGGGACTCTTATTTATAAGGTATAGTGACATCATAGACTATATTGCTGGGCCGGCTTAACTAAGCACACCTCTTAACAACTTGATTGGACAGGGGTACTAGACCCCACCTCGCTCTAAGCAGGTTGAATTTCCAGAAAATGATGTCAGATTTATGATGTAAGTTTTTCATTGTCCAAAAACCTCCCACAGTTATTTTACTAAAATCCGATTTTGCCACAAAAATACATTTATACAGTTGCAATCTCTTAGCAAATTATATACACAGGTTACATATTTTGTGCAGCACATGGCAGTCCAATCCTCCAGTCCGGGAGACCTTGTTTCGCCCTTCTACCAGTTTATCGCGATTTTCATTTGGAATTATATTACTCAAAATTCTATAAGTTTATACATGGGTGTGGATTATCATCAGGGATGTATGTACAAAAATTCACATTTGCAACATGAATGCTTTTCTAATAAACCGCAATACTTTGCCATTTCTGTCCCCAAGTTGTTAGTGAATTCTACCATGTCTTAAAAGAAAGCCCAAAAAATCACTTTTAAACTGCGAAAATCTTACATGTTTACAAAGTCTTGCTGCAGAGATAAACAGTCTTCAAAGTTCATTTATAAAATAGTCTTTGGAAACAAATGGATATTTTTATTTTCTTCCTTCAACTGCTACCACTGTCATTTCCTTCAAAGCAAGGTGCGGGTTTCTCAGCTGCATTGAAGGTTTATTGCCACTTCACACTTCAAACTTCCTTGCCCTGGGAGTTCCATTGTCATTGGGTTAGCCTAGCCTAGATTCTTTCCAATCTAGTAATTATCATTTAGGTGTTAGTATCTGCTGAGAGTTTATGGTGTGGCTCCCTTCCTTACGGGGAAGCTTTTAGCTCTGGCATCTGGAATATCCTGTTTTTGAGAGCTTGCAAATCCAGCCCATGTGGTTTAAAATCTTTATTTTCTTATTTTGGGTCCTGAATTAAAACAAACCTGTGAAATAAAATAGCCCATGTGTGTATTATCACCAACAACGCAACCCCTTTACATTGCTAAATAAGGCAAGCTTTCATTCAACAATTTACTTTTTAAATGGGCTATTTTTTCTCCTTTAGTTTGCAAAGGCCCATTTTTACATGTGTGGTGAAAAGCTAGCATTTCTTTCTTTAAATTTGGTTCTGCTGCTCCATCAGATTTCCACACTGTCTTTGCAGCTATAGTCATTTTCTTGAATGCAGGAGTTTTATCTGAAGCACAGATACATTGAAACTGACGTGGCTCAGATAGTTCGAGCCTCTTTGAACTGCTGAGCTTTTGGATAATATTCTCAAGAAATAAACGCGTGTTACCGTGTGAGTAAAGTGAAGTTCCTAATTGATTTCTTTCAGAGTTGGTTTGACAGTGTCTGTCATCCAGAAATCATGCCTGGTTTTGCTGAGGCACAATGAAATATACTGGACATGGCAGGGCCTTTTTAATCACAGTAGTTTCAGAATAAACAGATGTGTTATTTATTTTGTAAAATATAATTCTTAATTGTAATCCAGGAGAAAAAAGAATATGTGACTTGCTTTTATGTGACATAGTAGGATCCTTCTTGGGTCATCATATATGTGGAGTGTTGTCAACTAGAAAGTACACTGGGCAATCATTGCCACTGTTTTTAAAATACCTCCACTTCTTAGGAAGTAGAAGTATTGTAGGGATTTGATGAAATGTTATGTTCCATATGATTATGTCTCTTAAGAAATCACAAACGTGAATAATTGTCATAATTCTTCTCAAGCTATTATTGGCCTGGTATGCTCGATGTGTTGTAATTTGTATGTAGGGTATTTTCATTATGATTAGCAAGTTAATGTATTTTGTTGAGGAGTTGTTGTGTGTTAGAGTGTATCTCCAATGAAAATATTTTAACTACATTTTTCCTAAGAGTATAATATCTATGTTATCATGGTATTAGGTCAAGAGACATTTTTAAAAAACAAAAACAAACAAAAAAAAAGATTGAGAAAGACAGCTCTGTGACTGCATAGAGCGGGTTGATGCAGTGGCTGACAGGCACGCCATGATCCGGAAGCGGCATTGACGGAGAACGGGTAAGTCGATATGTGTGTTACGTGCATGTGTGTTAGGTGTTTGTATCTGTGTGTGTGTTTGTGTTCATTCTGGCAGGGGACAGAGGTGGCGGGGGCCTGAGGGGAGCAGAATTTTGGGGGCGGTAAAACCCCCCAATTTGGAGAAATCCAAGAAGTGAGGGTGGGGGTTGTGGGGTCAGGGATTGGGGGCAAAGAAATGTAATTATTCTGTCATAATAGAGCTGCTACGCCTCCCTTGGGTCAACATTATGTTGACTTTAATCCTGTTTCATACCTGCCATTCCTCACTCTGGCCTGCTGCTTATTTTAGCTTTGCTCACTGCTCTTTTATCATTCCTCTGCATGTAACTATCCATCATACTTTCAGTACTTGCTTCCCTTACTTGCTCCACTCTGACGTGCATCTGATCAGATCACTATATCCTCTACTTTGTATTTTCTTCCCCATGCCTCTTGAAGCCGCTATGAAGTAACTTTGTTATGTGGCTGGTAATGAACAAGTCAGGGTTTTGCAAACTACAGCACTCAGATGTTTTGGACTCTAACTTCCATGATCACTGACCAAGCATATTTCCAGTTTGTCAAACTATAGTACTTTGCATTTGACAATGCAGTATTTTCCCAGTTTGACAATCCTAGAAAACTCCCAGTTTGCAGAATTTGTAAAATTCCATGATATGTCCAGTAAATATCTTGTCTGCCTATACCAGGGATGTCATTTCGGGGTCACCAGAGGTCGTAACAGCGACCTCTGAGGTCTCCTTTGCGACCTCTGTGGTCTCCCTTGCGACCTCTAAAAAAAAAATGGTTTAAAAAAAATAAATAAATTGTAATGCAAGCTGATGGGCTATGACCAGCACCATGTGGCTCTTTACTTCCGGAGTGGCTGGCTTTCTTGTTCAGGCCCCTTAAAAAAAATAAGAAAAATAAGAACAAGTGTGCCAAAAGTCTAACACATTCAGCACTGACCCTAAATAAGAAGGAATAGCAATACCAAATAATGTGTCTTTCTGGAACTCTAGACAATAATTGCTAGCCTCATTAAAGGTTTATGTCAGGCACACTTCAGGGGGTGAGTCACTGATTTAGTCTGTTCTTAAACGCCTCAACTCAGCCTTTCATCCTTCTGAGGTCGATAAATGAGTACCAACACAGGTTGGGTGATATTGGGTGTATATTTTTTCTATATAAAGCACTTAAGCGTAAGTGCTATACAATAACACATCATTATCATTTGGTCATGGACGGCTGCTTACATTCACAGTAATTTGGTAATATGGGCCTATACACACTGATCTTAACGATACATATGGCGATCCATTTACTGTATGAAATGTACATCACATTGTAGTGTACAATGCTGTGTGATGCCACTTCCTGTTTTGTCAACGGGTGAATGTTGTGTTCCATCGCTTCCCGCGATATCACTTCGGGGTGGGGTCAAATAAAATCACTTCCTGTGATGTCATCAGGGGTCAAGAGTCATGAGATGTCACTTCCGCTACCCCTGGCATTGTGGTGAAATGACGTCCCTGCCTTATACTGGTATCCTCCCAGTTTGACATTTCCAATTTTCACAATGATATGATATGATATGACATTTATAACGCGCCTATACACAAGTGTTTCAAGGCACGACGAGGCAAGGGAGGGGAAAACAGAGGAAGACAGACAACGATCCTACTAGGCCCGGTGTCATTCAGATCATGCAAGTGTGAGGTTAGGGAGAAAGGGAAGAGTGCCAGGGGGAAGGAAAAAGGGGAAAGTGCAGTACATGGGGAAGAAGAATAAATGCGATAAATAAAACGGCCTGATGGGGGCAAGAGCAGACATAAGTGCTGGTAAGGGGACTGAAGGGATACAGAACCAGTCCCTAAGTGCAGGGGGTTGCCAGGGAGGCAGGGCAGGTGTGCAAAAGGCGGGACCTAGCCCCAAGATCAGAAAGGGAGGCAGGAAAGTTTTGAGGAGTTTCTGGAAACGGAGATGGTTCTCCTCAAGTTTCAGGGAGGCAGGAAGGCTGTTCCAGAGGGAGGCCCCAGCTGAGGAGAGAGATCGCCCACCAACTCCTTGCTTGGAGGAGCAGCTAGCGCTGAGGGAGATGGAGGCAGATGAGCAAAGAGACAGAGAAGGAAGTTATTTAGGAAGAGAGAGTTGAAGGTAATGTGGTCCCAAGCCCCAGAAGGTCTTGTGGATAATGCAGAGTGTTTTGAAATTAATCCTTGCAGCCACTGGGAGCCAGTGCAGAGATTTCAGTCCTGGAGAGATACGGTCACTGGGCTTGAGGCCAAGGACAAGTCTCGCAGTCCTGTTTTGGATGAGTTCCAGAGGGCGGAGAGTAGAGGCAGGCAGATTTAGATAGAGGCTGTTGCAATAGTCCAGCTTAGAGAGAACCAGGGCTCTGGAGAAGGAGAGCTTCTGGGGAAGGAGAGGAGAGGAGGAATACCTCTGAGGAGGTGCAGCTGGTTGTGTGACTTCTTAGAGACATAGGAGATGTGAGGAGAGAAGGAGAGTGTGGAGACGAAGATGACCCCGAGGTTTTTAGCTTGCAGGTGGGAGCAGGAAGAGGGCCAAGAGAATGCCAGCACAGTTGCAATATTACATACCAGTATATAGCCACTTTGACCAAGCACACTAAATTCCCAGCTTGACAATCCCAATATACACCCAGTTTGCAAATCTGTATTTTTTTATTTTGCAACTCCAGTATTCTCCATGGTTACACAAGGTTAGTACTTGTCCAGTTTGTCAAACTAGGACTCTATTAGAATTGTCAATAGTACCGAACTCCAAATGTACACAATATCTATATATTCTGAATCTGCCTCACTCAATAAAATCTCATTTTTTGAAACCCTAGCATATTCCCATTTTGAACATGATAGCATACTCCCAATTTGTCCAATGGTAGTATAGTGCTAAATTGAGTAGCCGTGCAATGTGATAGTATATCAAATCCTATTATAATCCCAAAATTATTCTATTTTGCACACTATCTCACTATAACCAATTCTATGAAACTTCCAGTATCCACAATCCCAGTATATTCCTAGTTTGCATAATCTAAATACATTACCAATGCTTATCATGCCATTAAATTTATCTTGTCCAAGCAAAATTCGTTAATTCTAGTGTGTTCCTCATTTGACAATCCCAATAAACTCCCAGTGTGACACTATTGCCAGTTTGCACAATGCATGTACACATCCAGTCTACATAATACTAGTATACTCGAAGTTTGACATTGCCAGTTTTTATAGTGCCAATATATTCAGCGTTACCATCCCTGTATATGTTCTCAATTTGGCAAACACAAAATATTAGTTTCACAATGCCAGTATATTCCCATGTTTTGCATCTAAGTGTATTCCCAATGTTTCCAACCACACTATATTCAATTTGACAATCTCAGTGTATTCCAAGTTTGGCAAACACCCTGACCTCCCAGTACACACACAGCTGCACAATACTTGTTTAGTCTCAGTTTCACATTTCAGGTTTTAAGAATGGCAATAGATTCCAAGTTTGACCATCACAAATCATTCCAATATGGCATACTATGTGTATAAATTCAGTGTCACAATCACCATTTAATCCCAGTTTGTCCATGTATATTCCATTTGGCGATCTCAAAATGTCTGCAGTTTAACAATGCCAGTAAACTCCTAGTTTAACAGCCCTGGTATATTCCGAGTTTGAACAGTTGCCGTATAAATCCAGTCTAAAATTGCAATGTACTTCCAGATTGAAAATCACACTATGCTCGCAATTGAGATTCCCCGTTTTCACATCGTGGATATATTTCCAGGTGGGAGCAGTACATTCACAATTTGAAAACAATACATTATATTTCGTTTCATAATCCCAATGTATTCCCAGTTCAGCAATCCTACATGGGTTGCTTACTGGAGCCTAGCCAGCCTACCTAATTCCTAATCTTGGCCAAATTCCCAGACGCACTCTAAGCCGTTTCTGAGAATTTTCCCATACCTCGACTTCTGTCCCCAAGGGCGTTCCTACCACAAACGCGTTGAGGCAATACAAATGGGAAAAGGAGCAATATAAATGACAACTACTGTGAAGAAATGAGGAGTGGTTGCGTATCATGTGTATTGTGGGGAGTTTGGTGGCTGGTGCCACAATTCCTTACCAGATAAGCTCAAGATACTAAATTTCCCATGAGCATCACTATTAGTGTTGGAGTGCACATAGTTCTGGTGCCTATAAGACTCCTCCTTGGCCCGTGCTGGTGATTTTAGTGTCTGCAGGCACGGGCAGGAGGAAATCGTGGAGGAGCATTGGAGGTTCGCTGAGGGAGAAAGGTCGGATATTTGGGGCAGTGCTGCGAGGAATGAGGGTCAATATAACCTGACCGGCTATCCCTCCCTCTCTGCTGCTCCTTTATTTCACGAGAAGCTAAGCGCTGCTGAGATCGTGGGTTTAGCCTGCTTACAACGCAAGTACATCTAAGCCTGGGGTGGTGCCATCCGAACCCCTCATGCCTCAGTTAAGTGCCTCAGTTGTGGTTTTGGTGGAAGCAAGAGAACTGGGAAAGGGAGGTCGGAGGCGCATGAACGGTAACTGGGAAAACGCTGCTTGAGTACAAGTGTTTAGCGCACGCTTATGTTTGATCGTCGCTGCTTGCTATTACACATATATGGTGAGACACAAGCGGCATACTGTGCTTTTGGGAGGAGTATTGAACTTTGGAAATAACTCCTCTGGCAAGCGCATTCAGGAGTTCATTGCGTCATGTCAACCTTCCCATCAAGTATCCATGTGGCAAGAATCACGCTGATGTTCTTGTTTCTGTTCTGTGCTATTGCTCTATGTCCTTCTGGAAGTAAGAATGTTATGAGGCCATATTTCTAAATAAGAAGGAGTGTGTTCTGCAGAATAGGAGAATGTGTTCATGAGTAAGAAACCCAAAAGTTAAGAAGGGTATTACTGCTTTTCATGGTTTATGTTGTGTTTGCTCCTTTCCTTGTACGCCCCACTACCCATCCATTACACAAACCCTAACCCTCACCCCTTTCCTATCCACAACTTCTCCCTAACCCTTTTTCCCCCATAGGCTGCCTCGAGGATACCTGTTAGCAAGAATCAGGAGCCTGTGCCAACCAAGGTGGGATGCATGGCCAGGAAGGAGTTGTGAGATACACCAGGGGTGTGACAACCACTACTAAAGAAAAGGAGAACCTATCTTGCACTATTTCAATGAGGGGCTGCCCTGCCTCAGCAAAAATACTAAGGACTCTGCCAGGATGTCCAGTAAAATAAAATGCCCTCCGTCCTGTGTCAAAACCTATTTCCTTCCTTTACACTCAAGAATAACTAAGGAATAATTACGTGTCTTCTTGATCCAGAAGGAGGCTCCTCTCATTCTGGATACAGATCCAAATGTTCAGTTCTTGATGAAAAAACTCAATGAGTGGTTCTTTAACTTAAACGTTCTCGACGTTGCATGCTCGTTCACATGTATAAAAAACACAACAGGATTTAATGGGGCATTGTCTCCCCTCTTCATTCTGTCGCAGTCTCTATTTATTACAAAGAAAAATAAAGTTCCCCAAGTATCAGGGGGCAACAGGGGGAGCCTCTTCCCCTCGTCTTTCACCAATGTAACATAACGTCTGGTTTACTGTCCTGCCAGACTTGACTGTATGTCTTCTTATAACAAAACACAGTTTCCAAATATTAGGTGGTGGTGGGGTCTCTTACCCTATTCTTTCTCCAGCTCACAAATGTAGTAACAAATCTGGTTCACTATCCTTCCAGATGAACTGTAGATCTTCTTTTCACAAGAATACAGTTCCCAAGTGTCAGGGGGACGCGGGTCTCTTCCTGTTATTTCTCCAGCTTACAAATGTAGTATCAAGTCTGGTTCACTATCCTGCCAGACTTGGCTATAGACCTTCTTATCACAAAACACAGTTCCCAAGTATCAGGGGAGGAGGGGGTCTCTTACCCTGTTCTTTCTCCAGCTCACAAATGTAGTATTAAGTTTGGTTCACTATTCTGCCATACTTGACTGTAGACCTTCTTATCACAAAACAGAGTTCCCAAGTATCAGGGGGGAAGCTCTTCCCCTGTTCTTTCTCCAGATGTAGTTTCAAGTCTGGTTCACTATCCTGTATGACTTCACCTCTTCTCTCCTGGCCTCCACCTCCAAACTTCTCTTCCTCAGAGACTTCAATATTCACCTTCAATCTCCTGACGCGGCCTCTGTACTCCTCCACAGTCTCTGTTACTCTCTTTCCCTCACTATTCTTCCCTCTGGTCTGACACACTCAGCTGGACACACCTTGGATGCTCTCATCTCAGCAGACATCCCCATCTCCAACCCTCTTACTACACCCCTCTACTGGGCTGACCATGCCCTCCTGTCCTCCCACCTGGATCTCTTGGGTCCCGCGGCTAAGCCTCTGCTCGCACAGCCAGTCTCATACTCTGTCATTTGTCACCACTTTTATTCCCCCTCCCACTCTGGCCACTGACTCCCACACTGACACAGCAGTTGCTAACCTTCACCTCTCCATCTCTAACACTCTGGACTTCCTTGCCCCTGTCATGAGGATCCGCATGAAGCCTGCCTCCAAAAGCAACACCTGGTAAGATTCTAACCTAGCCTTTCTGAAACACAAGTGCAGAGCTGCTGAGCGGAAGTGGCAGGCCTCGGGCACATCCTCTGACAGACTGGCCTGCCGCCAGCTCCAAAGGCAATCCAGACTCTCCATCTGCTGGAAGAAGAATTCTTGTATCCAAGCCTGCATCTTTGGGGCCACTAAAAACACGGCTGAAGTGTTCAAAATCTGCAAGGAACTCACCAATCCTTCTGCAGTCTCCACCTCTCATCTGCCTTCCTAGACCCTCTACACTGCACTGGCCTCTCACTTCATAACCAAGACTCAGGCCATCCTGTCCTCACTCTCCTCTTCACCCCTCCCTTATCTCTCACCTGCTCTCAGGCCTCCATTGGCCCCACTAAGCCCCTCTATCCTATTCTCATCTTTCTCGCCCATCCCATTGGTGACATCTCTAGACAAGTCCTCTCTATGAAAGTCTCCTCCAAACAGGTGCTCCTCTGCTTCTCCTGAACTATCAAGGACAACATTGTATCCCTTGTTCCAGCCTTAGCTGGTTTCTGCAATCACTCATTTGCCACTGGCTCCTTCCTGCTACCCCTCAAGCACTCTCTTGCGCACCATCTACTCAAAAAAGCCTTCTGCCGACCCCTTCTGCCCAGCTAACTACCATCCTATCTCCATTACCCGCTTCCTGGGAAAACTCTTGGAGAAGCTGGTCACCTCCCAGCTGATCCACCACACTGAATCTGTTGGTTGTCTCTGCGACCACCAGTCTGGCTCACGAGCAGCCAGAAGCATGGAAACTGCACTCCTGAACACCCGTGAAGACTTGTTTTCAAATCTGAATTCCAACTCTCCTTCCATTCTCATCCTTCTCGACCTTTATCTCTGCCTTTGATATGGTCATTCATGCCACCCTTATAAATTGGCTCTGTGATACCCTTGGCATCACGCACCTGGCACTGCACTGGTTGACCTCCTTCCTCTCTGACCGACCTTCCCAGGTTCAACTGCACCCTTTTCTCTCCCCATCACACTCTCCACCTGCGGCATCCCTCAGGGCTCTATCCTATCGCTGTGGCTCTTCAACATCTACCTTGCCCCTCTAGCCCATTTAATCTCCACCTTCTCTCCTCACTTCTAGTGTTATGCAGATGACATGCAGCTCTCCTTCAAGCTTCCCTCCACTTCCTCCTCTTCTTCCTCTCTCATTCCTGACTGTCTGACTGTTATGCAGGCATGGGGTGCTGCTAACGATCTCTGCTTTAATGCCAGTAAGACTGAGATCCTTATCATTGGGACCCCTGCTCCCTCTTTCCCTCCTTCTCTCTGGCTGCCCTTCATGGGCCCCCTCCACACACCATCTTGTGAGGCAAAAAACGTTGGTGTCATTTTCGACTCCTCTCTCTCCTTCTCTCCTCCCATCGTGGACATTGCCAAGAAGACCCATCTTCAGCTGCACATCCGAAGAGGCATTCTCTCTTTCCTCACCTTCCCCTAGAAGAAACTCCTTGTATCCAAAGCTTTGATCCTCCCTAGGCTGGACTATGGCAACAGCCTCTTCCTCAATCTGCCTAAATCCTCCCTTCACCCCCTTCCACTAATCCAGAATAGGACTGCGAGACTTATCCTTGGCCTCAAGCCCAGGGACTGCATTTCTCCAGCCCTAAAATCTCTCCACTGGCTCCCGGGTTGTTGCGAGGATCAAGTTCAAGACCCTCTGTGTCATCCACAAGGCTTTCTTGGGTAGATCTCTCTCTTCCTCAGGAGCCTCTCTCTGGAATGGCATCGCTGCCCCTCTGAAGCTTGAGCTGGATCTCATTAAGTTCTGGACACTTCTCAAGACCCTCCTTTTCTCTTCTTGCTTCCCTCTCCCCCTTCCCTGCTAATGTCCCCCTCTGATGCATTTTGAATGGCTGCCTGGACCTCCTCGCCCAGTCTATCCCAGCACTTCGTTCTCCCCTGACCCTCCCCCAAAACTGCACCCTCCCCTGTACTAGCCTGGTGGGACCTTACCCCTATTGAGCCTGATCCAGCCCCTTCCTCACGCGTATCATCTAGACCCTCATTCACTGCACTCCCTGCTTTCCCCGTCACTTGTCCACTTCTGCTCCCCATAGCACTTGCATGGCCCAGGAGCCCTCCCGCCCTTACAAATTCCCCACCCAGCATTTGCCTGCATCCCACTCTTCCCTTTCAATCTTAGCATTAGCGCATTCGCTCTGACTGGCACTCCCCCCCAACCCCACTTCCTTGAACTCCTTGTTACCGCATGTGCACGATCTGAATGACACAAGGCCTTGTGTGACCGGTTTCTGTTATTCTTCATCCCTGCTTCCCCCCACCCCCCTCTCCCTCTCGTTTGTCTTATGGCACCTTGAAACACCATTTGCTGTATAAGCGCAATAGAAATACCCAATAAATAAAAAATAAAAAAGACTATTGATCTTAGAATTCCAGAAAATGTCTCTTCTTTTGACAATGGGTTCTCAACACCTTGTTTCAGCTTCTTGCACCTCTTTTTCTCTCTTACGTGGGTCCCATATCCATTTGTACTGTCTCAGGATCTCTCCGACTTGTTCTGTACCTTGTTTCACTTTTGTGTGGGTCCCAGACTCCCTTATATTATCTCGGGATCTCCCTAACTTGCTCTGGGTCCCAGCCCCTTGACTGTGTGCTTCTTCGGACTGTGTACTGCTTTTGTGGGGCTCGCCCGACTTCATATGGATCCCAGACCCCGGTGTGCTGTTCTGGTGGGGCTTCCCTGGCTTTATATGGGTCCCACAACCTGGTAGGCTGCTTTTGCAGGCCCTCTGCCCCTGCTTCACTCAATGTCCAATTGAGCAGACTTGGTGTATTCTCCTGCCAGGTACTGTTCCAAATAGGATATTTCGTAAAGTTTGTTCCAGTTTTTACAGTTCTTTCACTATCTCTTTCTGTCTCTTGGGATATGATTACATATCTTTATAATCTATTTGGCCCCTCCATGTCCCACCAGCCGACCGAACCCTCTCCATACCTTCGGAAATGTCCTGGTCTCCGGTCTGTCCTGGGAGTTGAGCAGGGCTTCTGTACTGCTTCTGCATTCAGTGTCCCACCCTCAGCATCTCCGCAGCAGTAGGCCCTCAGTCGCATCCTCGGTTGTGAGCCTTCTCCTTACTTTTGCTTTCCTGGTCGGGCTTCTGCTTTCCCCCTCCCCAGACAGGCCCCTACTCCATGGAGCTACTGGAGACACTCGTCCCTCCTCGACAGCATCTCGTTCTCTTCTCCTTGGGTCTCTCACCACGGAACCAGCATGTGGTTCCTTCGCTCCTCCAGGGCTTGCTTGACAAGGGATACAGTCCTTCCTTGCTTTTTATCTGCCGAGGCTGCCTCTAGTAGGCTGTACTGTGTATGTTGGTTCCGTAGTGGGATTTTGTGTCCTTGCCTGGCCTTCTTTGTGACAGTGATTGTATGCACTCCACCTGGGTAAGCCTCACTCTTCCTTGTCCCAGAATTATCTGTATGAATGAAATCCTCTACGCTACAGAAATACATAGAGGTGTGAGGGACCACAAAGGACTGAATGGGGTGGAAGGAAAGAGGGTATAGAAAAGGAAGGGATATATATCACTTTCTCCCAAGGCTATCGTCACTGGTCCCATGGAGGGCATCCCTCCCCATGAGATCCACCTGATGAGTACCACCCCCAAGGGGACTATCGGGTAGCGGCCTCTATTACCCTGCGATTCGTCACAATATGTATTAAAACACACACACTTAGCCTTTTTAATAACTATTTATGTACATAAAGATGTACTATGCACTTTGATAACAAACTCAGTGCAATATTATGCATCACACACTTTAGAAACCTTGCACATATAATATGCTCCATGCACTTTAATAAATAAGTGCCATGTGAAGATCCCGAAAAAAATACATCTAGGAATGTCATAATATTATGTATCATAAGTGTAAAACTAATGATATTGATTTTTTGTCTTTGGTATGAGATCTATGTCATTTGAAAGCAAACTATGTGTGAACCATAAGAGTTAGTGTTCTATTAAAAGTATGAGAAATAACATTGGTATACCATTCAACTTAAATGAGAGAAAAAACACTGTAAAATGGCAGCTGAATTTCATGTGTTTAACACAATGGGCTTCATTACAAATTTGCCGGTCCAGAAAAAAGGGTGCCAGTAAGTTGACCGGCACCCTTGTTTCCAGACTGGCAAACTACAAGATCGCCTGCCAGGGCCGCTATGCCCGACAGGTCTGAACCTGCCGGGCACAGAGGCCATGGTAGGCAGACCATTCATGGAAGGGCCGGCACCGTTAGTCCCAACTCCCATAGAATCATATGTGACTCTATAGGAATGGGGACTAACATTTTACCGGCGCCTGACTTCCCGGGCCGCCGGACTAGTAATCTCCCGGTGGCACCGGAAGTCAGGCGCCAGTAAAATTTTACGAGTCCTGCAGCAACCCGGAGGTAGTACCGGCAGGATTACCGCAGAACTTGATATGAGGCCCAATGTCTTTGTTTTTGACAACATGGAACAGGGACTTCATGCGTTTTCCTGTGTATTAATTGAAGCTGAAGAGAGGACTGCCTAACTCTGAGAATGCCCATCTTTGGTGAAACGTGTTATTTCAGCAGCTCTGCTGTTTGTTTGTCATGCCCGTAATAAATGATGAAGAATATGATCAAATGAGCGTTTGCTTTATTGAGAAGATGTGAGCACCAAGGAGGGCAGTAATTGGTTGGGGAATGCCAACAAAGTATGGTTAGATAGATAGATAGATAGATAGATAGATAGATAGATAGATAGATAGATAGATAGATAGATAGATAGATATTTCTAGATAGGAAGCTATCAGCTATGGTGCTATAGTTCAGATTGACACCTGAAAGACATTAAGAGAAAAACCTGTCCCTCAGAACCACAAGATTTAATATAACTGATTGTTGATAGCTACTCTACTGTAGTTAACTTTTGTGTGTGGCCCTCCTGCATCCATTTTCTTCTGCTCTCCCCAATGGACCCGCACTGGAGGAAGTGTAGAGGGGAATATTGACTGAACTATATAGTCATCAAAATTAAGATACCTTCACCTCCCGCTGCCCCCGCCCCCCAAAGAAGAAATATTAATCATGGCATCCTGCCAGATACCTGCTCCTCCCTATTGCTTGCAAGACCCACACCAAACCAACACATTTGCTACCTGGTATCCTGCCATCTCCTCCACCACAGTTGTGTTGTAAATTGTCGTATCAATGATGATAAACTGCATCTGCCACTCTTTCACCCACACCCACTGCACTCATCTTCACCACTCCCTCGCTCCTGACATGGCTCCCTGACAGTGTGGGGCCCATGTCTCTGACAAATTGTGAAAGCTGTAGCTCACATGCTGACAAAGAAGAGTAGCCTACATGAGTGTGGAAGCTTCAGCTGTCACAAACTGATAGAAATAAAGCTCCTGCACAGTCAGTGGGGCCTTGATTTGAATGACCATTGAGATCAGTGGGATTCCTGCACATGATGCACATTGTAGGAGACCTGTTGAGGCAGAGGAAATGATATATCCCCATACTGTGACATTACTGCAGTTGATTGTGCAATCTATAATCCAAGACAATATTAAAATGGCTGTGTACAATTAAAGTCATGTTCTAATAACCTGAACTTCCCCACCAGGAAAAGATCTATCAGAAAGGCCAACAGCACAGTTGTCAGACATTCTTTTGTAGCTTTAAACAGGTGAGTTTTGAGGAGACACCTAAACAAGTGATTTTTGCTAGCTAGGGGTGAGAGTTTATTTGTATTTTATTGTTTGAAGCAAGAACCTAGAAAGAGAGCAGTGGTGTGCTGTACAGGGTGCGGGTAACCAACAGTTGGGATGGCATATTTTAACAGGAGCACAGTACTGTGAGTTGCAGTTTGTGCGTCAGTCTGTGCATCCATCGGGATTAGTCTTTGCATGAATGAAAAAAGCCATGCTTTGATAGATTTGCAAAAGTGGAGAATTGTGGGGGCATTCCAAGCAAATACCGGGATCGAGATCCAGAGGAAAGGTGTGTGACAAGAGAAGGATTGTTTGTGGGTCCTCTCTTTGCAGACGAGTTGATTGAGGCCGTTTGTCGATTTGCTGTGCGAGGAGTGTGTGCCACCAGATATGTGGAGCTCTACTCTCCAGCTGCTGTGGCAGCGAGGAGTCGCTGCGCTTTCTTGATAACTAGACTCTAGGAATATCCAGCAGAGGTTGTGTACAGAACAAAGGTTGCATGTGCAAAATGGAATTACCATAATAAATTATCTCGGACCCAAATAACCAGACAAACTCAAAGAATATGGCAAAGTACTACTTTATTGTCAGCTCAAATAAAGTAGGGAAATCTGATGACCATACAAATTGCTGCTCACTCACTCTCAGTTACTTTTCCATTACACAAAGGCTTTATACTTCAATGTACGTCAGCTATGATGTCATCCTATGTGGCAAAGAATAAAAACTATCAAGGGGAGGAATTGGTTATGGGAACATATATACCGATAGCATGCATAAGTGCTAATAACATCATTAGCTGCCCCATATCTGGTAGGCACGCCTCAAACTACCTCTAAATACATACAACACAGATTATAGAAAAATAATAACAGCAAATTGCCTTCTGCAACATTGTATAGCATGCCGCCACATAGCCCCTTATGATTAATTGGCAAACTCTCCTAACCTTGGACATTCGGCTTGTTAACAGCACGTAAGCAAAATGAAACCCTGGTGCGGGGAACAATGTCAGACCACTGCCCACATTGGTCGATTAGCCAAACATCTCTCATCAGTTAGACCATGAGCCAAAGATTCTCCTTTGTAGCTGACCTTGCTCACTGTTCTCTTCTCTGAGACTTTTAAGGGAGTGTAGGTACATCGCTATCTACAGTTGAGCTTAATGAATAGGTCTTGTTTTCGAGTCTTGAACCAAGTGTCAGTAGACCACAAATTTGTCCATTTCAACCTTTTATTTACTGCTATTTGATTCAATAAAACTGGGTGTCATTACTCCTCTTGGCCTCTGGAGACTTGGTTGCTCCATCATACGTAGGCTTTCTGCATCCTTGATTGTTCAATACTTGGCACTTGCAAATGTTTTCGCTTTTGATTAATCTAAGAGAAATGTGTCCTTCATTCATGGCTTATCCATGTTGACTCCCTCTGTGCCTTCCAATTATTTCTTGATGTGTCATCCTCAGTCCCAGCCAAACATATATCCCTTGTTCCTTGGACAAAACTGTTTCTTCAGCATCTTTCAGCCTTGCAGCCTTAGTTTGTCTCTGAGGTAGTTTTGACACGATCCGACATCCATCTTTCCATCATGGCCGCTTTCCTTACGTTATAGTTTCTACTGCAGCAAGCTTCTATATATTTTATTAACATGCATATATACATTAGCTGAGGTTCATCTCACTCGTCTTTTCAGCATAGATAATTTCTCCATCTATCTACATATTTTTACTTTTGCTTCATTGATTACATCTTTACTCGTTAAGTATCTGCATATAATTTCTGTGCGTTCTTGTATCTTCTCTTTACGACTTCACTTTACTCTTGTCAATTTTCACATACAGCTCTTCTATGTCCAATGGTGTATGCCGACTTTCATTCAATATGGTTGTCTGAGTCCACAAAATCTCGCAAATCTTCGATGCGGTATTGGGATAATACCTGGTGTCAAATGATAAATATGCAGAATAAAACATAGACAGTATCACAATTTTCACTGATGTGATGTGTACCACAATTGGGACTACCCACCACAAGTGAAATATAAGACACAGAGAGATCACAATTTCATGCTTAATCTAGCCATATATGTGTCTTTTTTTCGTCAATGATGAAATGCAGGATAAATTAACCTAGACCAGAGAAAGACCCTTTTTAGCGGTGGCAGAATATCTATGCCAGTGCATGATACCAACCAACCACGTGTAAGTGCCTCTCTTAGTTCAGCGTACAGTATATTTTGGTATTAAGTCTATTGTTTTGGTGAAGGTAAGCAACATTTTAGCAGATAACACTAGGTTTCTCTGCCTTCCTATCTGTGCACCCTATCCCAAATGGCTTTGCATTATATGTTCTAAAAATCGTTCATTTTCTATCACAAAATGTAGTGGGGACAGGGGACATTCTTGTCCCCTTCAGTAACGCAAAACTTTACGATATATTCCCCATGTGCCCATGCGCAGGTTGTAGGGATGGTAAATAGCAACTTCACCCATTTTATAAATCCCTCACACAAAGCTTAGTCATAATCATACAAAACCATTCCTAAATAAGGGAGGATCCGTATGGGTAATTAATAGTACATATGTGTTTATGTTGTTGAAGTTAATATAATGGTATGGTACATATTAATGTAAACTAAAATAAATTGAGCTAAACTGAAAAATAAGGAAATCAGAAGCGTCCCTAGCATCTTGTGCTCCTATCACTTCTCCTGCCTGATCTTATTTCCCTTCCGCCATGACCTGATGTGGTCTGCAGAGAAGCTGCTCTGATGTTGCCGAGAGTAATAACTGTGTCAGGCCTGGAGGTAAAATATCTGCCAAAAGATTTTAGTTTATCAATGTTATGGTGGGTTTAACAAATATGCACTAGAAAACCCTTCTACCTTCAATGTCAGAATAGAGTAGGCCAATTAATTTCAAAAGCCACACATGCCACAGCGCCACCTGGCAGCCACCTCTGGAACTTCAAATCCAGCTCAGAGCCACAGAACCTTGCATTATGTATTTGTAAATTAACTACAAGTCTTGCATATCAACCTCGAAGTAACAGAACAATCAATGTAATTACTGCTGACCTCTATGACAATGACCAATATCTCACATGTAGCTAAAATCCCAGTTTTTCAATTAAGTTGCATTCCCATAAAACACTGCATTGTGGCTGTGAGCTGGAGCAGAGATTTAAAACGTTCAATGTTGGCTACTAAGTGGCACACTGACATGTATTGGTAAGTGAAATGGCCTTTTCTACTCTCAAGATATAAGTTGCACAGTTCAAAAGGCACTAAGGGCTATAAGACCCACATTTTACCACATTTACCTTTCTTGGGGAGAACCATAGTAAGAGTGACTCTAGTTGGTTGTGGGAGTGTGTCGTATTGCAGTACCTGTTCCTTTGCTTCTACCATTGGCTGTGTGAATAGATCCAAGCATCCTGGGTAGAATCCTGCACTTATTCTGCCAGGATCCAGGGACCGTTTATGAAAGGTCCTGGCGTTTGCCTTGCCCAGTTTACCCAGGCTGCACAGGGCATACAGATAGGCAGTATCCCATGCTATCTAGCACTGTGTCTTACCACAGCATGAAGGTACTGCACCTAGGAATGTGCAGCACAGAGTCAGAATGGCAGAAACTCAAAACAGAATATCTGTGTAAAACTAAATAGGGACAAAGGTGGAGCCAATTGATTGTTGAATCCGGTCTGACTATGGTGAACGGTGAAGTCCTTTATGACTCCCCTCCCAACTTCACTCATGTAAGTGGCTCTTCCAGCAGTATATTGGATTATATATTTGACTCCAATCACTCGCCAATAGTTGAGGACATGTGTGTCTTGCATAGATTGGAAAGTGACCACTATACTCTTATAGTGAGACTTGGTTTCTCTGCCTCACCATTTGGTGGCCCGCAAACTGGCAATCTGTATGCAAACACTGTTCAGAATAGGATTTCCTGGAATGATTAACATTGATAAATCAATTCTTCCCATCTCCCACGAATTCACTAGATATAGAGAGAGATTCCGTGAAATTGAGGCACTGATGAGCAATGACTCCGCAAGGACGGCCATCGATGGCTATGGACATGGTGGATAGCTTTCGGGAATGGGGCATAATTAACATTAAGGACACCAACAGAGCGGCAGGCATTTTCAGCAAAAATCATGTGCATCAGTTCGACAAGGCCATAAGAGATAGGAAGAGAGCTTTAAGAAATGAGATACATCGACTCACAAAGACCGACCTAGACTGAGCCACGTACAGCCACAAATGCAAATCTGGAACAAAAAAAAAAACGTACTCCATCTGGCTGAGAAGGCATACGCATCAGAAAGAATGCAATATTTGGAACGCTCTGGTCTTCGCATCTCAAACTAACAATTTCATAAATATTTGGCAGATTATTGGCGACGGGACCTTGCAGAATAAGGATAACAGCTTCAAATGGCAGACCTGATTTGGTATGGAAGGAACACATCTGAAAGGCCATGGGGGC
Source organism: Ambystoma mexicanum (assembly GCF_040938575.1). NCBI lineage: Eukaryota > Metazoa > Chordata > Amphibia > Caudata > Ambystomatidae > Ambystoma > Ambystoma mexicanum. Next base: position 1,080,472,759 of record NC_090937.1, on the reverse strand, counting down.
TAACCCAGGGATGGAAATGACCACCCCAGACCTTCACTCCATCTGGTCCTATCGCCTTAATCCAAGAGAACTCGCTGGTGTGATTAAAGCTACCAAGGCTTCAAGGGCAGTAGATGGCATATGTAGCCCTCTCATAAAGGCTGCAGTTGACCCATGGACAAGGGCACTACACGTTTTATTCACCTCCATCGGAACTACACAGACGATTCCATCATACTGGTGTGATAGTATAATAGTCCCGGTCTATAAAAAGGGACCCCCAGTCGACCCTGGGAATTATCGGATCTTGGCCATGCTGGATGCACCTGCAAAGATTTTTACAAGAATTCTGCTGGAACTGGAAACATGGGCTACGTCCTGTAACATCATACCCTTCAATCAGACTGGTTTCCGGAAGGGCCACACCACCACCACTAACATATTGGCCCTGAATACTATCCTCCAGCAGGCCTGGACAACAAGACAAACACCAGTCTATGCAACCGTTATAGATCTAAGAGCATCTTTTGACACCGTTGACCGGAATCGCCTCTGGCATAAGCTCACAGGATAGGGTATTCCATCTGGCCTCCTTGCTATGATCATTTCTCTTCACGACAACATGAGAGTTAAGGTCAAGCTAAGCCAACACAGCAATACCACTAAGTGGTTTTCTACATCTAGGGTACTTAAACAGGGTTGTAATTTGGCTCCCACACTTTTTAACCTCTATCTCGCAGAAATAGATAAGGCCCTCCATAATCCTGCATCAATTCCACCAAAACTAGGCACTGATACACTGAAATGACTAGGCTACGCTGATGATATTGTCATCCTCGATTTAACTCCTCGAGGCTTGCAGACCACCCTGAACAACGTCAAGGCCTACACTGACCTCAACTTGCTAAAAGTGAACACGACAAAGACCAAGATCATGATCTTCTGCCCCCCCAGAAGAAGTCTCAAGAAGGTTAAATGGGAGATGGACGGCCAAACAACAGAAGCGGTGAAAACATATAAATATCTGGGCCTCGTTGTTGATAATAAATTGCAAGGCGCACCTCATCTTGACCAAGTTTGCAATAAAACAGAGTATTTAATTGGCATTATTAATTCATTTGCCAAAAGAGGAGGAGGCTATTCGATCGACACACTGCTCAAAGTCTATCAGGCGAAAGTGTCTTCCGTTATTCTCTACGGAGCTGAAATTGGGGATATTTAAAATCTGGAAATGGTCAGCAAATTGGAGCGTATACTGCCTAAGAGATGACTCAAACTACCAAAACGAGCTTCAGTTGATATGATCTACCTGGAGTTTAACCTGCCACCCATATACGAAAATAAATCCAGTTTAGTAGCATGACCACTGCCTGGAAATCAGTCAATGCACCAGCTCAGACTTTAATGTATGTATTACACACAGAAATGACGATGCATGCCACGACTACGCCTCAGAGTCATCTAGCAAACATGAAGACATTCCTGAATCAGTACACACTGCAAGGTGTGTCTGCCTCCACAATGACGCTGGCTACCTACAAGCTACATCTTAAGGCATCAATGATGGATAGTGCATATGAGCACTCTATAGCAAAACTTACAAAAAAATAATAAGGCCCTGGAATTTCAACAATATATCCAGTGTCAGACCTTATTGCCGCAATATGCACAGCAATTTAAGGGCAACTGCCTGGTTTAGTATTATGTCAAACTAAAATTCAACAGTGTGAAAACTAGGGAAATTGTGGGCACTTTGGTGAGTGTTCCAAGACAAAACAGGGAATGTCGTCTGTGTGGGGGAGCATTTATAGAAACAGTGAAACGCCTACTGTTTGAGTGTGAGGCTCTGGGGTAATTAAGAGCAAAGTGAACACACATCCAGTGTAGGGTGGGATCTGTACCTAAGTTGGAACAAGCAAATCTTGTATCATTTACTTGGCCCGATTATGGAGGAATATCAATAAGATATTGGACATTTAATGCCAAAAAATATTCTATTGGGAGAAATAGTAATTTGATTAGTTTTAGCTTGAAGCATGTGACTAAGATTTTTTCTTTCTTTGACACTTAATTTTAAATGCTTTCTTTTTTCCTCACTTTTTCTTCTGTGAAAAGTTGTGTTTACTCAAAACTATACCACAATAAAAAAAATTAATGAAAATATCTGTACTTCTCCACACAGTAGATATTTCCAAAGGTTTTTTTACCTCTGGAAGATCATTAAATATGAGAAAAAGAAGCTCACAGAGATGTAGGCTGAATCTAGAAGAAAGAATATACAAATGTTGGGATTTCCACAGACTATATTGAATTATTCATTGTGGACCCATGTGAGGGTGTAGAAGTGGCAGCCACCCAAGCTTCTGTGCGAAGGGAGGGTACGGAACAGAACAGCAGAGAGGGGTGTAAGCCAACGGATAAAATAATGCTGCCCTTGAGTGAATCATGTGAAATAAAACACATACAAACTCCATATCCCAGAAGGCCCCACCAAATACGGCATCAGTATAAAAGCCAGAATATGGGAAAGGAAAATAAGCAAGGGAGACGGGAAAACATGCTTCCATATTCAGGCAGACCCCCACAGTCAGTGACTAAAACCAAGGATGACACATCGAGGGCTGAGCAGGGAGGAGGAGGGGAATTAGCATCAGCTGTGGGGAAACCGTTGCTGGTATGACCCGGCAGTAATTAAGGGGAAGTTGGGGCACCTGCATTAAAAGCCGCATCAAACCGCTAAGAGGGGGTCTTGTTTTGCAGGAGTGGAAGGAGGCTGACGGAGAGGCCCCGAAATGGAGCGAGGCCAGTACAGAGTACCATTGGGCGTACTAGGGAGGAGAGAAAGAACCGCCGGAGAACGCCCTACCCGATCCACGGGCCAGGTCAGTGACGCAGCGGAGGAAAACATTTGATGGGAAAGGATCCGTAAGGAATGTGAGGAGGAACACTGGGTGTTGTGTTGTTTTATTTTCATCGACTTCCGAAGCCGGGCAGGCCAGTCACGAGCCTGGTGAACTCCCTAAAGGGAATTTGGGACATCTACTTAAAAAACGAGCTGCCGAAGACCCTCGGTCCTGCTACGAACTGTAAGCTGTTTTATTTGAAGGAAGGAAGTCACGTAATTTGTTTTGGTATACTACAGCGTGAAACTGGTGAGCTGTGTAATAAACCTTTTTGTTGAGCACTTTCTTGTCTCAGACTCACTAATTAACAACCCACTAAGCAAAATGTGCCCCAAAAAAAACAATTAGCAAATAAAAGGAGCCATACTGGACATATCACAGTGAATGTTCTACTAACACCGACAATGAGGAGCCGAGCCCAGACCAATCACAATTATCATGCTCAGTGGTCAGGGAGAAGGTGAACCTCTAGTGAGTAGCACAAGCATGCATGAGGGTAGCAGCCTCGCCGTCTGTCCTCATTCTGCACTGGATAGAGAGCAGCACAGGCATGCACGAGGATAGCTTCTCCTTCTGCCCGGACTCTGCACTGGAGAGAGAGCACCATAGGCATGCATGAGGCTAGTGGCCTCCCCTTGTACCCTCATTCTTCACTGGAAAGGGAGCAGCACAAGCATGCATGATGGTAACAGCCTCTCCATTCTGTGCTGGAGAGAGAGCAGCAGAAGGATGCACAAGGGTAGCAGCCCCTCCTTCTGCCTGTTGTGTACGCCTTATGTCACCGCGTTGCGGGACGTAAGGCGCGTTAAATAAAAGCCCCTGCCTCCGCGGTAGTTCCGGGCAAACCATGAGCCATGTGCGTCTCTTTCATTTATGCTCCAGAGCCAGGCCTCGGCCCACAGAGCCCCGCGTGCGCTCTCCCTCGCCGGCGAACCGGCGGGAGAAGCCATTACACTGACGACGAGGAGACGAACCATGACACACCACGTGCGTGTGCTTCAATGATAGGCCCTCGACACGGGCGAAATTTTTGGAAACACGGTGGGGGGCCCATCTCCCACCGAAAAATAAATAAATAAATAATCATCTTTTTTAAAAAAAGGAAGACAACTTTCTTCTCTCACAAAAACAACACCATTGACGCATTCCTGAGGACACTGCATGTTTGGAGCCCATGTTTGGAGCCAGCCAACAGACCTCCATGCAGTCCAGGCAACACAGCACCGCCAGCCACCCCCTGAGGTGAGGAAATTTCAGCGCACGCTCTCCACTACAGCCCTTACTTCAGCACACCATGGCGACAGGCCTATCTACACCCAGGCCTGGCACGCCATTGAGGATGGCGGTCAACCTAACGCCCACAGCACCGTCGCCGTGACCGCAAAGAGGTACCACAATGGCATTCGGACCTTTTGACCCATACACAGACCCCTCATCTGTGGGCCCCCGATGGCTACTGTGGGTCCAGAAGTTTGAAATGGCAATGGACTGCAAAGACGTCACAACACCCAGGAAAATTAAGTCACACCTCCTACTCAACGTGGGTGATGAAGTCCTACGCATTTTCAACTCGCTCGTCATCAGAGATGGTTTAGACGTCTACCAGCTAGCAAAGGACACTCTCACAGCCCATTTCATGCCACAACTAAACCCAGACTATGAGACGTTAATTTTCTGCACCATCATCCAGCTAGAAGAGGAAACGCTCAAAGCATATCACACGAGACTAAAAAAACTTGCGCTCTCATGTGAGTTTGACACCGTCGAAAAAGAGATCAGACGCCAAGTCATCAACGGCATGCACTCGGAAAAACTACGCAGGATGGTGTTGAGCGAGAAGGGCATCTCACTGCCCAGAATCCTTGAATGCGGACGCCAGAGGGAACCATCACACGCGAAGGCGGCACACATGAGCACCACACTGCAGAAGCTCCAGCTAACACCAACGACAGCGACGATAGCGCAATTTGCCAGCCGCCAACAGTCAAGAGAAGACTCCAGCGATGCAAACAATTAATCTCATTGGCAATCAAGGACCCCAGGTCCCGCCGAATGTGGATGGTGTGGAGGCGTAAGTCATGGAATGTGAAAATGTCCAGCACAGGGAACCACGTGCAGAACATGTGGCCGGAAAGGATCACTACGCAAGAGTCTGCAGATCATCAGGACCCGCACAAAGCCCCCGCCGCAACAAGAAAAAGGGGCCCAGAGGAAAAATAAACAGGCCAATGCCTGCCGTGTCAAGACGGCCAACTCATCCACCGACGAAGAAGGTGATGGCGACAGCATCACAAAAAAAAGAGACAGATAGTGGACAACTGAGAAGAGGGAGGAAAGTCTACCTAGTCTCAGCACTTGACCACAGAGGCATAAAGTCGACAAAAAGGCAAAGAAGACGGAAATGCCAGCTACCATGTTCCAAAATCTACGCCCCCCACCCCCCCAGTCCCAAATAAAACAGACACGATTCTATTCGCCTATGGGTGCGAAACTCACACTACAATCCAAGGGGTATGTCGTCGACATGGGCATCGAGTGCCTGCTGAGTGGGGATGCAGCGGAAGACCTAGAGGTGATACGCTTTGTCTGCAACATCACAGACCAATCGGACATTGCCAGTCTCCTTGACAAGCACCCAGGCCTCCTCAAAGGTATCGGATGCCTGAAAGGCAAACTCATCAAACTCCATATCGACGAATCAGTGCAGCCGCGAGCGGTGCACCACAGATGGACAGCTTTTCACATGAGAGACCTAGTCAAAAAGGAGCTACGTGAACTCGAGAAAGCCGGTATCATAGAGGAGGTAACGTGGTTTTCACCCATGGTGGTGACTAAGAAGCCAAAACAACTGGGGAAGGTGAGGATCTGCATCGCCATGCGCTTCCCCAATGCAGCCATCAAGCGGGAACAGCACATCACCCCCGCACTGAACGAAATCATCACTGACCTCACTGGATCAAAGGTGTTCTCCAAGATTGACCTCAATGCTGGGTACCCTCAGCTAAAACTGCATTGGGACTCGAGGTACATTACGACGTTCTCCACGCACCTGGGACTGCGTCGATACAAAAGACTGAGCTTCGGCATATCATCAGCGGCCGAAGTCTTTCAGCAAGCCATCCAGGAATTGATACAGGGCATCCCTGGAGTACTCAATGTCAGTGATGACATTCTCATCCACCCCAGCGACAAGCAAGAACACATGCCTCGCCTCCAGATGGTACTTAGCAGGCTGGAGGCCGCAGGGTTAACCATTCACCGGGAAAAGTGTAAGTTCATGAAGGATGAAATCATCTTCTTCGGATATGTGTTTAAGGGCGCAGGAGTCTCAGGTGACCCACAAAAAGTCGCAGACATCAAGGAAGCCTCACCCCCAATAACACCTACTGAAGTACGCAGCTTCTTGGGGATGGCGACATACTGCGGGTGATTTATCCCCAACCTGGCAATGATGTCCGAGACACTCATGGAACTCACGAAATCGAACATTAAATGGGCCTGGGGCCCCAACTGCCAGGAGGCTTTCTAGCAGATCAAGAAGTCCTTATTGGCCGACACCACAATGGCGAACTACGACCCTGCATTGTCAACGGAACTATATGTTGACGGCAGCCCCGTCGGACTCGGGCGATCCTGGTCCAAGTGGCACCAACACGTGAGACCAAGCCGATTGCCTACGCGTCCCGTGCTTTAACTCCCACTGAACAAAGATACTCCCACATTGAGAAAGAGGCCATTGCGGTACTGTGGGGCTACCACCACGTTCACATATACCTGTATGGACGTAAATTCTAAGCATACACGGACCACAGCCTCTCATCCCCATATTTACAGGATCCTCCTCACACCCCCCGGCGAGGATAGGGAAATGGTTGCTACACCTGCAACAGTACGAATTTGAACTGACATACCAACCTGGCAATAGCAACCCCGCAAAATTCCTATCCAGACACCCGAGAGCAGCCACGCCAAGGGAAGTGAATGTGGCAGAAGAAACTGAGGAACATATCTGCCAGGTCGTCCATATGATGAAACCCAGAGCGATCAGCATTGAGGACATCATAAAAGCTACCCAAGCTGACCCCTGCTGCGACCTCGTCAAAGACTCCATCATCTCTGGCGAATGGAAATCTTCTGCAAAACATACACAATCACACGCCCGAAGCCAGAGACTTCCTCACGGGCATATTCCCGGTACGACAAGACCTGTCCATCACCAAGGAAGGCCTCATACTAAGAGGATCTCGAATCATAATACCCACAGCGCTCCAAGACAGAGTCATTGCGCTGGCTCACGAAGGTCACCAAGGCATGGTCAGGACCAAAGCCAGGATCAGACACAGAGTATGGTTCCCGCACATCGACCCCAAGGTAGAACAACTTATAACAGCATTCCTACCGTGTCAGATCACAAGCGCGCCACCGAAACCTGAACCCATACAAGCAGCAGAACGGGGGTCATCAAGATGGCACGCGATCAGTGTTGACTTCTGCACGGTCCAGGAAGGCACATACCTGTTGGTAGCAATCGACGACTATATCCCGAGGTGGAAATCGTGTCATCCACCTCTGCAGACATGGTGATGCCGGCTCTGGAGAAGATTTTCGCCACCCATGGCTTACCTCGCTGCATCCGGAGCAGCAAAGGGCCACCCTTCCAAGGGGCTGAAATCAAGAAATACCTGGCTGATCTGAACATTCAATATCACCACATCACGCCGAGATGGCCCCAAACCAATGGAGACGTGGAGAGGTTCATGCGTATCCTCAACCAGGTGCTGCGCCCATCTCGTGTGCACTCTAGCCCCTGGAGGGTGGACCTGTATCGATTCCTAAGGAACTACAGAGTGACACCCCACAGCACCATGGGGTTACCACCGGTAGATGTCATGTATGGACAGTGATAAATTCATCCATTCCACACCACCCAAGCCGGGCCACAGATGCCTACGATAGTGAGCGCACTCACCAAAGAAGGATCACAGCGAATGAGCGCATGAGCACCAAGAGACATTCAAAGGAATCTAGACACCAGGTCGGTGATCAAGTGTTGGTGAAGAGGAACCCCTCGAAAATGAAACTGGACACCAAATATAACGTGGCCCCCTGGACCATAACTCAATGCGAGGAACAATGATAACGGCGACACGAGGGCCACGACAGATCACCAGGAACGCATCATGGTTCAAGAGAGTGCCGCAACAAATGTGGACTGATGGGAACCAGCAGCTCTCGGTGGAAGCAGGGTCCCCGCCAGAATATGAGTACCAACAACCCGAGGAGAAGTCGACCGAGGAGCACGAGGCAGACAGACTGCTAGAGGAACCAAGGGAGGCGTCTCCAAGTAAGGCAGGTGAGCCGCAACAGAACACGATTGGGGTTGACAGCCCCTAGATGAGGGCGCTATACCCTAAAAACTGCACTGAGAGCCCCAGAGAAGTTAAGAGACTATGGGCCTCATTACGAGAATGGAGGTAGCCATGGAGCTATTAGCTCCATGGCTGCCTCTGTTCCGGGCTCCATTACCGGGTTCCTGCAATGGGGACTTACCGGGTTACTCTGACATAGGAGGACCCAGTAATTCCTCCTTGCAGGAACCCATCCCCATTCCCATTTGAGGCCCCTTAGGGCTCAATGGGAATGGGGAGGTAAGTAATAAAGGGCAGATTACATCTGACCCGTTATTGCCTCCCTCTTCCCCTCGCGGGTCCCAGAAAGCACGCCTGGTTTTACCAGGCGTGCGATCTGGGTCCCGCAATGGGAAGCTTGTAATCGGTGCTCCCGGAATGAAGGGGGCCGGTGCTGTTCCGGCCCCCTTCATTCCGGGAGCGCCAGCCTTATAATGAGGCCCTATGAGTGGTAGGACTATAACGTGTGCTGGACTAGAATCCACAGTAGAGTTAAGTTGAATCAGTTGGACATGATTGCATTTAGTGTGTTGTGTTTTAAGTTGTTGGGAAAAAGGAGGAATGTTGTGTACGCCTTACATCACTGCGTTGTAATCGGTGCTCCCGGAATGAAGGGGGAGCGGGACGTAAGGCGCGTTAAATAAAAGCCCTGCCCTTGCGAGGAGGGCAGTTCCGGGCAAACCACGTGCCACTGTGTGCGTCTCTTTCATTTATGCTCCACAGCCAGGCCTCGGTGCGCGGAGCCCTCCCTCGCCGGCGCACTGGCGGAGAAGCCATTACACTGCCTTCATTCTGCACTGGAGAGAGAGCCACATAAGCATACATGAGGGTAGCAGCCTTTCCTTCTGCCTCCATTCTGCACTGGAGAGATGGAGCAGCATAAGCATGCACAAGGGCAGTGGCCTCTCCTTCTGCCCTCATTCTGCACTGGGGAGACAGCAGCACAAGCATGCACGAGGGTAGCAGCCTCTCCTTCTACCCTCATCCTGCACTGGAGTTGAGGAAGAGAAGGAAGAGATTAGCTAAAGTAAGAAACTACGAAAGATAACATAGGGACACATTTTCAAGTTCCCATAGCACAGAAAGTGGAGCAAAAGACAGGGGTATACATGTTACCCCAGCCTTTACACCACATTTTGCACTCAGAGGCATTTACAGGGTGTTGCAGAATGGGGCATGAAATGGGAGCACCATGACTGCGATTTTACCAATGCTTGTTTTTTAGCAGGACTTCTCGCATGCTGATTATAATTCGAGTGGCTGAAGGCAAATATGGTTGACATTTTTATTACACCAGTAATATGTTTACAGCTCCAAATACGTCATTACCTCCAAAGAAGTTTTTACAGCCCCAAATAAGTCATTACCTCTCAAAAAACTGTTTTGAGAAATTATTGGAAGACACTTCGAACACAAAGTTTGATGGCAAGGCTTGATGATGTTAGCTCAAAGAGATGCCAAGAGAATGTGTTTTGGGCGGGAGGGTCAGAAGTGGGTGGGAGTGGCCATGGACAGTCAATGGGTGGGTGAATAACCAAACAGCAGGTACAAGCGGTGTGTCCTTCCTCATATACCATGTCTGCCTAGCTGTCCTGTAATTCAATCGTTTCGGCTTATCAGTGGCACCAGCTAACAGCCAAAACTATAAACGGATTGTCTCCGTTCAATTTAATCTTTCATTTAAACGGATCCCTAAAGTATGCATTTGTAAACATAACCAAACTGCGGGTTGACGTTTCAATTCTTTGAGATCCAGAAGGAATCTAAGCACTATGTAATGTCTGAAAAAAAACAAGAAACAAGGATACCCTTGCATTCCAATAAACGCAGAAGTGGCAGCAACTCTATAAATGTCAAGCCCAGTGCTGGCACTCTCCCATTGCAAAGTGCCCCCCTGCTCTTGCGCTAGGTTTGCGCCGTAAGCAAAAACTATTTTTTAAAAACATGATTGGCCCTTATGGAATCTGATATCACTGGGCCAGAAAAAAAGGCGCCAAGATTTAAATGCCTTCATCGAAAATAGAAATACAAATGTTCCAATTCCTTTTACATTAAGTTGGATTTGAATCTCAAATGTTCTTTTTCAGCCATGGTGAATGAGAGCACAGACGTGTGTTGTTCTTGTGATAAAGACCACAGGGAATTGACCCATAAGTTAGGCATGGTGAAAAGTGTTGAGGGTTGGGGGTATAGAACATGAATAAACAGAGATGGTTTCTGAAAGGAAGTGCCCCAAACGTGCCCTGAGGCAAAGCACTTGGTTATTGTCCCAGACCTATGCCTACTGCACAGTGAAGGGGGGTGAGAGAGGTGGGTGGGGGAGGGGGTGGGGTAGTCAGGAGGGAATTCTACACGCCACAAAAAAGGATGTTCTTGTCATAGTGTCATAGCAGGAAACATCAGGATGCATTTGGCATTAAGTGGTCCACTCTTAGTGAACTATATATGTGACTCACTTAAAGTGCACTTCACCATGTCTGTGTCGAGCAATGTATTGTCTTCCCTAGTCTACGTCTTCTTGGTGTGTTTTGTTAAGCATAAAATGTTGTGAATGTTAGATATTGCAATGTGGTATCTACACAAGGTTTAAGCAATTGTTCATTTTAAATGCGGACGCCTTGATAACATATGCAAACACTGGTGAGCCTTTATACATTTGAGATATATTGTGCTTATTGTCCTTTACCAATACATATGTTTAGACAATGCATACATACTCAAAACGAAAGCATTGCAACGTGTGCTGGAAAACATGTGTGGAATGGCAATCAAAAAGTGGCTTGTGAGGGCCCACGTGACACATTACCGACTAGTGCGGACAAACGCGGGTAGCAAAACACAGGAAGATGTGTGACAGTGCTGAGGTATCATTTACCATGGACTGCTCTGCACAGCATGGATTATGAGGTGTCAGCTAACTTGTAGGTTACTTCCAGATAGTCACACTTAAAATAGGGGCTGCACAACACCGTTTTGGGTCACAGTGTTTAAAACCCAGGCCCTTACATTTCTGGAAATGCCAGGCACTTATCAGGACCAGACTTCCCCCACTGTGCACCACTTCCGGCTCGGCCCGGACGAACCTCTGTAGTCGCACTGTGTTAATACTTAAGGAAAGACCTCATAAATGTTTCAGAACTTGAAGCTGAAATTTAATGAACTCCAAGAACGCGCGATTCGAGTTGCTGGTAGCTGGTGCCAGGTTCCCAGCAATGGCTTTAAATATTTATGCAGTTTGTAATTGCATCATGGCGCGAGCCTATTTTAAAGATCCTTCTTAACTAAGGGCCGATGCCTGAACCTGACATGTCTGAAAGGTAGATCATTACATAATATGCTCCTCTGCAGGATTTTAAAACATGGGCATTCTTTGCCAAGCTGGTAATGAGAACCAAAAGGTTTGGCATCCACCACGTAAGTACTACATTGGAAATACAACCCCCCCTCCTTGTTTAAGTTGATTACCGTGGGCTAAAGGCTAAAACTGAAAAATGCTATTTTGTAGAAAATAAAACATGCGATACAGCATACAGTTCAGTTGATATAATGACTCATTAGTTTCATATTTCTTAATAGTTTGGGTGTCAAAATAGCAGTCCAAGAATTTGCATCCATTGCCTTTTATTTTTACACTAGTGTACAGGCCTGTGTAGACGGGCCAAAGTGCAGTTTTTCATTGACACAATAGGACCACTATATGTTCTAAGCCAACAGCTCCCTCTAGAGGTGACAACAGGCAAAACTACTGCATCGGACAAACATATCAGGCCTTTTAATATATTGTTAGACTAATGTATAGGCCCTCCTACACCAGCCAAATTGCAGGTTTTCATTGACACAGTAGGACCACTATATATTCTAAGCCTACAGCTACCTCTAGCAGTGACAACAGGCAAAGCTCTTCGAATTAGACCACTGTAACAGGCGAAGCACTGTATATCATAATGCAACAGCTATCTCTAGCAGAGAATTCTGTGTGTACAGGCAGCCACTGCAGTGCATGAAAGCATCGGACAAACATACATCTGGCCTTTTATTATAGGTAGATAAGTGTCCATTATCTAAATTATGTAATGTACCTAAAACTGTAATACTATCACCAAAGACATAAAGTTTCTCATTAGGTATATGGGTGGCCATACCACGGGGCCTTTGACGCTGCCCCTTAGCCAAGCCTTCTGATGTCCGATGTTTGTACATAATACTAGTCATGCCAGCCTCAGACTCTGCCGCCTCAGTATAACAAATTGGTATTACAGACCTGGTAATGCCCGGCCAATAATCAGAGAAAGAAAACCTCATTTTTGTCTCAATTTGGATTTCTTTGAGATCAGCAAAGACTGTGGAATGTAGTGGGTCCGATATGGAATCATTTTTTAGGACTCTTTAGGGTGCCCCTTGATTTCTAATCCCACTTAAACCACTGTTGTGGGTCCACCGTGGAATGTGGAGGGATCTACGTCTACGTGGCCCCAATTCTTTGAGTGGAGGCATTTCCGCTGTGTGATCCAATCACAAACCAAGCAGATTTTACTAGGTTGGTGGGAAGTCAGGCAGCTCAGCCCTTTCTCGCATCTGCCCAGGTTATAGGGGGTACTTCTTTTAATCTCACGCCACTCAGACTTTTCAACTTGGTAGGAGTAATTAGGTGGTTGGATAATTCGTCTGTAATGAGGACCAGAATGTTTAAATAGTTTATGCCAACTGTTTTCACCATTCTTGGCTCTGGAAAGCCTGTTGTTGTGGCACAGTCAGCTGTTGTTACCCGTCTAAAAAATGTTTTGAAGCTACCATTTCTGCCGACTTGTTGACTGTCAACCCAACTTGCTAAGGACATGACATATGGTTTCCAAACATTCCAGAAGGGAACTCGGTGCCCTGATACTGGTGAAGGGTGTTGCTGTGACAGGGAGCAACAGCTGTTGCAGGTCTTTCGGAACTTTCCCCACAAAGGCTTTGAAGGCATGGCAGAGCACTCTCATATTGATAGTTTGCTACAGTGTGTACTAGACAAGATCTTTCAAGGTCGGTGTCTTGTGGTCAGAGTTCTTCAGCTTCTGAAGGAGTCTTGCCCTTTGGCTCTGATCCTCTAGAGCTTTATGATTTGTTTCTTTGGGTTCTTTCAGTCATTCTTTTACATTAATCCAGGTAGGCGAGCACCAGCACACAGGCCAGCTCAATCCCATGGACCATATGAAGCCAAGGGAGGACCCTTCCAAGCATCATGAATTGAAATCTGGGTCTCTATCTGGCAGTTGTTATTTTTGTGCAAGCCCTTATTGAGTGCACATAACATCTAAGAATTCTAGCATCCTCCTAAACTGAACTCTGAAGCCTTCTGTCATATATGTGGGAGCCAAGCATGTAGGTGGCAAAGACAGGGCTTCGGTCTATTATAATGTAATGCACAGTAGAAGGAGGCATTTCAGAGAAACAGCATACTGTAAATAGCCATATTGAAAATTGTATGGCCAGTGCGAAGTTAAAATTCATCCAGTTACAACTAAATCTATTCACAAAATCACAACCCTTCAGCCAATAGCAATTGTGTCAATGCCATTAACCTGTCTGTTTTTATCTGCCGTCGGTCACTATTGATTGTTGCAGACTATTTTTGCACTCGCCTTTGCTTTTAGCTTACTTTCGAACAAACAGTACCTCAAATCTGGATTTTCCTCATCGCTTTGCATCTGTCAAAGACTGTGGATGAAGACTGCAAAAAACCCTAAGAGAGGCTCCAAACAAGCAGGTCTTTTACCCTATCCCCTTGATAAGAAACTACACAGGGCCCAATTGGTCGGACACAAAGGCTGGAGAACACAGCCTAAGTTCTCATTGGGTATCTGAATGTCATTGGGTATCTGAAAAGGAAAAGAGGAAAGTGTGAACACCAGAGAGCCATGACTCCACACAGTCAGCCTAAAAGTACCTGGCAAGATGACAACAAGATGGGGAAAACTAGCGTTTTAGCGAACAGGATCAGAAGTGGCAGTTCCAGAGAAGCATATGATGAATAAACAGGAAGGGCTCTAAGCCATACGACATGAGGGTGCAGTTCCCCACAAAGGAATAAGCAAGACAGAGTGTGAGTCCAAAAGTCCTGGCTAACAAGCTCCAAGACAATCCCAAGTTTCAGAAGAAACCCCAAAAAGTTCAAAAAAGAAAAACCCAAGGAAAAAATACCAAATACAAGGATCCACAGAAAGCACTGCAATCCAGGGAAAGAAGGAGAAAGGGAGAAAGTAAATCCAGGAAAAAGGCAGTCCAGAATATGTACAAGGTTCGGTACACAAGCAGGCAAGGCACAAGATGTAATCCAACAGGGAAGACGAAAACACAGACGTGGTCAGCAATGAAACGCACAATTAATTAGACGGGACAAGGCTACTCATGGAAGGTACCAACTACGTTGAGGAACACCAGGTCTTCTCTCACTCTCCTTCTTATGTAACACTGAGCAGCTGTTCTCTCGAGGTAACGTAGAACTAACGTGTTGATGTTACGTCATGGGGTGTCCTAGATGCATGGCCTGATGGGAGTTGTAGACCCATGAAAGCCGTGCTGTCTCAGATACCATGGCTACCTCCAGTGGATGATGTGAGGATGCCGATCTGGCAGGTGATGCAGGGGCGATCCCTGACATCACCCACCACAAGACCTTGCGTCCAATAGAAGCATTATGAGCGGCCCCAGGAATTGACACATCAGCCTGGCAGCATGAACGTTACTAGCGGGTTCCCAAGTGCGATCATCGTGGATCATATCCCTCCCAATCAATCAAGTAGTAACGCACACCCCAAGTAGCCCGACTGTCTAGGATAGCATGCACCTCGTAGCCATCCTGTCCTTGTATGTTGAGGCTGGTGGTTTTCACAGCGATACGGGAGTCAGAGAGACATGGTTTTAAGAGAATGACATGAAACACAGTGTGATACGCCATCGTTGTGGTATCTTTAGTCGGTAAGACACTAAGTTAATCATGTGGGCAACCTGATATGGCATGATGTATGGAGGGAGTCGCTTACACTTCCCCAGGATCCGGAGATGACGAGTAGACAGCTAAGCCAAGGCACCAACCTTATAAATGGGTGATGAAACTCTACAGAGATACACATATTTTAGGTACCCAGAGCAAATTAGAGGCACAATCAGTTACAGCCACTGCATTGCTGGGAATCGGGATATCCACCGGTAAAAACCTAGGATAGAAGACATGCAAAGCAAAGAAGGGAGTACAGCTGATGGACTTATGTACCGAGTTGTTATGGCAAACTCTGATACTTTCTAAAGAGGTCTCCTTATGTTGGAGGCACAGACAGCGAAAGTTCTGTTCCAGGGTGGCGTTCAGTCTGACAATCGGTCTGAGAATGGTAGGCCAAGGAAAACCTGGTGTTGATACCTGCGGATTACAACAAAGCCCTCAGAATACAGAGGTAAATTAGGACCCTCGATCAGTTATAATGATAGACAGAAGACCGAAGTACCATCGCCATGGGAGTTGCCAGTTATGAAACAGGCAATGATGGCCTGCCCAACGTGCCATTCGCATACCCTTATGACGGAAAGCCGGTGGATTAGACACGAGATGCTGCCGCTGAGTAACAGAATGTCTGAACTTGAGTGGTGTCTGTGATCTAGGGAGAATGCCTGAATGAGCCTGTGTATGAATGGCCAAAGGAGCCTGGGAAGGTGTATGCATGACAATGTCACTCCTCATGAGGTGCAGGTCCCAGACCTGTGTCCCATTACGGTATGCTCCCTCAGGGGTTCCCAGCAAGCCTCCCAGTCTCCCAACCCTCCTCTGGTTGCTCACCGGTCACCCTCCACTGCTTCAGGGTCTCTCGCCCATGTTCGGGTTATGCTCATCTGGTATCCACGGGGACGCCCTTATGCCCTGGTTGACGGATTCACCCTGGACCCTTCCTGATTCCTGGATGGTGCCTTCTATGGAGGTCGGGCCTGAAAACACAGGAGGACTGGACTTAGGAACAGATTTCGTTTCCTCCCACCTGCCCCCTGGACTCGATCTGATGGTCCACTCCTCACCTTGTTGTGATGTCTGGCGTCCTCTCCATCTTGCCTTCTGTGCAGGGGTGCATAGTTTTGTGCGGGTTTGAGCGACCAAGTAAACTTCACTGGTGCCAACCCATTCAAGTGTCTTTAAGAGGTAAGTCTGGTTATAGCAGTCTTAAATGCCCTTGCTTTCCTTTCTTGGGATTAATGTCTTTTCCTTATTTATTCCCCCTTAGGTGCACAGAGGTTCGGTGGATGCGCAGCTTGGATCGGGCTCCTACCAGGATGATGGACGCAGGAGCGTATGACAGATTGTAGGTCAAGCGTGAAGTGCGGCACGGTAATGTCTTCTTTTGCTAACCTGTATTCTTTATTCCTTTTCAGGTCGCAATGGTCTTTCTGGCTTGTGAAGGTTTCCTGAGCGGCACCGGCAAAGAAATGCCCAGCCAGGTGAGGTTCTCGATCACTGCCGTTAATGCCATGAGGAACCTGTTTTAACGTTGTCCTTCTTTCTTTCTCCCTCCAGGTGCTTCGTTCCGGTGAGTGCATGGTGTCATGATGATGCTGCCGACTGGATGGAAGACCACGAGCAGCAGGAAGACGGACAATCGACGGATGGAAAGTTGCAGGTAAGCAGAGACTGCTAATGATGTTCTTTTGTCTCCACTGCGG
Organism: Ambystoma mexicanum; assembly: GCF_040938575.1. Lineage (NCBI taxonomy): Eukaryota > Metazoa > Chordata > Amphibia > Caudata > Ambystomatidae > Ambystoma > Ambystoma mexicanum. The sequence continues at coordinate 1,080,455,784 of NC_090937.1, read as the reverse complement.
GTCCGCTGTTCAAGGATCGCCGGTTTCTGGTCTCTGGACACAATGAGCGTCATGCTGCTGGCTGCAGAATAACACGAAGTACGTTCTGTAACTTGGGTGTGGTTTATATAGCCCTCTACTAAAGTAGTCCAGGTAAAGTAGTCCGGGCTACCACACGCAAAACACTGTACCGCACAGTTTGGTTCTAGGAACTAGGCTGTGTGGGTGCCTCCATGTTGGCTGCAGGCCTCCAATGAAAACGTAGTCCCTTCAAGACAGTGTTCCACCCTGAACATGATCCCGGCGCCAAATATGCCAGGACTGACTCCAGGAGAGTCCATGAGGATAGTGCAAGGCCCTTGGGGACCCAAGTGAACCTTGAGCCTTAACCCTACCTGGCATGTGACCATGCCAGTGGGGTTTTGGGTCATGGGTTGTGACACGGCCTTCTCCCTCCAAGCCCTGCGGTGGCTCCGCAGCAGCTACCTGCTTTTGAGTGGTGAGTTCCAGGCAGACCATGTGCTCCAGTTCTCTTGACCAACTGGTGATTCCTCCTCCTCCTTCCAGGCATGGCCCAACTCTGGCAGACCTCTTGGGGATGTCTCTGCCGACGAGCAAGCATCCCGTCCTCAACTGCTTAATTCGTCTTCTGACCACAGGCTTCCCAACTCCTGGTTCCTACAAGGAGGATCTCTCACTGGGTTTGAATGTCCCTCTTTAATTTAGTTGTCCTTGGCCAATGGGAAGTCTGTAAAGACTAGACAGCTCAGTATGGTTTATAGAGGTGCTAGTTAGGCTTCTGCACTTCTTCCTCGTCTCAGTACTGATCTTGAGGATTCCCAGTGAGTCAGTTGGTCTCTTTCCCTTCTCATTACATAGGGGATATAGGTCCCTTGAGGAGCCCACACTCTTCCTCGGCCCAGTACTTCCTACCTTACTGGTTTTAAGGAAAAAGATAGGAAACAGATAATAACACTAGGGATGGTGTTGTAGTGGGTTGGTGAGGAAGGTGGGCTATGGTAAAATGGACCAGGTCATCACTAATCCCATAGTGGGGTTTCCTCCCCATGAGATCCATCTGCTGAGTACCACCCCCAGGGAGACTATCGGGTAATAGCCTCACCTCCCTGGCCTTATGGGAAGAGGCTCCCCGAAGGGAAGAAGTGATGACATCCAGTGATTTGACACATAAACCAAAAACTTTCCACCAGATTTTTGCCTCCACTTTATCCCAATCTATTGATCTAGTAATAGCACAGATCTCCAGGCCATACTATATAGCTGGGATAACTTTCATTTTATAGAAATCCAATAAAGGTGCTATGGAAAAATGACAAAACTGGGCATATATTCTTTTGGTTTGGGCTGCCAATTGACTGGTCTTTTCCATCATACAGACCAGTACCAAGCTTATATTCGGAACTGCATACATAGTGAAAACCAAATAGGTCATGTTAGCTTTTGGTATCAGTGGATGTTTATTGAAATCCCACTTATAGCCCATCAGTTTCTTGCCATTTTTCCAAAAACTGCATAACCTGAATCTTTTTCTCATTCATCACATTTTTGTGTGCATATGATTCCATAGATTTTGCTAGGCGATGCAGTCCAACTTGTGTCCTGTCAAATAGGATGAAATCGTCTGCTTATGTGAGGTACCAAATTGGTAGTGTGTTAATTTTCAGAGGGGCAAAACTTGCCAGTCATACATGATCTCCCAAAACCGACAGGAATAGGTTAAACGGGAAAGGGGCCAAAAGACACCCCTGCCTTAATCCTTCAAATGTCATAAACATATCAGTCAAGGCCGGCTGCCAGCTCACTCTCTCCTGCAAATAAAGCAGTTTTAGCAATCATCAAGCACTCAAATGGCCTTCCCATAGATCCCTGATTTGCCCATTTTCGGATGATTTTATATCCATCCAGATGGTAAGAATGGGTAAGCCAAGTTTCCTGCAAGAAGAAAAACATTGCGTCTTGTAAGAAGTTAAGGCCTTGGGGGTTCAAGGTGAACAAATTAAATGATCTAGTGTTCCATGCACTCAGAGATAAATATTCCGACGACACATGTATAGATCATGCGACATCATCAAAATCTTCTTCTGCACCCTAACCGGATGTTCTTATTCTTTTGTGGAGCATCAGATCTGCATCAACAGATACAAACAACACAGAAGCATGCACAATAGGGAAGTAACTAGAAACACATTAGAAATATACTAGCACCTGCACATCAATTGCCCTATATGGAAAATAAGGAAAACAAAAGAAAAAGGGGGAGCAAACGGGGGGTTGAGGGATCAGACATACAACTTATTAAAGGTTTCCCAAATCTCAGAGTATTTATCTAGCCTCTTTTAAATCTGAAAGGACACCTTCTCTCTGCTGCATAAAACTGATAAATCATGCAACCATTCCTCAAAAGTAGCTTTGTGATCACTCTTCCAACATTTTATTCTGGATTCTGATAAGTTCAAAGCCTATACGTAAAAAATCATATGAAAACATCAAAACGTCTACAATAATTGGAGACAAAAAATTGATCAAAGACCAATTAATCTTGTAGCTTAATTCAGGATCTTATACAAGGACAAAATCTTTTGTAGAAATAGATTTCAAATGTGGTAAGCAATGAATTAATTGTAGGACTGTTCCATGATTTAAATATGTGCTTTCGGATGTACTCAAGAGCACAACAGCTTTCAACACCTTGTTCCGAAAAATTGAATGCACTACCCACTTCCCTCAGAAATGAAAGATCCTACATGGTCTTCTGCAAAATGTTGAAAACTATACTGTTCCGCTAGAACTAACCAAATTTTATAGGCATGCTGCTCAATTGTAACCTTAGTGACAATTGTATACCTTTCTCTGTACCTTGTTGCCTGTTCTCTACATCCTCAACTTTGTTTTGATATACCCGTTGCCAAGTGAGTAAGCTGTAACAGCGCCACAATGCCCCAGAGCTGATTTGCGCTTTATAAATGCAAATAAATAAGCGTCCGCCAATGATCGATGGGATAAAATTACTGAAGCACCCACCTTATCTTGGAAACCATCTCTTTCCATTTGGCCAACGCATTTTCTAGCGATGTATTTGGTGTCTGACTTGGTGGCAAGCCCATTTATTGATTTAACAGGTGGAACTAGCCAAGAGTATAAAGCCCCCCCCCTTAGTTTCTAAACTAGGACGATCAATTTTCCTGAAAGAGGTATTTTCCATCAAAGGCAAAAGACGATTTGAAGTAGGAATGTTAGATAAATCAATGGAAGGAATAGTTACTGGGGAGGTTATCTGATCCTTAGTGATTGCCTCCTCGTCCAAAGGTGCATTTTTATTACCCTTCTTATTTTAAAATGTTCTTCTTGGTCACCGCTTGGCCTTTGCAGGATTCCTATTCGAATCACTTTCTTGATATGATAAGTTATTTGTAACGCGCTTAATACCCAGAGGTTTCTAAGCGTGGACCCGGGGAGCGAACCCGTGTTGCTCTGTGTCGTCTTGCTTCAAAGGCAAGCATGTTGCCCCTGAGCTATGCTCCCGAGACAGATTCTTCAACTGGTCCAACACGAATGGGGGTGTCTGACATCTGCTCAAAAATAGCTCTTTATTCTCTGCATCCTTTGTTTCTACTTGGTTTAAAGAATTATTGACCAGTGATAATTCCTCTTCACTGATCAGGTTGTAACCTTCATTATTGGTTTCAAAATTGGCAAAGGGATCCAACCCGTTTGCAAGGAAAGCATTTACCAATTGTATCAAACCCTCCTTGATAGGAAGTTGCTCCTTAAAAATATTATTACATAGCGCAATAGAGCTTTCCTAATCACAAATTGCTCTGAGGCCTCAACCTCTTACACCAAAGGGGTAGATAATACTGAGATAAAAGAAGCATCAGTATTATGTGAGGAAGCATACACTCTCCCAGCAATCTGCTCTAAATCAGGAGTACAAGAGAGGTTAAGAGGAATTGCAGTTCTGATGTTTGCAGATGGATCAATTATAATAGGATCTTGAAGGGCTGACCCCATTGATTTTCTTTGTAGCCCCAGGCACACATTTAGCAAAGAGTTATTGTCAATGGGATGGAAGTAAAGATTATTTGTTTGGGCTGATGTTGTCTTCTCTTCTCCAGAGGTGTGTCTTCTGTATCATGCTTGCTGTCGCGGTAATCAGAGTCCGTCTCAGTTCCCCGATATTCAGATTCTATTTCCGACGATTCACCACTGACTGTTGGATCACTATTGTCATGATGTGCTTCACCTTCAAAAGAAAGAAAGAAGGAGGAGTTCCTAGTGATAGTGCCAGTGGTGCTAGCCACTGTTATCATGGTCCCTTGGACATGATTTGCCATCACGGGCTCTGGCCTGAATGCAGGGATCTCTTTGGAGTCTTGTTCCTGACGCATCAGTTCTTGGTCCCCCATCTGGAAGTTGCTGGGCTTTGCTCTTCGTCGGCGATAGGCATATTCCTTCATCTTGTGTTTGCTCTCACAATCTTTCGACCGGGCCGTGTTGCACATTCACTGGGGAAAGAGCTGTCTGGGTTGTGAGGCAGAGTGGTTCTTATCACACGCCCAAACATGAGCGCCGAGGGACATGTCCCAGTGGAGCTGTGTGGTGTGTTTCTATAATCCTGCAGTAATGTACAGATGGCCTGCATGAAAGAACCTTTGGTGATTGAACATACTTGCAGAGTGTGTTTTAGGTTGCCCATGAAGCTCTCTACTGTTCTGTTTGCTTGTGACCACAAAGGGGTGACCTTGCGATGTTGGAAACCAAGATGTTCCACAAACATGGTGAAATCATGACCACTAAAAGGGGGTCCATTGTCCGACTTCACTATTGAGGGAATCTCACAGTCAGCAAACGTTTTGTCCAATGCCGGTGTTAATGCCTGAGAACTGGTGGAGTGAATTAGGTACACTTCCGTTAATCTGGACATCTCGTTGACAATTACAAGTGCATATTTACTGTTGGCGAGTGTGTCACACATGTCAATAGTGACCTCGTCCCATACTTCCAGTGGCACGGTTGTCATCTTGAGGGGCTCAGGAAACGTGAGCAGAGTGACTGCCTTGCATGCAACACATTTTCCTAATACCTGTTCAACTCTCTCATCCATTTGTGGGAACCATACTTTGGTTATGAGTTTTTTGTGAACACAATTCCTCTGTGTCCCATGTCTGCTAATGGCAGTATTTGATCCTGAAGGCTTGCAGGGACAACAAACCGTTTTTCTTACAGCAGGTATCCTTCCGGGGAGACAAATAGCATGTGTGTTACGAGTCGGAATGTTTGAAAAATGTTCTCTTCAGATGAGGATAGTGCCTGATCATGTTTGTTTTTGAGGTGCCACTGACCTGATGTCAGACACTTCTGTATCTTCACGAGTAGCTGATCATTCTTCAGGCGTTCTAGCAGTTGCGCTGTCGTAGCGGACTTGGGTAGTGCACTGCCCACTGGGTAGTTTATGTATTGGTTGCCTTTGATGGATTGTCTCTCATCTGTGGCTGGTAAGGGATATCGAGATAGGAAGTCTGCAGGATTGTTGTCCTTTCCTCTGTGGTGTATGAGGTTGAAAGAGTATTCTTGCAATGCATGGAGGCATCTTGGCCGTTGGTTTGCCATAAATGGTTGTAAGGGGTTCAGGATCCGTGATGATGGTAAATGGGTATCCATATAGGAACAGATGGTAATGTTCATATGCTCATACAACAGCAAGACTCTCTTTCTCTGGCTGTGAATACGTGCATTCCGTTGCTGAAAGACTGACTCGCATATTCTACTATACGTCTTGCTGAGTTGGGTGGGGCTCCAGGTTTTGTTTTTCAGTGTCAAGTTCCGGGTCATGGTATGCCATGCAAGATGCAGCTGCGATGCGTTTCTTGATCTCCTGAAACGCCTCATCACATTAAGTTGACCAGTAAAATTCTTGATCTTTTCCAGTGAGTAGTTGGAGGGGCATGCTGACTGAAGCAAAGTCCTGAATGTATCTGGTGCAGTAGCTCACCATTCCCAGAAATGATCTAACTGCAGATGTTGAGCTTGGCGTAAGGGCTTCCACTAGGGCTTGTACTTTGTCTGGATCTGGTTGTAGTCCGTCGTGGTTGAATATATGCCCAAAGAATTTGAGCGTCGACTTGCTGAGCTCATATTTGTCAGCATTTAAGGTCGAGTTCACTTCTTCTAGTGCCAGGCACACCCCCCTAAGCGTGTCGTCGTGTGCCTCTTGCAGTGAGGAATATGTTTGATCACTCGATTAATCTCATTTTGGAAAATATCCGCAGCGGACGATACGCCGAAGTTGAGCAGCTTATACCTGAAAAGCCACAGGTGTGTAGAGAATGTTGTTGTGATCAGGATGCAGCTCTAGCTGATGGTAGCCTTTGTTTAAGTCGAGTTTTGAAAATATTTTAGCCCCGCACAGCAAGTGCATCAGGTCAGTCATTCGGGGTGCTAAGTGTCGCTCTCTTTCAATAGCCACATTGGGGGTTCGCATATCTTCGCAGATGCGAATGCTGACATTGTTTTCCTTCTTTAGTATGGGCACTATGGGAGAGACCCATGGTGTGGGTCCCGATGCCGGCTCAATGATGTCTTGTTCCAGCAAGGACCAAATTTTGCCCTCCACGTGTCTTTGAATGTTGAGGGGTATGCCCGATAATGTTAAGCCATCGGTCGCCCTTGGGTGTTTATGTGTAGCTTAATTTGTGTGCCTTTGAATAATGTCAGGAACATTTTCTTCATCATTTCCTTTGGGCTGGACGTGTAAGCAGACATGATCTGGTACATTACATGGATAAACCCATCTGGATGGCTGACTGGAAACTGGGAATGCTTCGCCCAGGCACTTCTCCTTTAACTACGTACATCTTGACTTTTAGACTCTTCTCTTTATACGTGCATGTAGTCGTAAACATTCCTCCGCAGTCAAGGGGTTTGTTAGTACCATACGGGTATATGTCGGTGTCTGCTTCTCGCAATTCTTTCTTCTTGGGGAGTGACTTATATGTGTCCTCATTGATGACATTCACCATGGCTCCGGTGTCAATGAGAAATTCACGGTTTTGTCCATTGATTTGCAGCAGCAGGGTTGGGCTATATTCAGTGGCTGTCTTGTTCCCGATGGCGTGTACATAGCCTTGTTTCTGATCACCACTTGATGAGGAAGATTTTAATTTGCGTCTTCGCTGTGGCGATGTGTCAAGGTATCTTATCTTCTGTCGGGCTTCCATCCTCGTGATTCATGTCTGTATCTGTGTTCCTCAGTACCTTCTCTTCTGTTGACACCCCGCCTTTCTCTGTGAGACGATTCTCGTGTTGTACTATGCGAGTTGTGTCTGCTGGTCGCTGGAGATCACCATGTGCTTGTGTGAGGACTTTCCCATCTCTGTCAATGGCTTTCCCGCCTCATGGTGTCTCTGTCTTTCTCTGTTGATTGGAAGAATTTTATATTCTTGCAGACAGATTGAATATTATTTTCTCCACCACACTTGTCAGAGTGATGTCCTACTGCCGGACATGGGCCGACGTGCAGGAAATTATATCTACATGTATAGCATTTTCTTGGCCTGCACTGCGTTCTGATGAGCTGCTGGTGATGCAGTTTGCGTGATTTTAATATTGCTTAGCAACTCCGCTTGTAGAGACAGGGCTGAGTCTGCTCTTGCGAGCCAGAGGATTTCAATGAGGGTTCTGCTTTTCTGTAATAGTTTTTTCCTGAATTCAGGCGACTCAGACCCCGCTATGTCTTGAGATTTTAGAGCCTCCTCTATGGAGTAACGGTCAAAATCGCAATATTTTGCCCTCTTTCTCAGTCTCATGACAGAATTATCCATGTTCTCCCCTTTCTCCTCTATGGACGTGTGGAAGATGTGTCGTTCGTAGTCCTCATTCTTCATGGGTGCAAAATAATTATTCAGCGAGTCAATTATGCCTTGAAATGTGTCAGTCGTATTTTCCGGCATTTCAAAAACAATGTCCCTCACCAATGGGCCTAGTGAGTGCAACAGTATTCCTCTAAGACGGCGTTCTTCCCTGACGCCCGTCGCATCAATATATATGTGTAGTTCCTTTAGCGACCTGGACCATCTGGTTGCCAGACTGCTGGTGTCAGATATATCAAAATGCTGCATGGCTTGTAGCTGCAATGATTCATGGCTTCCCTCCTCCCTGTGCACGGCACTGCGAGGGGTCGAATTTATCTGGAGGCTCTGTGAGCTACTGCCCACTTCAGTGTCAGACATGGTAGTGTGGGCAGGAGGGATTGTAACTACTCACCTTTGAGTAATCTTGCATGCTGGCAGTGAATGTCTTGTAGTCAGCTGCGAGCTGGTGGGTCAGGGTGTGAAAAGAAGCCTGTGCCTGTTGTATGGAGGACTGTCCAGATGAAGTTTGGGCCTTGGCTGTGTAGGTGCCTTCCCCCTGCAGCAGTGCGCAGCACCTTTATACAGCTGGTATGATTAGGCAATGTTTCCTGCGTGGTGGTGGAAATCAGAACAGAGTTCAAAAAACACGTGAGAATGCAACTTTCACCACGTGTAGCGATCGTGTATGAATGCGCGTTTCCTCCGTGGCGGTGAAAATTGTAGCAGGCCTCGGAGCACGTGGCTTCTTTTGCGCCATCTTGCGGAGCAGACCGGAACAATGTGACCTAGAATGTAGGCTGCAGCGGGGGCGTAACTTACCCTAGCTCCTCGATGAAGCAGGAGCAGCAGCTTGTATCGCGGTCAGGCAGACCAGAGGGGGCAACACTGATACTAATTCAACATGCAGCACAAAGAACGAAGAAAACCTCGTCGCTAATGTTGAGTTTCTGCTGATGGCACTACAATATGGCAGCATGCAATGAAAGCGCGTAATAATAAACATGGAGACACTGGAACGCAATGCTTCACCTTTAATCACAAAGCGCAAACTGGCATGAAGGCGGTAACCCTGCCTTTAACATCACGTGGGTCGCACCCCACAACATTTTAACAACAGAAAGGGGACAGGGCCCTTTTTCACAATAATAACTTTAGAGAAGGGACAATACACATCTCAACATACATGGGACGTCTGATGCCAGTGATGTTAAAAAATCTGACAGGCTGTTTAAATATACGTTTAATAACATTGGTGCTATTACACAGCCTTGCCGAACACCCTAATTTATACCGAACGTTTCAGTTCTATGCGCCGAGCTATGATATAAAACCAAGGCAGTGGTATTAGAATATAGCTGTATAATTATGCTTACCAACTCTCAATCTGTATTTAGAGATTTCAGATTTTCCCATAATATGAGCCTTTCCACAGTAATAAATGTAGTGGGCAGGTCCATAAAAGCCAGGTAAAGAGCTGTTTCTTTGGCCTCTGTGTATTTCCCAATTATCATAGAAAAATTCAAACATTGTTCAGTGGTTCCTGCTGTGGCTCGAAGCCACAACTGAGCATCTTATAATAAACCACCTTTATCCACCCATAAGCACAGTTTCTCCAGAACAAATATTACCAATTCTTTAGGGCAGACATCGCTGAGGGAAATTGCTCTATAACATACACAGCTTCACCGGGTGTGCCTGAGGCTCACATGGCAACGCAATTCACTCATTGGTGCTTTCAGCTAACTCATGATTTACAGCCCATTGCTACTTAGAACTGTCATTACAGAGTGGTTGTTGTGCCCATCCAAATCAGGAATGCTCATTCTATGCATTCTAGTCTTTCATTTAATGCGATGAATGCAGGCCTACAAGTGGAACAATAAACAGCAAACAAGAAGACGCCATAGGCTGCAACTATCTGACAGCGGGATGGCACACATCGAGGCTGCTTGCTGTTTTCCATGCACAGGTTCGGTCTCCCATTCTTTGCCTAAAAGGAAAGCATTTTTATACGTAGATTTGGTTCACCCTTGAAAGGCAACAAGTGTTGTTTAGTGTACTACAAAACAACAGCACTGGTTAAAGGAGAATCAACAGAATATGCATAATTAAAGTGAAACAACCGCCGATGTGCTTTTCCACTACTTGTTCATACTCTCTGCAATATCATGTTGCTCTTGCCACATTTTGGCCACTTTTACATGCCCCGCCTTGCCTTAATTTCTAAGTTGCCTACAAATTCTGTCCACACCCACTAGGGATTCCCTCTTACTAGATGCCTGCTCCCTCCTCTCACTATATTTGATCACTGTAGACAGCCCTTTGGCCATGTCGTTCCCCTGCAAATTATGACACCTAGACAGTGTTAAACTCTGCAGAGAATCATGAAACGTGCCTCATTGAGAGAGGACAGTGAAGTTCATCGAAGAACCCACACCCGAATGTATAAGGCATATATTCTTCAAAATCGGGGGGAGGAAACACTATGAAGGTCAACATTGAGTCACCATTGACCATCATCCCTTGGTCAACCTACCTCTCAATATTAGACCACAATACTGAGGAGCTTCTACCACTGGACATTAACCCTATTAAAATCAACTTAATAGAGAGGTTTGAAGCGAACATCGCTTACAATGGATTGGTATGTTTTCCATGGATCTATGCAGCCAAGAAGGCACTTCTTAGCATTTGCATACAAGCATGCGCCCCAGTGAGTGTGGCAGAATCAACAGACAGTTAGACGCAGGATATTCCATAGGTGTTCATAGACAACCATGGGGAGTGGAGAGACTTCAAGTACTGCATCAAACTCAAGGCCAATGGCATCCCTGTTGAACATAAAATGTGCTCTATTCCCCACAGCAGGAGGGGTGGCCAGCGACAACAGTTGGATACTGATGGTTCAACGTGATATCATACAAGGAATTGCAAACTCAGAGTGGATGGCCGAGTGGTCATACTTGCCAAGGCTAATGGCAGTTTATGGGTCTGCGTTGACCTCAAGAACTTTCACAGATGCATCTCGGTCAACAGGCACCATTTGTCCAATATAACAGAGACTTTGACAACCCTGGGCACTGCAAATGTGTTTAGTCTGATGGACCGTTCCTTAGCATACCATCAGGTGAGACTATCAGAAGAAGGTCAACAGTTAATGATGCTCATCCCAACCAGGGTAATTTAAGATCTTTTGCATGGGGGTGTTAGCAGGGAAGGGGGAGAGGAGAGGAAGAAGAGAAAAGGAGGGTCTTGAGGAGCATTCCAGAACTTAAGGAGATCTGTCTCAAGCCTGAGAGGGACAGGGAAACCATCCCAGAGGGAGGCTACTCCGGAGGAGAGAGATATATCCCTCCACTTTCTTCTTAGCGAAGAATCTGATCTGCACAGAGTTGGAGCTAGAAGAACAAAGGTCTCTAGTATGGGAGAGAGAGAGAGTTGGATGTAATGGGGTCCGAAGACCCAGAAAGCCTTGTGGATGATGCAGAGGTTCTTGAATGGGATTCTAGAAACAACCGGGAGCCAGTGGAGAGGTTTTAGGGCTGGAGACATGCGGTCCCTGGGCTTGAGGCCAAGGATAAGTCTTGCAGTCCTATTCTGGATTAGTTGAAGGGGCGAAGGGAGGTTCAAGGAATATTGAGAAAGAGGCTGTTGCAGTGGTCCAATCTAGAGAGGACCAGAGCTCTGGAGACATTGAGTTTCTGGGGGAAGGTAAGGAAAGGGGGAATGCCTCTGAGGAGATGCAGCTGTTAGTGGGCCTTCTTTGCAAGGCCCACAATATAAGAAGGAGAGAGGGGAGTCAAAGATGACACCAAGGTTTGTCACCTCACAGGAGGGTGGGGGGAACCATAGAGGGTGGCCAGAGGGTAGGAGGCAAGGAGGGAGCAGAGGTTTCCAAAGAGAAGGATCTCAGTATTACTGGCATTAAGGCGAGATCATTGGCAGCACACCATGCCTGAATAGCAGTCAAACAGTTAATGATGAGAGAGGAGGCAGAGGAGGCAGTAGAGAGCTGCTTGAAGAAGAGCTGCATTGCTCTGCATAACACTGGAAGTAAGGAGAGAGTGAGGATATCACATGAGCCACAGGGGCGAAGTAGATGTTGAAGAGCCACAGTGATATGATAGAGCCTTGAGGGACACCGCAGGTGGAGAGTGTGATAGGGGAGAGACAAGTGGCCAGTTAAACTTGGGATACATGGTCGGAGAGGAAAGAGGTCAACCAGTCAAGTGCCAGGCAAGTTATGCCAAGAGTGTCACAGAGCCGATTAGTCTGGGTGGCATGATTGACCATGTTGAAGGCAGAGGAAAGAACCAGAAGAATAAGAATGGATGGAGAGCTGGAGTCGAGAGAGAGCAAGTATTCACAGGTGTTGAGTAGAGCAGTTTCCGTGCCTCTGGCTGCTCTAAAGCCAGACTGGTGGTCATGGAAACAGCTAACAGATTCAGTGTGTTGGATCAGTTGGGAGATGACCCGCTTCTCCAGTGGTTTGCCCAGGAAGGGAGTAATGGGCAGTAGTTCACAGGGCAGGAGAGGACGACAGAGGGCTTTTTGAGGAGAGGATGAACAAGGGAGTGCTTGATGGGTAGCGGGAAGGAGCCATTGTCAAAGGAGTGATTACAGAAATTGGCCAAGGCTGGTGCAAGGGCGGCAATGTTGTCCGTGATGGTTCCGGCAGAGCAGGGGAGCACCTGTTTGGAGGAGACTGTTATCGAGCAGACTTGTCTAGAGACCTCATCCGGTGCTATGGGTGAGGAAGAGGAGAGAAGGGGGAAGGGGAGAGGGGAGCCAAGGAAGGCCTGAGAGCAGGGGAAGGATGAGGGAGAGGAGTAGAGGAGAGTGTGGACAGGATGTCCTGAGTTTTGGTTAAGAAATGGGAGGTCAATGAAGTACAGACGGTCAGGGATGGCAGTGAGAAGTAGAGACTACAGTAGTATTGGCAAGTTCCTTGCCAATTTTAAACAATGTTCCTGTGTTTAAAAGCTAAAGCCAAGGATCATGATCATGCACTTAGACAAGTAGGTAACCACCTGAAGACTCGTGGCCTCATACAGAGGAACAAAAGGAAGTTGAGGGTGAGTTAGGTGGAATACTTAGCCACATGATAAGGGTGGAGGGGGTGCATCCCTGAGTGTGACTACTTAATGATATTATATTGGCTCCTGTGCCAGATGACAAAGACCAACTACGTTCCTTTTTGGGGTTGGTTGAATATTATCACTTATTTGTCAAGGTCTTTGCCATAAATAACACTCCACTCACATCATTAATAAAAAAGGGGACAAGGTCCTATGCTCTGATCAGTACAATGTACCTTTTCAGTGCATCAGGTCTGACATTGCCAATGCACCTACTTTGGAAATTTCCTGACCAACTGACAGACCATGCTTACAGTGGGTGCCAATGGAATTGGTCCAAGCGGCATTCTTCCTACTACTCAGAATCGCTGGGGGAGTAGATTGTGGCCTTTGTGTCCAGGCTCCTGAAGTGTGCACAGGTGAACTATTTAGTAACTGAGAGGGGGGCCTTAGCAGAGTCATGGGCTATCAATAATTTTAAGTTTTATCAATGGGGAAACAGATGTATGGTTAGGTCGGACCACAACGCCTTGGTGCGAATCTTCTCGTTTAAATGGTGAAATATTGCCTCTCCACTTATATCCAAGTGACTTCTCAGTAGTAGATATTCTGGGGTCAAAGATGCAGCTTCAGACTGTTTGCCACATCTCCCTATCCCCCGGCATCTTGTAAATGAGGATTCCCCATAGGCTGATGGCATGGTTGCCAGTGTTACCAGTGTTGGGCTTCCAGCCTTATCAGAGAAAGCAAAGACATAAGCTTTGGTTGGAGACGATGTACTCACGAGTATCAGAGAATTGACAGTCAGTGGCTTTCCAGACATGTCCACTTTAGAAAATGAGTGGTGGCCCTGGTATGAATTCAAGGAACTCTGCGTCATAGGTGATTTGGATGGGTTAAGGCTGAGTTCAGAACTGGGTACTTGCCCCAACGAATCTATAGGGCAGAAGGAGAAAGGTTAATGCCTACTATCAAAGGTGTTAGATGCAGCTCGAGATGATTGGGTCTACCTACATGGACAGGAGACTTTGAAAATAATGTATTCAGCTGGTTTCATCACTTGGGAGGGGAATGTGTTGTAGGTGTACATGCTCCAGGGACATTCTGCAAGAGGAATGCTAGGATTGGATTGTTGATGGGCAACAGTGCACCGGATGGCAATTGAACTGGGAGGTTGCCTGTGGATGGTTGTTGAATAAACAAAACTTGCACCTCACACCTTGAAGCCACGTTTTAATATATACCCTTTCAGTTCCTAATGACACAGGAGGACATACAATATTATAGACTGCCTCTCACTGCTAAGAAGCAGAAAAGACTCAACCTGACCCGTTAAATACAGCTGACTCCACGTAGGGGAGCATTAAATCAGGAGGAAACAATCAAAGGTGACACATGGGTGGGAACTTGCCTGTTCACAGAGGGAGGTTACTCTAGACAGCGAATGGGCAGGCAGAAGCAGAGCAACTGGGTGAGATCTAAAATGGCCGCCCTACCTCTTTTAGCCTCTGCTCTATGAAACCAAGCCCAAAAGATTCACTGGAAGGAAGTGGCCTCAGCCAATCACAAACAAGCCTCTCCAGAGGCGACATGTGCAAACCGTCAGATGCAAATCATGCCACTGTAGGAAAGAAGCAAAGGAAGAATAAAAAGCCGGTTCACACAGTTCAGTGAGTGGGCTGCTGGGATGGAGGAAGAATGGCGTTTGCTGAGCAGGAGGATAGGAATTTGGAGCATAAGAGAAGAGCGGTGGCGTTGGTGAAGTGGAGCAGAGGAAATAAAGAGATTAAGGAGGTGATACAATTCTGGAACAGGGTTTATTGGCGGAGATTGGTGGAGGGATAGATTCAGATTTAATAACAAAAGAGGGGCTTTAATGCAGCAGTGACAGTGGAGGATAATGGAGGAGCTTTGGTATTAGGAGTTGAAAGGTTTGGATTGTCTGTATTTGGGGGGAAGATGGTGTGACAGGAGAGATATGGTGTTGGGACCACAGGAATTAGTAAAGAGAACACTGGCCACGGTGAGAAGGGAACCATATCCCTGGGAGTGGGCACTATATCCCAGGCTGAAATAGACGTAGACGTTGGAAGGTGGGGGCATGCTGGTTGAAAAACAGGAGGACATCAAGAGGCGATGAAGTGACCAGAGTGGGAAGTTCAAACCTAATTTGAGGAAATAAGGAAGGGAGGGGTCCAGAGGGATAAATACAAAGAGGAAGGAAGTTGGATAGAACACAGGGAAGTGAAGTAGGGGCCCAAACGGGCAATGAAGGGATGGGTGCATCAGAAGAAGTTAGATAGGTTAGATGTTGGGCGTGGCCAGGAAGCCCGCAAGATGGCCACTGCTCTTTGACCTCTGAGCCCCCTTCCTCTCATAAATAGAAAAAAATGCAGAGCGGGGCACTTACATGGGCCGATCAAACAGCAGTGGAGATGCAATGATCTTGTGTTGCTGCAGCACGATGAAATCCCTGAATTTATTTTTATTTTGTATTTTAACATTTGTGTAACACCCAGATCCACAGGTATCACAGCATTTGTACAGGAGGCAATAACAGAGAAGATATACAATCAGGATAGTAAGTTAATACTCTCTAGAATGGACTACTGCAACAGCCTCTACCCTTTTCCTCTCTCCACCACCTCCAACGTATCCAGAATAGGGCTGCAAGACTTATCCTTGGCCTCAAGCCCAGGGATTGAATCTCTCACCCTCTGCATCCTTCACAAGGCTGTCTGCGACCGGGTAACCATGCTATCTACAACGTGTTCTCATCAAATACTCTCATTGCCGATCTTTACACTCTTCTGGCTCCAACTCTCTGCATGACAAGCACTTCTCTAAGCAGCAAGCTGGTGGCCGATCTCTTTCCTCGGCTGGCTCCCACCTCTGGAACAGCCCCTTCCTCTCTGCCTTGAGCCGGATCTCCTCAAGTTCTGGAAACTTCTCAAGACTTTCCTCTTCTCCTCCTCCTTCCCCTCTCCCTCCCATGCTAAACCCGACAGTCGCTGAAATTGGTGGCCTGGACCCTTATGTTTCCTTCTGGGTCCTGGCCTTCCGCCCAATCACCCTCAGCCTGCCGCCCTCTCCCAGCACTTGCCTTTGGGCACCCATTGGCCTTGCTGTCTTCACAGGCCTGCACTTATTTTTATTGGCAGGTAATCACTCTGTAGCAAGTGATCTCTGCCAGGCACTTAACTGCTGCTCGCAACTGACTCCATGGCAGTTCCCTCTGTGGAACTCCTAGCACTCACCCCTTGCCTTGTCCCTTCTCTCTCAGCACTTGCATGTTCTGAATGTGCACAAGGCCTAGTAGGACCGCCTCTTTCTTGTTCATCAGTTTTATTTTTTTTGCCTTTTCATCCCATGTTCCCTCCCCGTTTGCCCTGTGGGCACTTTGAAACACAATTTCTTGTAGTATAAGAGCCTTACAAACGCACAGTAAATAAATAAAATGAATAGTCAATAATCAGTTCATAATGTGCAAAGTAGATGCAGATTAAGGTTTGTCATACTTATTCTCATTAAACAGCCACGTTTTCAGAAGTCTCTTGAATGCTGGGCAGGAAGGTTCAGGGAGGAAAATTGTGAAGACAAGCCGCGACACTTAAGTGTTTAAAACTTAAGATTTATTATGAAGCGACATACAAAAGTAAAGACCCCCAACTTCCTCTGGCAGCTCTCTTCTCCAACTGTCCTTCTTCAGCTCTTACACATTACCTTACACAACCTAGACACAATGTTCTACTGGGTCCCTCCCACCCTGATTAAGAGCATTACACAACACACCTCCCCCCTTTATAAATCAACACAGTATTTGATGAACACTCATATACCTTCACATAAACTATATAAAAGATAAATATATACAAAATAGAAACAAATTAAAACATCTACCACTGATAAAATACAATTTAAATCTAGACGTTTATTCTACCAAGTTTCCCCCATGAGGCCTCAAACTCACATACCCTTTCATTCTACAGGTTTCTCTCATGAGTCCTCAGACTCACTTTAACAATCCTGGACATGTTCCAGACTTGTCCACTTTGTACTCTTACGCACCATTCAACATCTGTGAAACCTGCACCGGCTCAGAATACACCATATCACCCTTCTTTTTCATAAATCCCTTCTTCACTCGCACCCAATCTCCAACCTCTACTACCCTTGTCCACCTTGGCAATGTTTCATTCACTCTCCTTATCCACCCCTCCTTCCACTTGTCCATTCGTCTTCTCACCTGTTCCACCACACAATTTGTTTCTCTGGACCTTCCCAACCATGGTGGGGACACCAACGTGTTGGGTTTCCTACCCCTCTTCAACTCAAATGCACTAATTCCAGTCTCCACATGGGGGGCTAAATGCAGTGCATATAACCGTTCCCTTATCACAATTATCTTGTCCTTTCCTGTTAATCCACTCATCCGCACTGTATCCATAATACACTGATTTACCCTTTCAACCATACAATTTGTCTGAGGCTGATATAAAGCTGTACGCTTATGCTTTATTCCACACATTCTTAAATAATCTTAAAACAAACCACCAACAATTATGTGCCATTATCAGTCAAAATGGACCTGGGCAATCCTTCTCTTTCGAAAATACCTTGCAAAAATTTGACTATACACTGGGATGACACCTCCCTCATGACTTTAAACTCTGGCCACCTGGAGAATAAATCAATTACCAGCACAATGAACCTTCCACGTCCACCTCCTAAATACATGGCACCGGCAATATCCATAGCTAAGTCACACAACACACCTAGTGGAATATTCACTTTAATCACAGGTTGTCGTTTAGCATGAGCATTCTTAGCAGACATCTCACACTCAACACATGACCAATCACCCTCTCTACTTCACTGTCGAAACCCGGCCACCAATAGTCTCCCTTGATAAGCTCTTTCATTTTGAAAATTCCAATATGTCCTTGATGACTAATCTCAATAAGTCTCCTACAGAGCTTTCCTGGAACCACACGTCGATCCCAGCGATATATTAAACCATTCCTTAGACTCAATTCTGACCTTACCTCCCACATTGCTCTCTCCTCCCCATTCAATAGTCTCTTTTCTGGCTATCCATTTCGAACAAAATCCAAAATGTGTCCACATTTCATCTGAATTCAACTCATTCTCCCACTCCTCCCGAGTAATCACCCCATCATGGGTAACATATACCAAATCCGTAATAATATCTTCCGACATATTTTGACTCCCTTCAAAATCCTCATCCCGCAATCTAAAAACAGGGTCAGTTTGCACATTCTCCTTCCCAGCAATCACTTCAATGTCAAATTTGTGGCATTGTAATCTTGCCACCCAGCACACAACTCTCCTGGACACCTTATCTAAACCTTTATTCTCGAATATGGCTTTGAGGGGTTTGTGATCCGTCCGCAATGGAAATTCTGACCCCCAAACAAAATTCTTACATTTTTCAATCCCCCAATGGCACGCCAAAGCCTCCTTTTCCAAAACTGAGTCATTTAACTCAGCACCCCTCAGCATCCTCGATGCATGTGTCACAACTTTCTCGCTGCCATTTACCCCAATTTGAGACAACATAACACCAATACCTGCCTCGCTGGAAACAACTGAAATAATACATTTCCTCTTAGTATCGAACATAGCCAATGCTTTGGCCATATACATTTTTCTTTTTATCTCACAAAATTCTACCTCACACTCATTGTCAAATCTGAATTCAACACCTTTCTTCAATAAACCTCTCATCTTGTTAACTCTATCTGCAAAATTATCCACAAACCTGTGATTAAATTCTATCATGCCCAAACATGATCGCAGCTCTGCCTTATCCCTAGGCGACCTTATTTTCTAAATTACTTCTACCAAATCCTTCTTAGGCCTAAGTCCTACCTCAGAAATTTCGTGTCCGAAATACTCCACAACCCTACTTCTGAAAACACACTTCTCTGCCCCAAGCGTTATCCATTTCTCACTGAAGACGTTCACTACTCTCCATATATTCCTCTCAAGAATGTCTTTACTTTCCCCATACACTAATACATCATCCGAGAAACACCACACATCGTCCATAACTCCCAAAATGTTGTCCATCAGCTTCTGGAATACGGATGACGCCGAAATTAACCAAAAAAAATGCCAAAATTGGTACACACCATTATGCGTTATACACGCTGTGAGATTCCTAGATCCCTGATGAAGTTGAATCTGGTGGTACTACTGGCCATATCAAGCTTTGTAAAATACTTGGCCCTTCCAATCCTGCTCAGCATCTCTGACATATTAGTTAGAGGATGTCTCTCCGCAACCACACATTTATTTACCTCTCTCAAATCTACACATACTCTCAACTCACTGTCACGAACCTCGCCCAAAACCCCCTCTGGCAAACCCATTGGCCAGGTGGAGTCAGGACCTGGGCCTCTAGAGCCTGGCATCCTCTTCAAAAGCCCTCATGGGGCCAGTCCTGGCGCCGATGGAGCCAGACTCATACACCATGAAAAACAATGTGCTTGGGAACTACGTTATTGTATTGTCAGCCAACATGGAGGCATCCACATAACATGGTTCCTAAGAACCAAGCTATGCGGTCTAGTGTTTTGGGTGTGGTAGCCTAGGGACTACTTTACCTGGACTATTTTGTTGGTGCTATTTAAACCACACCTGAGCAAGACAACACGCTTCGCGTTACTTTGCAACTTGCAAAGTGACGCTCACCGTGTCCAGCTATTCCCTCGAACCTCAGAGAAGCAGAACCTGCAAGGAGACAAAAGGAACATCATTAGCAGCAGCATTTTACCTGCAGTCTTCATCTTTAAACACTCGCAGCTACTGAGAACAGCTTCCTCGAATGTGCATGCCTCCCGGACAGAACGACCTGAAAGAGGAAGATAGAGGCAACATTAAAGAAAGCAGTAGAGACATTTACAAATTACGAACTGCTCAAAAGGCTTACCTGGCTGGTCGCCTCTCGGCTGGCACCACTCTGGACATTCCACTCACGCTGAAGAACACCGCGACCTACAAGGAAGGAAAACACAGGTTAGCAAAGGCAAGACTTTGTAGTGCTGCGCATAGCGCTTACTAACCGCATCATAGCGCTCTTAATGCGCCATCATTTACCAGTGGGGCTCAACCAAGCCAGTTTGCCGCGCTGACGCTCTGCATACCTAAGGGAGAAAAAACACATTTTAAAAAAGGAAAGGCATGCAGGATAGCAACAAAACTAAAGAACAGTAATAAGACCTACCTGAACAATATCAAACGTGCTGGCGTCAGTGAAGTAACTGGACCGCACTCGCCCAAGAAAGACAACGCGCCCCTGCAAACAAGCCAGCACCTTCCCAGCAGACCACATCAGGGCAAAGCTAAGAAGCATACCAGCGACTAACCCGGCTGGGTGGCGTCCCTGTGGATACCAGGTGAGCGTAACACTCACCACTCGCCTTCTTCACCACAACCAATGGTGAAATCCACTCCACACCCTTTGCTGGTTCTATCATTCCTGCACTCTTCAATCTCTCAAGCTCTTCATGCACTCCACTACGAAGCGCCTGGGGAATAAGGCGAAGTTTAGCACTTACAGGCTTACTTCCTTTTTGCATCACAATTTTGTGCACCATGCCCTTAACACACCCCATCTTCTTGGAAAACACTTCAGGGTATTTCCCAATTATGTCCCATCTCTCTCCTACATTGAGAACCTGTTCCTCTGTGTTGGGATCTAGCCTTATCTGCAGGCCTTCCTGTTCCCTCCACCCCACCATTGTCTCCCCACTCTTAGTCACATATATTTTCCTTTGTGTTTCTCTTCCTTTGAATTAGAACGTGGCAACACAATATCCAATTACATCGATTCTCTTCCAATTGTAGCCACCTGGCTTTTTATCAGATGGCATGAACTCGTCAACCATCCCTCCTACTTCATTTTCATACACTTCTCGTGACATGAGAGTTATTTTAGCACCTGAATCAGCCATCATGTTCACCTTTTTGCCATTCACAGTGATGTCAGCAAATGGGTGTTTACACTCATCCTCTTCATCACATTTCACCATGTTGACGGCAACTACTTCCACTCTTTCATCTTCATCCTCATCCTCACCTGAAGACTGCTGCGCTTCCTCCCCTACATACAACACCTTCTTGCCGTCCCTATGGAGTCGTTTTTGCAACAATTATCAAAATGCCCCCACCTTTTACACCTGCTACGTCATGCTTTCTTCTCTGGACATATGGGTGAGTTAGCAAAGTGTCTGGCACTTGCACAACAAAAGCACAATCTATCCTCTTTTCTACCTCCCTTCACACCCATTATTTTCTCACTCCCTGTATCATGACTCTTAAATCCCTTATCTCTTGTTTTCTTTCTAACATTTTTGTGAAAACCCTTCCTCTGATCACCTACCCTTAATACTTCATTCGTAGATACCTTTACCTCCTTTTGGGACAACTTCGCCACACATTGTAAAGTATATTCCACCCTTTTAGCCATCATAACCACCTCTTCAAGCCCTGGCTCATCCTTTAACCAAATTTCCGCACAAATGTTATCATTGGAACAATGCAACATATATTGGTCCTGGATGTGCTCGTCCAGCTTGTCCCCAAATTTGCAATTCAAGGATAGGTGGCGTAAAGCCGTAACCTATTCCTCAACATTTTCCCCTTCATGTTGCTCTCTCATACCAAAGTGATATCTTTCCAATACTGTACTAACACATGTCTCAAAGTGTCGATCCAACTTCAATAAGGCAATGTCAAATTCATTAATGCGACCTTCCATATCAAATTCTCCAATGTCAGGCAAGGTATCAAAAATTATTTGATCCTCATACCCAATAAAGTGCATTAACATGGGGACCTTGCGTTTTGATAACATGCTGTTCCCTCAAGCAGCTTTGACATAATGCAGAAAGACTTTCTTCCAAGCCATCCACTTAATTTTAGTTGGGCCTGGACTGGGCATAAACATGGGTGGACCAGGCACTCCTGCCATTGCCATGCTTGTGCTTGTCCCCCTCCCCTTGAGACTGCAGCAACTGCACTTGAGAGCTACTTCCTTCACAACAGTATATAATGTCACAAAATAATTATGTCAGATCAACACAATACCTTCAATAACTTTCATGGTTTTCTAAATGCACAGCTCGTTAGCCAGTAAAAATAAAAGAAACGCTTCATCCGTGACGTGCACGCCTCCCCAATCGGGCCCAGGGTGCACACGCCGCGGTGGATGAGTTCGGAAGCAACAGGTTTCCTCAGCCGGCAGTCAATATTCCTTTTTCTTCCTGATGAGGCGTTGGATCTCGCGCCATAGTGCGGGAGGGGACGCATGCATGTAGTGCAGCGCGGAGACGCTAGGTTATACCAAACAATGCTCCCAATCAAACGTCTTGCTTTCTGCGTTCTAGAGAAGTTGATGGAAGGTGCAGGCACGCAGATGCAATGCAATATTTCAAAGGACGCGCGTTTAAAATGCGCAACTATAGTTTCACCAAACTTGCCAAGCACAAGTCAAAAGTATTAAATACCTCGTCGTACCTCTCCCGACTCCGCCCAGTGTTTCCTCTGCAGTGTAACAGTCTCCTAATGTCACTCTGCTCCACGGCTGCAGTTCCTCTCCAGGAGTAACGTTGACAATACTTTCAGGTAGCGCGTTCTGCCTCATCGCATACGCTCTCCGCAGGTCTCTGCACTGCATCCAAAATGCTCAGAATGGCCCGTAATCCAGGCACTTTCTTGCTTTCCTTTTCATCTGGAAAGTCTGCCCACGGAAGGTCTGCCCACGGTAATCCTTACAGTCGGGGGTCTTAGTGGATCTTCTTCAGATCCTCGTCGCCAATGTAAAGATGAGCTGCAACACTTGAATGTGTAAACCTTAAGATTTATTATGAAGCTACAAACAAAAGTAAAGACCCCCACCCTCCTATGGCAGCTCTCTTCTCTAACTGCCCTTCTTCAGCTCTTACACATTCCCTTATAGAACCTAGACCCAATGTTCTACAGTAACATTTCACTGGGTCCCTTCCACCCTGATTAAGAGCATTACACCACAAAAATAGAACGCAGTAGAAGGCATCCACGGCATTGGCAGATGTCCAGAGATTTGTTCAAGGAGGCCGTTCAGATAGGCTTTGCTGCACAGTGACACGTGGGTGGCAGAGGAACAGCGAAGCTGGAAGATTCCTGGTGACTCTTGGAATGGGGGCACAACACGTCTCTCCAATGCGCACAGGCAAGGGATTCTGTGGACATCAGCATACCAGCGACAGACCTAAGGCGGCCCTTTCAAGTAGCTAGTTTACCATCTCTCACTGATGCAGACTCCCTTCTATGGCTACATCGGTGGCAATCTTGGACGGGCTTACATGTAGCGCTCCACAAGGGCATTTTAGGTCGGATCTGTAGTAATCTACTGAGGCAAGTGGTATATTCTATTTCAGAGAAGCACAGAGTCTGGCTCCTGAGCATTTCAAATATGTTCTCCAAGAAATCACTCAAGTTTTGAGAGGACGAATCCTGAAACAGCTCTCCCAGATACCTAGTGATCCACTCCCCAACTCCCTGCAGTGCCACAGATAGATTTCAGCCTAATTCTTAATGAACTTTCAGCAATCCAAAAGACTATCTTCAATTGACACTCACACCCAAGAGGTACAGGATGAAGTAATGTTACTAAGGAGGGATATGAATGCATCTGTGGGCCGCATTGAGCCTGCTGAGGAGAGAATCTCGGAATTGGAAGGCAGGATGGAAGGTATGGAGCATTTGCAGGGAAAACTTGGGAAGGTGGAATATATGATCACCCAGCTGGAAGCTAGGAGCAGGAGAAACGACATCGAGATCTCTGGGGTCTCGTGCAAGGTGGAAGGGGAGATATCTTTACCCGGTTAGGAAAAATGGCTACCTACCACTCTACAGCGTACCCTTTCCTCGCCTCAAAATACAGAGGGTGCACAGAGTATGTTTCAGAAGAGATAATTGGGAGGCAAAAAACAGATCCCTCATAGTGTGCCTCCAAAAAGCAGGTAATGACTAAACCTTAAAGTGCCTCTTACGTCACACTCAGGTGACCCCAATATTGGGAGCTGTGAAGAAGAAATCTGAGGAAGTTCAGTTCAAAGGGTGCACCATTTACCTAGTGCTCTTAGAAAAATATTGCGCTATGAGTAAGCGTAAGCAGTTGCTCTCGTTTTGATCAGAACTGAAACATAGAGACATAAAATGTGGAAGGAGCTTGCACGGACCACAGACAAGACTTGGTGGAATCAATGGCATATGTGCATTGTATGGAATCCTATCTCCATACAAAATCACCTCATCATTTGTCAAGAGCCAACCCTTTGGGTTTATGAGAAGGCTTTTTGGGGAACAGTAGTTGAACTCAAGAACTTGTGCCAATAAGGCCCAGACTAACTAACGTGTAAGAGGAGCAGGTTCTGCAATACTTATCTTCTGATGGTAGCTTTAACTCTGGCCCCTCTACCATCAACACTGGCAGTTTATTAATTCTCAATAGCAGTATAAATCTGCGCAATTGCATTGAAGGACACAATAATAGATAACTTTGGGGTTTGTTGAATTTATGGACTATAAATCGTGTATCTCTTTGTGTAAGAACAGATGTCAATGCCACATGAATTCAGTTTCTCAGTGTTTATTTTAAGTTGGCTGCGAGCAGACCCCCAACACTGCCTTCCTCCAGGCTAGGAAAGCAACGACTGGCAAAGGAACTTTATTTAAGTCTAAACATTCCACACTACATCACATAACATCAACTACTAACATTCCAAATAGAATATTAACTACATCATTAGCTACCTAGACCATCTACTATTTACACAAACTACATTACAACACATCTCCCTCACTTATCCCACACAATCTCTTCTTACAATAGCAATCCTGTTTTTGTTCCATACCTGTCCTCCACAGACTCTCACAGCACCCTTCATCACAGCAAACACACGTACCGGATCTGAGTATAACACATATCCTTTCCTCTTGATCAACCCTTTCCTAATCCTCACCCAAACACCACACTCCACCCTGATCTCCTTTTTACCCTGTCTCCTATTCTCCCTCATCACATACTCCTCTTTCTTCAATAAGCCTCTCCTCCTCTCCCCAACCAGGGTGGATTCACTTCGGAATAAGCCTGGTGACCGCTCATATGTTTGAATGGTGAAACACCTGTGGTGGAATGTGGAGCCATCCGCAAGGCGTACAACCTTTCCTGTACAGCAGCTTTTCTGTCCACCCCACATGCTCCAGCCATTCGAATGCCCTCCATAATGCACCTATTCATCCTCTCTACCACCCCATTGCCTCCAGGATAGTAAAACACTGAAAGCTCATGACATATACCACAACCCTTCACATATTCCTTAAAACTACCACCCATGAACTGCAAAGCGTTGTCAGTTAAAACACTGCTGGGGAACAGCTCCCTAGCAAAAACCTCTCACAAAATGTTAACAATGTTTACCCATTTATTTCCCTTATTATGTTACATTCACACCACCTCAACAACAAATCCACCAACACAACCATGTATTTACCTCAACCAAACCCCATATCAACAGGTCCATAGCGACATCATCCCACACCTTCTGCGGCACCACATTCAACATCATGGGTTGTTCCCTCACCGTCAGACCTTTATAGCTTTCGATACAACCTACACAATCCCCAAGTCTTCTTTCTATCTCCCTATTAAAACCCGGCCACCAGCATTCATTTCTCAAGGTGGCTTTGTTCTTGCTAATACCCACATGTCCCTTGTGAGCAATATTAATGATCCTTGACCTGATGAGTTCGGGCACAACTGCTCATACCCACCGAAATATAATTCCATCTACCTGACTCAATTTATCACAGACCCTCGCAAAATGCTCTCTCCTTTTGCGAAACCTCCCCTTTCTTGGACCACCCTGCCTCCACATACAGCCTTATATTAGATAAGATCTCATCATTCTCTATGGCACTTATCCACTCCTCCTTACTTATAACACCATTGTATGTTACAAAACAAACTCCATCGCATCATTCTGCTGTCTCTCCTCTTGACTACTACTCAGACTAGATAAACAATCAGCTAATACATTGTCTTTGCCAGCTATCACACACATTTTGAACCTGTGGCACTATAATCATCTGACCCATCCCGCTACGCACCTTGAGACCTTATCAAGACACTTGCATTCGAAAATGACCTTCAAGGATTTGTGGTCAGTTTTTAGTACAAAATCTTTACACAAAATGTTTAAACTTCTCAACTGCCCAGTAACAACCTAATACCTCCTTTTCCAGTACGGAATACCTCTTCTCCACACCCCTCAAGACCCTGAATGCATGTATGATTATCTCCTCCTCTCCTTCATTAACTTGAGATAACACAGCTCCTATGCCTACATCACTGGCATCTACCGTGATAACATTCTTACTCCCCGTATCAAATTTCTTCAAAGCTCCTGCAAGGTCAATCTCTTCTTTAATTTGCTTAAATTCTTTATCACACTTCTCACTCCAAACAAAATGTTCCCCTTTCGTAAGCACCTTTCTCATATCAACAACTTTTTCCGATTAGTTCTTGACAAATGTCAGGCAAAATTCCAACATTCCTAAAAAATAACGTAATTCCCCTTTATACTTGGGCTCTACCACATCCTTTATGGCCCTAACCAATGGCACGTTTGGGCTTTATCCCCTGTGTGGATATTTCATGGCCTAAATACTCAACCCTATCAACACGAAATACACACTTCTCCTCTCTTAAGGTTATGCCTCTTGACCCTGGTATTCTTAATACATTGTCCAATCTTTTATCATGCTCACACTCATTCTCTCCGCACATCAATATGTCACCCTGAAAACAGAACACCCCTTTATAACTCCATAAAACATCTTATACATTATCTTTTGGAAACCAGAAGACGCAGAAACAAGACCAAAGGGCATTCTGCGAAACTGGAATACACCTTTGTGGGTAATAAATGCCATTAACTTCTTACAACTCTCCTCTAGTTCCAGCTGATGGTACGCCGAAGCCATATCTACTTTCGAGAATATTTGACCTTGACCTATTATGGCAAGCATCTCCCCCATATTAGGCAATGGATGATGATCTATAAGTACACACCTGTTGGACTCCCGTAAGTCAACACACAAATATAAATCAGCCAATGGCTTCTGTACAATCACTAACTGGGACGTCCACTCAACCCCACCCGCTCTCTCAATAATACCCATGCGTAACAAATTCTGTAACTCCTTTACATTCTCTCTCAGGGCCGAGGGCACAAGTCACAATGTTGCAGTAACAGGAGTGCATCCCTTTCTAAGAAGATTTGCTGTTGCATCCCTTTCACCTTTCCCACACCTTTTTTGAAAACATTCTTGTATGCCTCGCCAATGGATGTACCTATCTGCAGTACTTGATACACTTTGTTGGATCCAACATCACCTTTAACTTTTTCTGAATGCGCCAACCAAGTAGTGTCATTCCCTTTTTTGGTTCCCTTTTTTGGTACAGCCCTAGACATTAATGATATCTTAGAGCCCGAGTCTACCATCATCAAAATGCTTTTCCCATTCACCCTTACATCTGCATATGGATGCTCATATTCATCACCATTCGATTCCTGCACAACATTGACAGTAATAGTCTCAATGTTGCAATTCTCCTCATCATCGGAGGCCACATGACAATCCTCATCATTGACTACTAAAACCACTCTTTGATAGTTTTTACAGCTGTTTGCAGAATGGTGACACTTGGTGTACACAGTCTTTCTTCCTGGACATGACAGAGAAGCAGCGAAATGTGCATTGCTTGCATATCTGAAACACAAGCGTTCCTTTTCATCCTTCCTTTCTCCCTTCCACTTATTGGTCTTGACATCCGTCCTCTCCTTCACAGTGGGGTTTTCTATTCCTCTTCGCTTTTGGCAGGCAACAATAATGTTCAAGACTTCGACTTTGCTCTCATTATGATCCTTTTTTAGCTATTCTCGCTATATGCAGGCTAGGGAATGTTCAACTCTCTTTGCGATGTCCAAAACTTCTTCCAACCACAGTTCATCCCTTATCTTGTTACTACTGCAGTGTATCACGAACTGGTCTCTAATGTGTTCATCAAAGCATTCTTTGAACTTGCAATTTTGAGCCAAATGTCTCAGGGCCGTGACAAACTCTTCGACACTTTCCCTTGCTCTAGTACGCGAATGCCAAAATTGTATCCCTCCAAGATTGTACTCGTTTTAGGATTAAAATGGATATCCAGCTTTCTCAAGGCAATGTCAAGATCAGTTGTGCTATCACAGTCACCTTCATCTGCGAGATAAGCTAATGTGACGTATATTCATTGTCCCTAATAACCCAAAAAATGCATTAATAAAGCACTTTCCTATCCATTGAATATGTGTTGCCACATACAGCTCTAATGTAGTGGACAAGACCCTTCTTCCATTGTGCCTACTTTACTTTTGGTGGACCAGGCAACCCTGTCAATGCCATGCTGATAGCAGTGACATTGTTCTAAAATGTTCAGAAATTGCTT
This sequence comes from Ambystoma mexicanum, assembly GCF_040938575.1. Classification (NCBI taxonomy): domain Eukaryota; kingdom Metazoa; phylum Chordata; class Amphibia; order Caudata; family Ambystomatidae; genus Ambystoma; species Ambystoma mexicanum. Next base: position 1,080,427,294 of record NC_090937.1, on the reverse strand, counting down.
AGTGATACCTCCTTTTGTGTTTGGTAGGGTGCTTGCTGCTACTTGATTATTCCTATATAGTAAACGCTTTTGAAGTTAAAACAAGACTTTCCCACTTTTTCTTTTTTTTAGGTGCAGAGTACTATGCTAATTCGAGCCACATGCGCCAAATGGGGTTAGCTTATATCCTCTGTGCAGGATTGTTTTGTTGTATTGCTTTATCAGGGGTGTAGTTTTGTTTTGTGACGGTAGGTTTCCTCCTCCCTTTCTTTTTAAATAGGCAGGTGCGTGATGTACAAATCCTTTATGAATGTGGATTTGTTTTTATCTTATGAATTGTGTTCGCCGAGATCGCACCTGCGTACTGGGTGAATGCCGGTTGCCGGTACGTCAGCCAACTTTTACATACATGCTCAATACACATGCGCTCTGTTCGCCGTTATCGCTCCAGCGCACTGGGTGAAGGTCTGTTGTCATTACCTCAGGCAACACGCATGCACAATATCTATACACCGGTCCCTTTTTTTCTTTTCTTTTTTTGAAATCGCATTTGAGCGGGGAACTATCAGAGGGTTTATGACCTCCCTTTGGGACCAGACGGCAAATGAGGCTATCGATCCACTTGCAGTCGTGAGCAATACTCCAGTAAGCAGGTAGGGACGCCATGTTTCTCAGCTGTTGTCCCTCGTTGGCCGCTGTAGACGCACTAACTGGCTGAGCGGCTTCTCCTTGTTTTTCATTGGTCGCTGCTATGCTTGGGATAAAGTGGAGCACCTTTGTATTGTCAAATGTGCATTGTTTCAGCCATTCTCATCTCCAATGTAAGAACGGATGTCCACGCCATACGAATTCAGTTTCTCAGTGTTTATTTGAAGTTGGCTGAAAGCAGAGTCGCAGCACTGCCTTCCTCCAGGCTAGCAAAGCAATAACTGGCAAAGGTACTTTGTTCAAGTCTAAACATTCCACACTACATGCCATAACATCAACTAACGTTCCACATAGAATATTAACTACATCATTAGCTACCTAGACTATCTACTATTTACACAAGATACATTACAACACTTTGGCTTTTCAATTTAGCAATATGGTCATAATTCAGCATCCAGTCCCACATCTCAATTACTTTTCAAACTATTTTTTATTGTTTACGAATATTTTTTTTTAGAATTCATAATATTCTAACTCCCAATTAGGTCTCCAGTTCATGGCATCAACGTTTTTGAGTATCAACTTTGTATACATCTCTTCATATTCTCTATTTCCTGTATGACCCAATAATTTCAACAGTCACATTGGGGTGTTAGATTTCGATTAAATATGTACCGGGCATCTACATTTTAGTGTTGGGAGCGATACTAGTCCTAGTTCCAATCTCAGTAGTTCAATTGAAATAGATGGACCAAGTCCCAGCACCCTCCTCCAAAATATTCCCTCTATAATTTTCCACCACTGTAGATTTTTCATAGCAATTGCGTCAGTTCCATATAGCATTACTGCACAAAAGCTTTCCTTGTATAACATTAGGATACCTGTCAAGTTATAGCCTGATGTCTTACAGTGCAGTAAGTAATATGGCCTTCCTACATTTGACTTCAATAAAATCAGTATATCCATTATCCAAACTTAGTTCAACTCCTAGGTATTTATAACTAGCGACACATTCAACCCCACCCTTCCCAATATTGAGTATATGTTTCTTAACTTTGCGGTGTGAAAACTGCATCATCTTTGTCTTCTCAAAGTTATTTAATTGCTTGTTAGCTCTAGCATAATTATACAGTTCTGTCGCTGAGTTCATAATACCAGAAAATGTGTGATCCATGATCACCACATCATTGGCATATGCAATACAAAAGCTTTTAGTGCCATTTATCCTTGGAGGGCAATTTTTATTTTACTAAGTACTAAGGGTAGATCTGACATATACATGTTGAACAACATGGGAGCCAATATGCAACCCTGTTTTACACCTTTATTAGTCTCAATAAGGGGGTAATGGCTCCCCTGCTGGCCACTCTAAACTGGCACTAGTCCCCTCATCTAAACTTTTGACAGCCTTCAACAGATTACTAGGGCATCCAAGCTCATCCATCTTTTTCCATGCGTCTCATGTCCACTGTATCAAATTCAGACTTAAAATCTATAAAGACCACATATAAAATTGACCGTTCTTTCTTTTAGTCCTGGTGATCAATTTGTCCATTAGTCTTACATTGTGTGATGTAACAGATCCTGGCCTGAATCCTGTTTGACATATATCTAGTAACTGTACAGATTCAGCCCATTTTTGCAATTTCTCGAGTAACAAAGATGCAAAGATTTAGCCTATCACATCGGGCATTGATAACAGTCTATAATTTCCAGGGACTGATCTATTTCCTTTCTTATATATGGGTACCAAATATGATCTCCTCCAGGAACTAGGTATTTTTCCTGTCGTACATACTTTAGTGAACAGTATATGTAATAATGTTGCCCATGTTTCTGGATCATTTTTTAGGATGCTGTTGCCAAACCCATTCGGGCCAGGTGCTCGCAAACCTTTTCGTTTTTTTATATTATAGAGAATCTCTTCCCTATCAATATTTATTTTACATTTTTCTATATTATGTTGTACCCTTTCTCCTCCGATGTTACATAAAATGTTGGATCTTATGTGTTGCATCCTCTGTGGAATTCTATCCGAATTGACTACCATTTAATTCTTACAGGTTTTAGTTTCCCCTAAAAGTTGTCATAATTTCCTCGTGTCCTTGGTGTACATGACTGATAATAGTCGTTGCCACCTAGTGTTTTAATTTGATTTATGCCACCATTTGATCTATTTTATGTATCTGTTTTGTATCTGGGTAATAGCTTTTATCCTACAATGTTTTGTATTAGTTTGTTTTGTAATCTGTCGAATAGCTTTTCTTATCTCTCTCTTGGTAACCATTACTTCTTTATTGAACAAGTTCAATCTGACCTTTTTATTGTAAACACCAGGTTACTCTTTTGTAATGCTATTTCTGAAGTTAAATGTCCAAACCATGCTTCTATCTCATTAGTTGTCATGCACCTATATTCTTTTAACTTTGCTAATGCAAGTCATCACCACGCTCAATATTCTGATATGTCAAACTGATTCTATTAGCACCATGGTTTACCTCCATTTCCCCTATTAGCTATTAGGGGAACAGATCTCTTATTTTGTTCAAATAATAGAGTGGCCATGACGTGGTCACTATGGGGGCTGCTCTCGATTCTCATACCTCTAACATATTTCAGACTTGATTCATATAGACTTTGTCTAATGTGGCACGAGTTTTGCCATTGGTCCATGAGAACAGACCAGGGCAATCCCCTTTAGTACAGCCATTTAACATGGTAAATCCCCAGTCTTTGAAGAAATCACCCCACATGCTGCCGTGCCTGTTGCCCTTTATTTTGTACATATTCATTTTCAATGCACCCATTCCTACTAACGCGATTTTAACAGCCAATATAATATAATGTTCCTCGTGTATGTTAATTCCTGTGGCCTTAACGTGATTTTTGACTCAGATTATCAGACCTCCAAAGGGTCTCCACTTTACACTCTTCCCCGACAATTTTTGATGCACTTGATAACCATCAATGAATAATGGGTCCATCAGCCAGTTTTTCTGTAACATAATAATGTCATTTCACATACGTTCTTTCATTGACCCCGGTGTACCCAATAGGCATGAGAACCCCCTTGTAGCCCAAATAATACTGCTGTAGGTTCACAGATTAGTTGACCCATTTGTTGTTACTGCTTCTTGGAGCCATTTTAATACTCCTTCTATACCTATATTAGGTTTGTCACCGCCACCCCTTCTGCTGCCTATATGCCATCAGATTATACATATTCACTTTGTCTTGTACAATTTATAAGACTTAGTCCGCATCCAGTTTATAGCCCAATGTCATACATTAATCTTGATAAGTATGGACTAGATAAGCAGATAACAGTACTGTGCAATGAATTTTTAGAGATGTTAGGTTTTGTACAGTCTAGGGGCTCGATGAAGTCAAAGTCGAAGGATTCCAGAACCCAAAGAGGCAGTATACGACACAACATTTGCATAGGATCTGAGCGTTTAAGGTTTTTGTTCATATCGCTCTGATTTAGCCACCTAAAATTAAATACTGATGACATATTGGCTTTACCAAGAGCTTTGTCAGTATTCTGTTTTGCTGGACAGGTGTTCCCAGTGCTCTTACCCCCTTGCCATTACTCTGAACTATCACACTCTCCACCTCCTCGACAGCAATATTGCTGTCGGTCAGATCTTCCGATGTTACTGTGTCATTAATCTGTGTTTGGTTTTGAACTTCCATGTTTGGTTTAATCAGCCAGCTGGTTAAAGTTCCAGGAATCTATGCGCTGGCTCTTGTCATTCTGTTCGCCTTTTTCCTGGATTTCTTTGACGTTTTGTTGATCTCTGTATTATTGCCCTGCAGTACTGTCCTCTCGTTTCCTGCAGTGGGTGGATTTTTATTGATTCAGGCCTGTCATTTCTTTTTTGAGGGTCATATGGATTAAAGATGACACTATCGACATCTCACCATTTCCATACTCGTAATAGGTTGACAGATACTTCATACATTTTCGGGGACAGCTGTGTCTTTTATTAACTCTGCTGCAGTAATTATATTATTGAGGTCCTCATCCGGGGGAACAATAACCCCAACCTGCTGATCTTCATTCTTAACAACTTCTAGTGTTTTGCCACATAATTTCAGTTGCATCTTCATGGCGAATTGTATTGACTTCACTGATTCCTGAAGGTTGTTAAGTGTTTTTTTATGTGGCTTCAACACCGCAGGTAGCACTTTCGTCAACCTCTAGACATAGGTTTGGCGACGCAGACAGCCTCTGGTATCTTTGACCTTACAGTAGCATCCCCTAAGTCAACCTGAACCCCTGTGCTTTTACAACCGGTCAAGTGAACAGCTTCAATTGGTGCATTCGAAGTGTCATCATTTATATTTTGTTGTAGGCTGTAGCGTAAGTCAAGCAATGAGTTATTATCAATTGCTGTATATCGGGTTACTTCAAGGTGTGCATCAACAATTGTCCCGCTTAAAATGCTCAGTGTAATATTGGTACTTGCACATGTTCTAGCTAACTCTGTATTTTCAGTTATAAAGCAGGAGGTTATTTTGCCTCCTGTTTTTTGTTGTTTGCCTGCGCCCAAATTTTGACATTGTGAGCTAGTTGAGGGTCTGTTTATTTGGTATTGTTCCCCTTCAATATACCTCAACAACTGTATCAGTTAGGGCTGTCTTGCTCTTCACAGTAGAGGCCTTGTGTCGCAAATTATAGATGTTGGATTTTGCTTTGTGTTTACCTGGCATTTTGACACAGTATGTATAATGCCATTTGAGGTATGTAAATAATAAAGATTTCCAATTACTGCCCAGCTCCTTCATTCCTTCACACCAGAGCAGCACACTGCAAGACTGCTCCACTTAGCAGTCCACATGGCCTGGAAGCGTGTGCTGACAAGCTCATAGTTTTGCCTTTAGCAGTTGATTCCGTTCAGGTAGGCGGGAAGCAGAGAAGTCCAATACAGTCGACTGAAGATGTTTTGCACCTAATCAGGAAGATTAGCCGCACAATCTCCAAAAGCACAAAAAACATTCCAAGTTTTTTTTAAAAATGCATAGAATAGAAAGCCTGCTACAAGACTGCTCTACGTAGCAGTCCACTTAACCTATTATGCAAAGAATAATTATTAATATTGTGCCACGAGACAGAGATGAGAAATTCAAATTGAACTTTGAAAGGTGGCTGACTTTTGACCAATGGAGATGTTACAGTGCTTGAATTTGCCACTACTTGAGTCCTTATGTATGTCTTGATAAATGACTAAACTAAAGAATAAAGTTCTATTCTATGCTAACTATTTAGTTTTTTTTTCTGTTGACAGCATTATATGAGTGTTTTTCGGAGTTCTCTTGGCCAATCATCGTGTGCAAAAATAATGTTGGTATACTGAAAAGCAAATACATATTTATAGTACACGTACAAGGAACTGTGATGAGAGTGTACTGGAAAGAGCTCAAGGTGAGTGGAAAACGTTACTGAAGTTGTGTTTAAACAAATCCTGAAACAAAAACAAGACACATAGCAGGGTTAAATGTCAGCAATTATGCAAGTCCCCCATTGACCTGGATGGTTGTGAGAGGACTGTATGGCTCATGTGATACGCTATTAGTTTCCTACTCTTCTGATCACAGTCCATTGGCAGACTTTCTGAAAAGTTACAGTCAGATTACAAAAGAAGACATCTTTATATCAACCTGTGGGCCTGCAAAATAAAAGTAAATGTCCACTGGTAGTCTGGAAGGGGGACGAGGGGAATGCAGGATCAAGCTTGGTCATTCAAAGAATATTTTTTGCACTAGTACACTGTTTGCCCTGGTGTCAATACTGTGCAAAATTAAATTTGCACTAATGAAAGGTTTCTTTAATAAGGTCTCTGATATGCTCTTGTTACAAATCCAAATCAACCTGGAGTTCTTCACAGCACTAGACAGATCTTACAGGATATTGTGGCATTTAATGTAACATTTGTTTTATATATTTTATTATAAATGCGATATATATATATTTCAACCTTGGTCTTAAATCTGAATAAGTGTATACAAGTTTTTTGACTTTTATTGATTTTACATGTTTATGTGAAATAGTTATTTTTGAAATAGTTGACACATTATATTGAATACAAAATAAAAAAAGTAACATTTTGCGGAAAAAAAAAAAACATTTTGCAGCACACTATTGCATTTTACTATTGCATTTTATGCTGCATTATAGCAGCCTTTTTTATACAGAAAGTAATGGTTTTTCATTTCGTCCAGGCCAAAACATTCAGAACATTTACAGGGTAGAGGGTTCACATTGAAAAAAAATGTTTCAAATAAGATAGAATAGTTATTGCAACATTTACAAAGCGCTTGATGGATTACAGTGCTATGAAGATGGATGAATTCAGCATGAAGCACAATGAAAACATCCACCGAATTACGCAGCTAATTCCAGCACTTAGAAGCCGGAATAAAATCTGCATGATGCGCTATGTAAATCATAGAATTATTAAATGAAGTTAGAGTAATTCAGCATGACGTTTTGCATTAATCACACAATCATGAAAACAGTTAAAGTACTTAGAAAAGTCCTGCATGAAGCGCTATATAAATCACAAAATTGGTAAATCAATTACCGAGCTTGGACATTGGAAGAAACCTGCAAGAAGCACTATAAGAATCACCCAATTATGACACAATAACAGCACTTAGAAGCAGGAGGAATCGGTGGGTGCCGCAATGTAGTACCTGCGGGGGTCACGGGAGACAGGTGAGGTGGTGGGTCTTGGGTCATTGGTGGGGACCTCAATACAGGAGGTGTGAAATATAGGACCAAGTGGTTGGGAGGCCACAATATATGGCCAGGGCCGAGCAATACAGTGCCTGCGGGGTGGGACCCCCAATGAAGGTCATGAGGAGGTGAGGCCACAATACAAGGCCTACATGCTGAAATACAGGGCATAAGGGTGTGGGGCTGCAATACAAGGCATGGGGGTGCATACTGTTGAACCAGGGGTCGTGGGGGCCAACTACTAGGCTGCTGGGTTGAGTGGTGGGGCTGCAATGCAGGACCTTGGGGTTGGGGCCTGCAACAAGGGGTCAAGAGAATTCAATACAGTGCTAGTGTCAGAAGATGTGGGGGCTCCAATACAGGGCCCAGGGCTCGGGTGGTAAACAGGGCTGGCTGGCTGGTGTGGTAGCACACAACACAGGGCCTTGGTAGGCAAATATAGAGATTGAGTGAATGTGACATGTGCCGGTGGCAAGAGGGTGAGAGGGTGTCTCTGAGACAGTTTAAATCGAGAGATGGACGGTGCCTGCAAGGATGCAAGTCATTGAGGTAATGCCTGTGATGAAGGGTGCGTGTGTGTGTGAGGTGCATGAAAGAGATGATGCTTGTTTGCCTGAGTGAGAGAAAAATGTCATGGACTGAAATAAAGTAGATGGGGCGGGGGGTTGATAAGTAGGCAAACAGCGTGATTTAAGTATGAATTAGGAAGGCACAACTTCAAGGGGGTGAACTAAGCCAGAGCATGTGTATAGGATGGCGACAGAGGCACATCTGTTTGCAGTGAAAAGGTGGCTTAAGTTACAACAGTCAATCTGAAATAAAACTAGACTAGACATTCAAATCCCCTAACCTTCCCCTACATTCCATATTTTGCTTGAATGAGAAAAGCCAAAGCACAAGAACCATCTAGGTCTTCACACATCGAGACACAAGGGGGTGCGACCAGAGAGGCCCCGCCCAGCTGTCAATCACTTTATAATGTTAGTGCCTTCCTGTTTTGCCACCATTTTTTCCTACTTAAGCAGCCCTCCAGCCTATTTTCCTTTGCAGTTGATGAGCAGTGGAAGTGGATCTAGGTCACGTGGCCTAACCCTCGCACACCTGTCAATCACTTTTTACTGTTGGTGTCTTCCTGTTTTGCTACCCTTTTTGTCTACTTTAGCAGCCCTCCAGCCTCTTTTCTTTGCAGTTGGTGAGGTGCAAGTATCCTCTAATACAAACATAGACAGGAGCAGGTCATTATTTTTAAACAATTTCCAAACCAATCAATGTGTTCCCTAACGCTATCCCTAGCCGGAAGCACACCCTATCCATATAGAGTGTGCTATCCCTATGCTCGAGGTGGTGCATCGCCTATCTAATAGGATAGGAGAAGAGAGAAGCTATCCCTATTGCTACAATGAGCATCGAAAGACTACAAAATAATAAGCTGGGATCCTGTCACATAGCTAAACGCACAGCTGGACAGTTCACATGGGAATATTCAATAGGTGGCAAATTACCATATTTTATTTACCCTCTGTGAAGTATGTTCAACCTGCGCATGAGGAAATATTTCTTTTTAAAAGGAGAAGTAAGACCCTAGAATCTCTTTTGTTCATTTCTTCTTGTAATATGTGTTTTTTGAGGTCTCCCTCACAATAAACATATGAACATCATTGTATTTTTACAATAAATGAACACATAACCAATCACGTGCCATCTAGACACTGGGCATTCACAAGTATTGCTTTACTCTGTATCTCAAAGGTAACTCAGAGATATCAGCAACATTTCTGGTCGACCAGTTTCAATGACGTTTTTATTAGAGTCATCTTAATCAGGACCGATTTCTTTTCCACAATGCAGCCAGTCATCTACCCATCAGACGAGGTGAGGCATCCAACCCAGCCTGGGAAGTGGAATCAAAGATGACAATGTTTTAGCTAAATTTAGAGTCGAGAACTAATTTACAAAAAAGCACTTTATGCTGATGTTAATGTAACTGTTCAAAGACATTTTTATGTTTGCCCTCCTCCAACATATTGGGCTCACATCAGACAGGTTGACTCCCTCTCCACTCATTTATTAGGAGAAAAAAGGAACTTATTATCCTCCCCCAAAGGGTCCCCAAATTCTATTTTTGAGCCCATCAGATAAACACACTGCCGTCCTGTGTGTTTTGCAGTCATTTTGTACCGGTGGTCATGACGGTCCCTTTTTGTAGATCTGTCTCTTTTTGTTTTGATGTAGTTACAGGATTCCATCCACACATGGAAGAAAAAGGAAGGATGTATCTTTTAATATATTGGAGTTCTCCATTTTTTTTATGTAACAATGTGCTGTTGCTAATAACCAATTCTTGTGTCCCAAAAACCGGTTGCATAAACATGAGGAACTCCATGGTAGTCAAATATATACCCTATCTCTAAAAGACTTTCACAAATTTGATGAAATTCAAAAAGCAATTATATTAAATTGCGGTCATGTTTTTCCCGTCTAGCCATCTAGCAGCCTCTTTCCCATTCGCTTCATGTTTGGAAGCCCAAGTACGGCACCCCAATTCAATGTATACATATATCTATACAAATAAAAGGTATCACCGCATATGACCCGGGTACGTAATCTCAAGCTTACTTATAGTGTAACTCTTACCTTGTGGCTTTTCTGAGGGACGCATATAGTGCAGCGAGGCTCCAAAGGGAATCTTGCGCGTACACCTCTGAGAGGGTTACCCTAGCAACGGGCACACTTATTTATCTTGTCACAGCTCGTATGCGGTCTGATGTTTCTCGAGTGCCTCCATGCCAGCCATTTTGCGGTGGAACATTCTATCATTCGGTATTGCAAAACCGACAGATCTTTTCATCAATCAGTAAAGCATTTTATGAATAACATTGGAGCCACGTTATTTGCTTACATAGTTATTAGACCTAGTTCCATTGCTACTTAGTTGTCAAAGCGAGTTGTTCTCTCTAACAGTCATTTGCAGTGTTATCAGTCTGTGGAATCTACTCCAACGCTGCTAATAAATGAGAAGTGCTTCCACATTGTGATGCAGATATGTATATGAGGTCATTATGTTTTTTTCTTCTTTTCTTGGTTCTTGGGCCAAGACACACAAAATATACCTTGCTGCAAACAAGTTCATGCCAAATGGCCCTTGTACATAGAGTAAACCTACATATCACTTATGTGTCCTATTAGGCATTTTTTGATGTTATTTGATATGGCCCATTCATTGTTTTAAATGGCGGGCAGATGCATCTATTACTTCTATAGTAGCCCAAGCCGGCTGTAAGTGTTTGTGAATGACTCAATTTCTTCCCAATTCTGATCATTTGATACATTTGATACACTTCATAGACTAGCTAAAAGGATATAAATTCATGAGCCATGGGTGTGATTGCTATCAACGTGCCCCATTCTCAGCAGTGCGTACCTGATGGCTAGTTGGTAACACACAGTCACTTCATCAGAGCTAGATCATTACACTGTTTTTCTTCATTCAGACCTTTATTCACAGTGTCTTAACGAGAAATCCAGTGTCATTCCCTTTTTAGCAGGAGGTTGTGGTAATTACCCCCTCTGCGAGGTGGAACAATTTTTTTCAAAAATTGTCCATTTAAATGTTTCTGCTCCCAATGCTTTAAAATGGGCTACCAAAGGTGCAGTTACTTTCATGGTCCTGATGCATGACTTGTGCTCTATCAACTTCTTTTTTATGGGTGGTGATGTCATCCCCACATATTTTAGGGTGCATGGACATGTAATCAGATAGACAACCCTCTTGCTGTTACAATTGGTTAGCTTGTGTTGCTGCCATAGGGTCTTCCATCCAATATCTATATAATTGCTTCTAGTGGTCTGCATTCACATCACACAGCTACCACATGGAGTATGACCATGGGGTACATTAGAACCCCAGATGGTGTTGGGATGCTGTTCATCAATCGACTCTTTTAAAGTATAGACCAATCGGTCTCAGATGTTTTGCCTCCGTTTTATTGCGAAGGACGGCTAGTCTAACGCATTTTTGCAGGTGTTAAGAATCAGCCAGAGTTTTTCAATCTCCCTTTTGAAAGTAGTCCAAACGGACATCCATAATCTGTATGAAAGGAAGAGTAAATACAGAAATATATTTCAAACCAAAAACAACAACCTATCTGCAGAGGAGGCAAAAGCCCTAAAAAATCTCCAAATGGATAAGTCCATTGTTATAAAAGAAGCTGACAAAGGGGGAAAAATCATCATCATGGATCATGCTGACTACATACAGATGGCCGAAAATCACCTGAGAACCCCCCTTTGTTATGAGGAACTCAGGACAAATCCAACTGTCCAAATTTCAAACCAGATACTGGAGCAAATTATGATGTGTGAAAGGAAAGGCCTTATTACAGATAAAGAACAAGCTTATTTAATTGTCCCGCATCCTGTGGTCCCAACCATTTACCTTTTACCCAAGGTGCATAAAGCCTTCAACAAAATTCCGTAGGGAAGACCGATTGTCAGCGGTATTGTTTGGGCCACAGAAAAAATCAGTGAGTTTATCGACAACATATTAAGCCCCCGTGTACCAGACACCACAGCCTTTTGTAAAGATTCTACTGATTTCATCAAGAAACTTCAATCGATCGACTGGCAAGACACATACAAACTGGTTACATGGGATGTTCGAGCCCTATATAACTCGATTAAACACGAGGCAGCCATTGAAACCATAGACTATACTTTTCGTGGGGAAACTGCTTCACAGTACCACTATGTGACCATGCTCAAAGAAATGCTTACAACAACTCTGGATAGCAACATTTTTCTTTTCAACAAAAGATATTTCCAGCAGAAACAGGGAGTAGCTATGGGCATAAAGTACGCACCAGCCCTAGCCAATTTATTTATGAGCAAATTTGAGGACAAGTATGCATACACGGATCCGTATGCAAAAGACAAAATTGTGATGTGGACCAGATTCATTGATGACATTTTACTTATCTGGAATGGAAATGACGATGATTTAATCGACTTCAGGGGTCGTCTAAATAACAATACAGAAGGGATCTCACTCTCAGGACCATCGAGTAACACCAGATTAGATTTAACAATATACGTGATGGATGGCAAACTCGTGACTAAAACTTTTCGCAAACCAACAGAGGCCAACTCAACCCTATTTGCCACAAGCTGCCACCTGAAAACAGTGGTTAAGAATATACCGAAGAGGGAATTCATAAGAGCCCGTAGAAATTGCAGCAATGACAATGATTTTGCTCAGGAATGCCATCCTTTGAAGCACAGATTCTGTCAAAGAGGCTACAATGAAAAGTGCGTAGATGTGGCACAAGCAAAAGCTGTCGCGATGGACAGGAATGTAACTCTACAACCCAAGAATTACAAACGAACTGAGGAACAGAATAAAGTAAGCTTCATCACAACGTTCTCTCATGGCAATTTTAAAATTAGAAAAATACTCAACAAAAACTGGCATTTGCTCAAACTTGACCTCAAAGACCTCATTGATGACCAACCCAATTTAATTTTTAAAAAAGCAAGATCCTTGAAAAGCATGCTTAGCCCATCTCTACTCCCAAATCTCCCTACACCAAGACAAGAACTATGGTTACCTGGTTTACCCACAGGATTCAGGAAATGTGGATCATGCAGCATGTGCAAATGAGCGCACTCAAATACAAATACAGAGACCTTCACGGACTCGAGAGGAACAACCTTTTCAATCAAGGAAACCATAAATTGCTGCAGCAAATATATTGTATTGCGATTGTATATGCAATAATCTGCACATGTGCGCGCATATACTTTGGCAGCACTAAGATATAGAATACGTGAACATGTTTATGCCATGAGTAAAGTTGACTCCTTATTACCGCTTGCCCAACATTGGCAAAGCAAGCATCAACAGGATGACAAAATGGATGTCAGGTTCATCGGACTCAGACAGACTTCCCTGGGTGAGAAAGGTGGAGACAGGGAAAGCCTCCTTCGCCAGTGTGAAGCCTGCATCATATGCAAATTCAGAGCGACAGAGTTTGGTCTGAACCGAGACCACGAGATGGCGCATTTTCTTTAAAGTTTTTATTTTTTTTCTATTCTGCTTACAAACATACGATATGCAGTATATAGTATGACAGGGATTTTATATTAACAAATCGCCCTGTTAACACTCCTTTCACACCTTACTAAGATATGTCTTGTAAATCTGATATCTGTAGCTCAACAGGAAATAATGTATAATGACATACATTAATATCGGATAACACGTAGTATAGGTTCTGTGTACATTCCTCTGCCTGCTACTCTTATTTGGTACTAAAAACACTTTGTAAATATATTGCAACCAATAAGCCCTTGAAAAACCACCTAAATATCACTTCACGGGTGTTTCTCTAACATTGTCATTGGTTATGAGCCCAAAACATGGCGCTCTTTTGTTCCTTGCCTGACTTCCTAGATGAGGCTTAATGGAAATAGTAGTAGGACTTTGGGTTGCCATGACAACCTATGTAAACTGTGCTAGTGCAGCGCTCTGCACAATCCAGACGGCAGCAGACTTCAGCGACCAGAAGGTAGGCTTCAGCTCTTTACTATCTTTCTATCAGATATAATTATTTCATGTCACAAGCGCTACTGCGCTTGGTTGCAATCCGACCCAGTTTTTCTGTCGCTTCCCGGCGCGCTCGCCCATGTTTTACTCTAACTTCTCTACTGCTTAGTAAAATGATTTAATAAGTGCACAGCAACTTATAGTTTCACATCAATGTCTATGGCACGCCCGCTCGTGCGCACTCTACGGTGATTTCAACCTATTTTTGTCAGACAAACTTGTTTTTCTGATAGGCACACTTAACATTTTTGGCGCATATTTTGGTTTGAATAAATTACACTCCATAAACACACATTCTTTCTGTTTAAAAGCTATGGCTTTTTAAACCACACATACCCATAATGTGTTATTTTTGATGTTATCTTTGATATGATTTCTCATAGGGGGATTTAACCCATGACTGTGTGTTACACTCAAATGAAACCTTTTGACTTGAGATTTAGGTAAGGCCGACAAGGGCAAAAAATCTCCAAAAATGTCAATCATTCAAGCAGTTGTCTTTTTTCTTTTGATTATTTACTTGCTAATAACGTCTTTGTGTTTTTTTGTCATTTGTTTTTGTTTATTTGCTTTTTCTCAATATGACTTACCTTTCACCTCCCTACCCTTCACCCCTCCTTTTTTTCTCTGTGACTACACCACACCATGATTTGTTTTTTCGCTATGGGTCTTGTTCAATTTGATTTATCATGACCTATGATTGTAATGCATATCCGTCTATTTTGCTATATGTTCACTGTCTTTATGCTACCTATCAGCATTGCCACCAGCCCTGATTTGAAAAAGTCACTGGTGTGTCGAAACACGTGTCATCCGTAAAGGGCATTGTCAATTTAAAATAATAAACCAACCTACTCTTTACAAATACTCAGTGTGGCTCTTTTTTGAGGTGTGGAGAAGTCTTTTCAACAATCCCTTTTGAGAGTATTGAACATAGGTGAATAGCTAAGCTGTAACGCTCACCTGACTCCCACGGAGGCGCTGGTCTAGTCTGGGTTGCTGTGGCCTCTTCGAGCGTGATGCGCAGAATTCGGAACACCGAATGAACAGGACCCTCAAATCTTGCTTGTCTGGCCCGTAGGAATATCCTTCTGCAGATGAAAAAGGGGATTAACAGTCTGCAGAATAGTGTGCTTCCTCCCCCGTCCCCCCCTTCGTTCTTCTCTAACTTCCTCCGAAATCCCCGGTTGAAGCTCACCTTATGGTTTGAAAGGATGAACTCTCCATCCTGCTTCTGGTGCAGGGGCGCGTGTTTGTCCAGTTACTTCACTGGTTTTCAGAATGGCGCTGGCAAAATCCACTTGACTTTTCCGAGCGGATCGCCGTAAGTATGAAGATTACAAAAGTTCAAGTGTTGAGCCTCCTTTTCTGTTGCCTTCCTAACCTGTGATCTGTCCTTTATTTCAGGTGCAGAATGAAGGCGATGCGTTGAGGGATTGAATTGCCAATGGTAAACTCAGGTGAGTTAGCGACGGGGGCGATCCCTCTTAATGTCTTTATATTCCTCCAGTAATGTCTTTTGTCCTTTCCCCATAGGGGCTGGGGTGCGGTACCTGCCAACGAAGCGGCGCCGACCCGAAATGAGGAATGGTCCACCAACAGAAGGCCGGTAAGTGTTATGGCGGAAAATTAGGCTTTCCTCATATGTTCCTTCTGCTCACCTTTTGTCTCTTCTTCTCTCCCCTAGGCGCAGAGATGTGGCGACCGGTGCAGACAGTCGCGGTGGAGCCAGAAGAACTCCCGAGGACAGGTGAGTGAAGCGCGGCGCTGCAGCGAGCAACGCGGTGCTTTTAAATGAAAGTCTTTTCTCAGGAACGCTGGCGTGAAGGTTCCGGATGCAGGTAAGAAGTTTGATAAAATTCTTGGTTTTCACCTTTCTCTTCTTTTCTTTCCTTACAGGTGTTCCAGGATCGAGGCGGGCGTGGCTGGAGACCAGATGCAGGAGCAGACACAGTGATTGTTCAGCTGCTTGGATGCAGAACAACGCGAAGCGTGAGCTACTGTCTGGGCGTGGCTTAAATAGCCCCCACAGAAGTTCCAGGTAAGTATCCTTCCCTGGCCACGCCCGAGTGGCAAAATAGTCCCAATGAAAAAATAGTCCCTTTCAGGTCTCAGGGAGGCCTGGATCTTGCAGCATGGTCTGACTCAGGTAAGTGCACAAAACACCTTCCTTTATGAGCCTGGCGCCTATGGCGCCAGGACTGATGTCCAACATGAGCCTGGCACCAAAGGCGCCAGAACAGAGTCCAAAGAGCCCCTATAAGGGGCCGCTGGGCTTTTACCCGGGGGCATGATGCCTGCTCCCGGGGGTTCTGGGTCTGGCCTGGTGCACCGGGGGTAGGCATCATGACATAAGCACTGCTGTGATGTTCTCAAGTGGTCTCTTCTTTGTGTCTTGTTGCAGGGTGATATCGCGTGGGATATTCCTTGCTCGCTTGCATGTGCTGTTTACTATTCACTTGGGATAGCCTCTGCACAGAAGTTTTTCCTTCAGCCCAGATGTCTGCGTGTTAAATTCAAGAATGTTCGTACAAGTCTGCCTGTACCTTAAAAATTGCCCAAAGGGTAAGTTGTCTTGTAAGGCACGTGGATGGTAACTGGTATATGCCAAAAGTGCATTTCGGTCAGTGCTCATTTTATAGACTTTCGAAACCAATACTCCATCATGTACCATGAGGTGGAAATCCAAGAAGTGTGTCTCTTTGCTGCTTGATTTGATGGTAAATTTTAGATATGGTTTTCAACCATTTATCCAATGATGAAAACATTCAACATCTCCTCTGGTTCCTTCGAAAATCATGAAAATATCATCAATATACCTATGTGTAACGCTTACCTCTGGGGCCCTGCAGGAGTGCCTGGTCCGGACTGTTGGCGATCACTGGTCCGGTCTTTGGTGCTCGTACACTGTCCACAAATGCTCCCTTCACCCTGTTCACTGAAGGTGTATTCACCCAGTGGACAGGGAGCGCGGAGTGGTTTGGGTTAATGATGGGTTGCAGGTCCCTTGATGCTGCTGGGTATCCTGACGCCTTCGGGCTAATGCGGCTTAGTCCTGAATGTCTTAGTCCAGTTTCTTCACTGGGTTTAGGCGGTTATGCTGGCCTTGACCCAGTTCCTTCACTGGGTTCTGGTGGCCCAGGCCTGCTGTGGCGGACCTATCCGCCTCAAGTGAGTTAAGAGTGCTGGTCCGCACTGATGAGTGTCTCAGGGGGACCGGAAAGTGTCTTCATTGCACCCGTGAGTGATGCTAGGGCGCCTGAGCCGTGGGTTTAAAGAAAGAGTCAACGTACGATCTAGGCAGAGGTAAGGCATTGTCTTTCCCCTTGATCTGCCATCTGCTAGGGTCCTTGCAGGGCTGAGGTGGACTGTCTGCACACTGCACAGCTGTAGCTGAAGGGTCCCACTGCAGGAGAGGAGCAGACCAGGGTAAGTCCTTTAAAGGAGGGGCGCGGATGGAGTTAGTAACCTCTGCTTACCCCTGTGTGCTTTTTTTGTTTCAGGTGCGGCTTCTGCTGATGATGGGTATGTGTGCCGGGGGACGCACTGCAGGCGGGACCGTGATGTTGCTGGAGATGTCGGGTAAACAGCTGCTGGTTTCCGTGAGCTGGAGGACGCGCTGTAGGCGGGGCCGTGATGTTGCTGGAGACGTCGGGTTGCAGAGCTGCTGGATTCAGGCAGGAGCTGGATGGTGACAGGCAAGCGTCACGCTGCTCCTGAGCCGGAGAAAACGCTAAGCGCTGGGTGTGGGCCAGGGCGGGGTTTATATAGCCCTGGGCTCCACCCAGCACCACTAGACCACCAGGAACATTACGTTGGAGGCCCAATGGGGCCTCCAACGTAATTCATTACTAATTCTGTAATGAATGCAGTTTGACCGTCCACCAACATAACATCTGCCTCTAAACACCAACGTACCATCTCAATGGTTTCTTGTTGGGGGATGCTTGTATAGAGAGCCTCCACATCCATGTTGACTAACCATTGTGTTTCAATGTCAAATTGAAGCATACAAAGAGTGTTAAGGATCGCAGTGGAATCCTTCACTGAAGATTTCATCTTTGGAATTTCACCTCGAATGAACACATCCACATATTGCGAAAGGGCTCCAAGATCGATTGGATCGCTGACAATAAAGGTCTAACCGGTACAGGCAGCACCCCTTTATGCACCTTCGGGAGGTCATAAAATGCCGGAAAACGAGTGAAGGGGGTTATTAGGAATGCTGCTTCTTGCTCACTCACATACCCCTCAAATAAAGCTTCTTCCACTATTGGAGCTATCAACGACCTGATGGATGCCGTCGGGTCAGCATGTAGCAGTCTATAGCATTTGTCCTCTTGTAATAGACAGTTGACCATCTTGTTGTAATCAGAAAGATCCATAATAACAGTCGCTCCGCCTTTATCAGCGGGTTTTATGACGATTGCGTCGTTCTGTGCCAAAGAGTCAAGCACTTCTAGTTTTTCTTTGGTACAATTATTATGGATAAAAGGTAGCCTCCCTTCCAGCTCTTCAAGCTTCTTCAGGAGTGCCTGATCGGAAGTCACAGATTCTGCTGTGTTACTCTGTGTTGGCGGTAGGAACTGTGATGGTGGACGTAGACCAGTTCCTGTTGTTGTTGTTTCAACTGATTTTTCAGCTACAAACTGTTTTAACCTTATTTTTCACATAAATTGTGTTATTTCAATACATGTCTGGAAAGGATCGTACCTGGCAGTTGGGACAAAGGACAGGCCCTTCTGTAGGATCAGCTTCTCAGGATCAGACAAACAGTATTTTGAGAAATTTCTAATCAAGGAAAGATTGGTTGAGGTCGACTCTGTCCCCTGATGTGTGTGAGGGGGAGGATGTCTGCCACCTGGGTCGGCCTCTTTTGGTGCCACGTTGGCCTAACAAATGTTGGTTATTGCCACCTGTACCCAAATTTCCAGGTTGTTGTGATGATGAATTAAACCTGACTTGTTCTCTTGGGCGGTAATATTGTCCCGCTGCAGCCGCTCTGCCATCATCATCTGACCCATTACTTGAGTTGTTGGAACAGCCTGAGCGTGTATTACCGAAACCTCTATTACAACCTTGTATGCTTTGCTGATGAGCATCTCGCCAAGCTTGTTTCATTTCGAAGGTGTAATGGTCATCCATAGTATACAGATAAACCTTATTATGCACAAAGGCCGCCAGATCCTTCTTCAGTTTTATGATTTTCTCCGACATATTCATGTCCTTAAATTCTTTTATTGTACAATCCATGTGAGGATGACATCACGACCAATAGAAAAAAGAGATTACTAGAGCACAAGTCCTGCATCAGGACCTTGAAAGTAACTGCACCTTTGGTTGCCCATTTTAAAGCATTGGGACACAAAGCAGAACAATTTAAATTGACAATTTGTGAAAAAAATCATTCCACCTCAGAGAGGGGTTAATTACCACAACCTCCTGCTAAAAAGAGAACAACACTGGATTTTTCGTTTAGACACTGTGAATGAAGGTCTGAATGAAGAAAAACAGTGGAATGATCTGGCTCTGATGAAGTGACTGTGTTTTACCAACTAGACATCAGGTACGCACTGCTAAGAATAGGGTACGTTGATAGCAATCCCATCCATGGCTCATGAATTTATATCCTTTTAGCTAGTCTATGAAGTGTATCAAATGTATCAAATGATCAGAATTGGGAAGAAATGGAGTCATTCACAAACACTTACAGCCGGCTTGGGCTACTATAGAAGGAATAGATGCATCTGCCCACTGTTTAAAACAATGAATGGGCCATATCAAGTAACATAAAAAAATGCATAATAGGACACGGGAGTGATATGTATCTTTACTCTATGTACACGGACCATTTGGGATGAAGTTGAATGCACCAAGGTATATTTTGTGTGCCTTGGCCCAAAACCAAGAAAAGAAGAAAAAACATAGTGACCTCATATACATATCTACATCACAATGTGGAAACGCTTTGCATTTATTAGCAGCGTTGCAGTAGATTTCACAGACTGATAACACTGCAAATGACTGTTAGAGAGACCAACTTCCTTTGACAACTAATTAGCAATGGAACTAGGTCTAATAACTATGTAAGCTCCATTGTTATTTATGAAATGCTAGACTGATTGATGAAAGGGTCTGTAGGTTTTGCAATACTGAATGATAGAATGTTCTGCCATAATATGGCCTCCATGGAGGCACTCGAGAAACATCACACCGCATACGAGCTGTGACACGATAAATACGTGCTCGTTGCTAGGGTAACCCTCAGAGGTATACGCGCGAGATTCCCTTTGGAGCCTCGCTGCACTATACGCGTCCCCCGGAATAGCCACAAGGTAAGAGCTACAATATAAGCAAGCTTGAGTTTACAAACCTTTGTCATATGCGGTGATATCTATTATTTGTATATATATGTATACATCAAATTGGGGTGTCGTGCCTGGGCTTCCAAACATGAAGCAAATAGGAAAGAGACGGCTAGATGGTAAAAACATGATGGGCAGTTAATATCATTGCTATTCGAATGTCATCAAATTCGTGAAAGACTTTTAGAGATAGGGCATATATTTGCCTACCATGGAGTTTTGCGTATTTATGCAACCGGTTTTTGGGACACGAGAATACGTTATTAACAACAGTACATTGTTACATAAAAAAAATGGAGAACTATAATATATTAAAAGATACACCATTCCTTTTTCTTCCATGTGTGGATGTAATCCCGTAACTACATCAAGCCAAAAAAAGACGGATCTACAAAAATGGACCGTCAGGACCACCGGCACAAAATGCCTGCAAAACATGCGGGACGGGAGTTAAGGTAATAGTTATTTGGTAATGATAGTGCAGCAATCAAATATGGCTCTTTTGAAAATGTGTGTTTATATGATGGGCTCAAAAATAGAAATTGGGGACCCTATGCGGGAGGATAATGAGTTTCTTTTTTCTCCTAAAAAATGAGTGGGGAGGGAGTCAATCTGTCTGATGTGAGCCCAATATGTTGGAGGAGGGCAAACATAAAAATATCTTTGAACAGTTACATTACCATCAGCATAAAGTGCTTTTTGGGAAATTAGTTCTTGACTCTAAATCTAGCTAAAACATTGTCATATTTGATTCCACTTCCCAGGCTGGGTTGGATGTCCCACCTCGTCTAATGGGTAGATGACTGGCCGCATTGTGGAAAAGAAATCAGGCCTGTAGAAGATGACTCCATTAGAAACATCATCGAAACCGGTCGACCAGAAATGTTGCTGATATCTCTGAGTTACCTTTCAAATATAGAGTATAAACAATACTTGTGAATGCCCAGTGTCTATATGACACATGATTGGTTATGTTTTTATTTATTGTAGAAATGCAATGATGTTCATATTTTTATTGTGAAGAAGACCTCAAAAATCTCATATTAAATGAAGAAATGAACAAAAGAGATTCTAGGGTCTTACTTCTCCTTTTCAAGAGGAAAATTTCCTCATGCGCAGGTTGAACATACTTCACGGAGGGTGAATAAAATATGGTAATTTTCCACCTACTGAATATTCCCACGTGAAGTGTCTAGCTGTGCGTTTAGCTATGGGACAGCATCCCAGCTTATTTTTAGTAGTCTTTCAATGCTCCCCATCAGCATCAGACTCGCCCCCACACTCCTACAATTCAGAAAATAACTCAACACCCACCTCTTCAAGGAGTCTCTCCTCCTCAACACCTAGGCCATCATGTCGGCCCTTGCACCACCTGACTCGCTAGATGTGCCCACCCCTCTCTTCCAAACCAACCGGTACACGCTATACCCCTACCCCTGTATATCTGTTAAGTTGTCACCTAATAAAAGTGCTCTGTTATGCATCTGTACTCTTTAATACCTCTGTAAAATGCTCTGTTGGTTTTCAAAGCTAGGTCGATGATCAATAAATACAATATTTAATAATAAAGAGGTTGGGGAATGCAAAAGAGGGTGGTGGGGCAAATATAGGCACATGGGGTCCGATTGGAAAGGCCATTGCAAGTGTAGGTGAACTTCAAGGCCTCAGGTCATTCCACATAGAGCAGCAGATAACTATTGCAGGCATCAGCCAGTTGATAAAAGGATCAGAGTTATAAAGTGTGTGCACAGTGAAAGGCCACTCTGTGCATGTTTAGTGGAGGCTTCCCTCCATGCCAGTGCAATCAGGCACATTGACACCAGCTCCTGCATCCTGTGGTACAAATGAAGACAAACAATCATTTTTGCTGGCTTTAAAGTGCATTTTGCAGCAATGACGGAAAGCAGTTGATTTTACGATTGTATAGCAAATCGCAAAATCTCCAGTAGCTGGAGGGTCTTAATAGAAGGAGGAAGAGGTGGGAAAAGTACACAGACATGGAGATCAGGGTAAACTAACAATATAATGGAGAGTCCTCAGAGGCAAGCAACATGCTAAATGAGATTGCAAAAGATTGGGAAAGGGCAAAGGGTTTTTCTCAAACGTCGGCCCTCCTGTCATATGAAAATCTGAAGCTTTTCTCACAATATAGTTTAAAACAAAACAATTCACTTTGTTTTCTCTGAATCCATTAACAGAAATTTGCATCGGAGAAATAGGTTTGCTTTGACGTATGGTTATCCAATTCATGGGCTGATTTAAATTTAAAATGGTAGACCCTATCAATAACTATTGAATCCTAGCTAAGGCCCAAATT
Organism: Ambystoma mexicanum; assembly: GCF_040938575.1. Classification (NCBI taxonomy): domain Eukaryota; kingdom Metazoa; phylum Chordata; class Amphibia; order Caudata; family Ambystomatidae; genus Ambystoma; species Ambystoma mexicanum. The sequence continues at coordinate 1,080,404,639 of NC_090937.1, read as the reverse complement.
TGATATCATCCTCTATCATTTTTGATATGTGGCAAATAATTGCAAAGACGTGGGCTTCTCAAGAATTATGTTGCTTATGGAATGCTGGGAAAGCGGAGCCTAACTCTCTCATTATTTTAAAGAAATCAGGCTCAGCCTGACAGCACCCCAGCTTACCTGTACGCATTAATTAATAATAATAATAATCAATTATTTTATTTACTATTGCAAACATCATTCTTATTTCACATTTAAATTTGAGATATATAAAGCTTCCAGAGATGGTAAATTGTACGAAAGAGTGTTTTTATAATGATACTACCAAAGGTTTCAGTTTGAAACACAATTTACTTGATGTACAAGTGCCTTACAAATGCACAATAAAATAAATAAAAAGTAAACTACAAAGCACATATACCTTGCATTTCAGCTACATTCCGTTGGAATCAAATCTGCTTCATCTGTCTGCTTCTCGGTTTCCCAACAAAGAAAACTCTTCTTCCCATGTGTTTGAGCTTAAATACCCAGCAAACCTAACCCATGCATCATCTTTTGACACATTGGGCCTCATTACGACCCTGGCGGTAAGCGAAAAACGATGGCGGTAAATGATTACCGGCATCGTTTTCCACTAGGTCCGATCATGACCCGTGACCGTTAACTACGATGCCATTAGCGGCATCGTAGTTAACGCTCCTGCTAACTGCACCAAGGTCGCGCGCACGCGACCTGCCACGCCGTAAATAGCGGCATGGCGCAAAGCTAAGCAGATCACGACCCAAGCGGACATGCACCTAACGCCATCACAAAGCCTGTTAAGTACCTTACCGCCATGGTGCTAATTACGCCATCGCGAACCAACCGTAAATGGCCATGTGAAGTGAACCCAGCTGCCACAGGTGCACAGAATCAGCACAGGTGGAGGCAATACAGACTCAGGAAGTACAAAAAGAGCACACCCCACCCCTTCCCACACCCAGTCACACTCCACAATGATACCAATAGGACTAGCAATGTTGGGGCTGGAGGACCTGATAGCAATGCAAGTGCTACAACAACAACAACAGGCAGCACAGAGGAGACGCAGGAGGAGAAGGAGGGCAAGGCAGGGCCAGCAAGCCCCACCAGAACAGCCAGTGCCACCACGCAGGAGCCCCCAATCCCCTGCATCAGAGCCAGTCCATTCAACCTCACTGCTGAGCAGATCCACACCCTGTACCGTTTGGAATGGGACACCATCACCGCATTGACACACAACAACATCGTCAGCATGATAGAAACACCAACCGCCATCCCACCCCTACTGAATGTAGTGTCTGTACTCCACTTCCTGGCCACAGGCACCTACCAGCACACAGTGGGGCACTTGCATGGCATTTCACAACCATTATTTTCACGTACACTGATCCAAGTGCTCGATGCCCTCCTCAAGCACACAGACGACCGCATCTCATTACCACGGACTACCCAGGAGATTGCAAACACCAAAGTGGGTTTCCATGCACTAGCCGGCATACCTGGTTGCATTGGTGCCATCGACTGCACCCATGTGTAATTGGTGGTTCCACATGCCATGGAGGTATCGTACCGCAACCGTAAACTACTTCACTCAATCAACGTGCAAATGGTCTGTGACTCCAACAGGATCATCACACATTGTTGTGCCCTATTCCCCGGAGCAACCCATGATTCAATGGTCCTGAGGAACTCCACAATACCACACTACATGGAGCGACATGCAGGCCCAAGATCCTGGATACTCGTGAGTCTAATGTCATGAACATGGAAATGTGAAGTGGGTAGGTGACTGATGTACCAATGCATACTCCACCTGGCTGAAAGGGGGGGAATGATGCATACTCCACCTGGCTGAAAGGGGGGGGTGATGCATACTCCACCGGGCTGAAAGGGGGGGGGGGATGATGCATACTCCACCTGGCTGAAAGGGGGGGGAGAATGATGCACACTCCACCTGGCTATGAGTAGCAGAGACAACGGAGCCAGATCATACCCTAAAGCAAAACAAACTTCACCCAACACCAGTAAACCCAATGCCTGATGTATGCAGCCCTACCATGTGAATGAGGCTGTGTCCCAACCATGACACAACCATCTGCAAGCGCATTGTGCCAATTCTGACCACACTGACTACAACAAAATGCACCTACATGCACATCACCAAACACCATCAACCGAAAGGCCTGTCCCCCATAACTGCGCACGAAGGAGGCACACGACGGACAGAAACATCAACACACCATCACACAGACAGCAGGACCCCCAAGATGTCCCTATAAACATCAGTATTGCTCACTGGGGTCATGATGAGGCCGACAGCAATGTTGCAATGATGTGAGCATTGACATCACAGGACACGTGCCAGGCCACCAAAACAAACGGCATGAACGAACACAGTGGATGGGCACTCACAAGGCACTTGACCCCCCTGCATACATTGGTTGATGGCATGCAAAACAGGCCATGAGAGCCATGAGCATATACCGGTCGCATAGTGTGAATCAATTAGTGCATTTAGAAGTGGTCCAAAGTAACAGTTGGATGCAAGCCATGGTGGCACATCATGTTTCGAATTGGACGTCATGACTGACACATACATTCTCGCCCACATACAGGTGATGCAGGCTATCCCCTGAAAAGGTGGCTCCTTACACCAGTCCGGAACCCACAGAACCAGCACGAGGAGGACTTCAACTGTGCACATACACGTACCCCTGTGGTCATTGAGCAGGCATTTGGCCTATTGAAGGCACGGTTTCGCTGCCTCAGCAGGTCTGGTGGGGCACTCCTGTACCGCCATGAGAAGGTGGCAAAGATAGTCATGGCATGTGTCATGCTACACAATATGTGCATCAGACGAAATGTGCCCCTGCCCCCTGACGCAGAACTGCAACCACCTGACGATGAGGAAGAGGAGGGGGCAGATGGGGCCGCACCTCATGGAGGAGGTGATGCACAGGAGGGGCGTGAAATGCGTCCAGATATCATCAACCAATGCTTCTAGCACACACGGCTGGTGTGTATGACATGGAGACGGCACTTGGGGCACTGTGTGTGTCGGGGACATGTACACTGTGGACTGTACACCAATAAAGCACACATACGCAATGAACAATGTCCACACATTTGATTTGTGCAAAAGGAAAATGTGCATTTTAAATGTGAATTGTTGTGACACACCCACTCCCCCCTCCACCCTCCCCCTGAACACCCCAACACACCCACTCCCCCCTCCCCCCTGAACACCCCAACACACCCTGTGACTAAGTGGCTAATGTTGCATGATAACGGTGGGCAGCCGCTATTGCAAGCCCCTCTCCCGGCCCCCGGGGCACCCCTGCCTGTGCTGCGCAGGTTCCTCCCCGATCGGCGGATGGGGCTGCTTTGGGTGGAACTGGCAGCGGAGGAGGTCCCTGCCTGCTCATGTGCACACATGTCCCGAATGGAGTTGGCTAGCTCTGAGAGCACGCGCCGCACGGCAGAAAGTTCCGCACACATGTCCTTTGAGGAGGACTGCATTTCAGCCCTCAGGGTCTCTGTGCTCCGCTCCATTTGAGCCCTCAGGGTCTCAGTGCTCCGCTCCATTTCATCCCTCAGGGTCTCTGTACATTGTTCCATAGCTGCCCTTGCCCCCCCACATTCTGCAGCATGCTCATTCATGAGCGAGGAGAGTTGTTGCTGGCGCGTGATTATCTCCTCCAGGGAATGTTGGCTCTGCTGGCCCATGCCTATTGCAGATGGTGTTACGAAGGGGCTGCTCCCCTCCTGCTGATTTTCGACAGGGCATGGGGTGGATGGCCAGTCCTCATCTTTTGAATGCCCCTGTGTGGGATCCTCATGGGGGCTGCTCTGGGACAGACAGGGGGAATGATGGTGGTCAGTGGGGGGTCCGACATTGGGCTCCTCTGTGGCAGCAGTTTCGCCTATGGTACAGCTTCCTGCAGAACCTATGTCTTCTGTGGCAAACATTGTGGATGTGTGGTGCTGCTGCTGCTGCCATGCTGCCTGCTGGGGTGCCTGTCAGTGGCCCGTCCTGTGTACTGGCAACGGATTTCGGCTGCTGCGGTGTCTTGGTCACTACAGCTGAGGTGGAGGGTGTTGGCACAGTGGTCTTGGTCCTCTTGGCTGGTGTTGTGGCAGGGGTGTCCTCATCCTCGGGGTTGGAATTTGAGCCTGTGGTGGAGCAAAGGAGGGAGAGTGTTATTGATGGGTCTGCGGACATTGGAATCGCGATGACTGACATCATTTTGGTCACTAGATGCAGCACATTTGAGGCAGGGGCATGCAGGTTGTCTCCTTTTTGTGTGGCTTTAGCATGGAGGTATGTGGGTGCCTGCAGTTAGGGTGTGCATACTACATGTGTACAGGGTGGAGGTCGGATGTGGCTGTCGGCAGTCTCCTACTGATGTGTTCCATTTACAATCTAGGGCAACATTGTGCTACACATGAATGGACTTCAGTGACTATTGCATGGCTTGATTTGAGGCACCTACCTGCATCGCCTGATGTCGGTGCTCCTCTCTCCATCCCTCCTACCCCTTATATGCTCTCCATGCCGATTGTGGAGGCACAGATTTCCTCCCATGGCTGGAGTTTAATTGGGGAATCCGATCCTCCCCCGGTTGCCAGGCCCAGGTTGCGGTTTGCGGAGAGGATGCTCCTGACGCGGAGCCTCAGGTCGTCCCACCGCTTTCGACACTGCTGTGCGTTGTGGGGTACGGTTCCCACCGCACTGACCCGCTGTGCCACCAGGGCCCATATGGCCTCCTTCTTGGCAATTTCCGGCCTGGTCATTTGTGTGGAGAAGACCACCGCCGCATTCTCCTGGATGGTCTCCGCCAGCATAGTGACTTCCTCGCGAGTAAAGGGGTCCTGCTGCTGCCGATGGCAGGCTTTTTTGACAGCTTTTGGCATTTTGTAGTGGGAAAATGGGTGGGTAATGGGTTTTGACAGGTCTCAGGGTCAGATGTAGAGTGGTTGGGGAGCATGGCAATGGATTGTGTTTTTAAAGATGGCCGCCATGCTCTTTCCCGTTCCTGTGCGATGACGCTACTTCCGGTTCCGCTTATTTACGGTGACCGCTAATTACGGTGTGATGGATGGCGGTAGTGCACTTGCGCGGTGTACGATGCCGATAGGGGCCGTTTTGGGGTCTTTTACGGCATGGCGTAGTTTACATTACTGGCATGGCGTAATGCTCGTGCGCGATGGGTCGGAATGTGCCGGACTTTACGGCATCGCACCAGGGCGTAAACGTTAATTACGCCATGCCGGTAATGTTGAAAACTTACCGCCTGGGTCGTAATGAGGGCCATTCTTTTGGAATGGGCAGATCCTGTTATAAGTGCCCTTTACTTTTTCACACCCACCAGGTCCTGCTTCTTGCTTCTAGTGGTCCATTGCAATTCAATGTGCCATAAATGGATGGGTCAGCTATGAATTAACTCTACCTTTGAGTGAGAACCCATTATTGAACTGGAATATTAATCGTTTGAATAATTCACTAAAAGGACATGTGATATCAGCCAAAATAGAAAATATGGAGTCGTAAAAATATTATAAATCTGGTTATATAATTTATATCTCTGCCAATGCATGCATGAGGGAGTTATTAAAATATGCAAATGATGCATGTCATACATTTTCATATATCATTTTATATTCATACAATCTGTGTTTTTCTTCTGAATCCAGATCTGTATATGGTTTTCAAATTGGGCAGATGGTTCTGAAATTATAAATAATAGTGTTTTCCAATTGTCATTTTGACTGCCCAAATTAGAGTCGACTATATGCCATACATTTTAGCTGAATTTGATTTAGTTGGCTTGACCCTTTATTAACAGAAGCGGTATGTTTTGAGAAAGACATTCCGTTGAACAAAGGATCCTTTAAACAGGCAACTTAATGGAACAGATGTGCTTCTTTGTGCAACATAATGGTCTCCAAGGCTAAAGTCAATTACGTTGCCTTCTTTGGAACACCACTTAATTTGTGACCAGGCACTCATTAATCAATGCAAGTGTGGTTTTACAGATTAGATTTAAAAAAACAATACCAATGAATTTGAATTTAATTTTCAGAGGCAAAATGCTTAAATTTCAATGCATTTCTTGTAGTTTTAAAACAGAGCTGGCTCTCTGGAGATTCTAGCTTTACAAAGAGAACTAATGGTTGCTTTGAAGACATGTAGTTTGTGTCATTTTGAGTTCACATAATATTAGTGTCACATATAAAAGGAAAGCGAATTATTGAAGCCATTTTTGAAATACCAATCAAGCAATGTGTTGGTCTGTCCATAGATACCATTATTCTATGATTTATAATAGATATCCTTATTCTGTAAATAACTTTTCATTCTATCATTTTCCTTACATAACACTACTTTTCATAAAACAAAGATTTGATTTTGCTTTGCATATGATACAACCTATACTTGAAGTTACATCACATTTTGACATATGAATGTTATTTCAGTGTAAAGTATCATTCTGACCTTGGATCATGTAATAGAGTGCATCACATTCAATCTAATAATGTGTTTCAGAAGGTATAAATTGAGATCTCAAGGTTAGGATAGGAGATTGGTGCATTTTGAGGAAGGATTAGGAAAGTTAATAAATAAAACATGATACAAAAAATGAACAATCCGACATAAGGGGGGACACCATGTATGGCTTGTGGCTAGTAGGAGATTAATTAACATGTTCATCCACATTCGTTTCAATATATTCAATGCTCAGAAAAGTCATACCAAAATAGTAAATTATAGTGCAGCTGTGACTCTGTTTTGCTCAGTGCAAGATGTAAGAGGATTGCTTTGTGTCAAATGTGGGATGTTTGGTTGGGAACAGGTGATTAGTCATTCACAAGTAATTTTAGAGGCACATAGACCCGGTCCAAAATGATACATTAATCAAAGGTACAAAATATTCATTAAAAAGTGTCATCCTGAGGGCAGAGACACTCAGGAGGGTCTTGAGATTTCCCATAATCCCGTAATCCATCATCAGTGATCATCACAGCTATGTGAAGCTCTTCGGTCATTAGTGTCTCCAAGTTGGGTACGTTTTAACATATATGAAATTAATGCAATGAGGATCACGCTGGAGTCAATACCTGCTAATAACATTAGTGGCATGACAATTAGCAATGAGATGCACAGATGGATCACCTAGCTGCAGGCATCAATTAGTTAGTCAACATTTATGTAGGTAAAACAGGGCAAATTTTATTGAACATTGCAGGATTGCATGACGGGGAGGCAACATCAGTGTTTGAACTTAATTTGACAATGAGCCAAAAAGGTTGCTTCATACCAAACAATAGCTTGCTGGCCAACCCAGCAAGAATGATAAACACAAGGGTCAACGAGGAGAGTCCTGTTAGATAGTCTGCATTAAGAACCCCTCAACCATAGTGTGGGAACAAAATTGAGTATGTTCCACAAGTTTATGTCATCCATGGTCAGCAGATTCAATTTAAAATAATGGTGTGGCAAGTACAACCTAACAATCCATGGTCAGCATGGCACCTTCAAATGGTGGATGTGCATGAAGTCCCAAAGTATTACCACAAGGGGTGGTTAAAATGGCCGAAACTCACTCTCCATAGAGGTTTGTGAATTTCGGGGATAAAATCAGTCAATCTGCTTCACCAATTTCACCAGTGGAGTAAAATTGGCAATTTCCGGGGTTTTCTTGCCAGAAAGTCAATTTATTTGGCTGTGAACAAAAATCTCCCAAATGTTGAAAATCAGGCCACAATTCTGCTCCACAGGCAAAGCAAAATTGGAGACACAGTTTGCTGATTTTACTTCTCTCTGGGTAATTTCACCCATTCCTAATCACAACCATTAGTCCTTTTTAAACAGCTTGTACACACTTCACATTTCCTGTCCTGGCAGCTGCATGGACTAACACAGAATCAGTGATTATGGGCCTCATTACAACTCCGGCGGGAATCGTGCCAGTAAAAATGGCAGGCTGCCAACAGAGCTGTGTTTTTTTTCCGGCGCCGTGTGCGACAGTGCCGGTGCTTTCCGTCAAAGTCTGTGAGCGGCTGTCGTTGCGCATGCCAGGTCTGACCTGGCGGACGGGACGGCAGCCGCTCGCAGACTGAGTGTGCCGGTCCTGTAACAACGGTGCGGTAAGCTTACTAGCACCATTTCTACTAAACCGGCACACTCATAATGAGGCCCTATGTCACTTAGTGTATGACTTCTAAGCAGAAATCAAGCTGCAATGACTTCTGGAGGGTGTGCATGTAGATTGGAACGCTGAATGCATTTTCACGATGCACTTTATTAAGTGGAATTTTTCTTCTGTGCACGTTTAACATTTTTTCCCTTTTTGTACGTTTTCTAAACCCCTAATTTTTAACCATTAATAGTTTCATTGCCCTCTTTAGCTATCTTTTTAATTGTATGTTTGTTTTGCAGAGTACCACATTAAATATACACCAATACTAAGGCTTGCCTTTGATGGCATAATACTAAGGGCTACCAGAGAATAGGTATAGTCTAGAAATGCATGATGAATGGTTAACGCTACTTTCAGAGGTGAGATTTTTAACCTCTATATTTCATTACCAGTATTACGTCAACAGAAAGTCGTCCGTTGATAGTTACCGAAGGTAGTGTGGATGAAGGAAAGGGGATTTATGGGCCTCATCACAACTTGGGCTGAGCGGTAAAATGCAGCAGTAATTATTACCGCTGCATTTACTGCTCCATCCAATTCACGAGTCACACATTTTCCGCTAACAGTGCCAAAAAACTCCCATTGGGTCCACTGGACCCAATGGAAATGGGGATTTACCTCTCGCTACAACTCGGGGTCCGGCGCAAATTGTATCGGACCAGGTTGCGGTAACGCTAATTGCGTTGGGTGGTATCCCTGATGAGGCCCTACTTGGCAACATGAAAGATATGTGGAAAGGGAGTTTATTCTTTGATGAGGCGATTGCCACTCCCGTAAGGCAGAGGAAGGCTGGCTTCATATGCCCACTTCACAATGGCGCTGCATTAGAGTTTCTGTCACTGCTGCAACCACATATCAGCCACAGGGTAACAGTTGATGAGCGATCCCTTTAACACCTGAAATGGTTACTAGTGTCCAGGCCATTTAAAATGAGACCTACCAGGGCAGGTGCAAACGTCAGACTTCAGAACTGCAGCATAACTGAATGCCACTCCGCTCTGACTTTGGACTGTGAGCAAAGACTTGTCGCAGTGCAGATAGCCTTGCATATCATTGCTCATGATGAGCCTGGGTGGTAATTCCCCATTCACTCACTGGGCCTCATCACGAGTTGCTTGGTAGCCCTTAAATGCGGTATTAACAGAGTTACCACCGCATTTAAGGGTCCACCCAATCATGAGTATGGCGTGTTTACCCCCAGCTCAGAGCTGGGGGTAAACATGCTGGAAAAATGCTGATTTTCATCACAATTACTGCATGGTAATACTGCCGGTGGTAATTGCACCGAAAATTCCCCATGACCCAATGGGGAATGGAGAATAATATTTACTGCCCAAACCGTGATCTAGCGATAATACCGCCAGACGGGTGGGCAGTAACGCAAATAAAGTTGGGCGGTATCCCAGTAGGGATACCGCCCAACTCGTGATGAGGCCCAGTGTAAGGTCACTAGCAGAAAAAAAGGAAAAGGGGTCCTTCTTCCCCCAGAGAAATGTTTGTGACTCGGGAAGCTGCAAGTGTGCCTGCGGTGATCCAGACAAGCTCAGAGGTTCAAGCGGGCATCTGCCGGGCTGAGCGCTAAATAAATGCACCTAAAAAGAAAAATGCACATATTGTGCTGTACCAGGGACAATCTTAGCTCTTCTGCATTCTCTGAAAGCTTTCCCATCAGACCCCTCCTATAAACCTTCTTATTTGCTGATTTAACTGCTACTTTGCTTTTACAGTTAATCTGATTTTAAATATTGATCTAAATAGTCAACTCTAATGTGTCTTTAATATTTGATTAATAGCCGGTCTTTTGATTGCCTCCTATTTGAAAGTGTCGACTATGAGGCTGTATCAATGAAAACACTGTATTTACCCATACATGTTCATAGATCTTTCCACAGGTGGGACTTTGAGAGGGCCTGAACGTCACCCTGGGACTTGCTATGCAGTGGGTCATTTCATACAACTCCGTTGGCGCAATGTCGGCTGCTCACAGAAGGACTAGGAACAACCTCAAAGCAATAGTTTCCAGAACCACACAATATAAATATCCTTTTCATTACAATTTAGCACCCTCGGCATGTGTGTCAACCAATCAGTTTGCTCAAAACTCAGGCTGAAACTAACGATGCAAGTCTGGGTTCTGAGCAACCTGAGCAGTGGAGGCAGCCGCTGGCTATCTCCCCCCCCCATCTCCCTCTCCCCACTATCCCCGTCTCTATTCCCTGCCACTCACACCTTAGCTGTAGCCAGTGGCGGACGTCAACCAAATCCGCTGATGGGCACAAATGAAATGAAAGAGGGACTACGCATCGGAGCCCCGACTTCCAGTTCCATGGCAACTTGGTAGATGATAAAGGGATACAGCAACCTTGCCTGGCTCTGCCCTGTGCCCTGATTGGGCAAATGTACTTCATCTACAGGTAGTATATCGGAGCCGGATGGCAGAGCCGGATGAAGATCAAGGCCTATATTTAAGGCCGATTCCAATCTCAGCTGGACCCCGCCACGCGACACTGACCTTACTTGGATGATTGGACCCCTGCCACGAAGTAACTTGAGGCTCCACAAGCTATCGACTCGAGTTTCCTGCCAAACAAACTCAGCCCACAACAGCTTTGACTACCGTACCAATATTCAACCTCTAACACCTTTGGCCACCACCAGCCTTGACCCAGCTGCGAGCCAGATCAAGATGCGCATATGAGTTACCCCACATGGGATTAGTGGCGCCTGCCCTGTGCCTACCCAGGATATACATTCCAAATACACCTGCTGCGTGGCATGACTGCTCATATGTCCACTGAGGGCCACGTCGTCTCTAAAGAACCACTAATCTATGTCTCTACTGCCAACCTCACGGCTGCCAATATGGATTACCCTGTGTCTGACATCATAGCTGTAACACATGCTAACACCCCTGCGCTCAACCACACAGATGCCAATGCTACCACCTAACATGTACCAAACTGTTCTCCTGCTTTTGAGTGATGTTGTCACTAATGATGCTGACACCCCTGCAATTGCACACACTGATGTTAAAGTTATCACAACCTCTACGCCTAACTGCTTCTCTGCTAATGTGCCTGCTGCTGCCTTGAGTCCTAACCTCACGGATGCCAATGTTACCTTTCCAGTATTTATCACCATTGCTGCCACTGCCTCTGCTGCCCATCTCCCCAACTACACTGATGTAGCCAACACCAGTAACAACGTCTTGCACCTGTCAATACTGTTGCCAGTATGCCCGCACTTCCAGCCTCCAACAGCCTCACTGTAAATACCTCTTCTAAGGTATTAGAGAAACTGCTCACCACCACCACAAATGCAACCTCCGTCCGTTGTGCGTTGATGAATACTTGCTCCCTACCTGCCATGCTCTTGACATCCACGACCTCCTCACAACAGAAAACCTTGACATACTAGCACTCACGGAAACATGGCTCCACACTGCCTCAAGCCCCACCCTATCTCTATTCCTGAAGGAAACACGATTCTTAGGAGGGATAGATTGAAGCCCAAATGTGGCAGAATAGCCATCAAAGCCAAATATACCATCAGCATCAGGACATTTGAAACATCTATCAAAAATTGCAACAACCTATATGTGAAGCTGACATCCTCCCTCATCACTACCATCACCACCCATTTCATTTACCAACCTCCAGGCCCCATTCTAACTTTTGACGGAGACCTCCTCCAAACCATTGGTGATCACTTGGTCAAAAATCATCCTCCCTGGAGACCTGAACCTGGGCCTCAATGACCCTAACAACCTACACGCCACCTTCCATGCTACTTCCCCTAATGTGCTGGGCTTCAGCCAACGCATTTATGCCCTAACAAATGCCAAAGGCCGCTCACTGGACTGGATCACAGACGTCAACTGCCCTGTCACTATTAAATCTAATGCCCCCTGCCCATGGTCTGACCATCACATTATTGCCTTCACCTTCTCACGCTACCACCACACCAAGCCACCACCCTTACCACTCCCCCACTCCTTGGTCCGTAGCTCCTGCAAACTCACCAAAGAGCAGATTCTATCCCACTTCACTCCCCTCAAACAAGAGCAACCTTCATTCGCTGGACCCCGACACCCTAGTAGACCTCGACATCACAATGTTAACAACATCAGTGGATATCATCACCCCCCTACTTCCATAAAAAGCCAAACCAGCAGGCCATATTAACGAGTGGTTCACCTCAGACCTCCTTGAACTCCGCTCCAGTAAGTGATTCCAGTAAGGAATTAGAAGCCCCCATCACCTTACCCTCTACCATCACTAAAGGCAAGACCTGGTGTTCAGACTGCCATGTCCCAAAAAAAATCACAGCAAACGAGTGACCTTAAAACCCACCCAACTGAGCACTGTTGACACAACCACATCCAAGCCGAACAGCCTTAGCATTCCCCGGTTCCGCTTCATAAACGTCACGGAACTAGAAACCATGCACATCTTGAAGAGCCTCAAGCCCTTGCAACGTCTGCCCGGCACCACTCATCAACCACTCTGCACAAACACTAACTCCCTTCATCACTGCTTTCATTAATGCCCCCTTTCAGGCAGGTACAGTGCCCTCCAGCCTCAAGGAAGCCTGGGTTATACCCGTACTCAAAAAACCCACACTTGACCCTACCCTGCCCAACAACTGCAGGCCAATGACCACAGTACACTTTCTACTAGAAACTTTAGATAGAGCATCATATGTCCAAATACAACGTCACCTAGAAGTGAATCTGATCCTAGGAATCCGACAGTCTGTATTCCGCCCAGGCCATGGCACAGAGTCAGAACTCCTTGATCTTAAAAACCAGATCAATGAGATCAGGGACAAAGGGAAACCTGCCCTACTCCTCCTCCTGGATCTCTCTGCTGCCTTTGACCTAGTCGACCATAAAATCCTCTACCACCATCTGACCATTCAGCGTCTTTCTCTCCTGAAGCCACGACATGGATCACCTACTTCTTAGATAGCAGAGTAATGAGAGTCTTCTCTGACAACGCAAGTGCCCCCCCTTATGTCAATCAAATGTGGAGTCCCACAAGGTTCGTGTATGTCTTCGACACTCTACAACATATTCACAAAGCTTCTCTTTGAGCTCCTGGACTCCCTCGGCATAGCCTACACTAACTATGCCGCTGACACGCAAATCCTGCTAACTCTCTCCAGTAACTGTACCAAGGTCGGGGACACCCTCAAAAAAATTTACGAAACCATCCAAGTGTGGATGGCAATGCACGGTCTATGTCTAAATGACGAGAAGACCAAGCTCCTACTAGTCGGTCCCACAACCGTATTAAAAAAACTTGACCTTAGGTACGTAGCATTCAACATTGATGGTACCCTGATTACAGTCAGGGCTGTCGTAAGCATTTTTGGGGTCCTGGGCATGGAGATCTTTGGGGCCCCCCTCCACCAAACCAAAGGAATAAAATGATCAAGAATATCTGGTGGCACCCTTCCACCCACCGTCATAACCTACAGGTTGATATGCTGCCTCGCAGCATTCAAAATAAGCATGTTTACTCCCTTATCCTCTTCATTCTTGCTCTAATCCGAATGATAAACAAGTAGCATTTGATGGCCGACATTAGCAATCTACGAAGAGGTTACTTCTCTTCTAGTATAGAAACAGGATACTTTTTATCAATAGCATCCGGGAAGGTATGCAGCCTGTAGCATTAATGCAGTACTGTATGTAAAAGGTACATATAACCCATAATAGATAGAGACTCACATTAGCTGCTAGGGTAGACTAATTGTAAGGAAGGAGAAATCTACACATAGCATAGTATGGATAGTGAATGCAGATTAGAAGCTACCAGGAAGGTGTCTCTTTCCAGACAAACTGACATTAGAATTGGGACATGGTTTTCAAATAGTGTTGCCATTAGAGATCAAGGGAACAAGTGCCTGGGCTGTACAGTATGTCAATGCTCACTATTATAGTGGAAGCAACCCTATAGCCAGTGAAACCATGAGTGAGGCTTTTATGACGATCATACCCTGAGAAGGAATTCGCTCTGAAGGGCTGAAAGGTTTAGGGACTCTCAATTCTGAGAGGTTAGGCAATACAAGATTAAATGAGATGCCCATGATCACTCATTGCATTGAAGCTGGGATTTGTGCCAACCACGCAATGTCTGAATGTTAACACTTTCTTTTCCAGCTCTTACCATGTACTAAAACAATCTAATTTTATAAAGCTGACTTGCAAAGTACACAAACCACATTTCCAAACCTGACCATTTTTAAAACCAAAATATTATAGAAGGGTGTTAAGCAAAATGGGAATGATTCTAGCTTCATTCTCTCCATCATCAAGGGAAGTATATAAGTACCAGCACACCAATCAATGTGATTTAACAGATTTACAGGGTAATTCATAGAATTCAGGGCACAAGTGGCGCACGTGGCTGGCACACAGTGTGCGCGTGTGACTTTCTGTGCCAGCCATGTGCGCTAAAATCCATTTCCGTGCTAAAATCCATTTCCGCGCACAGCGTATTCATGGATTTTAGCCTCCAAAACCAGCCGTGGTGCAGAGTGACGCAGCGACCCTGCAGCAGCGCCAGTTACGCCCCTAACCCCTCCCTGTGCACCATGCACAGCGCACAAATCCCGTACATGGCGCACAGGCCCTGAACCACAAAAATGCCAGTAAAACTCCCCGCGCACCCCTCCGAATACATGTACACCCTGGCGCGGGGAGTTTCCCACGTGATTGGCCCTGTGCGAGCAGGGTACGTGTGTTAATGGGGTGCGCGAGTACTTTCACACGCGATTGGCCCTGTGCGAGTGGGGTACATATATTACTGGGGTGCGCGGGAACTTTCACACGCGATTGGCCCTATGCGAGCAGGGTACGTGTGTTACTGGGGTGCACAGGAACTTTCACACGCGATTGGCCTTTTGCGAGCGGGGTACGTGTGTTACTGGGGTGCGCAGGAACTTTCACACGTGATTGTCCCTGTGCAAGCGGGGTATGTGTGTTACTGGGGTGCGTGGAAACTTTCACACGCGATTGGCCCTGTGCGAGCGGGGTACGTGTGTTACTGGGGTGCACGGGAACTTTCACACGCGATTGGCCCTGTGCGAGTGGGGTACGTGTGTTACTTGGGTGCGCGGGAACTTTCACATGCAAATTTATTGTCAGAGCGCGTTACGTGTATCCAGGGTGGTGCGCAGGAAATCCCACACATGAATTGGCAGTGTGGGTCCTCCCAGGTGTCCCCTCTACCCCCTCCACGGCCCCTGCAGGCAGCCCACACCACACGGGACTACCCTGCACCCATGGACATGTCCTGCAGGCAGCCCGTCCACCATGGCCATGCCGCCCAAGCCAGGCCGCGAGTATCGTTGTACTAGTGATCACCAACAGCACCCCCACCCCCAACAGTGAGGGGCACCTGCCAGCAGGCCCCCACTCATGTCCCCATCCCCCAGCAGTGAGGGGCATCTGCCAACAGGCCCCCACTCATGTCCCCCTGCCCCTCCACCCCCCAGCAGGGATGGGCACCTGACAGCAGGCCCCCACTCATGTCCCCCAGCATCCCCACCCCCCAGCAGTGAGGGGCACCTGCCAGCAGGCCCCCACTCATGTCCCACTCATGTCCCCCAGCACCCCCACCCCCCAGCAGTGAGGAGAACCTGCCAGCAGGCCCCCACTCATTTCCCCACCAACATGTCAACATGACCCACAATCATGGCCCTCATGGCCACCAAAATCCCACGGAACGCCACCGCTGCCCAAATAACCAACCAAGCATAACATACACCCCACATTGAAATGCACATTGAAATGCCCATTACATGAAACCCAAATGGCATGTATGTACATCAACACATGTCCGTCACACACACAATGGGTGCCAGTGAATGTGAAAACCCACATCGTGACATGCATGAAACCAATGAGAGAATACCACACACATTGAAGTACGGGAACAAATGTATTGAACAAAAAATGTGGTGAAAGAAAATCAAATACCAAACACTGGACATAGGGAAAACAATGCAGAATGTCACATAATGATAAAAAAAGGAAATCATAATCCAAAATATATGAAAGCAAAAATGTCTCCAAAGTCTCCTTCCAACAAAGCAAATCCAAACAGAAATGAAAAAGGAAAATTCATTGCTCCGTGGAAAAATCAAAAAAGAAAATGCCGACAAATCCACACTCCAACTATTTACAAGGATGAAATCCTGGGTCCATGAGCCCAACTGTCCAAATGAAACCTACAAAAATACACTAATGAAGAACTATATACAAAAATGTGGGGTATTATCCAAGCGCCCCAAAAAAAAAACAAAATGAAACCTAACACTAACTAACTATTTACAATGGCAGCGGGCTAGTCCGACGGCTCACTTTTGGATGTCCCGGGCCAGGGCATCATCGAACTCCCGCTCAATGTCCTAAAGGGTTCGCAGGGACGATGACATGTTGGCCTCCAACTCCCTGTGAATTGCCTCGAGGCACTCGGCCCGCCTCAGTGCCCTCTGCGTGGAGTTCTCCGCCTTGACCATTGTGAGCCGTGCCTCTTCCGCCCGCTGCCGCTCAGTATCTATGGCGTGGCCCAACCGCTGCCACACGGAAGGCACTTCCAATCCTGGGTCCTCCTGCCCTCTGGCCGATGCCTGCCGCTCCGATGTTGAAGGCCCCAAGCCATCATTGCTCCCACCATGTTGCTGCTGCTGCTGTGCCTGTGCCTGCGCCCTGGCTCTTGCTGCCTGCACATCCTCCTCTGGCTGGGGTGCAGTTGTTGTGGTGGCCACCCCTGCTGGACGTCCGACTTGACTGTGGCAGGGATGTTTCCTCCACCAGCCTGGCTGCTGGGTCAGAGGCAGCTCCACAGGGTACCCAGCTGATACATGGGTGGGAAGATGGCTTGGAGGATGACTGGCACGTAGGGGGTTCAGGTGAGTAGGGGGTCGCAAGAAGGTCCAGCACACGGTGACCCGTCCCAGTAGGTCAACGCAGTCAAAGAGGCATCCGAGATGACGTGCAGTGTCTTCATGAAAACACTGCAGGTCAACTTGCATGCCCCGTTGATGCAGCGCTATGCCAGCCAGGACAGGCTCAACACGGTCCTGGATAGCCACGTCCGTAGGGAGAGGAAGGCCAGTTGTTGTGCGCCCATCCCCTCCCTGAAAACGGATCTGGATGTAGGCATCCCTGCTGGTGCTGGATGATGCAGTCACAGGATCAGGGACAGGATTACACACAGGCACCTCCGCGGTGGCCTGTGCTGCCTCCTGTCCCTGCCCCTGCACTGCACCACTGGCACCAGTGGAATCCCCACCTCCAGACCCCATGTGTGTCCCTTCCACGGCCTCCTCCTCCTCCAAACCCCCCTCGAACCTGGATGACTCCATGCCATCTTCCTCCGTAGGACCCAGTGGGGTCTCAGCTGCCCCTTCTGCTGCCGAGGAGTCCATCTCCAACCTCCGTCTTTTGGACCTACCCTTGGCAGCTGCGGCCTGGGACGCGGCACGAGACTCCTCACTCCCGAAGAGATGACAATCTGGGAGGGGAGCCGGGCCTTGCATCTCCGGCTGGTGGTGCGATCCCTGCCGCTTTGCTCCACAGCACCCTCTCCGCCCTCTTCATCAGTTGACACTGCAGACAGGGAGAGATAGAACACAGGCATCAGGGCACTGTACAATGGACTGATACACACATGACAGTTGTATATGAGTGGCAGTGTCAAACTTCAGACATTGCATCACACTCCCTGACACACATGTCATTTCTACTCACACACATGAACTTTTCTGCAGCAATATTGCACCAGGCAGCACCATCCATACACATACAACAGCATCAGCATCCGAAGGTGAGCCTGACGTCACATGAAACACGGGGAGTACACATGCACACACACCAACACACTTAAATGCATGTGTGCATGTCCACCAACTGTCAGAGTGATGAGATCGCCATCCATGTCACATCTGGCATTCAGCCTTCTACATGTCAGTGCCACATGCATCCATGTTGCATCACAGTTGCACACTTGTCAAATACACACACATGCACATGTACACAGTGCAGATACATTCAGCTGGAACAAACATCCATGTGTGAGACCACAACCATGCCAACGTACATACACAGTAATTCAAACATATGTGCTCCCACATCTGCATTTGGCCTGCATGCTTACCCACACATACACCATCCATGTGTCTCACACATGACAGGACTCGCATGTGTCAGCCTCACGCCCCTGTACATACACATCCATACATGGCCCTACAAAAACACATGTGCAACCTGCACACTACTGGCACACCACGACACGCACAGCCTCCAATCAGTATGCATGTACACTTACCGCTCAACTCCAGACGGGTCTACCTCTCAAGGACCTGGACGTGGAGCGCTGGGCATATGCGTTCCAGGACCCTCATTTCATGGTCGGACAGGTGGCCCCGGCGCCCCTTGGCATCCGCTGCCTTCAAGAGGCCCCGGGCCTTGTCGAGGGTCCTGGACCTGAAGTCCTCCCAGCGCTTCTTAACATGTTTGAAGTCGCGGACTGCCACCCCCTCCTCGTTGATGGCAGTCACGATGTCCATCCAGATCCTGGTCCATCCTTCATAGTCGGCGCGAGAACTTCCAAAGAGGGCATCATACTGCCCTAGGACTTGCTCCACCAGGACACCAACTTCCCTGGCACTGAAGCTGGTGGCCCTGTGCCTCTCTGGCTGGGGGTTGCCAGTGGTGCCAGATGGTGGTGTGCCCGACATGGCAACCCCAGAGGCAGGTGTGGGTGGGCAACTGGGTCCTTGGTTATTTTCTCTCACCCCCTACAGCAAACTAGGATCCCATGAGCCCATGGAGGTATTTTTTTTTCGCAACATCCAGGCAGGTGGGTGTTGGTGTGCCACCTGTCCTCAAACCTCCTGGGTGGCCTCCTTCCCCTTGTCCCCCACAAGGCCATTTTTGATTATTCTTTTTTTTTTACAGTGTGTTGCCTTGTGTGGCTCCCGTGGGCATCCACTGTATTCCGCTGGGCACATGCAGGCTTGTCCTGAGTTTGGGTTAGATGCTTGGGTTCATGACACACACACCCCTCCTGCTTCCCGTTTCCATGGGCTTGCAAAGGGTGTGACCAAGTGACAGCGACTTACACAGTGACATTGGGCTCCCATGAGCTGTGTGGGTAGTCTGTAGTCAATAATGTGTGTACATCCCTAGTGGGTATTATTGTTGTATTGTACAATGCATGGTGTATTGATATGTGCTTGTGCATCCATGTCTTTCTCCTTATTTGCAGGTTCCTTCCTCATGTCTTCACAAGGCCGTCTCCTTTGCAGATGGAATTCATGTTGTATGCAGTACACTGACACATTTGCGTGGCAGCAATACTCTACAGTTGGAAGGGGTTGATGTGCTGCCTTATTCAGGTTGTAAGACTACCAGTAAATTCACTTAGTACTGTCATGGTTTTGCAATGTTTCATGGTGTGTTGCTGTATTGTGTTGGTGGTAAGTATTTGTTCATGTGTGCTGTTTGTTATTGATTACTGGGAGCATATTGTCTGTGGGCAGTTTCCATTTGGGACAGTGCACTTTGTGACACTTGTGTCAGGTCTTGTGCATCGCTTTGTTTGCTTTCACATTGCATGACATGCCATGGTGTGTTGTGTGGCAGAGCTGGGGAGGGGTTGGGTGACATGGCGCTATTTTCATGTTGTATTTTTCAAGGGGGTAGTCATTCATGCAGCATAAATGTGTGTTTGTTTTGTGACACAGCATTGGTTGTCTTTCGGCAGGTAGGGATGCACACAATGTAACAATTCCAGGTGACCAATCTCAGGCTGGTATGGTTGTGACAGTTAACTGTCCCTTATGTCATCATCATTGATTTTCAACTGGTATGTGCCAGGGCTGTGTGCACTCCACAGGGGTGTGATTTTAGGTCAAGTAATTAGCCACCAGCTGCGTACGGGCTACCTCACCAAGTGCCCTTTCCCCTCCCATGCGCAGCGGCCGTGCTTGTGGTTGGGGATGTGGGGGCACCACCATGTCCACGGGCAGGCCCCGGCATGTTGCAACATTGTGCAGGACACATGCTGCCACTATGATCCTGCACACTACTTGGGGCGCGTATAGCAGCTGCCCACCAGAGCGGTCAAGGGAGCAAAAGCGTGACTTGAGCACTCCGAATGTGCACTCCACTATGCCCCGGGTTGCAATATGGGCTATGTTGTATCTTACCTCAGGTGGTGTGGTGGGGTTCCGAATTGGCGTCATCGTGTGGGTACTCAGTGGGTAGGCACTGTCTCCTGGGGAGGTGATGATGGGTAACATTAGTGGGGTTGTGACATTACTCAGTACCTGACATGCATGCATGTGCAGGGGCATTTATACTCACCAAGCAGCCATTTATCGCCATGCCGCCCAGCTTCTAGGTCCCGGTTTAGGGTTGACATTCTGTAAATGAAAATGTCATGGGTGGACCCTGGATAGTTGGCATATACTGAAGTGATGATTCCCTTGGCATCACATACTACCTGTATGTTGATGGAATGCCAGTGCTTGCGGTTCCTGTAGATGTGCTCAGTTGCCCTGGGAGGACGTAGAGCAACATGGGTGCAGTCAATGGCACCTAGCACTTTGGGGAAGTGTGCCACCCCATAAAAATCCTGGACGACAGCCTGCCTTTCTGCAGGTGTTCTGGGCAGGTATACGTGCCTGCGGACTGATGGGCATGCAGTCATGATGGCCAACACCTGGTGCAGGCAGCGTGACTGCGTGGCCTGTGATACCCCCCCCCCCACTATGGCAGTAGTCCACTGAAATGAACCAATGGCCAAGAAGTGCAGTACATTGAGCACCTTTTCCAAGGGGCTCAGTGCTTGGGAGCACAGGGTGGGTGATGCGAGGTCATCCTCCCACTCACTCACCAGGTCGAGTATTATGTGAGGTGGAAACCTGTACCTCCAATACACCTGGTCATTAGGCATCCCAAAAAGGCTGGTTCTGGGTGTAAAAATTCTGGGCCTGACTATCCTCCTCCTCCTGTGGTATCCCACGACCACTGCTGCGAGGAACGGTATATTCAACTTGCCGTCTGAGCTTGTTTGTTGTTTGCGCGCACTTTTATGCTGCGCGGGTCCACGTATGCCTGCTTCCTGCTGGCGTACCTGTTTCCGGATTAGCGCGTCTTTTTTGGCGCATGCGTTAGCCCCGTTCGATTCCATGAATACGTTGTGCAGGCACGCATGTGGGCATTCCACGCATTTGCCTCCTGTACTTCCCCCGTGACGCCCACATTTTCACGCATTGTTCCCCATTCCACGTGTTACGCCTACTTTTGTTGTGTGTGCTTCGCTATGTGCGCTTTCGCTGTGTGCGTAGCGCACGCTGTTTGAAGACGTGTGCGCGACGCAGGATTTTAGCACACATCCATGGATTTACACACGCACAGACTTCCATGAATCGCTGTGCGCGGGTTTTGCTGCGATTTTCGCACTTGCGCTGCGATTCGCACGCTTGCGCAGGAATTTTCAGCGCACATTAATTCCATGAATCGGCCTGTTAATCTAGGTATGTCTTTTGTACTTTTAAGCTTCGAATACTTCCAAAACTATGGCTTGTGAAATTGTCATTCATAAACGTGCAGAAAAACCTCTGACTTTTATACAAAAAGCAAAACTTGTTTGTGTCAAACGAGCAGACCTTAAAATATGCTTGCACAAGGCCTACAACATCTGGTCGACTCTCTCCTGTCTACCACACCTTTCACTCAAATGGCCCACATAAGAAGAACGATCAAGTAATGAGCTAAACGAAGCCACCAGCATGCAAGAAGGCAAACCTCACAGAAGACAGCACAGTAATAATGCAAGAGAAATTATATGATTTGACCAGGATCACTGTATTGTCCGCTGGCAAAGCCAGGATACAAGCATGAACACTTTTTTTGCACAGTCTTGAATTTGGATACATATTCACTTCTTGGACTAATAGTTTATGCTCATCTTGGAGGGGATTGCCTAGGTTTTAGAACACCCCATCTGAACAAACCAATTTCTCGACCTTCACCATACGAATGACATGTTTGTTTTTATAGCAACCCCTATCTGGTGCAGTAACATTTGCTGATAACAGCACCTCTTATGCTGCAAAACTAAGCATATATGCAGGTAGGTTTATAAACTTCAGAAATAGGAAAGGTTCAGCCAGCCTTGCTGGAATGTGCTTTTCTAATCTTTCATATGAACACATCTATCTGCAATGAGTGCTTAACACACTGAGCTAATTTCTGAACCATTGTGGCACTCAATTTGTCAATATGGATTTCAACTTTGGCTATTGCACATGATCAACATAATTCCCACAGGAAGAAAGAATAACACAGAAGTTGACGGGACACACAAACTATGTATTCCACAGTGAACACAGAAAGCATTACATGATGAATTGATCGAGGCAGAATGTACTTGTCAAAACAAACAGGCAATAGGTTTAGCGCCTCAGCAGCATGCCATAAAATCTCCTGGCTGTGTGTGATTTAAGTCTGGTGAACAATGGAATCTTACTTTAGACCAGGCAGCCTTGTGGGGCCCCCTCCAAGGTGGGGGCTCTGGGCAAGTGCCCCTTTTGCCCTCCCATAAAAACGTCTCTGATTACAGTTTCCCCTGCAGTGAAAACCCTGGGTTCTACCTTGATGCCACCCTATCCCTGACCTACCAAGTAAATGCTACCTTCTCCTCAGCAGTCTACACTACCAAATTGATTAATGCTGCCAGACCTTTCCTTTCCACTGAAAGTTGCCTCACAATTGCTCGGGCAGTGGTAGGCGCCGGGCTGGATTACTGCAATGCCCTCTTCGCGGGCACCTTGGCACAAAACATTCTGAAACTGCAGACAATCCAAAAAACGTACTGCAAGCTGCACTGAGCATACTAAAATCTGAACACATCTCTGTTATCAGCAGAGCTGTCCACTGGCTTCCCATCCAAGAGAGGAGCATGTTCAAGACCCTCTTGATTACACATAGGTGCATTTCCAACTCCGCCCTACCCTACTTGTCCCAGAAAATCACCACAGACCGTCTCATCCAGGCCTACTAGAACACTATACGCCCACCGGCTAGTCCAGCCTAGAATCAAACGGTCTGAAGCGGGAGATTCCAGCTTTCCGTCCATTGCATGACTTACCACATGCACTGAGAGTGGAAGAATCTTACGGGGGTTTCCGCAAAAAAAGCACTCAAAACCTGGCTGTTTGCTTAATTGCGCATGCTCCACATTGTTCTCCCCTCCCGCACTACCTTCTTCGAAACACACCGCCACTCCATTAAATCTGTCTGTCATATTACCTAGAATTTAACTACAATCTATCTGTACGCCTGTTGTATTACCTAGTATGTAACTACAATCTGTATGCACTACCTATCAAATGCCAACTGGCCACATGTAACTGGTACCCTGTAATGGTGCCTCCAGGTTTTTGTGCGCGTTATAAATGGAATAAATAAATAAATACATGTATATGCATCAAAGGGTTGCACACTCGTCACTACCTGTTGGTTCATTCAAATGTACTGCTGTTGGCACCCCGAGGATTAGCCTTGGGGTGCTAATAGCAATAAGAACACATTATGCGTTGTTAAGGCCATCCCTTCGCACAGGCCTATAACTTGGGCTCTGGGTCATTACTAGCGGGTGAAGCCCCCCCCCCCCCGAAAGGGTGCTCATTGCCACAGTATAAGGCAGATTGAAATAAGTGTCTCCCAGTAACCACTCAGACCAAATTAAATGCTTTGGGTCCAGTTCTCAATATGTTCTTTGTTGAAAGTGAAGGAGATTGTAAAAGATTGTCATCTGGCAAGGGTACAGAAGATTTGGCTTCTTAAATTTGTATTAATATTAAAATAATGCATGAAGGCTCCATGATAAAAGCAGAGCACACCTGTGCCCATCTCTTCAGTGGCACAGAGCAGGTACAAAGATCACAGGTTCCCTGTTTGAAAGCTGCTGTAACAACAAAGTCACTGCAGACAGAAGTTGCATTTAAATCTATTACAGCCTAGCCATGGAAAGGCTATGTGGATTCTAATCAGACTGCTTATCTCTGCTCAGACAGCAAGACAATAGGCAAGAAGGCTGCCTTTCCGCTGATTCCTCCTCATCAGCCCAGAAAGCTTTCAGCAGGAGGACTCCAGAGAACCAAATTTCAAAGAAGCACACCCACAACAAAAGGGCCAGCCTCACTCCAGGGTGTTGCATATCAAAGCACATTTGAAGCTACAGGCTTGGGAAGGGGGTTGAGTTAGGACAGTCAGGCAGAGCAAAAGAGCTGGAAGAAGGGCTCCTTCACCTTGGTTTTCTCTGCACTTCTCTTGCCTTCCTTTCCCTCACACTTCCTGAAAAGCTAAGTAATGTGGGTCTGAAGCAAGAAGGCACGTGTTACCTTAACAGGGATTGGACCCCTTAAAGCAGGCTTACTTTCATCCAATCCCTAGTGGCCTTTTGCCACTCCTTCCTTGATTCATATTGGACTGTTAAGGACAGAAGAATGTGTTTGGACACCGTTGTGAACAGTCCTTTCTAAAGTCCTCTGCCAGAAGTTAAGGCAGGTGTTCCAAGACAGAAGCAAGTTCTGCTCCCTACACATCCCAAGGGAACATTGGTGGTGAAGGGCTGTTGGACCAAGACCTGCATTCTCTGTCAACTGCACTGGTACCAAGGCCCCTCAAAGGAAGTGAAGGAGTCTTTCAGGTGCCAGCTAGCCTCCTCCAGTTGGGAGTGAAGAGAACAAGGACCAGTCTTGTCCATGAGCCCCATTATTGGGACTCACCACCAGGAGAAGCCAAGCAGCTGCAATCCTGTATTCTGCAGGTTTGAACCATCGCCAGACACAAAACGACTACCTGCCAATGCCTTTTGAACCACCAGGACGCACCGTGCTACTTCTTTGAACTGATATTGCTGCAGTTATCAAACTAGATCGAGGCAGCATCATACCAAGCAGAGCACCTCATCTGGTTTGCTCAAACAGCTAGCCCACCGCTGAGGATGACTTCGAACTGTTCCCTCTCTCGAACATCATTCAGACCATTCAGATCATCAGTATCAAATCTTTGAACCTCCCTGGACCTCATATGAAGCATTGTGTCACCTGTTGACCCAACCCAGCTGTTACCAACCTCTCGAACTGGATGGACCTTTGAATTAACCCTAGTGAGCCTCCTGAACTGTATCGTTCAAACGACTCAATCGAAACGCCTGTTGCCCTACTTCAAACCGACTTGATGCCAGAACCAGCATGACTCACCGAATCTGGTTTAACTCACAAAGGAAGGATTCCAAAGTCTGGTTTGATGTTAATGTTAATGTTAAAGGACATTTGTCCTGCACACTATCACCACCGTAGTGGTCCCTTGGCGCTCTGGCGGCTCTGAAAGAGGAGGGGAGGTTGAGTTAGTGGGAGGAAGCAGGAAAAGTGCAAGAGAGCAATGATGTGCTGTTGGCGGCCTAAGCCCGGTGGGTCCGTTGGCTGGGCCTGGGGTGTTTGCGGCCGGTAGTCATTGTGTACTGTTGTGCAAGGCTATGTGTGTTTTTGTTTTGTTGTTGCAATGTAGTGAAGGTTGTGCGGTTTGCTGTGCTGTAGGTTTTGGTTGTGTTTGGTTTGGAATTTGAGAGGTGTATGCAGAAAGGGAAATTGTTAGTAGTGTTGGTTAGTTTGCATCTCTATCCAGAATTGAAGCGCTCGGCTTGCGTAGTCTCCCCTGTTGAGGCTCTGTCCTGATCTGGGTCTGACTGGCATACAGGTTCCATACTCCTCTAGTCCCCGCGTTTAACATGTTCTCTCATGGCTCCCCTTATCCTCCATTTAGACTCTAGTGGCCAGTGCATCTGCTAATGACAACCTCTCCGGTAGTGGGTAGATTGCCAATGTCTCGATAATTCCACACCAACGTGGTACCTGGCAGTAGTTAAGTTACGGGGCGGGCGAGAGTGTTGGTGGGATGATCTGGGTTAGTTGACTCAGTCCCCGTGCGTGCCGACTGTGTTCTTGTCTATCCGATGTCACCCGTCCAGCTGCCATGGGCTTTACTCTACCCGGTCAGGGATGTCCGTGTCTTTCCGGTTTAGTTATCCTTTTTACCAGTTTCCTTTTTCCGGTTTAGTCCGCGGTGTTGTAGAGCCAGGTTTTTAGTGATTTCCTGAATTTTAGGTGATCTTCAGTGTTTCTTATTTCCTTTGGGATGTTATTCCAGGTTTTTGCGGCTAAGTGGTAGAAGGAGGTGCCTCCAAGTTTTTTCTTGAGGTATGGTTTGAGTTCCAGGCGGATTTCGTTGCTCGATCGGAGGGGTCTCGTTGGTGTGTAGACTGTTATTTTCTTTTGTAGAAATTCTGCTCCTTGCCCGCTGATTGCCCTGTACGTTATGCACATTGTTTTGAAGGTAATGCGATGTTTAACTGGGAGCCAGTGTAGGGTTTTTAGGGCAGGAGTGATGCGATCTCTTCTGGATAGTTTGAGGAGTAGTCTTGCTGCTGCATTTTGGATCCGTTGCAGTTTTTTCAGTAGGTATTCAGGTATTCCGAGTTTGCATAGTCTATTTTAGACATGATTAGGGCGACGATAGTGAGTGTTTTGTGCACGAAATAGAGGAAAGGTAGAATTCTTCTTGCCGTCCGGAGGAGGAAAAAGCATTTCTTCACTGTTGCATTTATCTGTGGCTCCAGCGTTAGGTTGTTGTCCATTAGGACTCCCAGATTTTTTACTACCTTCTATGGTGTTGGTGCATTTCCCATTTCCGTAGGCCATGGGATGGTGGTTTCGTTCTCTTGGTCTTTGGATACGATCATGATTTCTGTCTTTCCTGGGTTGATTTTCAGGTTGTTGGCATCCATCCAGTCAAAGACTTCTTTTAGACAGTCAGTAAGGGTTGAATGGTCAGCATCAGTATCTTTGATTTTGTAGATGATCTGAGTGTCATCTGCATAGTTGTAACATGTAACGTTGTATTTTTTTAAGATTCTGATGACCGGGGTCTGGTAGATGTTGAAATATAGTGGAGATAGTGAGGATCCTTGTGTCGTTAACTCGTGGAGTGGATTTGAAAGGTTTTATTCATACGGTTTCTGTTCTGTCTGTTTGGAATGATTTGGGCCAGCGTAGTGCTGTGTCTGTTATGCCTATGTTTTCTAGTCTTTTGGTCAGGGTGTCGTGGCTAACAGTGTGAAAGGCTGCGGAGAGTTCGAGCAGAATAAGTGCTGAAGTAGTGTTTGAGTCTGCGTTAGTTTTGAGGTCGTCCCAGATGGATAGTAATGCTGCTTCCGTTCCTCTCGCTGGTCTGAAACCGATTTGAGCTTGGTCCAGCAGGTGGTGTTTTTCTACGTGTTCTTGGATTAGTTTATATGCGTAGGTTTCTAGAAGTTTCGCTGGGTAGGGAATGTCGTAAAATCATCAGACAACTGATGAACATGCTGTTCAGAGGTGCCAGCCCCCTTGGTTCACCTTTGGGACACTAGTGACGGATAAGGCACCTATTTCCACATTTTTCATCAAGACATATCCGTTTTGGTAACATTGTTTGTAGTTTCGTGCCTTTCACACCTGCTACCTTACACATAATGCTTTCATCAACTACATTCTGCACATCCAGTGTTCTTTCCAAAGGGGTGTGTTTTTGTTACTGATTGCATAGACAGTTATTATTGCATATTGGTGTGTTTAATTAAAGTATAGATATATGTTTATATAGGACCTTATAGAATGTTGACTGGACATTCCTTTTTTTGGACTGTTGTATTGTTGTTTGGGTCGCTACTGTTATCATATTCACACTCTCTTAACAGCATAACCTGTCCTCGGTCCAGTGTACCACAAAAGGCGAAGGCGGTATATCTCTTGACTGTGCTCAATTCCCCTTTATGATTCAGATTACTGTTGGTTTCTAGCAGCGTGAGGGCTGAGTAGGCGGTTTACCCACTACTCATCATTGTACGCCTGCAGGGCAGTAGTCATTTTGTCACAGGGATGCACTATGTGTCATTATCCACTTCTTGACCTTTAAGTGTGAGTTGGAACAACTCATGGATCCAGGCCTCACCAACCACTACATGATGCAGGCCTTGGGGGCAGTATAGGAAAATCCCCGGGCCTCCCTCACAAAACTGGAGGCATGAAGCAAAGGACGGCCACATGGCAGGTGCAGCCACTACTTGTCCTTTAAATAATCAGTGTCTAGATTTCAAACAGAACTCCACAGGCCGAGCAGAGTGGTACCTACTGAACTTGGGCTGTGTGGACATACTACTCGAGCTCATCTAGGTACAATCTGCTCATGGCAAGCTTGCTGATTTCATGCTGGATGAATTGCAAACCACAGAGCAGACGCAAGCTCCACTTGCGCAGTTCAGTGTCTGCAAACAACGACTCGTGTGAGGCCCAGCCCAGGAGAAAGCAAGAACCCCTATAAAACCCGGAGCAGAGAAATATTTCTGCAGTGGGAGTTCGGTGTAAGTAAGCAGTGAGAGGGGGACTGGAGGAGATGGAGGTGCAAGAGATGTTGTAGGTGGAGGAGGAGGTGGTGGAGCAGAAGGCGGTGGGGAGCAGAAGGAGTTTCAGGTACAAGAGTTGGTGTGGTAAAGGGGGGGCATACAGGGCTGCCAGCCGTGGATGCTGTTGGATATTTAAACTGGAGGAGCGTAAATGTTCCCCACAAATAAGTGGGAGCGGCCAAGCATAGCCAGGGAACTGAAACCAACTAAGTGGCGCGTGAGGTATATCGCCCCGAAACATTTTACAAACAATAGGTTAAAAGTGAGCATTTTACAGCATAATTTCTGTCAAAAATTGTTTGCAATTAGGTTTTGTAGGGTAACTCATACATCCAATAGATGCAAGTCACAAACAATAAACATGATGATTTTTCAACAAATTTTCATGTTTTTGCCACAACATATGCCAGTATAAAAAACATGTTCATGCTGGATGTGCCCATACATTTCCATGTTGGTTGAACCAATATAATGCCATTATTCACATACAAGAACATACTGATGTTGCTTTATGCATAATGCCAGAAATGTTACTATAAGAATACATGTCCATGCTGGCTCTATCACTATATTCCAGTATGAACATACATACCCCTGCTGGCTTTGCCAGTATAAATGCAATGCCAGAATAAGAAAACATGTCTCGAGTAGCTGCATCAATGTTGGCCAGACATGTAAGAAAACTCATGTTTGTTTTTTCCATTGATGAACAGTAAAACCTGCCGTTCCACAGCAATGCAATATAGCCAAAGTGGCAATAGCAAAGTATGCCAGCCCAACAACATAATAACCCACAACCCCATGCATACACACACACACGTTCATACTTTTTCTTTAGCATCAGTCCTCATGCTGCCTGATATGAAGGCCCTCCAACTCCTGTGCAGCACTAAACAGACCCATAAAGAAGGGAAGAGCTTCCGGGTTTTTGGATATGCACAGAGGAGCGTGTGCTCCCTGGGCTTAATGCCCCAGGTCATCTAAAAGTAAAGGGAGCCGCTATACGCATTCAGACGTGCAGTTCTCCAGCCCACATCCCCAATGGACCATGCAGGGCTGGGGAAAGAATGCCCCAGGCCTTGCATACCTCACTGGGCATGCGTGTTTGGATACAGAAACGGTCACAGGGAAACTGGGTTGACAGTTAAAGCTAATCCTGGAGTGCTCCCCTAGCTGCTTGCTGTAGTTTAGGGAGCGCACAGTGTTTTCACTGGGCCGACTTGGCGCATGTAGAATGGGTGGTTGGCGCCCCATGCCCATTATGTACGAGGTGCCGCTGACTGCCAGAAAAGGTGAGGTTGGAGTAGTTAGGAGGAAGGAAAGGCAGTTGGATAGGATGAGAAGAAACGGATGGAGAGGGGATACAGCAGGCAATCCTGCAGAGATGCATGGAGATTCCCTAACAGAAAGTGAGGCAACAGAAGCCTATTGGTGGTCGGGTACACATGCGGGGAGGAAGGCGTATGTGGCGAAATGATGAGGAAGCTAGCCACAAATCTGCTCATGGATTAGAGGTGGAGGTCTACCACCAGACCGCAGGCTTGAGTGGGTTTAGGCCCGGTATGGAGGGGAGGAGAAAGGCACTGAGAGGTCATAGGTTCAAGACCCCAAGGCAGAGAGGGGAACCAAAACTCAATCAGGCACCTAGACACCTGCCAAACCTACCTGGGGAGCACTGTGGAACCTGCTCATGAAGACCCTAACGACAGTGCCTGAGATAGCTTGGTGATGACATGTATCCAGCAGCAAATCATTGAAGAACCGCCCCAGCAGGATATCAACCAGTTGAGCAACGTTATAGAAGAAGCTGAGAGGCACAGAGTAGAGAACCAGAGACTCTCAGAGAGCCCTTTTGAACTCGGAAGGCTTGATATGATATGATGTTATGATACGATATGGCATTTATAACGCGCCTATACACAAGTGTTTCTGCTTATTCTGATCCTTTGTAAGTGGCCAAACTATGTATACATTCCTGACTAAACTTTGCGAAACAAATACTTGAGTATCACCCACTCTTATCAAAAGAATTCTTGCAGAATTCAATGCTGCGCAAATTCCAATGCCTTTTTTCATCCTCTTTGGGCAAATTGCCAAATATGGGTGGCCATTATGAGCCAGTTAAATGGCCTCCTAAATTCACACACCTATGTGCTTTAAAATGAATTGAAAACCAACATTCCCCTACGTATATTTGCACAGTGCATAAGAGATGTGTTTGTGACCCTTTCATTCATATTTTTTTAATGATAGAGCAGAGGTATGAAAAGAATATGCGGTTTACTTTTTTGGCGTTCACTATAACAGGCCATTTAAGTGCCTGTCACTGTAAAATGCACCCACATGGGCACTGCAGTTCTCTATAAACCATTAGTGCCGGGAACATGCCACTGACACCAATGTACGCAAGCGTTGTGGCCAGTTTAGTGTTTGCGCTGGCACACAACCCCCCGGAAATACGCAGGTCAACAAACCGGAAATACGAAGGACATCAAACCTTTCCGGAAACGGGAAAAAACATCTGCATTCTCATTTAGATTCTCCATTTTCAGATAGTCGGACCCATTGCACTTGCAATAAATACCCATCGCATTTGGAATACACCTGACTGGCCCAGAGAAAACGGTCTCTCTCCTGAAATCCTTATCGCTAGGGCGCAACTCTCTGTTTCCAGGCATGTTCATGGAAACCAAACTTTTCTGGTGACTTACTGCAAAGTTGGAGTCCAAGAAAGCATCCTGGCAACATTCCTGCGCGGTTGCACGTGTTCACAGGCCTATGTGTCCATTAGTGATCGACGCCCCCCTCTCCTCCCTCTGGAAGAGCAAAGAGGTTATTGGGCTAATGGAGATCTCAGAGGGAGGCTTTCTAATTTAAGCGTAGAATCAATGGATGATGTATTTCACGTCAACCCACATCCCCCGTTTTATTTTTAGTAATTTCCGTCTTCTTAAGATAATGCATGAACTATTTATTTATATATGGGCGCCCCAACCTATCTGCACCCGTGTCAGTCATTCACAGAATAAAAAGAGATTGGGCCCTAGAGTTGGGGCACTCCTGCGCTGGTCTCCAGCTATTTAGTGCTGCTATGGGTATTGCTGCAAGGTCACAGGTTTTGTTTGAGGTGAAGCCCACACCTCCTTGTGTGATTAGGAAAATAGGGGGTTCCTGGCTACCTTGCAATTCTGATTTTTTGGAGAATAAATTCCTCAACACTCTTTGCGGTTTTGACAAGTGCAAGTTTATTTCTCCATTAAGTGTGGACTCAGCTGACACGTGTTTCAACCTCATAGGTCTTTATCAAGGCTTGTGGTATGGTTGGGTCTGGCCCCGGATGGGGTTCCGGATGTGGTCTGTGCAGGTCCTGTGGGTTCACAGCAGTGGGCCCTATGATAGGAGTGCAGGAGCGGGTGCTCCTTCGGAATGCCATACCACTAGCCTTGATAAAGACCCAAGAGGTCGAAACATGTGTCGGTTGACCACTAAAAGGACTATGAGTCCACACTTAATGGAGAAATAAACTTGCACTTGTTAAAACCGCAAAGAGCATGGAGGAATTTATTCTCCAAAAAATCAGAATTACAAGGTAGCCGGGAATCCCCTGTTTTCCCATTCACAGAATAATCTCTGTGTAATTTTGATTTTTCCACAGCAACCTTCAGAGTAAGTTGAGGGACATCAATCATGACACTGAAAATGCACTAGAGCATAGATGACCTTGTACAGCACAACATAGCATGGCATAACATAACAGGTGTACTTGCAGAGCGCACAACACGCCCCCACAGCGGTATGTAGGAGCAATAAAAAAAGATAATAGATGCCTATGTTACCCAACTCAATAGAACACCAACAGACTCTGCACATGGCAGCATAGCACAGCATAGCCTGGCTCTGTTATTTTGTGAGTGGGGGAGGGGAGGCATTGTACACCTGAGATGACTGATACTTTACCATAGTGAGGTAGGGAAGTTTGTGAACATGTACAGCGCATTAAATATGGGCATGTCAGAAAAGATAAGACAATGTATACAACGTGCTTCTACATAGATTTGTTTGACAGTTGCGAAGCGATAAAACCAATTAAGCTCTTTAACAACCACTAAGCCCCACCCTCACTGAAAACAATCTGACTGCAGTAAGAACATGTCAGAGAGTTTTATTAAACAGGTCAAAGGGCTACAGTCATTGCTTCCTGGAGGAAGCTACAGGAAGCAATGTTCATTTCAGAGCTATTGAACAATTATAATTACTCTGATCCAGTAGGACGAATGGTTCCACGCAGACGTAAGAAATGACTTGCTCACCTTCAGCTGAAAAAATAAATGAGTCCTTTGTAATAGACCAGGGGAATTAAGACACTCTGGAGAGATCAGTGAGAACAATGTAGCTCCAAGGGTTGAATCATACAATGTTAAATAATCTGGCCAGTTATTCAATTGCCTGGCAGTTCCACTTGCAGTGTTACATCAATGAAGCATGACAGTAGGTTGGGCAATCCACAGAATTGCGTTCAGAATTATGGCTGAATGTTCGACTTCATATGGAATCTGCTTGCTTATATCTATTCGAGTATTCTTTGCACACAGACGACCAATGCTCATAAGGGAGAAGATCTTCTGCGGTTATATAAATGAGAGTCAACTGTTTGACTGTAGAGGACAGTTGGCTATCAAATGTAATACCCAGGTTCTTGACAGAATCCACTGAGGCCGGGGACTGGCCTAGATGCTCCAGGCAGTGGAAGGGGCGAACTGTTAGGTAAGAATTGATGCAGTCACACTGTTTGAGACTACACAGCACTTATCTGCTTGGTATTAGGTAACCCACCTTTTGGTATAGGTCTGTACTACACAAGTTGGTAGTGTGACTGAGCAGCCAGGCCTATCTCAAGAGGGGTAAATGTGAGCTGTAGAGCTGTACAAATGAAATCTGTAGATACAAGTAGCCAAGTAACATTTACACTCAAGATTTCAGTTATAAATAGTTACTTATTTAATTAACATCAATTTTTTAAATAAGCATTCTTTAAAAAGGCAATTTGAGTAACAATGTAGATATACTTTAAACATGACTTTTCAGAATCAAACAAGTTAGAGGATACTCTTTGGATATGCTTCTTATACACTTCCTACACCCTGAGGTGACTTCATTCACAAGGACAGTAATGGCATTTATATATCACACTAGTTATACTTCACACTAGTTATACTTTGCAGATTCTGAGGTTGCAGAAATGAAAGGTTTAAGGATGGAAAAAGGTTAAACAGGGTCTCAGTAAATGTGAGGACAACTAAATCTTCCAATGAAATCTAGACAAGCCTTTCCCAGTAATAACAGTCTAAAACATGTTACTACCTATGAGGGACATAAATATCGAAGTCAAAGTACTTGAAGAGTCTGCAGGGAGCCAGCAAAGCTAAAGTCAATTGGAACACAGTCTATGGAGCTGAGGCAGTTATTAGATCCGAAACAGTCTTGTACAAAGTTACAGAGTTTGTGGAAAATCACTTGTAGGGTCACAAGCTGTTAAGCCTGTTAGACAAAGAGTTGGGATCAACTCTGAATGCAGTTCCCAACCGATAAAAGCACAGCTCAAAGGAAAAAAGGTAAGTACCCCAAGCCTAAACAATACCTCTGATTTGAACAAGAGTGGTCCTTCTGGATTCTGTCTTGCTACAGCTGTGTAGATCCTTGTTCCTGAGCCTCAGTCGTGGGGATAGGATGGAGGACTTCTGGACGGCCACTGCGGCGGTACTTGGGAGGTCATCGGAAGCTACGGGCTCTTTTCGGTTCAGTGACACTTAGCGGTTTCAGTGCTTAGCAAACAGCACCATCACGTATCTCGGATACCGGTTGAGCTTCCTTCAATCCGTGGGTCCTGCACTATGGTGAGGGGACTCGAGCTTTGGTCATCCTGCTTCTGGAGGGTTCTTAGGAGACTCCTGGAGCTTCTAGATGGTTTTCAGACATTGCACTTGACTATGGATTTCTCATCCCCATCCCCTGGCACTCGGTTCTTGCAGCAGCAAAGAAGTACAGCCAGTCAGGGAAGATGGTCCAGTGGAGTTTATCTCTGGGTTAGTTGGTCCCACTAACACAAGGGAAGAAGTCGTCCCTTCCGGAGCTTCTCTGTCAAATTGAAAAAGGAGTTTCAGCACAGCAGCAGGGCTTTACCGGACAATTCAAAGGGCTAGGAGGATGCAGCAAGTTTTGTTCATGGTTTCTACATCAGGTGTTTCTCCCAGTGGTCGACTCTGCCTCTAGTCCCAAAACCCTCGCCTTTTAAGCAGATTTCTCCCATTCATGCACAGCCTAGGCTGGCAATCTCACAGCAGGGTGGCTGTCCTGAAATGCCAGCCAGCCAGCCAGCCAATCAGGGCTGGTTGCATTCAGGCATTCCTAGAGACAAAGGACAGGGGAGTTTTGGGAACCTCCCTCACATCCTGTCCTTCCAGACACACTGGAGCCAGAGGCGGGCTTCAGGGCTGAAGCTCGCCAAAGGAAGGCAAACAAAGGGCTTGAATCTGTTTTGACGCACAGAGTAAAACCCAACAAAGATCTCACAAACTGAAAATAGCGAAAAAATAAGTCAAGGGCCATTTTGACAAAATTACACCCATGGGTGCTGTACTGCAGCTGAGGGTTCAGCCTGTGGTGGAAATGCACAATGGTAGGAAAAATGTAACCACTGCCACCGGCCATTTAAAGTAGGGAGGGTAACATACAAATTTAACATGAGAATGTAGGATAAGGGGCTACTAGGTAACCCCCGAGCACTCCACATAAAATGGTGTGTGCTGGACCTACAAAGAGAAAAGGTAAGTAAAGTCCATTTCACTTTACTATTCTTTGGAACAGTAGTTCACATAAGAAAAGATATTTAAACCTCATGAGAAATCTAAAGGATTTCTCGGTGACAATGCACTGAAGGTGCTGTGTGTCACCATACAAAAAGCAGATGCCTATGGAGTTTGTCTGACTCCAAAAACAATGAAAACACATAATCCAAATCAGGTCAAAACACATGAGAGAGTGAGAAGAAGGTCTCACTCACTCCAGGGTTAAAATTACTAAATCCTAAATCCAGCAAAAGCTGGGGGTCTCTACGGTTGAAGGGAATTAGCAAAGAAATTAGAATTCTCCCTAACAAGAACCCTCAGGGCCGGGCAGTGCAGGAGCAGGCCCTCTGTCTTACAGCCATTACGGAGGAACCAGTTGTCCTACATCCATTTCTGGAACTCACTCAGGAATTCAGCCACCTTCACAGCATCTATGCTATCACCATGTACATCGAGCAGGCTCTGGGTAACATCAGCTTCTATCTAACACGGCAGGGCAAGCCCCTCCAGCCTCTGGACCAATGGAAAAAAACGGTTGGGTGGGAGACCTAGAGGGGACCAAATGTCTAGGCAGGATGCAGTTTCTTGGTTGTACTTTTTGGCTTCTCTGTCTCAAAAATTAACATATTGAGGCTAAAACTGAGCCTTTTATTCCCATGGTGGTTTCCAAGAGATGGATAGGTATTTTGTTGTTCACAGTGTCACACATGGCGGTTCATAGTGTCACACATGGCCAACAATTCCAATAAAATTAACGCTGCCGGCCTGCCCCTATCCCGTAGAGCAAGCAGTTTCTCACGCATCAGAACGATTTTAGTGCTCAGTGCTCAGATTGAGAATCAGACAAAAGGCTTTCCCTTTCAAAATACTCAGACAATTGGTGAGTTACCGTCCCTTCTAGGATTTTCCTGATACAGGGGGCGTGGGCGATGAGGGCCTATCATTGTCATGATGAGTCAGATTAGCAATTCAAGTGTTATTTTTCTTTAGGGCGCTACTTTCATGCATATTTTGTTTGCATGCTAACCCTACTCTTATTTAATATGCTGACTGAATTTATGTTGTGAGAGATTGATTACGTCTTCGCCTATTTAAATATTCCCTGTTTAGATTTTCACTTGCAAATTGTGCACATGTCTCCTTTTTTGCACTTTATAAGGCTTTTGAAGTAATGACGAGTAGGACTATTGAGGACTTTGTCAATCCAACATATATTGTATTGTAAGTCTTAATCATATAATTGTACATGAACTTGTTTGGGCATATGCCATCTCTGCATGAAGTTGAAACTACTGCATTAGAGTACAGGTAGAAGGAAGATTGGATTTGAGGAGCGACACACAGCTGGTGGGTGTTTCGTTATTTACTCACCCGGTGACAGCCAACAACCATGCAATGCCCAGTAGCTATTCTCACTCACTATCTGTCACTCCCTGAACCAAAACACATCGACCTGGGTTCTCTTTGAGTCATCTATATCTAGTAGTAACATCAAACTGTGTGCTGTAAAGCACCACTAGTATTATTTTAAAGCATGTAAAGAGTTAATTGTAGTTGTGAAAATACCCTTGAGTAATAAAAAAGGTCTTAACCAAGAATACCTTCAGACACTTGATTTATCAGCAGTAGGATGTGTTCTCACGTCTGATTCTTGCACAAAGGTTCTGCTTACAAAACGTATTGGCAAAGCAACCAGGTTGGGCTTGTGTATAGGTATAGGTGCATTTTCCAGGCACTTCTTTCATATGCCCTGGTACTCACACCATTTTCCAGCTGTTATCTTATAGCCCAGTAGAACCATTATGACAGTGCCTGGAAACCGCCTTTTCCTCGCCTATACAAAACCCAGAACTGTTGGCTTTAACAATACTTACTAAACAAGGGCAGCGCAAGCACTTCTTCCAAGCTTCAAGGGACTAGATAGCTCTGCAAACATACATTTATAAACACAGTTTGATCTTCTGCAACTTTCGGTAAATGATCTTGAAGAAAACTGACTGGAGACGGGTCAAGTGAAGATGAAAAGGTTTTAATGAATTGACCCCATCTACAATATCAGGGCCTAAAAGAAACTCAGAGTTTGTGACTCCTTTCAACATTAGTAGGAGATGCAAAAGATGTGCCTTCTCTTGGTTGTAGAAATATTAAATATAAAGGAGGCCAAGGAGTCACAAAGTGTGTGAAGACGGAAACAATAGAACATTTTTTTTAAAAACAGGCTAAATCCTAATAGATTTAAAATATGCATCTCCTATTGGAGTGTGCCTCGGAAACATCACATTCATAGTATAGTTTGTTTCCCTCAAGAACAGCAGTACTGTATAGAGATAAATGCTTTTTACACTGAGGTTTATCTTCCTAAAGATTTAATTTCATGTATTGCCGCTCCAGGTGTTGGCCAATTCTCGTTTGGGAAGTGTAAGAGGATTCATTCAACACTACAGCTAAGTCAATGCCTAGTCTGGGATACTGAATGGAAACCCTTATTGATATACCTTTATGTCCAGTTCATGAGTTCTGGATGACTACCCCTATATAACACCCCTCTCTTAGAATCCCCCGACCCCACTGAGCCAAGAAGTAGTTCTGTTTTGCAAGTTTAAAAGGCTTATTTGAGAAATAAGACAAAATATAGATACCACACTTTTATAATAAATTAATAATCAATATCGCCCTTATAAATATAATGTTAATCAACAAGGGGTAATCTGACACTAGCACACTTCTTTATAATCAATGAGGAGTTGGTGTAGGATGGATAAAGTAGCAAAAATACTTTTATGATTTCAAGGCAAAAGCAATGAGGAATAAAATGCAGTACAGAAATACTTGATATGATTTTAGCAAAAGATAAGATAATCACTTTTCTCTGGCAATTCACCCCCCTCCCCTATGCAATGTAAGAAATGGAAGGAGATGGAAGTAACACACACAGTTCTCAGGAATGCAATCAAATACAATACGAAATTCAATTCCCACCCCAGCAAGCTTAGAGAAAACGGTATGAGTTTTAAAACACAGGCCCAAGTGCTTTGAATGTGGTGGCAATGAAGTGAGAAATATGCCAAAAATGGTTTTAATTCCCTTTAGGAGGTTCAGGGTGAGTGAGAGATACTTGGGATGAGTTCAGGCTCACTTTAGCAATGATTCAGAGATGGTGATTAAGAGGCAAACAAATTTTTAGCAAGGAAAGAAATGACTGCTGATGGTTACACGTGGCTGGATTTTTAACCAAATCGCAAATCGTGGTAAAATTTGCGAGTGCGTGAATCGCGATTACGGCAAAAGTATAAGGAGTGGCCGAACGGTTCCAGAGATATGAACGATTTTGTAAGGGTCGTTTTTCGGATTTAAAGTAACTCAAATTGACAAGTGACAGCTATGCAGCTGCAGAATTAACAAGTGACAGTGGTGCAGCTTTACAAAATGACAAGTGACAACTTCTAGGAGGCAGTTCTGGTTAGATTAAAATAGTTTGGATTAGATTATTTGAAACTAAGAGCTTATTTCTGTCACAATCTGACCTAAGTACTCACAATATATTTTGGAAGGACTGGACCTTGTCACGGATCTGATCAATCAGGCTAGCGGCACTTCACAGCGATCTGGTCTCTGGGTCTGTGGTTCTGCACGGTCTGGTCTGGTCTGGTCTGGCACTGGTCTGGTCTGTCCGGATACAGCAGTCTCTGCACGGCTCCTGGATCTCTGCACTGGTCCTGGCAAAAGTTCTTGGCAAGGGATTCAAGCAGCTCGCCCGGCTGTGAGTAGCTTGCAATGATTTGAGGCCTGCTGCAGAGAACTCAGCTTGTGGTTTTAGGCCTCTGTTTTAGGTTCTAAAGTATAAGTTCTAGATTCTGGAGTATGTAGCTGGAGTCAGTCTGGAACTGGTATCTTCTGGATGTTGTGTGGTCCGGCAAAACGCTCCGCAGCAACTGGATTTGAATCTCCTCTCTAGCTTCCAGTGGCTCTTTTTATGTCTTTTGAAAGTGGGTGTGTGCGCAGCATCGCTAAGCCAGCCCCTCTCTCAACTGATCATTGGTCAAGCTTTTCTCTCTTCCTTGATAGGGGAAAGGAAATGTGAGTCATGGTGATGCTGTTTTATGGCCTGCAGAAAGGACACTCCCCTGTCAAATTGCACACAAATCTATATTTGACCCAAATACATATTCCACAGATACACAGTTGTTTGTCATTGCATACACACATCATGCATTACTGATGGGAGGCACTGTTCCGACCCTGGCGTTTCTAGGAGCTTGGGTAACGAAATGGCAACTTTTTGCGCTTTTTAGTAGCTTTCCCCATTTCGGATTTTTCTCCAAATTTATACAATTGTGTGCAAGGCATGTGGGCATTTAGATAAGGAAGTGTCAGATTTTTAACATGCATACATTTAGAGTAACAGCCTCTTTTCCGCTCGTAAACCCCCAGATCATACCACCGGGTCCTAAAACCTCTTAAAATGTGGGCAGAAAAATCACAAGAATTATGGTATCATTTAGATAATTTTGACAAGTCCGCACCATGAGTTATACATCTTTCTTAAAATCATATTCTGGCCAACAGGGGTGTGTCTTCCCAGGTCACATGGTGGAGAAACCAGTCTATCCACTTTCTTTAAGCTCAGCCTGTCCTCAGAGGGGGCTGCCCTCCCCGTTTCTGCCAAGAGGAAGCCACTTTACGACCCCCCCAATAAACCATCTGCCATAGTCAAGGAAGGGCTTTGTTCAAAAGGAAGCCATTTACGACCCCCCAATAAACCATCTGCCTGGGCCCTTTGTTTAGTTTCCTGCAGTCCCCAGGTAATTCAATCAGAGAGTGTGTGACCTCCTTTTGGCAGGGGCAACAGAATGCAGCCAGGCCTGGGAACCTGCTTGATCAAGTTTCAACTCCTGTGGCGGTAGATGTCAGGCAGAATTGGAATCTCTTTAAGCCAGTTTTTAGCTACATGTCATTTTGGGTTCCCAGTTTAAATCAAACTTACAATTTTTACACATGCCGCTAGAATGCTGATTCTAAGTTCAAAACTATGACATTTCAACAGTGACAAACTATGTGACACTCAAAAGTAGGTCACTCATTTATTCTAAACATTTCGATTTTAGTGTCTTTCAGTTCAGTTTAGCACCCAGCCAGTCTTGTTATCAATATTATTTTGGGATCTTCATCTTCCCAGATTTTGTAGGCACACAAAACTTCATTCTGCCAGATGTCTGCTGGTGTTCAGTGAGATTTTTGGATGTGTCGCAATGTTTGAAAATAGGCATTTTGAGCTGGCATTCAGAGAAACCAAAGGTAATTTTAAAGCGTTTTTTTTTGCTAACAGGCGCTGCTGTTTTACCTTTGGCACCCATTCCACTCATGGCACCCTGGCCCATCATGCTCGCACTGGTGGGTGGCAAGTTAAGCAACCATTTTGTTGTGCGCACAAACTGTGTGGTTCTCCTGGATTCTGGCGCACATTTGGGCTTTTTGGCCATCTTGGATTTTCTAAGCCCACAGCACCAAATGTTGCAGCATGATAGCTCAAACGTGGGTCAGG
Source organism: Ambystoma mexicanum (assembly GCF_040938575.1). Lineage (NCBI taxonomy): Eukaryota > Metazoa > Chordata > Amphibia > Caudata > Ambystomatidae > Ambystoma > Ambystoma mexicanum. The sequence continues at coordinate 1,080,363,526 of NC_090937.1, read as the reverse complement.
ACACCCAACAGAAGTTAATTCTGGAGTACATCAGGGATACTCCTTCTCTTTATTTATTTATTTTTTTAGTTATTTTTATTGTGCTTACAGATCAATTAAATAGTAGAGTTCCCTTTATATCTAATTGAAGGAGCTAAAACATTGAGAGCGGCTATCATTTTATCATTGCAATTGACTAAGAAGAGGTCGCCAGAATCAATTAAATTCCAATAAAATGGTAGAGAATGATGGTTCTGTTCAAATGTGCTGGGTGCCATAGTTTTAAGTTTCCGGCACACTTGTATGTCTTGCTTAGAATTGCTAGGTTTCTGTTAATTCCTAGCTTTTTGGCCATAATAGCACAAAAAATTCAAAATCACATGGTCCGACCAAGAGACAGGTAATACGTTTAGTTCTTTTAGATCCAAACTCAAATCTAAAAATAAATTTAAATGATGACCTGCATCATCAGTGGGTCGAGAGCAATGTGGGTTTCTGTAGTGTTTACCCTGCATCCATCGATTTGTGCTAGTGCCTGGTGATATGCTGTGGAATACATCAAATTAGTTAATTGAAGCCAAAGCAACATTTCTCCCACAGCTCTAACAAAGGGGATTGCTGAGTTATTGGTAAACAAATGCCCAAATACTATGATCCCTTTCTCCATTTAGCTTTTCCCAAAACGCATCTTAATGTTTACTTGAAGTCCAGGGTTACCATGCGACCACACTGACCATTATCCATCAACCAGAAGGTCAACATCTCTTTGGCAAGCCTAACGGCAGGGAGCATGTTCTATGTCGGGGGAAACCAATCCCAAAAAATATAGGGAACCAAAGGTGTGCAGTGTAACGAAGCGCACCTCCATATTTGCCCCAATTGGCCTGCGATTGGCATCTGCCCAGAACCAGTGGTAGGATTATCTTAAGCAGAAATTCCTTGTGCGATAATTAAATATTTGTGTAGCCAAACCCATCGTTCCTCACACCTCGTGTGATTTAGTTTAATAGGAGCCTTACTGTACCCCTACAACAAATTTCAATTATCCTTTTGAAGGATCACGAATTGGGCAGGGAGGGGAGTGATTGAAGCATGTATATAAACATTTTTCATTGAAGAGGCCTTTCAATCAGGTTCATTCTATCCCACATCTTACTATACACTTTCAGTTTCTTCACCACACTTTTTACTTATATATAAATCATCTTTTTTCAAGTCCCTGATAACAGGTATAGCCGCGTCCTTCACATATCCCTCAGACCACCTAATGTCCAAGGCTCTGGGTTTTTTTTATTGCAAAGCCAGGATAAAGAGAGCCGCTCAGATTTAGTCCAATTTATTTTATGACCAGACAGCCTCCCAAATAACATAATTTGCCTTAAAAAAAGATGCAGCAAACAGAAGAATCAGGCTGTTGCATACAACCATGCGTATATTGTACTAATTCAAGTTGCAGTGGTTTTGTGCTTGCGAGGGATAGGGGCAGCAGGCACCCATCTCTTGCCCTCCATGCTATGCAGACTTTTTCAGATATTACCATATTGGAACAAAACCTTGACTCCTGTGCCCTTTCGTAGCCACCACTGAACACAAATGGACCACAATGGAATGGTGAAAAACAGCGCAGTCGGGAAGCATTCTTGCTGTCCCTCCCTATCACAAAAAGAAGAACCTGCATATTATCTCGGCTAATGTGGTCAATTTGCAAACAGTGTACTACTTTCCGTATGCACACTTCCAGCCTATTTGCAAATAATAACTAAAATTGGTTATTTATAACATGCTTAATACCCAAAAGTTTCTAAGCGCGTACCTGCGTATTGAGCCTGTGTTCCTCCGTGTCGCAAATTGCCCCTGGGCTATCCTTACAAAATATTTAGGCTAACATGTTCACATCAGTGTGTAGCAGTGATATGGGGTGATATTCCTCCCATCTTGTATGCTTTCTGTTTGACTTTGGTATGAACGTGATTAACGCTTTTGTCATCAAGCCACAAAGATCTCCTCTTTCTATAAAGTATATATACAGGTGACATGGATTGGAGGATAATAGGTCTGAAAACGTTGGGTAACATCCAGTGGGTATGGCGTTCTATCTTCAGTGGGTATGGCGTTCGATCTTCAGTGTGTATGGCGTTGTATCTAGCGATTTGTCCACCTTAAGTTAACCCATTATTGCTGCAAACACTTCCAGGCTAATCTCTCATCAACGTCATGCAGCCTAGAACACCAAGTTATGGAGGTGCACATTTTGTAAAAAAGCAAACCAAGGTCCACATTGGTGGGGATGCCTTACAACACATATGAGGCGATATAACAAGACTGGAAATTAGCTCAAATACCATAATTTGCTTCTGTCCATTAGTCGCTGGGTGTACTTCGTACCTGCTCCTGCTATAGCTTGTTCAATAAAATGTCTTCCAGCTATGTTGCCCTGGAATGAGTAATCTTTGTTTGCTATAGGAGTATCCCTTGTCTACCCAAATCACTTAGTGCCCTTGATACACACTTGTGCAGATCCATGTTACTTGTCTCTTCCGTTTCGCCCACAGAATACTTTTTCTAGGCTTTCTGTAACTCTAGTTCCAAGAATGTAATATTTTCTAGACCTTTTTTCCTAAACATACATAGTTTGAGTGATCAACATTCACCCCACCCAGTGCCTATATGGTGACCCATATTCTATAACTCTCAGCTGAAGCTATATTGTTTTTAACAATATATCTAATGTGTCCTTCAGGGTCATAATGTAAGCATAATGGCACAGGATTCCATACTAATGCTTCACCTCCAGGTTCCCTTCTTACCACCATCTAGATCCATCGCCAACAACGGATTGCCGTGATCTACGACACCTTTTTCTGATTGTCCATTCAAGAGTTATCAAAATCTAAAGTATCTAAGACAAGGAGAGGTCAATCCTCCAGTGGGAATTGTGAACTGGGAACCAGGGGCGTCACAAGGTAGGGTAGAGGAGCAGTGGGGTGGGGGGCAAGCTGTCCCACACCTCGCTCTCTGCAGGAGTACTGCACTGAGCTGCAACCATAGATATTTTAACAGGATACTGGTACGACTCAGAGATGCATCTGCTGCCATTTCAAAGGTATGAAAAAGTGTAGCCTAAGCGCATCTCATTTCTCGCACACAGCTGCTTAGCAGTGTTTATTTTTCATCTGTCCCATTAGTGAGTGCCCTGCCTTTTCTCACACCCTTTCCTGTATGCACTTTTTCTTTGGTCATGAATGGGCACAAAACTAATCAAGGGGATGTCAGAAGAAAGAGGAAAACTACTGATTAGGAAAAACCTGAATAGATGTTGGTGTCCCACTCCACGTCCACTAACCCGTGGGTAGGTATTTTCAAAGGGTAATACAGCTTGCACTGAGGTAGTCATAAAATAAACATGCAATTGACACCCTCTTCTTAATTCTACCCCTCCCTGTCCCTAGTAACATCATGGCAAGATGCAATGATAAGGGTATATGCTGTTGCTATGTCTAGCTCTAGGATGTGCAGGAATCTGCCAATTAAAGTGAAAAGGAAAATATATGGTCAGCAGACCTGAGCTACTACAGGCAGTCAGGGAAGAAAGGTCTTTTCTATTTGTTACCAGCAAGCTGCGTGAAGATGCCATCCCTCTCTGCCAATGCATTCAAACCCCAGTTTCCTTCAGCTTCAGACATGCCAGTATAAAATACACAGTATTTGCTTGGATTGATTAATTTCAACATCTAGGCATTTATAATAATCCATTAGTTATATTTCACTTTTGCAAAAGCATTTTGCATAAAGTACTCATACAGAATTGTTACCTAGCAACCGAAATTCATACTTTTTTGTCAACCTGAGAAGAATAAAATGTTGAGTAGACCTCGCTAGGATTCAAACCCGTGACTCGCAGATGATACATGGATTCCAGCAGTGAGTACTTACAAGCTAATTCCACTGAGCTATTTTACGAGCTAATTCTCCTTCAATGTGCAAGCCACAGCGTCTAGTAATGTATTGGCCCTGGGTATTACACGTATTATAGTGCTTAGAAGAAGGAGGAATAGGTCATGGGCCACTTCTAAATGTGATAGTACTAGTGTTATAATTTGTTTGATAAAAGTACTGGAAGGGACAGCAGATGCTAGTGTACAAGTATTCTACTATATGTTTATTTTTAACTGCACAGTTGGTTAAACAGCATACCCTTTCACAATTGGGCAGCCCAGCAAGAAAAGCTCAACTCTGACATGTGCCCGCTTGGACTTTCCAAGTTCATATTTCAGCAGCGCTGAATCTGCCCTTCATCCTTCTGAGGTTGATAAATTAAGGACTAATACATTTGGTAGCAGTAACACTTATTTTTACAGCACGTAAAAGCATCAGGAGCAAGACATGAAGTGCTATACATAAAAATATGATATAATAACTATTATACCTAGATATGGGAGCATTTAGGCCGCCGTGACATCAAAATGTATGTTTGCACAAATTGATAGGCCTCAGCAACAAAACAATCAAGTTGACTCTAAATAAACTCTGGATCTTGGCACCAGTCTAATTTCTTTTAGAGACAGATACAACCATGCTACCTTATGTTACCCGACCCCTTTGAGAGGAGAGCAGGATCAACAATCACCAGTAGACATTTCTCTTTGCCTTCTATGTCATTAGCTCACACCAATATTTAGCCATCAGTTTGTACCATCCTATCCTCCGAACCGTGCGGCCAGCATCCAAAGGGAAGCGATGTGACAATGGTCTTCCATTGTGTGCATAAGAATATTATTATTTGAAGTCAATACTCCACAATTCTAAATATCCTGGCTCATTTCAACGTGTCAAAAAGCTAAACAAAATGTACCTGCTGGCTTGACAGGGGTAGCAGACTATCTAGTATTCAAAGCATTCATTGCCACATCCTAAAAACCTCTGGGTACTCTTTATTTCTCTCTCGGCCATGTCATATGATGTGTGCATAACCGTTTGATTATTTAGTCATTCATTATTTATATGCCTCCTCCACTAGCGGGGAAGTCATGTCCTCGGGCAGCGCCTTCTAAGCAGCATGTATTGGGAAGATTTTATGCTGGCCAGAAGGGAAAGGCTGTGCTAAGCCTGCCTCTACGTGCTAAACTCAAGAATAAGTGCTTTTAATCAAAGGCGGCACACAAGCTTTTTTTTTTAAATAAACACTGCCTGATCTTCACAGTAGTGGCGCCAAAAACAAGGTGAAGGGGTGCCTTGCAGTTTGTGATACGCCAAGAACAGTTCAAGCAGTTTCAAATTTAGAATGAAAACTGCACATATGCAGACTTCCAGAAGTAGGTGATTTTTCTTATATAAAATACACTGGAATGACTGGGTCTAAGGACATGGTGTAAAGGTATGCAATGCCTAAACAACAGAAACTGCCCAAAAAGAATTAAGAAATTATGTTTTTACTGTTAGTCATTGGCAGTTAAAAAAGTTTCTTTTGCAGCTTTTGAGCAGGACAAGGATCAAAACCTAGGTGAGGCTTAGAGGTTACCTGGCAAGATACAGCGTTTAACTCCGCATTTAGCTAAAATCTTAAAGTTCACTTCGACCTAGCTGGAGCTGTTCACATGCTGCAAGCAAGAAGGATGTGAAACCTGAAGACCCGATTTTCTTGTGGTAGAAAAGGTTGGGTGGAACAAAACTTGTATGTGGATCACCTGCTACTTGGAGGTTGCCAGCAATTTGGTCTGCCCGGTGGCGATAGAGCTTCGTTGCAGATACTGTAGTGTGGACAACCCAAGGAAGGTGCATCATCTTCACCTCAGCTTCATGTGGAGCTCATGGAGAGGTGCTGGTAGATGCATCTCGCTCCTTCACCAAATGATGCATTTGAGAAGCTTAATGAACTAGCCGTGTCTAGCATCAGCGCAGTCAGCTATGTCCCGATGTGGCTATGACACAATGCCTCAATAACACATCTCAGGGACTTTTGGTATGAACCCACCAAATGATTATTTCATGATATTCGGGTTGCCCTTCTCAACTCCCATGATGAGGTGGGCTGCTAAACGCTCTTCCCAGCCCATACCCAGATATGGGCTTCCTGGCAATTGAGATACTTCGAATGGATAAGAGTTTCATTCTTACATAAATTTCTCTAGGCCTAGTCAATTGTGGAACAAGCTTGCTCTTCAAATGCCACACGACCTATCCCCGCCTCCTCTCCGTTCTTGCGTTCCATTTCCATGAGACATGAACAAGCCCCTTCAAGGTAGTCCGGAATAATATTCCACAGAATATCATGGCCCTGAGAACGATAAGGGCCGACACCTGGCGCTAGTGAGGTCTACAATGACAACACGTGAAGCAGTCTGAAGACCTTCTGTGCATGTCTAATGAACCCTGCCTTTCCCGCAATATTATACATCTGTATTACTATAGTTTATTTTGCCAACAAATGTAACTTTTAGTACACTACGTAAAAGAATGCTCATGGGTAAACTGTCAGGTATACTGTGCTTGTTTTAAAAGGGCAAAGTTGTATGCAGTTATCTTGGAGCGTCTCTGATTCTCCAAATGGGCTTGGATCATTACATATCCCTAGGCTGTATTGATATCAGCAGGTCTATGTCTCTATATAATGGCAATAAAATTGTAAAATGACCACATCGGTTACTTTCAAGAAATTAAGAAAACAGTCAAATATACCTTATCCCTTTTACTCTGTCTTCTTGACTATTAGACCAAATATTGAGCATGTTTGTAAACAGAGGACTGTGGGTCCACTTAGAAGGGCTACAATACAACTTACACGTATTTTCTCCAATATTGAGTTGTGAGGCTGATTTCTGTGCAACATGCTCCTTACTACCTGTAGTCTCAGTAGTCCTTTCAGTGAGTTATGGATGGTGCCCATCTCCAATGGCATACACAACAAGAGGTCCAGTTCTCTGTGTTGCTGTGCCATTTTAGCTTGTGTCCATGCAACATGCAGGGACAATGTTCAGGTGTTTTGCAAAATAAAACGTGTGACACATTTCTGTTGGACAGGCAAGTCCATGGTGTATTTCATAGACAAAAAACCAGGGTGCAAAAAAAGCAAGAATCCTGGTAGTTTAACAGTATTTAAACCAACATGCTACCCTCGTGTTGTTGACTGTGCTTGACTTGTCAAATGACCCACCATCTTCTCGGTGCCTTAAAATTTAAAGGCCTTGCTTCTCTAACTCCAAGATAAGTATTTGCGATGGAAGAAGGCCATTTGCCTTTAATTTTTAATAGTATGTTTCAATTATTTAAGTGGTATAAGTAGTCAATGAAACGTGATTGTGCCTGATTAATTATTGTTTTTAAAGGCATGGTCCAGTAAAAATGTTATTGTCCCTACGGGTCGGCCATGTTTTTTTAAGCCTAAGTGGATCGATTTTAGAAAACTTTCCTATGGACCTTACCCGAGTTTTCGTCCATTAAATGCACGCGCAAACAGGCACAAGGGAGCTGCCATTTTGTGATAATCCTATCACTTGCTGCATCGCCCTGGCTGACCTGCTTCTGCGGCACTAAATCAAATCCCCCGTCCCTGAGCCTGTCATCAGCAGACTCGTACTGCCCATTTCCCAACGCCAAAGCACATCTCGTGTCAACAATCGCTGCGCCTCAGCTAATGACGTGTCACCATGGAAATAGCAAGACGCCTCTTTCCTCAATAAGTATAAACAGACCGTTTCAACACACAGCAGCAGATTTTTGATTCCATTCCTCTCTCTGTGTTACTTTGAGTATTCTGTGAACCGTTTCTGTGCTCTGGTCAGCTACCTTCGCCGCTTGTAGCCCGTGTGAACACCTGTACCATCTCTGTAAATTATTTTACTTTGTTTACCACACAATGGCTACAATAATGCCCTACATGTACGAGCCCGAGTATACCGAGGAGGAACTACTGGAAAGGGAAGCACGCGAAAACGATGGGGATTCGGACGGCAGTTGGGAGGACGATTCAACAGATGAAGAGCCTGGGCCTAGTCGCATGGACGGCGTCTCCACCTGGTGCACATGCAATCGGTGCGAGCTAATGCCAACCGAGGACGAGAACTGCTGCTGCCGAGAAAACTCGGGATGCCTGGCCTACATTTCGGAAGGCGAGCCACGACCGCAATGCATCACCGAGCTGCCAGACTTCAGGGCAGCCTGCCTCACACGGGCCGTGTTGAGAATAATGATGGTGCTTATGCACGAACTTCGCGCAACTGTTCGTCCTCGTAATCCGAGTAACGAGTAAGTATACTCTGCTTGTCATGCCACTCCTATTTCATGTTCTTCTACTATATCCAAAATTATATATTCATATCATAGTAACGCATGAAAGTCGTTCAATAGTGTGCATTGTCTAGATAGCATTTGTCCGTGCAGAATGCCATTAGTTACAAGAATTGTCATTGACAACAAACGTTTATTAAACTTATCTTGGTCATTTAAAAACAGTTTGTTTCATTCCTTTTCACAGGCGGTACAGGCTGGTGGCCTATCGTTCCTTTACATGGTGGCTCCACGGGAGGCTTGGACACCACGTTCGAAGAGTGATACCCGCCGGTGCCGTTCGTGCCATAAGAGAAACGTTCCCGAGTGACAGCGGTCAGTACAGGGGATTTTCTCTCGCTGTGCTGCAACCTGACCTGTATAATCTTTAAAGTCTTGTATTTTTGTGTCATGAAAATAAGATACAAAATAAAACACCACATATATTTTAATAACGGTTGTTTCGATTTTTTAAATGAATCAACTGTGTCTCCATTCAAGGATGGATGTCAGACATCTGTGCTCCGAATGGGTGAAGGTCTGGTCGCTGTGAAGCAGGGTGGTCACTATCTATCTAAGCTAACATAACATATTCTCGATAATGCATGCACTAAATAACACTTGTTCAAAGTCTTTCAGTAGGTTATGTCTTTATAAAAGTCACACATATATCTATACTAACAATTACCATTGGATTATACAGGCCTTAGGTTAAGGGTCTTGACCACTATAATACACCGGTTGAAGTGTGGGTCTGTGCTCACAAGAATCTCCGGTATGTGGCATTTGTTATTGATAAGCAACGATATACTATCAAAGGCAGTTCGCACCCGTGGATGAGCGCTGGCATGTGGGGCTGTCTGGGGCGCGAACGGCCAAGGTGCCAAACTACATGTACACTTCAAAAGGTATCCCACGCCAAGGGGCCATTGGTCACATGGCCTCCTCAGACCCCGTTTCTCCAGTCAGGCCTCCCCTTGAAGCAGGCTGCACCCCTGCAATCCACTTAAGTGTGTCTCCATTCAGCAGTCTTCCTGTGCCTTATCTGCACGCCCCAGGCCCCTCCATCCCACCCTCCCGCTATCAAAGGCGGTTCTCGCCAGTGGATACGCGCTGTCAGGGGCGCGAAAGGCCAAGGTGCCAAACTACATGTACACTTCAAAAGGTATCCCACGCCAAGGGGCCATCGGTCACATGGCCTCCTCAGACCCCGTGTCTCCAGCCAGGCCTCCCCTTGAAGCAGGCCGCCCCCCTGCAATCCACATAAGTGTGTCTCCATTCAGCAGTCTTCCTGTGCCTTATCTGCACGCCCCAGGCCCCTCCATCCCACCCCCTCTATCAAAGGCGGTTCGCACCCGGGGATGAGCGCTGGCATGGGGGGCTGTCACGGGCGCAAACGGCCAAGGTGCCAAACAGCATGTACACTTCAAAAGGTATCCCACGCCCAGGGGCCATCGCTCACATGGCCTCCTCAGACCCCGTGTCTCCAGCCAGGCCTCCCCTTGAAGCAGGCCGCCCCCCTGCAATCCACATAAGTATGTCTCCATTCAGCAGTCTTCCTGTGCCTTATCTGCATGCCTCAGGCCCCTCCATCCCACCCCCTTCTCTATCAAATGTGGTTCGCACCCGGGGATGAGCGCTGGCATGGGGGGCTGTCACGGGCGCAAACGGCCAAGGTGCCAAACAGCATGTACACTTCAAAAGGTATCCCACGCCCAGGGGCCATCGCTCACATGGCCTCCCCAGACCCCGTGTCTCCAGCCAGGCCTACCCTTCAAGCAGGCCGCCCCACTAAGACCACGACATACATACGTCATTAATTCACAAACACACCCCTGTTTCTAATACTTTATAAACCACGTGATATGTCTCATGAGAACATCTTTGTGCTTTGCAAGTCAACTCCTGACCGTGCTACCTGGCAACCACTGAGATCTACGCTAATCTGCTCGTCGTCGTGCTATCCGTGAACTTCTGTGACCGCTTAGAGCAAACCCATCAGTGTGCTACCTGTGGCCACCCACCTATTCTCCTGCAACATACTGCTCTGCTTGCTGAATCCAACTGTTTGTTGGTCAAGGTAAGGCCATGTATCCTAGTCATATTTCGCAGATTTTTAAATTTCTATCTATTTGCGAGTAGAGTACACGATAGTGCTATGTTCATTGGTCTCATTGCTATTGACTTGAGTTTCCATTGCTATGCTATCAATAGATCTATTTATTTCCACCTTTGTCTATTATCATCGAATTGCATCCTTCGGGGGTCTAGTCTATAATGTAAGCATGTTTCCTTCTCGTGCAAGACAGAACATCCAAGGGACGAGTCGCATGTTCGGATTTTAGTCACATCATTTATACATTTCTGCAACTTATGCAAATACTAAGCCGCACATAATGAACTGGTATAGTTCCGGCGACCAAAACAAACCTTGCATTGATCATTGTATGATTCATTTACTTTTGGATCAAATCTTTATTCATGAAGATTGTATAATAATGTCGATATTTACTTTTCAGATTTATCAAGAATGCCTGCCTGTTCGATTAGTGGTTGCCCTTCGAAGACCCATGCGAAATCTGAAAGCCCTACAATGCATGTATTCCCGAAAACTGTTGATCGAATAAGAGAATGGGTCAGACATTGCGGATATCCACTGGATGAGCTGGAAAGTAGAGTCCAACAAGTCTTACAGGACAAGAGGGGTGATCGATACCGCATCTGCAGCCGGCACTTTTCCTCGGACATGTACGCCACATCTTGGGTAACAAAGAAGAATAAACGGCGAACGATGAGGAAATTGCTCGAAAACGCTATTCCCACTCTTTTCGTCCACATTCTGCCACCGGTGAGTCAAGTGTCCGGATTTAGCTTTAGGCCTTGCGGTAGTGTGTAGGTAGCCGAATGGATTCATTGATATTGTAGGTGTTCTATCCCTTGTAATAATTTTGATATTGATATGAGTGTATAGCTTTTTGAATAATGACATTTATCAATATATTCTTTTTCGATTTCATAACCCACAAACTAAATGTATATATATGGGAACAGGGAACTGTGCTGTATTGAGCATTTTTCAAGTATTCTGTCGCCTTACATGGCTATTTTTAATATTGGCATTTCATTATCAATCATTAATTTACCTTTACAACTTCTTGACTATCCCTTGAATCTGAAGCAAGAACATTCTACATCCTTGACGTGGTCGCAGTTATCAACCACTTCTAGCGCGTATCAGGTAATCTTACTAGGCTAATCCGCTACAGACTTGTTTTATGCATGTCAAGTAATAGTTTTATTCTATCGTGTAATTATTTTACCGAATGTTTGGTTAGTGCTTTCCAGTTGATATACACCTTAGTTATTGTCCACTGTTGTTTGTTTTCAGTTATAATTAGTGTTATCCATACTAATGCAAGTACTGTCTTTCAGGGAGATGCTGAAGCGTCCGCCACATCTACAACATTTCTAGATGTTCTTCACCAGCAGGAGGTATGGATACTGACAGCTCCATCGAGCGTCATCATCAGAGCTGGAATTCTTGTCGTTTGATTGTCCTATACAATGTTTCATTCGTGGTTAGCCGTTGATATGTACCTGTGCTGTCGACCCCAGGTGTGTGTTATGTTTTCACTATTGTAATCCTCACTAATGCAAGTACTATGTTTCAGGCAGTTGATGGAGCGTCAACTCCTGCACTTGATGCAGAGCCTGACATTCAAGTAATTCCAGGGGAAGTGGAAGCGGGACCATGCGTATACGAATCGGCGCAACAGCTTTCGGAAGTGCGCACTACATTTGCAACATCCATAGATATTCTTCAGCAGCACGAGGTATGGATACTGACAGCTCCATCATGCGCGATCATATAACGTGATTCCATTTGGTATACTTTCTTCCCTATTAATGCAAGTGCTGTGTTTCAGGGAGACGACGGAGCTTCCACTACAATCACAACATCCCATTTAGATGATGCAGATGTAAATAAATCGGAGAAATAACTCGATGAAATGTGATCATATTTAGTTTTCCTTGATTCTTTTAGACAATGCATCATTTGTGGTTATCTCTTTATGTGTACCTGTGCCGTCGACCCCAAGTGTGTGTTATGTTTCCAATATTGAAAACTATACTAATGCAAGTACTGTGTTTCAGGGAGATGCTGATGCCTCCTCTCCAATACAACCATTCATGGCAGTCCATGCAGAGCCAGAGGTATGGATACTGACAGTTCCATCGAAATAGATCATCACTGGTCGAATACTTGTCGTTTGATTGTTGCACACAATGTTTAAATCGTGTTTGGCTATTGAGATGTACCTGTGTGCTTGTTTATGCTAACAATATTTTGATACATAGTAATGAAAGTACTATGTTTCAGGGAGACGATGGAGCCTCATTCCGTGCTGTCTACGCGGATACAGAAAATATAGTCGTTGCAGCGCAAGAGGAAGGGAGGACATGCGGAAATTAATCGGAGCCACAGTGTGCAGATGTTGAAGGTCGAGTCAAAAAAGTTGCAAAGAAAAAAAAACAAAAAAAGGTTAGTTACAAATAGTTCATAACTTTAAAAAAATGTTTGTGCTGGGGACTATTTTTTGTTTTTTTCCAGTCAATTGGACTACACTTTATCTTGTGTTTAAACTGAACATCCCTTTTCCAATCTCTCCTCTAGTTACCTGTGTGTGTCAGAACTATACATACACAGACAGTGAAGCGAATGAGAGATGTTGCTTGCCAGACCATGTACACTATGGAGGAACTATTAATTGAGGCGAGGCGTCTTCAGGCTCGAGATGCTCATGTCCAATGGCCAGAACATGAATTAACTGTGTTTGGAGAATACAGCAAAGTTGCATTGGACCATTGCTACAGTGCGACCGCACCACCACAAGAAGATGATATTGAATGTATTGAAGATAGCTCTGAAGTAGTTGCAGATCAATTCACACAATCTACACCCCCCAAAAAATTGCCACCCAAAAACATGTCGACATTGTTGGGTTCTCCCATCAATGTTGAAGTAGCAGATGTCGAAATGACAGAGAATGAACCAGCCGCAGCATCCATAGACGCATCAGAACTTGATAGCAGCAATATTACTTTCCAATGTGTTGAAATCTCCGCAACGTCACAGGCCGAAACAACGTTGACGCAGGATGACAATCTAATGAAAGAGAGCAAATACATTGTATTCGACAGTTGTTTGATGGAAATTATAAGTATGCTGAAATGTGGGCATTCAGTTAGAGGGAAGGTATGTGGGCAGCCATTGATTAATTTAACTTGTCAAATAAAAGGCAGTAACGTCAAAATAAATGCCGCCTGTCGATTAAATCATAGGTTCTCATGGTCTGCACAAACGATGCTGGGGAAAATGCCAGCAGGCAATCTACTGTGTGCAGCTGCATCACTTTTTAGTGGCTCCTGTTTTAGAAAGTTAGAGGCTTTCTTTCAGTTTGTGGGACTCCATTTCATTTCTAAATCGCTGTACTACATATACCAACGTGATTATCTGTTTCCGGCCATTAGTGATGCTTGGAAAATTGAACAATTGTCTCTAGCAAGTACATTCGAAGGGAAACGTTTCAGGCTAGCCGGCGATGGACAGTGCGACAGCCCTGGATTTTCTGCCAGGTACTGCACCTACCACTTTCAGGACATGGATAGAAAGAAAATTGTGAGTTCGGTGGTCGTGCAGCTAACACAATGTACATCCTCAGTGGCCATGGAGAAACTAGGATTTATAAAATCAGTGGATTATCTACCATCAAGGGGAATGCACATCGACCTCATAGCCACGGACAGACACGTTTCAATTGCCAAGACAATGAGAGAGCAGTTCCCGCTTATTAATCATCAATTTGACGTATGGCATCTTGCTAAATCAATCAGTAAGAAAATCTCGGCTGCAGGAAAAAAAAAAAGGTTTTGAAAGTATTTTGCAGTGGTCCCAGTCTATCACCAACCATCTTTGGTGGAGCTCAAAAACTTGTGAAGGGTCAGTGGAAATACTACTTGAAAAATGGCGGTCACTGATGCACCACTGTACCAACGTTCACCGCTGGACAGCAAATCAACATTCCCACCGATGTGAACATGGCCCTTTGTCCCCAGAGGAGGCACGGAAGAAGTGGTTGATTCCATCTTCACCGACACACAAAGCCATTGAGAAGATTGTTTTCGACAAAACTCTATCAAGAGATTTGAGAGGACTGACAGAATTCTGTCACACAGGAGATTTGGAGGTGTTCCACAATATGTGCCTAAAGTACAGGCCAAAGCGCTTGCATTTTAGCTTTCGGGGCATGAAACATCGCACTCTACTAGCGGTCTTGGCCCATAAAAGCAATGTCAGACGTGAACAATCTAGGACTAGGGGTAAAGTAAGGATGCCTCGCTACACTAAGGTGTTTTCAAAACGAAGTAAGCAATGGGTGATCAAACCAGTCTATGATGAAATGCAGTTCGACTTTGTGAAAGGCCTTATTGTTGCTGTGTTAGAGAAGCACAGATATGGAATTTTTGACGTTTCTGTGCTGAGCAGTGATCCATTGCCACCGAACATTGCAACTGTGCCATGTCCACCAGAAGCACAGCTGGTTGTGAAGTACAAATCCCGGTTTAAATAATTGCAATACGATTGTCTTTTTGTAAATAAATGTTATTGTACAGTGTACCTGTAACCCTAACCCCTACCTTCACCATCATGGGTGGCGAACAAGCTGGGTGTCATCTTTGAATTCTCTCTATTCACCTCATATATGTGTATGTATATATTTTTCTCATGTCTCATCTCATGTAAATGTAAATGCTGCGCACTGTTGCGCACTGTTAACGGAGGGGAGGCTTGCGTATTGCAAATAATAAAACAGACAAACAAACAATAAATCTCACTTTTAACTCAACTCCTGTGGTACTTTATACTTTCCCTGACCTTCCGCCAAAAATTAAATGTCTCCATAGTTCTGATTCTTTGGGGCTGCAAAGCTCGCAGACAACGGGGACAAAATTGGGGGCCTTAGAACGCGCCAAGCGTGCCGTGGCATTTGGGAGAGAAGCCAGTTCGCATTTGCACATTGTGGCGCACTACATAGAGGGATTCTAAACTTCAAGTTCTCACAGATGCCTTTACTACAGGATGTTGCAAATAAAGAATGCGAAGGGCAGCGGCTTTGATTTTCAGCTCGCTCCCAGAAGAGGCCCACAAGTCGCACTGGAAGTATAAGGGTCTATTGTTTTTTGACCTTGAGACAGGGACCATGCCGAAAGAACTTCATTTGAAGGGGGTGCGCAATAACGTAAGAGACGATAAGGCAGAAAATTCAGAAACTAGACCGAGTTTCATTTCAGTTCAGTATACGAAAAATCGTTGTCAAGAGCACGGTCGGATTTACAGACTGCATTACGCAGAGACACAATGGAAATTTCAAATATAATGTGAGTAAATCTTTAGACGCTTTTATACCGGAATGAAGAATTAATGAATGGATGCATGAATAAATGAATGAATGAAGAGCTAGGAAAAGCAAGGAAAACATGTTCGTAGTGGGCACATGGGCATGCAGGTCCACAGGTCTCACCGATCTCGGTCCTTGGCCCAGCCACTTTTGCCTGCACTGCCTACCTGCACTACGGGACTGTCTCTGTATCCTTCAGCCCCTTCTCCCGGCATTTACCTTGCACTTGCCACCAGCTGGCCCTATTATTTATCTTGTATTCTACTAACCATGTACAGCACTTTTACCCCCCTCTCCCCTTCCCCTTGCGCGATCTGAAAGACACCTGGCCTAGTAGGATCGTTGTCTGTCTGCCCTTGTTCCCCCCCTGCTTCGTCGCGCCTTGAAACACTTGTGTATAGGCGCGTTACAAATGCCATATCATATATCATGTCATTCCACACGCATGTAGACTAACTGTCGTTTCTCATTGTATGTTGGCCTCGATTTATTTCGTTACTTTTCGCATTGATTTCAGAGCCGAACATACTCCCTTGAACTATCCTTGCAAGCAAATAGTTTCTGATCGGCCGTAATAAATAAAATAATTTTTTTGTTTTCATAACAGGTATTTGATCCCGTTCTGCTACTGTCATCGGTTTGAGACACCGGCAGACGGATTCTTCAATAGACACCTGCAGCTTTGTGTGAACTGGAGCACGTTAACCATATTATGGGACGATCGCCAAGGGCCAACATGCCCTTACGCTGTACTAGTGGCTAGAAGCAACATATCAACCTTTACGATGGACTAGTGCCTAGTTGATGGAACAGCCTTGCGGTTCAACGTGCTTCCAAAGTGCTTCTTTTAACGAAAAGCAACACCCTGTGTACCATAAAGGAACAGCGCGTGACTCAATATAAACTTATCCGGATTTGCGGATACAGATAAAAGAAAATAAATGGCTTTCTGAGTTCATATGGCAATTGCTGAATATTCTCTAAACATTTAATGTCAAATAAATGTACTTTACCAAATGTACCGTGTTGCTGTTTGATTTTAAAGTACAGTTTCAAATTCCGAATTGTGGCGCGCTGTGTTGTGAGATGGTCTGTGTTGGTTTCCGGGTTCTGTGTGGAGTCACGTAGAAGACGACTGGGCGCGTTTGCCTACGCAGCCCAGTAACGTCACGGAGAGAGGCGGGGAATATGAATGTTTTGATAATGTCAGGCTCAGGGGCGGGGGATTTGATTTAGTGCCGCAGAAGCAGGTCAGCCAGGGCGATGCGGCAAGTGATAGGATTATCACAAAATGGCGGCTCCCTGGTGCCTGTTTTCGCGTGCGTTTAATGGACGAAAACTCGGGTAAGATCCATAGGAAAGTTTTCTAAAATCGAGCCACTCAGGCTTAAAAAAACATGGCCGACCCGTAGGGACAATAGCATTTTTTACTGGACCATGCCTTTAAGTCAAGCTAGTAATTGCGTGCTTTATCTTGCAAAGAAAGCACAGGAAGGATCTGGGTCCAAACATCTTTAGGCAGTATCACAAAACCAGAATACTACATCTGACAAATTCCCTTCTTACACTGCAAGTTGACCTTTAGAACAGATCGGGATCAGTGGACAACACAGTTCCAATTCTGGCTGCACTAGGGTTTTACTGTCGTTATGACTGGGGTTTGGCATTACTAAATCAACAATGGTGAGACCTAAAAGTAAAAAGTTCCTGGGTTTCCTACTTGGCTCTCCACTTCATTTAGGCCTGTAGTCCTCAGTCTCCCCCTCTATCTAGGTCAGGGCCATCACACTGTGTAGTCGGAGTATTGGATTGCTGTCTGTTGGCAATTGAGGGGTAACTTCAGGGGAAGCATAGCCCTATGACCTTCATCACTAGAGGAGCATTCAGGCCACCATTGGCACCATTACTTTTTAAAGATATGCATGCCACAGTCACCCTTTCTAGTTTGCGAGAAGCGAGATGGAAGCACACAAGGAAATGGTTTACTGCGACATGGCATGTTCTAATATCACTGCTGAAGACGATCAAACATTGATACCCCCTTTGCACTCAGGTGAGATTCCGGTTCTGTGATCTCTTCTGCAGACCACATGATTCCATTTATACATATTATATCAATCAACCCAGGATCGGGAGGCCTCCCATGGTCAGCAACGCATTGGTGCTCCCCCCCAACATGGGTGTAATCGCTATTCTCACCCCATAGTGCAAATGGTTGCATTTATTTTCTTTTTCATGGGAGACTGGCTCTGTGCACATCCAAGTGATAATGACCCCCTCTCAAGGTCTATTAAGCCTTTAGCACATAGTGGTAGCAGCAATACATGTTTTGAAGTTTTGGTTGGGAAGTAACAAATTGTACATGAATAGTGGGTAAGGTAAATAGGCAAACAGAGTTAGTAAATAAATGTGGTATGATTTTCTATTATTTCAATAACATGGTAGCTTATACAAGTTAAGCATTTTAATTGCAAAAATGAAACAGGTTTAACATGAACATGCATTTGGTGTCATGAAAACGGTTTTGCTATCAGAAAGGAAAAGCATTTTCCCATTGTGAGGAGCTAGGAATGAGACACGGACACAGAGGACTCATGATTGTGGTTACATACCTTTATTCAAAATAATAAAGGGGTATTAAAATGCCTCGCTGTCCCTTCTTTAGGGGTTATTTTCCTACCTCAACCAAAGCTAAGGGGATGTCAGCTAAGGGTATGTCAGGTGGGAAGATGTCTAAAGCAAAGCGTCCTGTGTACAAAATCCTATCCTAACCCTCACATTCAAAAAGTAACTCCAAGGTGGCATGGGTACAGTGTTTGGCCTTGAAAGTGCACAAATATTCAAGTTCAAAAGAAAGGTGTAATTCCAATACACAAGTTCCCAATAGATAGTGTTTACATTTCCCAGGTTTCTGTTCACCAATCCAACTGATCAACATGTCAATCAAAGTTCTTTATAGCCCAAAAGGATAACTCCCTCCTCTTGGAGTTGCAATCCACTCATAGGGAAATTTCTGCTTTTGCCAGGTTTTTTCGAACAATTCAAAATCTTAAGGGTATGAGTCATCTTTGGGGTTCTTTGTTCACCAAAACAACTTGGATGGCAAACAACTCGGATGCAAGTGCCAGCCCCGCAGACCACTTAGTATACTCCCCTGCCATGTTCTTCTCTACATTCAATGCAATCTGACTTACAAGCTTGTCTTTGCCTGGTGTACTTTCCGGCCAGGCATTTCTCATGTGGTTCACTTTACACCCTCACAATCTTGGTTTGCCTGGTATACTCTCCTGCTAGGACTTTCTCATGTGGTTCACTTTACAGACTTGACTTTGTCTGGTATACTCTCCTGCCAGGGCTTTCTTGTACAGTTCTTATTTCTTGCATTCACTTCTGTTGTTATTCCTTTGAAATAGCGTGTCTCGAATCCCTTTGATTCACTTCACTGGCTCCTATCTGTCCTTGATAGCATTACCGAAGCGCCCCTGTGTTCCAGCTTCCCTTCTCAAGACTCACTGGCATTTTGTTGCATTCTTTGGTCCTCACATGGTAAACGTGAAGCACTGCTCCCACGCCCCATGCCCACTTCACAGGCTCATTGGTTTCACCTAGCAGCTCCTGCTCCACTACTGAGCCCTTCTCCATGTTCAGGCGGCACTGGTACTGCTTCGCGGTTCCCGTTGCTGCCGGAAGGCTTATCTTTTCTTCCTCCTATGGTCCGAGCACAGCAAACCCGCTCCTGCAGCTCTTCTTCATCTACCGTCTCCCCGAGCCTCCAGGCTCCACGGTCAACTCTATGAATTGGAAGTCTCTTATTCAGCACCGAGAGGACAAACCTTCTCGAGGCAGCGTATCCCCAGACAGAGTCTCTCGAGACAGCATCTCATCAGACAGGGTCTCTCCAGACAGCGTTTCTCGCCTCCATGCTGGTCGGGGTTTTTAAATGTCTTGGCACATATCATACACTGGAAACCATAGGACTGCGTCATGGGCTTCTCTGCTTCACCGATGCTCATTGCTCCATTCATTCTCCTCATCACAGTTTTTCTACATACATGGGGATGATAGGCAGTCCTTGGCATTCTATTCACAGAATAGTTTTATAGGTGGTTGAAGGGGATTTTCCCAGTATGCCATAAAGTCATGAGAAATGGAGGGAGTATCCCTAAAAGGGAAAGGGGGATATGTGATTTCATTTGATAATGCCGGGTCTTCACCCTGAGGGTCACCTCCCCCCATGTGGTCCTCCCTCATAAAGCCACCTTCAGGATCCAAATCAGGTAGCGTCTGTCATCCGCTGGCCACACGTGAAGAGGCTATCTCTGGGAAAGGAGTGATGACATCATCAGATTCATCACACTATATTTTAGCATACTCTTTCGTGTGATAAATAGGATGTTGTAGCAAAAATAGTCCTTCCATAGAGGAAGTATCTTGCTAAAAGAGATTTTGCCTGGAAATTGCATTGTTTTTTCCCTGTTTGCTCTTGATGATAAAATGGTCAGAATGAAGTCAATACCAGTAGTTACTGACAGCATTCGGATTGGCTGAGAAATGGTCAGTAACTATCCCCATGTGCCAATAACAAATATTTTACTACAGAATACCCGACTCTGCATCTTATTCTATTAACTGATAAGACTAACTAGAAGTCCCACATTGTAATCAGCTCTCGCCCCTTTTTCTGGATTCTGCAGACAAAAATACCACCAGTGCCATCACAACTGTAACGCGCTATGATTCTAGATCACAGATTACATATAGAGCCTGCAGCTAACTGAAGAAAATGACCCAAACATGTATATATGATAACCTTATTCAATTGTTTGTTGTTAACTTTGTTATATTTTTCCACACCAATGAGTACATATCAATGATATAATTGCCTCTTAACACTCAATTCCACTCTCATTTATTTCTCCGTCATCTAAGCTTTTTTATAGCTGACCACCATCACTGCTAAATTTTATGATGACATCATATCCTTAATGTGAAGAGCGAGTAGCTGTCTGTCTGTTATCTACATTTGCCAAGAACACTTCGGCATACTATTAAAGCATTTCCTATTTTTACTCGGAATGCAACACCACATTTACCACAGTTGTACATAGTCTCCTGCTTCTTAAGGTTTCCACATGACTTCAAACACTGATCATTTACGACCGACCCTCCCCATGATTGTAACATGGCTGCTTCATACTCCAATAATCATCCCCTGTTTGTATGACAACCTTACCCGACTCCAGTGGCATGTCCAGAGATTCGCCTGGGGTGGCACTACCCCTGGAATCTGAATGGCCACCCCAGGTGCCACCCCATTATCCTTAAGTATGATCATTATGTGTGTGTTTGCTCGTACTTCATGGCAACCCTGCATACGTCAGTGCCTCACGTGCGTCACCCCAGTCAAAAGAGTTTGGGCACACCACTGCCTGACTCACGACCACACTCCTGCTGATCCCATTTCTTTCTCGTAGCCCGGTTTCATAAGACACAGTCAGACATTGGTAAAATGTCACCGGAACCCTTTCTTAATATAAATTGTTTGAGCTAAGAAAAGATTCTTCTGCAATTCTTTTGCCTCAGCTTACAAGCTTCCTAGCTGCCTGAACTGCATTCTGATATTTAAATTCACTTTCCCACTCAAATCACCAGAAATACGGTTCTTATTGGAATCACTGTGTCTGCCCCACATGCACGAAGGAAGCAGGCGGTAGTTTACACACTTTTTTAAATGCTCATGTAGAGTCCACAATACACCGTGCTTTGCCCATGTCCCACAAATTCAGGTAAAAAGAATAGGTCACATTTTGATTTTGTAATTTAGTTTTGAATTGAACGAATGCTTTCCCAAAACAGCTTGTCAGAAAATATGAAGAAATACATCAAATGCTAGTTGTCACAACTAATGCTTTTGTAATATATGTTTTAATTCTCTGAAAGATGCGTTCTCCAAAACAACCTCTTGACAGAAACCATTAAGAAATGCAACAAATGCATAAACATGCTGTCCCCACTTAGTTACACATTATCTGCAACTGCTGAGTTAATTACATTGCTATCAATAAGTTGACAGTTCGAGTATATGTTTCTTGCCCGTCTTTCGCATGGGATTTTGTTTCCTTCAATCCTTATGTCTTGTCATATGTTTACTTCACTTTTAATATTTTACGGCATCATGTTTCACTTTACTTCGGCACAAAACACAATAAACAAAACCTTGACAAAGACTGCCAAAATGTGAAACATGTGTTGGCACGATCTCTTCTTCTGTCATAGAACCAGCACCAATCAAACCCCATGGATACGGTCATGGAAATGCTCAATAAGACTGAAGTGTCACAAATAGAAATACTTCAACTAGTGCATTGGTACATCTACTTGTTCCCGCTCTCCTTTTATCAAGACTATAGCTTGCCTTGGAGGCCAAATAATTGAACTCATTAGTCAAGTGTTAACTCCTCCTAAACTGAAAATAAACCACTAAAGAACTAATTCAGACAATCGTACAAGAAATGAGATAGACATTAAAATCGATTCAACAGAAATCCTACTCTCAAACGAGGTGTTAGCAAACGTTTATCATTTGGAAGCCCAGAAGACAACCATTATCAACCCCCTTGGAGGTGTCTGATCCAAACATTGTTGTTCAACTATTTAGATTGGTCAATCCTGACTTACATTTTACTTTGTCACCAATTCAAAGATGTATACAAAACAGAAAAGGGTGATTTTCAAGATGAGATAAATATTCCAGACTCTTTGATTGTGCCTGACATAACTCCTAATGTATACATGGCGGAATTACATTTTGGTTTAAGCACACTGGCTAAAATTAGTACAAGACTACTTAAAGAATCTTACAAACATTCTGACCTTTTGTTACAAATAAGAACTACAACAAAATTGAGATCCACAAACAATGTCGATTCCGATTTTGACTGAATCTCATCAGTTCAACTTACATGCTGACAACTTGGGGAGTAAAAAGCATGTCTCGCATTATAGAATGTGAGCTAAGGAGAGGGTCTGACATTAATAGATGACATTTAGGAGACATGGTTGTCCTGCAATAACAGTAAATCGTCAAAAAATGACCAAGCTTTACATCCTTTAACTCAAGAATCTGACATCACCAACTAAACATGCAAACATACTCATAACAACAAATTGAGATGTGCAGTAAGATCACATTTGTCAACTTTGAGAAAAGGCTCCAAAACAAAACCCAATTGCATTGGTTCTGAGATGGTGTTACTGAATACTTTGCAAGATGGTAAACATGACCTAGCCTTTATAAGAAAAAGAACAGGAAAAAGAAGAGTGCTAATCTTACCAACCCAAAGAGAAAACCCACAGAATGAAAGGATATGAAGCTGCTGCAAAAAAGATTAAATCAAGAGATTTACAAATAATTTGGTCTCCCTCCACCAATGAGTTTGATAATAAAGTTTGACTACACACTGAAGAGGATATTGAGAATGTGGGGGAAAGATGCTTTATTCAAAATGGTCAGGAAAACTGTAACCTGGATGAGTGTCTGGAACGGCAGAAGAAATGTATCTGTCAGATGAGATCATATCATTAAACCAATGATAACAGTCTTAGCAAAAAGCGATTAAAGGTATTGATTTCGTGATTTAAGAGCATGTCCTACCAAGAACACAAATTAAACCAATTGAGTTACTGATGTACATTGCAAAAAGCCTGAAACATTGATTACAAACAAACTGACTAATGGCATTTGACACCATAAGAGCAAAGCATTAGCTTAGGGCCTAGAATATGGACATTGGCTGGTTGGGCATGGTTACCTGCACCATTGCAGCCACAGTATATTTGATGGACCAAATGACAATAACATCTCCAGTATTATAATTCTAAACTGGAGTGCTAGAGGGAGCTGTCGCTTGGGTGTAAGTGTGCCTTCTAGGGATTTCTTATCAGTATAAGACATAATCTGTTTACAAGAGTTATGGGCTATGGAGCCATTTTACAATGAATGAAATAATTCCCTCTTCAAACCGAGGTCTACTCATAGCAGACAAGAATTATCATGAATTAAGTTGTCTATTAGCCCACCTTGCCCTAAGTGAATTAACAATAGACCAATATTTATCCCCAAAGAATATTTAGTTCACATCTCTTACCCACCAGGACAAGGTGTTCTGATGAAGACTAGAGATCTACTTTCTATTTTAATGATAGAAGGGTCAAGAATCATGAGACTGATCAAATACTGGTAATGTAAAATCTTAACGCCAGATACTACAGAGTGTTGCATATGTGGATGATATTTGGCATATTCCTGGTTTCATTTTCCCCTACAATCAGACAAATGTATTGAAATGTCACAGATGTGTATGGCAAGCTTTTTCCAAATCTCTAAATTTACTAACGTTAATCAGCTGCAGTGATAGTGATATTCCTGCTGCTTTCATGAGAGTAAATGAAAACACAGCCTCTATAATTGATTTAACATATTTCTTGGTTAAGGATCTCAAATGAGTGAAGAGTTTAAAAATGCATTTCACAAGAAGAGAGTGATAATCTTCCACTGATACTGATCTTGTACTTCCTGGATGGTTGGAAAACACTGAACACGGACAATAACTTGATACTAATGGTAGAGGAAACAGAATTGTCCTGACAGATTCAAAACGTAATAATCATGTCTCAATTGCCAGGTGACCAATACATTAAAAATATCAAAATAGAAATGTTTGGGCCTAATGCTCAACAAGATTTAGTATTGGTCTTACTTGAGCAACACACATACACACTGGTTAATTTCTTGACATCTCTTAAACTCCACAAGAAAACAAAAACTGAAATGAGTAGGCCTACAGGTCTGATACTAACAAGGCAGCAGGCAGACTACAGGGCTAACTTTAGGTATCACCTACACAGATCTGAATTCTCACTGTTTGAGAAATTAGACCAAGTGGGACAATTGAATTAAATGTGTCACAATTAGACGAAATATTATTGAAAAGGGAAGAATAGACAGTTATAGGTCAATGTGTTAATGAATCTGAAGATGAATAGTATTACATCATATTGGAGAATAATTAACAATCAGATTAATCCCATCTTGGCTAAAATGTGGATGGAGCATATTTATGCAACTTTTAAAAGTATTTCATTTCAGAACTCTGAAGTTATGGCTACAAATGTATCCAGAAGGCATACTACCTATAGATAAAATAAAATAACTCTTGTCAGTGAGTGTGTAAGTAAACTCAGCAAGCAGTGAGCTTCTTAAAATGGGCTGAGTTTGAGGAACATTCTGACCAGGTTGTGGAGGGGAGTTAATGGAGCAGTCACCGGGGACAATACATACTTGGACACACACCTATTAAGGACAATGAACATTGGGGGGCACTGTTGCGCCTTGCTGTAAGCAGGACACGTGTCTGGGTTGCTCCACTTCGACCGGGCCAGGGGCAATGAATTTCAGGGTCTTTGCTGAACGGCAGGCTCCTGAGGGGGAAGACCGGCGCGAAAATAGACCGACCAACAGGAAACAACACTGCGAGCAGACCAACAAAAGAATAAAGTAATTTGAAGGAACCCCCTATAGGGTTAAATCAAATCAACACAAGAAACAAAGCATCCTCTTTAGTGAATGAGTTGGAAAAAGATGACCATGTAGACCTGATGGATCTCAGCACATATTCAGTGGAAGATTTCGAAACCGAACTGTCAAATCCCCCAGTCCTGAAAATGAAAATAGAGGACCTCAAGGAGAGCACCTCGACGGTCGAGCCAAGCACAAAGGTAATTCTGATTGACCAACCTTTGCCGACATTTGAAATGCCTGCGGATAAGAGAGAAATATTAACGCAGAACTCCATATGTAGTTTTCTACCTGGCCCTCATTATAAATCGCCTCGGGGTAAGCCTCAAAATTACAGGATCGCTACTTACAAACATACCCTTCAAAACGAGGCCAACAACAGAAATACGCTCGGGCTCAACAAGAAGCCCGTAAATTCAGCATAACGAAAGACAACTAGGGTCAGATCTACAAGATCGAGCCCAAGATCAAAAGAACGAAATTACATCGGAAAGACAAGAGCTTCTCCCGCCCATCGAGGCAGACATTATAGTGCAAGAGAAAGACCCGAAAGACATACCACCAGAAAAATCCAGAGTGCTTGCATCTTCAAATTGGAACGCATACTCTACTCGGACATAAACCTGATATTAAATAGGAAAACCATAATCAATCTCTTCAGGCGCATTCCAAGTCTGAGACAAATGAACAAGAAAGACCTGAAGATCGTGGAACCAAGCAAAAATGGCCATTCTGATTGCTCACATCTACATATAGATTCAAAAGTCGTGAGAAACCTATTCTTAAAGGCAGCGGAAAGCCTCATCTTGGGTTACGAGTTGAGAAAAATGGACCAAGAGACACCAAGACCTAAAGATCTAGACATAGGAAAACCCAAACATCGTTCTGGTGCAACCTCCGATGACGGCATCCGATGGTTGTGAACTAACCACGACAAGATCAAGATGCAGAACCAATCGACTAATAAGCCACCACAGGAAGCATACTCAAGCAACCAGACCAACGTGTCAAGAAAAGCCTTACCAGGCGAAGCGCACCACGTTTAAACCTGAAACCAACATCAAAGGAATAGTCAGCTGCACTGAAGAAGAAATGTAACCTGACGACTCAAGAGACCCGGATAGGAGGCTGCTTGGCCCACTAAAGAAACTGAAAATAACAGTAGGTCATAACCCCCCCCCCCCGAGTAACAAGTCAACGAAAACACTAATCAACACAGGGAGTCAAATGAAACAGCCAAAAGAAATGGGCATGGATACCATCGGCCCTCTCTTCAAACCTCCAAAAAAAGGTGACAAATGCACTACTAAACGTCAACACGCCACACTTCCCCTTGGCCCATAATAAATTCATCCAAATGGGCTCTTGGAACACCAGAGGTTTTGGTCACCTAACCTCAACCACCAATGTCAACTTGGGGAGGTTTGAGGTCTTGTGCCTGGACTTGGCTGACCAGAAAACCGCATTTATATGGTTACAAAATATTTTTTACTCCAGCCAAGAAAGGACTCACTGGCCGTCCGACTGCCGGCCTGTTGACGGCTATATGCTCGGGGAGTGGTCTAGAATTTTCAACTCAGTTGAGCTCATCATTACTATTGCAGGCATCCTTGATCAACTGGAAACACTTACTTGGGCCAAACAACGTGGAGTTGGTGGAGACTATCCTTGTAATAAACACATACTGGAACCCAAACGCGATTACGAACGATTCTTACTTGAAGTCAATGGCAATGGTGTTGGACGAAGCAACCATGACTCACCAATGTAACCACGTGATAATTAACAGCGATTTAAACGCAATATATGCCCCGAAATCGTAGACCAAAAATTACATCTACCAAGATCGTCCCCGATTCTCGAGAGAGGTAGGAGATGGGAGGCCATAACGGCTTAAAGAGATCTGCACAACTTGCATTGGATGAGACAAATTCAAACTTATCAGTTCCAACTGGGAACGAGCAGACTAAAGCGGAACCATTGATCACACCTATGTCTCGAAAGAGCTCCTAGCCTTGATAGACCACTTCGAAGTTAAAAGGACACTAAACAGCGACCACAACATCTTGGTCACAACATGGACAGCGTCACAACTTTCTCAACAATCGAATGCCCCAAGACATAGAAGCAAACACAGGCAGTAACCGTGTAAGACTATCTTGGACGGCAATCAGACAAATATCCGAAGCATACCAAGCAATTATTACCAGGAATGATAAACTCCTCAACAACAATGATTTGGAAGTGGACTATGTACCCCTACTGACAACTTACACTGAATAAGGTGAATCAGGTGAACTCCCACACTCACTCATACAACCTCCAGCTAGTAAAGCAAAGAAGAATCCTATGACAAACAAAGAGGGCAATAAAAAAAATAAACTCATTGGAAAACCAAAGAAGATTAAAGTTAGCTAGAACAAGCTGCAAAAATTGCCTGACACACCATCGTCTCGAATTATATCTGCAAGATTCAGAAACAATGCTGCGGGCAGTGTGTGGGAGGAACACAAAGGAGTTTTGGTCCCTAATAAAGGGAACCGCCAACAATAACAACGACCAACTCCAAAACAATGTGGGTGAATCCCAGTGGGTGGAACACTTCTCAAAACTATACAAACCGACGACGAAAGTAACCCAATCGCCTCAAGAAGACATCTTAACAGAAGACGCCTGGGAAATCCTGTGTGATCCCGAGTCCATCAGGACCAAAATCATAAAATTAAAGAACTCGAGAGTCTCCGGCCCAGACGGGATCACCAACATGGACCTAAAACAACACCTGGAAGATTGGGCTGGTCTTATCAGTCAAATCTTCTACAACTGCAACCTGGGCAAAGCAATTCCACCATCGTGCAAGACAGCAAACATTGTGCAGATTTTTAAAAGGGGCTCACAAAAGACCTGTGATAATACCGGCCCATAGCGCTTCTGGATGTTATCGGTAAAGTCTTCGGCTCTTTTGCCTTAGACGCTTTCCAGACCTGGCTGAAAGATGCAGATTACATTGACCCGTTCCAAGCAGGATTTGTTAAAAATGCAGGAACCATGACGAACATCCTTTTGTTAAGCAGTTTACAGGCCAAAGTCCTGCAGGGCGCCCCCACAATATATATGGCCTTCGTCAACTTGGTCCAGGCGTTCGACCGGGTTGACAGGGCACGCCTTTGGGAAAAACTGGACAAACAAAACTGCCCGCCACCCAAGATGGGACCCATCAAAGCCCTCTACCAAGACACAACTATGAGGGTAAGACTCAGCCATGCAGGACACCTGTCAGAAGAAATTTGTACAGCTAGAGGCATCAAACAGGGGTGTCCTCTGGCCCCGGCCCTGTACAATACCTACATGGCCATCTTTGCTGAATCTGAAAAGGATATAAGAAGTTTTCCACCGATACTAGGAGACTCGAGGATCTCGAGACTCCTTTGTGCAGATGACATCATCCTGCTGGACTATACCCCGGTTGGCCTTCAAAGACAACTGAACAACCTACTGAACTATTTAGAGAGCAACAACCTGGAGCTGAACAAGTCAAAAACCAAATCATGACTTTTGAAAAAAGATCGAAAAAAACAGAAAAATCAAAATGGTAGAGTAAAGGAATTCAGTTGGAGAAAGGGACCTGCTTTAAATATCTAGGAGTAATGCTAAATAACAACATACTGGAAACACTGATGCAAGATTCGCTGCTCAACAAATTGAAAACATTAACTAACCTAGCAATGGCCGTAGATAGGAAATTTGGCCGCTTTTCTTTGATCCCAGCAATGAAGTTCTTCAAGGTCAAAGTGGTGACAAGCTTACTAAACGGCACAGAAGCCATGCCACAAATTCCTAAAAAAACAAAGCTGAAATTTGAGGGATATTTCTGGAGAAGAGTTCTTGGTTTACCTCAATCACTTCCAATGGCCCTCATTAGGCGTGAATTATGCCTGTCATCGCTAAAATCAACAAACGTCAGAAACACACTGATGCTGTATAGAAAGGTCATCCTCCAACCAAGACCAAAAATACTTGATATAGTAAAGAAAGAAATGGAGAGTGGCAAGAACCAGATGCTGACAAGTTGGGCCGCTGAAAACAACAAACTCTTACAAGACCTGAGACCCACTCAGGAGAACCTTTTAACAAATCCAAATGAAGTCATGAAGAAGCTGACAGAATTGGACTGTATAAAGACTTTAGAGACTGCTGAGACATACAATCTGACCAAGAACTTTCCAGCAGCTTCAGTGAAAGTCAATGAAGTCAGAGGATATCTGGGAAAATTCCCAGACAAAACCTTGGGCAGATTATTTCTTCGATTTCGCTTGAACTTGTTGAAGACGAATGAAATAATGGCAATAAGAGGACAATCAAACTCGAATAAATGCAGTTTTTGTAAAGACACAGAAAAAGTCGAAACCAGTCAACACTTATTACTAACTTGTACAAGAACACAGGCGGCAATATCTTGATACTTGGGGAAAATACTGAACTCTTCTTCAACCAATGAAGAAGGGACCTGGTGGTCCTTATGAACGAGTGGAGAAAAAACGCACTGGATCATTGGAGTGGCTTAATTTATGAAACACATTACTTGGAGCAGTTTAACGACTAAGCGGACTTAACTAGGAATGAAGGACAAAAAGCGCTGGCTGTCCATTTGCTTGTATTTGTAAAAATGGTAATACAATTAAACCAAATAAAACATTTAAAAAAAATATGATTGAATCAACACCCCACTGCTGAAGTCAGGGGGGTGATGTCATGATGACATGTAAACGGCATCCATCGTGCATGACGGGCAAGTTCCGAGGACTACAACGTTAATATTCATTCATCGCCGGAAGGCATATTGTGCACCAACGGGGACTCGGTTATGAGGAATCCTCTCACCAACCTATCTATGTCCCCACACTAAGGCAGGGGGCAGTCAACAATCCCACCACACTTAGGGATCCCAAAAGATGGAAGTCACAGGAGCACTCACATCAACACCACCCCTCCAGACACATAGTGCCATCAGGGATAAAAGGGGCAGTTAAAGACTCGTAAAAGATTTTTGTGTTTTATTTTATTTCAGACTTATTTAGCGCCTTAATCCAAAGCGCTGTACATAGCAACAATATAAAAACAGTTCAATAATATGAAATGAAAAATGACATGAAAAGCCTGGGATTAACCCTGCTGGATCAGATGAGATTTCAATGATTTACGAAACAAGGAGTAGACAGTGATAGAGCGTAGAGAAAGAGGAAGAGCATTCTAGTGGAAAGGAGCAAGGTGAGCGAATGTGCAAAAGCGTGACTGGGCACAAGGGGGGGCTGGTACTGCAAGAGGAAATTGATAGCTAGAGTGAAGAGAGCGGGAGGGAGTATAGAATGAGACAAGTGAGGAGAGGTAATCCGGGGTAAGATAGTAGAGTGTTTTAAAGAGAAGGGATAAATAGTTAAATTTGAACTGAGCATAGAAGGGCAGCCAACCAAGAGTGAGAAGAGCAGAGGAAATACAATCATGTGGAGTCAAGCAGAAAAGTGCACAAATAGAGGCATTGAAAACGGATTTCAAGGGAGCAAGTCGAGAGGTTGGGAGGCCGAAAAGTGTAGTGGAACAATAGAAGAAGCGTGAGAAAATTGATGAAGATATCAATAGTTTGGTTGCATCAAATGTCAGGAAAGAGCACATTTTGTGAATATTGAATAGATGATAGCGACAGGTATGAGAGGAGATTGATATGTGGATGAAGACATGCAGGATTTGATAGCCGATAAGCATGAGGATAGCTGAGTATGTATGTCAGCTGAGAAGGAAGAGAAAGAAAGGAAGAGTTGAGTGTCGTCTGCTTAGAAGTGATGTAATAGCCCATAGGAAGAAATAACTTTAGCTAGAGGAGAAATATAGAGAGAACATAGGAAAGGTCCCAAAACCGATCCTTGTGGGACACCTTGAGCAAGATAATAGGGGTCTGAAGTTGTCCCACCCCATGAGACAGAGAGGATTTGAAACAGGAAAGGACAGAGCCAGAAAGACCAAAGGATGAGAGAGAAGCTAGCAAGAGTGAGTGATCAACAGTGTCAAAGGCAGCTGAAAGGTTGAGTAGGATAGGAATGGAAGAGTGCTTAGAGTGACGTTTCATGAGCAATGAGTTTAGAACTGACAAAAGAGCTGTTTTCATTGAATGCATAGGATGGAAACCACATTGCAAGCGAGGATTGAGCTATTTGACACAAATGAGGAAACTTGAGAATATACAAGGCGCTTCAAGTAGTTTAGAGAGAAAAGATACCACTTTTATATGGTTAACCCAGCTAGCTCCCTAGGTTCCAAATATCCATTGTAGGAAATAAAGCCCTTCCCTTTAGGAAAAACACAATTGATACCATTCAATGTCACTCATGTGAAAAACCAGAGGGTGTTTTGCAACCTAGTCCCTGGGATCCCATACTCAAGTGGCCAGGGAAAGGCCAGCGCTTTTGGATCTCAACCCTTGTGGTGGAGAAGCAAGGGAGCGTCACCTGGGTAGGGCGTCCTCAGGGAGTGGGGAGAAGCGCCTTATGGTGAGACATCGTATCCCCCTTTTTCCATAACCCATGTAACCCCTTTCCCTGATTATTTTATGGGAAACTACAACGCCCATAATGCCTCCCTACCTTACATTGACAACAGTACTGAGCCGAGGAAGATGAGGAATGAGGCCAGAAAGATTACCTCTACTGACTCGCCATGGCTCTGTCCCTGTAATGAGGCCAGGAAGAGACAGGCACGTAATCCTAACAACACACACCTGCCACTTGTTAACACTCCCTATCAGGATAAAAGGTGGAACGCACAGGCACAATCTGAGTGAGGCTGGGTACGAGAAGGAACAGCTCTTTCTGGGCTGATGTGAACCAGGCTATGGAAGTTGGAAGGCCAAGGGCCTAATCGGCAGTTGCGAAGAACGAGAGAGAGCCAGGCGAGGATTCCACACTTTTGGGAAGCCGTAAGCGTTCCAAGACGGAAACAGAGTGAGCAGAGGAATGAAACCTTCAAGGTGCTGGGAAGCAGCCTCCGACCCTCCCGGGTCAACGGCGGAGTTGGGGAGGAGCAGAGGAGGTGTTGGTAGCGGCCTTGACTGCAGGATGAAACGAGTTGATGAAAGGAGACCAATTAACACGAACAGTGCGCTATCAAAGGTAACAAAAGCCTGGCTTGTGTTAAAAGCAAAAGTAACTGTAACCCAAACTGTAACCCAAAAGTTGAAGGCTGCTGTGCTGAATTGTTAAAGGAAAGTGGTCCTCTAAGGCGAAAAGGCACATTCAAAAGTCTCTGTGAAACGTTCTAAATTGAAGTGCATTACAACAGGAACCAAAGACAAGAAAGTAACTGTGATCCCGAAGGAAAGTTGCATATGTGAAAAGCAAAGTATATGAACTTTGAAAGAGGCCAAGAGGTCAAACTAAAGAGAATAAGAAACTACAAGTACCAAGAGGCATTGGTGTTGCAAGATGAGGAAGATTGCCGATTGTAGAATTGCTTAAAGATAGATCGAAGTGGTCATGCAGAGGTCTACGTAAAAGCCTTGTAGTTTTGAAAGTCTTCGACTGTGAAAAGACACCAAAGACAAAACGTGGGTAAGGGAACCCCCATGGAAAGGCAGAGGGAAGCCTGTGCAGATTTGGGATAAGGTGAGAAAGTGAATGTGAAAATAGAGGCACACTCGAGCCCGGCGGAGGGAAGCCTGTGGTGAATTATGGGAACGTAAAAGGTCAAAAGTAGAGACTGACTATTTATGACAGGCATAGGAAGCCTACAGAAGTGATTGAACTACCAGAATCTTGAAGCCTAAACCATAACTGTTGAATTGTACCAGTAAGCCAAAGTGTGCAAGACCTATAGAATTGTGTCATCTACATATCCTATTTAAGGAACTCTCAAGACCCTGTGGTGCTGAACGTGGGGAATGCAGTTGTTACATAAGCCATTCTGACATTTCTTTCAGGCACTATTTTCCTTTTGTATTCCAATAACACATTTGTCGTTCTGAGAAGGAGGGCAAGGTTAGGTTTTTTTAGTA
Organism: Ambystoma mexicanum; assembly: GCF_040938575.1. Taxonomy (NCBI): domain Eukaryota; kingdom Metazoa; phylum Chordata; class Amphibia; order Caudata; family Ambystomatidae; genus Ambystoma; species Ambystoma mexicanum. The sequence continues at coordinate 1,080,330,207 of NC_090937.1, read as the reverse complement.
TAGGCATTTTTATTTTGACTAGACTGACTTGGACTTGATTTGCTATTTGTTTTATGGTCAAGATTACTCCCATTCTAGAGTAAGGGCCAGTTAGGAATTCTACCAACCCAAACAAAATAGCAAATAAAGGTTTTCAAAACTGGTACCCAGTGTGTCTGTATCTACTACTTGATACCATGCCTTCCTTAAACTCACAAGCAAAGAAATACATTTCTCCATTTGGCATTGAAACCTGTGAGGAACCAGGAATGAGACTCGCACACAGAGGACTCATAGGTATTGGCATATGCTTTTATTAAACACAAAAGGGGTTGGAAAATACCTCACCTTGCCTAATCTAAGAGATATTTCCCTACCTCAACCAAAACTAAGGGTCTTTCGGGTGTCAAGATGTCCAAAGCAAAAAAATTCCTCTGTCAGAAAATCCTATCCTAGCCCTCTCATTCTAAGAATTAACTATTTATTTATTTATTGGGTATTTATGATGCGCCTATACACAATATGCTTCAAGGCGAAACAAGGGGTGGGGGGCAGGGATGACAAAAACACAAACAGTCCTACTAGGCCTTGTGACATTCGGATCATGCAAGTACAGTAACAAAAAGTGTGGTAGAGAGGGAAGAAGGGGGGGTGCAGGGCCGGGACGGAAGGGCCTGTAAGATAAGCGAGTGCCAGGGGAGGCCAGGTCTACAGAGCCATGGGGATGCAGGGAGTGCAGGGGAAGGAAGGTCCATGTGCTAAGTGTGAAGAAGAGGCTGGAAGGGCTCAAGGGGTGCCGGCCCAGCCAGGCTAGTGCAGGGGGAGGGGGCCCGGAAGGGCAAGTGCAGGTTGAACGGGTGGGGGCCAGAGGAGATCAAGTGCAGGGGTAGCCTGGATGAGGAGAGCCTGGTAACCTGTAAGAGTCTGAAGGAACCAGGCAGCCAGTCAAGAGGCAGACAGGGCTATTAGCAGAGGAGGGGGAGAGTTGAAGAGGAAGAGAAAGGAAGGTCTTGAGAATCTCTAAGATGTGAAGGGTATGTGTCTGGTCTGGAAAGTGTGCAAATGTTAAAGTTCAACAAAAGATAACTCCAACAAAAGTTCCAAGTACATAATATTCACAGTTCCGTGGAATGACTCCCTTCCCCAGGTTTCTTTGCAGCAAAACAAAAGATTTGAAAAGGAATAAGCATGTTCTCAGCATCACAAAGGCATGGCTCCCTCCCCTTGATGTAACAGTTCACTCCAGAGGAAATGATCCCCTTCCCCAGGTATGAGATTTAGTATTGTTCAAATCCTGAGGGCATGGGTCTTCCTTGGGATTCTCCTTCCAACACAACACAAGTTAGGTACGGGTCCCAGACTCGCAAATCACCTGGTATACTCTCCTGGCAGGTATGTTTGTACAGTTCCTTATGGGTGTGAATCCCAGACTTGCAGTTCGCTTGGTATACACTCCTTTGGGTTTCAGTCCCTCTTCCTCAGACAGTGCAAGGAGGGTATGGGTCTTCCCCACGCTACTTCATGGTAAAGTGCTGTGACTATGAAGATGACATTGATTCCAATGAGGGTTACTCTCTCCCCATTTTCGGCAATCAGTTCACTCTTTCAGGGTCTCGTTGCCTCAGTTTCGGTGTCCTCTTCTTCCCTCTGGGTTTACCGTCAACATATGCATTCTTTTATTCCATTTGTACTTCTTCGGGTACTCGCCTCAGTATCTGTTGGACTCGATCGACATTCACCAGCCAGTGGCATGGAGTGTTCATGCTCCCTGCATCGGAACAAAGCCCGTCCTGGCTTTAAGTTCCCGCTTTGATTTCCTTCTTCCTTGCCCGGTGATTCCACGGTCGACCAGAACCACTTTCGTACATGGCCGGTCTGGAACTCGCCTGTTTGCTTCTCTCTTTGCCGGCAATACTCTGCGGCTACGTCTCTTGGTCACCTCTCCTTCATGGTCTTAACGACCGGCCAGAAATGTTTGGGTTGGCTCCTACTCTCACTGCCTCCACTTGCCTGCCTTAGGGGTCCCCTCTGTATAGGGACACTGCCTGCTCTGAGCTACCACCTGCATTCTCTGTTTTCCAAGTTAACACCTAGAAAAGGAAGCTCTCTCCATTTTCCTACAGTGGCTGTTTTAAACTCCCGCCTTCAGAGCGGGAGCTGTCTTGGACCAATCATTTTCTTCACAACACTAGACGGAGCATTATGGTTGACACTCCTCTTCATGGCAGTCCTCTTCTTCATCTCAGTACATGTTATTTTACTATCGGTAAAATGATTACGAGTTTTGTCAGCAGTCTTTGCAGGATATTGTAGGGAGTTATCACAATATGCCTTGAAGGCATGGGAAATGGAGGGGGTATCCCTAAAGGGAAAGGGGAGATACAATGTCTCAACTGATGATGTCTGTCATACCCCAATAGATCGCCTCCCCTCATGTGATCCTCCCTCGCATAGCCTCCCCCAGTGTCAGGATCCGATAGCAGCTTCCACCCACGGCCACTTGAGGAGAGGCTACCTCCGGGAAAGGAGTGATGACATCATCAGATTAATCACAGACAACAGGAAACATTTCCTATTATGAATCATACTCATGAAGTCGGAATAAAGTTGCCTGCATACAAAGTGAAACTGACGTGCTATCGATGAGAAGGAAAGTAAACAAAGCCCATTCTCCCACTCCCATGAACGCATGAGATGAAAAGTAAACCAAGCTGATTCTCCCACTCTGATGAGCACCGTGGTAGTTACAAAATTACAACTTTTTCTCAACAAAGCATTTCTAAATATACCAGATAGCTTTAAAGGCTTTCCAAGGGGTTTTTTGGCTTTCAATTCATATGCTAAGTAGTGAGCGGTACAATGCCTTAAAAAGTCAATGGAAACAGCAGCCTAAGGCAAAGAGAAGTTGACCATAAAACATTTCCACAGGAGTAACTTTAAAATCCAAGATGGCGGAAGGCCCTAATGGAAGTCAATGGTCAATGCCCTTGCAGCCCTGGGAGCATTAGACAATCACAGAGGAAATTATACCACAAAACCCAGGTGCAATCAATGTCCTTTAGCACCATTCAGGGGTAGGGGAGTACACCCTATGAAAATACATCTGGGAGTATGGAGTGTTTGAAAAAGAGCTGGAGGACCGTGTTTGAAGATGGTAGGCAAGCAAGAGGACTTTTGTGAGGGGAGATGGATGAGCGAGTTGGAGGTTGGAGGGAGAGAGTATTGAGCAGAGTGGAGGAGGAGGAGGTGATAGTATCTGGAGGAAAGAGTTGAAGGCTGGATGGAGAGACAATTGAGGACAGTGGAGGAGGTTATTTCATCTTGGGAGAGCGAGTAGGTGGTTGAGTGGACAAGCAGGTGATCCCACAGAGATGGGAGGGTTGGAGCATAGAGGGGGAGAGTATAAGGAGAGTTTGAAGAGGTGGTGATACCATCTGGAAGATAGAGTTGGATGTTGAGCGGAGATTATTGAAGAGGTTGTAGAAGGAGCTATTAAGATCTGCAATGGATGACCTTGAGGCAGTCGAAGAAGGTGAATCTCCTGGTGAGAGAGAGAGGTGCAGAGGTAGGAAGAATACAAGCCCACGACCATCTGTGGAAAAGGGTGGATGAAAGCTAAAAGGGGAGGCTGATCCACTCCACCGGAGATGGTGGGAGGAGGACAGGCTATCCATGGAAAGACCAGAAACAGCAGAGTTCTGGCAGTCCAGATCTGTCCCGGACATAATTCAGAGGTGGGAGGAGTTACATAAAGGTGCAACCCCACCAAGCAGCAGGGAGAGTACACACTGACTATCAGGAGTGGACTATTCCAAGGACTAGGACCCAAGAGTATCTAAGTGGTCAAAGCTGAGCCTGTTTACCAGAAGTGAATAGAGGAGCGCCATCCAGAGGAGGATCCAATATCAACTCCACCGCTGGTGGAGGCCTACATACTACTCCCAAACAGGGGCGGTTAGGCCCCATTTGTCCTGCATCTCAGACACAGATGAGGAGGGCTTGGGAACTGCAGCTAGTCAGAAGAAAGACACAGACTATTAAAGGTCATTTTTCAGGATGGTTTATTCAAGTAAGACTTATAAGGCCTAACTTTCCCTATAACTATGGGTGTTGCCTGCCTATCTTACTACCTAAGATACTCGTCAGTCTGTTGTGGAAGTCCAAATAAACAAGTCTGCTTTCCAAAACTACCCTCACTGACCCTATCACTGTATAAACTAACTTAGGCTCGGAGAATGGCTCCCTTCTCCTTAGGATACTTCTAGTATTGTCTGTAGATTAGTATATGATTCATAAATAGCCTCTCGTGACTTCTCTGATCAGTCTATGTAATTCCTCCAATGTGCAACTGTATTTTCCCTCTTAGGAAGTTCCTTTTGGGATTGCTTATACATATTCCACTCCTGCCTGTGGCTTTCAGAATATCCCTGCATACATTTGTTGTTTGGGGCGCCTCTCCATCTTGCTTTATTATAGCTCAGTTCATTATTATTATTATTGTGATTATTATGGTATTTATTGAATGCAGACTTAGCTTCGAGAAGCAACAAAGCGCTTTACAGAGGTATACACCAATACAGATACATAACGGAGTGCTTTACAGAGGAGTACAACATTACAGATACATAACGGAGTGCTTTCCAGAGGTAACAACAGAAAAGATATACAGCGGCGGGCAGGATACAGAGGGTCACAGAGGAGGGGTACAGCTGTACCGGATGGCGGGGAGGAGAGCGGCAGGCGGCGTCTAGCAAGTCAGGTGGCACGAGGGGCAGTGTGAAGGTCTAGGTGTTGAGTAGGAGAAACTCCTTGAAGAGGTTGGTCTTCAGTTCTTTCTGAATTGTAGGAGTGTGAGGGAGAATCTGATGCTGACGGGGAGGAGGTTCTTGGGGCATAGGCAGAGAAGGTTTGTTTGCTGGTCCTTTCCTTTTTGCAGCAGTGGATTTGGTTCGCTGTCCGCCGGAGATGCTGAGATTCTCTGCGAGGTAGCTGGGTGACTTGAGGGAGACTGCCTTATAGATGATGCAGCAAGACTTGAAGGTGATTTGTGCGTGCAGTGGGAGCCAGTGAAGGTCAATGAGGGCCAGGGTAATGTAGTCGTATCTGTGTAGAATATTGATGAGGCGTGCAGCCGCGTGTAGGACACTTATGAGGGGCACAAGGGAGGAAGGCGGGAGGCCTTTGAGGAGTGCATTGCCCCCATCCATGTGGGATAGGACCAGTGCTTGAACAGTGGAGCTAAAGCTGTTTGGAAGGAGGAAAGGCTAGACTTTTTGCAGGAGGTAGAGCTGATACCAAACTGCCTGAGACTTACTAGCTATGTGTGTCTTGAAGGAGAGGTGTTTGTCGATGTGGAACCCAAGGGACCTGGTGCAGGAGGTGAGCTTGGGTGTGAAGCCCTCAGAGTTCATGGATGATAGCCAGGTCTGTATGTCTGGGTGTTCGTTGTTGTTGGTGAGGAGTAGGAATTAGGTCTTGGAGGGGTTGAGCTTCAAGTATGCACTGGACATCCAAGACTGGATCAGCGAGAGGCAGGCTTTGAGCCTATGGGTGTCTTTGATGGAGTCGATTCTATTAAAGGATGGAGAATCATGGTTATTGGCCCACCAAGAACACCAAAGGTTTATCTTTACTGGGAATACTATAGTTCTGTAGAAAAACAGATGGTACATATTCCCCTTTACTGGTCTTCTTACTGGAGAAATAGTTTGTCTGGAGAGTTTAAAAAATGTTAGTCCCTTATTCATCTGAAGTGGCCATTGATTACTAAGATTTTCATCTATCCTCCCAGCCCCTCTGGTGTGAGCATGTCCAAAATTCAGCCCTTCCTTAAAAAGGGAGGTAGAAACAGGGAGACTGGAGGAAGCACATGATTTGAGAAGAGGGGGAGTGTGGTCATACCACCTTTCTTCTGACTCATTCTCTGCCTGATCAGAATCTGTCATATATGCATTGGATCCCCAATCTGTATCAATTGATTCTGATCCCAATCCTAACACCTTATGTGAGGGGTCAGAAATGTGAGGGGGACAACTTTGTGAATTTTTTTCAAAAGAAGCCATTTTTTAACTCAAAAGGTGGGATCAACGCCTCACTATCCCTACAGTGACAAGGGTTTCCCTGCCTAAAATAAAATGAAGGAAACACTCTAGCAGAAGGTTTCTGTCCCCCACACTTATATACACAATAGATCAATATGGAAATATATAGCAGTTTAACAATACCAAATATAACATTATAGTTTACACCATTAAACCGCTTCTTCTAATAACCTGGGCGAACTCCCATTCCCAGATTCAAGCAGGCTTTTTTTTTTTTAATTTATTTATTGAATATAGTTGAAATTACATCAACTTTTTTTCAATTTATAAGAGAGAGCAAAATCCATAAACATCAAATCCAAATATCAAAGTATTCATAAAAGATTACAAAATGCTAAAATATAAGCATACATTTGTTTTTTATTTATTTTTTTTTTTTTCAGAAAGGGATAAGCAGAGAACTCTTAATTTCATTCCATATTCAAAGCTTTTAAAAAATTGATAGTTGCAATTCTTATACTCATGCATTCAGTAGCTGCCATGGCGATCCATCTGTTTCTAGGATCAATTTGTGCAAAATACGCAAAGTGGTTAACAAAGTGCAATTTTCTTAAAGTAGATAGCGCAGGACAGTTCAATAATAAGTGTTGTAGAGTTTCGACAATCATTATATTTTTGCAGAACCTACACCAGTTAAGGTCAGAGGGGATTTGCTTTCTTTTTGTTTTAACCTCACGGGTGGGCCAGATGTTAAACCGCAACCAAAGAATGGCTGTTCTTATAGCAGCAGATGGTGCCAAACGTAAATAAGCAGCTGTGTCTTTGTAACGCTTGGGACCAAAGATTGCAGAGTCAAAATCTTTGTAGGTTAAGCACTGAGTTCTAGTATCAATCCAGTCCATCATGTACACCTTCTTCTTGGCTTGCTCCGGATGAAATACAAGAAGCTCAAGTGATATGTCAGCGTTCACCATAATTGATAAGATTTTTGAAGACCAATGTCTCGGAAATTTTTCTGCAGAGCTAAGCAAATAGCTAGAGATGGAAGATAGTGTGGAGTTATCACATGGGGATAACAAACATTTGCGAAATAGGGCACATAGACGCCAGTTATATATGGCAGTTAGAGAGGTTAATCCCAATTCATAGCGTATCAACACACCAGGAATACACTGTGGAAGATGTAAAGTTACACGCCAAAACTTGGCTTCTAATAAATTGAGAAAACCTGGGGGAACAATTAGCGTTTCTAAACCATAAAGAATAGTTGCTACAACATTCTGGTTCCAATATGTGATGGCAGCTTTGATAGAGAATTTGCCATATTTAGAGACAATAACTCGAGTTTGACAGATTGCCGTGACTAGCTTATGTTTAATTTTATTCAAATGCGAGTCTAGCGTTGGACAACCATCAAAAGTTAGGCCCAAGTAAACGTAATTTGGTACCATCATTATGGGTGTTCCCTCAATTTGCCATTCTAACAAGTGTTTACGTAACCCTTTTGGAACATACGTGACAATTTGTGTTTTCCCAGTGTTTACTACTAGTTCATTTTCTTTAAAATATGAACATAGTGCTGACAAAAGGTTACGTAAACCACTGGGAGTTTTAGACACTAAAACAAGATCATCCGCATACCCCAAGGCACACATTTTTGCACCGTTCAATTTGGGAGCATCAGTTGTTATTTTGCTAAAGATCCCGCGTACATCATTAATAAAAAAATTAAATAGGGCGGATGCTAAAATGCACCCCTGTTTCAACGCTCTAAATGTTGGAACTGGGGATGAGAGAAGACCCTCAGAATTCAATCTCACATAGACCTTAGTGTATGAATGGAGGGCAAAAATAATATCAATAAGAGTTGGAGGACACTCCGCTTTGAGTAGCTTATCTATAAGTTTTGGTCTTGAGACCGAGTCAAAAGCAGAGTGGAGATCTATAAACGCAAAATATCTGGCTTGTCTCTTGTTAACAGCTTGTTGTCTTATAGCATTTAAAGTAATTAAATTGATGCCAGTACCTAAACCTGCAACAAAACCAGTTTGTGCTGGGTCACGTTGATTTGCTTTATTTGACCAAACATTAAAATCTCTTAACACCAACCTAGAGAATATTTTTCCTGGAACATCCAGTAATGTTATTGGACGATAGCTTTTTGGGTCCATTCGATCACCTTTTTTATAGATCGGAATGATCACAGAAGAGCGCCATGAATCAGGAATATTTTTGGTTTGTATGATGTGGTGAAAAGCATTGTTCAAAATTAGTGCCCATTCTGTTATATTTTGTTTGAGCATTAGATTAGTAAGACCATCCAGGCCTGCTGCTCTAGATGAAGAAGATGTTTTAATAAAATCTTGAATAATAGATCTTGTACAGTACAGAGCCCACCCATTTGTAGAGCTACTGTTGTACCTATAGCCAGTCATCTTAGAGTCATCATATAGAGTAGCAAAATGTGTGACCCACACTGATTCAGAAAATCCGTTGAGTTGTGCATGACCTTGGGGTGATGTATTACATTTGTTCAACAAATCCCAGACCAATGCAGAGTTTTTACTACGACAAGCTACCAAAAAGTGTTTGCTATCTATTTGACACATAGTTGCTCGCCTCATGCGAACCCAATTTCGATATCTCGATGCAGCAACCTTAACTGCCTTAATTTGATCGATCATGGGGAGTTTACGATGATTTCTGATCTCTCTTCTGTAAGCCTTTTTTCTTTCACAGAGAGCTAGATCAAACCCATGCACATGTCTTTTGGGTAATTTACTATGAGAGGGATAAAGCTTCGCAAAAGTGTTTAACACGTCTATATACGAACCAGTCTTATGTAACCGTTGGTTGTCTAGAATCGCACCATTTAAGGCTAGTAATTTATTAACAGACCATTTGAAGCGGTTTTTGCTATTATTAACAGATATAGGTTGATTATAGTAAAGTGCAGTTTTCGAATAATTTTCAATTTCAACCGTCCAAAATAGTGCTAAAAGATGATGATCACTAGATGACTGTTTTACTATGGTAAATTTGGTAGTATTCATAAAGATGCTATTGGACATATAGATGTAATCAAATATAGATTTTGAGTTGCCTCTCTCCCAGGTGTTCATTGGGGGAATGTCACCTATAATCGCACCATTTGCCATCTTTAAATCGTGATCTTCCATATAGGAGATCCATTTTGCCCCCTCACGATTCAACTTTCTAGTGTGCGAATCAAAGCAAGAAAGGTTCAGATCACCCATAAGTAGGATTCCGGGGATATTTTTTTGTGCAAAAATGTACTCGAAGAAAAGAGAAAGCGTATCATAAAAGCAGTCATCATTGATTCCTACCGGATTTCTGTAAAGATTAATAAGTGCGTATATGTGTGAATTAAAAGAGATTTTAACCAGTTGCATAAATTTATTTGGTGCTTCCCAAGGAGATATCTTTAAACGGCGGGATTTATTCTCATGAAAATGCCTAGTTGCCACAGGCAACCTTGATATACACAATTAATGTATATTCTAAATTGGACAATCAGTTTTATTTACCTTCGCTACTTACATTTTTTGTTTAGATTGATATTGGGGATTGCACCCCGTTACTACTACATGGACAAATAGTCATAAGAACTGGTTACATCAAATTTCGGGTAAGGACATCCACCAAGTTGTCAGTTTGTCTCAAGGGACCATTGCAGAATTTGGTTATATTATTCAATGAATTGAAGAATAATGATTACTAATGGGTTCTTTTTTCTTTTTGTTTGTGTTTTTGTTTCTGTTTTTTGTGCTCTTTTTCTGTTTACTCAAACATAACAATGTATTATGATATGTTTGCCTATTTTTCTACACCCATGAACCCTTCCCTTTTGCCCATCCTTGTTTTTCTGTCTAATTTCTTTCATGTTATTATGCATATTTTGTGGTCACGATATTTGAAAACTGGTATTATGTTATACTTTATGATGTCGTTCATACAAATTGTTTTTTGACTATGATATATTGTATGTCCTATATTACAATTATGGGTAGCCCGGATTTGAAAAAGGCTCAGTGGAGCCGAAACATGTTATCAATTATGGGCTCAATGGTCATGGATGATCAATAAAGCATAATCTAAGATTTAACTCAACTTGAGTTGTTGGCGCAGAGTCCTGTATTTTCATTAATTGATATCTTTAAACCCCTACTCACTTTCACTGCAACTAACAGTCCAGCTGTGGGTCTACCTTTATCAGCTTGAACTGCTGGTAGCAGGCTAATCTCATGGTCATCCCATATAGGGGGATTTACTAGCCACGTTTCTTGCAAGGCCACTATATCATAAGTGTTCAACTCATTGTTTATAGCCCACTGCAGGTGAGAATAGCCTCTGGTATTCCAGCTGGCAAGTGAAAGATCAGTAGTGGGCATAACTGCTCGTGGTTATAAGTGAGAATTACAAGATGCTCTGGGGTCTGATGAGGGATCTTTAGTGCAAAAGTTGCAGGCACAAGATGATACAAGGGTGGTACCTATGACAGATTTATTACCATCAATCTCCTTAGATTGCTGACGTGCTGGATCTTGGGCTAGTAAAAAGCCAAGATTGAATATATCCATTCTGGCGTTCCATAAAGTATTACGAACGATTCCAGACTTTATCCAGAGTCTAACGATGGAGAGATTTTTGTCACAATGAAACTCAACTTGATCCAAGTCAGTGGAGGAGATGGCATCTAACCCCTCAATATCTCCAAATATATTTAGAACACTAGCACGACATAAGTCGTATTTAGGAAAGGACCCATCGCGACACTTCAAGATTAAAGTATGAAATTGATTAAGTTTCTTTGAAAATGTAATGTTATCATCATTTATGTAAGGTTTGGTGCCATCATTACGTGAATCAGAGTATCTCTTATTGTTTTGTTTTGAAAGATCTTGAGGACAATTCCTATTACAATGAGAAGGTTTAGAAATCATACAATTATCTGATCTGCTTGAAAGAAGTGAAGCTTCATTTTGGGTATTATGAGAGGGGTTATGTGTTGGGGGGGTTGAACAATGGCATGTGAAGCTTCAGGGAACACCTCAGAAATTTATTTTAATAGGTAGGAGTCTACAGCAGCTCTTAAGGAGCTTAAACGATCTTCAACTCCCACTGTAGAAGCGGCAGAGGGAGGTAACTTACTAGCACCTGTATTAATGACATCACATTGAGTAGGTAATGATGTTTGTACAACAGGAAGGGATTGTTTTATTTGTATATTATCAGGCTTGAATGTTAACAGATGTACTAACTCATTCAAGGGATCATACATAGGAGGCGAGCTTGAGACTTCCTTTAAAGCAACTTGAGACGATGGAAAATTGGCTGGCATAGCTTTAACAGCAGGAGAATTTCGGGCTATAACGGCTAATTCGCTATTCATAACCACATCGCGACTATCTAAAGGGTCAGTAGCACTGTGAACAGCAATTTCCATCACCGCCAGAGTTTTTTTGTTTCTTTGTGTAGCTTTGGATGAGACAGATTTTGTTTTTTTGTTGTTTACTAGTGAAGATCCAATTTTTCGAGGGTTTTGGTTGACGCCCCCCTTTTGTTTGCTGGCGGCAGATTGAACATCACTCTTCACAGGAGAAGCCACACTGATCCAGGACTCATTGTTTTTTGAGGTCACAGTTTCCTCCACACATTCAATCGGACGGATAATTTTAGAAAATGTTGGCAATACTGGGGTAATAGTCAGGGGGTTTCGAGTCAAATTTTCTAGATGAGAGAGAGGTTGTGTAATGGGTACCCCATGGTATTCATTTGAATTTTGATGGAATAATAAATGAGATTCTAGATGAACTACTCTTTGTTCCAGGTTTCCTAATGAAAGACTTTTAGCACATTTAAGTGAGGTGTCCTTCATCCAATCACTTATATGGTCTAGTTTAACAGTTTGATCAGCTATCTTCTGGTCTAAAGAGTTGAAAAGCTTAAATAGAGTGGACATAGTAGTATTAATGGCCCCCAAAGTAATTTCTAATAAGGCGGGATTAGCCGGGGTGGCAAAAGATTGTTGTTTCCTGTCAGTAGTTTTACAGCGGCGGGGGGTCGGATGTAAGAAAGACACCTCCTCGTCGAGTTTTATTGAATCCATGGAGCACGGTTGTGCATAGTCAGTCATTATTGAAGCTCTTGAGCTTTCTAAATCCCTGCAGTCAGGAGAATTTTGACCGGGAGGAGATGTGGATTTGTTTGGACTGGTATATCCCACGTCTTCAATAATTACTGAAGCCAGCGAGACGTTCTTTGTCAGAATATCACATGCTACATTATGGCTTTCGATTGTCGTGTCTTCAATATGAGGAGTCGACTCTTCTAAAACAGTAGCAAAGGTTTGAACAGATCTGATAGGTTTAATCAGAAAATAAGGGACATTTAATAAAGTTTGATCTGAAATAGTAGAACTCAAAGGGCAAGTAGAAGCCTCGTTGTTAATGGTAGGATATTGGTTTAGAGGTTCACTACCTGGACAACAATTAGGACGCTGTGGATTCAAAGAAACCTTAACAAGAGATGCCAAGTTAATCGGATCAGACATTGCAATGCCACCTGACTTTATCTCATAAAACTTACGAATGTCAGGTTGAATGGGAGTTTTATTAATTGGGGTTAAAATAATATTTTTCTTAGTAATACGAGTTCGACTTTTGGTCTTTTCCTGTGATTTTGGGATATTTTGGTTCACAGGTGTCTTTGAAAGCAAGGCTAGATCCGTTGAACTAGGCATAGAACTAGGAGAAATAACCATGGGGTCTCTAGTGATCTCCGATGGCATGCCTGTTTTCAGGGTAAACATGAAATGATTTAAAAATGTTAAAAGGCGATGTAATTTTCTCCTTTGATGAAAATGCAAGGCACCAAGATCAAATGGCAATAAGAGCTGATAAAATTTCAACCACACAACAATTCGGGATTTAAGCGATTAATGTTACTAGGTGCAGCGGCAATAAACAGTACCTGAGGCAGGATGGTATAATGCCACCATCCGCCAAACAGCCGCTCAACAGCCGGTGGGCTTGACGCCACAGGGCTTATCGCCGCAAGGGTGGCTCGAAGCTGCTTTAATAGCAGGATGTAGTCACGTGTGCCGTCACGTGACACACGCAGATCCGCCTCCTCCAGGAAGCGGAGATGAAGGGAGGGTGTCGGCAAGAGCAACGGCTCGCAGTGCCGATAAGAGCAGCCTCAGCGTTGCAAAAGTCCCAAATAAAAAGCGAACCTTCGCTTTCCAACAAGATGCGCCGCTCGGGCGGCTCGAAGCTGCTTTAATAGCAGGATGTAGTCACGTGTGCCGTCACGTGACACACGCAGATCCGCCTCCTCCAGGAAGCGGAGATGAAGGGAGGGTGTCGGCAAGAGCAACGGCTCGCAGTGCCGATAAGAGAAGCCTCAGCGTTGCAAAAGTCCCAAATAAAAAGCGAACCTTCGCTTACCAACAAGATGCGCCGCTCGGGCGGCTCGAAGCTGCTTTAATAGCAGGATGTAGTCACGTGTGCCGTCACGTGACACACGCAGATCCGCCTCCTCCAGGAAGCGGAGATGAAGGGAGGGTGTCGGCAAGAGCAACGGCTCGCAGTGCCGATAAGAGCAGCCTCAGCGTTGCAAAAGTCCCAAATAAAAAGCGAACCTTCGCTTTCCAACAAGATGCGCCGCTCGGGCGGCTCGAAGCTGCTTTAATAGCAGGATGTAGTCACGTGTGCCGTCACGTGACACACGCAGATCCGCCTCCTCCAGGAAGCGGAGATGAAGGGAGGGTGTCGGCAAGAGCAACGGCTCGCAGTGCCGATAAGAGCAGCCTCAGCGTTGCAAAAGTCCCAAATAAAAAGCGAACCTTTGCTTTCCAACAAGAATCTGTCATATATGCATTGGATCCCCAATCTGTATCAATTGATTCTGATCCCAATCCTAACACCTTATGTGAGGGGTCAGAAATGTGAGGGGGACAACTTTGTGAATTTTTTTCAAAAGAAGCCATTTTTTAACTCAAAAGGTGGGATCAACGCCTCACTATCCCTACAGTGACAAGGGTTTCCCTGCCTAAAATAAAATGAAGGAAACACTCTAGCAGAAGGTTTCTGTCCCCCACACTTATATACACAATAGATCAATATGGAAATATATAGCAGTTTAACAATACCAAATATAACATTATAGTTTACACCATTAAACCGCTTCTTCTAATAACCTGGGCGAACTCCCATTCCCAGATTCAAGCAGGCTTTTCTTTAAATGTTCACAAAAGATAAGGAAATCCTGTATTACATCGAAAAGGTCGACTTCAGTTCTCTTTCTAATCCAATTTGACAACACAAAGTTCCAATTTGGATTCCAAAGGTAATTCACAAGTGTTTACAAAGCTTTCTTCTTTCCACTTGTATTCAATGTCTTGAGACAGCTTCTTGTCATTAACAATGCATACTTCAACAAAGATCTTGAAACAGTTCCTTGTCATAAACAAAGAATATTTCAATAAAGATCTTAAAATCATTTCTTGTCATCAACAAAGAATATTTCAGAACTTCCTTAATTTCAAAACAAATGTCTTTGTCAGGAGATTTTGGCACCCACCACTTTAGCTTCAGTACTACCTCACCAAAACACTTCAGAGATTATTCAATTTTTTTGTCATAAGCTTTACCCCACCACAGTAATTCATGAGTTTTCACCTTGTTTACTCTCATGCCAGGTGTATTACTACAACACTCTTCTCTGGTGTACTCCTGCCAGAACAGAACCAATGGTTACAAAACCTCTGGCATACTCTCCTGCCAGCCAAGACAAACTACTTCACTTCTCTGTTCGAGTATGCTCCCCTGCCCGAACAGAACCAATTGGTACAAAATTCCAGGACCTGGTATACTCCCTTTTCAGGTCAAGCTACCAACTCTCAATACTTCTGTGGTATGGGTCAACTTCAAAAGGTTTTACCAATGTCTTCTGCTTCACACGCTTATGTTTGAGAATTTCTTCAAGGAAAACAAGAATCACACTGATGCTGCTTACTACACCTACGTGTTTGCCAAACGCAAGACAGGCAATGCTTCCTTCCTCCTAAACCTCTTTTAGCAGAAGAGCAACCCTCCTACCAACCATATTCCACCTTTACATTCCTTGGTTTTGGCAATTTGGGTTTAAAGACAGTCTCTACACCTGGGCAATATTCTTCAGACAGTCTGTTATGCTCAGTTATCTTTATCTGGTTTAGGTAACCTTGTTTTTTTTATCAATTGCATTATTGTGTGCACCCTTTTGGCTTTGGCAATAGTGGTTTGGTTTCCCTTCTTGATATGTTGCCACCTTGGCTGTTATTATTGCCCACTATATAACGATCACCTCCTTCAGGTTGGATCTTTAAAGTCTCTTTATGCCAACTACTTTGGTTTACATCAGCTTGGTATGTGTCACAATCATTAATTTGGTTTGCATTAGTTTGGTATTCAAAAGAGAGTCTGGATTCAAGCAACGGGTCATCACAGAGCACTCCTGGGTCACTATACAGCAGTGAACTCACCGGGTTTGGCGTTCACGTCTGTATACCTCACTGCTTCCAGCTCATCTTCTACAGTTGTCCTGCGTGGCCTGGCAGTCTCTACTGCACAGCTTCCCCAGTCTTGTGTCTGCAACCTTCAGAGCCTTTGTGGCTCCTCCAGCGATTCCGTGCTCACCTGCCACTGCATAACGCTCCACAATAGGAAAAGTTACAGAAAGGTACACTCTGAAGCTGAAATCCTGGGTCCACACGACCCTCTCAGCACGGACATGAATTTCTCTCGACACCCTGGTACTGGCGTCCTGGCTCTTACGCAATTTCTTCCTCTGCTGCTTCATGGAGATTTCAAACCTCGTCCACACACTTCTACTACTGCCCTCCTGTTGCCTGCTGCTTCGGCTTCCTTGTCTTCTTCCACCTTGGTCTTATGGCCTGCACCACAGGGGGCCTTTTATGCTTCTCAGCCACCTTCAGGAGTGGGTCATCAACCTTAATTGGCTGCACGCTGCACCCTTGCGCCTCTGCAGCCCTCTTCTTTGTCCCAGTACTCTGGGAATTCTGTGACTCGAAGTCCACAACACAAAAGTTAGTTTTTCCAATAATATTTTTCCCACCATGTTCTTTTCTCTCCTTAAACATATTCCTTAAAGGAGCATCATAAGGATTAAAAGATAGATTTGGTTTTACAGAGGATTGTGTTTTTTCCCGATTTCATTTGGTATTTTCTAAAGACCTTTCTGCATACTTTTCCTGGGACTCGTAGGGTTTCTTATTTCTGGGAGTGTTAGAAATTTTGCATGAGCTTTTCTTATTCTTAATACCTGACCAGTTATAATTGTCTTCACTCATACTGTACAATTAACTTTAGGGAGTAACCATTCTCTTTGACAACATGCCTTTATATGTACTGGCATTGAGGTAGGCAATACAGCGGCTTATCCTATAAAGTCCTTCTGTTTCATGGGGATCCTTCTCATCCCAGGTGATCCTCCCGGATAACACCACCCTCATGGTCAGGAAGTGTCTGCCTTTCCCTGCCCACCTAAGAGGAGACTTTAGGCAGGGTTTTTGTGAGGACTCCATAGGATTCATCACAGAGCACAGTGAATTTTGCTGGGCTTTGCTGATGCACAGCAGACAATGTTAGGGGTGGGATGGAGTCCATCGGAGACCCCTGTCTACAGCTTCTGGGCCAGAATAATGGTGGGGGTTGCTGTAACCATCTCCATTAACTCCTGAAAGAGATATCCTGAAGCCTCTCCAAAGTGACTTTGAATCACCCAAAGTTTAATTGTTTCACATGAAACAGACTTTCCAATATTTGAGGGTGTTTTCAGTATGTGGTTTGGGTGGTTTGTGCTAAATAGTAGAACTAGAACAATCTTCGTTCAATTTCATAAAAGATCTTGTGTACAAATAGGCAGGAAGTGCATTCATTGTCTTTAACTGTAAGGTTTTAGGGCCTCATTTTTAGTTTGGCAGTAAATCTGTCAAATTACCACTGAACTAGTTTACTGTAACCGCCACTTAGTCCAGTGAGCTTAACACCGGATCACAAGAGGTTGAAGGGTGATGTAAATTCCCATTTTTGGAGTTGATTTTTGACCTTATAGTGGAGGATTTATCTCCTGCATGATGCTGGAACTAAATCATCCACTTTAAGTCAAACTCAGAATTTGGTGGTGCAGTAAAAATAGTGGTAATTCCGTAATTATAAAAAAGAAATGCCGGCAATGGAATAACTGTCAGTATCTACCACTCGGCCGAACTCGCAATGAGGCCCCTAATTCTTTGTGGGCAAGAAAGTCCTTTCAGTGTCTGTTACTGACTGTGACATCTATTTGTGGCCCGACCAAATACTTGGTGCTTGTAAAGAAAATCCATTTTTGGAGGCTGGAGGAGATTATATGCAGTGGCTGTAACTCAGCTCCCAGTCTTTCCAGAATAAATACCTTTTGCTTGAAAACTTGTAAATCTAATGGGGGTCATTACGAGTTTCCCAGCATTGCGGCAGCAATTCCGTCGGGATACCAGGAAATGGACCTACCGTTACTGGTACCTGATATCCTGCTATTACTGGGATATTCCAGGTGCCGGCAACACTGGTAAATTCCCATTCCATAGGGTCCTATAGGATTGCCAGTAGTTCCGGCAACGGTAATACTGGAAATACTGGCTGTTTTTTGTCAGTAGGTGCCTGATTTACCTCCAGCTGTTCGCTGGAGGTAATCAGGTAACCCTGACTTGAAAACGTGTGATTGCTGGTCCAGGAAACGTGCTGGTCACGGAATTACTGCCATGTTTACCCCCTCTTTTCCCTGATCCCGCAAATTTATACTAATCCCCAAAGTTTTAGAATTATTTTTGCAAATTAAAAGTGTTCAAATTATTTTAAACAGTCCAGTCAGGGTCTGAAACTAAATGAGTCATCGTTTCATGACATAAGAAATACATCTTTGCATGCAGGGGGGAATTACGTTTAATTGCTGTAACTCGGTGTGCGATATTTTTGACCAAACACCCACCGCTTGCAACGATAAAAATAAAAAGTGCTTGCCACATTTTTAGTCAAGAAAATGAATTCTGAATCTGCAACTTAGCATGTTGTCATTTTTGGGGGTCAAAGAAATGCTTGTTGTTCATGAAGAAAAGGGGCCTCATTACGACCCAGGCGGTAATTTACCAATTTACTATGTTTACACCATGGTGGATGGGGGATTTACCGCCCCATTCCAAGGTGAGTGGGGCGGTAAATCCCCATTTCCCATTTTACCCTTCCCCATTCCCATTTTTGCCCCATAGGGCATAATGGGAGTGGGGAAGGCGCTAATTACGCCACCGTAAATTACGGTGGCGTAATTAGCACCATGGTCCCTTAGCGCCATGGATTTTAACGCCTGCAAAAAGCAGGCGTTAAACTCACCATGGCGCAAAGGGACCTCGGAATCAGGCGTTAACCCCTTAACGCCTGATTCGTAATGAGGCCCAAGGTCTAGAATCCTTTGTTGGCAACCAGAGATTGTATTATAATCATCTTGAGTGGCAAACATTTTTGAGCTCCTAAACCGCAAGAGGGAACTTTTCACATCAGCCATTGCACCGGATGTCTGCACTGGGAAAGACAGAAATATACATCTTAAATTGAAGGCATCAATATTGCATTCAGTAGCCCACACTGCACAAAAGTGGTCAGAGGAGGAGGAGGTGGTTCAGAATGCCTCTACTGAGGAGCCACAGAAATGGGCATGATGAGCCAGGAGACACAATACACAGTGTAAACGAGCATAGTTAATCAGTAAATACAGCACACAGCAAAGAGGAGCATGATGGTTCAGGAGAAACACGGTGTGGTGGGGAAGGTTGTGGGCAGTTCCTGTTCTCAACCTCTCACATTCAGTGAGTCAGAGAATTGAAATGATAATAAAAATTATGAACCATCCAAGAGCATGCAGCGGCAAAACATAATTCTGGAAGCAAATGATACTGAGGAAGTGGAGGAGGAGACAACCCCACAATTACAGGTCTGGGAGGGTAAAACTAAGCCTGTGCAGTGTTTTTCAAACACAATCGAAAAGATCTGGAAGTTCAAGCCAACCGACTGTTGCAATGCACTCCTGTGCGGAGCTAGTAAGGGCAGCATCCAAAAACCTCAAGTACTCCAAAACCAAGCAGTTAGGATTGTCTAAAACATCCCTAGGGGAGAGCAACTATAGGAAGGGTCTACACTGGCTCCCAGTAACGGACAGAGTCCAATAAAAAATAAATACCTTAACCCATAAGTGTCTTTATGGAACCGCCCCCTCCTATTTGAAACAATGCCTGGTGCAATGTAAACCATATAGAGCTTTACGCTCTAGTAACACAAGCCGTCTGGTGTGCCCTTGAACTAAGCGGGTGAGAGGGAACTGCAGTTCTTTCTCTGCCCAAGCAGCACTGGCATGGAACACACTTTGTATTGATCAGTAGCAGGAAAAGAATCTCTCCACCTTTAAGAGACGATTGAAGACTTATCTTAGCCTTCTGACTAATTGATCACACTCTGTCTCATCTGCTGTTGTTGCCTTGTGTATATGTTCACCCTGAAGCCTGCGAGCTTCGGCGCGTTAATAATAAATGCAATTAAATAAACCCTGACTCTATTGTAGCCAGAGAAACAGTTTTGCCACCACAACCACTGTGCCCGATTACCACTTTCAAAGACAGGTGTGCCAGATGTGTCTTATCCCACCATGAAGTTCCAAAGTGTGGAAGTTTTTCAACTAGGACAAAGCTCTACAAAACTACATCTTTTCATCTCTACTCTTTGCAAAAAAAAACCTTTACCAAGGGAAGCCTGGAACCAATTGCATTACTCCATCTTTGCAGTCCCAGTAATTTTGCACTGGAAGCAGGCGTGGAATGATTACACATGATTTCAATTTCAGCCCCCCCCCCCCTCCACTCCGCTGCAGTCAACCACTCTGCCACCTAGCCCTTACTTTCATCCCAGAAAACATTGCAGATGCACAAAAATTCAGACGCAATGCCTCAGCTCTGCTTCCCACAGCAATACTGACCCTAAGCACCCAGTCAATATGATGTAGGTGTTTGAGTATGGACAAACATTTTACAGGTCCCTTGATAAAGTCCACTTGCTGACTGCTCAATTCTTTCGTTAAAGACCCCACTTTCTGTCGGTTCATGAATAGAGTTAGTCACTGCTGGGAAGTCCCCAGTCAATATTACTTTTCATGCAAGGATGTCCCATTGTTGTACAACAATGTACTTTATGAAGTGGGGTAGACACTAAATAATCTAGAGGGCCGGAAAGTCCACTCCATGGATATGTGGACCAGTGGACGAATCATTGAACTATACAGCTCTCCCCTCACATTGGGTGAGTATCCCTTGCCCTGTCAACCGACAGGGGTCTAGAAGAAATCCTAGAGAGCCGCAAGTGAATGTAGTTGGGTATCAGGTCACTGTGTATTCCAAGATTTGAAGGCAGGAGCTATGAAAGTGTATACATCTTGGAAAGGGTAATGGGGGTTGTGGCACAGTGGATACAAACACAACTACAGCTAGGATCTGTTGAGATGAATATGGATTGAATATCCTTGCTGCCTTGTGACCTGGAAAGAACATTTGGATGCCTATGTCACCTTGTGGTGAAAGGTTTCACCAATAATTGCCATCCTGTGAAGGACATGACTGTCATTAGCAAGATGATCAGCTCAGCATTCAGCTGGGATTACAGTGGAAGGCATATTCTGCAGCAATTGCAAGCACGCTACAAGTTGCCACAGCACCACTTAAAAGTAGCAGTTGCAACCTACTGGAATTCTACTTTGTGTATATCGGATCATCTAAGTAAACAATACAATTCTAACACTGATTACTGCAACGTCACAGCTGAGCTTTAGATAGGACATTCCTTTACACCACCACTGGCGCTGTCTGTTGTGTGCTACAACCTTTTGAGGAGGCTGCCAAGTTGTTTAGCAAGCACGGTGCATCACTCAGTGAGATGCTGCCACTGGTGTCCATCAAAGGATGCAATAAGTCCAACATGATATGGTCCCATGAGTTGTCTGGTGAGGTAGATACAGATCTGCTAGTGAGGGATGTGCAAGCAACCTTGCATACAGATCCTCAATGTTTCTTCACCTATGTCTCCAAGTCAAAGTGACTACTCATGAGAACTCAGTTAACAAAGCAAAATTAGACAGTTAAGATATGCAAAGATACACTTGATGCATATTTATGTTTGGAATCATATATAGCGTTGAGGAGCCTATGGTATTATTGAGGTGAGAATCAAATACAATGGATGATCAGGTACTAAAGAGTTAGAACAACATATTATTGTAAATAGGTCCTGAAAGATGTGTTTTGAAATTATTTTTTAAAAAGATTAACAGGCTTTAAAACCTTTAGCTTCTCGGTCAAACCTTGGGGTCGGCAGGAGATGTTCTATTTAAAGATCAGAGTTCCCTTTTAGGCTGATACCAGGAAATCTGGTCGGAAAGACAAAGGGCCTCATTACGACCCTGGCGGAGAGGGTATTACGCCGGCGTAGTGCATGGCGTACCCCTCCGCCCTACTACGAGATCCCTTACCGCCATGGCGATTTTAACGCGGTAAAATCCATTGCGGTAAGGGACCTTGTTGTTAATTACGCCACCGTAATTTACGGTGGCGTAATTAACGCCCTCCCCACTCCCATTATACCCTATGGGGCAAGAATGGGAATGGGGAAGGGTAAAATGGGGATTGGGGATTTACCGCCCCGCCAAGGTCGGGATGGGGCGGTAAATCCGCCAACCACCATGGCGGAGTTGGCAGCTTAGCGCCATGGACCATGGTGCTAATAGCACCATGGTCCTCCGCTATGGTCGTAATGAGGCCCAAAGTAGTGTATTCTTCAGCCAGTGAAGTCTCCATAAATTGGGAGTGGCATGGGAAAAAAATGATTTTGTTTTGCAACACTTGAAACTCTGGAGTGACCTTTTTCATACAGCTCATGAGAAGGTCATTACAATAGTCATCTGTAGACAATTGTTTTGCTCTTGCTATACACATCTAGTGAGGTTCTTTTAAGAAAGGCCTGATTTTTCTGATAGTCAGGTATAGTAGAAGATAGAACTAATAATCTAACTCACATGGGTTGACATGGTCAACTGGGAGTCAAAATAGATGCCCAATGATTTCACTTTGCGTAATATTGGTACAACCAAATTATCTAGTTGAAAGAAGAATTACACGCTCTCTTTATTTATTATACTTATTTAAAAAAATATAAAGCCTGGAAAAACATCTAAGAACTCTACAATAAAATATATACAATAAGGTCAAAAAGACCAATAAAAACATGAATCTAAAACACAAGTACAAAACATGCTAAAAGACACAACATCTACATTGCAGAACCAGGACTTTAAAACTTTTCTAAATTTCAAGTAATCTGCAATAATAGGTATTACAGGAGAGAATGCATTTCAACCTGAGACTGTGGTACCTGAAAAAGGATCTCTTACAGGAGGCTGACCATCTGAACCTAGGAACCTTGAGACGTAGTAGCTCCTGACTGTGTAAGCTCTTAGAGTCCCTCCCACCCCCATATCTTCTACTTATAGGCTAGGTATAAAGTGCCCCATACATTAATGGTTTTCAAGGTGATACAGATCATCAGTTAAAAAGATATTCTTGCTTCTAGTGGAAGCCAATGCAGACTTTTCAAAATAGCCTTAATTATGTTGAACTTCATTGCATCGAAGGTCAACCTAGCAGCAGCATGGAGTAGTTTTACAGGTGCCAATGAAGATTGGGGAAGCCCCACCAGTAAAGAATGCTCAAAGTCATCATGAGACAAAACTAAAGATTGAGCCAATAAACAAAAATGAACAGGAGAAACTACAGACTTAATAGTGCTTAAGAAAAATAAATGGAAATTAGCAGATTAAACTAGGGAGGTGATATGAGGGCTCATAGGCAAATGGGAATACAAAAGTTAACCCAATGATTTAGCATGGGGTCAAAATCCATGTGTGTTCCTTCAATATTTGCTGAAGCCAACCAGGTCTCAGTAGGAGACAATGAATTTTAGTAATGTATATTAAAAATTCTGTCTTGGAAGAATCCAATTAAAAAAAATGAGATGTCATCCAGTCTTCAATATCATGCCAAAAATCACAAATTCGATAAATATCACCCTCAGACGACATCTAATATAAAGCTTCGTTTTATCAGCCTATTGATGCTGCATATTGACATTATTCTTCACAGCCAATTCACCCACAGGCTCCATATACAAATTAAAGAGCACATGTGATAGAATTGGTCCCTTGGAAACTCCATATGGCACATGAAAAAGGTCAGAATGGACCAGCTCAAGAGTAATTAACTGCCATCTATTAAATAAAAAGGAGTGCAACCACTCCAGAACCTGACTCCTCTTTCTGGCAGTGGCTGGGGTAGAGATCACTGCCAAGTCTGTTTTTCAACTCTTTAAACGGAGGCAGTATAAATCGTTTCAGGACTTGCCAACAGACAGTCTACCAGTAAGCCTGCTTTCATCTTCTGTCTGGATACTTGTAAGTTCAAAGTACAGTTGTCTATCAGTGACTGACTACTTTAAGGTTCATAAGTAAATCCTGTAATGGTTTTATACATATTAAATAGTAGGCGATAAAAAGAGGATCTTTATGGAGCCAACACATACAGGATGCAACAACCCTGTCTGTGGTACTCTCTCCCTGTTAAAGGCAAGTGCTGTAATGAGAGAGTAATGACATGAACCAAAGTAAGCCATCCTCTGAAACCCTGGCCTCCAAGACGAGTATGTTAAGACTCATCTGATTGTCCAGGGTGTCCAAAGCCACTGAAAGATCAAGCATGACTAATAGTGTGTCATATTGTTTATTCACATCCATCAGTGCTAGTTCACTGTCATGACCTGGATGGAAGGCAGATTGACTAATCCCCAGACAGTGATACTTTTCGACAAGGGCTTGTAGTTGAACTGTAACAACCCATTCCAAAATGTGTTCACAAATGCAGTGTTGGCTGTACGATGGTAGCTCAAACGGTTGTCTGAGTACAATTATGTTTTTTTCAGATATGTATATACCACCACTATAGACGTCAAGAACATAGTCTTCTTAATTATTAAAATCTTAGTTATCTGCATATACGATTTTAGATGAATTGTGATGATAATGAAATGTTTTTGATTTTAAAATGCTTTTTATGTTGTATATTGTGTTTTTTTTAATCTTGTGATTCTACTTTTGTAAAGGTTTATACAAACCATATAGAAATAAGTAAATAAATAAATAAATAAATAAATTATCAAAGGGTACATTGGTATTGTACGGACACCGCCTGACCCATATTCTGCAAATATTACAAATGGGCCGATGGACTCAATCTGGAACCCTCCATGCGGGTAGCTCAAAAAGATCACATTGCAGACCTTTAGCAGTTCAGATGGTGCATGCATATTACCTGATGCATCGCACACAAGTAGGGATGAAGATGCCCTCTGGCCACCACAACCTATGAGGGTTAGCATAGAAGCCTTAAATTGCCCCCTACCAGTGTACAGTCTGATTGAGTCCATTGTGCTGCCAGTGATATCCAAGTTCACTGCAGGAGATGCCTCGAAGTTCCCCACTTAAAACATTTAACATTCATTAAAATGTACGAACATTAAATCGAGGAAGACTATGGCAAGACAATGATGGAGATGTGTTGTCTTCTACAAGAGGCACACCAAAAGTGGTGCAGGGTTATTAATTACGGTGTGTGGTTGTTGAATAACTAGATCCAGTGATTGACTACTGATGTGGGTGAGGTGGGACTGTAATATTATGACAGATGCCAATAGAGTTTGTGCTAACTACTCAGCTGTTCTTAAGTCCCGATCCATGATCATGCTTCTACAATTCGAAAACCAAAATACTTAATGGGAGATTTACATTTCACCAACGCTAGAGCTGTTAAAATGATAATTTATCATGTTCTCCCCTTACCCGAGATCCGTACATGAGAGTTTTTCAGGTTCATTCCACTACCTGACAGCCACCCTACATTACCATTTTTCAAGTCCTCCTGACTACCTAATAGTCACCTACATGAGATTTTGTGTAGTTCTCCCTGCTAATGTGTCATGTTCTACATGCAACCTCAAAGCTGTAATCATGAGTCCTTTAGGTTCATGCAGCTACCCGAGTGCCAGCAACATTAGAATTGTGTGGGTTCTCCGTACTACCTGGAAGTAACCTACATAAGAATGTTCCCCTCTAACTGAGAGCCCCAATATGAGATGATTTCAGGTTCTCCACAACTCCTGAGAAGTCTCAACTTGATAAATGCGTTGGTTCTCTCTGCCCAGCCATTACAAATCTCTCAGGTTCTCCTTAGTGATAGTAAATAAGAGTAGTACATGAAATGGGATTTGAGAACAGACCCACGTGGGAACAAAGAGGCTTAATTTCAGGGGGATGTTGGCATGCAGATAGATAGTCGAATTACGAGTGGGGATCAAAGGGAGGGGCTGGCATGTGCTGCGTAAGTGAGGCTGGCCCTTCCAATCATATGAGATAATTTGGAGGGCCAACCTGAAAGCAAATATGTTGGGGGTAGTGTTGATGTTAGGCAATAGTGAGTTCCATTAGTGGGATGTGGCAAGGAGAGATACGGGCCTGAAGTGAGAGGAGGAACAGGGCGGGTCAGGGTCTAAGGGACTGAGGATAGTGATGGGTGGTGGGATCCCAGGCATAGAGACACAAACAATAGGAACAACCAGATGGGAAGGGAGTTCTAGTCCACACAAATATATGGAATGATTGTCAATCTCACCCCATTGTACAATTTAGTGGGGAGTGTTGGTGGTATGAGTGGCCAGGTGAGCTTCCAGTGCATCTACCATGTCAGTGTCTTCCAGCTCTTGCCAGCTGAACACCACCTCGCAATGCAGACCTGCATATTGCAGCATGGGATCATGCCGTCTTCTACCGTATGTAGGCACAGTCACCCTTTCCTCCACAGGGGGATGGTCAACTGAGGTAACACAGGTCTGATATCAGCAGACAGAGCTTAGGTCTCTTACCCAAACAGCTGTACTCTCTGTGATAGTGGGGAAAGACGGCTTCTCCAGATGAGCTGTACGATGCTTCCTCTTCACCACTGGAGGATGTTACCATAGAGTTGGGTTGCAGCAGATGGCACATGTACATTAAAATGTCAGTTTATGCCACTGCCACAAGTGTTTGCACATTGCTATTATGCTAAGTGCATAGTGCTCAATCTTGTTCCCCTTTGTTTATTGCAGGCCTTGCACACAACTGTACACACATCTGCCTGTAATGTTCACACAGGCAGGGGGATGTACTGCCATAACCATGTGGGATCAGACAGGAAAGTGTTGGGGGGTTCCCCTTGCCCTGCCTTGGCCACTCCACAAGATGTGAGAAAGCAGCATCAGATTTGTCAGCCTCTGCTGGCTGTCTTGTGTAGTCATCCTGCCACTCTCCATCCTGCTCAAAATCTTCCTCCTCCTCCTGGGTTTCATCTACCTCTTGCTTCTGCATTTCCATCTGCCCCCTCCTAGTGCACAAACTCTTACTGCTGCATTGCCTTTTCCACCTTCTGAAGCACCTGCTGCCCCTCATCCAAATCCTTACGTTACCCTTCACCTAATTTTCTACCACTTCCTGTTCCACCTCTTACTGACCCTCTATCTCTGCCTCCTCATGTTCCACCACCTGCTGCAAACACTGCTCTTCACCCAAAAAGGCAAAAAGGATAGGCTCCCAAAGTGATCCATGTGTTCCATAACACTTGTAGGACACGAAGGCTATGTTTTTCAAAAGGCATTTCTAGTAGAAATCGATTCACAACCTGTTTCTCTTCTATTTTTTTCTGTGGTCCAAGGGGAAGGGATTAAAAAAACAAACAAAGAAGTGTTTTAGAAAGTGTTATCACCAAGGATTTCTAATTGTTTTCTTTTATTTGGATGGAAAAAGAAAAATGATGGTAACAGGATTAAAAAAACAAACACAAAGGGCTTCAAAATTATTTCCTTGGATTTTTTTCTTATAGAGGTAAAAGGACAAACGTGGAACAAAAGGGAGTGAAAAAAACAAAAACATGAACAAACACTCTCGATGACTGCAGCATGCACTGCCCATGTGTATTAGCCCAGTCCCTCGCACTAACAGCCAAGCACGATCCACAAAGAACCAGGAAGTGAGCTTGACTATTTATCCGGCCAACGAACCGCCCCAGAGAATCGTGGGCATTGGTCAATGATCTGACGAAACTAGGCAGGACAGTTGTTTGTTCTGACTAGCCTGCTGATGAATGTCCCACACGCTGAATCTCTCGCAGGGATTCAGGGGTGTCCAAACAACTTAGTGCCATTGCCTCCTCTGCAGTTTACAGAACTAAAGATCTCAACGCAGCCAGACCCTTCCTCACCAAATACAATTGCCTCACCATTGCCCAAGCCATCATTGGTTCCAAGTTAGACTATTACAATGTCCTATTTACAGGAACCTCTGCTGGAAATATTCAAAAATTGCAAGTTATACAAAATAATTCCCTGAGAGCAGCCCTTAATATCCAGAAACGAGAACACATCTCCAAAGCCAGAGGAGAAGCTCACTGGCTGCCCATCCTGGAACGGATCACCTTTAAAACATTGTCCATTGCCCACAAGTGCCTATCCAATACAACGCCCCCCTAACCTCACACAAAGAATCACCAAAGCCCAATCCTCTGGACCCTCCAGGTCCCCCTACATGGACAGACTTCTTGTGCCTAAATTGAGAAGATGCAAAGCTGGAGGCTACAGCTTACACTAATGCACCGTCAAACTCTGGAATTACCTCCCCGTCCCTTAGAAATCCTACTGGATCTTTCACAAAGCACTTAAAACCCAGCTCTTCTCTTAACGCGACCACCCTTCCCAATACCAGAGCAACTTCTTCCACATTTTACCTCAGTTTGTACAGCACGACTATGTATGAGAATGCTATGCCTAAAGACAATGTAATTTTACCTAGGCTTCTTGCCGTTGCTACTAACATTTAAGTGTTTGACTAAGTGTGCCTCCTTGACTTGTACCTGCAACAGCGCCTCAATGCCTGCGGGTTGTATGTGCGCTTTACAATTGAAATAAATAAATAAATGTTATGATGCCAGTTGGACCCGCGAGATCTTACCAGACCACAAAGTATCAAGGCCAATATGTGCCTTGTCTCCACATTTTTAGTTTTAGCTAATGGGCTGTGCCTGACCATGCTAGTCTCTATGGCCATGCAAACCCACTACCTGCCCATCCCGGCACAAACACCCACATCGAGCAGTAATATCATATTTTGTTCTGGGAAGGTCCTGCCAGTTTTATTTCAAAGCAATATTCTGAGAGTAAATGGCTTAATTACAGCTGCAAATGTCCAACTAGGATAATAAACATGTCTTAACCAGGTGTGCCATCAGCCACTTGATTTATAAGTAGTATGTGCACTCTCAGATCTGAAATCCTCTTTAAATCAGCATTGGCAAAGCCAACAGATTCAGCTTGAGTATAGGTAGGCACTGCTATTTTATGCCCAGGTACTCACACCATTTTCCAGCTGGTGCGCCTTAGAAATGCCTATTCCCAAACCTGAAAAAAGGCTATTGTTTCCTCATGGATCTATAGAACCACATCCTAGACTATGGCTATGAAGACAATGAAACTAGAGAATTTTTTTTTTTTTTTTTTTTTTTTTTTTTTTTATTAATGTGTCAAAAGGTTTGGGCCTCTTTCCAGCCTTATTGACATTAGTTGACTTGTACTTGTTTTACTTTTTCTGATTGTATATTTGGTTTACAAATCCTTTAAATCCTTTATACATTTCAAAACAAAATATAACATCACTATACATATCAAAATTCATTGCATTTACTTTTCCCCTAAAATCTTGTATATACCTCTGATAAGCCTTACTGTAGCTCTAACCATTGTGAGAGTGTTTCCATTCAAGAAAGGGGTCCAAAGATTACCTGAAACACCTGTCCAATGTCATGCACAAACCTTCACAAAAATTGAACTCTAAGTAATCTTGTTTGTTGGCACGACACAATTAGATGTTTCCAGATTTCAAGTGTGTCTTTCACCTTACATAGGTGGCATATCCTCAGACTTTTGGGGATTACCCCACGGGGATCCCGCCACTTCGAATGTATTTAACACGTTTAGTCAGAATTGTAAAAAAGTGTCTCTATAATATTTGTCTGGGAATTTGTTTAGATTACATGGGATGGAATAACATTTTCCAATATTACCATATTCCACACGTAGTTTGTAACTTTGCCCACGTTCATCCTGTGCAGACCAAACCCATAGTTTAAGAGCAAATGTTACCTTACCTGGATTATAGATCAGACCAGCTAACTAACACCCCATTTCCTCTAGTGCTTACATACTGTCTGTAAAAAAGTCTCTTAAAACTTGCAAACTATTTACTTTTAAGATGATATTCAAAACCTTATAAAGAGGACCCCTCCAGGGATTTAATATTTTAGGAAGGCGCAACAATGTTTTTGACATTACTATTGTATATAGTGATTAGATACCCATCTCCACCCGAATTAAGGCCATATGAATGCACTGGGGAAGGTTTAGAGATTCTTTCCACATCAACGCTCGCAGGAGATTAAGTGGTTGCTCATGAATTCCCTCTGTTACCTCTACACCACATGGACAGGATGGAATAATTTTTGCTTTATAGAAATTTAAGAGCAGGACAATGGAGAACGAAGAGTATTTGATTTTCTTAATTTTACTAATCAAGTGTATTGCTCTATTCTGAAGCGCACTAAAGGCTGTTATGCTACTAGAATTACTTGAAAGTGAGAATCCCAAGTGCACACAAGTAGTTGACACTATTAAGCTTTGCCCCGTGATATGCCAACTAACGCAATATGCTTTCCCTGGGGCATTGATATGCATGACTTCCGATTTGCCGATATTAATTGTGAGGTTATTTGCATTGGCATAACTCGCCAGGCATTCTAATGAGCTGTGGACACTCACTTTGGTGCAGTCAAGTAGCAGAATTTTACTGCAAATGTCAAAGCTCCAAAGTGAGCATGGCCCATCTTTGCCAGGAAATTATGGCACTTGTTCAGCTCTTCCTGAAGACCTTTGATGTATAGGTTGGAGAGTAGCGGCGCTAGGACGCCTTCCTTTTGCAAACCTATAGCAGTTTTAATTTCTCCTGAGAGGGCTCCCTGGGAATTCAGACGTATTCTAATAATTGTGTCCGAATAAAGATGAAAGATGGACCAGGACCTTAAGAAGTCCCCTCAGAATACCCCAACTGTACAGCTTATTCCATGGCTTATGGCAGTCAACCCCATCAAAAGCTGCACTTAAATCAATTTAAGCGGCATATAGGGGGGGGGGGGTGCCAATACGACGTGCCTGAAAAGGAGGGATAAAATAGGCCCATTCAGTGTCATCTCTACACCTCTTCGAAACCTATTTGACAGGGTGAAAGTTTGCCGGTATTGTGACTCCACTCCTCTAGGTCTGCTAGAAGTAGTGTAGCAAATACCTTACTGGTGGAGTCCGAGAGGGCTACTGGACGATAGTTAGATGGGTCAAGATGACTTCCCTTCTTATATATAGGCACCAGAATACTGGTATACCAAAATCTAGGTAGTCTACCCACTCGTATAATCTCCCTAAAAAGAGGCAAAAAAGCTTTGCCCAAAGGGAACGACTTTCCTATAAAATGAGGTTGGTCAGGCCATTGGGGTCAACTGCACCGGAGTTATTGACTTTTCTGATTATCTCTTCAATTGCCTTTTCCTCCAGGTTTCTGTCCCATTAATGAAGTGCTCCCCAGTCCAAATTAACCTGTGTATGAAATGTTTTACACAGAAGCTGATGGAAACGTGCTCAACCCATTTGTCTTCCTCTATAGAGTTTACCTGCGTTGACTCTTGACTATGCCCAATTTTATTTATGCACTCCCAGAATTATTATGTTTTAACTTGGCTTAACAGCCCTAACATAACATGACTGTAATTTCTAGACATGATGGCTCTGTGTGGCATGAGATTGGTTTACATCTTTTAACCTCTCCGTTTTTAGCTTTCTCTTCCAACCTGTAATAATTTCTAATTGGTTTGATTACATTTCTAACCTCACGTTCCCTAGAACTGACCCCTTTATCAGAATTGGGTAGATGTAGAGCTTTCCTCCCAGTAGAATATATTATATTCGTGCTATACGAAAGCGGCCTCACAATCTCTCCTAGATCGGAGTTGCAATTTTGAATAGCTAGACCTGCTACCAATATACATGACACCCTTCTGCTATCTCTTGAAAAACATTTTTTTAATCTCTGTTTTGTGAACTTTCCATTGGATTCTCAATCCTTGGCTATTTATTTCCACATCTACCATTGCAGTGCTGATGTTTGGGAGTCAAGATCCCTATTGACATTAGTACACGTGTACTTGTTTTTCTGAATTTGTTGCCTTGTCTTGGTTAGGTAGCTTGTATTCGTCCAAAAATGTTACTAATATGTTCAGGTTGGACATCCGAGTTAAAATGATATGTGAGCGGGGAAGAAATGCACACAGATTAAGGGCTGCAGTGCCTTCATTTTTGGATGGTAACCCGATTCCCTAAAATGAGTGTGTCTTGTTCTGATTCATAGCATCCGTTCCATGCACTTAAATATTACATTATAGCATTAAAGTGTTTGCCATTTCTTTGATGATAATAGGCTAGCAAAGGGGACAATGTGGCTGGTATTCTCCATTTCTGTCTGTGCCTGGTTTAAGTAGAAGCTGTGCCCTCAACAGATGAAATGTTGCAGGAATACTATAGCCCTTCTGCCAAGGGCTGCACATGCTGTTAAATTCCCTCTACAATGCAAACCAGCACTGGCAATGCCAACAGTTTTTACTTTTGTGTAGGTATGGGACAGGCATTTGCCAGGTATTGCAATACCTGCACCATTGGGCCATAACATTCCAAAAGGTTTAAATGCTGCGAGTATCAGCACATATGATGTCAGTGACTGGCAAATGCCTTCTGCCAGGCACTGCCAACACTTATTGTCGACATGGTGACATGGTGATTCAAGTATGTGAGGTATTATGCAAGCAAGTCAGTGGGCCTCATTACAACTCTGGCGGTAGCCATGCCATTAAAAATGGCTGCCGCCGGAGTTGCATTTTTTCCGGCACCCGCAAATGGGCAAGAACTGGGTCATGTCGAGCTTGGAGGACCCAGTAACTGCTCATTTGCGGGTGCCGGAAAAAAGGTCCTCGCATCCCCATTCTGCCCCATAGGGCTGAAAGGGGATGTGGACGTCGGATACACCGACACATTCAGAGTTGTGCCGGTGCATCCGACGTGCTCTGCTCGCGGGTGACGTTACACCCGCCAGGAAAAACCTGGCGGGTGAGACAGCACCCGCAAGCAGAGCTCGTAGTATGCCGGTCCGGGAACTACGGTACCGGCATGCTTAATGGTAACGTAGTTCCCAGACCGCCATGCTCGTAATGAGGCCCAAAATTTTTAGGCAGCACCAGTGACTAAGCCTGGGCAGAATTATTTGTCTGAATCCCGAATTGCCTGACTGTTTACTGTATTTGGAATGTGCCATACAACATTTAAGAGATTTGAGTAAATGGGGTTGGGCAGGCAGATTCACCTAGCTATGTATTGGAAAGATGCCAGAGCTCTTCTGCAGTCACAGGAAATCTCCCAGAGAGGGAGGAGAGTGGTATGCAATGGTGTCTGTTGCATTTTGAGATCTGGAGCATTTACATTTCTTGTCCAGGTAAACTATATTCGGATTGTGCATTTAATATATTTATAGGGAGACAAATAAAGGGGGAACATTATCAAGGTAAGGAAGAGTTAGGCGTTTGTTGCTGTTTGAGAGTTGGAGGATTTTACTTTCATTAATGTTTTTTGCACTTTGAAACAAATCATCATTACATGTTGAGCATGTAATATACCAGAGAACTTTGCTAGGCTCAATTTAGGTAGTGATCATCAGAATATAATTATATTTTTAATGATTGCAACAAGCACTTGAAAACAATCTGCATTTCAAAGAGAGGCAGGCTAGGTTTTTTGAGAGATTTCACTTTCTCTTCCACGCAAGTCAACAATTTACTTTGTATGTATGTACTGGGGGATATCATCAGGGCCAGTGGGGTATGCTGGCCTCATGGCGGGGTGCATGCTGCTGTGACTGCTGTAGGGGACCAGCTCTAGACAGCAAGGGCCTCCATCTGCCCCGACTGTTGAAAACTCTGGCTCCTTGGAAACGAGCCGGAGTTCCAAAGGACAGGTGAGCCTTATCAGACCAAAATTCACAGGCGTCTGTTGCTTGCACACCACGAACAAGTGCAGCGTAGGGCGTGACCATGCATGCAATAAGGATTCAGAGCTGAGTGGCAGAATTTCCCCAGAGAAGCAGTTTACAGTTTCACGTGCGGGTTCTCTTCCTCGCGCTCCGTTGCCAATCCAGCCCCACAAGACACCAAAACAAAGTACTATTCTTGCATATTTGTACCTACTGAGTATTAAACTGTCAGGAAAATCTCACAGCTCAGTGTTCACAGAGCACCGCTTCGTGGGAGGATTTAGGGACATTTGGGAGGGCAAGGGGATGGAAGTATGCCTGGGTGAAAGAGTGAATGAGTTGTCTAACAAACTTGAATATAGTCTTGTGGCCTAAGGATTGCCACACGCATATACTTCCCTAATCTCCCCCTACCAACCCACTTTCTTACCCTAATCATATACCCGGTTTCCTCTACAACCTCTACCCATTCAATACACAGACCCTCACCCTCTTTCACCACTGGGATACGAGTACTCCATATTCTGACCACAGTGAGGACACTAACGCCTCTGAGGGGATTTACAGGGTTGTGCTGCCTGCCACGCAAGCAGATTTGCTTTAGCTGCTTGGTTGAACACATGCTCACACACAAACATTTAAATTTAATTCATTTGCTGCAATTTTGGGGAAACAGAAGACATTTGGGGGTGCTGTAAAACTTGTTGAAAAAGGTGATCACAGGAGATGGGCATTAGTGGCAGGTTGATTCAGTGCGTAATGCAACACATCATTTGTTTGATCGGTGGGCTGGACAAAGAATTTACGCTTGGCCCGCTTATTTGAAATGGTGCACTCACACATAACACAAGCAGTTTAATAGAGAAAACTTTGTGGGTGCTGGAAACTTTGTTGGTGGCAGTGGTAGATGATAACAGGTGGTGGGTATAAAGCACTGTATCTATCTGAAAAAGGGGCTGCTATTGTCTGTGGTGTTGAGGCGAAAAGTACCACCGGTTAAGATGTCTTCAGAGCCAAATGCCAAATGTGAGACAGATGGAGAAAGGCACAATGCAAATGTTGTGTGGCTTAGTGCAGAAACAGCATCTGCTGCAAATGCCGGGGATGCACAGATCTAGGGTAGCAGGGTAGTACAACATCAGTCAATAACCACAAGTTATACATTCACCATCACTACAAATACTGCAAGCATTCAAACTCTGGGTGTGCTGAGGGCAACTAGTCCCATCAATATTATCTCTGGCTTAACTGTTTCTGCCACTTCATTGCCGATAGACCAAACCCCAAATTCTCCGAGATCAGACTCTGCCCCCTTCTTGTAACAGATCAGCTTACATGTCCAAGTAATGCAGGAGTCTGTTGAGGCACAATCTGTAGAGACCGCCACTTAATCTATGGCAAAAGGAGCAGATGTTCATGAGGGGGGTTTGGATTTGCAGCTCTCAACCGTAGGTCTGGCGGGGCTGCAGAGCTATGCCCAATAACCCATGTTGGAGGAGCAGGATGTTTCTCACACATTGTATCTCCCACCCTGTCCACTGCTTTGGCCTATTGTTTCAATGATGGTAATGCTGTTAGTGACGATGGTGAAGTTGATGATGATGATGATGACCAGGAATATACCCCCTCAACTCATAAGCGAACAATGAGAGTGTTTTTTATTACCACAAGCACTGATACAGAGTCCGAGCCCAGCATTGGCCCAGTGAAGAGTTGGAGGAACAAACACAGCCCAGAATGGCCCCCTACTACCACAACAAACCCCACACATGCTCAAAGTGTAGACATACCAACTCAAAGGACTTGTCCTGTCGACACTCTAACCGGTCTCGAGGTGGCAGTAGTGTACATCAATCAAGGACAGGACCTACTAAAACATCACAGAAACCAGTACCACCACTTGCACCTGTGCAACATCATCTACCCTCTTCTTCTGCCTTTGTTCAACAGACAATGACACCTACTACACATCAACAGTGCACATCTACAGTGTGTCGTTTCAGAGCAAGTGGCTCTGTAAGTGGCTGTTCGGCTGGGCATTCTGCTGGGATCTGAACCTGTGAAGCATACGAAGATATTACTGATTGGCCCCTCCCACTTTACCCAGAAATCCTTAAGAAGTGGTGTCTGCGCGCTCATGCGCGCGCGCTCAGAGCAAGTGGCTCTGTAAGTGGCTGTTCGGCTGGGCATTCTGCTGGGATCTGAACCTGTGAAGCATACGAAGATATTACTGATTGGCCCCTCCCACTTTACCCAGAAATCCTTAAGAAGTGGTGTCTGCACGCTCATGCGCGCGCGCTCAGAGCAAGTGGCTCTGTAAGTGGCTGTATGGCTGGGCATTCTGCTGGGATCTGAACCTGTGAAGCATACGAAGATATTACTGGTACGCTACTGAGCCTGACGTCCGCTTTACAAAAGAAACTGAGATAAATGGACTCTTTAATATAATTACAATAACTTTATGTGTAATATAGAGTCTAATTTGACCTCTTTATTTAATTTTTTAGATTGGCCCCTCCCACTTTACCCAGAAATCCTTAAGAAGTGGTGTCTGCGCGCTCATGCGCGCGCGCTCAGAGCAAGTGGCTCTGTAAGTGGCTGTTCGGCTGGGCATTCTGCTGGGATCTGAACCTGTGAAGCATACGAAGATATTACTGGT
The DNA here is from genome assembly GCF_040938575.1 of Ambystoma mexicanum. Classification (NCBI taxonomy): domain Eukaryota; kingdom Metazoa; phylum Chordata; class Amphibia; order Caudata; family Ambystomatidae; genus Ambystoma; species Ambystoma mexicanum. The sequence continues at coordinate 1,080,294,132 of NC_090937.1, read as the reverse complement.
ACGCTACTGAGCCTGCCGTCCGCTTTACAAAAGAAACTGAGATCAATGGACTCTTTAATATAATTACAAGAACTTTATGTGTAATATAGAGTCTAATTTGACCTCTTTATTTAATTTTTTAGATTGGCCCCTCCCACTTTACCCAGAAATCCTTAAGAAGTGGTGTCTGCGCGCTCATGCGTGCGCGCTCAGAGCAAGTGGCTCTGTAAGTGGCTGTTCGGCTGTTCGCTGCTCGCAGCGAGTTGCGTTGTGAATGCTTCTGTGATTTTTACCGTCTTCCAATATGACGGATGAGTTCGTGTCATGTGAGTTGGTGTTGTGAGTGTCGAACCTAGCCAAGTTTACTTAAACCTACATATGAATATCCAATGAACATATTAAATTGTAGGAAATGCATCTTATTAATAAATCTTATTTAAATCTTTTGATGAACTCGACTTCTATCTGTTTGTTGGGTATTGTGCTGTGTAGCTGTTTTGTCATGCTATGCTTTCATATTTGACTACTCTATCCTAATTGCGCACACGTGTGCATAGCATGACAACAGTAACACGATCTTTATCTCCCTCAGATAAACCCCTATGACTGTTACTTTATGGTATTTGTCATAGTCATAGTCTCATTCCCCTTCCGTAAATATGACTGGAGTCTCATTTTAGATACAGTATAATGAGTCATGAGCCCAAAAAAATCTGCTAAAGTAGCCGAAAAAAAATCTGTTAAACTAAAGTTACGTTCTACCAGTGTGTCTGTGCCTTATATGGCTACCAGAATGAGTATTGCTCGTGCAATAGCCCTATCTACCTCGGATTTAACTAATTCCGAAAGAGAGATGATGGATTGTGCGCAATCATGCTCTATGGAACAAAAACTTATAACCAGCCCTATGGCTTTAACCAACGATGTTCATCTCTCAGAAAGCTCCTAATCTCTATTTGCTGAGGAGGGCTCAATCGCTGATGTTGACGGAAATAGGGTGATCGAATTTGACAGCAAAAAAAATAGAATGAATGAGAGCCCAATTTATGCTGATACCCCTCCAATCTTTAGTATAGGAGCAACCTCAATGCTGGATGTATCACAACATCTGGTCCAAGATTCAAGCTACGACACTATCCCAATATTGGAAATAAACAATGGAAATCCAGCCATGGCCCCTGAGACATGTTGTATGGAGACCCAAGCGTTGGTTTTATCTGAACTAAAAACTCACTCTAGATTACTAAACGAGATGGTGCTGGCTCTTACAGCTTTACCTGAAATGCTAACACAAATGATTATAAATTATGGCACTGAGTCTAACTGCATGAAAAAGCAATTAGACAATAGTGGTACTATAAAGTCAAAAGAGTTGACCATAAATGCAACTCCCTCAAAGATCCCGCAGGGACTGGCTACTGGTGTGTTAGAGATCAACATTGTTAAATCAGGTATAAGTGATCCCGACACTGTTACTGAAGGTGTAACTACCATAAGTGATGATGACAATGGTGCTTTTATTGAAAAAAAAATTTAAAAAAAGGAAAAGAAAAATAGAAAAAAACAGGCAAAACAAGCGAAGGCTAGTCTCACTACATCTCGCAAATTTATGAGAACTCTTGATATACGTGAGGTCTGGCTAGACAAGAATGCTAACAATAACATCTGCAAGGTGGTGGTCGATAATAATATAGCTGATCCAACCCCTCCAGTCTCATCAGTTAAATTGGCAGCCCTACCATTGGTTGCCACACGTAGCCCAGACAAATCAGAGTATACAGAAGGCACCTCTATGCTGTCAGCCGTACTTAAAAACAAAGTTACTTCTGAAAGGATTGATAGCAATCTTCGTGCCTTAGAAAGGGGGGTTCAAGACATTTTTGATATCTTTAAGAACCCGGATGCCTTATCCAGACCAAATACTCCTACAATCATGGATTGCATCTCCACCGCTTGCTCCATATCTCCAGTAGCACAAGTTAAAGAAACTATGGTGGCTCACCAAATTAACAATAAGGGTGGTGGGATCATACAATGTAGTAATTTTAAAGAGGGTCTGCAGGAGATCAAGTATCCCGACCACACTGCAAAAGACAAAATTCTTGAGTCTCCTCAATCAAAAAATGTTGAAACTATCACACCAAAAATGGACAAAACTGCGAACCAGACTGCAGGTGCTATCGAACACCCTAATTTATCTAGGGAAGTAGTTAGTAGCATTGTTGAAGATATTCTGAATCACAAGTTAAGTGAAGCAAAAAAACTCCTCCCAAGCTTAGTGGGCCCCTCTGCGGGTAAACATGATAATCTTACTATGGAAAGTGGCTTAAGCAGAAACAACTGGGTGCCTGATGTAGCATTAAGTCAAAACATAGGTATAGGGTCATTTCGAGGCAGACAGGAACGCTATCAATTTCAAGAATCTGACCAAATGGTCAATAGTAACAAGAGAAATGAGTCTTGTAACTTAAGGCGTCCTGTGTATCCAAATGAACCAAGTCTGGTGCTTTATTATGTATTTGATGATGGGGGACCCTGGTCCCTAAATAGGCAGTACATTTTAAGTTTATTTAACGACATTGATGAACTACGCCTAATAACCTCCTCAGACATTCAACTTGTAGATTTTATCCACGAAGAGAGACATGATTATGTTAGACTAATAATTAATTCTCCCCTGGTCAGAACACTTATACTAAAAGAAGCGGGTGCTCTTCAAAAAAGAGGATTTGACGTGATGGAATTCCAGGAGTCATATAATATTGACGGAAATTTGGGATCAAATGAAGGCTATATGAAACATCCCTCTAATCAAAGTACCTATTCCCAAGAGGTTAGGTGCCCCAATGGTAATGAAGGTGATAAGCCGGTAATGACAGAAGTCAAATCCCAACTATCTGATATGCAAGAATGGAGATGGTTAGCCCTATCTCTTAGGGAATCCATAGATAAGCTGAAAACAATGAAGGATCCACTTTAGCGTAGATACAGCTTTTAACCTTGCTTCATGGAATACCAGGGGTTGTTCACATCTCACTGCTAATGCAAAAATTGTTGATATGTTAAAGTGTTATGATTTTGTCTTGTTGCAAGAGACCTGGGCTACAGGCAATTTATTATGGGATGGCTATGGTATAATTAACATGAAAGCATCTAAAGGTCTGCAAGGCCGTCCTAGTGGTGGCCTTGTATTGGGTTATCGATCAGAGACTAACATAAAGTTGATCTCTGAACAACAGGTTATGGACTGTGCAATTGTTGGCACTTTTAGATTAGTTACAGACAATGGCAATGTCCTCATAATGTTGATAAATATATACTGGAACACCGCCACTCATACAAACACAGAGCTTTTAAAGCTTTTTTCACTACTTAATCAAATATTACATGATTGGTTGGACTCGAACATGGGTAGTGCTTTGTTGCTTGCGGGAGATCTGAATGCAGATTGCAGCATGGAATATGATGATGCAACCTGGATTCTCGCATCCACAGACTTGGAGGCTTTGGGGGCACACAATAAAGTGTACAGAGGTAGTATGTGGGTGGTTTTCATGTATAGTTGGGGAATGCAGCCTCTATTCAATACCACTCCAACATGGCAAGCACGGGGCCTTAGCTCCATACTGGATTACATCTTTGTAAACAACAATTCTCAATATTACTCTAGTTTCTTAAAGGTGACTGGTCTGATGGAAAGTGACCATGCTATGCTATCTACAGTTTTACCATGGAGGAAGGCAAATATAGATGTAGTGCAAAATTTGGGGAACATTATAGTCAATGTTGCTGGTACTAAGGTAAAATGGACCCCGAAAAATATAATTAAGTTAAATACCTTGATGTTACATGACTATTTATCTTCGTCAATAGAGTGGAAACTTGCAACTTATTCAGGAGATTATTTTAAAACATATGTAGCACATATGCTGGCAAAAGGCAATATCATAAAATCAGCTTCACAAATACCCAATAACAAATGTCTACACGTATTTGATATTGAAGTACAAAATAGGAAGGCTTTGTTAAGAAAAGAACTGCGTTTAGTAAAAAAGGAAACATCAAACCAGATAGAATTGATCTGCAAAATAAAACAGATCAAACAGAAATATAAAAACTGGTTACTGTCTCACAGAGCAACTATGGCACAAAAGGATGGAGAAGCGATGATTAAAGCCCTGGATTATGGCAACTCTAGGGATACATGGCTTATAATCAATGGAACTGAAGTTTCTCAGCAACAATTGACAACAAATCCAATTGCTGGGCATATATGGGTAAACCATTTTGAGAAGTTGTACCAACAATCAGACACTCAACTTTTAACCCAACATACTAATGACCGGTTGTGGTCACTGAACATATTACCAAATAACATCTCCAGGCACATAAATAAAGTTAAATCTACATGCACCCCCGGTCCCAATAACCATTCATACATTACACTGAAAAACAATGTAACACTATGGGCAGATTTATTGAACTGTATGTTTAGATCCATTATACACGAGAGGAAAATTCCTAAATCCTGGAAAATGTCTTATGTAATACTGATACACAAAAAGGGTAATCGCCTAAGTCCCCTATATTACCAGCCTATCATGTTAACAGATGTAGAATCTAAGATTTTTGCGGCAATTGTTTTGGATGAATTGAATTTATGGATAAAAAATAAGAACATTTTAGACATAAAACAAATAGGCTTCAGAGAAGGGATGGGCACAGACTTGGGCGGATCAGTCGTAGTAAATTTGTTGAGTATGGCTAGAAGAAAAGACAAGCCGTCACTGTATCTAGCATCCATGGACTTATCCATGGCTTTCGACATGGTCGATAGGAAAATCCTGTGGACAACCTTACTTGAGCTTGGCATTGAAAAAAACCTGCTAGATGTTATAATAGCTCTTTATTCGAACACTGTGCTTAGAGTGAGACTTAACAACAGTGGCCTACTATCTGACCAAATTTCTACCCATAATGGTCTAAAACAAGGTTGCAGATTGGCAGCAACACTGTTCAATCTTTATGTTTCTAAAGCAGGGAGCTTTCTAGATGATAGTGGTTTAGTCTCTCCTAAATTGGGCAATATAAGATTAAATTGGTTGGCTTATGCGGATGACTTTTTGTTGTTTGATGGGACTAAGGTGGGCTTGCAAAGGTTGATTGTTGCATTTGAGAAATTCATCTTGAATAGAAAGCTACTGATAAATCCTAACAAAACAATAATATTCTACACAGGTGTGAAAAATATAAAAGAAGACTCTTTTTCGATTACATGCGGTGGTCTGAAATTAAAAAACAAATCAATGTTAAAATACCTGGGTTATATATATACATCTCCTTATTCGTCAGGGTTTATAAAAAGACATCTTGGTATAAAAGCCTCTGCTATTGCCAACCAAATATCAGCTGTGGAGAGAAGATATGGCAGGTTTACAATGATGCCTTGTATTTTGTTTTATCGGTCGAAAGCTATTCCTCGACTGACATACGGTCTTGAGTTTTACTCTGAAGAATTGATATCTTATCTGAAAACAATTGAAGCACAAGTATGGCGAAGGGTCTTAAGATATTTACTGAAATGTTTGCCTATGGAACTCATACGTTATGAGTTAGGTTTGTCCTCTTTAAAGTGTACAGTACACTGGAAAAAAATATCTCTATTACGAAAGTACATGATGTCTGAAGATAACACATTGTATTACTTTTTGGGTGTTGACCTGCATGGAGTCTTCATCTGTGAGCTAAAAAAAGACTGTGTGAAAATTCTAAGCGATTTAGGCCTTACACTAGAAAATCTAAAAAAGGAACCCTCTTAAAGTGAAAGAATTATTAAGAGCCTCTGACTGGTTGGAGAATAATGTGGTAATCTTAAATTCCTCGATATATTCACAAGCAATATCTTTCTGGAAATGGAAACCTTATCCTGAGAAATATCTAGAAAAATATCCATCCAGAGCATACAGAAACCAATTCATGAGATTTCGTTTTAATGTTTTAAGCACTCATGAAATTTGGAATATAAGGTACAGAAATGAGATAAAGAAATCCTGCAGATATTGTGCGGGTATCAGGGTTAATGAATCATTAATGCATTTGCTGTTGGTCTGTCCGGCTTTATTGAAACAAAGAATAGAATATTTTGCAATGTTTGTCCATGATATATCGAATGTAAATAGATGCAACTTGTGGTTCGAAATGCTTCATGGTAACTCGACGATTCTAAAAATACGCATTAATGAATTTTTGAGAATTATCTGTGAATTAACATGAAGATTACTTAAGTATTTAAATACTCAGGAAGTTTTAAAAAAAATACAATGAGTTGAAGTCACAGATTATTAATAATGTTTTAGTTAACAGGTATAATTATTATGTTTGTATACATTGAGAAGTATAAGCGATAAGTGTTTTAAAATGAATTGTCTGTTTTTAGCTGTTTAATGAATTGCAGGTTTGATATTGTATCAGAAAAATGTGTTTTAAAAAAGTGTGTAGCGTATTGTACTTTTATATGTTGTATCCTTTTGTAAACCTTTTCTACTAATCGATTGTATTATGAAAAGAATTCATTTTGTAAAGGTTTGTATAAACCAAAAACAATAAAGATAATAATAATAATAATAACAGTGTGTCGTTTCTTTTGTAAAGGGTTAAGAGCAGCATCTTGTCACCTGCAATCTGGGCAGAAAGGTGGTGTCTGAGGGAAGGCAGAGACAAATCTGGACATGTCCTCATTGCTGGGGCACATGAAGTGATATGATGCAGAAGACTGGGACCAACATAATACAGAGCATACCCAAGAAGCCAATTAACAATCAGCAGAATGTTGGAATTGCGCCATCTGCTGAACCCAGAAATGGGAGATGTGTCAATCCCACACACAGCAAGTGAAGTTTCTGCTAGGCCCATCATCAGTACCCAAATACAAACTAGTAATAGAGGAACAGCCCAGCCACAGAGAGGCATTTGATCACAGTCAAAAATAGCAATGTAACCATCCACAAGTACAACTGCTCAATGCTAAATTGGCAATAATGCTGGCAGTAGAACCTCTGCAGTAAACATAAACTAGAGGGAAGCCTCAAATTAGACTGAGGGGGTTAGATAGGGCACCATATAATTAATAACACAGAGCACCACACACAGTCAAAGCGTAATTACACCTGGCAATATAAACATCTTAAATGATCTGTAGCCTTCTGAAAGAACACACAATTTGACGTGTACAATTCAATTTTTATAAAATTCACAATTTCAAATTAAATAAACACATCAATTAGCAAAACAACCCCACTTCATGGTCCTACATGATTTCTTTAGTCCATTTACAGTACAAGTGTCCTCTTTAAACAAGGATGATCAATGACAAAGATTACATTCATGCCCAATATGTTTCAATCCCTTCACAATAAATATGGTATCTTCTTCAGGGGATAAGAACACTTTGATGTGGTTCAAACAAAGCAAGCTATCAAATGACAATATCAGAGGGAATTTGGTAAACTGAAAAGATGCATGAACAATTTAAATCTCAGTAAAAGGAAACATTTATTTAACTGACCTCCAAAATTAGAAGGGCATAACAATTAAATATCTAAATCAAAATGTTCACAAGATATGTTATGTCTCTACCATATGTCAAGGTAGATATGGGCCTGAAAAGGACCCAAAATATGCAAACAAGGATTTGACAATGCATCATCAATGTTGTCCATGAAATAATCGAATAAGAAAAGTCTGCGGAACAATAAAATGAAAGTTATTTGAGCGAAAATTAATTTCATTTTTTTCTTCCTATGGACATTTCTGACAACCCATCTCCCTAACCCCCTTACTTACCTGTTGGCAGCATGGGAACCGGCGCCGCAGGGACCCTTTTTTATTTGTTTGTAAATCTTTTCCTATCGGGATCAGGGGACACCCCCACCACCCCCAGTGGCCATTATAGCAAATAAGGGTATGGGGGACACCCCTGCAACGCCGCTTTCCTTATTCACGATAATGGTAGCGGTGTGGTAGAATTTTTCGGAATTTTCACCTGTACTTAATTTTGGTACAAATGAAATTCTAACAATTCTACTATTCGTTTTTTTTTTCGATCTTTCATACAGATACCCATCAACAATTGCAAACAAAAACATAATTGTTTGCCAACTCATTGGTACAAAAATAGGCAGCAATTATTGAAATGCTTTGTTTCTCACTAAAATATCCAAATAGTCTTAAAAGTCATACAGCAATTGGTTAAAAGGAAAAAGGACAACGGAAAGCTAGGGTTCCCAATTTATATCAAAACGGTATTCAACATTGTGTAAGGTGAGGATACAGGGTCTAATGCTAAAAGAGGATTCCCATCACCAGATAAAATGTATCAAATCTACTCCCTGGATGAAAAGTATTACGCAGCATAGCTTTCACAGACTGGCAGAACCGCAATATAATGCAGATATTATAAACAAAACTCCCACAATTATCTTGCATCTGCTTGACTCCCTGTTTGCCGGACCTAAGAACACTAGACCGGTGTGTTCATTTTAAAAAAGGACCCGACATAACTGCCGCCTTGGGGATGATGTTATCAATAACATGCTACTGACGTAAACATTGTAGAACCTTTCCCTCATAAAGGCTATAAAATTAACATAGTAGAACCTGTAATAGCAATCATACAAAAAAAGTCTCAGTTCATCCCTATATATATATGTATATATATATATAAAGCAGAACATCTGTTAGTTTGTTCCTTATACAATTCCACACCATTCTACCAATATGCACCAAATTCTGCATAGTTACCTGTTAGGGCCCTCTGGACAAACTACATGACATTTTAACACCCCCACCCTTTCCACGAATTCCAGCTCCTTCCTACATATGGCGGTTGCCTGAAATCTGTGAAACATCAACGTGGTAATTGAAAGACCAGACAGAGCTCATTTTAAAAGTCGCAACGCAAGGAACCAAACATGTTTTAAGGCCCTAGGATGCACCTTTTCCGATATATGTGTAACACACTTCAGCGCGCCAGGGTGAGGCGACAGATGGGGAGAGCGCACAGAAGGTCCCATTATGCTGCAGCCCTCCAACTCTCTCCTCCCCTCCACGTTTGTTCTGGGTATGTCAGCCAGCCACACGCACCCATTCTCAGTGCAGTTTACTTCAGAGTGCAAAGCATATTAAGTTATAAGCGATCATTGATTTTCAACAATTGATGAGAGTGATATCATATCTGTCTACAGAACCCATGCGGAGAACAGGTATTTTTTGCTAGTACAACAATAAAGCAACATTGCAAAGCTTCATTACTGTAAGGCCTTCATTCAATTACACCCCTTGCAAATCATCATTAAATCCGATCATATGTGATTTTGTCTTGAAGATTGGGCGTTGTTCTGTTTCAACAACTTGTGTTTACCCTTCATTCCTGCCACTGACAACAACACTGACAATGTGAAGATTGTCTCCTTGTGTCCATTTTTCCAGAAAGTACACCACCAGAAGAGCTGAGGTGTTACTGTTCCTTATGCAGGTCTAGTGTTCACCAATCTGAAACTTGATTTTCCTCATTGTCATTTAATCAAATACTTACGTTACTGGTGTTGAAGTTAGAGAATTGATTTTGTTTCCACAGTACAGGTAACCCCACATCCATTTCTGTACTAGCATTTGTTTGTGCACAAACAATACAATTACAATGAGAGTAATGTCCATGGGGTCGAGGTACAACCCATAACTCTGTTTGTTTGTTTGTGTTTGTTTGTTTATTTTATTTGTATAGCGCTCCAGACCCAGGGGTAGAAGGGCGCTTAAGAAGATGGTTAAAACATTGAGAAGTATCTTGGAGTTGCATACTTCGTACATACATACTTATAATACATATATAACAAAATGGAGTACAGTTTACAGTTTGAATAGCATACAATTATCAATATACAGTTTCCATGTACAGTCTTATACAATACATGAGGAAATTACCGAGTAGGGGTGTGAGGTCAGGTGTTAGTGAAGCTACTCTTTGTTTAGGAGCCAACTGATGACCTGCTTCCTGAAAATCTGGAAGGACTCGATAGTTTTCTTGTTGAGAGGTAGGGTGTTCCAGAGTTGGGAGGCAAGGACTGTGAAGCTGGCCCCTCCAGCTCTTTTTAGGTGGAATCTGGGCACTGTCAAGCATAGAGTGTTGGAAGATCTGGTGGTTCTGGTAGCAGGTTTCATGGTAAATGTGTTAGCTAGATATGGTGGTGCTAGGTGATTGAGGGACTTGTATGTGAGGCAGATGGTTTTTAAATCGATTTTCTGGCGTATGGAGAGCCATTTTCAGGCTTTCCTGGTAGTGGAAATATGCTCTCGTCTGGGAATGTTGAGGGCTGCGCGCAGAGCGTTATTCTGTAGTACTTGTAGTTTGTTGAGTACGGATTGGTTGGCACCTAGGTACAGGCTGTTGCAGTAGTCCAGTCTGGATTGTATGAGGGCTCTGGCGAGGGTGAGGCAGCTGTTGGGTGATAGGAAGGGTCTACTGGCCCTAATGAGCTTGCCGGTGTAGGCAGAGGCTGAGGCAATCATATTGGTTTGTTTGGAAAGGTTGGTGTTGGCATCTAGATAGAAGCCGAGGCTTTTCACGCTTTTGGCAATAGGGATGGTGTGACCATCGATCGTGATGTTATTGTAGCTGGGATTGAGTTTGGTTAGGGTGTTAGGGGAGCCAACGATAAGGAGCTCTGTCTTCTCATCGTTCGGGCAGAGGCCATGTGAGGCCATCCATGCCTGAATGATGGAGAATATTTCGTTGATCCGGGCGACGTCTGCTTGCTAATCGCCTGTGATGGTGAGGAGTATCTGGGTGTCATCTGCGTAGTTTGTGTAGGTGACACCCAGATGGTCCAGTTGGTCAAATAGAGGCTTTGTTTAACGTAGGTGGTTTTGTAGGTAGGGTATTTTTCTGATGTCAGTGTGAACAAGCAAATCTTTTATATTATGGCTGTGTTTGAAGGAAAACAATGGTGGTAATAATTGTGAAGGAACATTCTTAAAGATATTCCAGCGTGTTAAAACAATTATTTTTGCTTTATTTGATTTTTTGGAAAAGGTATTTACATAAACCAGACACTTACTGTCTTTGCTCCTACGTGTTGGTTCAATTAACGCCGCTATTAACGTTGTTATTAAATCAATTTGGTTGACAATGTTTACCAAAAATCGGTGCCTCACTGCTGTTTCTGAGTAATCTCAAAAATTGTCTATGAGACAAATTATCTCCTAGAGATCTTGGACGTAAACTGTAATAACTCTGTTATGAATATCTTGCCATTAGTTTCAAATCAGGATCTTCTTTCAAAAGGTGGTTTTCCACATAGAAAGTGATGTCTAGAAAAGTAAAAGCATGTTTTTCAAACTAGCTGGTAAATTTGAGAGATGGGTTTCTAGTGTGCATTCATTGAACAAATTCCTGTGACACCAAGCTTGAACCTTCCCGAATAATCAGTAAGTCATCATAAAATATTTCCAGACCAGGATATTCCTAAAAAATTGATTAATGACAACTACTGTGACTCCTCAAAAAAGTCAACATACAAGTTGGCTATAGTAGAGGCTACATAGCTGTGCCTCTAATTTGTTATACATATTGGTTGTCATAACAGAAGAAATTCTCAGGAAGGGTCATCTCCACCCACCAAGTTATAAACTCTTGGATCTCAAAGTCTAAGCCACCATAGAAGGTGTCCACGTTCAATGGCCTCATCTTGTGGTATGGAAGTATAAAGCAATTCAATGTTGCAAGTGATTAGAAGATTTGTTTTTGTATCAGAAAGGCATCCATTCAATGATGTTAATGACAAGTGTGGTGCCCACAATTAATGAATGCATTTGTGGGATATGTTGTTTAAGAATGAAAGTCTTCAAAATTCGACAGGGGTTTCAAAATAGTGCCCACATCCAAAACTATCTGGTGCCCTGGAGGATTGATGAGAGGCATATGTATCTTTGGTAGTGTATAGAAGACAGCTGTCTTTGAAGGTGGTTTAGTAAGGACAGCTGTCTCCTGTTTAGATAACCTTGGTCAGCTTCCTGTACACAATTTTTAAAACTATCAAGTAAAGTATCTGTAGGATCAGTGTCAACAGGTACATGGTCTGCATCATTCAGCTGTCTCATATATTGAGCTTTGTAATTACTGTGATCTTGTAGCGCAATTGCTCTGCCTTTATCAGTTTAAGTTTCTCATTGCCTCGTAATGACTTCATGGCTGTACGCTCGGCTGCAGACACAATAAAAAATACATTTTTGTGGAATTTTTTTTCAATTAACTCAAGATCGTTAAGGACCATCCATTCAAATACTAGTGAGTCAGGATTACAACTAGATAGGGTGATCTTAAAAGTGGATGGTACATGGAAGTTGGTTATCCTCTCTTCACCCTAAGGTGGGACTTGTGAAAAGCATTCTTTGAAGTGTATGTTCCTTATAAATTGTTTGAATTCACTACGAAATTAATACAGTTTGTGTGAATGTGTGGATACAAATTCCAGCCCTTTTTCCAAAACCTTTTATTCCATTGATGCAAGAGTGTATGAGGACATGTTAACTACCAGCGAAGTCCACGACTTGTTGTGTTGGAACTTGTTTCTGGTCTCTGACCTCTGCCTAAAAGACTTCTGTTGTTCTTGTTGGTGTCTAGTGCCTCCTCTGTTGTGTTATCTGCTGCCGATTATACCACCTCTTTGTTCTTGTTGCGTGATAGGATAGTCTGTGCTATGAATAGACCGGGCGCTAGCTCAGTTTTGTCACTGATTGTGTCACTATCGCTGCTATTAGAGGTGTCCCTAAATTTACTTTTTTCAACTTGTTTCCAACCTCTGAGGTTCGAATTTTAATTCCTTGTCCGTATATGGAAAGGTCTTAAAGAGACTAAAATTGTGAAGGTCTTTCTTGGACCATCTAATGCGATCTGCAATTCTAAGGAAATTCATTACCATGCATCCTCACCTTACACAATGTTGAATACGGTTTTCATTTAATTTGGTAACAATGGGTTTCTGTTGATCGTTTTCCTTTTAGCCAATAGCTGTATGACTTTTCAGACTATTTGGACACTTGGGTGAGAAATTAACCATTTCACTAATTGCTGCTTGTTATCCTACTAATCGATTGACAAATAATTATATGTTTTTGTTAACAAGGGTTGATGCATTATCAAAGTCATTTTTTGTATATTTTTCGGTCCCTTTTGGATCTGCATATACTTTGATATATGGTAGGGACAGAAGGTATCTTGCAAAAATCATGATTCGGGTACTCAATTGTTATACCCATTGAATTTTCGAGTTCAGTGAAAGAGATTTTTCCTTTAACTGAGATTGAAATTGTTCAAGCATCTTAAATTTAACAAATTCCTTCTGATTTTTTCATTCAATAGGTTGTTTTGTTTGCATCACGTCAAACTGTTATTGGCCCCTGATGATCCAATATTTATTGTGAAGGGATTGAAAAATGAAGGGCATGAATGTCTACTTTGTCATTGGTCATCCTCCCTTGAAGAGGACTCTGAGAATGAGCATGGATTAAGCAAATCATGTATGACCATGTATTTTGGTTCTCTGAATTGTACCCCATCACATTGTGTGTTTTTTCAGAGGCTACATGTCATTTAAGAATTTTTGATTGCCTGGTGTCAACTCCATTTTAAATGATTTTACAAGTTCCCTCAATGGCTCTTTGACTGTGTGGGGTGTTCTGTGTTATTAATTATATGGTGACCTTTGAAAACAAAGGTTAAAGAGAGCTGGTGGCAAGTGCTGATGCCTCCTGTCACATTTCCAGGGAGACTTTTCTTCACACTATGCTCTACTTCCATTGTATGATTCAGTGGTTCTTATGATGAGTAAGGCCTTGGACAAGTCAGAAGGAGGGCATGTTCAATTTACTATAAAATGGTGGCTAAATGTGCAAAGCACTGATTACATGGCTGTAACAGCGCATTGGGTCACCTTCCCCTCTAGTGAAATGGAAGGAAAGTCATCGAACTGCATGCTGTCCACTAACAAGCCTAAAGTGGAGCAGGTGGTGGCAGAGTGGCTTACTCCCTGGCAACTAGCATCAGGATTTGTGGGAGGAGAAAATGGCTCCAATGACATGGGTCATGGCTGCATTAAGGCTCAGGAACACAATGCATGTGCACAGCTTTGCACATGTTCTCCGCCTTTTGGAGACATGTTTTGTCAGTGGTTGCTCTCTTGGCCAAAATATGCTTTCTGTGGGACACACCATCTTCTCTCATTTCACCCAGACATGCAGCAGCAAAAATGCTTTCAGTACAAACTCCCACACCACCGGCTACAAATGTGTATTCCAACTCACTGAAATTTAACATTGTATATGCTTTCCCTGGCTATGTGAGCAAAGCAATGCTGTGAGTGACTACAATTAGAATCAAAGTCGAGCTTTGGATGGGGCTTCTTTCTCCAGACTCAGTAGCAGCTCATGTTCACTGTATGCTATTTGCTGTTGCCCTTTGAGGAAGTCACACAGTGTGTGAGACAAAGCTCTATCACTCAGGTAGGTACTTCCATTTATATACTTGCTCAAAATGAACCTGTAAAGAAGAACAATGGAACATGATAACAGAGGTGAGCAGACATTACGCAGCTGGTGAGAAAACATCTGGCTTTTTCTCAGAATGATCTGCAGTGCATGCTAGACCTTGGCAGAGAGCAGTTTCAGAGGGGTCACAGGTGCCGATTTGACAGCTGCAGTGACAGGCAAGTCTCTGCAGCGCAGAGGCCGCATTTACAATATGAACCCCTGTGCCAAATCTATGATGATTTTAAGTAGCCCATGCTGGTGGCAAGCTAAACTCTAAATATAAACCAGGCTGGAGTTAGGGCATGGTGCATGATGCTGCTCAGAATCATTGCTGCCACATCCAATTTAATATCAAACATGCGTCAGCACTATAGGCCCAGTTCAGCTGTGGGAGTGTTATGTGTATCCTCCTCAGACAGGGTGGATCTTGCCTTCTGACTGGAATGTAGCCTGGGGGGGGATTGCCTCTCTTTGTACCTTTGCAAGGACAGGTAACACCATTTCCTAGGGTCTGCCAGAGGAATCTGACCTGGGAACAGGAATCAAAGGACACACCCATTCACAAAAGACTTGGCCTTACACCAGGGTGCTGCCATATCTAAAGGCCTTTGATCCTATTGAGAAGAGAAGGACTGGGATTAGTGTAGACAGGAAGAGTTCTGTACAGTTGAGGGAGATTTCCACCATCTGGATTCTCTCTCTCTTTCATGTTCCCACCATTTCCTCTAACACAAAGCACTTGGGGTGGGATGTCAGAAGGGCAAAGTCCACTTCTTTCAAAAACAGGCATTAGACACCTTAAGCAGGCTAGGGTTCTCCAATCACCTATGGACTATTATCTTTAAAAGAAGGGGTCTCCCGCTACTTCTCTGAATCATCTTTTGGACTTCAACCTTTCATGAAGATTTATTTAGACCTCTATTGGAAGAGTTGATCTCTCCAAACTCTACCGCCAATGAGGAGAAGATTGAGTGACAAAGACAGAGGTGAGTTCTGTTCCCTAAACCTCCCCAGGGACCATAATGGGTGACCTTCTGCTGGGACAAGACCTGCCTCTATACCAGCCACAATGGCACCCAGGACATCACTGTGTTGTAGGACACCTTCAGTTGTGGACCAGCCTCCCTAGTTTTTGAGAGAACAAGAACAAGGACCAAGACGTATGCTTGAGCCCCTGGATTGGGATTCACAGCAACCATAGGACTAAGCCAGCCAGCAATCCTTTGTTCTCCAGTCAAACTACTTCAAACCGTGATTTGAGACTGATTGGATGCCTTTGAATTTACAGGACCCTCTGGAGCTGCTTTTGGCTCTCCACATCTTGCACTGCTTTGCTGCGTGTCCAAACAAGTTTGCTGCCACACTGTGCCAGCTGAGTGCATCATTGCCTCACCTTGAACCAGAATATCTTTGTCTCAGCGGCCGCTTTTGAACTGCCGTCCAACTGCCAGCACCTTCATTGCCGATCTTCATCGACAGTTGACCAGGCACTGGAGAACACTTTCGAACAGCGATTTTGGAACGCCACCTCAAACCACTGGAGCCTTCTCACCACCACCTGGACAGTCAAACAGACACTGATGGCCTTCACGATATGCATGCAATCAAGCAACGCTTCGAAGCCACAACATGCTTCTGCAGTGACCCGTGTTGACACCTGCTCGCCATCTAGAACCACAAAGCTGCTGCACTCGAACTCTTTACCCCAACGTGCTTGCACTAATAGGACCACCGCAATACTGCTTCAAGACTCACAGAGCCTGCGACCTACCAGGCTCAAATCAACTGCTCCTTGCCAGCTCTCACTATGAACCGTTGGGACGCCACTCGCCAACTTCATACCAGCTGTTACCAAAAGATTTTATGCTGCTCAACCTAGAACCACTGCCACGCTGAACCGCATACTGAAATATCAAGGCCACCACTTCGAACCCATACCTGACCTTGCCACACACTTCTGGAGTATCATTCATTGATCCTAACCAGCAGGTACATCCGTCTTGAACCGGTTCAACTTCTAACAACTGTGATACACATTCCAACCTGCATCACTTGAGTGCCACCTTTGAACTCTTCAGCTCCCATATTCGACCCGACTTGTTGCCTGCACAATGCTTGGATAAACTTTAATGCACAGTCCTCGGACTTGGCACGCCCCATTTGAACAACAGCTTGATACCTTTTTCGACACTGTCAAAACACCAAAAACTGCAAAAAGATTCTATTGACTATCAACTGCCCGCTTGGTCCAGTTCTGGGGCCTACCATCTGGTTAGGTCACTAATTCCATGTTTGCACCCAAGAAACCCATGTTTTTTAAAAACATTGTGGTATTTACTTGCCTTACACGCTTGATTCATTACTCAGAGTGCTGCATTGTGCCATCTTCGCTTATTCTCAATTCTTTTGTCAGGGGTGGGTTTTGTGTAATATTTTTTGTATTTAATTATTTTGCAGGTGGTGTGTTTTATTAAAGTATATCTATTTTTATAAAACCTGGATTGGACATTCCTTTTATTTTATGCTTTGCTGTTTGGGTTCCTACTGAATCACATTCACACCGCTCTTGAGAGTGTAGCTTTCCCTCTTCCCACATTACCACACAAGGCAAAGGAGTTATATATCTTAACTGTGACTACTTTACCTTTATGGTTGCTTGGGCTCTTGGTTTTTAGCAGTGTGAGGGCTCAGGGGGCATGCTAGCCTCTACTCATCCTTGTACTTCTGCAGGGCAGAATCCAATTCATCACACATAGTTGGAATGTGTAAGACTGCTCTGAAAAGGCGTTGCAAGATCTCTTACTTGCAGAGCAGAGACCTGAAGGACAGGCAACAAGTCAGCATCCCCAACAGCCAATAAGAAGTCGGTCTTCATTGTGCAGCACCCTCTCCACTGTGCTTCTCTCAGTTGCAGGGGCATTCCATGTAGGGTGTGTAACTCTCAAAAATACACACCTGCGGGACCTGATTCCAGCTTCTGCATTCCTCAATGTGTTTAGAACTTGGTGAGAAACAGGGAGCAGTAGTGGGCCTACAGCTACACAGATGGTGGTTGCGTATTTGAGCAACACATACAAGCTTTCGCAAGGACAAAGACACTGTAGTATTTGTTCTTCAAGCAGTTAGTGTGGTCAGCAGCAATTGTCGGCATAACCATTGACATCCTAAGGTGCCCTCAGCTAGTATACAGTCAGAGCACACATTTAGTGTGGCTGGAGCTATTGTCTCTGACCACAGGAGGACCTCTCTGTAGATTATGTAGAAAAACTGAGGTTCATTAAAATGAATGAGCACCATGTGCCAGTGAACTATGGCAAGATACCTTTGCTTTTGCATTGCACAGCAGCAGGGTAAGCAAAGTCAACAGCAGATCATAGATGAGATAGAGGATGGCCTTCTGTGTCCAAGTGTACTAGACAGCCTGGCCATGGTGACTATTTCGTTTATAGCAGTACTAGAGGGGTGGTTTCCATTTATATTACCTGCTCAGGCTCTGGAGAGTAAATTGTATTGTGGTGGTGATGGATGGTGGTGGTGAGGTGATGATGAGTAACAACTTTGATGAGAGCATAACACAGATGTGCATGATCACATCACTATAGATGTTCCACTTTTTTAGCACAGACATTCACACACTCATTGTTTATGTCCCTCCTGTCCCACAAGGTCAAGCGTAAATGTATATGTCTCTCCTGTGTCGCATGGGTCGGGAACAGCCTGAATGTTTGTGTCAATGTGGTCTCGCATGGATGAGGGCACCGACTGTGTTTTACATCTCTCTTGTCTCACAGGCCACACTCTCAATTTTTCCTTTACTCCTGTCTAGAAAGGATGAGGACATAGCCTGCATTGCATTGTTATGTCCCTCCTATCTCTTTGAGGTGAGGGCACACAGTTAATTTTTACATCTCACAGGGGCAGAGATACAGTCTGACTTTGTACGCCTTGACTGTGTCGCAAGAGTGGGGGGCTAGAACCTGAATTCATGCCTCTGTCTGGCAAGGGTGGGGACACAGCCTGAATTTTAACATCTCTCCTGTCTCAAAGGAGGGCACAATCAGCAATTTCATTTCTCCCCTGAAGTGGATACGGCACACACACTCAATGTTTAGTTTAGGTCTCCCCTGTCATGAAGAGGTGGGGGTACAGCCTTAATTTTATGTCTGTCCTGCCTCGAAGGGGTGGGGAACGGACTGAATTTTGATGTCTCTCCCTGCTTGCAGAACTGAGGGCACAGACTGAATTTTTATACATTTCATGTCTTGAAGCGGTGAGGGCACACACTCCATTTGTATGTCTCTCATGTCTCGAAGGGGTTGGGGAGGCAGCCTGAATTTGTATGTCTCTTCTGTCTCACAGGGATTGGGGCACATCTGGAATGTTTGCATGCCTCTTTCTCACTGGAGATATGGCACCACCTACATTTTTACGTGTCTCCTGTCTCACAGTGGTGAGGCCACACACCCAATTTGTATTTCTGTATGTCTTGCGGAATTGACCGAACACACATATTTTATGTCTCATTTCTTGCAGGAATAGGGGCATGCTTTTAATTTGTACATCTCCCTTTTCTCACACAGGAGGGGACAATTCCTTGAATTCTGTGCTTGTCCTGAACAGCACCAAATCAGATTCCTCCACCCGCATTCCTGCCATTCTTCACATGAAAAAGATGTCCTCCTAAGCAATTTTCTTTCACTGCCAAAAGAAAACAATGAAGGTTTCCCAACTAAATATCAAATGTTTTCCCAACTGGCTCCACAAATAAACATGCTTTCCAATTAAGAAAAAAATGAAGTTTTCCCCAATTTACAAAATAACATTTTCCAAACCAAATCATTACACAAAACAAAATAATTCCTACCTCACAGAACAAATGGCTTCCCAAATTAACTGTGTGTGTGGCAGGTAAAAAAATAAAACAAAAATAAATGTCACCCAGCTAAAACCAAATATTGTTCAAATCACAAAAAACACACACATTTCCCTACACCGCGAAAAAAAGAAATCCTGCATTACCACTCAAAATGATTGCATAAACCCTCAAAATTCTCTATCTTTCTCCAGCCCTGGCTTGCCTTCTTACAGCCAAACAAAATCCACAAAGGTTGCTAGTTCTTTACACAGGTGCCCAAACTTGCATTCTGCCTAGCAACTCACCCGGATTCTCGCGAGAATACCTGAATCAGACATCACTATTTTGCTAATGGCCGAAACCTTGCACAATGTCGAAATCTGAATAAATGCTTTCTGATAGATTCAGACTTGCCAATTTTTCACTGGGCTCCTGGGACTTCACCGAATCCAGCCATTGATCCTGCGGGAACTAGCATTGGGCTTTCTGGCCCTGAATAACCATCCTCCTGTTTAACTTCACAAAAAAGGTTACTTCCTGTTTTTATTACATAGTGGCACAACATGCGTGTTCCAGTGTTGTCGTCTGCGAAACTGCTTTTTAACATGCTCTTGTGTTTAACTTTCCCCATCGATGTTCATGCCCTGAGGTGCAGAACTAGCAATGGTTAATCTGCATCAGCTAGTAGTTGTTCCTCCAAGACCCTTCTTCATTCCAATGGGGTGGACTACGCAGCACGTCAGAGTGTTCTGACAGACAAATGCAGGATCATAATGGCCTGCCTTCCCGTGCATGTACTTGCATTCGAATTTACATCTGGCCTCATGTGTGTACCTCACCTCTTGCCATTTATCCTCATTGTGTGTAGGCGCCATTAGCTGCCATCTTCTTTCAACTCTGAGCTTGAGTGTCAGCAGGTTAACAAGTTTGGATGAGTGTGTCTTTGGTTCCGTTGCGATGCTGCTGTATCTGGGATTGTGGGCTGTATGGTATTCTAGGTTGTTGTGTGCTTCTGTAGCTCCTTGTGAAATGCCATGTGTGTGTTGGGGTGGGGGTATCTATAAGTGGCGCATGCACTGATCTTGGCAATACATGTTGCTTGATTGGTGGACAGTAACTTATTACTGCCACTTATCACTGCTATCAATGCTTTTGCCACCAAAGTATGTCTCGGGAGGTAAGCTCAGCGGCAACATGCTCGCCTTGGAAGCAAGACGACATGGAGCAACACAGGTTCGATCCCCGGGTCCGCGCTTAGTGCATTATAAATAACCTTTCATATCATATATCATGCAACTCTGTTAAAATGGGCGAAATGTTCAGTGTGGATAGCAGTGATCTTTAAAAGGCTCCCAATGTTACACACACTACATAACTAATACCCCACAATAAAGGGGACCTAATCATCCAAAAGAAACCATTTAGTGATTGCATTTTCCTTTACCCCACTTTGGACCGGTGATTTTAGCAGCCTTATAAAACCTGAGTTGGTGCCATGCTCCATGCTAGAAATCTACATCCACCTCGTTAAGCCGAGCGAGGAACCAGCCGAGTCTGCCAGCTCCACAATACAAAATCAATGCTCTGACTGCATACTTTGAGGACTTCCCTGGGGGGCAACTAAACAGCAACTCCATTACCTGGCACGTCAACATTTATAAGCGTGCTATATACTGCCACGTCCAGAGCTATAACACGTACTCGTTAACTAAATAGCCTTTGAGAGCCACTTATTGGCATCTAAGGCACTTTGCACAGAATCTACACGGTAGCCAGTCATGCTTGTGTTTGCATGGAACCTTTAATGCCACTACATGCCTCCATCTCCATCATGAAATGTAAAATGGACAGCAGCCGAGCATTATTATATACTAAATTTATTTTCAAGCTACCTGTGATTTGATAGGTTGAGCTTCAGCTGAATATAACATTAAATACCACATATAGAGTAGGAGCTGCCAACATGACTGACAATAAAATAGTTGAGCTGCTTGCTCATTAGCAATTTATGCTGCACAGTCTCATCTGCGCGGGGTATCACTCCTTTGGGGGTTATAACTGGGAAAATGCAATGCCACTCAGACAGCTACTTTATAGATTTTAAAAAGCAATGCAATATTAATACCAAAAAGCACTGTCTTTTCGAGGCCGGTTTATAGGAGTCTAGCCTCACCAGACCACGCTTTGCATTGCTAATCATTGTGTGAATCTTTACATTCGGATATGGAATAAATGGGCAAGTTATTGCTTTTTGGCACAGGAAACCTGGGTCGGAATCCAAGATTTTACCCTTCTCTCATTGTTGTCTTTGGTTGCATCCAGACAATGAGTACATAGATATGGATGACAGATAAGGTCCAACATGTTCATCTGTTCTGCTTCTTCCCCTACCTGCTGCAACAGCATATAATCACATTGACCTCCAGCTGTGTCTTTGATCGTTTTCTGCACCCAATCCCATGTGTCTACCACAGGCTTTATAGAGCTTTAGCTATAAAGAAAAAGTTATTTTTGCTACTCCCGAGATCCCTAGTTCATGTCTTATCCTGTGTGGCCCCCAACTCTTCCAGAGAACAGAGAGCGATGCCATGCCATTAGCGAACAGTGTAGAATCACCATGCCTTTGCTTGTCAAACACCTTGCACATATAAGGCCAGATTCTCGAAACGTTTTTTGGCACAAGTGATGAGCTGCACCAGCGCACATCATCACTTGTGCCAAAAAATGGAGCAGGGCCACTCTCAAATTGAATCTGGAGGAGCACATCTTAAGGGCCTCATTCCAAGTGTGGCGGTCCAGAAATAAGGATGCCTGTCACACCGTACCGGCATCCTTTCCGGAGTGCCACCCTCCAGCTCTGCTTTCTGGGGCCATTGCGCCCGGCAGGTCTGACCTGGTGTGCGCACCGCCTCCGGTAGGAGTTGTCACGGTAGCACCAGCACCATGAACAATGGGACTCCACAGGAATGGGGACTTACACTTGCTGCCGCCTAATGTCCCGGGCCGCCAGGACTATGTAGCCTCCCTTGGGTCTTCTTATTGTACTGAATACTGAATCTACTTTCCATTTACCTTTCACACCACCATCATTTCACTTTGAAGCAGTCTGTCGCTTTATTGCACATTATAAAACACCATTTCATAAACAAATAAATCCCTCTGTACCATACTCCTACACTTGACACTGGCCGTGGACTATGCCAACCTCCACCCTTGAATCAACTGTGCTGTAGTTTAGGAATCATCACTTTGCCAAATTTTTCATTTCAGATAGAACATAAGGGTTCTTGCCTTCACTTTCATGCAAAATCCAGGGTTGTCCCAGTAGTAGCATGTTGTGAAATGTCCTTTCCCCAAAGATGATCATGAGCTGCAGGTAAAAATGAAAGCTTCTTTATTAGTTACACATGCAGGATAGGTTAGCCCCAAAGCTCACAGGACACACGACTCCGGTATGGTAAGGGAACATCAACCGGCACACTCGCTCTCTCAGCCAACTGTCCTCCAAGAAAAATTTAGCAGGCAGCACTCACACCACATTCTACTCTCAGAACACGCATGGCATCACATTTATAAAAGGCTGACAAGGCAGGTGAAAGTACATTACAACATATCTCTCCCCTTTTAAGAAGTCATAATCTGGCCCACAATAAAAGAGACATACGCATAAGAGATAGCACCGGGGAATATAAGCATCTCGCAACAACGTACAGTTTCCAATTCCAACACCTCTACGTGGAACGTAGGCCCCCATCTTACCTCCACAGTGTATGCGGTAGTAACCACCCACACCAGGGTCATTAACCAACCACTACATTGCTGGTGACGTGTTTACACCTTTGCCTTACACAACCCACAGACTAACTCCCTCAGGTTATCCACACCTGCCAAAAATACACGCGCCCACATGACAGCGGGGAAAAACAACAACAAACCCTGCCACCACTCAAATTACAAAAGATAAGAAGAGAGATGACAGAACTACAGCCATGAAAAAAGATACCATCACAGATCTCTCAAACACACTTAGACCATCGGACTGAAAGTTTTACTGTCCAGTAACCACCCATAAAACAGCAAACACCTCATGCACAACTGAAACATACACATGAAATATGTGCATGGCTCTGACCCTAAATTTGTTTTAACACCAACATCGGGGACGCCAGCATACCTCCAAGGCATTGCACACTACACACATCCACTGTGTGGTCGCTGTGAAGGAATCATTAAGAAGGACACAGACAACAGACTTAAAAGATATGTATAAACTCAAATGTCAGGATGGTTGAACTTGCCCTAGGCCATGGTGGGATTTCCCTACCTGAAGAAAACTAAGGAAAGTCTGCGTCAACTAGATAGCCTGTCTGTGTCCAAAACCTATCCTCGCCCTCACTACTAAAACCAATAAATGTGTAGGGATGTCAAAGTCAAAAGAAACAGTGTTTAACGTAAAGTTCTGAGCTTCTTCCAGCTCACAGCTTTCTTTCAGCTCCCCTTTCCCAACTATATGAAAGTTCCCCACAAGCATATGAAAATTCCATTAACTAAAGTCTCAAAGTTTTACCTTCTCCAGTTCAAGGTGATATAGTTCCAAACCAATTCTTGGGGATCCCTTCCCCAAGCTTTAAGTTGCACAATCCAAACAAAAAAGGTCTCAGGACATCGTTACCAAGAGAAGAAGTGTAACACCTCAAGCCTCAGGATTTCCTTCCCCAAGACTTTACTTGCTTCAGTCTTTTCAAAAGTGTTTTTTTTGGGCTTGCTTCGTGATGTCCTTTTGTTTTCACCATTCAGGGCTCTCTGGTCTAGGTGCAGTTGTCAGACAACACAGTCCACCCATCACAGATTGCGCCACCAGGATCCCTGGGTTCCATTGCCCATACTCAGGTTTCTTGGAACTGGCTCCTATGCACCAAGTCACCTTCACTTGGCACCTTTCATTGGCCTCTTTGGCTTTAGGGTGTACTCTTATATTCTTATGGCTTCTCCTTGGTTGTCTCGTGGCTCTGCCAGCATGTGTCACACACTCCTTGTCAAGTTGTAGCTTTGCCACACTGCACTCAGTCGTTACACTTAATTGTTTAGGCTTCCTTCAGCCTTTAATAGATTCAACTTTCAGGTTAAATGTAACTCATTGTGCAACAATGATTCATCATAGTTCAATTTCAGTTCAGAGTTCAAAAGTGGTTTTATATTGCTAAATTATATTCGGTTTGAATTGTAAACTTGTTTGCTTTAAAGTCAAACTATAAGTGAATTAGTTATTCAAATGGTGCGTTTGTCTCAAAGTTAAATTTTCATATAGTTCTGCATTTAAAATATATTGGTTTTTTTTCAAAGTTAAAGTTTCCTATAGTTCGATATTCAATATGCTCTCAATTGTTCAAGTTCACCGACTATTACTCACTGGAGGTCTGTTAGCGGCGTCTTGATGCTGGAGAGTCCTTCTGACACTCACCAGCCTTCTTTGGGGTTTACCCGATGGTTCCAGCGGCTTCCTTTCAGCTCCATAAGCCAGGAAACCCACAGGAGCAAGCTTCACTCATTCACCGCTTAGTTTGTCCTTCGCGCCGGCACCTCTGACGCTTGTTCTCTCACGCGGACCGTGTCCTCGGGGGGTACCGCACTCTCCAGCAGCTCCTACTGCTTGTGCCGAGCTTTGGAGGCTCCCAGGCTCGGGGAAATGACAAAGCTCATTCACCTCGGGTCCCATAAGTCCTCTTGGTCTAATGGCGGTGTCTTGGTTCTTCCTCCTAGCCAACCACAGCTGCCTCCTCACATGGGTCTCCTGCTGCCCCTCTGCGCGCTGGTCTCCCTGTTGCTCTTTCTCTTTAAACACCTGAAGCCCCATGACTGCCTGCAGGTGTGAACATCTGATTGGCCCTGCCTGACCATGATTAGAGGGAAATGCATGACCCTCGAAGTTCCTTACATGTATTTTCTTCATCCCAGTACCAAAGTGGTGAAAAGAGATAATATTCATCACTCTCAGTTGCCTCTTCTTTGTGTCAGTACTGTTAGGTGTATGTGGAAAAATGGGGGAACCTTTTCTGTAAAAGTCAGGGAAGGGTTAGTTTGACTGTCACACAAAAAAGGGGATACCATATCTCACCGAAGGGTACCCCATTCCACTCCTCAAGGCCCCCCCCATACAGGTGATCCTCCCTCGTTTCTCCTCGCCAAGGGTCAGGATCCAAGAGCGATGGCCATTCCATGGATACCTGCACAGAGGGTCCAAGGGGAGTAGGAGTGAGAATACCCTCACTTTTTTTACAGCGCAAAAACTTCAATGTAATCCATTCACTTGGTGCACTCCCTCAACAGTGGCATCTCCACATGCGGTACACAACACCATCCTAGTTAAACACAGGTATCCTACACATCTCCTAACAATTCAATGGTGTCCAACATGACAAAATAATTGCCATCGGTGTCCAACACCACACAACTTAACTTGATGTAGGTGTCCAACACCACATCAAATAAACACAGGTGTCCAACACCTTTTCTTCCAATGGTGTCCAATAGCACTCTACATTACCATGGGTGTTCAACACCCCGGGGGCAGCACGTAGGTGTGCATAGACTCCAATATTCTGGCTGCACTCCGGCAAGCACCCACCTACCTCCACATAACACTACTAAACCCACCTGGACTCGTGGTTTGCTAGGCCACAACCCCAGATTGAAATGAACCATTAAACGTTGTCCCTTACACATACACATTCCGCCTGCAAACATTGGTTTGTATACACACTCACCAAATGCAGCTCTAGCAACTCACAGAGTAAAAAGTAGGCATTAAAGGACATGGTCATTGTAGGCTTTTAAATTAGCACTTATAAAGTGAATATTCCAAACCTAACACTTACATCCTTGGTTGCTCCTTTTGAAAAAAATAATTTTAAACACTTACAACATCTAACAATAAAATGGTGCATTTCATTTTCACCTATGCTGCATATCACTGTTCACCATATACTAACTTTTAACAGAGGCCACAACAGACACACTTGCACATCGCACCCATCCTAACATCTGTAAGGGAGGTATGGTATCACAAGTATAACACTGACACAAAAGTTACAAGTTTCAAAACCTTTATTAGATTCTTTGAGTTTGGAAAAATTCCTATGTTGCCCTATAGTTCCGATGGTAGTAGTCTCTACCATCAAATAATAAAGAAAACATAGTCCTAGTCAACTATGCCAAATCAAAATTGCCTACAATAGCAAAACCTAATGCCTTCTCTATCGCTGATAGAAAAAGTGTGTAAAAGGGAAAGTGTATGCAAAGAAAAGTCAATGTTATAACAAAGGATCAATGTGGATGAGTCAGCTTTCCTCCCCATCATGGACAGCACAGTGTAAGGCGGCCCCCGTAAACAGAAATGACACATTCTGGCTAATGGTTAATAAAAAAATGCTTTTCAAAACGTGGTTTGAGGCGCGCTTGGCCTTCCACATTAAAGTCACTTAGTCCAGTTTTCTAAAAGTTATTTCACAGTTGAACAAAAGTTCACGTAGGTCTCCCTCTGTCGCGCTCGAACCTCTCAAGGCATCAACAATTCACGTAGGTTTAATTCTGTCAGGCTCGGGCGTTTCAACCCAAAGTACCTGATTCAGCATAGATCTTCCTCAGCCGGGCTCGGACCTCGCAATCACAGCACTTGCAGGGGTGCCCTTCACCAAGTTTCATTCACATTCTTTAGGGGTTTCCTTCCCCTAACCTATTTCATGTTTTTGGTCTCCCTCAGCTGGGCTGGGACCTTTCACTGATGCCGAAGACTTTAGAATGTGTGAGGGTTTTACCATAGACCTCAACAGGACCACTTCGACTTTCACCTCAACTGTCCCTTAATGTTATTTGCCGAAATGTCTCTGAGTGGGCTATTTCCTTTCGCCCGACCACTCTGCTACTCTGTGTCACTGGCTTCAGAGTTATCTGTAACTTACAAGTTCATAATTGGTTTGCTTTATTTCTTGTCTCATCAGCACATGCACAACCTTCAATCGTGCAATACACTGTTGCGGTTTCAATCTTCTCTTGACACAAACCAGCCTTTCATTTCTTTTGCTAACTCACCGGTTGTGTGCATTCCTTTCTTGTCTTTGCAGCTTTGATTCACGAGTCAAGGTTAATACCACAGGCTTGGCCTCGCCAACTCTGTCGTTCATCCGGGAGGGTCGCTGGCATCCTTGAAACTCAATACAGGCTTCTTCTTGTCTGGGATTTGGCTTTCTCTGCGTCTCCTTCACGGTTTCCTGGAGGCAATGACCTCCTGCAGGGAACTTCAGGGTTTTCCTACCCTTCGCTCTGGTCCCTCGATCGGTCGTCCTGGTCCAGTGGGTTCGCCTTCGCCCGGAAGATCTGCTCCTTCTCGTGTCTCACCTTGCTCAGAGTGCGTCTCTATGTTCTGCTTTTTATCCATCTGGGGAGATAATGGGTATCAGATGTATATGATTAAGGTCAAGTGGCTGACTTTGCCTGGCCTAATTAATGGGACATGTCCAATGAGATATGTAAAGGTTAGCGTCTTTACTCTCAGTCGCCCTCTTCCTCGGCCCAGTGTTTATGTAGAAAGGGCGTGGGGGTTGGGACATTGAAGAATCCTAAAAAATCAGATGTGGTATGGGTACAGGAAAGGGGGGGATACCGCTCTTACCATCGGTTGCCTCACCCCCACTCCCTCTAGTTTCCCCGCCCAGGTGATCCTCCCGCACTGGTCCACCCCCAGGGTCTGGATCCAAAGGTGATGGCCGTGCTCTGGCCACCTGAGAGAGAGATCCCGGGAACTAGCAAGTGAGACACCCTTTGGTTTCTCACACATCACAGACATCACATCGCAATTCTAGTCATACAATTACTAGATAATAATTATAATTATAGTAATAATTATAATTTTCTTGCTGTTTCTTGCCATACCCGTTTACTATCATTCATTTTTCTAAACCTCCTGGACAGATAAGACATTCTTATTGGTAAACTTATGATCTTCTCACCCCCATAGTACCTCGCTGGAGCGCTGCACCATTTCAAACAAACCAATGCTCTTCCCAAGCCTCACCACTCTCTAGACACAACAAGTTATCTTCATGAGAGACATTGCTTTTGCTCTGTACCATCAGAGTGCAAACACATCCCAGCGCATAAGTGTCACCATTGTCTCAGGGAAAACATGACCTTCCTGCGCGAGACACGGAATGTTCATTTTGCGTGCACATTTGCGCTTGCATGCATTTGCACAACATTATTCCACGTCTAGCCACAGCGCCACACTCAATCCTCTTTGTTTCCCTGCAACAGGGGAAACTGAAACAGAGCGTGTAGCCTAATGTTCTTAGTGCGTGTACTGCGCTGCTGACATCACCATTGTGAGCAGGGCTCTGCCGATCGCGTAGCTCTCAAGGTGCCTGAAGATTCTCTGCTCCCCCTTTCACTGCAGCATCCTTCCCTTAGTGTCTCGATCCAGATGCTGCCATGGGTCCCCCAAACATATTCTCCAACGTCCTACAAAGCAAATATACTGCACCTCCCAAAACACAGATACAATGGGGCTCACTCCATAGGACCTCCTCCAACGGTGTCCTTCTGGACCATTTTTCTTCTCCTGGCACCATGTTTTATCTTTGGGGCCCCAGTCACTGGTGTGACCTTTATCTGCAACATTAGGGGCTCTGGCCAACCAGAACAAGGAGTCAGACTCGGAGTTACCATTTGAAGGGTTTTATTTTAACTGAAAAAGGAAAATGTCTAGCTGTCCCTATAGCTAAGAGGGATTTAATTGACTACAAACTAAATTAAGGGTGCTTCTCGATTGTCAAAACCAAAAAGTAGTCCTCATTCCAAATCCTATTCACTATCTGGCTCTAGCCCTACCACCTTAAAAATAAAAACATAAAAATGAGCCACAACCGTATCATTCCAGCTTACGCTTCTTCCGGAACAATGTTATTTGGATCTCTCCCAAAGTACCAGTCATAGGACAAATATTTGTTCTTAACAGTTCACAAAAGGAAGGTTTTCAAGTCTCTTTTTAAGTTCCTCAGGAACATGTGCAATTCTTTGCATAAACCAAATGTCTCAGGTTCTTGAAGGAGAGGGGTTATTCCCTTAGTCAATTTCCACCAGCTTGTACCTTTTCTTTCCCCTAATTTCATGCCTTGTATAGATTGAGAACCCTTCTTGTAGCAATGTCACTTATATCTTTTGAGATCTCCAGGCCACTTTGGCCCTTTGGATTACTCATTCCTCTCTCTTTCTTTAATTCCACTGTGAGAAATCTAGCAATGTCATCACTGCTTCCCTGCGTAGACCCTCCCCTCAAGTGTCCAGGGAAAGGCCGTAGCTACCTGACTCTGACCCTGTGGGTAGCTGTCTGGGGGAGGACCACATGGGGTGAGACATACCCCAGGGGAATGGAGTAGACTTGCTGGATAGAACAGGTCATCCCTCTTTTCTCTTTGGGCCTAATGCTCATTTACCGTTTTAATTCAGCAGAACATACTATACTGTTGGAATAAAACATCCAGCGATGACTAATAGTAAAGTGCATGCCTATCCCCAGTTGACTGATAACAATACTCTTTCATATTCCCATAGGAAATTCACTGACAGTACTGAGACAAGGAGGAGGAGTGGAGAAAGGAAGATTGATAGAGTCGGAGAGCAAGAGGCGCGCTCTAGTTGTTGCGAGGCTCTTTCAAGTGCCAGGAGATTTAAATACGGCAGACCTGAGAGGGTTGTGATGAACCTGATGGAGTCATCACTGATTTCTCTGAGTTAACTTCCTCCCATGTGGCCAGAGGTCGGCAGCCGCTATCTGACCCTGGGGGCGGCTATATGAGGGAGGATCACAAGGGGAGAGTCACCTTCCAGGGAAATGCCATGGCTTTATCGGGTGAGACATGGTATCCCCCATTTTCTCTTCAAAATAACCCTCCCATATCCAATTCTCTCATGGCCTATTGTTACGCATCCACCCCTTCTTTCATGAAGAATAGAGAAATCACTCTTTCCAGTTCCAACTATCATCCATTCAGAACTCATTCACCATTTAAAACTACTAAAAATGTTTGTTCAAGTTTTCCATGGCAGTTCTCAAAACTGGACGTCCTTTCACAGAATGACTGAAATACTGGGACGAGGAAGAGGGATCGAGCAGTGCAGAGTGCAGGAAGCAACAATCTCAGCAAGCGCTCTAGTGGTTTTGCATACACACCGGTGACTGAGAAGTTTAAAAGGCAGATGAAACAAAGAATGGAAGTCGATTGCAGCTGGTGGAAGAGAGCGGAGTCTCTCTGTGGGGTTAAGAAAACCGACAGGGGATTGTTGACATGGTGGAGCCAAGAGACTTGCCATCGAGGAAAGCAGAAGCTGCTGCCAAGAAAAGACATGCTGCAGGAATACTAGGAGCCGGTGAGGGACTCGTGGGAATTCGCAGGTGATTGGGAGTAGCACGTTGCTTGTTCGCAGGTGATTGCGAGCAGCATGTTGCTTACCAGAGCCTGGAGCGGAGCAGACGTGTGGAAGGAATTCTGCGAGAGCCGAAGAAACCAGGAAGATGCGGTCGGGAAAGGAAAAATGATATAAGCACTTCACTGGCTGACTGTGGGAAAATGCAGCAAGGGCGAGAAAATACGGTGAGTCTGCCCAGAGCCAGTGGGGACCCCTGGGCGTATCAGCGGCTATACCGAATTAAGGTAAGTGAAGTACTAGCAACCCAGAGGAAGAATGAATAAACAGAATATCAAAAGGGAATTTGAATTACAAACAAAACCCCTACAAACACATGAATATGTATTGTGCAAATATAGAAGGAACCTGGAATAGATAATACATCCGAAGGACATAGTGAGAGACAAAGTATATGTGCAACTTCGGAGAAGGGCAGAGAGCGTGTGTGATTACAAGTGAGAGTATACTTTGAGTAACAGACAAATGCTCTGAGACCATAACTGTGTTGAGGAAAGAGGGAGCATACAAAGCACACTGAAGGTGGGAGAGCCACGGAAGGCAGCCACCGCCGAGACAAACAGCGGTCGAGAGACAGGGAAGAAGGTAAGGAGGCAGAGTGGGCACGGAGGTGCCGAGCGGAGAGAAAGTAAACAGCAAAGAGGAGCCGTCAGAGAGCGGAAAACAGAATGGCGAGATAGCGGATGAAGCGGGTACTAGCATCTAACCTATGAATGAGCAGGGTTGCAACGCACCGCCGCGTTCTTCTGTTTCCTGGATGTGCATGGCGGCGGCCATGTTTAGTGAACAACTAGAATGCTAGGACACATTCTGTTTGTTACGTGCCTGGAACGTTATGATCTCCTCCAGCGATCCCATACCTTCCAGAGATGGCGATTCATGACAGTGTAACCCCTTCTCAAAGGAGATCCCCCTGGTTTGCCCGGATGTAACCGGTGGAACTGACAGATGTTCCGGACTGGTTCCCAAGATTTTTCTGAGATGGGGTAGCCATATTCCTCGGGCATGTTTTCAGGCCTGCTTCTGGGTTTCCTTATTGTTATGGAATGAGAGTCCGGTACATAGGCCTTCAGGAGGGATGCATGGAACACAGGGTGGATCCTCTGTAGGTGGTATGGGAGCTTTAGGCGAAAGGCTACAGGATTGATCCTGGCTTCAATGACAAAGGGATCAATGAATCGTGGTGAGAACTTCCGAGGATAAACCCACCTTGGTAAGAATTTCGTGGACAGCCAAACTTAGACCCTATGTCCCATAAGGGATTTGGGCTTCTTCTTTTACCTGCCCACTTCGTGTAACTCTGTCGGCTGGCCTGGAGGTTCACCTGTGCATCTTTGTGGACGTTCTTGAGTGTTTCTAGGAGCTGATCCACTGTGAGCATACTTGACGTGTGTAAACCGGACAAAGGAAGATGCCGGGGATTGTGCCCATATGATCAAAAGAATTGGCTTGTTATAGGCAAACCCGGCCAGAGGTAAGAGTCCAGACTAGTCACATTTGTTCCTGATTACAGAAAAGTTGTTCAGTCTGCCCCTTACTCTCTGGGTGAAACCCTGAAGAGAGCCTGCTGGATGTTCAATTACTTGCACAACATTGTCCAAAATTTCGAAGTAAATTGTGTCCCTCTGTCTGATACAATTGTGCGCAGAAGTCTGTGCATCTCAACCACATCTTTCATAAATACATCAGCAGTGACTGATGCAGAGGGCAAACCTTTTCAGAGGTGAAAATTGGGTTAATGTACTAAATTAGTCCACTGTAACCAATATGGTGGTATGTTCTTGTGAAGGAGGAAGATTGACTATAAAGTCAGTTGATATGTGTTGCCACGGCCCAACTAGTGGTGGTTCCTGCTGCAAGCGACCTAGTGTGCTTGTAGTGGAGTATTTACTTTGGGCACAAGTGGGGCATATAGAGACATATTCCTGTGTGTCCTTGTACATGGTAGGCCACCAAACATGGCCCCTACAAACATGTCAATTCAAAAGAAGCAGTCTGACCCTTATGACCGGCTGCAGGGAGATCATGACACTATGATCTAGCCTGGGTTTGTAGGTCCTTAGTGGGTAAAAACAAGGTGTCCTTATTGAAGAGCAGACCTCCCTTGAGGACCAGGGGTTGACTGGGAAGAGCCACCCGTGTCTTGACAGCTTGTTGACCTGTTGGAGGCAGGTGTTACTTCACTGATGAACCTTTTCCCAGCTAGGATCTTTCACAACCTGGCAAATACGTAATCGTAAAGTCGGACTGTGAAAAATGGTAGGCCCAACTAGCATGTCTGGCATTGAGGCACTCCCTTTTCTGCAGAATACATAGGTTTCAGTGGTCTGTGAGAACTTGGAAGGGATAGAAAGCACCTTGGAGAAGATGATGCCATTCCTCGCAGGCCTGTCTGGTAGCAATGAACTCTTTTTCTAGAATGGAATGGTTCCTTTTTCTGGGAGTGAGAGTTCTAGAGTAATAGGCGATTGGGTGCTCAAAATTATCTTCCTGTTTCTGTAACAGATCTGCTCCAAGGGCTCCTCCGGAGGCATCAGCTTCTACCCCGAACGGAATGGACTGATCCGGTTGTCGTAAAATGGGTGCTGATACAAAGGCTTTCTTCAGTTTTTGAAAAGCACTGTCCGCCGCGCTGTCCCAGATGAATTGTATCCCTTTTTGAGTAGGTTGGTAAGAGGTAGAACAATCTCAAAGAAGTGGGGTATGAACTTCTAAAGTTTGCGAGCCCCAGGAACCGTTGTACATCCTTGATGGAACCCGGTATTGGCCACTGTAGGATGGCTTTAATCTTGTTGGAATCCATTTGGACTCTGTCTGCTGAAAGGATAAATCCAAGATATGGGACTGTGGACACTTCAAAAAAGCATTTTTCTGGTGTGGCCAATAAGTGATGGTTTCTTATATGAAGGAGGACATCAGAGACATGTCTCTGGTGTTCCGTTAGGTTACATGAGAAGACCAAGATGTCGTCCAGATAGACAATGACAGAAGAAAAGAGAAGATCCGTGAATATCTGGTCCATGAATCTTTGAAACTGAGCTGGCGCATTCACCAAGCCGAATGGCATGACTTGGTATTCGAAGTGGCCTAGGGGTGTTCTAAAGGCCGTCTTCTACTCATCACCTTCTCTAATCCTCAGGAGGTGGTAGACTCCTCGAAGGTCTAGTTTTGTGAAGATACAGGCTCCTTGGACAGCTTCGAGAATGTCATTTATTAAGGGCATGGAATATCTGTCCCTGATGGTAAGAGTATTTAGACCGCGGTAGTCTATGCAGGGTTGGCGTTCCGTTGTCCCCTTCTTCGGGATAAAGAAGAGGGAAGCACCCGCAGAAGAAGTTGACTCACTTATCAAACCGTTATGGAGGTTAGTCTCGAGATATTCTTTTAGTGCCATCTTCTCTGGCAAAGACAATGGGAACATCCTGCCAAATGGTACCGTGGACTCTGGTTGAAGATCTATCGTACAGTCTTCCTTGCGATGAGGGTGTAGTTGCCTGGGTTGCACATCAGCGAAGACATCCGAAAACTCCTCATACTGTGGTGGAATGGAATTGACTACAGGATGAGGAAGGGGTACAGTAATGCCTACCTGAGACCTATTAGATTCCGGACCAAGGCAGTGTTGGAGGCAGTACTGAGACTGGAAATGTACTGTATTCAGTTCCCAATCGATACTCGGATTGTGCCGCCTGAGCCAGGGTATACCCAGAATGATGGGACAGTGGACCGCTCTTGAGATCGAATGTGAGGAACTCTTGGTGTGACAGCATGCTCACATGTTATTCTCGGGTTTCTTAAACAATGGGCCCGGATTTCAAAGGAGTACATCCACTCCTTCCACTGGGACCGGGTTTTGTTTGTTACATCTCTTGATCTGATGTTCCTTGGCCCAATTATTGTCCATGAAGTTGCCGGCAGCCCCACAATCAAGCATGGCTACACTTTCGGACCGTCAAGACTCAGGAGACTCTTAAATACCATAAGACGGTTGTCGATTTCTGGAACCCGTGGTCTGGTGCAATCACAGGGATTGATGTGTCTCTCCCCTTCCTTGTCCCTGGTCAAGGTTGGGGTCTGTTATTTCCCGATCTCTGTGGTGAGACTTATGGACAGTTTCTGAACAAGTGTTTGTCAGAACCGCAATACATACAAAGGCCAAGATCTTTCTGCCTCTTACGCTCTGTTGCAGTGAATGGACCCCAAGCTGCTCCGATTTGCATGGGCTCTTCTAAAGTGGGGTTTTCCAGCAAGGGGGTAACATTGGAAGGAAGGGGAAGACAGAACTTGGTCTTTCTTTTTTCTGCTTTACGCTCCATAAGCCGGAATTCGATCTGCAATGAAAAGGTAACTGTTAGGCAGAAACCTGTGCAGTTCCCTTAGGGACCACTGCAAAAGATTTAAGACTACAGGTGTTGGCAGTAAACCCACTTGGTAGCAGTCTGTACCACCCAGATTTACCTGGTAGCTGTGGCTGAGCAGTCAGACTTCCCTCAAGAAGAGTTAGGCAGTATGCAAAGTATACACAGTAGGTACCCAGATACAATAATACAAGCAAACACTGACCAGAGCTTTGGTATCAAAGTATATAATTATTTATTTAAAAACACACAGTTTGAAACACTCCAGCACTCTTATTGTAAAATGTTCTAAACACAGTTACTATTGTAATATATACACCCCTTATCCCTTATCAGATAAATCACAGTAAAACACCACTTATTTTCATACAGAGGTGAACGCTTAACTAGATTGCACTCTGATAAGTTTGTGAGAAAGGGAGGGAAAAAGACAGAATATGGAAAGGTACACCACTCTAAGATTCAGGAACACTGATAGCAAGGCAGAAGAGCAAAAGTCACTGGTGAGCCAAAGTCCAAAGGCTGGGCCCCCTCTAAGAGAGAGCAGAGCACAAATGCGCCCAAGATCACACAGTTACGCTAGGCTTAGAAAGTCTTGCAGAGGGTTCAAAAAGAGTTTAGAGAGGCTTAGGAAAGTTTAGCCAGGGTGTCCCAGGCTAACCCAGGTTCGAAAGCCGGGGGCTAAATCTACCCCGTACAGTCGGTAGCAAGGGAAGCCAGGCGGGACACGGTACCTTAAGTGGGAAGGATCCTCCAGCGGTGGCAGTTGTTCCTGGTAGTGGGTGCAAGTTGCGTCGTCGTCCAGGGGAAGAGAAGACCTCGACTTGGAGGA
This sequence comes from Ambystoma mexicanum, assembly GCF_040938575.1. NCBI lineage: Eukaryota > Metazoa > Chordata > Amphibia > Caudata > Ambystomatidae > Ambystoma > Ambystoma mexicanum. The sequence continues at coordinate 1,080,258,050 of NC_090937.1, read as the reverse complement.
AAGATGAAGGTCGTTGCACTACCAGGGAAGAAACCAGCCGCGGAGTCTTCCGGTTAAAGGTGGCACCTTTGATTCGCGGTCGTGGTAAAACGTGGTATCCCGGTTGCCGGGGTGCTTGGCACAGGCAAGGTGGCCATGAGGTACGCCGGGAAGGCGAAAAGACGGTGAAACTGGTTATCACCACCAGTCAAAGGGAGAAGACTCTCTGGCGGGAGATCTCCTCTGTCGTTGGGAAAAGTGGTGAGGCAGTCCAGCAGGGCTCCACCGGTGGTGGTGTCGTGGCAGGTCGGCTCAGCTTCTCCCTCGTCGGATTCTTAGGTCCTGTGGCGACTTCTGAAGTTCCAGTCCCCAAAGCCCTGCTTTTATGCAGAAAACCCCCATTCACTCAGCCTAGCTGTCACTCAAACATGCTAAGTGGTGAGCCGGCCGGCTCACTACTTGGGCCAATCAGGATGGAGTGCGACTTGAGTTGCCTAGGCAACTCAGTCCAGGGTGCCTAAATTCCCCTCCACCCCTCCTAAGTACCCCAGACATAGTGGCACCACTTTGGAGGGCTTCTGTGGAGAAGCCCGCCAAAAAGTGTTACAAAGGGCTCGACTTGGGTTGGATTCACAGAAGAGAACACAAACGTCATTTTAGAATCAAGTTTCAGCAAAAAATACCAACCGGAGAATTAATATTAATTAAATAAACCAGCGGTATGTTCGAGGCTACCGTAAATAATTAAATAAAGATAGTAGCCTAAAACAATGGGAAATCCCATAGGAAAATATTCGCGGTTGAATATAAAAAGTAGTATCCACTGCCACCAGCCAAAACTCGATCAGGGGGGACGGAGACGTGCCCCCTCGACTAACAGACCCTGGGGCAATCGAATTGCCCCAGCCAGTACGTCCACAATATGATGGTTTGTACTGGTTCTGTTCAGAATTTAAGACTAGTAAAGTCAATGGTGACTTTACATGCCCTGGGAGACAGTAGTCAGTCCCAGGGTATGGAGTCTATACTGGGGGGTCACTAAGACACCCCTGTGTCACTGCACGGAGGGTGCTGTGTAACACATATCACAAAAACACATGAAACCCTATGGAGTAAAAGACCCCATAGCCCATTAAACACTTCTAGATCCAAAGAAACACACTCAAATCATGTCCAAGAGTGAGGGTAAAAGAGTCTCACTCTTGGCAGGAGAAAAAAATAAACCCCAAAAAATCCAGCAAAGCTGCTGGGGGACTCACTAGGTTAGGAAATTCAGCCTAAACAGAGAATTCTCCCTAACAGTAACCAAATCCAGAAATGTCGTAGGAAGTGCCACTCTGGCAAGTTCGTCCTTTATGTCTTCTTATCGACCCTGTCTAAACAGTGTCTGTTGAGCTGAATCTGGCCACCCGGCTTCCACAGCCACTTTCTGGAAGCCGGAAAGGTAGGTCTGGACATCCAACGTCCCTTGGCGGATGTCTAACAAAGTCTCATAGGAAGAGTACTGGACTTCAGTTCTTTCAAATCGGTTCCTAAACTGATGCACGAAAAGCACCATAGTCGTTCAGTGTCGGGTCAGAGTTGGTTCCAAGAGAAGTCGCCCAAGAAAATGCGTTCTCCACCAGATTGGAAATGAGAAAACCAACCTTGGTTCACTCAGACTAGTTGGAACGTGAGCGAAATGTGAAATAAACCAAACAAGCATCTAGGAACTCCATCAGCTTCCTTGGGTTCCAATCCTACTTGCAAAAACAAAGGGGGAAGATCACCTGTCTGTTCATCCCGAAGATTAGTCTGTTGGCGCAGAGCCACATTTCCTGCTGTGAGATTCTATACTTCAGCTGTGAGACCTTGGAGGTCTGCGACAAGTTCTTGATACTGTTCCAAGCTTGCCATATTTGTGTCCTGGCATTGCAAAATCTCATGATCTAGGGTTTGACTCTGGGTAACAGTGCGAGTTTCTCCCTCCGACTCCCCACCTGATATATCTGAGATGTCTTCCGGGGACTCAATCTTCTTCTGCCTCTCCGAGGTACAGGCTTCTTCTTTCGGAAGAGGTAAGGGCGAGTTCCCCCAGAGGCCACTTTGCCTTATGTGCAATTTGCCCGGCAGTGGGGACACCGGGGAGCCAAACCCAATCCAGGGAAAAGCCAACCAGCAGAAAAACCCTGCTATCCTTTCTGGGTGATGGAAGGTACTGTGGGGTAATAGGATGGTCTGTGTGTCTGAGGTTCCAGAAATCCAGAGATGACTGTATGGAATGTTAGTGTAGTTTTTCACAGAGGTAGCCCCTCGCAGGGTATTCAGGATCAGTGATGAAACAAGGACTTTGGAGCCCAGAATGAGGTAGCAGGTAAGTAAAGCAGCACAGGATAAAGATCCCAAAGAGTAACTGACGAATGCTCTTAGACCAGAACTGCGCTGAGGAAAGAGGGAGAATGGAAAGCACACTATAGGTGGGAGAACCACGGAAGGCAGCCACCGCCGAGGAAAACAGCGGTCGAGAAACAGGGAGGAAGGTAAGGAGGCAGAGCGGGCGTGCAAGCGCTCAGCGGAGAGAAAGTAAACAGCAAAGAAGAGCTGTCAGGGAACGGTAAATAGGACCGGAGAGATAGCCGATTAAGCGGGTACTAGCGTTTCGCCTACAAATGAGCTGGGTTGCAACACACCGCCACGTTCCTCTGTTTCCTGGATATGCATGGCGACGGCCATGTTTAGTGAACAATTACACCGCTAGGACACGTTCTGTTTGTTACATTCCGGGAATAAAATGGTCTCCACCAGCGATCCCATACCTTCCAGAGGCAGCAATTCATGACAAAACCAGACAGTCAAAAGTGTGTGAAAGCAAGAAGCCCTGGCAGGAAAATATATCAGGGATGTTGGAACTTTAGAGACCAAAGACAAACCTAGGGGAAGGGAGGCACCCTCTGGAGCAGAGAGTTCTTATCCTCAAATAACTTGTGTTGGAACCATTTATCCTTATTTTGTGAACACCGTTTGGAACCCCCAAAAGTTAAAGACATTTCCTGTTTCACCTTAAAGTTTAGTTTTAGTGTAGGGTCCGAATAGAACTTTGGACACATGACAGCATTGTTTTGAACATTCTGACACCAACAGAGCCTTAGTTTTGGCTTAGCAAGGGAATTCCTCTTCGAGCAGGGTCAGAGAGGCATTTTCGCAACACTTTTTTCTTTGGATAAAAGTATTTAACCAAATGCATGGCAAACTTGTGTCCGAGCTTCATTCCTGACTTCTCAGGGTGGAGAAGCCAATTCCTACCGACGCAGAAACCTGGAGGAAGCAGATGGTTAAGTGGAAGTTAACAATTAGAGGAGGCGACGCTCGAGGAAGCCCTGCATAGAGAGGAACCCTGTGTAGGCATTGGGAACAAAGCACTGTCAAATACCCTTCAGACACCATGAGAGATGCCAGCAGCCCGCAAGGACCAGCGACTGAAGGGAGAAGCAGGCAGAGAAGCAGAGAAACTGGAAGCAACTGCAGCTGTGGTTAATTTGTTCTGATGCTGGTTTGAGGCCGGGCAGGAGTGGAGAGGAGAGACACAGTGTGCACAGAAGTGAAGCTGGGAGACTGTAAGACTGGGGAGAGTGAACGGGTTACCGGGCGCTTCAGGGTGAATGCAGTGTATGATACACAGAGCGTGAGAGCCCAAGAGAAGGAAGTGAAACAGTTGATAGCAATACAAACATTAATGGCACAACCTCAGAACATTCTAAAAAGGCCTTCAGAGAAATAATGAAGATTCAAATAGAAGCACTGTCTTCCAGGAAATACATAAATGCTAGTTGAGATACCCCAGTAAGCATGATGCACTTTCTACAAGAAATCCTGCAAATAAATACCTTTGATGGACAGTTTAAAGACCCATTATCATGAATTATTATAATAGTATTTATCCAGGCATAAAGTAGGACTCACTATCACCAGACTACTGATTGATGTTAATATGATTTCTCAATGAGATTACCTAAGCAAATGAGGACTGGATCTCAGCTCTAATCATTTATTTATCCACTGATACATATGTAGAGGAGCAGACGTGTACTTCACTGATAGGCATCGCCCCCTCACCTCCATAATACTGGAGGAACGACAGGAAGACATTGCGCATGACACCAGGTGTCATCCCAATACTGCATCGAGTGTATCAGAGACCTTATGCACTCAGACAACCGTATCGAATGTACCCTCATACTGAGGTGGTAGCAGGAGATTTGCCGACACCACTGAATATCGAGCAGTTGTGAAGAAGATTTGACAGGTGCAATTTGATGTCATAAGGAAAAGCTACAATGAAGCACCAAAACGATATGAGATTAAAGAAAGAAGATGTAATTGAAGAAACAATAGTAACTATATGAATTAGCAAGAAGAAATCATATATACAAAGAAGATAAGTAACCAGATGAGTAGTGAATGTATCTACTCAGAACGCAAGGTAGATGAGCCATATATAAGCTTGCTGCAGTAGAAAACATAACACGGGTGAAGCATCCATGAAGAAAAGATGGACGCTGGCTCTCAATGATAATAAGCAAAGAGCTTGAATGAAAGAGACCAGAGCTGCAGAGCTGACAGATGCTGGAAATACAAATTTGTGCATGAACAAAGAATGGCTGTTGGCCACAGATCAAGGATGCCAAAGCAAGAAGCTTCTGAAGGGCATAAGGCGAGGTAACGAGGATAAGCAACATATGCAGGACATATTTCTCTTAGATTAAGTAAATGAGTGAACATTTACGAGTGCCAAGTATTGACAATAAAGATGCAGAAAAGCCTATGTGAGATGAAGCAACCAAGTCTCTGTAGGTCGAAGAGGGTAATGACACCAGAATTAATTCAATCAAATAACACCAAATAAAAGGTCGAATTAGACAAAATCGTGCTCTCCTCACACGTGATTCAGGACTCGAAAACAAGCCCTATTCATTAGGCACCATATGAAGATAGTGGTGTACCTACACTGCCTTAAAAGTCCCAGAGAAGGGACCAGTCCACAAGGTCAACTACAAAGAAGATGCCTTGGCAGAAGGCTTCGCTGATGAGAGATGGTAGAACTAATTGGGCAAGTGGTCAGTAGTCTGACGTGGTTCTCCGCACCTGAGTTTTGTTTTGCTTACGTGCTGCTAGTGAGCCGAGTGTCCAAGGTTGGGACAGGATTTCAACCTATCATGAGGGCCTGTGCAACGATTAGCATACAATGTTGCATGAGCCAATCTGCTAGTTATACTGTTATAATCTGTATTATACATAGTTAGGAGGAAGTTCGAGACTTGCCTCCCAGGGAGGAGCAGCCAATAAAGTAACTAACACTTATAGACTCTACAAGTAGACATTTTCCCCTAACCAATCCTCAAGTCTGATAGGTTTTATTATCTGCGATGTGTAGGATGACGTCATAGCTGACTCACATTGAGGTATAAAGTCTTTGTGTACCTGTAATGTATCTGAGTGTGTGGACTACAAATCATTGTTCGTCAGATTGCCCTACTTTATTGAATTGATAATAAAGTAGTAATTCTGTCATATTCTTTGAGTCTGTCCACTATTTAGGTCCAGGAGTATTTGTTACAGTAATTGCATTCTGTGCATTGATATGCTCAAAAAGTGCTACTGCACATTTGGTAGCGGTGCAAATGGTTCAAGATTCAGACTCTCGGCTGCTCGACATCTTCCACCACTAGTCGGAAGACCGCAGAGTTTCCTGCACAGAGCGGCGCTATAACACATGTGACCTGAGACGGTTGGCAGGGGCCACTTTGAAGAAATTCCTGCCCGTGGACTGTAGGCAAACTGGTAGAATGGGTAATAGTCGATACCGAAGGCCTCAAGATGAACAATGGATGTAAGTAGAAACATCGAAAGTGACAAATAAAAGGGATGGGGTCATATTGCATGTATATAGTGGAAGAATGTAACAGGATTAGTTAGGGAAAGGGAGATACCTCGATACCTGTCCTCAAGGCGGGAGAAGGGACCGTACCACAATCCGGAACAGAGTATTATTTAAGGGATTCCTGCAGCTACAGCCAAGGAAGGTTGTGCAACACACTCCTAAATGGAGTAAAATAGAGATGAGATACGTCCATCAGGATTATGAGACAAGCCAATTGTAGAAAAAGTGTGCACATGTGTTTTGGGGGATTTGGAAAAATATCAGTGTAGAAAATATACTGACGTGCTTTATATTCGTGGTGATAAAATAGGTTGAAGGCTTAAAAAATATAAGAATGATAGCAATAAAATTTGACAAATTATTAGACCCTCGAAAATAAAGCAATTGGCACCAATCAAACTTAAAAGGGGAGTGTTTCAAGAAAAGCCAAATTCAATCAAACCTAGGAGAGTAGTATTTGAGAAAAATAAGATAAAATAAGATCCTTAAAACTATCAATAATAATAACAGGATAATACGAATTGATGAAGTATATAAACGAAAAGATAAAATGGATGTCATAGTATAAAAGTGGAAATGGTTTTTTAAAAAAAATGATTTTTTATATACGGGTAGTGTTTGATGGTGCCGGCCCAAAGTGATTGTTGAAGTGTAATAAATTAATTAAATAAAAAACGAAAACATTCTGGTAAGCATTGACAGTCAAAAACAACTTGTCATTATGGAGGACATTCCCCTGTTACATCTGTGCAGGACATTACCACAATATGCACCTAAAATAAGGAAGTACCACACAGAATGGGTAAAGGGCACAACTAATAAAACTTTCATGCCGTGGCCTCAAGAAGGTTCACTATCAGAGGCAGTACTGAGACACATGACAGCATATTTGCATGCTACATACACGGGGAAGAAGCTACAGAAAAGGTTAGCTGTTTTAGAACTTTGGAAGATGTAGCAGAGTGAGAGAGAAGATCCTCCAGACAAGGAGTAGAAGCTTAATCAGCATAAAGAGGAGGACGTAGCCCCCTCAGTTCCTCTTTCTCCTCCTAAAAATGATAGCACGGTAGAAGACAAATGTATCCTTTAAAGGAATTAAAAGCAGCAGCGGGGTATGTTAATCGAACATACACATCTTCCCGCTTATAATAGCAAAGAAAACGTGGAAGAAATTAAGAATAGGGAATGTAAATATATGTCCACACGCGACAAACATAAAGAGTGTGCTGAGAGAAAGGATAGATGGATAGAAATAGAAGAGGAAGTCAGAAGACAAAAAAGAGAGAAAGACAAGCCAAGTGGAATGACAATAGTACATAATGAGTGGATGTAAGGACATATACTATTGAAGTTAGATGGAAAAGGCATTGACAATGTGAAAGAGAGAGAAGAAAGAGGACAGAGAAAAGAAGGAAAAGGAACAAGAAGGGCATACAAGGAACAGAAAAAGAGACAGGAAATGAAAGGAAGAACAGAGAAGGTATGAAGAACAGAAGAAAGAGCAAGAGAGAATAGAAGAGAAGAAACATGAAGAAACAGAAGCCCAAAGATTGAAAGAGTGTAGGTTGCAAATAAGGCGAGAGGAAAAAGAAAATAAAGAGATGAGGAGAAGGGAAGAAGACATGAGAAAGAGTAGGGGACAAAGAGATGACAAAATAAATAATATTGTTAACAGGAGTACCCATCAAAACACTAGAGTGATGGGAGGAAGAGAAAGGATCACAACAGCCCCGCAGGGAGTTGCAAGGGATACTGAGTATACAGACATAGGCTGATGAGCATGAGGCAGAAGGCATAGTGAAAAGGACTGGGGATCTATATAGAGAAAGGAGAGAGAAAGGCGGCTATGAGGCTATGGGGCGCATTGCAGGATCTCTGCTGAAGTAAACAGGAAACAGAGCAGATAATACGTTGATGGACAAGCATTCAATGATGTCCCTAAGCAGACTAGATCTTGATGATGAGGAAAGAGATGACAGTCATACCAGTTGCGGTATAATGATGTCAGACAAAGAAAGGGAGGAGAATGAGAAAGCATGAAGAGAAGGCGCATGCAGCTTTTTTATAGACCCGAACATAGCGAGAGGGGTGAAATGGTCAGATTTAGAAGACCCTAAAGAGAAAACACCAGAGCCAACACCATATTCTGAACGACCACCAGCACGGGGAAAACGCAAAATGTAGGGGGATATTATTTTGGACCAGGGTTTACACAATTTATGTTATTAGAGAAAGGGGGAGGATAACCAGAATGTATTCAATGGCACAAATGGACAAGGAAAGGCTGATAAGTAAAATACCCAGTTTGACTGCAGGTGCAGGAAAATGTATTTATGATTTCGAGAGAATGAAAGCAGGAATTACGTTAGCAGTGGGCGACACAAACGCCCTACTGGAAGGCATCCTAGGGGAGAGAGCTGATGACATTTGGAGACAAGCAGGGTATGCAAGTGTAACTGCACAGAACACGAAACATGACAAAGCGCCATTTAATAATTGCAGGGCAGATATATGTAGGGCGCTTAGAGTACAGTATCCCCACACATCAGACATGGGTGTGATTATGACTAAGAAAATGGGGGAGGATGAAGATCCTGTTGCCTTTATTCAAGAGCGATGGTGTCTTGAGACGGGAGAACCATAGGACAAAACAGTGGCATTATTTTATCATATTTTATGTTGGGGACTGCCCGAGCCAGTGCAACGGCAGATGAAGAAACAGGTAGGTATGGAAGCAAAGGGTAGGCCAGAAATACAGTAGACTATTGTACATCTTTGTCAATTTTTACAAGAGAAAAATAAGAAGAAAGCTGAGAGCAGAAAGCAGGAGGAAGCACAGTTAGTTCAGAAGAAGTAGTCAATGTTTGCCATAGAAGGAGCAGAATTGATGAGTGGTGAAGGGGTGGCCACACACAAAGCATAGTAGTACATAAAAGTAATGTAGTACACCCTATAGACCAGACTGGGTACAATTTCTGGCCAAGAGGTAGAGGGTAGACCCCTCGAAGATGAGGAGGATTTAAAAACCCTCAAGGGTGGAGAAGGATTTAATGGGGCACAATCACAACAATGTTGGAATTGTGAGAGGATGGGACATATAGCCCAAACATGTAGGAGCATAGGAGGAGGTATGCAACAGAACGTGCAAGCTCCAAGAGGGGGGATGGGCTATTCTCCACAGTACAACACAGAACCACAGGAATATTATGCTCAAGATCACACACAGTATAAGACAAATGAACCACAAATACAGCAAGCACAGCAGGTCCCACAGCAAATGCAATCGCAACAAGGGGAACCACAGCAAGCACCCATGCAGATGCAACAAGCACAGGCACAGCTAGCACAGTACACACCAGTGCACAACCAATGGTGCCGCAGTGGAAAGCAAACACAGGAGCTCCACAGGCTTCCACACCCAGGATAAGGAGTGTGACAGTAGTGGGAGGGAATCATTTTATGGGTACAGGGATGAATTCATATCTACAATAGGAAGGCCCACAGAGGTGCCAGATGTGTTCAGTACTATATGTGACACCCAACGCACAAGAGGACCCAAGGGTCAGGTTGACGATAGGAGGCAAGACATTTTTTAGTTTCTTGTAGACATAGAAGCAACTCGTTCTTGTGTTCGAGAGGGAAAATACCCAATGTCTGAGATCGCAGGGATTCTCTGAGGCCACAAGTTTGGTTCCATTTATAGATGAATTGCGATTTTCTATAGGTGAACATGACATGTCAATGCCACTACTATGCTCTTGGCAGACACCAGATAACATATTAGGATGTGATTTGATGAAAAAAGCTAATATGACGATATCCTTTACTGACAAAGGGCTAGTGTGTTTGACTCCAGGGATATATTATATGAACATGAGAGAATTTATATTAGCCCTCAAAGGCCAAAAAGCATTACAAAGGGATCCTTTAGAACCAGAAACATTTTTGTATGGAGTGAATAGCTTGTTGACATGGCTTCCTGAGAATACCTGATGAATGTTTGTTTAGACCAGAAATATATGGATGATGGGGAAGGACAGGTAATTCCCATAGAGCCAAAGGTAGTAGCAGTAAATCAAGAAAGGGTGGTTGTCCATGGGACAGATGATGAAGGAAGGGCATGGAGAACAGTAATAGCCCTTAAAGAACGATATAGACTGACAGACTTGACAGATGAAGACTTGTTTAGAGATGAATATTCAGATGATGAATTAGTGTGTTTCATATGTCTTACTTATTGAATGAGAAGTGAGAATAGAGAAATACCACAGAGAATGGCAATGGTAAAAAAGAAACCATCATTTTTGCAGGAAGACTTAGAGTAAGTCCCAAGCATTTTATGGACTAATAGTCCATATGACATGGGTCTATAAAGAGGAGCAGGTGCAGTGAAGATCACACATAAACCAGGAGCAATTCAGCCATGTTCAAAACAGTATCCTATATCTAGAGAAGCAGATGAAGTCATATTTGAGACCATTTACACTTTAATAAAGCAGGGAATATTAGTTCTATCAGAGTCCCCATGTAACACGGTTGTGTACCCAGTGAAGAATTCAACTGCAGGGTCATGGAGATTTATTCAGGATCTCCGCCCCCTAAATAATATTCTTGAAGCAGAGTTTCCTTTGGTCCTGAACCCCGCCACAATATTATGTTTCATCCCAGCTAAAGCCAAATATTTTACTTTCATAGATTTAAAGAATGCATTATTTTCAATTCCACTTCATGAAGACTGACAGGATTTAACTTCATTTTCATATAAAAACCACACCTGGATCAAACAAGGCTGCCTCAGGGGTACTGTGAGTCCCCATCCATCTTTAATAGGGTACTTCAGATGGATTTGAGCAAAGTACAGCTTGAGAGCACGATAATCCAGTACGTGCATGACATTTTGGTGTGCAGTGAGACAGAGGAAAGGTGCAGGGAGGACTGAGTTCGACTGATGACAATACTAGAAGAAAAAGGATACAAGGCAGACAAAGAAAAACTACAATATTGTCAAGAAGAGGTTCTGTACATAGGACAGCTCATCTCTCAAGAGAGGAGAAACGTGATTCCCAAGACCTGACACAATAAAGGAAATTAGACAGTTTCTGGGCCTATGTAATTATTGCAAGGCCTAGGTTTTTGACGACAGCACATATATCAGACCACTTTTAAAGGACTCAAGGACGCACAGATAGGCAAAAGTAAAATAATATGGAAGGACATCACTGAAGGATTGGAAGAATTAAAAAAGGCAATTTGCACAGCACCAGTGTTCGGAATACCAGACTATAGTGAAGAGTTTTACTTATTCTCTCATTCACATGGCGAGATGATGACAGCAGTACTCACACAGAGGACGTCATTAGGGCATGGACACAAACCACCAGCTTATTATAGTGGGATTCTAGACCCAGTAATGAAAGGACACTAACCTTGCGAACAAGATGTACGAGCTGCTGCAATTGCGAATGAAAAAGTGGCCAGTATTACAATGGGATGCTCAATAACATTATTTGTCGACCACTCCATATTTGCCACTTTGGAGAAACCAAAAAGTACTTCAACTACACAAAGAGCATCTGGATACAAAGAGATTATTTCGAATCCAGCAGGCAAACTTGTTAGATGCAGATAATGAATCCTGCGACATTCGTAGCAGAGGCCAGGAGGAAAGGAGTACAATGTACGACTGGTGAAGGTATACTGGGATGGCAGTAGTGAAGTTAAAAACAATATTTGAATTTGCGTGACGAGCGCGAGAATGCCTTCACATTGTTCAGCACAAGCTGCAGAATTAGTGGTGCTCATCGCCGTGCTTCAGAGATTTGAAGATGAGGAAGTGACGGTGTATTCTAACTCCGCCTACATGATGACAATCGTACATGCAGGGTTATCACGTTGGATAAGGAGGAGTTTCCTTCATGCAGAGGGAACTCCAGTGCTATCGCTGTGGTGAAATGCCATGCCCATACTAAAGGGGCAGACCTAATTTCTCTCAGAAACGAAGCCAAAGACATAGAGGCAAAAAGAGAAGCATACTTTCCAAATATTTCAGACTTTTAATTAGGGGATGTTAAGCAAGGATCAGAGCGATGCATGCTGATGCAGGAAGGATTTAATATGTTATCCATTGTACAGTTAATTGAGCTAGAAGGTGGGGCCCCACGGGAAGAGCAGGACCTATGGAAAAGGTGGGGTGTTCTCTATCCCCCTCTGAGGCTTTATGGAGACAGGACAGCACTGGAAAGCCACTTATGCCTCTAGCATTATTGAAGGTGGTGCTTGAGCAGCTTCACTACCCTGCGTACACCACCAGAGAGAGTCTTGCTGCAACAATCGCAGAAGACTGGTGCACACCAAATGTATTAGAACATTATTATAAATTGCATTGTGTGCCAGAAATGTACAGCAGGCCACACCTTGCGAACAGTGAGAGGAGCAATTCCTAGGCCCAATGTTCCATTTCAGCATCTACATATAGATTATGGGGATATCTATGGTGATATGTTACAACTATGTAACGGATATAGGTACATGCTGGCAGTAGTATGTCACTTTACCAGATGGATTGAGGCAGGTCCATGCATGCACCTTAATGCCACATGTGCTGCTGCCAAGTTCCTAACACGTGAGGTGCTTTCTAGATGGGGTGTGTGCAAAGTCCTGCGGTCTGACAATGGCCCCCATTTCGTAATGAGGTGTTTTAACATATAGTTCTTCTATTAGGAATAAAACATACATTTTCCTCAGCCTATCACAGGTGAATGGTGTCTGTGAGAGGTTAAACAGGCAACTAAAAGGAAGGATAGCTAAGATTAGAATCTCCTTGAAGAAGGGACGGCTACATTACCTACTTCTTGCTTTGTTTGCCCTAAGAAATCAGCCTGGCTCGGATCACCACCTAACTCCTCATGAGTTGGTGACCGGACGTCGCATGAGAGTTCCTCTTGCCCCTCCCACTTGAGTAAAAACTGATGGCCACAGTGTAGCAAAAACATGAGGTGATGAGATGCAGTGTTTGTTTATTTCTCAACACATCAACAATCGTAGGGAAGGGTTGAAGAAGATTGAGGAAGATAACCAACTGACTGATTTATTTAACTCTCTTAAGCAGCCTACTCTATATCCAGGGGACCAGGTGCTTTTGAAGAGCTTTGTTAGGACCTGGAACAAGCTCTGTTTCAAAGGACCATATTTAGTCGAGGTGGTCAACTCCACCGCTGTTACAATCCAAGGGAGAAGAGCCTGGAAGCGCCTGGATGACGTAAAGCTCTACAACGGTGAGACCGCAACCACTCTGGCACCCAGTGACAGTGAAGCAAGAGAAGAAGTTCCGCGCATGCAGACCAGATCGGATTCCAAGGTCAAGGATAAAGAACCAATTGATCAAAAAATTGTCTGGAACAAAATTGACCTTTCCTAAATCTAAAAGCGTATTAATGGACTTGCCACTGTCCCAGAACTTTCTCAGGTGAATTAAAAGTGAAAGTGGACATTGAAAAACATGACACAAAAAGTGTATGAGACAAGCTATGCTTCCTGAAACATTGCACGCATTTTTGCATACTGTATTCGTATATTTTCTTGGAACATATCCAGCTCTAGTAGGATGGAACGTGGACGTTGTTGCCTTTTTTTTAATCCTAAAAGCAGTGCTATTATCCACAGAGAATTTATAGCTATCATTATTCAGTTCTCGTTATAACAAAAATGCACATTTTGAAAGTTATTGAAAGGTAAACACAGTAAATCAAAAAAGGGAATTTTCCATTATATAAAAATAAAGTTCACAAGAAGACCAGCTACTCTGAAAGAGATCATATGTCATTTGAATACTGTAGCAATACTTCTTAAAACTACTTTTTGCCTTATGCGTTTTTTACATTTTGGTAGATATTGTTTTATAATTCAAGTGAAATACCTGAGAATGAGATATCCCTGATAAAGGCACAAGTGATATTTTTTCTTATATTCCCGAACAAATTGCTCGATCTAGAAGAGATATTGGGGAAGATCAGGAAGGTATCAATTCATATCTTGATCATTCGGCCCATTTAAAGAATAACAAGTGGTATCAACACATGAAGACAGTGGGGAGAAAAACGTCAGATGAAAGCTGCTATGTATGTTCCCTTATACCTTATGCTTTGCAACATCTAAAATATTTATAACAACAGAATTATCAGTGAAAAAGGCACATTGCCTGACGCACTTTGCACTTTGCTTAACCAGAGGAAAATTCCAAGGCAGAACACATACATAGTGTGGGTGAATAAAGCGACATCCCAAAAAGAAGATAATTATGCGCAAGACATGAAGTCAAGAGCAAAGCAAGAGACAATACACTGATTAATAAAATATGACCAGCCTGGAAAAATGGAGCCAGAATCAAAATCGAGGAAAATAAGATGTTACAATTCAAGGACAAGAATAGAAAGGAAATATGAGAATGTTGGGAAAGAGGCCAACTATGAATTAAAGGACTAGTTCTTATCCCTGATGGGTGGACTGATGGATTGATCGTGTGCAAGGCGATGGCATTGCTAAGACAACGGGAAGTAGTTGTGGTGAATGCAGAAAGAGAATGCAAGGATCAATGGCCTAAGATTGCAAGGTTAACATGGCTGGACGATGAGGGGAAACCATTGCAAACTACCCCCAAAGAATGTGTAGAATGTATAAATATATAATGACATGGTAAAAAGTTGGAGAAAATCTTGTGAGGCCGAAATTCTGATGTATCAGGAATGAATGGAGGAACTGCAGTCCTAATGGATCACTACTAGGCCTGTGGATCAAGAGCATATATAAAGTTGCCATCAGAATGGGGAGGAGTTTGTTCATTCGTACTGATAAGCATACCAGCCTTGGTAGTGCCACAAAGTGACCTGAAGATCACAGACTTTCTGAAAAAATTGATGCACACCTGAGGAAGAAGAGATCGCTTAACTTGACACGACGAAGCAGGGATAACTATTTTTCCGCAAAATCGATCGAAGCCTATCATGACATTCCAGATGAGCATAAGTTGTTCAGCAGAACAGAAGTGATACTTACAGCTATATTCACGCCAGGAATTCAGGCTGCAGCAAACGCCAAGTGGTTACAGATCACTGGGTGGGAGCATCTACCAACAATCAACACAACAATAAAAGGGTTTAATGCAATATGTGAAGAACTGAGGGCAATCAGGCTCATCGCCCTCCAGAACAGGTAACTATGCTGCCAACCCTGCATACGCAGATGGTGGAGGAAGTAGACGAGACCGAGGATGAAGATTGATTTTCTTCCCAGTTTCATGGGATCCAACTTGGCTGGCAAATGCCTTTAAACTACTGCAAGCAATACTAGTGTTAGTGCTGCTGGGATTCTGTCTTATAAGAATATTCATTGGACAATGCTAGAACACAACAAAGAAAGCAATTGGGAGAAGATAATGATCGATGTGAATGCTGTGACTGATGTGCACACACAGACCGAAAACACCACCCATGAGCACCTGAAGAGAAGTCCCCTAGCACCCCCAGGAACAATGTTCTATTACCCAAAGGATCATAACAAACTATTGGGTGCATTGGGTGTTCTGTCAATCAACTGGGGAGTGCTGCCTTATGACCTGGAGTGTGGATGAACACTTCAATAATGCAGGTGACCTGAGGGGAGTGACTAAGATATGGATCCTGATGAAGTAATTCTGTAGGAAAATGAAGAGAATTGAGGAAGACGAGTTGATTGAGGACTCAACCAGAGGGGGCAATGTAGAGGAGCAAACGTGTATGTAACTGATAGGCTCCACCCCCCACCTCCTTCATACTGAATGAATGACAGGAAGACACTGCGCATGACACCACGTATCACCCCAATACCGCACGTAGTGTATGAGAGTCCTTACACACTCAGAGAAATGTATTGAATGTACCCTCATACTAAGGTGGTAGCAGGGGTTTTCAGACACCACTGAATATCGAAGAGTTGTAAAGAAGATTTGGCAGGTGCAAAGTGATATCATAAGAAGAAGATACAATGACGCACCAACACAATATGAGAATGCTTAAAGAAAGAAGATGTAATTGAAGAAACAAGGTTAACTATACGAATAAGCAAGAAGAAACCATATATACAAAGAAGATAAGTAACCAGATGAGTATTGAATGTGTATATGCACAAACGCAAGGTAGATGAGCCATATAGAAGCTTTCTGCAGTAGAAAACATAACACGGTGAAGCGGCCATGTTCAAAAGATGGATATCGGCTCTGAATGATAGTAAACAAAGAGCTAGAAGGAAAGAGGCCAGAGCTGACAGAGGCTGGAAATACAAAGTTGTGCATGAACAAAGAATAGCTGCTGGGCAGAGATCAAGGAACACACAGCAATAAGCTACTGAAGGGTACAAAGGGAGTTAACAAGGATAAGCAATGCACACAGGACATATTTCTCTTAGATTAAGTAAAAGAGTGAACAATTATGAGTGCCAGGTACTGACAATAATGATGCAGAAAAGCCTATTTGAGACAAAGCAACCAAGTCTCTGGATACCGAAGAGGGTAATGACAACCTGAAATAATTGAATCAAATAGCAATAAATAAAAGCTTGAATTGGACAAAATTGTGGTCTCCTCACACGTGATTCAGAACTCCAAACAAGTCCTATTCATTATGCTCCAGATGAAGATAGTGGTGTACCTACACACTCTTAAACGTTCCAGAGAAGAGAATAGTCTGCAAGGTCAACTACAAAGAAGAGGCCTTGGCTGATGAGAGATGGCACCACTAATTAGGCAAGTGGGCAGTAGTCTGACGTAGTTCTCCGCACCTGAGGTTTTTTTTTGCTTATGTGCTGCTAGTGAGGCGAGTGTCCAAGGTTGGGAGAGGATGCCAACCTATCGTGAGGGCCTATGCAACGATGACCATACAATGTTGCATGAGCCAACCGCTACAGTTATACTGTTATAATCTGTATTATACGTAGCTAGAAGGCAGTTTGAGGCTTGCCGACCAGGGAGGAGCAGCCAATAAAGCAACTAACACTTATAGACTCTATAAGTAGACATGTTTCCCTAACCAATATTCAAGTGGGATAGGTTTTATTATTTGCAACGTAGGATGACGTTATAGCTGATGCATTGAGGTATACAGTCTTTCTGTACCTGTAATGTAACTTTGAGTGTGTGGACTACAAATCGTTGTTCGACAGATTTCCCTACTTTATTTAATTGATAATAAAAGAGTAATTTGCCATATTCTTTGAGTCTGTCTGGTTATTTGGGTCCAAGATGATTTATTATGGTAATTCCATTCTGCGCATAGATACACCCAAAAAGTGCTACTGCACACATATATTTCTCCTTTGTCAATGCTCTGTTTAGGAAACATCCCAAAAAGCCTTCCGGCAGTACTTACTCCAATCAAGTGAGCTGTACAAACATCAACCCACACTTGGAAGTTCTTACCTCTAAAGAAAATGCAGAAAAGAGCAATAGGAAGTAAGAACAGATCTCTGCTCTCACTATCAGTACTAAACACTGGTACTTGGGAAACAACCTGAACACCACGGCGCTTACACATTCCCCAAATCAACTATCATGTTTGGTTATATGGGGATTTAAAATGGGTATTTTCCAACAAAAATTCCATGATCGTCTCTACTGAAGCTCACAGTAATTATTTATACTGTAGTATGAGGATTTGGCCAGTCCTTACTTTTCAATGAACTAGTGGTCTTCCTAGCACCTTCTTTCCCAGTGCTTCCTCTGGGCTCAAGGGCATAATAAGCAATCTCGATCTCTCCTGTGAAACATTCCACACCTTGTCCTTGCCTAACAGTGACAGCAGATTCTTGCATCAGTTCCTATTTTACCTCATGTGCAGGGCTATGACCCTCTCCTAAAGGTTCATCACAGTCTCACACCAGCTGCTCAACACATGCCCTCAGCTATTCACCTTCATAATCAATTCTTTAAGTTTTTAAGATTATTAATATAGTATTTATTGAGTGCAGACCTAGCTTTCGAGAAGCACCAGAGTTTCACTTTCTACTGGTAAGATGATGCTACTCACATTAAAATTCATTTAGGCAATAATGCTTCTTTCACCAGCTGTTCCTTTGAGAAATATTCACTTTTGGAGGAAGACAGTAGCTCAAATTGTGACACAATGAATTCTGCTCTTCCGGAGTACAAGGATGAGTAGATGGCTAAGCTGACGCATGTTCGAATCCCGGCAGGGCCAAACTTAGCCTTTCATCCTTCCGAGGTTGATAAATGAGCACCACACGCCGTGGGTAATAATAAGCAGCGCTCAGATACCTGAGGGTTCGTAGCGCTATATAAATGCAAAATTATTATTATTATTATTATTATAATTTTATTACTCAGCCGCCACACTTCTGCAAACCAACAGTAATCCAAATCATAAAGGCAAAAAACAGGCACAAATATGAAACATACCTCCTTCACCTTTTGTGATGACGTGGGTCAAGGGAAGACTTTACTCTCAGAAGGGGTGTGAATGTGAGCCAGTAGCAACCCAAATAGCAGTTGTACAATAGTTCTATAAAAATATATACTTGAATTACACCAATCAATTGTACAGTTACCCATCAAAAACACAATAGAAAATCCAGCTCTGTAAATGAAGACAGGGAAATGCACACTGTAATGATGCAAGCACTCTGGATTCTTAGCATGGGGGAAAAACAAAGCAAGAAATGCAATAGAAGTTTAATAAGTAGTAAGGTTCAAAAGGGTCTTAACCAGTCTCAAGGGCCACAATACATGGGCTTGGAGGGTTGGGGCGTTCAAACAGTAACTTACTTAGTTATTAGTGATTTAAGAACATCAAATCAGGCTTCTTATTGTTTATTAGTACCCGGCGAAGGTCAAGCAGAATGCAACACGCATTCTGATTGGCTCTCGCCGGGTCCTTACCCGGCCGAGAATCCTTCGATTCTCAGCCGGGACTCCAGATGTCTTGTCCTCGGCGAGGGGGCGTGGCAGCCCCTCAGCCAATGAGGAGGCTCGAAGCGGGGCCATCCCCGCTCCGAGCCTCCCCAAGGCTGAGAGGCTGCCTCCGCCCCCCGCTGGGGACTCGGGTAAGCTTTTTTTTTTCCCCTTCCCTCCCTCCTCCCTACCCCACCCCACTTACCTTCTTGCTCCTGCGCTCCCGGTGGGGGACGATGGCAGCCTCCAGCAGCGTTTCGGGACAGAAAAAAATGCTTTTAGTGCCCCGGTCACGCACATAATGCGGGCCGGGGTACTAATAGCAATATAACCCTCGCGGCGGGGGAATTGCCGACTCAGATAATGCCCCGGGGCCTTCGTTAAGGCCCGAGCAAATCTCGGGCCTATAACTATGGGCCTCGGGGCATTACCTGAGTCGGTAATGCCCCCGCCGCTCGGGTTATATTGTTTAATTGTTGTGTGAGCAGGTCAAACCAGATTTTCATTCAGCGATTTGTGATCAAAACAAAGAACAGGCATGGAGTGGGGTCTAAAACTAGGGCTTGTTGCGGTTCAACTCAGCGTTCAAAGGAAGCAGGTCAAAGGGAAGATCTGTGTTCAGGGTTTTAGCAAGAGTGGGGCTTGGGACCATATGTTGTGGCTTGTCCCACCCCTCATCCAAAAGGCTAATAAGACTTGGGCCCTGGGGCCCAGAACTACATTGTCCAGAGTCTGTAGCAGCTGGGAAGAAGCCAGCCAGGATCTTTACTTAAGCCCTGCCTTGGCCCATGATGGCTGCTGGTAATTAACACACACAGCACAGGCAAAGATGGGCACATACATCTTTGCACGCACACTTACCTTGTCAGCTAGCAGCATGCTACTGACTCACAGCGGCAGCAGTGCTCACTCACCTGAGCCACTTCCTCAGTGCTCCTCACAGCATGTCCTGGACACTTTGCCTTGGCACAGTTGCTTACCCTCACACCACCTCAGCGTTCCTCGCAACACGTTCCGCACACTTTAAGTGGAATTACCCACATGCTCATTTGGCAGTTCTGCAGCATTCTTGACACGCTGCTCTTACAGACGCTAGCAACATGCTGACTTTGGGGCATTCTGGTATCTCCATTGGCTGAAGTGTGACACACTGTAAACTACCAGCCCTGGGAACTCACATCGTCCTAAATAAGTTGGGTATGTGAGTGGCTGTTAAGTGTAAACATGCACTTGTTAAACTGGATACATCTACAAGCTGCTCCTTTCTCTTTTATAGATAAGAAAAAAGAGCAAGGCTGTAGCTACCAGATTTAGTCTGTGAGGAAACAGGCCCCAATACACCTTGCAAGAAACTTAGAGAACTGCTTGCTTACCAGTTTGTGAACTACACTGCTTGCTGGCTAATTCAGCTGCTGATACTAAATGTTGCCACTGCTTCTGTCATCTCTTGCTACAGCTACTGCTATATGTTTGCTACTGCTATGTGTATTGTCACTGCTAATGCTATTTGTTGGCTTGGGTAGCCATTTAACTGGTGCTTCATTGTGTGATGTGCGCTTGCAGGTAATAGGCTTAGGTATAGGAATCAGGCTATGGTATGGTTTCTAGGCAACAATCAAGAGTGGAGTGGGATATAATCCCTTAAATTAGTATGCTATGTTGAATGTTCTTTTTCCTGTTCTTCCCCATACCAATCCATTACGTTCCCCTTAATCTCGTTCTAGTTTTTGAAATTCCCCTACCCTATCTACAACCCCCCAAACATCTCCCCTGACCCCCATTAGCTGCTTTGTAGTGAGCCATTATTGCCAGAATCAGGAACCGTGCATGCCAAGGGGGAGGTCCATTCTCTGCTCGACTTTCTTGGTTGGGTAGGAAGTGTGGATTAACCACTCTACCCTACGTGCTGACAACTAGGGTCAGTTTAGTGACGAAGATGCTGGTGACCCAATGCCCTGTTCCACAGCAGCAAGCTTCTTGTTTAAACCATGGGGATCGACACGCTCAGCTGGTAAGGTGCTGCATCTAACTGGTTCAAAGGGCAGCAACAGCATACAGCAACAGCATTTCAAAGAGGTTTGAAGAAGGGCCAAAGGCAGCAATTCAGGTTCCATTTGTTCCAATATGCTAGAACGCACTCAATGATTGACTGACAGCAGTGTGTCACGGTAGATTGCAAAAAATCATGTGCATTGTGTCTTTAGTTGCGGTGAGCCCCAATCCAGGAGCTCAGGGACAAGACAGTCCTTGTTCTCCCAACCCAGGGGAGGCTGGCCAGCACCTCAAGGGGTCATTCACCTCCAGTGAGGTCCTGGGTACAGGTGTAGCTAGAAGAGAGAGTGGTCTTGCTCCAGCAGCAGTTCACCCACACTGTTACTAGAGGGATGTGTACGGAGCAGAGATTGCATCTGCCTTGGAACAGCTGTCTTCACCCCTGGCAGTGTGCCTTGTAGGCAACTGCTCTCCCAAAAGGGTCCAGGTTAATTTTTTCCTTAAGTCCTAAATGGTCCAAAAGTGAATCAAAGTAATGTTGGAAGGCCCCTTCTTTTATAGACAAAAGGCCCATGTGTTAGGGAGAATTCTCATTATATGGCTAATTTCCCTCACCTAGAGAGTCCCCCAGCAGCTTTGCTGGATTTCTGGAGTTTATTTTTTCCACTTGGTAAGAGTGTACCTCTTTTTCCCACTCTTACCTGTGTTTTGCCATGTGTATTTCATCTGTTTTTATGATTGTGGACTCTGGAGTACACCACTTCAGTAGCCCCCTTCTTTTGGGTGTTACACAGCACCTTTAGTGCAGTGACACAGGGTTGTCTTTTAGACTTCCCACAGACCCCATTTCTGAGGCCGACTACAGTCCCCCAGAAAAGGGTAAAGTTTTCATTTACTTTACTTAGTCAAATAACCACAGATCCAGTACACCCCATCTTACATGGAGTACTGGAAAGGGTTAATCCTTAGCCCTTTTTATCTGTACCTCCTAGAGCATTGTTTCGCTCTTTTAATATTTAGACTTGGCTGGTGGCAGTGGTATCTACCCTATGTTTTCCACTGCGATTATACTATATAAACGTGGTATTGTTTTAGGCTATTATATTAGCGTCGAACATAAACCTGCTTGACCAAATACTCTTTCTTTTGGCTCCGGTCGGGTTTATTCGCCATTTCTTTTTGTTAAAGTCCTTTTTGTGTTTTACTTTGCACGGCAAACCAGGTTTGCCTTCTTTGTTCACTGTCTTTTGCCGGGCTTCTGCCAAGAAGCCCTCCTCTAGGTGCCTAGGTGTCTAGGTGGGTTGAATGTGAGGGAGGGGTGTAGTCACCCCCTGCACAGGGTATTCTAGGAAAGTCGCACTTTGCCATGATTGGCGGAGGTGGTTGTCCGGGCTGGACAACCCTCCTGCTGTGTGATTGACAGCCAGGCTGTGTGAATGGGGGATTTTCGCATAAAAGGCAGGACTCTTGGGCTGTTAGTCAGAGTCGCCACTGGAACTACAAGGAACTGAAGAGAAGCGGAGAAGACGGCTGCTGCAACTATCCCGTCCCAGTGAAGCCCTGCTGCAGTCCTGAGCTATCTACCCTTCGACAAACAGAGAAGATCCAGTCCGGAGTCTTCTTCCCTTGAGCCTGGTGGGGATAACCAGCTCATCTTCCACAGCTAGAGAATCCTCTTTGTGGCTGAAATCGCTGTACACTGCTGTAGTGGTCCGGATAGCCATCTGAAGAGCCTCTCCTGTTTTTAAGGAGCGCACCTTTTATTCACCATTGCTGCTGCCGGCTTCATCCCTATGTGATGCAGACCCCTCCAGACGTCCTCCTTCATGCCGAAGCTCCAGGAACCGTGAGTCTGTAGGAAACTACCAGGAACAACTGCTGTGGCACCAGCTTCTTCATTGAATAAGGTACTGTGTTCTGCTTGAGGAATTAGGGTGAATCCCTTTTCTCCTCCTACAAGGCTTGCCCTTATCTTCCCTCCTTCTTATAACTTTTGCTTCCTCTATTGACAATATCTAAGTACTCCTGGCTACGTTGAATCTTGGACTGTCCGACTGTGTGATCCTCGACAACAGGAACCCGGTTCCACTTGCCACTGGATCTGGCCTATTGACTCTTGAATTTCTGTCAACGAGTGTTCTCTGATTCTATCTGCATTGACAAAAGTATTGCCTATGATTTTTGCCCCCAGCTCTCTCTAGTTAACTCAGGTGCTAAGTGTGTTTTTTCCCCGGTAACATTTCTTGCCGCGGATACGCATATCTTTAGTAAGATCGAACTGTCATTACTGTCAAAAAGTGATCGCATATGTATTCCCGGTAACGTCTTTTGTTTCACAACACTGGTCCATTAAAACATAGGGTACTTACCTTGAGTTATACTGTACCAAGTGAATTGGTTGGTTGTAGTGTAGTTTATGTGTGGTTTTGAATTAATAGAAGTGTTGTGTTTATAACAAATGGTTTAAAAATAAATGTACTTATATTTTTTACCTGAAACCATGTGTCAGTGCTTGCTCGAGTCACAGTAGTTGTGGTCCCTTTGTGTAATCTCTGCTACTGCTCATATACTCTTGAGATAAGCCTGGCTGCTCTGATACTGCTACCACTTAAACATAGTAGTACAGGCTTGTACCAAAGGTAAACATGTATTGCCACTTCTAGTCTTAATTGTTTGTAGTGGTCCCTAAGGGCACTGCACAGGATTCTGCCTAACACCAGGGGATTGTAGGAAAGAAAACTCGTTTTAATGGGGCTAATCCCTGTCCTTATGACAAGTTGTCTTTGCCTGGCAACATCATTTCCAGAGTGCTTTGTGCTAAAAGAAGTGAAGGAGATAGAAAGGAAGGAAAGGTACAGAGAAAAGCAGGATGGTGGACTCCTTCCCCAACTATGCTAAGCTTCCCTCGGCTACTCTAACCCTGGCGCCTTCTGAAACCCCTAGCATCAAAGACCCTTTGGTATATAAAACCATGGTGTGAGGATAGTCATTTTGTTTAAGGTGTGCCCTTTGATTCCTGTTTCACAGGACAGCTCCTGAGGAGGGCTAGTCTGCTGATGAGAGGTGTTGCCCAACCTCAAAGGATCAGAGCAGAGGCAGCTCCCACTGGCTACTGCCCTGCTGGTTGTCAATGTCGGATCGTGGCTTGCCTTACAGTGTTGAAATGTGTATGATACAGATCTGGTGTAGCTTTAATAATTACCAGCTACCATTCCTCAAATTCAAGTATGGCTAATGTTTAAAGATTAAACTTCCACCAGGATGCTAGTTCATCATAGTGATGTAGTTTTGGAACAGAGGTGCAGGTTTAAATGCAATCACTCTGCTGCAGTGAATTGGCTATCACAGCAGCTGTCAATAGGGTATCTGTGACCTATGAACCTGCTCTGTGCCACTGGAGAGCGGGAGCTGTAGCTCAGGCATTTGATGCAGCAGGGCACCAGTGTCAAATTAGGGGAAGGGGGCTCTGGTTAGTAGGCCACCCTTTCAGAGATGGAATTACCTGCATCATTCAATAAAAATCAAAAAAGCCATGGCTTCCAACACCCTTGCTAGTTGGCAATTCCTCTCACAGATGGATACAAGTCTCGGTTTCTTATAGCCCTCCCCATCTAGTCTGTCGAGATCTCAAACCTTTGTTTCTGCATTGCGAGAAACGTTACCCTTTCCTCTCAAGTTAACAATGTCACCTGCTCCTGCTCATTCTACTACCATAGCTCTCCTTCCCCTACAAAGTCTCTATCGTCAATGCCTCCAGTTCCTTTGGGATTTAATACTGGAACAACCTCAACCTCTGTTTACTCAGACTGAGGAGGGTAGAGAATGCTGTGGCCTGCTTGCAACTAAAATTGAAACATATTGCTCACGCAATTGCCCATCTCTCAAAAATGCAATTCAGATTACTCTGTACAGTCCACAAATTTTCCGTTAGCAAGTTCTCCTTTGTGGCATGCGAAATGTAAAATATGCCCCTTTACTCACCCAGCCATTTTTCCTCCAATTTACCCTTTCAAGTACCTCATCACAACAAGCCCAAGAGAAATATGAATACCTTCTCCTAGTCACCAACCACTAGTCATTAAGAATATCCAGGAACTACTGGCCTTCTTCAAGCCCATCAAAACTTGGCATTTCTCCTCCCTGGTCCTTGTTCTCCGAGTGGGACGGTTATGCCCAGACATGAGCCCCATGCCTACTGGGCCTAGAGACCCAAGCTACTCCTCAATGATGAGGCTCAATGAGCCCAGAACATGTGTGGGGATGCTTGGGGTCTCGTGCAGAAGGGATGTGACCAAGCCGTTTGGGGTGGACTGCCCGTTTTGGAGTGGGACCAAGCCTGATTTGCATATGGTCTTTCCCCTTTTATAATGGCTTGGCAGACGGAGAACAATGATTTGGAGGGTTGCCCAAAGCAATGCTAGAGGTTGAGATTGTTTCTGAACCTTCCAGCCATCACCTCTTTTGTTATTAATTGTTCTCCCCTCAGACAGTCTTACCCTTAGTGCCAAGGGGCCACCTTAATGGTGTATGCTGGACTCTACACATTTCCAGGTAAATAAATGAAGACGTCATGAAGAAGGTCACAGACAACCGATTCCAAATTCAAAACAACCAATTTTATTAATTTAAATCTAAGGATGGAAAAAGGCCTAACTTGCCCTATGCTAAGGTGATTTTTCTTACCTAAATAAAACTAAGAAAAGTCTGAGTCAAGGAGTTCAACGTAGGAATCTATCTGTGTCCAAACCCTACACTTGCCCTCACAACTATATCTATACAATGTGTAGGGATGTCAGCAACAACAAAAAAGGTATTTAACACAAGGTTCTGCACTTCTTTCAGTTTGCAGCTTCCTTCCAGCTCCCTTCCCCAAGTATAAAACATTTCCACAAAGAAAAGTTTAAAAATTCCCTTTCTTGGATTTAGGATAAAATAGTCTTATTCAGGAATCAGGGTTTCCTTACCCAAGTGAAGACCCAGTGTTCCCTTCCCCAAGTTCCAAGTCTCAGAGTTCAAACAACCTTTAAATGAAATGTACCTGGTCAGGACCCAGGATTTGCTTCCCCAAGTTCAAAGTCACAAAGTTGAAACAACCTCGAAATGAAATGCTCATAGTCAGGACTCAGGGTTCCCATCCCAAGTTCCAAATCACAGTTCAAAGAAAACACCTAATATCTTTGTCTCCACAGTTCAGTTAATGTTGTTTTCAAATATTTGTTCAGATACTTTGCAGCTTTCCGATAGGTTGAAAATGTCACTGTTAATCATGCTTCAGTATTTTCTGTTTGTATGTTCTTTTAAAATCATATTATATTTCAGCATACTGTGGTTTGTTTAGAGATATCTTCATTTTAGCACTTCAACATATAATGGTTTGCTTGGATTTAAAGTTTCTTTCCCCTTTTGGATTCCAAAGGTTTTAATTCTGTTTGGTAGCAATCTTTTAATTCATTTCGTTATTCAAATAATTATACATCTTGCTTATGGTTCATTTTCACTTCATCTGTAGTTCAATATTTGTTTGTTTCACTTTAATTGAATGGTTCAATGTTCGGAGACCTTCGAAAACATGTTTCTTGACACAAGCGACCACTATGATACAAAGTATTCCCTCTGTTTGATAATTGACAATAAAATGATCAGAGACTTTCGAAAACGTGCTAATCCGAAGCACCCAACCACTCCAATAGAAAGTATTCCGCACATGATAAAGTTCACGAACGTGTGCATCATGTTTCTCATTCAACAGAAACTCCCTGGTCGCATTAAGAGTTTGTGCTGCAGCACGGATCTGTTACACTCACCTGGCTCCCACAGGGGCGTCGATCCGAACTGGACAGCTGCTGTCTCCACCAATGTGACGTGTAGTGCCGAAATGACAGACTGGACTGGCCCACCCAGCTTGGTTTGCTTGGCCCGTAGGAGTATTCTTCTGTAAATGGAGAAAGGGAATTAACCACCCGTGGAGTTGAGAGTTAACCCCCACCTCCCCCTGCTGTTCTCCCCACTGATCGCCTCTAATGTCTCTTCTTAAAGTCTCACCTGATGGTTTGGAAGGATGAGTTCTGCATCCTGCATCGAGCGCAGGGGGGCGTGGATAACCAGTTGCTTCACTGGTTAGAAGGAATTGGTGAGTTTCAGAACATTGTAGTTCGTAAGAGTTCAAATGTCTGACTTTCACTCTTGTCCAATTCCTTGCAATTTGCAGCTTGACCCCAGCGAAGAGTTCCTCGTGGTGGCTGACGAAGTTCCAGTAAGGATTTGTCTTATCCAACACAGTTCAATAAAATAAGGCCAGAATGTAACCTGTTGCTTTCTCCCTTATTCAGGTGCGGAGAGAAAATATGAAGTTCGGGGAATAATGCCTCCGGCGGTAAAATTAGGTAAGTCTATTGTGGTGAGAAGGATTCCCCTTGTTTGTCCCTTTGTCTCAACTTGTTGTCCTTTTGTTCCCCTTAGCGGGCTGGGGTACGACGAGGATGCTATGGAGACTGCGCCGACCTGTGAAGAGGAATAGTACCCCGGCGGTAAATCAGGTAAGTCTATGGGGGTAGTAACTATTGCCTCTGTTTATTCCTTTGTTTCACCTTTGCTGTTCTTGTGTTCCCCTTAGGTGCCGGAGTGCGGCGGGAACGTGCAGAAGGATGCAGTGGATCGTGAGAATGCTGCGAAGGCCGGTGAGTTCAGTGCAGCGCTGCAGCAGGCGAGGCGGCGTGCGTGAAATACTTCTTTCTTCCAGCTCAAAGGCGCGGTGGATCCGGAATTCAGGTAAGGATCAAGGTATTGCTCTTGTTCTAACCTTTTCTCCTTCTGTTTCCCCCTTTTTCTAGGCGCTGCAGACTCGAGGCGGGCGTGGCAGAAGACTGGATGCAGGCACGAAGCATGTGCTGCTCTTCAGGCGTGGTTTAAATAGCCTCCAAAGTAGTCCCAGGTAAGTATTCCTCCCCAGCCCCACCCGAGTAAAAAAATAGTCCCAAGGTAAAATAGTCCCTTCCAAGCCTCATTTGGCTTGGAGCTCTTGCAGCATGGTCTGCATCAGGTAAGTTCTACTCTATGAGCCTGGCGCCTATGGTGCCAGGACTGACTCTCCATATGAGCCTGGCGCCATAGGTGCCAGGACCGCACCCAAACAGCTCCTAGCAGGGGTTTTTGGGCTTGCTCAAAATGACTTGATGCCTGCTTCCGGGGTTGCTGGACCTGGTCTGGGTCCCCGGGGGTAGGCATCATGACAGAACTCCCCCCCCCCAAGACTCCTCCTAAAGTCGTTCTTCCCCGTGGTTTTGGTTTGTCTGGGAAATTTCGGTGGAATCTTTTCACCAATCGAGGTGCATGCACGTGGTCACTAGGTTCCCAAGACCTTTCCTGTGGTCCGTAACCTTTCCAGTCGATTAAATAAAAAAGTTTTGACTTCACCATCTTGGAGTCCAGGATGTTCTTAACCTCAAATTCGGGTTCCCCGTCTATAAGGATGGGGTCTGGTGGCTTGGTTAGTCTTGTCCCTGGTTGCACTGGCTTCAAAAGTGACACATGAAAGACGGGGTGAATTCGCATATTAGCAGGTAAGTCCAACTTGACGGCCACCGGGTTGATAATGGCCTTAATAGAGTAAGGTCCCAAATATCTAGGGTTAAAGGTTCGCGTTCCCTTGAGAGGTATGTGTTTTGTGGCCAACCATACTTGATCCCCTATCTGGTACTGTGGAGTATCACTTCTATGCCGATCAGCATCTTTCTTATATTTCTCCTTCGCTTGTTTTAAATGTGCAGTTGCCTCCTTAAAGGCTTGTGTAATCGTAGCGTGTAGATGGTCCACTGCGGGCATTTCTAAGTGTTGGGGTGAGTCAAGGTCTGAGGTTCGAGGATGGTGCCCATATAGGGTATAAAAGGGGCTTTGTCCAGTTCCAGAATGTACTGAATTATTGTATGCATATTCGGCGATCCAAAGAATGTCCTTCCAATTACTCTCAGTCTGATGTAACATACAACGCAGGTATTGTTCAAGAGTCTGGTTGGTCCTCTCCATTTGACCATCAGTCTGGGGGTGGTGACTGGTCGATAATCTCACGTCGATTTGCGCCAATTGACAACATTTCTTCCAAAAATGTGAAATGAATTGACTGCCCCGGTCAGAGACCAACACGGACGAAATCCATGTATGCGAACAATGTTTTCGAGGAATTCTTTGGCCAGGATTGAGACTGAAGGTTATCCTTTTAAAGGAATTAAGTGGGCCATCTTGGAAAAAAGATCCACAATAACTAGAATGGTGTTAAATCCATTACAAGGAGGGAGATCAGTAATAAAGTCTAACGATAAGGTGTGCCATGGTATAGGCAGAATGTCTAAAGGTTGTAAGAGTCCAGCTGGTTTTTTCTTTTGACTTTTGTTTTGGGCACAAATGCCACAAGACATCACAAATGATTTAATATTCTTTCGCCAGGTGGGCCACCAGAATTGTCTTTTAATTTTAGCTTCAGTTTTTGCAATACCTGGGTGCCCCTCCATTAGGGTATCATGATAACGGGAAATGACTAGTTCTTGTAGTTCCTTATGTGGCAGAAATAGCCACCCTTGGTAATAAGGCAGATCATTGGTGACAGAGTAGTCTGGGCCTTTCTTTACCCATTCCTGCAGGGCTCTAGGATCAAAGAGTTGCTGGATCTTTACCTGAATGCTCTGTAGTGTCTGTAGAGTAGTCATGCCAAGAATCCTTTGTTCAGAAATGATAGGTACTGGTTCTGGGTTCACTTCTGCCTCTCCCATCCCTATTCGGGATAAGGCATCTGCTTTACCATTCTTACAACCTGGTCGATAGGTTATCACGAAATCGAACTTGGCAAAGAACAATGCCCATCGGAGTTGACGTGACGATTGGGACTTGGCTGTTTTTAAATACTGTAAGTTCCGGTGATCACAATAATGGTATGCCTGGCACCGAGAAAATAGGGCCGCCAAGCCTTGAAGACGGATTTAATGGCTAATAACTCCTTGTTGGTAACCACATAGTTTAACTCGGGTGCCGAGAACTTTCTGGACCAAAATGCTACTTGGTAAAGCTGGCCAGTTTCAGGGTCCTTTTGAGACAGGACAGCTCCCATGGCTAGACTGGATGCATCAGTTTCCACTATGTATGGAAGTTCAGGGCGCGGGTGCTTTAATACAGGTGCAGACGTGAATTTCGCTTTCAGCTCTTGGAAGGCATTTTCCACATAAAGCGTTTATTTTTTCGCAAGAGTGCTGTGATGGGATGTACGACATGTGAAAAATCTGGGATGAATCTGCGGTAGAAATTAGCAAAGCCGAGCATGCTTTGTACTCCTTTAACTGAACTTGGTGATGGCCACTTAAGGATTGCGTCCACCTTTCGTGAGTCCATTCGGACTCCCTTTGGGGTCAGGATAAACCCAAGGAATTCAACTTCTGTGGAATGAAAAACGCATTTTTCCAGCTTTGCATATAGTTTGTGCTGGCGCAATTTCTCAAGGACTGCTCGGACGTGCTTCACATGGGCAGATTCCAAAGAGGAGTATACTAGAATATCATCGATATATACGACAACACAAACGTCAATGAGTTCACGAAGGACATCGTTCATGAAGTATTGGAAGGCTGCTGGTGCACTGCACAACCCGAAAGGCATCACCTGGTATTCGAATAACCCATACTTAGTGCGGAAAGCAGTCTTCCATTCGTCACCCTCTTTTACACGTACCAGATGATATGCCCCCCGGAGATCTAATTTAGTGTATATGCAAGTGTCCTTCACTTGGTCCAGTAGTTCAGGGATCAGAGGCAATGGGTATCGGTTCTGAACAGTTATCTGGTTCAATGCGCGGTAGTCTATGCACGTTCTGAGGTCACCTTCCTTTTTGGGCACGAAGAACAAAGCTGAAGATGCAGGGGATTTGGATGGGCGAATAAAGCCATTGGCATGGTACTGGTATAAGTATTGTCGTAGGTGAAGGTTCTCAGGTTCCATAAGAGCATAGATCCTGCTACAAGGGGGTTGTGCACCAGGTATGAGATTGATTTGACAATCGTACGATCTGTGAGGAGATAAGGTGTTTCCCTGTTCTTTTTGGAAGACATCCTGGAGTTCTTGGTATTCTGGAGGTAGTTGCATGACTGATGTGGTTACTGTGGCCAGGCCTGCGTTCAGATTTATCTTTGGGTAACAGGTTTGTGCACAATCCGGGAAGGTTATTCTCTTCTCTCGCCAATCAATACAAGGATTATGTGTTTCCAACCAAGGTATCCCCAGTATTATTTGGAACTGTGGGGCTTTGATTAGATCAAACACAATAGTCTGTCGATGCCCATCCAGACCCAATAGTGTCATCTCTGCGGTGGAATGAGTCACAGGCCCAGAGGCGATTTCAGTTCCATCGACTGTGGTGATGACATCTGAGGTGGTTTTTCGGCAGAGAGGTAGATTCATCCTGGAAGCCAATTCGTAGTCCACATAGTTTCCTATGGCCCCGCTATCAATGTATGCCCTTACTGCGTGCATACGCGATGGCTGCCCTGGATCTACGAGGACTGTTGGTATGATGAAATGAGAGGTCTGAGTATCCTTCTTCAAGCTCGGCAAGCGGACCTCTACGCTTGTCGGGCGTGGTCGTTTCCCGAGTCTGACTCCATATGGCTTTTATCAGCCGCTCGTACCACCTTCTTGGGTGGTTTCACAGGGCAATCCCGTAGAAAATGCCCAGAAGTTCCACAATATAGACACAATTGCATTTGCCGTCTCCTTTCTCTTTCCTTCTGGGTTAAGGGTCCTTTAAACCCACCGATTTGCATGGGTTCTGAAGCATCTGCTCCTATGGGGTTAGCGTGGGTTTTAACCAACACCCGATTCTCAAACTTGGCTCGATCAGCCTTTCTGTTCTGAAGTCTGATCTAACTGGACCACTAAGTCTATATATTCTGCGCAGTCTTGAGGTGGGTTCATGACTTGAGCCAAGACATCCTTGAGTTCTCATCGAAGCCCTCGATGAAATAACGTGATTCGTTTTACCTCAGGCCATCCAGTTTCTACTATCAACCTATTAAAGGTCGCGATGTAGGATAGAAGGTCCTGGATACCCTGTCATAGGGACAAAAGTTCGTTATCCAGGGCCTGTCCATGGGAGTGCCAGGCAAACAGTCTTTCCATGCTTGTTTGAAAGCCCTGAAAATCTCGAAGAATTGGGTCATCCTGAGTAACTAGAGGAATTGACCAATCAGCTGCACTGCCACTGAGATATGACAATACAAAGGCTACCTTGGCTTGATCGTTTGGGAAGGCTCCAGGTCTGCATAAAAAGTGCAAGCAGCATCGGTTCATGAACACGGCAAACCTTTTAGGGTCCCCGGCAAAGCGTTCGGGCGGAGCTAATGGAATAGTTCCTGGTAGGTTTATTTGCACGGGGTTACTCGATGAAACAGGAGCTGGATTCCCCGCAAGTCCTGGTACGGGTGTTAGTCCAGCCTGGCTTTGCAGTAATTGCCTAGCAAGATCATCAGTTCGCTCCTTTGACAAAATCAGCTCTCTCCTAAGAACATTGGTCTCTTGACGGGCGGAATGCACTTCTGCCCTCAGTTCCCCAAGTAGTTGGGCCAATTGGTCAGTTTCTGAAGTTTCCATAACACCCTGGTGGGAATTTGTGGGTAGGCTTTGCGTTCTGTTACGCTCACCTGGCTCCAACAGGGGCGTCGATCCGAACTGGACAGCTGCGGTCTACACCAATGTGACGTGTAGTGCCGAGATGACAGACTGGACTGGTCCACCCAGCTTGGTTTGCTTGGCCCGTAGGAGTATTCTTCTATAAATGGAGAAAGGGAATTAACCACCCGTGGAGTTGAGAGTTAACCCCCGCCTCCCCCTGCTGTTCTCCCCACTGATCGCCTCTAATGTCTCTTCTTAAAGTCTCACCTGATGGTTTGGAAGGATGAGCTCTCCATCCTGCATCGAGCGCAGGGGCGTGTAGATAACCAGTTGCTTCACTGGTTAGAAGGAATTGGTGAGTTTCAGAACGTTGTAGTTCGTAAGAGTTCAAATGTCTGACTTTCACTCTTGTCCAATTCCTTGCAATTTGCAGCTTGACCACAGCGAAGAGTTCCTCGTGGTGGCTGATGTAGTTCCGGTAAGGATTTGTCTTATCCAACACAGTTCAATAAAATAAGGCCAGAATGTAACCTGTTGCTTTCTCCCTTATTCAGGTGCGGAGAGAAAATATGAAGTTCGGGGAATAATGCCTCCGGCAGTAAAATTAGGTAAGTCTATTGTGGTGAGAAGGATTCCCCTTGTTTGTCCCTTTGTCTCAACTTGTTGTCCTTTTGTTCCCCTTAGCGGGCTGGGGTACGACGAGGATGCTATGGAGACTGCGCCGACCTGTGAAGAGGAATAGTACCCCGGCGGTAAATCAGGTAAGTCTATGGGGGTAGTTACTATTGCCTCTGTTTATTCCTTTGTCTCACCTTTGCTGTTCTTGTGTTTCCCTTAGGTGCCGGAGTGCGGCGGGAACGTGCAGAAGGATGCAGTGGATCGTGAGAATGCTGCGAAGGCCGGTGAGTTCAGTGCAGCGCTGCAGCAGGCGAGGCGGCGTGCGTGAAATACTTCTTTCTTCCAGCTCAAAGGCGCGGTGGATCCGGAATTCGGGTAAGGATCAAGGTATTGCTCTTGTTCTAACCTTTTCTCCTTCTGTTTCCCCCTTTTTCTAGGAGCTGCAGACTCGAGGCGGGCGTGGCAGAAGACTGGATGCAGGCACGAAGCATGTGCTGCTCTTCAGGCGTGGTTTAAATAGCCTCCAAAGTAGTCCCAGGTAAGTATTCCTCCCCAGCCCCACCCGAGTAAAAAAATAGTCCCAAGGTAAAATAGTCCCTTCCAAGCCTCATTTGGCTTGGAGCTCTTGCAGCATGGTCTGCATCAGGTAAGTTCTACTCTATGAGCCTGGCGCCTAGGGTGCCAGGACTGACTCTCCATATGAGCCTGGTGCCATAGGTGCCAGGACCGCACCCAAACAGCTCCTAGCAGGGGTTTTTGGGCTTGCTCAAAATGACTTGATGCCTGCTTCCGGGGTTGCTGGACCTGGTCTGGGTCCCCGGGAGTAGGCATCATGACAGAACTCCCCCCCCCCCCCAAGACCCCTCCTAAAGTCGTTCTTCCCCGTGGTTTTGGTTTGTCTGGGAAATTTCGGTGGAATCTTTTCACCAATCGAGGTGCATGCACGTGGTCACTAGGTTCCCAAGACCTTTCCTGTGGTCCGTAACCTTTCCAGTCGATTAAATAAAAAAGTTTTGACTTCACCATCTTAGAGTCCAGGATGTTCTTAACCTCAAATTCGGGTTCCCCGTCTATAAGGATGGGGTCTGGTGGCTTGGTTAGTCTTGTCCCTGGTTGCACTGGCTTCAAAAGTGACACATGAAAGACGGGGTGAATTTGCATATTAGCAGGTAAGTCCAACTTGACGGCCACTGGGTTGATAATGGCCTTAATAGAGTAAGGTCCCAAATATCTAGGGTTAAAGGTTCGCGTTCCCTTGAGAGGTATGTGTTTTGTGGCCAACCATACTTGATCCCCTATCTGGTACTGTGGAGTATCACTTCTATGCCGATCAGCATCTTTCTTATATTTCTCCTTCGCTTGTTTTAAATGTGCAGTTGCCTCCTTAAAGGCTTGTGTAATCGTAGCGTGTAGATGGTCCACTGCGGGCATTTCTAAGTGTTGGGGTGAGTCAAGGTCTGAGGTTCGAGGATGGTGCCCATATAGGGTATAAAAGGGGTTTTGTCCAGTTCCAGAATGTACTGAATTATTGTATGCATATTCGGCGATCCAAAGAATGTCCTTTCAATTACTCTCAGTCTGATGTAACATACAACGCAGGTATTGTTCAAGAGTCTGGTTGGTCCTCTCCATTTGACCATCGGTCTGGGGGTGGTGACTGGTCGATAATCTCACGTCGATTTGCGCCAATTGACAACATTTCTTCCAAAAATGTGAAATGAATTGACTGCCCCGGTCAGAGACCAACACGGACGAAATCCATGTATGCGAACAATGTTTTCGAGGAATTCTTTGGCCAGGATTGAGACTGAAGGTTATCCTTTTAAAGGAATTAAGTGGGCCATCTTGGAAAAAAGATCCACAATAACTAGAATGGTGTTAAATCCATTACAAGGAGGGAGATCCGTAATAAAGTCTAACGATAAGGTGTGCCATGGTATAGGCAGAATGTCTAAAGGTTGTAAGAGTCCAGCTGGTTTTTTCTTTTGTCTTTTGTTTTGGGCACAAATGCCACAAGACATCACAAATGATTTAATATCCTTTCGCCAGGTGGGCCACCAGAATTGTCTTTTAATTTTAGCTTCAGTTTTTGCAATACCTGGGTGCCCCTCCATTAGGGTATCATGATAACGGGAAATGACTAGTTCTTGTAGTTCCTTATCTGGCAGAAATAGCCACCCTTGGTAATAAGGCAGATCATTGTTGACAGAGTAGTCTGGGCCTTTCTTTACCCAGTCCTGCAGGGCTCTAGGATCAAAGAGTTGCTGGATCTTTACCTGAATGCCCTGTAGTGTCTGTAGAGTAGTCATGCCAAGAATCCTTTGTTCAGAAATGATAGGTACTGGTTCTGGGTTCACTTCTGCCTCTCCCATCCCTATTCGGGATAAGGCATCTGCTTTACCATTCTTACAACCTGGTCGATAGGTTATCACGAAATCGAACTCGGCAAAGAACAATGCCCATCGGAGTTGACGTGACGATTGGGACTTGGCTGTTTTTAAATACTGTAAGTTCCGGTGATCACAATAATGGTATGCCTGGCACCGAGAAAATAGTGCCGCCAAGCCTTGAAGACGGATTTAATGGCTAATAACTCCTTGTTGGTAACCGCATAGTTTAACTCGGGTGCCGAGAACTTTCTGGACCAAAATGCTACTGGGTAAAGCTGGCCAGTTTCAGGGTCCTTTTGAGACAGGACAGCTCCCATGGCTAGACTGGATGCATCAGTTTCCACTATGTATGGAAGTTCAGGGCGCGGGTGCTTTAATACAGGTGCAGACGTGAATTTCGCTTTCAGCTCTTGGAAGGCATTTTCAGCTTCTGCAGTCCACATAAAGCGTTTATTTTTTCGCAAGAGTGCTGTGATGGGATGTACGACATGTGAAAAATCTGGGATGAATCTGCGGTAGAAATTAGCAAAGCCGAGCATGCTTTGTACTCCTTTAACTGAACTTGGTGATGGCCACTTAAGGATTGCGTCCACCTTTCGTGAGTCCATTCGGACTCCCTTTGGGGTCAGGATAAACCCAAGGAATTCAACTTCTGTGGAATGAAAAACGCATTTTTCCAGCTTTGCATATAGTTTGTGCTGGCGCAATTTCTCAAGGACTGCTCGGACGTGCTTCACATGGGCAGATTCCAAAGAGGAGTATACTAGAATATCATCGATATATACGACAACACAAACGTCAATGAGTTCACGAAGGACATCGTTCATGAAGTATTGGAAGGCTGCTGGTGCACTGCACAACCCGAAAGGCATCACCTGGTATTCGAATAACCCATACTTAGTGCGGAAAGCAGTCTTCCATTCGTCACCCTCTTTTACACGTACCAGATGATATGCCCCCCGGAGATCTAATTTAGTGTATATGCAAGTGTCCTTCACTTGGTCCAGTAGTTCAGGGATCAGAGGCAATGGGTATCGGTTCTTAACAGTTATCTGGTTCAATGCGCGGTAGTCTATGCACGTTCTGAGGTCACCTTCCTTTTTGGGCACGAAGAACAAAGCTGAAGATGCAGGGGATTTGGATGGGCGAATAAAGCCATTGGCATGGTACTGGTATAAGTATTGTCGTAGGTGAAGGTTCTCAGGTTCCATAAGAGCATAGATCCTGCTACAAGGGGGTTGTGCACCAGGTATGAGATTGATTTGACAATCGTACGATCTGTGAGGAGGTAAGGTGTTTCCCTGTTCTTTTTGGAAGACATCCTGGAGTTCTTGGTATTCTGGAGGTAGTTGCATGACTGCTGTGGTTACTGTGGCCAGGCCTGCGTTCAGATTTATCTTTGGGTAACAGGTTCGTGCACAATCCGGGAAGGTTATTCTCTTCTCTCGCCAATCAATACAAGGATTATGTGTTTCCAACCAAGGTATCCCCAGTATTATTTGGAACTGTGGGGCTTTGATTAGATCAAACACAATAGTCTCTCGATGCCCATCCTGACCCAATAGTGTCATCTCTGCGGTGGAATGAGTCACAGGCCCAGAGGCGATTTCAGTTCCATCGACTGTGGTGATGACATCTGAGGTGGTTTTTCCGCAGAGAGGTAGATTCATCCTGGAAGCCAATTCGTAGTCCACATAGTTTCCTATGGCCCCGCTATCAATGTATGCCCTTACTGCGTGCATACGCGATGGCTGCCCTGGATCTACGAGGACCGTTGGTATGATGAAATGAGAGGTCTGAGTATCCTTCTTCAAGCTCGGCAAGCGGACCTATACGCTTGTCGGGCGTGGTCGTTTCCCGAGTCTGACTCCATATGGCTTTTATCAGCCGCTCGTACCACCTTCTTGGGTGGTTTCACAGGGCAATCCCGTAGAAAATGCCCAGAAGTTCCACAAGATAGACACAATTGCATTTGCCGTCTCCTTTATCTTTCCTTCTGGGTTAAGGGTCCTTTAAACCCACCGATTTGCATGGGTTCTGAAGCATCTGCTCCTATGGGGTTAGCGTGGGTTTTAACCAACACCCGATTCTCAAACTTGGCTCGATCAGCCTTTCTGTTCTGAAGTCTGATCTAACTGGACCACTAAGTCTATATATTCTGCGCAGTCTTGAGGTGGGTTCATGACTTGAGCCAAGACATCCTTGAGTTCTCATCGAAGCCCTCGATGAAATAACGTGATTCGCTTTACCTCAGGCCATCCAGTTTCTACTATCAACCTATTAAAGGTCGCGATGTAGGATAGAAGGTCCTGGATACCCTGTCATAGGGACAAAAGTTCGTTATCCAGGGCCTGTCCATGGGAGTGCCAGGCAAACAGTCTTTCCATGCTTGTTTGAAAGCCCTGAAAATCTCGAAGAATTGAGTCATCCTGAGTAACTAGAGGAATTGACCAATCAGCTGCACTGCCACTGAGATATGACAATACAAAGGCTACCTTGGCTTGATCGTTTGGGAAGGCTCCAGGTCTGCATAAAAAGTGCAAGCAGCATTGGTTCATGAACACGGCAAACCTTTTAGGGTCCCCGGCAAAGCGTTCGGGCGGAGCTAATGGAATAGTTCCTGGTAGGTTTATTTGCACAGGGTTACTTGATGAAACAGGAGCTGGATTCCCCGCAAGTCCTGGTACGGGTGTTAGTCCAGCCTGGCTTTGCAGTAATTGCCTAGCAAGATCATCAGTTCGCTCCTTTGACAAAATCAGCTCTCTCCTAAGAACATTGGTCTCTTGACGGGCGGAATGCACTTCTGCCCTCAGTTCCCCAAGTAGTTGGGCCAATTGGTCAGTTTCTGAAGTTTCCATAACACCCTGGTGGGAATTTGTGGGTAGGCTTTGCGTTCTGTTACGCTCACCTGGCTCCAACAGGGGCGTCGATCCGAACTGGACAGCTGCGGTCTACACCAATGTGACGTGTAGTGCCGAGATGACAGACTGGACTGGCCCACCCAGCTTGGTTTGCTTGGCCCGTAGAAGTGTTCTTCTGTAAATGGAGAAAGGGAATTAACCACCCGTGGAGTTGAGAGTTAACCCCCACCCCCCCCTGCTGTTCTCCCCACTGATCGCCTCTAATGTCTCTTCTTAAAGTCTCACCTGATGGTTTGGAAGGATGAGCTCTCCATCCTGCATCGAGCGCAGGGGCGTGTAGATAACCAGTTGCTTCACTGGTTAGAAGGAAATGGTGAGTTTCAGAACGTTGTAGTTCGTAAGAGTTCAAATGTCTGACTTTCACTCTTGTCCAATTCCTTGCAATTTGCAGCTTGACCACAGCGAAGAGTTCCTCGTGGTGGCTGATGTAGTTCCGGTAAGGATTTGTCTTATCCAACACAGTTCAATAAAATAAGGCCAGAATGTAACCTGTTGCTTTCTCCCTTATTCAGGTGCGGAGAGAAAATATGAAGTTCGGAGAATAATGCCTCCGCCGGTAAAATTAGGTAAGTCTATTGTGGTGAGAAGGATTCCCCTTGTTTGTCCCTTTGTCTCAACTTGTTGTCCTTTTGTTCCCCTTAGCGGGCTGGGGTACGACGAGGATGCTATGGAGACCGCGCCGACCTGTGAAGAGGAATAGTACCCCGGCGGTAAATCAGGTAAGTCTATGGGGGTAGTTACTATTGCCTCTGTTTATTCCTTTGTCTCACCTTTGCTGTTCTTGTGTTTCCCTTAGGTGCCGGAGTGCGGCGGGAACGTGCAGAAGGATGCAGTGGATCGTGAGAATGCTGCAAAGGCGGGTGAGTTCAGCACGGCGCTGCAGCAGGCGAGGCGGCGTGCGTGAAATACTTCTTTCTTCCAGCTCGAAGGCGCGGTGGATCCGGAATTCAGGTAAGGATCAAGGTATTGCTCTTGTTCTAACCTTTTCTCCTTCTGTTTCCCCCTTTTTCTAGGAGCTGCAGACTCGAGGCAGGCGTGGCAGAAGACTGGATGCAGGCTTGCAGACACGGTGAGCGTTACGCTGCTGGATGCAGAATAACGCGAAGCATGTGCTGCTCTTCGGGCGTGGTTTAAATAGCCTCCAAAGTAGTCCCAGGTAAGTATTCCTCCCCAGCCCCACCTGAGTAAAAAAATAGTCCCAAGGTAAAATAGCCCCTTCCAAGCCTCATTTGGCTTGGAGCTCTTGCAGCATGGTCTGCATCAGGTAAGTTTGCAGCATGGTCTGCATCAGGTAAGTTCTACTCTATGAGCCTGGCGCCGATGGCGCCAGGACTGACTCTCCATATGAGCCTGGCGCCATAGGCGCCAGGACCGCACCCAAACAGCTCCTAGCAGGGGTTTTTGGGCTTACTCAAAATGACTTGATGCCTGTTTCCGGGGTTGCCCCGGGGGTAAGCATCATGACAGGATCACACCCTTTTCTTGGCCAATTAGACATGGATAATAATATCCCATAACTGCTCTTGGAATAGAACATTCTTCCTGAAAGGGACCCGTGGACTACCACGCCTCGTCTGAGTATGTCTCACTCCCAATCCCCAAGGATGCTTCACACAGGTGATCCTGCCTCGCTTCTCCGACCCCAGGGTTAGTATCCAAGAGTGGTAGCCTTTCCCAGGCCATCTGAGAAGAGAACCCACGGGGAGTAGAAGTGAGAATACCCTCAGGTTTCTCACAATTAGGAATGAAATGTATGGTCATATAATAAAGCTTTAATGTAATTTAAAAACTACAGAGGTTGAGAAATTATCAGGACAATTCTGAAGTGTCTTTTTTTAGTAGGACAGGATTAGTATGCTGAGGTGGGGTGCAAATTGATTATTTTAGCATGCAGTGGAGAGGGGATCCAGTGAACAAAGGGGCCTGCAAACACTTACACACCTTGCTATAGCCCCATACACATTAGCATCAGGGGCCAGTGACAATATTGGAAAAGGGTTTGGTTGCCTGAAATCAACTGAATAGTTGGCCTTGGAGGCCATAGCTGGATGTGAGTTACTCAAATTAATGTGGCAGTCTCTACCAGTAGATTTGTGAGAACATATCCATCAAAGTGGTGTTTTCATCTGTGAAAGCCTGGTACCAGACTAGTTCGAAGACACCTTCGACAGTTTCATATTTCCCTAATGCCAACCTAAAATTAAAAACACAGATCATCATGATTTTTTTTTGTTGCGATAAAATGTCAATGTCCGTGCTTCTACGTGGCTCTAAATATTTAAAGCTGTATAATAAGTGCTAACGATGTCATCCTAGGACAATAAAAATAAATGACAAACCCCAGCCCTGTCCTAGCACAACAGCTTTCAAAGTCAACTTGGTGCCCCCAATGTGTTTATGGTGCATCCGTTTCGGACACTGACTGTGGGCATCCTGGAGCTCTGCTATAATCCCCCTTCGGTGTCCTGTCGACTAGGCCAGGTTAATCCTCTCACCTTTTGGAGAATCACACTTACCAGATGTTGCTTCTCATGGTTTCTCTGGCACTTGGCCTGCAGCCAAACAGATTATTCCCATCTCATCACAACCTGGAATGGCATATTTCACACTGTCCTTGCCAATGTTCAGGGAGTAAGTAGATCTTTTCTGAATAGTCTTCTTAGCCCTGAACATGACTCTTTGCCAAGACAAGGTTTCAATCCAGCAGTGGGGGCTGGTACTCCAAAATTAATCCCAATTATCAACTCCCACGAAACAGAACAAATCTTTTTCCAAAAGGAGGATAGTATAAACAATACTCCTAAAACGTCCTAGCTATGTTCTGGTGGTCCTAATCTTGGACAGAAGGCATTGCGTCCCGGGATTCAGAATAAAGAGAAAATCATCTTCACATGCCTATGGAAAAGACGGTCTCTGTATTTCTACTTATGTATTTACAGACAGAGTGAGGGGAAGGAGCAGGGACAGCATGGCTAAGAAGAGTAGCATTCAAAGGTTTATATGGATGGGAGGCATCTGGGTATTGCTACAGGAGCTGAGCTGTGGGCTTTGAGTTGAACCAGTGGGTAATTAAGCCTGGGCAAAACTGCACTGTATCATTTTAAAGTCATAGAAGCAAGGAATTACAGAGGTTTGAGTCTTCTGCACGGAGGAAATTGGCCCTTATATGTATGTGAACAAAGACGTACATGTAATTATCCAGTTTTCACTAGCTAGGCATTCTTTTATCCACCCTCGACCTCTTAAGTTGCAAACATATGAAGACACCATGCTTCTTCCTTGGGTGGGGGACCAAGCTGCCCCGCAAGGAACTCAATGGAGTATATCAAAATGCCACAATCACATCTGTCAGTCGATGAAGCGAAACAGATTCAAACTCATCAGATCAAAAACAAAAGCACAGACCCTGGGCGTCATGCACAGGAACAAACTCCTCATTATCATCCTTAAAGACCTCAGGGAACCACAAAACCACTCGACAGAGTACGAAAACTCTTAATCATATTTTACCCTCACCTGTTGCTTAGCCCACAGATAAACCACTGTCAAAGGGCTTCCTTCCAAATTTGCATGTTCAGGAAAGTGCTCCCACTACTGTCAGACAGACATTTGTGTTGAACTAGCAACATCATCAAAACTAGACTATTGTAACAGAGTATAAATTGGCCCACCAAAGAATCCATCTTGACAGATTGTAGAGTATATGAAACCAAACACGTTGGACTTTTCTGACCATTACGTTGTCTCCCACCTGTTTTCTGATTAAAGTTTAACACTTAGTGCATCATACACAAATTCCAATGGTGCAAGGACATGAACTGTCTTCACAACCTTAAGCATCACTATATATGCCCCTGAGTCTCGGGAGGATAGCTCAGGGGCAAAGTGCTCGCCTTGGAAGCAAGACGACACGGAGGACCACAGGTTCCATCCCTGGTCTACGCTTAGATACCTCTAGGTATTAAGCGCATTATAAATAACCTATCATATGATATATCAAAAGGATAGCTTACCTGTAAATAGTCCTAACCCATAGCCGAAACTCGAGCCTGCCAATTAGAACCATGTTTTATCTACATTTATATTCTTTTTTTGTTTTAATAATTCACAACCCGAGACGCCAAAATGATGAGCGTCAGGGCAACAAGAAATAGTAGGCACAAAGGACTTGACATGTTGGTGCTGGGCTATATGGGGCACTAGCCACCTTTTTGCTTTTTTGCACATGATAATAATTAATGATAATTTGTTTTTTACATAGCACTTTAATCTAAAGCACTTTACATAGGACATATTCACATACATTACTATTATTACCCAATCGAAACTGGTACTCATTTATCAACCTCGGAGAGATGAAAGGCTGATTTGGCCTTGCCAGGATTTGAACCTGCGACCTGCAGATCAAACACTGACCACAGCAACAAGCGTTTAACCCACTGAGCCATCTTACCAGCTATGATGCAGGGGTTGCACAGTATCAGGTTCCGACACATGTTTTTAAAAATGGAGTTCGTTTTGTCCTGTTAAATGTACGTTTATAATAGTGTGTGTATACAGGAGTTTAGTCATGGTCTAATGTTTTTTATGTGATATCCATATGCCCGTTTTATGATATTGGATCAACATTGAACCCTATGACCACATTGGGCTGCATTTTATTTTATTGTCATGTTTAATTAAAGTGTATTTCTAGATACCTCATGAGTGTTTGTGAATGTTGTTTAATTAAGTTAACTCACTAGATACATTGCATATGCCAAGGATTGTATGTATTTATTGGTTGCATACCAATTGACCTTTTCACAATTGACCTCGGAAGAATTGACCTAATTTAGAAGGTCAATTAGGACATATATGCAGACGGAAAACCCCCCCGCAACCCTCCAGCTAATCCAAAACCCCCTGCATCCCCCACCCAATCCCCTTATATTATTTAGAACCCAAAACCAACCCAAAACATATATAAAATAACTAAAAAAATATAAAGGTCAATTGTGCACAAGGTCAATTAGGATCACTATAGTTCGGACAATTAGGAGAAAAGGTCAATTGTAAAAGGTCAATTTGGGTAATATCTATTTATTGACATAGGATCTCTTTTTTGTGCGTTTTGGCTGTTGATTTTCATTGATTCTATTGCTGCTAAAGTTCTAGTGCAAGACCGCATGCCCTTGTTTGTGTTCATCTGCTATGACATGCAGGTTTAAAAGAGTTAAAAAATGTCTTGGGAACAAAGTGTATGATTTGGGCTGTAGGGCGCGAGGTGCGATACAATGAGTTCAATGAAAAGGTGAACACAATTGGAGGGAAGACAAATACATCTCCTGTAATATATGTCAATATCTTGCCATAAACCACTGTGGAGTCCTAAGCCAACGCCTTCGAATGCGACCCATACATATTTGCCGGCCACCCGCTGTAAAATGTGATTGACTTGCAAGTATTCGGAAATGATGGGGAAACGGCAAAACATGAGCAACATGCTATTGAAATAACTACTCACCCACCCCAAAGACTTCTTAAAGGAGTGGTATCCTATTGTATTTAAAATATTGAAGTCATCATTAATTTCCCTTGCAGTTATGTCATAAGCCACAAAATAAACCTCAAATATTTCGCCAGTGGGGAGCCATTTTC
Source organism: Ambystoma mexicanum (assembly GCF_040938575.1). Lineage (NCBI taxonomy): Eukaryota > Metazoa > Chordata > Amphibia > Caudata > Ambystomatidae > Ambystoma > Ambystoma mexicanum. Next base: position 1,080,214,013 of record NC_090937.1, on the reverse strand, counting down.
GAATGAATCTTTCTCACTCTGGAGCAACTTTGACAAAATAAGACAAATAGATGGATGACTGTTTCTGAAAGTGAATACTGGCACGTTGTAGCCCGGCCATACACATTAGAACTGACATTGACATTTCTATCTAGGGCCAGCTCCCTGGAGGTATGTGAGCAGATAGGCCTTGATGGAAGCCAATTGCAGTTAAATTGACTATTGTGCAGTGCAGTGACACAACGTGGCCTTCTATTTTCTTTCCAACAATAAGTCGCCTGAGCTGAACAATGTCAGTCTTCCATTTACTTTCAGGCATGTTTTTGAAGTATGTTGTTACTTTATAGGATTTGCCGAAGAGTGTCAAAGATGAATTCTAAAATCGCTTCCCACAGGTGTCCATAGGAATAACTGAGGGTTTAGTTGGGGGGGGGCTAATTAACCTATTTACATGTGATGTGTTGAGAAGGGTGGTCCCATTGTGATTGTGACATAAATGTGAGGAAGTGGGCGTGAAAGATTAAGACATGCCACACATCCTACCCTTTACCTAATAAGTAACATTCCCTTCCTAAGTCCCCATCCCAAACCCTGAAACCAGGTAGTGTAATAAAGCAAAACCTACATGCTAGCATCACTTTACCTACATGCTAGCATCACTTTACCTACATGCTAGCATCACTTTACCTACACGCTAGCATCACTTTACCTACATGCTAACATCAGTTTACCCACATTCTGAGGAGGACCAAGAGCTGTAATGCATGCTCTTATTACACTCTCATGCAGGCCACTGCAAAATACAAGCACATGGCCTTTACATGCAATGCCCTAAATAGTTGGCTCTCCTGGAAGCACTTATTGCTCTCACACATTGCCTGATCCTGTCATGTGGAGATCCTGTACAATAATGTTTATGCAACCCAACAACGGTCTATTCATTACAGCTTCCCTCCTGCACGGATATAGCCTGCTGCTATTCCATATCTTACCAGCCTGTGCATTGTATTGTCATTTTGATATATTCATACCACATATGGTCACAGAGATGTATCCTATCCAATGACCTGTTTTAAACTCCACCTACTTGCCTTCTGTTTGTCACTGCTGCACTTGTTCTTTTCCTGTGACTAATGGATTTTATCACTCACTCCATCATAGTCAACAACAACAATTTTCGACCATTGCAAAACCGCTGGGCACAGTATTGGGTTTACAGCCTCTCATCAGATCAATTGGGCTTAACCCTATTATAGAATGAGGGGTAAAATGATGGATAAAGCAGTGGACCGTGGATGTTTTTATTACAGGTGCATTCTAGTTCCCCACTGTACCCACCCAACCCATAGCCTGTTGAAATGATCTCCATAGCTTCCACAGCCTGTTAAAATGATCTGTTCCATTTGCTTAAGGGTGATATACTGTGACGCACCTATCTGAAATACCCATGACACTGAAACTTTCCTTCTTAGTTGGGCTAATAGCTACGCTACCTATAAGCCAAAACGAATGCATTGGAGTACAGGTAGGGGGAGATGAGGAGAACCGTCAGCAGACCCTACCTGTTCAGCCAACTACCGCCCTATCTCCATCACCCCCTTGCTAGGAAAACTGCTGGAGAAATTGGCTCTGTCCCAACTCACCTCTCACACTGAACTTGTTGGTGGTCTCAATTACCATCAATCTGGATTCCGAGCAGCCAGAGGCACGGAAACTTCTCTTCTGAACATCCGTGAAGAACTGCTCGCATTCCTGGCTTCCAACTCCCGAGCTGACCTCATCCTTCTTGATCTCGCTTCTGCATTTGACACAGTCAACCACTCCATCCTCATACAAAGGCTCCACGACACCGTTGGTATCTCGGAGCGGGCACTGAACTGGCTGACCTCCTTCCTAAGTGTTAGGGAGAATTCTCATTAATGGCTGATTTCCATTACCTAAAGAGTCCCCCAGCAGCTTTGCTGGATTTCTAGGGTTTATTTTTTCCACCTGGTAAGAGCGTGAGCCTTTTTTTCCCACTCTTACATGTGTTTTGCTGTGTGTATTTTCACTGTTTGTGTGATCTTGGGCACTGGAGCCTCACCTACTCCAAGTGCACCACTTTTTGTGTGTTACACAGCACCTTCAGTGCAGTGACGCAGGGTTGTCTTTGAGACTTCCCCCTGACTCAATTTTTCTGGAGCTGACTACTGTCCCCCAGAAACTGGTAAAGTTGCCATTAACTTTATATAGTCACTTTCAACTGCAGACCCAGTACACCCCATTTTACATGGAGTACTGGAAATGGTTAACTCATCCCTTTTTGTCTGTGCCTCTTGGAGCCTTGTTTCACTCCCTTAACTTTAAGACTTGGCTGGTGGCAGTTTTATCAACCCTAACTTTCCTACCGCGATTACATTATATAAACGTGGTATTGTTCCAGGCTATTATAGTAGCCTCGAACATAAACCCGCTTGACCAAAAACATTTAATTTTGGTTCTGGCTGGGTTTATTCACCATTTCTTTTTGTTAAAGTCTTTCTCGTGTTTTTCTCTGCGCGACAAACTGAGGATGATTTCTTTGTTCGCTGTCTTTTCACTGGCTTCTGCACAGAAGCCCTCCTTAAGGCGCCTGATAGTCTAGGTAGGCAGGATGTGAGGGAGGGATCTTCAGACCCCTGCCATGGGTAGCCTTAGTAACCCAAGTCACACTCTTGTCTGATTGGCTAAGGGGACTGGCCTTGCCAGGCCAGCCATCCTGCTGTGTGATTGACAGCCAGACTGTATGACTGGGGGCAAACTGCATAAAAAGCAGGTTTCTGGGACTGGAAGAGCAGAGTCACCACTGGACTGAAAGAACTAACGAGGAACTAGAAAAGAGTACCCATACAACGATTGAACAGCCCGGTGAAGCCCTGCTGCAGGTCCAAATCTCCAAATCCGACGACAGAGAAGATCCTCCAGGAAACTTCTTCACTTGAGCTGGTGGGACCAACCAGTTTACCCAAACTACAAGCCAGGACCCCTCCTCTGGTCGAATTTGCTGTACATAGCTACAGTGGGCCGGATAGTCAGGAAGCTCGCACCCTGCTTGGGTTTTAAGGAACGCACCTTTTATTCGTTGTTTTGCTCTGCTGCTGGTTTCTTCCCTGGGTGGCGCAGGACCCTCCAGTCTTCCTACTTCGTGTCAGTCCGACAGTCGCTTCAGGAACTACCAGGAACGTCCGCCTCAGCTACAGCTCCCTCTCCATTTTAAGGTACTGTGCAAATCTGGTTGTGCGTTTCGCTCAGCCGCGGTGAAAGTGTTTGAAATCTTTCTCCAATCCGAGGGCTTGTCCTTCTCTTCTCTTTGAACTAACTTTTCTACCAACCAACCTCGTCCGGAATCTGTGCCACGAACTTTACCGCAAACTACATTGAATTTATTATCTTGAGCAAAAGACTTTTGACCCAGTGACTTTGGCCCTAAGCCTTTTCTGTCTGATTTTACCCTTGTAGTCTCTCTTGTTCAGTTGCCCTGCTTACTTACTTGTTGGTTTTGCATGATTTCTAATACCTTTGTCTTTCCCTCCCTTTTAAATTGCTGTAGTGCCATTTTTCTCCCACTTCATTTTGTGAGTTTAACTTGTCTGGAATTTAAGGGAAGTGGTATGGTGTATTTATGATTGTGATTTTTGACTTGCTTAGAATAGTGAAATGTTATACAACTGTTGAGTAAATAAATATATATTCTTTTACTTAGAAACCTTGAGTCAGTGTTTGCCTGAAACATAGTGATTGCTGTCCTTTGTGTAACTATTTGTACTGCTCACTTACTCTTGAGATACGTCTAGCTGCTCCGCTACTGCTACCACTATAACTGTGTAGTACAGGCTTGTACCAAAGGTGAAATTGCACTGTCAATTGTAGTCTTAATTGTGTGTAGTGTTCCCAAAAGGTACTGCATATAATTCTGCCTAACACTAACTGACCGCTCCTCCCAAGTCATCCTGGGCACCTTCTACTATCCAACTTCCTTCTCCACCTGTGGTGTCCCGCAGGGCTCTATCCTCTCGCCATGGCTCTTTAACATCTACCTTACTCAGCTGGTACTTCTCATCTCATCCTTCGCCCCCAACTTCCCATGTTATGCTGATGACACACAACTCTTCTTAAAACGTCCTGCTGACCCTCTTGCACCTTCCATCATCCCTGACTACCATTCTGGCAACCAGGCCTAGTGCACTTCCAATGATCTCTGCCCCTCTGTCAGAAAAATGGAGATCCTTCCCATTGGAACCCCTGCTCCCGACATCTTCCCCTCATTTCAGAGAAGGCACTGTTGCCTAAAGTGGTGGAAATTACCAAAACTAATAAAACTGAAAGGGGAGAGAGAGGATTTGGGGAGGCAAATGAAGACCCTGCACCATCATCTGAGGTTTTAAAATACACTCTCCATATTGATTTTACTGAGATTATCCCAGATTTACCTATGCCGAAAGCAACAACCCCATATTGGCTGAGGCCTTTCTCCATACTGTTTCAGAGGAAGAGGGGAGAAAGAGTACAATGTTTCTTTAGTCGGCAAGGCCTACTTTCCAGAGGCATCAACAGTACTTAGTAAAGGTCTCAGATCATCAAAGAAAAGGTGCTAGAAATCGACCATTCACATCTGATGGACAGATATTTAGGAATGGCCCAGACTCAAGGACAGGTGATAAATAGGTTATATTGGCCTGAAGAAGTGAAGAGCTTTGTTCTTACCTGTGTCTTGTGTGAGAAGACCAGTGCCCATATGCCTCCTCCATTCACACTCCAACCTTTACCCATTATCAACATTTCTTTCTCCTGTAATGGTATGGATATTGTGGGACCACTTGAACCATCTAGGCTGAGGATTCGGTATATTCTGGTCATTCTTTGATTATTCTATAAGATACCAAAAGGCTTTCTCTTTAAGAAACAACACCTCACAGCAGATACTAAAACATCTGATACCTTTTTTCTCAAGCTGGCTTCCCTAAGGAAATCCTTACAGATCAAAGAACCACCTTCATGAGTAAATTAATGGCTGAAACAAAACAGATACTTCAAATTAAAAAGCTCCAGACCTCAGTATACCACCCTCAGATTGATGGCTTCATCAAGCATTATAATAAGACTCTAAAAAGTGTTCTTAGGAAATTGGTAGAGGCAGATGGGAGGAATTGAGATGTAATGATACCTTAGGCTCTCATCGCCATCCGTAAGACCCCCCAATCCTCCCAAGGTCTCTCACCCTTCAAACATTTGTAGGGTAGGGAACCTCGAGACATGCTAGACTTGCTGAGAGAGACGTGGGAAGAGAGGGAAAAATCTTCATAACCACTATTTCAGACTGCCCAACGTCTGAAGGAGCAAATGACCACAGTATGATCTATAGTTGATTCTCATCTAACCAAAGCTCAAGAACAACAAAAATCCCTGCATGATAAAAAGGCCACACTTAGATTGTTTTCCATTGGACAAAAGGTTATTGTTTCATTACCCACCCCTAAGAACAAGATACTGTGTAGATGGAATGGCCCATACGCTATATTAGAGCAGACAAGGCCCTGTAACTACTGGGTTTCTCAACAACATAGGTGGGTAAAAACCCAAATATATGATATTAACCTTTTGAAAAAGTGGAGACAAGACCTGGTCCAATCTACGTCTGCAGTCATGGCTAGTCTTGTAACACAAGGTCCAGATGACAATAACATAATTCCGTCAAATCTTTCACAAAACCAAAAACAGGACCTCCACGACCTGCTGGAACAGTTTCCAGATGTTTTTAGCCTGGTAAGGTAAATGTCTTTTTTCATTATGCTTGTGCTACTCCCCCAGGGAAGGTAGTCAACCTGAAACCTTATAGAATCCCCAAAACCCAAAAAGACGTGATCATACAGTAGCTGGAGAAAATATTAACCTCTGATATAGTAGAACCTTTGCAGAGTCCCTGCACCTCTTCAATAGTCTGTAGAGGAGCAAGTGGACCCATTCTCCCTAGTCGACGCGCCCTAACCCCCACCCTATTGGAGTGACAGACGAGGAACTACAATTAGGAACCCATGTACAAGTGTATGCGACATGTCCATACCACATCGACTGAATGAAAAATGAAATGCACTCAGGCAGCCATTCAGAGGATATCCTCACTTTGGGACATTGGAGGCAACCTACCAAGAAGGATGTCACTTGCTGAATGGCAAAAAGCAGCCATGAAAAAAATGGTGTGTGACATGAATGCACGTTGAACAAAGTCTTATAACAGCAAAAGAATGTCTGAAAAAAGATACATATATCAAAAGGGCACCTGGTGGAGTCCTGATATGCCCAGAAGGGTAAATAATACTAATATCAGAAAATTAGTAATGTTTTGGAACAATTTATTGAATCTCAAAAGAAAATTCGACAAAATGTTGAATGTTTGCATTTTTTTAGACAAGCAAGACAGTAAAACGGACAGGTTTGGTATTCTAACAATGGGGGGTACGGTACATATGGGTACCAACCTCTTGATTATTGAAGTAGAATTCCCATATTGGTGCACATTCTCTGATACAACAACTAGACAAATCAATCTGAATACGAGTAAGTGCTACCCGGGGCTACTATTGGTCCATGGGTCTTTGGATGCTATTTCAAGAGATGAAGAAAAATAACAAAGGGAGTCTACGAGCAGATCATGCGCAAGGACATATTTTCCAAAAATAAGGAGGAACACAAACATTTACTAATGCCAAATATTGGATGATTAAAAGGCATACAGACAATATGGGATAGAGTGAGAAAGTCTCTAAAGGCCAGAAGGAGAACTGCACCCAGCAAAAGCTGAATCAAATAAGGTTAAAAGCACCGTCAATATGGACAAATTCATGGTCTTGCAACACGTGATGAAGAGCTTGCAAATATGGGCTATTCATTAGGCCTGGAGCTAAGATAGTGAATGTCCTGAGACTGTGCAGACTGGCAGGGTCAACCTTCGAACAGAAGACACTCGCATGAGGAATAACGATGAGAGAGTGTGGCCTAATTGCGAAACAAAGGAAGAGCTGACGTACCTCCAACCACCTAGGTTTCGTTTCTTTGTATGGGCTGCTAACAAGCCAAATGTCCAAGGTTGGATTTGGGTTGCCAAGCAATTAAAATAGCCTGCCATGCACTTTTTCATACAATGTTGCAAATATTAGTCCGCTGCCATGTTTTCTGCAGTGACAATTACCTAATACCATGTGATTAGAAGTAGCTCAGGATGTGTCTCACAGAAAAGATACCACCAGTGGGGAACTAATACACACATTTTCTATAGGTAGATATAATCCCCTAATCCAATCCCACCCCTCAATAGGTTTTTGAAGTTTGCCACGTAGGATGACATCAAAAGCTTCCAGGTGCTAGAGCATATTTGATAGCACTGTGGATGGTTCTGGTGGTCTACCTAGAACTCAGACCTAGAACCCAGACCTAGGTTCTGGGACAATCGACGACTCGCGCCATAAGCCAGACGACAGCAGAGTTCGTCTCGATGAGCGGTGCACTAAAACTAAAGTCACGTGACTGATATATGGTCAGCTGGTCCCCTTTTGAAGAAATTCCTGTTCAGTCCCTGCGGACGAAGGCAAATTGTTTGATTACGGGAGAGTCGATGCCAGGAGACTCGAGCTGAGGACCAGACATAAGTAGACCATCATAGTTGGTAAAAGCATATGGAGGGATGGATTGTAATTCTGTTATGCTGTAAACAAAAAGTATATAAAGTAAATGGATTTTTCGGGATTTTATAAAGAAGAAGAGATAAGGATACCTCAAATTCACGAACTCAAGAGAGACGGAAAGGGCATACACTATAGTTCCATAGCAGAACATTGAGAAGTGAGTGTCAAACCACCTGTGCAGGTAAATAAAAAGAGAGGAGAATACACTGAATAAGGTAGTGGGAGAAGACGTACATAAAGGGGAATATATATATATATATATATATATATATATATATATATATATATATATATATATATATATATTTATATTAAAAGTGCACATATATAAAGGGTATAATATGATTGTATTAAAGATAATGGGCCTCAATCCGAGGTTGGCGGTAACCTGCCGGTGCCAATGGTGCTTCTGTGAAAAGTCTGCTGCAGGGGGTGTTGCATCCGGCAGGTCTGACCTTGCCCAGGCGCAACAGCCCCTGCAGACAGACTCGTAGTGTGGCAGTCCGGTAACAAGAGTGACGGTAAACTTAGCCTCAAGTACCTTGTTCTGTTATCTCCTTCCCAACCTCTTCCTTTAACCTAGGGAACATTGCTCTCTCGAGCACCCCTTGTACAATTCTATCCCCTTGGCGGAGCTGGAAGGGATCCTCCCCATGGTTCTGTAATAACACTTTGATGTCCCCTCTGAAGTCTGGATCTATGACTCCCACTAGCACATCAATTCCAAACCTCCAAATAAGTCCTGATTTGGGAACCAATCTGTTGGAGGCATCAGGGGAGGAATTAGAATCAAGTAAGTGGGTATTAGTCTCACCTGGGGAATTATTTCTTCCCTACTGCTACATAGATCAAACCCAATAGAGCCCTTAGTTGCTACTGAAGGGTGTGATTCTCTGGGACTTAGCTTTTCAAGTGTGAGGGTCCTGCCACTTGTATTGGTTGAGCCGCATCCCACTCCTGATACCATTTGTGAAGTCATCATGAAGCAAGACACAGACAACAGATTCAAATGTGTACTCAAAGTAGATATATTTAACATAAAAGGCAGGGTGGAGTAAGGCCTAACTTGCCCTATGCTGAGGTGGGGTTTCCCTACCTGAAGAACACTAAGCATAGTCTGTGTCATGATGTCCAACTTAAGTCTGTGTCTGTATCCAAAACCTATACTTGCCCTCACAACTAACTGTATACAATGTGCAGGGATGTCTGTCTCAAATGAATAGTGGTCAAAAGACAGTTCTGAGCTTCTTCCCACTCTTGACTTAGGATCAGCTTCCCCTCCCCAAGTTCCAAATAGTTCTCATAGTATTCTGATTCCCTTTCCCAAGAGTTCAAGCCTTCTTGCTTAAAAATAACAGTTCCTTGGGACACCTCCCAATTTGGGGTTTCCTTCCATCAAGTGTTCAAACGTCCAGGTTTCGAAATCAACATAGTTCGGTTTCTTAATTTCATTTTCTCAAACCAAGAAGTAGCTACACTTGAGCTTGACTTCAAATATGCTTTCAATGGCTTTTTCTAAATAGGGCACTCGGTCTAGGCGCAGTTGTCGGACCACAAGTTCCACCCATAACCAGTCACGCAACTGATACTCTGTCTTCCGTTGATTCCTCAGTGTCTCAGGCTATAAACACTGTCCTGTGGCTGCTTTAGACACCATGCACTTTATTATTATGTGTTGCATTTCTCTGTCTCTTGCCAACACAACTCGGGCTCTTGCCAACACAAGCCTCTATCAATTTGTCTTGCCTGGCCCCCTCTGGACTCTGGGCCACTTTTAAGTTTTCATCTTCGTACCTCCTTAGTACTTTCTTGACTTTGCCTTTACTTGTTTCCCCTATTTCACACACTGTACTCCTTGACTCGTGTTTCATTACCTACTTTGCTTTCAATTGGCTTTGCTCGGCATTCAAAAGTGTTTTCAATGCCTTTTCCCCCCATGTGGTATTCACAATTACTTTCAATACTTTTTCACGCAGTGCAATATTAAAAAATGGCTTCCATTCATCTTTACTCTGTTCGGTATTCACAGGTCCCTTTGATCGGTTGCACTTGATTCGATATTTTAATAATGTTTGTTCCGGCAATCAACTGTACTTTTAATCCCATTTCGAACTCTAAGTGGTTGTGCAGTGCTGCAGAGTATCTTTTTCATTTCAATTGATCCTGGGCGTGACTCTGACAAAAGCTGATTCGCACCGTGGAGCGGTCGCGGAGTCTAGCAGAGTCTGTGGAGTCCGTGGAAGTCCGTGGAAGATGTGGAAGATGTGAAAGCTTGGAGCCACATCTCTGAGGTTGATTCGGTGCTGGCCACAAGTGTAGTCATGAGCTGTGGCGTGTGAGAAAAACTTAAAGCAACCTTATCTCCAAAAACAAGAGCACAACAGAGACGCGAGAACTCAGAATCTCAACGGAATGAAGTGTCTCCAAAGCTCGCCCAAGTAAGTCAGCAGCCATCATTAAATTTGCAACAAATATGCATTAATGCCATGAGTGCGGCAAACGAGGCAAGCGCAGCGATGTTAGATGATTGCATGCCGGCTGCCTTCGCTTGCTGTGGGCTCGCTCTGAGGAGCTCCGGAAATGAAAATGTAATTGGTATACTGACAATATGAACATAATGTCCCAATGAGCGAGAGGTGTCAAAATGTGATCAACAGTGCTTTCAGTCCCCCGTCCAGTGCAACATACATGAACATTTTGGGGCGATAGGTTGGTGGGCTGCAGTGAAGCGGGGTGTCTCAGGGGAATGTGCGCTCACGATAAGCTTCTGGCAAGCCCGGTAAATCCTATGAGCAAACTTACAAATACAGTTCTGTTGCTACGAGTTCTCGCTTGGCGAGCCCAGAAAGAGCATTTGAAAGATGTTATCGTCAGTGGCCTGCCTGAATTACACAGAGTACACTCACAGCATTCTTGTGATAGACTGGGTGATAGATTGGGTGCAAGGATGCATGCTGAAGTGAATAAAAGCCCCAAAATGCAACAGAGTTTGAACGAAATACACAACTGTTATGCGAGACCATCTAATTAGGAGTTACCACTTAAAAACGTTAACATCGTAGTACAAGAAGAAGATGAGGTATTTTGTACACCCCCAGCTCATATAGATGGTTTTAATAAAGGAATTGAAAATGTGTTGAATGCTATGCAAGTGTTAAACAAAACTCATTGGAAGTTGTCAATAAACTACTAAATGACCGTACACAATTAAATAAAGGACGAAACTCCAAAAAGCAATCAGAAGAAGGTGAATGTAACATACAGAATGCAACTGGCAGAGTTGGTCTACCTGCAAAGATATCAGAAAAAATATGGTTGAGTGGCCAGCCAAACCGAAGAAGAATTGATCATAGTTTGTCACCTAACATAAGTTGCTCTCAGCACAGGAACAAAAAACTACGGGATGATACATGTGAGCATGAAACAAGCAACTATGACAAAAGGGATCAAACAAAAAAACTTGGAAATGCAAAGTCATCCTCGCCCGTGAGCTCAATAACCGACTCATCAAGGATGGAACAAGCGTACCCGAAAATAAGGCATGCAAGGAGATACCTCAAAACTAGACAGCATGAAAAATGTGATGCTGGGGATTTGATTTGTGGAGAGAAAGTTGCACGCGAATTGCAACCATTGATAATGTCAACAATGGCCATCAATATTGCACTGTTCACCAAATTATACAAGCAAATTAACGACAATATCAAAGATCTATCAACACTGGTGGCCTTAATCAACTCTAAATTATTAAAGCTGGAGGGAGAAAATAAATTCTTTAAAGATTCACAAAATTAGCTGACTCAAAGGACTGTAGAAACTTTAAACACATTGAGAGAGCAAAAAAAAAAACAGTAACATGGACAAGAAACTCTTTGCTGAAATAGCCAAAGAGGCACTGGCGCTACTCAAAAATGGAAAAATGCCAACAGTGCCTGCGTGTAAAAACGTCAGCCAGACATGCCCTTGTTTATCAGAGGTTAGTGAGTGGTCAAAGGAAAGGAAGGCCGCTAGCACTGACCATAACATGTGCGTCAAAGGCAATGGATGCTTGGACGGTGAGAAGATTTCTGGCTGAGGTACATAGTGGCTTGGGAATGGGTGTCATTTTGCAAGATGGCAGCAAAGAGCATGACACACTCCAAAATAATGCAAGCACCAATATGCTTGCTGGAGTAAATAACAACTTAGAGATGCAGAAGATCAATAGTGAAAGTACAAAGGTCCTGAATGAAGAAATACAAGATAGGAATGAAAAGAATACTGCTACTTTAGGAGTGGATAGTGAAAAGACGTCAAAATCCCTGCAGAGGGTTGATATAGAATCCTCATTTAACAGAGTTCTAAAAAGCAGTATGGCCAAAGGAAATCTTGCAATACAAGACCATCAGATAGCCACTACTTCTTCTAACATGGATGGTCGCTGTATTTCTGTAAATGAGACATCTGACGATATGGCTGTCAATAAGGATTCTGATGATGTGCTTTTTTTCAATTTCTAAGGATAACAAGAGCTCAAACACTGATAAGTCTAAGAAAATGCCAGTGATACAAGCTTACACAAAGAAGACCAAAAATCAAGCCACAAAAAAAGGGCGATGACGCAACAATTCAAGAACATTTTTGGGAAACATAAAGACTGTTACTGCAACAGTTAATAATAAAAATTACAGCGAGCAAATAGAAGAAACAAAAACAAAAACAGCTAAGTAAGCACTCAGCTGGAGTCCAAGAAAAATATGGCAGGTGAAATAGTATGTATTGATGACATTTTGAGTGGTTTATTAAACATGTCGACCTATGAGGACGATGATGAGATGGAAACTCTTGTGCCTAATCAGCAAGCACTGGAAAGCCAGGAACAGAATGAAATGAGTGAAATTCAAATAACAGTTATGGGCTGAAACAAGCAAAGCAAACAAGAACGTGCATTATAATATGTCCAATACCCACGGCTAGCTTTGGACCACCAGAAATAACAAGTCCAGCTTTCAGTACCTTAAATGAAAAATGGGAGCAGTTAGCATGAGGTTAGCAGGATATGGACAGAAACACAAGTCCTAGTGAATGGACAATTGCTCAATGCGCTAAAAAAACAGCTAATTAAAGAATGCATAGTAGAGACCTTAAATCGCCAAGTGTGCTACAAAGACAAGCTAACAGTATCAACAGTGACCAACAAGATGTGAACAACACTAGTCGAAGGATTGGCTATAAAAACAACAATAAAAAAGAAATGAATAGTTATAACAAAAGACAAGCAATTTAGAAGATTAGGCTGGAACGAGTGGAAAGCAGTGATGACTTAATCCTGAATCGGAATAATGTGCTGAAACTGTTCCATCTTGTTCCAAGCCTCATGTCGATCGCATCTGATGACTTGAAAATTGTAGAATTTGCGAAAGAAGACGAGAATGACAAAGTGGTCTTACATACACACTCCAAAATGATATCTGATATTATGATGGAAGCAGCGCCAGTACTCATGTCACTTGTCTTCGAGATCTTTAAGGACATAGACAAACATTTGTCTCCTACTAAAAACTAGAGATGTGAGTCGAACAAAGAGGAGGAGCTAATACAAATACGGAAGCGATTGAGTACCCATAACAGCATAGAATGCGGAAGTCAAAGGATCTCTGGGCATAAGGTGAATATTAAGAGAGCAAAATGCCCATTAAATGTGGAAGGAGAAAAAGAAAAAATCATACAGCAGAGAGATCAAATCGAAATAACCATAGAAGGTTTAAAGAATGAGAAAACAAAGAGTGTTGATGGATCGGAAGTACCACAAAAAGTGGGAGTGATGAATGAGTGGCTTTGGATGGTTGAAGCTCTAAATACAAAAGTTTGAAAGTAATGCCAGGAGCTTGAAGTGCATTCTTTACACACCTTTGGGTCTTGGAACACCAGAGGGTTTTCACATTTATTTCAAACAAAATGGCTGGAGGGCTTAGATGTAGCCTGCTTACAGGAAACCTGAACCAAAAATTTGCAATGTGAGATTTGAAACATTATATCTCATCAACTTATACTGGCACCACTCTGGAGCTGCCACTACTACATTTATAGATCAGGTAACCTCAGTGTTCGATGAGATATATGAGGTAGTCAGCTGCCCTGATATTATTGTATGAGGAGATTTAAACATTGATTGCGTAAACAAACAATCTGGGAAAAAAGAATGACTCGCATAGCAATGTGCAATTAATGGAACAGTGGTGTTTAAAGATGGAACTAAGAAAGCTACATATGCTAAATGGTAACACGAGTGGCGATATACCAGCTGTCCCGATGTGGAGACGAGCTGAGCAAAAATCCACAATCGAGTATATTTTGGAATTTTCTTTTTAAAGGTTTGAATAAACCAATAAACAAATCACATTGCTTTTCACTCGGCAGCAGCAAAGGACATTGTTAAATGTTACTGGAGCACCCCAGTCAGGGTGTATATTGGCTCTACACTCACTGGTCGCGTGCGGCAGCGTTCTTCCAACTGGCATTCTTCGCAACAGGCTTCTCCGGGCTTCTGCTGCTTCCGGGCTTCACCTTCCTCTTGCAGTCTGTACCGCACATACCCCCCGCTTTCCTGACTTCTCTCAGTTGCGGCTGTGGTCACAGGGAGCTCCACTGCTTCTCCCCTCCAGACCTGCTTTGGCGAATGGCAGGACCTCTGGACGCTCGCACAGCCGACCACGGCTACAGCGTCCCTTTCTCCTGGACAGCACTGCTCCATCCTCCTGGGTCTCCAGCTTCCTTTCCTCCAGCCTGTTCGTCTTCCTTCTGAACAGGAGGTATTTTTATATTGTTCCGGTGTGTTAAGTGACCCCAGGTGTGGGTCATTGAGTTCTCATGCCTGACTCTTGAGGGCTCCATTAGGCAGACTTGCCTGGTTGTTCCTCTAGTCTGCTTCCATAGTCCTCTTCCTCGTCTCAGTACCAGAAGGGTGTGAAGTTGTCTGATTTAATAAAGGAAGTCTTGTCACCTCCGTTTGGTTTCTGATATATTTGAGTGTTGTTTCTTGGGAACAAATGGAAAGGAGGAGTAGGGAAAAGGTTGACAATATCACACAAAGACTTTAGGGATAGAGGGCTCATTATGAAAGGGAAAGGGGGATACCACATCTCACCTAAGGATGTCCTCTCCCCAGCCCCAAGGTTCCCACACTGAGGTGAACTTCTGTCACATATTCACCCCTATCCAAAAGTGATGGCCTTGCCCTGGCTACCTGAGAGGATTATTCTGGGTTATCACACAGCCGAAGTACCGCCAAAATGTCCTCACTCGCCTGCATCTATTAACAATCATACTTTTTACCCCATCGGTGACACAATATGACATAAATCATTACATAACAGACAATTGCTGAGAATTTCCAAGGAAAATTGAGGCCCTCAGGGTACGAGAGGATCGGACATGCATGGTCTGATCTGCAGGGCAGAAGAGGTGAGTGGCAAACCATTGCACACATCCTCCTTAATACATACCTTTTTTTCTCTTGCTTTCTCTGGTTCGTGCACCTGTCTTCTGCATTCTCATATCAGTCCACGGGTTCCTCCTACCCCTGGATTCCTGTGCGCCAACTCCAGACGGGAACAAAAAGAGTCAATGAAGAGACGGCCGCCATGCCATGTATGTTGATACTGCAGGCTGCTGCAATGGCCCAGAGAAGGAATAGGAGACTGGACACTGAAAACACAAAAACGTTAGTCCCAGAGTGCTGCACTACCCCTACCCTAATCAGGAAGGGTTTTCCAGATCTTCAGTACTCCTGCACGCAACACCTGGAGCCTGTATCGCTCCAGGGAGTTTGTCTTCCAAGTCAGTGTTTCTTGTGCAGTGAAACAAAACAAAAAACAGTGTGATACATAGTAAGACTTGGAAAGATCATTTATACCACCTTATCACAGCCATGCGACTGTTGAAGAAAGCAGGCTGGACAGCAAACCCAAAGAAGTGCAAATTGGCCCCATCGCAGTTAAATATTTGGAGTTTTTGGTGGGTAATAGCGCTGTGCAGCTCCAAAAGGACAATATTAAGGCTCTCCTTGATACTTCCACACCAAAAATCAAGAAGGATCTGAGAGCCTTTTGCGGTCTAATTCTTCCATTCTCCCCAAGATAGTGAGGGCATCCCCATGCGCGGGAGGATGGTTTCTACCGTCGCCTGACCTGGTGCCTCACTCTCTTCTATCTGGCTCTGAGGTACACAGAACTCAAGAAAGACGAGGCGTGAGCAGGCAAAGAAAGGTTCACTACACTAGTACAGGATGAAAGCACATAATGTCCACTGAGACTCCTAGTTGGAGGAATCATTGTAAAATGCACACAGCTTTGTTTAAATGGCCCAGGGTTACAACAAATAACTTTTTCTGATGCAGCGAATTTATGCCTGAACATTTCCAGTTACCATGTCAACCAGATAACCTGCTTCTGTACACCCATGCTTCTTTCTTGTGTTAGCAATACTTACCCACATCGGTGGCCAGCATCACCATATGTGCCAAAAACAAAAAAACGGCCCTAGACCTAGATGACCTGACCAGCTACCTGCCCATTACGAACCTTTCCTCTATTGGCAAAATCTTGAAAACAGTAGTCGCTGTAGAACTACTCACCAGAATCAATCAACTACACCTCTGACACAACTATTAGTTGGGGTTCTATCCCAAGTATAGTATTGAGACGGCCACCATACATTGTGGATGATGACCTTCAAATCATAGATACGGGCGACTTGTGCCTCCTCGTCCTCCTCGTCGTCCTTAACCTCTCGGCTGCATTTGACACAGTCGACCACCGTCTCCTCCTCTAACTCCTTGTCGACAGGATTGGATTCTGGCACTGTACTGAATTGGTTTACCTGCTACTCTTGGCAGACACAAGGTCATCCTGATGAACATGTTGCGTTTGGACCGACTCCCTGTCTCGAGTCATGACTCCATCCTCTCACTGAACCTTTACATTGAGCCTCTGGGTACATTCCTCAAAGACCCTGATCTAGCCATCTGCCATTACACAGAGCATATTTAGTCATACATGAGAATAAAAAGCCCACAGGACAACAGTTTCTCTGTGATTACTTAGCCAACATCCAGTCCTGGATGTCAGCTGCCTACCTAAAACATTACCCAGACATGACCAAATTCATCCTCATTTATCCCCCAGATAAACAACAACTTATCCAACAATGGCTCAATGACATGTACCTAAAAAGATTTAATGCACAACTCTCAGATTCAGTAAATTACTTAGGCTTCTCCATTGATAGCAACGGTTCCATGTGTTAATATCCCCGCAAAAATATCGCCATACAAAAATATCGCCATATTTTTGCAGCGATATTAAGGCATGGTACCTGCAGGGGACACTCCCGCAACCCCCGCATTATTTTTAAAGGAGTGGGGGACACCCCTGCAACCCCTGCTCCCAAATAAAAAATATATATTCCCCAAAAAATATCTCCTATGGCCATTCCAAACGACCATATATGCAGCGATATTTTTGGTGGGGATAATATGTAGTGATACCATAGCAACCGGTCCTTCCAGAAACACATAGCCAAGAAGGCCCAAACAGACTGGCTCCAGACCTCCAACCGTCTCAAAATCAAACCCTTTTATCCTGCCGGAGGACTATCGCATGGTAGTGCAGGCCCTTGTGGTCTCACAAATCAATGGGGGAATTGCCCTTCTGAAAGGGCTCCCAGCCGCTGACTTGGCTCCTCCAGAAGCAGTCCACCATGAAGCAGCATGTCAACATGTCTTATTACGAGCGTGTGGAAATGTGTCAATATCCCCCCACATCCTACACAAACTACACTGACTTCCCCTCCAGGTCAGGATACTTTTCAAGACCGCAAGTATCATCTACAAAGCAGTCGCGAGTAGCACACCATCATACCTGGCAGCTAAGCTCCACATATCTGGTAGCACACCGCCTTGTGCAGCAAATCGGCCAACTTGCTTGAATCACAACTTGTCTGCAAAGCGAGGTCCCGCAAACAATCCTTTTCTTGTAACGCACCCACCCTCTGGAACTCAATCCCAGTATCGACTCAGAATGCCCTCACAATTCTCCAATTTCGAAAATGTCTCACAAAACTTGGATTTTTCAACAGCACCTAACCAAGGACTAATCCCAATGGACGCACAGAACACAACTCACAGCACTGTGCTACTGTTAAAATATGCCAGCCCAAATTCTGGCTACTCAAACCTTGTACAGTGATCCGCTGCTCTTGAGCTAGGTACTCACTTTAAACAAAAACATAAAAATAAAATAATTAGTAAGGTAACATCTGCTATCAACCTGTGTCCAAGTCCAGCACGGTGTGCAAGGTCTAGATATCATATAGCCTGGTGCAGCATATGAGCCAATCAGAGCCTTGCAGGTAAAGGCAAGCAAGTCCGGATACCATAATAACATGGCAAGTTTGCCATATATTCCTAGGTGCTAAAAATAAATGATGGACTGCTTGCTCCTTCACAAAGTACATAGTCACTACGGGATTACTTTCCACACAATACATTGTATTAATTCAGTAAAGAAGCACAAACATGTTGTAGAATAGACTCTATGACTCATTATGCACATGATCAGAGGCGTTGCAAGGGCTGGGGGGGGTTGAGGGGTCCATAGCCCCAGGTCTTTTGGTTGTAGCCCCGGATAGAATCTCAAGGATACAGCCAAAAAGCTAGCCAGCCCCGAGTCCTGACAGTCCCAGCATTAGTGTAGCCCCGGATCCTTTCCAGACCTAGTAACACCCCTGCAAGGGATTATATAATCACTGCCACCCCGAAAATGCAGAATCCGTAAATGAGGTCTGTTTTGTGGATTTTGCCACAGTTATATGTGAGGGGCGGACATATATAATGTACAGGGAGTATGGAGGGGTGGGTGCTGCGGTCGGTCTCTGCCTGCATGAAATTGGGGGAAACAAAACAAAAAAAAAAGACATTTTCAGATTCGGCATTTAAAACAAATGGATCCATTATACACATAGCGCTGAATACTCTGCTTCAGGTTGTTTCATTAGACCCGCGCAGTGCATAGTGGGTATTGCAGTGATGAAAGGTACTCCTATGGTTCCAGGTCTTGCAGTAGAGACCACCAGTACAGTGCGTTTTCGGAGTAGCGTTCTTATTCTGAGAATGCCTTATAACACAGATTATCGATGAGGTCTTTCTGAGTGAAATTACCTTTATTTTCCGGTGCTGAATTACAAAAAAATACCACACTTTGCTGGCCACAGACACACATACTAATACACCCGCCTACTTACCCCAGAGTTTACTCCCCCATGGTTCCATGTCCCATAGTGCACCTGCTTTAGTGGAAGTAAGCTGATCTGCAGACACTACTGTGACCTCTTCAGCTCCCCTACCTAGTCCTATGCCTAAACCTACCCACAATCTCACTGGTTGAGGCTGGTGGGACGGCAACATGGCCGAAGAGAAGTTGATCCATTCATAAAACAGGGGGCAGGGTCCCCCACTGGATAGAGGAATGGATGGCTTTTTCCTTCTTACTTCCCACCTTATCATACTCACTCTCTCAGGGTAGGATACACATGGAACAACCAATCAAAACTGGTGCCCCTCGCTTGAATCATGCGACTGCTTTAGACATGACAGAGACTGTTTCCTAGTGTTTCTTAATGCTGTGTCTAATATAATAGTTGTGACTGCCTTCAGCGAAACCTAAAAGTTATATTTCTATTCCTAGCCCAGGAGGCAGGCAGATATGACATGCAGCGCAACAGAGGCCATATAGGCACCCACATGGCAGTGTGGCATGCTTTATAGGACCCCTGTTCCCCAAACAAGGCACTCTTCCCTCCACCAAAGGACCCTCTTATTCAAAAAGGTTCTACTACAGACTTTCTATCAGGGACTTCATGTAGGGGTGACCAGGGGTCGCAACTATGACCCATGAGGTCTCCCTTGCTACCCCTGTTGTCTCTCTTGCTACCCCTAAAAAAACGTTTTTTATTTTAAGTGTATTTTTATTATGCAAGCTCCTGGGTGTGGCTAGCAATATCTGGCTCTTTGATTCTGGAGTAGCTGGCTTTCATGTTGAAAAAAATGGTTTACAAAATGTAAAAGAACAGCAGTTACACAAGTCTAACACTTTCAGCAGTGACCCTAAATAAGAAAGATTAGGAATACCAAAAAATCTGTCTTTCTGGAATTCTATCCAATAATTGCTAGACTCATTAAAGGTTTATTTCAGGCAAACTTCAGGGGGTGAGTCACTGATTTAATCTGTTCTTAAACACCTCAATTTAGCCTTTCATCCTTCTGAGGTCGATTAACGAGTACAAACAAAGGTTAGGTGATATTGTATGTATATGTTTTCTATATAAAGCGATTAAGCGTAAGTGCTGTATAATAACACATCATTATCATTTGGCCATCGACGTCGGCTTGCATTCACAGTAATTTGGTAATATGGGCCTATACACACTGATCTTAGCCATACATATGGCGATCCATGCTTGTATGAAATGTATATCACATTATAGTGATATCATAACCATATTTTTTGTAGTGTACTTAGGAACAATGCTATGTGATGCCACTTCCTGTTTTGTCAATGGGTGAAAGGTTATGTTCCATCGCTTCCCGTGATATCACTTCAGGGTGGGGTCAAATAACATCACTTTCGGTGATGTCATCAGAGGTCAAGGTTCCTTTGATGTCACTTCCACTACCCCTTGCATTTTGGTGAAATGACGTCCTTGCTTTCTATATAATGTGCCAAAACTCCCACGGAACTGTGGTGAGCAGGATCTCTTTGCTAACAGGTTGTCCTGGAGGAAGAATGAGCCGCGTGGTTCATGTACGGCACTGTGCATTGCTCAGAGGCAAGCGCTCACTTACATGCTTCGTATTAGCGACTATATTTAAAATGCAGATACACTGATTTCTTATTCCAAGTGCCATTTTGTGTAGTCAAAAAACTGGCAAACATTAAGTAAACCCCAGTAGAGCAAATTCCGGATCGAGCATTGTTTATCACAATATATGGTTCAAAACGTACATGTCAAGCGCATCAAAGAACAAGCACTGGCAATACCAACTATTTTGGCTTTTGTGTATGCATGGGAAAGGCATTTACCAGGCACTGCTGTAGTGGTATTAACTGACCATCGATGGTAGCTTCTGCAAAATGGTGCGAAAACCTGGGCATATAATATCATGGCCTGGCAAATGCCCAATACTTACGCACGAACCAACTCTCTTGGCTTTGTCAGTGCTGTTTTTAACAGGACTTCAGTGAAGGACACCCATAGTGCTTATAAATCGAGTGGCTGAAGGCAGACCTGGTTAAGACATTTGTATTACACCAGCAGCTCATTTACAGCTCCAAGTAAGTCAGTAAAAAATAATGGCAGGCACTTTGAGCACAACGTTTGATGCTAAGGCTTGATAAAGGAAGCTCAAAGGGATCCCAGGTGGCATTTCTCAATAGATGTACTCAAATGCAATAGTTTAGGCTTATAGGCGGCGCTTTAACGGCACCTAATAGCTCAAAATAAAATCACAAAGCATCACGGAAAGGCACTTTTGAAAATGTAAAGCGTCCATGCAAGCGAGTACAACAGCACTAAAACACTTGCGGTCATGGCCAAAAATAACAAAGCCTAGTTTCATTTCAAAGAGATATCAAGTACTCTAAAAGCGCACTCTGCTAGCACTGAACAAGTTATAATTGATTTCCTGCCACCTCGGTTTACGGATTCACGTAAGTGTAATAACACCATGCATTTAACTAATCAACGCAACACTCTTCTCTGTACAATTCCATTACAAGCCTCTCAGAAGCAGAGTGCCTTTAAAAGGGAATTAATGATAATAAAAAGGGAGGACGGGGCACATGTGATCTCCAGCTGTCTGCCTCCACACCGCGTCATCTAAACAGACATTGGAAGAACCAATAAATCAAGGGATGATGCAGGCCAGTCATGGCAGTTCAAGACTAAGGCCAGTCAATTGTACAGTTAAGAGGAAGTATGGAAAACTACCCCCAAGCAAGGGAACCGATATCCCCCAGTGGCTCATGGGATCCTGCTGGAACATGTAGCTTTATGGACAAGCATGCAATTCAAGTTTCATGTCAATCTCATAACTCCACATATGATAACATACAATTCATAACCACTACTGCTGTGCTTTAGATAGACCAAACACCCACATATATATAAATAACAGCCTTGTTTCATTAATTTAATTTAGATAATTAAAAATGATGTTGACAAAGTTTAAGAGATCATTTTAATCACCGACTACTTTTTAATCACTGACAAGACATTTAAAGTCCTCAGTCCAAACCATAAAGTGCAATCTGAGTTCCCTTTTTATTGGTATTCAGGCAATATTCCCAAAAGCCTGGCTTTAAATGGGTTCTCGTTCATAGACACAGTCCCCCAGGTCACACATGTACATTGGTCCGAGCGCCGTACATTCCGTTACACTATGTTTCCCTGCTTCAATTACGGTTTTAATCTTACCTATTCGACAGAATCTCTTGTCGTTTGATAGTTTTAAGTGAGGCCCTAAACGGACAAGACTCGATTGATGCGGGCTAGCAAACGAAATGTGCGCATGCCCAGTGAGGTCCAAAGTAGCAAATATCCTTGTGTAGCCACACAACCTGCGCACTATACACGCAGAGCATGTCAGCTGAGATAAGTATTCAACATTTTGAAGCTAGTCCCATCTCTCGGCCTTCCTCAAGAATGCATTTTTCAGTGAGTGATAATCCTCATTCCAATTGGGACGCCAACCGATTCTATTAAAGATATCTGTCACTGTCATAACACATCTTTCGTCACTATTAGACTTCAGAGCGTCCCCAAGCAATGACAACAAGGGGCAGCTAGTGTTAATCACAGATATAATTAATAGGATTACTTGTTTTACCATTATGTTTTTATAATACTTACATGGTGTACTGGCTGCCCCAATGACGGAGCAGATCTTCGCTTCGGCAAAGGGCAAGGGCTCTTAACTGCCCACAAATCAATAGGGACTGAGACACAAAACATGTTTCTTGTGACAGCCAAGTTAAACAAGATATGCAATATTCAGTAAGGTGTGCACGTCCGAGATGCCCATTACCACATAAAATGTTACAAACAACAGAAATGAATGCCGGAAGTAGGATTATAAAGGGAGGAAACCTTGCGAACCGGGCTTGCATAGCATAGTAGCCAAATGTCCTGTAAAAGTAAGCAATTCCTTGGCTGATCCAGTGGGCCTCACGTTGCTGTGTCGGAGGAGAAAGAGAGTGGTGTCGTTTTTACAGCTTTCCCTCGTGCAGTACATCAAATGCTGCCATGGATCGACAGGAACGTGGGAGTGAAAATCAGGAAGACTTGCACATGAAGGCCACTGGCCTGTGGAAGTTTGCCTAAGATGAGGGTACTTAGGAGAGCAGTTATGGTCCCATTGTCACCCATAGAGTTCTGATAGTACACAGTAAGCCTAGCTGAACCCCGCCTCCCCCCAAACATGGCCCACAAATATTCCTGGACCTCTTTTGTGAGGATGAACCAGATAACCAGCGCCACCCTAAAGCACCCCTACAACCCCCACCCAGAGTCCCCCATGACTCCCACGCACAACACCTCAAGAAATAGAACCACCCTGTTATAGGCCCTTGTGGGGAATAGCAGCACCCTACACTCCCTAGCAGGGTCATTTCGGGCCATCATTGGTATACCTAAAACGTTTCCAGGCGAGTTACTACAATACAAGTTTGAAAGTGTACACCACCTGGAACCACCCAACATCTGGTAGATTAGATCTATCCCACAAATAGTTCTCCCTGCGATAGTACCCAGTGAGTACAAGGAAAGCCCCTAACTGGGTTCCTGGTGGTTCCCAGTCAATATCCACCTGGACATGTTTACTCCATAAACACCCAGTCCAAAGCAAGCCAGGGAGCATTTTCCCTCCTGGCCCTTACATCCTTTAATGATGAGTTTTTCTCTTTGAAGAACCTCTCCTGAGGTCGGCTAGCTGTTCCTACTAGCAGGCACTAAAATTAACTCTGTCATCTAATTAGGTGACACAGGAACTCTCCAGCCCTGCACGAGCATGGGTCACTAGCCTCTGTAAAATGGCAGGTGCTTTCTTCAAACCAAAAAGTATTACCCACAACTGGGAGAATCCCGCTGGATCAGAGAATACTGTTTTTTCCTAGGCATGTTAATTTAGGGCAATCCTACAGTATACTTGGGTCAAGTCAAAGGTATTCCAAAACTGTTCTGCTCTCATCTATCACAAAGCCTATAAGCTCTCAGGAAGGACTGAGCGTATGCCTTGTAGTCCTTGCAATATCTCAAACTGCAGGACCTTAGTTTTCCTCACTTGTCATGACCTAATCGCGCTCTGAAACACTTGTGTATGAGCGCGATACAAATAAAATATCATATCATATCTTTAGCTAACTGCACCTGAAACAGCCTGTACCTCAGGAACACCACCAGCCCCCTGGCTGCACTTAACCCAAGGGCTATGAGCTTACTGTACAGGAGCATACAGTTCCAGTAACTCCGGTGCTTCCTCAGGGCCCGCCCATGCAGATGCACTCTCTGGCCAACATGAGTAGATTCCTCAGTTCAGGTATCTCAGCATCCTCAAGTTACACAGTCAACTTTTCCTCAGGATTAGCTTTGTGTATGGTTGCCTGAGGGTTCTGGGTGGGGTTACTAGGTGGAAGACCCACCAGCCTTGGGTTTGTTTTCTTTCTTTGATGGGTGCTGTAGGATTGTCCCTTCTAGCCTTGTGGCAAGGGATCACAGCTCTGAAAGGCATTTCAGGCTGGACTGATATGCAAATAGTTACTCTCGCATAAAATGTCACAGAAAACTAAAATGTGATTGAGAACTGCCTTAGTCTGTTGCAATCAATAAAGAAAGCTATTTTATCTTCTTTTTTTTCACTGGGGACTTCTCACATTGATGGCCAGGCCTATAGAAACCAGCTCTTTTCCTAGTAATACTTTTGCATTGACGCCCGTACTCTCTTGTCGACTATCTGACTGGTCACAATGGCAGTGGAAAGCAACTACAGGGATCACTATCCGTCTAGTGGGTATGGATGGACCCTGAAACAGGTCAAATGGTTAGAGTAGTACCCTGTCTTCTGCTGAAATGCTACCTAGTATCTCCTGTGTCTCTAGGCAGATGGCATCAGGACAATCCTAAAGACACTTCAAATGTACCACTAAGCATTCACTAGCATCTCATCCAGAACCTTGGTGTGATGTTGCCAGATTCCCATAGAAACTATGATTTTCTCTGAGGAGATATCTTTGGGGGCCTCTTCAGGCTGGAATTATCTTCTAGCTGCCTGCACCTCTAAAATAATGGGATTACAATGGGCACTCTTCCTCTGACGAGCACAAACCATGCAGTCCCAACACTCTTCGGAACTACAGCGGCCATTGGTCTCAGCACCAATCACGATTGGTGATTCATAAACATTTGGATACCACCCATAGTGGCACCATAGTGGCACCAAAACTGCTCTTCTGAACACCTATGAAGACCTGCTTTCAAATCTTGATTCCAACTCTTCATCCGTTCTTATCCTTCTGGATTTATTCGGCCTTCGACACAGTCAAAGAAGCCACCCTGACAAATAGGCTCTGCAACACCCTTGGATTCATGGGCCTGGCACTGTATTGGTTGACCTCATTCCTCTCTGAACGACTTTCCCAGGTTAAACTGGACCAATTACTCTCCCCTAGCACACACTCCACTGCAGAGTCCCTCAAGGCTCTATCCTCTTGCCCTGGCTCTTCAGCATCTACATTGCCCCTCTGGCCCACCTGATCTCCTCCTTCTCTCTGCACTTCCAGTGTTATGCAGACGACACACATCTCTCCTTCAAGCTTCCCTCTATTGCATCCTCTTTCTCCTCCTACTGTCTCATCCCTGACTGTCTGACTGCTATTCAAGCATCGTGTGCGGCCAATGATCTCTGCCTTAATGCAAATCCTTCTCATTGGGATCCCAGCTCCCTCCTTACCCCCTGCCCTCTGGCCGCCCTATATGGGACCCCCACTCACCCTCTTGTGAGGCAAAAAATCTTGATGTCATCTTTGACTCCTCTCTCTCCTTCTCTCCTCACATCGCGGACCTTGCCAAGAAGGCCCACTATCAGCTAAACCTCCTCAGAGGCATTCTCCCTTCCCTCACCTTCCACCAGAAACTCAATGTCTCCAGAGCTCTGATCATCTCTAGGCTGGACTACTCAACAGCCTCTTCCTCAATCTTCCTTTATCCTTCCTTCGCCCCTTCCACTAATCCAGACTAGCACTATAAGACTTATCCTTGGCCTCCATCCCAGGGACCACATCTCTCCAGCCCTAACATCTCTCCACTGGCTCCCGGTTGCTGCTAGGATCAAGTTCAAGACCCTCTACATCATCCACAAGGCCTTCTGGGGCGGATGTATCTGATCTCTTCGAAAATATTTCACCTGAAGGAAATTTCACAATCCATTTCACCGAAAAACGAAATCTACTTTTTACTTTTTCTGCTTTTCTTTTTTTAAGTCTGGGGCTGACTGCCCGCAGCCCCCTCCCTAATCCCTCGATACCCTAATGTATACCCTTACCCCACACCCCACCTATAATGCATTACACATATACCATTTCCCCTACTATTTTCGGTGAAACATATTTGGTGAAATCTCATTAGGTGAAATGGTATTCAGTGAAGTCTACAGTACGTTTCTGGGGCATGGGACCCCACTACACCCAGCTCTCTCTCCCTAAATACCTCCCTGCTAGAGCCCCTCAGTCTTCGAGCTCCAGCTCTATGCAGATCAGACGCTTCTCTAAGCAGACAGTGGTGGGTAGATCTCTCTCCTCTGCAGGAGCCCCCCTCTGGAACAGTCTCCCTATCCCTCTCAGGCTTCAGCCTTATCCCCTGAAGTTCTGGAAAATCCTCATGACCCTCCTTTCTCTTCTTCCTTCCCTCTCCCCCTCCCCTGCTGACACCCCTGTCTGCCAAAGTGACTGGTTGTCTGGTTCTCTCTGAGTTCTACAGGGAACCAGGCTCCCCGTCCAGTCCACCCCCTCTTTGCACTTAGCATGTGGACCCTGCACCCCTTGTAATCCCTGGCACTTGCCCTCTTGGCCGCCCCTTAACACTTGCCTAGCCCCTATGTCCTTCGTTCCCCCCACTCACTTGCACTCCCTCCTCTCTTCCCTGCACCTTGCACTTTGCCCTCCCGGAACCCCACCCCCTCACACTTCTTATTACTGCACTTGCACAATCCAAATATCACAAGGCCTAGTTGGACCCTTATTGTTATCCCCTTTTTTGTCTTGTGGGGCCTTGAAACACAATTTGTTGTATACAAATATCCAATAAATAAATACATTATTTTGTGGCCCTGTTCGGTGGAATCTTTAGAGTATGTTTGGGATTTTCCATCATGCTCCTCGGGGGGCTACACTCACTTTTAGCTTACCCGGTGGTTAACCCACTGTTTTGCAGTAACAGCAAAGAGTTTGTTGTCAATCACTTTTGCATTTCAAATGAGCTACAATATGAGTTTGTAAAGTTATTCACACAAATCCACACATTCAAATTCCTCAATAGTCACACAAATTCCCCATGCATGTATGCATGTATGGGATTTATAAAGTGTAAACCTAGCTGTGAAGCAACAGAGCGCCGTCCATAGGAGACACACCCAGGGGATTTCAAGAAAGGGTGCAGAGTGTGGCGACCAGGAATGAAGAGACTGACCAAGTGGTGCCCTAGTGATTGCTATAGATTTTTACTAAATGATAAACCAAACCTATCCATCTCTTACTCTAAGGGGCTTTCACTACCTAAAAAAAGAAACTCGGGTGCTCGTCGGGAAGTCTGTGTGAGTCAAAACAAAAAGGCACTGTCCTGGTCACAAAGGCTCCTACTCGATTCCTGTCACTACAAGAAAACAAACAAAATTTTACAACAAAACGCTGTAAAGTCCAGCTAGCATTCGTAATCCTTATTCTGGATGCAAAGCATCCAGACGCCTCTCAGGTTGTTCAAAGCAAAGGTTCCATAAAAGTTCTGGGTTCTCCGTAACCCAACAGAAAATCAAACAATCACAAAGTTCTTGTGGGGCTAGGAGAATGACTCCCTTCTCCTAGCTGTCACCTATGTCTTTCACAGTTCACCATAAGGTGTGTAGCTCCCTTAGCGGGGTTTCACAATCCCTAGGTTTTACACAATTCTTGATCTGCCCCACTGGGATGATTAAGCTGTTCCATTGAGTCCCTCTAGACTATCCAGCACCACCCTTCTGTGGAACTATTTCTTTATAGTTTACAGCCTCAGAGGGTTTTCTATTTTCCTGGCTTTTCAAGTGCCAAGAAAATGATAATGATAACGGCTTTCTTCTTACCTTGAGGAAGGCAAGGTTAAAATCATGAGCTGAAAACATGGGACTCTTGGCATGATCTGGTGTTGAACAATCAGTAATATATAACAGGCAGATGACAAAAGATGATTGTGGTTTGGCTTGATGGACCAACCCTAGATGCTTCTGGGGTGTACCCAGGAGGACCTCTCCGTCTCTATCATCGATTGCCCTCCTTAGAAGTCTGTTCTCATCGATGACTGTGCAGAAGGCCCGTTGACGGGTTTTGGTTCCTTCGTATTGTACTTGAGAAGGTAACCCCTTGAATACTGTTCAAGGGGCATCTGGTTTCCAGAGCAGCACGGACAGACTGTAATCCCAACTGCTATGGTGAGGGTTAGATTTTTGCTGTTCTTAATTTTTGTCGTGTTCAGCTAACAGTTCTTTATACCCTCCTGCTATTACTAATGTCTTCTGATGCTTTTGAAGTTTACCTTTGCCCTCTCCCAGACTTTAATAATTCCTGTTACCTGGTAATTGGTGTCAGAAGTCTTCACCGGTTTGGGCTGGGTTTTCATGATGGTCAATAGTCTTTTCCCACTCTCATCAGGGTTTGCTTCTTGGGCCCCATACATTTGGCTGTTGAGAAGACAACCAGGGGCTTGATCTTCCCTCCTTGTATCGATCGTCCAGGAGCAGGTGAGGTTAGCCGTTTTGGCACAGTTGTTGGACCGTCCGTTCCATCCACTACAGGTCACGCCACCATGACCCAATCTCCGTCCTTCCATAGGGCTAACTCTCGGCCAACTGGTAGGATGCTTTCCCAACGTCTTCTGAACAATTTATTTCTGGTTAACCAGGGTGTCCTAGCACTCCTTCTCTGGTTCGGCCTCCCTCTCACCCACTGGCCACCAGCTTTCAGTGTTTGCTGTTCTACCTCCATGTTGGATGGAAATTCCCTTCTTCATTTCATCTTTCCCCGTGCTCAACACCATGTTGTCCTGCAAGATGTTTTTGTGCATTCCCTTGAACTACACCCACCATGTCTCTTCCTCAAGTTTCGCGGGCCTGCCTTTGAGTGTTCTCTCCACTTCGATCCCTCTCGATTTCTTTCTCCACCTCGACTGCTCTCTCAGTCACATTCTCTCTCTCCGGTTCTCTCCTTGATACTCTCTCTAGTACTCTCCTCTGTACTCTTCCTGGTACCCTTCCTGGTACTCTTCCTCCTTCATTTGTTTCTGATACCCTCATATAGTAGGGCCCACCCTGACGTAACATCCATTCCATTGACTACAGCTGTTCTGGTATGTTTTCTCATATCGTTCTCAAGTGCTTCTTTGTCTTTCTCTCAGTACCTAAGACATCAGGATGGTTCAATGTTTCCCATTTATACATGGTTGTAGACATGAGCTTAGACCCATGTGGTCCAGGTCCTATCGTCAGCCTACTGGTTTGAGTTTAAAGGGGCTGTGCTCCCCAATCGCGTCCTTATCCTCAGGAGAGGAATCTCTCTCCATGAGATCCTAACGCATATTACCACCCCTAGCGGGACTATGGAAGAGGAAAATCTTATAGTCGTTTTTATTAATTATTTTTTATTTTGGAAACACATCCAAACAATACATGAGTGTCCAGATCAACAGTAGACTCCCCAATACGTATACCACTTTGAGCACACAGAGATTATCATTACAGTGGGAACAGATCAGTGTTCCAGGGAATCAGCATCCGACTTTGTCAGCAGGTATTGTACATATGGAACCCACACATCGGGGGGACGAGCATGCAGGAGTAAGGTACGAATAAACGCTATGTCTATATCTTGACAATGTGCCACATCAGAGAGCCAGTCGGCAACGCTAGGTCCAGGCCCCCACCTACCGGCAAAAATCAGGAGGAGTCCCACCAGTCTGAGTCCATGTTGCGGAATACCACGGATGAATCCCAGCAGGGTCGTATTGAGTCCAATGTTGCATGCTCTTTAACAAGAAGGGATAACATATTGAATACCTACGTCCAGAATATAGCTATCTGAGGACAAACCTGGGTTGTATTTATGTAGCTTAACTAGAGTGTGGTAAGTTTGGTGAACAAAATTGAAATGGATTAGTTTATATATCATGTCCAGAGATACCATCTTGGTCTGTCCCAAAATATATGCCCATTCACTTTCAGAAATTCTGCGATGCAAAACGGTATACCACTTATTTCTCAAGGAGGCCCCCCTTCCGAGGCGTTCTGTATTATAAGCTACTTATAAATCATGGAAACCAATTGCCCCTCCCCCTTGTCCACAATTACTTCCTGTAGCAGAGCGGATGTGGTGGGCTGAGAGGGAAACAACAAAAATCATTCTTTAAACACATTCCTAATCCAAACGTACAAAAAGAGGTCCAGTGGGGAATTCCCACCTCCCCCTAAAGACTTCCAGGGAAAATGAAGGAGCCATCCGGAAAAAGGCCCTCCAATAATTAAAGAATACCTGTTCCTGTGTTATTCCCATCCCTTCAACATGTCTGAGTGCAAGAAGTGTCGAGAGAGCCCCATTAAGCTGCGTAAAGAAATGAGTTGGGAGGAACAAGGGAACATTCCAAAAAAGATACAGAAATCTGGGCAATATTATCCTTTTAATCAGGGTGGCACTACCAATCAAAGCAAGTGGAAGGTCACGCCATCTGCATATTTGTTCCACAAGGTTATTCATTGCCCTTTTGTAGCTCTCCTGAGAGTATGTCCGAATCCCTTACAATCTTTTCACCCAACAGAGATCATAATCATCCTGAAAGGATTTAGATTAATGCTGGGTTTCTTGATGAACAGCATTACATCGTCCTCATGTAATGATCTTATCAGCCTGTGAGAGGACAACTGGACACCTCTCTGAATATGCTGCTCCCGTAAAAGAGCCTTGAGCGGCTCCATATCCAGGGCAAACAGTAATGGCGAGAAAGGGCAGCCTTGAGGTGTCCCTCTCTCCATCACCAATGACTCAGAAAAGAGCACCACTAGGGATGTAAAATTGTTGCCCCAACCTAATTTCCCCAGCACTGCGAAGAGGAAGGACCACTCTATCGAATCAGAGGACTTCTCGGCATCGAGTAACATCAACACTGCGTGCACCTCTGGATTAATAATATCTAGAAGCCCAAAAAACCTGCAGAGACCGAAAGTAGTATATAAGGAAAAAGTCACCTAGCCAGGAGTTTAGCATAAATCTTTTTGTCTACATTTATAAGCGAGATCGGGCGATATGATGCGCATGCTGATGCTGCCTTTCCAGTTGTATATATTAACGTGACTGTAGCTTTCCTCATCGTGGGGAAGGGACCCTCGAACTAGGGTTTCCCTGTACACCTTAAACAGGTATGGTGCCAAAATATCAGCATATACATTATAAAATTAAGATACTGGTCCATTTGGCCCAGGGGCCTTAGAACCTGGCAGACTCCCAAAAGTTTCCAGTATTTCCTCGGTTGTTAAATCCCAATTCAGTGTTTCGCACTGCTCAGGGAAAAACCAATATAATTCAATCCCCTCCAGGTACTGCTGAATTCCAGCTGTGCCACCCTCCCTCCTAGTGCCATAGAGATTTGCATAAAAATCTCTGAACGACTCAGCTATTTTCGATTTCTCCCACCGTTGTGCTCCATGCTTGTCCAAGACCATGTCTACGTGAGTTGGCACCTTGTTCATGGCTAGCTTTCTGGCCAGTAAAGCACTTGGCTTTTAGCATTCGCTGTATTGACACACCTGATGTTACTTGTTCAGAAATGTAACTTCCCTCCCACCTGCCTCTTTGAATTTGCCCAGTTCTTGCTGTATATCGGCCAGACATCTTTTAGGCCTACAGCCTGAGATTCGCTCTTCAGGTCCCTGTGTCTCTGTTCAGAGATCTCAATTTCCTTCCCGATTGTCCAAAGAATCCCAAATTCCTTTGTCAGGCATACCCCCCTGATATAGCACTTGAGGGCTTCCCAAAGCGTCTCACAGGACCCCACAGAAACCTCATTGAGGGTAAAGTATGAACTTATTTCCTGCATGAGTTCACCACGAAACACGTCGCCCTGCAGGGCATCTTTCCTTGGGGGCAAGGCATTTCCGCATTATGGGTGAGTGGTCGGACAACGTTCTTGGGAGGATCTCAAACTTCCCAAACTGTGCCATGCTAGTACTGGACACAAGGAGGAAGTCAATTCTCGAGGCTGAATTTTGTACCCAGCAGTGAAACATATAGTCCCTCTGCCCAGGATGATGCAGCCTCCACACGTCCACCAAGTAAAAAAATCGGGCATATTTCTAGAATTTCTTAACAGGCTTTAGATCAGGGAGGAGGCTTATCCCCTGACTGGCTGATCCCTGGATCAAGAAGACTGTTGCAGTACCCCCCAGATTAGCATGGATCCCACCACTGCGGCCATCCCCTCCAACACTTTAAAATCCTGGTCTACCAACATTAGGATCATAGGTATTCATAAATAGGACTGGAACGCTACCCACATGCCCTATTACATTTAGTGTCATTCTTTCCCGTCCCTCATAACCTTTTGCAGCCTAAACCTCAGGGAGTTGTGAATCAGGATGGCGACCCCCCTGGCATAGTTGGAATAAGAGGAGTAATTCTGGTGGCAGCCCCCATTGTGCTACCCATTTATTTATTACTCTTTTGCCAGGTGCATTTCTTGGACAATACAATCACTTTGTTGAAATATTTATTTATTGTGATTCAGTTCAATGAACTTTACACAAAAATTTCTCATATTTTACAGCACAAAAATAAAAAGAGAACATTTAAAATTCACCAATCATTAGAATATTCTAAAACATACATTTTCTAAAAACATAATTAAAAATCTCAAACAATAAAAATTAATTGATTGGAAGTAATTGCTCCTAATTTCATACTAGCACACTTCTATACTCTATAAAGTGCAAAGCACCTAGGATTTAAACATTAAGACCAAAATTCATCACTTTTTATCGCATCGTACGAGTACACAAAATCACCAAGATTGGTCATATATATATATATACCACCTAGTTTTGTACATTTTTAGGAGTTTCCAAAATATACCTCAACTTACACATCTGGCAATATCTCCTATTTACTGGAATAGATCACCTTAAAGCCACAATACTAAGGAGAGGGAATTGATTAATATGAAAAAAGAGAAGGAACTGCAACTTTGGAGAAGGGCAAATCAGCAAATACTTTTGCAGGGACAGATATCTGTGTTGTGTTTCCTTAATATCAGTATAGATCTTCAATCTTCTGAAATGGGTGCAGTTCGAATTCCGAATCCATGTGATGAACTTTTTTTTTCCAAACACCCAACAATACTGGCAAATCTTTATCCCAACAGGGGGACCAACCAACAGAATTGAACGATCGAGTACACACAGATTTCAGTGGAAAATGTCTGCTCTCATTGGTCTCATTTGCCCTAATGAGAGTCCCCAACAAATGTAATATTGGGCATACCGGTTCCTTAATGGCTTTCATATATAAAGAACCCTTTTTCAGGAGCACCAGCCCTGCCAGCGACGGCAGACCTAATTTAAGATGTAGAATGGCAGCAGAAACATTCCCCAGAAGTGCTGAAATTCTGCGCCAGAGTTTACCCTGCAGAATACTAAGCAACTTCAAATTAATAATGGTAATAGCTTCAAGACCATAAAGAATTGCTGGACCAAAGCATTGCTTATATAGACGTATAATTCCATCTAAAGAAAAGCCTGCTGATTGCCTTGCAAATTTCTCAATTAAAACTAATAGTGTGGCAGCCTTTCTTTATCGCGCCACAACCAATGTTGGTTTACCACTTCTATAGTCTATTGTAATTCCCAGATAAGTATACTTGTACATCTACTCCATTTGTTAACCATAAAGAAAAAAAAAATGGTGGTTGAGGAGTCTTCTTCCCACTAAATTCCATCACCTTTGTTTTTATTATGGTTGATGCTAAATTCGTTCTCAAGGGCGTAATTTGCCAGTGCATCTAGAGAATGGGCTAGGCCTCCACAAGTATGATCAAATAACAATATCACTGGCATAAAATAAGGAAGTAATATGCTTTGAGTTAATAAGAGGAGGGCAATTCAACACATTTTTTTGCTATTACTCTAGTTCTTTCAATAAAATCGATGCAAATAATTTTCCTGTCACGTCTAGCATTAATAAATGTCTATAGTTAGACGGGCATAAACGAGCACCCTTTTTAAAAACATGAACATGGAAGCTTTCCAAGATAAAGGAATTGTTTTCTCCACACACACTTTTGTGAAAAGAAGTTTGATGAGAATTGATGAGAATTGCCCAACTTTCAGCCCCATTATGCCGCTTTCTGACTCTTTTGTCAGACTTCCTGACTCTTTTGTCAGGTGCATTTCCTGGACAAACAATACATTCACTTTGTGTCGCATCATACATAGAAGGACCTTCCTAGCTTTACCGGGATTATTGCCTCCTTGAATATTCCCTGGTCAAGTGTGGAAAAGAAGTGGACCTTGTCGTCAAATTGCACCCGAAGTTTAGAGGGAAAGAGCATGGTATACTTGATGTTCTTCTCTCTGAGTACACGCTTATCATTTGCAAATGGTCTCCTGGATGCCTGGACTGCTGCTGAAAAGTACCAGAAGATTTGTAATCTATCCCATAATACATCAGCTCCCCTTTAAATCTGGATATCTAGAGGATTGCATCCCGATCCCAGTAATTTAGAATCCTGGCAATAATGGGTCTTGATTGGGCACCCGAGAAAGGGAGAGAAGCTGGGATTCCTTGTGCGCACAACGAATAGGGGTAAGAGTGTCAGGGCCAAAGCCAAGACCAAACCAAGACAAGGGGTGCAGAGGGGCATGGTGGGGGCTGTGATGAGCGTACAAGTTGGGTCCAGAAAGCTGTATCCATTTAAAAGGCTGCTGTGCCCCTTTTGCAGAAAAGCAGCCTTCAAAAACTACAGCTCCCAGCAAAAGCAGTCTCCTGCCTACAACTCCCAGCATGCTCGGGGCCACCATGGGCCAATCAGGAGTCCAGCAGGGTGTGGCACATCAACGCGCATGCGCAAGCCCCGAGGCACGGGGCTTGCGCTTGAGACTTCGGAAGGAGAGGACGTGCAAAGCCCAGCTCCTCCAGAATCATTCGCGAGGGGCCCCGCCCCGCCGGAGAAGCAGTTCGGCCCCTCGCTCCCGCAAGATAAGTCTTTAAACCCATCTTGGGGATCAGAGGGATCGGGGGAGAAGCGCAGGGGGCTTTAGCCCACCCATTCCTAGCCCCTGCGCCTACAGGAAAGATAAGTGGGTGTGTCCTAGGCACGTCGCTAATCGGCGCTTGCATTTGTAGTGGGGAAGTGAACCGTACGAAACACTAGTACGTGTGTTCCCGCCTCCTGGAACCAGGGAAAACTCGGCGCACGGGAGGCGAAAACACATGGGCAAAAGTTACCGCGGCGGTCTGAAGGAAGACCCCTGTGGGAGTTAACACTGGCATTTTTTCCACATCAGGAACAAGTGGAAAAGCCCCGAAGAGTGGCGAACTTTGGCACACTCAAAAGCCCGTGATTTGAGCCCGGGTGGCAGCAAGAATGTTGTGTGTTTGTGTGTGTGAGGAATGAATGAGAAGGTTATGGGAATGCGGAGGCAACACCCTAACTTGTGTTATTTCTTTTAGCTTCTGGGCTTCTGGGACCAGCACTGAACATTACGGACCTGCCACAAGACTTGACGGCTTCATCATGGACAGGACACTGAAACCCAGAGCTAAGTTTGCATGCTGAAAAAATGCTAATTAGTTGTGGACAGAATTAGGTGCATGGCTTAGACTTGTACGTTAGATTGATCAGTGAGGGGGCTTAAGTCTGACTATGTGGAGGTGGTGTGCAAATAGCTACTGGTACCAAGTACAATCTAAAGTGTGCAACAATCAACCCTTCAATTCCCCGTCCTATCCACAACCGCTACCCAATCCTCAATCCGGTTTCCCTAAAATCCCCCAACCTATCCAATCAACGAGACCCTAACCCTCCTTCCCTGCTCTGGTCCGGGTAGCCTGCGTAAGCTTCGACTTGCAGGCTCCACGACCATAGTGGGGGTGGTTGGTACTGCGTCGCTCCTGCGCCTAGGACCAGAGTGCTCTGACAGAAGCGCAAGCCCACATATTTTCCAGGCACCTGAGCGGCACAGCCAACCCTCACAACAAGTCATGGAAGAAATTGCCAAAGCCTTGCAGGATTTGCAAGGGGAGTTAGCCGCATCCAGGCAAGAATATGCAACTTTGTCTGTGCAGGTACGGAGTCTAGCTGCCCAAGCATCGCCCTTACCTGGTCAACCGTCTACCCCGGTACAGGTACATGTAACCCCGGAAGCCATAGTTCCCCTTGCACCTCCAGAGCGATATGCAGGGGATACGCAAAAATTCTCTACGTTTTTGACCCAATGTCGTCTCCACTTTCTCACCAAGGCGTCAGCCTTTCGGTCTGCTCAAGCACGTACTGCCTTCGTGATATCGTACCTTACAGGGGACGCCGCCTCTTGGGCGAATCCTTTGGTTCAAAAGGACGATGCCGTCCTGTATGACTGGGATGAGTTCCTAGGGGAATTTGAGAAAATCTTTAAATGACAGGCAGCCACCCTCTGTAAGGATCGGGAATTGCTGAGTTTAAGGCAAGGCAATAGGGAACTGGTGACTTATGTCACGCAGTTCAACCGGCTAGTAGCAGAAGCCGAATGGCCCAGAGAAAAGAGGATGTCCCTATTTTATCAGGGGTTGAAAGATGAGTTAAAAGATCTTATAGCTCAGGTTGATCCACAGCCAAGAGAGTGTTCGGATATGATAAACTTAGCCTTGCGTCTTGACCACCGCTTGGCGGAAAGGCGAGGCGACAAGAGAAGAGGAGAATCTCGTCCTGTACCACGGTTAGACCAGTTTAAAGGATCTCGTGGGACGGTGGACAAATCTGAGGGGGATGAGCCGATGCAAATCGGCTCCATCC
Organism: Ambystoma mexicanum; assembly: GCF_040938575.1. Lineage (NCBI taxonomy): Eukaryota > Metazoa > Chordata > Amphibia > Caudata > Ambystomatidae > Ambystoma > Ambystoma mexicanum. The sequence goes on along the minus strand of NC_090937.1, from coordinate 1,080,176,976 downwards.
GGGGCCCCCTAACAAAAGAAGAGAAAGAGCAGAGAAGAAAATACGGGGTCTGTATGTATTGCGGTAAGGCTGGGCATTTCGTTCGCGAATGCCCCGCCAAACCAAAAAACCCAGGGAAACGCCTCGGCTCGTCGGTAGTGGGGGTCACCCTGCCGAGCCTAGTCAGCAGGGCCCCAATTGCAGGCTATTCGAATCATGGCCCCTATATCACTCAGAAGGGTTGCTTGGAGTTCTTGACAAAGAGGAAACAGGTTACACTGCTAATCGACTCGGGTGCGACTGGCAATTTCATCGATGCCCAGTTCGTGGGTACTTTAGGAATTCCGGTGCAATGTAAACCTACGTCAGAACTGATACATGCAGTTGACGGTACCCCCCTTAGTTCAGGTCCCGTTACCCATAGTACCTGTGTTATGATCCTTCGGTGTGGAAATGGGCATACAGAAAAGATTACCTTTGACATTATTGCCGCCGCGCAATTTGGGCTTATCCTGGGTTTGCCATGGTTAAAGAAACATGACCCTCACATTCAATGGACCTCAGGGTCGATAGACCTGAATTCTCCATATTGCAAAGAACATTGCTTAAAAAAGGCTTTGCCGGACATACGCTCCATCTGCATTGCTAACAGTCAACCAGAGGTACGTCCTGAAGATCTGCCCCAAGAGTATGCCGACTTTGTGGATGTGTTTAATAAACAGGCTGCTGAGTCTTTACCTCCACACCGGCCCTTTGATTGCCGGATAGACCTGGAGCCAGGAGCGGTATTGCCATGCAGCCGCATCTACGCTTTGACCGAGGCTGAAAATGACCACCTCCGGGAATACATAGCATCAAACCTCAAGAGTGGTTTTATTCGGCACTCCAATTCTCCGGTTTCGTCACCTCTGTTCTTCGTACCGAAGAAGTCTGGGGAGCTCCGGACTTGTATTGATTACCGCGGAGTGAACCGGATAACCATTAAAAACCGTTATCCGCTCCCTCTAATCCCAGTACTTCTTGACCAAGTTAGGGATGCGGTCCTCTATACCAAGTTGGACCTTCGAGGCGCATACCACTTGGTACGGGTACGTGAAGGAGACGAGTGGAAGACCGCCTTCCGAACCAAGTTCGGATTGTATGAATATCAGGTCATGCCATTCGGCCTCTGTAACGCCCCCGCCGCCTTTCAACATTTCCTGGATGAGGTACTTCGAGAATATTTAGATGTATGTGCCGTTGTGTACATTGACGACATCCTCATCTATTCCAGTAGTCTCCAGGAACATGTCCAACATGTTTGTGCGGTGTTGCAAAAATTGCGAGAACATCATCTCTACGCAAAGCTAGAAAAGTGCGAGTTTCATCGTACCACTGTGGAGTTCTTAGGTTATTTCCTAACCCCAACCGGCGTACAAATGGATACCAAAAAGGTGCAGGCAATTTTAGATTGGGCACCTCCTGCTAATGTGAAGGATATACAATCCTTTCTAGGGTTTGCAAACTTTTACAGACGCTTTGTTAAGAATTTTTCAGCATTGGTTACTCCAATCACGAAGCTTCTTCGTAAGGGTTGCCCGTTTGTTTGGGATGCCTCAGCCGAACAGGGTTTTAATCAGCTCAAAAAGGCCTTCACCGACGCTCCGGTACTAAAACACCCAGACTTGTCCAGACCATTTGTGGTTGAAACGGACACCTCCAGTTATGCTTTGGGGGCTGTTCTGTCCCAAAGGGATCCCATGACGGGTTTATTACATCCGGTGGCCTATTATTCTAGGAAGCTGCTGCTAGCCGAGGTGAATTATATCATCGCAGATCGAGAACTGCTGGCAATAAAGGCAGCATTTAGTGAATGGCGGCACTATCTGATGGGAGCACGTCATACGATAACAGTAATCACAGACCATCGAAACCTACAATTTATCAAAACCGCCAAGACCCTGAGCCCGCGTCAGCTGCGTTGGGCCATGTATTTCGCGGAGTTCGACTTTATCATCACATATAGGCCCGGAAACAGCAACCAGAAAGCTGACATCTTGTCACGCTATCCCGAGCCGACAATTCGAGAGGCGAACCCCACGCCCCAATCAATAATCCCTCCCGCTCATATTATTGGAGCGACCTCTGATTTCTTTGAAGGAATTCAGAAAGAAATCTCTATGCAAGAACTGCACCATTGGTGCAAACAGGACCCTCGGAACGTAGTTCTTGCAGGGCTTCCCTACCACGCTCATGCTCTGTATTTGCCTACTGCGGCACTCCGGGAAAAGGCCATGTCGTGGTGTCATGATTCATCCCTTGTAGGTCATCCGGGAAGGTCAAAAACACAAGAGCTGGTGGCTAGATACTTCTGGTGGCCAAAGTGGCGACAAGATGTTCAGCAACACATATTGAAGTGTGACACCTGTGCCCGCAATAAGGCCAGTCACCAAAGACCTGCAGGCCTTTTGCGTCCTTTACCAACTTCGGACGTACCATGGCATACTGTAACCATGGACCTCATTGTGGATCTCCCGCCTATACAGGGTTACACGTCAATATTGGTTGTAGTAGATACCTTTTCAAAAATGGCCCATTTTATTCCTTGCAAGGGAGTCCCAACCGCTAGTGCAATTGGAGAACTCTTCCTGCAAAACGTCATTCGCCTACACGGGCTTCCACACCATGTTATCACCGACAGAGGCCCACAATTCATTTCACGATTTTGGCGTGAATTTTGTAGGATCGTTGGGATGGAAGTCCATTTGTCATCCGGGTATCATCCCGAAACTGATGGCCAAACCGAGCGTGTGAATCAGGGGCTCGAGCAATACTTGCGTTGCTTTGCTGCAAGCAGGGAAACCACTTGGGTCCAGCATACTTGGTTAGCTGAACTGGCCTACAATAATGCCTTACACACGTCCACCAAAAAGACTCCCTTTTACTGTCTTTATGGACGACATCCACGTATTCTTCCCATAGCTGTCCCGTCCTTAGGAGTGGAATTGCCCACACTAGCGGGACAGCGGATTGAAATTGAGCAAGTTTGGAAGGAGGTACAAGGTAATCTCGTTAGAGCAAAAAACTCTTATAAGTATTATGCAGACAAAAATCGCCGTGCCAGTCCTCCCTATCGTGTGGGTGACAAGGTGTGGCTTTCCACCCGCAATATTCGATTGGATGGTCCCAGGAAATTACAGCCCCGTTACTTAGGCCCATTCCCAATTGTACGAATCATGAATCCAGTTGCAATTCGATTGGAATTACCCTCCCAAATGAAAATTCATCCCACGTTCCACACGTCCCTGCTAAAACCTGCCCCGCGTGGAACTCCCGTTAAAAAAAAAACCCCGATAATTGTTCACGGAGAACCTGAATATGAAGTACGTGCAATTTTGAACTCCAAAAAGAGCACTAACGGCCAATTGTATTATTTAGTGGACTGGGTGGGGTATGGACCTGAAGAACGCTCGTGGGCGCCCTCACATCACGTTCATGCTCCGAGATTGTTGCGCACTTTCCACAAGAATTATCCAGATAAACCCGGAGGGCCTACCTTCCGTGGGAGGGGGAGTGCTGTCAGGGCCAAAGCCAAGACCAAACCAAGACAAGGGGTGCAGAGGGGCATGGTGGGGGCTGTGATGAGCGTACAAGTTGGGTCCAGAAAGCTGTATCCATTTAAAAGGCTGCTGTGCCCCTTTTGCAGAAAAGCAGCCTTCAAAAACTACAGCTCCCAGCAGAAGCAGTCTCCTGCCTACAACTCCCAGCATGCTCGGGGGCGCCACGGGCCAATCAGGAGTGCAGCAGGGTGTGGCACATCAACGCGCATGCGCAAGCCCCGAGGCACGGGGCTTGCGCTTGAGACTTCGGAAGGAGAGGACGTGCAAAGCCCAACTCCTCCAGAATCATTCGCGAGGGGCCCCGCCCCGCCGGAGAAGCAGTTCGGCCCCTCGCTCCCGCAAGATAAGTCTTTAAACCCATCTTGGGGATCAGAGGGATCGGGGGAGAAGCGCAGGGGGCTTTAGCCCGCCCATTCCTAGCCCCTGCGCCTACAGGAAAGATAAGTGGGCGTGTCCTAGGTGCGTCGCTAATCGGCGCTTGCATTTGTAGTGGGGAAGTGAACCGTACGAAACACTAGTACGTGTGTTCCCGCCTCCTGGAACCAGGGAAAACTCGGCGCACGGGAGGCGAAAACACATGGGCAAAAGTTACCGCGGCGGTCTGAAGGAAGACCCCTGTGGGAGTTAACACTGGCATTTTTTCCACATCAGGAACAAGTGGAAAAGCCCCGAAGAGTGGCGAACTTTGGCACACTCAAAAGCCCGTGATTTGAGCCCGGGTGGCAGCAAGAATGTTGTGTGTTTGTGTGTGTGAGGAATGAATGAGAAGGTTATGGGAATGCGGAGGCAACACCCTAACTTGTGTTATTTCTTTTAGCTTCTGGGCTTCTGGGACCAGCACTGAACATTACGGACCTGCCACAAGACTTGACGGCTTCATCATGGACAGGACACTGAAACCCAGAGCTAAGTTTGCATGCTGAAAAAATGCTAATTAGTTGTGGACAGAATTAGGTGCATGGCTTAGACTTGTACGTTAGATTGATCAGTGAGGGGGCTTAAGTCTGACTATGTGGAGGTGGTGTGCAAATAGCTACTTGGTACCAAGTACAATTTAAAGTGTGCAACAATCAACCCTTCAATTCCCCGTCCTATCCACAACCGCTACCCAATCCTCAATCCGGTTTCCCTAAAATCCCCCAACCTATCCAATCAACGAGACCCTAACCCTCCTTCCCTGCTCTGGTCCGGGTAGCCTGCGTAAGCTTCGACTTAGTGGGGGTGGTTGGTACTGCGTCGCTCCTGCGCCTAGGACCAGAGTGCTCTGACAAAGAGGTTGTTTTGGTCAAATACAGATTTACAGATGTTCTCCACAAATTCATCCAGCCCGTCTCCAACTATACGTATATTATTCCTCTGGGCCCGGCCTTCCAAGTCGTCATTCTTTGCAACAGCTTTAAGAGATGGTTGAATGGTTTTAAGTCTGGTCAACGTTATTGACGAGACATCTTCCAAATCTGAGATATGATTTTCGGTTTCATTAATTCTGGTGCCTTGCGTATCCATTCGCATTTGCAAACAATCCTCCTTGCCCGTCAGGGTGTCCATTTTGGAGTCAAGGTTCCCTATCCCCGCTTTGAGCTGGATTACGAGCTTCTTGCAATCATCGGCTTGCCCAGCATCAGGCCCCATGGTTGCCTTGTCCTCCGCTTGTCTGCGGGGGATTCCCCTAAGACTTTTGATTTTTTTGGGGACTGAGCCACTCTCAAAGGAGAGTTTGTGCTGGTGATTACCCCCTTTCTCCATGGTCGTGGTGGCTGCAGGCACACATGAGGCAATGCAACTGGTCTGCAAGGTTGCCCCTGGTGGGAGGCCACAATTAATGGTAAATGTATTTGACTGCCTCGCCTCCCCGGCTCCCGGTGAGGGTGTGCTTCGTTGGTGTAGCCACTAATGAAGAGATCCCAGCCACTGTATAGTGCTCCAATACTCACAGCTCAACTCTATCACCAAGTCCATGTCATCCATGCAGGTTGGGCCATGGGCTATGGGCCACGGGCACTCACCTATCAGGTCAGCCCCGTACTACGGGCACCCACCCATGAGGTCAGCCCCTTCCTGACTGTCTATCATGGCCAAACCACCATCCCATACCAGAGCACCTGTGCACTGCAAGGCAGCCCTGCCTCTCCATCTACCTGTCTTGCAGGCGCCCTGAGTGACGGTGACTGAGCCCAACGCACTCAGAGCCCGTCTCTCATCGCCCACCACAATCCGTTTAGGGGGCCATATGAAGTGTGTTATTCCAGTCCTCTCAGATGGTTCACACCACCCGAGGGGAGGATATGGAAGGTTACAGCGGCCCCAAGGTGGTTGGCCATGACACCGTGACACCCAGTTGCAGCTGCTCCTCTGCCCAGGCTGCTGTACTCTGCAGCACCACTCTATGGCTTCAGTCTTTTCGTCGGCCCACCAGGGCAGTCATCAGGAGGAGCCGCTCCAGAAGGTGAATAGACATTGTACCCAAATTCTGGGAGGTATGGACCGCAGGGAGTGTAGGATCTTTAGCAGGATTTCCAGGCTTGAGAGCGGAGCTCATGAAGGAGCGTCCATCTTGGTCCGTAAGCACCCCAAAGACAAGGTGACTAGCAGGAAAAGGCTGGTTTCCTGTTTAATGTCCTCTTACAGAACTTTGTCACCAGCATATTCATGTTGTGGCTTCTGGAGGTGCATTGTTCTGGCATTTGGGTTGTGATGGCTTTGGAGGTCATGCAGATTGACTTGAACATGATGTGTTCTTGAAGGGAGAGACAGTGCAACTCCTTGAGTGTGAGCTGTTGTTGAATTTCTTATTCCTTTTTACTAGCTGAATGCAGCATTGTAGACAGCTTTCTGAAGGAATAAGGTAGCATTGGGGTTCCTGTGAATATCTAGCTGACACCTGTGATGACTCCTCTGGAGTCATCACAGAATCCCAGACTAAAGTCTCCTCCCATGTGGCCAGGGAAAGGCAAATGCTACCTGATCCTAACTCTGGGAGTGGTATCATGGGGGAGAATCACATGGGAGGAGAAGGCGGTCAAGGGAATGTGGTGACTCTGTCAGGAGAGACGCAGTATTCACCCTCTTCTGAGGATGAGGTTTTGCTAATGCCTGAATGTTTAATGACATGTCACCGTAGGGCCTCCCCTCTCAGACTTACCCAAGGAACCAAGTATAAGAACCTTCTTTGTAAACATGGAAATTATGATAATAAGAATCAGGGAGTTAGTGATACAACTTTTAGTAGTAACGATTCTCCATGGTGTTCAGGTTATGAACCCAAGAAAAAACCCATATTTCCCTTAAAATCTTTTACTAAATATACCTCATGAAAATCCCCTACACAAAGTTGATTAAATGTTTTTAAAACAACTAAGGACATTATGGACTTCAAGTTCTTAGTACTGAGACGAGGGAGAGGGGTCTAGAGTTGCACGCCTGAGTGGGACCTTTAAATGCCTTTCAGGTGTGGGCCATTGAGAAGAAGCAGTAGAAGCAGCAGCAGAAGGCCGAGGTTGGAGACGCCGCATTGCCAGTAGCTGGATACCATGTAAATAACGTGGCGGAAGTCGGGGGTCCATCCAGATGCAGAGGATGCGCAGCATGTAGTGCTGTGGAGGCCAGTTGTCCAAAAGAAGAGAGAAGCTCTTTGTGTCCTGTTTCTCCCTCTGGTGTGAAGTCTACACCGCAGCGGGTGCTCCACTGGCACTGACAGACGTGTGACGCAGATCTCGACCTGTGAGGCTGAAGCAGCGAGTCCAATGCTGACGCAAGGACCTACTGGTGAGTTGGCCTAGTACAGGTGACCCCGGGTGCTCTGAAATGGACCACTGTACAAAAGTGCGCAATTTGAATATCGAACCTTAAAACTAAAGCTAACTGGGCGCAACTCTCTAGTTGCGAGATGTCGAACAGGAGAACATTGTAACCCAGATTGCCAAAGCCAAAAGGGGGAAATAATTGAGCAGAGTGAATGTTATCTCCCAAAAGAGAGACATCGAACAAGAGAACCTTGTAACCCGCATTGCCAAAGCCAAGATGAGGCAATAATTAAACAGAGTGAACGCAACCTCCCAAGAGAGAGATGTTGGACAGGAGAATATTGTAGCCCATATTATCAAAGCCAAAAGGGGGCAACAATCATCAAACCAAGTGAATACAGTTTTCCAAAAGGGGGATAGCTCACCAAGGGACGTTATAATCTGCATTTTCAAACCCAAAGAACTCTGAGATTGACATCAGGTCCTTTTGAATGTAACAGTTCCAGATACATGAGTGTAAGGAATCATACAGACAAGAAAGGATAGGCAATAGCTACCCACAAACAACAAAGGCAGTGAACATTAAGTTCACAATTATGGTGTACACAGAATGGGGGAAGAGTTTCCCACAGGGTCAAGGGAAACTCTAGCCTTCTGAGATGGTTCCATTTATGGGGCCCCACTGAGAACGCTCATGGAAAGGAGCAGCAGGAGTGGGTGTCTGTGTCAGTACCCTAAGGCACGAGCAAGGAAACAGTACTCACAAGACTGAAGCCTGTATGGGTCCAGTCGGAACTGAACAGTGACTGCTTCCTGAAACAGGAAACAGCACACTGTTAACAAGATGGCACAAGGTGCAATAGTGAAACGTGACAAAGGAAAGAGGCAGAGATTTCCTTCTGGGAAACTCAGGAGTCAAACTCTGAACAAAGGAATTAGAAAAGCACAAGTGAGGGCAAGAACAGTAACAGAAATATCCAGGGAAAGAATAGGAAGTCAAAGTGGGCAGGGTCGAAGATAGAGAACAGGAAGAACGCGGAACAGCAAGAAGACAAGAATCCAAGTGCAAAGGTACAGGAGGATGGAACTGCAGACTAGAAACTAAGAACCGGAATCAAGGAACAGCAGACTGAACTATAGACCAGGAACAAGAAAACTGTGCACCAAAACTCTGGACTAGGATAACAAGGCCTGAACGGCAGAACAGTAACAAGGAAACAAGGAACTGTAACTATGAACAAGATTAACAAGGGCAGGACTACACATAGATAACAAGGAAACTTGGGACTGGAATATATTAAGCTAAAGCCAGGAAACCCGGACTATGGGCACAGAGCAAGGAACTGCAGGCAGAGAACTTGAAATTTGGTGGTTGGGAGCAAGGGGCTGCAGACAGGGAAAAAGAGGACTTCAAGCAGGAGCGCAGGAGTACAAGACAGGAAGCAGAGGGGGTGCAGAGCAGAAGGCATTGGAATTCAGGCAGATTAACAGAGCTGCAGGGCAGGGAGCAGAGGGCAGTGGAACAGGAGGACATTCTGGAAACAGCAGCAACAGCACACAGCAGAAATCCAAGGATCAAAGCACGAGGGGCTTTGATCAGACCACATTGATTCTTGTTCCATTACATTTTAAATTATTGCTTTTTTGGCTCCTCCTGCTAATTTCGAATTTAGGTACCCCTGACTCATGTGTTTATTGATGTCCCATTGCATTTTAAGTTAGTGCCTTTTTGGCTCCTCCTGCTAACTTCGAATCCAGGTACCCCTGATTCATGCGTTTATTGATGTCCCATTACATTCGTGCCTTATGGTTGCTAACAAACCACATTAATTGTTGTGCTGTGCCTTATGGTCGCCTACTGGCCACATTGATTGTTGTGTTGCGCCTTATGGTCGCCTACAGACCACATTAATTGTCGTGTTGTTGCCGTATGGTTACCCTTTGACCACATTGAATTGATCTGTGTTGTGCATCCGGTCGCTAACAGACCACACCTGCTACCGTGTGTACTAGCGACGCCACCCACATCATGTATTGGTACCTATCGACTCTCATCCACCTACTGTATACCTACAGTAGACACTGGTCTAGTCAACCCAACCCACATTTTAATCAAGACACATCCACTAGCTCCTCGTTGCCCAGCACCATGACACCCGCAAATCTGTACCTGGATGATCCAGCACTCTGGATACACCACTTTGCTACTAGACCAACACCTAACCAACCTTGCACCATTGCTATCAGAAACACTAGACTGAATTCTAGAACTAGACTACCCACTTATCCATGCTCTCACCACCCTAGCCTATTGAATAGAAACGCTACATTGAATTCTAGAACCGGCCCACCCACCTCTCCTTACTCTCACCACCCTAGCACCTTATCCAGACTAAGAGCCCGTAGCACGAAACACTCGCATATTGACCATAACCTTGGCAATTCCTCTATTGACTCAGACAATCTAGCTCACAGCCTTCGGCATAGTCGACCGATACCATCTGAAAAATATCCCAAAAAAGACATACTAATTGAAGCAGCTTTGGTGAATGCTAGGTCTCTTCCTGCCCATGCTCTCGACATTGCTGACTTTATAACTTATGAAAATCTTGATCTCCTCGCAGTCACAGAAACTTGGCTCAATGCTACATCCGGCCCATCTCTGGCCCTCGCCATACCTAAGGATTATGTTATCATTAGATCCGATAGAAACACCACTCAAACGAAGGGAGGCGGACTCGCCCTCATATTCAGAAATACCTTCGACATTAAAGCCATCCAAGACGCTCAAATCCCTTCTGCTGAATCCCTATCAATTAAACTACCTCTTTCACCCAACCACACGGCAACTGTGCACCTTATTTACGGTCCTCCAGGACCCATCTCCTCTTTTATAGAGGATATTGCATCACTTATAACCATAAATACCAAACCTAATTCCCAAACCATCTTACTTGGGGACTTTAATCTGGGTTTCAACGACCCTAAGGACTCTAACGCCCATGACCTAGTCAATACCTTATCTGAACTGGGTCACACACACATTATCCATGAACCCACTCATATCAAAGGCAGAACACTAGACTGGCTCTCCCACCTCAACTGCTCCATTGACCTCCTATCCAATGACCCTTGCATCTGGTCGGATCATCATAAATTAACCTTTACTATCAAAGCCAACACACCCCTCCCGGTGCCTATCATCGCCCCTGCCACCTGCACGAGAAACAAGAAAGATATTACTCCTGACAATCTTATACCTATACTACTCCCTATCTTGAATAATATCGATTCAGACGCTGACCCCACAGTCTTAGTGGATACCTACAACCAGGCTCTACTCAAAGCACTGAACTCCATTGCCCCTCTAAAATTGCGGAAACCTAAACCACAGCGACACCTTAACACCTGGTTCACGCCACAGTTAAGAGAATTACACAAAACTAAAAGAACCACTGAGGCTCATTGGAAGAAACACCCCACAATAGCTAATAAAACTGAGCTATCCCTAGCCTCCTCTAGCTACAAAGAAGCCATACTTCTTGCCAAAAAAGATACCTATAAGAAAAGGATTACACAAGCGGTTTCCAACACAAAGGAACTCTTTAAGATTCTGAAAGAACTAGAATCCCCCATCGCCCCCATAGACAAATGTGTTACTGACACACTATGGTGTAGCAATATTCAGAAGGCATTATTAGATAAAATAGCTTGCCTACAATCCAAAATCAACGCTAAAAAATCCTTACTACTAGCTGATCCGGACTATAAACAACTACCGAACAAACCATCTACCTTTAAATCAACCTGTAAACCTTTCAACTTTTCACCCCTCTCAACTTGGGAAGTAGAAAACATCATCAGGAAACTTAAACCCTCAAACTGCCAAGGTGATGCCTGCCCTGCCCCAATCGTCAAAGCAGCAGCTCACGACCTGGCACCATTCATTACCAACCTCATCAATGCCTCCTTCAAATCTGGAATAGTACCTGACAACCTTAAAGACGCTTGGGTCATTCCACTTCTCAAAAAACCTACTCTTGACCCAACCAACCCGTCTAACTACAGGCCGATAACGACTGTACCGTTCTTATTAAAAATATTGGACAGAGCAGCCTATTTACAAATACAGGCCTACTTAGAATCAAACAACCTCCTAGGACTCAGGCAATCAGGCTTCCGACCGAGACACGGTACGGAAACTGCATTAATGGACCTCACTACCCAGATCCAAATCCTGAAAGACAATGGCAAACTCGCACTCCTCTTACTGCTTGACCTGTCAGCTGCTTTCGACCTGGTCAATCACCAAACACTCTGTCACCATTTCAAATCTGCAGCACACTTTTCAGACGCAGCCACGGCTTGGATCAGTTCCTTCCTGGCGAACAGAACCATGAGGGTCTTCTCTCCAACGGATTCTGCCGAACCTTCACCTGTACCTTGTGGAGTCCCGCAAGGCTCCTGCGTGTCCCCGACACTTTATAATGTATTCACAAAACCCCTTTTCGATATCCTTGATTATCTGGGTGTCACGTATACCAATTACGCTGATGACACCCAGATACTCATTCCTATCACGGGTGATTACGAAACTGACAGCACCACCCTTAATGAAATCTACTCTGTAATACAAGCATGGATGGCACACCATGGACTGTATCTCAACGACGAAAAAACCGATTTGATCATCCTGGGCACTCATGCCAAACTCAAAAAACGTAACCCCTCATTCAAAGCCTTTACCATTGATGGCAATCTTATCCCTGTGTCAAATAACACTAAAACCCTTGGTATCTACATCAAGGCCACCTTATCCTTCTCCAAACAAACCAATGCAGTAGCATCATCAGCCGCATACACCTGTAAGCTGACCACTGCATGTAGACCGTTCATCTCCGCACCCAATTGTATTACTCTTGCCCGAGCATTAGTCCTATCAAAAATAGACTACTGTAACGCTCTTTACTTGGGTACTAGTCACAAAAATATCAACAAATTGCAAGTTGTCCAAAACAATGCCATCAGGGCTGCCCTCAACATTCCGAAAAAGGCACATATATCTGAGACCAGACGTAAACTACGCTGACTCCCTGTCGAACACAGAATATCCCTTAAAACGTTGGCCCTTATACACAAAGCCAGGGCCAACCTTGCGCCAGCATACCTTACGAACCAACTTACACCCCACACCTATTTAAGACCACTCAGAGCAGCACAAACTAACACCATGACCATACCGAGATTCAAACTTCATAACTCGGGTGGAGCTAGCTTCCCTGTACAAGCTTCCAAATTATGGAACTCTATCCCTGCATCCTTGCGAGCAGAATCCTCATTCAACCTGTTCAAACACCACACTAAATGCTGGCTTCATAATTTGGACTCTATGACAGCCTAACCTCTTGACTGCCGCTGACAAACCTTGTTATTTAATGTATATTTGTACGCACTTGCAATACTATGTTTGTACCTATCTGTAACTGTAACGTAACCATTGTTGACTGTTTTAATTGCAACTGTAACCAGATCTAACTTACGCGCCCTTATGCCCCCGGGCGTGGCTGCGCTTTATAAATAAATAAATACAAATACAAATACAATGCAAGAGCCCTGTGCTCCTGCAGGCAGCTGCATACATACTGACATGCTCTGTGTGTGCTGAAGCAGGCTCATTGGAAGCACCTGGGGCACCACACCTGAAGGTAATCTGCCTCCTTTCCCTCTCTGGTCATTGGAAAGTGAAAGCAGCACCGATCTCTAAGGCTTATGGGGATTTTAGTTCTAAGACTGGAGCATAGGAATAGGCAGGGAATAAGAACTGCCACAAGGTGCATTTTAGGATATTGTAAGAGGATTCAATTAAACACTACAGCTAAGTCAATGCCTAGTCTGGGATACTGAATGGAAACCCTTATTGATATATCTTTATGTCCAGTTCATGAGTTCTGGATGACTACCCCTATATAACACCCCTCTCTTAGAATCCCCCTGACTCCACTGAGCCAAGAAGTAGTTCTGTTTTGCAAGTTTAAAAGGTTTATTTGAGAATGTAAACAATATATATATATCACACTTTATAATAAATTAATATCTGTTAGTACACTTAGACATATGATGTTGATCAACAATGGGTAATCTGGCACTAGCACACTTCTTTACAATCAATGAGGAGTTAGTATAGGATGGATAAAGTAGCAAAAATACTTTTATGATTTCAAGGGAAAAGCAATGAGGAATAAAATGCAGTACAGAAATACTTGATATGATTTTAGCAAAAGATAAGATAATCACTTTTTCTCTGGCAATTCACCCCCTCCCCTATGCAATGTAAGAAATGGAAGGAGATGGAAAGAGGAGCACACAGTTCTCAGGAATGCAATCAAATACAATACGAAATTCAGTTCCCCCCCAGCAAGCTTAGAGAAAACCGGTATGAGTTTTAAAACACAGGCCCAAGTGCTTTGAATGTGGTGGCAATGAAGTGAGAAATATGCTGAAAATGCTTTTAATTCCCTTTAGGAGGTTCAGAGTGAGTGAGAGATACTTGGGATGAGTTCAGGCTCACTTTAGCAATGATTCAGGGATGGTTCTTAAGAGGCAAACGAATTTTAGCAGTTCAGGCAAAAGCAGCTATCTTTTTACAAGTAAAGAAATCGGGCCAAATCGTGGCAAAATTCGTGAGTGCGTGAATCGTGATTGCAGGAAAAGTATACGGAACCCGGTTCTAGGCTTGTTGGAAAGCTTAGATTCTAAGCTTTCAGAGGAAAGTTGAACCAAGTTCGTAGCCCAAACGGTTCCAGAGATACGGACGATTAAATAAAGGTAGTTTTTCGGATTTTAAGTAAACTCAAAATGATAGGTGACAGCTGTGCAGCTGCAGAATTGACAAATGACAGTGGTGCAGCTTTACAAAATGACAAGTGACAACTTCTAGGAGGCAGTTCTGGTTAGATTAAAATAGTTTGGATTATTTTAACTAAGAGATTGGTTCTGCACAGTTCTGCTAGGTACTCACAATATATTTTTGAAATAGGCCTCGCCACGGATCTGGTCAGGTTTTGGACTGGACTCCGGTTCTGGTCTCGGCACTTCACAGTGATCTGGGTCAGCTCTCTGGTTCTGCTCACAGCGGTCTGGGTCACTCTGGATCTCTGGTCTGGTCTGTCCGGATACAGCGGTCTCTGCACGGCTCCTGGATCTCTGCACTGGTCCTGGCAAAAGTTCTTGGCAGAGGATTCAAGCAGCTCACCCGGCTGTGAGTAGCTTGCAATGATTTGAGGCCTGCTGCAGAGAACTCAGCTTGTTATTTTAGGCCTCTGATTTAGGTTCTAAAGTATAAGTTCTAGGTTCTGGAATATGTAGCTGGAGTCAGTCTGGAACTGGTATCTTCTGGATGTTGTGTGGTCCCGCAAAACGCTCTGCAGCAACTGGATTTGAATGCCTCTACCTGTCCCAGCAGTCTCTTTTTATGTGTTTTGAAAATGGGTGTGTGCCTGGGCCTAGCTAAGCCTGCCCCTCTCTACTTGTCATTGGCCCAATTCTCCCCTCTCCCATGATTAGGGGAAGGAAATGTGAGTCAGAGTGATGCTGTAGGTTTTATGGGTCAGAGGATCCTCCCCTGGTCAGTTTCCACACAAATCTATACTTGACCCAAATACATATTGCACAGATATGCAGTTGTTTAAAATTACATGCACCCATCACATATCACATGAGGTATACTCTGTTCAAACTCTGCTCTTCCTGGGGGCTTGCATTCAGAAATGGCAACATTTTGCGCTTTTTAACTGGTTTTGCAATATTGCTTTTTCATTAAAATGTATACAAATGTACACCCTCCTACTACACATATCTCAGTAACTTTCCATTTGTCCAGCTTAAAAACAGTGTCTGTGGTGTCAATAAATAGCAGGGTTTTGCCCCAGAACATCACACAAATTGGAGTTTGGGCTTGAATTGTAGGCAAAGTTTCCATTTTAAGGTTCCCCACATTTCACATTTCTGTCATCCGGTTACCAAAAGTTATCAGTGTTTCTGTAAAATATATATTTTGCTTTCAATTCAGTTCTCAGAGTGTTGGAGTCCGCCTCCAAGACTTGGGTGGGTCAGTGATCACATGTCTCTTCTGCTGGGAGCTCTTTGTGTACAGTCAACAGTCAACATCAGCATATTCTATTCAAGTGCAAGAGCTTATTGTGTGGTCTCTGGGAGGCTGAGGTCAGCAGACCAGGGAGCCACTTTGCATTTGGTTAGTATGACCATGTGATTTCCTGGGCTTCCTGAGGTGAGAAGGGTTACCAGCCTTTTGGCCTGTTAATTAAATCAGATTGTCTTCTGGGAACAGCATGTGGTTAAGATTTTAATAAACTCCCAGCCTTTGATGTAAAGGCCTCTCCTGCAACTCCTGACATGCAGTTTCCCTGTCAGAGTTTAGACCGCTAGCGCCACCTTGAGGTATTTATCGGTACTGCGTCCATTTTCTGGATCAGTCTTGAATGAATGCATTCCAAACAAGAGATTTTACATGGAAGTATAATATCCAGGTTCAGCACATGGCATTGGTGTGGTTCTGCAGTAAAATAATTTTGTGCCCGTTGAAGGAATGAATTCCCAATAGTTGTGGGTTGCTTTCGGCAATCAGCATTGCCCCTTTTGCAATGGTTTCAGGCTACTGTGTGTAGCCCAATGGTGGTTTTAGGCAGTGCCCTTCTGTGCCCATAACATCGGCAAAAATGGGTGGCAGCCTATTCTTCATGCATTTCCCTGTGCATTTTCTGGGAAGCTCTGGCCATCATGATGTTTTCAATGCCAGTAATGCACAGTTTTACTGGTAGGGCTCGGATGCATGGGTAAAAACATCCCACAATATCTAGTTTGTGAAAATAAATAATGAATTACCAAAGACTTGCAAACAGAAATAAAGACCAAAATATGAATAGGTATTGTCCGGGGAGGATGATGGTGATGATTGAGTCCCAAATAGTCCACATTGGGTGCCAATTGGTGCTCTGGTGGCACAGTCGTGATACAAAATGGGGCTGAGGGTGGTTCAGCGCCCCCGAGAAATATTTGAAAATATTATGGGAAAATGGAACATTCAATTTGGATACAAAACCATACAATTTGCAGTCAGTTTTGTACTGCAGTACATGGAATAAATCCAACAGCTACCATGTCGCAAACAGTGTAGAGGTGCATTTCCCACCTTCCCCCGGCCCCAAACACATTTTCATGTTGCCGTTGCCACAAATATATGCCAATGGGCTGCGAGTGTACCAAGACATGGTCATACTGGCTATGCCACATAATGCCTGGAATGGAATTATAAGAAAACATGTCCTTGCTGGCTGTGCCATTATAATTAATTAAATGGATTAAATCATGGCTTTTTATCCAGCAGGCTGAACACAGGCTGCTTGAAAACTGTACGCTGCTTGAGACCCATTGGAACTACGCCTTCCTGAAGTGACATATTGATAACTGGGAGCAGATACGGGAGAAGGTGGACAATATCATTGTTATCATGCACATTTTAAACCGGTATTTGGCCCAGCCAGTGCACAGGTATGTATAACCCCAAGCCGGCTAGATTTATAAAAAATGTAGATCTTTCATTCAATTGTGTACTGTCTAAGTCACTTTCCTTTCATATGTCCACTGCATAATTTTGCGGTTAGATTTCATATTTGCGTCCGTGGAAGTAGTCAACAAACTAGCTACATATGAACCAGGTTTCCCCACCCCCTCTTTTCCCTATGTATCACCCCAACTTGTAAGTTATACTGTTTAATGTTTTGTGCTGTTATTTATACAAACTTGTAAATAGACAATAAAATAATGTTAAAAACTGGCTATGTGGCCAGTCTTGCACAGCGATGCCCTGCGGAGGTTAGTTTGTAGCTTGTCTCACCCAGTCAAGGTTCTAGGGAATCTTTACATCTTAACGTAGAAAGAGATATTAGGAAAACACATCTTTTAGGTACTTTGAAGGGATGATAGGTAGGTTATTCAGATGCAGAGCATGTGGGAAATGTGAAAGATGGCCTGGAGGGAGCTACACATAAGAGCGCATTTATAGCATTAATAGCCTTATTAGACCTCAGTGTGCCATGTTATTGTACCCCTGCATAGCAAATAAAGTATAGGAGATGATCATTGTATTAACGGCATTGGCTATCTCTGCTCAATGGGAAAGTCAAAACCACAGTTCGGATAATATTCAAGTGTACAAATTAGAATTAAATGTAACTTAGAATGTAAATGCAACATCATCCATCTTCCTGTTCGTTCAGCGATGGGTAGGTTTGCGCTTGATGTTCAACTGGGAAGTCAAATCCAGCTTGGTCTTATAATAAACAAATCATATGCAAATAATCTTCATTAAAACCCATGATATGAACTTCTTTCTCCCACTGTACTTGTGAATTGTGTACATGCTGATACCATGAATGTATTTGTATCAATTTACCCAGCCTTACAGTTGGGGAAACTAAACAGAGCAAACTGTAAAAACAATGATAAAAACAAAGTCATGAATGCCTCCAAAATATAAAAATCAAATCAAAGATAATAAAATTAGTGGGAATAGACCGGATGGGAGCATATAATGTTGTTGTCATTCGATGGCAGCATCAACTCGGATAGCATATCAGGAAAAGTAACCTGAAACTGTAACATCAATAGGAGGAACAAGGCAGAGCAATAACCCCGTAGTGTGAATAGCATGAATAAGAATACAAATGTGCTTCCTAAGTACACACATTACAAAGAAGTATTGATATATTTTATGCTCAATTTGCCTGAGGAGTGCTTGTGAGGGCTGAGTTGAAACACGAGTTTGGAGGATGACAGGAGAACAGCTGTGCTGGTGGAGTTCTCTACTGTCACTTCCCATAATGCTGCGATTGGGACGAGTTTGAACGTTAAAACGTTCACCTTCGACATCTTACTCCTACTTTCCACCTGGAACTTGCCTGCCATGTTTTAGTAATGCTTTAACTCATGAAATACAATTATGCAGAACACATGGTGCAAAACTAAGATGTAGTAGAAGGATTAATCTGAAGGAAAACTAGGCAATTAGAAATAATGCTCTCAAAGCCTGCCTTCTGCTTGCCGAAATTGCTCGTATTTTCCATGGCTGACAAAATTGGGATATCCTCGAAGTTATCCTGTTAATACTGTGCACTACTAAAACATTCTTACTCATTGATGGTTTTATAGACTGCAGTGCTACTACATATAGAATCATAATACTGATGATGTATGCAGGGCGCTCACAACCTTAAGGTGTTCCTCAGCTGGCTCAAGGCATTGGTAGGCACAGAGGCATGCATAGGTGTGGCTTATTTGGGTAAGCAGCCTGGCTCTAAAATTGCATGCTTGTGACTATCACACAGGTATAACACAGAGACACCTTTACAGATATCTCAAATAAGCCAATGTCAGGAGTGAGATGACCAGCATTTGCGTTCCTATCATTTTGTATTCTGGTAACCATGGTCTGATTATAGTGGGAAAGTAAAGTTACAAATACTGTGGGAAAATACAGACTGGCATGAGCTAAAAGACCAGAGTTTACAGAACATCGCCTGAAGTTTGCCCCCAGACTTTTGGGATATATGGGAACTCCTGGGTAGGTAACCAGAAAGCATTTTTTTGTCAGACCTAAAAAGGGTTGCATTTGAAGGCCATGTAGATTCCCTAATTTCCCCTCCCTGCCATCAATATCTTTGGAGCATGTAAGGCAAGAGTGGGGTTATTTTTTGCTATGTTTAAATCCCATGTACTCTGCGAAATGTGCAAAGTCATGGCTCGTGAAAGATGGTCCGTTGTCCGACCTTATGACCTTTGGGATGCAGTAGGTGTGAGCATTCGACCCACCGCGGGGATGGCGACCGTGGCTGTAGTGGAGGGAATAATTTGTACTTCTGGGAATCATGAGTATTCATCAATCAGGACAAATAAGTAGGAGCCATCTCTCATGGGACCAAAGAAGTAAATTGCCAATTCGTCCCAGATACCCTCCGGTAGGCTGGACATCTGCAACGGATGAGGTTTTGGCAGAGGGGCAACTACCCTGCATATGGCAAAGTTCTGTAGCGTGGTTTCCACTCTGCTGTCGAGTTGGGCAAACCATACTTTCTGGTTGAGTAGTTTCTGGGTCAATGCTCTGCAGAAGGTGGATGAACCCACTGAGGAACCCTACAAATTATATTCAAATAATAATAACGATATCTTTTGTGATAAGCAAAAAGGTAAGCGCCAGGTGGTTCCAAGTGGACCACAAGAACAGCATATATACCCAGGCCCCACGCTGGACCCCTTGCTAATAGGCATAACCATGTCTCACCCACATGTGACTCACCAACTGTGTAATATGCCCTAATCAAGTACTATAATTTAGCCCATATGAAGCGCTTTAATGGGAAACATGTTTCTGCTGATAAATTGAATGACACACAAATAAAATTCACTTTAAAACTGACATATTCACATGTGAGGAATATCTAAGTGTGAGAGCGCAAACAAACCATACATCTAGATTTCTCTTTCTCTCACTCCGATCTCTTTTGTGAGTTTACCTCTGATGGATAGGAGGATGTGGGTCAGTACATGTGAAATATAATTCTGCAGGGGGAAAGCAGGTTTTGACTTTCACTCCCAGTGTTCAAGGTTGCACCTGAATGTTCGGCATCCCTCCAGCCTTCCGCTTAATTCAAAAGCTGGATTTTCTGCTTGGAAGTGAAGGGATCTTACCTATAAAATTGCATACTTGGACTGGCAGATGACCATGTACTTAAGATATATATATAAGTACTTTAATCAATAAGTGTTTCCTAATCTGAATTGTCTGTGTACATTTAGAGTGTTTACTCCCACACAGCACAACATTTGCTAGCAAGAGTTCTGTACATGTGGTTATAAACTAACAATGGGACAAAATGAGGTAGGGGCCCAATGATTGAACATTTGGAATCACCCTAGTTCATTGTATATAACACAAAACCGAATATATATATATCAATTTATGTACACAACCCAATGGCATGTGATGGATCTGACGCTTGAGGTCAAGTTGTCCTGAGCAACAATGCCTCTCCAAAATGGCGGCGCTGTTCTGTTGGAAGAACTGTTTTGGTGTTTATTCTTACCTCCTTGCTTATGACTAGCACTTCCACATCTGAGTTGCATGAAACTGAGACAGGTCGTTGTCTGTTCGTCAGAAGACATATTTCCTGAAACAAACAAAAAAACATTTTTGACAAATAAAACCTAAATGGCTGTTTGTAACAATTCATCAAACTTTCGGCTTTCCTTTCACGCGTTTCAAAATACAGCTCTTTATGGAGGTTGCAAATAGAGGAAATATTGCCGATTAACCTGAAGTTCATGGCTAAATTTCTACGTCAGTTAAAGGGTCCTTCTAGCAGCCTTATTCATTTTATTCATATAAGTGATCTTAGCCCTTCAAGCATGTGAACCTCTATCATGGGCGAGCAGAAAAAAGAAAAGATATGCTGACTATAACACACACACACACACAACTTCTTTTAGTGCTTTATAACCAACACATTTGACTTTACGTGAGACAAGAGTCAAGTGTTTCAATGCAATTCAAGCAAAAATTGACAAAAGTAAACAGTTTTACCGTTTTTAATGTTTTCATATGATTGGGGGAAATGGCTCAGTGCAGGAGGGCACGGCGTACGCATTCGGCGTGTGCTATTTGGAACCCATGTTAGTAATCAATGTGTTTTTATTTTTAAGCAAAATATTGATTGGTAGTAAAGGCATTTTATTTTATATGAAAAAGTTTAAGAACAAACATTTATACTAATATACAAATTTGATTTCTACAAGTATGGAAATATATTGTAATCTATTACATATCAGAAATATGAAACACGAGGGGCTGGAGAGCAGGCCATACATCTAATAGGGCTTCGTCAATGCTGTCTGCTTCTTGCTCCACTTGGAGGCAGTAGGACGAAATATTCATCAGGATGCAGGTGCGTATGTGTGCGTGTGCACCTAGCATGGAGTAGCGTGCTCACTAAAGTTCTTTTGCCAGTGCTGTGGAGGCAGTGGAGATTCGCCAAATACGATCAACTATTCACCGGAGGCCCGGTCATCATCACACGGGAGCAGCTGGTGAGCCCAGAGGAGTCACTGTGCAGGGCTATGTGTGTGGCCAAACTGTTTATTGTGTGGGGCAGGAGGAGTGCAGGAAGCTGATGGAACATGCTGAGGGATGCTAGACATTGCTTGTTGGATTGTGTAACTGGGTCCCCCAAACCTAGTATGGCCCACCGCCCGTACCACAGGTTTGGCCCAACAAATAAAGGAGGTGGAGGCGGCGTGTCTTGTTCCAACGCTTTATTTGTTCATACTGATCGTAACTTCCCATGTGTACACGTCAATACCCTTGTCCCACCCCAACAAGGCCCACAGGCTTCATATCACCATGACAGCTCCCTCTTTCTTAACTACCAAGAGAGAGGGGGTCAGTCCATTTCTTCAATCAGTCTGATGGGTTTCATCTTGACTCTCATTGGCCGACATATGGGGCCCATCCTTGGTGTGGACTGTCGAGAGTCCTCCGTCGTGGTCCACTCTTCCTCTGATACCTCACTGCCCTCCAGTTAAGACATGTTGGATTCTCCTCTTGTATCTTCATCTGTGTCACTCTCCCTGACAGACTTGTTCCTCACTTTCTTGAAGTGGGCGACATTGCATGTGATGGACCACCCTTCGCAGTCACTTGGTGTGATCATAGTTCCCTTTCGGTGTGACACAGTGAGAGTCTTGGGAATTAATGTGGAGTTTCCCTTAAGTTGTTTCGTCTGTGTCACTAAAACGCGATCTCGAATTTCCATTGTAAACAATTTGACCCCTCTCCTGGTATCAGCTACTTCTTTCATTGTTTGTTTGGCAGCCTCAGCTTTTGCTCTCATCTCGTGGCCGTTTTGGCACTCCAGACCATCATCTCGGTTGTGCGGGAGGCGTGTTCTGATCCGCCGTCCAAACATGAGGTCAGCCGGGCACTCACCTGTGGAGCAATGGGGGGTGTGGCTATTCTCGTAAGAACTGAGGCAGGACTTGTTCAAACTGCTTGCCGGTGATTTGGGCGATCTGTAGTTTCTCTTGATGCTCGACATGTACCGCTCCGCCATGCCATTGGCCTGAGGCAAGAGTGGGGTTCTTTTTTGCTATGTTTAAATCCCATGTACTCTGCGAAATGTGCAAAGTCATGGCTCGTGAAAGATGGTCCGTTGTCTGACCTGATGACCTTTGGGATGCCATAGGTGTGAGCATTCGATCCACCGCTGGGATGGCGACCGTGGCTGTAGTGGAGGGAATAATTTGTACTTCTGGGAATCATGAGTATTCATCAATCAGAACAAATAAGTAGGAGCCATCTCTCATGGGACCAAAGAAGTAAATTGCCAATTCGTCCCAGATACCCTCCGGTAGGCTGTACATCTGCAACGGATGAGGTTTTGGCAGAGGGGCAACTATCCTGCATATGGCACAATTCTGTAGCGTGGTTTCCACTCTGCTGTCGAGTTGGGCAAACCATACTTTCTGGTGGAGTAGTTTCTTGGTCGATGCTGTGCCCCTATAAGCCTCGTGAGTGGAGTCAATGACCCTTTGACAGAGTGTTCTGGGTAGTACAATCTTGCACCTTTGAGGAGGATGTAGTCTTCCATGGCAGTGAGTTCGTTCTGGACAAGGCATAGACTGTGTACATCATCCTGGACGGATTGATCCAGATGTTTTGCCATGTCTTTGACATGTCTCATCCTTCACCCATGGATGGATTGAGCCACAATGCCGGGGGCCTGGTCAGACTACGAATCACGCTGGAGCATCGCCCATGGAATCGGGAATGGCTTCATTTGGTGGATGACGTAGCTCAGGTACTCTTCGGCGATGAAAAGTTCAGGTTTTGTTATCCCTCTCGGGTGACATGACAGAAAGTCAGCCGGGTTTTTGTCTTTCCCCAGTCTGTGTTCACTTGTGAATTTGTAGTCGTGAAGCCAGAGGCCCCATCTGGTGATGCGTGGCGGCATCCTAGCCTTTGGGCTGCCGTAGATTTTGAGGAGGGCCTGATGGTCTGTGGCAATAGTAAAAGCCTTGCCATACAGAATAAAATCTAAGTACTTGCATGCCCAGACCACCGCTAGGCTTTCTTTCTCTGCCTCAGAGTATCGCTGTTCCGTTTCTGTGAGGCTGCGGCTGGCGTAGGCAACAATCTGCTTGACATGAGGCTTCTTCCAGTCAAATTGTGACAAAATGGCTCAGAGCTCCAACGGGCTGCCGTCTCCCGTCACTTATTTGTCCGTTGCAGGATTTAAATATGCCTCGTTGTCTGCAGCTGCAAATTCAGATTGGATGACCTTGAAGCTGACTTGGCACTCTGGTGACCAGTTGAATGTCCTTCTTTGGCGAGTTCTCGGAGGGGTGCACCGATGGTGGCATCCTTTTCTAGATATCTTGCATAGTAGCAGGCTAGACCAAGGAATGATCTGAGGTCAGAGATGGTGGTGGGCCTGGATGTTTCAGTCAGTGCTGCCACTTTTTCAGGGTCAGGTCTCATCCCCTATTCCAAAAAGATGTGTTCAAAGAACTTTAGTGTATGCTTCCGAAATTTGCTTTTGTCTTGTTGAATGTTACTCTGGTGGCATCTAGTGCCATACAGAAACGGTATAGGGTATTGTCATGCTCACTCAGGGATTTGCCGAATACAAGAATATCATCACCTGTCTTCAGGCAATTAGGTATGTGTTTTATGACTTAGTGTATTTCATCCTGAAAAGTTTCTGCTACCGATGATAAACCAAAGTTAAGTCTTTTGTACCGCAATAACCTCATTTGCGTTGTGAAAGTGGTAATGTAGCCGGACTTCGGTGCTAATTCCATTTGATGATAACCCTTATTGAGGTCGAGCTTAGAGAACACTGTGGTGCCATTTAGGAGGTACATCATGTCAGTGATCCAGGGTGCCTGGTGCCTTTCTCTCTGGGTGGCTTCATTTGGCCTGCACATGTCCACACACAGGCAAATGGATCCCTCTGCTGACTTCTTAGGCACCAGAACTACCGGGAGACACACAGTGTGGGGCCACTTGCCCGCTCTATGATGTTAAGGTCCAGTATTCGGCAGAGGTCATCTTAAACCTGTTTCTGGATGTTAACAGGGACGCCCCTGTAGTGTTGAGCGACTGGTTTGACGGCAGGGTCGATGTGAAGTTTGACTTTTCAGTTTTTTAGTTTTCCTAGGCCTTTCAATACGTTCGGAAACATTTTGACCATGTCACTGTCTGGGGCCAGGTGTTTGTGCGGCATATATATAGATCCACTGTTTGCCGCTGTTGACAGGACATGCAATTAAATCTTCGCTGTGTGAGATTTGTGCACGTACATGGTGGTAAATACCCCTTTGCATGGGAGTGGGGTGTCAGAGCCGTAAGAGTAGATGTCCACCACCGAAGGCTTCAGTTTTGGGGGCTGCAGGAGTTGGTTGTATGTCTATTCGCTCATGACATTGACAGTTGCACCTGTGTCGATGAGGAATTCTATTGGTGTATTGAGAATTTTCAGCATGAGCATCGGGCTGTGTTCTTTGCCCCCGGTGTTGTGTAGGGCCCACATGTAGTCTCTCTTGTAATGGTCATTGGACGACCCTGATGAGTCACTTTCAGATTACGAGTCTGCTTGCACATATCATAGGTTTCGTCTCGGGCGGCACAATGTCCTCCTTTCCGGCGACATGTGGGGCTTCCGCTCGTAGTGGCTTTCATGGTCTTCTGCTGTTGGTTTGTGCCTTCTGGATTCGCAGGCATTTCTGCGCTTCTCTTTATGGTACTTTGTATGTCACCTGCCCCCCCGTCGGTGAGGAATGTTGTGGCATGTGCTGTGGCGCGTTCTTGCATACTGCTCGGAAATAGTCTTCACCGCCACAAACTGCACACTTCTGCCCCAGAGCAGGGCACAAACCTTCATGTGGTTATTCATATCTGCAACAATAGCAGGTCATGTTGGATTTTCTTGTGCTTCCCCCTGTGTGGGTGGCAGTTTCTGGACAGACTCACAGTTTTTTGTTGAAGATACGATTTTGACTTTCCCCATATTCTGGACAGGGCGATAGCAGAGTCTGATCTGGCCAAAGCTAGAATTTCGTCCAGTGACCTTTGTTTTTGTAACATTGTTTTCTGAAATTCCAGTGACTCACACCCTGATATTACTTGGGATCCGAGTGCCTCATCATTAGAGTAGCGGTGGAAAGCGTGCTGTTTCATGTGGATTTGTAGACTCATGACGAAATTGTCGAGCGTCTCCCCTGGTTCCTGGGTTATTGTGGGGAAGACTTGTCTTTCGTAATTGACATTTGTGTGCGATGCGAAATATGTGGTTAGCGCCTCCTGGATTTCTTGGAATGTCTCTTTATCTTAGTCTATCAGCTCATATTGAATGTCCTGGACCGCTGTCCCTACAGCCAAGGTCAACCGGTTCTTCTTTCTTTAGTCATCAAAGTGTCCCATGGCCTCTAGATATACTTTGAAGTCCTTTATCCTTCGAGCCCACCCTGGGCCAGGGTTGCTTGTGTCGGTGAGGTAAAAAGCTATTGGCACTGGCCATGGAATAGGGTCACCCTGGGCTATGTGGAAAGTCTCGGAGGGGCATGCTGATACTGTGGCCGGTATGTCATCTGATGACATGGTTGTGTTGCCCCCAGGGCGTGTGCCTCTGTGGATTCAATTGATCAGATGGGTCGTCCCCCTTGCATGGGTTTGGGGAATCATCTGTGTCTAATGAGGCCCTTGGCAGGCAGGATCTTTGCCCTGGGATGCCACCACCCCCAGAATGGCCCGCTTCCCATACCACAGGTCGGGCCTGACAAATAAAGGAGGTGGAGGCGGCGTGTCTTGTCTCAGCGCTTAATTCGTTCATACTGACCGTAACTTCCCTTGTGTCCCCGTCACTTCCCTTGTCTCATCCCGCACCCCAAACTGGCCCCTCCAACATAAAAAGGCCAACAGGCTTCGTATCACCATGACAGACTGGTGCTCTGGTCCTCGGGACTCTGAATAATACAGCCGGGAGGTTTTGCAGTCTGGGGATGGCTGGCGCCATGTGAAAGCAGCAGTTGAGATGTGAATGTGCCTGCGATGCACTCCTAGGAAAATGTGGAATTTAGGGAAGTAACTCCTATAAAATGCACATGAAATGGCTTTCAAAACAATTTCTCCGATTTATGTCTTGGGCCTACTCTAGATCTTTGTTGATTATCTAAGTTATGAGGTAAGTCCTCCTGTGTTCTGTGCTGCATACTGCTACTGCTGCATATACAGTGGTCCATCAGAAAAGAAGGCCTACAATAGCCAACGCTATACTGCCACCATGCAGATAAAGGTGGTAATAAGATGTAGTCCCCCTTGGATTTTTCAAAGCAGGCAACACTGCAGAAGCAACCTGTAAACCACATTATGGAGAATGCTGACGGATCCTGTTGAGGTGGCTTGCTCCAACCTTCTGACTTGTTCTCGATAGTGACAGAAATAAGCACTCGATTTGACACAATGGGCATGAAGTTGGACTCTTTAGTATTTAAAGTAGAGACATTACAAGCCTACATTTATAAAATCGGTGCTAGGACAACAAAGTTGGAATGAAGATTTAGTAACCTAGAGAATAAAGGAAGGGCTATGGCTACCAAGACTGACAAAATGATTCAGGGCATCATAGAAATCAGGGCTAAAAATTAGGAATTGGATGGCTGCTCCACCAAAATAATATTTGACTTCTTGGCTTGCCGGAAACAAAGCTGATTGAGAACATGAAAACATTCATAGAAAGTTTATTCACTGAGCTCCTGCAGGATCCCCCTTTTCACCACAATTCCTAGTTGGAAGGGGTCATCACTCACCAGCACCTAAGGCGAAGTCTGGTCAGCACCCATTATTGCTACTTAGCTACCAGGACAGAGTATTGATATTTCATAGGGTTAGGGATATGGCAACCTTGTGTAGAGAGACAGATGTACACGTCATCTCTAGTCCCCACCCCCTCACATCCGTCATACTGGAAGAACAGCAAGAAAGCACTGTGCATGACACCTGGTATCGTCCCAATACTCCATTGAAGGCAAGAGAGACGTTATGCCCTCAGATAACCACATCGAATGTACCCTCGCACCAGAGGCATTGCCGGGGAGGGGCTTAGGTGGCTATAGCCCTCGGTCTTTTGGTTGTAGCCCCGTGCAGAAGCTCTGGGGTTACAACCAAAAAGGCTAGCTATCCCCTAGTCCCGACAGTCCCAAAATTAGCATAGCCCCGGATCTTTTCCAAACCTAACAACACCCCTGCCTCGCACTGATGTGGTAGAATAATGTCTGCATACACCACTGGATATATAAGAGCTATAAGTGAAATCTGACAAGAGTAAAGTGACGTCATAAAGAGGTACCATGAGGACGCACTGAAACAATATGCGGATACTTAAAGAATAAAGATGTGACTGAAGTAACAAAGCAACTGAGCATGCAAATACGAAGAAATTATATGCATCAAGAAGATAAGTGAGAAGAGATGCAGTAGATGTACATACGCAGAAACACAAGGTAGATGAGACATATAGAAGCTTGCTGCAGTAGAAAAAATAGCACGGGTAAAGTGGCCATAAAGAAAAGATGGACGTCGGTTTCGTATATTAGTAGTTATTGATTGGATTTCTCCATTAACATACATCATTAAACAAGGTTAAAAAGAGAATTCTCCCCACTTCAGTTTCAGTCTAAAACTTTCTTTGAACGTCTTATCAGGGCCTTGCTCACGTAGGCACCCAAGTTAAAAATAAACTCAAGGTTTGGGCAGTTCCGCCCAAACCTTCACTTAATTGTACAGTGCCATTTTACAGTCCCTTTTCTGATTTTCCAGAAAGAAGTGCCTTAACAAATGTATTCGTAAATCTACATACCACCTACATATTTGCAAAAAGTGCTTAAGATCCTCCCTTATTTTTAGCCCACACGTACAATGTTTTGATGGGTCTCCCAGTCCCTGATTGGTGCAGGCTTTTAGTGGTAACAGACGCACTAATAAACTGGAGCGCCTACAGTTGGGCGAGGGGATAGTGGGGGGCCATGAGAGCTCAGCAGTAAATATTTTTTTAAACAAATGTTTTTCTTTTTTTTTATTTTTTAGATTGGAAGAAATGGGCCTGGTCGGCTCACATGGTCAGGCTGAAGCATGAAACTGTCTCAGGCAACAATGAAAAAGTGGGCGGCAGTTGTAAATGGATATTCATTCCTTTAGTCATAGACTGGGCCTCATTAAAACTATGGCGTTACGGTAACAACGGTGCCGGTAAGCTACTGGCACCATTGCTACCATACTGCCATAGTAAGAGTTGTGCTCACGGGTGCCTGACAGCCCGCAAGGTCTTACCTGGCAGGCTGTGCGGCACTCGCGAGCACAGCTTGTCTGATGCACCAGCACCGTTATTAACTGTGCCGGTGCATCCTAGCTCCCCATTCCCATTTGAGCCGTGGGACTCAAACGGGAATGGGGATCTATCGGTACCAGCATCCATGAAAGGGCAATTATCAGGTCTGCCTAACTCGGCATTACCCGGTAATTGCCCATTCGCGGGTGCCGGACCCGAATGCAGCTCCGGCGGCAGCCGTGCCGGTTTTACCAGCACAGCTACTGCCAGGGTTGTAATGCGGCCCACTGTTTCAATAGTACCCAAGGGGGTGCTTTGTGTTAAAATGTAAGTAAATTGTGATATATTCATCAAGAATGGTCAAAATTACTAACTGCATAGTTAAGTA
The DNA here is from genome assembly GCF_040938575.1 of Ambystoma mexicanum. Taxonomy (NCBI): domain Eukaryota; kingdom Metazoa; phylum Chordata; class Amphibia; order Caudata; family Ambystomatidae; genus Ambystoma; species Ambystoma mexicanum. Next base: position 1,080,147,815 of record NC_090937.1, on the reverse strand, counting down.
ACTCATCAAACTGGTACACAATGGCCAAAATGGTGGCCCATTTTGACTGGCCCACACTAGCATTTTACATTTTTGGTACAGGCATTGCCCTATAGGCCAGTCCGAGCCTGGCGGCTCATCCATAATGGCGAGGGGGCGCCCATCCAGTGGCCCCTCACCCATTATGGAGAAGTTAAGGAGCCAGCCCAGTGAAAGTGTGAGCACTCCCTCAGCTGCTTTTTCCAGCTGATGGAATGCTCCTGGGCTGGCTGAACCGTCAAAGGGAAACTCTGTTTCCCTTTGACAGTTCAGTTTAGTTCCCCAGCCACACATGCTCACTGAGCCATGCAAGTGCTGGGGCATTTTGCTTCACCAGCATTGCATAGCTCATTGGAAATGCTGCCTGGAGCACTGCATATCTGTATTTCCGAGGGGGAGCTCCTGCGCCTCCTCGCACATACGGACAGAGCAGCCTGGAGCAGGGCATTTCAGCACCCACACGCAGGCCAATGCAGAAGGTACGTTTATGTTCATTGTTTTTATTTAAACATGTGTATGGATGCGTGTATGCTTATGTTATGAATGAGTGTATGGTGATGGATACTCATGTGAATGATAGAGTGATTGCTGTATGAATGTGCAGCGCCTTGCATACACACATAATCATGTTGATTGTGTTAGTCCCAGTGGGGCCCAGAGGACAGGGATGGTATCTTTTTACTGGACATCTATTATAGATGTCCAGTAAAAAATGTCATGCCTGCCCCTTGGGCCCCCCAGCACCAATTGCAAACTGTTTGGCTATTTAGCCATTTTTTTGTTAAAAGCATGCTCTACAATGCAACATTTTAACCCATTATTTAAAAAGAATTCACAGCAGGAAACCCCCCCCGGAACCCCCTTTATTGGTTCGGGCTCCCTCACTATGCTCGGTCGCCATGGCATTTTTGGGGGAAAGAGTTATGCCCCTCCACAAAAATCACCAGCCGCTACTGGCCCTCAGACTGTGTTGGGAATGGGATGGGGGGAACCCAGGGACTATGGTGGGAGCACAATGGGCGGGAACCATGGGATAGTGGTGGAGCAGAGTGGGGAGAGCCCAGGGTTTGTGATGGGGTGGGGAGAGACCAGGGACTGGGTAGGAGTGGGATGAGGAAGCCCAGCGGCTGTGATGGGTGCAGGTGACGGCGCACAATATATACTGTCCATTTGGCATTTCTGGGGGTCCCGACCTGCCAAAATTTTGCTCCGGGGGGCCCCGGCCAAAAAAGTTTGAAGACCACTGCCCTAAGGCCTGAACCGCATTCCACTCCTGAATTAGGTTGTGCAGAGCATCCCCTCTTTGGCCCTTGATTTTAACTCTGTCAGGCTCAGGTCTCTTGTTGAGGTCAGGGACTCAATCCCTGCTATCAACAGTGTGTTAAAAACTTCCCAAAATCACTGACATTTTAGAGAGAAACCCAAGCCTGCCATTCGATAACAGGGACTGAATATTATCATTTTTCTGGGTTACCTGCACAACCTTTGAAAATAATGCGCCCTGTCTTAATTTAGCTTGTGTGGCTATCCTTGTGATTCCCCCCAGCTCCAAACGCAGGGCGCAACTTGGGGTTCCCTTTGGGAGACCTGTCAGCCTTTTCATAATTTTGTTTTGGGCGACCTCCAACTTCTCACAGTTAGAACTCCCCCAGATTTCACTGCCATACAGTAGCATATTCCCCACCTTACACTTATAGACCTCTATCGCCTTACCCAGCATGCACCCACCAAATTTAAGGTAAAATCTAATTAACCCATTTAACCTGGACCTGGCCTTTAAACATACCGAGTCCGAGTGCTTTCCCCACTTCCCATTAATGTCAGAGGCAGCCCCAGGTAACAAAATTAATCCACAACCTCGATTTTCTCACGATTGAGATACCATGAATAATCTACCTTCTTCCTGCTATTACTAAAAACTAAAATCTTTGTTTTATCCTTATTCAAGGATAACTTATTAGCCTTAAAATACTCAGTGGCATAGTCAGGACCAGCTTGTAGCCCCAAGGCGGTCTGGTCGATCAGAGCTGTGTCATCAGCATATAACAAAGCATCAACAGACCTGCCCCCCAAATGGGGCGGATTGGTCCTAGAGATGGCTTCTGCAGGTTTAAGGTCAGCTAAAAATAGGAGGAACAACAACAAAGGCAGGGAGCAACCCTGTTAAGCTCCTTGATTTGTAGAGAATTCCTCTGTTAGCCGACCTTGGTTATTTACCCCTACATCAGCAGTGGTATCTTGGTAGCTGCATAAAATCAACTGCAACAGATTTAGAGGTATATTCATGTTCCTATGTTTCTGCCATAAAATCACCCTGTTAATTTTATCGAACGCCTTCTCTAGGTCCAGAATAGTCATGTACAGCCTATCCCCTCTTATCAAACAATACTTCTCAAATAGGATATGTAAAACCAAACAGTGGTGCATAGTTGAAAACCCACTACCGAACACTGCTTGGGAGGCAGGTAGCACTGCTTGATTCTGTGCCCACTCTTCAACTCTCCTGTTTATACATTTGTGTTAAAGATCTTACTGGGAATATCCAGGAGTGAGATTGGGTGGTAACTATGGGGGTCATTAGATGTTCCCTTCTTAAAAATGGGGACAATTATAGCTTTTTTTCAAGAATTGGGGACCATGTTAGAGTTTGAAATAGCATTAAAAGAATTTCCTAAAATAGTGGCCCACCAAGCAGGACTCCTCTTCAGGAGGTCTGACTAAAGACCATCAGAGCCCGCTGCTTTCCCCAATCCAAGATCCACGATGCACTCCAATATCTCCCCCTATGTGAAGACTATAGGCTCACCCCTTCACTCTGGTTTCACTGTGGAAGGACACCCCCCCGCTCTCACTTCCATTAGGATGTTAGTGTAGTGGGACATCCACTTATTACCTGGAATACAGCCGGGATCAGCCTTGTCTGGAGTCTCAAACCCTCTGCTAACTAAGTTCCAAAAGAGCTTGTGATTGTTGTTTAGGACTGCTTGCCCCAACCTTTCCCACTGTTTCACTCTGTGTTCCATCCTCTTAGTTTTCAGCAGCTTTCTGAAGTCAGATTTAAGAGCATATAATTGACCGGCATTCATGTCTCCAAGTTTTGTTGCTCCAATAATCTTCCATTTTAGGGCCCTACAATCTTAAAAGAACCAAACTGCACCTCTGCGGTATGACCTTTCAGGATGGTCCCCACTCGGGAGCAGTTTCCTGCATTCCCCAACTAATAAATCTAGTATAATAGAAAGCTAAAAAGCCCCAAGAAGAGAGACCAAGGTTGCAGAGCTGACAGGTGCTGGAAAACAGCTTTGTGGAAGGAACCAAGTATATCTGTTTGGCTTGGGATCAAGGATGCCACATCAAGATGTAATTGCAAGGCACAAGAGGAGTCGCATACACACAACATATTTCTCTTAGATAAAGTAAAGGAGTGAACATTTGCAAGTGCCAAGTATTGAACAATCAAAGATGCTGAAAGCATATGCAATATGGAGCAACCAAGTATCCAGAGGCCAAGAGGAGTAATAGCACGCAGCATGATTGAATCAAATAGCACTAAATAAAAAGTCAGAATGGACAAAATCGTGGTCTCCTCACACGTGGAGCACGACTGGAAACCAAGGCCTATTTATTAAGCTAAAGATGAAGATAGCAACGTACCTTCACTCCCTTAAAAATCTCAAAGAAGAGAACAGTCAGCAAGGTCAACTACAAAGAAGAAGCCTGGGCTTGGGCCCAACTGATGAGAGAAGGTAGGCTAATTGGCCAAGTGGGCAGTGGTCTGAAGTTGTTCCCCACACCTGGGTTTTGTTTTGCTTAAGTGCTGCTAACAAGCCGAATGTCCAAGGTTTGGAGAGAATGTCAACCAATCATGAGGGCTTATGTAGCCATGGACTATACAATGTTTCAGAAGCCAATGATCCGCTGCTGTTATTCTACTATTAATCTGTATTATACGTAGTTAGAGATAGTTCCAGGCATGCCTACCAGATGAGGGGCAGCCAATTGTGTTACTAACACCAAAGTGAAGTATAGGTATATATATTCCCCTAACCAATCCCTCCTTTCAATAGGTTTTTACTATTGGCCATGTACGATGACGTCATAGCTGACGTACATCGTGGTATAAAGCTTTTGTGTAATTAAAATACATTTGAGAATGAGTGAGCTGCAATCTGTTCACTAGATTTCCTTACTTTATTGAACTGATAATAAAGTAGTATTTTGCCATATTCTTCGAGTCTGTCTGGTTATTTTGGGTCTGAGATAGTCTATTGGTAATTCCATCTGACAGTTGGAATACACCAGGTGCAACTGCACATTTTAGTAGCTATGTGGATGATTCTGGTCTAGTCTCCCAGGCCCAGATCCAGATTTTTGACGTCTTCCACCATTAGCCAGAAGATCGCAGAGAGCAGAGAAAAGCACTCATGTGAAAACAAGATGGTCCGCAGGTGCCCCTTTGAAGAAATTCCTGTCCCGCCCCACGGACTGAAGATGAACTAGTCGATTGGGGAAGAGGCGATACCAAAGGACTCGAGCTGAGCAACGGATGTAAGTAGAGCATCGAGAGTGGCAAATAAAGGGGGAGGGATTGTATTATACATATATATATATATATATATTTCAATGAAAAAAAACGTTGTTAAAGGGACGTTATGCTTACAAGTAAAACCGAAAAATCCCTGAAATTCGCCAGTTATGGTACGCTAAGCAACCATAACTCGCCCCACCACGTGCACTGCTAAGACTAACACCCATGGCATCAAAGATGACATCACAAATATGATTGATGACATCACTGATGCCGAATGGGTAAAAGGCACGGCTGACAAAATATTCATGCGTGGCCTCAAGAAATTTCACTATCAAGAACAGTATAGCAACACATGACAACATACTTACATGCTGCAGACACAGGGAGGACATTTACAGACAAGATTAGTCATTTTAGAACTATGGAAAACTTATCACAGAAGGGAAGAGGATCCACCCGAAAAGGAGCCGATGCTTAATCAGCATAAAGGGGAGGACACAACGCCCTCGGCTCTGCTTTTTTCTTCTGAAAACAAGAGTGCAGACACTGAGAAACATGGATTCTATCCTTCAAAGGAGTTAAAAGCAGCAGTGTCACAATTCCTGCCCCTCATGTCCCCAGCCCTCCAAGATGTCAGGCTGGAGCCAGGCCACGATCACCTACATGGCCCTCAAGGGCCTCTCCATCCCTCCAAAGACCCACTTGGAGTCAGACTTGGCGCTTGTGGCACCAGACTCACTCACTCCCATAGGATAACATTGGGGATTGGACTTGTAGTGCATTGATGGGGACAAGATGGATGCCCCCACATATTTCGGTTCCCAGAACTGCATGTGCGGTCTAGTCTTTTGGGTGTGGTTCAGCCCAGAGACACCGCAGATACCTAGAGACTATTTAAGCCACACCCAGGCTGAGAAACATGCTTTGCGTTTTCTGCACCTGCAGCGTGACACTCACCGTAGTCGGATCGGTCTCCAGTAGGCCTGCATCTTTCTTCTGCGCTCAGCTCCTGCAAGAACAAGAACACCGTTAGGAACTTACCTTGCGGCGCTTCTGCCCATCATTCATCTCTCCTTCTGTTCTGCGGGCATCTTTGGCGGTGTCATTCCCATCCCGGCACGCTGCTTCCTAAGGAAAAAAGAACAGAAAAAAAGGCATTAGTAAGCATTCTGCAAATCTTCTTTAAATACTGTACGAGCTTCAAACGCTTACCTGAATCCCAGCCGCTCTGGGGGAACTCTGTCTCCGGAACTTCTTATCCATCTGCAAGAGGGAAAAGACACTCCAGGTTAGCATGGAAACATCTAGAGGCGCCGCATACCGCGCTTACCCACTGCATTTGTTCTTCATAACTGGCATCCACGCTGAAAACGTTGCGGCACCTAAAAGACACAGAAAAATAACTCAGTTCAATACAAATACGAAAGGGGTGCATCGCGCATCGTGCTCTCACTCACCTTCAGCGCTACTCATCTCAGCAGCACGCCACCATCCCCGGACGCCGGCCATCATCTAAGGAAGGAAAGGAACGAAGTTAGAGAACTGTTCAAAAGACTCATTATACTTACCTGTCAGTCTCTTGCCAGTGAAGTAACTAGGCAGCAACGAGCCTGCGTCAATCAACGCTCCTCTGCGCTGAAAGCAGGACAAAGAGCACACTATCCAAGAAAACAAGGCCCGTTCTCCAGTCGAATAGCCTCTAGGGAAGGGTTCAAGGTCGTAAGAGGTCAGAACAGGCTGAGTGACGTCCCCGTGGATACCAGTTGAGCGTTACAAGTGGCGGGGTATGTTAATCTGGTTAATCTGACAGACTGTGCCGCCCCACTAACAATAGTGAGGACAACATGGAAGAGAGGAAGATTAAAGAATGCAAATATATGCCAGCAGGCAATGAATATAAAGAGTGTGGTGAAAGAAGGGACAGACAGAGCTAGAAGAAGAAGCTAAGAGACAAGAAGAAGGGAAGGACAAATCCAAGGAAGTGACAATAGTGCAGAAAGAGTGGATGGGAGGACAGATATTACTCAAATTAGACAGAAAGGGTATTGAGGATGTTACAGAGAGAGAAGAAAGAGAGGAATGGAAAAGAAGGAAAAGGAACCAGAAAGGGCATACAAAGAGGTGAAGGAAAAAGGAAGTGAAAGGAAGAAAGAAAAAAGGTATGAAGAACAAAAGAAAGAAAGAGAGAATAGAGGAAAAGAAACGTGATGAAATAGAAACACAAATTGAAAGAACGTAGGTTGCAAAGAAGGCGAGAGGAAGAACATAAAAGGGAGATGAGAAGAAGGGAAGAAGAAATTAGAAGGAGTAGAAGACATAGAGATGATGAAATAGATCACATTGTTAATAGATGTATAGTGCCAATCGAAGCCCATGAACAATGGGAAGAAGAGAGTGGGCCACAAAAAGCCCTGCAGGGAGCTGCAAGGGATTCCAAGAATACAGACACGGGCTGATGACCATGAAGCAGAAGGCATGGGGAAAAGGATTGGGAATTTATATAGGCAAATGCGGGAGAAAGATGGTTACAAAAACAAAGGGAGTATCGAAAGGGTCTCCACTGAAAGAAACAGGTGGAAGATTGGATGGCATAATGATGGATGAGCATAGAATGCTGTATTTAAGTAGACTAGGTCTTCATTACGAGGAAAGGGACAACAGCCACACAAGCCTGGGTATAATGATGTCAGACGAAGAAAGGGAAGAAAACAAAAGAGCAGGAAAAGACGGCGCATGCAGTTTTTCGATAGATCCAAGCATAGAAAGAGGGGTAAAGTGGTCAGATTTAGAAGACCCAAAAGAAAAAAACACCAGAACAGACACCATATTGTGCACGACCACAAGCAAGGTCGCTCAGCGCAGGGGATATATCCCCACCTTATGTAAGTAGATTATGGTAATTGCCAGTACGGAGACAAATTTATGAAACTAGCCCCACCTGAAAGACAAGAAGTGTAGGTGGGTACGATTGTGGACCAGGATTTACACAATTTCCATTATTAGAGAAAGGAAATGTAAAATACCTAGTTTGACTGCAGTTGCGTGAACATGCTTGATTTATAAGTTAGAAAGAATGACAGTGGGAATGATGTTAGCAGTGGGTGACATAAAAGGCCAGCTCGCAGCTATCCTAGGGAAGAGAGCTGACATTTGGAGACTAACATGATATGTAAGTGTGACAGCGCAAAACACGACACTCGATGGAGCACCATTTAACAATTGCAGAGCCGACGTATGGATGGCGCTTAGAGTACAATATCCCGACACATCAGACATGGGTGCGATTATGACAAGGAAAATGGGTGAGGATGAAGATCCTGTTGCTTTTATTCAGGAGATTCAAGAACGTTGGTGTTTTGAGACAAGAGAACTGTGGGATAAAACAGTAGTATTATTTTATCATATTTTATGTCAGGGACTGCCTGAGCCAGTGCAATGGCAGATGAAGAAACAGGTAGAGATGGAAGCAAAGCCATGGGCAGAAATACAGTTGACTATCTTCCATAATTGTTGATTATTACAAGAGAAGACTAAGAAGAAAGCTGAGAGTAGAAAGTTTGTTCAGAAAAAATTCTCCACATTTGCCATAGAAGGAGTAGTATTTACAAGTGGTGAAGGTGTGGCAACACAAGCGTTACAGCCAGCGCAGCCAAGCAATGTAGGGTATCCTATAGATCAAGGAGGGTACAATTTTCGGCCAAGCGGTAGAGGAAATGGACCAAGAGGAAGAGATGGATTTCAAAACCCTCAAGGGGGAGGAGGATTTAATGGAGGACAGCTGCAGCAATGCTGGAATTGTGGGAGAATAGGACATATGGCCCGAACGTGTGAAAGTAAAGGAGGCAAGCAGCAGAACAGGCACGCTCCAAGAGGGGGTGGGCTATTCTCCACAGTTTGTTTGTTTGTTTGTTTGTTTATTTATTTCTAATGCGCTCCAGACCCATGGGTAGAAGGGCGCAACAGGTAGGATGATGCGAAACTTACAAAGTTACAAATTATACAAAATGCAGTCAAATTATACAGATTATACAAGATACAGTAATAATATACAATTTATACAAGACTGGCGTCGTAAAAGTCAGTGGATTGCATGGAAGAAAAGGTGCGGGTAGCATATCATCAGTATAACTCAGACCCACAGGAATATTATGCCCAAGATCAAATGCAGAATCAGACATGTGTGCCGCAAATATAGCAAGCGCAAAATGTTCTGTTGCAATCACAATCGCCACAAGGGCAACCACAGCAAGCACCTATGCAGACACAAGTACAGACTCAGCAACAACAGACACAACAAGCAATGGTGCCAACATGAAATGCGAATACAAGAGCCTTACAAGCATCCACACCCAGGAAAGGGAGTGTGACCGTGATAGGAGTAAATCATTTCACGGGTACAGGGATGACTTTATATCCACCATAGGAAAGCCCACAGAGTGACCTGATCTGTTCAGTACTATCAGTGACACCAGACCCCCAAGAAGAACCGAGGGGCAGGGTAATAATACGAGGCAAGACATTTTCGTTTCTTGTAGACACTGGAGCGACTCGTTACTGTTTCCCAGAGGGAAAGTACCCAATGTCTGGCATTGTCTGGGGCTATACATTTAGTTCCTTTTACTGGTGAATTAACAATTTCTATAGGAGAACATGACACGTCTATGCCACTATTGTATTCTTGGCAGACACCAGTCAACATATTAGGTCATGACTTGATGACAAAACTAAACATGATGATTTCATTCACTGACAAAGGGATAGTGTATTCCACACCAGGGATACATTACAAAAATGTAAGAGAATTCATGTTAGCATGTACAGGCCAAAAAGCATTATGAGGGGTTCCTTTTGTATGGAGTAAATATCTTGTTGACATGGCTTCCTAGACTTGTAGGTAAATTGTTGAGAATACCTGACAATTTTTTGTTCAGGCCAGAAATTCCTATGGATGATGAAGAACAGGTTATTCATTTAAAACTAGAAGCAGCAGTGATAAGAGAGGAAAGGGTGGTTGTTCATGGGACAGATGACAAGGGAAGAGGATGGCGAGCAGTAATAGCTATTGGTAAAGGATGCATACTGACAGACTTTACAGATGCAGAATTGTTCAGAGATGACTATTCAGATGATGAATTAGTATTTTTCATAAGTCTCACTTATTGTATTAAAGTTTAGAATAGAGAAATACCACAGAGAATGGCACTGGTAAGAAAGAAACTGCCATTTCTTCAGGAAGATTTAGAAAAGGTGCAAAGCATCCTATGTACCAGTAGTGCATATGACATGGGTATATTGAGTGGAGCAGGAGTAGTTAAAATTAAGCTCAAGTCTGGAGCAATTTTGCCATGAGCAAAACAGTATCCCATGTCCACACAAGCAGGCAAAGGTATATTTGAAACCATCTGCTTCAGTACAGCAGGGCATTTTGGTGCCATCAGAATCCCCATGTAACACGGCTGTGTACCCAGTGAAGAAATCACCAGGGGGTCATAGAGATTTATTCAGCATCTACGTCCCCTATACAATATTGTTGAAGCAGAGTTTCCTATGGTTGCAAATCCAGCTATGATATTATGCAACATCCCAGCCAAAGCCAAATATTTTACAGTCATGCATTTAAAAAATTCCTTCTTCTCAATGCCCCTTCATAAGGACTCACAAGATTTGACCTAATTTTTCCTATATAAACCAGCACTAGAAACACACAAGATTACCTCAGTGGTACTGCGAGTCCCCCTCAATCTTTAATAACGTCAATCAGATGGACCTAGGTAACCCACAACATTAGAGTACAATAATTCAGTATATAGTTGATATACTAGTGTGTAGCGAGACAGAAGAAAAATGCAGAAAATATTCAGTTCAACTAATGACTATACTAGCAGAGAAAGGATATATGATAGACAAAGAGTAATTACAGTAGTGTCAGGAAAATGTATTGTGCATAGGACAGCTGATCTCCCAAGAAGGGAGAAAAGTGACACCTGAGAGAGCAAAAGAAATCATGAAAATTCCAAAACCTGAAAGAGTGAGGGAAATGCAACAATTTTTAGGCCTATATAAGTATTGCAGTGCATTACAGTACATATATTCAACCACTTTTAAAAGGACTCAAGAAAGCACTGATAGGTAAAAGTAAAACAATATGGACAGATGAGATGACTAAAGGATTTAAAGAATTAAAAAGTCCAATTTGTGCAGCCCCTCTTTTAGGGATTGTAGATTATAATGAAGAGTTTTACTTATTCTCACATTGAAATGGAGCGATAATGACAGCAGCCCTCATGCAGAGGACATTAGGACATGGACATAAACCATTAGCCTACTATAGTGGGATTTTAGACCCAGTAATGAAAGGACATTATCCTTGTGAACAAGCGTTAGCTGCTGCTGCTTTCACAACTGAAAATGCTGAAAGTCTTACAATGGAGTGCTCAATTGTGTTATTCGTCGAACATTCTTTATTCACCATTTTAAAGAAACCCAAAAGTACATTGACTACACAAACAGCATCAGGGTATGAAGTAATTATTTCAAACCCAGCTATCAAAATTGTTAGATGTAGAGCAGTGAATCCAGAAACATTCATAGTAGAACCAGTAGGGAAGCAGGACTATGTACCTGACTGCACAACATATAATGAGTTCTATGATGATATTCCCATTGTTAGAGAAAATCCTCTTGCAGGGAGAATTCTATTTATTGACGGTTCTTCAAAAATTTACAAAACGACAGGAGAAAGATATACGGGACCAGCAGTAGTGAAGATAAAATGGAATGGTGAATTTGAAGTGGTGACAAGTGCAAGACTGTCTTTACATTGCTCAGCACAGGCTGCAGAATTATTGGCGCTTATCTCTGCACTCCAAAGATATGAGGTTGTGGAAGTGACAGTGTACCCTGACTCCGCCTATGTGACGTCAACCGTCCACGCAAGATTGTCATGCTGGAAAACGAGGGTTTTCCTCTGCACAGACAGCACACCAGCACAACATGAGTCTATATTGGGTACAATCCTTAAGGCACTAAAGCTCCCATTGGCTATCGCTATGGTGAAATGCGTAGTCCATACTAAGAGGGCAGACATGATTTCTCACGGTAATAAAGCTGCAGAGAGATGACGAGGAGATTGGCTACCAAGAGCCCAAACAAAGACTCATCGAAATGAAGACAATTTGAACTTTTAGCTATACCTAAGTCTGAAAGGAAATAAACTTTGCAACAGTGTTAGGGCAATTCCAGTTAGGATAGAGAGATAATGCATTGGAGATAAAACACAGTGCTCGCACATGACACTTTATGCTGCCTAAAACAATAACGTCGGCCACATTTCTGTATGGTGTTTTTACTTACATTCTTCGGTCTTGCCCAGCTTTGGTGAGATGACACGTTGATATTGTCACATTTTTGGGAAATCCCAAAATCAGTTTTATTATTTTCAGGATCATCATTGTGATCATTTTACAATTCCTATTATAAAAAAGCGTGGCTTATAAAAGTGTCAAAAATTACATATTGATAAAATAGAATGGGAATGTTCCATGTTATATGAGTTACACTGGCAGCAAGAAGATTGATTTGTTATTCTGCATACTTTTAGTAACCTCAATCTGTACAATGATTTGTCTTTTCTTCCTTATTATTATGGCATTTGGTCAAATAATTATCAATAATTCAGATGAAGTGTTGAGCAATGAGACATCTATTTTTATCCCTAACAAAAGCACGGGTGATATTTTCCCTGATATTTCCAAGCAAATTATCCGACTTAAGAGGGATGCTGGGGAAGATCATGAGGATAAAAAATACTTACCTTGATAATTCAGCCCATTTAAAGAGTAACTTGTGGTATCAGCAGATGAAGGAGGTGGGGATGAGAACGTCAAGCTGCTAGGTCTGTTCTCTCATCCCTTATGTGATGAGCATGGGCAGATTATTAATTGCATAATAAATACCTGTACATGATGAAAAGTGTCTAAGCAATCTATCAGCAAGCACAACAAGAGGATAATTCAAAGGAAGACAAAGACATTCTCATATGGAGATGAATAAATAAAAACTCACAAAATGGAAAAAGACCCAGACTGGAAAAGCAGAATGCTCATGCATGCATTCAGTGGTATGACTGGAGACAGATAAGGATTGTTGAACAAAAGAGACTGAGTTGTGCAGATGCATGGGAAACACCAGGATTACCAAGATGCTGGGAGAGACCTCAACTATTAGTACATGGATGAGTAGCAACCAGCACAGGATGTAAAGAAGGAATGCTAGCATGCACTGCACACTTATTTATCACATCACCAGTACAGATAGTGCAAACAGTGAATGATTGATGCTTGAAATAATGGGCTAAGTATTCAAAATTATTAACATGGGTTAAGAATGAAGCAGGATCTGTATCCATGTTGGCGATGAAGAATATAACATTGTGTTTCAGAAACAAGGGCCTGACCAAAGTTGGAGAAAACAAAGAATGCAAGCAAATAATTGATGTACCAGGAATGAAAAGAGGAACTGCCATGCTAATGGACCACTATTGGGCTTGTAGATCGAAAGCCTATAAGCAGCTGCCACAAATTGGGGAGGAATATGTTCTCTACTGATCATACTTGTTCCTGCATTGGTGATTCCCCAAAGTGATTTTCAGATCAACGATTGTTCCAAAAATGGATGCATCATCAAATAAAGTAGAGGTCGCTTAACCTATTTTTCAAGGAAATCATTAGAAGCCCATCATGACATTCCAGCTGAGCAAAAATTGTTCAGTTGAACGGCAGTAATATTTACGGCCATATTCATGCCAGGAATTCAGACTGCAGTGAACGCCAAGTGGTTACAAATAACCAGGTGGGAGCTGTTAGAAACAATAAATACGACTATAAAAGGATTCAATGCGATTAGAGAAGAATTGAGGGCCATCAGACTTATGACCCTTCAGAACAGTTATATCTTGGACTTGATTACATCAATGGAAGGAGGTGTGTATGCCAAGATCATGCCTTCTTGCTGTACATACACACCTGGCCATGTTGAAGAAAATGGAGCCCTGATAGAGGCAATAACTATGTTGTCAACCCTGCCTATGAAAATGGAGGAAGAAGATGATGACTGGCTCTCATCCCTGTTCTCATGGGTTCCTACCTGGCTAGTGGTAGTATTGCTTTGATTCTGACTTGTAATCATAATCATAGGACAATGCAAGAAGACAGCAAAGAAAGCTATTGGGATGGAGATAATGATCGATGTGAATGCTGTGACTGATGTGCACACACAGACTGAAAGTACCACCCATGAGCACCTGAAAGGAAGTTACCTGGCACCCCAGGAACAAAGTTTTATTACCCCAAGGATCATAGGAACTATTTTGGACATTGGGTATTCTGTCAACCAAATGGGGAGTATTGCCATATGACCTGGAGCATGGATGAGCACATAAATAATGCAAGTGACCTGAGAGGGGTGAAGAAGATATGGATTCGGAAGAAACCACAGTGTGAAGAAAAGGTGAAGAAAATTAAGGAGGTGGTCGAGGACTCAACCAGAGGGGGGAATGTAGAGATGCAGATGTACACATCATGTCTAGTGCCCACCCCCTCACCTCCGTCATACTAGGATTACAGCAAGAAAACACTGTGCATGACACATGGTATCGGTCCAATGCCACATCAAAGGTATGAGAGATGTTATGCGCTCAGACAACCATATCAAATGTACCATCGCACTGACGTTTTAGAAGGATGTCTGCATACACCATTGAACATAGAAGAGCTGTAGGTGAATTCTGACAAGAGTAAAGTGACATCATAAAGAGGAGACATGAGGACACACTGAAATTATATGAAAATACGTAAATAATAAAGATGTGACTGAAGTAACAAAGTAACCGAACATGCAAATACAAAGAAATCATATGCACTAAGAAGATAAGTGAGAAGAGATACAGTAGATGTACATACGCAGAAACGCAAGGTAGATGAGACATATAGAAGCTTGCTGCAGTAGAAAATATAACAGAGGGTAAAGTGGCCATGATGAAAAGATGGATGTCGGTTTCGTATAATAGTTAGCTTAAAAGCCCCAAGGATATAGACCAAGGTTGCAGAGATGACAGGCGCTGGAAAACAGGTTGTTGGAAGAAACAAAGAATATCTGTTTGACTTGGGATCAAGGATGTCACATCAAGAAGTAATTGCAAGGTACAAGAGGAGTCAAAGAGGATAAACTACATATGCACAACATATTTCTCTTAGATAAAGTAAAGGAGTGAACATTTGCAAGTGCCAAGTATTGAATTATTAAAGATGCAGAAAGGATATGCAATATAGAGCAACCAAGTCTCCAGAGGCCAAGAGGAATAATAGCACCCAGAATAATTGAATCAAATAGCACTAAATAAAAGGTAAAAATTGACAAAATCGTGGTCTCCTCACACGTGGTGCAAGACTGGAAAACAAGGCCTATTCATTAAGCTACAGATGAAGATAACAATGCACCGTCCCTCCCTTAAAAGTCCTAAGGAAGAGAACAGTTAGCAAGGTCAACTACAAAGAAAAAGCCTTGGATTAGGGCCTAACTGATGAGAGATGGTAGGCTAATTGGCCAAGTGGACAGTGGTTTGATGTTGTTCCCCGCACCTGGGTTTTGTTTAGCTTACAAGCCGAATGTCCACGGTTGGGAGAGAATACCAACCAATCATGAGGGCCTATGTAGCGAGGGACTATACATTGTTGCAGAAGCCAATCTGCTGCTGTTATTCTGCTATTAATCTGTTTTATATGTAGTTTGAGGTAGTTCAAAGCGTGCCTACCAGACAAGGGACAGACCATTCTGCTCCTAAAACCTAAATGAAGTATAGGTATATATATTCCCCTAACCAATCCCTCCTTTTGATAGGTTTTTACTATTTGCCATGTGGGATGACATCATAGCTGACGTACATTGAGGTATAAAACTTTTGTGCAATTGAAATGTATTTGAGACTGAGAGAGCTGCAATCTGTTCACCCGGTTTCCCTACTTTATTGAGCTGATAATAAAGTCATTTTTTGCCATATTCTTTGAGCCTGTCCGGTAATTTGGGTCTGAGATCGTTTATTGGTAACGCCATCTTGCACTTGTAACAGCCCAGGTGTAAATGCACAGTTTGAATACTGTGAATCTAGAATTGCGATGTTCCCAGACTTTACAGAAGAAGCCTTGGCTTAGGGCCTAACTGATGAGAGATGGTAGGCTAATTGGCCAAGTGGACAGTGGTCTGACGTTGTTCCCCGCACCTGGGTTTCGTTTTGCTTACATGCTGCTTATGAGCTGAATGTCCAAGGTTGGGAGAGAATGCCAACCAATCATGAGTGCCTATGTAGCGAGGGGCTATACATTGTTGCAGAAGCCAATACGCTGCTGTTATTCTGCTATTAACCTTTCTTATACGTAGTTAAAGGTAGTTCAAGGGGTGCCTACCAGATATGTGGCATTCAATTGTGTTCCTGACACCTAAATGAAGAGTAGGTATATATGTTCCCCTAACCAATCCCTCCTTTAGATAGGTTTTTACTATTTGCCACGTAGGATGACATCATAGCTGACGCACACCGAGACATAAAGCTTTTGTATAATTGAAATGTATTTGAGAGTGAATGAGCTGCAATGTGTTTGTTCACCAGGTTTCCCTACTTTATTGAGTTGATAATGTTTTTTTTTTGCTATATTCTTTGAGTCTGTCCGGTCATTTGGGTCTGAGATCTTTTATTGGTAATTCCATCTTGCACTTGGAACACTCCAGGTGCGAATGCAGACTTTGAATACTGTGAATCTAAAATAACGATTTTCCCGGACTTTACAACGTTAGCCCAGAATGCTGGCAGCCGATTTGCTTACATTAAAAAGAAACTAAGTGAACAAGGGATGCAGTATGATATACTTTTCGTGGCTAAACTCTGGAAGATCCACAATGGAGGATCTCAATTCTTTCCCACCCTTAAGGATAAAAGCATGATTCTAGAGGGTCGCATCCCCCTCCAGTGGCTACTGAGAGACTGTGGATGGTGGTGGCCCATCTCATGCTGTAACTTGAAATTATTGCAATTCTGTCTTTGGATTTGATATGATTCTTTAGTAATGGATTGAATGGGGCATGCAACAACAGATTGCTTCTTGGGGAGTCCCAGAAAAAAGTGGCTGAGTTTAAATCACTGGCAGATCATGAGTTCAAATTTCACTCTAAATCTGTCAGGGCTAGGAAATACTAAGAGTTAGTTCCCTGAAGGAATGTTGGCAAGGTGAGATATGGAAGACTTGTAGGTCTCCAGAAATGATTAACACAGTATTATAAGAGTTGTACAATCAATTATATGTGCAAGAGGACACATCAGCAGAGGCAGATATATATGGCTACTTAGATCAAATTCCAATGTCTTGGATACCAAGGTAGGCCATGACATCCACATAATTGTAGAAGGCATAATGAAGACTATAAAATCTTGCCTCCTCTAAGGCCTCAGGCTCAGATGGGCTGACAGCAGAGTTCTACAAGGAGTTTGTTCTGATCTTGGCTCCTAAACTATTATGCTTTTTGAACCTCATATGGATCCTACATCGTGTAGTTCCTATCAATCAATTTTATGGATCACTCAGATGTGACACCTTTGATAAGATTATAGCCAGCAATCTAGTGCAACATATGTGTTTGTTGGTGCACCCATTTCAGGCCAGCTTTGTGCCAGGCAGGTCCACTGTCCTCAATCGTCAGCGTCTTTTCAGCATCCTAGCACAGATAAATCCCTCCTTACAGGCAATTGGAGTGATGCTGAATGCTGAAAAGGTGCTCGATTCTGTGTCTTGTTTTTATGTATATGCTGTTCTTAGAAACATGGGGATTGGCCCACTTATTATTAGTTTGATAAAGCCGCTATATACAAACCGTTGTGTCAGAGTGTCCACTGGCTGTTTCCTATTGGATCAATGTTCTTTATGACATGGCACAAGCCAAGGTTGTTATTTTTATTTACTAATGAGCGAAGGGCATGCACAGAGGGGGCTTGTGATGGGTAGGCATTGAGCGGTTATATCCCTCTATTCTGATGATATATTTCGGGATCGTGAGTGTACATTGTTCTCACTAAGGTGAGAGGTAATTGGATTCAGTAACTTTTCTGGGTTCATTATTAAATCGAGCTAAATCAGATTTGTTCCTCTTGACAGATACAACCACTCGGCTTAGGAATTAAGTGTGGTAGTACATCCCTCCTCTTTTTGGTCATTGTGTTGTAGAGAAATTGAAGCAACTATGTGAATTTATCCCAGTCAGATGCACCATGAAACCATGATTTTAGTTAGAACATCGAATGAGTATGGTATTTTGGAAATGTAGATTTATGGGGGGATCTCACAACTGGGCCCCACATGGGATCTTGCCATTTGCAGAGTATGGTCTAGTATGGCCATCAATACATTACATTATATGTTTCCAAGTGAGATGTTTGTGACTGTTTAAAAAATAATAATTTGGGAGTAGTCCTGTGCAACCCTTTCAATATTTTCAAATGTGCCACACAAATATGTCTACGATTAGACGTCCACTTTTCATTCATAAAACACAAATGAGATTAATTATGCAATTGGTAAATGTCCATCTGAACAAAACACAAACACGAATGTCACTGGAGGCAATGTAGAGTAGATGTGTGGAGAGCGCTCAGAGTGCATTACACAGATAAGTCAGATATAAATGCAATTCTGACGCGCAAAATGCACAATGATGAAGACCACGTTGCTTATATTCAAGACATTAATGAACGATAGCATCTTGAGACGAGGGAGTTGTGGGACAAAACTAAAGGCCATCTTTAATCATATATTATGTCCGGGATTACCAGAGCCTGAGCAAAGACAGCTGAAAAAATGGATGGGAATGGAAGCGAAACGATGGCCAGAAATTCAACAATCTATAGTTAACCATTGTAGATTAATGCAAGAGAATTCTAGAAAGAAACTCAAGGAAGAAAAGCTGCGGGAAACAAAGTTAGTTCGGAAAAAACTGTCACAGTTTCAGTGGAAGGAGCCATGCTGACAAGTGGGGAAGGAGTGGTTACACCAAATGCCAATGGCTGGAGGGAACTTTGCAGGAAGCAGAGAATAAAATTAGTGTCCACGAGATGAAGGATTTTCACCCAAAGGTAGAGGGGTGGGTTTCAGGCTCCACAAAGAGGAGGGTTTAATGGAGGACATCTCAGACCCGTAGGAACTTCTCAGCAGTGCTGGACGTGTGGGAAAATGGGACTCCTATCCTGACCGTTTTAAGAGTGGCGGGGAAGCAACAGAATTGGCAGGATCCAAGAGGGGGGATGGCATATCCTCCACCATATAATACAGACCACCTGAATATTATGCCCAAGATCACACAGAGTATCATACACATGCGCCACAAATACAACCTGCACAACAAGCACTGACGCCGGCATAACAGGCACCAGTGCAGACACAGCAAGCTCCCATGCAGACATATCAAACGCAGATGCAACCACAACAAATGGCGCCCTTAAGCCCCCGGGTCAGTGGTGCGCAGTACAAATATACTAAAGTTAAAAAAAAAACAGAATGCCATGGCAACCTGGAATGCAAGTGCAGTGATGTTATCAATGACATTTGTGATGTCATCTTTGATGTCCTGGGTGTTAGTGTTAGCAGTGCCCAGTGGTGCGGGCAGTTATGGTTGCTTAGCCTACCATAACTGTCGAATTTCAGGGGTTTTTCGATCGTACTTTGAACCATAATGTCACGTTTGTGAAGTTTTTTTAGTGAATTTCACAAGTTTTTAGTAGTGCAACTTAATCATAACATCCCTCTAACAAAGTTTTTTCTAGTGAATTGTACGGGTTTTTAGAAGGCCAACTTAACCACAACGTCCCTTTAACAAAGTTTTTTTTACTCAATTTTACAGGTTTCTAGTAGAGCAACTTAACCATACCGTCCCTTTTGCAAAGTTTTTTTGATAAAGATGATCGGTTTACAGTAGTGCCACCTAACCATAATGTAAAGCAACTTCTGACTTATTTAAACACCTTGCAGAGAATACCACTTGACAATATGCTGTTGTACAGCACGGTAACATGCACGGCCATGCATCCAAGACTCTAGGCCCTGGCCACAACCACTGCAGCATGTCACACCCATGGCGGCGTACAAAAGAATAGCACACCCATACAAAAAAATAATTTCATTACAGCATGTACTCAATTTCAATGTTCGCTAACACCACGCGTGTCCTTAGAACAGTTTCAAGTTGCCTGCGCACAGCACGGACTGAAATACTACCCTAATGAGACCCCTAATTTTCTGTACTTACAAACATCCTGAACAACTCGGGCATAGGGAATACATCATTAACACCTACCGCCTGAACAAATACAGTTTTTCACCCATCTCTTACTGTCTGAACCTCCCCAAGCACTCTGACACAGCAAAATAGTTTTTGAAATAGCATGTTGCTGCTGGTGGCTGCTGCGCTGTCGGCGGATCCAAGATGTCGGGCGCATCCAAACAATCTGACGCAGAACACGGCTCACTGCAGCCAATCGGCAGAGAGGTCGCGTGCCCGCGGTCATGATGCCAGCCCCGCAGCCAATCGGTATCTTGTCCGCTGAGCGAACAGGGAAGTGTGACCGCAGAGCGGACATAGATATCACTAATTTTTTTGCTTTATGTTTTGGTCATTTTTAAAAAAACTACTTGACGGACTTACACCAAATTAACAAAAGCACTCTTTCGGGACAAAGCCACCGCTCCTGCCGCAAATTTGGTGAAAATCCATCCAGCAGTTTGGGCTGTAGGTGTGAGCAAAGTTTTTTCCCCATTATGTCTATGGGAAAAAAAGACATTTTGGGACCTCCCCCCCTATAACTTTTCCCCCCCGGACCCAACCTCACCAACCTTTGCAGAAAAAATCAGAGTGGCCCATATACTTATTTTGCAAAGTTTGGTGAGGATTCACCCAGGGGGAGTGGAGTTATAAGCTGCCCAAAAAAGTTCTCTTCCTATGGAAACAGCAACTTAACGATAACTATATCAGAACTTCGCATTTAAAAAAGTACATCAATAAATGATTCCCCATTCATCAGAGGAGGTGTCCTGTATGGGGAAGGTTTTGTGTGGTGTGTCAGCGAACATTGCTGGGGGTTCAAGGAATTTTGTGTGTTGGCTTGAGGTGGATGGGAGAGAGCATTGATTGACTAAGTGGTGAAGGGGAGTGGAGGGGGAGATGGCCAAGCATGCTAATCAACCATTTGTTTATCTTATCACTGCACTGCTGAGCGTGATCCCCTATAACTCGTGTTTGGGCAAGACAGAATTGTGTTGCTCAGATTAAGAAGTAGGTATTCCTTATTTACTGACCCATTGAAGTTGACCTTTTTATGCCATTCTTGATAATGTGACTGTTTAATCGGAATGTGGATCATCTCATCTCATGTTTGTAGATAATAACACTGACCTGCTCATGCCCTCGGGTAATGGCTTGCAATGATTAATGGGACAATGGAGCACCTCTGCTCTTCTTTCTTAGAATCCTGGGGTGCGGGACCCATACTCCCAAGCAAAGCAAATAGGGTAAGGGATTGAAAGAAGGGACTGGGGTTACTGTGCTGCTGATATCCAGCACACAGAATTGCAGTTTTGGGGACAAGTTTTCACAGGCGGTGCTGTGAAGAGGATTAGTATCGTGATGAGAGCAATAGTAAGTTCAGTGGGCAAGGTGCCATGGATAGGATGGGTGCATTAGGATGATTGCAAAAGTCCTGCAGATGATAACAGTGAACAAGGCAGGAGCATTAGCAGTGACTTTTGAGAGTGCAAGAGTGAACGTCATGAAACGGTGGGAACAAAATTCATCCAGAAGGGATCATCATGCTGCTCTTTGTTTGACAATATATTGTATATCAATAGGCAACTGTACCTTCCATTGAAGATGAACCTGTTTACATGTACAGCTCCATATGTAGTTATCCATGCTTCTTTTGTACTGTATTTCTTAACAGGCGCACATTGTTCCTCAGTAGTCCAGTTCTTGGCAAATGCTGTGTTCAGATTTGAACAGGCAGCCACGGTGGCACTTGGCAAGCCTTCCCTCAATACACGCACAATTGTCTCATCTGCAGGCAGAAGTTTGTTGACTTTTTCTGTTTGATGTGCTGACATGTTATGGGTGGGGGTCACCTTGAGGGAGTAGATTCACTCTCTCCAAGAAACATTTCAGTGTACTTTGACTGCAACACAGCGCTAAGGACCCTTAATTATACCCTTGATATACTAAAATCTGTAGCTCCGGACAGTCGGTCTGGTATGAATGAATGGAGCTGAAGATGGGCAGTCCTTTCAAATAATATGGTGCTGTCTCCTGCCCAGCACTGGGTGAAAGGTGTTCTTCAAAAGGGCAGACCTTTCTCTGCTTTGCACATGTTAGGTGGTGAGGATGTTTCAGGTTGAAAGCAGCCTGAAGCAGGTATCCATGTACTGGATGTGGGATTCCAATGAGTCGCAGCCTTGTGGCAGGTGTATGCTAGGAGCTAATCTCAAAGCACGTCCAGTCACGGTGTGTGGACAAGCAATGGAAAACTGCCTCCCCACACCAGGCTATGGCTTCCCCGATTATCGTGGTGCAGGGACAGTGTAAGCACTGTCAGGGAAGCCATATGTTATTTCAGGAGGGTTGATGAAGGACCTAGGTGATGGATGACGAGGTAATCCTCTGAGGTTTTGATTGATTGATTGATATTTTATTTCCATCGGGCTCGTACACAAGTGTTTTAGAGCGTGACAAGGCAAGGGAGGGGAACAGGGGAGAACAAAACAGCGATCATACTAGGCAAAGAGACATTGAGAACGCGCAAGTGCATGGGAGAGGGGGGAGGGGAAAAGTGCATGCAAGGGGGGAGAGGTGGAAAGTGCGAAGCAGAGGAGAAACAGATAAATAACAATAAATAAATAATAAAGGCAACAAACAGTGGTAATGCAGCCAGCAATTTGCAAGTGCTAGGTTTAAGGCAGCAGACAGGGTTGTTGGGTGTCCTGACCCACGTTTGAGCTATCATGCTGCAACAGTTGGTGCTGTGGGCTTAGAAAATCCAAGATGGCCAAAAAGTGTGCCAGAATCCAGGAGAACCACGCAGTTTGTGCGCACACCAAAATGGTTACCTCACTTGCCACCCACCAGTGTAAAGAAAGATCTTTGTTAACAAAATCCACTGTTACTGATGTCAAAAAGTTGCTGAAATCGTGGCTCACCGGACCACTTTAAAGATTCAACCCTTTTGTGGGGTTCCACATAACCATTTTACTGTAAGGAGCCCCATCAAAACAATGTTAAGCAAGGATTATTTACTACCACGTAAGAACCATTCCTGTTTGGAATTCATTAATCCAAGAAAGATCCCAAAAATGGATGCAGTACCAACAAAATCCTCAAGGCGGCGCTAGCGGTCTAAACTCTGACAGGAGAACTAAGTGCAGTTGCTGACAAAGGGATTTGACTCAGCTGACTTCAAAGGCTGCATTTTAATTAAAAATTAGCCACCTGCTGTTCCCAGAGGCCAGAAGCCTGGGAAACCCTCTCACCTCAAGAGATTCACACCACAGCCCAGGATAGCACATGGTCATAATAACCAAATGCAAAGTGACCCCCTGCTCTGCTGACCTCAACCTCCAGAGAGCCAACACAGAGACTTCAATCTATCCACCTTCAGAGACAAAGACTTTACTTCAGAATTTGTAGCAGAGAGGTCAACTACAAGCTAAATCCCTCTTTAGCAGGCCTCAAATCATTGCCACTATTCACAGCCAGGCGAGCTGTTTGAATTCTTTGCAAGAACTCTGGCCATTTGCCAGGGAGCAGTGTTGTATCCAGAGAGAGACCAGCTGAACAGGAGACCGCTGTATCCGGACCCACAGACCTGATCTGAACCAGAGACCCAGACCAGACCAGCAGAGTAGAGCTGACCCAGACGCTGTGCGCAGAAACCGTCCGTGGCGAGTGAAGAAAACCTGTTGACCAGATCCGTGGCGAGGCCTATTTCTAAATATATTGTGAGTACCTAGCAGAACTGTGCAGAACCAATCTCTTAGTTAAAATAATATAATTCAATCTATTTTAATCTAACCAGAACTGCCTCCTAACTGTCACCTGTCATTTGCAAAGCTGTCACTTGTCATTTTCTATCTGCAAGCTGTAACCTGTCGCTTTGAACTTTTAAAATTTCAAATCCAAAAAACTACCTTTATTTAATCGTCCGTATCTCTGGAACCGTTTGGGCTAGGAACTCCGTATACTTTTGCCGTAATCACGATTCTCGCACTCGCGAATTTTACCGCGATTTTCAATTTGGTTAAAAATCCAGCCACGTGTGAAAACAGCAGCTTCATTGCTTTCCTTTGCCAAAAATTCGTTTAACCTGCTAGTTACTCCTAGATCCTTGCTAAAGTGAGCCTGAACTCATCCCAAGTATATTTCACTCGCCCTGAACCTCCTAAAGGGAATTAAAAGCATTTTAGCATATTTTTCACTTCCTTGCAAACCACATTCAAAGCATTTTGGGCCTGTGTTTAAAACTCCGACCTGTTTTCCTCTAAGCTTGCTGGGGGGGAACTGAATTTCATATTGTATTGATTGCATTCCTGAGAGCTGTGTGCTTTCCTTCCATTTCCTTGCATTGCATAAAGGGGGGGGAGTGAATTGCCAGAGAAAAGTGATTACATTGTCTTTTGCTGAAATCCTATCAAGTTTTTTTTCTGTACTGCATTTTCATTCCACCTTGCATCCATTTGAAACCATAAAAGTATTGTTGCTATCTTATCATCCTATAACCACTCATCATTGATTATAAAGAAGTGTGCTAGTGCCAGACTATCCATTATTGATTACTGCTCAGATTAAGTGTGATATTCAATTATTAATTTATTATAAAGTGTGATATATATATCTATTGTTTAAATTATCAAATAAACCGTTTAAGCTTGCAAAACAGAACTACTTCGTGGCTCAGTGGGGTCAGGGGGATTCCAAGAGAGGGGTGTTATATAGGAGTAGTCATCCAGAACGCATGAACTGGACGTAAAGATATATCAATAAGGGTTTCCATTCAGTATCCCAGACTAGGCACTGACTTAGCTGTAGTGTTGAATTGAATCCTCTTACAGGGTAGGTCCGATAAGTGCAGGAAGAAAAAGGGGGGACTGTATGGGTACATATACAGACCACAGTGCAAGGGGTGGCCCGGAGGCAGTGCGGGAGGGTGACAGGATAAGCAGGTACCTGGGCCCAAAAGACAGAGGATGGCCAGGTTCACGGTGCCAAGAGAGAACAGATCAGCAGGGGAGAGGGGGAGCGAAGGCAGAAGAAAAGAGGAAGGTCTTGAGGTGATTCCGGAACCGGAGATGGTTCTCCTAAAGTTTTAGAGTGGGAGGGAGGCTGTTCCAGAGGGAGGCCCCAGCCAAAGACAGATCTACCCCCAGCTCGTTTCTTAGAAAAACGACTGACCCCAAGTGAGTTGGAGGTAGAGGAGCGAAGAGCTCGAGAGGGGAGGTATTTGCGGAGAGATAGCTGAAGGTATTTTGGACCCAGGCCCCAGAAAGCCTTGTGGACAATGCAGAGGGTTTTGAATTTAATCTTTGCATCCACTGGGAGCCAGTGAAGAGATTTCAGAGCTGGAGAGATACGATCCCAGGGCTTGAAGCCAAGGACAAGTCTCGCAGTCCTGTTCTGGATTAGTTGCAGAGGGCGGAGAGTAGAGGCAAGTAGATTTAGAAAGAGGCTGTTACAATAGTCCAAGCTAGAGAGAACCAGAGCTTGAGATACCATGAGCTTCTGGGGGAAGGAGAGGAAAGGCAGAGTACCTCTGAGGAGGTGCAGTGAGAAATTTGGCTTTTTAGAGACCTCAGAGATGTGGGCGGAAAAGGAAAGAGTGGAGTCAAAGATTTTTTTTTTTTTTAATTTCTTTTATTGATTTTATGCAAACAAAACAACTAAAACCAAACAAGCAGCATAATCATAATGGTTCAATTACACATCGAGTTATCGTAGTCACTGCTCCCATTATCCCTCCCTCCCCCCGTGAGCCCATTTGTCAATCTCTTTCAATGTTTGGCACATGCGCCCGGGTTTCGTTCTCTTCGGAGTCTGTTGGATTTGATATTACTCCAAACAATTCTGTTATTAGCGTTTTCCAGGCCAACAGGGTGCCCGCCTCCCCCTCATCAGCCCGGCTACTCGCATTTTGCCATGCCACCGTTTCAGCCGCCGCCCATTTCTGCAAGTCCTTCCACCATACATCCACCTTAGGTTTGTGGCATTTCTTCCACCCCATGGCGATCCTACATTTCGCAAGCACATACGCCAGATTTCTCAGTTTCTCAATATGTTTGAGTTTCCGTGGCCTAGGGAACCCGCCCAGTAAGCAGGCCCAAGCTGTGTCTGTGACAAGAGTAACCCCTTTATCAGCCAGTTTCTGCGCCACTTCTCCCCAGTAGCACCTAATAATCGGGCACGACCAAAACATATGTGTCATGTCAGCGTTTTCCAGGTTACATTTAGGACACACTTGTATTCCAGCGTTTCGGAACTTAGATATCCTCAAGGGGGTCATGTATGCCCTATGCGTTACATACAGCTGAATTTGTTTTAATCTGGCATTTCTAGACACTTTTTTGTGGTGACCCAGGGCACGCTTCCACACCCCATCCTCTATCGGGGCCCCCACTTCCGCCTCCCAGTCCAGTCTCAGATGCGTCAAATCTTTCCCCACCTTAGCCATCACCATCTCATACAGTCTCGAGATCTCATGACCCCCTTCGGATATATCATACATTGTTTCCAAAACTGCATCTGGTTCTTCTATCAAAACTGTCTCTGGCCAGGTGTTCTTAATCATCCGCACCAACCTAATGTACGTGACATATTGACCCGTGTGTAGCCCCGCCTCTTTGTTGAGTTCTATAAACTCCTTAATGGATCCCTCTTGCCAAACATCGCCTAGCGTTGCCAGCCCACCGATTCCCAGTAGGTCCTAACAATCGCCCTCAGCTGATCGTCCCCTCCTGTCAAAGCAACCAGCAGTATCTGCGGGAGGCACGGGTATTGGACTTCCATCAAGCGACAAGCCCTATGCCAAATTTTCCATCCAAGCCTCAACATCTCAGGACGCCCCCTCATTTCAGTTTCGGACAGCCAGATCATTTCTTTCAAATAAAACGGGGCGCAGTCCTGTCCAAGCACCCTGTGCTCAGGGGTCACTTCATCAGAAAGCCTCTTAGCCACATATTGTAACTGTCCCGCCAAATAATAAACCTCAAAATGAGGCAGTCTGATACCTCCTTTTTCATAAAAGTTTCCAAAAAGCCACTCTATTTCGGGTACCGTGCCACAGGAAATCCCTACACATGCTGTTTAATTTGCTGAAAAACTTCTTGGGTATTATGTATGGGATATTACTAAAGTAATGCAGGAGCCTGAGCAGGACTACCATCTTGAGCATGGCCCCCCGCCCCATCATCGCAAAGGGCAATCTTGCCCAGAACTGCATACTGTTTCTAATTTTCTCGACGGCTACTTCCGTATTGTATCTGTGTTCATCTTGCACCGTGTGATATACATCTACGCCCAAATAGCGAAAAGAGCTAGTTGCCCATGGTACCTGTAGCACCGGCAGTCCATCTACAGGGATCCCCTTATAGCTACCTAGCGGGAATATGACAGACTTTTGGGGGTTCACCGAGATGCCCGACAACTCTGCATACCTTTCCATCACTTCAAGTATGTATAAGAGATTTTCTTCTGGGTATTGCAAGTACAGCAACAAATCGTCAGCGTACAAGGATATCAAGTGTCGTTCCCCTCCTACCTCAATGCCAATCGCCTCATGCTGTGCCCTAAGGCAGATTGCCAGAAGCTCCAGGGCCAAGATGTAAAGCATCGGGGACCAGGGGCACCCTTGTCTGGTGCCTCTGCCAAGTTGCCATCTTTCTGATATCACCGCTCCAGTTTCGGACCCTGGCAAGCGGCTCACTATACAACATCTTGGCCCACCTGATATAGCACGGCCCCATTCCATACCCTTCCAAAGCAGCCAATAGCCATGACCACTTGACCGAATCAAAAGCTTTAACTGCATCTAGAGACACTATCGCCATCTCACCCTCGTTCTTACTACCCCATTCGACCACCCGGTGAAGTCGCCTATGGTTGTGCGTTATGTTTCTGCTCGGGACATACCCCGTTTGATCAGGATGTATGAGTCTACCAATCACTTTCTGCAATCGATTTGCTAGGACAGCCGTGAGAATCTTGCTGTCCTGATTTAGCATCGACAGAGGCCTGTAGGAACCACATCTGTGCTCCGGTTTATTGGGCTTGGGCAGCGGTATTATGATCGCCTCTCAGCATGTCCAGCATTGGGGGGAGGATTTCCTCTCTGTATACTATATAGAATTTGCTGGGGAACCCATCTGCCGCTGGGGTCTTACAGGTAGGCAACTGCTTCACAACTTCCTCTAACTCCTCCAACGTGATTGGCTCATCTAACTCCTCCCTCTCTTCGTCGGTTATCTTGGGCAGCCCTATGTCTTCTAACATTTCGATTATCTTGCGCTGGTCACCTATCTCATCATCTCCATACAGCACTCTGTAATATTCTACAAATTCTTTGTTAACCCCCTCTTGCGTGGCCACCTCATCTCCGTCCTCCCTGATAATGGTCCTAATCGGAGGCCTAGGGGTCTCGCATTTGTATAGCCAGGCCAAAAGGCGGCCTGTCTTGTCTCCCCCCGCGAGCTGTCTCTCAACATATTTCCTATAATTGAGATTGCAGAGTCTTTCCCAATGCCCTGCACATTGTTGCTGTAGTTGGAGTACCAGCTCCGTGTCTATGTCATAGCTCTTCAATGCTGTTTCTAGCTCAGTTTCCGCCCTCTGCAGGTCAGCCAAGACCCCACCCTGTAACCCTCTTGACTTAGCAATGGCCGCCCCCCGCATCACCACCTTAAAAGCTTCCCATAGTGTGCCCGCAGAATCAACACTCCCAGTATTCTCTTCAAAAAAGTTAGTAATCTCTTCCCCTATATCTTCTCTAAAAACTGGATCTTTGAGCGCCTCCGCTCGGAGGCGCCATGTAGGAATCTTCGCCCTCGGGGGCAATATTGCCATCCGAGGATCAGGGGCGAATGATCCGAGAGGACCCTGGCCTTATATTCGTTTTGAGTAATCTCAGACATCACATCTGCTGTAGCAAAGATGTAATCGAGCCTAGTGTGCAGTTGGTGCGGGGCTGAATAGTGCGAGTATTGCCTCTCAGTGGGATGTTTCACCCTCCACGCATCTGTAAAGCCAAAATCAGCTAGCAGCATCTGCAACGCTCTCGCCGCTGGGCTAGGCTTACTCACCCTGTCGTCTGATCTATCCACCACAGGATCCAACACACAATTAAAGTCCCCACCCCAGATCACCGCGCTCCCTATACACGTACTAAGATTGGTACACAGGGTTCTGAAATATGCTGCAGTGTTTTGGTTGGGGGCATATGTGTTTATTATGCATACCTCCCTTCTCTCCACCAGCCCCCACAGTATAGCCATCCTTCCATCCATTTCAACCACCTCTTGTATCGATTTGAACGGGACATGCGGTGCCACCCAGATTAACACCCCCCAGGCATATGCAGAGTATGGCGAACCCACTACGGTCCCTCTCCACTTTCTCTTAACTAGGTCCAACTTCTCTCGCGTCATGTACGTCTCCTGTAGTAATGCGATGTCTATTTTCTGCCTTTTCAGATACATCATGATTTTGTTTCTTTTCAGGTAGCTGTTAAGGCCCCTGACGTTCCACGTTATTATCCTGAGGTCCCCCATAGGTCGTTAATAAGCACCCTCCCGATCCTCCGTCGATTACGCCCCTTCATGCGCCGCAAGTACAACATACTGATTCCTCCAAATGGGCTCGAAACAAAACTTAAACTCCCCATAACCACACACACACTCAACTTCCCATCCCCTAGCCTTCTTCCCACACACCCCTCCCCCAACAATACCCTCCCAAACCGTTGCCCAGCTCCATTCCTGGATCTCAGGCACCCCCACATCTAGCCCTGCCTAGCGCGAGCTTCTACTCAGGGCTCAGTAGGGTAAAGCCGCCCTAATGGCCGCTGAAACTAATAATCTATTGGGGTAGGTCGTCCGCGCTCTGTTGCTCCTTTCAATAAACATTACGCATACAATTGCCAAACCGTTACCAATTACAGTTACACTCACTATATTCCAGTCCAAATCGAGCACCAGGCTCAGATTGCGTACAAAGTTCAGTTAGTTAGTTTCTCCCTCCTCCTTACTAAGTCTTCATTCGGTATGATCCTGCCGGTCACGATCCGCTTCTTGTTCCGGGCAGCCCTGCAGGTCCAGCCATGTGACAACATCCTCAGGGGTATCAAAAAATAGCGCTTTATTCTTATGTAGTACTTTCAATCGTGCCGGATACAGAAGCATGTATTTGATTCCTGCTGCCCTTAGCCTCCTGTTGACGGCTACGTAACTGTATCTCTGCCTCTGCACCAGTATCGTGTAGTCCGGGTATGCTGTGATGTTGGTGGATGCTCTCTCTATCGTGCCGCCCTTACGAAAATATTTGAGGATCTTTTCTCTGTCCCTGTAATTCAGGATCCTCGCGATGATCGTTCTTGGCGGGGCCCCTGGCCGGGGTTTCCTCATTAGGGCGCGGTGCGCCCTCTCCACCGTGAATCCCTGTGAAAGATTCCCGGCTCTGATCCTTTGTAGGATCATGTTTTCAATGTAGTTTGTGGGGTCTTGGCCTTCTTCTCGCTCCGGAAGGCCAACCACGCGAATGTTGTTTCTCCTCGCCATTCCTTCTGCCTCTTCCGCACGATTTTCCAGGTTGGCAACCTGTTGTTTTAAGACATGGATCTCCTTTGCATTGCTCGTGCTAACATCGGTGTTAATCTTCACCCCACTTTCCAGACCGCTGGTCCTTTCTGCAAGTGCCCTAACATCTTGACGTAGCAGGGTGAATTCTGTACCTACGGCATCGATCTTATTCTCTAGAGCTGTGCGTCCCATTTAGCACTTAGTCCCGTTATAGCCTCTAGGATCTTGTGCTTGTCCCCTTCGGTGGCATCCTCCGCAGGGGTCACAACCGTGCTCTGCACCGATGTTGAGGGGGTCCGTTGCTTTTTCGTGAAAGTCTCCATCGTGGGTTGCTTGGTCTTGACTCTCAACCCTTTCGCCGGCATGGCGCTTCCCTCCACTCCTGTACGCCTCCGCCTTAGTGCTGCTGTTGCACTGACCTCGGTCCGACCATGGTCCGGCTTCCAGGTCTCCTAACTCGCATTCGAGATGGCATTTCGGATTGTCTTGCGGGTGGGCTATGGCCTCATACTCCGCATTCAACTTCCGTATGCCTCGTCACCTAAGCGTCCAATGTTATCTCCTCCTGCGGTCAGATCGCCGAGGCTCCATTAGCGTGTGCCAGGCCGGGCGCTCTCATGGTGCTAGTTCGACCACTCCGCCATATCTCCCTATTGTATTATTCCTCCAGGCCATTTACCGCAGCCGTGTCCCCAGGGATGTCATTTCACCAAAATGCCAGGGGTAGCGGAAGTGACATCATACGACCCTTGACCTCTGATGAAGTGATGTCATTTGACCCCCACACCAAAGTGATATTACGGGAAGCGATGGAACACGACCTTTCACCCCTTAACAAAACAGGGAGTGTCATCATATAGCATTGTTCCAAAGCACAGTACAAAAAATATGGTTACGATATCACTATAATGTGATAGATATCACTATAATGTGATATACATTGCATACAAGAATGGATCGCCATATGTATTGTTAATATCAGTGTGTATAGGCCCATATTATCAAATTACTGTGAATGCAAGCAGACGTCAATGGCCAAATGATAATGATGTGTTATTATATCGCACTTATGCTCAAGCGCTTTATATAGAACAAATATACATACGATAACACCCAACCGGTGTTGGTACTCATTTGTCGACCTCAGAAGGATGAAAGGCAGAGTTGAGGAGTTTAAGAACAGACTAAATTAGTGACTCATCCCCTGAAGTTTGCCTGAAATAAACCTTTAATGAGTCTAGCAATTATTGTATAGAAATCCAGAAAGACAAATGATTTGGTATTCCTAGTCTTTTTAATTTAGGGTCACTGCTGAAAGTGTTACACTTGTGGAACCCCTGTTCTTTTTTTGTCTTTATTTTTTTTAAGAGGCCTGAACAAGAAAGGCAGCCACTCCAGAAGCAAAGAGCGAAATGGCGTTGGCCACAATCCATGAGCTTGCATTTTAAAAAGAAAACAAAAAAATGTTTTTTTTTGTTTTTTACGGGTAGCGAGGAAGACCACAGGGGTAGCAAGGGAGAACTCAGGGGTCGCAGTTGCTACCCCTGGCGATCCCTAAATGACGTCCCTGCGTGTCCCGCAGTTCCGGGGAATCAGTTTTGTTTCTTCTCGTAGGCCTCTCCCTTGTTAGCCGCCATCTTGGTGCCGAAGCGGCCACACAGTCGCACCGACAAAAACATGTATATCTCACGATTCTCGGAGACTATGAACTTCTCCAGCGAGCTTCACCTGGCGTGCGGCTTAAGACGCCTGATCCTCTAAGTTCTAGGCGCTCGTTGCAGTTGCAGCAGGTAACTTTGGCAAAAATAGAGTCGGATCATCAGGAGCTCCTCACGCAGCACGTCCTATTCCATGGCCAGTTAGCCACGCCCCCTCAAGAGTGGAGTCAAAGATGACCCCAAGGTTCTTAGCCTCGCAGGTGGGGGTAGGAGGAGGGCCAAGAGAGGCCGGCCAGAGAGTGAAGGGAAAGGATGGTGAAGGTGTGCCGATGAGGAGGATCTCCGTCTTGCTGGCATTCAGACAAAGATCATTGGCGGCACACCAATCTTGCATGGCAGTTAGGCAATCA
Source organism: Ambystoma mexicanum (assembly GCF_040938575.1). Classification (NCBI taxonomy): domain Eukaryota; kingdom Metazoa; phylum Chordata; class Amphibia; order Caudata; family Ambystomatidae; genus Ambystoma; species Ambystoma mexicanum. The sequence goes on along the minus strand of NC_090937.1, from coordinate 1,080,115,285 downwards.
GAGATGAGAGAGGGAGAGGAGGTGGCAGAAGGCAGCCTGAAAATGAGTTGAGTGTCATCAGCGTAGCACTGGAAATTTGAGCAGAAAATGGCATTGCGGTGGGCGAGAGTTGCCAGGTATTGGTTGAAAAGCCAGGGCGAGAGGTTAGACCCCTGGGGAACACCACAGGTAGAGGGAAGATAGATGAAAGGAAGAACCCAAGTTGGACCTGGAAGGGTCGATCTGAGAGGAAAGAGGTCAGCCAGGCCAGAGCCTGATCAGTGATACCCAGGTTTTCACGGAGATGGTTGAGCAGGATGGTATGGTTGACCGCGTCGAAGGCAGAAGAGAGATCGAGGAGGATGAGGACAGAGGGAATGTTAGAGTCAAGGTTGTTGAGCAGACCTTCACTGATGTTTAGGAGAGCAGTTTCCGTGCTTCTGGAAGCTCTGAAGCCAGACTGGTGGTCATGGAGACAGCAAACAGAATTGGAATGAAGGTTAAGCTGAGAGATGGCCAACTTTTACAGGAGATTGCCAAGAAAGGGAGTAATGGAAATTGGGCGATAGTTAGCTGGACAAGAAGGATGAGCTGTGGGTTTCTTGAGAAGAGGATGCACAAAGGAGTGCTTCAGAGGGTAGGAGAAGGATCCAGAGGTAAAGGAGTGGTTGCAAAAATCAGCAAGGGCCGGAGCGCGGGTGTCAATGTGGTCCTTGATGGTTTTAGAGGAACAGGGATGAATCTGTTTTGAAGAGGCTTTCATAGATCGGACTTGTCTAGCAACCTCGTCAGGGGTGAAAAGAGGAAAGGACGAGAAGGATGGTGGGAGGGTGGCTTAAGGAGAGTCAGCAAGCACAGATGGAGAGGGAAGAGGAGGAGTGTGGGTGGAGAGGGTGGACAGGATGTCCTGGGTTTTTGAAATGAAGTGAGAGGCAAGGGCATTGCAAAGAGCCTGGGAGGCAACAGGAGGGGTAGAGACCGCAGCAGGGCTGGCCAGCTCCTTGCAGATTTTAAAGAGTTTGGCCGAGTTGTTAGATGCCGCAGAGAAACAAGCTTGAACGTGGACTCTCTTCTTGGTGAGGACAGAGAGTCGGTATTGCCTTTGTAGCAGGCGACAGGCCAGTTTGTCAGAAGATGAACAGGAAGTCCTCCATTTCCTCTCAGCTGCCCTACACTTGCGTTTAAGTGTAGCTAGGTCAGAGTCATACCAGGAATTGCACTTGGCTTTGGACTTCAAACGGATCCTCAAGACAGGGGCAAGAACATCAAGCATATCAGAAATTGAAGAGTAGAGCAGAGACAGGGCTGTATCAGGATGAGAGACAGCCAAAGGTGGAAGGGGGGCAGGAGAGAAAGTGGCGGCAAAAGCCTCAACTGACACACGCGTCATGGGCCGGATGTCTGAGAAGGTAGGTGGCAGTGTTGGGGTAGGCTTGTCTTGGGGGGAAGAGAGGGAGAGATGAGATGAGAGGAGGGAGTGATCACTCCAGGAGAGAGGAGTGGTCAGAGGGATGGAGAGGGGGAGGTCAGAGGAGATCAAGACATCGAGTGTGTGCCCTGCAAAGTGAGTCGGGCCAGAGGGGAGGATGGACAGGGAGAGGGAGTCGCAGAGGTCATGGAAGAGTACAGAGGAGGAGCAAGGAGAGTCTAAATGTATATTTAGGTCACCGAGGAGGAGGAGTTGAGTGGGAGAGGACAGGAGGGAGGATGAGAGGTCTGCCCACTCAGAGAGAAATGAGGTGATTTGACCAGGAGGCCGGTAGATGGTAACCACAGTAAGAGCATGGGTAGGCGAGAGAGAAAGCCTACAGACAAGGCATTCAAAAGAGAAGTAGGTCTGAGTGGGAATGATAGAGGCAGGAATCCACTCAGGAAAGATCAGGGCTACCCCCCCACCCCCACTGGACCGGGAGGATCTGGGTGCTGAGAGGATCTTGTAGCCATCAGGGAGGAGAGTGTCAAAGCTCGTAACAGAGTTGGCCGTGAACCATGTCTCAGTAAGACCAAGGACATCAAGGTCTAGTTCTTCAATGAGGTGGCAGATGTCAGAGGAGTGTTTGACGGCACAGCGAGAGTTTAGAGTGGCAATATGAAGAATGTTGCCAGCCTTAAAGACCTTCCAGGGAGGTGTACAGATCAGAGGTACTCCCTGCGGAGGAGAAAGAGCCCTAGGATGGGCAGAGGAGGAGGAGGAGAGAGAGGGCAAGGTAGCCAAGGGGGGAGAGGAGGGGACAGCAGGAGATGAGAGGAAATTAATGAGGCGAGGGAAGCGCCTATCAAAGAGGAGGAGATTGGCCTGAGGGCCTTGGACCATGACAGTGCCATTTAGGTAGACATTAATGATGACTTTAGAGGAGTCGAAGGAAGCCATGAGAACTTCCCAGCGAGTGCCACCATTAATGGGAGAGGAGGAGATAGGGCAGAGCACAGAGACCATATGAGGAGTCCATAGATCTGGCGAAGGAACGACAAAGAGGATGTCGGTAAGGGTCTGTCTGGTGGAAGCATTGGAGTAGGTGTGGACGATAGGAAGACCAGGATTAGAGGCCAAGATATCCTTTTTGAACTTCTCCCTACCAGACTTAGTGAGAAGGGAAGGATAGTCAATGGAGAAGCAGTTGGAGAAGATAGGAGAAACAGAAAGCGCCATTGGGGTGGAAGTAAGGAGAGGATGGAGATACTGGGGGGGCTAAGGCAGGTAGGTGTGAGACAAAAGAGAGTGGTGAGGTCACTGGGCTGGCAAGTTACATAGAAGAAATAGTATACAAGCAAAATACAGAGAATTTCGCATTGGGCAGCAAGATATGACTTTTTAGCACAAAGCAAAAACAACAAGATTTGACTTTTTAGCACAAAGCAAAAACAGCAAGATTTGACTTTTTAGCACAAAGCAAAAACAGCAAGATTTTTTTCAATCTTGGAATCGGATGTTGGCAAAGGGTTTAGGAAGCACTGCGCAGCAAGATGACAACATGGGAGCAACAAGCAGAAAGAACAGTGATAGTCAAAGGCAGTAGAAGTGCGTCCATAAGGAGGGAACTAACCCATAGTTCTGGAGGTGGCAAAGTCAAGGCAGTCCGGATTTCTTAGAGGAGAGAGGTGGCCGCATCATTGTGGTTAAGGTGCAGGGAGGACCCCAATTAGCGTTCCGGAAGCAGACAGGGAGCAGACAGGGGCCTTGAAAGTGGGCCTTTGCTAAGAGGGCCGGCTGAAGCCTGCCGGTCACTGATTGGATGGAAGAAAACACTCAGCAACCAATGGGAGTGCAGCACAGGGAGAGGTGATTCAGCACAGCCCGTCTACACAACAAAGAAAACCACGGCGGCCATCTTGGAAGGGCCAAACACAGTCAAATAAGCAGCAATAGGAGGAAAAAACAAGTGCTTTCAAAATAGCAACACAGCTCCAGGTATTAAAAAGCTCAAAAAATGGCTGCACAATGAAAATGCCAAATAAAACAGTCCTTTCCAACAATGTTATGCAAATTTCCTCTATTTTTCTTTTTCTTCTTTTTTTTCAAATTTCGATTTTTCAGGTTCAATAATTCCCCAGAAGGTGCAGTAATGCATAGAAAGTGCACCTACCTAATGGAATGGTCAGCAGCCAGGCACAAACTCCACATGTGCAGGAGAACAACAGATGGCCAGGAGGGTGGAAACAGGACCTCACTCCCAGTGAGAAGCAGATGAAAGACATCTTGAGGTTGGCATTTCTGGAGCCAAGGAAGCGTGGTCAGGATAAGATCAAGCAGGGTGATAAGATGTCCAGAGGCCAGGCTTAGTGGCACAGACAAGACAGGGAGGCAGGCTGGAGGCAGATCAACTAGCAGGTGGCCATGGTAGCAAGATGAAGGCAGGCAGAGAAGATGAGTGCCAGAAGGGCAGAGTACAGAGAGTCAAGGGAAGGCAAGGGAGGCAGGACAGGCTGAAACCATAAAAAGACAGACCAGAGGAAAATGACTAGTGATTAATGCTAATCAAGGAGTGTTAAAATGATATGAACCTTCGCTGCCAGTGGTTAACGAGGGACACCGGCAATAAATGCAGGATACGTGCCCCTGCACTAGCTATCATGGCAGCAGGGATGCATTCCAAACTGTCCATTCGCAGAGTGGGGCAACTGGCCCTCCATGCATGTGTACTTCAGAAACCCCCCCGTGGCCACCACCAGCAGCTGCCAGAACCCCAAGTGTCCCAGTGACCAACTCAGCATAGGTAGACCCAGAAGTGAGAGAAGTGGCGTGCAGGATGCATGACAGCATGTTACACAAAATTTCCATCAACTTATGAATAAAAACCAACACTAAATTCGATAAATAACAGTTTCAGATATAATACTTTTCAGCAATTGAAAGGCACATTAACAAATTAGATGGGGGAGGTCCTAAATATCAGATCTACAAAGCGGGAAGAATCTTTATGTATGGTATGTCTTTCACAAACTCTAAAATACAAAACAAATGGCACCTGTTGAAGCCCAAAACTCATGCAAATATCCTTGCATTTCACATAGAATTGCAATGTATCCTATACTCTCTAACCTCACACATGCCTTACAATAGGCAATATATTTTTAATGCTTCATTTTATTATCCTATGTTTTCACGGGACTTCCAAATTAAGCTTGGACACTCATGACGAGTTCTGTGGTTCGGTAATACAGTGCAAGTAACACTGCATACCGGTACTATTACCGCTGGCAGAGGAAGTGCAGCAGGCTGTGGAGCTGGGGACTCTAACAGAGTAGGTACAGCAGGCGTTGGCAGGGTTGTGATGTGGTAGGGTTTGACCCATTCTGCCAGATATTGCACTGGCTGTGGAGGGTCCAGCAGTGTCGCTGTCAGTGAATGTGCCTGTGAGGGTGAGATGAGCAAGCAGTTTGACACCTGTGTGTCACATCAACACACTTGAATTACACAAATTCCACCTTCTATGTACCCTGCCCTGGACATGATGTCTGGGGGTGAAATGTGCTCTGATGTAGGCATGCATGCATGTTTGGTGTGAGTCCCCTTCAGTTGTTGTTATGCCACAGTGGCGTGTTGTTGTCTGTGCTATGAGGATGTGCTAATTATCTTGTTCAGCCATTGTGCACTTGGCCATTTCTCATGTCTCTCGATGCATTTGGTGTACGATGCATGCCTTACTCTGACCCCAACCTCTGGCAACTGTGTGTGCACGGAACATTTTGTTGTTGACATCACGTGTTGTACCCTTTTCCTTGGACACATTTCCCTGATCTGTTAGGTGGATTTACAATTTGTGTAATGATTGGCATCAAGATATGGCTTGTTGTACTCACCGCCATCTCCTTGGGTCCTTGCTCTGGCCTCTGTAGCTCCGACATCCTCATTCCCCACCAGATGCATGTCTCTTCCCATGGCATTGGTTTGATGGGTCAGGCCATTCCGCCTGAAATGGCCACGGATTCCCTGCGATGTACCGCTAAGATGTTGCGCACTTGTAGGTGCAGATCAGCCCACATTTTGTGGCAGTCTATGGGTTTACGTGGGATGTGTCCCACTGCTGAGACCTCCTCCCATATGGTCTTCTTGCACTGCTGGCTTCTTCTCCGGTTATCGCGCCCAAACAGCGCATTGACATTGGCCACTATGTTGTCCATCAGTGCTATTTGTTCTGTCTCCATAAAGTGGGGCTTGCATAGGCAGGCGTGACTTTGAGCTTCCAGACATCTTGCCGGTGTTCAAATCAAGGATGGCAAAAGGAAGTGCCCGATTTTAAATGGATTGGCTTTTCCAAAATGACCACCAACGAACTTCCAGTTCCTGCGATGATGCGGTTTCCGATGCTGCTAGTAGTGTTGCCGGTGTTTCCAGCATCGGAATCGCTGGTACTGGCATGATGGTTCACGGAAACACCGGCATTACTCATTTTTGTTGCTGTTTGTCACGCCAGTAACAATGTTTCTGGCAATGAGGGGTACGCATGCCCACGTACTTGGAATATGCCAGTGATTCAATCTCTCGGGTAGCCAGAAACAGTACTTCTGGCATGATGGAATCACTGGCATCATTCCAGCTTACTTGGAATGAGGGCCTGCATTCAAACCTGACTTACTGGTTGCCAGCCTTACAAACTTAGTACATTTTAATCTTGGTCAGCTGAGTTAATATTGGCCCTCATTACAAGTTGGCCAGTGCAGAATCAATGTGCCGGTAATACCAGCAAATCCCCCCATTGATTCCCATAGGATTTACCACCATCACGGCACTCATAATCCGGCGGAAATACTTCTGGACTGAGTGCCAGAAGCAGTATTACCAATTGCTGGTATTTAATGAGGGCCATTAACTCTCTAAGCATATTCATATACCACAAGGCTCAAATAACCCCCGCCAAACCGCTATGAAATGTACTGCAAGACATATTTTGTATTTTTCACATAATGCTTCCACTGGTGTCAGAAGCGGCTGTCTGAGTTTGTTTGGTTGTTTGTTTCATTATTTCTGAGAACAGTGTGTCTCGATGCGTATAGGTACTTTTCTCTAGCTTTCTGGAGGCTGCTACGGATTTTGTGGCTTCATGCTGCTGGAGCCATCGAGTCGCTGGTGGGGCTGCAGTCTGCAGTCAGAAGACAGGGGAGAGGAGGTGGGATTCTGATTGGAGGGGCAATGCCTTGAACAGCTTTGAGGGCTGTTTATTGGAAGCAACAGCTGCGCCGTGTGAGTTTTTATTTTATTTTGTCTGGCACATGTGGGAGCAGATATTTCCTGGCATGGCATGTCATAGCGCAGTGATTTCAAAGCCTGTGAGACCGCTACTTGCAATAACTGTGTTCACCTGTGATGACCCAGCCTGTATCTGTGGGCGTGCTGGCTCGCTGTATGGGTAGTGTATGTTGTCATCATTCTCGGTGTAATACTGGAAATGTTACTTTGACATATTCGGCCTCATTACGACCCAGGCGCTGGACCATGGTGCTATTAGCACCATGGTCCTTGCCGGTCTCCGGCATGGTGGATGGCGGAATTACCGCCCCCATCACAAGGTTGGCGGGGGCGGTAATTCCCCATTCACCATTTCCCCTTCCCCATTCCCATTTTGCCCCATAGGGCATAATGGGGATGGGGAAGGCGCTAATTATGGCACCGTAAATTACGGTTGACGTAGTTAGCTCCAAGGTCCCTTAGCGGGTTGGATTTTAACGCCTGCAAAAAGCAGGCGTTAAAGCCTCCAACCCGCTAAGGGATCTTGTAATCAGGCGCTAATGGTTTAACGGCGCCGACGCTCTTTACGGCGCCGTTAAACCATTAGCGCCAGGGTCGTAATGAGGCCCATTGCCTGTAACGTGCCCTGAAGCTACACACCTGGCCTGGCAGTGACATACTATTTGTAAGGAACATTGTTAATACAACTTGTGGCACAAAGTAAGCTTTAGGGGTTTAAGCCCAATATATAAAAGCTACTCGCAGGGCAGATTGTACTAAACTATTATCCCGGCAGAGAGAAGATCTGCACAGGACAATTATAACTTGCACTCCAAAGATAAGGGGAAAGATACCAAAAACAGGAATAACAACGTTATGCTTACTAACACAGAAGGAACACAGTACAATGCTGCAGAGGAGGTTCTGGCTGGACATGACAGCAGGGGCAAAATTACAAGCTTTTTTCCGAGGGGACCCTGTATCTTTAACTACTATGGAAGCAAGCACCCAAGTTCAATCAAAGTCTATTGAAATTGACAATAACTCACTCCTCGAACTCTGCTGTTCTTTACAAAAGAGCATCAATGGTCACTCGCAAGCAGTTGCTGGAGCACAGTTCACAACACCAGGGGGAATGACTCCCTTAGACCTTTCCTAGCAAACAAAGACCTAATTGTAAAGAGGGTCACTGACCTTGGTTTCTCTTCTTTCTCCAGTTGTGATTGGTGTACTCTCCTGCCAAGTACTACGATAGGAAAAGGGGTTTGTCACCTTTTCTTGTGGTTGTGGGTCCCAGACCTGTACTTCTCTATGACTTATTTTTGGCAGACCTGGTTCACTCTACTGGCAGGTACTACCATGAAGAAAACAACTTCCAATGTGCTCTCTTTCACGATTTACTTTGGGAATGGGTTTGTAAACCCACTGTGCTGAGGAAGACTACTTCCGATGCACTCTCTCTCACTCTTGTTCTCAATTGTGGTCTGCAACCAACCTTTGTGCCGGGGAAGATGATTCCTGATACACTCTTTCTCACTTTTGACTATGGCTCTCACACCTGGTACCCATCTAAACTTTCTTCCTCTCCCATTACCACCCATGGCAACATTCTGACGCACCTGGCAGGGAGATTTCGTCAGAGGAATCAGGAGACATACATTTTCCCATAGGAACGTATTGGGGCTAGAATTATTTTAGGTGGGAGAACGTGGAAAAGAGCAATATTTTTTGCTGAAAAATCGGGAGCCTCCTGTGTAAATTGGGAGGGTTGGCATGTATTGATTACTGGTTTCTAGGGAGCTCTTCACTTGATCTCTGCGGTGCAGCAGGTCTTCTTTCGCTCCTCTCTTCTCTGGTTTCGTTGGTCCTAGGCGGCTCTCGGCAGGATATTGTTGATGGCCCCAGCATTGTTCTTTGGACACCTGGTCCACCCGCTTTGGGTCATGTCTCTTTCTTCCTAAGCTGTGCTTTGGAGTGGCTCCACACCACTGGGACAATGGTTCCCCTTCAACTCTCCTGGCTTAGGGAGCTGTTTGCTCACAGCTTCCTTTGGGCTTCACAGGTTGAACTTCCCGGGCTCGACTGCCTCACCTGCTGGTTGGCTGGGTCATCTCATGGATTCCTTTGTCTATTTTCATATCAGCTGTTTGGCAATGGTTGGCTTGAATTACTAAATCCTTTTCAGTGTCTTTGGACTTTCGATCATCATTATTCCTCTATGCCTCCTCCTTGTACCAATACTTTTACTATTACTCTCCCTAGGGTAGTCCATTTTCTTCCTTGTCTCAGTAGATGTCAGGTCTCTGGACCTACAGAAATACATGGGATGGATTGAAATAGGACTGGGACTTAAAAGGGGGGTGTTTTGGTGAGGGTTTTATTGTGTCGCCCTTGGATGTGCGTCTTTGTCTCTAGAGGGGGAGTCTCTCTCCATGAGATCACAGGGTGTACAGGGATTGGCAAACTGGGAGTGTATAGGAATTGTATAAACTAGGAATATGCTGGCGGTGTCAATGTGAATGTTTGCTGGGTTTGCTAAACTTGCAGTATTCAAGGAAAATGTAATATAGAGGGTTGCCAGAATGGTAACATACTGGTACTCCATAAATTGGGAATACAGTGGTATTTAGAAAATTGGGAATAGACTAGGATTGTGCAAAGTGAGAATGTTAAACAGAGTATACTGTGATGTTGCAAATTTACCCCACCTGTTTCAAAATGAGAATACAATGAGATCATGATCATACAATATACTTGGGCTGTCAAACGAGTGCTTACTGTAGTTAAGAAAGTATAATATACTATAATGGAACAGATTAGGCTCACATAGTACACCAAACGTCACACATACCTTCTGCCTGTAGCCTGTTGCTTAAATTACCCTACAGACTCAACTATGTAATGAGTCAATATGAATGTAAAGAGTGGGTAAGAAAGTGGAAAAACAGAAATCTGTGAATACATTACTTGTAATCTGAATCAATATCAGACTTTGAAGATTATTTCAGCCTCTTTCAACTGGCAATGCAAATGTGATGCTTTATTGTTGGCGCAAAAAGACAACTATCCCCATTTAAGAAAGATTGTCTATCTGTAGTGAAGCAGCCACACTAGTGGGATACACTATTTTTGTTTAACAACAAACCTTTCTGAACCTTAAGAAATGTGGAGTCGTCATGTGCCAGCCTCAATTTTGACTGCAAAGTATTAAAACAAATTAATGTAATGTATTCTATGTTTCAGACTACTGTCTTCTAAAAACTAGTTAGGTGCAGCAAAACAGTAGCAAAGGCACAAGGAGCACTTTAGATCCTGACAAATACCAACTAACATAGGGAACTGTGAATAATTGCAATGAACTGGATGTTTCAAGTTCGCATCTGACACCTCTTGTAAGGCAAGCATAGATTGATGTTTTTCGTGTCAGTGCAATAAATAGATGAACGCAAAGAATTTGCAGGATGACCTGAGTGGCCTACACTGGTGTTAATTCCAGCGCCAACATCGGCACAAATGTTGGCATCTCACCACGGCTAAAACAATACTTCTTTGGTAATTATACTGGGCCACAGCCAACAATATGGGTGCCATGGCCACATTTGCACAATTACTGGTGTTATTATGCTGTTCGTGCAAGTGCTAACTCCAGAAGCTATCTGGTATTTATGCCAGTTCATCCATCTGTTTAAATTCTGATATTGTGCCAGTGTAAAAGAACATCCTCCTTTGGTACTGTCACAAGAACAATTATGCCATTGCCATAGCGCTGCGACAAGCGAATTACGCATTCGAAACTGGTGTCAGAAGCACAACAGGTACTCCAATTCAGCTGAGGAAGTCACCTATAGCAGACATGGCCTGGGATTTAAGGTCTTTACAGGGTCGTCAACCTGTAGATTTCCTACCCACCCAAACCCCACAACACTGCGGGATATACTCCCATCTTCCTGCATTGGCAACAGAAAGCAAAACGTGCTGTTTTGTGCAAAATCACCATAGTGTAAATTATCAAAGATGTGCAAAGTTCATATAATGGAAACAGGTTTGGCATACCAATTGTTTGTAACAGAAACTGGTATTTAATCTGCTAAGTAGGTATACTGTAATGTAATAGCTGGGTATAATGTAAACTGACAATGGTGTACTACTTTGGTGTAGAAGAACCAGTTAATGATGTACTTACTAGGCAAAATGTATAAACTGGTAATGATGTGGCAGCTGTGTTGAAATATACATACATAAAAACACGGTAGCCCAACTATTCATGAAAATATTTACAACTTTTTATTGACCAGTACATGGATTTTAAATTACAATCTGTAATATATATTACTACTTCCAGTTCCGAAAAAGGTTGAAATATTTACCCCTAAGAAATCTCCTTCCTCAACCTCATTCAGCATTTCCTCTGTAAGTAGACGATTTTTAGAATTCCCGTCTTCATAAGTCACCTTTAGGTTTCCAGACAAAATTAAATAACATTCAGATGGCACATGCCCTTGTTTTATTATCATTGTTTTGGCTTCATACCTGGAGAAAAGGAGACAAGAGGCAGAAGAGAGAGAGAGAATGAGTGGAAGATGTATCGCAGCGTGTAAAGCAGAGCGAACATTAGCATTACCCATCTCTCCTGAACAGACATGTTGAGTTAGAACAGCAAACTTTCTCCAACAAATGTACATGTTTTCTTCTTAGCTAGAAGGGTTAGCTAAGCCTTTCTACATCCGATGCTTATTAAGAAGACTATGGGCCTCATTACGGGTTTGGAGGCAGCCATGCCCTTAATAAGGGCATGGCTGCCCTTAAACTTGGGTCTGGGCAATTCTGACTTTGGAGGGTCCAGTATTTCCCCATTCAGGTAACCCGGACCATCCCCATTCCCATTTGAGCCCCCATAGGGCTCAATGGGAATGGGGAGCATGCTAAGAACGGGCCCATTAATGAATGGCCCATTGTTAGCATGCTGGTCTCCTCGCGGCACCCGCAAAGGACGTCTGGTCTGACCAGACGTCCAGAGCGGGTCCCGCGAGGGAACCTCGTAATGAGGCGGTAAGGGGTTAGCGGCGCCAACACCTTTACTGGTGCGTTAATCCCTTACCGCCTCACTTGTAATGAGGCCCTATATTTGTTGTTGAAGTCAGCAATAGATTTTATGACTACCTACAGGTGGCAAAGTGCTTTACAATTTGGGTGACATCACAGTATTATCCCACCACTGTCAGATGGTCTCTGGTATGTAATGTATTGTAAAGGTAGGCTGGGATGCCCAGTCTCAGCGGAACGGATGGACCGGGAAATCCTGCACCCAATAACGGAAATAGTCAAAGTAAATGACAAAACCCTGCTAACAAACCACATAAAGCAGGACAGCATACAAACAAATAATTGTGTACACGCATTCAACTCAAGCCTGACAATAGTTTAAAAACATAAAATACATCAATGATGTCACATTACACTCTCAGTAACAAATACTTATGGGGTAAGGGGGATTGGATAAGGGAATTGTCTATATATAGAGACTATATGGGTTAGTCTTCCCATTGGCTATATTTCATTTTACGGCTCCACCTGAGACCACTTCTAGATTGACCAGAGAGAATACATGTCATATTTAAAGCTAACTATTGACCAATGCAACATATAACATTAAGAGTTTTCATTGGTCAGTACCTTGTTCACCAACCTTGATTATGACAGGTCATCAACACATGAACTAAAAACTGGGAGTGAGGGGTGAGAAGTCCAAGAACTGTATTCTTCCAATTAAATAAGATGCTATCCCTTATCCCTAAGCCATGAGCCAAAATATTCCTTTGTATTTGACCTTGCTAGGCACCTTGATCTGAGAATATGTGGGGAGTCGAGGCAGGTGCCGGGACATGTCTGGCCTTAATTAATAGAGACTGTTCTTGAATTATGTGTCACGTGTGAGGAGACAATGTTCTGAATTATTCTGCCTTGTATTATTTGAGAATTTAGCTAATATGAACAGAAGTGTTATTACTTTTCCAACCACTGTGGATTTGATTGATCTATTCTATATGAGGTTTTAAAGTATACTTAGTCGGTACCTGCCATTCAAAGGCTGTATTTTTTCTTCACTTAATCTAAGAGAAATGTGTCTTGTGTCTTGGGAATTCTTATCTTCTGTTTACTTCAGGACTGTTCAGGCCCTCCCTTAATTCTTCCAGATTCTTGCAGAGGGGCCCCGCTGCCCCTGCCGGCACACCGCACAGATTTGTACTTCAGCGGATTCAGCACTTTCGAGTATCAATAAAGCTTTGTGGCCTCTATTAATTTCAATGTGTTACGACTTCCATTTTAATGAAGATGGTGGCACTTTACTGTTGCGTTTCTATGTTACTAGCTATCTATGTATATCGTTTGTGTTTTGCATTTTAGCTTATACATTACTTGCATTATATTCTTCATGTCTTTATGGTGCAAGCGATATTCTTTGTGTCTAAATGCACATTTGGCCAAATGTCTGCATTTCTTCATGGTGCGTGAGTATTTGCTTCATCTCTATTGCATGCGCGTATGTCAGTCTAACAGCAGGTCTGCTTATTCTTGCCATCTTTCATTACATTAAGTGCATCTCTTCCTGTATTGATTCCATAGCAATACTCTCCTTTACGATATTGGGGCAGGGGAGGGGCAGTTGTCATTAATGACGTATTCATCTGTCTCTCGAGTCGAGTCCTCGACCACACCCTTATTCTGGCCCTCCTCCGCATAAGGCACCTTGGGTATCCATATTTTAGTCACGCCACTCAGGTTACCTGCATGTCTTATGTGCTTATCCACACTCCAGGTTATGTAGCAGCACTGCCCATCTTGCTTGCAGAATACCCAGCATCCCACATATTTGCATGCATCTGGGGGATAAAAGAATGTTGATCCTGGAGGTGAAATAGGGCTTTCTCTTACGTGTATATGAGGTATGTTATCGGTTTGTGTTTATGTGTGTACTTAAGTCTCCACATTTATCACTTTTTATTTCTACTGCCTTTTGGCAATCTTTTTGCATTGGCTTATGGCTATTCTCAAAGTGCAGTAACCTAGTAGCACCAATACCAGTATTGCTATTAGTATTTTGACTGCATAAGCCAGCCCGGAGGGAACCGAGGAAAATAGAAAAGAGAGCTAGTCACCATCTAGAATGTCTTCCATCTCCTCTTCCATTTTTGTGCGTAGATTGTTAACAGAGTTATGGCCTCTGTAAGGGTCTCATTTACCTCATCATGGGGAAAACCTGTCTCCCTTGCTAGACAAACTACTCTGTGTTCACCCCATAGACAATGCCAACCCCACCGACATTTCGGCACACTATCACAGCTGCCTTAAAACAGCCATAGATCACATAGCACCGCTCATACTTAAGCACCACAAGCTTAAACGCAGCAATGCATGGTTCAATGAGGACCTTATTGAATTTAGAAGAAAAAAGAGCACTTGAACATCTCTACAGGAAAAATGCCACCAACAAATCCAAAAAACAACTTGAGCACATTTCTAAAACCTATAAAGCAGAGATTTTTATCCAGAAAGCCAACTCCCTCAACCTACCATTACTACTGCCACCTCCAACAGTAAAGAACTATTCGACATTATCAGAGAAATAGAAACCCCCATTCCCCCTCCCCCTAGTCAATGTAAACAAGGAATGGTGCACCACCATTCAGGATGCTCTAGCATCTAAGATAAACACTCTCCAAAAATAAAATAGAGTCACACAGAAAACTCCTGGCTCCCACCACAAAACCATTACTACCAACTTCGCTACACGCCACATCCAACTCTTCCGAATTTCACTTCAAATCAGTGAACACTGATTCCATGCTCAAAACCATAGCTTCACTCAAAACTTCCAATTCCAAATGTGACAGTTTCCCGGCCAAATTAGTTAAGGACTGCGCACCCATATTAGCACCTATCATCACCAATTTTGTCAACGCTTCCTTTAAATCTAATACTGTCCCAGCCAATACCAGAGAAGCCTGGTTCATCCCCTCATTAAAAAACCCACACTAGACCCTACTACACCCATCAACTACAGACCCATTACCACAGTGCCCTTCCTCCTCAAAATAATAGACAAAAGTGCATACACACAAGTACAATCCCACCTCAAAGACAACCAACTACTAGGGGAAAGACAATGAGGTTTCCGCCCTAGACATAGCACAGAGACTGCTCTACTGGACCTGCAAAAACAGACGGATGCCATTAGGGATTCAGGTAAACTATGCATCCTATTACACCTAGACCTATCAGCGGCCTTCGACTTAGTAGACCACAATAAACTCTGTCTTACACTTGCTAACAACTTCCACTTCTCTAAAGAGGCCACTGCTTGGATCAAGTCTTTCCTCGCAGATCGCACTTCGAGAGTAGCAATAGGGGATGTTGCAGCAGACCCAATCACAGTTCCATTGGGAGTCCCCCAAGGCTCTTGCCTCTCCCTGACACTCTATAACGCATACACTAAATTACTCTTTGCAGCATGGGAGTAATAAACACCAACTTTGTGGATGACACACAAATGCTCATCCCCATCTCTGACAATCTCAAACAGGACACCATCACCATAAACAAAATGTACTCAATCATCCAGAATTGGATGGCGACAAATAGCCTCTGCCTTAATGGGGAAAAAACGGAGATACTGAAAGTAGGATCCCCAGACCGATTGAGCAAACTACAAACTAAGCAAACTACACCCACACTACACATCCATAGTCATTGACGGCACACCCATCAATATTTCTAAACAAGTCAAAACCCAAGGGGTCTACTTAGACTCTAGCCTCACTATGTGCAAACATATCAGTGCTCTCTCCTCATCCACAGCATACGCAGCAAAACTCATCTCCCTTAGCAGACCTTTTCTCACACCACAGAACTGCACCACCCTAGCCAGAGCCCTCATACTGGCAAAAATCGACTACTGCAACATTCTTCTACTAGGGACCACGAAAAACAACCTAAACAAAATGCAACTAATTCAGAACAAAGCCCTCTGTGCAGCATTAGTTATAAAAAAGAGATCATATTTCCCATCGTAGGAGAGAAGCCCACTGGCTGCCCGTACAAGCTAGGATCTTACACAACACCCTCACCATAGCACACAAATATGTCACAGGCACAGCTCCAAGCTAGCTCAACCAATGCCTAACCAGCAAAACCTCATCCAGAATACTCAGATCCAACACAGACACACTCCTTTGCACACCCTGATTTAAAAATGTGAGAACAGGTAACTCCATTTTCCTAGTAGTAGCCCCCAGAATTTGGAACTCCATCCGCCATCGACAATGAGCCGTCCTTCCCCAAATTCAAGAAAACCTGGCTTTCAACAAATTCTAAAAAGCCTCAAAATCTATAGCACAATAACCAAAGCTGAAAGTATATACTTGCTGTAAGATTTTAATTGTATACACTGTAAGTACTACTAAGCCCTGTCTGACTCTGTAACCCTATGTAAATGATATGTATAATCCATTAAGAATCAACACTGCTTGACTCTGTAATTCTATGCATATGACTTGTATAACTCATTAAGAATCGAAACTGTAGGTTTAAATATTTGCCTGTATGCACCAACTAAGTACTAAGTTATCTAGTAACAATTAAGTACCAAGTATTCCTGTAACCTACGCCATGATACCCTGAGGGTTTGGGCGTATAACCAAATGAAAAAATAAAAAAATAAATGGCCAGGTATGTACATGCAGTAAGCCGTGCACATTTATGTACACATGCCCCCCTCAATGGCCATTATCAGATCAAAGACATCCCTGTTCTGGAGGGTCATTAGTCTCATAGCCTGTAGATGTTCTTTTATGTTGTCAAAGCCCTTCACACTTGTGTTGATTATTTGCAATAACTCCCATCTCGTGATCTGCAGCCACTTTGTGTATGTAGTGGTCTGCATCCCGAGGCGCAAAAAGGCAGAGAATCACTGCTGTTATGCTGAACAACCTGTGTTCATATGAAAAGTCCGCAAGGGCATGTTCTGACTTTGTTGTTGAGAAATAGTTTTCCCTTTTATTGTGGTTAAGTGTGAGGGACCGTCTCTTCCTTAAATGTACATTCATTTTGGGGAAATAAGCAATTTGTATATCACTCTGGGGAACCACAAGGGCTGGTGTACTTAATTGCACTATGGAACATAGGCCTCCCCAATTTGGGGGTAGCTGCATGTATACATTGGCACAGTGAGCCCAATGGTGGTCCATCAGCACTGCTGTTCCTGTTTTCATGCCTGGTACATCAAAAATATGTTTACACCCAGGGTTTCTTCCAACGTTTATTGTACCATGGTTTCGGAAACATAGGGTGGAATTTTCCAGGGGTATTATTTGGACCTGGCTCGTTATGAACTCATGTGAGTAATTTTGTAATTTTGTGCAATTGTTTAAGAGATTTAGAGTTTGCATTTAAAACTACTTCTTCCCAGTGTCACAGGAGTGCTTTGCACACCACCCATCCCTCAACCCACCCCTCAGGTGTGAATTCAGTTCCTTTTATTTGCAATTAACCGCTTTCCCAACACCCAGGTATTTCTTTCCATTTTTGCCGTTGCAGTGGAGCATCCTATTTTCTTCTCTCCTCATCCCTGCCCCATTTCTTTGAGATGGCAAATATCTCAACACCCTGAGCTGTGTTTTAGTTTCTGCCATCATTTCCATCTCTTGTATAGAATTGTCTTCTCCTGTGGACTTTGCTTTGTTTACCCATATGAGCAAGGCAATATGACGTTGAAATTCACCCTCGTCAAGCACAGCGCTAGGTGTGTTAGGCATTGTGCCTTATGGGCAGGTACATCTGTTGCTATAAATACTAAGGATGCGCTCTTGGCATACATAGCAGCTTTCATCACATGTCTCCCTCCCTACTCGTGCAATGTGCTGTTACCATAAATTATTACTAACTTGGGTAGAATTAGTTATATTCAAGCTCATGTCTTCAAAGTCATTCCTCATACTTCGCTTAAGCCTATTCATCTCTTTAGCGAGCATGTGAAATGCTGGTGCTGTTGTTTCCTTTGTCATGGTAATAAGGGTCACATTGCTATAGAAGGGGCTGGATTCATTCTACTGAACCAACTTTTGTAATGCAGTAAGAATGGAAAAATAAAGGCTGCAAAATATAAAAAGTGTTTGTTAAAGCATTATTGTAGCGTATCTACCTTTAGTAAATAACCACATGCATTATTTTGTCGCAAGGTCAAAGCGAGTGCCTGACAGAATTAAAAAGTCCCATTTTCTTTCTTCACAAGGTTTCTTTCAGTTCTACACAATGTCACTGTTTTTCAGAGAAAAGCTGGATCAATATGGCAATAAACATCCCATGTTTTGGGATCCCTTAAAAGAGCAGCAAGATTTGCCTTTCTTAAACTTAATGCAGGAAATGTATCTACTAAGTTTGTTGAAGAGCATGAACAATAAGGTTTGCAGTGAAAACATTTAGCCTATGTACTTTTATTTGTTGTGAAAGTGCTAGTCTTTGTCGTGTGCAGGTATAATGTTTCAGAGAAAATGTCCCCTACTATTATTTAAAAGCAAACAAAGATTCTCTTTCTTAATCCTTTGGCTGTTGGTTGGCTGTGGTGGTAGACTTCGTCTCGACACGTGTCATGTCTTGTTCACCTTTGGATTCAGGGTGATGTGGCAGGAGGGTCTCTCTTTTGTAGGGTTTGACATCACCGAGGTGTAGCTAGGCTCTTCTTCCCTGTACCTTGACCACTGTGGGTGTGACCCCCCCCCTCTGTACAAGGTGTGGGTCTTCAAAACGTGGCTTGTGCCAGTGCTGTGTGAAGCTCCTAATAAGCACTCAGTCTCTAGGGTATAAAGCTTGAGGCTTCAACAATGTCTCGGGATCAATTTGTTTGTCGTCTTCATCACTCTTCTTTGACCTCCCCTGCCAGGCACGAAGCTGTTGAGACATAAAGCCAACACTTGCTGCCATAGCATTCAAGTAGTCATGCATTTCAGTAACAAGTACATTAGACACACTATCAGCATCAGTTTGTGCAAGGGGTTCACGCATACAACGTCCCGTCACCAGCTCATGAGAAGTCTGAGTTGGGCTGATTGCGTAAAGCAAATAGGGCTAAGGGTAGGTAATGGAGACATCCTTTTTCGGGGTCACTTTTAATTTGGCAATGCGTTCATTAAGGAGGCTGTTGAGGCACTCACAAATACTGTTTGCCTATCTTTGATAAGTGGAAGAGAATGTGTTCTTAATACCCAGCAGGATTGTGATGTGCTCAAAAACTTCATTTACACAATGTAGTCCTTTATACGACATGAGCACTTCGCACACCCCCCACCTTGGGAAGACCTCACATAAGAGGTCATTTGCAGCACATGTGGCATCGGTATGTGTGCATGGACCGCCTCAATCCATTGAGAGAAAGGACATACAAATACTAGTTTATATTTGTAGCTCTTAAAATCTTGGAGCAGATCTACATAGTTAATATGCAGATGCTGGAAGGGTCCAATGGGGCGGGGTATTGCTCCTCTCACTGTTTGCAGTGTGGGTCCTGCAGTATACTGTTGACAGACCAAACAATTTGTAATAAAGGCAGCAAAATGCTCTGCCAAGTTGGGTATGAAACATTCTTCCGAGATCAAAGCTGCACGACATGCTGTATGTGCTGGGTAATGTAATTGATGTAATGCTATGTTAAGTAACCAAAGGGGCATAACTGGGTTTCCTGTGCTGTCCTGCTGCACATTGCACCTGTGGGGGACAATGAGACCCCCCTGCACTTCCACAACTCTTGTTCCTTTAGTGGGGCTCATCCGTGCAATTCAGTTATTTGGGCTATGGTCAATGTATTGAAGCTTTCTTTCATTACCATACTTTGTTCACGTATGTATTTATTGGGTGTTGTATCAAATTCAGACATTTCAGTAAAATATGCTGCTTTTTTGGCCTCTAGGTTAGCGGCTTCATTGCTGCTGGAAATTAAATCGGAGCCTTTAGCATGGCCTGCGCACTTCACCATGGCGATGGCCGATCGGAGCTATAGTATGTTTAAGAGCCTGTCCAATAATGGTGCATATTGCACTGGTGTGCATCTGTGCGCAGGAAGCCACACCTCTTCCACCGTGACAGTCCTGCATGTAATGTTGATGTCACATCGGTGGAGTCAAAATACACTGTTACTTCCTCATCTTCATGCGTTTCAAGTGCCAAAATAAACACTATCAATTCTGCTGCTTGCGCTGTAAAATTTAAGGGCAATCTCACACTTGCCACTGTCTCAAAGTAGACGTTCTGTCTTATTTCTACCACTCTGGCCCCTGTGTGCCTTTCCCTGTGCTCTGGTTGATCGTTGAGGGGCCATCAATAAAAAGGACCCCACGCTCCTAGAGCATTTTCTTTAACATGTGGTATGTTGTCATGATACTCTGTATAGAACATACTTGACACCGGGCAGAATAGCCAAATTCAATAGAAATACACATCCCCTATGCCCATGGTGAAGAGGTCGGAATGATGCACATGTTCTGGGGGTGCCCAAAAATACAGGCTTTCTGGTCCAAAATTGAGCAACTTTGCAGAAAGGCGGGCGTGGAGAGGTACGATTGGTCGCCAAAAGAGTGCCTACTGGGCGCCTACCCAAGGATAAGCAAAGTGAGACACGTAGTGAAACTCATGGACATGGTATGTGTGCTAGCTAAACGAACAATAGCAATGGCATGGAAATCCAAGCCAGGCCCACAGTTTGACAGGTGGCACAGGGAATTAGAACATTAGACAGAAGCAGAAACTAAGGTCTGGGGAGAAGGTGTGACCAAAGACGGCGGAGAGGCCAGCCCGGCATATGAGGACTGGAAAGCCCTGATCTGGGATGTGTTCCATCCATCGGACGACAAACCCCTTGAGACCCTGCTGGTCAGGAAACATTGTAGAAGCTAGCCGACAACAATTGCACCTCGATCGCTAGGTATTGAGATCTGGTAGAACTAACCGCTACACCATCCGGATGTCCGGAGCGGAGACTGGAGGCAAAAGAGTGTGAGAGCCCCAACAAGAGTGCCCTACTGGTGAAGACAAGTTACTGAGTTATTGTGTTTGTTTGTTAAAGTTATTGTTAACCGCAATATTAAGTACACAAAGATCTGCGTTGAAACATTTGCAAAACAGCCAATGTACATCATAAATGCTAATAAAAACAGTTTAAAATAAATGATACTCTGTATACTTGATGCAATCATACACATAGTCTCCTTCTTCTACTGGCTATGCTATGAATCTTGCTGGATTCACTACTCTGCACTTGACAATTTTGATT
Source organism: Ambystoma mexicanum (assembly GCF_040938575.1). Lineage (NCBI taxonomy): Eukaryota > Metazoa > Chordata > Amphibia > Caudata > Ambystomatidae > Ambystoma > Ambystoma mexicanum. The sequence goes on along the minus strand of NC_090937.1, from coordinate 1,080,094,322 downwards.
TCTGCGTTTGAGATGATCACCTAATATGCAGGTGTGGTCATCCTGTTTCAAGGATGGCCACATATAATGTTATTGTACAGCCCAACGTAATACTGGACAATTATTCAATTTCAAAAGCTGCTACCTCAGTGAGTGTTCACAGGGATAATGGCCTCTTATCTCTGTATCTAGGATCGCGCTGTAATATGCTAGTGGTTTGTGTCCTAGGGTAGCTTTTTGTGTGAGGACTGCTGTCATTACTATTTTATTTGAATTGGAGAGTAAGAAAAATGCTGCACTGTAATCAGGGATCCCTAAACATTTGCTGTGCATATTGTCGTTTTTAAATCATCAAAGGATTCTGCCATTTCATCTATCCAGGCTATATCACTGCCATCTTTCTGAGCTTCCTTGAGACTTTTTAAGAGGGGTCTGACTTATGTACTATAATCAAAGTCCCATGCCCTGCAGTAATTGCACAGGCCAAATAATTGTTGCATCTCACTCACTGTCTTTGGTCTGGCAGTTTTCATGATTGCCTCTTAGGGGTCACTTTTCTTCCTTCTTATGATGTCAATTGTACAATACATCTTCATGTCAATATTGTAATTTCTCCTTGTCTACTTTGTACCCCTTCTCTTCCAAGACTGTCATCAACAGTATTGAGCCTTTCCTGCATTGTTCTACTGCCTCGCTGCACACCAGAATGTCATCTACATACTATATCACTATGCTATCAAAGGTGTACGTTTTCCAGGTCCATCTAAAGAACCTAGTTAAATATTGAGGGAGACTGTGACTCCTGATGAAGGAAGATTGAAAAAAAAGCATTCTTTAAATCGATCACTGTGAAATATTCAGCTTTGGACGGGATATTGCACAAGTTCATGGCAGGGTTTGGGACGAATGGGACCTCTGCCTCAACAATATTGTTCAGGGGGTCTAAATCCAGAATAAATCCACACAACCCCCCTTCTATTTTTTCACTGGGTACACTGCTGTGTTACATGGGGATTCTGATGGCACCAATATCCCTTGTTGCACTTGAGCAGAAATGGTATCATATATCCCCTCATCTGCTTCTCTCAACATTGGGTACTGTAAGGAAGCTTGATATCAACAGTAAGACAGACACAAGTGACCACAGTTCAAGAGTGTTCATTGAACTTCCTAAAAGGGTGCAAGATGGGAGCAAGCTATGACCATCAAATAATAACACAGTCCAAGTGGTGTCTTGTCTTGGTAAAATAAAAGGGCCTTTACTAATAAACATGTTTCCAATCCTTACCTAGAACTACAAATAATGTTGGAAACAATGTTATGCAAAAGAAAGAAGTGGTCAAGAAATTATATGTCAGGATGTTCAGGCCGTTGGCCTCCTTTTCCCACGGTTTCAGCCAGGATAAGGCGGTACACTCGAGCTGAGCATAGTCTCGGGCTTCTCTAGCATGAGGGTGCATTTCAAACATTAGCATCAGGGCCTTATGTGCCCAACTCTCTTTTCCTTGCAAAGTCTCCTCTTGCAAATGGCCAATGAGACAAACAAACAATAAGTAATTTTCCTCTCGAAATTTCACAAGTATTTAATTTCTCAGGTGATTCACTATTCACCTCGGATCCCCCTCAGCTGGGCTGAGATCCCCTTCAACACAATGCTTGTAGGATTTTTATGTGTCCAATTTCTTGGGTGTTCACGGTTCACCCCGGATCCCCCCAGCTGGGCTCAGATCTGTTTTAAGACAATGTTCAATCAGTCTCCCTCTGCCTGGTTCGGACCAATTTAATTCACTTTAACTCAAACTTGCTTTATCCCAAAAGCTTTCAATTGATCTCCCTCATTCGGGTTCTGACCAACTTTCTCTATTTTGTTATAAACTTGCTTGGCAGTATCAACATCGAAGACTGTCGATTGTGCACAGGATTTTGCTTGACCCGTCACAGAACCACTTCGATGTACAGTTCCTTGCCACTGTTTCACCTTTCTTAACTCTCAGTTGGAAACCTTACAGAGACCTTCGAATGAGCACACACGTGTTGCCAGACCGCTCTGTCAAGAGTATCGTATCTTGGTTTCAAAGTTCAATCACTCATCTGTTTTTCAATTGTACTCAGATTCGTTATCATATGCGTTTCATACACTGTTCGCTTCAGTGCTCACCATACAATGTTGCTGCACCTGGCACTGTTGTAGAAGGCCATCGTACCTTCCTCTACACATTCTAAGGATAAAAAAATAAGAAATATAGATAAATCAGGTTAACACCTGGATATATGACCATTAACAAGACTCTATAACTCAACCGCTATGGAAAAAATCTTTCTGTCCACAAAAAGATGCAAAATCACAGATGAGAGTGAACAGCCTTATACCTTCAATAGTATCTCTCCTGATGAACCATAGTTTGACCTATGGAGAAACATGAGTCGAAGGATGAAATTATAAAATGTTTATATTTAAAGGATGACATTGTTACATGTTTATAAATCAACACGGGTCACAAAATCCTGCTTTCTTTTGCAATTAATGTATGAAGAGCAATACAAATAACCAACTGGATTCAATTTGTTTTGATCTCAACAACCAAATCTATCAGTGATTTATTCTGCACTGCACAACTATGAGTGAACAAGAGGTTCCAAACCAACATAAACATTATGTCCACCTATTGTTAGAGTCACAATAAAGGAGCCACAAGTGCAGGTCACAGGGGTAACAACAACATACAAACCTCATAAGGAATCGCCCAGGAGACAAAAAGCCAACAAAGACTGTTACTGCAATAAAAATAAGCTTATTAAGCCATTACAATTCCCAGTAGCTATAACGATTGTTAAATAGGCAGCACATACCAAGCAAACTGATTTTATTTCTTGCGGGAACGAAGTCGCAAACCGAGAAACCAAAAGGGCTGTGTATGCACCAGATATTTCAAGTTTTGATGCTCCAGATGTTAAGAAAAAAGTAGTTATAATTATGGTGGTAAAGTAAGAATTTAACCATTTGCCAAGAGCTCAGTTAATGGAGATTGAAGGCAGTGCACCACAGGAAGAGCAAGAATTAATTAAACGAAGGGGGTGTTCTTTATCCCCGAGAGAAGCATTGTGGCGACAGGATAGTACCAGAAAGCCGGTGATACCAGTAGCATTATTGAGGGTAGCACCTAAACAGCTGCACTACCCAGCGCATGTAACTAGGGAGAGTCTTGCTGCAGCGATTGCAGAAGACTGGTTCGTAGCGAACCTGTTAGAACACTTTGCATTTTATGTAGTAAATTGCATCGTATGACAAAGGTTTACTGCTAGGAATATACTGCAAACAATTAGAGGAGTGATTCCTCGAACAAATAGTCCTTTTCTGCATTTACATATTGATTAGGTCGACATGCTGCAAGTATTTTGTGGATACAGGTATTTGATAGTGGTGGTGTGTCCCTTCTCCAGGTGGATTGAAGCAGGTCCTTGTACACACCCTGAATGCCACTTGTGCAGCAAAGGTTTTAGTACGTAAAGTCTTTCCAAGACGGAGAGCATGTGAAGTGCTGAGATCTGATAATGGGTCACATTTTGTTAATGAAGTATTTGAACAAATAGGATTGTTATTGAACATCAAACATAAGTTTTCCTCTGCTTATCACCCGGAAGCAAATGGGAAATGTGAGAGACTCAATGGCCTCCTAAAGGAGAGAGTTGCTAAGTTGAAATTGACACTGAAAAAGGGATGGCTATATTGCCTGCCCTTAGCGCTATATGCCCTAAGGAATCAGCCTGGTTCGGACCATAACCTCACACCCCACAAACTAGTGACAGGGAGACGAATGAGAATGCCTTTGACTCCTCTATCAAGGAGCAGAAGTGATGCCCAGAGTTCTGCAAAACTGCAAATGAATTAAATAAGTACTTAACATGCATGATCGCTAGTATCTCTGTCATTTCAGATCAACTCAAGCACCAGGGGGGGTCGGTCTCAGAAAACAGATGAAGACCATTCAGCAGCCGGAGTTTCAAAATTATTATCAGTACCAAAGGTGATAATTGGCAATACGGTTCTGATTCAGAACGTCACCCAAAAGTGGCGTGAGCCACGATTTGCTGGTCCGTTTGTTGTAGAAGACATTACGCCCTCTGCTAAAAGTTCAGGGCAGAAGAGCATGGATTCACCTCAGCAATGTTAAAGTCTACGTTGGAGAGGCTGACGCACCCCTAACGATCGATTCAAAAGCAAGACAAAAAGAAGAATTTCAGCCTGTGCAGACTCGATGGATGACGAGGAAGAAGGACGATAAACCAACAGATTAATCGATAAGTGCAGATTTGGACTGCGGCTCTACCATCCACTCATACTATAGCAGGAGTGCACACTCGTTTGTTGAGCCACAGAGTTCTTCAAAAATTAACTTTAGAAAGTTATTGACACATTGTGGATATGTTTAAGCGGCAACACATAAAGAGAAATCGGAAGCGTGAGCAATATGCTGATTCTTTTCAGACAATGCAATTATTTGGTTGACCCTATGGATTTGACAAACAATGATGCCCATAGGATCCTACTTGCTGATTTCATATTTATACTTAGAGCTTATCCTGCTCTTGTTGGGCATAGTGTCAACCTAACTACTTTTCTGCATGATCCTAAAAATGGCCCTGCGATAAGGAGGCTGCTCACAGCGATAACTGAACAGATTCTGCAGTTACCTGATATACATGAATTGCCTAATTAAAAAGGTTTTTTCCTTCCTTTAAAATAGTACACATGCACAATGAGAAATCTTGAGGGGTTTCATATGCTGGCTATTCATATATGCATTCACAATTATGCTTTGTGGCTTCAGGTTTCTCCTGATTTATAATTTTATCGATCCAAAGAAAGCAGAAATTCCTTTCATTCTCCCCACTCCAGTAACTCGTATAGACTCACTAACTACTAATGAACTGAGGTCTCGAGTGTTCTCTGCCCAGAGCAGAGCTGCTTTGGAATTATTTCCATGGGCAGCAACCATTTTGTTGGGAAGATGTAAAAGGAGTACAGGGGAAGATTATAATATTGACATATATTTAGACAGCACAGCACATTTGGGTAATAACATGTGGTATCAGCACATGAAAAAGATGTGTGAAAATACCTCCGAGGAGAGTTGCTATTTTTGTGCACTCATACTTTATGCTGTGGGGACCTCTAAGATCTTCATAGCTACAGAAGTACCAGTACAAAAAGCTCATTGTCTCACACATCTTGCACTCTGCCAGACACAAGGTCAGTTCCAGGGTCGAACAGCATGTTTGAGATGGGTGATTGAGCAGACGTCTCCAAGAGAAGACAACTATTTATTTATTTATTAATGTGTTAACAGCTTAACATAAGCTTTTCACATATAAATCAATAAAACACTTTAAAGAGTAAAATTCTATTTGAATCAAAAAAAGGATAATATCATTAATACAATATGATCATAGAAGAAGAAGAGAAGAAAACAAAAAAAATGAAATAAGAAATATTAACAACATTACATAAGTTGACTCAAGTGACCTTATATCAAAATAATAAGGGCAAGAAATTTAAAATGTAACATTTATAGTCACAGTAATGAAAATAGGTAGAATATCTCTATATAGCTATTTCTAATAATTTTTCAATTGTTAGCCATACGTTATATACAGCAAAATAGAGCTTCATTCCTGAACCATTAAGCGCCCTAAGCCAAAAGTCTTCACTGCAAATGTGGTCCAAATGGTGGACGAAGTCCCCATAGCAAGTTGCATAGGTTTTTTGCATGGCCGGACATCTGGTTAATACATGTTTACCTGATTCAATCGCCATATTATTCATGCATAACCGGCAGGATCGTTCTATCTTGGTAAGATTACTCATAATCCTGCTAATAGCCAATACCGGGAGTTGGTCCATCCGCAACAATAGAATAAATCGTCTTAACCGCGGAGAGGGGCACAGAGATAGATAGGGAGCAGGTTTCTTAAAAATGTATCTCATATGTTGGACAAATTTATAGCGTTTCAACTCTTCCAAGTGTGCATAGTTTTCAATCCAATCACATAATTCCGATTTTTTAGATAAGGCACACAAAGTAGAGGTTCGAATGCCGTTGTGCCTATTTGACCAGCCAATCTTTTCCAGATATTCCTCCATTTGTTTTTTCATGAGAGGGAATGAAGACGATTTATTGATTTCGTTATACAATGTGTTCAGGAGAAGGTTTTCTGTAACTGGTGACATCTTTAAGTAAAGTTCAGATCTTTTTCTAAGAACTTGTGCTTTTAAAGATATCAGGCCCAATTCAAGTCTTAGGATAGACATTGGTATACAATTTGGGAGGCCAAGTAATTTCTTCCAGAATTTTCCTTCTAATATCTGGAGCCACCCCAAATCCATGAGCTGCAGGGCTTCTAATCCATAAATAATCATAGGGGTTAGAACCTGTAGATATAGTTGTCGTGCAGCCCAAACTGTGTATCCGCAGTGAGAAGTGGAAAAACGATATATTAGAGCACTGATTTGTGCCGCTCTCGTAATTCGGACTTGCTTACACATTGCGTATAGACCCTTTGGCTCTATTTCAATTCCCAAGTATCTATAGAAGGGAGTATATTGAATTCTAGATCCTTGTATTTGTAGACTCACTCTAGCAATTTTCTTATTGCTCATGACCATCATCTGGGTTTTGTCTAGGTTGATAGTAAGGCCATTCCTATTGGCATAGCTCCATAGTGCCTCTGCAGAATTTCGAAGACCTTTGATTGTATGGTCCATAATGACTAAGTCGTCCGCATAGGCTAGAACTGCACAGTGAGCGGGGCCAATCTTAGGTGGACAGCTATGGACTTCAGATAAGGCTTTTGGAATATCATGAAAAAAGAGATTATATAGTGTTGGTGCTGTCACACAGCCTTGTTTGACGCCTCACGATTGGTCGATCTTATTGGTCCTATTACCCTTTGCGTCTAATTTTAAAAAGACTGTGGTATCCCAATGTAGCTGTTTAAGGTAATATAATATTCCCTTCGGGCATCCTAGATTTTCTATTTTTGTCCACAACAAGTCTCTCGGCACTAGATCAAAGGCAGCCTTAAAATCAATGAATAATATGTATAGTGGAGGACTGCCGGGAGATCTGGCCTTGTTACGAAGTATATCCATTGTGATCAGGTTGTGCACCGTAGAATATCCACTCCTGAAACCACATTGGAATTGATCCAAGATCTTTTCTCTGTCCATCCATATATGGAGCTCTTGAAGTAAATATGTCACAAATAATTTGCCTGTGGAATCCAACACAGATAATAATCGATAATTTAAGGGGTCTGTGCGATTTCCCCTCTTATATATGGAGACCAAGGTTGCAGTTCGCCAGGAGTCTGGTATAAGGCCATCTTTCAGAGTTTTTTCAAACAGTATTTTCAGTACCTCTGCCCAATATTCAGGGTTGCTTTTTAGAATAACATTCGCTAGGCCATTAGGCCAAGGCGCTCTCGATGATTTAAGTTTTTTGATCATGATTATCAGTGAATCAACCGACACCTTGAAAGGAGGGCAGGGCTGTTCCAGACCATCGTCACCATAGACAAACCAGATAACTGGTTATTGCGACTTCTCAGAAATTCCTCCCAGTGGCCCTTTCCAATAGGATTGTTAAGACTACTATTCATTTCGCCTCTGGCCTGATTCAGTAAACTCCATATAGAGCGGGAGTTTCCTGTGCATAATATTTGAACTATCTTTTGCCATTTAGCTAATTTGGACGCATAGCATTTTTGTCTAAGCCAAGATCTAAAGGCATTCTTGCATTTCTTACTGGATACCAGGTAGCTATCCCAGGTGGTAGAGTTTTTCTGTAACATCTTGAGTTCTGCTCTTAAGATTCTTTTAGCGTCTCTGATTTCAACATCAAATGTGTTAGTTATTTTGGCATCAGGAGCGATTATGTTAATATTCACAGCGGCGTGGTTTTGTGAGAAGGAAGTTATCCACTTTTCAATATCATTGCCGGACATACTGAGAAGAGCAGCATGGCCAATAGCTGTCATTTTATTCATAGCTTCTACAGCTTTTGTGATATTTTTATCTGACCAGCGAATATTTGAAGAAGTGTGGTTCGTTCTCAAATCGCCAATCGGTCGAGGGGAAATATGTTGAAGAACAAAATTAAATGTTAGCAATAGGGAGGAATGGTCGCTCCAATCATTGTCACTGACCTTCATATCCGCAGTCAGATTAGCCATTGATGGACTTACAAAGATGTAATCTAGAGTACTACGGGCTCTGGTATTTCTCCAAGTAGATTGACCTGGATAGTCACTAGGAGTTCTACCATTCAAGATTTCCTAAATCCCAAGCGTTGAAAAATTGAACCACAGCAGTCCCTCCGCATTCGCCTCCTTATGCCACATCATGCCTATGTTCTTCAACGAAGGGTTATTAGTCTTATTCATCGGTCCCACAATATGGTAGTTGAAGTCACCTACGATTGTTACCAGATTGTGGTCAGAATCTACCATCCAATCAATCAGCAGCGAATGGCAAGCTTCCCGGATGAGATCTCTGTGTGGAGATTCAGGTGGATTGTAGAGGTTGATCACTAACATCTTCTCCACTTTATCTTTACCAGTGAGTTCAATCTCAACAGCTAGTACAAATTCGTCAAACTTTGAGTGGATCCTCGAAGATTTTAATGGGTGTATGATTCCAGTTATGAGGCTCCCATACGGTCTTCCCTTGGGACCCTTTTTGGCTAATTCCTGATGAATTGAATAGCCATTGAGAAGGGCCCGAGTGGTGATCCACGTCTCCTGTAGACAGATACATGTTTTCCCTACTAGCAAAGAAGATGAGCCCACTGCCGATAATAAGTGGCTAAAACCCCGACAGTTCCATGTAATTAAGCTTTGATATCATTGGGTTAAGGAAAGCGACGGTAGGGACTTGGCAAGCCATTAAAGAACATTTTGCACATCAACTAGTTGTACTGCTTTGCCTTTAGGTAATTTCGGTACTATAGTTTCAACAGCTTTGGTGCTTGGTATATGTATTGGCCATTGTGGATCGATTGTATTGGGGTCAGCGTCTACTTCAATATCCACTTCCCACAAACTTGCTTTGCAGCTGCGAATCAGGTTGGCAGTCGCTAAAAATTTACAATGTAGTGCAGAGGTATTAGAATTCTTCGCTTTCAAGGGCTCCACATATTCAAAGTCTTCTGATCTCAGCACCCTAAGCTGTGGTTTAGAATACAGTCTAGTCAACAGCGCCGATCCTGAGAGCCAATCATGATCGCTGTTTTGGTACAGGTTTTTGATAATACATATCCTTCCACCTTGATATGGTATATTATTACCTTTGTCGTCATTTTGAAGTTCCCCTAATGGCACAGATACTATATCTGTTCGAGCTGGATTGATTGGTACGGTATTTGTAATATCAACTGCAGGGTTATCCTTCAACTCATCAAGACATGTTGAATGATCTGGATCTCTCTCATCCGCTTGAGGTGCAATAATACTCTTATTAGAGTCAATCTCCTCAACTGTATTATTGATGGTGCTCTTCTCGAGAATAAGCCAACTAGTCAGTTTGTTCTCCCTGCTAGCAGTGCCTTTATAAGCTCAAGGTGCCATGCGTTTGGATTTTTTCTTGTCTTGTTTAGGGGTGCTGCCTTTGGTAGGAGTGGAGATTTCTTCTTCCTGCTCCACTGTGTCCGGTGGTCTTAAGGTTGCCATTTGGCACTTTTTCCTCACAAGGTCTCTTTTGACCAGTCGTCGCTGTTTTCGTAGGTAGAAGACATCCACATTCGTTGTGGTGTTAGGGTCGATGTATTCGGTCTCCGGGCAGTCTGGCGGGATGGTCTTCTCTTCCTTGTGAGGCAGATCAATATTACTGTTATTTGCTATATTTCCTGATGGTAAGGTAAGAGTGACTTCCAATATCCTCCCACACATCTTTAGTAGGATGTTTAGAGCAAATTGCAGGGATGCAACTGAAGATTGCAAGTCACCCAAGGTTATTTGACTTTCTCCTTGATCCCTACAGCAATCAGGTTCTGAAGATTCCAAATGTACATCCAAATTTGGAGAAGCAGATAGACTGTTATATGTTTCACGCTGTGGTGTTGGACTAAGGAGAAGTGCTTCCTAATTGAAAACAAGCGTTTTTTGCAGCAGATTCCATCTCGGCATTGCGAGCTGTCAAGGGGCTCTTGCCGACCATAGCTCGCTTCCTGGAGGAGGCGGAGCTAGCTGAAGCACGTGACAAATCACGTGACACATCTCCCCTTCATAACGCAGAGTGAACCGCCCAAGGGGCGAGTGGTGTTGGACTAAGGAGAAGTCTTCCTAATTGAAAACGAGCGTTTTTTGCAGCGGATTCCATCTCGGCATTGCAAGCTGTCAAGGGGCTCTTGCCGACCATAGCTCGCTTCCTGGAGGAGGCAGAGCTAGCCGAAGCACGTGACAAATCACGTGACACATCTCTCCTTCATAACGCAGAGTGAACCGCCCAAGGGGCGAGTGGTGTTGGACTAAGGAGAAGTCTTCCTAATTGAATGCGAGCGTTTTTTGCAGCGGATTCCATCTCGGCATTGCAAGCTGTCAAGGGGCTCTTGCCGACCATAGCTCGCTTCCTGGAGGAGGCAGAGCTAGCCGAAGCACGTGACAAATCACGTGACACATCTCTCCTTCATAACGCAGAGTGAACCGCCCGAGGGGCGAGTGGTGTTGGACTAAGGAGAAGTGCTTCCTAATTGAAAACGAGCGTTTTTTGCAGCGGATTCCATCTCGGCATTGCGAGCTGTCAAGGGGCTCTTGCCGACCATAGCTCGCTTCCTGGAGGAGGCAGAGCTCGCCGAAGCACGTGACACATCTCTCCTTCATAACGCAGAGTGAACCACCCTCGCAGCGTTAAGCCCGAGGGAGTAAAGCCCATCGGCTGTTGTGCGGCTGTTTGGCGCTGGGGAGCTGTCGCTAGGACAAACAACACAATGACGACGAAGGAGGGCCCACAGACTCGCCAGAAATCATTGCTCTGCAGAAGAAAAGCTTTGTTAAGTTTTCCAAAGGAGGTAAGCCCTACTCCCCCGGTGGAGTTAAAAGCACAAAAAGATCTAATTGAGTTTGCCATTGAGAACGGTTTGGAGGTGGTTACTTGTCTGGGCAAAGGATCGGTGCTGTCACTAGCCGCTCTAGCCCAAACAACGTTGGGTCCACCCAGATTGAGAGATGGTTCTAGGAATACATGTAATCAAAGGGCAAGCCCTGACATTTGCACTGGGGAATTGGCTCGGGATTACTCTCCTTCAGTATATGTTGGTGCTTGTGAAATTATGCAAGCATCGCGATTCGAATTAACGGACTCTGAATTGATGGGAACTATCCTACCAATTGGCCTAACGCAGGTAAAGGAGCAGTTCGAATCCCCGCTGTGTAATATTTACTCCGCGGAAAAATCAGGAAAGGCTGATGCGTCTCCGCTTCCTTCTTCAACAGTTGGAGGCATGATTATTCGAGACATTCCTGCCTCCCCAAACGATAAACAAAAGGAACCAAATCAGAACATGGACCCTGGCGAGGGAGCGCTTCCTGATTCGCGTCCAGTACCAGTGCCAGTAACAGAGCATAACTCTACTGATCTCTGTGTTCGTGAAGCTCGACTGACTGCTCGTCTTAAAGCAGAGTTCTTAGCCACCTATGAACGTCTGAACGCAAGTTTTCTGAAAAATCACTCCACAGAGAAAAACAAGTCTCAAAATCAGAAAAAACGACGCTCTGTGAGCGAAAAAAACATCTTTTCTGAAAGACCCGAAACTTTGTCGCTGTCCAGTCTAAACGATTCCGCCCATCAATCGTCATGTGAGAATTTTGAACTATCTGGTACAGACGAAGTTGAAAAAAGAGCTGTAATGTGTATTCCTCCTGCAGACGACTTGCTTAGAAAGAAAAACGAAGTTCCCAAGATGGCTAAAACTGCCCAGGAGGCGTCTAAAACTGATCAATCAGCTAAAAGCTCTATGTCTACCGCGGCAGGAATCCAAATACATAACAGCGTATTGGCTGCAACATCAATTGCATTACTTCCATTCATGAAGTTGTATGAATCGATACATGATGCTGTAAGCGATCAAATGACCATGCTGGTAGACATAAATGCAAAAATGAGAAGTCTACATAGTTTCTCGAAAGCAATTGATGCTAGATTGGATATTGAAGCCGAAAACTCCTCAAAATGGCAATCTGGACTAAGTGACTTAGCCCGCCAGTCAAATAGTGACAATTCCGCATTAATGGACGCTGTAATTGAGTGTACAAAGTGGATGCGTCATAACACACCAACTTTCACGAATCCAGTTTGTGAATATGTTCATGTTCCTAACTGCCATACTAACTTATCTAAGGATCAAGCCTTGGAGACCGGCCATGTATTCCAGAAGCACCCGATGACCCTGGGTGGACCTGTATGCAGTACCTCTGCAGGACGCTCAAGTGTTACAAAAGGAGCCCCTCCTGGGCAGGTACATCATGCTGTGGCGAGCTCCATGAACAACTGTTTGCTGCCCATTGGGGCCAATACTCATACTCTGCAACAAGCACCTCCATTGATTGCTGTAGAAGGCGCTGCCCCGTCTGCCACGCTTTGTGTAGTTATCCAAGCAGAAAAAGTCGCAGAGGTACAAGAACAAATAAACTTAACGGAAAACTTTCCTTTGGGATTTTCAAAACATCAACAGGGCTGGCGAAAGAGAACGAAAAACAAACCCTGCAACAAAAGTCTTGTGGCACAAAAGGTGCTCCAAACCTTACAACTCGGAAACAAGTAGCCAAACGTGCCTGAACATCTTGTAAGAAAAAATTAATTCGAAACTTATCAACTCCGCCGTCCATTGCCCCATTCAATCGGCCGGAGAAAGAATTGGACGGACAATCAAAATCAAAATTGGCTCTGGTGAAAAAAGTACCATCTCAGCCAAATGCCAAAAGAGCTAGAAAAGCTTCTAGTAGTGACAATGATTCAAGTTCTGATGTATCATTGAAGTTATGTGAGTATTCAACATACTCTATAGACGACGATGACATCGAAGACAATGTTGGCACTGTAGCAGTACAAAAGTCTATCACCGAAAGACCTGGCAAAGAACCCATGAAGAGGCCGACCGAGTCAAACACGAATTCGACTAGCCCTGGCGTGCAAGTAATCATGAAAGTCGCAAGGGCTCCTTCCACATTGATTACCACCAAAGAGAGTTTAGGGGCAAACGCGCCTAGAGGAAGGGTGGAAGCTCTCCCATTTCCCCAGTGGAGTAAATTAAACCCAAAACTAACAAGTGCACAAATTGAAAAACTTGACAACAAAGAAAACATGTCCAGCAAACATCGACCTGAAAATACATGTAAAGGCATATGGAAAATCCAAATAAAAAATGCCTTGCCAGAACAGAAAGAGGTAAATTTAAATCGAAAGAACATTCTGAAACTGTTACAGTGCATTGCAACGCTGCGTGCAATAAAATCGGAACACATAGCAGTTGTTGAATACATGTCTGAGGATTTTTCGGACTGGGTTAATTTACACCTACACTCTCGTGCTCTCATGATGGCCATATTAGATGCAGCGGATGACCTCTTGTTCTTCGGCTTCGAAGTAATAAGTGCTGATGCTAGTGATGAGGTTAGTCCACACTTATTACCAGTGGAACAAACCGAACAAGAAAAAAGAAGGAAAGTTCTGTGGGACCATATGAGCATCAAACATACACCCTGTACAAAAACAGCAAAACAACAGGACTATTACCAAAGAGCGGACAGCAGAGAAGAAAATAACCAGCTACTATCCTGGAACACTCGTGGCTTTAAACATTTGTTTGATGGAAAGTGGCAATTCCCGTTGGACTTGTCAATTATATGTTTACAGGAAACATGGCTGTGCGAGTGTCCTGGTTGTGATGGGTACACAGTCCTTCTGAACCCTGCTGGAAAAAACCTATTTGGTCGTCCCTTCGCTGGCCTGGTTACAATGATCAAGAATAATAACGATTGGACGATCATATCCTCTGTAAATCTGAACATGTTTGTACAAGTAACAAAGATTCAGATAAAATGTTTTGCTTCACTCAGGAATCAAGTGTTATTGATTGTTAACATTTACTGGAATACTGCAATGATCTCGCAATCAAAATTCATTGGAGCCATACTGTCGGAGGTTGATAAGTGTCTCCTAGCAGATGAGGATCCGGAAATTATAATATGTGGTGATTTCAACTATGCCTGGTTAAAAATGCCAACATCTAAATGTGATGAAGATGGTTGTTAGGGAGAATTCTCTGATTAGGCTGAATTTCCTAACCTAGTGAGTCCCCCAGCAGCTTTGCTGGATTTCTGGAGTTTGTTTTTTCATTCCTGCCAAGAGTGAGACTCGTTTCTCCCACTCTTGGACAGGTATGTGTGTGTAATTCCTTTGAAATGTCAATGTGTTCGATGGGCTATGGGGTCTTTTACTCCATAGGGTCTCATATGTTTTTCTATGTGTGTTACACCGCACCCTACGTGCCGTAACACTGGGGCGTCCTAGCGGGCCCCCACCATAGACTCCATACCCGGGGAGTGACTACTGTCTCCCCGGGCATGTAAAGTCACCATTGGCTTTACTAGACCTAAATTTACTAACAGGACTAGTACAAACCATCTTATTGTGGACGTACTAGTAGGGGTAATTCGATTACTCCTAGACCTGTTACTCGAGGGGGCACTGTCCCGTCCCCCCTCGTCGAGTTTCGGCTGGTGGCAGTGGAAACTACTTGTTATGTTCGACCCCGAGCATAACCCTATGGGATTCGTCCCATTGTTGGAGATTAATACTTTTTCTCGTTAATCTCTAACGTACCACCGATCTACTTATCGTAAATAAGTTTATCGGATGGTATTTTCTGCCAGAACTCGGTTTGTAAAATGGCGTCTGTGTTCGTCTCTGTGACTCCTAAACCAAAGGTTGAGCCCTTTGTTCCACTTTTGGCGGGCCTCTGTACAGAGACCCTCCAAAGTGATGCCATTCTGTCTGGGTTACCTCAGGGGTGTGGGAGGGGGTTTAGGCACCCTGGACCGAGTTGCCTTGCCAACTCAGGTCGCATTCTGGAGTGATTGGCCCAAGTGGTGAGCGTTCCCGCTCACCACTTAGCATGCGTTGATTGACAGCTAGGCTGAATGAATGGGGGTTTTCTGCATAAAAGCAGGGCTTTTGGGACTGGATCTTCAGAAGTCGCCACAGGACCTACGAATCCGACGAGGGTAACGCTGAGCCGACCTGCACGACGACACCTCCGGTGGAGCCCTGCGGAACCGACTCACCACTTCCCGACGACAGAGGAGATCTCCCTGCCGGAGAGTCTCTTCCCCTGGCTGGTGGGAACAACCAGTCTCCGTTGCTTTTTATTCGCCTCAGGACGCAGTGGTCGAATTGCCCGTGCAGAGTACCCTGGCAACCGGATAGCCACTACCCCTGAACCGCGGCTGGTCTCTTCCCTGGTGGTGCACCGGACTTCATTTTCTTCGACAACGAGATCATTTCTACACTTGGCAAAGACCCGCCGTGCATCCACCACCAGGAACAACTGCCCCCGCCGGAGCTGCCCTCCACAACAAGGTACCATGTCCGCCTGGCTTCCCTTTCGATCGGTTCGAGTGAGGTGTCTTAATCCTCTCCGTTCCCTTGGGTCGCCTCCAAGCTTTTCTCATCCTTTGTTCTGAACTGGTTCAACCTGCCAATAACAATTTGCTATACAGACTTGAATGCCTTTCCACTAGAGACTTTTTGGGACATCGCGCCTTGCCTCTCTCCGAGTGGGCCTGGCCTCTGAACTTTACGATCTATTGTGATTCTTGCCTTCTTGCCTTGCATTTTATCCGCGTAGGATTGAACTGTGTTGATTTCATGACCTGCCTATCTTTTTCTCTCCCGTCCTAACTAATATTCGAGTGTCATCTGGGTTGAGGTAGACACCTCTGTCTGAAAATAAGTGATACCGGTAGAACCTATTGTTGTCGAAATATTGCTAGGGGGATTGATCGTTTTCGACTTCGTAGAGTAATTGTGTTTGATTTGTTTGCCGTGATTTGCCTTAGTGTTTTTTGTAGATGTTCTGTTATAAATAAATGCCTTAATATCTTTACACTAAGCCTCGTTGCGTGTTTGCTTGTCTTGCTGTGAAGAATTGTCCTATTTTGTATACTCCACATACTGCTCAACTCAACTTTTCTTGAGAGAAATCTGACTGCTCAGCCACAGCTACCACGTGAATCTGTGTGGTGCAGACTGCTACCAAGTGGGTTCACCGCCAACGCCTGTAGTCCTAAATCTTTTGCAGTGGTCCCAGAGGGAACTGCACAGGTTTCCGCTTAACACTGGTGTACAGCGGTGGGATTTGTATCGAGTATACAGTTTAGAGTGCTTTTGGACACTGTAGGATAACTAACCACAAAACTTTGCACAAAAATCAACTTTCAAAAACATGTCTACGATGGAAACTTATAGTCAAGAGTCTTTGTCAGGTGAAAATACTGAGAGTTTGCAAGCTCTCTGTAGGCAAGAGAATCTTCCTGTAAGAGGCAAGAAGTTAGAACTAATCGAGAGATTGCTGGCGAACCAAAGTCTGGGTACTTGTTCAGAGGAACCAATCTCTCCAGCAACTGTAGATAACAGTGATGGTGTTGATCTGAATCGTAATTCTGATGATAGCGATGAAGAGGCTGACGAGGACGGAGAGGCTAACGAAACTGTCTCCCCTGCTCCTCTACCCGCCTTACCAGCTGTGCCTACGGGGCCCATACCAGGTCCCACAAGTAACCCTGCTTATTTTGAACTTGAAAAAATGAAGCTCGAACTAGAATACAAACGGTTCTTGGCTCAATCTGAACGAAACCAAGAGCTCGAGTTCAGACGGATGAATGCCCAGGCTGAGCAGAAGCAAGCTGAGTTAAGACTCAGGGAAATAGAACTTAATCACGAGTTAGAGATGAAAAAGTTGTCTATGGAAAATGCTTCTCTCTCCTCTGGTTCCTCTAGGAGCTCCAGTCCCAAAAGACCCCGGATGCCGAAGGAATTAGTGGGTATGTATGAACCGAGATTGGATGTGTTGGATTGGTTGAAAGTGTTTGAATACAATCATGGGCTCCAGGACATCACCGGGAATGCTTTGCTTCCCTGGTTGTTCTCTAGGCTCCCTCCTGTTGCGACTGATGTGGTAATGGAGTTGGGGGAGGCGGATAAGACGGATTACGAAAGTGTGAAACTAGCCTTAATAGCTAGATTCGGGAAGACCCCTTCCTAGTATCTTAAGAGGTTTAGAACCCTCAAAAAGCATGATGGTACCTCTTGGGCTACCTGGGTGAGTGAAAGGTTGAAAAACTTAGAGGGATGGATTAAGGGTTACAAAGTGAACACTTATGAGGGTATGAGAAATCTTTTTATGTTGGAGTCTATTTATGATGCCTGTTCTCCTGAGATCAGACAGCACTTGGCTGATTCGAAGGGGTTGGATTCCAGGGAGCTAGCTAAGGCTGCTGACTTGTGGGTTGCCAACAGGGCTACTCATAAGGATTCTGGGGCAACTCAGAAAAAGGATGAGGGAAAACAGCCTAAAAAAGACTCAAAAGAGAATTCGAATAACTCACATTCCAAAGAGGGCCCCAAACAAAACCAGAAGGGTAAGCCACCGGGAAAACCACAGCAGAATAGTATGCCTTCTGGTGCCAAACCGGAAGGAGGGCAGAACAAGCCACCATCCCAGAAAGCATTTGGTAAATGCTTTGTTTGTGGCTCGACTGACCACGTGAAAGGAGATCCCAGATGTAAGGGTAAACCTTCAGGGGTCCAGCTTGTCTCCTTAGCCTTCGCTCCAGAGGAGGAAGTCCAAATGGCAAGAGAAACTTTCTACTGCTAGCTGACGAACCCATTGGAGTCTCAGCCAGCGTTTCTTTAGTATCTCTGGGGTTGTGGGAACAACAGAATTTAGATGTCTATAATTCTATCCCCGATAATACTAAAGAGTATTATAAGGACAGTGTCCAGGAGAATGGTCAGGAGACTCCTGCCATTAGGGACACTGGGGCCAGCATAACTGTTGTGGATAAATAGTTTTTTCAGGCCGAGGATGTTGCTAAGGCACCCAAACGCCTCACCAAGTTAGCTGGAGGGCCTGTGCAGATGCTTCCTCAATTACCAGTTCTCATCCAGTGTAACGACATGACTGTGAAGATACCTGTCAGCATACAGAGTGAGGTACCAGGACGCGTACTGTTGGGGAACGATTTGAAAACTCTCGGAGTTGTATCGCATACTCCCAGACCTCCTAGTAAACGGTTACAGGAGCTAACCAGACCTGCAAGAGAGAGGACCATGCGCGGAACTCTCCAGGAGATGATGAAGAAAGATATCACTCCTGCTCCACTGGAATTGTCGGCCGCTGTCTCCAAGAAATCAGAAGCGAAAGGGAAACCTAAGACTTCTATCCCGAAAGCAGCCGCCAGCATTCCAGTGCAGCCGACACGGACTTCCCCGCGGTTGTCCAACGTCACACCCATAACTCCACCTCCAGCCAAGGCTGAGAGGGAGGTACAACCCTGCGTGGTAGAATTAGACTCTGAGGAAGATCTAACGGAAGGCCAGGAACTCATTGGAGATCTGGATCCTGTTGACCATCCTGAGCTGCAGTTGTTACTGGCAGAAGGTGGACCCAGCAGGGCGGACTTCTGTAAGGGACAGAGAGAATGTCCAACTCTGGAAGGTCTTCGCCACCAGGCAGAAGCTCAGGCTGAAGGGCAAGAGCCTGGGAAACACAGGTTGCACTGGGAAGATGGCCGCTTCTACAGTGAACCGACCGAGTCTGCACCTGGAGACTACAAACGACTTGTAGTACCCCAAGAGAACAGACCACAGTTCTTGCAGTTAGCCCACGAGATTCCTTTGGCTGGTCACTTGAGTTTCAAGAAGACCAAGGAAAGGCTCTCTCTCTACTTCTAATGGCCAAAGATGGGGGCGAAGTAGAAAAACACTGCAGGAGCTGCCACACCTGCCAGACCTCTGGTAAGGTTGGCTCTAAGAATGTGGCACCGTTAGTGCCTCTTCCAGTTGTGGGAGTCCCATTTGAGAGAGTAGGGATTGACATCGTTGGTCCCCTTGATCCTCCAACCTCCTCAGGCAACAGGTTTATACTTGTTGTAGGAGACCATGCTACTAGGTATCCTGAGGCAATTCCTATGAGGACTGTTACAGCTCCGGCTGTGGCTAAGGCCCTCCTTGGTATTTTTACTAGGGTCGAGTTTCCTAAGGAAGTAATCTCTGACAGGGGGTCAAACTTTATGTCCCACTACATGAAAGCCATGTGGAAAACCTGTGGAGTTACTTACAAGTTCTCAACAGCTTACCACCCACAAACCAATGGGTTGGTGGAAGGGTTCAACCGAACCATGAAGAGCATGATAGGTGCTTTAGAGGAACCCCTTAAGCGTAAGTGGTACCTTCTAATGCCATGCCTTCTCTTTGCTTATAGAGAAGTCCCTCAGGAGGGAGTAGGTTACTCTCCCTTCGAACTACTCTATGGTCATCCCGTCAGAGGTCCATTGGCCCTGATTAAGGAGGGGTTGGAGAGTGCTCCTTCCCCCAAGCCAGTCAGAGTGACTGACTACGTGATAGGTCTCCGGAGGAGAATGTCACACCTGATGACGGAAGCAAGTGATAACTTGAAAGCTGGACAAGCATTGGTCAAGCACTGGCACGATCAAAAGGCTAACATGGTTGAGTTGGCTCAAGACCAGCTCGTTCTCGTTATGATCCCAACAAGGCAGAGGGCCTTGCAAGATAAGTGGATGGGACCCTTCCGAGTAGTGGGTAAACTCGGAGAGGTTAACTATCTGGTGGACTTGGGCAATCCCAAGGAGGCTCCGACTGTCTTTCACACCAACCGACTTAAAGCGTATGTCTCACGACCTGATGTAGGAACGTTGCTTCTAGCATCATCTGAGGAAGAAGAAGAGAGTGAAGCTCTTCCGGATCTCCTCAGAGGCTTACCTTTAGATGAAAAAATTGAAGGAGTAAATCTCTCCTCCAATCTGACACCCGAGCAACAAGAAGAGTGCAAATCTATGTTGAATCAGTTTGCCTCTCTGTTCTCGCTTTCACCAGGCTTGACCCCTTGGGGCCAGCACGACATACTCACTGGTGACTGTCTGCCTGTCAAGAGCAGAGGATACAGAATGTCAGAGAACGTACAAACCCACATCAAAGGTGAGGTCAGCAAGATGCTCGATCTCGGGGTAATAGAGCCCTCTATTAGTCCATGGTCTAGCCCAGTTGTGTTAGTACCAAAGGCCGGATCTAAAGAACTTAGATTCTGCGTGGATTATAGAGCTCTTAATGCAGTCACCAAGACTGATGCCCACCCTTTGCCAAGAACAGATGAGTTGGTGGATAAACTTGGCGCCGCCAAGTTCCTCAGCACATCTGACTTGACATCAGGCTATTGGCAAATAGCCCTGACAGACCATGCCAAGGAGAAAACTGCATTTTCTACCCCTGTTGGCTTATACCAGTTTAAGGTAATGCTTTCGGATTGAAAAATGCACCTGCTACGTTTCAACAGATGGTAAACAAGGTTCTGAATGGGATGGAGGACTTCTGCATGGCATACTTGGATGACATCGCAGTTTTCAGCAATTCCTGGGAAGAACATGTAACCCACCTGAGAGATGTTTTGCAGGCTCTTGGACGAGCCAATCTGACCATAAAGGCGAGTAAATGCCAAATTGGACAGAGTAAGGTAGTCTATCTTGGGCATGAGGTAGGCGGTGGAGAAATAAGGCCTTTGCTCAGTAAGATTGAAGCTGTGCAGAATTGGACAACACCGACTACTCAAACCCAGGAGAGCCTTCCTATGCCTCACCGGGTATTACAGGAATTTCATAGAGAACTATGGGACCATAGCTTCTCCACTGAATGTCATCCCCTCGCCCAAATTCCCTAAAAAGGTTACATTGAACGAGGAGTGCAATCAGGCTTTTGAAAACCTGAAAAAGGCTCTTTGCCAAGCCTCAGTACTCAGAGCTCCTGACTACCGCCAACACTTCATTGTGCAGACAGAGGCTTCCAATGTAGGGGTAGGTGCCGTACTCAGTCAACTGGATGGGAAAGGTAGGGAGCACCCCGTTTGCTTCATCAGCCGCAAGCTGAAGGATCCTGAAACAAGGTGGGCAACAATCGAAAGAGAGTGCTTTGCTATCGTGTGGGCTCTGAAGAAGTTTAGGCCGTACTTGTATGGTTCTACTTTCGTCATTCAGACTGACCACCAACCCTTGAGATGGTTAATGCAAATGAAAGGGGAAAACCCAAAACTATTGAGATGGTCGATCTGCCTGCAAGGGTTTGATTTCACCATTGAGCACAGGTCAGGGTGTCACCACCAAAATGCTGATGGTCTCTCTAGGATGTATGTCATCGACTAGAGGTATGAGATTCATCCAGGAGTGGATTAAATCCTCCTGTCCCTTAGTGTGCGGGGGGTGCGAGTGTTAGGGAGAATTCTCTGTTTAGGCTGAATTTCCTAACCTAGTGAGTCCCCCAGCAGCTTTTCTGGATTTCTGGAGTTTTTTCCATCCTGCCAAGAGTGAGACTCGTTTCTCCCACTCTTGGACAGGTATGTGTGTGTAATTCCTTTGAAATGTCAATGTGTTCGATGGGCTATGGGGTCTTTTACTCCATAGGGTCTCATATGTTTTTCTATGTGTGTTACACCGCACCCTACGTGCCGTAACACTGGGGTGTCCTAGCGGGCCCCCACCATAGACTCCATACCCGGGGAGTGACTACTGTCTCCCCGGGAATGTAAAGTCACCATTGGCTTTATTAGACCTAAATTTACTAACAGGACTAGTACAAACCATCTTATTGTGGACGTACTAGTAGGGGTAATTAGATTACTCCTAGACCTGTTACTCGAGGGGGCACTGTCCCGTCCCCCCTCGTCGAGTTTTGGCTGGTGGCAGTGGAAACTACTTGTTATGTTCGACCCCGAGCATAACCCTATGGGATTCGTCACATTGTTAGAGATTAATACTTTTTCTCGTTAATCTCTAACGTACCACCGATCTACTTATCGTAAATAAGTTTATCGGATGGTATTTTCTGCCAGAACTCGGTTTGTAAAATGGCATCTGTGTTCGTCTCTGTGACTCCTAAACCAAAGATTGAGCCCTTTGTTCCACTTTTGGCGGGCCTCTGTACAGAGACCCTCCAAAGTGATGCCATTCTGTCTGGGTTATCTTAGGGGTGTGGGAGGGGGTTTAGGCACCCTGGACCGACTCAGGTCGCACTCTGGAGTGATTGGCCCAAGTGGTGAGCGTTCCCGCTCACCACTTAGCATGTGTTGATTGACAGCTAGGCAGGGCTTTTGGGACTGGATCTTCAGAAGTCGCCACAGGACCTAAGAATCTGACGAGGGTAACGCTGAGCCGACCTGCACGACGACACCTCGGGTGGAGCCCTGCGGAACCGACTCACCACTTCCCGACGACAGAGGAGATCTACCTGCCGGAGAGTCTCTTCCCCTGGCTGGTGGGAACAACCAGTCTCCTTTATATTTATATTCCTTTTTATTCGCCTCAGGACGCAGTGGTCGAATTGCCCGTGCAGAGCACCCCGGCAACCGGATAGCCACTACCCCTGAACCGCGACCAAAAGGTGGTGCCTTGTGACGGAGCACTCCGCGGCTGGTCTCTTCCCTGGTGGTGCACCGGACTTCATTTTCTTCGACGACGAGATCATCTCTACTCTTGGCAAAGACCTGCCGTGCATCCACCACCAGGAACAACTTCCCCCGCCGGAGCTGCCCTCCACAACAAGGTACCGTGTCCGCCTGGCTTCCCTTTCGAAAGGTTCGAGTGAGGTGTCTTAATCCTCTCCGTTCCGTTGGGTCGCCTCCAAGCTTTTCTCATCCTTTGTTCTGAACTGATTCAACCTGCCAATAACAATTTGCTATACAGACTTGAATGCCTTTCCACTAGAGACTTTTTGGGACATCGCGCCTTGCCTCTCTCCGAGTGGGCCTGGCCTCTGAACTTTACGATCTATTGTGATTCTTGCCTTCTTGCCTTGCATTTTATCCGCGTAGGATTGAACTGTGTTGATTCCATGACCTGCCTATCTTTTTCTCTCCCGTCCTAACTAATATTCGAGTGTCATCTGGGTTGAGGTAGACACCTCTGTCTGAAAATAAGTGATACCGGTAGAACCTAGAGTTGTCGAAATATTGCTAGGGGTATTGATCGTTTTCGACTTCGTAGAGTAATTGTGTTTGATTTGTTTGCCGTGATTTGCCTTAGTGTTTTTCGTAGATGTTCTGTTATAAATAAATGCCTTAATATCTTTACACTAAGCCTCGTTGTGTGTTTGCTTGTCTTGCTGTGAAGAATTGTCCTATTTTGTATACTCCACATACTGCTCAACTTTTCTTGAGAGAAGTCTGACTGCTCAGCCACAGCTACCACGTGAATCTGTGTGGTGCAGACTGCTACCAAGTGGGTTCACCGCCAACGCCTGTAGTCCTAAATCTTTTGCAGTGGTCCCAGAGGGAACTGCACAGGTTTCCGCCTAACAATGGTATAATGATTAACGGTAAACTGCAGGATCGAGGTGTCAGATGGTTAAAAGAAATGGCATTGAGAGAGTGCTCAATGCTGAACGGAGCAACCCGTGGTGATATTCCTCCAGGCTTTACTTGGAAACGAGGCGTGAGTAAAAAGACCCTTGATTACATTTGGGTGTCCAAAAAATTATTAGCAACGGTCTTTTCTTTTGAAATAAAACAGACTGAAAAGAGCGACCATGATGCAATGTTGTTAAGCCGGAAAAAAGCAACAAAATCAGCCTCATTTAAGTATCTTGAGAGTGTAACAATAAACAACGGAACAAACAGATTGCGCATGAGTGCACCTCAGTTGCTAATGCTGACAAACAACTTTGAGAAAGCGCCATCAATAATGTCAAGGATCAATTATCACTTGCTATTACACTACTGTAAAGGGAGGAACACAATCCACAAGGGGTCTGCATCTGAAGTAAAATATCCTTTCAATACAACCATAAATCAGGAAAAGAAAAAGCTACGAGATGATATAAGGCTCCTGAGAAAAGTCGATCCTGGAAGTGCTCCCGCCAAAATAAAATCAAGACGCCAGAAATATATCGTAACTGGATTAAATCCTTTAATTTCTTGCAAAGGCAGTCTCAAGCTGAACAGATGTTAAAATTGATTATTTTGAAGGACAGCAGACACATTTGGGAGATAATCAACACTGGTAGCTTGAATCACACCTATTCAATGGCGAATGGTGTGAATGGGGCCAGCTGGCTTGCTTACTTTTCCGCTGCCTTTGATGACGTAAATTGCACTGTGGTACCCTTGACATTAACAACCACTGCAAGATGGAATGTAGAAGATTCTGCAGAAGACATGGAATTGGCAATTACGAAGTTAAAGGCTTCTAGGGCTGCAGGCACCGATGGTATCTCAAATGTGATGCTAAAATCCCAAAAGTCTCTATGGGCCAACATGATGAGATCTTTGTTTGAACGAATTTCACTGCCGGCTTCATGGTTAAGGGCAGAAGTGGTTCCAATATTTAAAAGGGGCAATCGAGATGATCCTAACAACTATCGTCCGATTGCCCTTTTGGACACAATCGGCAAGGTCTTTGGAGCCTTTCTGCAAAAGCGGCTGTCAAATTGGGCAACTGAGATTGCCGTGAGCGACCCCAGGCAAACAGGATTTACCAAAGGAGTTGGAGTTGAATTAAATCTGGTCCTCCTAAACTGTTTAAAACTCGATGCCTTGAAGAGAAAGAAAATGCTGTACCTTGCATTCATAGATCTGAGCCAGGCATTTGACAGCATAAATCATAATCTCCTATGGAAAAAACTAAATGACTGGAATTGCCCAAATGACTTGCTGGAGCCCTTGATTGCCCTCCACTCCAATACGTCCTTTAGAGTAAGGCTAAATCAGCAAGATGATTTGTCAGATGAAATAGTCACAAGAAGGGGCGTGAAGCAAGGTTGCCCGCTCGCTGCCCTACTTTTCAAACTTTTCATTTCAGACTTATCTCTGGCATTTAAAGACCAAAGGATTTTTCCGCCTTTAGTAAATGGGCAACAAATAAGTTGGGTCATCTATGCTGACGACATCGTTCTTATAGACACCACTCCAGTTGGGCTTCAGAGACTGCTGAATGCGTTTCAAAACTATTGCCTGCAAAACGACTTACAAATCAACTCCAAAAAGTCAAAGATAATAGTGATTGGACGTGGATCCCAAGCACGTTCTCGTAAATTTTGCTGGCAAATAAAGGACAAACGACTAGAAACATCGAATAGCATCAGATATCTAGGAGTGCAATTTAATAATTCTATTCGTGAGTGGGACTGGACACAAGACCTGGTGGCCCGTATGCAAATGTTTGCATTGAAGGTGCCAAACTGCATGCAGCATATGGCAAATTCTCCTTTAAGCCAATCCTAACATTCTACCTGCAAAAGGTGACGCCGGCTATAACATTTGGGAGTGAATCTGGCTGGAACATCCCTCAGGTTTTGTGGAATAAACTGGAGGGAAATTTCTGCCAAAAAATTCTGCAATGACAGCGATACGTTACGAGTTATGCATTGTTTCACTCTACGGTACTGTGCTGTGGAAATCCATCTCCACTCTGAGAAAAATGATGCTGGAACAAAATTCAACACCATATGACATTTTGCATACAGTTTCAGAGCATCCGTCTGCTGGTTTAATAAACAAGCGGAAAGCCAAGCTGGTTTGCATATTACATAATGCCAATGTTTCTCTCGAGACCGTAATCCTGCGACCGCAAGTGGCAAAAAAGAAATTGCGCCAACAAAATTGGATATTAAATGAGGAGGCGGGAAACAAATTGGCATCTTCCTTAGCCCTCGGAAGCGCCCTGAATAGACTGGACATTTTGCCAAAGTACCTAGATAGATTTCCATCAAGCTATCACAGGAACATGTTCCTACGATTACGCCTTAATCTCTATAAATCCAAGGAGATCCTTGTACTGAGGCATGAGATATCTGAACAGGACACTGGATGTCGGTTCTGTAACCAAGCGACAGAATCATTACGCCACTTAATCACTGCATGTGAGGCGATTGCTGCTCAGCGCGACCAGCATTTAGCCCACTTTGCTCCCTTATCTGGAAATATGGATGCTTGGTGGTGTTATTTGATTAGTGGCATCAACACTCAGTTAATTTGCACAACCAGAAACTTTTTAGATGCTTTGGACTTATCCAATTTGGAGGGCCTGGTCTGAGAGACGAGGACCCTTTTGAATCCTGTGAATGAGGTTGTTTTAGATTCCAGATACTAGGAGATTTGTAATCTGTAACTTAAAGTTGTCTTTCTTTTGTACAAACTAATGTTACATAAAAAATTTAAAAAATATATGTTTCACGCTGTGTGTGAGTAGGCAGATGTTGGTAGCTATCATTCTGGATAGCCGAATTGCTTCCTGGGTAAGGAGTCATAGATCTCTGCATAGATAAACACAGGTCCAATAGCGAGTTGTTATCTATTACACTTTCACCAAGTGCCTCCATGGAAGTATTCATACCGGAGCCCCCGTAGATTTATCCATCAGGAGTATTGGAGTTGTAATATTAGCGGTGTCGGGGAGCGAGAAAAAATCAGTGATTGCTCTTTTCTCCACAGGTGCTTCTTTGGGTCCTTTACTTCTATTTGTTTTTATTGTCGGGGTTCCGCTCTTCTGATTACGTAGATTATATCTCGTCGCAGAGCATTTCCTAACTGATAGCATGTTGGGTCTTGAAATGCTTCTTGAATTAATAATCTCTGGCAACTCAATATCACGTGTATAGAGTCACTGTTTAGAGCAGTGTAATAACAATTCCCTGAGCTAAGTATGCCTACAAGCTTGATTGCAAACACCCGATCACAGTCTATAAACTATATCTGAATGGAATTCAAGTGGCCTCAGAAAGCTGCTGATTGTGTCTAAAGTATGAAGCCCAGATCCAAGGGGTGACCTAGAGTCCCCTGGTGAGGTCAGCGTATGACTAGACTTGCAAACCCCAGTACAAAGTGCAGATTTGGTCCTTCCAGCGTAGATCCTAGCAGGGGCCAAAACAAAGGCCCAGAAAAGAAAAGAAAAGAAAAGAGTGGCCAGGTTTCAAAGAGTGGGTCTTACCAAGTGCCAAGCCCTAGCGTAGGCGCTTCTGCTGGTGGGCAGATTTCACTGCTCCGGCCGCCCTCGGCTTCTTGCAGGTTCGTGCGCCGCCCGCGGGGCCCTCTGCAACAGCGGCTCGAGGCGCAGGACCGCCGTATTCACGGGCCGCGGTGTCACCAACGTATATCAGCCGAGTGCCTGCCGCCGAGTGCCCGCTGCGACTCCGGTCCCTGGGCAACTGTTCTCTCCCACAGCCTTGCCGATTAGAGTAACGGACCCATTGCAGTGTCAATACGCGTCAAGCCGCACCACGTTCCAACGCTCGCGTCAACAGAGCACAGAACTGGCCGCTTCCGACGCTAATCCGAATAAAGACAACTATACACAGGATTTGAAAACAAAAGAAAAACTAGAGACACGAAATCTAGTGATAACATATGAACATTCTGGAATAAATGGAGCAGGTATCAGAAGAGAAGAAAACAAGATGCTAGATTGTCAAGGCTAAATTCCAGAAGAGATACAGAGATGACAGGAAAGAGGATAGTCACAAATTAAGGGAATGGTGTTGACTACGGAAGGATTGGCGGAAGGCCCGATTGTGTGCAGAGCAGCAGCAATGACAGGATTTTATGAGCCAGTTATAAATACAGCAGAGAATGAATGCAAGCACCACTGGCCAAAGATTGGGAAGCTGTTCACATGGGTCAACGCCAAAGGAGGACGTTTGCAGATAGTGCCTTTTGCCAGTGCAGCCTTATCCTTCAGAAATAATGGTACAAGGAAAGTTGGAGTAAATCATCAGTGTGGCGAAATCTTTGATGTACCAGGCATGAAGGATGGAACAGTAGTTCTAATGGATCATTACTGGGCATGTGGGTCCATAGCTTATATGAAGTTGCCCAAGGATTGGGGAGGCATGTGTTCCCTAGTGCTTATTCATGTTCCAGCATTAGTGATTCCGAAAAGTGACCTGAATATTGAAGAATTTCCGAAGGCAGATGCCCATATGAGGAAGAGAAGATCACTAGGGTTCCTCAATCGGACAAGGAGGGAGAATTACTTTTCAGCAAAATCAATAAAAGCCTTCGATGCGATTCCATATGAGCACAAGCTGTTCAGCCAGACTGCAGCAAGTCTTCACAACGATCTTTATGACTGGGATTGAGATGATGGCCATTGCCAAATGGCTACAGATTACCAGATGGGAACTATTGCCGACGATCAACGCCACTATTGAGGGATTCAATGTGATCAAGAAAGAATTGAGGGCCATAAGACTGATGACCCTCCAGAACAGATATGTCCCTGATATGATCATAGCAATGGATGGAGGTGTTTGCAGCAAAATTGGAGAATAATGTTGCATGTTCATACCTTCTGATGACGACGAAAATGGGACCTTGACGGAGGCCATAACCCTGTTGATGAACTTGCACAACAAAATGGAAGATGAGACCATCTTCTCATGGGTTCCGCAATGGATGGTGAATATCTTCAAACTCTTGGGAGCTATACTCGTAATGGTGATATTTGGATTCTGTGTAATCAGGATAATAATTACACATTGTAAGAAGTCTGCAAAGAGAGTTGTAGGAATGAAGATCATGATAGATGTTGAATCAGGTTTTGGACCCAAGGAATTGACAGATAAAGAAAACACAGACTTCATAAAGCCCAGTATTTTAGTACCAGAGGGAACAAAGTTCCGCCATCCAAGAAACCACAAGAAGTATGTGGGACAATGTGGATTTACTGTAACCCGAATGGCTGATGTAGCCATATGACCTGGAGTGTTGATGAACATGTGAAATCAGCAAGATCCCTGAAGTGAGTAGTGAAAATTTGGATTCCAAAGAAGCACTTTTTCAAGAAAGAGTGCAGAAATGTGGAAATTGGTGAAGGAGTGGTCGATGAACCGACCAGAGGGGGGGGAGTGTAGAGGAGCAGCCGAATGCCTCTACAAGAAGTCCTGCCCCCATTTTGCCTATGTGCTGGAAACTTGCGACATGTGCAATGCCAGTAATGGTACCTATACCGCGAAGAGTCTTTGGGATGAGGTATCCGTTGAGAAGAACATATGTGAAATAACCCCGAATGACTGATAGTCTGAGAGGAGCGCCAGAAGAAAAGTGAAGATGTAAAAAGGAGAAGTTAGTCACGTCACGTAAAAATGAGAGTGACGCACTGAGAAAGATGACCAGAGAAGAGAATGCATTGGTGATATAGAATCTGATGGCGAAGTAATGAATCGAGAAGACTTTGATGTGTGGGATGAAGATTGCATGTGTGAAGAGCACTGCAGAAAACACAAGCCATTTTACAATTGTACAGATGCTGCAACGCAAGTAGACTAAGTAATCATAAGGCTAGCTATACGTTGCATATAGACTGCAGGTGGTGCCGCCAACATATATGTATATAGAGTTCTGGACATTTGATGATATAATGTAGTGAGTCTCCATGGAAGAAGACGGATTGAAAGCTATGTGTGTCGCAGCAAAGAATAGGCTCGAATCTGAAGCAAGACCAAAGAGGTTGACTGGCTTGGTGTCAAAGACTGGAAGCAGCCAAGAACTGGTTATCAACTGCGAAGAACAGTAACACGTGAGAAGCCAAAGCATCCCTTGTTAAGTTGCAAAGAGAGAACACCATGGGTGCCAAGTTTCTTCATTAAAGATTATTAAATGCTAGAATATGATCAAATTCACAGTCTCTGATCACGTGAGCTGAAGATGAAAATAGACAAGGGGCATGGTGCACCAGACTGGAGATAGAGAGTGCCTGCACGCCCCTATATTCCCAGAGCCTGAAGCTACTGCAAGGCCCAGTTCAAAGACAATGTGAATAGCAGACGGCATGAGTGATGAGAGATGACAGGCTAATTGAGTAGGGAGATACGGTCAAGTTCACCCACCAGCACCTGGGGTACCAGCTTACGTGCTGCTAGAGTCTTGAATGTTCCAGAAGGGTACAAGCGTGCCAACCATTTGTAGAAGACCGTATAACGAAGGGCCTTGTAGTTCGAGAGCCAATAGCATGCTGTGTACTTAATAACTGTTGAGAATGACTTGCACTAAGGGAGGGCATGAGTGCCCGCCTGACTGTAGAGATCCAATCACGATCTTATCCCATATAGAAAGTATACTTAGATGTCCCCTTAGAGCCAACCATAATCTCCCATAGGTTTTCTCAGTTTGCCACATAGTATGATGACACGAATTACAATTTTTAGTATATAAATGCGATTTTTTACTAGATATGTTGAGATTATACTGTGCAATGTCCATTGATGTCCGTTGTACTCCCTGTTTTAGACAATTGATATTAAAACAGAGTTATTTGCCAACTTCCTGAGTCAGTCTTGTTATTTAGTTTGAGAGGTTATTCTCTGTCCCATCCATAAGTATGACATGTTAACTTGAGTAAAAGGGCCCCAGGGTTCAAATACATGCGAATATTGGCATGAAAAGGTTTTTCTTACAGTGGCATTACTGCCAGTGGCCTTACGATCAAAGTTAACATGAGTGTTTTCTTATATAGCAATACCAGCATATATTGGCATTGCCCTGTCAGCTTATAGCGGCATCACTGGCATTATTGAGTACAGCCAACATGAAATGGTCTTCTTATTCTTGCATATTAGTGGTCAAAGGCATCATGACAATGTGGTGGAAAATACACATGTGTACTGTTGGTTATCTGGTATTTTCTTTGTGACCTTACAAAACCAATTGTTCATTGTATGATTTATACCCACAAATGTGACGTAAAATGCCTTATTTGAATACATTATCTTAAATAATTGTTGCAGCACTGACATTTCTTCACTGGCGCTATGTCCAACAGAGAGTGGAGAAACGCCCAGAGGCCCTCCTAGAGAATGGGCCCAGGAAACCACGCCATGGGCAACACATATCGCACTCCAAAGAGAAATCTAAAATCCACAACCTCGGGACTTTGAATTCACAGCAAGTCCAGATGCCAATGGAATGGCACTACACTGTTATGGTGGTTCGGCCCAAAGCTCTGGAACTTTTATCCCAATAAATAACGCTGGAGAAAAAACACTTCAAAACCTGAAAAGCTGCGCATACCTGACACCATTTGACTCCCCAGCACATACCTTCTGAAAAGTATGACAACAACTCTGATTGAAACAACTTGAATGCAGTGATTAGTGTTGCTGTGAAAGAAGCGTTTCTGACACGTCCACCCTTTCAGAAGCACTCTAGGAATTCTGCACCCTCATCTCATCCTTCAGGCCATGCCCTCCCACCCCCCCCCCTCTTGCTAGGCACTCTGAAACGCTACCTAGTGCAAACGCTATATCGGCAAACATAAAACTCCATTAAATGCATTCAAATAACTCGTATGTGTGCAGTGGCCGCCTATACAATCAGAGTGACTGATATTTTTTGACCTTCGTACATCCAAACATTGATATTGGTACACGTCAGAGATCAGATCAACAGTGTAATGATCAAAGGTTTAGGGTTGAATGAGGAGCTCTGGCACTGCTACAACATTTCCAGAGACCGTGGTTGGAGTGCACTTAAGATAAGTCATACATTAATGCAGGCTTTCGGATTATCTACCAAGATGACAAAGCAGTCTGTTAAAGGTTGCACCATGTTCTGTTGATGTATCTTTGCAGAGTTTTGATTAGTGCATCACTGTATCTGAAATGGTCTCAGAAGCTGTTTTTCAAACCTTAACATTCCCACAATATTAGATCCTAGCCAGCACATCCGATGGTAAGTTTGCTGTAATTCTGGGGAGACTTTGATCCCCGTTTGTTTTCTTTCACGTACTATCGTACCTCCCTTCTGTTTTTTTTAAAGAAATACTCATCTAAACTGGTACACAACCCACATCTCTAAATAAATAAAATACTTCCACATTTGTTAACGTAATAAACAGTGATAACACTCCTTGGTGTATGTGCGCTCACAGGAGACACACTAAGAAACAGAGAAATCTCAGAAAGCAGCACTGGGAGTTTGCTGGCAGGGGAGGCGGGGCTGTGCAGGCATCATGCGGGGAATCCGGTGTTGAACTCCAGATAAACAAGGAATCTATATATATAAAATGGAAAATCTGTTTGTTTGTTCATCATACAATTCCATACCGTTCCACCAATCTGCACCAAATTCTGCAGTTACCGGGTTGGACTCCCCAGATGTTACTGGCTACATTACATATGGACACCCCGCTAGGTTACCTGGATTTCAGCCCCTGAACACATGATACAGTTGCCTGTAAGCAGCGAAACATTAAAGTGGTTGTCGAAGGACCAGGCAGTGCTCATTTCAAGCATCTGAACGTGAGGAACAGAACTTCAAAAACTATGTTTCACAGGCCCTAGAACGAACCGTTTCCCGGATATTTGCACCGCAGCGTGCAAAACATTAATGTGGTCGTACAAGGACCGGAGTCATACAAGGACCAGACAAAGCTCATTTTAACTGTCTCGACACCAGGAACAAAACTTGAAGATCCCAGAGGGACCTCAAAAACCACGTTTCAAGGCCCTCAAACGCACCGTTTCCGAGATATCTATCTGCACTGCAATGCACCACAACATACTGCACCGCGCAAGTGTGAGGCGACAGGTGGGGAGAGTGCCGAGAAGGTACCATCATGCTTCAGCATGCCAATTCTCACCTTCCCTCCACGTCTGCTCTGTGATTGTCAACAATTGATGAGTGTTATCATGTCCGTCTACAGAACACGTGCAAGGTACGGGCACTTTTTGCTTGTATGTCATATATCTTATACCTTATCCGTTTTATATTGTCCAGGAATGACCACACCACTAATATGTATTTAGGTATGTACAAGTATGTACTCTACCATCTGCAAAGATATCACATTGCGGCAACCCAACCACTGCTGCATCTGGGATGGAGAGAGCATGTCTTGTCAGACTTTTGGCCCCTTCGCTGGCTACAATGGGGAAGATACGAAGCTTAAGGTGGTCCATATTACATATGATCATCTTTAAACTGGGGCTGTCCCTTCCTCATTTCTACTGCATAGTGAATTGAAAGAAGCTAATCCCAAAATACCTCTCGCGATTTTAATTTCCATTGTCAGATATTTATGATGTAGCCTTCATATCGAGATAGCTCTCTTAAAACAGTTCCCCAACCCCTCTAAATCCACTATGGTGTTTGGCAGAGCTTTGCCTTAAGTGAATTGCTTCTTGTCCAAGAATTGGCTGAACTGTTTGATCTCAAAGCAGCAGCTATATGTCTCTACCCTGAGTAATAAATACCTATGTGTACCTATGTGTAGAGACAGGGAATCTGTTGGATAGCATGCCGTTGAAGTGCAAGTTTTGCAGAGTGGTTAAAGCAATCCATGCACGCGCATCCTGACAAATACCTGCACCGCAAAGGGGGCAACCCAAACACATTCCACTCAAAATATTTAGGCTGAATGGCATGACCAAAGGTCACCAAGGAATAAGGTGGACAGCCATCTTTGACACACAACAAACCTATCCCTCCCCCGCACCACTGAAATGTTACACCCCTTACACCACAGCTACCTGCACTAATTTAAGGCATACTCCAAGTGCCACTGACCAAAAATACAGACAACCTCACAAAAGAACAGCACCCACCTATCCAGGGCAAAATGACTAGCAAGAATCATTTGGATATTTGCAACTCAGAAGAAGAAGTTGGCCTCCGCTTTTTCGTCATGACTGAACTGTGGCTCATAGGCTACTTCTACGCTGCACTATATGTGAGGCTCCAACCTGGGTAGAAATAGATATAATAAAACCTGCAAAAGTGTTGCAATCATATTCTAAGAAAACCATGTATGAACACTACACCAGTCACCAGCCAACAGTCATTTGAGCACCTACTGGTTAAACTCACCCTGATTATGAATTCTACCATCAGTCCACTAATGGGAATACCAACCACTAAGCTATTCCTCCATCTTACAACAAAAAACAAAAAATTTGACTGACAAATCCTGATCTTAGAAAACTTCAACCTACAGTTGGACGCATAAACTAACAACATGACCAATATGGGCATCAAATAAAGGCTACGTTGCCCCACCCAAAATGTATCACAACCAAGGAGATTAATACACCAACACATTTCTGGAATAATCACCACCAGTGTACAGACCACCAACCCTGCTGCGCTACCATCACCAATGGTCCAGCAGTACTACTTACAGGCAGCTGAAGAAGGTCTTACTAGAGGCCTTTGCTGAAACTTCACCCCTGTGATCAATCTCATGCCAAACAAACCGATGGTTATACTGCATAAGCACCCACCAGGGAATCACTAGGACCTTTAAGTTCCTGCCCTCTCTGGTCCGCAGGAAACCCAAGTCTGCCCTGGAATCAAACAACGTAGGCAAAATAAGAGGCAGAAATCTAAAGAGACTCTGTGAAAGATCTGCATTACAAAAATACAATCAGGGATGAGAAGTTATACCATGCTATCTGCAATCGCCAATGAAGGGATGAGTCTATGTGATGATTTTCTGTGAGCATCATTGACGTTTACTGAGGCAAGGGTAGCATGGGGCCACAGGCAAAAATGGCGTATCCTTCTGTGGCAACCCTGCATCTCAGTACCCTTGCCAGCACCACCTTCACTAAACTGCAGCACTCTTTTTCCCAATGTTATGTTATTTTGACAAGCATTTATACTCCGCCCATCACCAATGTATCGGTCTGGCAACGCAGAGTCTGGTCCGGATTGTGGTTTTTTGGGCCCCTGTGCACTGTCTGACACTTCTCTGGGAACAGTCCTACAGCAGCATAACTCATACTGAGGGAGGAGGCATGGTGCTCTGCATCGTGACTGTTGCATGTGTTATTCATCTGTTCTTGATATCAGGCTCGTCAGGGTTGGACGGGATCATAAAATTGGCTCGGACACCAGTGAAATGTGGCCCACAGTCGCAAATGGCCATTCACGCCATTATTGGCAGACTGTTTGAGCAGTACACACGGGTGGTGTGAGGGTTTGTAAAATTTATTGCAAAGTTTGCATTTTAATTGTTCAGCAATACTGGTCAAAACTACTAGACGCACAGTGAAGTAATGCATCAAACTGGCCCACTTAGGGTTGGACTGGATCATACAATTGGCTCGGGCACAAATTAAAAGTAGCGCACAGTCGCAAATGGCCATTCATAGTGCATAGGCAATATCAGAGTCTGCCAGGGTACGTAGAGAGATTCCCTAATCGCAAGTATTGTTTAGTTTTTCTTCGATTTAGGTTGAACTTATTAAGGACTCTCCAGAGATGAGACCACATCTGACAAATTATGTGTAGGGATCATTATTGTAGGTTATGTAAGACTGTGGATTGCTTAGGAACACTCAAGCTTTGGTTAATATGTTGTCCATCAATTCTGAACATAAGGACATTGAAGTTGAATAAATCTGTAGTAAAAGATGAGGATTTAGAAAGTGAATGGCTCTGGAACAGGCTCATGGGTGTTCATACAATGATGTTAATCATAGCCTTGGTTAAGGTTCTAGTTGTCATTAATACATTATTGGATGAACTTGTGTATATGAATTGATGGGGTGCGGAGTCAGTTTTGATTAACTTTCATTTGATGTTCTGAAGAATTTGTTAACGAAATATTTTGGAACTATACATGTAGGTGAATGGTGTAAAATGTATATAACGAATTGTACGTTTTATACTTATATGTGTGTTATAATAATAATAATAATAATAATAATAATAATAATAATAATAATAATAATAATAATAATAATAATAAGGTATTATGTCTATAGTTCAAAAGAGCTTTAACAATACATTGAAAAGTTTCCAAGATTATAAAACAAAATCATTTCATTGCATATATGTATAATACAAAATAGTCATAGGTGCCCCTCTGCGAGAACAAACATGGCTAAATGACCTGTTCTTTGGGAAGGTACCCACTCAAGTGTCTGCAGCCACAATTTAGCACACTGTACCTTTTACAGAAGGGAAACATCCATTTGCATATCAGTCTTTGTCCCACCCACATGGGCGATCCAACACCAAAATGCTATGGCAATTCTCTTCTAAACAAGAGTACCAACAGCAAAACCAGACACATGTTTCAGCCTTATTGGGCCTCATCAGTGAGGTGGAGCCGTGCCTCTCTGAGCACAGTGAGCAAAGGATTCACGTCTGGATGACCCTAGGAAACCTCTCCAGGTACAAACTTAGTACTACTTTACAAGCTTCCTAGTAGCCAGGACTCCCCTCCAAACACTGTAAAATGTAATATGCATAGACCCGTGTTCAGTATTCAAGCAATACATCCAGAATGAGTTACTCTTGATGTTATCAAGGTCCATCACATAGGGTTCAAACATCTTCATATACAAGGGACCATTTTCCAGGCCCTCTCTGAGCCTTGTCGGCCAGATTCAAGTTTTTCTTTCAAACCACATAAGTGGCAGAACCTGCCCTCCTTAGGGATCCTGAGCTCCGGGCCAATAACTGCAAGTACAGATAATTTATTCACACGTAAAAGGAAATTCTGTAGCTCAAGGGATGGGCACAGCTTTAAATAAGACTGTGGGGTGTTAAACATATGTGCCAGATTCTCCACCACTATACGGTAATTGTTCAAGGATGCCAAATGATAATAGTTGTCACACCAACCCCATTGCTCCAATTTCAATATCATCCCCTTCTTTAATGTGTGGGAATTATCCTCCCAGTTTCGTTCCCACTCAATCAACTCAAAGGCCTTATTGATCAGTGTCTCAAGTGTGGGACGGACTGTACATCTGTGTTGGTTCCCCAGCAAATGAAACAGGGGGCAAGTTGGAGTTCTCCTTGATTTTAGATATAATACAAAAGGCATTAGCACTTAATGATATAAGGCCCAATTGAAGCCGAATAATATCCATTGGCGTGCTAGGTCCCAGCTGTAAGATTCTACGCCAAAACATGCCCTCGATTACCATGAGCCAGGAAAGGTCCTCAATACATAAAACATCTATCCAGCAGAGGGATTGCAAGGGGGCACATATGGGGCTATAGCACCAGGACGTTTGGTTGTAGCCCCGGATAGAAGCTCAAGTGCTACAACCAAAATGCTAGCTAGTCCCGAGTCCCGGCAGTCCCGACATTAGCTTAGGCCTTGATCCTTTTCAGACTTAGCAACACCGCTGCTATCTAGTACAGCACTGTGGCACAGAAGCTCGGTTTATACATAGTTAATATCCCTAACAAACTGAGTCCGGACACTGCACCAACACATTTATATATCATATTCATTAATGCAATAGCCTTTTGTTGTTTTCCTGCAATTAAGGCCTGGTAATCACCGTGAGTAATCAACTCCAGGCGAGATATTTAAAGCAGGCAACCTGTTCAATATGTTTGCCATTAATGATCATACTAGGAGCTGAGGACCTCTTATATACGCAAAATGCATTATTTTGCTCTTCTCATAATTCAGAATTAGCTCATGATCATCCGCTTAACTCTGCAAAGTCATCAGCGATCTCTTAAGGCCAGAAAAAGTGCGATCACCCAGCACGAGACCATCAGCATAAGAGAGGCAATACATCTTTGCGCCTGCAGTTTTAAGCGGACAGCTGTTAACTTGTCCCAAGAAAGCAGGTAGATCAGCGATATAGTTATTAAAAAGCCAGGGCGCCAGAGTCGCACCCCTGCTTCAAGTCGCGCCTGGTTTCTATTGGTAGAGATATAGATCCTCTGCTGTCCAATCTAATCTGCACAGACGTGTTCTCATATGTACCACGAATAGATAGCAGTAAATTCCGACACCCATAGGCTTCCATTTTGCTCCATAGCTTAGTTCTTTTGACAGCGTCGAATGTGGCCCGGAAATTTATCATGGCCACAAATAACCTGGGTTGTCCTTTCACTTTAGGCCCCCTCGTGAAGGAGTCCAACAAACACAAACAGTGTGTGGATCCGGAGCTTGGCCTAAACCCCATTTCAAAGTTTCCTACACAAACCCACTTTTCCAGCCTATCCAGAAGGAAGGAAGAGAAAATGTTGCCAGATGTATCCAGCATGGCAAGTAGCCTTACGTTTTCTGGCTGAGATCTACTGCCATGCTTGTATATTGGTACCAGAATGGATATACGCCAGGAGATTGTTATACGCCCTTCTTCAGAGACTTTGGAAAATAGGATGAATAATAGCTTGGCCCATTTGACAGACCATTGAGGCCAGGTGCTCTTGACTCCCTGAGTCTGCAGATTTATGTTTCAATATCGTCTAATTCAAAGGTTATACTAAACCTACTGTTGGGAGATTGGGGAGCAGTTACTGGCTCGCTCCCATTAAACATGTCATTAAGATAGCGCACTCATTCTTGCTCCCCAATACCACACGCAACTTGTGATGCCTTAGAGGTATTGAAAGACCTCAACAACTTCCACATCCTATGCGTATCTTTTGTATTGGCTACAGCTACCAGGTGCTACCATTGCGCATTTCTTCCAGAGGTTAGTCATGCTTTCGTCCACCTCCTATATTTGTTTTTTGCCAAACGTGAGCATCATTAAAGGAATCCATCTCATACCTAATTTTGCACAATTCGCTACGTAGGGCACATTTTGCATCACTTATGGCTATTTCAGAATGATATCTCTTACTTGGTTTACTCAAGTGAACATGGTATCCCTTTTGGATGTCCAGCTTGGACATGCGATTAGATATTAAAGTCTCTATTCCATCAACTGACAAAAGAAAGACCTGTTCCAATAAACTTTCAGCATTTTCAAGAAGAAACTCACAAGCTTTTTTTATGCTCCTTTCCGTCCAGGCCAACCGATTACCACCAATATTAATATAGAGGTCACCCACTTGGTTCCGGAGTTCATTACGAGCCCAGTATTTTATTTGAAGGGTAAGTATAGAATGGTCACTAAAGGGAGTTTCATTCACCTCAAGCTGTCTAATATAAGGTAAAGCGTGTTCATTACAGAAGAAATAATCCAGAGTGGAGGAGAACTTTAACCCATTCTTTCAAGAATGTTTACCATGCCCATCTTCACTCACTACCCTTGGAACAGATTGCTTGCTTATTCAGTTCAGACACAGTATACACATACGCCGTTTCGGATATTACATAATGGCAGCGGTGCGAGCACTGAAGTCACGGCCTATTACAACAAGTTCCGGTTCGGCACAATTCTCAACTTCACAGATAAGCTCTGTCACTGCCTCATAAATACCTTCAGTTTCTAATAAACCAGGAGGGTCATATACATTTATAACGTTTATCTTCCTATAACAATCAGGGTGTCTAACTGCCAGGATGGATGGATTTTCTGATGATTTTTTACACCAATCACGAGGACTCCAAAGGGCCTTTGTTTGCTAACATTTGAAAAATGTGATATCCATCCAGCCTAAGCTCAGCAAGTAGCCAAAATTCTTTAAAGAGAAAGATGTCATTTTTTTTTACAATCATTTTAATGACCCCCCCACCCCCTGCGTCCACTATATGGGTTAATCCCCGTCTGTTCCAGGTGTTTGTCGACCATAATCAATTTTCAGAGATAGAGGGACAATTAGCATTTTGCACTCGCCAGGTTAGAATCCCTGTGATGTATCCCTGTAGGCTGTTGGTATGAGCAGCCTTTCCCACACTACTGCTCGTCAGTTTGAAAGGGTCCCATACGTTGTGCGCACGTAGCGTGTTTTTATTTAAAGGCTTACATTCCTCCTTGGCATCAAGTTCATGACCAAGTGCCAGATATCTGTTTTTGTAGGATCTTATCATACTTGCTGTGTGACTGGAAAAACAATGAACTCTACTAAATTGATGTATAGCATTCTTAATAGGTTCAGAATAGTCAAAATCTTTAGAGCACAGAATTCTCAGAGGTAGTCGAATCTGTTAATGTGAGACTTTATTTTCAAAGTTCCCGGTGCAGTTTTCTTGATGCTAAACACAGGTGAATTATCCGTAATAACCTCTTCTGAGCTACTGGCTGTGTCACTCCTCTCCGTTATGATCATGGGAGGGGGTTCTAGATCTCACGGGCCAGTTCTTAATCGAGGAACAGAGTATGTAACAGGCATAGGCAGAGATTGAAGTAATGAATCAGATGGGGAATTTCGCAGATCAGGAGGTTGAGCAGCCGCTACAAGTGGACTTTTTTCTTCAAGCAGCCAGCTTGTTAGGGTGCTTTTGCTTTTAGCATCCTTTTGTTTTCTAGATACCATAGAGGGCTTTTTTTCTGGTCATTAACAACAGCAAACTCACTTACAGACCGGTGAGTAATCAGGATCTCTTGCGATCGCCGTTGAGAAGCCAATTGGAGGTGCTGGTGCTTCTTTTGACTGCATTGTTTTCTAGTTAAATATATCGTGGGCGTATCACATCCGCACAGTCTACATGTTCATACTGCATAGAGTGATTGGCTTCAATGGCAATGGCACCTATAGACGCCTGTCTCGATCGCTGATTGGAGCTGAAATCTGCATGTAATTCAGCAGCTGCAATAAGAGCATCTAAGTCTTTGTCACCCTCCTCATTATTCTGCTTAGCTTTGACAAGCCCAGTGACATCCTCCATAATTGTTCCTCACATTCATAACAAAACCTTCATGGCAAATTGCAATACAGATAATTGCACTTATCTACCCAACCTGCCACTAACAGACTGGATCTGGCTTTCTTGCGCATTATCTGCCCAAAACAACTGTTAGCAATTCAACAGCAATCTCGTAAAACAAAGTTGGGCCGTGCACACAATTACCCCAATTCCACCAGTAGGTAATTTAAAACTGGCCTCAAGGAACACCCGTGGTTTTGTCCACTTTACTAAACTTAGTGAAATCAGTCTGGGGGCATTCGATCTGATTTCTTTGCAGGAGACATAGTGAAGTAAAAAAACATCCTAGATGGTTTCGAAATATCACTTAATCCGGCATCTAAGGGGGGGCAGGACTTCCCTCAGCAGGCCTTCTGACCACGGTGAAGTTAGGCAGCTCCCTTAACCGTCTAAAATCTATGTCTCCGAATCTCCTGACACAAGAATCAGTGATCGGATGGGAAACTGAGGCATCAGTGATGGGATCCGAACCACCAAATAAATTAACAATCATTAATCTTTACTGGAACCCAGCCCTTGTTGCCAACGAAGTGTTCATAGCCCAGGTTACTGACTTACTGGATGATGCTTTCATTAACCAACAATCCACATATGTCATCATCTGTAAAGATTTTTTTTTTGATTTTTTTTAAGAAGAGAGACTTCCCAAAAATTGTAACGCTCGTTATCACCGCCACACAGAGTGCGAGTGACGCACAAGGATTAACAAAGATCCGAGGGTCCGGGGTTATCTTGAACACCTCGTACCTGACAAATAAAATAGACACGATGGAGCGTGGAACTCTGAAGATCCCAGATACATCAGAGGCGGCATATGGAGCGCCCGTATGGATTCTAGAGACATGGACCTACTCAATGGCAACTGCAAAGGTGATATTCCTTCTCAGCCAACATGGGAGCACATGGGACGAACCTCAGTCCTTGACTGCATATATGTTTCAAATAACTTTCTTCCGTTTGTGAAGAAGTTCCAAGTCATCAAAACCACGAACAGTGATCACCATCTTCTGCTGTTAGAATGGAAGGCCCCTGGTGTTCAGGGCCGAGTTTGAAAGCCAACATCATTCGACACTTGTAATGGAAGGTTACGGCTAAAAATATCCACCACCAGGATAAAAGCCTTGACATCGAAATTGGAATTGGTTGGATCTTCGGTTGAATATTCTCCCTTGTTGGAACAGTTCCACCATTGCCCCAAGAAGGGCAATCAGGCTTCCAATCATAAACGCACGTTCAATTCTGAATATGTAGACAGGAGAAAGGAGGTTCGAAAGTTAGTAACCACATCCGAACAGCAATCAAATTCCGGCTCCCCCAAGGACGTTTGCATAGCCTGATCTGCTAAGTCTATATAAAGAAATGCTCTCTGGTTCTAACTCAACTCTGCAAGGATGGCGATTAGGCGGATTCCAATGGACACATATTGGGACATGCCGAGGGGCTCTTCTCCATAGTGACAGTTTGAAGATAACTATGTTCAACTGTCGAAGCGAGTAGCACTCCCGGAATCTCTTGAGAAGGTAAGTGCAGAATAATTGTATTAGGTGTCTCCGAGATATCCAGGGCCGCAGGTTTGTCAGTAAAGAGTGTATCTCGTAGTGAATAGCACAGAACGAGGAGAGAATTGTTGTTGCCAATTGCTGAAAAGGAGGGATCATTGTTGTTAATGACTTGCTCTGTGGCAGAGATTGAAGTAGGCAAACATTCGGCCACATGCTGTGTTAAGGCCATGTGTGGTGCCACTCTTTCAGGATAACAATAAGATGTAATTGTTCCGGCTCCGACCTCATTTATTTGCTTTCCGCTGGGCAAGCTAGTAGTTAGTTGTTTCAGATTTAAATTTCTCATGCCCCTGTGGCGGTCTCAGGTGTCTGCAATCTAATCTTTTTCCTTAAATTGTAATTGTTCGGCCTAGAGCACAGTTTACCAGCAGGCATTATAGCTACCACTCGAGGGAATACGCCTCTGATCAGATTTATATTTCTGACACCCACTTAAGCAATGGAACTTCATACCAGGTGCCGATCAGGCAAAGATGTCTCATCACAGAAGAGAAACGGTCAGGAAAGAAGGCCGAGCCCAATAGATTCCTTGAGCTCAGGCCACCACACCACAGCGTGAAGAACACCAAATCACTAGACCACTGTTGAACACTGTGAACACTCCTGCCGCACTCCGAAGCGCTCCGCTTAGGAGTAAGGTTTTTAATGGCAGGCTCCTCCTTTCTTCCACGAACACAGTAGAAAGACAGGTAGCAGAAAAATTCCCAAGCATTATATAAACTTGAAACACAACGAGAATAAAAAACAGCAACACAACAACAATACACAATTTAAATAGTGTTGATATTACAAAAATGTCTGGGTTTTTGGTTTCCATTATAGGCGTGCACATTTATTCAAATGCGTTATTCTCAGACCATGGTGCCATTTACATACTAGAGTTCTGGTCATTTAAATGGCGATTATGTTTTGTGACACATCGATCGACCCTGATTCACTGAAAACTTGAAACTATTAAAACTGATGACATGTTTCTGGTATTTTTGACTGAGTGTAAACACGTCAAATTCCCCTCACGCGTTGCAGGAATTGTGCAGTACCAGACCTGCGAAAGGTCAAGCATGTAAGAGCATGTCCCCTGGTGTCTGCAGCTCTTGAATGTCAAACACAGTGACTCACTGTGCGGAAGGGAGCAGGTTCTGGCAACACGTAGCTGCTTGCCCAATCAAAAGCGCAGTGGAAATGATCTCATGGCGCGTGGTATTTCATTACACGCAACCCATCATATACATGGGAAGCCAATGAAAGCAACAAAGGAACCCAAGACCAATGTTTCCCTTCTTGCTTTAACGCTACATCCTACTTAAATTAAGTTAGGTTTGTTAACCAACATTAAATACATTTAAAACATTCTTACGTGTGATTTAAGAATATAAATTGTATAAAAACTAAAACCTTCCTGTATTAATCTTCGTGAATTGTTTTACTTACCATTGCATGTATAGCATTTGAGTGCAGTAAAAGGATTACTTTGTTTTCAAAGTATGTAATCCTGTGCGTCATTTAGTAGTAGCTCGAATGTTCAGTTGCTCTCACTGCATGCATACCACCCGTGAGGTTTACCCGCTTTCACAAAGTGGGCACTAAAATGCGGGCATCCTGAACTGTCCTGAAACAGCATATAATCGGCTGCGAAAGTGATCAACATCAAATAACTTGGGAGGCCACTCCCCGTGAGGTCCCTGTGAAGCTCCATGGTCACGTGATGTTAGTGCCTCAACCCGCATGATTTTGGCAACATTACACAACCTTTCCTTTGACAATAATGGCATACACGGTGGGCCTTTCCTGACAGTGGTTACTTGCCACCCAAGGTAAGGGCATCATCCTGGCAAGTTATAATCAGCATTAGCGCCCCAAGTGAAAAACGTAACTGCTAATGTGAAAATCTATTAAAACTTTTTAAATAATTTCCCCTATACTATGCTTTTTTTCGGCAACACCTGGGTATTTTCAGTCATTTGTCTGTTTTCATTGTGGCGTATTAATGAAGACTGGAAATGGACTAGAAAATCGTGAGTGCGGCGGGTGAACAGAAATGCTGCTGTGACCTAGGTTTCCTTTAAAAATAAATAAGCTATGCCTCAGGGAAAAGCCTCCAGTGAGCAGAAGGCGGCCCTGGAAGGCACCTCAAAATATGGGCCTTCACCAGTTAATGAAGCCTCCGTTCTGACAAAGCCGATTGGCTCCCACCTCTTGCTCAGCTGCTAATGAAATCTACATAAATGTGTTTAAATGCCTACTCACTAGCATTGAGGCAAAACCAATCGATGCACCGATGGCATCAAGAACACTAATAAACTCTGCATAA
Organism: Ambystoma mexicanum; assembly: GCF_040938575.1. Taxonomy (NCBI): domain Eukaryota; kingdom Metazoa; phylum Chordata; class Amphibia; order Caudata; family Ambystomatidae; genus Ambystoma; species Ambystoma mexicanum. Next base: position 1,080,049,628 of record NC_090937.1, on the reverse strand, counting down.
GAACATTCTGGTAAACATGTATTCACCAGTCACATATTTTGGGTGTAGGTGATTTGAATGAATGCATGTTTTCGAAAGAGTGAAGTGACCAAATTGTATTCATTGCGGGGGGCGGGGGGAGTCCTCCTGCAGTCCACCCTCCTTCCCCCTACCTTTATTAATGTCCCTTACCCCACCCTCACATCTTTTTATTTAAAAAGTTATTTTTTCGGTAAAAAAAAAAAACAAAAAAAAACAATCCGGTCACTTCTTCCTCAGAAACATTGGATTCGGTCACTTCTACAGTATCGAATATTTTATCAGGCATTCTCTGTTTTGTAATAAAAAAAAAACATTCAACAGACTTATACAAAATAGCAATGTAAGAAATAAAACACAAATATAAATTTTCTAACCTTTCATCACAGTCCAATGTAGTAGTTAATCAATCCATCCTTACAAAGTGCACTATTAGAGTGCAGTAAGAGCGATCTGTGGGGCGTGCTCTTAGCAGGCATCACTACGCTACACGTAGCCCTACATTTGCTGCATAGAGAATGGTAGCATCTATACAGAGGAATGCATTATTAATGTTCCCAACCTATGAGAATATTTACTTCTGCCTTACATGCTTGATTTGTATCAGCTTTCGGATTGCTCCGAAATTGTGCTTCATTAATACAGGATCTGTTTAAGTACTAAGTTGCAAATGTTCTACAAATGCCAGAACAGCACAGAACACTTTTGATGACCTCCTAATCAACAATCATGTGGTCTATCTTAGGCACACATCAAGCCGAACATTGTACCTTGTTCTGGAGGAACCTAACTAGGAGGGACCTGGAACCTAAAAAGTAATTCTTCACACTTTCTGATTTAATGTATCTATCTGTAAAACCAATACAATCCCGAGTTCATGGCTTGACAGTAGTATTGTAGTATTCTTGCAATTTATATAAAAGGCAGCAGAAGCTCACCAGGCAATTATAGGATGTTGGCCATGTTCAACATACCATCCAGGATGTTCGCAAATGTTCCATTGAAGAAGCTGCATTTCTGGATAGATGATTACCATATTCTGCCTCCCAATCAAATTGGGTTTAGAAAAGGTTTCTCTACTGTTCATCATCTATTAACCCTAAAATCATTGGTGGAGCATTCTTGGTATATACGACAGCAGCCGGCATGCATGGCTTACATCGATGTTAGTGCAGCCGTTGAGACTATATGGAGGGATCGCCTATGGCACAAATTAGATGCATTAGTATATCGGAGGGCCTGCTGATGATGAGGATTATAAAACTACACTCTGACACAAGAGTAAGGTCAGATGGTGACGGGTGCATGTGTAATTGGTACCACAGATGCCGTAAAACTGGGCTGTATTCTCACCCCCACTATTTTTAATTTGTACTTGACAGATCTCCAGCAAGCATTTGACGTAGCTGGTGCCTTCGCAGTTAAGTGTAGTGGGATCAGCGTGTCCTGGTTGGGATACGCTGATGACATCGTAATTATGGATTATACCCCACATGGTTTACAATTAAAGATGAATGCTATGGGAACCTATGCATTGTAAAAATAAAAGGCATAGGAACTGCTGGAATATAAATGGGGATTCTGTTGAAGCAGTATCTCTGCACAAATATATTGGGTTGGTTATTGATTTGTGTCTAACGTGGCAGGGACATTTTGATTTTCTTGAGAAAACAACAGCAGGTGGGGGCTCTTGGCAAGTTTGCTGGTAATAATGCAGGATGCTCCGTTTCATCAATACTGACAGTCTATATGACCAAAATTAGATCGCTCATGGTATATGGTATCGATGTGTGGGGAAATAAATATGTTCAGAAAGTAAATAAATTGGAAAGAAAAACTCTGAAAAGGATACTGAGACCCCCAAAGACCACAGCCTGTGAATATATAGTGCCAGAATGTGGTAGAGCCAGTGTTGAAATTGACAGAGCTGAAACCATAAGCAAAAATTCATAAGATATATAGGTATTCTCTGAATAGAGAAATGCCTCTACGTAACAGTTGTTTTAAGATGATCAATAGTAACATAGTGCATTGGACTGATGTTTCAGCTCCTGGTACCATCTAAGGTGTAATTAGTAGTTACAAATTCCAGACAAAGAAGATTCTAAAGACTGCGGATAGAAAAGAAGTGTGGGTTGATCTGGCCCTAAGGAAAAATGGTAAAGAATACATGGATAGGCAAGTACAGCGAACAACTTATTTATTTGCCTATCCAAATGCAAGAACTGCGAGGCAGCATATGTTGATTAAGTTTAATTGTGTTGCTACCTACGAAATAACGGGTGCCGGCACTGGCATACCACAAGAAAGCATGTGCGGGATATGTTGGGATAACGTTTTAGAAACTTGTAGGCATTTATTTATATATTGTGAGAGTTTAGTATCTGTTAGAAGACAATATTTAATGAAATACAGAAATTATGTTTTTAGTTTTTCTAATCAGGAATTGTGGGATCGTTATAAGTGGTGATGGGTTTAACATTATGTTTTACAATGTCAAATTCTAGGATTATTTATTAGACATTTGTAATATTCTTGTGTAATAAGTGATTGGTTTTATTGATGTTTCGGTCATTTTGTAATTGGAATTCTTGATGATTGTGTATAAAGTCTATATTTGACTATATGTACAATAAAAAAATATATAATTCTTCACATAGCAACTCCAAAAATATTCTTTTTAAAGTTCGATGCTGTTACAAAGAGAGAAGGAACACATCGACCTGCTGTCCTTGAATGTTTTACAATTTTGGCATTCATACATTTATTAAAAAAAAGACCTTCCTAGAGATGCACATTATTCTTATGCTGAACTGACCATAGCTCGGTGGAAGCGAGGACCACATTGCGAGTCTATTTCCCCGTTCCGCAGTCATGCGAGGTATTTCAGTACATGCAGAATAGAAGAAGGACTGTTTGGTCATGACAGGTGGGTCACCACGACATAATAGATTTATAATAGATAAATATATATAGAATTGGGGCAATGGGTATGGATGGGTGAGACAAGGGGGTCAAGGTGACCCCCATTATAAATAAAAAAGAGAACGATTGTATGAGGACAGTGAATCTGCCACGAGCAAACGGTACACTATGAAACTTGTGAAGCTGAAACCTCATAGACCCTCTAGCGACTGTCCTTCTGTTTGTTCCTTGGGATGATCGGATTGTACAGTGGGGGGATAGGGGTAGATGAAGAGATATTGGCCACCCAGGAAGGGCAGCCGTATTCTGCGTCACTGCACGATGAGCCATGTCAATGACTGAATCGCACTGTCTGATGCATGCAAGATGGTTTTCGATCTTCAGTAAAGTGGGTTGACCCGCTAAACTGCAAAGTTGACGAAGGACAATGTTTTGAACCTCCAATGCAATCTGTACATTTAGAGGACCAAATGAGCGTGGCCATGTGCTGTACATTCTTCAGATGCAGGTTCATTTGTGGAAAAGACTGCATTTCAGAAGATTGAAGCTTAAAATAATCGCATGCAGGCCTCAACCTCTTACAAGATGCCTCACACTATGTGCCACGACTCTAATACAGCACAGCTGTGCAACTCTTTCTCCCTAAAGTTCACATGCATTACTTGTTGCCATAGAAAAAACCAAATCCATGACCCAATGGTCATACCCTTTGACCAAAACCTAATTCTTGTTCAGCATTTTTACAGCAGCCATCATTCTAGACAGCCCTCCTCTGGGCCTATCGGACCCACCCTGATGACCCATAGATTATACTCTTGGACCCAACCTAACAGTCCCCCTACTTCAAGGCCTAACGGTCGTGGTCTATGGCCTAATCGCTCCATCCCCATGACCCAACAGTCATATTCCTGGACCCAACCCAAAAGGCCCCATACTTCAAGGCCTGCCAGTCATGCTCCTTGGCATAATTGCTTCACCTCCATGACCCCAACCTTTATACTACTGGACCCAACCAATCTCAATCCTTCTAGATCTCCTGTCACTCTCATGACCTAATGGCCTCACTCTTTATCTTGCCCTAACAGTGTTTTGGTTAATCTGCCCACCACAATGCAATGCCACCTAGCTCTTCACCTCATCACACCTTAAAGTAATATTTGCCTTTCACATCCCAACAATACTGGCTTTGTTTATGGGAGGCGCAGCCGGCCCTTAAAAGACAAACGCTATGCCGCAACCATGGGAACTTATGGAACCATCAACAGTTGTTTTGTACCCCAGCATATTCAGATTCACCAGAAATGACCATAGCCCACCTCCCACCCCCCTTAATGTGGGAGAGCCTAATAAATCAGTGGTCAGCGAGTCAGATATAGCCAGTTCTGGTTCCCTGGACTTTCTGTGCATAGCCCCATGCCCACCGTAACTAAATAAGGGGGCAGGAGGTGTATATGGTTTGTTCATGGTCATCCCTCTCCTCTACAAACCCAGGTGAGAGAAGGGGGAAGTCTCTCTTCTCCTCTTCCTAGTCCTCACCTACCAATAGTTCTGTCTTCACAATTGAACTCTTTAGTACCAATCATAGCAGACTATTTGCTACAAGATGTTTATTGGTTTATGCAAAAACACCTAGCCAATTAGAAATGTGTACAGGATCATCTGGTACCCTGCTTTGCCCCTTGGCTAGTCCGCTATTTACTGCCATTTTCGTTAAACTAATTTCCTCGCAATCCTTTTAACATATGCTTGGAGTTTGTGCGATGGAAGCATATATAAATCAGTGGTGCAACCAATCCTCCATTTCGTGGGGGAGGTGGGAGAAACACTTCAAATGTTGTGAGAGGTGCTAACTTCCGAGACAGTGGTGGAGGGGTAAACTTATTTGTGTGTGGGGCATCCAACTTCTTTACACATTCTAATTACACTATTCTAGTGCAGATTCAATGTTACAAGCAGTTAACTCTCTCTCCTTTAAGTCTAAAAGCACCCACTAAAGGAGTTATGTGAGAATCAGCGGCCTCCTGTCCCCTCCCTACCCTTCCAATCACTCCCCTGGCATGCAAGTACTAACCCCCCCATCACCATTTCAATTGCCTAAAAACATATGGATTTGAATGCAGGTGCAAACAATGAAATGCTTTACGTTAGTCGTTGCAGGGCCTTTTGTTAACAGGGAAGCCCAGGCACTGTTAAACATCTAAGTCATGTGCTGTCAGGACACAGCTCTGTAGGTCAGCAAGGTCGAGTCAACATAGCTGAACATTTCAGGGAGGGGTGGGCTGAAGCCCGATCAGCTCAATGGTGTTGCACCACTTCATATAATTGTGACTTGTGTTTAATTTTCTTAATCGTACTTTGATTGTGGGCACCATGAAGCACATTTGCAGTGAAGGGGAAGCCTAAAATCTAATACAGTCTCTCCAGGTATTCCATTGCACATTTCTTACCAGCGTTTTCCAGAATATGATCTATGTAAAGAAAACAGAGGTTTGTACTCTCGAAGCACGCAGCTTTAATCGAGATATTTGACGTGTCTAAAGTCGGTATCGTGAGGTAGAGAGACAGATGGATTTCCCTCTCAACAGCCCAGGAAAATACCCACAAATACACGTGTAAGGATTCTCAACTCACAGGTGTGCCTTCCCCGAGCCGGCGTTGTAAATGCATACTTTATTTTCACGCTGTATGTACTTTATTTTCATGATGCATGTGGGAATCTAAACTAGCGTCTGATTGAGGGCGAGGCTACCCTCTGGGCCACAAAAGCATATGAACTCACCACTGGAATTTCAAATTCTTTGTATGAATCAACAAATTAGATAAACACTGGTATCTGGACCTGATATCCCGCTTGGCATAGTTCTAGAATGAATGGTAGTGGAAATGTTTCAAGAAGGCAAATATGTCTCCATCAAAATATTTAAAATAGAAATGCAATGTCCAATATGACAAAATACACATACAGCATTTAAAAAGAACTAACAGAGGGCCAAGGGACAGAGCCTTTGACATATAGTTTAGCGGAAAAGGGGAGACCCGAACGAGAGGGGTGTGGCTACCTAAGTCTCAGCAAAGGTCCCTAAATACCAACATCATACAGGTACATTGAGAGAGAGATATTGAAGGAAAAAATAAAGAAAATAGAATAGATCAAAAATGGTCAAAATGAATTAAGTACCCAATTGTTTCTTTTCTTGTATTCCAATAAACTTCAGGATCTTCACCACATTGCCTAGTCATTTGGTTTTCTTGTCATGTACATTTCTGTCCATTATTATTGGCGATATACAACAATGTATGACCAAATCATTCAATTAATTTATAGTTAACTAGATGCATTTCTTTATACTGGCATAGCCGGGAAGTGTTTAAAGGCTCAGTTAACAATCACTTGAGTCTTTTCTACAAAAGACTCTACCTTTGGGCGATGCCTACCTGGTAGCCTCGCCCCCCAGGGGGGAGGACGATGAGGTAGGCATGGGCCGAAGACTGCGGAACACCAGCTCCATCATGCTGCCACATACTTGGTCGAAAAACATAGGACCTTTTACTTTTAACCACTTTTTTTTATTTTATTTTGGTTAAAATCCAGTCAAATATATATATACATTTGGGGTGATAAGGGACTAGGGAGAGTTGTGGTTGGTCTCCCCCTGCATTCCAACCAAAATAAGATCAATACAAATTTGGTCAAATGTGAAAAGGTCAAATATTTTCGACCAAGTAGACCCAAACCGATTATCATACAACACCGGCCAAGAGAGTAGCAAAAGAGCTTGTAAGGAGCTTGAAGAAGATGTGCACCTGGAAATTATGAACATGCTAATTGGGCAATTGCGGTTCAGATGATTTCTGCAGGAACCCAATAGCATGTATCCATGCCAGGAAGCAGTGAAAGAGTGAGGCATCATGGGGCAAGTGAAACTGAGTAGAAAATCAATACAAGGACTAAAGCTGCATGCTGAAACTTACAGGTAGAGTATAGAGCACACACAATAAACTGCTGCATCTTAGACCTTGGAGTCAAAGTTCCGAAAGACACCCTGAGAAAGCACACTCACAGTGATTTGGTGAATTTTGGAACTTGGAATCAAAGTTTCTAAAGACACATTGATAAATTGCATTCACAGTTGACTGTTGCATGCTGTAATGTATGATCAAAGCTCTCAAAGTCACACAGTGCTGGATCTTGGAGTTAAGTTCCCAAATAAACCCTGAGAAAGCTCCCTCCCAGACAAGTGCTGCATGCAAACTTAGAGTCCAAGCTCCCACTGAGAAATTGCACAGAGAACTGTTGCACGGTAGAACTTGGAGTCATGATTATCAAAGAACTGCTGCATGCTGGAACCTGCAGTCCTTGTGGGTAAGGGGGTTGTAAAAAAAAACATTGTGGCATCAAACAAGAGACATAATAAAGTTATTGGATTATAATCTAATGTAAATGCTGTCTACTATAACTGAGAAGGCAATCAACCCAGGGCCATCATCCAAATGGTTTGCCCTATAGCTATTTATTAGCAGTGCACACTTTGCTGAAGACCTGGGTCAATTCTGTAGCCAGTAGGTCTCACTAATAACTCATTGTTTGGACATGACTGCTAAACATCCTCCATCCAAATGTGTAGCCCCTTACCACGTGAAACCCTCCAATTCTTTTCTCCATTTCCTTAGACGAGGAGTGTCAGAGTGCTGCCACTATCTACTCTCTGAAATGTGCAGACGCTGCTGCCGATCTGGTCCTTGCGTGGCTGTTGAAAAAAATTCCCCGTCAACCTTTCTCGGGTCGTCACATGATTGTTTAACCAAAGTCTAGAGATGGCATTCCATCCTGTCTCTCCACTTAAGCATCTAATCTGGACCACACAATGTTGGCTAATCTTAGATCAAACACCACCTATATTCTTCTGCTCCTTAAGATCTTAAGGGTGGATGTGGTTTCTCAGTTGCAGTTGTTTCCTCATCAAGAAGACTGCTTTTCTCATTAAAAGTCTAGGTTTCACCCTAGCCGTGGGATAGAGACGGCTCTCTTAGGCTTCTGGTATTATGCCCCAAGGAACGCTAGACATAAGGGGGGTAGCGTGTTGCTGGTCATGCTAGACCTGTCTGCTGCATTTAACACGACAACCAAAATCTCTTGCTCTGTAGTTTTCTCCACAGCGTCGCACGGTCACCTGAAAGACCTACATCAGTTCCATTCTTTCTTGCTGAGTAAGGACCCAACACGTACACTTGGGACATTTGACTGGACAACGGTTACACTGCCGTGTGGTGTCCATCAGGGATCTCTGTTCTCTCCTGCCCTCTTCAATGTTTAACCGGATACCCTGTTTGACATCCTCAGAGGTTGCTACTTCAGCATTCAATCCTATGCGGATGGCACACAATTTAAAATCCACGTGTCCCAGAGCTCAAAAAAGGCCTAATTAACTTCAAAGAACCAATGAAGGAAAACTGTCTCCAGTTAAATGGAAACAAAAACAAATGATCCTTTTGGTCTAAAAATATTCAGCTCTAATACCTCCTTTCCCCATGACCACCGTTTTCCCTGGGAGACTCTGAGATTAATATGATGGCAAGTTCATAAATTCAGTGGCCATTAACTCTTTCAATTAAAAGAACTGAAGATAATTATTTCTCCCCTTGACCAAGAGTGGACTAGGCAAATGCTCTTTATAAAGGACTCCAGAAGACACTTAAGCCATGCATTTCATTTGTGGTCTGTGCGAAAGAAACCTTGTGTATCATGCCAGGCGCTATTATCACTGGGTGCCAATTAAATATCTCTTAAAATTGCTTGCTTGCCATTGAAATGCCATCTTCATCTTGCACTAGCCTACCTGATGGAGACAGTGTCTGAATAAGTCCCCACCCCAGAGCTTCACAGAAGCCATCTATGTGTCCTGACACTCCTTACTGCCAACGTGGAAAGATGTTTGGCCTTTTGGGGAGAAACAACTTGAAATGACCAACTATCGAGGTCTGTCAATCATCATCCTTCCCCTACATCAAAACACTCATGAAAGTTCATCTATTCCAATCCAATCAGTGTTTTGCCACCATCACCTAACGGCCATAACAGAGATGAGTGTAGTATATAAGTGTGGTAAATTAATCTACCAATCAAAAACTAGAACCTGTCCTTTATATCACCTTCATGGAAGATGATATAGCAGGATATTCAGTTCCACGTGAGGCTACGTCTTCAGGTGCTTGCAATACAATTAACATGTTTCAGCCACTGGCTTGATGAAACACGTGGAACCTTTTGAATATGGAGTACAGCTGTAATGCCAGAAAAGCAATAAAGAATGAAGTGGTGGCCAGTGCAAATTCCCCTAGCTGCTAGATTGGGGTATCAGTAGTCTAAACTGCATGAAAGTGGCATGTGCCTCCAGAGCCATTATTGTATTGCTCTCTTGTGAGGCTGTGCAAACGTATTCTCCCATATTTTGAAACGCCTAAATACTGGGCATTTCTGTCAAATTGTTTTACCATATAACAAAACGTATTCCACCACTGGGTTTAATTAGGATCCGCCTTAGTCAAAATTAATTCATTCAATGTGGTATTTTAGCCTGATATCCTGCTCTGTATATCTGGCATAACAGCTAAAAATTAAACATATAAGGAAATATAAAATGCAGTTAGCAGTTCAATCACTCGTTCGAAAGTTACCAGTGATTTAAGCACTTACTCCCAGTTTGTAGCTCGTAACTGAAATGTTTTTACACATTCCTTTGATCATAGATTAAAATCATTTGGCAACAATGAAGATATTGAATAACTTAATACCAGGGGGCATTGCCCTGGGGGAGTAGGAAATCTAAAAGGCGAAAGAAGACAGAGACTGACAGGCCCAAGGAGTGTTGATGGCTTTATACTTTACCATGTCTACGCCAGTGTCCAAAGTGCACAATTCAATGTTTAAATGAGAAACTACAATTATTACAAATATTTTACGTTCCCTCTTTTACAATTGTTTTCAGTTAAATATTACTTATACAATTATTTGTGTTTCCATCCCAACATTCCAAGTGTATTTGAATATCCGACGAAAAAAGCGAGGAGAACAAAAACTGTCTTTTTCTCCTCGTTTTACCTCGCATATTGTGAACTATGCCTACCACACATCTGCAGCCACCTTGCATGAAGAAAACATCCGGGATATTTTTATGTAAAAGTGAGGAGAACTTCCCATAATTGTTCAGAGGCAGGCAGGGGATTGCGCTCAATGTCTATTACTGAGTATGCCATTGCTTGTGACAATAGCCTATAATAGTTGCAGAAAGTCTTAGAATTCTTTGGAAGCCGGATGAGATTATATTCAGTGGCTGTAGGTCGGTGTAGCATTTTTTTGTAGTGACACAAAATATTAGAAGTGAAAAGAAATAAGTCTTAGAATTCTTTGGAGTCAAGAGCCACTTACGTTAAATGGCTGTAAATGAGTGTGCCTTAATAAATAAATACATATTAATAAATATTGCTTTCCAAGAAAAAGTCTCAGAATTCTTTGATACAGAAGAAGATTATATTCAGTGGCTGTAACTCACTCACTTTTTGTGATGAGACAAAATACCAGTCTTAGACATTTTTTAAGGCAGGGGGAGATAATATTCAGTGACTGTAGTTAAGTGATGCATCCTTTTGTGGTAGGACAGAAATAGAGGTTGCACCATTTTACAGAATTGTCTGTAGGCATGAGAGTGCACATGGATGTTGTAACTCGGTATGCTAATGTTCTTTTGACAAGAGAACATGCTAATAGAAACAAAAGGTCTGAAAATTCTTTGTATGTTATGTTATGTCACTGGGATTTGTGCCATGATCAGCTGTCATTTGCATGGTCTGCAAACACTCTGGTGGATCTGAAAGAGAGGAGTAACTTGGGTTAATGGGTAGAGGCGGAACATGCAAGATATCCGTGTTGCTGCCTGGATTCATGCAGACCCCGAGGTCTGCATGTGGGTCCGTTTCTAGGTGCTCTATGTTAAAGGCAGAGATACAGGTCTGTCCCGAGGGGAGCCATGTGTGTGACCAGGATGCTAGGAAGCTTTAGAAGCGGTTGTGGCATATAAGATGGTTGTAGAGAAGTAGTGTTTTGATGTATAATGTCTCTTAGGAGGGTCCATTCACATGAGTTGGTGGCTTACTTGGCATGTATTTTTCGTGTTAGAATTAACACTTGGGAATGTCAGCAGAGAACGCTCAGAAGTTGGCGAGGGGCACACATACTTGTGAAGCCGCATGCAGCGATCAAGTAGAACAGTAGGAGGTAGATGCAGGAGAGAAGGAGTAAGAGGAACAGAAGGAGGCATATCAGGGACAGCAAACGGAGCACGACTAAGGGATGGAATAGACGTGGTAGATGCAGCGCAGGTGCAGGAACATAAGGAGGCAGATGCAGAGCTGCAGGGAGCAACAGATGGTGCAAAACAAGGTGAATGCAGGACAGGAGCAGGGCAAGGCTATGGGGCAGGAGTAAGTGGGAAGGAGGAGATTACAGAGCGGCTACGTGAGGAGGGGGTAGGAAGAGGAAGTTGATTGAGGGGGGGTGCTGTGGGGGTAACATAGCCAGGGGATGGGACAAACAAAACAGAACTGTCTCTACACTTCTCTATACTTCTGGCTGCCTGAGGGAACGTTATAGGCATAGGAGTGTACAGTTGTCTGCCAGCTCAGCAAGAAAAAAAGTGTCACAAGGGCAAGATGACTGAGCATTTCTCACTGGTCAGGACTGCAATGCTTAACCACATTAAGGATTGGCAAAACCTGCCCATGCTGCTGTGGAATCATCTTCCAGTGGTGCAGAAGAAGCATGTGCTACTACATCTGGAGATAGAGGTTGCTACTAAGAGTCACAGGTAGGTCATGCCCAGCAAGCTCTTGCCTTAGGTTGCAGTTATGGAATAGAGCCAAGCCACTCCTTTTCCACAGATCATATTCACAGGGATATGGTGTGAGCACACTGTTAGTTATTAATGCCAGGCGTATAGTGCATGTCCACTTCTTCCTAACCGATGTTGTAGTGGCCCAGGTGTATTCAAGGTGTCTAGCTCTCGCACCCGCTATCGCTAAGGAATATCTCTGCCAGGTATCCTCTCTCCAAAGTCAAGATTCCAAGATGCTTCTTTTTACTCCTTTGCCTTTCTGGCTTCTCCTGGCCACTCCTTCTCTTTGGGGGTTTACACACAGACACTGATTTTCAAATATCTTCTCTCACCACCTGTACTCTACTCTTGTTCCTCCATTTTTATATAGAGCGCTACAATGACTTATTTGCTTTATATTGGCCTTAGGTGTGTCAGTATGCACGTGGGGCTTTTCCACTGGTAAGGATGGTTGTCTTTCTTGTTACCTCTCATGCTGAGAGTCTGTGTTCTGCAAAGTCCATTTCTGGATGCAACCTCCCAATCACTCATTCTGCATAGTTACTTGGCAAGCTCTGGAATCAGATCCCTGAATCTTCCTCGCTTTTGTGGGTGTCTGTCCCCTATCACTTCAGCTCTCTCCCATTGCTGGTTCTCAACAGAAGTCCGGATAGGTGTGTACAATTTCAAGAAGTGATGAAGTGTCAAGCTCATAGTGCTATGACAGTAGTCTGTACTTTGTTGGCTCAGTATAGAACCACCAAGGATATGGTATCGCCCACAATACACAGGTATAACTCTTCCTTCAACATTGGAGATCAGTTCATTCAATTTAGGACATGGCCCATAGCATGCATGGAGTCTGTACATTTACCACCCTTTTCCATCAAGAGGCAGCTCACAATTCTTGCTAGATTGACCAGATTAGTTAGATCTTCCAGTTTGTAGAGATCCCTACATGCCTTGGAACAAAATTGGATATCCTACCTTCCTCAACAAAATGTAGAGCATGGTGACATGAGTAAAAGGCCGAACCACAGCCAGTGGCATTGGCCACATTTATCAGCCCTGTTGGCTAAGTTCGGTCTCGTCTTCTCTGATGAAAAAGGTTGGCTTTGACTACAAAAATGACTAAATGGCTTGATCGCCTGCTCCTGCATGCAGGCTCACATTGCCTGTATTGTGGGGTGGTCTCATCTTGGGATGCGGTAAAACAGTGCACTGATCATGCACTGGCAGATTACTTGCCCATAAACCCACCATCTCCCACTAAAGTGAGCATAGGGGGCTGACAGCAGCTGAGTGATGAAATGTGTAGGAAGCAGCTGCCATGCAGCTAGTTCTTTGTGAAACCCTGCATATTTTTACTTGGACTAGCCAACTCAACTGGCTCAATCTATCTTTCACCACTATCCTCTTTGCACTCTAGGATCTTGCACCCTCCTTAATCCCTGTTGCTTCTCCTCCTTTTCCCTCCTAGCCCCCCACACTATTGGAACACCACCCTATCTCCAATACGAAAACACCACTATCATGTCTGCATTCAATTTGCCCATAACGGACCATTTCCTTCACTTGCAAGTATGGCTTACACTTTTCCAGCACATTCTTACCCCCATAAACCCTTTCCTCAACTACCACTGCATGTATGCCAATATGTTCCAGTAAATATTGCTCTTTTCCCTCCTGTTTATCTTTGTCCCTAGTTAGGGGCCGATTCATGGAACAAATGTGCGCCGAAATCGTGGCGCAAGCGTGAAAAAGCAAGTGCAAGCATGCGATTCATGGAAGGGCCTGAGCGTGTTTTCCCCGGGATCTGTCCCAAATCTGTGCGTGGCGCACACAGGCCTAAACACGTCTGCCACACGAAGGCAGGCGGTAGCATCCCTGCACATTACAAAAGTGTGCGCAAACAACAAACACGTATATACAGCTATGATGACTGTCCCATTCTGTGGTCCGCTAGGAGAAATGACATGTCACGCAATGCTCAGACATCCCAAAAAAGCAAGAAAAAGAAATAAGCGACCCCTGCAGCCCAAGTGCATGTAAAAAAAACACACGCAGTATGCTGTGGCAGCCAGGAACACAAAAAACATGTATGTGATCAGCACACAGGCTAGTATTCCCAGAAAAAAAGGGGTACGCGACTAACAGAGACAATCGCATTATTAAAAATAATGTGTGCAACTCACCGTCTGCCTTGCATGTAGAAGAAGAAGGCGTAGCCAACACCCACGCCAAAAGAAGAAGTACGCACTGTAGCCACTGTGACGTATCGCGTGTGAACCCCAATGCCTGGACAACACACGCAACGCTTTCCACAAAAAGCACGTACAGAGCGATGGAAACCCACGTGGGACCTTCAACCCGTGCCAGGGAAACGCCCGCGTGCACATTACATCACATATGCGCTTACGCACTAAGGGCCTTTCCTCGAATTACACGCTGACGTGCAGTTTTTTCACGTGCCAAATCACTCCATATCAAGCTGGCCACGCGACAACACATGGAAGACCACGCTCCTGCCCAGAAGGCCATTTTCCTGCCCCCATAGAGCCCTGAGCCGACTCCCACCAGCCATCTGCTGCTGCCTGCCTGCTGGCTAGGTGCCCTGCTATTTGGTGCCTGCACGTCAGCCATCTGCAGGGGTCCAGTTGCTTTGACCACCCCTGCTGGAACAGAAGACTCCCGACTGAAGTTCTATCGCTCCACAGTCCAGCACCAGGACCCAGTTGCCCACCCACACCTGCCTCGGGGGTTGCCATGTTGGGGCAAACACCGTCAGAGACCACTGGCGACCCCCAGCCAGAGAGGCAGAGGGCTACCAGCTTCAGTGCCGCTGAAGTTGGTATCCTGATGGAACAAGTCATGGTGCATTATGATGCCCTCTTCGGAAGACCATGTGCCGACAATGATGGACGGAAGTGGATCTGGAAGGACATCGTGGCTGCCATCAATGTGGAGGGGGTGGCATCCCGCAACATACGACACGTCCGGAAGCTCTGGGAGGACTTCAGGTCCAGGACCCTCAGTATGGCCCGATGCCTCTTGAAGGCAGCGGATGCAGAGGGGTGCCGGGTCTGCCTTACCAACGACCAGATGAGGGTCCTGGAATGTATACGCCCAGCGCTTCACATCCAGGTCCTTGAGAGGCATACCAGTCCGAAGTCGAGCGGTAAATGTCCATGTGTACTGATTGGACGCAGTGCATGTTGAGGTGTGCCAGGTGTGTGCAGCTAGGACATATGTCTTGAAAGGTCCATGTATGGATGTGTATGTGCAGGGACATGAGCCTACCACATGTGTGAGGCTCATCAATGGTGTATGTGTTCAAATGCATGATGCACAAATACATGTGGGGATGCACACATGTTAACATTTCTGTGTATGTACTATGGCATGGTTGGGGTGTGACACATGGATGCTGGTTCCACCTTCATGCACGTGCATGGCATACATGTGCATGTGTGTGTTTGACATCTGTGCAAATGTGATACGCCATGGATGCATGTGACACAGACATGTAGCAACCCCATTGGCAGATGTGACATAGTTGCCGATGATTGCACTGTGACAGGTGGTGGAGATGTACTGATGCATGTATTTCTGGTGGTGTGTGTGCATGTGTTCGGCACTCCCCGTGTTGCATGTGACATCAGGATAACCTTCTGGTGTTCATGCTGTTGTATGTGTATGGATGCTGCTGCCTGCTGCACGATTCCTGTTAATTTGCACATGTGTGTGGGTTCAATTGATATGTGTGTTGGGGAGTGTAATGCCAACTGTGAAGTTTGAGACTGCCACTCATATGCAACTGTCATGTGTGTATCAGACCATTGTACAGTGCCCTGATGCCTGTGTTCTGTCTCTCCCTGTCTGCAGCGTCAACTGATGAAGAGGGCGGAGACGCTGCTGTGGAGCACAGTGGCAGGGATCGCACCACCAGCGGGAGACGCAAGGCCCAGTTCCCCTCCCATGTTTACATCTCTTCGGGAAGTGAGGAGTCTGGTGCCACGTCCGCGGCCGCAGCTGCTGAGGAAAGGTCCAAGAGGCGGAGGTTGGAGGTGGTCTCCTCGGCAGCAGAAGGGGCAGCTGAGCCCGCACAGGGGCCTATGGAGGAAGATGGAACAGAGTCATTCTGGTTGGTGGGGGGTTTGCTTGTGGAGGAGGCCGTGGAAGGCCCACGCATGGGGCTTGGAGGGAGGATTCCACTGGTGCTAGTGGTGCAGTCCAGGGGCAGGGACAGGAGGCAGCACAGGCCGCCGCGGAGGTGCCTGTGTGTAATGATGTCTCCGATCCTGTGACTGCATCATCCGGCAACAGCAGGGATTTCTCCGTCCAGACCCGTTTTCAGGGAGGGGATGTGCTCACAACAACTGGCCTTCCTCTTCCTGCGGACGTGGAAATCGGGACCGTGTTGAGCCTGTCCTAGCTGGGGTGGAGTTGCGTCAACGTGGTATTCGGGATGACGTGCAGGGTTCTAGTGAGGACAATGCACGTCATATCGAATACCTCATTGACCGCGTCGACCGACTAGGAGTGGTCAGCAGGGCTGGGTTCCTCCATGTGCTGGAACTTCTGGCGACCCCCTCCTCAACTGAACCCCCTATGCGTCAGTCGTCCTCCGTGCCATCTTCCTGTAACGCTCACCTAATTCCCACAGAGGCGCAGGTCTGGCTTCGAGTGCTGATGCTTCTTCAATGGTGAAGCGCAGGACTCTGAAGATGGACAGGAAGGGCCCTCTATTCTGGCTTCTCCGGCTCGCAGGAATATTCCCCTGTGCGTGAAAAGGGAGTATTACCAACTGACTGAGTTATGCTCAAGCCTCCCACTCTCTTCCAACCCTCCACGATACCCTTCCACGATTCCCCGTGAAGTCTCACCTTAGGGTCAGGAAGGATGAGCTCTCCATCCTGCTTCTGATGCAGGGGCGCGTTGAAACCCAGTTACTTCACTGGATTGAGGATTGATGGGAGTTCAGGTAAGCTTGACTATTCAGGTAAGGCTCTGTAAAAGTTCTGTTGCAAGTTCAAAAGTCCAAGCTTAATAATAATGTTCATTGTCTTTTTGCACCAAGCGCTAATGCTTATGTCTTTTTTCCCCTTAGGGGCCGGGGTTCGGAATGCCGGAGATATGGCACCGACCCGAAGTGAAACGTGCAGTTCCAGTAAATGGCAGGTTAGTTCTGGATGAGCGCTCGGGAACTGTCTTTGCATACGCTCATTCAATGTCTTTGTCTTTTTTCCCCATAGGGGCCGGGGTCCGGAAAATGCCTGGAAGCGGCAAGACCCGAAATGAAATGGGAATGACCCAACAGGTAAGTCTTATTCCCTTCCTTCCCTCACCTCTTATTCTTGTCTTTTTCTCTAGGCTCTGGGAAGTGGCTGTGTATCCGGATGATCGCTGCTGAAGATGGAGGAACCCAGGAAAGGTGAGTGAAATGCAGCGCTGCAGCGATCGTAACGAAATGCTTTTAAAAATAATGTCTTCCCTTTCAGGATCGTCGGTGATGTCTCCGTGGTGCAGATTTAGCTGGTAAGGTCTCTTGTCTCCCTTTGCAGGTGACCCAGGATGCTGACTGGCGTGGCTGAAGTCCAGATGCAGGAGCTGACACGGTTAGCGTCCAGCTGCGAGGAGCAGAACAACGCGAAGCGTGAGTTGCTGATCGGGTGTGGTTTAAATAGCTTTGGAAGAAGTCCCAAGTGTGTATCCTTCCTCCGATCAGGTATGTATCCTTCCCCGACCACACCCGGGTGGAAAGTAGTCCCACAGGTAAAGTAGTTCCATTCAGGCCTCAAGAGGGCCTGGATGTGGCAGCATGGTCTGCATCAGGTAAGTGCACATTAAAACACTTGAACGCCTAAGACGCCAGGACAGAGGTCCAACATGCGCCTGGCGGCTAAGGCGCCAGGACTGCGTCCAAAGGGCCCCAGCTTGGGCCTGCTGGCACTCCCCTGGGGGAAATGATGCCTGCCTCTGGGGTCGCTGGGTCGGACCTGGCTCCTTGGAGGTAGGCATCATGACAGTACCCCCCCCTCAAGGCCCCTCCCAAGGTTCTTCCCTCCGGGGGTTTTGGCTTGTTCGGAAATCTCTGGTGAAACCTTTGTACTAATCGAGGTGCGTGGACATGGTTACTAGGCTCCCACGATCTCTCTTGAGGTCCATATCCCTTCCAGTCAACAAGATAGAAGAGTTTCGACTTTACCACCTTGGAGTCTAAAATGTCTTTAACTTCGAATTCTAATTCCCCTTCAATTTGAACTGGATCTGGAGGCTTGGACAAACGGGTTCCTGGTTGTACTGGCTTCAAAAGTGATGCATGAAAAACTGGATGAATACGCATGTTGGACGGTAGATCCAGTTTAAAGGCCACTGGGTTGATTATAGCTTTGATGGGATAAGGTCCTATGAATCTGGGATTGAAGGTTTGCGGGCCCTTGAGGGGTAAATGTTTAGTTGCTAGCCATACCTGGTCTCCTACTTGGTAAGGAGGAGTTTTACTTCGGTGCAAATCAGCGTTTTCTTTATACTTTTTCTTGGCTTGCTGTAAATGAGTTGCAGCTTCTTTGAAGGCTCGGGTTATTGTGGAATGCAGATGATTTACTGCAGGCATTTCCAGGGTCAGAGCTGGATCTAGGTCAGAGGTCCGAGGATGGTGACCATACAAAGTATAAAAGGGGGTTTGTCCGTCGGTCTGGGGGTGGTGGCTGGAGGATAACCGCACATCTATTTGTGCTAGTTGGCAACACTTCTTCCAAAAATGTGAGATAAATTGACTTCCACGATCCGAGACTAATATGGAAGGGAAACTATGTATGCAAACTATATTCTCCAGGAATTCCTTGGCCAAGGTGGAAGCTGAAGGCAAACCCTTTAAAGGGATAAAGTGGGCCATTTTGGAGAATAGGTCCACAATTACAAGGATTGTGTTGTAACCAGCACAAGGAGGCAGATCTGTTATAAAGTCCATTGACAGGGTGTGCCATGGCGCCAGTGGAATATCCAAGGGTTGAAAATCCAAGGCCAGCTGGCCTTTTCTTTTGAGCTTTGTTTTGGGCGCAAATTCCACAAGACAGTACAAAAGACTTTATGTCTTTTCTCCAAGAAGGCCACCAGAAGTGGCGTTTGATTTTTTCCTCCATTTTAGAGATACCAGGGTGTCCTTCCATTAAAGATTCATGATGCTGGGCAATAACAAGCTTTTGCAATTCTTTACTTGGCAGAAACAACCGCTCCTGGAAGTAGGGTAAGTCATCCTTAACGGTGTAATGAGGACCCTTTTGACTCCATTCCAGTAAGGTTGAAGAGTCTAGAAGTTGTTTTACTTGCGTTTGGATATCCACAATAGTTTGCAGTGAAGTTAAGCCTAAGATTCTTTGCTCAGGTATGATGGGCACAGGTTCTAAGCTCGAATTAGGTTCTTCCATCCCAATCCGGGATAAGGCGTCCGCTTTTCCATTCTTGCAGCCAGGGCGATAGGTAATTACAAAATCAAATTCCGCAAAGAATAGAGCCCATCGGAGTTGTCGTGAAGATTGAGCTTTGGCCGTTTTTAAATGCTGTAAGTTTCTGTGGTCCGTAATTACGGTGATGGTGTGTCTTGCCCCGAGAAGGTAGTGACGCCAAGCCTTGAAAGCAGATTTCATGGACGGTAACTCCTTATCGGTAATTGCGTAGTTGATTTCAGGAGGAGAACATTTTCTGGACCAAAAGGCCACTGGGTGTAGTTGGTTAGTTTTTGGGTCTCTTTGCGACAGGACAGCTCCCATGGCCGAACTGGATGCATCGGTTTCCACTATGTACGGGAGATCTGGGTGTGGGTGATTCAATACAGGTGCAGAGGTGAATTTGGTTTTCAGGTCCTGGAAGGCTTGTTCGGCCTCAAGAGTCCATTCGAAGCGTTTGTTTTTCTTTAGGAGAGCGGTGATGGGTTGGACTGTTCGGGAAAATTCCGGAATGAATCTTCGATAGAAATTGGCAAAGCTGAGCATGCTCTGAACTCCCTTCACCGAGCTTGGAGATGGCCATTTGAGGATGGCGTCCACCTTTCGCGAGTCCATTCGGACTCCTTGAGGTGTCAGGATGAATCCGAGAAACTCAACTTCTGTGGTATGAAAAACGCATTTTTCGAGTTTTGCAAATAATCTGTGCTGGCGCAGTTTCTCAAGAACTGCCCTAACATGTTTTCTGTGATCAGATTCTGAAGAAGAGTACACCAGGATGTCGTCAATGTAAACAATGACACAGACATCAATAAGTTCCCGAAGAACATCATTCATAAAGTACTGAAAGGCGGCAGGTGCATTACACAAACCGAAGGGCATCACCTGATATTCGAAGAGCCCAAACTTGGTGCGGAATGCAGTCTTTCATTCGTCGCCTTCTTTTATGCGCACCAGGTGATAAGCTCCTCGGAGATCTAACTTGGTGTACACACAAGCGTCTTTCACCTGGTCGATAAGCTCAGGGATCAAGGGCAGAGGATAACGATTCTTAATCGTTATTTGATTTAGGGCGCGATAGTCTATACACGTTCTAAGGTCGCCTTCTTTTTTCGGCACGAAGAACAGAGCTGAAGAGACAGGAGACTTGGACGGGCGAATAAAACCATTGGCTAGGTACTGATCTAAATACTGACGCAAATGCAGGTTCTCAGGTTCCGTAAGAGCATAAATCCTACTACAAGGTATTTGAGCATTGGGTACCAGATCGATTTGGCAATCATAAGACCGATGGGGAGGTAACGTGTTAGCCTGTTCTTTCTGAAAAACGTCTTGGAATTCTAGGTATTCTGACGGTAGCTGTACAGGGGTGGAAGTTGCTGAGGCTAGACCCATAGCTGGATTTCTTGGATAACAAGTTGGTTCACAATCAGGAAAACGTATCTTCTTTGCTCGCCAGTCAATTCTGGGATTATGTGTTTCTAACCAAGGAATTCCAAGAATTACTTGAAATTGTGGGGCCTTGATCACATCAAACACAATTGCTTCCCGATGTCCATCCTGACCCACCAGTGTCACTTCAACAGTGGAATGCGTTACAGGCCCTGAGGCTATTTCGGTTCCATCTACTGTAGTAATGACATCTTGGGTTACTTTCGGGCGAAGAGGAAGCTTAATCCTGGAAGCCAATTCACGGTCTATGTAATTTCCAATAGCTCCACTGTCGATGTATGCTTTTATAGCATGCAACTGCTGAGGCTGTTTTGGGTCCACGAGCACCATTGGCATGACAAAATGCGAGGTCAAAGAGTTAGTTTTCAAGCTCGGCAAGCGGACCCCTACGCTTGCCGGGCTAGGTCGTTTCCCGAATCAGGTGTCACTAATTCGTTATCAGTAGCTCCAACCACCTTCTTAAGTGGTTTAACTGGACAATTTCGAAGAAAGTGACCGGAAGTCCCGCAATACAGACAAAGTTGCATTTGCCGCCTTCTCTCTTGTTCTTTCTGCGTTAATGGTCCTTTAACACCACCGATTTGCATAGGTTCAGATATGTCGGTACTCTTGGAGTTAGCGTGAGTTTTGATCGGTGCTCGGTTTTCATACTTGAACGGATCTGCTTTTCTATTTTGAAGTCTGTGATCAAGTTGAACCACCAAGTCAATGTAGTCTGCGCAGACCTGGGGTGGGTTTACTATCTGAGCTAGAACATCCTTAAGCTCTCCGCGCAGGCCTCGATGAAACAATGTGATCCTTTTGCTTTCTGGCCATCCAGTTTCCACAACCAGTCTGTTAAAGGTGGCTATGTAGGACAGAAGATCCTGATTACCTTGTCGTAAGGATAGCAGTTCGTTATCAAGGGCCTGTCCTTGAGAGTGTCGAGCGAACAATCTTTCCATGCTGGCCTGGAAGCCCTGAAAATTCTGGAGAATGGGATCATCCTGATTTACCAATGGAATAGACCAATCGGCAGCACTGCCACTGAGGTAAGATAGTATAAAGGCTACCTTGGTCTGGTCGTTAGGGAAGGCTCCGGGTCTGCATAGAAAGTGTAAACGACATTGGTTCATAAAGACGGCATATTTCTTGGGATCCCCCGCAAAACGTTCAGGCGGGGCCAAAGGCATGTGTCCAGGTAGATTAATTTGTACCGGGTTACTCAAACCCATTGATGTGGAAATGTCTCCGGAATTAGGTAAAGGAGTGTGCCCTGCCTGGGCCTGTAATAACCTTTTGGCTAGGTCATCTGTTCTTTCCTTGGATAAGATCAGTTCTATTTTGAGAGCGTTAGTCTCCTGGCGGGCTGAGTGCACCTCTGCCCGTAATTCCCCCAAAAGCTGGGCCAGCTGGTCAGTCTCGGAAGTCTCCATAGCGCCCGGGTGGGAAATTGTGGGTAGTCTTCCCGTCTGTAACGCTCACCTGATTCCCACGGAGGCGCAGGTCTGGCTTCGAGTGCTGATGCTTCTTCAATGGTGAAGCGCAGGACTCTGAAGATGGACAGGAAGGGCCCTCTATTCTGGCTTCTCCGGCTCGCAGGAATATTCCCCTGTGCGTGAAAAGGGAGTATTACCTACTGACTGAGTTATGCTCAAGCCTCCCACTCTCTTCCAACCCTCCACGATACCCTTCCACGATTCCCCGTGAAGTCTCAATTTAGGGTCAGGAAGGATGAGCTCTCCATCCTGCTTCTGATGCAGGGGCGCGTTGAAACCCAGTTACTTCACTGGATTGAGGATTGATGGGAGTTCAGGTAAGCTTGACTATTCAGGTAAGGCTCTGTAAAAGTTCTGTTGCAAGTTTAAAAGTCCAAGCTTAATAATAATGTTCATTGTCTTTTTGCAGCAAGCGCTAATGCTTATGTCTTTTTTCCCCTTAGGGGCCGGGGTTCGGAATGCCGGAGATATGGCACCGACCCGAAGTGAAACGTGCAGTTCCAGTTCCAGTAAATGGCAGGTTAGTTCTGGATGAGCGCTCGGGAACTGTCTTTGCATACGCTCATTCAATGTCTTTGTCTTTTTTCCCTATAGGGTCCGGGGTCCGGAAAATGCCTGGAAGCGGCAAGACCCGAAATGAAATGGGAATGACCCAACAGGTAAGTCTTATTCCCTTCCTTCCCTCACCTCTTATTCTTGTCTTTTTCTCTAGGCTCTAGGAAGTGGCTGTGTATCCGGATGATCGCTGCTGAAGATGGAGGAACCCAGGAAAGGTGAGTGAAATGCAGCGCTGCAGCGATCGTAACAAAATGCTTTTAAAAATAATGTCTTCCCTTTCAGGATCGTCGGTGATGTCTCCGTGGTGCAGATTTAGCTGGTAAGGTCTCTTGTCTCCCTTTGCAGGTGACCCAGGATGCTGACAGGCGTGGCTGAAGTCCAGATGCAGGAGCTGACACGGTGAGCGTCCAGCTGCGAGGAGCAGAACAACGCGAAGCGTGAGTTGCTGATCGGGTGTGGTTTAAATAGCTTTGGAAGAAGTCCCAAGTGTGTATCCTTCCTCCGATCAGGTATGTATCCTTCCCCGACCACACCCGGGTGGAAAGTAGTCCCACAGGTAAAGTAGTTCCATTCAGGCCTCAAGAGGGCCTGGATGTGGCAGCATGGTCTGCATCAGGTAAGTGCACATTAAAACACTTGAACACATGTCTAGCTTTATGAGCCTGGCGCCTAAGGCGCCAGGACAGAGGTCCAACATGAGCCTGGCGCCTAAGGTGCCAGGACTGCGTCCAAAGGGCCCCAGCTTGGGCCCGCTGGCACTCCCCTGGGGGAAATGATGCCTGCCTCTGGGGTCGCTGGGTCGGACCTGGCTCCTTGGAGGTAGGCATCATGACACTTCCTGCCCAGGTATCACCTGGGCACCCTGTGTAGCTGCCCCTGAGCCAGCGGCCAGGCTGGTGGAGGACACATCCCTGCCACAGTCGGGAGTCGGAGGTCCAGCAGGGGTGGCCACCCCAACAACTGGACCCCAGCAGGAGGAGGACATGCAGGCATCGACAGGCAGGGCACATGCACGGCAGCAGCAGGCTCAAGGTGGGAGCGATGATGGCTCGGGGCCATCAACATCACAGGGGCAGGCATCGTCCGGAGGCCAGGAGGACCCTGGATTGGGAGTGTCTTCCGTGTGGCAGCGGTTGGGCCAGGAAATAGATGCGGAGCGACGGCGGCCGGAAGAGGCACTGCTCACTATGGTCAGGGTGGAGAACTCCATCCGCAGGGCACTGAGGCGGGCTGAGTGCCTCGAGGCAAGTCGCCGGGAGTTGGAGGAGGCCAAGGCTGCATCCCTGCGAGACCTCAAGGCCAGGGGAGAGGCCCGCCTCTGGGACGTTGAAGAGGAGTTCAATGATGCCCTGGCCTGGAACATCGAAGAGTGAGCCGTAGGACTTGCCCGTCGCTTTTGTACATAGTTCTTTAGGGTTAGGTTTCCTTTGTTTTTTCTCTTTTTTTTGAGTTAATGGACTTTACTCCACTTCATGTAAATAGTTTTTCATTTGTAGGACTTTTTTTGTAGGTTTCATTTGTTTTGGGGATCATGGACCCTTTGGACTTGGATTGTATATAGTTGAAGACTTGCATATACTTTCTTTTTTGACATTTCCATAGATCAATGGTTTCATTTTTTGGGATAGTTTTTTCATATTGACATTGGCGATGGACCACTTTTCTTTTTTCATGGCGTGGATTTTTGTTTTTCATTGGATTTTCCCTATTTTTTTGTAATATCTGTGATTGTTTATTGCTTTCAAAGTTTGATTTTCCTTATGTAATTTCATTATGTTTTTAATACATTTATTCAAACTTCATTATTGGTGTTGTGTACTCTCATTGTTTTTATGCATGTCTCTATGAGCATTGCCTCAGTCATGTGTTGCCACTGAGTGGCTCTGTTGTACACTCATGCATGGCCAAGCTGGTTCTTTTGAGACTCTCATGGCATGGCTAATTTGGGAGTGGGTGCAGTGGATGGTTGCGTGCTTGTACTGGGGGTCATGGGGGTTTAGGTTGGCATTAGGCCCATGGGTCTGTTTTGTTATGACATGCTGTTTTGTGGCCCGTGTGTCGGGGCCTGCTGGCAGGTGCACATCATTGGTGGGGGCATAGGGGGGTGGGGACATGAGTCGGGGCCTGCTGGCAGGTGCCCATCAATGGGGGTGGGGCAGTGGGGGACAAGTGTTGGGGCTCCCAAGTGCATGGTGCCATGTGGCCTGCCTGTGGGGCATGGCCAGGGGTTTGGGGTGGTCCCCTGTGGTGTTGGCTGCCTGCGGGGCATGGGGAGGGGGGCACACCCGGGAGGGCGGACACTGCCAAATCGCATGTAAAACTTCACACATACCCCTCAGAATACACATACCCCGCTTGCGCCAGTGAAATTGCGTGTAAAACTTCACACGCACCCCTCAGAATACACATAGCCTGCTCGCGGCAGGCCTATCACGTGTAAAACTCCACGGGCACCCCTGGAATACACGTACCCCGCTCAGGCCAGGCCCATTGTGTGTGAAACTCCACGCACACCCCCAGAATACGCGCAGGCAGCCCATCCACACCAGTCCATACCCCGCAGGCAGCCCATCCACCCTGGGCATGCTCTGCAGACAGCCCATCCACCCCAGTCCATACCCCGCAGGCAGCCCATCCACCCTGGGCATGCTCCGCAGGCAGCCCACTCCACAGGGGGGACTTTTTACACAAGATTTTGCTGGTGCGAGCGGGGTACGTGTATTCTGAGGGCTGCGCTGGGAGTTTTACACGCGATTGGCCTGGTGCGAGCTGGGCATGTGTATTCCGAGGGCTGCACAGGGAGTTTTACATGTGATTGGCCTGGCGCGAGTGGGGTACGTGTAGTCTGAGGGCAGCGTGGGGAGTTTTACATGTGATTTCGCTAGCGCGAGCGGGGTACGTGTATTCCGAGGGCTGCGTGGGGACTTTTACATGCGATTTCGCTGGTGCAAGCGGGGTACGTGTATTCTGAGAGGTGCACGGGGTGTTTTACTCACAATTCCGTGGTTGGGGGGCTGTATGCTGGTCCAGTGGCCTTTGCGCCATGTGCTGGATTTGTGCGATGTTTTTGGCGCACAGGGCGGTGTTGGGGGCGTAGCTGGCGCTGCTGCAGCCAGGCTGCTTATGGTGTATTAATCCATGAATCCGTTGTGCGCCTAAATGGGTTTTGGCGCACGCGGCTGGCGCAGACTGCTGCACACCACTCTGTGCTCCAGCCACGTACGCCGATTTCTATGAATGACCCCCTTAATGTCTTACCCTTCACCCAACATAATAAGGGAGACTGAAAAAATGATTTTATCTGCTTCGCTCTCTTTTAGTAGGGAGAACCAGAAAATGTATTGTTTTGGCTGCTCTCAGGCAGCAGGGAGAAACTGAACATTCTCAAGTTGGCAACTCTCCGGAACCCCAAATGTTCTCATGTTCGCAGAGCACATTTAGCAGAGAGAAGCTAAAAACAGTCTCTTTTAGTGACTATCAGGTAGCAGAGAGAACATGAACATATGATTTGGGAATGCCATGAACTGAGATCTTTCTGGAGGAAGGTGTCATTGAAAATGAATGAGGTTCTCTTGCTTGATGTAGAATTTGACTATGCAAGTGTGATTCTGGGCGAAGATGAACTGGTGGCTGATCTCACATATCCTCAACGGTGTTGGTTTTACAGGGCATCTAATTCAGCCAAAAAAGTTATTCTCAGAAAATGGAAAGATGTGGTTGAACCTAAGTACGCAGAATGGGTTTCAGATCTAAGACAGGTGGCCATGATGGAGAGAGTTATTCTCTACAGAAGCAAAACGATTAATGTATATGAGCATATTTGGGGTAGATTCCTTGATCTGTTTGCTTAAAGGTCTTCTTAATCTCTACGGTTTGCCAGCTTGCCTACTGACTTTAAAGCCTCTGTGATGTATTTGATATATTTTGTTTGTATTGTTTTTTGTTTTTTTATTTTCTTCTGAATTGATGTTATTAAGACGTGTTTTTGGTTTTATGCTTGTAAAACTAATAAACATGTAAATACAAAGATATATATATATATATTCTCATGTTGTTGACGATCAGGTAGCAGAGAGAACATGAAATATACTCATGTCTGTAGCTATCCAGTACTGGGTAGAACCCAAACAAATGTTACTGTATGCTTCTCTCAAGTAGTGACGAGGTCCCCCAAAATTCAAATGCAGGCATCTCTCAGGAAGCAGAAAGAATTGAAAAATCCTCTTGTTGGAGCCTTGCAAAGCAGGCAGAAACTAAAACAATTCTCCGATACAGTCTTGCTTGGAAAGTAACATCAACCAGGAATTGTCCACTGGTAACCGACTTTACCTATGAACCGACGGAAACAGGGCTTTTTTCGACAAATTAATAATGCAAGTGGTCGATAGACAACATTAATGCCAGGTTATCAGTGAGCAAGCACATTAGGCCTCATTAAATCTTTGGTGGAAGCAAACAGAATTACTGTTACCAGCATTTGACCAAGCAGAATTACCACCAGATTCCGAGTGCCAGCAAGGGTAGTCACTCCCCATCCCAAAATTACTGCCAACTATGAGCTGGGGGTAATTCCGGCCACCCCACCAGCAAACTCAGAGTTGGCCGGTGCAGTAACATACCAGTAAATGGAATTACCGGCAAGTTAACACTACACCATCCAACTGCTAATGAGGCCCACTGTCAGTATTCCTCATCCGGTGGCGAGGGCAGGAGCCCCCACCTACCCTCAACAACACCGAAGCTCTTCTGGCCCACCAGACGAGCCGCGCCGATCCTGCACCTGCAGTCCGGTGCAATCCGCCCCATCGAGGAGAACCCATTGCCTGATCCACCTAATTCAGGCCCCTCTACAGAATCGCCACCTTCAGCGACTTCATTTCATCCTGGGCAGCCCGGGTTGCATACCTGCATCAGCGCTGACATCAGATCAAAGAAACAAAATGTTGGGCGCGATGCGGCGCCACAACGAGGCTCAGAGTCCTCGTGGTTGCTAAGCAACCAGTGTTTTTATTCGCCTGTTTCCGCCAGCAGGCGGAAGAGCCAGCCTCATCGAAGGCCATCTAAGGCCCTGTTTTCCCCTGAAATCCGCAGTATTCCCCATCCGGTGGCGAGGGCAGGAGCCCCCACCTACCCTCAACAGCACCGAAGCTCTTCTGGCCCACCAGACGAGCCGCGCAGATCCTGCACCTGCAGTCCGGTGCAATCCGCCCCATCGAGGAGAACCCATTGCCTGATCCACCTAATTCAGGCCCCTTTACAGAATCGCCACCTTCAGCGACTTCATTTCACCATGGGCAGCCCGGGTTGCATACATGCATCAGCACCGACATCAGATCAAAGAAACAAAATGTCGGGCGCGATGCGGCGCCACAATAAGGCTGAGCGTCCTCGTGGTTGCTAAGCAACCACTGTTTTTATTCGCCTGTTTCTGCCGGCAGGCGGAAGAGCCGGCCTCATCGAAGGCCATCTAAGGCCCTGTTTGCCCCTGTTCGCCGATGGGCGGCGCATGGCGATCATTACATGCCCCTGCACAGGACTTTAGTGCTTAGCGGAATTTCATTCCTCCACCACAGGCTCGAATCTACCTTGTGCCCCCTCTCCGTCACCCTGTCGTGCCACTGCACACCATCGTCTTCGAGCCCATGTACCCGCTTCACCCGACGAGTGCCAACAGCTTAGAAGTCTGCCGTGATCCAGGCACCCGAGCTCTGCATTTGCCTGCACCTAACGGCATTGGCCGCAACAAGCATTTCAGCTCCGACATCGAAAATTTCTTAAATTTGGCGCCACGCAGTACCTGATTGGCAGCACGCCTACTCATCCACCTGCCCACAGACCGGAAGGCGGAAGCCAACCTAAGGTGAAGGGCCATGGAAAAGGGCCTGCCCACATCAGGCCGCAGTGAGCTGCACCCCTCGTAAGTACTTTGTGACTCCCCCAATTTGAAAAGCCTGTTGATATACATGTTGCACTCCTGCACCTGTAGCATGCTGATGCGTACTGCATCCGTTCTATACCGTGCTCCCGCTTTGCACTAAAACGCCCAATACCACCTGCACTGTCAGCCAGGTGGCCCATCAGCCCACACATACTGTATGAAGTCCCTGGCAAATGAAACTTAATTGCCAGTGTTCTTTGACTTAACAGCACTGCCTATACGTATATCCGTGACCGCCAATACCTGAAATAATTCATCCTCCATCTGACAACAGCAACACAGTCAATAACGCTACACTTTGTCGCACTTCATGCTATTGTGCTCATTCACGGGTCTACTGACCGCAATATCGATAGACACACACCATTCAGTTTATATAGCTGCCTCTCTGACTAATTGCAATATTCTAATCTAGGTCGCCAGAGTCTACCATGCAACTGCGTTGTGCCTTACAGTCGCCTAGGGACCACTGCGACATTGTATTGTGCCTCATGGTCACCTAATGACCACTGTGACATTGTGTTGTGCCATATGGTCGCCTAGAGACCTCTGTGACATTGTGTTGTGCCTCATGGTTGCCTAGAGACCACTGTGACATTGTGTTGTGCCTTATGGTCGCCTAGAGACCACTGTGACATTGTGTTGTGCCTTATGGACCACTGTGCCATTGTGTTGTATTACGGTCGCCTAGAAGAGCACTGTGGCATTGTGTTGTATCATGGTTGCCTAGAGACTACTGTGCCATTGTCCTGTGCTCATGTTCGCCTAGAGACCACTGTGCCACTGTCCATTTGGGCTTATCAATACTATGTGCATGCTACTGTGTGTAATCACCCAGAACAGCATATCTACCCCAACGTCCTCCCTGTAGCTCCAATAGACATCTACTCCTAGTCTGTATCAGGCCAACATGCCCCTCTCGAACAGCCTAATAGCCACAGATTCGCCCAAATACACTCTCAGTATCCTACTTGTTAGATTACTGCCCACCCTCCTCTCGCTTACATGGCACACTGGTGGGATCACACCCAACCACAACACTGCCCCCCCCCCACTACACACTTCCATACCACTCCATCACCATGCCATCCCTTGCGGACCATACCAACCTTTATCTCAACAACCCAGCCCTATGAATCCAACACTTTGCATCTAGACCTCAACCAAACATACCTTCCTCTACCACCCTGAGAAATGCCAGACTTGGGTCGCGACTCACTCACGCTTCCCACCACTCAGCGCATCTTAAACAGCCACTGACGACCTCCTCGTCCTCACCCTCTCCAAACCCACCATCACCCCGCTCTAACCTCCCCAACACGAGTAATATCAAGGGTGCATTAATTAACGTCAGATCACTCACGGCACACGCTCTAGAAGTGGCGGACCTCATCGTCGACCTTGACTTCATAGCAATCATCGAAACTTGGCTTCACGTAGCCTCAGGCCCACTACTCTCCCTGGCCACCCCCCCAGGTTATAACATTATCAGACACGACCGTAATTCTAATCAGTCCAAAGGTGGTGGCATTGCCATTATCCATAAAAATACTTTAAACTTCCACTTCTCCTCCGCGCATCACTTTTCTGCGATGGAAGCACTGACAGCCAAACTAGCCGTTACCCCTAACCTCTCTTTCACCTTCCATCTACTCTACCGGCCTCCTGGGCCGTTATCCACCTTCGCTGAGGACCTCTCTAACATCATCACCTACAACACCAAATCCAAATCCCAAGCCTTGATAATGGGCGATTTCAACTTAGGCCTCTCTGACCCCAACGACACTGCGGCCATGGCTATTGACAATATGCTCACGAATGCAGGATTCACACAGTTCATAAACCAACCTACCCATGCCAAGGGCAGAACCCTTGACTGGCTAGCCGCCCATAACTGTCCTATCAATATCACCTCCAACCATCAGTGTTCCTGGGCTGACCACAACCTAATTACGTTCAATATCCAGGACAAACCTAGCAGCCTCTCTCCTAGCATTTCACCTGCTACGGACACCCGCAACAAACGTGACATT
The DNA here is from genome assembly GCF_040938575.1 of Ambystoma mexicanum. Classification (NCBI taxonomy): domain Eukaryota; kingdom Metazoa; phylum Chordata; class Amphibia; order Caudata; family Ambystomatidae; genus Ambystoma; species Ambystoma mexicanum. The sequence goes on along the minus strand of NC_090937.1, from coordinate 1,080,018,914 downwards.
ACATGCGACAGACTTCTCCCACTCCTCCTCCCAGTTCTTAACGACCAGGTTCGCACATGCTCTGACCCTACGGCGCTGATTGACACATTTAACCGCGCTATGCAAAAAGCCTTAGACATCATCGCCCCATCTAAACTGAGAAAATCCAAACCTCGAGCCCACCTAAACTCCTGGTTCACACCCCAGCCTAGAACCTTGCGCAAAGAAAAACAAATTGTGGAATCACTTTGGAAAAGTAGCCAGTCTCCAGCCAACAAATCGTGTCTATTCCTCGCTACCCTCAACTACAAAGAAGCCATACTCCAAACCAAATAGGACACTTATAACAAACGCATCGAACAAGCCAAATCTAACACTAAAGAATTGTTCAAAATCCTAAAAGAACTCGAAACTCCGGTCTCTGCACCAGACACCTGCACCAAAGATAGCACTTGGTGCACCAAAATCCAAGAGGATCTCCTAGGTAAGATTGCCACTCTACAAATCAAAATTAACAACAAACAAACCAGCCTACAATCTAACCCTCAACCTAACCTCATCCCCACCCTAAATCACCACATCCCAGATTTTCTGACTCCATTTAGCTTCTCCCCACTTTCTATCTCTGATGTGGAAAAGATCATCGCTAGCCTCAAACCATCCAGATGTCAACACGACCTTTGTCCTGCGCCTATTATTAAGGAAGCAGCTCATGACCTGGCACCATTCATTACCACGTTCATCAACTCTTCCTTTAGTTCTGGGATTGTTCCTGACAACCTAAAGGATGCATGGGTCATCCCTCTTCTGAAAAAAACCTACCTTGGACCCTAGCATACCCACAAACTACAAGCCAATCACTACTGTCCCATTTCTTCTAAAAATCCTTGACCGAGCTGCCTATCTACAATTCCAAGATTACCTTGAATCAAACAAACTTCTGGGACTTAGGCAATCTGGGTTTCGCTCACGCGACAGTACTGAAACGGCCCTTACTGATTTAAAAACACAGATCAAAGATCTAAAAGACAAAGGTAAACTTGCGGTATTACACCTTTTGGACCTATCGGCAGCCTTTGATCTTGTCAACCACGAAATTCTCTGCCACCACCTCAAATCTGCGGCTCACTTCTCAGACAAAGCTACAACCTGGATTAGGTCCTTCCTAGACAACAGATCTATGCGCGTGTTCTCTCCACTAGCAGCCGCCCTACCAGCACCTGTCTCCTGTGGCGTGCCACAAGGATCGTGTGTTTCACCCACGTTCACCGAACCCTTATTCGATATTCTGGACTATCTGGGTGTCACTTACACCAACTACGCCGACGACACCCAGATACTAATCCCTATCACAGGTGACCACACTGCTGACTCCCGCGCTATCAATGCCATCTATCTGGTCATCCAAGCGTGGATGGCTCAACATAGACTCTGTCTAAATGACGATAAGACAGAACTCCTCATCCTTGGCTCGCCTCAAAAACTCACCAAGCTTGACCCTGCGTTCAAGTCCTTTACCATCGATGGGAATACTATCCCTACTGCTAAGGACACAAAAACCCTTGGGATCTACATTGACTCGACCTTATCCCTGTCTAGACAAACCAACTCAGTCTCGTCTGCAGCAGCCTATACCTGCAAGCTTATTACAGCTTGCCGCCCTTTTCTCTCTACAGCCAACTGCGTGACCCTGGCTAGGACCCTTGTACTATCTAAGGTTGATTACTGTAATGCCCTGTACCTAGGCACTAATCGTTGTAACTTAAACAAGCTACAAATTGTCCAAAACAATGCGATCAGAGTGGCCCTTAACATACCCAAGAGCCAACATATAGCTGACACTAGACGCAACCTCCACTGGCTTTCAATCCCACACCGAATTTCTTTGAAATCCCTGACTCTTACCCATAAATGCCTCCACAACCAAGCCCCTTGCTACCTGGCCAACAGATTTGCCCTCAACAGTTCCACTAGACCCCGCAGAATGGCCCAAGCCAACTGCCTTGTCATCCCTCGTTTTAATCTCCAAAGATCAGGTGGAACCAGCTTCCCCATCATGGCAGCTAAACTTTGGAACTCACTCCCCAATGAGCTCAGAGCAGAACCCTCCTTCCTGAGATTCAAACACCTTACCAAAACTTGGTTGTCCTCCCAAGACATCTAACACTGGACTCACTGCTTAACTTGTACTCAGACTTACCTTGTATATACCTTCTTGTCCTCTTATTATTATAATTATTTTTGCTTGCATATTTTGTAATATACCTGTCATTCAGTAAGTACTGCCTCTTTGTATTTATCTTGCTGTAACTAAGTGATGCGCCCAGTAGCCCCTGGGCCTGGTGCGCTATATAAACAAATAAAATACAAATTGTGATATTTTATATATTTGTTAATTCTCAAATACAAGAGGTAGATCTGGTGCACTGTGTTCGGACAAATGATGGCACAACAGCAATATTTTCTGTGGTCTCAGTAGGGGTTGCAGTTGTATTGTGATTGGCTGTTGGAGAATAGGCTGCAGTTGTGGTCTTATGTGTTTAACCCAGTTCCGTGTGTGGTTACAATCCCATGTCAGCACGCAAAGATGTGTGACCCAAGTTGGTTTGAGATTTCTCTGAACAATAAATGTTCTTGATAATAGTGCAGGTGCCACATGTTGTTGATCTACGTCTGGGTTGAAAAAACGTATGATTTTAGTGAAGGGCTAAGATTTAGCCTTCTACACTGATCTGACTGTGAAGATCATATGATGATGGCGGTAGTGGCATTGGTAGTCTGGCTACCACACAGAGGTTTTGTACTTCAAGAACATAAAGTTTGTGTTTGAAAGAAATTGTACACAGATAGAAGAGAATCTTTCACTTTGCCTAACATCTCTATAGCTGTGGCATTGTCGTCCTACTTGGTATCAGTTACTGCTTAGACTCAGATAATGAGCCCTATATTGCTGATCAACAACATTATTCTCTCCCATTGAATGTAGGTAATCCTGGAGACTTGGAAATGCAATGGTCCTGCTCACACTATGTGCGGTTTCTGCTTGCTCATTTTGCTCCTTCTTACTATGTGTTATTTCTCAAGGCCCACCGGCTCATCCGTAGGTGAAAAGTGTACCTCACCTCTTATGCTCATATATTATATCTTCCAAAGCAGGTGCTGCTAAATGTGCCTTTAATTTACCACATGCAATGATATCCTCTCTGGCGTAGGCCAGCTGTTGTGACTGATGTACTAGCCCTCTTGCCATATGCCTCCCAATTCATCAGCATGTGTGTGGCATCCAAGCATGCTGGCCCTAAAGTTTTCTATTTCTCCTCTGAAGAAATGTTAAGTGCATATGTTTCAAAAAAGAGGGTTACCAGGATCGTCTCCTCTGAAAGAGTAGTAGATGATGACACATGTCTTCTACACTCACTTACTGCCAATCAATATACTCTCCTGTGTGGAGTTGAAATGCAGACCAAAGGACAAAAGGAAACTGCATCTGGCCGAGTGAGGTCTAAAAATGCAGAAATACTTTCCTGTAATCTGAAAGCACACTGTTGACTGGCAGACCAAAAGGCCAGCATGGAAATGTCAACATTTTCAAATACACCAACAGTGTTGTCAGAAACAGGAAGACTAAAATTAAGCATGGCATGTCTGTGAAAAAAAACAAGGCTGAAAAGAAATGAGACTTACCTTCCATTACAGGGTATTGAGACCCTGAAATGCATTTTTCCCCAAAACGATTGCTGCCATAGAAATAAATACATTTTTCAGTTTGGGTTTAAAGGAACTGTTTACAGAGGAAACACCCTGTCCTCGACCATTCAAAAGTATATTATAATGTGAAGTTGGACATTAATGGCCTGGTGCTAGACATTAAAGCAGGGCTCATGTGCAAAGGAATTGAAACATTCAAAAATACCAGTTTGATGTGCATGTAGAAAAATTGTGCTTAGCCAAATTACATTTTATGAGAATCAAAGGTCCAGGCACTGCACGCCTCCTCCCTACCCTTATCCGGATATCAGAGAATGTCTTTGAAGCTCACTGAGTCAGAAAAGGGGCAGACCTTGTGGCCGACTAAGGTTTTTATGAGGTGAACAGTTGGCCACTGTGAAAACAAAAGACCCAGTTAATGGAAGTCAACTCTTAAAAATACATAAAATAAAAATATGATTGCTGGTGAAGTCCAGGATCTAAATTACACATTACAGGAGACTGCCATATGAGTGAGGGGGCAGAGTTATATCTTCTGCTCAAGGAAGATAAGAACAGATGGGCATTAGCCCTGGGAGAAAGAAATGCTTAGTGCTTTTATGGCAGGCTTGGGTCAACGAAGGCCAGAGGCCATGCCTAAATACAGATCTTGGGAACAAAAATATGCCAGTTAATTCAAGGGAAAAATATGCATGTCACTAGTTTCACATAGGAGTGTATAGAGGATCATACTATGGCCATTTTTTCGGGAACCATGATTCTCACAATAATGTTTCAAATGTCATTAAAAAGCTTATGCGAAGAACTACCTGGCATTAAAGCAGACCTCATGTGTAAAGGAATTTAACCATTAAAAAATGAAAGGCTGATGTGCATGTAGAAAAACTTTGCTTAGCCAAATTACATTTCTTAATGAGAATCAAAGGCCCAGGCACAGAACACCTGCCCCTACCCTTTTCTGGATATCGGGAATGCCTTTTAAGCACACAGAACCAGAAAAGGGGCAGACCGTGTGCCAGACTAAGGTTTTTATGAGGTGAACAGGTGGGCACTGTGAAAACAAAAGACCCAGTTAATGGAATTCAACTCTTAAAAATAAATTGAATACAAATTTGATTGCTGGAGAAGTCCAGGATCCATCGGAAAAGTGACAAGTTACAGGAGACTGCTATATGAGTGGGGGGCCGGGGCTATACCTTCTGCTCAAAGAAGATAAGGACAAATGGGCATTAGCTCTTTTACAAAGAAATGTTAAATGCTTTTATGGCATGCTTGGATCAATGAAGGCCAGACCTACATACGGATCTTGGGAACTAAAATATGGCAGTTAATTGAAGGGAACAATATGCATGTCATTAGTTGTACATAGGAGTGCATGGAGGATCATATTTTGGCCATTATCTCAGGAACCATAATTCCCACAATAATGGTTTGAATATCATTAAATAGCCAATGCAAAACAGTACTTGTTGAGAACACTTTGATAGAACTTCAACCTCGGCAACTAAAATGATAAGCTGAAATGTGATGATAGCTTCCCAGAAAATGTCACAAACTAGAGATTTTGGGAGATGATAGCTTGTTCAATTAGATATCTGGATAGAAAATCTCATGTTAATAACTGTCATCTGTGTTGAATAAATTACTAATATCTGCCCTTCGATCCTGCACATCCTACCAAATGAGACACATTTCATTGAGTCCGGCATGATTAGACCATTTTGGAAACATACTTTGTGACTGTTATATGTAAATTAAAACACTTTGCCATGTTGTTTATAAGGTCATAACTGAAGTGGTCAAACCTGCAATTTCAAAGGGGTGGAGTTATAACTCATATGGATGATGCCCAGTAACTAAAAGAGACACATCATTGCAATGGGGGTGGACAATAGAGGTCGAACCAGAATAGTTAGCAAATCAGCTGGTACGTCCTAATTTAGATAATTTTGTAACTGGCTAAAGATTTATAAGGAGGCGCACAGTGGGAAAAGGGGATAGCTGTCTGATATGATCTGAGTGGGGCTATCGAAAAATTGCTGGAGGACCAACATTTTCTGGGAGGTGAAAGAAACCAGAGAAAGACAGAAGCTGGGATTGATACAAGGAGAGGCAAATCAAAGGGGATTGATGCTGGAGGCTACCCATGACTGAGGGTAGAGTCTAACCAGATCCCTGACCACCATCCGAAAATTGCTTACTGGACCCGAGTCCAGTCCTGAGAGGGAGATCAGCTCAAACCTGCAACCCCTGTGAATCGAGGACTGCGTATTTCAGTGGGAAAAGCAACATCGGACACTCTTTATTTGTTCCACCAAGTCTGGGAAAGAATCGGAGGATGGGGGGTAAGTTACAGAGTTTCTAACCTACCCCTATAGTCCCATTATAAGTCAATGGGGTTATAATAAAGCTTATGTCTAACACTTTTAGCTTTGCCATAGCTTGCTTGTGCAAGACATCTGAGAGTTGGGGCTACTTTTGGCATTAGTCTAAATTGAACCCTTCACTGGACCCCAGATACCCTACCTGCATTTTGTCCTGCATTCTAAGTTCTGTGGAACTGTATCCTGAACTATGGGGCACAAGGCCCCAGGCAACGTAGGGCTGGACAATTTTAGATAGTGATCATCTCTGTGGACCTTTTTGTGCATAATACTTGTCTAAGTGTATTTTTGCATTTAGCTGAAAGTCAAACTTCGGTGTATTTTTGCATCTAACTTTGGCCATTGATTGTAACCGGCTAGCCCAGTGACTGTTCAATACTGCTTTACTTGCTTACTCTTCCCTCTGCCTCCACTCTTTTCCACTCATGGCGCTGTCTGTCTCTCCCATCTAGTCCAACTGCTGCTCTATCTACCATCCTTCCCTTCTCACTAAGTCTGGAAAAAAGAAATTTAAAAAGGATATCTTGGCCTCCAACCCTGGTTTCCCTATCGCCGATACCTACACCAGCGCCTCTTCCAAACAGACCCTCACTAACATCCTCTTTGTTGTCCCTTCGCCGGATCTATGGACTCCCCATATGATCTATGTGCTTTACCCTGTCTCCTCCTCTCCCATAAATGGTGGCACTCGCTGGGATGTCCTCATGGTTTCTTTCGACTCCTCCAGAGTCATCCTTAATGTCTACCTAAATGGCACTGTCATGGTCAAAGGTCCTTAGGCCACTCTCCTCCTCTTCGATAGGCACTTAACCCACCTCATCAACTTCCTCTCATCTCCAGCTGTCCCCTCCTCTCACTCCTTGGCTACCTTGCCCACTCTTTGCTCCTCCTCTGGCACTCTACAGGCTACCTCCACAACTCTGCAGGGCATACCTCTGATTTGTACCCCTTCCCGGACGGTCTTTAAGGCCGGCAACCTTCTTCATCTTGCCACTCGCAACTCTCGCTCTGCTGTCAAACACTCCTCTGATATCTGCCACCTCCTGGAAGAACTGGACCTTGATGTCCTCTGTATTACAGAGACATGGTTCACGGCCAACTCGGTCACAAGCTTTGACACTCGACTCCCCGAGAGCTACAAGATCCTCTCCGCACCCAGCCCCACTCGACCTGGAGGGGGCGTAGCCCTGATCTTTCCTGAGTGGATTCCCGCCACTATCATCCTGATTCAGATTTACTCCTCTTTTGAATGCCTTGTCTGCAGGTTCTCAATCTCTCCTAGCGACCCCCTTACTGTTGCTACTCTCTACCATACCCCTGGACAAATCATCTCTTTTCTCTCTGAGTGGGCTGACCTTTTCTCCTCCCTCCTGGCCTCAACGACTCAACTCCTCCTCCATGTTGACCTCAATTTCCCCCCGATTCTCCCTGTCCCTCATCTCTGCTCTTTCGCAAATGCTGCGATTCCCTCTCCCACTCTATACTCCCCTCTTGCCCGACGCACTCAGCAGGACACACACTTGATGTCTTGATCTCCCCTGGCCTCCTTCTCTCTATCCCTATGAGCACTCCTCTCTCCTGGAGTGACCACTGCCTTCTCTCCTCCCATCTCGCACTCTCTTCCCCCCAAGCCAACCCCACCCCAAAACTGACACTTACTTTCTCAGACATCCGACCTATCAAGCGTTTGTCAGCTGAGGCTTTCACTGCCATCTTCTCTCCCCCTCCTCCTCCTCTGGCTGACTCACACACCGACACCACCCTGTCCCTTCTCTACTCTTCTATCTCTGATACGATTGATGCTCTTGCCCCTGTCAGGAGGATCCTCTTGAAGCCCAAAGACAAGTTCAATTCCTGGTATGACTCCGACTTAGCTACACTTAAATGGAGGAGTAGGGCAGCTGAGAGGAAATGGAGGGCTTCCTGTTCATCCTCTGACAACCTGGCCTGTAGCCTGTGCCAAAGGCAATACCGACTCTCTGTCCGCACTAAGAAGAGAGTCCACATTCAAGCACGTGTCTCTGTGGCATTTAACAACTCGGCTGAACTGTTTAAAATCTGCAAGGAGCTTGCCAACCCTGCGGCAGTCTCCACTCCTCCTCTTGCCTCCCAGGTTCTCTGCGATGCCCTTGCCTTGCACTTTATTTCAAAAACCTAGGACATTCTGTCCACCCTTTCCTCCCCTGCCCCCCATTTCCACTCAGTCTGTGCTTGCAGACCCCCCTTTAAGCACCCCACCACCGTCCGTCTCTTCCTTTACTATTTTCTCCCCTGATGAGATCGCTAGACAAGTCCAATCTATGAAAGCCTCGTCAAAACAGGTTCATCCCTGTTCCTCTAAAACCATTAAGGACCACATTGACACCCTCGCTCCAGCCCTTGCCGATTTTTGCAACCACTCCTTTGCTTCAGGATCTTTCCCCTCCTCTCTGAAGTACTCTGTTGTGTATCCTCTTCTCAAGAAACCCACAGCTGATCCTTCCTGTCCTTCTAACTATCGCCCAATTTCTATTACCGCCTTCCGGGACCAACACCTGGAAAAGCTGGCCATCTCTCAGCTTAACCTTCATTCAGACTCTGTTGGCTGTCTCCATAACCACCAGTCTGCCTTCAGAGCGGCCAGAAGCACGGAAACTGCTCTCCTGAATATCCATGAAGATCTGCTCTCCAACCTGGACTCCAACATTCCCTCAGTCCTCATCCTTCTTGATCTCTCTTCTGCTTTCGACACGGTCAACTCCACCATTCTGCTCAACCGTCTACGTGATAACCTGGGCATCACTGATCAGGCTCTGGCCTGACTGAGCTCTTTCCTCTCTGATCGACCCTCCCAGGTCCAACTGCGTTCCTTCCTATCATCTATCTTCCTCTCTGCCCGTGGGGTTCCCCAGGGGTCTAACCTCTCACCCTGGCTCTTCAACCAATACCTGGCAACTCTCGCCCACTGCATTGCCATTTTCTGCTCAAATCTCCAGTGCTACGTTGATGACACTCAACTCATTTTCCAGCTGCCATCCAAGATTGGTGTGCCGCCAATGATCTTTGTCTGAATGCCAGCAAGACGGAGATCCTCCTCATCGGCACACCATCTCCATCCTTCTCCCTCACCCTTTGGCCGGCCTCCCTTGGCCCTCCTCCTACCCCTAGCTGCGAGGCTAAGAACCTCGGGGTCATCTTTGACTCCACACTTTCCTTCTCCGCTCATATCTCTGAGGTTTCTAAAAAGTCAAAATTCCTACTGCACCTCCTCAGACAGAGGTACTCTGCCTTTCCTTTCCTTCCCTCAGAAGCTCACTGTCTCCCAAGCTCTGGTTCTCTCTAGGTTGGACTATTGTAACAGCCTCTTTCTAAATCTACCTGCCACTACTCTCCGCCCTCCGCAACTTATCCAGAACAGGACTGCGAGACTTGTCCTTGGCCTCAAGCCCTGGGAACGTCTCTCTCCAGCCCTGAAATCTCTCCATTGGCTCCCAGTGGATGCAAGGATTAAATTCAAAACCCTCTGCATTGTCCAAAAGGCTTTCTATGGCCTGGGTCCAAAATACCTTCAGCTATTCCTTCGCAAATACCTCCCCTCTCGAGCTATTCCCTCCTCTACCTCTAACTCCCTTCGGGTCAATCATTTTTCAAAGAAACGAGCTGGGGGTAGATCTCTATCTTGGGCTGGGGCCTACCTCTGGAACAGCCTACCTGCCAATCTAAAACTTGAGGAAAACCATCTCCGGTTCCGGAAGAACCTGAAGACCTTCCTCTTTGCTTCTGCCTTCGCTCCACCTCTCCCCTGCTGATCTGCTCCCTTGGCACTGTGCACCTGGCCACCCTCTGTCCGCTGGGCCCAGGTACCTGCTCACCCTGCCACCCTCCTGCACTGACTCCTGGCCACTCCTTGCACTGGGGACTATATATGTACCCTTACAGCCTCCCCCCATTTTTCTTCTTTTTCTGAACTTATCAGACTTACCCAGTCTGCTGGCTTAAACACAACACTTGCCACTTGCTGGCTGCACTATCACTGTGTATTGCCCCCATTTTCTATTTATTTTGTATTTATTATTATTTGTCTGCTCTCCTGTGCTCCGCACTTTCCACCCTCCCCCTTCCATGCATTTCTTCCCTTTTCCCATTCCCATGCACTTGTGCGTTCTCAATGTCACTGGGCCTAGTAAGATTGTTGTTATTGCTGTGTTGTGTTCTCCCCTGTTCCCCTCCCTTGCCTAGTCGCACTCTGAAATATTTGTGTTCGAGCGCGATCCAAATAAAATATCATATCATAACCTTTCCTTTGCAAGAGTTTCTGATTTGTATTATGCCTTATAACCAAGTGAATGTATATATGCATTTAGTTTGATAGTGTTGTGTGAAACGTCTACCTGCTTGTAGTAATTTTTCTATAGTGTGTTTTGGCCATAATTAAATAACTGTATTTTTATACATCCTGTCTAAGTGTAACCTGTGATTCCCATTGTGTGACCTCATTGTGAACCCGTTCAAGCTCACCCCTTCTGAAGAACTTAGCCTAGACCGCCTGTCACTGCTACCAAAACTGGTTTGGCTACTGCTTCCCAGAGTTGTTCCTGTCACAATATAGGTTGACCGTCTATACATCTGTCCACCAGGCCAGAGTATAGGAAATCATTAGGAACAGTGAGAAAGTGGCCCCCGTTAGAAGAGAGATTCTTCATTGTAGAGTGGTGGAGGAAAAAGGGTTCCATATATATAAAAAAGTGTTTCGTTTTTTAAAGTTTGTTGTACTTCAACACTGCTAGCATTGTCAAGTGTTAAGAGAGATTAAAAATAAAGAGTGCTGCATGTGCAAAAATGCTTTTGTCAATAGAAAAGTGTTGCATTTTATTTAAATTGACCTCTTTAGTGCCAAGGACGAGGTAACTCGTTCTTGACACTACGTTCACAGTGCCAAGGATGAGATAGCTCATCCTTTCTGGCACTCTGTTTTGTGCGATCCCTGCAAAGCAGAGATCGCACAAAACTTAAATCCAACCTCCGGGCTATGTGAGGGGGAGGTCCCTCCTCACGGCCCAGGGGTTGGACTTCCTTCAGTTTCACGTAGGCGTGCGTAACGCACGTCGACATGAAACTGAAAGTAATTTTCACTGTGGCAGCCAAAATGGCTGCCGTGGTGAAAATAAAAGGCGAGTCTCCACCTTTCCAACCCTGGATATGCGGCATTATTGTGCCGTCCAGATCGAGGAAGGTGTCGCTGGAAATGGGATACTCTCACTTTTCCAACAACAACTTTTTTTAAAGCATTGCTGGACGCGGATCGCTTGATCCGCGCCCAGAAATGCTCACTAGACCACCAGGGATCTATGTGTTGGGTGGGGGGCAGAGGGGGCTGCTTACAATGTAAACGGCCCTCTCCTCCGTGCCCCCAAAGGATGGGGCAACATGGTATGCCCCCCCTGGGGGCAGATGGGTACCCATCAGCCCCTAGGAAGGGGAAAAATATATTTTTTAAAATAATAAATGCAGGTGGGGGTGGGGAGGTGGGCCCCACTAGACCACCAGGTATTTATATTTATGAAAGAGGATGGTCCTCTCCCCCCACCTTAGTGGATGGGGGTACCTCATGAAGCCCTCCCTGGGGGCAGATTTCTGCCCGTAGGAAGGGGCATCTGCCCCCAGGGAGGGCTACATGAGATGCCCCCATCCATTTGGGGTGGAGGGGAGAAGGCCACCAGAAAGGCCCCCCAAAGCATGGGCTGCAGGTTTGGCCCCCCCCTGGGAGCAGATGGGTGCCCATCTGCCCCTAGGGAAGGGGCCCAAACAAAAATAAATAATAATACATGTTTTGTTTTCGGGGGGTTTGGGGCCACTAGACCACCAGTAATTTTTTCTTATGAAAGGGGGGTGGCCCTCTCTCCCCACCCCAAGTGGATGGGGGAAACCTCATGTAGCCCTCCCTGGGGGCATATTTCTGCCCCTAGGAAGGGGCATCTGCCCCCAGGGAGGGTTACATGAGATTCCCCCATCCATTTGGGGTGGGGTGGAGGGGCCAGCAGAAATACTGCACAGGCCCCCCAAGCCTTGGGCAGTATGTGTTGCCCCCCTGGGCACACACATATGCCCATCTGTTCCTAGGGAAGGGGCAAAACAAAAAGAAAAAACAAAAAATGTTTAGCCTTTTCCCTTTGCGCCCAGGTAGGTGCACCCATACATGTGAGGTACTGTTTTCTTCGGAACACCTGTGGAAACGTAGGAAGGTAGGACATGAGGTGTTGGCGGTGTGTTTCAGTGGGTGGGCAGAGTGAAATGTCTGAAAAATTTGGTTTATTTGCCACATTTTGGACTTTGCCAAGGATTGTGGGTAATAAATTCTGGGGCGATTCGCACAAGTCAGACCTCTGTGGATTCCTACGGTGTGTTCTTTTTTTGGAAATGCATGGGGTTCTCTCTTTTCCTTGGCTTCGACACCCTAGGCCCCAATCGGCACATTGTCCACATGAGCAAAATCTGCTCTGCCGAAAGACTTGGCGTGACCAGTGCTTTAGCCTTTTCCATTTGCGCCCAGGTAGGTGCACCCACACATCTGAGGTGCCGTTTTCGTAGGGACACCTGTGGGAACACGGGAAGGTACAACATTTGTTGTGTTTACCTGGTTTTCATAATGTTTCTGCCCTTTGTCACACAACCCTTTCATTTCCCAAATGTGACCTACATTTAGTCGCTGCTTTAGGCACTATACACTTTTGTAACCTGCAAAAATCACCTACTCTCAAAAGGTCTGCCTGTGCTCTTTCAAAAAATGTATGCTTGCCTTTCCTCACCACATTTGTTTTCCTTATTTACACATGCTAAGTACCTCTGTTTAGGCCGTAAGCATACAACTCCTGTGTGCCATGGCTCCGTTTTTGGCTTGCGGTATTGCTTGTTTTGTGAAACATTACAAAAAATGTGTGATTTCCTAACTGTAAGAGTCAGGGGAATGTAGCGGAGCATTGTTTTTCTCAAAATTCACAGAAGGCATTGACTTACCGTGCCAACCATTTTCTGTCATTTTCCCAATTTTTCCCAAAACTATGGGAATTTTTCCCTATGTAGTTGTTGCCTGACCTGCGCAAATCACCCCTTCCTATCCTGGGAATTTTGCCTACTTTTCAGAAATGTATGCCTTTATGTCCTCCCATTTAGCTTTCCTACCCTTTTCTTCCATTCGGTCCAAGCATGTCCTATTGGAAAAAAAGGCCAACATCGCCTACCTCTAACAAAATGGTTGGTAACCATATCAAAATATATATTTTTTTGTTTTCAGTCAACCTGTTGCTGAAAGCTTGGAACATGGGGAATTCAGCACAACATACCATTTGTTCCTAGCACTTACAAGTAGAAAACCACAGGCTTCTTTGTACATCATTTTATTGGCATTCTCTGAAAAAACCCAAAATGTTCTCCCTTTTTGGTTATTTTCTCTCACCCGCCTACAGCAAACTGATTCCTTGGTGGCGTTATGACCACCTACATGTGGGAAAAAGAGGGGCCAAATTTGGCTGAGATGTCTCTTGCACTGGGGGTGGTGGGGACCCATGGCAGTTAAGGGGTTAAACTTCAAGAAACGTATATATTGCCAAACGTATGATCCGGTCAGGTTTGAAGGTGCTACATGTTATAAAATAAAGCCCATGCAAATTATGTAGTGAAGTTAAATTGTTCAGTCATGTCCAGGGTGCTGCACAATTTTGTACATTAAGATTAATTTGTAAGTGACGCAGGTATTTGAAGTATTCTATAGGCCTGTGTTTCTATGTAACCAGGGTGGAAAAGAACCCAATAAAGAAAACTGTACATAATGTTGGTTTTACGAGTCTGTGAATTTATTTACCCTAAACCAACCAGAGTTTTCAATCTGTGTAAATAGTGAATTGTCAGGAGAGAAAAGCATTTGGGCCATGGGGTGAGGTGGAGTGTCATACGATTTTGTGAAAATATTAATTGTACATATTAATAAATATGTATATTCTTTCTACACAGCAGCCTGGTTCTTGGCTTACCTATTGCTAAAGGGGGAGGGATCTGTGTGGTATGCTATGGTTCACAGACAGGGCTAAATTGAATTATATCAACAGGTATATTGGTGCGGCGCGTTTGATTGGGGAGACAAAGCCCCTGCATTCATTGTTGTCCTATAAATATACCTCACATAAATGGGGGGGTTGGGCCAGAATCTAGCTTTCTGTTTTTGATTCATGACAAGTGCATGGTTAACAGGCTATTAATCCTAGTGCAACATCAATAAGGTGCATGGCAGGTTGTTGATGCGTTTTTAAAGTACCACTGTTAGCTAGACCCATGAGAATCAGGTAGTTGTACAAAAGAATACAATTGTGCAGAGTGATGCAAAAGTATTCTGATTAGGTATTGATTTTTGAAATCGAGCAGGAATAAAGTGCAAGGTTTGTGTTCTGGTATAGAGAGCGAGTTTATAAGGTTGAAAAAAGACACTTTTAAAATGAGGGCCATTGAATTGGAAGATGCCAGAAAACATCTCCTAGCCAAGCTGTTCACTTGGGGAGACTGGCATGAGCAGGAGGCTGAGTGCAGGCTGGCTAGAATGGTTCAAGAAATTACATCAGGCATTGACATTTGGCAGGATGGTGGGATGTTACCTCAAGCTCTGGGTGATTTCTACATGACTCAATGTACGCTAGGAACAGACCAAAATGGCCCAACTCATGGCTCATTCCATTTGCAAATAATTGAAGAGCGATTGCAAAATAAAGAGGCCAGTATGCTGAATCAGACTGGAGACCTGGAAAAGGCCCAGCAATCACTCATGCATTTGGACGATAAATTACAACAAAGTTTAAAACCTCACTGATCAACTCAAAAATGAGGTCAAATCGCATAACAAAGAGAGTGCAGAGTAAGAAATTAAGTGATCTTCACTACCGGACACACACATAGTGCGTAGAAGCCATAAGCCACCTTCAACACCAATTGAATGTCCAGACTTTTCACAATACATCCAAATGAACATGAAAAGAGCCAGTTAATTATAAAAAGGATTGACTCACAAAACGACTTTGATCAGCTGCACCAAGATTCAAATATTCTGAAACAGAAAATGCAACTTATTAAAGGAAAAAGACATTTTACACCAGGATAACAGTGTCCTGTTACAAAAAGTGAATAAGATGAAAATGGATGTAATAAATTGTTGATTCTCAAGAGCTGACTAGAATCGGGGCAGAAAATGTAGATTTTAGGGGCATTTAGGACAAGCAGAAGCTGACCTAATGGAGGCAATGCACAGTAGAGATGCTCAGGACAGAGATCTTGTCATTTTAAAAACACAATTGCTTTGAATACGCGCACATAATGCAAGACTCTCAGAGGAAATTTGAAATCCTTCAAGATGAAGTACAGAAAATAAAGGATCAATTGGTGGCTCAGAGCAAGATGCTTGAAGCCAGCCAAACCTCTGTGTAAGAATTAAAAGCTCAACTCTGTGAATACAAGCAGATAATCCTGGGAAAATCTGTGAGAAATAAATGAATTAAATCCGAAAAATATAAACAGGCATCGAGACACCCTGATCAACCAGGGAATGGGATAGGGCCCTATGGCCAAGGAGAGATGCCCCGCCCATCAAGGATGTCATGCCAGTTACCTACAAATGCCTAGGTACAGACTGGAACTGACCTCATGCATACCACTTATAGAGAACAGGGAAACATGAGGCAGGTGCACTCACCTATTCCTAACCAACCTAATCAGGAAGGCCAGTCCTTATCTGACATTAATGAATATTCACCTCTACCAAACAGAAGGGAAGGTGGCCGGACCAGTGTTTCATGGGAGACCAAAAATAGTCCTCTGAGTACTTCTGACCCTGTAAACGCATATGATGAGAAAACCAGAGAGCTAGATTTATGGAAAATTATATTGCAAAGAGATCACCTACCCCATGTAGGTGTGGACCTTTAGCTCCACCCATTTACCCAAATTGGACCCACCTCTAGAATTAGTAAGTGCGCCTTTTGTCCATAAAGAAAGTTGTTTGTATAAACAGCCAGGAGGGGGCTTAGATGACATCTAACAGTCACACTAACCCTAGTCTCCCTGAACCACAGAAAGAACACATTATATACAGTTTGCAACAGTTAATACACTCCCCCAGATACCGTTACAAAGGCATCCCCCAAAACATGACTGGTTGCCCTGTACTAGAGCAATCTAAAAACCACAAAGTCCATTGGACACAGACATTATAACACACTCTCCTAAAAACATATCATTACAAGTTTTACATTTTCAACACACCCCTTCCCAAAAACCTCTCCATATTTGGTGGCAGCCTTGCTTCTTAGATATACAATAACATAATTCCTATTAATGACACACACAGACCTGCCCTAAGAAGAGGATAAAGCACATGAAGATGAGAGAAAGAAACGTCGATTTTCTTTTGACTTATTTGTGTTTGCTAGTTGCATTGCCCAAACCTGTCCAGTGTATGATTTTTATGACTACTGACCTTTCCTATTTTTATGAGTTCCGCCCACTCTCTGAAAACACAATCACTCTCCTGAAATGTATTACTACTGACCAACACTGCCTTGGTCAGATTTGCAACTTGATTTCATCAGGCCAGTGATTCTCTCTTACAGGAAATAAGTGCATGTTGACTGTAACATGCTTGTTTACAAAGTAGGTCAAATGTCTTCCTACCCCAAATTGTAAGGCGGAGACAGCTGCTGCGCTAATGATCAAGCATAGATTTTCTTGTTTTGGCCTCCGGCAAAGGATTTAGTTGGACTGAGAAAGTCATTCTATTCAGTGAGGTTATGACCAAGGATGTGGGAGACTCTACGGGCAAAAAGAAAATTCCACATCGCCTACTGCCATGCATCAAGTGGGGATCCAGTTGGGGAATCCGAATACCACTTGTCCTGATGGCTATCAAGTCTACACCATCTTCTGCAACTAACATGTCTCCATTAGAACTTTTGACCAGATGAAAATGGGTGTTACCTCAGCATCTGATCTATACACCTCAGGAGCATATACTGATTCATGCGTCCACTACTCATGAGTACATTAAGAAACTAAGGAAGCACTTCCAGCATGCTTTTGCTTATGAGAAGCGCCACTTAGAGAAATCGGCTAAAGGGATAAAATCCTACCATGATTTAAAGTCCATGAAAAAGAACTACTAGGTAGATGACAAGGTTTATTTGTACAACTTCCGGAGAAACCGGATGAAGGAACAAACATTTCTTCCATCTTGGCGGAGTAGTTTTGAAATTGTAGACCGAATATCGTCTGTTGCCCATAAGATCAGATCTATGTGATTACTGCGTGGTCCAAAATACTGCAAACAGGAATTCCAAATGCAAAAACTGAGCCGCACAGTGAGCACATAGATTGCACATCTATATGTAACTGATCCAATCCCTGCCTTGTGATCTCGGGGGTGGAGGGCACCCGAGCAACCCCCACTCTCCTTGTTTGGTATAATAGGATTCAACATTTTCATTAATGCTGAATGTGCAGTAAACATGCATTTCAGTTTTTTCCATTGTTTGTGTGCGATATCATAAGATCTGCATCCCAAAAAGAGAACATACAGAATATAAATGTGTCCATATAAATCAGACTGTCCCAGAATAGCTTTAAGAGTGATTGAGCCCATTGATGTTAGAGCCAAGGGACCACCTAGCAATAAAAGGTAAGATCAGAACTCCAGATGGAAATAAAAATATATAACAGGTGATTCATTAAATTAAATATTCATCTAAAATGTTTTACAGAAAAGGAAAGTGGGTTTTATTGAAAATTTGAAATACAAGCAATGTACCTTACCCTGAAATGATATATGGGGAAATAAGGTTCAAATATAAATGCTTAAAAATTATTTTTACTGCTCTAGTTACAAAATTAACTACTCTTCCTTCCAGTCTGGCAACGGGAAGAAGCAGAGTCCTTGGAGGACCCCTGGGACCCTGGAGAGGAACCAAGGTGAAAAGAGGGAGGAGTTCCTTTCCGTACCCCTGAATGCAAAATCAGGAGGTGACCAGATCACCCACTCCAAGAGGAATAAAAGGGAGCGATACATGCTCCATCGAAGAATTTGACTTGTGAGAAAAACTCCACTCTCCCCTGTCTTTTCACACTAGTTATGTCATGAGAATAAAGGATAGGGGAATTGTGAAGTTTAAAGGCCCCTAGGACAAAAGGAAATTGTGTCTGGCTGACTGGAGCCTAAACATTCAGAAATACGTTCCTGTAATTTGAAAGCACACTGTTGACTGGCAGACAAAAAGGCCAGCATGGAAAGTTCAACACTACCAAATACACCAACAGTGTTGTCAGAAACAGGAAGACTAAAATTAAGTGTGCCATGTGTGAGAAGGACAAGGCTGAAAAGAAATGAGGCATACCTTCCATTATAGGATATTGAGACCTTGAAATGCATTTTCCACGGAGGGAAAATATAGAGGAAACTCCCTGGCCTGAACCATTCAAATGTTTATTATAATTTGAAGTTGCACATTGATGGCCTGGAGCGAGATATTAAAGCATGCCTCATGTAGAAAGGGATTGCAACATTCAAAAATACCAGTTTGCTGTGCATGTAGAAAAACTGTGCATAGCCGAATGACATTTGTTCATGAGATTCAACGGCCCAGGCACTGCACACCTCTCCCCTACCCTTATCCCAATATTAAGGAATGTTTTTGAGGCTCAGAGCCAGAGAAGGTGCAGACCTTGTGCCGGACTAAGGTTTTTATGAGGTAAACAGATGGCCACCATGAAAACAAAAGACCAGTTAATGGAAGTCAACTCTTAAAAATACATAGAATTCAAATTTGATTCCTGGTGAACCACAGGATCTAACTGACAAGTGACAAGTTACAGGAGACTACCACATGAGGGAGGGGGCAAAGTTATACCCTCTGCTCAAGGAAGATAAGGAAAGATGGGCATTAGCCCAGGGAGAAAGAAATGTTAAGTGTTTTTATGGCAGGCTTGAGTCTACAAAGGCCAGAGGCCACGCCTACATACAGATTGTGGAAACAAAAATATGCCCGTTTATTGAAGGGAAAAATATGCATGTCGTTCGTATTTGTACAGAGGATCATAGTTTGGCCATTATTTCGGGAACCAAAATTCTCACAATAATGGTTCAAATATCATTAAAAGTTTTATGTGAAGACCCATCTGCTGGCAACTTTGAAAGAAGTTCAACATTGGGAACTAAAGTTAAAAGCTGAAATGTGATTATAGCTTTCCAGAAAATGTCACAAAGTGGAGATTCAGGGAGATGATAGTTTGTTGAATTAGATATCTGGATAGAAAATCGAGTGTTGATAACTGTCAACTTGGTTGAATAGATTACAGAAATCTGCAATTCAAACCTGCAACATCATGCCAAAAAGACACATTTCATTAACTTTGCCGCCTCCCTCTGGAACAGCCTGCGCCCCCCTCAGACTTGAGACGGACCTGCTTACATTCCAGAAACTTCTCATGACCTTCCTTTTCTCCTCTTCCTTCCCTCTCCCATTCTAAACTCTCTATCTGTGACTGGGGCCTGATCTCTTCAGAGTCATACAGGGCCCAGGCCACCCCCCCACCAGTCACCTACAGCATCCTTTGTCAGCATTTGTCCTCAGGCTCCCTTCCGAGACTATCCCAACTTAGTTCTCCCTATCCACTGCACTCTTCCCCCCTAATCCTTCTTTCCCCTTGCACTGTCCACCTTGGCCTGACCAGCACTTGCCTGCCCCACCTATCAGGGTACCCCACGTCTTGCACTTCTCCCTCTGCCCTCCTTACCCTTGCACTTATCACCTTGTCATGTCTTTGTTGTTGTATTTATATGATTTCCCATGTCTCCCCCCCCCCCCCATTTTGTCTTGTGGTGCCTGGGAACACCTGTGTATAGGTGCCATACAAATGTCCAATAAATAAATTAAATAAGTCTGGCATGATTAGACCATTTCATAAACATATAGTTGTCGTTTTAAAAGACATAACTGAAGTGGTCAAAAATACAATTTCAACAGGGTGGAGTTGTAACTCATAAGGAGGATGCCTAGTAAATAAAGGAACCAATCATTGCAATAGGGTGGACGATAGAGGTCCAACCAGAATGGTTAGCAAATCAGCTGGCACATCCTAAATTAGATAATTTGGGGAGTGGTTGAAGATTTATAAGGAGATGCACAATGGTAAAAGGGCAGAGCTGTCTGATATGATCTTAGTGGGACTACTCAAAAATGGGAGGTGGAGGAACCCAGGAAAAACACAAGCTGGGATCCATACAAGGAGAGGCAAATCAAGGGGGATTGATGCTTGAGGCTCCCCATGACTGGGGTTGGAGTCTGACCAGATCCCTGTCCTTTCCCCATGAGATGATGCAGGAGGTGGTGTCTTTTCCTTAGCACAAAACCCAGAGACATTCTATGTCAGTAACTCGTCCAATCAAACCAAATCTTGCGTGGATCAGTTTGAGTTAATACCTTCCCATTATTTAGTGAGTGGGGTACGGCAGTAGATCCTTAGCATTTTCTTACCAAGTAATAATGTATTTAATTCCCCTATAGCCAACTGACACAGGGTGATTTTGGTGAAATTCGAAATCAACGACATCACTTCCAGTGTGTATAAAAATATAGCCTATAAAGTAATGAGTACTCCCTTTTCTTTTTGCTACCCCAACATTCCTAAAAGAGGGAGCAGCATAAAAACAAAATTCCCAACTGCTCCCTATTCTCCAGACCCTCCCATAAAGCAGAGAGGTTTCCATATTAAACATAATATCTGGGATTGTGATGGGGAAGAAAAGTGTCTTGCCAACTTAAATAGAGTGAAGTCCCTGATTTCAAGACATACCCTCTACAGAGGGTGAGAAATGAGAGATTCTTCATTGCAGAGTCATGGAGGACAAAGCGTACCATATATATAAAAAGTGTTTGTTTTTAAATGTTTGTTGTGCTCCAACACTGCCAGCATTGCCAAGTGTGCAGGGAGATTACAAATAAAGAGCACTGCATGTATGAAATTGCTTTTGTCGAAAGAAAAGTGTTTCATGCTGTTTAAATTAAACTTCATGAAAAGTGTATTGCCAAGAGTATGATTGGGTCAGGTTTCAAGGTGCTACATGTTATAAAGTAAACTCCATGCAAAGTATATTGTTAAGTTAAATTGTTCTGTCATGTACAGGGTGCTGCACAATTCTGTACATTAACAGTATTTTGTGAGTGACCCAGGTATCTGAAGTATAATACAGGCCTGTGTTTCTACATAGCCATGGTGTAACAAAACCCAAGAAGGAAAACTGTACATGCTGTTGGGTTAAATAGACTGTGATTTGAGTTATCCTAAACTAACCAGTTTTAATTTCTGCAAAAGGTGAATTGTGAGGAAGGAACAGCATTTGGGCCACAGAGTGAGGCAGTGTGTCATGTGATTTTGTGAAATTATGAATTTTACATAATAATACATATATATTATTCCTACACATTAGCCTAGTTATTGGCGTACCTGTTGCTAAAGGGAGAGGGATCTATGTGTTATGATATGGTTCACAGACAGGGCTAGATTGAATTATATAAACAGGTATAATGGTGTGGTGCTTTTGTTTGGGGGGGAGGGATGCATCCCCTGCATTAACTGTTGCCCTAGAAACATACCCCACACCTTCCTCCAAATAATTCCAACTTGTTCTCCACAACAAGGATTATGTCGCATCAAAAAAAAGGAAACCTTTTGTGCTATTTCTTTTTTTTAAATCGCACTTAATTATTAGTTGGGTTGCATGGATATTTTCCCCATGGGATACACAGTACATATAGCATGACGTACATATATATATTATGGGCCTCATTATGACTCAGGCGGTAAGGGTTTTACGGCGGCGTAAACAGCGCCGACCCTTACCGCCTGAGTACGAGGTCCCTTAGCGCCATGGAGGTTTTAACACCTGCAGGTGTTAAAATCCATGGCGCTAAGGTACCATGGAGTTAATTACGCCACCGTAATTTACGGTGGCGTAATTAACGCCTTCCCCACTCCCATTATGCCCTATGGGGCAAAATGGGAATGGGGAAGGGAAAATGGAGATTTACCGCCCCGCCAAGGTTGGAATGGGGCGGTAAATCCGCCAAGCACCATGGCGTAAACATAGTTTACGCCATGGTGGTAAAGTCACGGCCCAGGCGGTAACTTACCGCCTGGGTCGTAATGAGGCCCTATGTGCCCCATGCAGTAATTCTGAAGTCCCTCGTCTCTTGGGAGGATAGCTCAGGAGCAACTTGCTCGCCTTGGAAGCAAGATAACACAGAGCAACACAAGTTCGATCCCCGTGTCCGTGCTTAGAAACTTCTGCGTATTAAGCATGTTATAAATAACCAATCATATCATATATCATATCAAATATGCCAACTCATAATGGGGGATATTTTAAAATGAATTGACATTAAAAGAACATGTTTTTACTATTACCATGGTGCACACAACGCGGCGCGAAGACTTTCTTTGCAATAAGTATTTTGTATCAGCACAAAAAGATGGCTGATATTCACTTACAGCCACTGACTATAATCTACTCCCGTCTGTAAGGAATTATGGGATGTTCTTCTCCTCACTATGACAAAACATGTCCTGCACATTTATGTCATACAAGGGGGTCACTGGGATTTGCTACTGCCTGTAAAGACTGGAGGGGGTATCTGTACTCCTGCTCTCTATATGGCAGAGTAGAAGCACAGAGCACCACAGCCAAGATTCTCTATTTGGTAACGTTGGACCAGCAATCATGGTTTAAGCTCTTAGGAGGTGATGCGGGCTGGTTCTTAAGTACAGTGTAGTCCCCAAGCACCCACAAAGGAATGTCCACACACTATGTTAGTGAAAACAGTTCTTTATTTAAATAAGGCTTTGATTATGTACACATACAATAACAACCTTTGTGATTCTAAAATGATAAATATATACAGTCTCTATGTGGTACCACTATTACTCCTTTGATTCCATTAAAATGCATCAACTGAGGACAGTTTTAATATGGCATACAAATCAATTAATAAAGTGAACCAACAATAGACTTGAGGAGGAAAACGAACTGGTTAAGCATTTGGCAGAATAGTACTATAGCTATTACGTCACAGTTCTGTGTGAGGATCCTCCCACCTGGGCAACCTGTAAATAAGATAATAAACAAGCCCAGTCCATATATTGCTTTTCAGAGTCTTATCTCCTTGTAAAATTGTTCTACCACCTCAATGTACCTGGTTTAGTAGAGTTTGACGTTTGTTCATCGACGGATCCTTCTTGAGTGAACTCCCTTTAAGGCAGGAGCCACAGATCGTCGATACCCCTCAAAGAAAAGGGTGAACAATGGCATCAAGGCAGCAAATCCGTTCCTGGCGGTGCTCGTCGACGATCGGTTGTGGACGTCCTGCGAAGGTGAGGTGTGCGGTACACCCCGACGATGATAGTTTGTTGCTCCAAAGAGTCAATTAAGAACTGGCCCAGCAAGGGCGTTGGGTCATCAGTGTCTTTGTGGTCTTCGGGTGGCGGGAAACCCACTGGTGGATTCTCCTCAGTTCGTCGGCGACCTTGACTTTCTCCGGTGGGACAAAGTGGTCGACTGTGATGAGTAAGGGAGTCCTTGGTTCAAAGTGTTCTTAGGCAATGGAGCGTTGTGGCTCCGGTCATCGGTGCACAGTGCCAAGCTGTCCCTGCTTCTGGGCAACATGGCTTCAACGGACCTCCAGCGGTTACAGCGATCTTCCAAACGCTGGTCGACGATGATGGACTTCGATGGCCTTGATGTCCGGGTGCTGCACTTTGATATTCCTCGGCAGTCCTCATCTGCGGTCAGCAGCGTTTTGAGGACTGACTTCCAGGGAGACTTGGCGAAGGTTAGCTGGTACACGATGGTCCCTTGTGACTCGGGAAGAGGTCTCCTAGTGAGGTCCTCTCTTGGATCAGTTTCTTGAAGACACAACAGCTTTCAGATTGCATCGAAGGGAAACAGCAATTAACCTTCGTCTTCCAGCTCAGCTTCGAGATCATGCATCAAGTTTTGACTTAGCTTCTGAATGATTTCCATCAGTGAGAGGTCCCCAGATATACTGTTTGGTCTCTCATTCACTCTGCTGGGTCACACTCAGGCAACCAATCATTCAAAAGGGAATTCATACAGGCAGGCAGCCAATCAGGCTCACAGTGCATTCAGGCCATTCTTCTCCCTCCAGACACTCACAACAAGGAATGTGGATTGGGAGGGACAAGCACCCAGCCATTCAGCATTCCACAGTGCATTCATACCAGCTTCGAGTAGAGCTGTCACAGTCTTTGTGTCACATACCATAAACCAGACACCCATCACATGAAATGCATATTGGTCACACACTCCATTCACCAAGGTCCCACCGCAAGGGTGTACCCACAACATACAGTCATTGGGAAGGCTCCAGCCAGTCTGGCCTGGGTGTCCCCATAATACCATATATGGAACTAACACCCAACAGCCAGTCAGGGGAAGGGACAGAGTTGAGGTTTCCCAGGACTTTGGAAAAAGAAGGTAACAGGCAATAGAAAGCAAGAGGCCACATGGGTCCTCTTCTCCCCTATCAGGAGTCAACTGATTCCAATGGCAGGGCATGGGTATCCCAAAATTGAGGATACTCAGAGCACCTGTCAAATTCAGCATGGAGCTGCCACCAGCCAATACCCTGCTCTGTGTGCCACACACAGGTGCCCAGAAACATACACTAGAGGTACAGGGTTGTAAAAAAAGGACACCCGTGGGAATGCACAGAGGTCGGACTTGCGCGAAACGGCCCAGAATTTATTACCCAGAACACCAGACAAAGTGAACATTGTGTTTTTCCCCCACCAAATATCACACTTTGTCAGGGACTGTGGCTAATAAAAACGGGGGCAATTTGCGCAAGGCAGACCTCTGTGGATTTCCACGGGTGTCCTCTTTTGGGAAATGCATGGGGTTCCCTGTTTTCCTTGCTGCCTTCGACACCCTAGGCCCAAACCTGTAGGTTGCCCACATGAGCAAAATGTGCTGTGCCGAAAGGCTTTGGGTTACCAGTGGGTTACCCTTTTCCTTTTGCACCCCCGCTAGGTGCACCCACACATGTGAGGTACCGTTTTCATCGAGACACGTGTGGGGGCGCGGGAAGGTACGCCATGTGTTGTTGGCGGTGTGTTTCGGTGGGTGGCCAGAGCGAAATGTCTATGAAATTGGCTGGAAATGAAGACAATTCTCAGACATTTTACTCTGGCCACCCACTGAAATACATTGCCAACAATAGATGTCATACCTTCCCGCGTTATCACAGGTGTCGAAGCCAGCAAGGAAAACAAGGAACCCCAGGCATTTCTGAAAAGAAGACACCTGTGGCAATCCACAGAGGCCTGACTTACGCAAATCGGCCCAGAATTTATTACCCAGAACCCCCGGCAAAGACCCACATGGGAGAAGGGTGCCCAAGGCCAGGGATATTACCGCCGACTTTGCTGGAGCCCTGGCTGCCCTGCGTAATAGCTTCTCCCCACCAGGGAGTACCAGCAGTGTGCCAATACCCCCCCGAAGGGAAAAGCTGTAACGCAGCCCAGCCACAACTCCTGGACGGTTGGAGGTGATGTCCCTGGCCTTGGACATCCATGTACCATGTGGGTGGACCGTCCCCTAAGCACAGCAGCTGCTCCAGGGAGCCCCGGCAGGATTTCCGGAGGTGACATCTGTAACATAGCACAGCCAGAGGTAGAGCCTGGGCTTGCAGACGGACAACCCACATGGGAGGGATCCGATCCCAGGGAAACACCAATGTTCTGCTGGCATGGGGGGAAATGTGTGTCCTGCCTCTGAAATTGTGTCCCAGCCAACCAACATATCTGCCCAGACGGCCCATTCCTAGCCACGCCACCAACAATCCAGCCCCAGTCTCACCCACCCCACAAATCATTTTCAAACATGCCCCCCCCTAGCAAGCCATCGCTGGTGGTCTACTGAACCTCACCCCCTCAGTGAAACCCCATTTGCCCCTTGCTACGGGCAGATATCTGCCTCGAGGCAGGCCTGCTTGAGGTACCCCTGCCACTTATTTTGGTTGAGGGAGGAGAGGGCCCCCAAAAATTGTGGGACAGGCCCCCCAGTGGGTGTGGCAGTAAGGTTTAGGCACCCCAGGGCCAGATTGGCACACCAATGTGCCCCTCTGCACCAAGGCAAGTTTAGTAAACAAAGAACATAATTCAAAATGGCAGGCTGCCCTTCAGCGGGGGCTGAGGGGCCCCCTACACCGCTGGGGATTTTTCTAATGTGAAGGGGGGTGTACCTCTCTACCCCCACCCCAATTGGGGGGGCAACGCATCTCATGTAGCCCTCCCTGGGGGCAGATAAGGGGGGGAGCTGTCCTGCACTCCTCCCTGGGCTCAGGCGTCCCTTCCTAGGAACAGATATCTGGGCCCAGGGTTGGCTACACGACATGGCCCCCACTCCATTACGGGTGGGGGGGTCAACGCCCCATCCCATTAAAAAATTCCCCATCCCTTTGGGATGCCCCATAGCCTCCCCTAAAATGCGTTCCACCATTTTCCCTTTTTTCCTTTGGTATCCCAACTCCCCTTGGCGCAGAGGGGCACATTGGTGTGCTAATCTGGCCCGGGGTGCCCAAACCTTACCGCCCCACTTACTGGGGGGCCTGTCCCACAATTTTTGGGGGCCCTCTCCCCAAAATGGGTGGCGGGGGCACCTCATGCAGGCCTTCCTGCGCCTCATACAAACCGCTGCATGAGGTACACCCCCCTTCCATTTGGGGTGCGGGGGAGAGAGCCCCCAAAAACTGAGAGACAGGCCCCCCCAGTGTGTGGGGCAGTAAGGTTTGTGCACCACGGGGCATGATTGGCACACCAAGGTGCCCCTCTGCGCCAAGGCAAGTTTAGTAAACAAAGAAAATTATTTAAAATGGCAGGCTGCCCTTTAGCGGGGGCTGACGGGCACCCTACACCGCTGGGGAATTTTCTAATGTGAAGGGGGGTGTACCTCTCCACCCCCACCCCAATTGGAGGGGCGGCGCATTTCATGTAGCCCTCCCTGGGGGCAGATAAGGGGGGGAACTGTCCTGCACTCCTCCCTGGGCTCAGGCGTCCCTTCCTAGGAGCAGATATCTGGGCCCAGGATTGGCTGCATGACATGGCCCCCCTCCATTGTGGGTGGGGGAGACGGGGTCACCACCCTGTCCCATTAGAAAATGCCCCACAGCCCCCCTAAAATGCATTCCACCATTTTCCATTTTTTTCTTTGTTTACGAAACTTGCCTTGGCGCAGAGGGGCACATTGCATACTTGCCAACCCTACCGATTTAGGTGGTAGGATACCGCTTTTTGAGCAGTCCTACCGCCTACCGATTTATTGCCAACAAAATATGTTTTTTTTTTGTTTTTTTTTGGCCACACCAGCTCGAGGGAGTCTTTCAAGGGCTCCCCTGAGCTGGCATAGCGGGAGAAGGTGCGGCATGCAGGCTTTTGATATAAAAGGTGCCCATGGCGGCGGGCTAAATGCACCCCTCAGCTGCAGGTGCCTTTGACAAAAGGCGCCATTAGACCCCCACCACACCAGCTCGGGGGAGTCTTTCAAGGGCTCCCCTGAGATGGCGTAGCGGGAGAAAGCGCGGCATGCAGGCTTTTGATGTAAAAGGCGCAGCTTCAGGCTTTTGATGTAAAAGGCGCCCACGGCGGCAGACTAAATGCGCCCCTCCGCCGCGGGTGCCTTTGACAAAAGACACCATTAGCTCCCCACCACGCCAGCTCGGGGGGAATCTTTCAAGGGCTCCCCCAAGCTGGCGTGGTGGCAGAAGGCGTGGCAGGCGCCTCATTGTAATTGAATGCACCCGCGGCGGTGGGCTCATTCAATGACAATGGGCTGCTGACGCATCCTATTCCTATCATTACCTCCTCGCCTGACTATTTTTGAAACTTTAAGATTCCTACAGATTTTTGGTCACAGAATGTTGGCATGTATGTCATTGGTGTGCCAATCTGGCCCCGGGGTGCCCAAACCTTACTGCCCCACCCACTGGGGGGCCTGTCCCACAATTTTTGGGGGCCCTCTCCCCCCTCACCCCAAATGGGTGGCAGGGGCACCTCATACAGGCCTCCCTGGGCCTCCTACACACGGCTGCGTGAAGAACACCAGCCCTCCAATTTTGGTCAGGGGGGAGAGGGCCACCAAAAATTGTGGGACAGGCCCCCCAGTGGGGGGGCAGTAAGGTTTGGGCACCCCAGGGCCAGATTAGCACACCAATGAGCCCCTCTGCGCCAAGGCATGTTTAGCAAACTAAGAAAATTATTCAAAATGGCAGGCTGCCGTTTAGCGGGGGCTGAGAGGCACCCTATGCCACTGGGGAATTTTCTAATGTGAAGGGGGGTGCACCTCTCCACCCCCACCCCAATTGGAGGGGCAGCACATCTCATGTAACCCTCCCTGGGGGCAGGTAAGGGGGGGCTTTCCTGCACTCCTCCCTGGGCTCAGGCGTCCTGTCCTAGGAGCAGATAACAACCCCCAGGGAGGGATGCATGACATGACCCCAAGTCCATTTTGTGGGGGTGAGGGGGACAATCCCTTTCCATAAAAAAATCCCTGGTGGTCCAGTGTGGGGGGCACTCCCCCCACCACCAGCCATGATAATTATTTTTTTCCCCCACCCCTGAGGGCAGATGGCCACCCATCTGCCTCCAGGGCTCTCCATACATGTGGCCCCATGCTTTGGGGCCACGGGAGGGAGAGGGGCGCTTACCTAGTAAGCTGCTCCCCCCCTCTGTAACACATCCCTGGTCTCTAGTAGCCATTGCTGCCCCTGGATCGAGCGCCCTGTGCCCAATCCAGGGCCAGCAATGCTTACAAACAGGGTGTCATTGGAAAAGGGAGACTCTCCCCTTTCCAATGATACCCTCCCCAGCAAAATCTCTGTTGATCTAGTGGTCCCAACCCCCTCACCCCTTCACATCCTATTTTTTTTCAATTTTTTTTTGCACCCACCCCTGGGGGCAGATGGTCACCCATCCACCCCCGGGGGTCTCCATACATGTGTCCCCATGCTTTGGGGCCACAGCAGGAAGGGGGCCGCTTACCTAGTAAGCAGCCCCCCGCATCACAAACAGATCTCTGTTGATCCGGTGACATTGCTACCCACGGATTGCGCGCCCTGAGCCCAATCTGTGAGCAGCAATGCTACACAAAGGGTATCGTTGGAAAGGGGAGAATCTCCCCTTTCCAAAGATACCTGTCTCGATCTCCAGCTTGAAATACAGCCGGAGATCGAGGCAGAGATAGAAGGGCACTCACCTTCTCTCTTCTCCGCAGCAGCCGAAAATGGCTGCTGCAGTGAATTTACTTTCAGTTTCACGCCGACGTGAAATTGAAGGTAATCCAGCACCCCTGGCAGTGAGGGGGGACCTCCCCCTCACATAGCCTGGGAGTTGGATTACAGTTTTGAGCGATCCCTGCTTTGCAGGGATCGCTCAAAACAGGGTGCCAAAAAGGACGAGCTATCTCGTCCTTGTCACTGTGAAAGTAATTCCAAGGACGAGATAGCTTGTCCTTGGCACTGAAGGGGTTAAACCTTTAAACCAAAACATGCTTTTAAATAGGCGATTTTGCACTTTCTTCCTGAAAAACACATTTAAACTGAGTCTTTTACATCAGATTTTCCTCTGCAGCACACACATTTTATTCAGCATTATTTCTGTCCTTGAGTGCTGGGATTTGTTTGCAGTCTGTATGTATGTATCCAGCCTTTGCTTGGAGTTCTCTCTGCGGAGCTGAAATTGTTACATTTTGCCATTTTAGCTGCATTTCCCCCCCATAGAACTCAAAACAATGTTGCTGGGCAGCCTTTTTTCATGAAATACATTTCTTAGCTGCTGTCAGTCAGTGAGGCCCGGCTCCTCTGAGCAACCTGGATGATCCGTCATCCTTTTAATTTCAATGGTTCACTGGAAAATGAATGGATCTAGCACCAAAACAGTACTTTAAAGGTTGCAACGCTGCATTTTAAAAGGCGTTTTCGGTTTTTAGCCCAATTCTGCGGCCTTGCTTCATGTTAAATGTAACAAAGCCCACTGGCATGCTCCTGCAGTGAGGATTCTGGTTTCATCCCCCACTTTGCCTGTGTGTGGCAAGGGTGCAGCCTTTCCTTGGTTGTTACCCAAATGCAGTTTTGCAGATTTGTGCGCGCACAGCGGTTAGCCCATCCATTTTTGGCTGTTTCTTTCCCCAGTTGTAAAGTGGTTCAGATCGGAATGGGTCAAAATATCCCACAGCACAGTGTTGGGAATCCAGACAGAGGTGGGAGAGCCAAAGGGACGATGGAACTCTGATGCAGCAGATTTCACCTGCTTGTCCTGAGAGGGTCCTGTTCCCCCAAATTCTAGTGTGCAGAGGCTGCGCAGCGGAAGGCGTACAGGAAGGCTGCCTTTCCCCCATGTAAGCCTAATTGAAGAGATTATGCAGCAGGGAGCATGTCAGAGACCATGGCGAGGAGCTGCTGTGAAGCTGTGGCTATCAGGAGATCGAGATGGGGTCCTTAATTGAGTGGCCGGACTGGAGACGCCTTCAGCGAGGAAGGGTTTGGGTCCCAAGTGAAGCCAGAAGTTGTAGAAGTTGTGTAACATGCAGAGGAAAAAGGAAAACAGAGGCTGGTGGGATTAAATCAGGTGTTCTGACTTCTAGCGTGAGCACCGTCGGCAACAGTAGCCAGCTAAATAATCACTTGCGTATGCGTAGAAATGATGCAAAGTTGATCATTGAGTCTTTTAACAAAGAAACACTTGAATTGTAGCACTTGTGTTTGATTGGATATTCTCTCTTTCACTCGTGTGAGAAGGAAACGGTATGAAAAGCAGTTGTTACACTTAAAACTTTGTAAAGCCCATGAAGAAGTGGTTTGTGTACCTAATTACCATTCTAGGAGGACGATTGACCTCTGAATCTTTATTAACACAGTGTCAACAATTGCTAACAAAGAGAAGGTCAAGTGTTTAAACATTGTTATTTGGAGTTAGAGAGAACAAGCATTGCTCAAACCAAGAGTGAACAAGGTATTTTCCCAATTGAGACTGAAACTAACCTTTCTCAAAGCCAGAGAACTGTCTAAACAGTACTGTGAGTCAAATAGCATCTCAGCATTACCTAAGTGTGCAAGCACTACCTGACACCAAGAGTGTGGCAACAATGCTTCTGTACTTGCTACTTATAAACATTATTTGATGTTGATGCAACCTACATTGCCAAAGACTGTAGGAGAAAGAGCAACGTGTGTCCCAAAGGCAATTGTAGGTTATTTTTGGTTGCAGACAGACAAGAAGTTCAAAGAGGCTGCCCCTCTGAAAGAAGGTTCAGAGGAAGAGTGCATTGTCTACTTGAAGTATCTGAAAGTGAATCTTGTCATAACCAAAACCTGTTTGAAGTCACAAATTACTGAAGCTTTGGTGGTGTATTTGGTTGTCAGTATATTTTAGACTTCAGTAGCACCAATTAATGTGGAATACTATGAGGCAAAGGGGAACAGGCCCACGTGGTAAACTCTAGTGGAAGATGAAGATGTTGAAGTGGAGATAGAAGTGTTGTGAAGTCATCCTGACAAAGATACCTACTGTGACTCCTAAACTTGTAAAGAGAGGCATACTAAGTATTAACCAAGAACTGTGTTTCATTAACATTTACAGAAGTTGTATTTCTTTTGAACTGTGGTAATTCTTCTTGTACAACTGGGGGTTGTGGCAAAGCATCGTGACTGTGAATGACATTGATGCTATTTTGGTGAAGTGTAAAATCGTATCACCAAGAGGAGAAGATTTTCTGTTGTTGGAACTTTGGTTAACAAAACTTTACTTTAAGTATGAAGACATCAAAAACTGAACTGAGACTGTAGTACATACATGGATTTACTTGTTTCTTTTTTGTGTGGAACATTGGAGCGGAATTTACCCTGAATCCTGTGGAAGGGGAGCCCGCCCAGGTTATTAAGAGGTTATCAAGAAACTGTGAATATCATTGTTGATGTTATTTGAATTGCCATATATTTTCTTTGTGTATTTGATGTTTAAGTGTGTGGGAAGACATCCTGTGTTAGAGTGTTTCCATTTAGTTTTGACAGGCAGTGGGATCCTAGTCAGAGTAGGGATAGTGAGGCATTTAATAAAATGTATAATTGAATAAAATGGCATACTTTGAACAATCATCCAAAAGTTGACCACCTCATATTGCTGACCCCTCACATCTCTTTGGTATAACTTTCCTCGGCAGTTCCAAAAGGTTGTCCTAAGTACTGCAGATAATATTTTGAAGTGAGAGTATTTTACTCTCCATTTTTGAACATTGGGAGTAAAACGATTTTTATGGAGTAAACGCTTAAGTTAAATTCCTAATGGGAGTATTTTATTTTATTATTATTTTATTATTATTAAAAAAAATATTTAGTTGACATGCAACTTTTTCAATTACAGATAAATCATCTTTATACTTAAAAATATTATTATTTTCATTTACAGACTGGTTTGCATTGATACATAGGATACATTTCAGCATAAACATCCTAGCATCAGATTCACCGCTACAACCATTACATTTGAAAAACATTCATTATTACAATCATCCTCCCAAAGCTTGGGGCGGATCAAGTTCTGACCACCATCAAAAATAAATAACATTAAAATTAATACGATTTAAAATCAGATAATACTAACACTCGTAAAATGCATTAGTTATCAGTTAGGTAACCATTATAAAGCTTATTCAGCATCCTTCTCAAAATCTAATGTTCATATCATTAGACAATAATAGAGTAATATCGACCAAATGAAGAGGGACCTAGGTTTTCCATCTCGGCCTGAGCAAAAAACAATAAAGTGTCTAAAATTTACATAAGAACATCTTCAGAGAGCTAGACAAAAGCAAGAATAAAACTATCTGTTATAAATTCAATTTTAGAAAAAATTGTCAATGGAAATAATCAAAGCATTATTAGAAGCATTAAAGACCTCATTTCACATTTGATCTTTAGTTAGCATATCTCTCTTTAAAATGCTTCAAAAAATATTTTTTCCTCAGTTCAACCAAACCTTCACATTCGGTAATTAAGTGAGCAGTAGTCGCTTATTTATAAAGTAATTTACAGAATCTACAAGAATAAGATAGACCAGATTCTTTGGAGTATAATGCAATTCTCAATTTTGTTAGTAATAGATTAAATTGAAAACGTAAACATTTATCTGCATATGTCCTATCAGGAAAGGTTTGGATGTACAGGGGTACCTAATGCTTTACTTAGAAAGGAACCTGCTTTATACGCATGGTAGCTGGAACATCTTTCATCTGAAACAATCCATCTTTCCTGCATAGCTTCAGTTTTGCTTTATCTGGAAATTGCGTTAAATGATTCATTGAAATGTCAGCTTCTTGAAGAATTACTTCACAATGCTTTTTTCATTTAATTAGTGGGTTATTAACCAAGCTTGTTAATAGATTTTTTATTACCAGAAAAATATTTTTTGATAAACTTGTAGATAAGTGAACTTCCCTATAAAGTGCTATCATTGACCAATGGACTGCTACTTGTAAAGAGACTAACCCCATTTCATAGCGAATGAGGGCAATTGGAGTGCTTGCAGGAACCGGTGAGATAGTTTGCCAGTAAATGCCTTCTAGAATATCCCATCTGACTGCTTTATCCATAACTTTTGTTTAGCTGCAATAGTTAATAATAGGAACAGCTTTTTGAAGATAATACATGCAAGCAGGCAGTAATGAAAATCTCCCATATTTTCTCGGTAGGGCTAGCTTGAATTGCCAACATTCGCATTCTCAGGATAAGTTCCTCATTGCACGGTCTCTCTAGTGGATGAGCGTTCATATTAACTCCTAGATATTTATAGGAGTTTATTTGCGCTAGAGGTTTTTTTGCAAGTTCCCAGGTAAATCCGTATTTATCTCTTTTGTTGACATTATTAAATACTAGAATGTTAGATTTTTTTGTATTTATTTCTAAGTTATTGTCATCTGCAAATACTGTCAGTGCTATTATCTTTCTCTGGAGACCAATCGGAGTCATGTCAAAAAGGACCAAATCATCTGCATATAAGTAAAGAACATGATAGGAACCTATCCAGGGAGAAAATGAACAGACATTCTTCAAGGCCTTATAGAAATCACTAATATAAAAATTAAATAAAATAGAAGCAAAGGGGCACCCTTGTTTCAAGCCTACATTTGTCTCAATACATTCAGATAAAGGGCCCTCAGTTGAAAGTTTTATTTTGATTGATGTACTCGAATAAAATTGATGGATTAAAAAAATTACATACAAGGGGCACTTAGATATTAAAAGTTTATTCCATAAAATATTTCTCGATACAGAGTCAAAAGCTTGTTTAAAATCTACTAGCGCCACATATACTGGCTGTTTGTTCTTAATTGCTTGGCCTTTAATGGTTGATATTATTATAAGATTTAGCGCTGTGCCAATACCAGCAACAAACCCAGATTGATGAGGATCCATTAAATCTTCCTTGATAAGCCATTTGGTAAAATCACGTATTAAAAGCCTTGCTAAAAGCCTTGCTAAAATTTTGCCTGGGGCATCTAAAGTGCAATTGGACGATAGTTAAAAGGGTTTGCTCGATCACATTGTTACTATAGCTGAGTTACAGGTGGGCGGGATAGTCTTAGTCTTGACAATATTTTGAAAAATAGTGTTTAGTATTTCCATCCATGCCTCCGGATGTGCTTTAAAGATAACATTTGTGAGCATATGAGGCGCCGGTGCTCGAGACGAGTTAAGTTTTTTGATTATAATTAAAATGTCTATTGAGTCAAATTTGAATTGAGCTTGGTCTGATATCTCGCAGTTTATAAGTTGAGGAATGATTTCTTTTAATAAAAAAAGGGGTTTTTGATAGTGAGACCTCCAACCTATCTCGTCAAAGCGATTTAGTTGTGTGGATAGGCGGGCGTTTCCAGAGACAGAGTTTATTATTCGCCATATCTCACTAGCGGATTTCAAAAGTAAAGCTTTGAGCATTAATTCTGCATCTTTTTGTTTTTGTACATGTACAATCTGTTTAATTTTATTTCTATATGAAGTTTTCAAGGAAGTTGTAAGTGTGTTATTTACATTTTTAGGTAATCTTCTTAATGTTCTTCGTAAATCTTTTTTAAGATTATAGATGGTTGGGTTTCAACTGTGTTTGTGTTTAAAAGTTGGCTTATTACCATCTCTAGTTGATTGCGCAATGACTTGCATATAATCATTGTAAAATGTCTGAGCATTTGCTTCTTTGTTTTCTGTCATGTACACAACTTTCTGATGTAGACACAACATTTTTTTCAAGTTTCAATTATTGCGGTTCTGCAAAGTATTTGTCTCAAATTCACCTTTGAAGTATAGCGCTGAATGTAGAGTGGGGGAACCAGCGTACTTCCAGCCGATAGTGATCACTAGCTTGGGTTGGAATTACTTCAAATGCGCGAATAAGCTTATTGGCATAATTCGAAATAAAAACATAATTGAGGACAGAATGGAGAGTATCACTTGACCTGGTTGCTCGGTGCGGGGTGTCATTCTTATATGTGCCATTCAAGAAGGAAAATTGTCTTATTTCCATCAACATTGGCCATTTATCAGGTCTAGAATTAGAGCCAGGAGTGTAATTTGTAATTAAATTCATGTGGAAATCACCAGCAATGACGGTCATTGAATTATTAGGAGTTAACAACGTTTGATCTAGTATGTTCTCAATATTACTAATGAACTGCGATTCTGTTGGTGATAGCGTATTCCAATATATATTCAATAACGTCAGCATTGGAAAAAAAAGGATGATTTTTATTTGCAGCCCGAATAATCACAGGTTGGATACCATGGTCAGAGGATGGCAGCGGCTCAATAGATAATTGAGAGTCGATACGTACAGCAATTAAGAGACCCGCTGCCGGTCTACCCCTGGCAGCTTTGGAAGCCGGAACCAGGGCAACCTGATGGTCAGACCACACCGACGCGGACATCATCCAGGTTTCTTGAAGTAAGACTAAGTCTTACTTCAAGACTTGATGCTAATGTGAGTTAACCATGCCCATTTTGAAGGTATTGTTTGGGCAGGATTAAGAGGTTCCGTCTTGCAGTTGCAACACATGTGTATATCAGCCTTAGTGTTGTTACTTGGATCGCTACTCATGGACAACTGGAGCTGGGAGGTTGATTTTAAAGATTTTGATCAGGTATCAGTGGAGCCACAGTTTCAAGAGCTAGGCCTTTCTCAAGAAGATGTCTCTGCTGCCAAACATAGTTTTTAATTATTAGCGAAGGTATCACAATATCAACTATATACTGATAAGCAGGCTTTGGGTAAGCTACCCTGTGGATATCACTAGAGTTGATGTGTCGTAAAGCTGGAATAAGCTGAATAAGGTAGCTCTATTTGGAAATGGGTCAGAATGAATTCTGTCTATCATAGTAATTCTCAAAGTCTCCTCCTGCAAATTGTCCAAAGGACGAGGGAGATCCTTTACCGGAAGTGATGCAGATTCCTGAATTGTATCTCTAGAGACACAAGATGATGATTTAGAGTGTAACGCTTCCCTCGAATCGCTATCAACAAGGTTAGAGGAGGGGGATTTGGCAAAAGGTAATAGCGTGGTTAAACCATTTCGCTTTTGTTCGAGAGTTCTAAGAGATGAACCATCATGATTTAAATTCACACAAAACTTGGGACTTGGAGCCGATGGGGCTCAGATGTTTTCATGCAAGCTTTGATAAATGGCATCCTGAATAGATACATTATTATGTAAATAAACTGAGAGGTTCATCAGTTGCTCTTTAGAAATAGAATCTTCCACAGTACCACAATCAACTGACGGCACATATTCAATGACAGGATTGCATATTGGAACTTCCAGTTTCTTTCCTTCAAATCGAGCCAAACCAGGAGAAAGAGGACATACCTCATTAGGGATGGAATTAGAAATCTTTCCTGACTCATGAAGATGTAGAGGAGCCTGCTGCGGCTCAGAGACAGAGAGATTAGCCACAAAGGCTTTAGTTTTAGATTTGGCTTTTTTATTTTTTTTCAGAATAGGGAGATTGTTCGTTTTTTTCCTTTTGGGCTGTTCTGTTGAAGAGTTTAGATCTGCTCCCCAAACAGAAGTCCTCTTCCTATTCCTTCTCATCTTCTGCAGGTGTTTTGAGAAGGTCAGCCGAAAACATCATAAAGTAGTACCTCAGGGATGGATTGATCAGGCAAATCGTCATCAATTTGATGATCATTAGGTGACTGCAAATTGTTTTCAGGGACGATTTCCTCGAGGGCAGTGCTTTCTTTAATCATTGGGGATGGCATTGTTTCAATGATTTGCTCAACGCCAGGTGGAGACACTGGAAGCTCCTGGGGCAAAGCAACTGGGAATGGACAAGGTAGTACATTTTTCAACATGTTGGGAAGGTTTAAGACCAACCAGTCTAACTTGTTAGTCAAAGTTGACATCATATTTTCTTGAGCAGATGCTCTAGTTTCAAGAGTTTCAAATAGCTTTGTTAAGTGTGAAAATAGATGTGCTAATTGCCGTTAAAGCTGACTCCAAGGCAGAATTGGAAACTGATGGAAAGCCAAATGAAGGGCGAGGAATCGGTTTGGCAAATGAAGCCGCCCTAGATACATTAAAATCAGGCGGAGAGATTTTATCGTCTGGACAATCTGTAGGATATAGGTCCGGCGATATACATAGTCTAGAAACCATAGGTCTTGAGTCAGTGTCCTCAATGGTGAATGGGATGTTGGAGGATGTAACTTGAGTTGACTGCGCTACAGGCAGAAGTGGAATTAGCACCAGTTTTAAGAATTGACATTCTGATCCCCCCCCCAAAGTTAACTGAATCAGCTGTTGCAACAGGCCCAGACAGAACTTGGGAATAGAGAGGATATGGAGTCGGAGGAATCCTGGATTGAGATGCTCCTAGATAGGGTTCATTTAAGTGTATTGGAGCTCTAACTCAAAGGGTCTGGGATCTTCTAGTGTAGATACTTGATCCAATGCATATTTGTGCATGGTGTCATCGGAAAGGAATTGAACTTGAATAATTTCTTTAGATGATACAGTGACATGCGCATTGGGAAATCCTTGATTAAATGAAAATGGGAATCTCACGGCAGAAGGCCTGATGGGGCCATCCATCATAGCAGATAGGTGAAACCCCAGCCTTAAGTTAACTGGCATGCGATAACTTCATGGAAACAGAGGAGTAGCTTAAATGATTACATTCACCCTTTTTTAATTTTATTTTTTATAAAATTATTTCCCCTTTTTTTCTCCTCACTCCCCCCCCTCGAATGGTACTTTATATTTTTCTAGTCAAGCCTTTGGTGATTTGGCCCCCAAACCCCTTTCTATTGAACCGCACTATGACAAGGGGCTTTCGAAGCGACCAAAAAGAGAGAAAAATTAAATAAAAATAAACCGAAAACGAGGACCAACAAAATGAACCTCACGTAGGCGTTAAGGGGGATGATGCAGGAGTAACACGCAATACAGCGAGCAAGGAAAACAGCAATTCATTCTTAAGCACACAAGCCCTTCAAGGGTACAACAAAACGGAGTAGCCGTTAGATGCCACACTTTCTTAGGTAAACATGCGTGCAATCAACCAATTAACAATTCAGGAACAACATAACATGCACAGGGCTCACTTTTCAACTTAATATGAAGCGCGATTAGACAGGGGAGGCAAACTGGACAAGAACCAGCACAGCACTTGGGGGAATAAAACACAATACAATTGCTAAAGAAGTTTAAATCTAAACCCAAGTGCGGATGGTAATTTTGAGTAGTTTGAGTAGGGTGGTTCCTAGACACTAGGTATGGACCGACGCTCCACAAGGATGTTTTACATTTAAGGTGCTACGCGCTAGATAAAATAGCTTACACTCTCGCCTGGCTAGAGAGGAGCACCTCCAAAACAGAGCGCAAGAAAGGCAGCCTAGCATAGTGGAGCGGTACAGCGGTACATCGGTCAGCGGACAGCTGACAGTACTCGTCCGTACTAGCTCATGGTGCGCGGGCGTTGGTGCGGGCGAGGGCTCAATTTGTAGTGTGGTGCATAAGGGGGCATGGCCAAAAGATAGTTCCAGATGGCAGACAGTAGCTGAAGTAGCTGAAGGTATCAGGCAATCCAAATAGAGTTTGCAGCAGAACAGCTGACAGTACTCGTCTGTACTCACTCATGGTGCGAGCCCAGCGTACTCTGGCCAAAGACTCTGGGCTCACCCACTCTGATGATCACGCACAGCTGTCGTGTCTCTTGATTAGTCCTGAGAGAAGAGTATTTTATAAGTGAGTAAAAATATGTTTTAACTGAAAAAAACAGAAATCTTTTTCTAATAAGTATTGCTATGCACCTAGTTACTCATACATATTAAAAGATACATGTGTATTTCTTCATGCAGTAAGATTAGTACTTTCTTCCTGTGTTACTACGTGCACTGCTGGCCAAAAACATGTCCATGGAGCTGTGTGGGTGAAAGCAGGGGCTCATAGTCCACTGTACCTATTTCCGTTTTTTTGAGTATTTTTACTCTCTAATTTTATTTTTTAGGTGTATTCGCCTATTTTCAGGTAGTAAAAGTGGCCAATAAACCCCTTATCTGAAGGGTTTATCGTCCTTGCTTTCCAGGCATGGTGAAAAAATGTGCCCTTCGGATCTAGGTGGTACCTCTCAAAGTGTAGCCACCAGGATGAATGTGTGCTTCAAATAGATCTTTGTGCTTACCATTCCTACTTTGCTGGTGTACGGTGGAGCAGGCAATGTAGTGTGATGGGAAACTGGGAATAAAAAACTGCAGGCAGGATCCACCCGCAAGGGTGAAGGCACTGAGTTAAGCAACTTGTCAAAAAGGAACAATGGAAGGGTCATTACACAGCAAATAGTTTGATAGTATTGTCCTGAGTTGTTATGGGATCCTGGGGTGTTATGTGGGTACAGCACGAAATGGGATAATCTGAAAATCAATACTGCAGGGGGCCTAATGTAAATAATTAAGTCAAAGGGCAAATAAATAATAGACACATTAAAGTGACATCAAATTTAATTGAATGAAAAAAAGACACAAACACATAAGGCTCGGAAAGGTATTTCTTATTTTATTTTCAAAACAAAAAATGGCGTCTGTAAAACCACAGAGCTGTATGCCCAAGCTATTTTTTTTTGTGGGTTAAAGGGGTTATACATAGAGATTGTACAATGTACCTACTGGCCTTAGCAATACTCAATAGCACTATTATTTGTGAACAGCCTCAGGAAATTTAATTGTGGCAACAACAATTAAAATTGAAAATATGAGCAGTCTCCATAGGCTTACCTTGGCTAAACCATGGATTACCTTCCCCTAATAAAAGATACACCCATAATGGCAGCACCTGGTGACGGGCTGCTGCAGTCTGCTGTGCCTATAAATAAAAAACCCAAGTGCCACTTCAGACTAAAAAACAAAAAAGTTGAATTATTTGACTGAATGCAGCAGTGGTGACCAACATGATAAAGAGCACAGTGAAAACAGCAGTGCTCACAATGGAGCTTTAACTGATTTGTTTCACCTCACACAAACTTCTTTCAACGTGCAAAAGAAACAAATAGAAAAACAGTGCCATGAACTATACATTTTATGTTAGAATTAAGCATTGTGTGTGTGTTTTTGTGTTGTGTGTGTGTGTTGTGTGCACAAGTGTGAGATTATGTTTTGATTGTGGTTCCCCATGTGGTTTATACAAGTGGAAACAGCATAATGATTAGCAGAGAAAAGTTATCAGTGTCTGTTTTCAAACCAAGTAGATTCGGTCTTTGCTTATGTGTGTTGGACCTCTTGCAACCCTACCCATTTGGAAGACAACCTGTCCCACCAGAACTCAGAAGTCTCATAAGCCTCCATCTCACATGGGAAACTCCCATTGAAAACAGTTTTGTAAATCAGGCCCTCAAAGTCGTGTGTTGTTAACACCCATCTTCAGGTGGCTGGGTGATTTTTCACAAAGCCTATGCTTCTCTCTTCATTAGGTAAATCATGTTTCCTTCAAGATTTACTGATCTCACGCTTGATATATGCTTGTGGGATATATTTTGCATGGAAAAAGGAATATGCATTTCGCCACGTT
The DNA here is from genome assembly GCF_040938575.1 of Ambystoma mexicanum. Classification (NCBI taxonomy): domain Eukaryota; kingdom Metazoa; phylum Chordata; class Amphibia; order Caudata; family Ambystomatidae; genus Ambystoma; species Ambystoma mexicanum. The sequence goes on along the minus strand of NC_090937.1, from coordinate 1,079,977,664 downwards.
GGGCCTAGAAACGCAGAGCACGGAAAACATGCCTAGATGAATGCCAAACTGAAAAGGCAGTATTTCATTCACATCTGCTACATATCATAATGAAATTTAAAATAAAGAGAAATCCACTTTCTGATTGGGCCTTGCATGTGATTGACAAAGCCAAATAAATTAAAGGTTTATTCTAAATGGAAAGCATGGGATTTTCAAACCAAAGAAACTGCGATCATGGAAATAGGTGCATTTTGCAGCTGATATAATAAATACAGAGTCAAAACTCCCTTGCCAAAACAATGTGACCATATCCTGATGGAAAAATGAACCTGGATGCCAAGACGCAATTATATTAAAAATATTCAAAGGCCTCATGTGTCAAAGGTATTGGAAAAGTCACCAACATCAGTTCTATTTCTGGAGAAATGAAACCTAAGTTTCTGTTTTCCGAGAAATTACTGCAGTTTCTATTCAGAACACTCAGACAGTGACCAAGAAGGAATTTTACTGGGGCCTGTTCTTTGAGATAAGAACAAGATGACCATTAGACCTGCGAGAAGATAGGCTGATGGGTTAGTTGCAGGCCCAAGTCAACAATGGAGCAGCAGAGACTAGAGCAGATGCTCTGAGGAGAAATAAAACTTAACTGTGAAATGAAAGTCAGGATATGCATACATGTTTGAAGATTCCCATTAGTTTGAATATCATAGTTTGTTCATTTTCTCAAGAATCATAAGTCGACCATGATGGTTCAAGTATCATTAAAAAGCTGCTGAATGGGCCTATTTATTGAAGTAACCCTCATCAAAATTCGACCTTGGGGCAAGAGTTACAACCTAAAACGTGTTTTAACTCCCAGGAAAATATCACATAGCAGATATTCTGGCATATGAGAACTTAATAAATTAGATATCTGGGTAGAAAATGTCATGTTCATAAGTATTATAATTTTTGGATAAAGCCTGAAAAAAAACATTTGTACCCACAACATTGTGCTAACACGGGACATGTCTCAAAAGAACCGGCAGGATGAGTAGAATTCAAATATAAATATATTGTTAGCGTTTTTAATAGGATACAAACTTTTGCCATGTAGTGATCCATTAGGTGAAAAATTGAAAAGTGTCAAATGAAAACTACAATGGGTGGATTCATCCGTCCCATAATTTCTAATGCACGGGAGGAAGGATAGCTCAGGGGCAACACATTTGTTTTTGAAGCAAGACAACGCGGCACAACACAGTTCTGAATCCCGATCCCATGCTTAGAACCCACTCGTTGGTATTAGCGCACTGTAAATGAACTATAAAAAATACAAATAAATAACTCCAGGAGCCTATCCACAGAGAGGGACTGCACTTTGGAGGTGGAGAGGACCATAGGGGTCTAATAAAAATCCAGGTCTTATAAGCTAGCACCCCCTCATTTTAATTATTCAAAGGTGTGGTGTTGAGGTTAAAAGTAGATGCACACGCCAGAGAGGGGAGAGCTGCCTAAAAACCATCTGGGTGCAACTATTGAAGGAATGCTGCAGCCTTAACATTGCCTAGGAGACAACAATTGGGAAAGGCTAACAAGGCTGGGATCTTTGCAAGGAGAGCCAAATAAAGGGATGAATGGTGGTGGCTATCCATGACTGAAGTGCCTGACCAGACTGTTTCCCCAAGAGAAGGTCCTGAAATGCTGATGTCTTTCCTGTGCACCAAACTCAGAAGATAATTGCAAGTAGTTTGTCCAACAGAACCAACTGTGGGAATTTGTTTAATGTAATACCTTCCCCTTAATTAATGGCTGGGAGTGTGGAAGTCGACCCTTAGAATTTTACAAAATAATAATTTAATTAATTCCCCTATAGCTAAATAACATGGGCAATTTTGTTCAGAATTAACAAAACCACTCCCAGTGTGAATAAGAAATATAGTTATTTAAAGCGAGTGGGTATTTCTAATTTCATTCCCAACCCTAAAACTCTAAAAGGGAATGGTTGTCCTTGTCCAAAACAAAGTTCCTATTATTCCACCATTCCTCAGAACTTGCCTTTAGACAGAGGGGTGCCGAATGAAAACTGAATGTCTGGGTTTGTGTGCTGGGAGAGAAAAGTGTTTTACCAAAGTTAAAAAGAATAAAGTCCCTGATTTGAAAAGCTCACTTTCTGCAGAAAGTGGTAAAGTTTTCCTGAGAGAAGGGAGATTTTGTCTGGCAGAGGGATGATGAGAAAGCGTTCCAAAAATAAATGAGAAGTGTCTGATCTGAAAAGTTTGTTGGGCAATAAGATGGTTAGGTATGCTAAGGATCAGCGCCAGTCAAAATGTGTGCTACACGTGATGCAGTTAAAAATACTGCAATGCCTTGCTAAGCGCGCATGGAGATAACCATATAGATCGCTGCATGTGTGAAATTGTTTGTGTTGCAATTTATTTAAAGTGGCAACTTTGGATCTTGTCATGATTCAATGTGCTACATGTTATTAAAAGTTAACCGCAAGTGTTGTAATGGTGCATGTTGTGGGGATAAAGAGTTTGTAATCCGAGTTATTCTGAACCAATTAGTGTTCTCCATGTGTAGAAAAGGTGATCTGTGTAGAAAAAGTGATCGTCGGGAAAGAAAAAGCGTTGGGCCACTGAGTGAAGTGGCGTGATCTGTAATGTACAAATATTAATGTTCTTATTCTGTAATAAATATATATATTCTTTCTGTACACTGGCCCGGTTCTTGGCTAAACATTGCTAAAGGGTGCAGTTCTAGATGGGTCACAGACAGGGCTGGATAGAAAATCAAGGTCTATTTGTTTGGTGCTGTTGATTGGGAGCTGTGGGGGTGGGAGTACCCCCAAATTACCAGCGATCCCATAAGTATATCTCACAATACCCAAAACTTTTCCAGATTAGGGATAGCAAAATAATGAAAAGATGTGCAAGCATACATTGATTCCTCTACAAGAAACCTTACATTGCAGGTCTCCCATCAAGGGTTTTCACTCATGCTTGTTGTTTTCAGTATGATTATGAATCAACGGGATTATCTCATGCACTCACTCTCTCTATTATTAACTCTTCAACACATACACTACACTCTCACCCTTTCATGGAAAAAGAAAAAAACTCTTGTTTAGAGCTCTTTCTCAAGCCTCCACCTCTTGAGTATATAACAGTGCGAGTGAGCTGCTTTTACTTTAAAATATCTTAGAAAGGTTCCCAAATGTGGGGGCCTTCGATTGGTCTTTATTCACTGTTCATGATCTACCATCTGAAAGATAATACTGGTAAAACCTTTCCAGCATCCAGGACTATGCATGAGGAAAGCTACAAAAGCCCTTTACTCATCTAATGAGAATTCAGTCTGCTTTCAAAAACAGATTCTTAGACCTATCTTGCATGTAGACTTCTTGTGATTGATAGTGTGACTTGTGAACACCAATGTCCTCTTAAGTAATTGACATATACCGGACTACCTCCACCAAATAAAATGTTAAAAAGTGGTGGGCAGATACTGAGATCATATCTGAATGATACACAACGGCTTGGTACTCAGCAAAAGATAAGAGTAACAGTTGAAATTAAGTTAAAGTTGAGGTATGAGAAGGCAACTTTAGGTACAGCACTCCATCAGACATACAATCACCCAAAGTTGCATCTAGTAGCATCTGCCATTGGTAAGCCTGATAGTTCAATTTCAACATCTACCATTCCTTGGCGAATGCTTCCCTTCAAACCTGGGATATGCCGAGGACACTCCCCCTCATCCCCGGGTCACCATAACATATAGAACAAGCAGACTTTGTTTACACCTAAAAAATATTTGTACAGCATTACAGTAAATTGAACAAAAGTATATGCTAATGGGGAAGGGAGAAGCATGGCAGCAGTCTTAATAAACACCCCTCAAGTAGTAAACTGTTTCACGTGTGCCCACGGGGCTTCTGGAACTCTCTCTAAGTACACTTCACTCGCTCTGTACTGATATGGAAGAGGATAGAATCGCTGTACACAATGTCCACATAGCAATGGTTCCTGGCTTTCTCTGCTGACCAGTCTTTTATTTGATCCAAACAATCACCACTTGTTCCATATTCCAACTTCACCTATCCTTCAGCAATTGGATATGTAGTCAGCTGTCAAGGTTTGTGGTAATTTGGGTTTTACTAGGTCACCAGCATGCCTACTTAGTAACACAACATTCCTTTAGTTGCAATGCTTTTCATTTGCGGCTTGAGCCTTTTTCACTCCTCTCCTCAACCCTTTTAAGACCACTCTTTTTTTCCATCAAGGTTTGGCATGGACGCATCCTCCCGCTGCTCATGAGGTTGGAATGAGCCATACCAGTCACTGAATACTCCACTGTTAAAAAAAACCTCCACAGCATGTTGTGTACACTTTCCTCTCACAATGTGCCAGTTCATAGAAATAGCTGAATAGTCTCTTTCATGACTCAATTGAATCTTTCCACCAGCCAATTCTCTAAGGGATGGAAGCTTAATAATGTTGAATACCAGAGTCCTCTAAGAACCCATTCATCTAATTGGAGCAACATTGAGGACTTTACCAGATACAATAGATTAGGGACCTCCTTTTTTTGACCCTACCAACATGTACGCAATATCTTTGCAGAAGTGAGAACATCCATCAAATCAAACTCTGGGCATTTCCTGCATTAATCAATAAAAACAGTGGCATATTGGCTACAACGTTAATTTACTGACAAGTAATTTTTACGACGGGGATTTTGCCGAAATTCGTTTTTGGAAAGAACTCATTGAAAAACATAGGGGAGGGAGTGTGGGGAAGGATATAGAAGGGGTCGGGTCTAGGCAATAGTGTTAAATAAATAGAGAAGGGGGTTTGAGAATTATATGCAGTGAGTTAAAAAAATAAAACATGTTGGCAAAAAACACATCGAACAAACGATCATCGATAATTGAACATAGAACCACATATTGTTTATGACTGGGTAGTGTGTAAATGTGACCAATTATATCCATCCCCACTTTGTTCCATAGCTTTATGGGCATTTCTACTGGTTTCATGGGGGAATCCAGGAGCACAGCAATTTGTCGCTCTAAATGCAGGCACTTCATTTCCTAACCCCACGGTCTGCTTCCTTATCAATAATCAGGAAAAACAGCTCCTTTCTCTCACTTTCTGCAGTACACCATCCCGCTCATCTGCATGAAACCAATCACACCCTCAATGGAGTGGCCCAACTAATAGCCTTTTCTCATCGCATCCATAATGGACAACACTTCTCTTGAAATGCGAGCAGTCTAGAAAAGCAGGCCAACTTCACATTACCTTTCCCTGGAATATGCGCCACCATGAATGCATACTATTGCAGTCAAGATACTAATCAAAGCCTTCTAGGTGACTCCGTCTCTGAGTTGGGTTGATTTAGGATGCTCACAATTGTCTTGTGGTCAGTGTGTACCACAAGGACCTTAAAGAAACCAGCAACACTTCTTAATCACCCCAACACAAACTAGTGTCTTTCAATCACAGAGTAGCTGTGCCTGTCTGAGTAAATGGGATGCTTAACGCCATGCTCCTTTTACTCATTAATTTATGACAACACCACTCTTAAACTGTAAAAACGGTCATATACTGTAAAATAAATTGTTCCTTGGTTGAAATTGTTTCGATATCTTAGCTCTTGAAATCCTTTAAGTGAGTTCAATGAATCTCTATTTTCTGCATCCATGTACATGTTCCCCTTACTTGCCCCAGGGGCTGGGATCAGGTTTATCACTTTGCTAAAGACTTACATTCTGAGTGATATTCATATAGCCCCACAAATGGTTCTATGTTCTTTTATCATCAGGTATTTTTTTTCGATTTGTTTTTCCATGAATATTTTTCATTGAAAAAACTTGTGAAAATGTTTTGTTTTATATTTGGGGGTGTTTCCGCAAACGTCCCTTCCTTATTCCTGCCCCCTATCCCTTTTATCCCCTTACCCACCCCAACTTTATTTTTTGATGAGTTTTTTCAATTAATATTTTTTGTAAAAAAAACAATCGAAAAAACACCTGGCGGCAAAACAACTGAATACCCCACAAATTGCATTTGTTGTAGCTTGTCCAGATGCCTTCCAGATTGGATTAGCTATTCCATTTTCTTACTGAATAATTTGCTATTTAAACTTTCAAGGGTCAAGTTTCAATGTTGCAAAATTTTGAAGATTCTGATGACAATTTATATGGTTGCGGAGTGAACTAAGATATTTTATTGGAAACAAACCAATTTATTGTGCCTTCACGTAACTTGTACTTTATATGTTTTAGAATATGGAAGCAGCCAATGCTAATCCAAAGAGATCTGACAAAGTATATGCATGCCTTCTGAGAGATCCCTACATGCTTCAGGCAGTGATACCTAATGAAATGCAAGGCACAAGTCTAGGGTGAAGTGCTGAGTTACGCCTCACACTAGACTCTACATTTGAGCAATGTTGGATGATGGATGGGCATAGAGTATGATGATGGAATTCAGGTTGCGCAAGTCTATGAACATTTGCAGGTCCCCTCACTCTAATGCATATGCTTCAACTACAACCCTTGTCTCCCTTATTTCGTCCAACATACATTTTCCCTTTGCAATTTGGTACTGGTTTTACTCAGTGCCTTACCGGTGCTGTCGGGGGGGGGGTTCAGATCAACCAGTATCGTGTAGGGTGGGAAGTGGAGGGTGTGTGGACCTATCCGTTGGGGATGAGTCCATCCTTGAAGAGCTAGTTTCTCCCCTTGAGATTTGATCATGCCAAATTTGGCCCTGAGCTGTCCTGGAGCGTAATCTCCGGGTCAGGTTCGTGCTTTATCAAATACAAAACACAAGTTGTGACATATTAGTGCTTCATCTACTGTAGCCCTTAGTCAAACAGAAATTCGACACCAGCTATTGTGCCCCGGGGGTTTACCATTCCACATTGTGATCCAAGACAGCTAACACAAAGTTGGTTGTCACGGTAGCTTGGCCCTTGCTTTGGTGCTCAGTCACAATGGGCATCCTGTTTTTGTTTTGCTTCAGCATTCTGGCAAAATGGCACCTCTTGCTGCTGTTACCCCACTTTTCTCATACTGGACATTATTTCTAAGCGTCCACTTGGCTGATAATGCTACATAGCATTCTATGTGATTTTGCTCCTCTCATTGGTGGTTACCAGAGCACATACGTTCATCTCCTGTTTCTTGATACAGCCAACTTTTTAGCATGTATAACATTTCTTATCTTAGGAGGGTTGATTGTTTATTGCTGTTGTTAACAGCAATGGCAAATAATATAAGGTCCGGATTACAAACGGGGCATTTAAGACCATTTCTCAGATATTCTTAAGCATTATCTGAAACATTCATTGGTCTCCCATGACTTCATACAGGAATGGTCCAAAGTCAAACATGATGGTTCGATGATTCAGCAGTGCCTTGATGTTCATCTCCCCTTCCTGCTGTCATTTCGAGAAAAGTGTATGCCTTTCCGACACCAGATTGACCTTTGGGGCATAGTTTTTCACCATTCTTGGAATGGCTTCTTCAAACTCATCAAGCTATCATGACCGGGACAATGTGTGGATCAACTGCTGACTCTATGGCGTCATGCAGAGCAATAGCATAAGTTTCTACCTTGATAATGCACCATTGGTGGCTCCAATGTCAACCGTATATGTTGGAAATAATTTCTACCACTGTTGACAGGTAATCAGAGTACTACCATGACATTGGAGAAATGTGTGCAGTGCCTCCATCTGCTGGATGATGCCTCTTTAGGAGTTCCAGCTTTGGAGGATATTGTGGCAATAAAGGGGTTAATGCTGCATCAGATACATGATTCTGCACGGTGGCGACAAGGAATGAAGAGACTAAGTGTTGCAATCACGATTGCTATAGACTTATTTCAACGAAAGATAAACCTATCTGTCCTTAACTCTAATGGAGTTCCCTCCCTAAACTGAAGAAACTCGGATGCTCGTGAGGAAGTCTGTGTGAGTTCAAATCAAAAATGCACCGTCCCAGTCAAAAAGCTCCTACACTATCCCTGTCACTACAATAGACAATAATAAAGTTTTGGTTCTGCTTCGTGATCTAGGAGAATGACTTCATTCTCCTGGATGTCAAGTGTCCACGTTAAGTGTCCACGTTTTTTCCCAAATAAAAGTTCCATAAAGTCCTTGCATCGTATGACACAAACAAAACAGTTTGTTCGACAGGGCTCTCCCTGGGCTAGGAGAATGACTCCCTTCTCCTAGCTGATTTCCCAGAGTGCCATACTGCTCTCAACAATTCTTGCAATCCTTTCATTCTGCTTTTTTGATAATCTTCGTTTGGCCCCCACTGGGACGATGAAGATGTGCACTGAGGTCCTCTCGACTCTCCAGCACCACAGTCTTTTGGTACTGCCCAGATAACTGTGGACAACAATGAATAACTACTTTCCAGGTATCTTCCTATCTTACAGTCTCAAATCTTCCCATCCCCCTCCCAGACTTATCGTTGTTCCCGTTACCTTCTTCCGGGGAGCTCTTCACCGGTTTTGCCAGGGGTCACAGGCCCATTCTCCCTGCTTCTGCTTCCACGCTACTTCCACATCCTTCTTCCCTCGGCGGGCAATTGTGTGTGCTGGTTTTGGCGTAATTGTCGGCTTGGTCCACCCGTGAGAGGTCTCACCACCACCACAGTTTCCACACGCTATATGCATTTGCCCACAAAGCCTCGTATTAGACTATATTAATCGATCTCAGTGTAGTTGTCAGACTTGGCAGTCCACCCACTACAGGTCGTGCCAGCACTTCCCCCTCTTTTCACTTCTGCTTTGCCCGTTTCCCACTGACTTGCAAAATGCTTCTCGGGCGTCCCGCGATTCATCTCCGCAACTACAGAGACCTGTCTTGCTGCAGTCTCCCAGAGCCCACACTCAGTGTCAAAGGCTCGATGGTGGCCTCTTAACTCACTGGGTTCTTCAACTGGATTCACACTGGCTCTAAGCATAACAGAACCGCATGAGCCACTACCAGACAGGTCAGAGGACAATGAAGAACAGAGACCTTCTTTGCTGTTCAGTTTAAATAGCGGGGATGACCCAAGTGTAACGTCAGTCCAATTACAGCAGCAGATTAAGCCTTCATCCGCTCGATTGTAGTGTTCCCAAGCTCTTCGTCATCACTGCAATGATGACATCAGGATGGTTTGTTATTTCACACTAACACATAGTTTCAGACTTGAGGTTATGTGTAGAAGGTTCGGGCATTAACATGAGCCTACAGGGTTGGGGTTCAAAGGGGCTGTGTCCCCCAATCACATCCTTATCCCCAGGAGAGGAGTCCCTCTCCATGAGATCCTTCTGCATGTTAGCATCCGCTATGTGGACTATGGTTTGCGGCCTCAACTCCCTAGCCTCATGAAAAGAGGTCCCCCACTAGGGAGAAATGACGCTATCTGAAGGATCGTCACAGCTCCTAGGGAGATGATGCCGTCAAGCAAGGGAACTTCACTGATGTACAAATTCACAAGGGGGAGCACATTTTGGGAGGCTCCCCTAATACTTTGCCACCCACACAGTGGGCCTCATTAGAGTATGCCTGTCCGGTAACAACGGTGCCAGTAGCTTACTGGCACCATTGTTACCGGACCGGCATACTCATAATGCCGTCCCGCACGCAAGGTCTGACCTGGCAGGCAGAAAGACACCCGCTCGCAGACCTTGACGGTAGCACCGGCATCATTATCAATGGTGCCAGTGCTACCGTCCTCCTCATTCCCATTGAGTCCTATGGGACTCAATGGGAATGGGGAGTAATTTTTTCCGCCGCCTGGCTATGGGGAATTACCCAGACCACCAGGGCTGTAATGCCCCAGTAATTCCCCATTGCCAGGCGCCGGAAAAACAACTCCGGTGGCAGCCATGCCATTTGTTCCGGCATGCCTACTGCCGGAGTTATAATGAAGCCCAGTGACTTCATTGCTGAATGACTGCTGCCTGTGTACTTTCTGCAGAGATTGAAATGCTGCCTCCACCTGGCTGCCACTGCAAAGCAAAGTGTCTTTACTGCTGACTGCCTGTGCCCTGTGACCCTCTGCAGAAACTGAGACTCTGCACCTGGCTGCCACTGTGGAATACACATTTCCAGGATAAGATGAAACAAAAGACGTGTTCCAAGCTGTGGCATCTTGCTTCAGGTTGCACTGTGAATACTCTGACCATTTTAATGGCCGATCATTTAATGCCTTGTAAGCATGCACTAGCCTCAGATGACATGGCCCATAGCACATGGACCGTAGCTCCTGGCCCTCCCTGCATACACTGGCACACAGAGCGTGTCCTACTGCAAGCGGGAAGTTCTGTAAACTCCAGTAAGTGTGTATCTGTCTTCAAAGTCTGTCCACTCCGACCTGGGCTTACGGGAACTACGGACACACATCAGATGGGGAGGCAGACATGACTGGCAGACTCTAGCAGACCAATTCCAGACACGGGTACTTAGGTTTCTTGTGAGAAGTAAGGGGTGATACGGGATTGTTCACGCTTGTCGCTGGAAAATGTAATTGGCATACTGCAGCCTTTGAAATGGCAGCATAGGCCCCAACCCCTCCTCCAGCTCCTCACCTGCTCGACTATAACCCACATTTGGCAGTGGGAAGGCCCAGTGCCTAGCCTTATCTTTTTTCCAGAATCACTTACTTGACGCGTTACAGTGCTCTGATGCAGAGGAAGAGACTTGTCAACACCGTAATGGAGATGTTTAGGTGGTGTATTTACTTATTTTATTTATAGATCAACTATCCCCTAATTGCTTTATATACAGACAACATGTACAAAATGGATGGACCAGTTAAAAAGGAATCACAAGGAAAGAAGGTGATCTTTGCAATTAGATTTAAATAGAAGGAAACTGGACAGAGATCGAAGAGGCAAAGTGAGAGCGTTACAGTGCTTCTGAGCCAAAAGGGAGAAAGAACGGAAGCGAGATGGGGCACAGGGCGGGCAAGGAACAGCAGGGAGGAAGAGAGATTGTGAGCGAAGTGCAGGCAGTGGATAGTAGAAAGAAACTAGACTAGGAAGGTAGGGAGGAGCAAATCCGTAGAGGCATTTAAAGACAAAGCATAGAATGTTTGAGCTTAAATGGGGCATCAAAAGATAACCAATAGAGAAGGCTCAGAGCAGTGGAGATAGAGTCTCTAGTAGATAGTGAACACAGAATGCGAATAGAGGAGGAGTAGATAGAACACAGAGGAACAAGAGTTTTAAGACCCAGGAGTATACATAAACCGAAGAAAAGACTAAAGAGGTGATTAGAAGTGTAGAAGCATGGAAAGTAAAAAAGCAGCGTGCCTTCCAAATATTAGGGTTGAAAATGACAAGGGCGCCAAATTGAAGATATGTGAGAGCAGAAAGGTAGTGCAGGGTCAAAGTGGACACTTCGGGCAAGGTAGTAAGAGGGAGGGAGGCAGGGGGAAAACAAATAGTAGGGGAGGTTAAGGGTGGAGGAACAGTAGAAGCAGGAAAGACAAGGACCTGCGTTTTAGAAGGATTAAGGTGTAAAAAATGTGAAGACATCCAACACTGAATGGAGAGAAGACAGGCCGAGAGAGATGCGTGAATCGAGTCTGAAAATGGGGAACAGGAGAGGAAGATTTGAGAGTCTTCTGCATACAAATGGTAAGAAAAACAATATGCAACGATGAAAGCCCCAAGAGGAGAGGCAAACAGAGAAAAAAGGAGTGGACCGAACACCGAGCCTTGGGGTACACTGTGAGAAAGAGGGAAAACAGGAGAGGCCTAGAAGGACCAAGAAACAGAAAAGGTGTGGTTAGTATTATAGGACTGAACACAGCACATAACTCTAAACGTTTGAGAATAATGAGAATAATGACTCCAGAGAACTCTCAGATGAAACCCCAATTATGAAAAGCAAAAAGACTGCTTCCATAGATGAGAAACAGAACTGCACACGCGTTCTAAATTGAGCCTTCTAGATCATTCACACCATATAAGGGCCTCCAGTAACCCCACGTTCACATGTATGTGTTAGCATCTGGGGGAAATCATCTGGCCAATAAAGTGGCAAGAGCACAGGTGGAATCCATAACAATTGCCCGTGTCCTCTCAGTCACCTTCGTGCATCCCCCAGGTATGCATAATTCTTTAGCCCTAGTGCCGTAGACCCCTAGCTCCCTTCCTCTCTGTGTCTCGCCCAAGACACACACACGCAATCCCACTGCACCCCCAATTTACCTACTCACGCGGATCTAACCTGTGCTCCCCCTGGATGGCAGCCATGGTAATAGAAAGAGGAAACTACTGCCTTTACTATATTACATGGTGGCCATCTTTGTTAGTAGTTTCTTAAAAGAAATTTGGCATTTGCAAGACATGTGGAGCACATTTGCCTTAAAAAAAAAATCCAAACTATGTTTATCACCCTGAAAAAAGTCCAGGGTACTACTAACGATAACCTCCAAATTTGTTGTCCGACAAAGCTGAGGCTGGCAGGTCATTCCAAGAATGTTCTACCCCTGAAGCATGTGTATTATCATTATATTAAATCCTCACATCCTCCAGAAATCAAGAATGTTTCCATGGGCATCAATGAAGACTGCATGATTCTCTTAGAGGGAGAACGACTCTGCCGTAAATTTGTCATTTGGAAATCACATCCAGACAATCCATCCCAACTCAATGCACTCAAAGAAATTCAAGCTTGAGAAATATATATGGATGCTCTGATGATTCTAAAGAGAACAAGTGGGTCAGTTTCAAAGACAGGAACCTTCAGCTGTGCAAATTGATTCTACTGGGGAAGCTAGCCTGCACTCTGTAGGTCCCTCCTTTGTGTACATATTTCACAAGAGATGACCATGAGGATATAACATTTAATGGAATAATAGCCACTTGGGCATATTCCACTTGAGAACATTGACCACAAAAGAACCACCTGCTCTATTGTCCTATTAACAGAGGGCTGCCCTTTCTACGTTCAAGATATAGGAAATAGGGTTAGCAGAGCAGCAACAACATGCTTTTCCCAGCATCAGAATCACATTCCTACAATGCCCAATAGACGAAGTTGCTTAGAACTTCTGAAATGTATATGCGCCCTCTCTATTTTATGGCCCTCATCATTTTTGTCCCTAGAAGCAGGATATTTTTCTAAAGATTTTATGAAAATAATTCAGCTAGGTGAAAAACGTTGCCATTTGGATTAGGTATCATTAACTGGAAGGAACCATGCTTCTTACTCACTCTTGGTAGACAACAACTTGGCACAGATGAAGCTGTATTCTTTCGGGTAAGTTCTGAAACGCTCTGTTCTTCTTTAGGCACATTTGTATCTATAAAGAGGAGAAAACGCATTTCCATTTAAAGTGATTAAGAAAGACATAGCGAATACAATTGCTATATTTTCTGCATGTTTTTTCAGAAAAACGTCCTTTATACTAGCTTTGCCTGCTAAGTAATCTTGGTAATATCCAAACAGACCCTCAATGCTGGCTAATCATAAAATAAGAAATTCTTCAAGATAATATGCGATATATTCTAACAGATGTAGGAAACATCACAATATTACAACAAGAATAGCTGTATTTACTAAATTGGCCAGGCCTTGTACATCTATATTAGAAATGTTTCATTTCACACAACATTTATGTAGTCACACTGTAGTGGCAACATAGCTATTGTTAGAACACACTTTGTTATACTATATTACAGCTAGATTTTAAATTGCAAGTTGCCTTGACAAAAAAAGCCAATCTTCAGAAAATGTTGGCCGAGGGCCATTGTGCATGCCATATTTGTTAACGTTGATTGAACCTTTAAAGGGCATATCTGAACAGAATTGTATTTTAAATCTGAAGCCATCTCTGAAAAGAATTGGATTTTGATAAATCTTCAACAGTTAGATACTCCACCGGTGTGCACATTCTGCCAATGTTGCTAAATAAAAACATAGGAAGTCTAAATGATCAAGCACCTGATTTTGGACACAGAGGCATAAAACAGATCATCATGAAGGCAGTCATCCTAAAGTTGTGAGGGCTCCTGGAATCCCACTGCTGTACTACATGGCTGTGCTGGACAGGTAGCCCCTTCTGCTGCTATTTTGTATCGAAGTAAAAATAGAGCAGGGGAAACTCCCTTTCCTGCTTCAGGTGGTGTCCCTATTTGAAGAAGTTGTTTGTAGGTTTATGCCACCATCCATCATGGTTTATACCTGCTACATGGGGGCAGCCATTTATTAAAGGCGGTTGATTGTGCCTACTTAGGTGGCCAGAGCAGACGTAACACCAGATCAAAGTTTAACGCAGCCCCGGAATACTTCCTTCTTTAATCATGAACCACTTTTCTGTAAGGCTGTTGGAGATCCTGTCATCAACACTGATGCACCCACACAACGCTTGCTCCACTGGACCTAGCTAAATTGGGAACCAGCAGGGGGAATTCATTAAGCTCAATCAAGTTCTAGCACAAGATTTGGCCAGTATGCTAGTGATTCCTTGAGCTGACCCTCGATTTATCCTGAACTCTCAATCTGAAAGCCATCTGTTTTCACTTTCAAAGACGGATTCATTTGATGCAATCGCCTACTTAACACATTCATACTGCAAGATGGACCTGCATTGGTATTTTATCTGATGTGCTTTTGCAAATAGAATGTTCTGTTATCACGTATGTAACTCTGGGTGGTTCCTTCAATGTTCAAGAGTGGTGCTACCTGCCTCTTTGCATGGAGTTGCATTACCATTTACCATTCAAAGTTCTTTGACACGCCCATAACTCACTTATTATCCACCCAGTGGGGGTGTTTGAATACCATACTGCCTAGAATAGTATGAACTGCAATAGTGCCTCCAACCTGTCTCGTTGGGCCAAAAGGAACCCGTAATGAAGGAGCATCTGTGGGCCTATCTACACACCTCTATGTACATTTATATTGAAACATGTTTTAATGAACATGAACCCTACTAAATAAACAATATTATTTGTTTATTTATCCCAAATGGCCTCTGTTAATACATTCATAAATTACATACTGAGGAACATGATATATTTGGAGAAGATCTAGTTGTTTTATATTGGCTTATATATTACAGAAGACAGTTATGCATTTCTTATATTATGCACATATAAGGACATTATTTTAGGGTATAGCCACTTCCAATCTGGGGTTAGGATATGCCTTATCCCTCTTGAGAAAAGCAACAGCCATGTACCCCAATCTCTGTGGGATATCTCACTGACTGGTTATACAAGGAACAGGCAAAGACGCACCTGGATCCAGGTGATATCCAAATGAATTAGCCTTGAGAAACAGATTAGCACAGTATTGCATTTGGCTCTCTGGGGGAGTGCTTGAGTGGGCAGAAATGAGAAGAGTCATTTAGATCCAGCCGCATTCAGATATTGGGGGGGAGGCATAGCAAACTGGCCTAGGGAAATAGAACAAAGGAGTTCTCATTTTAATCAAGTCATGGTCATCTGTCTAGTGTTCATTCTATGGATCCTTCATAGGGACTGGAGATGGGAACCAATGTGGGAGCAGGTGATTGCTTAGGGGTCCAAGATGGCTTCAGGAATGAGTAACCAGTCTAGTTGAATGCACCTCCCTGCTCCCGGACCTGGAGAAAGAATGTGGTGCACATGCCTCTTCAAACCCCACCAGAGTTCATTGGATTCTGTCCATGAAGTTCTAGCCAAACCTGGTGAAGTTGACTAAGTGTTATTTGGCCGAACGGGAACTGATACAGGAAAGACTTTGTAACCCATCTGACAAGAGCCATTGTGAAGCTGATATTAAGGTCTCAGCGGACAAGAATGGACAGCACCTTTAGGCCCAAGATAGAGCTGTGAGGGGCAGAAATATGAGGTGGACAACTTTGTGAAGGTTTTTCATAAGATGCAATTTTATTAACTCAAAAGGTTGGATAAACACCTCACTATCCCTACCCTGCTGGGGATATCCCTGACTGTCAAAATAAACTGAAGAAACCACTCTAACAAAAGGTTTCTGTCCCTCACATTTATACATATAATAAACTTAAAAAGGCAACATATGGCAGTTCCAATATAACAGAAATAACAGTTATGTTCACAACCTGGTAACTGTTTCTCCTTATTATCTGGATGGGTTTCCCTTCCCCACATTCAAGTAGGATCTTATTCAACAGTTCCTAAAGGATAAAGAAATCTTTTTTCGCAACAAAGTTCCAATAAAGTTCTTTTTGTTCCAACTTGAACTCCACCAACAGTTCACAATGTTCAACAAGTTTTACCTTTTTTCCACGTGTGATAAATAGTTCAATACACCTTCTTCTCATAAAACAAGAATACTTCCATCATTAATATTAACAAAAATGTCTTTGTCAGGGAGATTCTGCAATAGTTCACAAAATACAATAGTGGTTCTCTCACTTCTTCTACAACACTTTGCACCACACCACAGTACTTCAATGACATCCACTTGGTCCACTCACCTGCCAGGTCTACCACTACAAGATTGTTTGCCCTGGTGTACTCTCCTGCCAGGACAAACGAAATCACTAACTACTACAAGTACTTCTGTGGTAAAAGGTTGTTTACAACAATTTAGCAATGTCTTTTGCTTCACACAATCAAGTGTGACTACGTCTTTTGGGAAGACAAGAAACACATTGGTGCTGTTTGTAACACACCTGTGATTGTCACACGCACTCTTGTTTCCAAATGCTGACATTGGTTTTCTCTCACTCGTACACTTCTTTGGATTTGGCAATGTGGGTTTAAGTCAGTTGCTCTTATAGCCTCTTTTTCACATCAGCAATGCAGCTTAAAAGACATTTGGATTCTTAATTGCCCTCTCTGGGCTTTGGAAATGTTGGTTCTTTTTAACTTGCATTGATATTATTCTCTTTTTTTCTTTGGCAATTGTTGCTTGTATTGGTTTCCCGTAATATTGTCCTTTCTTGTTGCTGGCAATTATTCTGACCCGCATAAATACAATCACACCTTTCTAGTCTGCTTGTCACGTTCTCATTCTGCCACCTTATCCTCTTTGAGTCAACTTGGTTTTCAAAAGGATTATTATTCTGCTTTACATCAGTTCGGTTTTCAAAATAATGTTTGATTTGCCTCTTCACTCCCTTCTATTAGTTATGCACTTAATGCACCCAGACTTGGCCAGCGGGCGATCACGGAGCGCTTCAGTGTCACAATACACTAGTGAACTCACTTGGTCTGGCGTGCGTGTCCGTTCGCTCCACTGCCTCCTGGTCTTCTGCTTCTGCTGTTCTGCGTGGCCTGTCAAACTGCTTCTCTCAGTTTTCCGTGGCTCGCACCAGTCGGTAAAAGGAGCTCTCCTCGATCCAAATGCTCTCCGGTGCTCACCTGCCACCGGAGCCCGACTTACTATGGGGGAAGCTTTTAAACTTCACACTTCCAGCTGTGCGACCTCTGCAGCTACAGTCTTAAGGGGCAAAGCCGTCAAACCCAACGCTTCCTGCTGCACAACCCCTGCAAGCAAGATCTCAGAAGGGGGAGAATCTCTCAGGAACGGCATCCGTTTGACACATGACAGTGGTTCCAGCGCCTCTGTTCTCCTACAGCTTCTGCTTTCACTACAACGTGGAGGTACCACAACTACTCCACCTCCTGCTACTGCTCTCCATGGCCTGCACCTTAGGGGGCCTTTTATGCCTCCCAGTTTCTCTCAGGTGTGGGTCATTAACGCTTTTAGGCTGCAACTTGCAGTCTGGCGTCTTTGCAGCACTTTTCTGAGTCCCAGTACTCTGGCCATTTTGGGGCTTGTAGTCCCCCAATGGTGAAATCATTTTTTCGAATGGAAATATCATTACCAAATTCATTTCTCCCCTTAATTATATTCCCCAAAGGAGTATTCTAAGGATTGAAAGGAGGTTGTTGCTTTACAGGGAAGCCAGCAGAATCTAAATTGTTAATATTTAAAGACTCATCTTTAATATTCCCCTGAGGTTCATAGGAGTGTTTGCCTCTATGAATGTCAATGACTTTTAAAGGTGGCTTCGTACTCCCAATGCACAACTCGTTATGATTATGTTCACCCACATTAAGATAGTTAGCTTTGGGAAATTAAAGCTCTCTCTGACAGCAAGTCATTATATATTCTGGTATCACTGCTATTTCTTCATTTGAGGAAAACAAATACTGCGTCTCACTCAACAGAGTCCCCTTGATCCCTTCGAGCCCTTCTCCTCCCAGGTGATCCTCCCAGCTAACACCACCCGCATGGTCAGGATCAGGAAGCATCCGCCTTCTCCTGGACACCTGGGAGGAGACTTTAGGCATGGTCTTTGTGAGGACTCTGCAGGATTCATCACAAAGATAAAAGGCGGTTGGGGCCTGCAGGCTTATTTAAATCATAGAGAGAAGCTACAAATTTCACAGTGACCACCATTCGGGTCTAGGTGCCAAGGAATTGATACCAGAGTTGTAGCGGCTCCGAAGTGAGGACGACATACCATGGATTATCCATGTAAGATGATGTACAATGTGAAACCTGATAGTATGGAGAAGCATGGTTTGTTATCATTACAGAATCATTACCCATGGTTAGTGAATCATTACCCATTTAGGGATGCAGTTATCCATCATACATACTGATTAGTATTGACATGAAGTAGTGACATTAGACTATCCACATTATTCTGCCACATATATGTATGCATTTGCAATTTGCTTATAGAATGAGGCCTGTTATATTTGTAGACACATGTCATATTTGTAGACACATGTAGAGATATGTTGTTATGTATTATGTATGCAATGAGTGTGCACTTAGAATATGCATGAAGTCTGCATATAGATAGCGCTTGAGTTTGCGAGTTAATGTGCTAAGCACTATAGAGAATGCATTTAGCTGGCTCTGAAGCCATTCAGAAGCTGTTTGTTACGCGGAGAAGTTGTTATGAGTTAGTGAACAAGTATGCGTAAACAGTTGCTTGGCAGAAAGATAACGCGACTTTTGGTCCGAGTGGAGAAGGCAAGGCAGGCCTTATCAGCCCTGGGCTGGTGCTTTGCAGACAGAGAGAAGGTGGGGGTAGGCAGTGCCATGGAGGGAGAGCTTTGCAGGCAGAGACATGGAGAGGAGAGAGGGATTTGAATGGAGAAATATGAGGAGATGGTGTTTTGTACCGCAGGCCAACAGAAGATATGGTATAGATATGTAGAAAATGTCACATTGACCAGAACACGAAGTGATTGAAAAAGTACAAGTACATGCATCACAGACATTTAGGCACTGCTCACATTTAGAAATGCTGACAGACAGAAAGAGGCATTTTAGCTTAGAGAGAACAAGTGTAACCATGGATATCTATACGTCATTGAACAGTATAATGAGAGGTGAGGCTTTGGGAGTTTCTAGTTGTTGGAGATGGAGTTTTGTTAGGAGCTGCTCTCTGAGAATGAGAGATTGAGAGAGGTTTGGATGACTGAGATCGAGGGAGCATTGGGGGAAGCATTCTGAGCAGAGCTGATGAGATCTGGCAGGGATCTGGCAGAGAGAGGTCTGGCTCTGACTGACTGGCTGGTTGCAGAGTTAGCGGGAGAGGAGAGACAGAGCAAAACAGAGAAAAGGGGAGTATTGCTGAATAAGACATGTGCATGGGGAATTAGAACAGACAGAAATACCATGTGAAGGTGGGCACCACAGAAGTTAGGTCCTTTAATATAGATAAAGTTCATTTAGGAAAATTGTGTAATATTTTAACCTGGAGCTGCCAGTCTATGATTGATCCTGTGGCATCCGGATCACACTAAACGAATTCCAAGAAAAAGTAAGGTAAAAATACCGTACTTAAGACTGGTGCTCTCAGTTGACCTTAAATAAGGTTGCTCAATCATATATAGCTCTTGCGTAAAATAATTCAAATGTTAGACAAAATATATTTCCAAATGGTACAAAGTTTTTCCAAGAGAAATGTTTAATTCACATTTCCTGGTTTTATATCT
This sequence comes from Ambystoma mexicanum, assembly GCF_040938575.1. NCBI lineage: Eukaryota > Metazoa > Chordata > Amphibia > Caudata > Ambystomatidae > Ambystoma > Ambystoma mexicanum. The sequence goes on along the minus strand of NC_090937.1, from coordinate 1,079,957,739 downwards.
TTCTTGATTAGTTCAGATATTGCGAGGCAACTCAAAATCGATAGGTCAATTATTAACAATAGTACATATGCCAATGCATTTCGGTCTGAGACCATCTTCAGGGCTGTACTGAAGTGAGTGTAGAATCTGCTAATTGTGAGTTGTCCTCTCCTGTGAATGCGTTCGTAGAACGTCTCCAGTGTTCCTGCACTCGTATGATTCGCGCGCGGGACCGATCGCGCTCCGCGCGATCGGTCCCGCGCGCGAATCATACGAGTGCAGGAACACTGGAGACGTTCTACGAACGCATTCACAGGAGAGGACAACTCACAATTAGCAGATTCTACACTCACTTCAGTACAGCCCTGAAGATGGTCTCAGACCGAAATGCATTGGCATATGTACTATTGTTAATAATTGACCTATCGATTTTGAGTTGCCTCGCAATATCTGAACTAATCAAGAAAGATATAAAACCAGGAAATGTGAATTAAACATTTCTCTTGGAAAAACTTTGTACCATTTGGAAATATATTTTGTCTAACATTTGAATTATTTTACGCAAGAATTAGAACAGACACTCACACAGAGCTTTGGCTGACATGATAGATGGGGTAATCAGACAGGGTTTGTCTTAGAGAGAGAGTGTGAAGTATGGTGTGAAATGAAGAGGAATGGTGTGGAATGGAATTGCTATTAGATTGCTAGCATTAGAAGCCTGTACGGCTTATAGTTATTGCATTGCTGGTAGATTTGCACCAAAAGTATAAAAGGTGCAAATTCGAGATATGCATTATATTAGTGTTTGCATCATGCATTGCAATGTATGAATAAAAATGTTTCTATTGTTGAATCGATTCATGTGTTTTCTTTGTGTCTTATGTTAGTGTGTCCATAGGAGTATGTTACAAGTAATCTAGGAGTAACACAGTGCACAAAGGCCCTGAGATGCAAGAGCAGGGGGGCATAGTGATCCACACCCCCCTAGGAGATTGTCTAAGACTGACAACAGGTCACCCACATGGGGCTAGGCCAAAGGTAGATTTGTGGCACTTTTCCACAACAAGTGGAAGACCATGTGTTGTGACTGAACTCTATACTGGGTTTGGAATCCTAACAGGTGAGTTGTGCCTTCCCTTATGGATGTTTGTGAAGTGCTCAAACATAGAGCGAAATGCCCCAGATTGTGCAGTGCATGGATTTCGCCATTTGTTTTTGTATGGCCATTTTTGTGTAGTTTGTAAAGTGCAATTGTTCTGAAGGGCAGTATGGCACTATGCTCAGCTGTCTGAGTATATCACTGAAGTCAGAAATAGGGCACAAGGAGAAGTCGGATGTCTTCTCACCAAGGAGGAGAGGCACAGAAAGAGAGTAACAGCTGACCCCATGTTTCCAAAGGATTTTAGTTGACTACAGGGATTAAGTACGGCTTCCCATTGTGACCCCTCTCCTTTTCCTTGGCTTTCAAAAACATTTAGCTATCATAAGAACAGAGGACACAAACCCGGGCATGAAATATCCCAGGTCCTTGCAGACAATATTATGCTCTCTCTGAATGAAGCAGCCTTGTCATTTCCACCTCTTCAATTATTGCAGACATTCCCGGGTATGTCAGGGTTTAAAATTAACCTTAATAAATGTCAGGTACTGAATTTGAAATTGAACACTAAACAGGTAGCACATTTGGAACCACCACCTTCTGATGGGCAATAGGGAGTATTTCTTACTTAAGAGTCTCACCTACCCCAAACATCCCCAAGCTTGTCCAACAGGATATAATGGCATTTTTCTTGCGGAACCGGGAACATATAATTTCAAGTGCAGTTTTACATCTGACCAGGAATAGGGGAGGTCTTGTACTTCCTAATATTATGAGATACTTCCAAGCTGCTCAAATAAGGGTAATAAGGAATTGGATATCTCAGTCCTCTTGGAAATGTTCGAAAACACTTCAAGAGGATGTTATAGAGAAACCCAAATCTATGTGCGAATGACCATCTCTTAAAAGGACCCTGCTGATTTGGGGCAATATCTCTGGTAGACTGGGACTGACTACTTTAACTGGTGTATTTTTTTTATTTTTTTATTTGAGTTTGGCTTATCATCAAGCCTTTACAAAACCTAACATAAAAACCATTTACACATTCTTAAAACAAGAATTTGTCCACAATTCTTAGATTCACATAAAACAGTTATTGGGTTGACATGTTGCTCTTCCCTCAAACCCAATTTAAATCATTTAACTTTTCTAAAATTCAATCACTCTAACTTGGATTAATTGTTTCCAACAATTATTTCACATATTTTTAATACTCGAACCATTGCTTATGTTAGTACTGCATTATGACCCAAGATCAACTTATCCCAGAAAAATTCTGAGATTAAGTCTTCCTCGTGGCACACAAATTTCCTGAAGAGTGTCAATCGTAAACTCTGCTCTGTCGCCCTGCTTGCGTCTTTCTAACACTTCTCTACAGTGTGCCAAATTCAACCTATCCTTAGGAAGTTATTCCGTAATGCTCTATCTGGGAATTTTATAAGATAGAAGGACAAACAACCAAGTTTTTTTTTCAGCCAGTAAAAAGGGATTTTTAAAGGAGGACATTCTGACCTTCTCAATGGTCTCAATCCAATCCATAGCTTTCAGATTCTTTTTAACTTTTAATGGATTGCAAATAAGGGTTTCTATATCTAAGTCAACCTTATACAGAGCCTTACTCACTCTACTTTCCAAAGCTGCTAACATGCCAGACTTGTATTGCAACATGTGACATCTAATGTCTCCATAAAGACTGAACCCCTTTGCAGTAATGATTTTCCGGTACAGCGAGATTAGCTTCCAGTTTGCAATACAATCCAAGGACTTAAGTCCTAGTACGAACCTAATACACCAACCTGTGGCGCAAGCAGGGAGACCCAATGCCTTCTTCCACAATTGAGCTTCAAAGATGTGCCAATTAATGGACCAACGGCGTGGTTTAGCCTCCAATCCACACAGGATTTCAAGAACGACTTTTGCCAAGTAGAATTTAACCAGAGGCAGAATCAAAAACTTGCAAAATTTAAAGTTCAGTTTATGCATTTGTACAGCACTCTGCATTATCTTTGCAGCAACCTCGGCCTCCGATTTGTAAACAGCAGGGGCGGCATAAACATACATGCCAGATATTTCACCACCTCTACCCTTTGTATCCTTTGGCCTAATACTGGTGTATTCGTCCTGTCCATTTCATCACAGACTTTAAATTTAGCTCAACATGTGAGGGAAGAGCATTTTAACCCTAGAGATCTCGAGGATGTAATCTATTTGTATTGCACTTGTTACTCCAGGGTCAAATCAGATCTTTGGAATCAAGTAAGGACCCTTTTGGTTGCTCCAAGAAAGACTGCATCAGATACTATTAAGCCATTGCATGCTCTATAGACTTAATACAGATGCAGCAGGTAGGCCACTAACAGGAACAACTGAGTTCTTGGCCACTAGGCCAACTGTCTGATTTACTAACTTTACAATTACTTAATTCCAAAATGAACGAGGATCTTCCCTCCTACATCAGTGCATATCTCAGAGATTTGAGCACAACATTCCCAGATGAAACGTGGGGGGTATTTTGTGCAGAGTTAAGAAATCCTCAATACATGCTTAATATGCTGGGAAAGGTTTTGAAATAATATGTAGGTGGTATTTTACATCAGAAAGGAGAATGTACATGGGTGGAGCAGGGTCGAGCCTGTGTTGACGAGGTTATGGAAGAGCAGGCGCATGTCTTCACATCTGGTGGCACTGTCCCAAACTTTGTTTTGGAAAAATATAGAGAGCATTGTGAATGCTATAACGAGTTCGGTAATACTTGTATTGTTGAAACATGCATATTAGAAGTCATAGCTAATATTTAGGGAATATCTTATTACAATACAGAATTTTGACAATGTTAGTAGCTAAAATCACAATAGCGTCCCTTTTGAGTTTGTGCAGAATCCCTGCACTTCCGGGCTGGTAGTCAAAATGTGGAACCTTTTAATATATGATACAATTACCTATATTATTCATGAAAATGTAAACTGATTTCATTTTGGGAAAAACTGTAATAAGGTCTACACATGCCGACCCGGCATGGAGATCTTGATTTGATAGACTGTTCTTAAGTCTCCTTGTGTCATTAGGTATTGATTAGGTGTATTTTTCTTCATTCTGTGTTTTTTCTATCAAAAACTGTTTTTATTAATGGTGGATTATTGTATTGTTGAGATGTGCACTATTACACATGTGGCAATGTGTGCCTTTTTAGCTATATGAAATATATGATGATTAAATTGATACTTTATAAGGTTTTGTTTGTGTGGGGTCCATGGTGTTTAAACAATATTAACATCAATATGATATTTGTTTAACTAATAACTGTTGCTCATTTTGAAACATTGGAGCAAAGTAAAGAGGGGTAATTAGACTCACTTTATGTTTTTGCCAATGTTCAAGTGACAGAAGACAGAGCTGGATACATCAGCGCTTACAGATCTTAGTCACCAACCTTATGGCAAATGTTTGGGTGCGTGGTTTCCACATCACATGGTCAACACTCAGAGGAAAGAGTCTTTGAGCTGGAAAGTTTAATGAGAGAGCCATGTATAAGAACAGTGGGATTAGAGAAACAGCAAGTTGGTTCCCAGAATCCTAAAGCTGGCTGGGTTAATATCCCAATGCATCACTTAGACACTAAACACCCTTAACAGCTGTCACAGGTGGCATAGTAATTCATAGAGGCTTTGGGAAACTTTCACAGGTTTTATTTATTTTCTGGGTAATGTATAATATGAAATTAGCAAATGCCTCAGTGAAATGGTAGGCAGGTATTACGACACACGTCTGGAAAGGTGTTTTGGCCTGGGGGTGACAGGGTCCTGGTGCTAGGGCTGTCTCTCTCATTTCCCATGGGAGTTCCTACCTGGCCCAGACATCTGTAACCCCTGGTTAGTGCTACTGACTGGTAACCGCTAGTGCACAATCTGTTCTTTTGCTAAAATGGTTTCCCTAAATACAGGATCATCTGCTCCCTCTGGGACTTCCTGGGTGACCCTACTCTAACCCTGCTTAGTGTACTGCAGGGACTTAGTAGTCGTGTCTGCAGTTACTCTGTTGGACTTGTCTAAACCAGTCACGCTCACTCTCACCATGCTTTTACTGCGCCTCTTCCTCCCCTCCTCAGCTCCTCCCATCAGCCTCTGGCTGATGTTTCACTCGGCCTTCCTCATGCCTGCACCCTTTGATGTTAACTCCTCCTCTTCTCCTACCACTCATCTGCTTCCTCTTACTTACCCTACTTCTACACCCCCATAACAACTGCCCATCCCACTACAGCTCTTCTCGTACTACCACTTCTTCTCTCCTCCTCTGCTACTCTCATCCTAATACTACTATTGCTACTCATTCACCACTCCCCTTTTCACTCTAGTCTCCTTCGCTTCACATCCACTCCTTACACTACCTTACTCTACCCAATTGCCACACATAAGCATGCGCATTCACACTGCAGATCCTCCTCCATCGCCTCTGATACAATGCCATACTGGCTTCACAAATGTCCTCCGCGCACCACCATCTTTTCTCTCTTCCTGCTGGTCTGCTGGTTCCCCACCATGCCTGACCACACCCAGCTCTTCTGCTATTCCTGGTGTCTCTTCTTCCTTTAAACCTCCCTCCCTGAGAGTCAGTTAGACCATTGACCCTGTCCAAATACAAGTCCTTTCTCTTGCCTGGGGCACTGCAGGGCAAGGAAAACCTTTTAAAAGGGGGTTAAGCCCGGGCCACTAACCAGCTCATCCTGCACAGCGGATAGTATCGTGCACTTCGGTGTCCTCCTGGAATCGCCGTTCAATAGGGTTCATGAGTGATCACTGCAATGAATGGAGTCAACTTCCCTCTGGGTTTCCAACCCTCCCAGGGGTTTCGAGGTTGGACAACCGACTTGTCAGCAACATTCTCCAATTCCCCAAGGTCTCCCGGGGTGTCATGGAGGCTGGTGGGCCCACACATTCGGGCACAAAGAGAGTCAGGTGAAGTTATCCCTTCCTTTTTCTTGGAGTCCTGACCTGCTGAAGGTATTTCTACGTACTCTGCCCCCTTTTCTGACAAGACATGGGACTGGTCTTGTCACACAGAACAGTGTCAATGTGTACTAAAAGAGTTCTTAAATATATGATTGCAATGGTTTATCTTGGGTCTCAGAGACAGAAAACCTTTTCACTGCCTCTTTTACATACGCAATATAAATAGATATTTATTGGGTATGCAGAAGGATAGGAGGTTGTGGTATTCCTGTCAGGAATCACACTTCAAATCAATTAAAAACCTACTAGTGTACTGTAATAGACCCAGAGCTATGATTCTTACATTTTCTGATACTTCTTGGCAAGGGGATTCAAATGTAGTTGGAATGAGATTTACAACCAAGCAACAATCCTTATTGTTAAAGTTGAGCAAAGCTCTTCGGGATATTCAACAACTCCTAGAGCAAAAAACGATGAGGATCAGTAAGGCTATATAACTGTCCTGAGGGAGTGGATAACCACAGGATAGATGATTAGGATTGAGAGAAGGTTGGTATGATACGATTCTGGTTGAAATGCCAATTTTTTTTTTTTTTTTAAATACTCAATATAAAATTATTTGAAAAATAGAAATGGGCTAGGATGCCTTACACTGAATGTTAGGAGTCCATACATGATATACTGTGGATGTTCTCCATCAACCCTATATGTATGAAGGATTACATGAACCTTCTGGGACTCAAACCTGTTACCACAAGGTCAAACACAAATGCCTGCAGTGGATGTATTAGTCCACTGATCCTCTCTATGATATGTCACAATTTGTAATGCTCTGAAGGCTTTGCTATATCTCTGATGAAAGGTTCTAGACATTAAGTGATGAGGTTTGAGTGGACTGTCTCATTCATTTGGGTCATACATCCGTGAAAAAAAGAATTGTCCTCTTCTAGTGCATTGAGTCCAGTAGGTATTTGTGGGCAGTGTGTATGGTAGGATTTTAGCCTTCAACATCTACCACAGTTATGAAAGAGAATCAGGCCTTTGATGAATTACAGCAAGTGTTAGTGGTACAACATCAATATTTCTATTCATCATAGGTGAACCCAAGTTGGTTATGGGTCATGATGGTATCAGGGTTATGATCCTTGGGATGTATTAGCTGCCTTAGACACAATTAATGCTAACATTCTCCTGATTTGTCTGTCAGACACAGACGCTAAATTTACTTTTTAGGTCCAGCTATGAGTGCCTTAAATCTCGGCCAGAGCTGTGGCAGCAGTATGTAAATTGGCACTGATGTCAATCGGCTACTCTGTGAAGCTTAACCGTCCATGAAACCACCCCTTTCTCATACATGAATCCCCCAGTTTCAGGCAATGGCAGCCCACTGTGAGGGCTTTCCAGCCAGTTTGAGATGCCAGCTTGAGGATGGAACTGCACTGCACCCCCTCTCATAGGTAAGTACAACGTCTCTGGGAGTGAGCGTGTGAACAATACTAGAGTACTCCATGCACTTGCTCGCACTGGAGTTGTGTTGGTGCGGGTTGCTATGCGGCTTGGCTTGGTCAGGCTGATGCGCAGTTTGCTTGTTGTCCTATCTGCTCCTTTGTCTCTCTCTCGATTGGGTTGATCGTGGACTGCTCCACAGCGAAGGCTGCTGGTACTTAGTTCTATGGTACAAACAGAAATTAACTGGCCACTGTGTTAGGCAGTGCAGGTATGGAGTGTTCTACAGTGGTACTCAATTCAAACATGCAGGCACAAGAAAAAGGTACTGGGGCCCTCCTAACTCCCAAACACTGTCTCTGGGACAGGACTAGATCTGGACATCCCTGTAGTAGGCTTCCCACCCCAGGTTAATAGGACTCCCCATCACCTCTTGAAAGGGTCAGCTCTTTGACCCCGTTACATACTGTGTGTGTGTGTTTATTTCATAGATGGAATTAAACAGAGTGTATTGGACTTTCCTAGATGGAGTAACCCTTTTTCAAAGTGCCCATATTATTTTATTAAGTAAACGCTGTAGTCCAATAACTCATGTTTGAGTGTCTTGTTTGAGCAGAATCACTTCTAGGTGATCCGAATTTTGGCAGTCAAAAAAATAATAACCATTTAGCTAGAGTGATTTACACAGGGTCACATAGATTGGACAAATGGGAAAGCCTGGCTGCAAACTTAGGTCTTCTGGTGCCACAGTTTGCAATGTTTTATGTTTCAGACTACACATTGGCCCTTTGCATTTTTGCAATGCTAAAGAGAACAGAGGGAAGGGAAAGGGTGTTTAGAACAGTCCTTCTCATTCATCACAACCCTTCATCACAGTCCTCCTTTGTATTAGGCCTCCTTCATTACAGAACCTCTCTACCACCACAGTTCGTCTCTTTTGTCACAGTCCATCCACTTCATCACAGACAATATTTGTCACAGTCCTTTTGCTTCATTTCAGTTTTCTTTCACACAATCCATCTTAACAGTCATTCTCCTACATTACGGTCTCTCAACACAGAGGCTTTCATCAGAGTCCTGATGACAGTCATTCTCCTGCAACACAGTAAAATACAGCCCTTCTCTTTCAGTGCCACTGCATGTCTTCAACACAGTTCTTCTGATTCTACATCTTAGCCCTTCTCCTTCAGAGTATTTCTCCTTCATCACAGTACCCCTTCATGGTCATCATGTGTCACACTTCTCCTGTATCGCAGTCTTCATTCACCACAGTACTTCTTCATCAAAGTAATTCTTTGTCAAAGTCATTCTACTTTTTTATAGCCTTATCCTTTGTCATCGTCCTTCAGCAAAGTCCTTCTCCATAACCATAGCCCATCTCCATCTTAGTCTATCCCTCTCCACAGTCCTTCTATTGCATTCCAAACATTCCTTAGTCCTTCTCCTTTCACAGAGTCCCTTTCCTTTTGGACTATGGAATGGGGGTGGATCTAAAGGCATACAGCTTGATTGCATTTATGAGAATTATGCTCTGTTATGATGGAACAAACCCTCCAACCCTGCATATGTTTCTGTGTGAGGTATTTCTATATTTTACATTTAACTTGAGCTCTGCCATCAGTGTTAAACTTGTAGGCAAGGATGGAGTAGGGAAGCTACATCCATTGTTCCACAGGTAAATGGCAATTCCTTATTGCTGCCAAAATATTACTCGGTCAGAAATGGGCATATGGCTTTTATTCTAAAGGATCATCCTTAACTATAACTAGCATGTTTATATGAATGTTGATGTACTCTTTACATAGGCATAGCTGGTAAAGTAGTGCTGATTCTTCATACAGCACAATATTCTCATCTTTCTGCAAACAATAGTTATCAATCTCTGGGGTTTAATGACAATCCCAGGATAACAACAACTGAAAGGCTATGTTAGGGCAAAATGGGCAGGAACACATTCTTGTCACAGGAAGGCACACTGGCAGACTGAAAAGCCAGCTTCAAAAAACTTGCAACACCACTAATGTGCCTAGTGAATTCAATGTATGTACTTCTGCAGTTGAAACAAGAAATATGCAAAAAATCAAACGAGGCTGCAGAAGGAAAGTCACCTTGTGAGTTGAGAGACAAAAAGGCAGCATTTCATTCGCATCTGCCACATACCAGAATGCGGTTTGTAAATAAAGAGAAATTCACTTAAAAAATGGGCCTTGTATGCAAAAATCAAAGCCAGGAAAATACCTTTCATTACATGTGAATGAGGCCTACATTTCAACACCGGCAGCCATGCTGACAAAAGAAATATGCCTTGAAAATGTGGGCATTCGACAGTTTGGAAGGAAATGAACTGTTTAACAGTGAAACTCTCTGGCCTAAACCATTTAAAGGTAGTTCATAAAGTGAAGTGGACATTGATGTCACGATGAGAGATATTGAAAGGCTTCACCAGAAAAGTAAATGCAACAGTTTGAGAAGGCAATATTTCATATCAGCTGCTACATTAACAAGGCCCAATGTGTGCTTTAAATGTAACATTCAAAGTGTGCGTTTTCCGTGCATGGAAAGGCTAGGTTATCCCATGAGACATTGTCACCTTCCCCCCCAACAGGGACTAACAGATCTGCTTGGCTCTCTATCTGAAAGTCAAATCTTTTTGATGCCATAGCAGTAACCCAGAAGGAATTCATGGTGGGGTTGCTATGCAAATGGATCAACAGTAGAACCAGTCCTGGATGGGTTGAACTCTTAAAAAATACATGCGTTTAAATTAGTTCAAGATGCAGTGAGGCCTAGGATGAAAATGACAAATTACAGAACTGCCCCATGATGTTGAGAGGTGAGCCATGTGGCCTCAAAGATAAGAATCGGCCCTACAGGCTCTGACTTGCAGGACTGTAGTAACAAGATAAAGTGAACAGACAGCAGATGTACAAAGCTAATGTTCATGAGAAACGAAACCAGTTTTGAAATTAATGGTGGAATATATTTTGTATTAGTTGTCATAGGGTTCCGTACAGAATCATACAAATGGGATTTTCTAAGCAAGCTTAAGGACTACATAAGCCATTCCGGTGTCATTTTAAAGCGTATTAAGAGCCCATTATGTTGATTTAAATTTGATCAAAATCCGACTGTTGGAAACTCTATAACAATCTAAAATGTATTTCTAGTTCCTCAGAAATTTGGCACAAGACCAAAATTTGGGAAGGTGGTTATTAGTGAATGATGTCATTGTGTATGCAATTTGGTGATAGTAACTTGTTATTTGTGTGTAAATGGTGAAAAACCATTGTTCGCCCAGGCAACCTCCTGCTGAAAGCGAGTCATCTTAATTGGTCCGCAATGATTAGCTGAATCTGAATATATATTTATTCAGTGAAAAAACATTGTTAAAGGGACATTATGGTTCCAAGTAAAACCGAAAAACCCTTGAAATTCGCCAGTTATGGTAAGCTAAGCAACCATAACTCGCGCCACCACCGTGCACTGCTAAGACCAACACCCACAACATCAAAGATGACATCACAAATGTCATTGATGGCATCACTGATGACATCACATGTGCATGTACTTTTCATGAAATATGTGTACAAGGGATTCTTATTATAATGTTGCAAAAAATGTGTCCAGGATCATTGCAATAAATATCATACCCTAATTAGTGCATTGAACGATGCATTGATATAAATAGCATTCTATTATGGGGTTCTATCTAGTATACTAAGCTACTCATGCAGAAACATAGCATTGTGTGCAGCGCACAAGATGAAGGTATAATATTCATAATGTTAATATGTTGAATAATGAAATGATAATTGTTTTCTTAATAGATTTTTGTGTACTGTGAAATATGTAATAAGTAGCTAATAAAACCCATGTATTACATAATTGCATTATTATAGACAAAACACAAAGAGACAAGAACACATACCAAAATGGGTATATACAGGGAAAGTGAAGTTAGCAAAAAAGCACAAGTAGTAGCAGAAACAATTCATAACCTAACTGATTATTTTCATGCAAATAAATGATTGCTCTGTTTCAAAGCTGCTATTTACCCTATGTATATGTATCACTTGATGTGATTGGACCCTAAGGAAAGTAGTGCGAGTACAATGTATACAAATATGACCATATACAGGGAAAGTACAGCCATAAAAAAACAGAACTATCAGAAAGTACTGATAAGTCAATTGATTATCTTTATGCACAAAAAGGATTGCTGTCTTTCAAGCTTGTGTCTTCCCCTATGTATATGTTTCATATGATGTGACTGGACTCTAAGGGAATTACTATAAGAACCTACTTGAAGGATACGTCTACAAATAAAATAAATGTTTTAGTTTCTGACTGTTACTGAAGAAATCCATGTGGCCTAGATATGTCAGCAAAAGAAAAAAGAGTGAGCCAGACATGTGATGTCATCAATGACATTTGTGATGTCATCTTTGATGTCGTGGGTGATAGTCTTAGCAGTGCACGGTGGTGGCGCGAGTTATGGTTGCTTAGCTTACCATAACTGGCGAATTTCAAGGGTTTTTCGGTTTTACTTGGAACAATAATGTCCCTTTAACAAAGTTTTTTCACTGAATTTCATAGGTTTTTAGTAGCACAATTTAACCATAACGTCCCTTTAACAAAGTGTTTTCATTGAATTTCATAGGTTTTTATTAGTGCAACTTAACCATAATGTCCCTGTAACACATTTTTTTTTTACTGCATTTCATAGTTTTTTTATTAGTGCAACGTCACCATAACATCCTTTTCAATAGATGAAGACCACTAGCATCTTAGGTCCTCAAAGGGGGAACCCCGGGTGGTAAAAAAAAAGATTTTTCTTCCCAAACCGAGATGCCTGTGGCGTCCCGGTGTAGGAAGGAAAATCTTTTACCAAGATGGCCACCATGGAAAGGGAAGGTGGGATGTATAAAGAGAACACAACAGGGCATGAGCGGGGGGTGGGGGGGAACAGGGCACACACGGGGCATGAGCGGGGGGTGGGGGGGAACGGGGGAGACACAGAGCATGAGCGGGGGGTGGGGGAACAGGGAAAACACGGGGCATGAGCGGGGGGTGGTGGGGAATGGGAGGGAGACACGGGGCATGAGCAGGGGGTGGGGGGAAAAGGAGGGAGACACGGGGCATGAGCAGGGGGTGGGGTGGAACAAGGGAGACACAGGGCATGAGCGGGGGTGGGGGAACAGGGGAGACACGAAGCATGAGCGGGGGTGGGGGAACAGGGGAGACACAGAGCATGAGCGGGGGGTGGGGGGAAAAGGAGAGAGACACAGGGCATGAAAGGGGGGTGGGGGGAACATGAGGGAGACACGGGGCATGTGCAGGGGGTGGGGAGAACACGAGGGAGACACGGGACATGAGTGGGGGGAACACAAGGGAGACACGGGGCATGAGCGGGGGTGGGGGAGTACACGCGGAAGACACGGGGCATGAGCGGGGATTGGGGAGAACACAAGGGAGATGCGGGGCATGAGCAGGGGGTGGGGGGAACACGAGGGAGACACGGGGCATGAGCAGGGGGGTGGGGGGGTAACACGAGGGAGACACGGGGCCTGAGTGGGGGGGTGGGGGCAACAGGGGGGGCATGAGTGGGGGTGGGGGTAAAAGGAGGGAGAGACAGGGCATGAGCAGGGGGTGGAGGGAACACGAGGGAGACACGGGGCATGAGCAGGGGGTGGGGGGCAACACGAGGGAGACAGGTCATGAGCAGGGGTGGGGGGAACAGGGGAGACATGAGGCATGAGCAGGGGGTGGGGGAACAGGGCAGACATGGGGCATCAGCGGGGGTGGGGTGCACAGGAGGGAGATATGGGGTATGAGCAGGGGGTGGGGGGAACAGGAGGGAGACACGGGGCATGAGCAGGGGGTGGGGGGAACAGGAGGGAGACACAGGGCATGAGCGGGGGGGTGGGGTGCACTGGAGGGAGACATGGGGCATGAGCGGGGGTGGGGGGAACAGGAGGGAGACACGGGGCATGAGTGGGGGGTGGGGGAACAGGAGGGAGACACGAAGCATGAGCAGGGGGTGGGGTGCACTGGAGGGAGACATGGGGCATGAGCGGGGGTGGGGGGAACAGGAGGGAGACACGGGCCATGAGCGGGGGGTGAGGGGGGAAAAGGGAGACAGCGCATGAGCGGGGGTGGGGGGGACAGGGGAGACACGGGGGGCATGAGCGGGGGTGGGGGGAAAAGGAGGGAGACACAGGGCATGAGCGGGGGTGGGGGGCAACAGAATGGAGACAAGGGGCATGAGCGGGGGTAACACAAGGGAGACACGGGGCATGAGTGGGGGACTGGGGGGGAAACAGAAGGGAGACATGGGGCATGAGCGGGGGGTGTGGGGAACAGGAGGGAGACACGGGGCATGAGCAGGGGGGGTGGGGGTAACACGAGGGAGACACGGGGCATGAGCGGGTGGTGGGGGGGAAAGGGCAGACACGGGCCATGAGCAGTGGGTGGAGGGGTACAGGAGGGAGACACGGGACATGAGCAGGGGGTGGGGGGTACATGAGGGAGACACGGGACATGAGCGGGGATGGGCGTACAAGAGGGAAACATGGGGCATGAGCGGGGGGTGGGGGCAACACGAGGGAGACACAGGGCATGAGCGGGGGGTGGGGGGCAACACGAGGGAGACACGGGTCATGAGCGGGGGTGGGGGGCAACACGAGGGAGACGCCGGAGGTGGGGGGAACATGAGGGAAACACGGGGCATGAGCGGGGGGTGGGAGGAACAGGAGGGAGACAGTGCATGAGCGGGGACCGGGGGTAACACGAGGGAAACACGGGGCATGAGCGGGGGGTGGGGGGAACAGGGGAGACACGGGGCATGAGCGGGGAGTGGGGGGGAACAGGGGAGATACGGGGCATGAGCGGGGGGTGAGGGGTAACAGGAGGGAGACAAGGGGCATGAGCGGGGGTGGGGAGCCACAGAAGAGAGACACGGGGCATGAGCGGGGTGTGGGGGAACAGGGAGACATGAAGCATGAGCAGGGGGTGGGGTGCACAGGAGGGAGACACAGGGCATGAGCGTGGGGGTGGGGGGAACAGGAGGGAGACACGGGGCATGAGCGGGGGGTGGGGGAACATGAGAGAGACACGGGCCATGAGCGGCGGGTGGGGGGGGAACAGGGGAGTCACGGGGCATGAGCGGGGGTGGGGGGAACAGGAGATGGACATGGGGCATGAGCGGGGGTGGGGGAACAGGGGAGACACGGTGCTTGAGCGGGGGGTGGGGGGAACAGGGGAGACACAGGACATGAGCGGGGGTGGGGGGCAACAGAATGGAGACAAGGGGCATGAGCGGGGGTGGGGGTAACACAAGGGAGACACGGGGCATGAGTGGGGGAGTGGGGGGGAAACAGAAGGGAGACATGGGGCATGAGCGGGGGGTGTGGGGAACAGGAGGGAGACACGGGGCATGAGCGGGGGGTGGGGGGTAACACGAGGGAGACATGGGGCATGAGCGGGTGGTGGGGGGGAACAGGGCAGACACGGGCCATGAGCAGTGGGTGGAGGGGTACAGGAAGGAGACACGGGACATGAGCAGGGGGTGGGGGGTACATGAGGGAGACACGGGGCATGAGCAGGGGGTGGGGTGGAACAAGGAAGACACAGAGCATGAGCGGGGGTGGGGGGAAAAGGAGAGAGACACAGGGCATGAAAGGGGGGTGGGGGGAACATGAGGGAGACACGGGGCATGAGCAGGGGGTGGGGAGAACACGAGGGAGACACGGGACATGAGTGGGGGGAACACGAGGGAGACACGGGGCATGAGCGGGGGTGGGGGGGTACACGCGGAAGACACGGGGCATGAGCGGGGAGTGGGGAGAACACAAGGGAGATGCGGGGCATGAGCGGGGGGTGGGGGGAACACGAGGGAGACACGGGGCATGAGCAGGGGGGTAGGGGGGTAACACGAGGGAGACACGGGGCCTGAGTGGGGGGGTGGGGGCAACAGGGGAGACACAGGGCATGAGCGGGGGTGGGGGTAAAAGGAGGGAGAGACAGGGCATGAGCAGGGGGGTGGAACAGGGGAGACATGGAGCATGAGCGGGGGGTGGGGGGGAAGGAGAGAGACACGGAGCATGAGGGTACACAAGGAAGACACGGGGCATGAGCGAGGGTGGGGAGAACACGAGGGAAACACGGGGAATGAGCAGGGGGTGGGGGAACACGAGGGAGACACGGGGCATGAGCAGGGGGTGGGGGGCAACACGAGGGAGACAGGTCATGAGCGGGGGTGGGGGGAACAGGGGAGACATGGGGCATGAGCAGGGGGTGGGGGAACAGGGCAGACATGGGGCATCAGCGGGGGTGGGGTGCACAGGAGGGAGATATGGGGTATGAGCGGGGGGTGGGGGGAACAGGAGGGAGACACGGGGCATGAGCAGGGGGTGGGGGTAACAGGAGGGAGACACAGGGCATGAGCGGGGGGTGGGGAGCAACAGGAGAGAGACACGGGGCATGAGTGGGGGGTGGGGGAACAGGAGGGAGACACGAAGCATGAGCAGGGGGTGGGGTGCACAGGAGGGAGACATGGGGCATGAGCGGGGGTGGGGGGAACAGGAGGGAGACACGGGCCATGAGCGGGGGGTGAGGGGGGGAAAAGGGAGACACAGCGCATGAGCGGGGGTGGGGGGGACAGGGGAGACACGGGGGGCATGAGCGGGGGTGGGGGGAAAAGGAGGGAGACACAGGGCATGAGCGGGGGTGGGGGGCAACAGAATGGAGACAAGGGGCATGAGCGGGGGTAACACAAGGGAGACACGGGGCATGAGTGGAGGACAGGGGGGGAAACAGAAGGGAGACATGGGGCATGAGCGGGGGGTGTGGGGAACAGGAGGGAGACACGGGGCATGAGCAGGGGGGGTGGGGGGTAACACGAGGGAGACACGGGGCATGAGCGGGTGGTGGGGGGAAAGGGCAGACACGGGCCATGAGCAGTGGGTGGAGGGGTACAGGAGGGAGACACGGGACATGAGCAGGGGGTGGGGGGTACATGAGGGAGACACGGGACATGAGCGGGGATGGGCGTACAAGAGGGAAACATGGGGCATGAGCGGGGGGTGGGGGCAACACGAGGGAGACACAGGGCATGAGCGGGGGGTGGGGGGCAACACGAGGGAGACACGGGTCATGAGCGGGGGTGGGGGGCAACACGACGGAGACGCGGGAGGTGGGGGAACATGAGGGAAACACGGGGCATGAGCGGGGGGTGGGAGGAACAGGAGGGAGACAGTGCATGAGCGGGGACCGGGGGTAACACGAGGGAAACACGGGGCATGAGCGGGGGGTGGGGGGAACAGTGGAGACACGGGGCATGAGCAGGGAGTGGGGGGAACAGGGGAGATACGGGGCATGAGCGGGGGGTGAGGGGTAACAGGAGGGAGAAAAGGGGCATGAGCGGGGGTGGGGAGCCACAGAAGAGAGACACGGGGCATGAGCGGGGTGTGGGGGAACAGGGAGACATGAAGCATGAGCAGGGGGTGGGGTGCACAGGAGGGAGACACAGGGCATGAGCGTGGGGGTGGGGGGAACAGGAGGGAGACACGGGGCATGAGCGGGGGGTGGGGGAACACGAGAGAGACACGGGCCATGAGCGGCAGGTGGGGGGGGAACAGGGGAGTCACGGGGCATGAGCGGGGGTGGGGGGAACAGGGGAGACATGGGGCATGAGCAGGGGCTGGGGGAACAGGGCAGACATGGGCCATCAGCGGGGGTGAGGTGCACAGGAAGGAGATATGGGGTATGAGCGGGGGGTGGGGGGAACAGGAGGGAGACACGGGGCATGAGCAGGGGGTGGGGGTAACAGGAGGGAGACACGGGCCATGAGCGGGGGGTGGGGAGCAACAGGAGAGAGACACGGGGCATGAGTGGGGGGTGGGGGAACAGGAGGGAGACACGAAGCATGAGCAGGGGGTGGGGTGCACAGGAGGGAGACATGGGGCATGAGCGGGGGTGGGGGGAACAGGAGGGAGACACGGGCCATGAGCGGGGGGTGAGGGGGGGAAAAGGGAGACACAGCGCATGAGCGGGGGTGGGGGGGACAGGGGAGACACGGGGGGCATGAGCTGGGGTGGGGGGAAAAGGAGGGAGACACAGGGCATGAGCGGGGGTGGGGGGCAACAGAATGGAGACAAGGGGCATGAGCGGGGGTAACACAAGGGAGACACGGGGCATGAGTGGGGGACAGGGGGGGAAACAGAAGGGAGACATGGGGCATGAGCGGGGGGTGTGGGGAACAGGAGGGAGACACGGGGCATGAGCAGGGGGGGTGGGGGGTAACACGAGGGAGACACGGGGCATGAGCGGGTGGTGGGGGGGAAAGGGCAGACACGGGCCATGAGCAGTGGGTGGAGGGGTACAGGAGGGAGACACGGGACATGAGCAGGGGGTGGGGGGTACATGAGGGAGACACGGGACATGAGCGGGGATGGGCGTACAAGAGGGAAACATGGGGCATGAGCGGGGGGTGGGGGCAACACGAGGGAGACACAGGGCATGAGCGGGGGGTGGGGGGCAACACGAGGGAGACACGGGTCATGAGCGGGGGTGGGAGGCAACACGACGGAGACGCGGGAGGTGGGGGAACATGAGGGAAACACGGGGCATGAGCGGGGGGTGGGAGGAACAGGAGGGAGACAGTGCATGAGCGGGGACCGGGGGTAACACGAGGGAAACACGGGGCATGAGCGGGGGGTGGGGGGAACAGTGGAGACACGGGGCATGAGCGGGGAGTGGGGGGGAACAGGGGAGATACGGGGCATGAGCGGGGGGTGAGGGGTAACAGGAGGGAGACAAGGTGCATGAGCGGGGGTGGGGAGCCACAGAAGAGAGACACGGGGCATGAGCGGGGTGTGGGGGAACAGGGAGACATGAAGCATGAGCAGGGGGTGGGGTGCACAGGAGGGAGACACAGGGCATGAGCGTGGGGGTGGGGGGAACAGGAGGGAGACACGGGGCATGAGCGGGGGGTGGGGGAACACGAGAGAGACACGGGCCATGAGCGGCGGGTGGGGGGGAACAGGGGAGTCACGGGGCATGAGCGGGGGTGGGGGGAACAGGAGATGGACATGGGGCATGAGCGGGGGTGGGGGAACAGGGGAGACACGGTGCATGAGCGGGGGGTGGGGGGAAGAGGGGAGACACAGGACATGAGCGGGGGTGGGGGGCAACAGAATGGAGACAAGGGGCATGAGCGGGGGTGGGGGTAACACAAAGGAGACACGGGGCATGAGTGGGGGAGTGGGGGGGAAACAGAAGGGAGACATGGGGCATGAGCGGGGGGGTGGGGGGTAACACGAGGGAGACATGGGGCATGAGCGGGTGGTGGGGGGGAACAGGGCAGACACGGGCCATGAGCAGTGGGTGGAGGGGTACAGGAAGGAGACACGGGACATGAGCAGGGGGTGGGGGGTACATGAGGGAGACACAGGACATGAGCAGGGATGGGCGTACAGGAGGGAAACATGGGGCATGAGCGGGGCGTGGGGGCAACATGAGGGAGACACAGGGCATGAGCGGGGGGTAGGGGGCAACACGAGGGAGACACGAGTCATGAGCGGGGGTGGGGGCAACACGAGGGAGACACGGGTCATGAGCGGGGGATGGGGGGAACATGAGGGAAACACGGGGCATGAGCGGGGGGTGGGAGGAACAGGAGGGAGACAGTGCATGAGCGGGGACCGGGGGTAACACGAGGGAAACACGGGGCATGAGCGGGGGGTGGGGGGAACAGGGGAGACACTGGGCATGAGCGGGGAGTGGGGGGGGAACAGGGTAGACACGGGGCATGAGCGGGGGTGAGGGGTAACAGGAGGGAGACAAGGGGCATGAGCGGGGGGTGGGGAGCCACAGAAGAGAAACACGGGGCATGAGCGGGGTGTGGGGGAACAGGGAGACATGAAGCATGAGCAGGGAGTGGGGTGCACAGGAGGGAGACACAGGGCATGAGCGGGGGGGTGGGGGGAACAGGAGGGAGACACGGGGCATGAGCGGGGGGTGGGGGAACACGAGAGAGACACGGGCCATGAGCGGCGGGTGGGGGGGGAACAGGGGAGTCAAGGGGTATGAGCGGGGGTGGGGGGTACAGGAGATGGACATGGGGCATGAGTGGGGGGTGGGGGGAACAGGGGAGACACAGGACATGAGCAGGGTGGGGGGCAACAGAATGGGGACACGGGGCATGAGCGGGGGTGGGGGTAACACAAGGGAGACACGGGGCATGAGTGGGGGATTGGGGGGGAAACAGAAGGGAGACATGGGGCATGAGCGGGGGGGGTGGGGAACAGGAGGGAGACACGGCGCATGAGCAGGGAGTGGGGTGCACAGGAGGGAGACACAGGGCATGAGCGGGGGGTGGGGGGAGCAGGGCAGACTCAGGCCATGAGCAGTGGGTGGAGGGGTACAGGAGGGAGACACGGGACATGAGCAGGGGGTGGGGGGTACATGAGGGAGACACGGGACATGAGCTGGGATGGGCGTACAAGAGGGAAACATGGGGCATGAGCGGGGGTTGGGGGCAACATGAGGGAGACACAGGGCATGAGCGGGGGGTGGGGGGAGACACGGGTCATGAGCGGGGGTGGGGGGCAACACGAGGGCGACACGGGTCATGAGCGGGGGAGGGGGAAACACGAGGGAAACACGGGGCATGAGCGGGGAGTGGGGAGGAACAGGGGAGACACGGGGCATGAGCGGGGGGTGAGGGGTAACAGGAAGGAGACATGGGGCATGAGCGGGGGTGGGGAGCTACAGAAGAGAGACACGGGGCATGAGCAGGGTGTGGGGGAACAGGGAGACAAGAAGCATGAGCAGGGGGTGGGGTGCACAGGAGGGAGACACAGAGCATGAGCGGGGGGTGGGGGAACAGGAGGGAGACACAGGGCATGAGCGGGGGTGCGGGAACACGAGAGAGACACGGGGCATGAGCGGCAGGTGGGAGGAACAGGGGAGTCACGGGGCATGAGCGGGGTGGGGGGGAATAGGGGAGACACGGGACATGAGTGGGGGGTGGGGGGGACAGGGGAGACAGGGCATGAGCGGGGGTTGGGGGGAACAGGGGAGACACAGGGCATGAGTGGGGGGTGGTGGGGAACAGGGGAGACAAGGGGCATGAGTGGGGGTGGGGGGGAACAGGGGAGACATGGGGCATGAGCGGGGGTTGGGGGGGAACTGGGGAGACACGGGGCATGAGTGGGGGGTGGGGGGAACAGGAGGGAGACACGGGGCATGAGCGGGGGTGGGTGGGTACAGGAGGGAGAGACGGGGCATGAGCGGGGGGTGGGGGGGAACAGGAGGGAGACACGGGGCATAAGCGGGGGTTGGGGGGAACAGGGGAGACACGGGTCATGAGCGGGGTTTGGGGGGAACATGAGGGAAACACGGGGCATGAGCGGGGGGTGGGAGGAACAGGAGGGAGACGGTGCATGAGCGGGGACCGGGGGTAACACGAGGGAAACACGGGGCATGAGCAGGGGGTGGGGGGGTACAGGGGAGACACGGGGCATGAGCGGGGAGTGGGGGGGAACAGGGGAGACACGGGGCATGAGCGGCGGGGGGTGAGGGGTAACAGGAGGGAGACAAGGGGCATGAGCGGGGGGTGGGGAGCCACAGAAGAGAGACACGGGGCATGAGCGGGGTGTGGGGGAACAGGGAGACATGAAGCATGAGCAGGGGGTAGGGTGCACAGGAGGGAGACACAGGGCATGAGCGGGGGGTGGGGGGAACATGAGGGAGACACGGGGCATGAGCAGGGGGTGGGGGAACACGAGAGAGACACGGGCCATGAGCGGCGGGTAGGGGGGAACAGGAGAGCCACGGGGCATGAGCGGGGATCGGGGGAACAGGAGATGGACATGGGGCATGAATGGGGGGTGGGGGGAACAGGGGAGACACGGTGCATGAGCGGGGGGTGGGGGGAACAGGGGAGACACAGGACATGAGCGGGGGTGGGGGGCAACAGAATGGAGACACGGGGCATGAGCGGGGGTGGGGGTAACACAAGGGAGACACGGGGCATGAGTGGGGGAGTGGGGGGGAAACAGAAGGGAGACATGGGGCATGAGCGGGGGGTGTGGGGAACAGGAGGGAGACACGGGGCATGAGCGGGTGGTGGGGGGTAACATGAGGGAGACACGGGGCATGAGCGGGTGGTGGGGGGAACAGGGCAGACACAGGCCATGAGCAGTGGGTGGAGGGGTACAGGAGGGAGACACGGGACATGATCAGGGGGTGGGGGGTACATGAGGGAGACACGGGACATGAGCTGGGATGGGTGTACAAGAGGGAAACATGGGGCATGAGCGGGGGTGGGGGCAACATGAGGGAGACACGGGTCATGAGGGGGTGTGGGGGGCAACACGAGGGAGACACGGGTCATGAGCGGGGGTGGGGGGAACATGAGGGAAACACAGGGCATGAGCGGGGGGTGGGAGGAACAGGAGGGAGACAGTGCATGAGCGGGGACCGGGGGTAACACGAGGGAAACACGGGGCATGAGCGGGGGGTGGGGGGAACAGGGGAGACACGGGGCATGAGCGGGGAGTGGGGGGGGAACAGGGGAGACACGGGGCATGAGCGGGGGTGAGGGGTAACAGGAGGGAGACAAGGGGCATGAGCGGGGGGTGGGGAGCCACAGAAGAGAAACACGGGGCATGAGCGGGGTGTGGGGGAACAGGGAGACATGAAGCATGAGCAGGGAGTGGGGTGCACAGGAGGGAGACACAGGGCATGAGCGGGGGGGTGGGGAGACACGGGGCATGAGCGGGGGGTGGGGGAACACGAGAGAGACACGGGCCATGAGCGGCGGGTGGGGGGGGAACAGGGGAGTTAAGGGGTATGAGCGGGGGTGGGGGGTACAGGAGATGGACATGGGGCATGAGTGGGGGGTGGGGGGAACAGGGGAGACACAGGACATGAGCGGGGTGGGGGGAAACAGAATGGGGACACGGGGCATGAGCGGGGGTGGGGGTAACACAAGGGAGACACGGGGCATGAGTGGGGGATTGGGGGGAAACAGGAGGGAGACACGGCGCATGAGCAGGGAGTGGGGTGCACAGGAGGGAGACACAGGGCATGAGCGGGGGGTGGGGGGAACAGGGCAGACTCAGGCCATGAGCAGTGGGTGGAGGGGTACAGGAGGGAGACACGGGACATGAGCAGGGGGTGGGGGGTACATGAGGGAGACACGGGACATGAGCTGGGATGGGCGTACAAGAGGGAAACATGGGGCATGAGCGGGGGGTGGGGGCAACATGAGGGAGACACAGGGCATGAGCGACGGGTGGGGGGAGACACGGGTCATGAGCGGGGGTGGGGGGCAACACGAGGGCGACACGGGTCATGAGCGGGGGAGGGGGAAACACGAGGGAAACACGGGGCATGAGCGGGGAGTGGGGAGGAACAGGGGAGACACGGGGCATGAGCGGGGGGTGAGGGGTAACAGGAGGGAGACATGGGGCATGAGCGGGGGTGGGGAGCCACAGAAGAGAGACACGGGGCATGAGCACGGTGTGGGGGAACAGGGAGACACGAAGCATGAGCAGGGGGTGGGGTGCACAGGAGGGAGACACAGGGCATGAGCGGGGGGTGGGGGAACAGGAGGGAGACACAGGGCATGAGCGGGGGTGCGGGAACACGAGAGAGACACGGGGCATGAGCGGCAGGTGGGAGGAACAGGGGAGTCACGGGGCATGAGCGGGGTGGGGGGGAATAGGGGAGACACGGGACATGAGTGGGGGGTGGGGGAGACAGGGCATGAGCGGGGGTTGGGGGGAACAGGGGAGACACAGGGCATGAGTGGGGGGTGGTGGGGAACAGGGGAGACAAGGGGCATGAGTGGGGGTGGGGGGGAACAGGGGAGACATGGGGCATGAGCGGGGGTTGGGGGGGAACTGGGGAGACACGGGGCATGAGTGGGGGGTGGGGGGAACAGGAGGGAGACACGGGGCATGAGCAGGGGTGGGTGGGTACAGGAGGGAGACACGGGGCATGAGCGGGGGGTGGGGGGGAACAGGAGGGAGACACGGGGCATAAGCGGGGGTTGGGGGGAACAGGGGAGACACGGGTCATGAGCGGGGTTTGGGGGGAACATGAGGGAAACACGGGGCATGAGCGGGGGGTGGGAGGAACAGGAGGGAGACAGTGCATGAGCGGGGACCGGGGGTAACACGAGGGAAACACGGGGCATGAGCAGGGGGTGGGGGGGAACAGGGGAGACACGGGGCATGAGCGGGGAGTGGGGGGGAACAGGGGAGACACGGGGCATGAGCGGGGGGTGAGGGGTAACAGGAGGGAGACAAGGGGCATGAGCGGGGGTGGGGAGCCACAGAAGAGAGACACGGGGCATGAGCGGGGTGTGGGGGAACAGGGAGACATGAAGCATGAGCAGGGGGTAGGGTGCACAGGAGGGAGACACAGGGCATGAGCGGGGGGTGGGGGGAACATGAGGGAGACACGGGGCATGAGCAGGGGGTGGGGGAACATGAGAGAGACACGGGCCATGAGCGGCGGGTAGGGGGGAACAGGAGAGCCACGGGGCATGAGCGGGGATCGGGGGAACAGGAGATGGACATGGGGCATGAATGGGGGGTGGGGGGAACAGGGGAGACACAGGACATGAGCGGGGGTGGGGGGCAACAGAATGGAGACACGGGGCATGAGCGGGGGTGGGGGTAACACAAGGGAGACACGGGGCATGAGTGGGGGAGTGGGGGGGGAAACAGAAGGGAGACATGGGGCATGAGCGGGGGGTGTGGGGAACAGGAGGGAGACACGGGGCATGAGCGGGTGGTGGGGGGTAACACGAGGGAGACACGGGGCATGAGCGGGTGGTGGGGGGAACAGGGCAGACACAGGCCATGAGCAGTGGGTGGAGGGGTACAGGAGGGAGACACGGGACATGATCAGGGGGTGGGGGGTACATGAGGGAGACACGGGACATGAGCTGGGATGGGCGTACAAGAGGGAAACATGGGGCATGAGCGGGGGGTGGGGGCAACATGAGGGAGACACAGGGCATGAGCGGGGGGTGGGGGGCAACACGAGGGAGACACGGGTCATGAGCGGGTGTGGGGGGCAACACGAGGGAGACACGGGTCATGAGCGGGGGTGGGGGGAACATGAGGGAAACACAGGGCATGAGCGGGGGGTGGGGGGCAACACGAGGGAGACACGGGTCATGAGCGGGTGTGGGGGGCAACACGAGGGAGACACGGGTCATGAGCGGGGGTTGTGGGAGGAACAGGAGGGAGACAGTGCATGAGCGGGGACCGGGGGTAACACGAGGGAAACACGGGCATGAGCGGGGGGTGGGGGAGAACAGGGGAGACACGGGGCATGAGCGGGGAGTGGCGGGTAACAGGGGAGACACGGGGCATGAGCGGGGGGTGAGGGGTAACAGGAGGGAGACATGGGGCATGAGCGGAGGGTGGGGAGCCACAGAAGAGAGACACGGGGCATGAGCAGGGTGTGGGGGAACAGAGAGACACGAAGCATGAGCAGGGGGTGGGGTGCACAGGAGGGAGACACAGGGCATGAGCGGGGGTTGGGGGAACAGGAGGGAGACACGGGGCATGAGCGGGGGGTGGGGGAACACGAGAGAGACACGGGGCATGAGCGGCAGGTGGGGGGAAAACAGGGGAGTCACGGGCATGAGCGGGGGTGGGGGGAACAGGAGATGGACATGGGGCATAAGCGGGGGGTGGGGGGGAACAGGGGAGACACGGTGCATGAGCGGGGGGTGGGGGACAACAGGAGAGAGACACGGGGCATGAGCGGGGGGTGGGGGGGAACAGGGAAGATACGGGACATGAGTGGGGGGTGGGGGGACAGGGGAGACACAGGGCATGAGCGGGGGTTGGGGGGAACAGGGGAGACACGGGGCATGAGTGGGGTGGTGGGTGGGAACAGGGGAGACACAGGGCATGAGTGGGGGTGGGGTATTGTGAGGGAGACACGAGGCATGAGCGGGGGGTGGGGGGATCATGAGGGAGACACGGGGCATGAGCGGGGGTGGGGGGATCGTGAGGGAGACATGGGGCTTGAGCGGGAGCTGGGGGGTACAGGAGGGAGACACGGGGCATGAGCGGGGGTGGGGGGAACAGGAGGGAGACACAGGGAATGAGCGGGGGGTGGGGGGAACAGGAGGGAGACATGGGCATGACCGGGGGGAACAGGGGAGACACGGGGCATGAGCGGGGGGTGGGTGAGAACAGGGGAGACACGGGGCATGAGTGGGGGGTGGGGGGATCGTGAGGGAGACACGAGGCATGAGCGGGGGGTGGGGGGGATCATGAGGGAGATACGGGGGTTGGGGGGTACAGGAGGGAGACATGGGACATGAGCGGGAGGTGTGGGGTACAGGAGGGAGATACGAGGCATGAGCAGGTGGTGGGGGTACAGGAGGGAGACACGGGGCATGAGCTGGGGATGGGGGCAACACGAGGGAGACACGAGGCATGAGCGGGGGGTGGGGGGCAACACGAGGGAGACTCGGGTCATGAGCGGGGGTGGAGGGCAACACGAGGGAGACACGGGTCATGAGCGGGGGTGGGGGCAACACGAGGGAGACACGGGGCATGAGCGGGAGTGGGGGAACAGGAGGGAGACACGGGGCATGAGCGGGGGGTGGGGGTGACACGAGGGAGACACGGGGCATGAGCGGGGATGGGGGAACAGGGGAGACACGGGGCATGAGCTGGGGGTGGGGGGGAACAGGGGAGACACGGGGCATGAGCAGGGGTGGGGGGAACAGGAGGGAGAAACGGGGCATAAGCAGGGGTGGGGGGGGAACAGGGGGGACACGGGGCATGAGCGGGGGGTGGGGGGAACAGGGGAGACATGGGCATGAGCGGGGGTGGGGGGAACAGGGCAGATACGGGGTATGAGCGGGGGGTGGGGGGTACAGGAGGGAGACACGGGGCATGAGTGGGGGGTGGGGTGCACAGGAGGGAGACACGGGCATGAGCGGGGTGGGGGGGCAACACAAGGGAGAAACAGGGCATGAGCAGGGGGTGGGGGGGCAACACGAGGGAGACAGGGGGCATGAGCGGGGGTGGGGGCACCACGAGGGAGACACAGGCATGAGCGGGGGGTGGGGGGAACAGGGCAGACACGGGGCATGAGTGGGGGGTGGTGGGCAACAGGAGGGAGACACGGGGCATGAGCAGGGGGTGGGGGGAACAGGGGAGACACGGGGTATAAGCGGGGATGGGGGGCAACAGGAGGGAGACACGGGGCATGTCCGGGGGGGAACAGGGGAGACATGGGGCATGAGCGGGGGATGGGGGGAACAGGGGAGATACAGGGCATGAGTGGGGGGTGGGGGGATCGTTAGGGAGACACGGAGCATGAGCGGTGGGTGGGGGATCATGAGGGAGACACAGGGCATGAGCGGGGGTTGGGGGACAGGAGGGAGACACAGGGCATGAGCGGGGGGGATCGGAAGGGAGACACAGGGCATGAGCGGGGGGGTACAGGACGGAGGCATGAGCGGGGGTGGGGAGTACAGGAGGGAGACGCGGGGGGTGGGGGTACAGGAGGTAGACTCGGGCATGAGTGGGGGGTGGAGGGCAACACGAGGGAGACACAGGCATGAGTGGGGGTTGGGGGATCGTGATGGAGACACAGGGCATGAGCGGGGGTGGGGGGATCTTGAGGGAGACACGGGGCATGAGCGGGGAGTGGGGGGGAACAGGGGAGACACGGGGGATGAGCGGGGGTGGGGTATCAGGAGGGAGACATGGGCATGTGCAGGCGGTTGGGGGATTGTGAGGGAGACACGGGGCATGAGCGGGGGGTGGAGGGCAACACGGGGGAGACACGGGGCATGAGCGGGGGTGGGGGCAACACGAGGGAGACACAGCGGATGAGGGATGAGCAGGGGGTGGGGGGAACAAGGGAGACACGTGTCATGAGCATGGGGTGGGGGGGAACAGGGGAGACACAGGGGATGAGCGGGGGATGGGGGGATCGTGAGGGAGATACGGGGGATGAGCGGGGTGGGGGCATCATGAGCGAGACACAGGGCATGAGTGGGGGGATCATGAGGGAGACACGGAGGATGCGCGGGGGTGGGGGGATCGTGAGGGAGATACGGGGCATGAGCCGGGGGTAGGGGGATCGTGACGGAGACACAGGGGGTGAGCGGTGGGTGGGGGGATCGTGAGAGAGATACGCGGCATGAGCGCGGGGTGGGGGGAACAGGGGAGACACGGGCATGAGCGGGGGTGGGGGGAACAGGGGAGACACGGGGCATGAGCGGGGGTGCGGGGGAACGGGAGGAAAACACGGACATAAGCTTAGTGTGCAGGCAGCAGATCCCGCTCCCCGGCCCTCCGCAGGCCACCGTGTGCCGATGGCGTGAGCGGGGGCTGGAGGAAAAGGGGAGAAACGGGGCATGAGCGAGGGTGGGGGAAAGGGAGGAAGACACGGGCATAAGCGGGGGTGGGGGGAACGGGAGGAAGACACCAGCATGACCTTACTAGCAGGCGGCAAATTCCGCTCCTCGGGATAAACAAAGATGGCGGGCGTCTTTCAAAATAGACGCACTGCACGGTGCACCGCAGCCAATGGGAAAGCAAGTAACATGTCCGTGGACACCATGCAAGCCGCTTGCTCAATCCCTGTCCTGTCCGCGGAGCAAACAGGGAAGTGTGTCCGCAAAGCGGAAACAGTTATCATTAATTTTTTCTGACCTACTTTTTGGTCATTTTTTAAAAAACTACTGGACGGATTTTCACAAAATTTGCAAAAGCCTGCTTTCGGGACCAATCCGCTGCTCCTGGTCCAAATTTGGTGAAAATCCATCCAGCGGTTTGAGCTGTAGGCGTGAGCAAAGTTTTTTTCCCATTCAGTCTATGGGAAGAAAAAAAAAGTTTGGTGTGGATTCGTCCAGGGGGAGCGAAGTTATAAGCCGCCCAAAAAGTGCTCTTCTTATGGAAACAGCAATTTAACCATAACTACATGGCCACTACCGTGGCCATGTAATATTGTTAGGTTTATTTGTAAGATTAAGAAAGTTGCCATGTAGTGACTTTTTAGGGGAACATTTTAAAAGTGTACAATGAAGACTCTGGTGGGTTCATCCTTCCCATCAATTCAACTTCATAACTCTGGTGGGCCTATTCACGGAGGGGCTGGACCTTGGGGATGAGTGAACCGCAGGGGTCCAATAAAAATTCAAGGATAATAAGTTAACACCTCCCGATTTTAATATTTCAGAGGTGTGACTTAGAGGGTAAAAAGGCCTTGCACAATGGAAAAAGGGAGAACTGCCTAAAAATCATCTGGGAGGAAGTTGCCTGATACCATCTGGGTGGAATGATGGGAAACTGCTGCAGGGTTAAGATTACCTGGAAGACAGCAATTGGGAAAGACAAAAAGCTGACTGGGCCCTATGACCAAGGACCTATGACCAAGAATAGTCCTATAGTTGGGTGGAGGCAGGAGCGTGATGACTGAACCTGGAGAGGCTCTTTGACCAGACCCCCGTAGTCCCCCAAGCATGCCGTCTTGAGGCCTTTCCTGCGCGCAAAAAAATAGTGATCTCCAAGTAGCTTGTCCAACAAAACAAACTGTGGGAGTCTGCTCGATTTAATACCTTCCCCTTGATTAGTGGGTGGGGGCAAACTGAGTAGAACCTTAGCGTATTTTAATGAATACAAATGTTATTAACTCCCACATGGATTTGAACACGGGGCCCGTTCGGGGGAGTTCGAAACCTCTGCTCTCTTAACTAGCGCTAATTGAAGTTAAAGTCATTTAAAATAATTGAGCATTCCTATTCCCTTGCTAACCCCGAACTCCCTCAAGGGAAGGGGCGTCCTTGTCTAAAAACTAAATTCCTAACTGTCACCACTCCGCAGACCTGGCTTTTAAACAGAGGGGTGCTGAATGTAACTGAACTCTGGGTTTTTTGTTCAAGGTAGAGAAGTGCTTTGCTAAATAAAACCAAGTGTAATTTCTAATTGAAAAAGGCACACTCTTTCCTGAGAGTGGGAAAGTGACCCTTATAGAAGAAAGATTTTGTATTGCTTTGGGCTGAAGAAGGAAGAAGGGTTCTATGAAGTAGTATCAAAAGTTGGTTGAGATTTCAAAACTGCTAGCATTTTCCAGTGTGCAGGGGAATTAAACATAGAAAGTGCTGCTTGTGCGAAATTGCTTTTGAAAACAGAAAAGGTTGCATTTGATTTAAATCTAAACCTTATCAAGGAATACACATGCTCATGTGCTGGTAATGTTCCAAATTATTGTTTCATTTTGACATAAAGTGGCTTGTGGGACAAGAGGTCTGAACTGTTTATTTGGCAAGTGACCCTAAAGTGAAAGTCAGGGGAAAAAGCGGGTTTTGTATTAAAGCTTAGTTTTCTGCCTCAGAGATGGTGGCGTGTGTAATCATTTGGTGCACATATTCATTAAACCTATTATTTAAAGGCCACCAGGGGGCGCGCAGGCAATGGCTGCCTGAGTGTGTCGCTCCTGCCGTAGCTGGGCCGTATCAGGGAATTGAGCCCCCCCCGGAGCTCCCCAGGCGGATGAGACAGGACGGAAAGGTGTGGTGATCCCCCCGGGCGTCTAGCGAGTGAAAGAGCGACGCTCGGAGCCCCCGGGATCGAGGAGAACGAGACCCGTGGGTTCGGGCAGATACGGGGCGGTGCTAGGCCTCGGCGGCCGCACGCCGGATAAGCGCGGGGACCGGAGGAACCTCCAGGGCGGAGCCGCGTCCCCCCCCCACTCGGCTTCCACGCCCCCGAGGTCCGGGAACCAGCGGGATAGCCTGCCCCGCACCAACTCGGAACTACGCCACCCTCCCGTGAGTTACTTCGGCGACGACGGGCAGTCCCCGGGTGCGAGGCCCCCGCCGGACCTCGGTGGGGCGAGTGCCCGCCCGGGAAGACAGAGTTATCCCCCCTCGTTGGGGGCCGCGGAGGCCCGAGGGGGGCGGCCCAGGCATTCTGGCCCACAAAGATAGACGGACGGACGGGGGGGAAGGCCCAACGGACTGGCGGCTGACCCTACAGGGATTTCGCTTTAAGGAAATGGCGTCCAGCAGTAGAAGCCAGAGTCCCCTCCAGAGACCTGAACAGGCAGAACAGGCCTCAGGTCCCCCCGTATCTGCCATGGAGAGAGGCTTCGCCTCTGTATTACAGGAGATCAGGGATATGCGCTCGGACATCGCCCAAAAATTTGAAAAAATAGACCAGAGGGTGGACAAGGTCGAGGACAGATTATTGCAAGTGGAGGCCAACCAAACATCAGCGACGACCCTGGAGATGGACCTGGGAATGAGAATAACGGCCCTGGAAAAGAGAGAAGAGGAAAGGTCCAGGCAAATGGATGACTTCGAAAATAGGGAGAGGAGGAACAATCTTAGATTCTTCGGGATTCCAGAACAGGAAGGGGAAACGGAGAGAGACATCACGCACACGGTGAGGGACATCATCATCCTCCTCTTCGCCGGTGAGATGACCACGGAACCCACGTTCGATAGAGTGCACAGAGCGGGGGGCAGGGCGGGGGGCCCCCGCTCTGTATTGGTCCGGTTCCACTACTACACTGAAAAAACCAAGGTACTGGAAGAAGCCAGGAAGGCCCGGGAGATCACTTATAACAATGCCCAGATCACGATTTACCAGGATCTCTCGGCCTATACCCTGGCCAAACGCAGGATGTGTCGTCCACTAACGATCCTGTTGAAAGATAAGGGGGTCCGCTACCGCTGGGGATACCCCTTCTCATTGTCCTTTGAATACATGGGCCAGCGGTCGACCCTGACCACGGAGGACGACATACGGATGGCCATCTAGGACTATGTGGGGGACCCGGACCCCAGGAGGGCCCTGTCGGGGCCCGGGAGAGAAGCCTCGGGGAGCCCGGGCCCATCCAGGGACAGGAGACGCAAAACCGGAGCGAGAAAATTCAGAAAAATGAATACCCCCTCGCCGCCCAAGGAGGGAGAGCGGAACGATCCTGAAGGCTGAGACCCAGGGGAGGCCTGCAGAGTCACGGGGGACGTTGGGAATAACCAGCGGATTCACCGCTACCAGCCCCCATATGAACAGCAAGTATGATGGAACCAGGGAGGGGGACAGCAAAGCGGGGGGGAAGGGGGGCTCATAGGGACAAGCTTCAGAATGAATGCCCGGCTGCGGCGGGTAAGTTGGTGGTTCGGCCAGTAGCCAGGGATGGCGGATCTACTTGGCCGGACGCCGGGGAAGGGGGAGGGGGGTCACATAGTTGGGGTTGTTCAGTTTGGGGAAGGGGGGCAGTTAGGGTTTTGTTTTTGGCCCGCCCGGGGGGAAGGGGAGGGGGGAGACGGGGGACAAAATACTGATGTAAGAGAGCACGCCAGGAAGAACGAGATATGTGCGTTGGCCGAGAGTGAGGAGGTTCTAGATCATGGCTGACAGTCTGCCCTCTCTGGGCGTGGGTTCCCTAAATGTACGGGGCTTAAATACCCCCACGAAGAGGTCCCTGGTCTGCCGGGAGTTCAGGAGGTCCAAACTTGACTTCCTTCTTGTGCAGGAGACGCACTGGCCGCGGGGTAAGGAGCCCAAAATGCGGGGGGGGGAATAGGGGAGGTCTTCAGTGCCTCTCACAGAGGCAAAAAGAGGGGAGTTGCCATCCTGGTATCAAGGAATATAGGGTTTGAGAACGAGGCCATGTTGAAGGACCCGGAGGGTCGCTACTTGATGTTACGGGGGTCCCTTCAGGGGGCCCCAATTACCCTAGTGGTGATTTATGCTCCAAATGAAGGCCAGTCCCTATTCTGGGCAAAGGTAGGGGACAAACTCAAACAATTCTCCCATGGCTCTGTGGTGGTGGGCGGGGACTTTAATATGGTCTTAGATCCTAACCGGGATAGAAAACGAACAGGCCCGCAGCACGCTAGGGCGGCGGACGAGATCATGGCACGCAACTTCCAGGGGGTCAATCACGACCTGGGACTGTTGGACACGATCCCGACCCCCAGAACGGACACCCCCCACTTCACCTTCTATTCGGCCACTCATGCATCGTTCTCTAGGATCGATTACATTTTGGTGGACGAGATCCTGCACCCTTTCACCTCGGGCCATAGGGTTGACCCTGTTCCCTGGTCCGACCATGACCTGGTCCGTATTACGATAGCGAGGGGAGGTCTAAACGAACGAAGGGGGAGGTGGAAATGTAACGACTCTTTGCTGAAAGAAGAGGAACGAGCCCAGGAAATACTCGAGGCCATTAAAGATTTCTTTGACATGAACGACAATGGGGAGGTGGGGGTGCACACCCTGTGGGATGCCTTTAAAGCCACCTTACGAGGAGTCCTGATTAAAATGGGTGCCCAGAAAAAGAGGGAAAGGGAGGTTCAAGAGAGACGACTGAGGGACAAAATAGCCCGGCTTTCACCGGGGGGGCTCCCCTCAGCCCCCTTGGAGCGTGGCCAGATAACCGCCTTGGAGGACTGTAGGCTCCAGCTGAGGGACCTCCTCCTCCACCAGACAGAGAGGAACCTCCAATTAGTAAAGCAAAAGTATTATGAAAAAGGGGATAAGGCGGACAGGATTTTAGCCTGGAAGCTGAGGGAGGAACAGAGGAGCAGACTGGTGAAAGCGGTTAGGAGTGAAGAGGGGGTGATAGGGTATGACTCAACCCACATTGGAGAGGCCTTCCGCCAATACTACGAGAAATTATACTTGTCCGAATTTGAGGGGAGGGAGGCGGAGATAGAGGGGTTCTTGGACTCAATGCGGGTTCCGGCCTTATCAGAAGAAATGGCGGAAGGGTTAGAGGGCCCAGTCACGGAGGAGGAGGTGGAGCGGGCGATTAGGGGTTTGAAAGGGGGCACATCACCCGGGGAGGATGGTTACACAACCTATTTCTATAAGAGGTTCTGCTCCGCTCTGTCCCCCTATTTGGCCAGGGTATTCAACGCAGTGCTGGAAGGAGGTACCCTCCCGGACTCCATGATGGAGGCGATAATAGTGGTGCTTCCCAAGGACGGTAGAGACCCCTTGGAGTCCTCCTCCTACCGCCCAATTTCCCTATTGAACACTGATGTAAAGATCTTAGCGAAGGTGATCGGGGGGCGAGTGGAAGGGGTCCTCCCGAAGCTGGTTCACGGAGATCAGGTGGGGTTCATCAGGGGGAGACAGGGCTCGGATAACATCCGAAAAACTATAGACCTGCTCCATTACGCCCAGGAGTCAGATCTCGACGCGTGCGTCTTATCGCTTGACTCGGAAAAGGCGTTTGACAGAGTGGAGTGGAGGTTTATGGACCTCACCCTCAGGAAAATGGGCTTTGGGGCACACATAATGAGCTGGATATCGGCCCTGTATAGGGCCCCGAGGGCTAGGGTCCAGGTGAACGGCAGGCTGACGGAGTCCTTCCCCCTTACGCGGGGAACACGGCAGGGTTGCCCGCTCTCCCCCCTCATCTATGTCCTTGCAATGGAACCCCTGGCCATAGCGGTCAGAACACACCCAGATATCAGGGGGATCCAGAGAGGGGAGGTAGAATTTAAACTCTCCCTGTTCGCCGATGATATTCTGGCCTATCTGGTGGACCCGAGAACCTCGCTCCCCCCCCTTATGTCCTTGATGGTGGTATATGGGCGCCTCTCGGGGCTTAAGATAAACGCCTCAAAATCAGTCCTGCTCCCCATGAGAACGGTGGACTCGGTCTTGGATCCTATGTCCAGCTTGGATGGGATTAGGGTGGGCAAATCCTCCATCCGGTACCTGGGCGTCCTCATCACTCGGAACCTGTCCAACCTCGCCCCAGCGAACTACGATCCTGTCATGGCAAGGGTCACCGCGGACTTGAGGAGATGGGGGACGATGATCCTGTCCTGGTACGGCCGAATGACGGCCGTGAAGATGAACGTACTCCCACGCTTATTGTACCTCTTCACCGCCCTCCCAACTAACGTACCGAACACACTTTCAGGGTCCTCCAGAATGCAGTGAGGGAGTTCATATGGCAAGGTAGGACCCCGAGGACAGCGAGAGCGGTCCTGACCCTTCCGAGGGAGGAGGGAGAGTTCGGGCTACCGGACTTCCGACTTTATTTTCGGGCGGCCCAGCTGCGAGTGTTTCTTGAACACATGAAGGAGGGGCTAGGCACGTACTGGACGTACCTGGAGGATATGGACGCTCACCCACTCAAAGTTAGGGACCTCCTGTGGGCCCCTAGTAAATTCATTCCCAATAGACTAAGATCACACCCAACGCTGGGTGTCCTCTGGGCGATCTGGCGGGAAGGCCCTCAGACAGCACACCTAACGACTTGGCCGTCCCCGTTATCATCACTATGGGGACACCCCTTCAGACTGGGAAGCAGGGGGTTCCGTAACGCTCAGGCCTGGTCGGACTCGGGGATGGAATGGGCGGGGCAAATGTTCAAGGAGGGGGAAATTCGCCCATACGATGAAGTGAAAGAAGCCCTGGGTCGGGGAGCCCTCTCCATCTTTGATTATCTCCGCTTGAAGGGGATCTTGTGTGACCAAGCCTGGGGACAGAACCTGAATAGGCAGCTGACTCCCTTCGAAAAATTTGTGGACACAGCAACCTCTAGGAAGGGGGCGGTATCAGGGATGTACAAAATACTAAACACTGTCAACCTAGGGGAGAGGAGGAGGTTTCGTATTTTCTGGGACGATCTGGCGGGGGAGGAGATTTCGGAGGACGCTTGGGCAAGGATATTTAAGATTGCTTTCCATGGGAATTTGTTCACGGCGGACATGGAGCATAACTTTAAGATCCTGCAGGGATGGCATAGAGATCCTGCGAAACTAGCGAAAATGTTCACGGGAGTGTCCTCCGCGTGCCCGAGAGGGTGTGATCAGGTTGGCACGAGAGCTCACATGTGGTGGCACTGCCCGAAAGTCCAGGCATATTGGGCGGAGGTACGGGGCTGGATCGCTGAAATCACTGAAGACATGCTCCCCCAGAACCCTCTGACAATGCTGCTGGGCCTCCCCCCGGAGAATACAGAGATACTTAGATACCCAAGGATGTGGGAAACCATGCTGAGGGCGGGGAGGGTGGCCCTGGCACAAAAGTGGAAGAGCCCAGAGACCCCAACGAAGGAGGTCTGGTTGAAAAAGGTCAAACACATGTTTCTAATGGACAAACTGACTGCAATGATGAACAATAAACTGGGTACTTTCCAGGCGAACTGGTTTGGTGTACAGCAGTCCTGGGGATGGGATGTGCATTGAGCTAGGACGAGAGAAAGGATGGGACCGGGACCCCACGGCCCGGGAACAGGCGGATGAGTTGCAGCCACAAAGACAGCCAACGTACCACTTTTCTTGCGTGCTATAGACAAATAAAATGACGGCAGTGTCCCCCCAACGAAGGGGATCTATCCGGGCGAAGCTACGGGGGGGGGGTTGGGGGGGGTGCGGGAGGGGGGTCGGGTCGTTGGGCCAGCAATCTGTATTTCCTTTTGATTCCGTTTTTTTTTAGCCTGTTTGTTGTATTATTAAAAATGCCAATAAAACAAAGTTTAAAAAAAAAAAACTATTATTTAATAGATGTATATTCTTTCTGTACCCCGGCCTGGTTCTTAGCTTATTTTTGGCACGTGGGAGGGATCTACGTGGCTCTATACGAGTTGCAGACATGTCTAGCTAAAACAAAATCAAATGATATCTTGTGGGGTGCTTTAACTGGGGGTGTCGAACTCCCCATGTTAAGGGTGGTCTCTAAATATAGTGTTACAAAGCAGTACACGCCTTACTACACATGGGGCCTCAATTAGAGTTAGATGGATTTTGGAAGCAAAAGACTGCATGTGGTAATTACTGTTACCACATGCAATATTTTTGAGAACCCACCTAATTATGATAGCACCACTGGGTTGGTAATAATGGATGCCTTTTCCCAGAAATACAGCATGTGGTATTTCTGGAAATCTACATGCATTATACTTTTTTAATGCATTTCACTGACATTTTGATGATGGAAATGCATTTCACACAGTAGCAGTCAACACTGCTACTATATAAAAATCTTTATTGCACCAAAGTGGAATTCCTGATCCTTTTGTGGATTGCATGATAATCTCATACTCTTTGGATTTTCCCAAGAAATATTTGTATTTTGAAGTGATGGAAAGTGTTTGCGCTTCCCTTTAGTTCAGGAAAAAAACTAAAAACACTTCTGTAGAGTTTTTTTAATTGTTACCGCCACCTATTGGTTGGAGGTAAAATGGTGGTTTTTGATGTTATTTGTAATGAAAAAACAGGCAACGTCCGCCACTTGTGGTTTTCCTACAAATACTGCATGCAATAGAAATCCATGCTCCTCATCATATGGCATAATAGTAAAACAGGCAGTATTTGAAAATACTGCCTGTTTTACTAATATGGCCCACCAGTCCTCTTTCACACTTGCTTCAGGACCCAAAACCTCACCCACATTCACTGCACTTGAGAATTAACCCAAGAGAGTGGCTCTCTCTGCACTTACCCAGTCTCCACCGACCGGGTGCACTTTGAGCTCCCCCTCCCTGTGGCTGTGTGCACTTGCACGATCCGTACACACAGTGCCTGAAGATAGTCTGTCTGTTCTCCCTTGTCTTCACCCATTAATTACACTGGTAAAACTGCAGAATCGCCGTCAGGCCTATTTGCTGTATCTCAAACTGTTAAATGTTTATGTATTCTACGCACTTACTCTGCCTGTGCAGACTATTATTGTCTCGGAATTTCAAGGGCTCTGAGTGACTGTAGTTTTTTTCCCCTGTTCCCACTCTCCTTTAGTGCTTTGAAACACTTGCCTGTGTATAGGTGCTTTATAAATAAACAATGTAATACCATACCATACCATATCCATAAAAGAGGCCCATTGAATCATTTATTATGATTGTCGGAGCTGTACAGTCCTACTTTTGGGCCCTGCAGCAACCGGAATGTTCGGAGTTACACTGTGCTGTTTATTTACAGCTGGGTAATTGGGACTGAAGGCATGTTGCAACCTGGAAGATGCCATGCACACAGATACAGAGAGCTAAAGCATTTTCTGGACATTTGTAACAGGCTGTGTAAGCTACAGGCTTTGTACCTTAGGTACCGATGTAAAATATTAGAAGAATATAACCAACCAGTAGAGGCTAACAGATAACATTTAGTCACAAGATGACTCGCACCTTAGCCTGTATATTATTTTAGCTGGGCTCATTCTTTATGTGGCCCACAAAAACACATGCTTTTAAGTGTAAAATGCAATGAACAACTGTAAAAGCCAAAACGATTGGCTTTGCCCCTGCATGTTGTTGTAGACTAAAAGCCGAAACTACTCCAAAATGTATATTTTCTGCATTGCCCTTTTCCTTAATGCACACACTGTGTGCCTGATTCATGGAACGTTTTCCTATGGGATTGCACCATTATAAAAAACTTCCATGTTTCTAACTCTAACTTCTTCCTCATCTCCCCGTGTTTGCTTCAGCTGAGGACACTATACCAAAGTTCATCCGATGTCCAGTCCCTGCGCCCATAGACCCTCTAAACTCACCTAGTTTTCATCTGTTGCCCTTATGATAAAACCATAGAAAAATCACACTTGTGTGCATTCGTGCCCTTCACTGTGCGTTATTATCCCGTTTTAAATGCATGCAATCCTAATGCACTAAAGACTGGGCAATGGAATTTTTGAATAGAAAGCAGAAAATACAGGATTCACTTGTGCTCAAGACCAGATTTCAGTGTCTTCAGTTAAAAAGGTAAGATCTGATACCACTATGCTGAGTTGGCATAGAGAACAGAGACATTTTTATGGGAAGGCAAAAGGGGCACTTGCCCAGGGTACCCACCTTGGAGGGAGCCCCCCCAAGGCTGCCTGATCTAAAGAAGTAAGATTCCTTTGTTCACCAGACTTAAATAGCACACATCAGGATATTGTAAGGCATGGCCCTGAGGCTCTAAACATATTGCCTGTCTGTTTTGGCAAGTACATTCTACTCAATCAATTCATCATTTAATGCTTTCTGTGTTCGCTGTGGAATATATAGTTTGTGTGTTCCTTGCGGCACAACTCCTGGAGCATTCTTCCCTTTCAGTGGCAATTATGTTGATCATGTGCAATATCTAACTTTGAAAGGCATATTAGTATATTGAGAGCCACAATGGTTCAGAGGTTAGCTCAGTGTGTTAAGCACTCATTGCAGAGATATGTGTTCCTATGCAAGATTAGAATAGCACATTCCTGTAAGGCTGGCTGACTCTTTCCTATGTCTGAAGTTTATACACCTGCCTGCGTATGTACTTGGTCTTGCAGCACAACATGTGCTATTATCAGCAATGCACCTGCACCACATAGGGGTTGCTATAAAAACGAACATGTCATCCTTATGGTGAAGGTCTAGAAATTGGTTTGTTGAGATGGGGTGTTGTAAAACCTTGGCAATCACCTCCAATGATGAGCATAAACTGTTAGTTCAAGAGATGAATAAGTATCTACAGTTGGAAGCAAAGCATTTATGCTTGTATCCTGGCTTTGCCAGCAGACAATACAGTGATCCTGGTCAAATCATCTAACATCTCGTACATTACTGTCTTCTGTGAAGTTTGCCTCCTTGCATGCTGGTGGAATTGTTTAGCCCATTACTTGATCTTTATTCTTATGTAGGCCATTTGAGTGGAAGGGGTGGTAAACAGAAGGGAGTGGACCAGATAGTGCAGGACTCAGGCATGGATATTTTAAAGTCTGCTCGTTTGACACAAAAAACGCTTTGCATTTTTCTAAAAGTCAAAGGTTTTTCTGCACGTTTATAAATGAAATTTCACAAGCCAGTGTTTTGGAACTATGTAAAGCTTTAAAATACAAAAGACCAACCCAGATTAAATCTGTAAAATCACACTGATTGGAATGCTGATACATATGTACTTCTCTTGATGATGGAGAGAATGAAACTAGAATCATTCTGTGTTACACCCTTCTATTATATTTTGTTTTTAAAAATGGTCATGTTTGGTAATGTGATTGGTGGACTTTCCAAGTCAGTTTTATAAAATTAGATCATTTTAGTTCATGGTAAGAAATGGTAATAAAAGTGTTAAAATGCAGAAATTGCAGAGTTGTCACACATCCCAGAATCACTCCTTAACCAGTGTGTGTAATGCTGGGCATCTAATTTAATCTTGTGTTGCCTAGCCTCTAGAAATTGCCAGTCCCTAGACCTTTCAAAATTGTCGCTGTTCAGAGAGATTTCCTTCTCAGGGTATGATCTTCAAAACAGCCTCACTCATGGTGTCACTAGCTATAGTGTTGCTTCCACTATAATAGTGAGCATTGCACACCAGAAGCACTTTATTCTTTTGATCTCTAATGGTAACACTATTTGAAAACCATGTCCCATTTATAATCTCAGTCTGTCTGCATACAGACACCTTCCTGGTAGCTTCTAATCTACATCCTCTATCCATGCTATGGTACGTATAGCTTTCTCCTTCCTACCAATTGGTCTGCTCTATCCATGCTTGAGCATTTCTGCATTCTGTCAGGCAGCCAATTTGAGTTCTCAGTCTATTCTGGGTTACATGTAGCTTTACATGCAGTCGTGCATTAATGCTACAGGCTGCATACCTTCCTGGATTCTATTGATAAAAAGTTTCCTGAATCTGTGCTAGAACAGGCCTAACCTCTTCATAGACTGACAATGTTGACCTTCAAATGGTAATTGTTTATCGTTCTGATTAGTTCAAGAATGAAGAGGGTAAGGGGACTTAAAGGGAGTAAACATCCTTATTTGTAATGCTGCGAGGCAGTTTATCAACCAATGGGTTGTGATTGCGGCGGGGATATTCTTTTTTTTTTTTTTTATTATTAAGTTTATTGAATTTTATAGAAAACATACAAGCAACAAACTTATCAGCATTGTAATCGTAGAACTCATTGCATAGAATCCACACCCCATATCCATCCCCAACCTTCACAGAATCTAAAAAGCAAAACAGGCCAACTTATTATCACATGTCATCCAAAAACTCACCCCACATATCATCAAACAATTTCAACTTTTTGTTCCTGCGAAGGATAACCTTCTCAATCGGCGGGGATATTCTTGATCACTTAATTCCTTTGGTTTGGTGGAGGGGAGCCCCAAAGATGTCCATCCCCAGGGCCCCAAAAGTCCTTAAGATGGCCCTGATAGAAAAGGTAGGTAACTTGATTCTCACATAGCATAGTAAGGCAGATTCCAGCGCATATGAGCCGAGAAGACGATCAGGTAATGAGGATCACCCCGCCACTCCTCATCTTCCTCCACTGGCTGTTGTGAAAGCAGCTGCCCTGTCGGATTTCTGCTTGGCTCGTCACACTTGGATGTCCAAGCAGACTCGGCAAATCTTCAGGTTTGAGGAGGCAATGAGTAGGCCGCGCCATTAGACTGGCCAGGCAACAGAACAGCCTTTTTCTCCATGGGAACTTCCCACTGAGCTAAGTGCGTTTAGCCCACTAGCCAGCAATGTGCTAACCACTAGAAGCACAGGCCTATGTTCCTGACAGCCATTACCCAAGTTACTATGGCAGAACTATTTCCCTGCCTCTGGCTTCCCGTGACTGCAACCTCTAAACAGAGTCATAGAGGCTGGTGGATGACCCTACCTCGGTGGGGGGGGGAGAGACAGGCACTGCAAACCATTGCCCTCACACATGCTCCGTCAGGAATAGGACAGCAGTAAGACTAGGTCATACAGGCATATGGCCCTGTGCTCGCATGCCCCACCATAGTACGATTCCTACATTGTCTGCGTGTCTGTTCAAGTGGGTAGGAGGATTGAGTGCTGCAAAGGGCACGGAGATGGGTGGGGGAGCAGTTATGCATTGCCCTTTCCTACTGCTCTCATCTAGAGATGGAATTGACTTCTATGCTTATCCTTTGTGGGTTCTCTAAGTTTGCCGATTCATCCAATCACTATTGGGTGTTGTGCCCTAGGCCAGGGAAGTGGGTGGCCTAGGTTTCAATGCCCAATACTCTTTGGAAGAATGAACCACAGGAACGAAACATACATTCAAATTGCTATATCTTTACATAAAACATTCCATGGAGATTACAGACATATATTAACACAACCAGCATGGCCCTGTGTTTTTTTTCATATTTTTTCATTACTAGATTATGGGCAAGGCAAACAGGAGTATGTTCTTAGATGGGAAAACGTGCATATATTTGTGCAGCCAGCATAGACATTTTTGGGCGCAGCCAGGATGAACATATTTTTCACCCTAAATTACACACGGTTATCCAGACGTGGAAACCTTGCTCATCGTGCTTAGCGAGGCACAGCTTCACCTTACTGATGAGGCCCGACTAGGCCGAAACACGTATCTGAGAGTGTTGTTAGTACTCTTCTTCAGAGGAGAATCGCCCAGCCTTTCGGTGCTTGACTGCCAAAGTGGGTGGGACAAAGACTGATATGCAAATGGTTATTTCTCCTCTGTGAAAGGCACAGTGAGCTAAAATGTGGTTGCAGTGGGCACCTTCCCAAAAACAGGTTATTTGGTCGTGTTCATTCTCGGTAGAAGGGCGTCCAGACCTCTTTTTGTATCTTTAGGAACTTGGGTTTCACCCTAAATTGTCCAGCGTTATCCAGACGTGGACCTCTTGTTCACTGAGCTTAGAGAGGCACTGCTTCATCTGACTGAGAGGGCCGATTATACCGAAATACGTGTCTGTGGTTGCTGTTGGTACTCTTATTCAGAGGAGAATTGCCTAGTATTTCAGTGCTGGACTGCTCAAGTGGGTGGGACAAAGACTGATATGCAAATGCATATGTATCCTCTGTGAAAGGTACAGTGAGCTAAAATGTGGTTACAGACCCTCCCGAGTGAGCACCTTCCCATAGAACAGGTTATTTGGCCGTGTTCATTCTCGGTAGAGGGGGTCCTAGACCTATTTTTATATGTTTAGAAACTTGGGAGTTCACAGTTACCCAGGGTTATGCATACGTTTACTTACCCCGTACTCACTACTCAGCTTCAACTCAGTGATGAGGCCCAACAAGCCTGAAACATGTGTATGGGGATGCTGTTGGTACTCTTGTTCAGAGGAGAATTGCCTAATATTTCAGTGTTCATTATTCAGTATTCATTGCCTAGTATTGCCTAGTATTCAGTATTTCAGTGCTGGACTGCCCAAATGGGTGAGACAAAGGCTGATACACAAATGGATATTTCTCCTCTGTGAAAGGTACAGTGAGCAAAAACATAGTTGCCGACCCTGCAGAGTGGGCACCCTCCCATAGAACAGGTCATTTGGCTGTGTTCGTTCTCAGTAGA
This sequence comes from Ambystoma mexicanum, assembly GCF_040938575.1. Taxonomy (NCBI): domain Eukaryota; kingdom Metazoa; phylum Chordata; class Amphibia; order Caudata; family Ambystomatidae; genus Ambystoma; species Ambystoma mexicanum. The sequence continues at coordinate 1,079,914,978 of NC_090937.1, read as the reverse complement.
AGACCTCCCAGACCTCTTTTTGTATGAACATATTTTTACACTATAAAAATACTGCCATTAATTGAAGGCAAAGGCATCATGAACATGTGTTGGAAACTTCTCCTGCACACTATTAGTGACTTGGCATCGATTGTATTTTTTCCATGTCTTACCCTACAAATCCAGTTGTAAATCGGGGAAATTTTTGCCAATTTTTCACAGAAAGTGAGCTGGAAAAAGCAACAATTCAAAAATTCGAGTATCTCCCTTGCTACCATGGTCGCTCAGGCATATTTCTGGTAAATGTTTATGCCCGTTCAAATGGAAAATTCACCCACTGGTTTTGGATAGTACTAGTAGACAAAGAGCTATTTAAGTTTCCTCACATGCATTAAAAATGACAGGAGCAAACATCTACATAGTTTTAGCTGGACATAAGTCTTGAAGAGAGTCAATGGGCTTGGTTGTAACCAGTAGGTCTGTAAAATCCTCTAAAGGGATGAGCAAGAAGGATTTAACATAATGTGGGAAGAATATGGAATGTCATGGCATCTGGTATTAATTAGGGCGGTCTTTAAAAAGGTCTGCTTTAATAGTATACACCTTGGGGTGAAAGGCCAATGCAATTTCCCCACATAGCCATGGTGTAGGCAGGGTGGTGCTGAGGCTTACTTTTGTGGGCCTTGCGAGCCCTAAATAGTTATTTGGATATATTGTTGGAGACAAATATTAGATGAGTAAAATAAAATATTTTTTTAAATTTGAAAATTCGTATTGTGTAATCGCTATTTTCAGGGATGGAGTACTATCATGTTTGGACCAGTGCCCCTTTTTTTTCTAATTGGCAGAGTTTGATATTTCCATGGTACATTCTTTGCTGTTCCAATGTTTAGAGTTATGTGGGAGATCTCTTATCTTCAGATGTTTCTTGGCCTGTATTAGCTTTGTTTGTTGTGTTTGGAAGATTAATTTTCACCTAAGGGTCATTTTCTACTGTGGCTTTATTCTAGTTTCTGGTCAGTGGTTTCTTGTTGCAAAAAAGACACTAAGAGCGACATTTTACCATTTGCAAAATGTAATCTCATGCTTGCTAGCATTCTTCTTAATCTGCGTGTTAGGGGCTACGTAACTGAATAGACATCCTGCGAGGTCCATCTGAGAACTGTATTGAGGGGAACCCACTGCAAGAATATCTTTGGAGGCGAAGATTTCTTCCAGCGTGTGGCCCAGTCAGTTTGTCGCACGATTTACCAATTATTGCATGTTCAAAATAGAGGAGGTTTGCTGTAGTAGTTTTGTTCCAGGGAGGTCTGACGTCTCCAACAGCTAGCTAAAAGCACTTTATGATGTGCACGCTTTGCAGATGGTATTACAATGGATTCCTACGGAATCTGCCTGCTTTTAGCAGGTGCCAATTGCAGGCAGATTTCATAGGAGTCAACTACGTTTACGCCAGTATGAGAATTTCATGCTGGCGTAAAATGGAGAGGTGTTTCAAACAGATTAGGAAGCACAATGTGGAAACTTATGTCTACTGCCGTCGCAAAATTCTGCCTTGTAAAATCTAACCGAGTGGTATAGCAAGGATGTACCAGTTTTAATATTACCCCCATAGTTTGTCCATGCATTCCGTAACCAGTGTTCGGATTACAAAACTTGCTCTGTACTTTCTGTGAGCCAAATTGTAAGGAGACTGGAACATAACTCACCACTCAACACTGTAACAACAGCTACGCATTTATAGCAGAGACGAATAACCCATTTTTTGTTCTAATAAAGCACTTACAACAACAACTTAGTTTTTATAGTGGGCAAAGATTACACAACTTTGGTGATACGTTGAAGCATGGATTGGACCCCAGTCTCCTTGTTCCAAATTCCACACCACTTTCCTTCATGCTCTGGGGCCACCAGTGGCATGCAGTGCCAAACAAAACAAAAAAAGAAAATATATAAATCGGAGGAAAGGCATGGTCTGAACAAAAGCACTGCAATGACCTGCTTTGCCAACTTCTCTTTGGTGCCCTGTTTCATTCAAGTCTTTGTGAACGTGAATGTGCGGGCTGGCATCCCCACCATTGTGGGTTTTGTCCTACTGAACTTTCTAGTAGGAAAGTCTCCTCTCAGGGTGAAATCATGCTCCTGGGAGGGCTTGGGCAAGTGTAGTCCAATAGATAGCACATTTTAAGGACCACCAGCTGTCCAACGCTACCTCAGGAAAAGCATAGTCAGTTAGTTACTTATATGACAGGGTGGCCGGCCACAAAGAACCATGCCGACTCTGATGACAAGTCGAATGGTGTTTATTTTTGGTTTACAGACTGTTTTGATGTTCAAGGAGAGAATGTTTCTATGGTTTTCAGGGGTTGGGGCTTTTGGCTCTAGGGCCGTCCCTCTTGCACTCATCTTTCCTTGGATTTAATCCTCCTCCTTAGCCCATGTGTCCTTATCTGGGAAGTTAGTTATTGCCAATGGTAACTCTTGGCTGTCTGTTCTCCTTACAAAACTTTTGGCGATTGCCCTAATACAATGACTAACAGACTCCCTATCTTCTAACTGTCCCTCACCTTTGCCCTTTTAGTAATCGCGAGAAGTAATATGGCACCTTCTTCCGTCCAGCATCACACTCACTCCTTTCGGACCCTCTTGAACATGACCCTTCGCTATACCAGTCTCTTAAATTATTTTCCTCCCATCAGGTCACTGTCCCTCCAACTTCTCACTCTGCCTTTCCACTGCCACCCTTCGATCTTACTTCCTTTCCCACTCATGTTTCTTACAAACAATACGTACCTCCAGCTACCCCTATGTTTCTGTTGATATGATATGATAGGTTATTTATAACGCGCTTAATACCCAGAGGTTTCTAAGCGCGGACCCGGGGATCAAACCTGTGTTGCTCTGTCTCTTCTTGCTTCCATGGCGAGCGCGTTGCCGCTGGGCTATCCTCCTTAGAATCTGTTATCATCTCTTCTCCTCCTTTTCCTCCCTCTACACCAATAACAGCTCCTACTTCCCCTGTCACTGTCAGCCACTCCCTGTCTACTACTTCTCCTATTCCGTTACTACCGTTATCACTTTACTACCCTTACTCCGTTAGCACAACCAAGGATATGGTGCCCTGCTCACCCCTCTCCCCCAACTGCTGTCTTTCCGTGGGTCCGGGAGGCTGGACCTGTTTCTGAGATAAGATGAGAGGCAGTGAGGAAAGAGTGGTGGTGTCGTAGTTCCCCTCTGCCCTTTCGTGTCAAAATGTAGTGCGTAGAAGTTTACCCATGCAAGCTCACCTGTTTGTACATAAGGATGAGCTCTCCGCCCTGCTTTCCCTCAGCAGGAGCACTGCGGATGGACCTAGTTGCATCACTGGTCCAAATTTCGGAGGTCCAGACTAGCTGCGACCATTCCATCTTGACTGTAAGTCTTTTATTATTATGATTGTTGTTCATATTCTTGTAACAATACTATCCGAAGGAATATTATTTGTAACGGTATATTGTTCTCTCTCCACTGTAGTGATGAAGATGACCCAGGTGCTCATGATGGAGAAAAGAGTCTGCTCCGGATGCCCCCACCACTGGTAAGTAGGAAGTTTCAGAAGCTGCACCAAGTTTGTGAGAAGTGCCGCTTTAGCGAGTTAAAGTCTATTTTACCGTGCACCTTGTGCCTTGTGTCTCTTATTCTCTTTGCAGGCACGGCAGGTCAGCTATGGCTGGAGAGTGGTGTCCGACTCCTACCTGCTGCCGGAGGCGAAGATCCGCGTGGAGGCTGCACCCGATTAAGGCCCCGTGTTGGTGGAATTCGGAACAGGTATGGATGCTGGGCTGTACCTGCAGAGGATTCCAGACGACAAGTAAGATAAAGGCAGCTGAGGCGGAGTCGGGAGCAGATGACAGCGCTCAGGTAAGGCGTGCGCAGCGACTGCCGAGTGTGAAGCAGATGGCGGTGTTTCCTGCGATGGTGTGGCTAATTCCAGATAAGATGGTCGAGGTATCCGGAGACTGGAGATGCACGTGTTGAGCCAGGTAGGTGCTGGAGGGCTCTGGAGACTGAAGGTGCACGTGCTGAATCAGGTAAGAGTCTTCTGAACGGCGGTAAGCGTTACGCTGAACTCAGCAAACTAACACAAAGTGCCAGTATGCGGGTGGGGCCGGCTTATATAGCCTGGCCCCAGCCACTCCCCTTAGGCCCCGCCTTGTGCCCCCACTTTGCTCCTCCTTCAGCCTTCTGCACGTGCCTCCCCTGTGATAACAGGGCCCCGCCCAGCCTTGCTGCATGTGCCTTCGGTGTTCTGTGTGCTATGCACACTTTGAAATGTGCTTGGTGCCATAGGCGCCAAGACTGGGTCCATTGGGACCCTGCATGAAGTGAAGCACTGGGCTCCTGCCCAGTGGCCATGACAGCACTCCCCCTCAAGGCCCCTCTCATGGTGGGTCTCCCATCTGGTCCTAGTTTGGTGGGGTTCTTCCGGTGGAATTGTCTGATGAGTTGTGGGGCATGGACAAATTCAGCGGGTTCCCATGTACCATCCTGGGGGCCGTAGCCCTCCCAATCGATGAGATAATAGAGTTTTGAATGTATTTTCTTAGAGTCCAGGATGTTCTTTACTTCATATTCAAGTTCACCGGCGATGATCTCCGGTTCTGGTGGTGTTGGAATTCGAGTGTTCTGTTCCACTGGTTTTAGAAGGGAGACGTGAAAAACTGGGTGGATTTGCATGTTGGGTGGTAAATCCAATTTGATGGCTGCAGGATTTATGACCACCTTAACAGAATATGGTCCCAAGTATCGTGGCCGAAAGGCACAAGGTCCTTTTAAAGGAATGTTTTTGGACGACAACCGTACCTTATCCCCGACATGATATTGTAGAGCCTCCCTCCTGTGCCGGTCTGCAAATTTCTTTTGCTGCTCCTTGGCTCACCTTAGGTTTTCACTGGCTTCTTTAAGAGATTGAGTAATTCTTTTATGCAATGATGTAACAGCCGGCATCTCTAACTCGTCCAGGGGGGTCAAAGGAAGATGTACTTGGGTGCCGACCGTTCATTCTGTAAAACGGGGTCTGCCCAGTGCTGGTGTGAATTGAGTTGTTGTAGGCGAACTCATTTAACCAGAGAATGTTTTTTCTAGAAGTCTCCTGTTTGTTGTAACATGCATCTCAGATATTGTTCGAGCGTCTGATTCGACCGCTCCGTTTGACCGTCGGTTTGGGGATGGTGACTCGTAGAAAGTGAAGGTCAATTTGGGCTAGTTTACAACACCTTCTCCAAAAGGCTGAAATTAACTGGGATCCCCTGTCAGAGACCAATATGGATTGGAAACCATGCAGTCAGATGATCTGTTCTAAAAAATACTGTGGCCAAAGTAGCTGCGGTGGGAAGTCCCTTCAGTGGGATCAAATTTGCCATTTTGGAGAATAGGTCTACCACGACCAGGATAGTATTAAACCCCTCGCAGGGTGGTAGATCGGTGATGAAGTCCATAGATAATGTATGTCACAGTGTTGGTGGCACCTCCAGAGGGCTCAACAGCCCTGCAGGATTTTGTTTTTGGGATTTATTCTGTGCACAGGCACCGCACGTGGAAATGAACTGGGCGACATCCTTCCTCCAAGAGGGCCATCAATAATTCTTATGGATCTTGGCTCTAGTCTTGGTGATCCCTGGGTGGTCTTCCACCAACGACTCATGGTAATTCGCTATAATCTTAGTACGTAATTCCTTGTCCTGAACATATAATCTTCCCTGGAAGTATGGCAGGTTATTTCTGATGGAGTATTGTTCTCGCTTACTTAACCACTCCTTTTGGGCGGTCAGGTCCATCTGAGCTTGGAGGTCAGTTTTTAATTCTTCCCAGCAGGTAGTAACGGCTATCTGGTGTTGAATCTGTTCCTCGGGAATCATGGCTATGGGGCTGGAGGGGTTGAAGGCGTCCTGGTCCTCTCCCATGTCTTGATAGAACGTCGGCTTTTCCGTTGCGCACTCCAGGCCGGTAGGTTATTACAAAATCGTATTCAGCAAAGAATAACACCCAACGGAGTTAGCGTGAGGATTGTGCCTTGGCAAAATTTTAAATATTGTAAATTACGGTGATCGATAATAACAGTAACCATGTGTTTAGCTCCCAAAAGGGAATGTCTCCAAGTCTTGAAGGCTCCTTTGATTGCCAAGAGCTCCTTGTCTGTTATTGCGTAATTTCGTTCAGGCACAGAAAACTTGTGGGACCAGAATGCTATAGGAAGAAGCTGCCACGTTTCAGGGTTCCTTTGTGATAACACTGCCCCCATGGCAGTGGGGACCCCTACCCTTGTTGGGCACTGGAGTTTTCCGGAGCCGTATCTTGTTCCTTATCAGTATTTTCCATCACACCCACATGTTTTCCTTGAAGGTTTAGTGGGGCAATCTCAATGAAAATGCCCTGCCTTGCCACAGTATAAGCATAGTTGTTCCTGCCTCCGTTTTTCTCTCTCTGCCTTAGATAAGGGCCCGTAATCTCCCGATTTGCATAGGTTCAGTGGTTTCGTGGGTCTTGCCTGGATTGTCCCTGGATCTCATATAGACTGATCTCCCTTCTGCCCTAGTGCGATCCATCTTTTTCTCATGTAACCTGTGATTCAGTTGTAAAGATAGGTTGATGTATTCTGCACAGGATTCGGGAGGGTTGACCACCTGAGCTAACACGTCCTTTAGTTCTCCACATAACCCTGGATAAAATAATGTGGTCCTTTTCTCCTCAGGCCAGTTGGTTTTTGCAATCAGGTGATTGAAAGTGGCAATATATATGTCAATAAATCCTGATTCCCCTGTCTTAGAGACAACAGTTCGTTATCCAGGGCCTGTCCTTGGGTGTGCTTTGCAAACAGCTTCTCCAATTCCCGTTGGAATTCTCCAAAATTGTGCAGCACAGGGTCATCCTGGTGGACCAAGGGTATTGACCCCAGTCCGCTGCACTGCCTCCAAGATACGAAAGTACAAAAGCCACCCTAGATCTATCATTCGGGAATGCACCCGGGCGGCACAGAAAGTGCAGGTGACACCGATTCATGAATATAGCAAATTTGTTGGGGTCGCCAGTAAACCGTTCTGGTGGAGCCAGTGGTACAGCCCCTGGAAGTACCACTTGAACTGGTGGTGATGGTGGTACAGGAGTTGGCGCAATTCCAGGTAACGGGACCTGCTCTGCGTGAAATTGAAGCACCTGTCTTGCCAGGTCGTCGGTTCATTCTTGAGCAATGATTAAGTCCCTTCTTAAAGAGTTTTTCTCTTGTCAGGAGGCATGAACTTCAGCCCGTAATTGCCCCAGCAATTGGGCCAACTGGTCAGTCTCAGAGGTATTCATAACGCGTTCTGTTACGCTCACCTGGTCTCTGCAGGGGCGTTGGAGCCCTCCCCGGAGTCGGCTCCTTCAGGTCGCTTCTCTCCCCGAACTGCTGTCTTTCCGTGGGTCCGGGAGGCTGGACCTTTTCCTGTGATAAGATGAGAGGCAGTGAGGAAAGCACGGTGATGTCGTAGTTCCCCTCTGCCCTTTCGTGTCAAAATGTAGTGCGTAGAAGTTTACCCATGCAAGCTCACCTGTTTGTACGTAAGGATGAGCTCTCCGTCCTGCTTTCCTTCAGCCGGGGTGCTGCAGATGGACCTAGTTGCGTCACTGGTCCAAATTCCAGAGGTCCAGACCGGCTGCGACCATTCCGTCTTGACGGTTAGTCTTTTATGGTTATGATTGTTGTTCGTATTCTTGTAATAATACTGTCCCAAGGAATATTGTTTATAACGGTATATTGTTCTCTCTCCCCTGTAGTGATGAAGATGACCCAGGAGCTTGTGATGGAGAAAAGAGTCTGCTCCAGATGCCCCCACCACTGGTAAGTAGGCAGTTTCAGAAGCTGCCCCAAGTTCGTGAGAAGTGCTGCTTTAACGAGTTGAAGTCTATGAGACTGCTCACCTTGTGTCTCTTATTCTCTTTGCAGGCGCAGCAGGTCAGCTATTGCCGGAGAGCGGTGTCCGACTCCTGGATGCACCCGATGAAGGCCTTGTGTTGGTGAAATTCAGAGCAGGTAAGGATGCTGGGCGGTACCTGAAGAGGATTCCGGACAACAGGTAAGATGAAGGCAGCTGCGGCAGAGTCGGGAGCAGATGACAGCGCTTCCAGCGATGGTGTTGATTCAGGTAAGGCGTACGCAGCGACTGCTGAGTGGAAGCTGATGGCGGTGCTTCCGGCAATGGTGTGGCTTCAGGTAAGGCGTGCGCAGCGACTGCAGAGTGTGAAGCAGATGGCGGTGTTTCCCGCGATGGTGTGGCTAATTTCAGGTAAGATGGTCGAGGTATCCGAGACTGGAGATGCACGTATTGAGACAGGTAGGTGCCGGAGGGTTCCAGAGACTGAAGGCGCACGTGCTGAATCAGGTAAGAGTCTTCTGAACGGCAGTAAGCATTACGCTGCACTCAGCAAACTGACGCTAAGCGCCAGTATGCAGGTGGGGCCGGCTTATATAGCCTGGCCCCAGCCACTCCCCTTAGGCCCCGCCTTGTGGCCCCACCTTGCTCCACCTTCGGTCTTCTGCACGTGCCTCCCCTGTGATAACAGGGCCCTGCCCGGCCTTGCTGCATGTGCCTTCGGTGTTCTGTGTGCCATGCACACTTTGAAATGATCTTGGTGCCATAGGCGCCAAGACTGGGTCCATTGGGACCCTGCATGAAGTGAAACACTGGGCTCCTGCCCAGTAGCCATGACACCAAGGTACAACGGTCCTTTCAGAGTGGAGGGCGTCACTCCCTCTGCAGTCAAGTTACAGGAACAGCTTGGATCTTTTTGGGTGACATCAAGCCATATATCGGAGAAGACCCTCTGCCCTTACCCCAACGTGTAGAGACTACAGACAATGGGGAAGAACTCCAGCACGTGCAGACGAGATCCATGATGAGGAAGAAGGACGCATGACAAGCAAAGGCAAATAACTTTTGTGCAAAGTTTTTGCTTAATTTTGGACATTTCCTCTGAGCAAAATAAGGGGATAAGGACATAAACACGGACACTCTGTGCATCCTAGTTGCAGGGTGAAGAAGAAAATTACACGCATAAGCCACAACACAGTCTGTTGACTTTGAACTTTGGACTGAGGCATACTGAAGCCTTGATAAGAAAAGATATGCCAAATGTTGATCAACGACACATAAATTGGAAGAAAATACAGTATCAAGACTCTTTTATCACAGAAGCTTTATTTGGACTCACTTTTGTTGTCATGCAGTAGTGACATCACTAAAGACGTTTTGATTTATTTTGAGATAGTACTGAGGTCATACCCGTCGTTAGTGGGAAGGCTCACTAACATCACCGGATTTCTTCAAGATCCTAAAAACGAAAAGACAATAAAGAGGCTGCTCATCGTAATTGCCAAGCAGTTCCTTTTGCTTCCAGAGTACAGGGAAGATGAGACAAATGTCCCTGTCACCAGAAGATAACAGATTAGCAAGCAATGTGTTTTTTCGCCTAATTGAGGACTTTCCTGCCTCATGGTATTGCAATGTAAGTCGAACTTTCTAATCATCAACAGAATTATCAGAGAAGATTGTAAACTTTCCGCCGAGGGAATGATCAAGAAAGTGTTGCCAGAAGACTTCACTGCTGCTCATGCTGACAAAAAAAATGACATGTCGTCTGGAGTGAGACAAATAAGAGTCATTGACTGGGAGCATGTTTATTTTGAACACGCGAATGAAAGACTTGCTGAACGTATTATCTTATTTGACATTTTCGTATACGGAAAAGAGAACTGTTTTCAGAGACAATCTATTATTCAGGCAACAATCGTTCCAGTATCTGCAACCTACAAGCAGAACCAACAGAACCCAGATATGACACTACCTATCAGCTCAAGCTCACTGTGTAACCATGTGTTTATTATGTATGCAAATGTGAATAATGATTTATGTAATCTCACCGTGATACCCGAGGGTCTGGGCGTGTAATAAATGTAATAAATAAATGAATACTAAAAATAAATACCTAGAATGTATTAAAGAGTTTGTTTTTTCTTTAGATGATCGAAATGGGCAACCAAAGTAGTAATTGTGTCCTCCCTCAGGAGGAGAGGCGCTCGTATTGGCCCTGAAATAAGTGCTGTAAATTGACCTACAGAGGAATCATTTACCTATGCATAGTGTTCATTATTGTTTTGTCACTGACGATTCGAACTGCATTTGTTAGTGGTGCACAAAGCGTTCCGATTCCGGTGCACCCACCTAATGATGTACGCATGAAACCCACAAAGGTACCCAGATTTTACATAGTCATTTCAGTCCCTAGATGGTCTGATAAAGGAATGAGTGAACTTGAAATGGATGTGATGAGCAATAATACACATACACTTGTGGTAACAAACAAATCAAACCGCCGGAGACAGGGTCGGCAGAGCAAACATGACAGGGGATTAATGAAAAACACACACACGCAAATGATGAGTGCACATACACCTGGTCTAGTGTCAATAACTGCAGAACCACAGTCCAAAGAATGGGAGAAGTTTGAACAACATATGATGAGAAGTTCCACGCCAAGTTCAGTGAAAAGACAAATGGAGAGATCTGAACTTTTAAAGAAACAAAAGGAGTTGGAGAATAAATGAACAGAGACAGCAGTGATAAGCACCCCCAATCCAGCAATGAAAGGGGCAAGTACAAGTCCTACAAACCTATCACGTGCAGAGATGATAGCAGAATCAATATGGCCGTTCATAGCCAAAGCCAGGAAAAGACACAGAGATAAAGAAGGACTAACAGAGCGTTCTACTACTCAGGGAGCACGGATGGAGATACCTGAGAATCCTCCAGCAAGAAGAAGCTATATGGATGCGATTAAGGATGTGATGATAGCAAACTACAGAAATACCTTAAGAATCAGGAGAAGCACACACAAAGACAATAACAAACTAAACGACTACCTGGACAGCAGAGCACACTTGTGAAACAACATATGGTACCAACATATGAAAGAAGTTGGAAGACGAACTTCAGAGGAAGAATGCTTTGTTTGTGCACTCTTACTATACATCATGGGAACGTCGAAAATCTGTGTAGTTGTTGAATTAGATGTGCAGACAACACATTGCCTGTCACATATGGCAATGTGCAAGACCAGAGGCCAGTTCATGGGAAGTGATGCTTCACTCAAATGGGCAACTGAAGCAACTGATCCAAATGAAGATGATTATGTCCAGGATATAAAGACAAGTAACAATGGAAAAACAAAGAACAATGTGATCAGATATGAGAAGCCTAGAGTTAAAGGAGCAGAGACAAGAAGAGAGGCAAATCAAAGACTGAACATTCAAGGAAAAACTTCAGAAGAAGCTCGGAGTTGGAAGAACAGAGGTCAAATGCAAATTTGGGGAACAGTGATTTCACCAGATGGATGGGAGAAAGAAGTAGTGATCTGCAGAGCATGGGTAGTGCTTGGGCATTACAGGCCAATATTGACGTAGTACAGAAAGGATACAAGCCATTATGGCTGAAGCTTGCAAAACTGCTAACATGGGTAGAAGACAGAGGAGGACCCTTGCAGATAGTGCCATTGGAGGATCCAAAATTCTGTTTCAGAAACAATGGTACAAGAAAAATTGAGAAAATCAGAACTGTAGACGCATCTTTGACGCTCCAGGAATGGTGCATGGAACTGCAGTGATCATGGATCATTATTGGGGCTGTGGATCCAAAGCATATATCAGACTGCCAAAGAATTGGGGCGATATATGCACATTAGTAAATGTCCATGTCCCAGCATTGGTGATTCCAAAGAGTGATCTGAATATTGACAGTTTCCCGAAAGCAGATGCTCACCTGAGAAGGAAAATATCTGTGGAACTGCTGAGCCAAGTGAAAAGAGAAAATTACTTTTCTGCTAAATCAGAAGAAGCCTTTCAGGCAATCCTGTTTGAACACAGGTTGTTCATCCTAACCTCATCAGTGTTCACGACAATTCTGATGTCAAGAGTTCAGGTTGGAGCAAATACTAAATGGTTGCAGATAACCAGATGGGAGTTACTGCAGACTATCAACACAACCATAAAAGGATTCAATGCAATCAAGGAAGAGTTAAGGGCGATTCGACTAATGACTCTCCAGAACAGATATGTCCTTGACATGATCACAGCTACGGATGGAGGTGTTTGTGAAAAAATTGGAGAATCATGTTGCACCGTCATACCTTCTCATGATGACGAAAATGGAACATTAACAGACACCATAGGTATGCTGAAAAACCTACAGAATCAGATGACCGATGAAGTTTACGAAGTTGGCAATGACAGTTGGTTTGGATCACTGTTCTCATGGGTTCCACAATGGATGGCAGATGCATTCAAATTCCTAGGAGCCCTGCTAGTGATGATATTGCTTGGATTCTGTGTTATCAAGATAATAATCTCTCAGTGCCAGAAAACTGCAAAAAAGGCCATAGGGATGAAGATCATGATTGATGTCGAGTCAAGATGGAAGCTCAAGGACCTGACTGATGAAGAAATAAGAGACTTTGTGAAAGCCAGCATTTATGCACCAGAAGGAACAAAGTTTCGGTATCCAAGGAAACACAGAAATTATGTGGGAAGAGGGATTTATTGTAATCCAAGTGGAGAATGTCAACTAATGACTTGGAACAAAGATGAGCACGTGAGAAAAGCAGGAAGCTTGAAGGGAGTCATAAAAATATGGACCCCAACGAGATATTTCTTCAGACCTCTACGTTTGGATCCAGAGGATGAAATAAAGGTGGATACAAAAGAAGAAGTGAGAGTGGTCGATCGACCAGACGGGGGATTGTAGAGGAGGTGCCATGCTCGATTCACACTCCAACCGCCCATTTTGAAGTACCAGGAACATTCACGCCGAAATATGTGACGCATGATGAGCAAATAAACCAGCAGAGTTGGGCTCTGTCCAGTACCTATCAGAATAACAGCATCTATTGAAGTACCGACACCTAAGAAAACCTCGACAGTAGGGTACCCATTGAGAAAACCCTATCGACAAGTGAGACAGAATGACGATTGTCAGAATGTAATACCCAAAGAAACTAAGAAGATACTGAAGGAAGACGAATGAGGACGTCATAAGAACCTGGACTGACTCACATATAAAAGATATAACGACCTGAGAATGATGACAAATGAGACGAAACACCATGGATAAGTGACATCCGAAGCCTAAAGTGAAACAATTGATGTCAAGATGTCAGAAACGTATGCCATATGCACGATGAAGATATTCAGTTAGTTTAAACATGTACATATACAAAGTAACCGCAAGAAGAACAGAATCGCGAGGCTTGCTTGCTTATGCTTAGTAGTAAGATAGATTGCGGCAAGTGCCACCTGTACATACCTACCTCAAGAAAGCACTTTATATAAGTATACTTCCACTACGCACAAGAGCAGAATCAACCAAAGGTTACTAAAAGTCTCAAGAGGAGAGCGTTGCAGCAAACAAATCGAGAATTAAAGACGGAGAGAAACTCAGACGAGGGTAACCATGCCAAGAAGCCAAAGTCTTATCGTCTGAAATAGGCCAACAGTGGATACAATTAAAGAGAAGAAGAACAGAGTATCCTGTTCAGAAAGGTCACGATAAGCCACAGATGGCAGACGACTGGCAGAATTAAATCAAATACACAAAATTGCACGAAGGAAAGGCCGATTTCACGGTGTCATAATCACGTGACCAGACCAGCAGGAAGGGATGAAACTGTCACACCTACACATGGACCTTTGCCATGCATAGACGCCTTAACTTTCCCAGACCAAGAAGCAGACTCGAGGCCAACCACAAAGAAATAATTGACACATAACCACTGAGGTGATGATTGATTGTAACAATAATTGGAGGGAAGCTGGGGTGCAGACAAACTCCCCGAACCTGGCTGGCTATTCTGAACGCTGCTAAGCGCAAGTGGAAAAGTATGAGTGGGGTTGATGCCAACCCAATCATAGTGGACCGTGTAAGGGCCCTATAGTTGGTAGAACCAATGAGACGTCGTACTTTTAGTGACAGTTACAGTAGTCATTTTGAAGGAAGGGCTTACATGCTCCACCTGTCATTGTCTATCCAATCCCCTTTCCCAGTTACCATATACAGATATAGTACCTATAAGTTACCTTCCTAGAACCAATAAAGTGCATGCTAGGTTTTAAAGAGTTACACATCAGTGATGACGAGTTTTTGGTATAAATGTTATGTTTTTTCTGAAATTAATTGGAGTTGAAGCGAGAAGGAAGATCGAGAGATTGCTGATATTCATTGAACTCCCCGTTTTTTGTACTTGTCATTAAACAGACTTCATTTGACAAACCATTGAGTTGTCATTATTGATTTGGTGCAAGAGTACAAATCTGCATCCCCATCAATCTCAAGAATGCTGCTGCTCATCTTAAAGTGCTGTTTGGAAACCCCAGTCCGATGGGCCGGCTGGGGTCCATACAGTACAAGGGTACTACAGCTCAGTAGCAACACGCTCGTCTTGGAAGCAAGACAAAGCAGAGCAACACAGGTTTGAATCCCAGGTCCCCGCTTAGACACATCTTCTGTATTAAGCGCGTTATAAATAAACAATTATAAAAATAACCCATTAATTATAATTTTCATTCTTCATGGCTAATTAACATCTGAACACACCACAGTCAGCAGGGTCCAGTTTACCTGTCTCAGTTCTTGCTGACTTCTCTTGTTTGGTCGAGTATGCAGCAGGGATTTTAGCTTTGCAAAATCTTTTCTCTGCAAGTAGAAATAAAAAGATATGTCAGTATCAAAACCTATTTGTGATTACCTCATTTTAGCGATTACCATGGAGACACATTATAAACCATCACAGAGGCTTACTAACCAAGAGTATTAGTTCTATTTTACATTCATGTTTTGATCAAAAGTAAAAACCAGCTAAACAAAATCACATTCAAACATTATACAATTGGATATCTGAAACCCCTACTTATGGGACAAGGCTTATCTATTGGGGGAGAATGCCCATATCCAGGTCCATCAGTGAATCAAACAATAGTAACAGAGAAAACCCCAAGTCCCGGGTGCTGACTGGCTTGCATGCAGACCACTTTTGACTCATACCTCAGCAAGATACTTGTCCGTAGTTTTCTATTACTCCTAGAATGTCCTCATTTGGGCCCAGAGGGGGTTCCTTGTGTTAATAGCCCCGCAAAAATATCACAATACAAAAATATTGCCATATTTGTGCGGCGATATTGACCCATGGACCCTGCACGGGACACCCCTGCATTATTTTAAAATGTGCAGGGGACACCCCAGCAACCACTGCTCCCACAAATTATTCCCCCCAAAAATATTGCCTATGGCAGGACAAACAGGCATATGTACGGCAATATTTTTGTTGGGGATATTTTGTAGGGCTACCCCACAGGGCAATCTCACAGATATCAGAGAGGGAGGACAGAAGTGATGGACCGCGAAAAGGAAACAACAGGGATGCGCAGTCACTGAAGAGCACCGTTGCTCTGAGACTACAGGTGTGAGAAGTCGAGGCCCTACATGGCAGCATGGGGAGGTGGGTGGAGCTGCCGTAGGGAGCCGGTACCCACGTATATATGACCCCAGGATCACCAGAGAACCCATAGGGAACAAGACCTACCCTCCCCAAAGACACTTACCTGTAACCAAGTCTGAATGGAGAACTATGACATGAACATGGACATTGCCTGTTTCGGGTGCCAGATTCACTACACGGGAGGTCCACACAGGAAGAGGGGTTGGCGCTTAGTTCCCACTTTAAACCCTTGTACGCTACACACACGCCCACTGGGGAAAAGAACAGGCCAGATTGGCTAGGTAAAGCTTTGCAATCAGGACAAAGGGAAGGTGATTTAACCAGGGGACAGGAAGCAGGAAGTGGGGGGTGTTCCGGTGAGGTCAGCAGTGGAGGCAGAGGTGGGCCAAGAGAACATCAGGAGGAAGGAGGAAGTTGTGGCTTGTGTAGGAAATTGATGGAGAAGGTGAGGCTTTGGCTTAGGAGAGAAAGTGGTTCTGCAGTGTGAGTGTGCATGTTGTGTCAGTGACTATACGTTAGTGCACAAGTGTACGGAAAGTGTATGGTTCTGGGTGACAGAAGGGGTTTGTGTAGCGGAGTAGTGTGGGGTAGTGGATGGAGGAGAGTAGCAGTGTTAGGAGGAGAGTGGTAGTGGCCAGAGGAGAGTAGTAGTGGGAGGAAGAGGAGTGTAGTAGGAGTGGAGTAAGAGGCTGAAGAGTAGGAATGGAGAGAGAGGAAGTAGTGAAGTGTACAGACAGGAGTGCTTACATCAAAGGGTGGAGGTGAGGATTAGATTGTGTGAGAGAGACCTGAGGTACAGGAGAGAGAAGGGAGGGACAGGAAGGAGAAGTAGAGTTGATGGTAGAAGAGAGGGAAAGGGAAGGGAGAGGAGACAGTGAGCGTAGACAATAACTACAAACTGTACCAAGTGGCTACAAGGCACGTCCTAATTTCTTATAGAACACTGGCAAGATTAGGTACAGACAGAAAGACTCTTTAAATAAGTGCCATATAGGGTCAATATTGGTAGTATAAGTAAGCAACCAGACAGTATGGGTTACCAATAGGTAGCACTAACCTGGGGATACGGATGCCTGATTATGGAGGAAAAACCAACAAAAATGAGAACGAGAGAGGGCCTTAGGGCCACAAGTTTTTAATAAAGACACTTGAACTGTCCTTCAGACTCAGAGTGGTCTGTGTGCCATATGTGACACATGGTGTCCGAAATGGGATTCTAGACCTTGATAAGGAGGTTGCCCATTGGCTCCAACATGCAGAGGGTCATGCAAGTGATGACTGCGTACCCAAGCCTCAGCAGGAGCAGCAATGGGTGACCTATACACAGACAGAGTTTACCTTGCAAGGTAGAGGCCAATCCAGGGTTCGCACTAGAGTAAGGCTGGAATTACCATGAATGAATAGCCCCAAAATCAGGACTGGCACATAAGTATTCACTAGGAATAGAGGCGGTTATCCAGGAATAGAGAGGAAAATTCAAGGTTATCATTCTGAACGCAGTGAATGTTTAATTTCACCTGAAAACAGGCCAAGCCATCACCCCGCGCTTATGTGAATGAGTTAAATTCACACATTGAAGAGGTGTAAACCTTACTAAATACTTAGGGGAGCTGATGAAAGCCCAGGAGACCAATGTAGAAGACTTCCCCTAGTCTCCTGGGTCCTGCATCTGTTGAATTTGCAGAGGCCCAAAGAATAACCCCTTTATTAGGTCAAGCACGGAGAACCCTCATCGCAGCAGCTGCGAACTTAACATTGGGAACCCCATACTTCAATGAGAAAGGTATATCGAGTCAGTGTTAATCCTCAAGGAGACAGAGGTAACTAACTACCAGCAATTGTCAGTCCCAAAGGTATTCCAGAAGGCTGTTTTACAATTGGGCAATTCAAATCTCACTGCTGGTCCACACAAGCCTCTACAGGGTATTCTCGGTTTGAGCTGGCATATGGGCAGAAAACCTGAGACAACTTGGATATATTGCAAGAGGGTTGGGAAGAAGCTGACAACTGTCCAGCCATTGATAAACCGTTGATACAAAGTACCATGAGTACTGTGATGAATCCAACAGAGTAATCACGGATTCCCCTGTGGTAACCTCCTCCCATGTGGCCAAG
Organism: Ambystoma mexicanum; assembly: GCF_040938575.1. Lineage (NCBI taxonomy): Eukaryota > Metazoa > Chordata > Amphibia > Caudata > Ambystomatidae > Ambystoma > Ambystoma mexicanum. Next base: position 1,079,897,329 of record NC_090937.1, on the reverse strand, counting down.
GGATGGAAGCCGCTACCTGATCCTGACTCTGGGGGTGGCTATATGATGGAGGATCACATAGGAGGAAACAGCCTCCAGGGAGATGCCATGGCTTTATTGGATGAGACATGGTATCCCTCATTTTACCATGAATAAAACCCCTAGATACCCAATACTCTAATGACCTACTGCAATGCATCTATACCTCCATTTAGGGAAAATAGAGAAATCTTTCCTCAAAACCCTTTAGTCCAAAAATCCATCCCTGGAATAAAAAGTAAAAGCTCCAAAAATACCTTTTCCAGTTTCAATACCCATCCATATAGAACTGGCTTATTCTTTTCCAGTTCTAATTCCCCTCCATACAGAACTGGCCTATCCTTAGGAACCATCAAACGTAATTTCTCAAGTAATCTGCATCAGTTAACATCAATGTACTCCATTGCCCACAAACACCCAAGTACTGGGATGAGGAGGAAGAAAAGAACAATGCAGAGCAGAATGAGCCTCAAGATCAATGAACATGCTAGTTTTTCACAGAATGCACCTGTGCACAGGACATTTAAAGATAGAAAACAAACTCTAGGAGGCTGCTGTTTGGGAGAGCATTGCTGCATAATCACGAACGGGACCGAAGATACCACACTGAGCTGATGAGTCAACCCAAGCAAGTGGGGAACCTGGGGGCATGTCGGCGACGGTGCCAAACACAATTTGTAAACTTTAAAGGCACAGAAACAGAGACATTAAATAGTTTGAAAACCAAGAAGGCATATTGCAAATACGAACCCCAGCCATATATGTGTATGGAATGCAGCAATGGGGGGAACCCACAGCAAATGTTGAAACAACCAAATATACAACACCAAAGAAGATATTTGCAAATGTGGAAGTAAAAGAGGAACTGCTACCTTTGAATATAAGAAATCCTGGCAGGCCAGTAAACCAGACTGCTACAAGTGCACGTGAAGTCCTGGCATGGGAATATAGCAGGCAATCACAAGTGCATATGAAGTCCTGGCATGGGGGTATAGCAGGCAATCACAAGTGCATAAGAAGTCCTGGTATGGGAGTACAGCAGGCAGTTGCAAATCTACAGGAAGTCCCAAGAAAGGACTGTGTTCGTTGAACAAAAGAAAGAACTTTTGAAAGAAGGAAACTAAAAGGCTAAATAGCTTTGTAACTAACAGGATTGTTAGACCAAGAATTTTGCTATAGTGTATAGCGGTATAGTTTTGAAGAATCCGAATAGCATATTATTGTGAGAATTGTTAGACCAAGTATCACTGGTGTTAAGGAAGAATACAGGCGAAGGGAATAAACCTCTGGAACCAAGGCTTGCTACTCTTGGTGAAGTTGTGTGTTGAAAGGATTAATTAAACAGACAAAATCCAGGAGAAGGGAATTCCCCTGGAGCTAAGATCTTTTCTTTTTGATCTTGGAATCCTTTTGTATTTGAATTGAATTGTTGGAGCTGTTCTATTTTACCTTCATGAACAATCACCAGGTTAAAGACAGTTCCCCGTACACCTTATAAATTGGTTCATAGTGTGAGGGTCAGGATATAACATTTGGACACAAGGACAGTTTTGATTTTGATATCCTGCCACAGACAGATCCTTCATTTTTGGTTTTAGGTGGAGAATGTCCTCTTAGAGCAGGGTTAGAGAGGCATTTTCCCAACCCGTTTTATGTTAATAAATTTCTTTAACCAGAAACATGACAATTTTGTGTCCGACTTTCATTTCTGACTCCTCACAGTACATTAAGGTCAAACAATTGGTGGGAATGCACATGGAGGCATTCCAGAGTCAGCAAGAAAAGAACCAATATCGAGATGCTCAACTTCGAAGCTTTCAAGTAGGATATAAAGTCATGGTTCTTCTGCCGACAGTACAAAACAAGCTTCAAGCTTGGTGGCCTGGGCCATAGGTCATCTCTAAGGAGATCTCCTCACTGACTAATCATATATCGCAAGACTGGAGAAAGCCATCCCAGATAAACCATATCAATAAAAAACCTTTAGAGAGAACATAGCAATCCACAACTGCCTGTCTTGCATCCCAGTAATGCCCAGTGGACCCCACATGCATCTACAAGGTATTCTATGTTTGAGCTGGTATATGGGTGGTGTAAGGAACTCCTGGTGGCAACAGTAAAGCAGACACAAGTGATCACAGTTCAAGGGTGTTTTTTAAAGTGTATGCAGGTTGGAAAAACACCTGATCTAAACCTTAATCTAAGATGGGAGCAAGCGTCTAACATCAAATGAAAATAAGGCAGTCCTAGTGGTGCTGTGTCAAATAAAAAGGGCCTATACTAAGAAACCTATTGCCAAATCTTACAACTAATACAAAAAGGGTGTGGGATGGTTTTCAAGAAAAGAAAGAAGTGTTCACAAATAATATGTCAGGATGCAGTAGCTTGGATCTCCCTTCCCCACATTTTGAGCACAGTGTTAAGGTGGGATTTTGGTGCACAGCACACACTCCAGCTTTCCCAGCACAAGTCGACAGTTCTGTTCCAGGTTATCAGGAGCCTCGTTGGCCAAGTCTGGTTTCTCTTGAAAGTCTCTTGCCTTCGAGGGCCTGACATATTCAAACAACAGTTTCTTCAACAAATGAAAGTTCGTTGCTGCTTTCACTTAGGGTGAGGATTCCGGGCGCAGACCCCTCTTTGCTTTCAGCCTCCCTCCACCAGGTTCACTATGGCTTTCAACAATCTTTCTTTATCATTCTCGTAAGTCTTTTCAAAAGTTCATTGTGAACCTCCCTTCCTCAGGTTCACTTGATCAGAGTGATACTGGCTCACCCCTGGATGCAGCTCTCCCGGGCACTCTTTTCAAATCTCAATGTCTTTTTAAACAGTTCGAGTGGATATCCCTCGACCGGGTACACTCTTGTCAACAAACTGTTTCTTGGGACTTTAGACTTGCCCCCTTCTCATCAGCATTCCTCTTCCAGGTTAAGTCTTGCCAACTTTGCATTCACAAATGTTTGCAGGATTCACTCGCCTTGCTTTCTCACAGTTCTTAGGTCAAAGGCTTTTAACTGTATGGGGATTTTGCTTGACCTCCTGTATAACGACTTTGACCTTGTCGTCTCTCCTAAGGCCTTCTGGTATTTGTAGTTTCAGTCAGATGGGGATCGACCAGAGTCTCTCGAGTTAGCACCCACGTGGTACTAGTGCCCTCTACAGCTGGTCTCTCCTCAACACTTTTACAGTTCTTTGAACTTGGTTCAACTTGCCAGTTTGCGTCTTTCATTCACCATAGCTCTTATCGGCTCCCCCCCGACTCACCGGCTGTGATGAACCGCTTAGTTTTCCTCGTAAGTGGAGTCAAGGCCGTTACCACGGTAGCAGGAGTTTCCCTCGCTTCTGCTCATCAGTGTCGACATGCTCCATGTAACGTTGACATCTGCTGCAGCAGAGGGTTCGCAGGGTTTTGTCTAAGAGGGTAAGGTGATGTCTCTCCTCATCAGACTCTCGATGTTTGCCACTGTTCTCCTCCTCTTGAACTGCCTTGTCTGGATAGCTGTCTCGGCGTGCGGTCTGCCTTGCTCGTCCTGTGCTCTCTGGCACTGCCTATTATGCCTGTGGAGAAAAGGAAGGGCCGTCAGGTCTGTGTGATTTAAGTCAATTGCCAGACTTCGCCTGACGCTTGTATTGGGACATGTCCGGTGAACGGTTCTGGTGTTAGTCTGCCATCTTACATATGGTAAAAAAGTGTTCGGGTTAGAAAGGGGGTGGTAAAAGTGTCAAAAGGAATGCGATTGTCATGGGAAATCATATTCTTTCTCCTAGGGGTGTTGGTAAAGTCAGAAAGGTGAGATTGATAGGGGATGGGAAGTAAACGGGAATATTTAGGATTAAGATAAATAAATTAAACAAGGAGGACTGTGGGATCGGTAGTGTTTCATCTGAGTAGATGGGGAGTGCAGGAAATAGTGGCAAGAGGGGTGTGGAAGGAATGACCGGGCGCATGCGGGCAGGGAACAGAAAAGCTGGGATTTTGGGAGAGATGGTTTTTGGGTGAAATAGGGTTTCGGTGTCTGGGGTATTTATTGGATATGGAGGGATCATTAGAATGGGGAATAGCAGAAAAAAGCAGGATTCTCAGAATTGGGGTGCTTGAGACTTGAAACATTAGTGGCTTGGCCATATACAGAGGGATCATTTGCTCTTGGTTGGAGGGATTTACTGGAGATGGGGAGGTAGATGTCATGTAGCCTGTAAAGGCTTCTGGGGTCTAGTCTTCCTCTCTCTCTTCCTTGGTATAATACTGTATCTCACCTGTGGTCTTTACCTGAACACAACCTAGAAATCCGCTTCCCAGGTGCTGCTCTCTCTTAAATCCACCCCTGGAGTTGGGGTCTGAGAGCAGTGGTCCTTCCAGAGCCACTCGAAAAAAGGGACTCCCTGGGCTGGTTAGGGAGAATATCCACAGGTTTCTCACAGCAGATACCTGGAGACATCTTGGCTATGCTGCGAGAATTATGGGAAGTACGATCAACAGGCTTCAAAGCTGAGGTGTTAGATGATATCTTCATTCCCGACTATAGTGAAATCTGATAACAGACCCCCCACCCTTTAAAGTCTGCATTTCAAGAATCTAGCAGCACATTTAGGGTTCTCCCATCAAAGGATCACCACCTGTCAGCCCCAAGCAAGCAGAAAGGATGAAAGTTGTATGGTCATGATAAAAAAGACCACACAAAGGGTAGAAATAGAAGGTATGTCCCTCTACCAGGCGATATGCCGAATGTTACAACGCTATCATACGACACCTCATGATGCCACATGGATCACCCCAGCAGAAATCATTATGAAACAACCTTTCAGGACACAAGTCCCTTGAAGCCCCAACCCAAAAGAAGAAAAATATACAGAGATAAGGGCAAAAGACCCTGAAGTAACACAGGCAAACTCAAGTGCTGATAGGAAGAGGGGGGCACAAGACAAAGAATTTGATATAGTAGATGATATTATTGTCAAGCAATGACAACTAAGAAAAACTGATCTCAAAAGGTTGCAGAAATCTGACAATATGGAACAATGATACACGTGGCAGCTGCTCATAAGCAAATAACTAGGAATATGTCATGGGGATTGAAGCACATCCTATTTTCAGGAGCGTTTCCAGCAGCTACTTGAACTCTGTCTTACGTATAATGCTTTATTATTCATGACAGCAGAATGAAAAAAATCTATTTGGCACCATCTGCTGGGTGGTTCCCTAATTTGCAGTGTTTGCAACGGCCCTGCTTAAATCCAATGGTTCCTGTAGTAAGTGAGAAGTGGGGCTGAATGTGCAGAATCATCCAAAAAGAAAAGAAACACATTGCAAGTGGGACACAACAGGATTTCCATCCAATGCAGACAATGGGCTTCATTACGAGTCCGACGGTAACCGTGCCGGTAAAACCTTATTATTTTTCTCAACAAGTTCAATGCAAGAGGTTATTGTGCAAAAACTATATATTTCACAAATATCTCCCCATCCCCTTTGACTACAAAGTCTTTTCAAATACCTCCTAGGTATTACAGAACAATGCTACGATATGATACATGATATGATAAGTCATTTATAACGTGCCTGTACACAAGTACACAAGTGTTTCTAGGTGGCACAAGACAAGGGAGGGAAGACAGAGGGATGACAATACAAACGATCTTACTATGCCTTGTGACATTTAGATCGTGCAAGTGTGACAGCGCCAAAGTGCAGAGGGGAGGGGCTGTTTCTTTATGATATCATGTGACTAGATAGAATAAGAGATGCATGGTTCTCCCACTATGCTGCACAAACATTCCAGGCTTTTTTTTTGGCATCATCTGGTTGTTTTCCTGTTTTATTTTAAACACAGAACAACCAATCAAAGTGCTTGAAAGTTTGAGTCTGTTTGGTGCATGCATTAGCCCTTATATATCTGCTCTATCACACCAAGGTTATCTTTAGCAGGGCTATGTGTTATCTTCCTTTTATTACCAAGAGCAACTCTTTTGATAAGTAGCAGATTATCAGGAACACAGCTTTGAATGAATATGTGGAGTAATAGCACAGCTCTCAGTGAATGTGATTATTACACCAAGCAATATACGTTCCATATTCGTTAATGTGAGTGTTATCTTCATCGGACCTCTCTGTGATTGTTTGGTACTATCAGGAAATACTATCTTTTAGTTTATTTGAAGCACTGAATGAGCCTGTGTAGTATCAGGGGAACAGAGTGAGTTCATCTTATTTTTCAATAAAAGAGCTGAAAGTGATTTGGTATCATCAATAGCACAGCTCTAAGGGACTGTTATGTCAGAATAGAGCTTTTATTGGGGTTCTGTGTTCAGAGAAGATGTCTGAATGCATCAGGGTGTTATCAAGAGCAAAGGCCCTACTGTCCCTCTATTATCAAGGACCAAACTATGAGTGACCCTTGAGTGTTAGTGCTACTAAAGCCATTGTATTGCACCAATGGCGCACCCGGGGCTCAAAGTGCAAAACCATGGGGAAACTAGCCATTTCACCAGATCCTACACCGAAAAAATGGGCGGGCAGTGTGCAAGGCATGTTCCTGCAGATAGCAATGAATATGCAAGCCTTTAGTACACATTTAGAATTACAAATCTAACAAGGAATGTTTGCTGCAATTTATTTTTCAAGTACAGTGATACAATCGTGAATGTATTTCTGCAAATAAGTGTGATGATTACTGTATGCCATTGGGAAATGAGTTTTCAAATGTAGCAAAGGAACCCATTTCTCTGAAACATACCTGGAGGTGAACCCATTCCAGCACAGGCTTGCACTAAGAGGTAGAAGGTGCTGTGCTGCCACTACCAGGGGACACATTTGTGATTTTATTTGTACATGTATCAGAAAGTATATTTTCACTCTACCCATTTAACGTGGGTAAAAATCAATCGGAAACAGTATATCAGGTCAGTGGTAAAGTAAAGAAAAAAAAATGTTGAGTGAGGCGAGACACCATTTAAAAAATGTTTTAAAAAAATTGAGCAAGCATTATAAATATCACCAAAATCGTAACCATTTTTGTAGGCTTTAAATCTATGCCACATTCCCAGCTCCAGCATCCCAAGTGTGTTCCACAAGTGATCCGGAAAAGTTATGGTAGTGGTTGCATATGGGTGGCCGGTTAGATGCATATTACTATACTCAAATGAGCTGGGGGATTTCTGTTTATGGTGTGGATAAATAATAGCAAATCAGTGCTATTTATTTTATTTATTTATTTTATTCGTATTTGTATAGCGTGCAGCAGCCCTGAGGCATCGTGGCACTTGTTACATAGATAGGACATACTTAGTTACAGAGTTGTACAGTTATCATTTACAGTTAATGACATATGTAAAAATAAAACAATTCGATTTTTTAAGCATAATTACATCACAATATACATATTGTTTGGGTAGAAGGAGATAGGAGGGGTTGGAGGGGAGTTAGTTTAGGTAGGTGCTTTTGAGATTCTTACGGAAGGCATGGATGGAGGTTTCAGCTCTTAAGGTGGCGGGGAATGAGTTCCATAGTTTAGGTGCTAAGTATGAGAACCCTATCCCTCCTGCTTTGACTCTGTGGATGCGAGGTATATGTAGTTGGTTAGTGTACTGTTTTCTGGTGGGGCATGCAGAATGTGATTGAAGTATCTGTGCGTGATAGTAAGAATTTTGAGTGTAATACGGTCTTTCACTTGAGGTCATTTAGCTGAGTTTCTAGCCTGTGAGATATGGTCTCTTATAGGGATGCTCAAGGCGGCTCTAAGGGCATTGTTTTGTGTAGTTTGAAGTCTGTGTAAGTTTTTGGTTGAGGTGCCTGCTAGAAGAGCATTGCAGTAGTCGAGTTTAGCGCCTATAGTTGCTCTGGCTATTGTGAGGCAGTTGGGTTTAGAGAGGTAGGGTTTTATGGCATTGATGAGTTTGGTACTGTATGCTGATGCAGAGGCAAGGGCGCTAACTTGTTTGTTCATAGATAGGTGGCATCAATATACACACCCAGAGTCTTAACAGAAGATGAGACCTTGATAACGGAATTGTCTATGTTGAAGTTAGAGTATTGTGGCTTTCGGACCAAGGATAAGAATTTCAGTCTTATCCCCGTTGAGGCATACGCCATTGGCAGCCATCCAGGCTTGGATTGTGGTGTAGATTTGGTGTAGTGCCGTGGCGTCCTGGTGATAAGATCCAGATAGTGGTAGGAGTACTTGGATATCGTCAGCATAATTTGTATATGCTATACCCAGAGAGTTGAGTAGGTCGAAGAGAGGTTTTGTGAAGAGGTTGTACAGAGTAGGGGCTGTACAGGAACCTTAGGGTACCCCATAGTGTTTGGTAGTGGGGTCGGCGTTTGCTATGTTGGGGAATACTTTCATGGCTCTGCCATCTCGAAAGGAAGTAATCCAAGAGGCTGCTTGTATGGAAAAATGGGCTGCCTGGGTAAAATGGGTGGTGAGGTTCTTGTGATTTACCAGATCAAAGGCCGTCGAAAGATTGAGAAGGAGGAGGAGGGCAGGCTTACCTGTGTGCATGATCTGGGTGATTTGGTTTTTTAGGTCTAGTAGGGCAGTTTCCGTTCCATGACCTTTACGAAATCCAGATTGTCTTTTGCCCAGTATAGAGTTGGATTCTATGTATAGTTGAATCTGGCTATGGGCGGCCTTGTCCAAGATTTTAAGGAGGTACGGGACCATTGTTATAAGCCTGTAGTTGTTGGGCTGGGCCGGGTCTAGTGTAGGCTTTTTTAGAAGAGGGCATACCCATGCTTCTTTGAGACTGGCAGGCACAATACCTGTTCTGAATGAGGCATTAATGAAGGCAGTTATGAGGGGGGCGAGTTCTGTGGCACATTCCTTTATAATTTTGGGTGGGCAAATGTCAGCTTTGCAAAGAGAGGGTTTGAGATGTTTAATGAGATTAATGACCTCCAATTCCGTGATGTTTTGAAAGAAGAATTAGGATTGGGTGGTATCATTGTGCTTGGTTTGTGTACCAGAGATGGTCTTTTGTTTTGGGAGGGCTTTGTAGTGATCTTGGATTTATTTTTGGAGGAGATCTATTTTGTTGAGCATTTGTAACGCTCACCTGATTCTCGCAGAGGCGCCGGTCTTGACTGGGCGACTACCGTATCTTCAAAGGTGATGTGTAGCACCCGGTTGGCTCTTTGGGCTGGACCTCTGTGCACTGTATGCCTGACGTGTAGAGTAAGATGTCTGCAGATAGAAAATATGGGGTTAATGAACTGGGGTTATTGGGGTGTCCCTATCTCTTTCCTCTTCTCCTCTCCTGTAGACCCCCAAAGGTTAACGCTCTCACCTTAGGTAAGTGAATGCCGAGCTCTCCATCTGCCTCGGGGCAGGGTGCTGTAACCAGTTTCTTCACTGGATAGGTAGCGCAGGCCTCTTGACTTCAGAGGACTGCTGTCCGTCGTTTACTGCACGAACGGTAAGTTTCGAGTCATTCAAATGTCTTTAAAGTCTTTAGTAATGATGTCTCTTGTTTTGCAGGGTTCCGGCGATGATGGATGACGGGCTGAAGTGAGTTGAAGATGGAGCCCGTGTGATGAATAGAAGCGCCTGGAAGCACGTAAGTAAGCGCTTGTTGCCTGCTTCACTATGCGCTCTAACTGTCTTTTTATTTTGCAGGTACGAGTTCGGAGCGGCTGCAGGGTGCCGGAATACCCACTGGATTAGATGTGGAAAGGAGTAATGGCACGTGAGTATTAAAGTTCCCCAATGTCTTTAAACGCACCTTGTTTTGTCTTTCAGATGCGGGATGCAGCGCCGAAGGCCTCCGCAGCGCACGAAGAGTAGGTAAGCCTTTGCCTTTCAGATGCCGGAATGCTAACCTGTTCTTTCTTGTCTTTATAGGTGTTGCTGAAGACTGGATTCAGGATGGTAAGCCTTTGCCTTTCAGATGCCGGAATGCTAACCTGTTCTTTCTTGTCTTTATAGGTGTTGCTGAAGACTGGATTCAGGATGGTAAGCCTTTTTCCTTAGGCCCAGGACCGGATGCAGATGACACGATGAGCGTTCTGCTGCAGAGGTTGCAGAATAACGCAAAGCAAGATTCATCCACCGGGTGTGGTTTAAATAGCCTCCTGTAGTGCTTAGGTGTCTCCTTCCACAGCCACGCCTAAGTAAGAAAAGAGTTCCTGGTAAGAAAAGAGTTCCTGCCTTCCAGAAGAGTTCCAGTGTTCTGAATCTAGGTAGTGGCTCCAGCCCCACCCAACAGGAAAAGTAGTTCCAAACAGAAGAGGATCAGAGGCTCAACTGGCAGGCAAGTAAGCAGCATGGTCTGCTGAAGGTAAGTCCACCCAAGCATTATGAGCCCGGCGCTTCCAGCGCTGGGACTGGGCATATTTATGAGCCTGGTGCCACTGGCGCCAGGACTGGGTCCAAAAGGTCCCAATTGGGACTGGTTGGCACTCGGAACCTGGGTTATGGATCTGCTTCCAAGGGAGTTGGGAAAACCCTGACCTTTTGGAAGCAGAGATCATGACAGCATTGCAGACTGAATGATTGCGCACCAAGTGTTGCCTTTAATGATCTCATCTGTGTTGGTGGGGGTTGTGACAATCTCGTTGAAGATTGTGAAGATCTCTTTAGTTTGAGAATTGGCATTTGAGATCCTGTCATTGCGAGAGTTAGATTTTGCTGTGATAATAGCTTCTTTATATTGGCGAGCTATTTGTTTGACTTTGTTCATGTTTGCATCATTAGGATTGGCTTGCTAGTTTTTTGGGCCTGACGCTTTTGTGCAAGAAGTGTTTGGAGCTCATCCGTAAACCAAGAGTTGCAGTGAAAGGATTTACTTTCGTTCTTGCTTTTGAGTGGAGCTATTGAGTTTATAGCATTAGTAAGTGTGTATTTAAAGATGTCTGCTAGTACGTTAGGATCCTGAGAAAATGGGGGGGCTAGACTTGGATGCTCAAGGTATGGTCGGAGATTGTCAGAGTTGAGTTTTTTTGAACTTCTTGTTTTGGCTGGTGGAGCGTGTGTGAGAGTTTTGGAGCCAGGGGTAGTAAGGATGGTGAACTCAATGCAAGTGTGGTCTGTCCATGGGCAGGCAGTGCTTGAGGTAATAGTGGATGTACAGTAATGATCCATTACCCGAACTAGGGTACTCCTTGGGAGAATATTAGGTCAGATAGTTCTTTGGCTAGGGCTCTGGCAGATTCATCATTCGGATCATTAAAACCTTTTAGATCTCCTAAGAGTAAGATTTTACACACTGCTACACACACATCAAATGTGGGTCAGTTGAACTGGGCACATTCCCTCTGGTGAAGCAGCAGACCGTTTAGATGTATTGGTGTGTGGTCAGAGGTAGATAATTTAGGCCTCATTCCAAGTCTGGTGGTAACCGTGCTGGAGAAACGGCAGGTTGCTGCCAGACCTGGAATGAATTACCGGCTTCGGACTTGCCAGAATTACCGGGGCATTGCAGCCCCGGTGATCCGGTAATTCCAGAGCCGGCATTCTGTAATTCCCCATTCCCGTGGAGTCCAGTAGGACCCCACGGGAATGAGGAAGTGGAAACACTGGCACCATGCTGTAATGGTGCTGGTTTTTCCTTGTCCTTCTGCAGGCGGGTGGTGTTACTCCAGCCAGGTCAAACCTGGCGGGCATAACGCCACCCGCCTGCAGAACTCGTGGTCTGCCGGTCCAGAAACAACAGTGGCGGTGTGTTTACCGCCACCGTTGTTTCCGGACCGACAGACTCTGAATGAGGCCTCTGTGGCGATGGGGTGAGTGCTTATGACGAAAATGCTATGCGACTCAGGCGTGTACTCATTTCCCCCAAGTTATACCTATGCATACAAGAAATATGATGGTCTGTTTGCAAAGTTGGCGCTCAATGATTGGGGAGGCACAGTCTTAACTGAAACTTGCTTGCGCAGATGGTGGTTTAAAGCCGGCAGACATTTGGAAGTAGTTTGTGGGTGCATACCACAATATAGGCCTAACTAAATGATTGTCAAACTAGCCAGACCAGTTTCATTGACAAATTTTAGGGAAGGACCAAAATGGATAATGAAATTGAGATTGTCGGTCGTTACAATGGCAGAAACTGGGCATGTATTGAGGTGAAGTGTCCCTGGTGGGTCTATATAATGCAATGAATACTATCTTTTAGGAAACATATACTTTCAAGGCACACTGCGTAACAGTGGCAGCCAACTGTACTGCTGCAACGGTTGCAAGTGGTTAGGCGACACATCAAGGTGATAGACTAATGGCATTCAATGACTTCAGAACGGCCCGAGGCCTAGGAAAGAGGTAGTCTTTCAACTCTGCTGTAGTTGAAAATGTAATAAGAAAGTCATGGCCAATTTTCGAGTGAAGATCTGGAGAAAATGGACAGATGATATTGGTGGCCATATACAGGATACAGTACGCAATCCAATGTTGAGCTCCCTGCTTCACACTGTGGCAATTTTAATACTTACACAGGTCTTGCACTATATTAGTTGCTGAAACCACATTTACAACGCATGTTAGTCCTGGTTATCCCCAGATGCCAAGTTTACCTGCTAATTTAGCACACATGGTGTGGAAATGCACCATCATGCCAGGCCTATGGCAAAAGGTGGTGAAATACTTTGCAGATATGACAAAATGGGCTCTAGGGCCTTCGCTTCTTTTCTGCATCCTGGGCAGGGCGTCACTAAAGAAAATGGGGTGTGTCGCTATCAAGTCAATCTCACCTGGAGTTATATTAGTTAACCAATTTACTGTGCCATACTGGAAGGCATCACCCAAGGAATTGTGACTAAAAGATCTGATTGGATGGGCGATGATGAGAACGAACTGTGAAGGAGAAGCACCAATCACAGGGACAGCTAAATGTTCTAGTCATTTAGATGCTTCAGGTAACCCATCTGACTTGATTCCCCCATGAACTTTGATAACGTTCGGAAATATATGTGAACCACTGGATTTCACCAGGTATTATGCACATGATCTGTACTCTAATTACGGCATAGCTGTGTCTCCATGTAGGAACGGTGGCATCCGGCAGCATACTCAGGTTCACCCTTGTCATTGTACCAAGAATCATCACAGCTACATTGAAACCATTGGCTCATGAGAACAGTTTAAAGCAGCACCTATTGTAATGTTTAGAGTGCAATGTTAATTTCTTATGATGTATGTCCAACATGAAATAGATACAATAAAAGTAAAAGATATTTTTTGAAAAATCTGTAATTGAATCCAACACAAATTGTTGCAATAGTTGTAATGCACCTCATCAAATTCTCCATGAAGATTAGCTGGCTTGGATTCCCTTTGTCCTGCATAGGACACAGGACAAACAACATCTTACTTAGGACTGCCTTCACCTTTGACTGAAGCCATGAACAGTCTTCACAATCTTTGAGGCTTGTGCTGTTCTACTGCAAAGCCGTTTAACTGGGCCAGTGCCCGTTCTTGAGCAGAGCGTTCCAATGAGCCGTGGCAGAGGGATGCAACCAGCATGATGCTAGAGATCTTGCAAGCTTCAGATTGCAGTATTGTGGGATTGCCCATTACATGCGTGTGGCAGGCGTTCATGCCCACTGCCTCTGCTCCCACTGTCAACTGGACTGGTCTCTTATTTGTACAATGACTCAATGCTGTCACCTTGCAGAAGCAGAATTTATGGAGCTTCATCAACACCTAGTGTGTGAGGACGCCTAGGAAAGGTATAGGGGTCCCAGTGCCACTGGCTGTGTGTACCATTTCAGAGTTGTGCATTTTTGCACAGAAGACATTTCGTGTGCTTCCAGTCTGGGGAAGATTTCTTGGACAAATGCACAGGTATTCTGGCCCCGATTTTGGTGGACAGACAAACAGTGTGCTTCGCTTAAAAGGCAAAGGCATTGGGAGGCAAAAGTGCCAGGAGACCTTGCTGGGCGTTGCACTCTAGCTCACACGTGCATTCATTAAAAAGACGGGATACAAGGCTGGCACATCTTCCTCCTTTATTGCTTATACATTCACTAACTGTTAACTTCCCTGTCCCCTCCTCTTCCCCTTCCCTCGCCCGCTCTCCCCCTCACTCCCCAGTTCCCTCCCTCTTAAAGGGGCATCATTATTCGTCCATAACATCCCCCCTTGCTTATCACAGAAGTTTGTGGCCTACATCTGTTCAATGAGGCGGTAGGGGCCTGCGTATGGTTCGCTGGGGCCGGCCCTGTGAATCACGGTCCTCCCCATCGGGCGCACTCGGTGGGGGATCCTTGGCCAGTTCCCTCATGGGTTCCTCTTCTTCTTGCACTATGGGTGTCTCTTTGTGGACATCTTCCTGGAATAGCTTGTGGAAGAATGAGGCATTTCTGGTGATCTCACTGTCTTCTCCCAGGGCCGTGACCATTGATACTTTGACATCGGTGATCACGAGCGGCTCGGGCCTATACCTGGTGTCGGCCTTCCTTTGTTGTTTTTGTCTGACAAGTACGTCCTCGCCCACTGGAAGTTGATGTTCTTCAGCCTTCCGCTTCCGATCGGTCCACTCTTTGGCTTTTCACTTTTTCACGACCTCTCGCTCGCTGATCTCTACGTCTCCGCAGGGGTGTAGTCTTCCATCTGCAGTAGTCGGGTCTGTTGTTTGTACTTTATCATCAGTTCGGTGGGTGTTCATCCAGTTGTCTCATGCAGCATATTCCAGTAGCTCCTTAACGTCTGGGAGATAGCTTGGGGCATGGACATCAGGCCTACAGGCGCTTTCTGGCATGTCCTCTTTATGGTAGCCATAAATCGTTCCACCATGCTATTGGCATGCAGCCATAGCGGCGTGATCCTTTGGTGATGGAATCCTAAGTGCGCTGCAAACTTCCTGAACTCTTGACCCTGCAATGGTGGGCCGCTGTCCGTTTAGACTACGTTGGGGACGTCCCATTCGCTGAATAGCTCGTCTATTGCTGCCACTACATGGTGGAATGCTGTGGACGGGGCATGCTTCACCAGGGGAAAGCGAGAGTATCCATCAATGTTTACCAAGAAATGTCCTCCATCTTCTAGGGGCCTGTAGAAGCCCATTGGGAGCCTTTGCCAGGCTCCCTCAGGTAGAGGCACTGTTTGGAATGGGCACGGGGGCCTGCTTGCTGCTGTTACTTGGCATGGTGTGCAGTGTTTTAGCGTGTCCTCCACTATTGTGTCCATATACAGGAACCACACCTGGTTCCTGAGGATTTTCTTTGTGTTGGCGATTCCCCTGTGGCCTTTATGCGCTATAATGACGAGGGCTTTCCGGAGACTATTGGGGGCGACTAGTGAATTTCTTCTCAGCAGTGTTCCTCGGTCCATTGTGGCTAGTTCTCTCTGTATCTTTGCCATTCTCTGTAGGTCTCTAAAACACGGTTGCAAGGCTGGCACGTCTTCCTCCTTTATTGCTTATACATTCACCAACTGTTAACCTCTCTGGCCCCTCCCATTCCGTCCCCCGCTCCCTCCTTCGCTCCCCAGTTCCCTCCCTCTTAAAGGGGCCTCATTATTCATCCATAACATTGGGCACAACACCTGTTCAGTCTAGGGTTAGATCTCAGACAGCTCTGACCTTTCCAAGCAAAATACTAAGAAAGATGAAATGAATGCGCCAAGTAAACACAGGTGCTTACAACTTGGTTTATAAACAGCTTTGTTAAGTATGACATATTGAAAAATGATTTGAAGCAGTACATATTGCAATGCTGTTAAGTGCACTTTTAATGAATTCTTATCATTGATGTACAACCTGAACTTTCATAAATATAATGACCTATTTGGACACTGGGAGGCACTGGGCGACCAATTTCTGTAAGCAGTTATGTGCAACCTGATGGCTAACATCAGAAGGATGGCAAAGGACAAGACCTTAGTATCTAATTGTAAGCATGCAATCTTTCAGGGGGTCATTTTCACCATTAAACTGAGGCATAAAAGCCTCTATTGTATGCTTCCATTTAATGCTCCTGGTCCCATCTTTGTGGTTTCCGAAGGCATAGAAGAGCAGCAAAGCGGAGAAAGCATCTCCTCTTTGCATTCCTCCTCCGTTTTAGGAGAGCACCCGGATTTACACATGCATTTCATTTTCATGCAGACCTAAAAAAAAGTGGGGGGTCATTTGATAAAAAATACAAATTGCACACAGGTGACGTACTGTTGCCCTGACCACCTGCAAGCAATTTTCAACACTCACAAAATGGAGTGCAAAGCGTGTAAAGTAAATCAGGGCAAAAATCACCTTTACTTTTTACTTTTTCTCTCAGTTTTGTTAGAAATAAAACAATGCCTGCAAATTACGTTTTGCAGGGAGCGTTTTATAATGAATTCCAATGGCATCCACTTGAAGGCGAGGCCTATTCCATTGGAATCCATTTGCGGGCATGAAAATCTAATACCAGTGTAAAACCGGGTGCTCTTCCAAGAGGGAAGGAGGGAAGCAAAGCAGAGATGCAAAATCTTCTTTGCTCTCCATGTACACTTACAGCATGAAAATGGGGCAGAGCGTTAAAACAAAAGTGTACAAATATGCCTCCATTTAATTATGAACAAGCCCCCATAGATTCCAATGGAATAGGACTCCGCTGGAGTCATTTCTCACAGAGCGCAGAGTATAGAGAAGAGTGAAGGCGATTTCGCCTTGATGTTCTCTTCACATTTACACTCTCTCACGTCACCACAGGGGACCCGACAGCATGCAAGTGCTGTTGTAAGTTGTTGCCTTCATTTACACTGTCATGCAGGAATGCGGATGGCACGTGAATGTCAGAGTAAAATCTTGTTTCCATTTCAGTCTCTTTTTGGCGTCACACATGAGTATAATGACGGATCGTAAATAGTTTAAAGATGTGGTGCTAAATTAATTTAAGGAATGAATAGTGTGACATTCTAAAAGCCAAGCCCAAGAAGCGAAGCATGTAGACTTATTTTCTTCAGAAGAATTGGTCAGGTGTGAATTTGTCAGGAACATGTTAATTGAGATTCTATGAGGGAGTATGCGCCAATCATTGAGTCTGTATGAATGGTCAATCAATTACTGTCTAAATGGAGGATGTATTTGTCCAATCAGTGACCCTAAGAAAAAGCCTCCTTGAAAATCCTCTCATTTCACCATTAGTCAATGATGTCATGTTGGATAACCGGACAGGAGGTATGGCATTATCGAGTACTATACAAGTTCTCTGCTAAACGTAATAATATTCATGGTTAATAATGGGGCCGATCACGATTCTGGGGTAGTGGAAGGAATGTTTGTTTTCCTGGTTCTTTCTTAAGGACAAGATTTGTGAAACTTATAAAAAAGTGTGTTTGCCCTATTTGTATTAGGCACTGTTGAAGTTGCACAAAACTAGCACCAAGAACATGTTAAACATCAACGAACTGGTACATGTGTAACAATAGAACAATCATTACTTTAAGGACCGCTCAGGGGCAACGCGTTTGTCTTGGACGCAAGGTACGAATCCCGATCCCGTGCTTAGAAACCACTCGCTGGTATTAAGCGCTTTATAAATGAACAATAAAAGAAATAAAAAAAATAAAGGGCCATAGTTCTTGCTATATTATACTATTTTTAAGTGCATTTAATTAAAAAGATCCCATATCCCAAAGCATTGATATTTATTTTATTGACCTCACAAGAATTAAAGTCTGTTCTAAATTACCAAGGTAGAGTCTGTGACTGACAGTACCAATCAGTCTGGAGCAGTCACTTTAACTCGCTCTGCTGTCGGACCGCTCAATAATATGTATTAAATAGGCAGCACTGGTGAAGCACCAACGTTTTAGTAATATTATCTTCTGTTGTGATTTCGCCAAAGCTGAATTCGTCAAAGGATAAGGTTCTACGACAGCAATACGGACCATTTTGTTGACGGAGTTACTCACTAGATTGTTTTTCGCAAAGTTCCCAAGGTTGAATAAGAGGTCCGCCTTGCTACGTGATTGCATCTGCAGGTGAAAGGCTGCCCACTCCACCACAG
The DNA here is from genome assembly GCF_040938575.1 of Ambystoma mexicanum. NCBI lineage: Eukaryota > Metazoa > Chordata > Amphibia > Caudata > Ambystomatidae > Ambystoma > Ambystoma mexicanum. Next base: position 1,079,879,397 of record NC_090937.1, on the reverse strand, counting down.
GGCTCTTCCCAATGTACCTGCAAAAAAACCAAAGGAAAAAAAAAATAGGACTTCAGCACAGAACGATAAAACAAGAAGCATATAGTATGCCATAGAAACACAGAGGCTAGTAAATGAACCACTGGTTCAAGTGAAACGTGGCTACACTTGGCCCCCCCTAACAGAAGAAATGGCCAGTCCAAATCCACGTCAGATTAATCCAGTCAAGATTCTGCAGTAAACTGAAACAAAGCACGGTGTGTCTGTAACTAAAAGAAAAAACACAGGGGGTCATATTGGCCCAGGACTCATCCCCAAAAACCAACTGCGAGAGCGTAAAGGCTGGCCAACTGCTTTGGGAAGGAAACAGCCTCTGGAGGAAGGGGCGTGGCGCCCAGAGGCAGAAGAAAGTGAGGCTCAGAGAACAGTGAATAGAAATGGTTTCTAATGAGGAAACGTGAGACTCTTGGCTTAGAACGAATGGTAGGTATCACAACTGCAGTGTTTACAAAACCTCCTGCCTGTGTTTAACCAGGACAATCACCAAGAGCAGTGGCATAAATCCACAGCTCTGCAAACAATATTAATGTAACCAAGCAATGGCAACACACAGTCAAATGAATGAAAAGACTGTCAAAGAGGGAACAAAACAAGTCTTTGTTACGAGATGAAGACCAAATTATAGTTGCCTGCAAGTAGCAATTCAAAAGAGAACCGAATGAAAGTGCATTTGAGCCATCCGTAATTGGCCACAATGTTCACACACAGGTTGGGCCAAAGCTGCATGCCTCCATGAAAGATGTTTAAGCAAGAATTAAAGGAGGAACTCACAAGTATTCATGGCATGCCACCATTGACTTGGCTTTGCCCACGTTATATAACATATGATGTAAGTACAACCAAAAATAATCTTACCAGACAACATTACATTTACATTAAATGCATTCTTTCAATAGTTGAGCTTGCATATCAGAGAACCTTCTCAGCAAGACGGAATTCTCACTTCAGAGATCGGTGCATGACCTGCAGTCATAGGCACAAATGCAGGCATAGCCAACTCAGGCCGTCTTCAGTAAAATGCCTTAAAAGTGGGACAAATGGGGCTTAAAGTGCAATAGAAGAATGTGATAGTGTTAGTTACAGTTCTAGTAAAAGACATACAGAACATATACAATAAGTAAAGTCCAATAAATGACAAAGCAGTAACGTCTACATAAAGTCCCTAATGCCATTCTTTAAATTACATAATCTACCAGACAATAGATCCAATTCCTTTAACACAGCTTTCAGAATGCTTTGTCATATAGTTAGATCATTGCATTTAAACAGACTATGAGTTGAAACCTCTACCACGTCAGATTCCCATGGGCACTACTTTGCAGCTGTTTTGTTACTTATCATTAATCCAGCGCCACATTCTAACACCTGGGATAGAATTAGCTCAATATTGAAAAATAGTTGTCATTTATGATTGAAAGCAAATAATCCCGCTCTCCACATGCAATGAAAGAGTTGGGTAGTTGGCTAATTTAACACAATTGTTTGACTTCACTTTTACTCAATCATGACTCCAGCGAGAACAGTATTACTGGGGCCGGCCTGTAGGTCTCATTTTTTGCTATATGTACATTTTACAGTCATTGCAAAACTGACTGGAAACTAAAATGTAATCCAATATAAAATAGTGTTTTTATAAATTAGGGTAGTGTATGTATTCTGTGATTTTAGGATTTGCCTGCCGCCCGATAACTATAACATCGAGACCTGTTGTATTTCTTGTACAGTTTTTTTAGAGGTACAGTCTCAAAATGGGTCTATAGCAACATTGAAATCCTGGCTGATTATAAAATCCATCTAATTCTAGAAGTATCCTGCGCCAGAAAATGGGTTCATTTTGGTTTAGTCCATAGATTGATACTACGTCATATTGGGTCATGACAATTTTGAGTTCTCCAATAACTCATTGACCTTGCAGATCGTACCTTGAAATCACAATCTAGTTCTTAGGATTAACTATCTGAATGGCATCCTCTCTGACTGAGCCTAGTGAAGTAGTATCGGCCATTCAATACTAACAGCATTTCAGCTCTAGGTAACAATGCCACTCCTAATTAGGAACACCTGGAACAAATCTAAACACCTCTGTGTTTGTGAAACGATAGGAACCCCCATAGTACCTAGCTAATATTCCTATATGAAGACTTTTTGATGTTAAATCTGAGACATACGATCAGGGAAAGAATTCAAGCCTAAAACCAGGTCAGAGGTCTCTGGGCAGAGTAGCCGGGTGGGGCTAATGTATGATCGCCCTATAGGTTATGTGAGCTGATTACCCATTTAGAGATATGCAAAGTCGAAATTCAAGCTCTATCCCGATTTGGAATACATAATTTATTAAAAACCAAAGCAACATTAGAGAAGCAGGAAATATACACAAAGTAGCAACAACCCCTATTAAAACATTGCACTTTAAACTTTGAAAATGTTCAAAAGGATTTGGCTGCAAATGGATCTTTATGGTCATTTATTAAAACATACATAATACGACAAAAATAAAAAATAATTAGATAGTATACTTCACCGTTGGTACAGCTGACCATCTCATCTCGACAAAATCTTCACTGGACAGCTTCCAGACCAGGTAGGCAGAGAGAATATTCAGAACGGGACAGGACGGAAAAGATGCATCCACCCTTTCCTCAGGACAGAAGCTTTCCTCTGTCAGCCTAATCCGGTGCTCTCTAATTTAAACCTCCCACAAATACAGGATAGTACTTTTCCAGAAAGTTCACCTGTTGCAAGCATCCAATGGCATTCGGCCGAAATGTCAGATGGAAAAATCTAAGGAGGCCTATTTCTCATGGGAGCATGAAAGATAACAGTTTGCTTTCGATCTTGCAACATTATCAGATGCTTTATTCAAAACAATCCCTGAAACACTGTAGACTGGAACAATATATTTTTCTAGTGTACAGGCAGTGTTCAGCGCTCACATAGAAATGCAGCCATCTCTGAGGCTTGAGGAAAATGTCCACTGCTGCACCAAGAATGCCTTTCAAATAGACTCCATGTTTTAGTCAAAGATCTAACATTTTTTTAAAGGATTACAAGTGCCAACTTTGTTGTATGACCGCCAGTCAATGGGAATACCAAAGGATGGAGATTTTAAGACTGTACTTAGCTAGTTGATAAAATACTATGCTCAAGGAAGTGTACAGCACCAAGTCAAAATCCCCCAACATAACATTTCTAGCAGGATAAGTAAAGGGGTTGATTTGACTAGACAGTATTTGGTGAGATGCATATCATTAATTTATTTACTAAAACTCAGAATGTATACCAATGCAAGCAAAAAAAGTCAGTTTATTAGAACAAACCAGGAAAGGAGGATTATGAGTTAAGGAGGATGTGGCAGCCTGACAATGGGGTTGATCTCGATCTAACTCAGTTGGTCTTCTAGGAGTTAGATACCTCGTGGAGGGTTTGTGGGAAAGTACTTTAGGAGGGAATTTTTCAACAAGTCACCACCCTATAGTTAAGGTGAGTCAGACTCCCATAGAAACCTCGACTAATTGGTTTGCTAATAACTTTTGACTTATGTGACGGTTTTGGCCAAAATGTCAATTAGGGACATGCGGGGCCCCAGAATGCAAAGTTTGGTAAAGATTTGTGAAAAAATAATTAAGTTATTAAGAATAAAAATAAAGTTGCTGTCTACTTCCCATTCATGTTCCTACAGACAAACAAGTTCAATTCTTGCCAGACCGCACTGGATGAAATTGGACCAGGTCCCAACCAACTTGGGCATGAAGCGTTGACTTGAGGCCTTTTTGTGGTTTGGGGTTATTCCGTCCAGTAGTTTTTTAAATATTTGATGGAGAAGGAGGGGCCCCATGATCCAAAATAGGTAGTTAGATCTTGGGTAAAGTGCCAAAACCGCATGTTTTTAGAAATGAAACAGCCGCCATCTTGTCTTTTCTCTCAATGTGAGAGATAGCCACAGACATAGCTGAGGATATAGGAAATTTAAGCGCAGAAAAAATGCAAGTTGCAGGTCAACAAACATGCAAATGCCAACAGGCTAGAGGGGGTGCATAGGGGTGGTCAGAGGACAAGTGAAATTTGGGAGGTGGAGGGGGTCTAGGGACTGACTTTGTAACACAAAGAATTTTGGTAGCCTCAGCTATAGCCGGGAAGAGCTGACATTTCATGGGAAACCTTGTCACTGAAATAATTGTGTTTTTGGGGGGAATGGGAGAGGGCACAGGAGGTGAGGAGGCCATCATGTGTGTGTGGGGAGCAGGCACAGAGGAGGGGGACACTTGGTGAGGGCAGGAAAGCATTTTCTTTGCAGCCATTTTACTGATAGCTGCAGCTATAAAAGGACCACGGAAGGCATCTGGCTCTCCCATCCATGCAATAACCAAGACTGATCCTGCTTAGCTTCAAAGCAAGGAATGAGCCAGCCCCATCAGGCCATGTTGCCTAAAAAAAAAAGCCCACGTCAGAAGCACACATAGAGCAACATGGCCTGAGGGGGCGGCCCCTTCCTCGCTTTGAAGCTATGCAGGGTCAGTCCTGGTTACTGCATGGATGAGAGACAGTCCACAGTCCTGGATGCCGTGTGTTTTCTTAGTTTTAAATATCTCATAACACACTAAGAAAATGCACCGCATCTGCATTATTATTTTTTTTAAACCATGCTACTGTCAGTCCTTGAAAGTATTGCTCTCAGACCATGTTTGTGTCTTTTGCTGAATTGCATTCAGGTAATTGTAGTCTACCATTCAAGATGGGGGGAATATTGCCACAATTATACATTTTCTGCCTAATATAGTTCTATAAGGGTCTATATATTTGAGTGACACTAGGGTATGTGTACTTTTCAAGTTATCTTTATAAAGCAGAGTATTATTGAGGGTGGACAGAGTAACCTTTTTTCAAAGGGCGGATGCAACCCCTTGCTTTTTTTTTAGGTTGGCAAGCTTGCTCATGTATTTGGCTACCAGGATTTTACTCAGGTTGTCAGTGCAGAGGCTTCCCCACAAGACCACAAGCACTTGTTTCATATTGGTATTTTGTTTTCCAGGGAATATGTCATGACAGATTGCTTGGTTTAAAAGGTGAGCACCTTTTTTACTTTGCCAGCATATTTTTGGGAACATTTCCTCTCTCTGTTTTTTTTCTTGTGTTCATTATTTTTTTTAAAGTTCCAATACTATGTTGGCTTGCTCACTTTCTTATAAGGGGATGGTCAATTGAACTACATTTGTATATTTCACTTCAAGATATATGTTCACTAACTGTGCGTATGTTCATGGATGCCAGCTTTTGATTTTCGCTATGTAGGCAAAGGTACCTGGGCATATGTTATTCTTGCAAGCGGTCATTTTTTCCCTTTTCCGTGCTCCTTAAATGCAGTTAGTTGGGGTTGTGCAATGTATCAACAGTCAGCATGGCTAGTGGTCTGGTAGTGTTTTAAAAAGCACAGTGGGAACAGCTGTAGGCCGTGCCCACTGGCCATGGCCAAAGGCCATGGCTAGTGTTCTGGTAGTGTTCTAAAATATACAGTGGGCATGGCCATAAGCTGTGGCCACTGGCCATGCGTGGAATAAATCTACCCCAAAATTCAATGAAAAAAAAACTTATGTTCCAGGGACGTTAAGGTGAGCAAAACATTGTAACAAAACCTTTGAAATTCAAGGAAAAAATATTTGCTGCTGGGACCTTAAGGTGAGAACATACCGCAACAAACCCCCTGAAATCCAGCTAAAGCCACCTTAACTTCATGCCCTCTGTTGCGCAGCCTATGACCATGATGATGACATCACTGATGACACCGCTAATGACATCATCTATGACATCACTGATGGCATCACTGGTGACATCGCTAATAGTTTCATATATGACATCAATGATTTAACTAATGGCATCAGACATAAGAACCCTATAGGTATTTGCCCATATTTAGACCGCCATTACGTTTCTACATATGTGATATTAGCATTTTAGAATAGTTCATAATAACGAGTACTGTGATGAATACTATGGAGTCCTCACTCACGTAAACTAGGCCTAAACTCTCCTCTCAGATGGGCAGGGAAAGGCAGACTCTTCCCGATACTGACCCTTGGGGCAGTGTTAGCCAGGACGATCACATGAGAGGAGAAGGGCCCCAGAGAAACAAGAGACCTTCATGGAATGAGACGCTGTACTACTTGCCTACCTCAAGGAAGGCAATATAATTTTTACCAGCAGAAATAATGGCATGCTGTCAAAGAGAAAGTGACTCCCTGAAGTTAATTTTAACAGTGTGAGTGAAGACAAGTATAACTGGTCACGTATTAAGAATGAGAAAAACTCTTGCAAAAGTTATAACAATCCCAGCAATAGAAAACCCTGTGTGTCACAAGGAAAGCATGCAGAGAGGTCCTTAAACATTACCAATTTAAATCAGGAAAACCATCAAGGAGAGAAAATAACTTGGTTGGAAAAATATCATTGAGAAAACTAACCTTTGTTTGAGTCCCAGTATTCCCAGAGTCCTGGGACGAAAACAAGGGCTGCAGGGACACAAGGTTGCAGCGTGCAGCCCATTAAGGTTGAGGGTCCAAACCTGAAGGTGGCAGAGAAGCATAAAAGTCCCCGTCAGGTGTAGGCCATGAAACCAAAGTGGAAAAAATGAAGCAGCCGAAGCAGCAGGAAGGCAGTAGTAGTAGAGTTCAGAGGAGTTCTGAACACTCCACGAAACAGCAGAGGAAGAAATTGCAGAAGAGCCAAGACGCCGGGACCATAGTGGTGAGAGAAATTGATGCCGGTCCTGAGAAAGTAATACAGGCTCGAGATTTCAGATGCAGCACAGCTTGCGCAGCAGGAAGAAAACCTTTCTGTAACTTTCTCCATTGCGAAGCGTTTAGCGGTGGCAGGCGAGCACCGGATCGCTGGTGAACCGTGAGAGCTCTGAAAGAAGCAGACGCAAGAAGCCATGCAGGAGAGGTTGCTGGGCCGCATAGGAGCACTGAAGCAGATGTGTGCTCTAGCAACTTGAAGGGTCCTTTCTGCTAGATGGAATTACAAATAAAGATAACAGACCAAATAACCAGACAAGTGTACTGCCAAGTGCATTGCTGTGTCGCTGGCGAACGCTGTTGGAGTGTCCTCACATTACTGACTTTGTCTTTGGAAAGCATAGTCTGTTTATATTGGACTGGTATGGCTATGATTAACTGCCAATTGAATGGAACTACATGAACACATACGGACGATGGAAACGAACATTTAACCCTCTTTTTTTTTTCTCGCAGTGCGTGCCCCACCTCCCTTCCCAGCAGCCTTGGTAAGCTGGCACATTTGCGCACGCGCGCATTTGGCAAATGAATTGCCAAGTGTATTGCGGTCTCGCTGTCTAGCGGGAAAGTGGGAGGCGGAGGGCCCGCACTGTCTTTTTGGTAAGCTTGACCGGTTTCTCTTGTATTATTTGTGCATTCCAAAGATGTCCACTAACATGTATTCCTTAAAAACATGCATGCCCTTACATAATGTGGCCACTGATGTTGTAATCCTAGCCCCTCCTCCACTGAAAAAGCATTGGTAACACCCTTCCTGAAGAAACGTATTATAAAGTTTCCCCAGCATTCTCACTCGGTTTCAACTGATATTCAGTCATTTTATTTAAACAATTCTAAACACACCACTCATGAAATAAGACGAACAGAATAATTGCTTTACAATTAATACAACCAAAATTCAAATAATTCAATTTGGGAATTTAAAGCAACGATCTATTCATGGCTGTTAGCAACTCCAGAATGTCAACTTACAAGTGGTCTTACGTTATACATACTTGGGAGTAATTGTAAATAATCATCCAATGGATAAACCATATGACGAAAATATAAAAAGTAAATTATCGACAGCAATTTCTCAAACCAGAATTATTGGAGTTAAATATTGTAAATGTACGATTGGCCCTTTAATGGAATACTACAAACAGAAAGGGACACCTATATTGCTTTCTGGAGCTGAAACCAAAAGATGTAAGAGTTACTTATATTGGTCTAAAATTGAAGGCATGTATTGGAAAAAAGCTCTACATCTACCCATGTCCGAATCCACTGCTATTATTAGACATGAGTCAGGCTTGATTTCGCTTCATGCAATTCACAAATGGAAATTATGTACATTATATTGCAAATGTATTATGGTTAATATCTAACTACCTGCAAACATCCAACAATAATTTTGCTAAATTATGGCGATCCAAGCCACAGAAAATCTTGCACGATGCGGACCTACTACCCTTTTGCTAATCAATCCAGATAAAGCAAAAAAGAAATTATGGGAATACAACTGGATTAAAACAAGGGAGCAATGTATGCAGTATAAAAACTTTAACCAAAACCGATTTATTCTGAAAAAGTGTGTTACAACAGCAGCATATTTGATAAAATCTCCAAGTCCTCAGCACCGTGCAGATTTTATGCAGTTTAGACTAAACTTGTGGCCAACCAAAAAAATTCTATGTAAATTGAAAATATTGTCCCAGTACACTGACTGACTTACTGACAAAGTAATGTGTCGATATTGCAATCAAGAGAATGAAACTTTAAGGCACCGGATGATACATAATCATGAATTAACGTCACAACGGATCATATATTTTAAATGTTATTTTGAACAATACACACATTTGTACTCCCCAAAAGTTGTGGGAAGCACTATTCCATACAGACGGAATGTCCGTTAGATATGCAATTATATAAATTACTTGCACGAAGTGAACTTGAATGAAAATGCACAATAAAAAAATCAACGCAAAGATGATAAGAATATTACGGACATATTGCTCTGATATGTTAAGATCTAATATCTGTCAAAAAGGAATTGTGGAATCAATTGAATTTTTGTATAATTTTTGTACATTTTTTAATTGGATCATATTTTTATGGTTAATCTTATGTTGAAAAGTTGAGATTGTACTCAGCCAAAACAATGATAATAAAAAATAAAAAAATAATTAGACAGCCTCCAAGAATACGGCAAAAAACTACTTTATTGAAAGTATGGAGGCCTGACAAACATCGGACTCATACATGTACTCTCACAGAGCAGCTCGATTACACAGAGGTCTATATACCCCAATATGTGTCATCTATTAGGTTATTCTACATGGAAAATTATAAAACCTATTGAGGGAAGGTAATGTTTAAGGGAAAATATCTACTTATAGAATATATAAGGATTAGTGCATCATTGGCTACCCCTTATCTGTAGGGCACGCCTTGAACTACCTCTAAATACATATAGTACTAATTATAGCACACAAAATGGCAGTGGATTGGTTTAAGTAACATTGTATGTTAGGTTGTCCCTCAAATCCACCGGTTGGTTGATATACTGTTCCAACCTTGGACTTTCAACTCTTAGCAGCACGTAAGCGAACCGAAACGTAGGTGTTTGATTCCCTTCAAACTACTGCCTGTTTTTCCAATTAGTCAATCATCTCAGATTGGTAGGCCATAAGAAAAGTCTTCCTTTTGTAGTGGACTACTCACTGGCCTGGAACATTGAAGGGAGTGAAAGCACACCACTATCTTCGTCTAGGGCTTAATGAATATCCCTTGTTCTCTTCTCCAAAATCACGTGTTACCAGACAAAAAATATGTCCAGTTTAACCTTCCATTGTCTGCTATTTTATTTAAATATGATAGATGCACTTGCTCCTCTTGGCCTCCAGAGACTTGCTCACCCTATCTCATATGAACTTTGTGCATTTTTAATTGACCAACAGTTGGCTTTCGTAGATCTTTTCTTATTCAATTTATGAGGAATGTCCCAAATTCAGGGGTTAAACATGTAACTCCCTTTGTGCTCTGTGCTTATTCCTTAAAATAGCATCCTTTATTCTGGGCCAACCTTGACTCATCGTCGATTCTGCACACAGAACTATTCTTCCACTTCTCTTGCAGCCTTAGTTTGTCTCTTAGGTAGCTTGGTTGTATCAGACATGAACCTGCATTCATTTTCCGATCATGGCCGTCCTAGCTACGTTTTATATACCTCTGTAGCAAGCTTCTATAGGTTTCCTTACTACCTTGTATTACTGCGTATTTACAGTTATTACTCAATAAGTAACTTCATTCTTCTTTGTAGTTACAATTACTTTAGCTTTGGGTACATGTTTCTCTTCGTGCTTCAGTTACATTGTTACTCTTAAGTATTTTCGTATCGTTTCAATATAAATTCATATATCTTCTATGTGACATCACTCTATTCTCATCAGATTTCACATAACGCTTCATAATTTCCACAGGTGTGTGCTGACACTCATTTGTGCGACATCCTTCTACTGGCTCAACATGAGGGTACATTTTGTACGGCTGTCTGAGTGCAAAATGTCTCTTGTACACTCAATGTGGTATGGGAACTACACAGGGGGTCCCATTTACTGCTCTCCTCTGACCATTTCAGTGTGACAGTGGTGAGGTGGGAGGAACTAGTGAGAAAGTGGCTACGTGCTCTACTACATTCCCCCTGTGGTTGAATCTTCAACCAAATTCTCATCTTCTATTGTCTTCATCTTTTTTCATCATTTGCCTTCATCTTCTCTTCATACTGTTTTTCATTCTCCTTTATCACATCTTCATATGATCGTTTCTTTGGGATCCAGATCTTTGTCACCCCTCTCAGGTCACCTGCATTCTTTAGATGTTCTTCCACACTGCAGGTCATGTAACAGCACTCTCCTAATGGTGGACAGAATATCCAACATCCTACATATTTTTTATGATCTTTGCGGTAATAGAACTTTGTTCCTGGAGGTGCAAGGAAACTCTTCTTTATATTCTCACTCGTCCTTTCCTCGTCCAGCACTTCTCCTTCATTTGCAGTATTTATGTTAATCATTATCTTCATTCCAACAGCTTTCTTGGCTGTCTTCTGGCATCGTCCCAATACGACCCTTATGAGACAATATCCCATCAATGCCAACAACGGAACTGCTCCAAGTATTTTGAAAGCATTTGCTAACTAGGTTGGAATACATCATCTGCTACCGATCATCACCTTCATTTGCAGGGTCATCAGCATAGTTACTGCCTCTGTCAGGTGCCATTCGCTCCATCATGAGATGGTGTAAATGTACAGCAAGAAGGCCCGATCTCGGCATGCACAGGTCCCTCCATTGCTGTAATCAGATCTAGAACATATCTGTTCTGAGTAGTCATCAGCCTTAATTACCATGGAACATATTCCTCCCCAATTCTTAGGTAACTGCATGTAGGCTCTGGATCCACAGGCCCAATATCGGTCCGTCAATACTGCAGTTCATCTATTCATTCCTGGGACTTCAATTTTGTGTCCACATCCTCAGTTTAATCCAACCAGGACCAGACAATCTTTCCTGAAGCATGTTGTTGCATTCTTTAGTGGTAATATAGATACAGGTCCTGCTTCATTGTTGACCCATGTGAGTAACTTTGAGTACTTGGCCCATGATCCTAGGCATTAGTCACTCACTATCTGCACTATGCTTGCTGATTCTTTCTTCAATAGATGTGCAGTGCAGGCCAATAGCCCTTCCTCCTTTCCGGTACTGGTGACAACATGTCCATCTACCACTAGCTGAGCTCTCTCTCCACATCTTGGCTCTCCTGGTTTTTCATTTTTTTGTGAACAATTCAGCTTCCCCATCTAGACAACCTTTATTCTTTCCAAATTCTGAGATGGATACATTAGCTTCTTGCTTGTACATCTTAGTCCATCATTCTTGTGTCTTCCTTTAAAAATGCCAGTTTTGATCACCATCGTAATATTGCCCATTTTGCTTTGAATTGTCCTCTTGTTGTGCAAGCTGCTATATGACAAAGGCATTTTGCTTCATGTGTAGACATTTCTCTTGCAATAAAGGTTCTTGCCGCATTCATGGCATACAGTATTAGGGAACAAGCATAACAGCTTTTGTCCAATGTTCTTTCCCCTCCTTTTTCATGTGCTGGTAAATTAATAGAATAATCAAGATATGTATTTATATCTTCTTGGTCTGCCTCAACATCCCTTTTATATCAAAACAGGTGTCTAGACACATTACGGAAAAAGCGGTCTGTACCGCCATTGGGAAGAATAAACATTTTTTAATTAACATCATTCATCCCTGTGTTGCTTCATGTAACATGTCTGAATGCCGAAATGATAAGGAATGAAACACAAACCATGATACAAAATGATATTATCATCAATACTCCATGAAAACTACTTTCTGGATGGTAGTGAATCTCTGAAATTTTGAAGCCTCTCCATTTCATGTTTATTTTATATGCAAATGTATCTCCTTTTTAATCCCTTTTATATCAGAAACTGTAATATGATTGCAAATGTCACTCTCCAAATGATAGTTATTCTTGGAATCTCAGAGAAACAAGATTATATTAACTCCTCTTCATATCAGGGCTGGATAGGACTAATATGTAGGACAAAAACAGCATACAAGAGTGTGTATATTATCTCTATAACAGGTAGAACGCACAATGGACTCCTCAAACTCCAGATTCTTCTCTCATTGTTCCTTTAAGCCTATCTAAAAAGTTCAAGTCTATCTTTTCTTTATCAAATTTTGAGAAATGCTGGTCTTTGGTCAATGGTGATTGTGTGCGCGTTGTTTTCCTTATTCTTGTTTCTAGCCATGGAACGTGTCTGCACGTGTGAAACATCTTCTCTTGCTTCACTGTGGGCAGTTATGGAAGGGGTAGATGGTTTGCCTTTATACAGTTTAATATCACGTAGGTGCAGCCAGGCACATCTCCCTCTCAGTTTGACTGCGGTGGGATTAACTTCCTGCACCTCGTGTGGCCCTTCAAAACGAGGCGCGTTCCAGGTGCGCACAAACCTTTGTACTTGCACCTGGCCTCCTGAATACAAAATAGGAGGTTTCAGCAACTCCTCAGTTTCAATAGGTTGATTGTATTTGTCTCTTCTTCTTGACCCCTCCCTTCTGGTTTTGATCTGTTGTGATATGAATGAAATACTTGCAGTCATTGTCTTTAGATAATCATGTATCTTGTCACCTAATGTCTTCGCTACACTATGGGCATCAGTTCTTACTCTAATTGGAGGCGCAAGTGGGGTTGTGGTACGGCGTCCAGTTACCAACTCATGAGGAGTCAAATGGTGATCTGAGCCGGACTGATTTCTTAATGCATAGGGTAGGCAGTTTAGCCATCCCCTTTTCAGAGTCATTTTCAATTTGGCTCTTCTCTCCTTTAAAAGTCTGTTTGATCCCTCACAGATGCTGTTGGCTTGTTGGTAATAAGCAGAAGAAAACTTGTGTCTAATTCCTGAGAAAAGAACTACTTGCTCAAATAGTTCATTCACAAAATGCAGTCCATTATCAGACCGCAAGACCTCACACACACCTCATCCCGGGAACACCTCAGGCACAAGGAACTTGGCAGCACACGTGGCATCAGGGTGCGTGCATGGACCTGCCTTGATCCATCTAGAAAACAGACATACCACGACCAGCATTTATCTGTAGCCGTTTGACGTCTGTAGCATATCAATATAATCTATATGCAGATGCTGAAAGGGGCCATTGGGTCTGGAAATCGCTCCTCTGACTATTCGCAAAGTGTGACTGCAGTAAAATTCTGACATACGATGCAATTTACAAATAACTGTGTCAAATACACTAATACATTTGGGGAAAACAAATCTTCTGCAATTGTAGTAGCAAGACCCTTGTGTCGTGTGCTGGGTAGTGAAGCTACTCCAGCACTACTCTTAATAATGCTAGAGGCATGTCTAGCTTTCCAGCGCTATCCTGTCTCCAATTTTCCTCAGTGGGGGATAAAGAACACTCCAGCTTTCTCCATAAATCCTGCTCTTCTTACAAAGTTCGTCCTTGTATTTCAATTAACTGGACAATAGACAGCATGTTAAAGCCCTCCTTCACTAACATGCATCATTCCGTCATATGTTTAACATCTTCTATTTCCAAACTGGACATAGGCAGATAATAGGCTGCCGTTTTGGCCTCTAGGTCTGCGGCTTTGTTTCCACAGGTAATTATATTTGCTCTTTTAGAATGTGCTGAGCATTTTACGACTGCTACGGTCAATTGAAGACTTAATGCTTTGATAAGCCTATCTAATAGGGCTGCATGTTGCACCAGAGTGCCGTCTGCATGAAGGAAGCCCCTCTTTTTCCATTGTGACAAAGGTGCGTGGACAGTTGACGTCACATAGGCACGTCCTCATCCTTAAAGCTCTGCAGTGCTTCGATGAGTGCCACTAATTCAGCAGCCTGTGCTGAGTTACCCTCTCCCAAGAGCATTTCCTCTTACCGGGGGAATTTCATTATAATTTTCAACATACATTGTGCAGTTATTTATGTAGTCATCCTCTCCTACTTGCTCTGTTATAAACATTGCTGGGTTCACTATTTTACATCTAGTAATTTTAAATCGCAGGATTCAATATAGTTACCTCGTATTCTGATGCTCTTGCATGGTAAATGTACTTCTGGGCTTCTCTAAATGGCAAATAATACATGCTTTACAAATAATGTTATAGAACACCCCATCGTTATACTTTCAGCCTTTTCTGTCGCTGATGCAGCAGCTCATAAGGACTGCTCACAAGGGTGGTGTCCTTTCATAACTGGATCTATAATCCCACTATAATAAGCAAATGGCTTGTGCTCATGTCCTAATGTCATCTTTTGTGTGAGAACTGCCATAATAACTTCTCCATTTGAATGGGAGAACAAGTAAAATTCTTCATGATAATCTGGAATCCCTGACACTGGGGCTGTACTAATGGCCTTTTTTAAGTCTTCAAATCCTTATGTCACCTCATATGTCCATGATAATGTGCTCTTGTCTACCTGAGCTTCTTTAAGTCCTTTTAAAAGTGGTCAAATAAATGTACTGTAATCAAACTCTTGGTCACCTGGCCTAAGCCACGCCAACCTGGTGCCTTCCTGGTTGCCACTATTTTTCCCTACTTAGTAAGCCCCACCTACCTTGTGCCTTCCTGGTTGCCAGTCTTTTTTCCGTACTTAAGGAGCCCTCCAGCCTCTTTTCCTTTGCAGATGGGGAGCAGGTGCAAGTGGATCTTGGTCACCTGGCCTAAGGCCCGCCCAGCTGGTGCCTTCCTGGTTCCTGCTCTTTTTCCCTACTTAAGGAGCCCTCCAGCCTCTTTTCCTTTGCAGATGGGGAGGAGTTGCAAGTGGATCTAGGTCACCTGGCCTAAGCCCCACCTGGCTTCCTAGCCCTGCCTCTTCCTTCCTGCTCTTGACACTTAGATCAAGGGTGTGTCTCGCCGGGCGTTTGAAACGAAGGGCAGACAAAGAAACAAGGTTTGGACCTGTTCGCACCAGGAGGATCCAGAGCCCGAACCTCTGATCAGACAGCAGGTAAGCATGCACCAACATGTGTTTACTCCCTCTGTCCCCACAGGCCATCCCCACCACTCTGGTCCCCCTGTGATGTGCCCTTCGACCCCCCCCTTCTCGCACACAGGTGTTGCCATTTTGCTTGATCCTTCTATCCTGCTTGCCCCACCTCCAGCCTACTTCTGCTGCAGTCTGTCCTGATACATTCTGATTTCACCATCACTGTCTTGTGGCCAATGCTGGATTTGACTTTTATAGACTTCATTGATTCACAATGCATCACCTTTTCTCATGGTGGCCCTGAATCATGCTGTTCCCATCTTCATCTTGTATCCAGACTTGCAACATTATGTTTTACTACTGACTTCTCCAATTGTATTCGCTCTCCCCTCTTGCTTCTACACTCTTTTTGACTGCTTACTCTCTGTTCTCTCCTCCTCTCCCTTTCTCCCTTTTCCCATATCTCTTCCTCTCCTCCCCTTACTTTCTTCTATGCACTTACTCTATCACAATTGTCACTAGTATGATAGCAATCTTGTCTGTCTCCACCCCCACCTTACTTGT
The DNA here is from genome assembly GCF_040938575.1 of Ambystoma mexicanum. Taxonomy (NCBI): domain Eukaryota; kingdom Metazoa; phylum Chordata; class Amphibia; order Caudata; family Ambystomatidae; genus Ambystoma; species Ambystoma mexicanum. Next base: position 1,079,863,464 of record NC_090937.1, on the reverse strand, counting down.
TTTTTTCCTCCTCCCGCCCCCTCCAGCACTATCTGAAATTTTGTCGGGCCTAGTACGATAGTTGCTTGTTTTGTTACTTCCCTCCCTTTCTGCACCCCTTCTACCTCACCTTTTGTTTTCTCCGGCTCTACCAGAAATATCTTCAGGCCTAGTATGGCAGTCGCCTGTCTGTTTCCATTTCCTTCCCACTCTCCGCCTGCATTGTAGGTTTCAGTGTCCATGAGTTGATGTTCGATCTCTTCCAGGCAATCCTTTTTGTCCATCAGCACAAGGGCTCCCCCCTTATCGGCGGGTTTGAAGACAATGTTCTTGTTATCGACTAGATTTTTCAAGGTCTGTCGTTCCCTGATGGTAAAGTTGCTGTGCCCTTTTGTTTTAAAGTGCAGTTTTTTGAGATCTTTAACACAGTTTTTTCACATACTGAAAGCACATGGTTCTGGACGGACGGATTGTAGGTGCTCTTAGGATTAAGTTCTAGAAATTCAGAGGATTCAAGTGGACTCTTCTTCGAGGCAATCGAAGAAGACCTTAAGTTTTAGCTTCCTCATCAGCTTGAAAAAATCTATCTTCTCCCTGAGTAAGGTGCTGTTATTTTGAGGGACAAAAGAAAGTCCTTTCCTAAAGACCTGTAGTTCTAGTCAGGAAAGTGAGTAAGATGAAATGTTTACCACTAGGTCTTCTTCGTTGCTTTCTTCCTCTCAAAGAAGAGTCCACTCTGGAAGAATCCTCTGAATTTCTAGCACTTAATCCTAAAAGCACCTTCAATCTGTCTGTCCAGAACAACGTGCCTTCGGTATTTGAAAAAAGTGTTACAAGATCTCAAAAAACTGCACTTCCAAACAAAAGGACACAGCAACTTTACCATCAGGGAACAACAGACCTTGGAAAAACTCCTCGATAACAAGAACATTGTCTTCAAACACGCCGATAAGGAGGGAAGCCCTTGTGCTGATGGACAAACAGGATTACCAGGAAGAGATCGAACATCAACTCATGGACTCTGAAGCCTACAGGGAAATATTATTCAACCCCATGGAGAAAGTCTGCACACTTATCCAGGAGGTACAGGATGAGACTGAAAGCAGAGAGGTTATAACGGAGAAGACCCGTATCTTTCTGGACAACAAACACCCCATCATACCTGCCTTTTACATACTCCCCAAAATACACAAGAGACTCATAAAACCACCTGGACGCCCCATCGTTGCAGCCACTGAGAATCAATGGAACCGTTGGCTAAATACTTAGACAAGATCTTACAGCCTCTCATTCTGGATACTGGAATCTATGTTAAGGACACAATGCATTTTTAACAGAAACTCAAGGACATCCAATCTTTCAAGGGAAGAGACACACTATTCACAATGGATGTGACCTCCCTCTACACTAATATAGTGCATGAGGCAGGTTTGGAAGCTATGGAATTGACACTATTAAGATCTGATAACTGTCAGGACGACAGACTCTTTGCACTGACCTTACTTAAACTGGTCTTAATGAATAATGTCTTTAAGTTTCAAGATAGATTCTTCTTACAGATATCAGGCACAAGTATGGGTGCCGCTATGGCACCATGCTATGCCAATACGTACATGTATTTTCTTGAATATGAACATGTGCTCTCCTCTCCCAGCTGGATGCGTCATCTTTCCATCTATGTCCGGTACATCGACGACATCTCTGGAATTTGGACTGGACCATCGGATGAGTTACAGAGCTTGTATGGCATGATGAATGGAATGCATCTAAGGATTACATTCACTACAGAAACCAGTGAATCAATGATACATTTTCTTGATTTTGAAATCTACAGTAAGGGACAGAATTTGGAAACTAGAGTTTACACCAAAACCACGGACAGAAATAGCCTCCTACTAGCAACTAGGTTGCATCCTCAAAGAACTATTGACAGCGTACCATTGATCCAATTCCTTCGCTACAGAAGAAACATCTCTGAGACCTCTGAATACGAACACCAATCTTCACTATTACAGACGAAATTCAGAGCAAGAGGCTACAACCCTACACTCATCTCTGGAGTCGCAGATAAAGTAAGATCTATAGACAGAGAGATACTCTTAACACCCAAGCCTCCTAAACTGGGAGAACCCCTACTTTATGTGACCACACACTCGACCCAAAGTGGGAGAATCAAAAGGATAATACAAAAGAACTGGCCTATGTTGTGAATGTACCCCCAACTACAGCAACTCTTCCAGCAACCACCAACCTTTGCGTATAGAAATAACAAAGCATTGCATAACAGCTTGGTAAGAGCAGACATCCCGATACTACAAACAAGAAGAAGTACATTCAAGGGAACAATACAGTGCCAGAATTGCCAACATTGCAGCAACATAATCAGTATCACACACCCACACTCGGGGAAATCAATTTGGCTAAAACATTCATGTACCTGCGATTCCACCAATGTTATCTATGGACTGAAATGCCAATGTGGCTATTACTATGGGGGTATGACTACAAGGAAGGCCAAAACGAGGTGGATGGAACGCAAATCTAATATCTGTACCAAAAATCTGAAATACCCTGTAGCCATGCACTTTATCGAGGCAAGACACACGGTTGCTCAACTAAAATGTGTAATTCTTGAGCAGATCAGGTTAGGGAGTAGAGGGGAAGATATTCAAAGAAAGTTATTACAAAGGGAAATCCTATGGATTGACTTATTGGATTCACTCAGCCCGTGAGGAATGAAATGTGACTTTGATTTGATGTGTTTTATCTGAAGTACTTTTTGGTAAGATGAGTATTGACTCATCTTACCCTTTGATTATCTACATGCTCTACAACTGACAGGATCATTGTGTTACGCTCACCTGGTTCCCACAGGGGCGTAGATCGGACCCGGACAGCTGCGGTCTCCACCAACGTGATGCGTAGTGCCGAGATGACTGTCTGGACTGGCCCGCCTAATCTCGTCTGCTTGATCCGTAGAAGTATTCTCCTGCAAGTGGAGAAAGGGATTTAGCCACCCGTGGATATGAGTGATAGCCCCCTCCCACGGTTCTCGTTCTCTCTTCTTGTCACCTCCGATATCCCCTTTTAGGAACCTCACCTTATGTTTTTAAATGATGAACTTTCCATCCTGCATGGATTGCAGGGGCGCGTTGATGCCAGTTACTTCACTGGTTTGAAGGCGTGGGAGAGTTCCGGAGAGTATTGACTCTGAGGTTCCTGGCAAGGTTCGGTAAGTATCAAGTTCATAGAGTTCAATATGTCCGATGATTCACTCTTGTTCCCCCCTTCCTTCCTTGTCTTGCAACTAAGATCGTGAGAAGATACCCTTCATGGCAGTTGGTGGCGCTCAGGTAAGAGTCTGTATTACCCGACGCCGTCTGGTAAATGTTGCCGGTGTTTAACGTGTTGTTCTCTCTCTCTTTGCAGGTGCGGCACATGAAGATGTGGAGAGTTATAGAATAATGCCTCCAGTGGTAATCTGGTAAGTCTATGATGATAAGTGTTTTATTTGTTGGTTTTCTCGGCTCACCTTGTTGTTTTCTTTTGTCCCTCAGGTGCCGGAGTTCGGCGAAGAAATGATGGAGGCAGCGCCGAATCGAAAGATGCTGCGAGGACTGGTGAGTATGGCGCAGCGCTGCAGCTGGAGATGCGACGCGCACTGAGATTATGTTCTTTCCAGGTCCAGAGAGGAGATGGATCCGAAATCAGGTGAGGAATTCGAAATAGTTTGTTTTCTAATCTTGTCCTTTTCTTTCCCCTTGGTTTTAGGAGCTCCAGATTCGAGGCGGGCGTGGTAGAAGACTGGATACAGACTGCAGGCACGGTGAACGTTACGCTGCTGGATGCAGAATAACGCGAAGCATGTGCTGTTGTTCGGGCGTGGTTTAAATAGCCTCCAAAATAGTTCCAGGTAAGAAGTTCCCTAGAACCACGCCCGAGTAAAAAAATAGTCCCTGTAGAAAAATAGTCCCATCCAGGCCTCACGTTGGCTTGGACTCACTAGCAGCATGGTCTGCATCAGGTAAGTAAAGTCTATGAGCCTGGCGCCTAGGGCGCCAGGTCTGATTTCCATGATGAGCCTGGCGCCTAAGGCGCCAGGACTGAACCCAAAGAGCCCCCAGCCAGGGCTGCTGGGGTTTTATCAAGTATCTGGATTCCTGCTTCCAGAGATGATGGGCTTGGTCCTGATGCCCGGGGGTAGGCATCTTGACACATTGTGCTAGATCCAACGTTACCACATACCTGATTATGTGCTATACACTAATTGTGTACGAATGTAGACATTAGTTTGCTAGTGAGTTTTTCCCACAAGGAATTATGCTGAAGTACTAGCCCTTCCATTTATCTGTGATTGATGAAGATTGGTAAACTAAAACTGTGAGCGGGAATGGACCGGAGAGCTATGCTATGCATGTGTCCCTATTCATGAAGGGGCAGGCCCATTGGATTGGTCACACACTACTAACTGGACATCATTTTACACAAGTCAATTATGAGATAGGCCCTAGTACAATGCTCTACACTCTATACTGACCCTTAGAAAGGAGTAGTTCACTCCGCAGACCTTGACCGCGTTGTTGTCCTTCTCCTTGCCGATTGTAGATCTGTGTTCTTACCCCAGTGCCTGCAGTTTACCTAATTAATTCTCTCATCCCCGGGTATTCATAGCCACCACCCAGGCAGCGTTGGAGCTATCCGGTGAAGACCACACAAGGTGAGTCAGTCCAGTATTAGATGGAAGGTAAAACACATGCCTATTGTGTCTGTGTATGTAGTACTCTTTGGGTTGTTTTCCCTCTTATTATAAAAATCCTACTCAGATCACTTCAGCGCTGAACAAGGACTCTACATGAGCCTGTAACTCATCTTAACAGTTCGAGTGCTGATTGCAAAGTAAAAGACACGTTAGCCATGATTATAGTTCTCCTTAGGAGTTGATGTCTCTCCCTCGTACAGGTTTCATCCAGTTACGACCGCTCCTGCGCTTAAGATCAGAGTGATCTCCATGACACTGTAATTACACTTTACAAGATCATATCAGATTTTCTGCCTAATCACAAATAAGGGAAATACACTTTGGATTTACCTTTGTTGCCAAAAAGTGTGATTTGAGACCGAATAGGCAAACGCCCGCCATACAGGTCGCCTTGGTTATTAGTGACAATACTATCCCACACCAAGATGGTGGATAGTCGACGTGGCAGCGACGCGCACGCACGCGCTGATGACGCTATATACAAAAGGAATACAAGCGTCTCACAGGTGGTCAGCTAGGATCTCCTGTTGCGTCTCTTCGGTAAGTGTTAGACATTATCCTTATACAACCCGTAAACCGTCATATACGAAATGCTCATGTAGATTATACTTGAATATAGCAATCATTGCTCGCAATACTGTACGTCACGTGAAAGATCTGCCAGCATACAGAGACTTGCCACACAGACTCTGTTATACTTATGTTTAGCTGTATTACCACTGCGGGGTCCCTCCCCTATTACCCCAAGGCGCACATGACTTATAATGCTTTAATTACAAGCCCAGTGCAGACAACATACTGTATGCGGTTCTTTCCCCTTGCATTAGGGACACTTGTATGCCCTAATATTAGACCCATACAGGGACACGTCCCCTCCCGGGGATATACTTTATTTGGATCTAAATGTAATTGGTTACCTTGTCAGTCCAGAAAATCTAGACATCCCTGGGTGGAAGGGAATGCATGATAATTGGTTGGCCGAGGACCAACCGCCTCATTCAAAGTGTTAAGAATACACGCTCATTAGTTATTATGTAGCTATTGGCCCAGCTAGAGTGCGGCCATTTTAAGATGACAAGAATCGCCATTTTGTTTTCTCCTGTTCTTTTTAATGTTGCCTCTTTGCCTCTTTGCCTCATGTAAAACTGCTTCAATGGTCCAAGGCTACAAAAACATGTTGTAACATTATACTGGAGAGCCAGACAGAAAAGCCCGATTCCCTCTCTCATATATCCTTGAAGACAGGGATCATGGCATTTAATCAGTACATAAATGCCAGCGAGTCTCTTGAAAGAATAGCAATGTACGAAACTAGCATTTAAAGAGTTGAATTATGTTCTTCTTTATGGCCCCCCTTCCTAAGCCCAGTGAGGCCCTGGAGAGCGGGCTGACTTCCAGAGCGACAATCGAAACTTAGAGATTGGGAGGCCTGGTATGTGCCAGTCTCCTACGCACAGCTTGCCTATGAGAAACAGAAACGCTGTGTTCTCGCAAACAAAGAATGATGTCTGTAAAACTGGAGATTGCAACCTTTTACTAAATATGGTGTTCTAAGGTGTCATATTTGTCACACTGGTCAATCATCGCCTCTAATTCAAAGGGGAAATGAATTGGGGGCGGCATCAAATGTGTCATACTGTGTCATTGCTGATTGTAGGGTGCTCTTTTTGTATATATGTAACTGATGTACGTCGCTTGCTTGCTTGTGTCCCCTGAGGTCTGTTTAGACACACGTCGCGGGGCGTGAGACCACTTGGCCAATTGGGACTATTTTGTATTGCAATAAACCCTAGATTTTGGGAACGGAACCTCGTGTTTGGCGTATCTATTTATGTGTGGTGACTTTGCCTTGTTTCCACATTCGAGGGTGCCTCAGGGGCCCCTTCAACCTTATTGCCTAGGAAGTTGAAAGCCTTATCTTTCTTCATGTGCCAAAACTAATTCGAACTTTCTTCTTTTTTTTACCCGCATCAGCAAATACAGTGCCTCCATGACCGCCCTGCTGTCATTACCCAGTTGCTGTAGCTACTATCTCCACATCTGGGTGAGCCTTGCTTAATTTTCGCTCCCTAATGGTCATATTACTGCAACCATTCTTAGGTTACTCTAATAAAACTTTTACAGAGTTAATTCTTTCCCAACAGGCATGACGCTTCTTGCACCACCACTGAATGGGTCAGAAGGTCAGTACTACCTATTATATACCAGTTCAGTACAATGGACCACACATATTATTTCCCACACCGAGTTGCCATATTTATAACCCCTTAGGTATCTACAAGCAAAATACTACAACCCGTAGGAACTTATAGCTCACTTGCCCTGAAGATGGATCATTAGGAATCCAAAATGCGTTGGCAACATTATAATCTGAAAGGAGCGATTTGGGATTCATCTAAAATTCAGTGGTGTAAGACCAATTGACTTGTGTGAATGTTGTGAACACAAGCTTACATTTGTTCAAATTCATTATGTTTTGATATGTTTTGATGCACATTGGAACAAACTGTGTCATGAAAACTATGGTTCTATTTATAGAACCCTATTCTTCTGCAATCTCATTGTGTTCTGTACTGGTATTTCTCCAATTCTGATGAGATAAATATTTTACCTTTTGTTCACAACAACAGATGTCTATTGCTTTGGAATTACTCTGGTATGTCTGATTATTTATTGAATATGAACGGGTATAATTACCTTTCATTGCTTAATTAAACTCTCTAAAATTTATTGGATTATTACTGAATTAAATTGTGTACTATACTGGTCTACATGTGGGCCCTCCCGCTTTGGGTGACCCAGAATAGAGACCACTTGATTCTATTGGGACTATATGTCCCCCAAGGAGTGTATTATAGGGCTACCGTGTGGCAACATTCGGTTTTGTTTTGTATAGTCCTTCTCTGTCTCAAGTGGCTTTGAGACATTTTCCCTTCTGCACCTGAAATTATTCGAATAGATACTTAATTGACTTTTTTGAACTTTTGATATCATTTTCTGTACAATATTTACAAGCTAGTGCCTCCCCTTTCCCCCCTAGACAGTTTTTGGATCCTCATACTCAGTACTTTTATTTTTAAGTACTACAGGTGAAACAATATTAGTATGTGTTTTCCACAGTTGTTGCTTCTGTGACTATAATCATTGGGTCATTGGGGAAAAAACTGTATAGCAGCGCAACTGATGTACTCATGGCCCAGTTGGTGTATGCTAAGTATGCTAAGGGCAGAGGGTTATTTTTTCTTTGCAATTATATATCTGTTGGTGAGTATTGGGCAGTAGGATATGCTACTTTTGTAGATCAGTGAGTACATTTTGGTTTCAGGAATATTAAATAGGCGTTTGCAAGATTTGCTGGTAATCTCTGCTTCAGAGTAATGGAAGTATCATTGCATTCAAACCACCCACATTTCTTTTTAATGTATGCAGTATAGTGACCTGCAGTAATTGTGGAACCCGTGTGGTAGATTGTGCCTACTATTGTGAAGGTTTTCTTGCCAAGTGATACTTGCCCGTGTGTGCAGCTAGTAAGCTTGCAGTTATTTTTGGTACAGGGTTGGGCTCCCCGAACTAATTAAAAGTGTGACACAAGTGCAGCGGACAGTTATGAACAGGCGCAGTGTTATTAAGACCCAGGGGGTTTGATGCGCATGTGCCCAGGTGTCTGCCGGCCATGGGTGGGCTCCCCAAACTAATTAAAAGTACACCACAACTTTGCGGACATGCTGGACAGGCGCATTTTCTGTAGGACACAGGGAAATGATGTGCGTGTGCCCAGGTGTCCGCAGGACAGGGGTGGGTTCCCTGAACCAATTAGAGGTGCGTCACAATTTTGCAGACAGGCACAGAGTCCCGTGAACAACTCAATTTTGATTGCGGACAGCCCGGACAGTCGTGCGCTTCGCGGACGCCTAACGGGGCTAAAAAGAAAAAAACACACACACACACACACACACACACACAGAAACAGTATACACATAGAACGTTATTTACACACACAAATACACATAATTAGGAAAGGAAACATATACAGGGGAATTGTGGTTTTGCACAGGCTGGTCATTAGGGGAGGAAGGGATTGAGGTCTCATCATAACGTCTTTGCTTACAGGGAATTTGCGGAGATGGTAGGCTGGGACGGGGAAAGGGTACAGGTGCAAGTGGGTCAGTGGTACTTTATATTTTACATTGTATGCCTTTGAACAAGTAGTTTAAATCTGCAAAACTGTCATTGAATTGGTCAATTTTTGACCCCAGGCTCACTACTTTATTGCCCACATTGTCAGTTTGGGTTTGTAAGAAAATCATGTTTCTGTTACATGTGAAGCTATGTGTATTAATTCTCCTACTTTTGAAATTGAAATTGAATGTGCACTGTGTACCATTGGAGTTACTATCTTCACTCATTTCATCAAGAGTGATATTCTCCTCAAGCCACTCCAGGATGCATGCAATTTCTGTGTAAAAAAATATATACACTTGTTACTAGTCATGTACACAGAACAAACTGCACAGTTATAGGAACAAATATAGTGTATTTACCACTTTCTTGTACGGTTCTGTTGTCACTACTTTGCACTTCTCCCGCTGACAGTTGCTTCTCAGTTTGTATGTAAAGCAGCACTGAGGTAATACTGTTGGAAGCACAGGTTATTTTCTCCTTAGTGCATTCCATTATGTTGCACACCACATGAAATTGCACTGCTGATTTTATAAGTACAAAGTTTGTAGACCTACTTCATTTTTCCTTATAATTCACTTATGTGTTGCTCTTTAAACATGTTCAGTTTCTTTGCTGCACGCTACCATAATGTAAAACAACCCCTGAGCTTTTGGGCAGTTTGGGTGCTACCCGAGAAAACAGTTGCATAGTCCGCAGAGCTTGTGATTATCAGCATTGGGCCAGGGGGGTCAGTATGCTGTAAGGTACATCTACACAAATTAAGGGTAACCTGATAAAAACCTATGAAATTCAGTGAAAAAACTTTGTTAAAGGGACGTTATAGTTACTTTGCGTTAAAAAAAACCTATCCATAATATGGTTACAAGTAAAATCAAAAACCCCCAGAAATGTGCTAGTTATGGTAAGCTAAGCAACCATAACTCGCACCACCACTGTGCACTGCTAAAACTAACACCCATGATATCAAAGATGACATCACAAATGTCATTGATGACATCACATGTCTGGCTCCTTGTTTTTTGTTCACTGACATATCTAGGCCATGTGGTTTTGTTTACTGACAGTCAGAAGCAGAAAATTCAAAAAGGTACTGTATTTGCAGATGTTACTGTTCACGAGGAGAGGAATTCGCTGACGGGCCCATTGGTCAGCACTCACCATCTAGAACTTGTAAAACAAGATAGCTGCACCATGTGAGGACAGGGGGTGCAGGATTCACTTACTCCGACACCACTCAATACGAGGAAGTAGTTTGGCAAAGGGAAGTCAGTTTAATGATACATACATCAAACAGGGAAACAAATGGGAATCAGCTGTAGTGCGATCACCTGTCTTGCTCCGACTTCCTCGAACTTCAGTCGGACAGAACTTCTTACAGGCAGAAATCGTCATTACTGACGTCTAACTTTACAAAAATCACAATGCAATACAATTGGTTAGGAAAGGTAACTTAAGTATATGTGTTATACCTGTATATGATAATAGGGCATGCGGATTGGATAACTCTTATCGGGTGGGCATCTACGCCCATCCCTCTACATCACACGTGATAGATGTCACTACAACTACAACGTCCTATTGGTTACAATATCTATATGACTCCAGATAACTTGGTCCATTGTGATTGGGCAGGTTACACCCCTAGACATACATTTCCACTTTTAATTAGCAGCATGCAGAATGGACACCCCTGTGCCTGGTTTGTTTGTTTGTTTGTTTGTTTGTTTGGTTGTTTTATTTATATCGCACACCTGACCCGGAGGTAATTGGGAGCTATAGGATAGTAGTGGTTACAAGGCATAGAATAGACAGTTATATGCATGAATATAGTTTGAACATTCAAGGTAAAGTTACAATGGTACATATATACATATTAAACATTATACATATTATACATTGGGTCATAGCAGTAGTATGTGCCGATCACCTAAAGGTTAGTGTTATCAAGAGCTGTTGTTTTATATTTTATTTAGTATCCAAGTGATAGCATGGCTTCTGAAATTGTTAAAGGTTTGGATGGTTTGAATATTCTGAGGGAGAGTGTTCCTAAGCTGGGCGGCTAATACTGGGAAGCTAGAACCTCTGGCTCTATTTCGATTGTATCTGGGCACCACCAGACATGGTTTGTTGGAAGATCTGGTGATTCTGTTGGATACCTTCCATGTGAACTTATCTGTAAGGTGGGGGGGGCCTGGTGGTTAAGCGCTTTGTGAGTGAGGCAATTTTGTCCTGTATAGAGAGCCACCTGTGGTGCTTTCTGGTTTCTGATATATGCTCTCTTTTGGGAATATTCAGGGCGGCTCTGAGCACGTTATTTTGCATGATCTGTAGTTTATTTAAGATGGTTTTGTTTGCTCCTAGATAAAGACTGTTGCAATAATCCAATTTGGATTGTATGAGCGCTCTCGCCAGAGTAAGGCAGCTAGTGGGGGATAGTAAAGGTCTACAGGCTCTGATCAACTTGCAGGTGTAGGCAGTGGCCGATGAGGTCATGTTAATCTGCTTAGTTAGGTTAGACTGGGCATCAAGGTGTAGTGGGAGAATGGGAGAAAAAGCTCCCCCCAATCTCCCCACGACCATGGCCTAGAGGATCGCGGCCCAGGCATCCACCACGAGATGTGTTCGCCTATCTACCAGATGACAAAATACCCTGGTTCAAGAACATAAGGAAATGCCCACCAGCCTGTCCCACTCGAGCCGACACCTGCGGCATGGATGAACTCGACTAAGACATTACCAACGAGCACCCACATCGTTAGAGATGCCACAACGACCTAGCCACTGCCAAGAACACACGTGCCACCATGCACACTGGTCACTCACGCACCAGCCTACACGAAGAATATATTCAGTGCTATGACGTAGGTGACGGATACACCCACTGACGCGCATCTTTATTATTTTTCACATAGGCCCCTTTATAGTAATGCAGAAACGCAAGACGCCTGAAGCACTCGTGCATATGCTGCTGACTCTTCTCCCACCTCTCGCATCGTGATGAGAATATAATGAAGACGTAACATTGCTTATGAGGCCATGTCAAACCGCAACACAGGTGCCATACATTATACATCCCCACCCATGAACCAGGCCCAAGTAGGCCGCAAGCAAGAACCGCCATGAACACTGCATGAGCGAGAGTACAAGTGCTGATCACGCAGAACGAGCCCAGCAAGAGCTCATGGCCAAGGGCGCGATGTTGCAACTCGTATGCTACCAGCCGGCGCCAAGGTCACACCAAAACCAAGCACACAGAAGCAAAATAAAACTTTAAATGTGCAGAATTCCGCCCCAGCTGCGGTCTCTCCAAACGTGACCAAGCCGACCTGACAAGGTGCCAGACCCACGAGGAAGAAGTCACTTGGGTCCCACGTCTGGGACACAAGTTGCAACAGTGAAATGACAAGATGGACACCTACGGCGATGGGAATGGCCTGCTCTCAGGCCTATGAGCAAACCCGCACATTGTCTGCACAAACACATAGTTACACATTGTTGCTAGTGGCAGGTACACCGCGAGCTGGGAACGACGATGGTCCCAGACTTGGGGGCTCGCGGGAGGACCAATCAGAACATGAGGGGACTCATTACTGACGCCACTAACATTAGCCAATCATTAGGGGTCTTTGTGTAACAATTTTCAAGTATCTAATAGAAGGGACAGCCCAAGTATACCACCTGACTCATCCTTAACCACTAATATTGCTCTCTATATGTATACTATACTAACCCTACCACTCGAGAAACCAATCCGAAGTGACAATAGGTTTTTCGATAACTTTCCCAGGTGACGCAAGTAGCGCGTCATACTGCGGTAAAAAGGGCCTGCTAGCCCCACGAATTTTGAGAGTCTGGACGGACGCGTACGATCCTAGACCCATCCCTGCCATTGTTTTAATAAACAGCAGAACCGCCTTGCTCCTTGTGTGTGTTTCATACTAATTTTTGGGAAGCACGGGAGGAGTTGGGGCCTCCCAGCCCAGAGGTCCGCGGACGGCTCAGTCGACCCCGGGATAACCACCCTGACAGAGGTAGAAACTTAAGTTTTTACATGTTTGGCAATGGGTATACTGTTCCCATCGATGACGATATTTGTGTAGTGAGGACTTAGTTTGAGAAGGTTGTTGGATGATCCGACTAGGAGTAATTCAGTCTTATCATCATTCAGGCAGAGGCCATGTGTGACCATCCATGCCTGAATGATGATGTAGACTTCGTTGATCCGTGCGACGTCTATATCATAGGTTCCTGAGAGGGGTAGGAGTATCTGGGTGTCTTCCGCATAATTTGTGTAGGTGACACCCAGACAGTCCAATTTGTTAAATAGTGGCTTTGTAAAAATATTGTACAAAGTGGGCGAGACGCAGGATCCTTGAGGGACTCTGTAGGTGATGGGGATGGGGTCAGCAGCTGCTGAAGGTGAGAACACTCGCATAGTTCTGTTGGCGAGGAAAGACTGGATCCAGGCAACTGCAGAGCTGGAGAAATGGGCCGCTGAGGATAGGTGGTTACAAAGTATGGAGTGATCCACCAGATCAAAAGCCGCAGAGAGGTTGAGTAGAAGTAGGAGCGCCATCGTTCCATTGAATTTCAGTTCATCGATCTGGCTTTTGAGGTCGACAAGTGCGGTTTCTGTTCCATGCTGAGGTCTGAAGCCAGATTGACAGGTGCCGAGTAATTTGTGAGCTTCAAGATAATCTTGTATTTGCAAGTAGGCTATCCTGTTCAGAATTTTCAATAGAAAGGGGACTGTCGTAATTGGTCTATAGTTAGTGGGTATAGCCGGGTCAAGGGTCTGTTTTTTTAATAGTGGTAGAACCCAGGACTGTTTGAGGTTACTTGGGACGGAATTATTAGAGAAGGAGGAGTTTACAAGTTTAGTCATTTGAAACCTGAGTTAATGTGAGGGGTAGGGGTAGGAGCTGGTGTAGTGACTGTTAGTTGGGATCTTTTGTCAGCTATTTTGGTCTGCAGTCCTTTGATTTTATTGGAGAGGGCATTTTGAATGCTGGTACACCAGGCTTTATCCTTAGTGCATGTATCTGGCGGTGGGTTGGGGTTCTCTAGTTCTCTTAGAATGTTGAATAATTCTTTAGTACTGGAGCTGGCTTGGGCTATTCTGTCATTATAGGTTTCTTTTTTGGCCTGGATTATCTTATTTTTGTAAGTGGCAGTGATAGTGGCCAGGTTAGTTTTGTTTTCAGGTGTAGGGGATGATTTCCAACGTGATTCCCATTTTCTTTTTTCAGTGCAGAGTGTTTTTAGCTCTGGAGTGAACCACGAGTTAAGATGGGCTTTGGGTTTGCTTTTACGTAGTTTTAGCGGGGCAATATCATCAATGGCTTTAGTCATGGTCTCATTGTAGATGTTAATTAGAGTGTTAGGATCATTGGTGTCCGGTAGGGCATGGAGTAGGGGGCTACCAAAGGAACTGGAGCATCTTTTGTGATGTTACGTTTATTCCTTGTGAGGCATGGGGGAGCAATAATGGGCTTTTTCTTTTCCAAGTTGTTGATATGCAATTCAAAGGTGATAAGGTGGTGGTCTGACCATACTAGTGGAGTCGGATCTAGTGGGGTGATGGTGCAATTTAGAACCACAACCCAGTCAAGTATCCTTCCTTTTTCGTGTGTGGGTTTGGTGCTAATTTGAGTATAGCCTTGTTCTAGTAGTGCAGAGGCTAGAGAGATGGCGTGTGGGTCGCTGGTGTCCTTATAACCGAGGTTGAAATCTCCTAAAATGATATTTTGCGCTGTGGGTTTGGTGGTGTCGGCTGCTAGGGCTGTGATATCTTCTTCAAAGGACCCCAAAGGTCCTGGAGGCCTGCAAATGATATGTAGTGTGATAGTGCAGTTGGGTAAGGTTTGGAACTTAACTGAGAGGAGTTCACATGATGCCAATGGTGTAGGGGTGGATAGTCTTATGTTGAGAGTGTCTTTAGGGATAATGGCTATTCCTCCTCTGCGAGCCGTGGGTCTGTCTGCACAGAGAATGGAGTAATTATCTGGGACAGCTAGGGCAATAGAAGGGCCTGCTGCCTCATGCAGCCAGGTTTCTGTCATTACAAGGAAGTCAAGGTTATTGTTCACAATCATGTCGGCAATTTCAGTTGCATGTGCTACCAATGACCTGACATTCAGTAATGCTCCCTTAGTGGGCTGTGATTGTAGGTCCTTTGTTGGTGGACTGTGGCTAATGTCCCTTAGGTTGTTCAGAGGGGCTGTGCATCTTTTCTTTTGGCGCCTGCGATTATTGTCAGTGGATCCTGGGCAAACTGCGCATATGATCTTCTGGGAATATTCTAATGCTGAGTGCCTGCTGGACGGTAGTCTGCTGGTTAGTCTCTTGTTACGCTTAGAGATGTCAGGAGGGGAGGCGGTTGAGGCTATAGGCACGGAGGGCAACTTATCATGTGTAGTGCACATAGTGGAGGCTGGATGTAGTTTGGTTGTG
Organism: Ambystoma mexicanum; assembly: GCF_040938575.1. Taxonomy (NCBI): domain Eukaryota; kingdom Metazoa; phylum Chordata; class Amphibia; order Caudata; family Ambystomatidae; genus Ambystoma; species Ambystoma mexicanum. Next base: position 1,079,848,091 of record NC_090937.1, on the reverse strand, counting down.
GTTAGTGTGGGAAACAGGGGTAGTGTGGGAAGGAGAGGTGTAGGGCAAGGGATAGGGTAGTGACGGGGACATCTCAGTCTGCCTAACCCTTCATCAAACTTAATGTAATGACCTCTGGTGCAAGGGGTGTCAGATGGTATAATGCAGAATGGGAACATAGTTAAAGTTAGCAGTGCCTGCATTCTGTTATGATAATGGGCAACTTTAGCGTGAGCTTGCTGATACTGGGTAGTTTACAAGGCACAAATATACTGCAACCTAGAATCGAAATTTAGAAGGTAGGGCTAAATAGATAATCAACATACAGTCAGCTGTTAACATTGATAGCAGTAGGGCGCTAATCACAAATATAGTGCTGGGTTAGACTAGGCTCAGATGCATGGAGTAGGTGCAAAATCGGCTGAGGCATTAGTTTGGGCTAAAACAAAAGCATAAACAGAGCACACCTAAATGCAACTTTAGCATTGGGAGCCAGAGTGGCGCTAATTCACATGAGCACACCTAGATTCAACTTTAGCAATTCAAATGAGCACACCTAGATTCAACTTTAGCAATTGAAATGAGCACACTTAGATTCAACTTTAGCATTGGGAGCCAGAGTGGCGCTAATTCACATGAGCACACCTAGATTCAACTTTAGCATTGGGAACCAGAGTGGCGCTAATTCACATGAGCACACCTAGATTCAACTTTAGCATTGGGAGCCAGAGTGACGCTAATTCACATGAGCACACCTAGATTCAACTTTAGCAATTCACATGAGCACACCTAGATTCAACTTAAGCAATTCAAATGAGCACACCTAGATTCAACGTTAGCAATTCAAATGAGCACACCTAGATTCAACTTAAGCAATTCAAATGAGCACACCTAGATTCAACTTTAGCAATTCAAATGAGCACACCTGGAATCAACTTTAGCAATTCACATGAGCTCACCTAGATTCAACTTAAGCAATTCAAATGAGCACACCTGGATTCAACTTTAGCAATTCAAATGAGCACACCTGGATTCAACTTTAGCATTGTGAGCCAGTGTGGCGCTAATTCAAAAGCATTGGGTGTCCCAAGTTTCACCCTGCCTCCCTTCCATCAATCAGTGTTTTAGGGTGACGTGTCAATTAGTTGGCCAAGGATGGCCTCGAAACTGTAGTCTCTTATCGGGAAAAATTATGGCACCCTCGGGTCCTGGATGACATCAGGCGATGGTACTTCTTCGCGCCTGGCTGGTCACGTGTTAGTTCACCGTGAATCTGCTTCAGTTTCCAGCTTTTAGTGCATTTAATTCTGTGTCGTCTAGCCACCTGCATGGGCCCCCCTTATCTTGACCTTCATGAGGCAGGCTGGTATGCTCTGAAGTTGGAGTCTTGTGAGCTGACGCTCTCCTCCCCTTCTCTGGTTGACCTCGATTTCCTAGGCATGAGCCGCTCTTTCTTGAGTTTCGATTCCGCTCCTTCTCTTGCCTTTGGCTGGGTTTCGAAACTTGGCCTGTCAGGCCTCTGGCCGCCTGGGTACCTTTCTGCTTTTACAAAATGGAGTTGCACTTGTATAATCTGCCTTATTGAGTTAGATATTCGGTTGGCGCTTGCCGCTCTATCTTTTACTAAGCATTGCAAGCAATATCGATTTCTTAGCACCTTGCATTGCATGCCTATTTACACACGTTTAACAGGACAGTTGCTTCCATCTTGTCTCGTAACACTGTTTTCTCACATTGTAACAGTGTCTCCTCTCTGTGCCTATTCCATTCAATTTCGTAGTTACTCACACTGGCGTGTTATCTTCGATAGCTGCTTTTGTTCATTCACGGATCTGTTCAGGCCCTTGTGTCATTTCCACTGGCCTTCCATTAAGGCTTTTGGGGTCTCTGCGTTAGAGCGTGTGTAGGTACTCCTCATTGCGTATCAGCGGCTGGTATGGCTGTCTAATAGGGTACCGTGCTGTCCAGGGTTGTCTGGTTATGGGTGCTTCAACCGGTATGGATCTTCTGATGTATACTGGGCAGAGTCCCAGTGCAGCTCTTTGTAGGTTCATTTGCTCTTCATACGTCACATACCTTGGCGAGCGCGTTCCTGGTACCTCGAAATGAGGGGAAGGGGTGCAGGCTATGCCTGGGACCTCCTCTACATTACCCTTCTCATACGTTCGTACAATGCTTTCCTTAGCGTTCAGTCGCATCTTGTGATGCGTATAGATAGGGGAAAAAGCAGGCCTGAAACACAGCTATCATTTCTGTACATGAAGATAACCATTTAGGTTATGAACAGTTTCTGATGATACTGCTTCTCTTTGGGTTACTTTATATTCCCTCTATATGCCACAGATTTGTATGCATTGTGGTGTCTTTATGTTTTGTTTGTAGCAGTACAAGTGTGTAGTAAGTGATGCATTATTAGCTAGTTATTACATGTTGCACAGTATGCAAAAGTCTGATACGGAAGCATTCACCATTTTACTCTCCAACATTGCAATATCATAAATATTACACCTCTATGTTGCAGCCAATGCCTATGTTTCTGTATGAGTAGGTTGCTGTACTAGAGAGAACACTACAATGGAATGTTTATATCAGTACATTGCTTATTGAACAACGTAGTTCATAATACGTCTCCCAACTCCCCCAACACTTTTTTGCCAACATGATACTCACAATCCCTTGTAGGGACTTTCCATGAAAAGTAACTGCACATGTGATGTCATCCGTGATGTCATCACTGGCGAATTTCTGGGGGTTTTCGATGTTACTTGTAACCATAATATGGATAGGTTTTTATTAGTGCAAAGTAACTATAACGTCCCTCTAACAAAGTTTTTTCACTGAATATAATATATAAGAGAGAGATAGATATTCTGGTATGAGGATGGCTCAGGGATCATTGATTCAGACCCTGAAACCTGAATTTGGACTAAACTGTCAAAGTGTGTGTTCCCATGTTGCCAAAGTGCATATGGAAAGCACACTGTGCAGAAATCGAAATTAGGATTAGTTGAGCAGGAGCTAAAAGCAGCTCTTGGGTACCAGGCCTCTCCAGTTAGGCAGGAGGTACCGCTGGATAACTTAAAACCAGTATAATCTAACTTGTGGGTGAGATGCACACTCTAATTTTTTGTCCATTATATATTATCCGTTATGCTTTATATTTCACTTAGAAGTGTCCTTTATTCTCTTTTACAGACATTCCCAAACACACATAGACAGTTAATATCACATATCTATATTTGCTAGGAACCATTTCCCCAGGAGAGGCAAAAGTAGCTCCTGTTAGCTGTTGGTTTCGCTACAACCAGGATCGCGTAGGCTTTAACCAGGAGCTAAAGAGCTCCCATCTCCTGCCAATTTCAAACTCTGGCATGGTAATGGCAGCCTGCAGCTTCTCCCTACTTTTTCGAAACTCTTACTCTGCATTCAGCTCTGAATGTGCCTCATTCTCCTAATAGGATTTTCTGCATGATGTTCCCCGATGCTAGTCTACTGCAGCCCGCTGCAACCTTTTTGTGCCATTGTGACTTGTAGTAAGCAAGTTGTGAAACAACATAGTCATGAATGAATGATTGTTGGTGATGAAGTGAATTGTTAATAGTGTTGTATATTCGATTAAGGGATGGTGTAAAATGTTGTAAATCCTGTAAAAAAGAAATGTTCTTCAAAGATGCAGTGCATGAGCAAAGTCTCAAACGGTTGTTTGTTCACGTTTGTCTGATTCATAGAACACATTAGACTGTAAAAGGAGATGCTCTAACACCATTAATAAACTAGATAACATTTTAGCATGGTTTTCTGATATGTGTCTGACCAGGCTTAGTCCTGCTGTTGCAATACTTGGCTCTGTCAATATCATTATCATCAACATTTATTGGTCGCCATAGGTCTACCAAAATTTAACAAACGCAAACATTTAATTTATACACAACATAAGAGATACCCTATATACAAAATCTGATACAAAAAAACATAACCAAGAGACATTTTTAAAATGAGGCTGACCAGGCCTTGGCCCAGGGCAACAGCTTGCCACTAGAGCGGAATTAGTATAGCAGTTTCTTTTCAATTTACTTGACATTTTTTTTATTAAAGTTAGTTTTGTTTCTCAGAGTCTGGGTAGTCCACAACAATGCACTGACAGCTAAAGTCTTTGCTGGCCCAACTTGTACATATGCTTGAAATTTGCAAAAGCTTTGTTGTTGGGGTGACTTAAAAAAAGGAAAAGAAATGCATATGAAACCCAGTGTTCATTAGGTATTTAGTGATTTAATCATACAACTCTCACGAACATACATGACAGATATAAAGCTCTATGGTCATTCTTATGTTCTCACAATTCTCCTTAGTATGCAAAACAGCCAGAACCTCATTGCTTTTACCAGTCCCACTGCCCATTACTACTGGAATCCTTTCTAATCAACACACACATGCACTGTGTTATACAATAGTTTTCATGTTCAAATACACATGAAATGCATTTTTTAAACCATTGCAAAAATTAGGGGTTTCCCTCCCGAAAAGTAAATGTTCGAAATGATGCATCATTTTACAATATTAAACGCAAACCTATGCTTAAGTCAAGCCAGGTGGGCACTAAAATGATGTTCAGAAGCATGAACCACTTTCCCTGATGCACATGTCAAACGTTTATGGCTGCCAAAAGGTGCAAGCATGAAAAAGATTGTACAGAAGTTAAAATGGCAAAAAGTCAATTTAAACGTGCAAGTGCATCAAGAAGCCTGTGAAAGGATACCCAAAGCCATAGAAAGGTGAGAGAGAGAAAAAAAAACTGTGTGCCAAAGGTCCACACTGTTTCATAGCAGTAAAGAAGAAAGGTCTGAGGTGTCCCATTAAGATATCAGTTCAGCCATCTTTAATCAAGCTGCCCAGTGCTAAACAGGCAAATAGCATCCCTGATGGGTTTATCATGTGTCTTTGATGACATTCAGCTGCATGTTCAGTGCTAGCAGGAGAACCAACTGCAAAGTATGCCACACAATGCATAACAGTTACATTTATAAGTAGCCTGTACATAAGTTAGATTTTAAATACAAGGCAGGACTTTACTGTGGAACAGTACCACAAACAACAGCAAGATACCTGAATCTATATCCCAAGAATCTCAACATGTTCCTATGTATTATGCAGTCCAAACAACTCTAAGGAGTTAACAATAATGTTAATTTACCACAAAATGCATGCTGGCAAGTCCCATAGTCTAAACCACACACACAAAGGTAATGTTTCTCAGATCTTCCCACAGATGAATGTTCAGGGTTACCCTTATCCATTACTACACTGTGGGAATGCTCCTTCAAAGGTTACAATAACCTTCTCCAACTATCTTTACTCCACTGAAGTATTTATGCCCAAGCAGAGTTTACAAATTTCACTTGTGATTTTGCAATCTTTTAATTGCTTTCCAGTCCAAGGGATTGGAGGTTATAGGTTACAGCAGGTGGTAACTTGGACTATCGCCATTGCATTCCCTGCCAACACCAGAGCTGTTACCATAGGTAAACTTTACCATTTGACAAGACTGCATGTAAACATTTAGTTATGTCGCCTGAAACATTCATATTATGAACCAATTTAGGTGCTCCTCAACGAATGACAACAGGCAACTGGTGAGAAACAAGCTATTAGCATTGAAACCAACATTCCTCACTCCAACCATCCCTCACATATGTACAGTTAGCAGGCAGCTTATGTTCTGATTGCTTCCTCTGAAATATTGATCTCTCTGAACTAACCGAAAGTAGGCAATTGGCCTCAACAAGTACCGCCAGTGCACACAACTGTAGAAAAAACAGCCTCTCCAAATCTTGGGCAGCATAGATCGGAACACACTATCAACTAACAGAACGTAAAAGATAACATGCTTGAATTAATATAGTGCAATGTGATGAATCCTGCGGAGTCATCACTGATCCACAGCCTAAAGCCTCCTCCCATGTGGCCAGGGGAAGGCAGCCACTACCTGATTCTAACCCTGGGGGTGGCATTTTGAGGGAGGATCACATGGGAGGAAATGGCTGTCAGGGTGAAGTGGTGACTCATTTGGGAGGGACGCAGTATTCTTTTTATGGGGATGATGATCCTTTAATTCCCAAATACTCAATGGCATGCTGTCATTGCACAAATCCCTCCCATGTTAAAATCCAAAGAACATTATCTGAGAAAACACCTAAACAGAATAGGTCTTACCCTTTAGCAGTCCATAAGTCACATGTGACATCCCCTGAATATAATGATTCTGTCGTGGGTAAAGGTCCTGAGCATAATATCACGGCACATCACATTTACATAACATCTTCTGTTTATGACAAAGTTAAGTGCAACCAACAATTGAAACAATATCACCTTTAAAAGGGTGAAAACATGGACTTCCATTCCCATAATACCCATGGTAATGGGACGAGGAAGAAGAGAGAAGAGTTAATGTCGAACAAGAACAACTTCAAATCAAAAGGTACATACTAGTTATTTTAATGATGATCAGCTGTGTGGGAGATTTAAAAATGGTGTACCTTATTGCGCACAGAAGTGTGGCAGGAGAGGAGGTGATGGTCACAGTCTGAGGGGAGAAGCAGGAGCAGAAAGTCACGGAAGACTAGAAGCGGCAGACAAGCTCCGAAACAGAGCCACCAGAGAGAGTCATGCTGGTGAAGGGAGACGCTCACAGGTACTCGCCAGGATGTGTCGCATACCGGAGAAAGACTCGGGTGGAAGGCAGCGGCTGCCAGACCTAATGAGACACAGGCCCTCATTACGACCCTGGCGGAATTCGGAAAACGATGGCGGAAATGCAATACCGCCATCGAATAGCGCTCGGTGCGACTATGACCCGTCACCGCAAAGTACGAAGCCATTAGCGACACCGTAGTGAACGCCAACGCTAACTGCACCAAGCACGCGCGCGCGCGCCATGCCAAACCGTAAACACCACCATGGCGCAAGGGTACGCCAATTCCGACCCTAGCGGACATGTACCTAACGCCATCAAGCATGGCGGAATGTACCATTCCGCCATGGTGAGAAGTACGGCATCGCGAATCAACCGTAAACGGCCCCACTGAGTGCCTGTACACCGCTCCCTGCCCACAAAGTACAACTCCCCGTAGGTTAAATTATATAAAGGGCGCCTGGCAGAGCCCTGAAAAACCTAGGTGGGAATAATTAAATAAACTGAACCAAAATTTCAGGGTGGGAGGTCAGGCAACAGTTCCAATCTAAAATTAGACAAGCAACCAATAGTTAAGCTGCAGCTTAACTATTGGTTGCTTGTCTAATTTTAGATTGGAACTGTTGCCTGACCTCCCACCCTGAAATTTTGGTTCAGTTTATTCAACTCCCCGTAGGTGCAATGAAGTCACAATGCAACCATTGAAATGTACAAGTCACCCATGCATGCCAACGAACAAATGAAACACAAGAGGGGCAAATGGGAGCTGCAGGGCACAGATGGCACGAATACAGAAGCCATCCCAATGGACATGACCACAGTCCCCCACCAAGAAATGCACGCAAACACAGGCACCTGTGACCAGCAATATTCCGAAAATCACATCATTCCACCAGTCCACCTGGCTGACCGGCATCTGTTACACAAAACCCAATCCCCCGTCCCTGAGCATGACAACATTCAAACAGTCATATTGGCAGCCCCCATCCCTGACCTCACGGGCTTCGTAGGCAAACGCGCCCAGTACAGTACCACGCAACTAAACTCCGAAGCTGGAACCCAATGCAGATCTCCTCACAATACATCGCTCCCCAAATAGGAATATGCCACATCACTTGCAAAGAAGAACGCTACACGGGCCAAATCAGAATAGAAATTTAATGCACAACAAAATCACCAAGCCCATACAGCCATCAGGCCATGAACTCCAAAACACATTTCACCATTGTGGGCTGCATCCGCAAGAAATGACCAGCCACTACTTGTGTGACGCCCTGTTCCATCATGGTACACAGAGCCACATTCACGTACGAAAAGGCAACATGGAAGCGCACAGAACCGCAGGGCCGTCCCAATGGGGAGGCACTAGTCCAGCTGAAAGGCCGAAATGTTGCTCCGAGCCACCAGTACTGCGTAAGGGCATGTGGCCCATTGGCGATCGTCCCATAAGATCGTAATGCTGCTCCACTGATTAACACGAAGCAGCAGGTGTCGGGAGTAAAAGCCATCTGCAGGAGTGGCATACAGATGGCAGTGGCAAAAGGGGAGGAGATACCTGTCAACCAAAAGAAAAGAAAAAGAACAGAATGGCCATCAGAACTACATTCGAACAACTCACTTCAATGATCACACTAAATCCACAACCATATGCATGCTAGCCCACTCCAAAGGTTCATCACCACCCAAAAACCACTTGCGACTCATAACTATCTATATCGAGGTGTAAACACCATCACAAACGAGTGTACCTGTGCATGCGTCTGTCAAAACAGAATCCAGCAGATGGGATTGGTAACGTGCATGGACACAAGTGTCTGAGGGCGCGTCGAGACAGGGAGGGCTCAACAAGGCCAGATAGACGATGGTCCCACTATGGCAGCCCTGCATCACATAGCGTAGGGGAGGCGGATAGATTCCAAGAAGCCCTGTACATGGCAAACTCTGTATCAAATCACCTGCCCATGCATCCATTCATCATTCCCTCATCCCGGGATTAAAACGCCTGAATATTTACTCACATAACATTAGAAATATCCATTGAGTCTGTGCGTTATGCAGCCTGCAAAATCCACAGTGCCCCAGCCCGTAATTCCAGTGTAGTGAAGTAACATGTATTTGGGAACGTCCGGCCTCATCGCCCACGTCGCTATTGCGCATCCCAAACCATTCATATCAATCATTGCATCCTCGCCATGGCCCCTGTCCCAAGGACATTGAACAATAGTACGTTATATTTGCAGTCAGACCTGTGGGCATTTCCTCGCCGCTAGCTGAAAACCGAAAGCGCCGCCCTTCGAATTCCTCATTTGCAACATCACGTCGAAGAGGCATCTGTGGCCGTTTGAAATCACTAATTAATCCATCGAGTGCGGCTGTGTGTGAAAATGGCAACTGCCTTCACCCACAAATGGGACGCCCCGCCCGTCGTTGCAACTCGGTACAGTGATGCATGAGGGTCCACCGTTACTCGAGTACTACGTTCCACTGACCCTTCACAAGTCTGTTCGCGACTGCACAGATAGAATGTGAAACAATGGGACCACAGCAGAATGAACATATCAACCAATGTTACACGGCCATCGGGTACAAATACATGATTGCAATAGCAAGATGCCATTCCCCGAATTGCAGCGTTGTGTGCGGGACGTGCTCGGCCAAAGGGGAGAGCAGTTTGCACAGGTGGAATGAATCACCACAGGTGGAGGCCATACAGCCTGAAAACACATAAATTGCACACCCAGTCTCCTCCCACAACCACACCGAAATGCTACCGGCAGGACTCGCGATGTTGGCCCTGGGGGACATGATAGCACTGCAAGTACTCCAACTCCAAGAAGAAGACGAACACCAACTACAACCGGCCGCACGGAGGAGACGCAGCTGGAGGAGGAGGGCAAGGCAGGGCCAGCAAGGGCCGCCAGCACAGCCACTACCACCACGCAGGCAGCCCGCAATCCCACGCCTCCGAGCACATCCGTTCAACCTCACTGATGAGCAGATCCACACCCTCTACCGTCTGGACCGGGACACCATAGCCGCCATTGTGGACATGACACAGGCTGACCTTGTCAGCATGATAGATAGCCCAACCGCCATCCCACCCCTACTGAAGGTGGTGTCTGTACTACACTTCCTGGCCACAGGCACCTACCAGCACACAGTCGGACAGTTGCATGGCATTTCTCAGCCACTGTTCTCACGGACACTATTGCAAGTGCTCGATGCCCTCCTGCAGCACGCAGACGACTACATCTCCCTACCACGCTCGGAGCAGGAAATTACCAACACAAAAGTGGGATTCCATGCACTTGCCGGCATACCGGGTTGCATTGGTGCCATCGACTGCACCCATGTGGAATTGGTCGTCCCACATGCCATGGAGGCCCAGTACCGCAACCGAAAACAATTTCATTCTCTGAATGTACAAATGGTGTGTGACTCCAACAGGATCATTACACATTGTTGTGCCCGATTCCCTGGATCAACCCATGATTCTATGGTCCTGAGGAACTCTACAATACCACGCTACATGGAGCGACACGCAGGGAACAGATCCTGGCTACTCGGTGAGTCTCATTACATGCATGATAATGTGGGGTATGTGATTCGGCAATGACCTGGCAGGAAGGGGGGGGTGTGCGTACGTAGCAATGGCATTCCACATCATACGTTTATCGTCCACATACAGGTGATGCTGGATATCCACTGAAGAGATGGCTCCTCACACCAGTCCGGAACCCACGGGACCAGCATGAGGAGGACTACAACCATGCCCACTCACGTACCCGTGTAGTCATTGAACAGGCATTCGGCCTACTGAAGGGTCGTTTCCGCTGCCTCAGCAGGTCTGGCGGGGCACTCCTGTACCGCCATGAGAAGGTTGCAAAGATGGTGATGGCATGTGTCATGCTCCACAACATGTGCGTACGTAGAAATGTGCCCATGCCCCCTGACGCAGAACTGCAAGCACCTGATGATGGTCATGATGAGGGTGGGGATGTGGCAGCACCTCAAGGAGTCTGCGAGACACCGGAGGGCCGTGACATTCGTCAGCATCTCATTGATGTATGCTTCTAGCACTCAGGCCTGGTGGCTGATACATGGACACGGGACTCGTGGCACTGTGTGTGTCTGGGACATGCACAATATGGACTGTACGCCTATGATGGCCTAGTACACAAAGATCAATGTCCACACATCTCATTGGTTGATCGTGCACTGTTTATGGCATATGTGATATCATGTTGTACACCCTATCGACCCGCCACCCAAGTGAGCCCAACACACCCCCTCCACCCTCCTACCTCCCCCCCGAACACCAGTGTCCAAAGATGCTCATTGTCAGTGGGCAGTCGCTATTGCAAGCCCCCTCTGCGGGTATCAGGGGCACCCCTGCCTGTGGAGCGCAGGTTCCTCCCAGATCTACGTTGGGGGCTGCCCTGGACGGAACTTGCAACGGATGATGTCTCTGCCTGCTCACGTCCATGCATGTCCCTAAGGGTTTGCGAGAGCTCAGTGAGCACACGGCGCACTGCGGCAAGTTCGGCACATACGTCCTTGGACGTCGCATGCAGTTCCCCCCTCAGGCTCTCGGTGCTTCTCTCCATTTGGACTCCCAGGCTCTCGGTGCTACTCTCCATTTGTGCCCTTAGTGTCTCTGTACCTCTCTCCATTTCTGCCCTAAGTGTCTCAGTTGATGTTTCTATGTCTGCCTTAGTGCCCCCACATTCATCGGCATGGTCCTTGAGGAGCGTGGCCAGTTGCTGCTGTTGCACGATTAACTGGTCGAGGGACTGTTGCCTCTGCTGGGCCATGGCCATTTGCGGGGGTGTCACAGAGGGGCTGTTGACCTCATGTTGCCTTGCCACAGGGCTTGTGGGGGATGGCCAGTCGTCGTCTTGTGGGTGCCCCTGCGTGGTATCCTCATGGTGTACGGGATGGAACAGACAGGGGGATTGAGACAGGTCATGGATGGATCTGACTTCGACATCCCCGTCTTCTGTGTCGGAGCATGCTGCCATCAATGGGGTGTCACCTATGGTGCTGCTGCCACCAGAGGCAGTGCCTTCTGTGGCATCCGTTGGGGGGACCTGTGGTGGTGGTGGTGTGGGCATGCTGGCTGCTGGGGTGCCTGTTGATGTTCCCTCCTCTGTGCTGCCACCTGATTTGTGCTGCTGCCGTGTCTTGATGCGTGCAGCTGAGGTGGAGGGTCTTTGGCCGTTGGTCTTGGCCCTCTTTGCAGGTGTGCTGGTAGGGGTGTCCTGAAGCTCGTCGTTTGGATCGGACCCTGTGGTGGAGTAAAGGAGGGCGAGGGTTATTGATGGGTCTGTGGGAATTGGAATGGCATTGTATCACATGCATTGGGGTGGTACCTGAGGGTGATTTGGGTCGGGGCCTTGGAGGTGCTTTCATTTGTGTGTGGAGTGAGGGTGCAGTTGTTTGGCAGCCTGCAGTTAGGGTGTGCCTGCTGCACGTGTAGTGCGTGTTTTAGGGGTTTTTAATTATTTATGTATTTATTGTGGGTTTTAACGTGCGCTATCAGGCCGATGTGTGTGGACGTTCTCCTGGACATGTGTTTCTGTTGCACTATGTGGACACATGGTACTTCACATGGATGGACTTTGTGGATTTGGCATTGTTTTATCTGGCCCACCTACCTGAATCTTCGGATGTCTGCACTCCTTTCTCCATCCCTCCGACTCCCTCTATGCTCTCCATTCCGATGGTGGAGGCACAGATTTCTTCCCAGGGGGTCAACTTGATGGGTGATTCAGGACCTCCCCCGGTGGCTGTGGCAATGTTGCGGTTGGCAGAGAGTATGCTGCGGACGCGTATCCGCAGGTCGTCCCATCGCTTTCGGCATTGCTGTGGGGTGCGGGGTGCGGTCCCCACCGCACTTACCCGCTGTGCCACCAGAGCCCATATGGCCTTCTTGTTTGCAAGTGCCGTCCTGGTCATTTGCGTGCAGAAGACGACGGCAGCATTCTCCTGGAGGGTCTCTGTTAGCACGGTGAGTTCCTCACGGGAGAAGTGGACCTGCCGCTTGCGGTCGCACGCTTTCTTCGCTACTTTTCCCATTTTTCTTGGTTTCGCTAGGGTGGATGACGGGTTGGGGTGTGTCTCAGGGTAGTGTTTTTAGTGGTTGTGTGGTTTTAGTGGTTTTATAGGTGTACGGCTGGATGTTTCCCGTTCCGGGCCCATGTTTTAACTTCCGTTTCCGTATATTTCCGGTCACCGTACTTTCCGGTAGGCGCACACTGCGGTGTCCGCTGTGATGGGTGGCGGTATTGCACCTAGGGCACCGTACGGCGGCGGTGTGGGCCGTTTTGGGGTCATTTCCGCCATCGCGGACTTTGCACTTCCGCCATGCCGTGGTGCTCGTGCCCGATGGGTCGGAATGGGCCGCACTTTGCTCCTTCGTGCAATGGCGGAAACGCTATTTACGCTGTGGCGGTCCGGTCAGTCACTTTCCGCCAGGGTCGTAATGAGGGCCACAGTCTGGCAGAACAGAGGTTCCACTGGCGGCAGGGTGAGAAATCGACAAGAGAGTCATGAGAGACTCTATGCAACTCGAGCATCTCCATTACAGCCATGCACTCACCCAGTGAGACAACCAAAAGGTATTGAGGACTCAGGGACATGTGGTACAGCTAAAGGACACTTGGGGAAGTCATTTTAACTCCTGCCAAGTAGAACAGAAGGGCTAAAGGGTAAAGGTCTCCATGCATGTGATGTACATCTGGGGAAACCTGGAAACCACATTGCCTCCAGCCAATAGAGATTGAAGAAGGGACAGAAGGGCTAAAAGGTACAGATCTCCAAGCATGATATGTCAGTTCGGGGAAACTTGGAACCCGCAGTGCCATTACCCAAGAGACTTTAAACAAGAGACATAAGGGCAAAGAGGGTACAATTCTCTGCACATGAGATGTCAGTTTAGGGAAAAACTGAAACCCACATTGTCACAATCAAAGAAACATTAACTGGCAGGCGAGTGAATAGGGAACAGTACACGTTGTGTGAAGTAGAAATCATTCCTGGCAGGCGAGTAAACAAGGAAAGGAGCCGTTACATAAAGGAGAAAAAATTGTGCTGTTATAAAGATTGTGGTGGGAAGAAACTATTTGCTTTACTATTGTGACAAATTATTGTACAACAAGAGAGACTTACTTTGCCATTCTGACAAGAGTATTCTAAAAATAAAAGACTGTTGCTACATTCTTTGGAGTAATAATTTCTGGCATCTTAAAATACAGTTAGTTGTGAAAGAAACGGTTGCTTTGGTTCTGAACCAGTGTTCTATGGGAGAGAAATTTGTTTTGCCAATTTGAGAGAGGTGAAAAAAAAACTTCTCTTGAACTGAATGGAATATTGTTGGAACATAACGAGTTCAATTGATCCAGGGGAAGTGGGTCCAGCCCTGAGCACAAGGATTACTTTGTTGGAGCTATAATCTTGAACTGTTGCACATTTTTGTTGAGCTGGAAACAGATACATTTTCCTTGCAAACTGTGGTTGTATATGTTAGTGTGAGGGTCAGATATGCCTTTATCCAAACCCCTTTATTTTTAATAAAAATTCCAAATGGTGAAAAAGGTGCAACTTTGTGTCCATCTCCCATTGCTGATCCCTCACAGGAAGCAATAACTGAGTAATCTCCTCAGCCATAAAAAGGTCCTTATATTGTTATGAAGCCAAATTGGGACAAAGTGGTGGCAAGGCGTGTAGAGTCTGTTGATTGGATGGAATCTGGCTCAGGCCAAATAAAGTTGGCTTGAGGGTGTTTGTTTGTTTGTTTATTTGTAATGCGCGCCAGACCCAAGGGTATCAAGGCGCAGAAAGCAACAAGAATATTTTTAGCTTGGTTACAGTGCTGTACAATGATCTACATGTATATACAGAGGACATAATAGAGGACATAATACAAGGTACAAGTACAGGGCAAATGTGAGTAGCAACAATTTACGAAAGGAGGTTGCATGGATGCGAAGGGTAGATAAATAGGCAAAGGTGGGGTTAGCAGTCATTTTCCTTTATCCAATGAATGTAGTTGCGTCTGAAATATGGGTAAGTTTGGTCTGCCCTTAAGGAGGGTGGGAGGGAGTTCTAATGTTGGGCAGCTTTCACCTGGAAGCTGTTACCTCCAGTTTTGGAGCATTTGAATCTGGGCACTGTAAGGAGGTTGGAGTTAGCAGATCTGGTAGGTCTGTTAGGGGAGTATCTGTTGAATCTGTCTACGAGGTAGCAAGGGGCTGCATTATTGTGGCACTTGTGAGTCAGTGAGGCTACTTTCAGTAGCATTTTGTCTGTTGTGGTAAGCCAGATGTTGGTTATCTTGGTGTCAGATATGTGTTCTTTTTTGGAGATGCACAGTGCTGCTCTGAGAGCGTTGTTTTGCAAAATCTGGATTTTGTTTGTAATATATTTGTTGGCTCCAAGGTAACGGGCATTACAATAATCCATTTTTGATAGAATTAGGGGTCTGGCCATGGTGGTGCATCTATCGGTAGAGAGGAAGGGTTTGGCAGCTCTAATTAATTTACAGGTATAGGCTGTGGCGGAGGCCATGGAACTGACCTGTTTACCAAATGAGAGGGTGGCATGTAAGTAGAAGCCTAGCGTTTTGACTACTTGGCTACATTAATAGAGTTTCCGTCTATCATGAAGCTCGAGTAGTTGTGACCAAGTTTGTTTAGGATGAGGGTGGTACCAAGGATAATGAGCTCTGTCTTGCCATCATTCAGGCATAGACCATGAGATGCCATCCATGCCTGGATGATGAGGTACACCCTGTTCACCAAGGCCTAATGCTTGTCGTAATCTCCCGTCAGCGGTATGGGGATCTGGGTATCATCAGCATAGTTGGTGTAGGTGATACCAAGACCATTGAGCTCATCGAAAAGGGGCTTTGTGAAGACGTTTTACAGTGTTGGGGAGACACAGGATCCCTGGGGTACTCCGCAGGTGATGGGGATGGGGTCAGCAGAAGCCGAGGTCGAAAAGACATGCATGGTTTTGTTATTGAGGAAGGATTGAATCCAGCCAATTGCCTCTTGCGAGAAGTGGGCTGCCGAATCTTAGTGGTTGCAGAGTGTTTTGTGGTCAACTAAATCAAACACCACTGAGTAGTCGAGGAGAAGGCGAAAAGCGGCTTTTCCATTGTCTCTGAGAGTGTCAAGTTGTGCCTTGAGGTCGATCAGTGCTGTTTCAGTCCCATGTATTTGAAGGTAGGCTGCCTTGTCTAGTATTTTGAGCAGGAAGGGGACAGTGGTGATGGGTCTGTAGTTGGTAGGTATCGTGGGGTCCAGAGATTGCTTTTTGAGTAGAGGGAGAACCCAAGACTCTTTAAGATTACTAGGGATGGTACTTGTGGAGAAGGAGGAATTGATGAGCTTTGCGATGAAAGGTGAAAGGTCTCTGACTGCATCTTTGATGATTTGCAAGGGGCAGGGGTCACCCTGGCAATTCGACGGTTTAAGGGTATGAATGACTTTTTCGACCTCTAGGGTGGATACTTTGGAAAAGCTGAAGTGGAGGGGGGGGTTTAAATGAGGGGTTTTGTGTGAGAGGGGTGAAGTTGGTTGTATGAGTATTGCGGAGGGTTTCTTTTTTGTTATATATTTTGACCGGCAGGTCTGCTACTTTATTAGAGAGGGCATTTTGGATACTGGTGCACCATTGTTTGTCTTTCACACATGTGTCTGGGACTGTGATAGGGGTTTCCAACTCTTTAAGGATGGTAAACAGTTCCTTTGTACTGGAGTTAGCTTGTGAGATTCTTAGGTTGTAGGAATCATGCTTGGCACGTATAATTTCTTTTTTGTAGAGGGTCGTTTTTTTGTTGAGGTTGGTCTTATTTTTGTCTGAGGGGGATTGTCTCCAGACCTGTTCACTTTTTTGTTTTTTGAGTCTGAGTGATTTCAGGTGAGGGAACAACGATGTATTCAGATGTCTTTTGGGTTTGCTTTTTCTGAGTTTCAGCAGGCGATAGAGTCCAATGCTGAGGCCATAGTTTTGTTGTATTTGTCTACGAGGGTGAAGGGGTCGGTGGATTCTGTGAGAGAATTAAGGGTTGGGAGAATGAGAGGGGTCAGCTTTTTGACTGAGATGATCTTTTTGTTTCTGTTGGGGATAGCTGGGACTAGCAAATTGTTAAGGAGGGTTGGGTTTGCGGCATCAAGAGAGAAGGAAAGGAGATGGTGGTCAGACTGTCACGCCACTTACCTGGAGACCGGGGTTCTCCGCACCTGCTCGCTCCTCTCCCTCTTGGCGGATCTACCCGCAGTTTCACTTACGGGGATCCGCCATGGGGAGAGCGTAGAGGGTTCCTGTTAGGTTTCCTCTGCGCATGCGCAGGAGACCGCAGTCTCGGTTCCACGCATGCGCAGTAGATTGGGCCCTCGCCACTGCGAGAGCTTGCGCTCCAAGCCTCGCTTTGGATGTGCCGGCACCCGGCAACGAGACGGTTTGCGTCTAAAGCCTCTCGGGTGCCGGTGATCCCATAAAAGGAGAGTCGATCGGGGACAGGTCGCGTCTCAACGCGGTTTGTCCCTGATCGTGTTTCTCGCTCGCTTGTTTGGTCCTGCTCCTGCAAAGTTTCCTGCTGCCCGCTCCTGCAAGGTCTTCCTGCCTGGGTCCTGCCTTACACTCAGCGGCTTCAGCCCCTTCCTTCCTCTTGCCCTAGCTTGGGGGTTCTTCTGGGTGCTGGGGCTCCCTTTCTTGGGGTGTTTTCTCCCTCTCTCCCTGGTGCCATTTCCAGTCCATTGGCGTTACCATTTCCTGGGTTTGGTTCCCACTCTCCTGCCTGTGCCTCTTCTCGGTTCCTTTTGGAACAATTGGACAAACTGCTGCTGCACCAGTCTGGTCTTGCTCTCCGCTTCAGCTACCACCTGCCAGCAATTCTCACTTCCTCAGTGGTCAGTGGGTTTATTGCTTCTACCATCAACTTCAGCCTCTCTGTACCAGTTCTGCAGCCATACCCTGCATCTGCACAGCGTTTCTCAGATTGGAGCCTTTGGAACCCATCTTCGGACAAGTTACTTCGGACTCTACAGTTAAAGGACTCGAAACATCTGCCTCTCCTGCCAGTGCTTGCACTGTCCTGACGTCCCGCAAATCAGGAGAGAGCGTCCCGTGGCGTTGGGAGTCGGTCCATCTTCCACCCTGTATCAATCTTGGGTTGTAGTGAGGCCGGTACCCCGCGTCACTCACGCATCTGAAAACAGTTGTCAGTCTGGCTGCCACGTCAAGATCCTCACCCAAGCCTACAGGTACGCAACACTTTCGTGATTCTCACCTTAACAGATTGAGACGCCTGCCTTCAGATTTGGAGATGGAAGATGGTCAAGATATCTGGAATGAGCTTCAAGCTCTTAGAGCAGAGATGACTGCGCTACATCAAGAGAATCAGACATTATGTCAAATGGTAACACAGGGGGCAATGAGTGCCTCGCAGGTGGAAGGTTCATTGGCGCATACAACTCCGATCAAGTTTGATGGAGACCCCCGACGAATAGCAGAATTTTGCAACCATTGTCGGATTCATTTCCTTTTCAGACCATCTCACTTCAACAACGACAAGGCTAAGATTGGATATATCCTGGGTAATATATCTGGAAATGCTCTCACCTGGGCAACTCCTTTGGTGGTCACCAATAGTCCTATTTTGAAGGATTTCGTGGCCTTTGAAAAGGCTTTCTTGGAGGTGTTTCAATCACCAAACCTGGCTTCCGTAGCCCAGAACCAGTTGATGGATATGAAACAAGGAAATGCTGACATTATAACATACATAAGTCGCTTCCGCCAACTGGCAACTGACTCACAGTGGCCTGAAGTCACGCAAAAGACCTTGTTTCGCCGAGGTTTGAGAGATGAGTACAAGGACGAGTTACTCCATATCCCCGAGCCTGAGACTCTCCAATGCCTTATTGAACAGGTGCTCCGGATAAACCAAAGACTAGCGGAGCGAAGGGCGGAGAGACGTCGGTCTGAGAGGTTTCATCCAAGAATGTCTAATGTACCAGCCGGATCTTTTGGTTCATGAGAGGTCCTTTATCAGAGGATGAAAGGAGAAGAAGAAGAACACTGCGCCTATGTCTCTATTGTGGTGCGGCTGGGCATTATCTGGGTACACGTCCCTTACGCCCTCAGAAGAAGAAGGCAGAAAACTAGGAGACCTGTTGTGTAATGGAAGGGCAACAACAGGTCCCATTGCTTTTTCAGGCCTTTCCGCGTCTTGTTCCACTCCCCACCCAATGCAACCAGCCGTCTTACTGACCTTGAAGATCCAAATATCTTTGCCTGACAAGAGTCTGGAAGTGTACGGGTTGCTGGATAGTGGAGTCTCTGGTAATTACATCGATGAATCATTTGCTACCATAAACAGGATACCGCTTCTTTCCAGACATACAGCCCTACCGGTTGAGGTCATCGATGGATCTCCTTTGTCCTCCGGACCTGTCCGTCTATATACCGTAGGTTTGGCACTTCGGATTGCTGAACACCTGGAGACTATGGCCTTGGACGTGATTAAGTCTCCCATCTACAAGTTGGTCTTGGGATTACCGTGGTTGCAACGTCACAATCCAGTCATAGATTGGGGGACTCGCACTCTGTCTTTTTCTTCAACCTTTTGTTCTCAGAACTTCAACCTGCCAACCCAGACTCAGGTTTCCTCAACTTCCTTGGAATCTTTCGGCAGAGGTTCTAATCTTTGTTCCATTTCCCAAGTTCCACAAGAATATGCCGCTTTTGAACATGTGTTCTCTGAGCCGGGGAATATAGCATTGCCCCCTCATCGTTCTTTTGATTGTGCCATTGATTTGTTGCCGGGCTTTGAAATTCCTCACGGGAGACTGTATGCCTTAACCCAGGATGAGAGACAAGTATTACAGGACTACCTGTTGGATTGTTTAAGAAAGGGATACATAGCCCCTTCGAAGTCTCCTGCGGGATTTCCTTTGTTTTTTGTGAAGAAGAAGGAGGGAACATTAAGACCCTGTGTTGATTATCGGCAATTGAACGACATAACCATAAATGATCGATATCCCTTACCATTGATTCGCAGTATCCTAGAAACTCTCCACACTGCCCGGGTTTTCACCAAGCTCAATTTATGTGGAGCTTACCATTTGGTCCGCATTAAGGACGGGGATGAATAGAAAACTGCATTTAAGACCCCCTTTGGGCATTATGAGTACAGGGTTATGCCTTTTGGTCTGTGCAATGCCCCAGCTGTTTTCCAGAGATTCATGGATAACGTCTTCAGTGATTTAATAGGCATTTCGGTCTGGATCTACTTGGACGATATTTTGATTTTCTCCAGGTCACTTGAGGAACATGTAGGACATGTCCGTGAAGTCCTTCACCGTTTATCTCTCAATCAGTTGTTTGCCAAGGCGGAGAAATGTTCTTTTCATCAACCCAGCATCGAATTCCTGGGATATGTGATCAATCATACTGGTATCGAAATGGATCCCAGAAAGGTTCAAGCTATCCAAGATTGGAAACAGCCACATGATGTAAAGTCCTTACAGCGCTTTTTGGGTTTTGCCAATTTTTATAGACGCTTTATTCCACGCTTTTCCCAAACTACAGCGACACTTACCAGGTTGACCAGCAGTAAGACTGTTTTCAAGTGGGATTCTCTTGCTTCGCAGGCCTTCAACACCTTGAAGTAGGCTTTTACTACCGCCCCTATCCTGCATCACCCTCAAGACGAATTACCCTACATTGTGGAGGCAGACGCTTCTGATTTCGCCGTACGGGCGGTTCTTCTGCAGAGTGATCCTATGACGTCCATTGAACATCCAGTGGCCTATTTCTCACGCAAACTGAATCCCAGGGAGAGGAATTATGCGGTCATAGAGAGAGAACTGCTGGCCATAAAAACAGCCTTTGAAGAATGGAGACATCTTTTACTGGGGGCTTGCTTTTCTGTAGAGGTCCGTACTGATCACCGTAATCTACAGTATATACGTTCCTTACAGTGCCGTACGCCTCGCCAGGCCAGATGGGCCTTCTTTTTCTCTCCGTTTCTGTTCCATGTTACCTACATCCCTGGTACTGCCAATCTGAGGGTGGATGCCTTATCTCGGTCCCTGGAGAAAGAGGAGAGAAATACTGGTGTGGATCAACCGCTGATTGCCCCACATCATTTCTTGCTGGAATTATCTCCCCATCTACAGTCCATTTTGGATGCCACTCGGATAGATCCTGAACGAACGACTCTGCTTCGGCGATCATCGGTGTCTGAACGTGATGGTCTTCTGTTTTTCCAGAAGAGGCTGTACATTCCCATGGGGCCTATTCGTGAAGGCATATTGCACGGTTTTCATGACTCACTGATTGGGGCACACCGAGGAATCAGAGCTACGCAGGAACTGGTGTCCCGACAGTTTTGGTGGCCTGGGAGGGCCGGTGCGGTCAAGAAGTATGTGGAGAGTTGCCCCGTTTGTGCACAGTCAAAGGTACCTAGGAGAAGACCTTTTGGATTGCTTTTGCCCACAGAACTAGCGCCATACCCGTGGCACACCATTGCCACCGGTTTTATTGTTGATCTACCTCCCTCTGACGGATATACCTGCATAATGGTCGTGGTTGATTGCTTTACTAAGCATGCTCATTTCATCCCTTTTTATAAGATACCCACGGCTGCCCAGATGGCGTCAGCCTTCCTGCATGAAGTATATCGGTTGCACGGCCTTCCAGAAAAGATAATTTCGGATCGGGTATCTCAGTTTCTATCTTCTTTTTGGAGCAAGGTATGTGGCCATCTTGGCATCCACAGAGCAATGAGTTCTGGTTACCACCCACAAACCAATGGCCTCACCGAAAGAACTATTCAGACTCTGGAAGAGTGTCTTTGCTGCTTTGCCAACGCTACTCAGTCCAACTGGAAGGCGTGTCTGGATTTTGCTGAAGTTTCATACAACAATTCCGTTCATTCCTCTACGGGAGTCAGTCCGTTCTACTGTTCTACTGGCCAGCACCCGAAACTGATGCCTTTCCATCCCGTGCCTCCCAATACGGTCCCTTCTGCTGATGATCTGGTATCTACTATTCGGAGACAACATGAAGTGGCACGAAGGACTTTGAAGCTGGCAAAGGACCGTATGAAGGTTCAGGCTGACAGGAGGAGAAGTGTGGAACCTGACTTTCAGATTGGGGACAGGGTTTGGTTATCCTCTAAGCTTTCGCTTACGGGGATCCGCCATGGGGAGAGCGTCGAGGGTTCCTGTTAGGTTTCCTCTGCGCATGCGCGGGAGACCGCAGTCTCGGTTCCACGCATGTGCAGTAGATTGGGCCCTCACCACTGCGAGAGCTTGCGCTCCAAGCCTCGCTTTGGATGTGCCGGCACCCGGCAACGAGACGGTTTGCGTCTCAAGCTTCTCGGGTGCCGGTGATCCCATAAAAGGAGCATCGATCGGGGACAGGTCGCGTCTCAACGCGGTTTGTCCCTGATCATGTTTCTCGCTCGCTTGTTTGGTCCTGCTCCTGCCTTGTCTCCTGCTGCCCGCTCCTGCAAGGTCTTCCTGCCTGGGTCCTGCCTTACACTCAGCGGCTTCAGCCCCTTCCTTCCTCTTGCCCTAGCTTGGGGGTTCTTCTGGGTCCTGGGGCTCCCTTCCTTGGGGTGTTTTCTCCCTCTCTCCCTGGTGACATTTCCAGTCCATTGGCCTTACCATTTCCTGGGTTTGGTTCCCACTCTCCTGCCTGTGTCTCTTCTCGGTTCCTTTTGGAACAATTGGACAACCTGCTGCTGCACCAGTCTGGTCTTGCTCTCCGCTTCAGCTACCACCTGCCAGCCATTCTCACTTCCTCAGTGGTCAGTGGGTTTATTGCTTCTACCATCAACTTCAGCCTCTCTGTACCAGTTCTGCAGCCCTACCCTGCATCTGCATTGCATTTCTCAGATCGGAGCCTTTGGGACCTATCTTCGGCCAAGTTACTTCGGACTCTACAGTTAAAGGACTCGAAACATCCGCCTCTCCTGCCAGTGGTTGCACTGTCCTGACGTCACGCAAATCAGGAGAGAGCGTCCCGTGGCGTTGGGAGTCGGTCCATCTTCCACCCTGTATCAATCTTGGGTTGTAGAGAGGCCGGTACCCCGCGTCACTCACGCATCTGAAAACAGTTGTCCGTCTGGCTGCCACGTCAAGATCCTCACCCAAGCCTACAGGTACGCAACACTCTCGTGATTCTCACCTTAACACAGACGAGGACTGGGGTGAGATGGAAGGGATGGAGACCGAGCAGTTATAATCTGCCACCCAGTCAAGGGTCCTCCCTTTGTTGTGGGTGGGAAGGGTGACATTTTGATTGAATCCTAGCTCTCCTTAGCAATAAGAACGGCATGAGGGTCTTTGGTGTCTTTGAATCCTAAGTTAAAGTCACCTAGGAGAAGGCTCTGGGTTGCATTTTTTAGGTTGTTGGTGAGGATGGTAGTTAGGTCTCCCTTGAATTTTCCTAGGGGTCCAGGGGTTCTGTAGAGAAGGTGGATGGTAAGGGTTTGGGAGTTGGCAGTGGGCATTTTCACCATTAGGGATTCACAGGAGTTAGATTTGTCCGAAGGGGCACGTCTCATGTTGAGGTTAGTTTTGGCCCCGCCTCTGGATTCCGTTCTGTCAGCTCTGAGGATTGTTTAATCTTTTTGGATGGCTAGCATGAGGGCGGGGCCTGCGGCAGTGTGAAGCCAAGACTCGGTAATGGCTAGGAAATCCAGTTTTTTAAGGTCTGCTATATCTGAGGCATGTGCTACTATGGAGCGTGCGTTTATTAGGGTGCCTCTGGTGTTGGCAGTTGTAGTCTTAGTGGGTGTTATCACTGGGGCCTAATTGGCAAGGCTGTATTTGGCATAGGTACTGGTCGGGTTGTGCGTTAGGCCATTAGTGAGAGAGATGGTGGGTTTGACGGTTTAGGACGTTTTGACCGCATGCAAAAGTTTGCATGGTCAAAAAGTCCTAAAAATGCTACCACCAAAGGTTCAAACACCAAAAATCAAACCTTACGTAGCATTATAGGTAAGTATAAAAGAAAAGACTGCGGGGGCTACAGGGTGTCCCCCGCAACACCCCGCTCACTATACTGTGTAGTATAGCGAGCGGGGTTTTGCGGGGGACATCCACGCAACACACCCGCAAAAAAAAAAAAAAAAGAAACGGGGGCTGCAGGGGTGTCACCCGCAACACCCTGCTCACTATACTGTGTAGTATAGTGAGCGCGGGGTTTTGCGGGGGACATCCCTGCAACACACCCGCAAAAAAAAAAAGAAACGGGGGCTGCAGGGGTGTCATCCGCAACACCCTGCTCACTATACTTTACAGTATAGTGAGCGGGGCAAACCCTTGTAGCCCCCGTAGCATGCAAGTGTGTTCGCAAAACTTTTGGTAGTTCGCACCTTTCTCATGCGAACGATTTGCCAGCGGTAGTTTCAGCCACGGGCAAATCACTCGGATTCGGTTTGCCTTTGTGTGTTGGTGTTCTGCAGTTGTGATTTGGGATGGGGTGAGGCAATAGCGTGGGGTTTGAATATTTTGGGAAGTCTGACACGTAATCTATAGTTTCTGGAGGTAGGACTATAAGGGCTAGCCGTGTTGTTGGGTTTAGGCGTAAGGGCCTGGGGTGTGAGTGAATGAGAGGGAGTCATGTTGTTAGAGAGTGGGCCAGCTGTGAAGGCAAAGTTAATGTGTGGGCTTGAGTGGCTAGTCACGTGGATCAGGTAGAGAATTGTTCCGAGTAGGACTGTGCTGATACCTGGTATAAACATTATGTGTGGGAGTTCTAATTCCTACTGAGTGACAGATGTTGCAGCATGGGGCACAGTTTGGACGGCGATGGGCAGTATCTTAATACGTCACAATATAGCAGAATATACAAAACACAGGTGGGTATGCAATGACGAGAGGTGGGTTCAATTTCGAGTAAGTTTGCAGTGTATTTGGGAGGATGGAGGGTGTAGGTAGGAGCCATGTCGGTGGTATGCACTCAGAGGATCTTGAATGGCATGGGTTTAGTATGTGGGGCAATAGGCAGTTATGGAGTAGGGGCAGTTCAGTGAGTCGCTCAGATACCATGTACAGGTAGATCAGGGCAGTTCAGAAGATACGTATCAGCAGGCAGTTCAATAGTAACAGGTAGTTCAATACTCGCACAGATGCACCACTGTAATTCATGGCAAATCAAATCAGGCAATTCAGTTCAATAGCAACAGGCAGTTCAATAAGCACACCAATAAGGTGCGCCACAGTAGCTCAGAGCAAATCGGTGAATCAGGTAGCAGATTAATGGAACGCATGAGCGCTGTCTGCCAGTGTGAATAGTCACTGTATTTGAGTGGGTAGGACGGGTGTGAGTGGATGGAAGGCGAACGTTATTGATCGTCGCCCGGTGCTGGCTGCCCTTGGTCAGGCTCAGTCAGGTGCTGAGGGTGACTCTGGCTTTATGCAGGTGCATCACTTGTATGTGGAGACGTGCAGCCATTGGGATGTCGCGGGTTTAAAATGGGGCAGGTAATATCACCTTTGGTCGAGGTGTGTGGAGAATGCTCGTATGGGCTGTAGGATGAGCGGCTCGGCACCCAGTGATTAAGCAAGGGGGGTGGCCCTCTCTGAGCTCGCCAGCTCAGTCAGAAAGGAGCCTTAGTCGGCTGCCTTTTTCGGGGGCCGGGTTACGCCTGCCGGTCATTATTTTATTTTATTAATTAATAACAGTCAAAAGGGACAGGGTTTCTACACCCTTATCAGATGGCAATTGCTCATAGTTCATTCTCAGCAGAAGTGTTATCACACTGTTGATAGACAAATGTCAGTATGAGTGGTCAGTAATTACTTAATGTGGTTTTATTCACATCAGGCGCTCAGCAATAAACTTTGTTTCGAAATAACATAGCTAAAAGGAATTGCCAGTTTTTCAGATTTTGGCAAAGGGCCTGTTGTTCTTAATCACGCAACAATGCCATCTTCTGGGGGCCATACTGGGTGGTAAATACCTGTGCCCCAGGTTAATAGGCCAGACTGAAGTGAGGGCCTACAATGAAAAGAAGTGGGCAGCTATTACCACCCTGGCCAAATGTTGAGTATGCTAAGTGCTAGGGAGAATCCGAGGAACAGATGTTGGTGGTCTGACCATGATGGGTTTGTGGTGGGCAGGGTGCCCCCAGAACAATGCCGAAACCACTACGCTGCAAAAGCAGCAAACTATTCGGATACCCGCAGCGTTATCAAATCGCATTGAGAGGGAAAAGGAGAGTGAGTCGCCGGCAAAGATGGAAACATGAAGAAACAAAGCAAACAAGAATTATGGAATATCCAAAACTGTCTCCGTAGAATTGACGAGAAAGTAACATTGCATTCGAAGAAGTGGAACTTGATAAATGTTGGAAAAGAGGTTAGAGACACAGAGACCTATATCCTGAGAAGAGGGGAGAATACTATATATGCTAAGGAAAGAGAGTGTAAACCACAAGGAGAATCAAGATGAGACAAACAAAACCTCCCAAGAGAGGGAGAAACTTAACTATCAGGAACGCATATCACAGCTAAGAAAACCTGTGCTACCAAAGTATGGTACTTCATTATAAAATAAAAAGAGAGAGACAAAAGTAACCCATGGAAAGCAATCCATAAAGAGGAGATAAACCATACAGAGCTTGCAAAAGAATTACAAGAACTGATAACAAGAGTGACAAGAGACTATTTGAAATTAACCCACTAGTAAGAAGCTTGAAGCCAAGGAGAATACCTTGAGAGAAAAATAAATCAGAAGGGAGACATTCTTCTGACCTTATTTCTGTTGGAATAGTAGTAGGGTCAGTTAGGAGTTATTTTTTTGGACAGCAGACCTTTTTTCTGTTTTGACTTCCTGATGAAGGAAGAGCACCTTAGTTATTTACATAGATACAGAATAACCACATAGCAATAGGGAAAGTCTTTTTAAAAAATGTATTTTTATTTGTGTGTGGTTCAAATGAACCTTTACAAAAATAGAACATTAATCACGTAGTATTACACATATCAAATACAAAACAGTTCTTATTATTAAAATAAAATAAAATGAAAACAATTAATCCAAAACAATTGCATTTACATAATATAGAAAAATATACATTAAAACAACAAAATCTCTTTTTCTATTTCTTTCAGAAAAACAACCAATGCAAAGATTAGTGTTCTCTCATATCCCTGCATGAGTCGATTCCAAAGAGACTCCATGCAGTCTTCATAATTCACATTTACAAATCGTAGAAAGAGCTTAGACCTTAAGGGGCCGATTCATGGAACAAACGTGCGCCGAAAATCTTCGCGCAAGCAGGCGCAAGCGGAAAAAAACAGGCGCACGCGCACGCGTGCCATTCATGGAAGTCCCTGCGCGTGTTTACCTCGGGATGTGCGCCAAACCCGTGCATGGCGCACACGTCACTGCAACATCCCGAAAGACGTGCGCGACGCGCACAGTGAAAGCGCACAACCTCGGCGCATACACTAGAAAGTGGGCGGAACACGGGGCGTAACGCGCGGAATGGGGAACAACTCGCGAAAACAAGGGCGTAACTGGGGATGCACTGCAGGGAAGCAGACGGAACGCCCACACGCACCCGAACCACACGTATTCATGGAATCGAATAGGGCAAAGCCACGCACAGCGAAAGACACGCACAAGCCGAAACACGTCCGCCACACGAAGGCAGGCGGTAGCGTCCCTGCGCATTACAAAAGTGGCAACATACAGCAATTGGGCCTGTGCGAGCGGGGCATGTGTATATCGGGGGTTTGCGTGAAGTTTCTCACGCGATCGGGCCTGGGGGAGCGGGCTACGTGTATTTCAGGGGTTCGCGTGAAGTTTCTCACGCGATCGGGCCTGGGGGAGCGGGCTACGTGCATTTCAGGGGTTCGCGTGAAGTTTCTCACGCGATCGGGCCTGGGGGAGCGGGCTACGTGTATTTCAGGGGTTCGCGTGAAGTTTCTCACGCGATCGGTCCTGGGGGAGCGGGCTACGTGTATTTCAGGGGTTCGCGTGAAGTTTCTCACGCGATCGGGCCTGGGGGAGCGGGCTACGTGTATTTCAGGGGTTCGCGTGAAGTTTCTCACGCGATCGGGCCTGGGGGAGCGGGCTACGTGTATTTCAGGGGTTCGCGTGAAGTTTCTCACGCGATCGGGCCTGGGGGAGCGGGCTACGTGTATTTCAGGGGTTCGCGTGAAGTTCCACACGCGATCGGGCCTGGGGGAGCGGGCTACGTGTATTTCAGGGGTTCGCATGAAGTTCCACACGCGATTGGCCTGGGCGCGTGTATTTCAGGGGTGCGCGGGAAGTTCCACACGCGATTGGCCTGGGCGCGTGTATTTCAGGGGTTCGTGGGAAGTTCCACACGCGATTGGCCTGGGCGCGTGTATTTCAGGGGTTCGCGGGAAGTTCCACACGCGATTGGCCTGGGCGCGTGTATTTCAGGGGTTCGCGGGAAGTTCCACACGCGATTGGCCTGGGCGCGTGTATTTCAGGGGTGCACGGGAAGTTCCACACGCGATTGGCCTGGGCGCGTGTATTTCAGGGGTGCGCGGGAAGTTCCACATGCGATTGGCCTGCGCGCGTGTATTTCAGGGGTGCGCGGGAAGATCCACACGCGATTGGCCTGGGCGCGTGTATTTCAGGGGTGCGCGGGAAGTTCCACACGCGATTGGCCTGGGCGCGTGTATTTCAGGGGTGCGCGGGAAGTTCCACATGCGATTGGCCTGCGCGCGTGTATTTCAGGGGTGCGCGGGAAGATCCACACGCGATTGGCCTGGGCGCGTGTATTTCAGGGGTGCGCGGGAAGTTCCACACGCGATTGGCCTGGGCGCGTGTATTTCAGGGGTGCGCGGGAAGTTCCACACGCGATTGGCCTGGGCGCGTGTATTTCAGGGGTGCGCGGGAAGTTCCACACGCGATTGGCCTGGGCGCGGGTATTCCAGGGGTGCGCGGGAAGTTCCACACGCGATTGGGCTGCGTGCGGGTATGAGGGGTGCGCGCAAAGTTTTACACGCGATTGGGCTGTGTGCGGGTATTAGGGGTGCGCGCAAAGTTTTACACGCGATTGGGCTGCGTGCGGGTATTAGGGGTGCGCGCAAAGTTTTACACGCGATTGGGCTGCGTGCGGGTATTAGGGGTGCGCGCGAAGTTTTACACGCGATTGGGCTGCGTGCGGGTATTAGGGGTGCGCGCGAAATATTACACGCAATTTCAGCAGGGTACGTGTATTTCAGGGGTGCCGGGGAGTCCTACATGTGATTTGCCAGTCTGGGTCCTCCCAGGTGTTCCCTGTACACCCTCCACGGCCCCTGCAGGCAGCCCACACCACAGGGGACTACCCTGCATCCCTGGTCATGTCCCGCAGGCAGCCCACCCAACATGGGCATGCCCCCCAGCAAAGGCACATGTCTCCTTGCACCAATGATCACCAACTCATGTCTCCTTGCACCCCCACCCCCAGCATTGCGGGGCACCTGCCAGCAGGCCCCCACCCATGTCTCCCAGCACCCCCACCCCCCCAGTCACCAGGGGCAGCCTCCACCAGGCCCCCACCCATGTCTCCCAGCACCCCCACCCCCCCAGTCACCAGGGGCAGCCTCCACCAGGCCCCCACCCATGTCTCCCACCACCCCCACCCCCCAGTCACCAGGGGCAGCCTCCACCAGGCCCCCACCCATGTCTCCCAGCACCCCCACCCCCCAGCACTGTGGGGCACCTGCCAGCAGGCCCCCACTCATGTCCCACTCATGTCCCTTAGCACCCCCACCCCCCAGCACTGTGGGGCACCTGCCAGCAGGCCCCCACTCATGTCCCACTCATGTCCCCCTGCCCCCAGGTCCTGACGATACACAATCATGGCAGTAATGGGCAGCATACCCAGCACAAACACCCAGCCAAGGATTGCATCCACCCACATAGCAAATGCAATTACATGATACAACACCAATGGCAAGTATGTAAATGAACACATGTCCGTCACACACACATACACAATGGGTGCAAGTGAATGTCAAAACCCATATCATGACATGCATGAAACCAATGAGAAAATACCACAAAAGAAAGTTATAAAAACATGTATTCTCGAAGAAAATGAAGTAAACTAATCAAACATACAACAATGGGGATAACAAAATAAATGGTCCATGTCCGATAAGAAAACAAAGGAATCCAAAAACTAATGTTGTCCAAAGCAAAATCATGGTGAAAAAAAATAAGGAAAAACCATTGCCTCATGGTGAACACAAATATAAATCAAAAAAATGTATTTTAAAAAATCCAACTATACACAAGAATATTCCAGGGTCCATGAGCCCAACACTATAAATGAAACCTACTACTACCTAATAAAAAAACAATATACAGAAAAGTGGCCATTGTCCGAGCGGTCCAAAAAAATCTCAAAAAATAAAGGAAACCTAACACTAACTAACTAAAGAACTATATACAATGGCAGCGGGCAAGTCCTGCGGCTCACTCTGTGATGTTGCCGGCCCGGGCATCATCGAACTCCATGTCGATGTCCTGGAGGCGGGACTCTGTCCTGGCCCCGAGGTCTCGCAGGGATAACCCCATGTTCAGCTCAAACTCCCTGCGAGCTTCCTCGAGGCACTCAGCCCGCCTCAACGCCCGACGCATGGAGAACTCCGCCCTGACCATGGTGAGCCGCTCCTCTTCCGCCCGCTGCCGCTCCGCACCTATCCGCTGGACCAACTGCTCCCACACGGAAGACACTACCATCCCAGGGTTCTCCTGCCCTCCGGCCGATGCCTGCCCCTCTGATCTTGATGGCCCGAGCCATGATGCCTCCCACGTCGAGCCTGCTGCTGCCTCCGACGCCACTGCCTCTGCCAGCACGACAGCATCCAGGATGATGGAAACCACCGACGACGTCGTGCACGTGCCCTGCCCGATGATGCCGTCACATCCTCCATCTGCTGGGTCCAGTTGCTGTGTTGTCCACCCCTGCTGGACCTCTGACTCCCGACTGTGGCAGGAATGGGATCCCCACCGAGCTGGCTGCATTGGTCAGGGCAGGTCCACAGGGGGCCCTGGTGGCATCTGGGCCGGAAGACGGCAAGGAGAACGACTGGCGTATAGTCTCCACAGAGGAGGAGAGGGCCGCCAGATTGGCCGACACATGCAGGAAACCCCCGAACATGGCCGATCCCAATTGGGCCACGTCGGCACGGTGCTCTTCGTGATGAC
Source organism: Ambystoma mexicanum (assembly GCF_040938575.1). Taxonomy (NCBI): domain Eukaryota; kingdom Metazoa; phylum Chordata; class Amphibia; order Caudata; family Ambystomatidae; genus Ambystoma; species Ambystoma mexicanum. The sequence goes on along the minus strand of NC_090937.1, from coordinate 1,079,817,217 downwards.
GTGCGTGCTCCTCCTGGGAAGCACGCACGGCATCACGAATCACAGCCGTGCGCATCGCGACCCCAATCAGGACCTTCTCCACACGGCCAGGGGTCCCCTCGTCCGCAGGTGGAGGGGAGTCAGATGACATGGACATCCCCTCTACCTGCGGACGGGCCTGGGACGGGGCATCCCTGCTGGTGCAAGGTGGTGCACCCACAGGTTCAGGGACAGCGACATGCACAGGCCCCTCCACGGTGACCTGTGCTGCCTCCTGCCCCTGCCCCTGGACTGCACCACTTGCACCAGCAGGGATGCCCCCACCAGGCCCCATGTGCGCCTCAGTGGCGGCCTCCTCCTCCTCTGTGGAAACCACCAACCTGGATGGCTCCTCGCCGTCTACCGCCGTAGCAGGCCCCTGTGGGGGCTCACCCACCCCTTCCGCTGCAGCCGTGGGGGCATCCCCGCCGCCTTGCTCCACAGCGCCGTCTCCGCCCTCTCCTTCACTAGCCGCTGCGTAGAGGGAGACATAGAACACAAGCATCAGGGTACTGTACAATGGTCCCCTAGACAGGAAGCAATAGCAGATGAGTGCCACTGTCAAAGTACACTTCCATCATGTCACACCACAACACATGTGTCAGTCCAGGCAAAACACACACAGTGACAGTCATGGTGCGTGCCATGGACATTTCAATGCATGTCCAATGGACTCTCGAATCATACAATGTAATGGGACTCACATGCATCATGGGTCATGCCTATCACATGCACACACTTCACCTCAGTCACATCCATCTGGCCCCGTACACCCCAATCACAGTGCATACAAGGATGACTAGGCTGCATCAGTGAATCTGTACATTGTCACAGACATGTGTCATGCATCCATGGCACTCACAAGTCACAGACACGCAGGTCAGGCAAACAGACATGGATACCACATATGTATCTGGCATCAGCACCCATCCCTCGCCCCCACCCATGTCCAGGAACAGAGACTGCCATGCTCTCATGTGTGCAATCTGCACAGGGCTCCCCATGTCGCATTCAAACACATGCAACTACCGTGCGGTTCACACATCACAGGTCGCACATGCATTCCCATGATGTCCCTGCACACATACATGCGTACATGGCCTATGTCACACATGCAGGCAAGTATCAGACAACCAGCACACTGCAACATGCCCTGTCTCACACAGCAATGCTTGGCCACTTACCGCTCAACTCCAGACGGGTCTCCCTCTCAAGGACCTGGGCGTGGAGCGCTGGGTGTGCGCGTTCCAGGACCCTCAACTGGATGGAACTCATGCGGCCCCGGCCCCCCTCCGCGAGGGCGTCCTCCCAGCGCTTCTTGACCTTCTGGATGGTGCGGGTTGCCACCCCCTCCGCGTTGATGGCAACCACACAGTCGGCCCAGATCCTATCCCGTACTTCCCTGTTGGCGCGGGACGATCCGAAGAGGGCATCATACTGCCCCAGGACTTGCTCCACCAGGACACCAACTTCGGTGGCAGTGAAGCTGGTGCCCCTCTCCCCCTCTGGCCGGGGGTTGCCACTGGGGTCAGATGTGGATGTGCCCGACATGGCAACCCCAGGGGCAGGAGTGGGTGGGCAACTGGGTCCTGGGGCTGGGCTGTGGAGCGATGTTATTCGAGTCGGGAGTCTTCTGTACCAGCAGGGGTGGACACAGCAACTGGACCCCTGCAGATGGCTGATGTGCAGGCACCAAATGGCAGGGCACGGTGGCAGCAGGCAGGCAGGCAGCAGCAGATGGCACGTGGGAGGCTGCTCGGGGCACTGGGGGGCAGTGATTCGGCCTTCTGGGCAGGAGCGTGGTCTTCCGTGTGTTTTCGCGTGGCCAGCTTGATACGGAGTGATTTGGCACGTGAAAAATCTGCACGTCAGCGTGTAATTCGAGGAAAGGCCCTTACAGCGTAAGCGCGTCTGTGACGTTTTGCGCACGGGTGTTGCCCTGGCAGGGCTTGGAGATCCCGCGTGCCTTATCTTCTGTACGTGCTTTTCATGCGGTGCGTGTGTTTTCCATCCGTTGGGGTTCACACACTATTACTTCACAGCGGGTGTTGGCTACGCGTTCTACTACATGCAAGGCAGACGGTGAGTGGTACCCCGCTCCTCCAGGCCCGATCGCGTGAGAAACTTCACGCGAACCCCTGAAATACACGTAGCCCGCTCCCCCAGGCCCGATCGCGTGAAAAAGTTCACGCGAACCCCTGAAATACACGTAGCCCGCTCCCCAGGCGCGATCGCGTGAAATAGTTCACGCGAACCCCTGAAATACACGTAGCCCGCTCCCCCAGGCCCGATCGCGTGAAAAAGTTCACGCGAACCCCTGAAATACACGTAGCCCGCTCCCCCAGGCCCGATCGCGTGAGAAACTTCACGCGAACCCCTGAAATACACGTAGCCCGCTCCCCCAGGCCCGATCGCGTGAGAAACTTCACGCGAACCCCTGAAATACACGTAGCCCGCTCCCCCAGGCCCGATCGCGTGAAATAGTTCACGCGAACCCCTGAAATACACGTAGCCCGCTCCCCCAGGCCCGATCGCGTGAAAAAGTTCACGCGAACCCCTGAAATACACGTAGCCCGCTCCCCCAGGCCCGATCGCGTGAAAAAGTTCACGCGAACCCCTGAAATACACGTAGCCCGCTCCCCCAGGCCCCATCGCGTGAAAAGTTCACGCGAACCCCTGAAATACACGTAGCCCGCTCCCCCGGGCCCGATCGCGCGAGAAACTTCACGCGAACCCCTGAAATACACGTAGCCCGCTCCCCCGGGCCCGATCGCGTGAAAAAGTTCACGCGAACCCCTGAAATACACGTAGCCCGCTCCCCCGGGCCCGATCGCGTGAAATTTTTCACGCGAACCCCTGAAATACACGTAGCCCGCTCCCCCGGGCCCGATCGCGTGAAAAATTTCACGCGAACCCCTGAAATACACGTAGCCCGCTCGCCCGGGCCCGATCGCGTGAGAGACTTCATGCGAACCCCTGAAATACACGTAGCCCGCTCCCCCAGGCCCGATCGCGTGAAAAAGTTCACGCGAACCCCTGAAATACACGTAGCCCGCTCCCCCAGGCCCGATCGCGTGAAAAAGTTCACGCGAACCCCTGAAATACACGTAGCCCGCTCCCCCAGGCCCGATCGCGTGAGAAACTTCACGCGAACCCCTGAAATACACGTAGCCCGCTCCCCCAGGTCCGATCGCGTGAAAAAGTTCACGCGAACCCCTGAAATACACGTAGCCCGCTCCCCCAGGCCCGATCGCGTGAAAAGTTCACGCGAACCCCTGAAATACACGTAGCCCGCTCCCCCAGGCACGATCGCGTGAGAAACTTCACGCGAACCCCTGAAATACACGTAGCCCGCTCCCCCAGGCCCGATCGCGTGAAAAAGTTCACGCGAACCCCTGAAATACACGTAGCCCGCTCCCCCGGGCCCGATCGTGTGAAAAATTTCACGCGAACCCCTGAAATACACGTAGCCCGCTCGCCCGGGCCCGATCGTGTGAGAGACTTCACGCGAACCCCTGAAATACACGTAGCCCGCTCCCCCAGGCTTGATCGCGTGAAGAAGTTCAGGCGAACCCCTGAAATACACACGCCCAGGCCAATCGCGTGTGGAACTTCCCGCGCACCCCTGAAATACACGCGCACAGGCCAATCGCGTGTGGAACGTCCCGCGCACCCCTGTAATACGCGTACCCTGCTCGCACGGGGCCAATCGCGTGAGGTACTTCCCACGCACCCCAGTGATACACGTAGCCCGCTTGCCGTGCTGGTACAGGGTTAGCGCAGCCCTTTGCACTGGATTGGGGATTTTGATGGCTTTTCCCTGCGCGGAAGGCGTTCTTGGGGGCGTAACTGGCGCTGCTGCAAGGTCGCTGCGCCACTGTGCGCCACGGCTGGTTTTGGTGGCTGGAATCCATGAATACGCTGTGCGCGGAAATGGATTTTGGCGCACGCGGCTGGCGCAGGGATTCGCACGCGCACACTGTGCGCCAGCCGCGTGCGCCACTTGTGCGCTGAATTCTATGAATTACCCCCTAAATCTCTAAAATATGAGCATTCTAAAATCAAGTGTTTCAAAGTTTCATTTGGTTCTAAACAATTCAAAAAGCAACATTTAGAAACACCATGATAACCATTAGCGTTTCCCCAGTATTTTGTTCTTTCAAGAGTATGGTACTGGTTTAGTCTAACTCTCATGTAATACATTCTGGTTACCTTGCATGGGAATATAATAAGATAGCCACAACAAACATCTCTTTTCTGTGGAAACTTGGCATATTCATTATATGTTCTCAATGATTTTATTTCATCTAGCGTTTTGCACCAATCGTTCTCAAAAAGTTTGTTTTACATAACTCTGTCGGATATATAAATCATCTTGATCTACACCTAAGTTATACAATATTTTGGCCATGGTTTCATAATAGCCGGTAATAGAGCTAGAAGAGCATACCTTTGTGAATTCAAGGAAATCTTGATACAATGAATTATCAGGGCAATTAAGATTTTACCGTAATTTGGTAACACCCGCCAAATCAATCTCGTAGATAAAGAGATCAAGCCCATCTCGTGTCTAATAACGCAATTCGGAATTGCAGGAGACAAGTGCAGAGCTTCTTTCAACAAGCTGCCCTGCATATATAAGTATTGGTTCCACCTTTAGGGTAAGGAACTCTAGTAATGGTATCACAGAAATGTACAAAATTTAGTAAAAATAAACGTCATCTGACTTCTAAGGGGTCTAGCATTTTGCATCAGATAAACAACCCATTATTTAATTGAGGTCTCGTTACTCAGACGATATCCGAAGTAATTCATGTATAGAGATACCCTCAATATTCCAACAGAACTTCTTAAATTTCTTACTGGATTTAAAAATCATAATACTAGTTTTAGAAGGATTAGGTTCAAGATCACGTTGATGAGCAAATTCAGAAAATATATTTAACTTAGATTGGAGACCAGCAGGGGTCAAGTCAAAAAAAATAAGATCATCTGCAAAGGCTAGCCAGTGTAGTCTCAAGGAGCATAGCCTTGCGGGGTAAGTAACAATGGAATTCCAAAGTTCATCTATGTCAGAATGATATAAGTTAAACAGCAATGCTGTAAAAATTACAGTCTTGCTTCAACCCCAGAAATGATTGCACAGGGTTAATCAGAGAGCCCCCTTGGGTTATACAAATTCTACACAATGTATTGGTGTGAAATTTAGTAATCCAATAAATTAAATGCGCAGGAATTCCCAGTTTACACATCTTAGTCCATAGCACATTGCGAACGACTATATCGAATGCGGAAGACATATCGATTGATGCGATATACAGGGTGCTAAATTACTTCTTTTTAATTCCAGCTATTAAGTGCGCCATAATTGTTGCATTTAGTCTTGTTCCAATCTGGCGTCTAAAACCCACTTGACATCTGGAATAGATCTTATAACTTGCTAGATGTTTTTCAAGCTCATAAATAACTAAGATAGAAAAGACCTTAGCTGCTAAATCTGTCAAAGATATTGGTCTGTTATTCTCGGGTAAACCGGGATCACCTTTTTTGTAAAGTGGAATCAAAATGGAGGTAACCCAAGACATAGGAATGGTTCTGCTTGCTAAAATGTTGTCAAACTTCATTTTTAGAATTGTACTCCAAAAAAAATAGGATCATACCTATACACACAAGATGGAATCCCGTCAGGGCCTGGGGCACGGGAATTGGATAATTTTTTGATGGCTCGCATGATGTCAAAAGTAGACCAAACAAAATGCACAGATGGTGGAGACAGATCTAATTTTTCATGCATTTGAGCAAAGTGAGCAGGTAATGCATATTTGTTCTTGACATATGCTATCCATGTATCTGCATTTATTATAGACTTATTTTGATTTTCTGGTGCATGACCTTTCTTGATCGCGGTCCAAATGTCACGTGAATTGTTAATGCAAATAGCTCTGATCATTTCGTAATTTTGCTTATTATATTGTTCAATATGTACTCCTTTAATTTTAAATGTATATGCTTGAATGAGACGCTTTTTTTTAAACAAATATTGTTCAAATGTTAATTGCTCTAATTCGAGCTTTCTTATATCTCTATACTTAGATCTTTTCAAATATTTAATTTTAAAATTAGATCTAGGTTTGTGACTAAACACAAAAAGGAGATTGATTAATTCTGAGATGATCAATGTCTTCTTTAGTACAGTTATTAATAATCTGGTTTAGATAATCGATAGAGTATTTTTCTGGGATATTAAAATTGATAACCCATTTCAGATGTTTTGATACAAGCTTGGCTAGCCTCTTACATAAGGTAGGATTCCATCTGAGAGAAATATTGTCCCTTTTATTCTCGATAACGTGTACAATGATCTATGTGCCATGGGTTGGTATCAATAAGAGTATTAAGAGTAATGGGGGCATGGTCGCTGTATACAATGTCCCCAATAGTAGCAGAATAAATGCATGATAACAAGGAATCAGAAACACAAAAATAAAATCAAAGAACTTGAGTTGCCTCTTTTCCATGTGCAAGTAGGAGAGAGTTCATTAAACTTAACAAATGACATGCCCTAGTCTTTAAAGTAGATACCAAAGTCAGCCCCTCTCTTAATACTATTTGTTCTGACTTGTTTAGAGACATTGTGACACGCACGTCATCCTACACATTGTGAGTTAAAATCGCCACCGACTATAATGTCAAAATTGGTGTCAGAGGTACAGGCCTGATCAAAACATTGATCTATGTCATCAAGAATCTCTGTTAGTTTATATTTCAAAGGATTGCAGTACAAATTGATTACTAAAATTGATTTCGTATCGTTCTTGTTCATTTTCAAGAATATGGCCAAGACATGGATGGAGGAATACACCAACGTTACATTGCAGGCTACAGAATTGTTAAGAGAAGTTGCAAGACCACCATAGGGCCTGCCTTGCACACCTTTGATGGCAAAAGAACAATAAGAGCAATAATCAGGGATAACTAATGGATCTGTCTTCATAGTTTCTTGAAATAAAATAATTGATGGTAATTTAAGCTTTTCAAGAGTAGATAGCCAAATCGGAATATTGCTAAATCCACATGAATTCCACGACAGTACAGCGAGTACTGACTTCTCCGTAGCTTATGATGAAGATAAGTTAGGGTTTGCCGTAAATATATTTTTAAGTAGTGGTTCAATCCATGCCATTTCATTATTGATGCGAGCAATCATCAATAATTGTGAGATACAGAGTTTTTCATTTTTTGAGCTAATGGTCATGCCACCATTCATTCCCTTCTCAGAAGATTCAATAGTCTGATTATCATATAAGAATTCTTTTGCCATCTTTTCATCATTGAAAGTAGATAATGTAAATCCCATTTCAAGTAGCTCCTTTATATAAGACCATATAAGTTTCAATGCGTATTCAGAGAACAGGTGACATATTATACGATAGTTGTTTTTAGGAGCTAATGCAATCTGATAAATATCACTTGAAGCCAGGATTCTTAAAGGTGGAATTGCATAAAGAAGGTCAAGGAGATATCTACGATTGATTCGAGAAGTACCTAAAAATTCCGGATTCCCTTCCAGACACAACATGTTAATACCTTTCTTGCTGTTGTCCTTATTGGGGCAAAGATGAGCATCATCGCTTTTGCCATACTCCACCTGTATACTGCCTACAGGGGCATATGCAGAATTTGCTGCCTCAAACGTTGGAACATCTAAGTTGAGGACGTTCTTCAAGTTGCTTAAGGTTTCATTATGAGTTCTATCAACAGGTTCAGATAATTTAGGCTGTTTGCACATTGAACTATCAATTATAGATGGTACCTGAGGTATATTATGCTGTGTGATGGTTGCAATCCCCGTAACCAATGGATTTAGGAGCTGATTAATTATCTCTAGCAGTAGAGTGCCTGCCTTTAAGGCATTTAGCATAGACTCATGAACGTTCAATAAATCGGTATTAGTGCTCTGCAATGACTGCCCAACCGTTTCCTGAACATCACAAACGGAGCCAATAAAATCCTTTTGATTATTGGAAAGTCTGGTATCATTGGGCTAATCATTAGATATAAGGATACACTTCCCCCTCACATACAGAGTAATTGGAGCATTCATAATGTTTGTTACTGGATCCATATCAGGTTTTTTCAATAGGGTTTCGGAATACAGTAATGGTACCCCTTTTATCGATTTGTCAAAGGGCAATTGTAAGATTTTATTTATATCTGTGGGCAAATTGGGAGATAAAGGAGACCTGTTGGAAGTATATTTCCTTCCTACACTTTGAAAGTAATTTGGAAGTATTTTTTGAACTTTCAATACATCTCCTTCAACTTCAGTCACCCTGACAGAGGCAATATTAGGGTTTAGTTTAGTTTAGTTTATTCATTTGTATTGCGCACCAGACCCGAGGGTATGAGGGCGCATGAGCAGCAAGGTGATTCAAAGCTTGGTTACAGGATGCTTATACTTTACATTACATAGTTATACATTACATTACATAATTACAGTGACGATGAAGGAGCATGTGTACAGTTTGGCAGGAGAGAATGCAGTAGATGTATTTAAAGAATTACAAATATATACAAGTTTAGTATTACAAATTTACAGATTCTCTTAAAGCATGCAACGCGGAGAGCAGCCGTGTGGTGTTAGAGGTGTTAGTGGTTCGTGTTCTTTAACCAATGGATGTAGTTGCGTCTAAAAAGTGAGTAAGGTTGGGGAGTTCTGAGCGATGGTGGTAGGGAGTTCCAGTGTTGGGGTGCTTTCACCTGGAAGCTGTTGCCACCCATTTTAGTGCGTTTAAACCTGGGGACGGTGAGCAGATTAGCATTGGAGGTTCTGGTGGGTCTGATGGGGCTGTGTTTGCATATTCTGTCTGCCAGATAGCGTGGGGCAGCATTATTCAGGCATTTGTGGGTGAGCGATGCTACTTTAAGCAGGATTTTGTCTGTTGTGCTGAGCCAGTTATGGGATTTCCTGATATTGGAAATGTGTTCCCTCCTGGGAATATTGAGTGCTGCCCTAAGGGCGTTGTTTTGTAGCGTCTGAATTTTGTTGGTGATTTGTTTGGTGGCTCCTATGTAGAGGGCGTTACAATAGTCCAGTTTGGATAATACCAATGCTCTGGCAAGTGTGGTGCAGCTGCGGGTGGAGAGGAAGGATTTAGCTGCTCTTATGAGCTTACATGTGTAGGCCGTAGAGGATGCCATCGAGCTAACCTGTTTGTGGAAGGTTAGGGAGGAGTCGAGGTAGATTCCTAGGGTTTTTACTTCTTTCGAAACCTTGATTAGGTTCCCATCTATGATGAAGTTGGCATAATTGTGGTCGAGTTTGGTTAGGTTGGACGTAGAACCAAGGATGATGAGTTCAGTTTTGTCATCATTCAGGCATAGACTGTGCGAAGCCATCCATGCCTGGATGATGAGATACACCCTGTTCACCAAGGCCAAATCCTGGTTGTAATCTCCCGTCAACAGGATGAGGATCTGTGTATCATCGGCGTAGTTAGTGTAGGTGATACCCAGGCCGTCTAGATCATCAAACAGGGGCTTTGTGAACACGTTGTACAGAGTGGGGGAGACGCACGAGCCCTGTGGGACTCCACATGTAATGGGGATGGGTTCGGCGGCGGCAGAGGAGGAGAAGACTCGCATGGATCTGTTGTTGAGGAATGACTCAATCCAACTGATGGCTTCTTGTGAAAAGTGGGCAGCTGAGTCTAAATGATTACATAGGATTTTATGGTCAACTAGGTCAAACGCCGCAGAGAGGTCTAGCAGGAGTAGTAATGCAGTTTTCCCGTTATCTCTAAGGTCGTCTATTTGGGCTTTCAGATCTATCAGGGCTGTTTCAGTTCCATGTTGGGGTCTGAAGCCGGATTGTCTTATTCCTAGAAGGTGGTTTGTTTCAAGATACTTTTGAATTTGTTGGTATGCTGTCTTGTCTAGTATCTTGAGCAGGAATGGGACGGTGGTAATCGGTCTGTAGTTGGTTGGGATGGACGGGTCAAGGGAGGGTTTTTTGAGGAGAGGGAGGACCCAGGACTCTTTAAGGTTACAGGGGACAGTTCCTGAGGAAAAAGAGGCATTGATGAGTCTGGTGATGAATGGCGAGAGGTCTCGTGCCGCGTCTTTAATGATTTGTGGGGGGCAGAGGTCACCTTTGCAGTTGGAGGGTTTAAGGCCAAGAATTATTTTTTCTACTTCGAGGGAAGAGACTTTGGAAAAGCTGAAGCGAGCAGAGTTAGGTGTGTGGTGTGAGGGTGGAGGGCTCGAGTGGGCGTTGATGGGGTTGGTAAGATTGGTGAGGGAGTCTTTCTTATTTTTAATTTTTGTTTGAAGGCCAGTGATTTTGTTGTTTAGTGCATTTTGGACACTGGTGCACCATTGTTTGTTTTTAACGCAAGTATCTGGGATTGTTACCGGGGTTTCCAATTCTTTCAGGATAGTAAATAATTCTCTGGAGCTGGAGTTGGATTGGGAGATTCTCAGGTTATAGGATTCTTGTTTGGCCGCTATGATTTCTTTTTTATAGTTGGCCGTTATTTTGTTAAGCAATAGTTTGTTGTGGTCAGTCGGAGATTGTCTCCAGACTTGTTCCAGTTTACTCTTTTCCAATCTAAGGGTTTTAAGATGGCTGGAGAACCATTGGTTGAGGTGCTTTTTTGGTTTGGATTTTCTAAGTTTCAATGGTGCAATGGCGTCTAAGGCTATGCGCATGGTGTTGTTATAGCCTTCTACGAGGTCATAGGGATTAGAGTCTTGGAGTTGGCTTAGTGTAGGAAGAATGAGTGGGATCAGTTTTTCTACTGTGATATTTTTTTTGCTTCTCGTGTGGATGGCTGGGGCTAGTGCCATATAAGGGTCTTAAGTGACTGAAGGGTTAGCATATTCCGAATGAACTTCAACAGTAACTATGTTTTCTTTGCAACGAGGATTAATTGGTATTTTAGCTTCTTTTACCATTGGCACCTTATCCTGTTCAGAGCCAAGATGTGATTGACATTGTTTAGAAAGTTGTGCAACGTCAATCACATCTTGACCACCACTATCCGAGATCACCAAAATCTCTTTATTTGATTTTTTCATTGGCAGATCTCATTTTTTTTTCAGCGCGTTTAACAATGCGTTTTTGGTTTTTACGAACTATTCTAGAAGAATAGCCTACATAATCAGTATCGCAATCAGCAGATATTACGTCTTGCTTTTGTTGTTCCATAATGTTAATTAGGGCAGAGGGACTATCAGCAAGTGACTCCCTTTTTTCTGACAATAAATTTGCAGTAGATGAGCAATAATTGTTCCTAAGTTCCACTAGGGAAGAATTCATTGTCCCCAACTCAGATAACAACATATCAATCTCTTTAGATGGTCGATTTTCAGGACCAAAAGTGTTGGTAGAGTAAGAATCATTCGATTGAGTACCTTGTTCATGAGTGATTTTAACTTTGGCCTTTCCAAGATTCTTTACACCAGGAAGGTTCACCTCTAGTGCAAGAATAAAGCCCTCCAGCCTAGTGACGTTGGTCATGAGGTCACTCATGGTATGTTTAATGTCCCTTAATTCCAAATGAGTGACATCATGGCCTTTGTCTAACAGATCCAGGATCCTTATAATAACAGGGAATGTAAATGGTTCCTGATCTTTAGGAGTAAGGGGCAAACAAGATTCAATATCATTGTTCTGTGAATAAGGGACGAACAGATCTGGGCTTTGTAGAGGTTCTGAATCAGAAGCAATACCAGTCGAGATATTATTTGCCATTGAATTAGGCAAAGAAGGATTGCGTGGCATATAGAAACCGTTGCCATATTCATCGTCACGTAGATCTCGATTTTTAGGTATCAGTGGAGTCAACAGGCCAATAGATAACCTAATACGAGAATCAAGAGAATCAAGATCGGCCATTTATTTAATATCAAAGTCGCTGTTTAAAGAATTAGATTCGTTAGCTGAGGTTGGAAACTCAGTCATTCAGGCCTCATGCAGCCCGGACCAAGCCTGTTGCGATTCCGGAGCCTGTCCATTCTGGCGATTGGTGGGCTGACACCTGCCTCGGTCCCGGGGTGGCCGAGCTGCTCCTGCCAAGCATCTTGGCCCCCTGGATCGCTCTCTGTGGGGGCTTCCCAATGCACTGGCCAGCACTTCAATGTCTCTGTGTCCTGAGGGTCGCTCGAAGCAGCAGCCCCTCAAGTGGGGGGGGGGGGTTTCTTCTCCCTTCTTCCTTCACCACTTGTCCTTTTTTTTTAACTCCCCTTAACTGTCTCCTATGTTCTATTTCCTTTAGTATTCATTTCTCCCCTGCCCAGCCCATTCTTGGGCATGGGAGTTCTATTGCGTTGTTATTTTCTTTAATCTTTTCTTAACATTACATCCAGCCCCATGGTGGGCTGTAGGGTTTAATCAACAACAAAATACAAAGCACCCACACACAATGAAATGAAATACTTTTATTAACCCTGGTGTCAGTGTCTTTATTGCCAGGGTCCCTTAGCGGACAAGCATGTAGCCCATACTAGCCGGGCCCCTTGGGGCCACGGGCTACATGATATCTTTAGTGGCAGAGAAACCAATGCTAGATCCATGAAAGGGAAGGGATAGTTTCCAAGAATGTAGTTCCCATTTGCACCACAATCAACAATGGACATTTAGCAAGAGACGGAAAGACTGCGTCAGATCCAGAAAAGGTGGGGGAGGAGGATTCACAAGCCGGCTACATCAAAAATAAACACTGGAGGAAATTTCCAGACCTGCTAACCTTTACCACCAAGGAAATCCAGACTAGGGGTGGGCGAGATTGCTGCCGGTTGAAACGAAACTGGTGAAATTTGCACCAATTGAGTTTTGACGGTCAGGCAGTATTTTTACAAAGTTGTGCTGCTTTTTCGGCCATATTGTTTTTCTTTGAATTTTAGTTTGTTTCCCAAAATTTTGTTTTTTGGGAGCCAAAATCTTTAAAAAAGCAAAGTTTTGGGAAAAAACGAAATTTCAGGGGTGGAAACATCAGAAATTATTGGGGGGTGGGAGAAGTTTCAATGAAAGAAATACACATTTCAAATTAACGACATTTTGGGATGGATAGGCCTGAAACTCACTCATTTTCCCATGGAAAAAACTTGCCTACGACCCATACATTGTATGACTATTTCAAAGTTAAGAATATATTTTCAAGCAGAACTCCATTTCTGTATTGCACCCAGCAAGCACACTGGTATTTGGATAAAAATGAGAGAAAGCGGATAGGTGGCTATTTGAAGAATCTCAAATGGGACAATGGGCCATGTTATAATGCAAGGGGCTCCACCACCATCAGTAGAGCGTGAATCCTAGGGAAGTTCTTTCTAGGTGTCTTTAGAGGTCCCTGACAGAGCTTCTTTTGCAGCAACGTGCAGAGAGTACTTTAGTGTCAATCAGTTGCATTATGATAAAGAAAAAGAAATGTCTTTGATTTTGTAAAAAAAAAAAAAAATAGTGCAACTAGTGCATCTGTTGTATATGTTGGGAGAGAGTCGTTTGATGCTGCTTTTAAGAGCTACTTTCCTTCACACTCTGCTTGGTGCATTGATATTTTCCCATTTTTGCTCTGTGTTACAGTCAGGGACGTCATTTCCCCAAAATGCAAGGTGAAGCGGAAGTGACATCACATGACCCCTGATAACATCACAGGAAGTGATGTCATATGACCCCTCCCCCAAGTGGCATCACAGGAAGTGATGGCACATGACCTTTCACCACTTGACAAAACAGGAAGTGGCATCACATAGCATTGTTCCTGAGTACACTAAGAAAAATATGGTACAGATATCACTGTAATATGATATACATTTCATACAAGAATGGGTCCCCAGCATTAAAATCAGTGTGTATAAGCCCGTTTCACCAAATTACTGTGAATGTAAGCAGACGTCCAAGTACAAATGATGCCATGCAATGAAAAGAATATACATGTGGTGGTTGCATGAAATGAAAGAAAGTGTGTCAACAAATTCAACCCTTAGAAACTGAGCCAGAATCGAGCAAATCTACAGTAATCCCCTGTCGGAAAATACAACAAAAAAAACAGAGCATCTGCAGAGCACTGACTCCAGGCAGGCACTAGGATTTGCAGGGCCCTGGGTGGCATAAGATGTGAGGGGCCCCCTTATTTGCATAAATGGTGACCCATGATATTACAGAAAATTTCACAGAATGAGTCTTTAATATACAAAATGTAATGGGCAGTTATATTAAAAACACGTTACCTTAGTAAGGCAGGAGACAAATACAATGCGACGTCCAGTATATGATTTGTCATTGTTAACATTTACGTATTTGGCAACATCAGGAGTGAGGCTTTATTTTGTTGTAGCAGACAAAATGAAGGGAGACTCATCAATGTACCCGTGAGTCTTTATTGGAGGGGGGCTGGGGGAAGCAGGCCACAACTGTTTGGAGAGGTGCAGGAATTGAAAAGGGAACAGGGAATCCCATAACAGAATGTTTCAACTGCAGCTGAGCAGGTTAGGTGACTGTTGCTGAGAGGTTATGTTTATATCTTCCTTTAAATCATATGGCTTTTTCCCCATTGCTGCTGCAAAATGTGGCGTTTTGACTATGGGATGATACGGCTCCCTCACATCACTAGGTGTGGGAACTTCTGGCCCCATAGCATAAATCAAAAGCTGGCCCCTATCAATATATGCACAGTAATTGTACGTATCTTAAAGTGAAATACACATGTTTGATTCAATTGACCTTTCCCCTTAGAAGAAAGCGCACCATAAAAAAGAGCACTGGCATTTAAACAACCTTAATCAACACCAGAAATTGACCTTAGAGGGGAGATTTTCCAATAACTACGCTGGCAAAGTGTAAAAGTGAAATGTTCCCAGGAAAACAAAATCCCAGTAAGAGACAAGTGTTTGATGACACTTTTATGTGGTCTTGTGGGTAAATGTCTGCACTTGAATAACCTGGGTGAAATCCTTGTAGTCGAACACTTGAGCAAGTTTGCCGGACTAATCAATTCCCAAGCAGGGTAGCGGCCACCCTCTGAAATGAGTGTGCCCACCAACATGTATCCTCTACTTAATGCCCTAAAAAACAACACATGGCCACAATGAGGGAAAATAAACATCTCCAGGATTGCAACCTCTGGGCATATATAAATGAATTGCTTGCCTGCTCATCGTTAGCCCTCACCCCCATGTTTGGGGAAAGGTATTCACACAAATATATAAAGCCTTATAGAAACATGTTAGGCAAAAATTGTTCAATTGTGGCATTTTGCTCCTCTTCTTGATTGGGAGCCGACAAATACCAGAATGCAATTCAGCAGAAGGCCAACATGGCTTTGAGTTTTGAACATGTACTTTCAAGACTTAGACTATTGTTAGAAAAAGTTACTTACCAGTTTGTGTTTCAATATTTGACAAATACAGGCTTTATACATGGTTTATAAAAATATTACTTTCTACCAAAAATAAACTATTTTTGGTGTGTTAAATATGAACAACCGAAAATAACGCAATCAGTGTAAAACTGCTCTGTGAGATATATTTTAAGGGGCCTGGAGGAGGGTGTAAATTTAAGCAGTGTACTGGTGCTTTGTGTGTGCTTTTAGAGTAAAAATGATCCTTTGTATTTCTTAACACGAAAACGCCTTGTCCAAAACAATGGTCTCTTAAAGGAGCCATGACGTGTAATTCGCTGCTGCTTTAAAAGCTAGGCTACAGCAAAGAAAGTGATTAGCATTAATGATGGGGCCTGCAGCGTCTGATGGGCCCATGGGACGGGGTATTTGTCTTAAGAGCATCCCAATGGCTTGGGAAGCGACACTGTGGCCTCGCTCGGAAAAAGCACAAATCGGCCAAAGAAAAAGCACAGCCCCTCTTTAAAATAATGTGACCTGCTATAGAGTAAGGAACTACATAGAATACTAGCCGAATTCAAATCCACTGCACGCTCAAGCCAGCCCCCACCAAGCTCTCAAGCCCTAAGTGACACCCTATCACTGCACTTCCACAATGCAGCCAATGAAAGACACTCCACCGTCATCTCTAAATTAAAACATATACCACCGACCAGCCCTCAGACCGATGTTCAAACCCTGCCTCACACAATTCCTCAAGTCTTTCCCTCCCATCACAAACCTAGAGTTCCTCTCACTCATAGCAGAAAGCTGCCCGTCAGGATCCCCTGAGGACTCCTGGGCACCCTCACTCCTCAAAAACACCCTAGCCTCCACCTACGCAGTTATCGTCGCACGCACAATCCTCACCCACTAACATCAGGATTTTTCCCGAAAGCCCTAAAAACATCGAACATCAAACATATCCTCAAAAAACCGACACTCGACCCACTCCTCCCCCTGAACTACCAGCCTATCTCCAACACACGTTTCATTGCCAAACACATGGACTGCGCGGCATTCAAAGAGCTTGGTCATTTTGCCGAAGCCAACAACCTCCTAGACCCAGCACAATCAGGTTTCAGACCACTAAGAGGAACAGAATCCTCCCTAGTCTCCATCTGAGACAACCTAAAAAGAACAGCCAACGCAGAAGGCTGCACTGTTCTCATCCTGCTGGACCTCTCCACAGCCTTCGATACAATCAATCACACCATCCTACTTGACAGGCTACAAACACTAGGAATCGGAAGCACAGCCCTCTCTTGGAGCTCATCCTTTATCTCAAATTGATCGCAATGCATGCACTTCCACCAACTCACATCCACATCACGACCGGTCAGTAAAGCTGCCCCACAAGGCGCATCCCTATCACCCCTAATCGTCAATGTCTACCTAAAATCCCTGCCCACGATCACCCGCTTGCACAATCTTACCTGCTGCAACTAATCAGACGACACCCAGATCATCCTCAAAATCCAAAAATCTCAAGCCCCTGGCAACCCGGACCCGTCCTCATGCCTCTCGGATATTGACCACTGAATGACCACAAACCACCTCATCCTCAACCCTGGGAAAATTGAAATCCTAGTTTGCGGGAGAACAGTACTCCCGCCCCCCCGCCCCAACTGATCCCGTTGCCCAAACCACTAGGACAAGCACCAGCAATCTCTAATGTGGTAAAAAGAAAAAGCTTGGATGCACATTAAACTCATACTTATCCCTCACACAACTCAGCACTACCGTATCCCAAAACTGCTTCTTCCATCTATGGATTCTCAGACGTATTTTCCCTTACCTCACCTATCCTCACCCTTTTTCAGCCATCAACTCCATCATCCTGTCCCTACTAGACTACGCAAACTGCCTCTATCTGGGCACCCCAGCATCTCAACTAAGGAAACTCCAAAGAATTCTGAACGTGGCAGCACATCTGCTCATTAACCTACAAGTCAGAGAACACATCAGCCCTACTATAAGAGTCCTCCATTGGCTCCCGATTGGTCGACGCACTACCTTCAAGCCATGTGCATTATCCACTGCGCCATCCACAACACCAGACCAGAATTCCTTCGACACAAAATTCTTCCCTACCAACCCGCTAGGAATCCAAGATCTTGCACAGCATTTCACCTAGTGATCCCACCTCACAACTCCTCCAGGCTGGGCGGTTCCTACTTCTCCGTCCAAGCACCAATAATCTGGTACTCCCTACCACTACACATTCGCAACACTGAAAACCACCTGAAATTCAGAAAGGCCCTAAAATGGTGGCTTTTCGCAATATCCGACTGAATCCCCATTCCTCGAAATTACACTGCCGAACCCACCATTCCCCCATACCAATTACGACACAGAGGCCGCCAGCTTTCACAGCAGCTCACCAGACACACTATCACCCCATTCACAGCAACATTCCTACCTGACAAATACACCAATGAAGCCAGCAGCCTTCGCTGTGGCACACAGCAATAAACGCACTTGTGCTTACTGCCCCCTTTGACCCTCTCATAAGAGATACCTCGAATAATGAGACAAATACACCAGGGAAGCCAGCAGCCCTCACTGTGGCACACTGCAACAAACTCACCCAAGCTCAGCGCCTGCTCAGACCCTCGCACTAGAGAGACCATGAATACTGAGACCACGCCGTCCGCAATGGACAAAGATCACTCCAGCTGAACAACTCTGCAGACTACGGTACATGTCACCTTGAAGACTATGATACGTATACCTTACACCACATCTGTGGACACAGGCCGCAGGCACGGCCAAGCATCCATGCACCATAGAATGCAGCTATGACTATGCATTTCCGGTATAGCAGAACATACAGCCATCCACACTGAAACACCTGACGTACCGCAACACCTCTACCACTAGCATTCAGTGACAACCAATAAAAGGAAATTTGGTATAGCTGGCCACACATCGACTCTCTCAACAATAGCACTCTATCCCAAACCACCAACAGCACCCACCCACGTGCCTGGCCTCCTTTTGGGCTGCTGTAGTCCAGCCTAGCCAGCCACACAAGTCCTAGACAGGCGAAAGTCCACACATGCATCTCCTAATCTAAACCTTTAGAATTTTCCAGCCCATTGACTACTGTCTCTGAGGGCATTCGAACCACAAAGCACATTGAGACCATACAAATGGGGAAAGAGCGCTATGTAAATAACTAAATACAATACAATAGTTGTGGCAGCAGGCACTGGTGCTTGCAGGGGCTCCCGTGACAGTGGGGCCCTGTCCCACTGCACACACTGCAAATGCCTCGGGCAGGCTCTGCTGACTCACTGAGTTCCTCGCAGCAGCCACTGTATAAATGAAAAGGATCTTAGCCATATGCCCCTGCTTGAAGACTGTGGTAAGGGAGCACAGGTGATTTGGGTATAAACACTGTTTAGGAATGAAAGACAGTGTGACCTTTACAGGTGGTTCTTGCAGTCTATACGCACACACATGCATACATACATACATACATACATACATACATACATCTGAGCAACAAGGGTGAGAACCAGCTGAGCTATCTCACAGTCCTCAACTTCTGCTTTTGCAGTCTTGTTTTGTGTGTGGAAATGTTTGTGTGTGCTCACTGAACGCACTCACAGTGCCTAGAAGCATCCACAAAGTGAAACAAACAGCGCTTGGAAACAGCATCTCCTTGTTCTCAAATTCTCAAATTAACAAAGTAGTTCTATTAAAATGACGTTCCCATTTCTGAGAATGTAAATACACGCCGAAGTGGGCACTGGTTGAGGGGTGTGATGGGGCCCCTGTTGAAAAAAACAAAATATTTTTTGCAAGCTCCTTTACAGGGGTAGCAGCTGCGACCACAAGGGTTGCACTTGCTACCCCTGGCTGCCCCCAAATGATGTCCATGGTTACAGTGTGGTTAAAGTATATTTTAAAAAAAAGGCTCCCAGTCATCTCTCTGTGATACAAAGTGACTTTATTTGGCCTTCTGCAGCTTAACAAAAGCAATGTTTCCTTGAGTGTCATCTTGAAATGACATGGCACTGCGGACAGTGTTGTTTACAAGTGGGAGTCAGCTCTCCGATAATGTTTTTTTATTCAGTGTGCGGTTTCCTTGTGTGAAGCAACTTTGAGCTCCAGCATACATTGTGATGAATTAAGCATTGCATTATGTTATCAGGGAACACATTTGCCGTGTGTGTTCTCCCTTCGTCACCTTTGGGCTGTGGACAGTATACTGAGTGAGTGACTATAGGAGAATAATTTCACTCACAGTGAGTGTTGTTGCTAGGTAGTGTAATTGTTTCCATAAAGTTTTTAAAAGCTGCAGGAGAGCAGAAAGTATTGTCTGGTCGATTTCTGGAGCAAGTATGATTATTCCTGGACAGGGACATAAAAACACAAATGAGACTGCAGAGGAAGCTTGGCAATCTTGCAAAAATTAAATGGAGTGGTTTGGAATTATCCTCAATGAAAAATCTGCAATCGCAAGCACTGACAAAACCAATAGGTGTGGTGTTACAAATGTAGAGTGCAAGCCTTTTTTAATCCTGGGCGGGCTTTACAAAAAATGTGATATCTAATGGCTTTGCCTGTGTTGGGTTGTGAATTTAACAACCAGCAACTCCATCCCAAATTGAACATTTGTAAATATGTGTATTTGCTGCCCATCAGTGCTGCAGAATAGCACCTACTGTATCTTACATTGGAATATTTCTATAAGCTGGTATTTCCGTCAGCCTGCTTCCATCTCCAGAATAATACCCGTTTTTTAGAGGCCGCTGCATGACGGTGTCCTCCTCATTAGCACAATAGCAAATGTTTTATTGTCAAATGTAATGGGTCTCTTTGTATAGACCTTAGTAGGATAAAAGGACTGAGCTAGCCTTTCCAGGGTTAGAACGTGTGCCTTCAGGAAGCTCACAGCTGAAGAGCGCTTAACTCACCGAGCTACCTCTAGGCTGTAGAATCTGTACGATGCATGTACGGAGCGTTCACGTTTTCCATGGCCATGCGCGAGAAGGGCACCCGGTTCTGTTTTTCCCTTGAATTCCTAAATTTCAAATGCGAAAGAAAAACCTGCAAGTCCCAGAATCCAAAAGGAAAAAACAGAACAGCATGGGCCTTCTCAGGAATGGGGATGGGAAACCTGCGTGATCTGCATATATTGAGGTTCTTGAGATTCCCTTCATACAGTTACTCTGCTACACATGAGGCAATGTTTAAGGCTATAGGCAGCTCCCTGGGTCATGGTTATGGGTGTAGAAGCATGGTTTTCAAAAGGTCCAAAAAAAGTATAGTCATTTATAATGCAATCAGATATCCTGTACTGACAGGCTGCTGTTTTTCAATGGGGAAAGGTGGAAATAGAGACACGTCGCGATGCATTCGATCCTGCATACTGCGCCGCCTCTTACCTTTTCATAGCCAGAAGCATTCCACAGATAAATCGGACATTGTGGGCCACCTTGCGAAACCTGGACCTGCCGCCCTGGGAAAACGAAGAACGGGGAAAATTAACAACTATACTCGGTTAGACGAAAAGAAATAGCCATGTATGCTCGTTAGGGAAAAAAACACATACCCGCATTTCAGAGAGCGGCATAATACCTGCTGCCTTCAAGTTGCTGCTCGGGGAAAAAAAGCAACTCCAAGTTGCTAGGAGCGTCCTTGTTGTCCCATGCCTGAGGCAACAGCCTGTTAAAGGAGGGGCGGTCTTCGTGCCTCACCTCTTGACTCTGGTATGTAAAAGTCCCTTTCAATTCTCTTCCGGGTTCTTCATTTCATTCCAAACAATCGGAGACACCGGCCGCATGTCCATTGATTCAGCAACACTGCCGAGGAGAAACACGAGTTACAATCAAACAGTGTGTACCTACTTAAAAAAGAACCACAACACACATTTCCTTCATTCTTGACTTCTTATTCTACCCGAGCGCATGCAGGTGCGTGTGATATGCAATGACCAAGGAGAGAAAACATTCTTACTTGCAAAGTGACTGGCTGGGGTGAGGCGACAGAGATGTCTCACGAATTAAGCTCTCGCCACAGTTTTCTCTCGCTTCTGTTTTGGGTTCAGCGCGCATCCCGAGAGCTCGCATGCGGCATGAAACGTTGTAGTAGAAGGCGGCGCCAGTCCTATTCGAAACGGTGATGGCATATGAGCCCTTGTTGTTATGATAGCCCTAATCACCTGCAACTAGTTAAAAAAAAAAAACATTACACAGCTAAAGCATCAATGTTTCCAAAGAAAACATAATTGAGGAAATCTACCAATAAATCCCAAAGCTGCATTTGACGTAAAGAAATTCACATTTGCATGTTCTAGAATAAACGTACTTGTCCAAGCAGAAAGTATAGCATCAGTCTGTATTGCGGGTTCAGCCAGGACGTATTTTTGAAAAAAGTTGTCTCTATGCAGTTCTGGTGAAGAAGCTAGTAATCTGGAAGTGTGTACAGAGATTACACAAAAAGAGCTTCCCGCCTTCACACGTGCTAGGTGCGTCTAATTGCAAATAGCCAAAAACTATGTCATTGCATATATTTTGACAAAGTAATAAAGGTTCACACATTTTAATTAATGTATACAAAACGTACAACATATTAAAAAGAACATCACGTAAAAAACATAGTGAAATCAACCTTCTAGGACTAACATCAGTAAGCCCCCAATTAGGGTAAAAACAGTCTCCTTATCACAAAGTGAGTGTGTGGTTAGTAGGGACGTGAGGTGAACATTTCAATCATTTCGTGTATCCTCATATTGTTGTATAGTTGTCCTTGACTATGTCGACACTAAACAATGTTTTTCTGGGTCCTAGCCACAAATATATATGACAGTCTATAGCCGAATTGATATGCTTTACGACATCCACTGGACCCGTCTTCAGGACACTGTGTGGTGACACAGGGTATTTCAAGATGGCCCATAATATAGGGAACTTCGCTTTCGACAATCTAAAAACCAAAACGAAAAACGTGTTGGTAACACCTTAAAAAGCTTTTTAACGTTTTGTGTCTCTGTTTTTTGACAAATGCAACTGTCGACACTAACCTTCTTATTTCTTTAGCAGCCTGTGAGGCTTCATATACAATAGAGTTGATGCTATTTCTTGTTCAACAGATGTTTCGATCTTCAACAACATATAGCTGTGAAATCAAAACATAAACACTCATGTCTGCTGTTTCTCCAAATGGCGTTTCACATATTTCCACATGGATAGAAAAGCTTCACTTAGCACTCATAGACCACCATTCAAATAATTTAATGGCCAAACAATTGTTTACGACAAATTGCTAGTCCACACTGGCACTTGAGCCTATAAATTACCCATGGTGTATTGCAGTTGGTAAACTGTTTGTTAATCGTATGACTTTGTGACATTCCTTATAAAAAACAAGTGCTATAAAATATATTCGGCCAGAGCATGGGTTCGGCTGGTCACTTGCTTATATTCAGGACAGAGGTGGAGGTATTTCTGCTCCTGTAGTGAAAATCAAAAGTTGGCACACATGAACCCACAGTTTAATTTAAACCTAGGCCTTCTCCTACTATACAGGGCTCTCAAATCGAGATCTGTTCCCTGTACCGCCAACTATATTCTGAAACCTAGGCCTTTCTCCCACTATACATGATTCTCGGATCTAGGTGTGCTCTCCCGTACCCATATTGTATTGTGAAACCCAAGCCTCTCTCGCACTATACAGGAACCTCAAATGTGGGTGTGACTCGCCCATATCGGGCCATAATATTGTGTAACTTAGGCCCTTAAACCAATCTACAAAAAACACAAGTGTACATGTGTGCTCCCAATCCGCCTATATATCGTGGAGCCTGGCTTTGTCCCACTACACAGGCATACCTAGCTAGATTTACCTCTGATATCTGCCTATTGTATTGGGAGACCCAGCAAGCCATCCCACTAGACAGGAATACTAAGCTAGGCTTACCTCTGACATCTGCCTATTGTACTGTGAGACCTAGCAGCCGGTCCAGTAGACAGGAACCTTGAACCTAGGTATGCACCGCAGCGCATGACATTAGCCTAACCCCAGGACATCACCACCTTCCGGGAACATACAGCTAGCCACATAAGGCAACTTCTAATTTCCACATTGAAAACCTTTAGTAACCGGACCGTGCCCTGCTTATACACTCGGCCTTCCGAATATAGAAGTACGGAACAATAAATAAATCAAGACCCAGATTAACACTGTTGAAAACCCTGCAGGCAGGCTACAGCCCCTGTAACCGAAGTCTGAGCCATCGCACCACCAAAGACGATAAAATGCCCCGTCAAAGAGCAGGACGCTGCCAAAGAGAAACAGAAAATAGAACAAACCAACAGGATACTACTCCGACTCCAGCAGAAATTGTCACACATACAGGTCACACTTTGGAAAGCAACCCAGCCAATGAAACACAGAAGAGATAAATCCCTATATCTAACACTGTATCTCACAACCACCTCACCGCCTCAACAACTCATCAGCACTAATACATCCAGCAATGCCGAGAAACGACGGGAACCCCGCAGGAAGAGAAGAGGTGACCCAAGAAGAGGAAGGAATGAAACCAACGCCTTGCCCCCTACCTCACAAAAACACAAGGGCACCATAAGCAACCACAGCAAAACATAGAGGATGAAGAAGCTGAAGAATTCATCATCAACCCGACAATCAACCTAATAGATTGTTTCTGCAACAAAGCAGAATACATGGAGCACCAACCAAATTGTGACCTAAACAAAAAAGAAGCCCAACAAAACAATGACAAGACAAAGCTAGAATTAAAAAACTATTGTAACCGCTTCAAAAAGATCCACTGCAACCTCATCAATGCCAGATCAATGTCCAAACATGCCACAGAGATCTTAGACCTCCTATGCGAAGGTGGTATCGACATCCTAATCATAAGCGAAACATGGTTAGACACCAACTACAAAACCACATTGCATAACTGCATCACTGACAACTTCAAGTGTTCACAAGTAAACAGGAACAACAAAAGAGGAGGAGGACTGGCAATAGCATACAAGGAACACCTCAAAATTAAAACGGATGAACCACTAAACATCAAAAACTGCGAATCCATGATCCCTCACCTAACACCAAATCCCAAAACAGACCTAAAATTCATCCTGGTATACAGACCACCAACATACGATGCAAGCTTCACCGATGCATTCTCTGAAGCTATCACTGACCTAAACATCGAGTAGGAACACCTGGCAATCCTCAGAGACTTTAACATCTGGTTTGACAAAGAATCTGCTAACTCAAAGAAATCACTAGCCAAACAACTGAAGACAATGAATCTACATCAGCTAGTCAGAGGTGCAACCCACACTGTGGGACAAACTCTGTAGGCAATCTTCCCCAACAGAAATCTCATCGCCACAATGCCACCACGACAGATCCTCTGGAGCGACCACCTCATCATTCCATTCGTGATCACACTCCCCACGACAATGGCAAATAAACCAGACAAACTGCCAATTATCATGAAAAAAACTGCAGAGCCGTCAGAGCTATCAACCTAGCAGAACAATTAGAAACCAATAAACCACTGACAACGGCCCTGGATGAAGCAGACATCGAAATAAAAACAGAAATACTCCATAAATGGATTGCTGGAACAATCAATGGGATCTCAAAGGAAAAACCTTTCACCCCATCATGCGACTAACAGCAAAATGGTTTACCCCGCACCTTTGCGCCATGAAAAGGAAAAACAGGAAACTTGAATTAGAATGGAGGAAAAAACATGATCAGGTGAAGAAATTACAACTCCAGCGACAAATCCACTCATACAAGACAGAAATCCATAAGGCCAAAAAGAAATACTACGACAACAGAATCACCAAAGCCACCAACACCCAAAAGGATTTTTTTAAAAAAATCAAACACTTCAAAGATAGAATCACCACCATCCAACAAATCATACAAAGCAGACCAATTGACTACATCATGCGACCCACCCAACCACCCGAGGATCACCAAAACAAACTCAGAATCTTTCCCCAATTATCAGCAGAGAAATTCGTCAAGCTGGTAAGCAACAGCAACAAAGCAGGCTACCCCATGAATACATGCCCCCCAGACATACACAAATCGATCCTCACACAAGGAGCCCCCGTGGAATACTACAGAAACCTTTTTAAATCAATCACTTTCAACAGGGAAAGTGCAACAATGATTCAAAGTGGCATACATCAAGCCGCTCCTCAAGAACACAGCAGGAAATGTGGAAGACCGCTCCAACTACAGACCCATATCCAACATCCTCTACCCAGCTAAACTACTCAAGACATATGTCTACAGAATAACACAAGAATTCATAGAGGAGCACCAACTGGTGGACCAAGCAAAAGTAGGCTTCAGACCAATGAGGGGAACGGAAAAGCACTGCTCTCAATCTGGGACGATCTAAAGACTAATGCAGACTCAGACAAAAGCACAGCTCTAATCCTTCTGGACCTCTTCACAGCATTTAACACCGTCAACCATGAAATCCTCATAGGGAGACTAGAAGAAACAGGAATCACTGACACAGCCCTACTATGGATTAAATCCTTCCTAACAAACAGGACAGAAACTGTCTGCATCAAACCTTTCAAATCTACTACAAGGGAATCCAACTGCGGAGTACCACAAGGATCATCCTTCTCCCCATTGCTCTTCAATATATGCCTGATGCCACTAATCAAACTCATCAAAAAACATGGCCTCACATGCTACAACTACGCAGTTGACACTCAGATCGTCTACAAAATACGAGACACACAAGCAGAAAACAATTAGCTGAACAACTGCCTACAAGAGCTCTACAGCTGGATGAACACAAACAGCCCCAAACTCAACCTGGGCAAAACTAAAATAATGATCATACTTAAAACTGAGGAAAACAACCACTACATCCCATGGCCAACAGAAATGGGTACAGCACAGACTCCATCAACGGTAGTAAAAAACCTAGGAGTATTGATGGAAAACGAACTAACAACGCCATAATCAAAAGAAAATTTTTCCTTCTACATGCAGTAAAAAGAATCCTACTATTTCTCTCTTTCACCCACAAAACACTCACCATCATTGCACTCATCATGTCCAGAGTAGACTATGCCAACAGCCTATACCTAGGAATGCCAGAACGACTGTTTCAGAGTCCTCGGATTCGTGACTCACCTGTTTGATTCTTGTGGATAAATTCTTAGAGTTCGCATGTTTCTTTTTCCTGGATGAGCTTGCCTTATAGAGGTAAGGTCTAGAGTCCTCTGAATCCAGTCTGCAGGGCTACAGAGAGCGCGCAGGTCAGTAACTCCCGGTCGCGGCGGCGCCGTGGCTCAGGAGACGTTCAATGTTCCAGGAAGGGTCCGGGATGAAAACCAGGATAGGAAGGACAGAGTAACGAGGTTCTGGATTGAGGACGTGAAAGGGATAGGAAGGGAGACCAGGAAGGAAGGAAGGCTGAGTACCAGGATTCACGAAGAAAAGGGGCTAGAAACTAGAACACAACTTTCCGGGCGAGGCGCAGGCAAGCAAAGCGTTGAGATGCGCGGAAGTTCGGGGGCGTGTCTGTTTTCAAGGAAGCATGTGATCAACACAGAAGACTAGACTGCACCGAAACATGGCATCAGCCATGTTGAAGGTGAACGGAGTAGTGGTTATTGACTGACGGACCAGGCAGACCAGAAGGGTCGATATCGCTGATTCATGACAGCCTGTTAAAAAAACCTCAGCGCATCCAGAATGCTGCTGCAAGACTGCTGCTCAGACTACCATGAAGACAACACATTACCCCAGCGCTGAAAATGCTACACTGGATGCCAATAAAAGAGAGACTAAAGTTCAAAATGATTTACATAACTCACAGAGCAGTCCACGGCCAGGGAGCAGAGTTCCTAAAAAAAAATAACAACAGTCTAGTACCCGACAAGATCACTCAGATCAAGCAATGACATTCGCCTAGTACCAAAATCGTACAACAAAAGAAAACTCAGAGGATCATCTTTCACTCACCTGCCAACCTCGACCTGGAACAACCTACCAAAAAACATATTCAACACAAGGGCCATTTGGAGTTCAGAATACTTCTCAAAACTTGGCTCTTTGCTCCAGATTCAGGAGGCATCAACTCGGAAGAAAGGTCCACTATGAAACTATGAATAACCCTGTAGGAAAACATGAACCCCAACCTACCCATCCATTATAAAAGCAGAGGTGGGCACGCACCAGCCACTCAGACCCACATGGCACCAATCCTAAAGGATACTTGGATAGATGGAGACAACCAACAGGACAGACGATAAGGGACAAGTGCTGTCAACAAAACTACAACTGCTGCAGGGCAGGGGAAGTTGTGAATATGAGCTAGATACACAACCACAGGGGCCAGACAATAGAGAGCTCCCACTACGCAGCATGCATGCCAACTAGGCGGTCAAAGAAGAGTTCCAAATACACAGGATAACCATAGAGGTTGAACACAGAAACGCAAAGACAAGGTGGTAAGTCATGCACATATACCTGAAAACCATTATAACCGTACCTTAAAATGTCATCTCTCTGCATGCTTAACATAAAGAAACTCACACAACCACTTCTTTGCATAGAAATCTGCATGCACTTCACCACATTGCAAAAACAGACTAACAACACATTACCCGCAACAACAGCACATGGGAATTCTGGCACTGATCGAAAACCGCACTTAAGCTGAGAAAACGGTGCAAACCGAACTGAAGCGGCCAATAGGACATCACAACTCTCACATTTCCTATTCCCACTACACCCTACTAACCACCCTCCTTTTCAGATACGCCGGAGCGCCTGGGGACCACAGCAGTGCTGACGGTGTGCGGTACAAATACCTTTAACATTAACATAACTGCAGCACAACAGAAGCATTTATTTGTGATTAAGCAGTTTGACAAGCATATAACATATTTATAAATGTAACCTGTGATAAAACACAAAGGAAGGGGCACAAAAATGACGGGGTATTTGTGTGGTAGTCGGACAAAAAAAGAAACACATTTAAAAGAATGTTTGAGTTTGGAAATAACCTTTTTTTCTATGAAAGTTTAAGATGCACAGTTGGAAAACAATAATGTGCCCAGCATGTAGAAATCCTGCTTTCAACAATGATGGCCTCAAACCCAGTAATAGTAATGGCCCATTAATTCCCGTGGCGTCCCTTTCAGGCCAGAAGAAAAAAAACAGGCTTAGCAAATAGATCTTGCAAACGCATGAGTGCAGCTGGAGAAAGGACAAGATGGGGGCTCGGTAAAGCCTTGTCAGGGTTGAGGCAGGCCTGGCCCGAGATCCAACCAAACATATGATGCCGGATCTTAGACGCGCCAAGAGCGGCACATTGACGAGCGCTGGTTACTTCTACACAAAGATATGTTCGCTTTATAAACAATACCGAGGGGCAGAGGGAGTAAACCAGGAGGTGCAAATAAAACTAGGGAACGAGGAGGGGGTGGGGGCACAAACCAGTATGAGTCAACAGGCCAGACTGGTTTAAATATCCATGTAGTTCACCAAGCTGTTTGTATTCATTAATGTTATATTAAGCAAGGTCAGAATAGGTTTAAGTGTATACAAGGTTTGTATAAGATAATATACACCATAAAAAGGTAACCTATGTTTAACAATTGAAAAACGGCCCAAAGGGAGTCGGTCTTGCAAGTATGTTACTGTGTTTTTATTTAACACATTTGATCATGTGTTGATGTTGCTTTAAATTAATGAAAAAATACAAACAATCATCTATCCTCTCAACCTTCATCAGGCGCCTTCAAGGTCCAACCCACAGCTCGCCGAATTATATCCCTGCCAAACGGACATGGTATACCTCAAATATAACAGGTCACTGGTCTTCCTTAAGCTGTCCCCTCAATTCTTTAAAAGGACAACCCATAACAATGTTCCATCTGATTCTTCTTCATTGTTTCGAGTTGAATACAAATATTATGCTTATATTTAGCGCTTCATGATAGATACCTCATTCATCTAAGTGTTATAATACGTAACCCAATTGCATGGCAACCTTGCAATTGGTTAAAATAACACTTATTATTATATTGGTAATGTAATGCAACGTCAAATGGCCTTGGATAACTGCTCTCTCAAACTTGTGGTGTTGATGTGACACATGGTTCTGCCAAAATATTGGGTGGGGTGATGAATTGCCATCTGGCAAGGATGTGAGAGCCATCTGGCAAGGATGTGAGAGCTCTGGCTTTTTGATTTTTATTAAATACAAAGATGCAGGTAATTCCATCTCTGAAAGGGTCATTGTTATGTTGTGTTTATTAGTTGTTAACATGGGTTGGCTGTGTTGGGGAAGACATTCTAGGCCCCAACAAGGGAAAAAGGTTCACACTATGTAAATTGCACTAGGTCATGGTGTGGCTGGATTAGATGCAATGTTGCACCCCGAGGCATGGAAACTGCACTTCTGAACACCCGTGAAGAACTGCTTGCATCTCTGGACTCTAACTCTCCAGCTGTCCTCATGCTACTTGATCTCTCCTCTGCCGTTAACCATTCCATCCTCATAAAACGACTCCATGATACCCTTGGTATCTCGGAGTGGGCACTGGTTCGGCCTACCTCCTTCCTAATTGACCTTTCGTCCCAAGTAATTTCGGGCACATTCTCACCTACTTCCTTCACCACCTGTGGTGTCCCCCAGGTCACAAACGTGTCCCCCTGGCTCTTCAACACTTACCTTGCTCAGCTAGCGCTCATCATTTCCTCCTTCTCCACCAACTTCCAGTGCTATGCAGATGTCACACAACTCTTTTTCAAACTCCCTGCTGACCCTCTTGCATCTTCCATCATCCCTGACTGCCTATCTGCCACCCAGTCTTGCTGTACTTCCAACGATCTGTGCCTCATTGCCAGCAAGACTGAGATCATTCCCATTGGGACGCCTGCTCCCTTTCTTTCCCCTCACTCTGGCCAACCTCTATGGGTTCTCCTCCTTCTCCTTCTTCTGAAGCCAGAAACCTTGGCATCATCTTCGACTCCTCTCTCTCCTTTCTCCCTCAAACGCAGGACATTGCCAAGAAGTCCCACTTTCAACTCTTCCTTCTCAAAGGAATTCTCTCTTTTCTCACGTTCCCTCAGAAGCTCAATGTTATCCAAGCCATGGTTCTCTCTAGGCTTGACTACTGCAATAGCCTTCTCCTGAATCTACCTTCTTCCACTTTACGACCCCTCCAGCTAATCCAGAATAGGGCAGCAAGACTTATCCTTGGCCTCAACCAAGGGACTGCATCTCTCCTGCCCTAAAAACTCTTCAGTGGCCCCTGCATTCCTTTGCGTAATCTTATTTGCGACTGCCATCTCAAGTCATATAGCATTCTGCATACATTCTGCTTATTTCTCTGAAAGCCCTTAAACCATCAGCTCTCAATGTAACCCTCCATGTACCCGGACCTTTCTGGTCATCAAAAAAACACGCCTTCGTGCTCCGAGGAAAATGGCCCTCGTATTTTACTGGGAGGGCTTCTCACACCTGTTGATGAATCAAATGCAAATTTTAAGTTAACTGGTCACAGTAGTCAGAAAGAAGCAAATGCTCAACATTCTTCAGCAGTTTGGGTTTTGGTATCTTCCATACATTGGGTGGTCTCCCCATGATAATTTCATAGGGGGAGAGCCCTGTCTTAGATTGTGCAGTCATCCACATTGATAATAAGGCTATTGGTAGGGCGTGAGGCCACTTCAAATTTCTATGCGCACAGATCTTGGCTATCATGTTCTTCAGTATGCCGTTATGGCGTTCTATAAGTCCGGCACTCTGAGTGTGCCTGGCCGAATGGAACTGTTTATCGATCATGTCTCGCTAGTCCCCTAATAACCCTGACGGCCCCGTTTTGAATCACATGGAGTCGATTGGTTTGGACTTTGCTAATGCTAGCCAAGAGACTGCAGCAATCGTCCATTTTGGCACCTATTATAGCTTTCGCTGGGGTTTCTGAATTGGCCTGGGAGATGAAGGGGGTGAAAAGTCTAAGGTAGTAGGCTGCTCCGTACACCACACTCCCCACATGTGCTTTCATAGAAAGATGCTGATCTAAGATGACCCCAAGTGATTTCACCTTCTTGAGAGTGTTAATGTTAACATCGCTTAGTTGAAAACTCCTGTAGGCGGGATCCAACTTGGCGAGCATGCTGGAAGACCCTACTATCAATAGCTCGGTCTTTGAGCTATTAAGGGCTAGACTGTTTGCAACCATCCAGGTATCGATGGATGTATAGGCTTTGTTCAGCCTGGCTTCGTCTGATGCATGGGACCCTTCCAGCGGCATGATACACTGGGTATCATCTGCAAAGTTTGGGAACCAGATCCCTTCCTCCTCCAACATGGCAAAGAACGGGGCGGTGAATATGTTGTAAAAACAGAGGGATAAGCTGGCTCCCTGTGGAACTCCAAATTCATTAGATATTACAGCCGCCTCGGCAGTCTCCGAACAAACACTACTAAACCTATTATGGAGAAATTATGCTAACCAATGAGACGCTGCTGTTGAAAAGAAGGCCACTTCTTCGAGCCTGGAGACAAGCAAAAAACGCGGCAGAAAGATCTAAAACCATGAGCATAGAAGCCATCCTTTGTCGGTTTGTGAGAGGAGCCTTGACATGAGTTCCAGCAAGGCCGTCTCGATACTATACCCAGGTCTGAAGCCTGATTGTCGGCTGTTAAGAATAGGAAAATAGTTGAGGTGAAGGGCTACCTGTTTGTAGGCAACCATGTCCAGTATCTTCAACAGAAAAACACTGTTCGTGATGGGCCTATAGTTCAGTGGATCTTCCTTAGGAAGATCGTTCTTTTTTAATAATGGAGTTACCCAAGATAGTTTAAGGTCGTCAGGCACAATGCCCTCTCTAAGGGATGCATTAACGAACTGCAGTATTGCATCAAAACGCGAGGGGGGGGCAGGTTTTAATGATGACAGCGGATAATGGGTCACCTTTGCAGCTGGTGGTCTTAAGATGGACAACCACATCAGTCAGCTCTTCTAGGGAGATCGGGTAGAGTGAAAATTCAGAAACTGTGGGGCAATGTTTGAACTCCTTGTGGCCTACAAGAATGACATCCTTGATAGCAGCAAGTTTTTTACTAAGGATGTTTGCCTTGTAACCCTGGAGCTTCGCACCCATCGCATCCTGCATCCCTTGACACCAGACTGTGTCTTTCACCACTTTGCCCGCGTCTGGCACTGAGGTGCACTCTAGCTCCTTAAGAATTTTAAAGAGTTCTTTCGTCTCAGAATTGGCAGAGACAATCCCATCATTGAAGGAGTCATTTTTTGCTTCAAATATAGCTGATTTGCATGCTTTTATGACTGCTTTGTATACAGAGAGGAGACTAGTGGTGGGGTTCCTTTTCCAGCTATGGTAGAGCTTGAGCATAATATATTTGAGTCTATGAAGAGCGGGTGTGAACCATGGCTTGACAGCACTCTCTTGTGCCCCGTTTATTCCATGGCCAGAAGGTTTGTGATGTCTGTAAGAGTGGTAATCAGTGCCTTCGACATGCTCTGTACTCGGTAAAAGAGGGGGAAGTTGTTAACATTGGTTAATAAAGGATTAATTTTCTCCAGTACGAGACAGCATGGATTTCAACCCTTAATAGCAAGCACATCTTTGCTTCTATTCTTGACCGCAAAGGCTGACGGAATGGCAAAGTTGATAAAGTAATGGTCCGACGATGGGCAAGGAGTGACCAGTAGGTCCTTTATGGACACATTAGTGCTGGATACCCAATCGAGGGTGTGGCCTACACAATGTGAGGGGTAGCGATTGAATTGATCCAGGCCCAGAATGGCCAAAGCTGTCTCCAGTTCTGTTCTAGGCTGTATGATCATCCTGATGGCCTAGCCAGAAGTTAAGATCACCTATGACAATAAAACTGGAGCATGGTTTCAAGCAGGACACCAGGTGATTAGTGCAGCAGTGAAATCCTCCATGAGAGAGGGAGGCCTATATATATAACAAGTAAAATGAGTGTGGCCTTGGCATTGAGTCCAATTTTAACCTGGATGGACTCAATGCCTTCCATGAGGGTCCCTTTTGTTTCCCAAATTGTTAAATGAGATTTGAAAATCTAAGCCATCCCCCCCTCTGCCCTTGACCCTTTCCGCCCTCAGCATGGAATAACCTGCTGCAATGGCCAGATTCAATGTAGGACCGGGTGCCTCATGAGCCCACTTTTCTGTGAAAGCACAGATGTCCGTATCAGAACTTTCAATATATACTGCTATCTCAGCGGCACATATCTGAACTAATGAAGGTGTTAACACTACCAGCCGAGATATTCATTGTTAAATATGCTGTACATAATAACAACACTGACTTAATTGCACTTGGGAATAATGCGGTTAACAGAGCGGCAAAGGAAGCAGCGTATTTACCATTTACAGATTTGCAGATCATAGAAACCTTGTCTCAGCAGGTGCAGTTATCAATCCTGCATACTGCAGTTCCCCTGATTCAAATTATAAAAATGCAAGAAAGAGCATCAAAGGATGAGAAGGAGCTGTGGGTAAAATGAGGGTGTGTCCTCTCACCCACATATTTGTTATGGAGACAGAAGCTAACAGGTCAAGTAGTAATGCCTCTGAAGTTACTTATTGTGGCTCTAGACCACCCTTCGCACATGTCTCAGTGACAAATAGTGGTGGACTTCCAGGAGGATTGGTTCATGCCTAACTTTCAGGAACAGGTAAGTAAATTCATATCTAACTGGCACCAGTCACCAGTTCAAACCATGAAGACTTTAAAAGGCACTTTGCCCCGACCTTCGGGCCCTTCAGAGAACTTTACATAAATTATTTGAACATAATAAGCACGTTAGCAATTTTTGTTATCTCATCGTTGTTGTTTGCCCATTCTCCCGATGGCTTGAGTGTGGACCCTGTGCACCACCTGATGCTAAATCAGCAGCAAAATTCTTGTTGCGGGAGGTATTCCCACAGTGGGATATAAGTGAAGTTTTGAGGACCGATAATGGAACCCAGTTTTTTAATGAACTTTTCGCAGAGGTTACTTCTTTATTGGGCATAAAGCACAGGCTGTGTTCGGTGTATCATCGACAGACCAACAGGATCATGGAAAGAATGTATGGACTATTACAAAATAGGTTATCCAAGCTGTGTTATGAACTTAAAAAGTCATGGTTGTTTTGCCTTCCCCAGGTACAGTTTTATTTAAGAACTCAGCCAGGGAAGATTCGTCACTTGTCGCCCCACGAGATAGTGACAGGGAGAATGATACATACACCACTCTCACCTACACGCACAGCATCAGATGCTCAGAAGTCCTCAGATTCTAGGAGAAGAGTTCAGGCCATAACTGAGGGACGTAACCCGACCTGTCAGAATTATATCTTCACAGGTTGCTTCCTCATACCAACAGCTGGCTGTAACAGAGGGCGTTGATCAAGATTCTGGGGTTCTACCACAGCCACATCTGTTCCCTGGAGACCTAGTGTATATCCATTCATGTTTCTGGCGCTGAAGTGAGAGCTGCTTCCATGATTCGCATACTGTTGTTTATGCCCAGAGTGCCATGAGGGTTGAAGGAAATAAATGCCATGTAAGAGTGCAGATGAATCTGTCAATACCAGCTTTTACCCCTAGTACTTGCCAGTACTGAGTAGGTGAAAAAAGATATAAGCTGAGACAGCCTTACTCCACTCCTGAGATATAAAAACTGCATGTGCGCATGTGCTGAAATACAGGCAATACATATGTTAACTGCCATAAGAATCAGTTTGGTAAAATAACATTAGTGTAGAATTAAATTAGATAATAACAGAAGCACACAGTGTGCTAAACATGCATGGAGGAGCTAGGGTTCCAGCAAACAATAGATAGGGTCTCACTACATTGGTAAAGGGAAGATTTCAAAATGACAGGGGCAAGATGCTGTGTACATTTACAGGGAATCCACACATGGCAAAAAATGCCTTTAAAAGCAGTACAAATGGAGAGCAAGCTTTACAAATCTAGGTAGGCTCCAAAATACTCAAATATGCCGGGAAATAGATACATTTCAAGCAAACCTGGAAGGGCTGCGCTGTGCTCAGCAGAATGGAATTCGAAGGCCACAAGATAAGATAAGCACAACAGGGCGCAGAGAATTTGTCTGCAAAATGGCCAGTGTGCAGGAATTACATTTAATGAGCTTCAGTGAAGGGCAGACAGCCTTTCATATCTAGGTGCATGGATGGGCAACAAAAAATAAGCGTCTTAGTTAACATAATGATGGATGCAGCCAGATGATCACTGTGTCCAGCGTAGCTAAATGCTAAATCAAATATAGATATTCCAAGTTAAAACACGGTCTCCACGAAACGCCTAATTGAGACCGGAGTTTTTTAAAGTGACAACTAAGATAACAACACTTGCTGTACTAGATTGAGGAATGGAATGACTCTGAAAGTAGCCTTGGATTTGCAGATATAGCATTGAGATAACAAGAGCTTGTAGCTAATTGCAAATTATAAGTGACACACTGATCCCTCTATCTTCATTATAATAAAATGTATTTCACACTTGGTCAGTACAAGGTTGAGCCCAGCCTTTTCCAACCAATGGGCATGCACATTACCTCAGTTTACTGCTAGCCAATGAAAGAAAAGTGATGCAAGTGCATGTGATATCTAAAATGGTTTGGCCTGTAAGATAAGGAACACTGCAATCCTGAGTGTTGCTCCTATAGGAAATAAATGTATCCTAGGGGTGCAAACCAGAAGGAGGATAGACATAGGTTTTGCAGTTTGCTTTTGATGATCACATCATGGATGATGGGTTTTGTCTTTAAAAATAATTGTCCACAAATGAAGCAGTTTGGAAAACTGCGTGAAGGCTTGCCTGTGGAGTTTTGTGTTTTCCTCCAAGCTCCTTGTGTACTTTGAATAAAGAGCTAGGATTGCCTAGCATTTAACATATTTCCATCGTCTGTCACCTCTTTATTTGCAGTTGCCAGATAGTGGGGTGAGTTACTCTTTTGGGCCAAGATTACAACACCTTACCGGCATGCGGATAGTTGGCAGCTCTTCTCCACTTTTGCAAGAGCAAGACTCTTAATGGGGAAAATTGTAAAAAAAGAAAATACTGAGTAAAGTATTCCCAAAGAGGTCGGGGGTCATTCAAGCCAGGGCATTTCAATGACAATCAGACATTACATTTCTTGTGTAACTATTGAAGAAATAGGTCAAAAAGTATGGGTTTTAGGATATATGTTTGGTAGTTGTTTCTCTTTTTTATTTCCTTTCTCTGTATAGGAGCAACAATGGATAACACTGTTAATATTAATAATATGTCTGCTAGTGCTATAGGATCTCATGAAATGTTAAAATCCCAAACAAAAGCAGATACTGACCCAAATGAAATTGTATAAAGGGGTGAGTTTATATAGTGTGGCGATTGTGCATGGCTTTGCTGCAGACAATTTGAGGTATAGGCACATGAAGAGAGATGATGTGGAAAGAAAAGGCAGCAGACTCTTGTTATGTCTGTTCGCTCATCCCCCATGCGTCTGGCATTCCAAGAGTATTTATTCCTGATGAGATGTCACCACAGATGGTACAATGTGTGGTGCACCAATCTTTTTGCAGAGTGAGGGGCTTATTTCAGGGACAAGCAGTTCAGGCTACTATCATACAAATCAATAAACATGAACTTTTGGAAAAAGAAAAAAGGAGCATGAAGATATAAGATGTAACCTGCGATCACAGTTGAAATGAGATGGTTTTGTTTTCTTACACAACGGATGGGAGCAGGAGGTGAAGAGCTGCAAAGCGGGAGGAATAAGAAAGTTTACTGAACAACAAGTGGACAACCTCAATGAGGAACATTCAGAGATATGGGATATTTAAAAAAAAATTTACGTGGCTGAAGCCACAAGAAATACCTGTTAAGATCCAGCTACTTGCACATTTCTCCTTATGTTTTATGGGCAATGGAACCGTATCAGTCGGGACTAACACTAACTGTAGCAGAACCTTGCATGTTGTGGACTTGGCCGGTGGGACATCTGCCATCCTTGATCACTACTGGGTCTGTGAGACCCTAGCTTACCTTCAACTCCTAACAGCCTGCAATGGTGTGCACAGCATTGCTACCTTGCAATCCCCAGTATTGGTTGTCCCCAAAGCCCATCAGACACTTTAGTAGGACAGAGATGTCGTGGCTCCTGGTGTCCAAGCCATTGTCAATGCTAAATGGATCCAGATTAACTGGTATGAACTAACTTGACTGTTTAATCATTCAGAGACTGTCTTTAATGCCATCTGTGAGGAGATGAGGGCCCTGTGTCTCATGACACTTCAGAATCAGTACACTCTAGACCTTCTTACCCCATAGGAAGGAGGGGTGTGCCAAAAGATAGGGGTTTCATGTCGCACATTTTCACTTCCTAATGATTTGGATAATGGGACCCTATCAAATATAATCAAAGTCTTGCATAATCTGTTAGGCCATGAATAGAGAGGCTGGAATCAAAGATGACACTTGGTTTGATTCGCTCTTTGCCTGTTATGTTATGGATATTTATTAAGACCACATTCACCACAAAGGCATCATGGCCCTAAAAGCAAAGATGCGGTGTAAGCAGGCTAAAAAAAGATAGGTTTTAAGCAAGCGCCAAAATGGGTAGTGCTCTTCAATAATTCTCAAAGTACAGGCAATAGAATTCCATAGCTTGGCCGCAGCCACAGAAAAGGGCCACCCTCCAATGTGGGAGGCCTTAAAACGAGACACAGAGACCAGACAAGCATCAGCTGAGTGTCGCGACCGAGCCGGAATGTAAGGTTGAAATTTTGCATGCAGATATTAGGCACCAGAGCCATAAAAAGTGCAATGGACCCGACAAAGAACTTTGAACTCGACGCACTTAGCAATGGGAATCCAATGAAGATGATGTAGCACAGAAGAGATCTGGGCACACCTAGGCAAGGAGGTGGCAAGCCTAGCCGCAGAATTCTACAAGAATTGGATGCACTGCAGTAAATGGGTTGGTTGTGCCAAAAATAAGGCATTACAATAATCCATGGTGGACAAAACAAGAGAAGACAGTACAGGGGCTTTCGGCTGAAAAGGAAGGTAAGGGAGGATCTTACGCAGTTAAAGTTAAAAGCACCCTTTCTGGCAAATTGCTCTAATCTGGAGTACAGCAGATAGATATGCTAATAGTTTTACCCCAAGATCTTTCACAGATGAATCAAGGGAAGGAAAGGGGCCCAAAGCTAGTGGCCAAAAAGCAGGAGTCCAAAATGCAACAGCAGAAGGGGGGCCCTCCACCACCCCATTCAACTTAAGCCATTTGTTACACATCCATTCTGCCACAGTTTCAAGACATACCCAAAATCTGGTAGCTGTTTCGTGCAGAGACAGATCTAAATGAACCAGGATTTGGGTATCGTCAGCATAAGAATAACAGAGCCGTGAGAGAACATAAGCGTGGTCAAAGGTTGAATATCGATGCTGAACAACACCTGAGAGAGGGCTGTACCCTGGGGGACACCACACATCAAAGTAGCAGGAGAAGAGCGAAAGGGAGGAAGAGAAAGAGATTGGGTCCTATCTGAAAGAAAGAATGAGAAGCAGGTAAGAACAATGATTCGAGACAGCCGAGTAAATCAGCAGGGTCAATCATATCTAACGCAGCAGATAAGTCAAGTAGCAAAAGAGCTCCAACACAGACTTGATCATACAGATGTGCAAGATCATTAATAACAGAGACCAACACACTTTCAGTGCCCTGTCCAGGGCAGAAGCCAGATTGAGATGTGTGAAAAAAGAGGATTCTTCAAGAAAGGAGCTCAAGAGTGGGCCAACTACAGTTTCAAGAAGCTTCATTAGGAATAGAAGAAGAGACATAGGATGATAGTAGCAGGAACAATAGGATCATGGGAAGGTTTTTTCAAAAGGGGGACAACCAGAGAGTGCTTAAGAGTCGCAGGGATCTGCCCAGAGAGAGAGAGATGTTGATGGCAGATGTAATCAAAGGGCCAATTCAAGCCAGAGTGTCTTTCAGGCCGGCTAAAGGAATAGGGTCCCTGGGGGATGCTGACTGTGTACCAAGGTTGCTTGGTCCGAATATTATGCTTAGGCATACTAAGCAGAGCAAGAGAATCTGCAACTAATGGGAAAGCTTGAGCAATAGCATTAAGATCAATAACCGGGCCAACAGAGCAGCATGTCTCTAAATAGCGGAAGGGGACAGAAGAAGACTTAGAAACTGCTATGGGAGAGGACATGTTCCAGGAGAAAGGATTGAGAAGGTGGTCAGACCCAGCAATTGGGAAGGCATGCTAAACCGTGGTGTCAGACTCGGAAGCAAAAATGAGATCTAATGTATTACCCAAACAGTGGGTTGGACCAAATACCAACTGCGAAAAGGTGAGCTCATTCGTAGCCATAATGAATCTCTGACTTTTTGAGTCAGAGAAGTCCTTAGATCTAAAAGTAAAACCACCAGCAAGCAATTAGGATATGAGGATGTCTGAGTTGCAGAATGCCCTCAGTGGTTACTAATATTACACCAGTCAAGGGTACACAAAAGGAGGTGAAGTCTATCCCTATCCTTGCTTACTACTTTCCTGCCTGCTAAAATGTTGCACACATCATCAAGGTCGATATTTTTACTTTATTGTCATCTCCTTCGATCTGTGTGGATTACAGTACTCAAAGCCTTGATTTTACTAATCAAGGAATTTCTAAAACCAAAAAACAGCTACCAATCTTGTTGGGGCTGCTTATCTTAAAAAGATTCTACTATGTCTGTGCCGTGTCTCCGCTTCAGTTCGTATCAAACATGGTATCTAGGTCATAACTCCTGGATCTGTTGTCTACCGGTTTCAGCGGTATCTCATTACTTCCCGCTTTCTTCATGACATATACTGATTTTAGTGTTACTGGTCTCAATTATTAATAACAGAACAGCAGAGTAGAAAAACAACAACAACAAGAATGGTGATTATTCTTGTCCTGTGTGGCCACATTTATAGATTGTGGATCCTTTTCCCCAATGTTCTGTAGGGGGTGGCATTCTGGTGACGTGCCCTAAAGGGGAAGAGAAAGAGAAAATGCGGGGGCGGGGGGTTTGTTTTAATCTAGTGTATGTGAATTAATACCACATATGGTTATGAATAAGGGAGGATTTCTCACCTATCTTCTCTTTTGTACAGATGATCTTATGTGTGCTTTTCCCAAACGTGTAATTCAGGTATCTGTAAAACATTCATAGATTTGTTTTATAATTATTTTTTATATGGGAATATCCTTTTTGTCTCACCACTGCTTACATGGTGTGTACCTGTATCTTCCAGGGTCTGTAATTTCCTATTCTCCAGTTTTTTTCATCTCCCCACCCGTGCTGGTGGTTATGGATAAGCCAGGCTACTGCCTTCTCGCCGTGCTTACCACTGACTAGAGACAAGAGAGAAACACATTGTTTCTATGATGTGTATTCCCGGATTCTGCATATAATTATAGCGCCAGTTCTATATCTATACACTATTCCTATAGCCTGTGCCCAGTCCCGCTATATTTAACTTCTGTTGCTCTTACCTAGCATTCAAGTTCCACAGGCACTGCTCTGCTGTCTCTGGTGTGACTGCCATTTTGGAAAAGCTCCTATTTATCTACACAGTGGTCACGTGATCACGGGTCATTCCGTGTTTTGTATCGCTATGAATCTAGGTAATTTGTTCTCTCAAGTAATGCCTCTGATTCCTACTTCTAAAAGTTTGACTTCTACATCACGTTGTCCTGTTTTTCGCCTCGTTCGCGGTGTTCGTGTTCTAGGCTTATGAACTACTGCTGACTCTAGGTGTCATGGGAAATGTAGTTTTTGGCAATGGCTATTTCGTTTTTTATCTGTTAGTGCCAAGGATCTCCTCTTTGCCACGTGGTGCAATTCCAACACTTAAAAGTCCCCATGCTATATTTTCATCACGTCCTGTTTTTCGCCTTGTTTGCGGTCTACGTGTCAGCTAGACTTATGAACTACTGCTGACTCTAGGTGTCATGGGAAATGTAGTTTTTTGTCAATGGCTATTTCGTTTTCTGTCTATTCATGCCAAGGACCTCGTCTTAGCTACCTGGTGCAATTCCAACACTTAAAAACCTCCATGCTTAATTTTCTACCTGCTTGTTGGTTTTATATGCATATTTGCCTTTGACCTACCCCCGACTCACGGTATGTTGAAAATGTAGTTTAGTGGCTGCCGTATATTTAGTCTAAGGCTGATGATGTATATCATAATCATACTTATGCTAGTTGGTTCCACTGTTCTTTAGTCATGGAACTTGTGTTGTGGGGTGACTTATAGTGATAGCCTTAATTTCTGCTACACTTTTACGATTATTTTCAGGGCTTGTTTATAAGTGGCTGGGGCTCAGA
Source organism: Ambystoma mexicanum (assembly GCF_040938575.1). Taxonomy (NCBI): domain Eukaryota; kingdom Metazoa; phylum Chordata; class Amphibia; order Caudata; family Ambystomatidae; genus Ambystoma; species Ambystoma mexicanum. The sequence continues at coordinate 1,079,775,404 of NC_090937.1, read as the reverse complement.
ATCTACTACCTCTAATCTCTGTGAGTGCATGGAGGCGGTGTGTTATTATCTCTTATTTGTCTGAGTGTCTGCTTCACAGGCAGGTTGCTCAAAACTCATTTCCATTTCCTGGGATACACCTTTATAGTATTGCTAGTGCTTGCCAGCAAATTTCTTCATTTAGGCCTTCCATGTGGCTTTTTAGTCTATAAATCCACATTTGCTCATGTTTTAATAACATGGTTGGTGCATTTCCACCTCTCTTCGGTACTAATACTAATTCCAAGACTGTCCACTCAAGATCATTCTCTGAGTGGTTATTTTGGATGCAGTGTTCAACAAATGGAGCTGTGATGCGTTGTGTTATTATGTTGGACCTGTGTTCACAGATTCGCGTTCTCACTGATCTGGTCGTCATTCCGACATATCTTTTGGCACATGGACAATGGAAGAGATATACTACATTGGTGGTATTGCAGTTAGTAAGGGATCTCTGTTCCCATGTTTTTTCCCAAACAATGTCTATCAATGTAGTGCGCCTTGTATATTGGCAAACTGTGCATTTTCCACATGGTGTGTGTCCTGTGGCTTTTGGTGCATTCCACAGTCTAGTTTGTACTACTTCTTTCCTCTTTTCTTTGTAGGTGTGTAGCAAACCGTCCCAGATGTTTTTCCTTCTTTTAATTGGAAACAGAGGGGTCTTCAATTGGTTTTCTCCTGTGTTCAGTATGTACCAAGCTTTTTTTATCTCTTTTTTGAGTCGATTAATGACCGCTGAATGGCGAAATACTGCTGTTATTATATTTTCTTCCCAATCCCATTTTCCATGTTGCATCAATGATATCTCTCTTGGGATATTTTTAGCTCTCTTGCTGGCATGTTTGATCATCTTTTCTGGACAATTTCTCTCTCTGAGATTTTCTGTGAGCCACTCTGCTTGTTTGTCATATACAGTTCCTTCGATACCGGAGGAATTGTCCGAAAGGTAGATTCTCTTTGAGTGACTTTTGATGGAAACTGTTGTACTCCAGTAGTGAGTGTCTAGCTGTGGTTTTTTGGTACACAGTGGTTTCCAAATTTTGTCCATTTCTACTGATACTTAAATCCAGGAAGTTTGCTTCCTTCTTACTTGCTTCTTAGGTAAATTGTAAAAATGGCTTAAGGTTGTTCAACCAGGATATACGTTCTGCAAGTAAAATTTCTGTTCCTTTAAATAGCATGAGTACATCATTGATATATCGACGCCAACTTAGGATGTTATTAGAGAAAGGGTTGGTTTGTTGGCATATATGTTTCTCTTCAAAATCGGCCACGTATAGATTTGCCAATAGTGGGGCAAAGGTGGCCCACATCGCTGTCCCTGCTATTTGCTCATAGTAGTTCTCTTCTACCATGAAGAAATTCTTAGTTAATGCAATTTCTGCGAGTTGCATTATGAAATCTGTTGGCATCGCCACCTTGAGAGGGGCCTTGGGGGGGAATGCTGTCATGATTCCTGCCCCTCATCTCCCCAGCCCTCCAAGATGTCAGGCTGGAGCCAGGCCACGATCACCTACATGGCCCTCAAGGGCCTCTCCATCCCTCCAAAGACCCACTTGGAGTCAGACTTGGCGCTTGTGGCACCAGACTCACTCACTCCCATAGGATAACATTGGGGATTGGACTTGTAGTGCATTGATGGGGACAAGATGGATGCCCCCACATATTTCGGTTCCCAGAACTGCATGTGCGGTCTAGTCTTTTGGATGTGGTTCAGCCCAGAGACACCTGGGATACCCAGAGACTATTTAAGCCACACCCAGGCTGAGAAACATGCTTTGTGTTTTGTGCACCTACAGCGTGACACTCACCGTGTTCGGATCGGTCTCCAGTAGGCCTGCATCTTTCTTCTGCGCTCAGCTCCTGCAAGAACAAGAACACTGTTAGGAACAGCCTTACCTTGCGGCGCTTATGCCCATCATTCGTCGCTCCTTCTGTTCTGCGGGAATCTTCAGCGGTGTCATTCCCATCCCGGCACGCCGCTTCCTAAGGAAAAGGGAAAAGAACAGAAAAAAGGCATTAGTAAGCATTCTGCAAATCTTCGCTTATATTTAAATACTGTACAAGCTTCAAACGCTTACCTAAATCCCAGCCGCTCTTGGGGAACTCTGTCTCTGGAACTTCTCATCCATCTGCAAGTGGGATAAGACACTCCAGGTTAGCGTGGAAACATCTAGAGGCGCCGCATACCGCGCTTACACACTGCATTTGTTCTTCATAACCGGCATCCACGCTGAAAACATTGCGGCACCTAAAAGACACAGAAAAAGAACTCAGTTCAATACAAATACGAAAGGAGTGCATCGCGCTCTCACTCACCTTCAGCGCTACTCATCTCAGCAGCACTCCGCCATCCACGGATGCCGGCCATCATCTAAGAAGGAAAGGAACGAAGTTAGAGAACTGTTCAAAAGACTCATTATACTTACCTGTCGGACTCTTGCCAGTGAAGTAACTAGGCAGCAACGAGCCTGCATCAATCAACGCACCCCTGCGCTGAAAGCAGGACGGAGAGCACACTATCCAAGAAAACAAGGTGAGCTGTGGATCAAAGGGAAGGTTTGGACCCCGGGGAAGAAGGGGTTCAAGCACACAGAGGCAATAGGGAGTTAAACTCTACCAATCCTGTGTTTCAGGCCCAGTCTCCATTCGAATAGCCTCCATGGAAGGGTTCGAGGTCGTAAGAAGTCATAACAGGCTGAGTGACGTCTCCGTGGATACCAGGTGAGCATTACAATTCTCCATAACTCTCAGAATTTCTTTCTGTGGTATTTTAGAGTAAAGGGATTCGATATCCATGGTGACAATCAGGATGTCCTCACTATCCATGACAACACTGTCCAGGTATATTAGTACTGCTGTGGTGTCCTTGGTGTAAGATTTCATACTTCGTCCTTCAAGAAGAAATCCACAAACTGGGAAAGTGGTTCCAATATCAATCCTAGCCCCGACACAATAGGGCTTCCCGGGTTGGGAAGAACCCCCTTGTGTATTTTAGTGAGGGAATAAAATGCCAGGCATCTCCGGTATTTTGGGCACAGGAAATCCGCCTCCTTCTGACTTATATAGCCTTCTCCCTCAGCTTCTTCAATGATCGGATTGATAAGGTTTCTCAATTTCTCTGTTGGATCTGAACCTAACCTCTGGTATGTATGACTTTCTTGTATTGAAGTGTTCTCCATATTCTGGTAGTGCTTGGTGTTCATAAGGACTATCGCTCCACCTTTATCCCCAGGTTTTATAACTAATGCTTCATTGTTTTGTAATTCTTTTAGAGCTGTTGATTCACCTCTGTTCATATTAGAGAAGGTTCTTCTTTCATATTTCTCTATCTCAGCCAGTTTTCTTCAGCATAAGATTCTCGAATGTTGTCGATTCCGCTGTGACTGCATGGGACGGTGGGTAATAAGATGATTTGTTATGTAGGTTAGTTACATCCTGTGCTCCTTCATACGTACTCTTCGCAAATTGTTGTTTTAAGCGGATTTTTCTCATGAGTTGTGTTAATTCGATTCTTGTTTGAAAAGGATCGAGTTTGGCCGTGCGGACAAAGGACAGGCCTTTTTGTGACACACTTAGATGGTCTTGTGTCAATATGGTGTCCGATAAATTGACTACTAGTGACTGTCCTTTCTTTTCCCTGTGTTTTTTCTGTCTTTGTTCCCTTATTGTTGTGGGGCATTGTGCTCGTACCAGCCCCGCTGTCATGATGCCTACCCCCGGGGACCCAGACCAGGTCCAGCAACCCCGGAAACAGGCATCAAGTTATTTTGAGCAAGCCCAAAAACCCCTGCTAGGGACTGTTTGGGTGCGGTCCTGGCGTCTATGGCACCAGGCTCATATGGAGAGTCAGTCCTGGTGCCATAGGCACCAGGCTCATAGAGTAGACTTACCTGATGCAGACCATGCTGCAAGAGCTCCAAGCAAAATGAGGCTTGGAAGAGACTATTTTACCTAGGGACTATTTTTTTACTCGGGTGGGGCTGGGGAGGAATACATACCCTGGACTACTTTGGAGACTATTTAAACCACGCCCGAAGAGCAGCACACACTTCGCGTTATTCTGCATCCAGCAGCGTAACGCTCACCGTGCCTGCAAGTCTGCATCCAGTCTTCTGCCACACCCGCCTCGAGTTTGGAGCTCCTAGAAAAAAGAGAGAAAGAAGGAGAAAAGGGTAGAACAAGAGCAATACCTTTGATCCTTACCTGAATTCCCGATCCATCGCGCCTTCGAGCTGGAAGAAAGAAGTTATTTTATGTGTGCCGCCTCGCCTGCTGCAGCGCCGCGCTGAACTCACCGGCCTTCGCAGCATCTTCACATTCCACCGCATCCTCCTGCATGTTCCCGCCGCATTCCGGCACCTAGGAGAAGACAAGAACAGCAAGGTGAGCCAAGGGAATACACAGAGGAATGTTAGTTACCCCTCCAAAGACTTACCTGATTTTACCACCGGGGGTACTATTCCTCTTCACGGGTCGGCGCAGCTTCCACTGCATCTTTGCCGAACCCCGGCCCCTAAGGGGAAACAAAAGGACAGCAAGGTGAAACAAAGGGACTATCAAGGGGAACCCTCCTCACCACAATAGACTTTCCTGATTTTGCCGCCGAGGTATTATTCCCCGAGACTTCATACTTTGTCTCAGCGCCTGAATAAGGGAGAAAGCAACAAGTTACATATTGACATTATTTTATCGAACAGTGTTGGAAAATACAAATTCTTACCAGAATATTACCGGTTGCCATGAGGAATTCTTCACTAGGGTCAAGCTGCAACCTGCAAGGAATCGGACAAGAGTGAAAGTCAGGCATTTGAACTCTTACGAACTACATACTTTTCGGAGTCAATATTGTTCTGGAACTCACCAATTCCTTCGAGCCAGTGAAGCAACTGGTTATCAACGCGCCCCTGCGCTCAATGCAGGATGGAGAGCTCATCTTTTCAAACCATCAGGTGAGACTATAAGAGGGGACATCAAAGGTGATCTGTGGGGAGAACAGCGGGGGTGGAGGGATTTACACTCAACTCCACGGGTGGTTAATTCCCTTTCTCCATTTGCAGAACAATATTCCTACGGGCCAAGCAAACGTAGCTAGGTGGGCCAGTCCAGTCCGTCATCTCGGCCCTACGCGTCACATTGGTGGAGACCGCAGCTGTCCAGTTCAGATCGACACCTCTGTGGGAGCCAGGTGAGCGTAACACCCTCCCTCGGTTCCTGGTCACTCTTGGGGATTGTTCCTGCCACCAGCCTGTTGGTCTGCCTCGTCCTCTTGGTGCCTGAAAACCCCGGCTGTTCCCACTTCTGTTTTGTTCTATATCCTTGAAGCAGAGATTCTTATTGGTTCTTCCAGAGTCCTCATCTGAGCTTCCACTTGAGCAGGTCCAGTTATTAGGCTTGGGTCCACTTCTCTGTTGATATTGCCCCGCTCTCATTGCCAAAAACTACATTTTCCATAACACCGAGAGTCAGCAGTAGTTCATAAGTCTAAGGAGGGAGTGTAGGCGCTAGAGCAAAGAAAGGCAGCAAGCCGCATACAGAGGTATTGGTCAATGGGTGTGGTGTGTCCATTGTAAGGGTGCAAAAGTACGAGACTGATACACATGTGGTACGGTTGTTGGCATACACTTTTATTAATATGAAAATCAAAGAGAAAACTGTTGTGTTTACATACATATATGTTATTAGGTATGACCATTCACAATGTTCTGTTTATGTTTTCCATTCAGTGTTCCACTTGAGTCATGAGTATTCTTAGAGTGTTATCATTTGTAGTGTTCTTTATGAAGTTCTGAATGTGTTCAGTTGGGTCCTGCCTTTGTAGGTGGTGCCTGCTGTCGCTTGATGTAGACTTGAATGAACAAGTCCTTGACTACGAGATTTGTCGGAGTTTATAATTCAACATTGGCGACTAGGATCTGTTTCAAGGACCCGGACGCCGACCTTAGCTGCTCGATCCCTGTGTTTTACGAGCTGCCGGCACTGGCTTGTCTCCGCCGCAACAGAAACAGCAGGCGAGGCGGATCGTGGGCGGAGAAGAAAGAGAGCAGGGTTGCTGTTATCAGCGAGGAACATCGCGGAGAAAACTGTGCAGGCAAGTCCTTATCAGCGGGGAGTGGCGCTGGCCGTGGATGAGCTGCGCGAGCGGCTGGTGTGTCGGAGCGGGCCCCGCGAGCAGCTGACGAGTCTCCCACAACCGTCAGAGCGCTAGCTCCGCCCCGCGCTGCCGTGAGCTAGCGCACGCGGTTCCCAGCTGTTCCGGGCCGCGCCGAGTCTCCCACAGCCGTCAGAGCGCTTGCTCCGCCCCGTGCTGCCCGTGTGCTAACGTACGCGACTCCCAGCTGCTCTGGGCCGCGCAGAGACACGCCATTGCATGCAGCAGAGGGAGTGTTAGCTCAGGAGCCCCGGTCTCCATTGTGACGTCAGAAAAAAAAAAAACAAAGAGAACGCTGCTAGTACAACAAAGGAGACATTCCTTTCCACAAAGCTATATTGATTAAAAGGAACTTGGGAGCCTGTAAATTTCATATAGAGAACAAATTCGTTCCAGTAAGCTATATCTACATAAAAGGAACTCAAGAGCCTGTACATCTCTTATATAAAAAAAAAAAAAAATTGACAGTTTACACAGCCAAGCCACATCATCACTCATACTCATAGCTGGCCACTTTTCCTCACCATGGCAGCATCAATTCCTCCACCCAATTCGTTCCTCAATGAACCTGGCCGCCCCCCCCTCAAGTGGGACAAGTGGAAGGACACATTTGAGAATTACTTGGTGGCAATGGGCGGTGATAGATTTTCTTCAGCTCAGAAAAAAGCACTGTTGGTTCACAATCTGGGCACAGAAGGACGCAGGATTTTCGATGGGCTGACTGGAGACCAGATGTTGGAGGCGGGTGATGCTGATGAATATGCTTTGGCCCTCAAAAAACTACAAGACCACTTTGAACCTAAGAAAAATGTCAGTTTTGAAAGACATAAATTCTTCCAGAGAGTACAAGAACAATCAGAGTCAGTTGAATCATATGTCGCCTGCTTGAGGTCATTAAGTTACTCATGTGAATTTGAGCAACTGACAGATTCTCTAATCAGGGATCAATTACTCAGGTGCACTAATAACGCCAGAATCCAAGAGAAGCTACTGGCCAAAGATATGAAACTGGATGAGGCACTCGAATTAGCCAGGAGCATCGAACAGACATCATTATATGTTAAGGAGCTAAAGGGTGACAAACAGAATCCGACCAACATGTCAGTCTGTGCAATAGACCAGAAGAAGAGGCCAAACTTTCCAAGTGTAAAGAAAGGAAATTGGAATATGAGAAATGCGTGCACTAGATGTGGTAACCCCAGACATGGTGCAAACTTCCCGTCGTGCCCTGCCAAATTTGCCGAATGCTTTAAGTGCAAGAATAGAGGACACTTTGCAAACGTATGCAAAGCTACTTCTTGTAACACTCACCTGATTCCCGTAGAGGCGCCGGTCTTGACTGGGCGTATACCGTATCTTCAAAGGTGATGTGTAACACACTGCTGGCTCTTTGGGCTGGACCTCTGTGCACTGTATGTCTGACTCGAAGGGTAAGATGTCTTAGGTAAGTGAACGCCGTGCTCTCCATCTGCCTCGGGGCAGGGTGCCGTAACCAGTTTCTTCACTGGATAAGGGGAGCAGGCCTCTTGACTTCAGAGGACTGCTGTCCGTCGTTTACTGCACGAACGGTAAGTTTCGAGTAACTCTAATGTCTTTAAAGTCTTTAGTAATGATGTCTCTTGTTTTGCAGGGTTCCGGCGATGGTGGATGACGGGCTGGAGTGAGTTGAAGATGGAGCCCGTGTGATGAATAGAAGCGCCTGGAAGCACGTAAGTAAGCGCTTGTTGCCTGCTTCACAATGCGCTCTAACTGTCTTTTTATTTTGCAGGTACAAGTTCGGAGCGGCTGCAGGGTGCCGGAATACCCACTGGGTTAGATGTGGAAAGGAGTAATGGCACGTGAGTATTAAAGTTCCCCAATGTCTTTAAACGCACCTTGTTTTGTCTTTCAGATGCGGGATGCAGCGCCGAAGGCCTCCGGAGCGTGCGAAGAGTTGGTAAGCTTTTGTCTTTCAGATGGCGGAATGCAGTGTGAAGACCTCCGGAGCGCACGAAGAGTAGGTAAGCCTTTGTCTTTCAGATGTCGGAATGCAGCGCGAGGCGTTGGTGACAGCCGATGGACCAGGTAAGTGAAGAGCTGTCACTGAAGACCGTAATGCTAACCTGTTCTTTCTTGTCTTTATAGGTGTTGCTGAAGACTGGATTCAGGATGGTAAGCCTTTTTCCTTAGGCCCAGGATCAGATGCAGAAGACACGATGAGCGTTCTGCTGCAGAGGATGCAGAATAACGCAAAGCAAGATTCATCCATCGGGTGTGGTTTAAATAGCCTCCTGTAGTGCTTAGGTGTCTCCTTCCACAGCCACGCCTAGGTAAGAAAAGAGTTCCTGCTTTTCCAGAAGAGTTCCAGTGTTCTGAACCTAGGGAGTGGCTCCTGCCCCACCCAACAGGAAAAGTAGTTCGAAACAGAAGAGGATCAGAGGCTCAACTGGCAGGCAAGTAAGCAGCATGGTCTGCTGCAGGTAAGTCCACCCAAGCATTATGAGCCCGGTGCTTCCAGCGCTGGGACTGGGCATATTTATGAGCCTGGTGCCACTGGCGCCAGGACTGGGTCCAAAAGGTCCCAATTGGGACTGGTTGGCACTCGGAACCTGGGTTATGGATCTGCTTCCAAGGGAGTTGGGAAAACCCTGACCTTTTGGAAGCAGAGATCATGACACTTCTATAAATTTCATTGAACCCGAGAACAGAGCCAGCATTGAGGAATCGGTCAGGAGAAATTACAACATTCAAGAGGTATCAGCCACCCAGGAACCAAGTGCCAAGTTTGTTTTCGAAATTTCAGCTATCTCAGGTGAAGCTAAAGGACCGGCAGACACTTTTCTGATTGATGGGCGCAGCTTAGTCATGAAAGTAGACACTTGTTCCCCTTGGACCATAATCTCAAGGGACACTTTAGTGAATATATTGAAGAAGGGTGAAGGGGCAATTAAACCCACTGATGTTAGAGCCTGTGGATATGGAGAATCTACAATAGAAATCTTGGGGGAATTTGCTGCATCCGTCAGTTACAAAGTAAAAGAATGCCAGGCCAAAGTTCTGGTAGCAAACAAGGGAGCCTCTTTATTAGGATGGGAAAAACAAAAGAACTTGGGTGTAAGAATACAGGCAAATGCTCCCCAACCAATATCTATTGCTGAAGTAGAAGATGACATCTGGACTAAAGAGTTCCCTGAAGTGTTTTCCGAGAAATTAGGGAAACTTAAAAACTTTGAACACCATATCAAACTAAAGAATAATGCGCAACCGGTGATACACAAGGTTAGACAAGTGCCATTGAAGATGAAAAGTAAGCTTCGTGTTGAATTGAATGACTTGGTTGACAAAGGAGTAATTGAGCCCATAACAGCAACAGAATGGTTATCGCCGGTTGTACTAGTAGCCAAGGCAAATGGAAATCTGAGACTATGTGTAGATTTACGCAGCCTCAATCGGAACATTGTTGTAGAGAGACATCCTCTTCCTAACATATCGGAGACTCTTTCCACCCTGGGGGAACCGAGAGTATTTTCCATCATTGACTTGTCAGCGGCATATCATCAGGTTCCGTTGTCCAAAGGTTTCCAGCATCTCACAGCATTCATCACTCCTGAGGGAGTGTTCAAATACAATTGCATGCCTTTTGGTTAAGCCTCTGCTGCTTCTGTTTTTCAAAGCGTGATGGAGGAAGTGCTTAGAGGGCTAAGGAAAGTAACTGTGTTTCAGGATGACATATTAGTGTTTGCTGAAAATGAAGAGGAACATAATGAGATTTTGAGGGCTGTCCTAGTAAGACTTAAAGAATCTGGTTTGACTGTGCAAAGAAAAAAATGCAAGATTGCTGTTAGAGAAGTAGACTATTTAGGTCATAGAATTTCTGGCGATGGTATTGCTCCAAAAAAGTCTCTTATTGATAGCATCAGCAGTGCTCCCCAGCCACGTGATAAAGATCAGTTACGTTCATTCATGGGACTGGCGGAGTACTATCACAAATTTGTAAATGGTTTTGCCACCATCTCCACTCCGTTAAGAGAGTTATTGAGAAAGAATGTGAAGTTTGTGTGGTCGGGTGAATGCCATGAAGCTTTCAGGAAAATAAAAGAGTGCATAGTACAAGCACCCTCCTTGGGAGGTTTTGTGTCGGGAAGAAAAACTGTGCTATCGGTTGATGCAAGCAATATGGGTCTAGGGGCAGCGTTGTCTCAGGTGGACTCTGGTAAGACCGAACATATAATTGCGTTTGCCTCAAGGCCATTGAAGGGAGCGGAAGAAAACTACTCTGTGATTGAGAGGGAGGCATTGGCGGTCTCGTGGGCTGTAGCACATTTCAAATTCTATTTGTGGGGTCAAACTTTTACAGTAAAAACTGACCACAAACCTTTAGTCCAACTACTAGGTAGTGTGGAGTGGGCAAAAGGATCACCCAGAATTTCCAGATGGATGATTGAACTCCTAGCCTTTGACTTCAAGATGGTGTACATAGCTGGTAGAGACAATGTATTAGCAGACTGTTTGTCTAGGTTACCGGTGGAGAGCAAGGATTCAGAGGAAGCGTTGATAGAGCAGGGTGTGAGTATTGCTGAGGTTGAATACAATGCCATAAGTAAAGATGAATGGGAGATTGCTGATAGTGAAGATTCTATATTGAATCAAGTCAAGGTGTGGACCAGGGCAGGGTGGCCCCACAAAAACGAGGTAGAAAAACAATTTGAATGCTTCTACTGCATAAAAGATGAGCTGAATCTATCAGAAGACGGTATAAAGCTCAGGAAGGGTACCAAAGTGATTTCACCCAGCAATGTCAGATCCAAGCTAGTGAGTATAGCTCACCGAGGCCATTTAGGGATGGGAGGAACCAAAAGATACATCAGAGAATTTTATTGGTGGCCGGCAGTTGACAGTGAAGTAGAGAAATGTGTGAAAAACTGCAGAGAGTGTGAGAGGAGTGATAAAAGTAAGGTGGTGAGGGAAGCACCCATTAGACCGGTTAGTGTTCCGAGTGAACCCTGGAAAAAGGTGGCTGTGGACCTGATGGGCCCACTACAGAATCTGGGAGAGAATCTCAAATATTTAATTGTGTTAGTAGATTATCACTCAAAGTGGATAGAGTGGAAGGCAATTGGTGAAGCAACCACGGCCCAAATGATATCGTTTTTTGAAGAAACATTTTACAGGGAAGGCTTTCCCACGGAATTGATCTCAGATAATGGCGTCCAATTTTGTTCTGACAAGATGGTGGAGTTTTTCAAAAGGTTTGGTATAAGGCATTACAGAACAGCACTCTATCAACCCAGGGCTAATGGGCTCGTAGAGAGGGCAAACAGATTTGTAAAGGGAGGCTTGCAATTAGCTATGGCGGCAGGCTTAGACTGGCAGAAAGTGTTGAGGGAAATGGTTTGGAACTACTGCACGACGCCTCACACGGTTACTAAAGTCTCACCATTTATGTCTCTCAAGGGCAGGCAGCCGGCTACCAAACTCTGTCCAGGGTGGCTTGACTTGGCCAAGAGTGTGAATATTGATAGGAATAAAATTGTGACACTTATCAAAGAGGCCCAAAATGCATACAAGGAAAGGTTTGACACAGAAAAGAAATCCAAGAGTTTGGTATGGAGAGAAGGTGAAAATGTATATGTAAAAAACCCCAGGTTGTCCCCTAAATGTATTGAGAGCAAATTTATTGGGCCTAAGAAAATAGCGGTAGTAAGAGGGAATGTGGTCATAATGGAAGGTGGGGAATGCTGGTCCATGTCCAAATTAGTGAAATGAAATGTAATAACAATGGTCAAGCAGTAGAGGATGGAGAAAATAGTGATGGAGATGATAATGGCAATGACAATGAGTTAGTGCATGAACCTGGAGAAGTTAAAAAGAGTGTTCAACAGGATACAAATGTTAGTACCAGCACAGAAAGAAGAAGAGGTAAACCTTTTTGGTTGCGAGATTATGTACTAGAGTAAACCAGTGTTATTGAAAGGGGGAAGGTGTGTTGTGTTTACATACATATATGTTATTAGGTATGACCATTCACAATGTTCTGTTTATGTTTTCCATTCAGTGTTCCACTTGAGTCATGAGTATTCTTAGAGTGTTATCATTTGTAGTGTTCTTTATGAAGTTCTGAATGTGTTCAGTTGGGTCCTGCCTTTGTAGGTGGTGCCTGCTGTTGCTTGATGTAGACTTGAATAAACAAGTCCTTGACTACGAGATTTGTCGGAGTTTATAATTCAACAAAAACCTATCCCTCTCTGTTCTAACAGGCGCTTTCCTTCTTCAACTAAAAACATTAAGGAATAGGTCAGGATGTCCATGAAATCAAGATTCCACTGTCCTGTGTCAAAAACCCTACTTCTATCCCTTGCACTTGTAACTAAATTAAAGAGGAATGGATCTTGTTGGTCCAGAAAAATGTCTCCCTTCTTCCTGACAATGGCTCCAAGTTCCACGTGTTAGGTAGGATCTTTGCCTGAGGGAATGGCCACCTTCCCCAGGTCTCAATCCCCTTTCAAGGTACCAAACAAGTTCCAGGTTTAAATGTCAAATAAGCAGCAACGTTCTCAGTTCAACTCAAAAGGATAAAGATCCACCTCAAACATCAACATTCCTTATTGCACAATGTTATTTCTTCACTACTGGGTTCCTGGAGAATCCTCCCTTCCATCATTCCTCATATTAAGTGCTTCACTGGTAATGTGCATCTAATTTGATAGCTTTTTTGTTTCATTTTGTTATATTTACAAAACAATATCATACATTTTAATCACCTGGTGTGTTCGATTTAGGCTGTTATATGTCAGTTCAATTCATATTTAAACATAAAAAGTAAAGCACTTGCAAAGGAGTATAAACCTAACTCACATGGCTGCTCATCTTTTCAAAATCAGGTCTGATCCTCTACACAGCCAGTGCTCTGGTTATGAATCTTGTACAAGAAGAAATACGCTTAAGCACAACGTGGGACCTGACTATGTGCTGGGGCTGGCATTTAGTGCATAAACTGCCTGGGAATCTTGTTAGGGCAGTTTTCTGAAATCCAACTAAGGACTTAGTAAAACCATTCAACTGAGGCAGTACAAGACTCCATTCTTTGTATAAGGCTGTACCACCTGAGTTCAGATTAGCGTAGACAGAGCAGCCAGGCTTATCTAAGGGGGAGAGAGGGCTGTAAAATCAGAACAAAGAAATTGTAGAACGCACAAGGTTCAAAGAAACACTAACACACTATGGGCCTCATTACACGGATGGCGGTAAGGGATTACCGGTACCGGTAAGGGCACCGGTGCCGGTAATCCCTTACCGCCCTACTACGAGGTCCCTTTGCTAGTCCTTACCTTAACGGCTGGTTTTACCAGCCGTTAAGGACGGGACCCGCAAAGGGACCTTGGAGACAATTACGGTACCGCAATTTGCAGTACCGTAATTGCCGCCTTCCCCATTCCCATTGAGCCCTATGGGGGCTCAAAAGGGAATGGGGAAGGGCCAATGGTGAATGGGGAATTACGGCCCCGCCAACCTTGGAATGGGGCGGTAATTCCACCATTCACCATGGCGGGATCAGTAAATTACCGGCGGCAACCATGGCGCTAATAGCGCCATGGTTACTGCCTTCCGTGTAGTGAGGCCCTATGTATTGGAAAAATAAAGTGTTTATTTAAATACAAGTAGACCAAGGTTAATCTTGGGTAAATAAGTAATATCACAGATCATATAAACACATTATAAAAACACAACACTATGCTTTAAAGTTTACAGACCACAGCATAGACCTTATTTAGAAATCTAACAATATTTCTAGGTAGGTCAGACCTTTGTATACACATTCAGTATAGGACACTCCTATTCTTGGGGAGTAAAACCATAAGTTACTTTCAAATTACTTTACATTAACACAAGGGTAGTAGACCCTATCAGTTATAATGTGACACTCAGCAATCACTTAGTAAATCAACTGGACAATATGTATTTATTTGGTTTAATATAGCACAGCCTGTCAGGATTAGTCAGGCGAGTACAAAGGCAGCGAATATGGCAAGGGAAATGTGCACTAAATCACACAGTGAATAGCTTCGAATTAAACTACGTGCACACAGGAACAACGACTCATGTATGCTAGAACCCAGGAGTGCAAATAGAGTGTGACAACAAAACCAATATATGAAAAGGGATGTGGGGTAAGCACCTGACCGTGAGGAAAGTCGGCAAGCGCCTTACCCCCAATTGCTGTTACAGGTACTGACAGCGCTAAACCCACGTGGAGGGCAAGCAATGACAGGATCTGTGAACTAACACTCTTGATGGTATTAAATCAGGGAACTAAAGAACAGTACTCACGAGGACGAGATAAAACTCTTGAATGTCAGCTAGCCCACGAATCCTGTTGATGAAACTGGGACCCAGAAAGGCTATAACAGCAATGGGAGGAAAACTAAATACCTAAGTTGGAATAGTGTTTACAAATTAGTGAGGAAAACATAAGCATTCACACAGGAGCTAGCTACAACCGCACACCACACCTAAATATCAAATGGGAAATAAATGCAGTTGTGCAATGGAAAACATGGAATGGATCCCAATGGAAAATAAGGATCAGGAGCAGGGAAAAACGAAATAACCAATGCAAACTTCCCCCTATCCCTCCAAGGGAAAGACAGGATGCTAATCTAAGAGGAAGGCTAAGGCATACGGGTTTACAGCAGCAAAGGACAGAGTCAAAGAAATATAGAACACAGACAAACTGGGCTGCATCTAAAAGGGGAAAGCATTGAGAAATGCTGCCTGCAAACAGAGGAAGACAAAAAGGGAATCAAGGGAGCAGAAATCAATTAGCGCATGAATTCGAAATTCAGGGCGGAGGAACAAGAAAACAGGAACTAGTAACTAGGTACAAAGGCAAGGAACAAGGAACAAGGGACTAGTCACAACAGGAACACTGCAAACGATGACCAGCGCTGGACTGAAGTAAGACTGAGGCTTTTAAAGCTGCTTAACGAGCACACGCCTCAGGTGTGCTGATTGCTGCACCTGTAGCCACAGCTGTTACCTATCCTCCACCCAACCTTGTCCTGCAAGGGTGGAGGTGGAGCAGTGGGCCAGGCATTCTGGGAAGCATAGTCATTTGTTTAAAGAAGCATGCTGGCTGCCAAAAACCTGGAATGGATCCGGAAGGGAAGTAGCTTGGAAAATAGGGATTTAGCGCTCCCAATTCATCACAGCACTGTAGCATAAGGTTCGGAGGAAAGGTCCAGTAGGGAATAAACCCCAAATCATGCCCCCAAGTGGTGGGAACGGGAGCGAAGGGAGCGAGTCGTGACAGTATACCCCCTCCTACGGCCGTCTTCGGGTGCCCGCCACCCGCACGAGACATCTTCTTTCCATGATGGGAGTGATTTTTCGTTGGAGGTGGCACTGATGGAAACGGTGGCTTCTGGTGAGGAAGAGACTCATGGTTCGAAGAAAGATATGAAGGACTTGCAGGACCTGAAGCAGAGTTGGAAGGTCCAGGAAGCTCAGTCACTGGGAGTGGACCCTTACAAGTCTTTGAGGAGGGAGGCAGGCTGGTGCAACATGCCTTAGACAATGGTAGAAGCCCTATTAGCCTTTCTGCCGAGAGTGGA
This sequence comes from Ambystoma mexicanum, assembly GCF_040938575.1. Classification (NCBI taxonomy): domain Eukaryota; kingdom Metazoa; phylum Chordata; class Amphibia; order Caudata; family Ambystomatidae; genus Ambystoma; species Ambystoma mexicanum. The sequence continues at coordinate 1,079,759,645 of NC_090937.1, read as the reverse complement.
CATGCGGGAGGTGAGGAAATTGCTGGCTTCAGGAAAGGTTTATGTTCAGCCATTAGAGAAGGTGGCGGCTGAGGTAGAGGTTCAGATTTTCTTCTGTCATCCATCTGGGAAAAGGCTTGTGGTTGAAAGTGACTAAGGTTTGACTGCACATGTTCTACGCCTTGGAGACCTGAAAGTCCAATGGGTTGTACAAGGCTGGTACTCCTGGTGACAGTCGTGTAACCACCTTGTTGCACGTGGGATACAACAGCAGGGACGTTTGGCATACTGATAGGAGTGATAGACGCAGTACTTGGTATTTCAGGCACACTCGCAGAAGGAGCAATAACAGACACATTTTGAACAGCAGCAGTCATTCCCTTCCTTTGGCTATTAGCACCCAACTGGTGCTTCTTGGCGGAATTCTGTTGCACAAGTCCTGTAGGTAATACGCCGGTCTGCACCATCCCCTGTGCACACCCAGGTGAGTGGTTCTGACTCACCACTTGGTCCAGCTTGATGACTCTGAAGCGGGAGCTGGCAAAAGTCTCAAACTCTGATGCTGCATTTTTAGGAGGCTCTGATGCTAAAGTGAAGCAGTTGGGAGAATCGTCTTGTGGAAAAGGCAGGCATTCTGGTGCTCCTCCTGAAGCAAAAGAAAGGCAAGCTAGACGTTCATCGACAGTAAATGGTTGGGATTCAGGAGGAATCGCTGGAGCAGAAGAAAATACAGCAGGATCTGATGGTGTAGACAGGTATACCTCTGATATTGGCAGCGAGGCTAAGCAGGATACAGGCGTCTCATGAACTGAAGGCAAATACTCAGTATACTCCGGGACTGAAGACATGCACTTTTGATGGACTACCGGAGGCTCTAAAGCTGAAGGATGATCTGCAGGATGAGTCACTGTAGCTGAAGACAGGCAGGCCAGGGGAAACCTTGAGGCTGAAGGCATGCAAGCTGAAGCAATCTCGGTTGCTGGATACAAACATGTCCAGGTCTTTGGGACTGGCTCTTGAGTAAATGGCAGACATGGCAGCGGTTCATTGGTTGAAGACACGTGTGCCAAAGATGACTGCAGGGCTGTGGATTGGATCATAGAAGAGTCAATGGTTGTAGGAGGACAGACAGACGTCTCAGAAGTTGACAGACACATTGGTGGCTCAGGAATGGAGGGCACCTTTAGGGCAGTAGACTCCTTGGCACCAGTAACCAAAGACTGAGCTGTACCCTTGCAGTCCCTTTCTTTAGTGGGCGACACAGAGTCTCTTTCTTTGTAGAAGTAAAAATCAACCAGTGGAATCACCATAGTAAAGTCTCTGTTAATCAGGATTTCGTCAATTGTCCATTCCTCTGTTTTAGCTTCTGAAAGAGGCAGATTTACAATCAACAGTTCAGGAATCGCCTGCGGGTCTTTTGGTTCTGTATACTGTGGAATGAGACCATCAGAAGATGAAATCTGTACTGTTTCTGACTGTTCGTATTGATCAGAATTGGCAGAAGGAAGAGTGAACCCAGAGGTAACATCGTTTTCCACATCAGCTTGAACATCTACTTCAGTCTCAGCAGCTGTATCAAGAGCAGGGCCTAAGCCTACTGTAGTGTCTGAATCTGTGTATGCCACCATTGTGGATTGTGTTTGGAAATCAGAAGCTTGCATGTGTGCTAGCTCAGAATTATGACAAACTGCTACACAGGAAATTTTAGGTAAAGGAGTGGCTTGTAAATCTTCAGCTAACTGCAATCCCTGACAAACAGCCGAACCATTGTTAGAAACTGTGCCCAGATTAAGCGCTGTGCTAGAAGAAAGACTTTCACTCCAAATAGATCTAACATGTTGACAAATATCATGGTTTACCAAAGTCTCTGCACTCAGGGGCTGAACAGTGTTCACTTCATCAACATCAACGGATAAAGTCTGAGGTGTATTCAGTAAAGAGTGCAAGGTTTTATTCTCCTCTTGTAAAGAAATGAATTCTTGTCTTAACTCCTCATGCTTAGCTCTTAGCATGCCCTGCATTAACTGTACATCACTATCAGTAGGCACAGGGGGAGGCATAGTGGCATCAGGGCTGGATCCTGCACTAGCAATCTGGATGTGCACCGATTGTGCATTGTCCTCTACTGCTTTCAGGTTCTGAGATTTATACTTTCTCTTACTAACTTGGTCTGTGTTTCCCTTAAGCAAACTATTGACATTAGACCTCTTGGCATTAGGGACTACAGTATGTACCTGTGCAAAGGAGTATGCTTTAGACTGAGGGTAGAAAACAGAAGTTATGCAAGGAACCCCTCCATTCTTTATGTTTGTACCATGAAACTGTTCTATCTGAGGTGAAGCACAACTGGAATCATGGGGTTCAACAACAGAGGTACTCTTGTATAATAAGTCTAACAGTGTGTTGTTTTCTGGGGCTAAGGCTTGCGCTGACATAGAATCGGGATCAAAACAAATGATAGAACTAGGATCAGGCAATGTAGGATGTACCATCCTATGGGAAAAATACTTTGCACGTAAATGCCCATTCGTGACAAGGAGTTCATTTAAGTCAGGACTAGTGATTTGATTGTCACAGGTAAATGTAGGGGAAGCTTTCTGTACAAACTTGTTAGAGGCCTTGCTGCCTTTCTTTCTTAAACTTGCCATATTCAATGGGAATTTTGGGCTGGTCATTCTGTCAGGATTAGTCAGGCGAGTACAAAGGCAGCGAATATGGCAAGGGAAATGTGCACTAAATCACACAGTGAATAGCTTCGAATTAAACTACGTGCACACAGGAACAACGACTCATGTATGCTAGAACCCAGGAGTGCAAATAGAGTGTGACAACAAAACCAATATATGAAAAGGGATGTGGGGTAAGCACCTGACCGCGAGGAAAGTCGGCAAGCGCCTTACCCCCAATTGCTGTTACAGGTACTGACAGCGCTAAACCCACGTGGAGGGCAAGCAATGACAGGATCTGTGAACTAACACTCTTGATGGTATTAAATCAGGGAACTAAAGAACAGTACTCACGAGGACGAGATAAAACTCTTGAATGTCAGCTAGCCCACGAATCCTGTTGATGAAACTGGGACCCAGAAAGGCTATAACAGCAATGGGAGGAAAACTAAATACCTAAGTTGGAATAGTGTTTACAAATTAGTGAGGAAAACATAAGCATTCACACAGGAGCTAGCTACAACCGCACACCACACTTAAATATCAAATGGGAAATAAATGCAGTTGTGCAATGGAAAACATGGAATGGATCCCAATGGAAAATAAGGATCAGGAGCAGGGAAAAACGAAATAACCAATGCAAACTTCCCCCTACCCCTCCAAGGGAAAGACAGGATGCTAATCTAAGAGGAAGGCTAAGGCATACGGGTTTACAGCAGCAAAGGACAGAGTCAAAGAAATATAGAACACAGACAAACTGGGCTGCATCTAAAAGGGGAAAGCATTGAGAAATGCTGCCTGCAAACAGAGGAAGACAAAAAGGGAATCAAGGGAGCAGAAATCAATTAGCGCATGAATCCGAAATTCAGGGCGGAGGAACAAGAAAACAGGAACTAGTAACTAGGTACAAAGGCAAGGAACAAGGAACAAGGGACTAGTCACAACAGGAACACTGCAAACGATGACCAGCGCTGGACTGAAGTAAGACTGAGGCTTTTAAAGCTGCTTAACGAGCACACGCCTCAGGTGTGCTGATTGCTGCACCTGCAGCCACAGCTGTTACCTATCCTCCACCCAACCTTGTCCTGCAAGGGTGGAGGTGGAGCAGTGGGCCAGGCATTCTGGGAAGCATAGTCATTTGTTTAAAGAAGCATGCTGGCTGCCAAAAACCTGGAATGGATCCGGAAGGGAAGTAGCTTGGAAAATAGGGATTTAGCGCTCCCAATTCATCACAGCACTGTAGCATAAGGTTCGGAGGAAAGGTCCAGTAGGGAATAAACCCCAAATCATGCCCACAAGTGGTGGGAACGGGAGCGAAGGGAGCGAGTCGTGACACAGCCTAACAGCTTTGTATATACAGTACACAATTACAATTCAAAACACACAATAACATATAACAATACACACAGCTCCTAGTATAATTAAAAGAATGTCCTTATTGTTTCCAGGTTAACACATAAGATCAACAAGAAAAAAACTGTGTACAAAACATTAAAATATTACATTAGCATTATAACAGTCTAACAAAGCCCATCAGATAATACATCTAAAATATCAATACACTTCATGTAGAATTTCACCATGAAAAATATAAAATTTGTGTTATCACCTTCAATAAATTTAGGCCAAATAAAAGATATGTCTAGGCAATCGATTAAGTAATTATACAATTTGACGTATTTGATTCTCATTTGGTTCAGACTCATACATTCTACAAGTATATGTTCTAGTGTTTCCAACACATTCTCGCCTCATAGACAACACTGCCGATCAGCTCTGGCCAGACCTACTTTCGGACCCTTAATATCAAGAGTCGCACAAACATCACATTTTAAGAGTAGATATGTTCTGATGATACTGGTATTAGGCCAGGCAAAGTTTATTTGGGCTTGTTCTCATGCACAATTCTATATTGTATAAATTGACCACATTTGGTATGAGAAGATAGGTACACATAGTTGTTCTCATAGTTATGTACATTCAATATCTGCCTTAACCATTGTTTGGATCCACTAATGGTGGTATTATCTACTGTACGGTCATGGCCCTTGGACCATTTGGTGTGCAGGTACAAGATTGTGCCCATGGTGCCCATGCTCTTGCCTCTGTCAATGCTCAGAAAAGCCTGCAAGTAGATTACCATTATAGTGTCATTATCTAACCATAACAATTTTACATAGCACATACCCACTCTATAAACAAGGTCTGACAACGTGCCATTCAGGTCAAATTCCAACCATACAAATTCAACAGAGAGTGATTGGGGCATTCTAAACAATTTACGGAAGATCTTTGACTCAAAGTTGTTTACTTCTTCAGTAAAATTTTGACCCCAGACTTCAATACTGTAGTTCATCACAGGCAGAACTTTAGTAGTGTATAGCAGTAATATCGTTTGCATAGAGCACTCTCAATTTCTTCCTCTGAATCCAATGAACTGCAGCATCTGTGTAGTTTTCTCTTGCATATTTCAATTCCATCTCGGCGCAAACGCACCAGCGCGAAAGAGTTTAGCCGGTCTGTGCCGGTCCGTGTCGCTCCAGGGCCTACGCATCAAAGTAAGCGTTATGGGCCTCGCGGATGTGCTGGCTCTCATTGCAAAGGAGAGAAGCTCTTTGAAACAAAGGTCTGCCTGTTTTTTTAGTCTGATGTCTGCTGTTGACCCACCCGCTCAGGTCAAACAATTTCGATCATGTCCACTGCCCACAGCTATACATCCTTGAAGCATGAAGTTGCACAGCATGATATTAAGGATGCTGCTGTGGCTGTTAATCCCACCGGCGCTTTGACTGTAATAAGTACTATATCTAGCCTGACTGCACAAAATAATACAGCACAGGATAAAATCCCCATTCCTTATGCTCTGACTCCACCCCATGTCGAGAGCAATGCTAAATGTAAAAGTACTCTGAATTGTTTACTGCTCAACACTCGCCCCCTGCTAAAACATGCGCTAGAGGTCGCTTCCTACATATCTACAAATAATATAGATATGTGCGCTATTACAGAGACCTGGAACCATTCAGCCTCAGGCCCCACCCTAGCCCTGGCTATACCTAATGGATACATTTTTTTTGAAGACAGAAAAGAAGGGATAGAGGCGAAGTGGCCCTTATCTTTAAAGACTCTCTTAACGTGTGGAAAGTTGATATATGCAGCACAGATAACTGCAATCTTCTACACGCTAAAATTAGAATGCATGCAGAAAATACCTTAAACATCATTCTTATTTATCGGCCGCCAGAACCTATGAAGGATTTCAATAATCGGTTATCTGATGTGCTATTAACCTTCTTAAAACCCCTATCCAACTTCCTATAATTGGGCGATCTAAATTACTGGTTAGGGGATAATGCTGACCCTCAAGCCAAACGACTAGACAGAGCTCTGTCAAATTTAGGTTTTCCTCAATTTATTGATGTGCCCACACATGTGAAGGGACACTCCCTTGACTGTCTGGGTTGTCTTAACACCACCCCAGCTAGTTTAGAGATGAGTCCCTATCCCTGGTCGGATCACTTTTTCATTAATTTTGAGATGATATCGGATATAGTCATCCACAATACGAAACCCTCTCTTAGTACTACGCACAGCAGAACTCTTCAAAAGTTGACGCCTGTAGCTCTTGATCCATGGATCAATACTTTGAACAGCTTGAATAAAGAAGACTCCTCGGTTGAAGATATTACTGCTGCCTACCATGATACCCTCCGAGAGACAGTCAATACCTTAGCTCCTATTTCAATCAAAAAATAGCTCATAGGGAACCCAATTTATGGTTCACTCGTAACCTGCAAGAACTGAAAAGCACTAAAACCAAGGCACTCTATACGTGGAAAAAATCTTTATCAGAAAGTGACAAAGAAATCTATAATAGACATGTTAGTGTCTATAAAAAAGAAGTGATCACTGCAAAAAGAGCATACCTTGACAACCGGATTGCTAAAGCCCAATCTAAACCCAAGGAGCTTTTCAAAGTGTTTAAAGATTTGGAAACAAAAAAGAACACTACGCAGAACACCATTACGAAAGATACAAAGTGGTGTAATCAGGTACAGGAGACTATGGATGCAAGCTCAATAAAATTAATAGAGGTATCTGAGAAGTTAGAGCAACTTTATCGTATACAGGTCATAAGGATACTATTACTCCATCTAAATGTTGGAATGAAAAAGAGCTTTTCTCTTTCAAGCCCATTACGGAGGCTGACCTAACAGTGATAATTCAAAACCTTAAACCTTCTAACTGTAAGGGAGATGTTTGTCCTGCCCTAACAATCAAAGCATGTTCTACTTTGCTAATTCTTACCCTCTGTAAGTTTGTTAATGCTTCCTTCAGGGAGTGCGCTGTGCCTACTTGCATCAAACACTCTTGGGTGTCTCCATTATTTAAAAAAACCTGACCTCTCCCCTGATGATCCACTTAATTACCATCCTAGCTCTAATTCTCAATTACTGCTTAAGATCCTTGTCAGAGTTACAAATACCCAACTACTGGCTCATCTGAGAAATGCTAACATTTTGAAGAAAAGACAATCTGGCTTTCGGGGAAAGTCTGCTCTGCTGGATTTAAAATCTGGGCTCCTCCACCATATGGATCAAGGCGACCCCAGCATGCTGATGCTGTTGGACCTATATGCCGCCTTCGCCCTGGTAGACCATACTGTGTTGGTCTCCAGGCTGAGGGAGGTGGCGGGTTTCTCAGCATCGGCAGCTGATTGGGTTGCCTCCTTCCTGAAAGACCGCCAATGGAGAGTGAGTAGCAATCTGGCAGATGCTAACACCAAGGAGCTGCCTCAAGGAGTCCCTCAGGGAGCTTGTCTCTCTCCTATTTTCTATAACATCTTTACGGTGCCCTTTCTGGATTTCCTGGATAGTAACAACATAGAGTTTACAAACTATGCTGATGACACCCAGTGTATCATCCCTATTACACGTGTCTTTTCAGATGACAAAATCAATATCAATAGGATTTACCTTCTCATCCAAAGCTGGATGTGTTCCAGTGGATTGGCCCTTACTGTGGGTACTGATCGTAAAATCCACAAACTAGAAGACCAATACTCCCAATTTGTGATTGATGACTGCGTTATAAAGGTCAAGAGAAAAGTCAAGACACTGCGGATTTATCTTGACTGCAATCTCAACATGAAGGCGCAGGTTAGCAGTCTGGTGGCCTCGTCCACCTACTATATCAAACTGCTGTCTCATGCCTGCCCCTTTCTCTCACAAACTAGCAGGGAAATGTTAGCAAGAGCACTGATAAGTTCTAGGATAGATTACTGTAGTAGTCTTATGATCGGCCTTAGAACCTGCGAAGTGAATAGATTGCAGGTGGTGCAGAAAAATGCTCTCAGGGTTGTTCTGGACAAGAAGAGATCATATCATATTTCTAAGGCGAGAAGGGAGCTTCATGAGCTGCCTATTAAGGAACGAAATCTCTTTCGGCTCCTGTCTATCTCATTCAACTGTATGAAAAATTCTGTTCCTACCTACCTTAATGAGGTATTAAGGTCTAAGACGAGTAAATACAGTCTTAGATCAAATAGCCACTCCCAGTTAATTGTCCTGGCCTGCAGACTGTCGCAGACTAGGGTGGGAGCTTTTTATTTATTCTGCTGCACCTGTGGCCTGGAATAATCTCCCCTGTAAACTGAGAGCTACAAATTCTAATAGAGTTTTCAGAAAAGGACTGAAGACCTATCTGTTTAATTAAACACTATCTTGGTCCTACCGTCAGCTCTCCTGCACTTGTATTACTCTCTCATGGCTTTTAGCCTCTGTTTTGTTCTATGTATGTCAATGCCTTTAAGCTTTAGGGTCAGTGGTTTTGCACTATACAAATCCTAAATTAAAATAATAATAATAATAATAAATAATAATAATAAAACTGACAGTATTTACTATTTTAGAACATTTGTCCTTGGAGGCGTGGCCTGACGCCAATTGCGGATGGACGTGTAGTGCTGCTGCTCCGTCCCGTATGAATATATATATATATATATATGGCATTATTTTAAAATAAATAACATTATTTCAATTACCTTACATTTCCACTCTGTCTGTAGATGCTGCTCCGTGCTCCGACTGCTTTCCTGACGCCGCACTGCCCCTCTCTCTGAGCTCCATGTGCTCCGGCAGTCCGCCTATGAAGACAGCTGATGCGGGTGCCCGCCCTCTCTAAGGAGAACTATGGAGACACGCCCACTGCGATGTGCCGGCTGCGGCCTGGGCGGCTACCTCTCACCAACGCTGCCACATTTCTGCCAACAAGGAAGGAGGAATTAAAAATAAAAAAAGAGGAGAAAGGAAATGAGTCACTGGATTACGTGCTCTTAAGAACCTAAGCAATTTAAAGGTACAGGAACACTTTCTTTTAATTCAGCATCTGCTTTTACACAACGTTTGGATAATAGCTGGACCAGGATATATATTTACAATAATATATCAAGAATAAGCTATTAAAAATTTAATAGGACACTTGGTATTTTTCCAAAGTGCATTCTGCATTTACTACTAACAGTTTTTTTAAAGTCAACATATATACAGATAATCTTTTACCTTTCTGTTTTTTGCCATGCTTGAAGATTCTCCGAAAGACATTTGAATGCGCAATAAATATTTATTCATGAACTTCCTGCCATTACTTGAAGGTACACACCCAAAGACGGTTGTGAAAGGGAGGAAAGGAAGGTAAAAAAAAAGAAAAGAGGAAAAAAAATCTTTTTTAAACGACACTGTTCCTTATTCAATTGTTTATTTGCTCTTGCTGAATTCATTTTTAATGCTACATGGCTAATGGCTCTTCATGAAACACACCTTAGTTTACCCCTTATTATTCTTTAGTGTTTGCATTTTATTTCCTTTATCAGGAATAACACTTCATGCATAATATGGATGTATTAATTGTAAACTGAGGTATTCTACGCCTGCAGAGCTGAGGTTACTGATATAGGTAGACTCTTCAACTAGTCTTCCTTAAGCTCACTGAATTACAGATCTTTGGCATGTGCTAATGATAATATAAGCACCTTCGGGCTCTTCAACATATACACTCCTAGTCTAATACTCCAAATATATATATATATATATATATATATATACAAATAATATGGCTGCCAACAAGAAAAATACGACAACCACTAAAGAACCTAATATCTTAGCCTCCAACCTTAAGAGACCCAAGAGTGACTCACCACCTCCGCTGGGTATATCCGATCCTGCCATTGACGCCATTTTATCTGAAACCAGGTCACTTAAACCCTTCATCGAGACCACAAATCAAAAATTGCAACAACTAGATGACAGATGGAAAGGCTTTGAAAATAGAATGGATGAAGTGGAAAGGAGAGTTGGTCTTGTAGAAGAGGTTTCTCCCAAAGTGGCATTACTCGAGAAGTCAATCAAAGACCTCCAAAGGCACAATGAAGATTTAGAAAATCGCAGCCGACGCAACAATCTTCGCATCTCAGGTCTACCGGAGGGCTCAGAGGGTAACAACACCATTGTTTTTGTACAAAAATGTCTCTCTACCCAGCTCCACTTACCTCCTGATTTAATAATCAACATACAACATGCTCATAGAATTGGAAAATCACCCATCTCTACATCTCCAAAAGCCTCGTCCAGAACACTGATCTTTTATCTTCTGGAATGCTCCCAACTTCAGCTCATCTTGTCTGCTGTCAAGGAACGCAAATCCCTCATTTGGAACGACACTAAGATATACATCTCATAAGATGTTGCCAAAAGCACGGCCCAACTGTCATGACCGCAGCCTCCAAGGAGTCAGGTTTAGCCCAACTGCCTCGGAAGCTGGGACACAACTTCATTTCCAGGCACCCATCGGCTCCCATAGGGGCCTTATGGACCTTGTCCTGGCGCGAGTGGCGCCAGGCTCATAAGGGGACCCAGTCCCAGCACAGGACGTGCCGGGCTCATGATGTAAGGAATGGTGCTTGGGTGGACCTACCTGCTGCAGACCATGCTGCTCACTCACCTGCAGGATGAAATCCTCATCCATCCATGGCTGGAACTACTTTACCTTCTGGGTGTGGCCAGCACCACTCCCTGGGACTGGATACTGGAACTATTCTGGAAGCTGGGACTTCTTACCTGGGCGAGGCTCCTGTGGAAGGAGACACCTAAGCACTCCAGTAAGCTATTTAAACCACGCCCGATCAGAGCAACGTGCTTTGCGTTATTCTGCAATAGCAGCAGGACGCTCACTGTGTCAGCTCCAGAGAATCTTCAACTTCTGCATCTGGGGAAGAGAAATCCGCAATCTTACCTTCTGAAATACCATCTTCGTCTTCAGCAGCATCTGAAAAGGGAAAAGAACACCAGGTTAGCACGAGATAAAAACCAGCGCAGCACTTACCCAGTCCATCGGTGCATCTCAAGCCACGGGCTGCAGCTTTCCATTTTTCCGGCACCCTGTGGAAGCAAAGACATTGGTTAGTAAACCTCCGTGAAACTTTCCTTACCTGCGCTGCATTCTTCTCGCCTCCGCCGACGCTGCTACTCGCATCTGCAAAACAAAAGGACATCATTAAGAAATACAAAACTCCATCTATACGCACGTGTTTTGGGCAGCGCTCATCTTTCTCACTCCTCGGCGCATTCCTCGACCTCCATTTTTCTACCCAGCTGCTTCTGCGACCTGAAAAAGGAAAAGAGACATTAAGAAGTGCTTTTAACTTCGAATTGACATTTTTTACTTACTTGCCTGCAATACCTTCGCCATTCCATCGCTCTCCGGACCTCCATATTCAAGCAACCGCCGTTCGTGCTGCTAACAACGGCCTAGCTCCAAATCTTCATCCTCTGCAACCAAGAGGCTGGACAATTAACCAGTGAAGTAACTGGCTTCGGCGCCCCTGCACAGACGCAGGATGGAGAGCTCTGCTTTCACCTACATAAGGTGAGCACATATAGCCTACGAACTACTTGGGAGTACCAGGAAGGGGAGGCAGCTTACCCAGTCAGGCTTATATATCCATATTAACCCCTTGCTCTCATAATTGCAGACACCTCACCCTTCAGATCAAGATCTCAGTGAGGAAAGGGCCTTTCCAGGGTGGCATTCGAGGCCTGCGCGTGACCCTAGAAGACTCCGAGAACCCCCAGCCCAGACCTGCGCCTCCGAGGGATTCAGGTGAGCGTTACAGAACGCCTAGCCTACCGCAATTTTCCCACCCAGGCGCAATGGAAACCTCGGACACAGATCAACTGGCTCAATTGCTTGGGGAACTAAGGGCAGAGGTACACGCATCTCGCCAAGAAACAAACGCTTTACGAAGGGAGTTGATCATTGCCAAGGAACGGATGGATGATCTGGCCAGACAGTTGCTACAGGCTCAAGCGGGACAGACGCCACTGCCTCACTATGGAGGGGGCGGCACTCCTACAACCTCAAGTAATCCGGTGCAAATTAATCTGCCAGGGAATGTGCCTTTGGCCCCGCCGAACGTTTTTCCGGTGATCCAAAGCGATATGCAGTATTCATCAATCAATGCCGCTTGCACTTTCTGTGTAGACCCGCCGCATTCCCAACGGACCAAGCCAAGGTAGCGTTTGTACTTTCCCATCTTAGCGGTAGTGCTGCAGATTGGTCCATTCCTCTCGTGACACAGGATGACCCACTCCTCTATAACTTTCAAGACTTTCAGACCAGTATGGAAAAGTTGTTCGCAAGACATTCACAGGGGCAGGCCTTGGACAATGAACTCCTGTCACTCAGACAAGGTAATCAGGATCTCCTGGCTTACATAGCGTCCTTTAATAGACTGGTGGTTGAGACCAGGTGGCCTGAAGATAAGAGAATCACGCTCTTCTACAGAGGTCTACGTGGGGAACTTAAAGACGTTTTAGCTCAGGTGGTTAATCCGCCGCAAGACTGTTCAGATTATATCGACCTAGTAGTCCAATTAGATCATCGGCTACAGAACAGGAAGACCGATCGATCCAGATTTGAAACCCCGGTACTTTCAAGACCTCAGAGCTCCGCTAAAGGGAATGACTCCGTGGAACCAATGCAAATAGGAGTAGTAAAAGGACCATTAACTCAAAAAGAACGGGAAAGAAGAAGGCAATTACAGCTGTGCCTATACTGTGGGAATTCTGGACATTTCCTTTGTGATTGCTCAGTGAAACCGGTCAAGAAGACCGTAGGAGTTTCTGATAAAAATGCTGAGAAACTGGAATCGGGAAACGACCTCGCCCGACAAGCGTAGAGGTCCGCTTGCCGAGCGTTAAAACTAGTTCCTTGACCTCACATTTGGTAATGCCTATGGTCCTCATAAGTCCCAATAGACCAGATCGCATGCATGCTATCAAAGTATACATTGATAGCGGAGCAATCGGTAATTATGTGGACCAAGACCTGGCTACCAGGATGGATCTTCCCCTACGTCCCAAGATGGTAAAGGACGTAATCACTACAGTGGATGGTACTGAAATAGCTTCCGGACCAGTTTCTCATACCACCATGGAGGTAACGTTGTTATGTCAAGACGGACATCGGGAGAAGATCGTGTTTGATGTAATCAAGGCCCCGCAGTTTCAGGTGATTCTGGGAATGCCTTGGTTGGAAAAGCACAATCCTCAGATAGACTGGCGAGCCAAGGTAATTCGGTTTCCAGAATGCGCTTCAACCTGTTATCCTCAGCCTGAAATCAAGCTAGCAGCCATCACTTCCGAGGACCCCCGATTACCTCTGGAATACCAAGAGTTCAGCGACGTCTTTCAGAAAGATCAAGCCAACACCCTGCCTCCGCATCGGTCATACGACTGCCAGATAGACTTAATACCTGGGTCCACCCCTCCGTGCAGTAGAATATATGCCCTCACTGAACCAGAAAACCTCCATCTCAGGCAATACTTGGACCAGTAGTTAGCTAACGGATTCATCCGCCCCTCGAAATCCCCGGCTTCCTCAGCTTTGTTCTTCGTCCCGAAAAAGGAAGGTGACCTAAGAACTTGTATCAATTATCGCGCCCTGAACCAGATTACAGTCAAAAACCGATACCGTTGCCCTTGATTCCTGAATTATTGGACCAGGTAAAAGGCGCCTGCATATACACAAAGTTAGACCTCAGAGGAGCTTACCATTTGGTACGCATTAAGGAGGGCGACGAATGGAAGACGGCCTTTCGCACTAAATATGGATTATTTGAGTATCAAGTAATGCCCTTCGGACTATGTAACACACCGGCCGCTTTCCAGTTTTTCATGAATGATGTCCTCAGAGAACTTATTGATGTATGCGTAGTCGTTTATATTGACGACATCCTGGTATACTCAGCCTCAGAAACTGATCATCGTAGACACGTCACAGCGGTTTTACAGAGACTTTGCCAACAGCGCTTGTTTGCTAAACTGGAGAAGTGCACCTTTCACGCAAAGGAAGTGGAATTTTTAGGGTTCATCTTATCACCCAACGGAGTTCACATGGACTCAAGAAAAGTGGATGCTATCACCAAATGGCCTTCCCCAACTTCCGTGAAAGGTGTACAGAGCATGCTGGGCTTCGCTAATTTTTACCGAAGGTTCATTTTTGAATTCTCTCGGGTAGTCCAACCTATCACGGCTCTTCTGAAAAAGAATAAAAAATTTGAGTGGACTCCAGAAGCCGAACAAGCCTTCCAAGAATTAAAAGCCAAATTTATCTCTGCTCCAGTCTTAAGGCATCCCCGTCCAGAACTTCCCTACATCGTCGAGACAGACGCTTCCAGTCTTGCAATGGGGGCGGTGCTGTCACAAAGAGACCCCGAAACGCACCAGTTACACCCTGTAGCCTTTTGGTCTCGCAAATTTTCGGCTCCTGAGATCAACTACACAATTACGGACAAAGAACTCTTGGCAATTAAGTCCGCCTTTAAGGCCTGGCGGCATTATCTTTTGGGAGCCCGGCACACAGTAACTGTAATCACGGATCACCGTAACCTCCAGTACCTGAAGTCAGCTAAAGCTCAATCTTCGAGGCAACTACGCTGGGCTTTATTCTTCGCAGAATTCGATTTTGTAATCACATATCGACCAGGCGTTAGGAACGGAAAAGCAGACGCCCTTTCCCGGATAGGGGTAGACGAACTTACAGCTAATCCGGAGCCGGTGCCAATAATTCCTGAGCAAAAGATACTAGGAGCAATCAACACACTATCCCTCGAAGAGATTAAAGCAAGGGTCAATCAACTCATAACTCCCGAAGATTCATCGAATTGGCAATTGAAAGGAAAGGATTTTACAATAGATCAGAACCTATTGTATTTCCAAGGAAGACTATTCTTACCCTGCGCTGACTTACAAAAACAGGTCTTCACCTGCTACCATGATTCTCTAATGGAAGGACATCCTGGAGTTGCCAAAACCTCAGAGAAAATTAAAAGGCATTTTTGGTGGCCATCTTGGAGGAAAGATGTTAAAGAGTTTGTGGCTTCTTGTGGTATCTGCGCACAAAACAAGAGTCAGAAGGAAAAACCAGCAGGATTACTACGTCCAATAGACATTCCACCAGGCCCTTGGCACACGCTCTCGATGGATTTTATCACGGATTTACCCCCTTGCTCTGGATACAAGACAATTCTAGTGATCGTGGACCTTTTTTCAAAAATGGCTCATTTTATCCCACTGAAGGGTTTACCTACAGCTTCCATTCTAGCCCGAGAATTTCTTGAAAACATTGTCCGGTTGCACGGTTTCCCTTCAGTACTAATCTCTGACCGAGGGAGCCAATTTATTTCCCATTTTTGGCGGAGTTGTTGTCGTTTAGCACAAATTGATGTACGACTTTCCACCAGCCATCACCCTCAAACCGACGGGCAGACTGAGAGAACTAACCAAACTTTAGAACAATATCTGCGCTGCATGTTGCATCAATCCGAGGGTACTTGGAAGGATGTCCTTTGGATTGCTGAATACGCTTACAATAATTCAATCCATTCTGGGACGGGAAAAACCCCTTTTTTCCTGCTGTATGGAAGTCATCCTCGAACCTCAAATCTGGACCCACCTCAAGCTCTCGGAACACCTGCTGTTGACCATTTGCATTCGACGATAACTCAAGCATTTAAAGAAGCCACAGCTCATCTTCAACGAGCTAAAGAATCATACAAAAAAGGAGCAGACCAACATCGAAAAGAGGCTCCTCAATATCAAAAAGGAGATCAAGTCTGGCTGTCCACTAAACATTTATCTTTAAAAGGGCCACGCACCTTCAACCCAAGATATTTAGGACCCTACTCGATCACGGCCGTGATTAACCCAGTGGCTGTCAAACTAGAATTACCTACTCGAATGAAGATACATCCTGTCTTCCATGTTTCTCTCCTGAAACCTGTGCAACCTAGGAACCCATTTGACTAAACCTCCTGAGCCAATCCAAGTTGACGGAGAATTCGAATTTGAAATTCGAAACATCTTGGACTCCAAAATTTCCAAATCAAAACTATACTACCTGATTGATTGGAAGGGATATGGACCCCAGGAGAGATCTTGGGAACCCTCAGAATATGTACATGCACCTCGTCTAGTCCGAGAATTTCATCGGGCTTTTCCCAACAAGCCAAAACCTCCGGAAAAGACAAGCTTGGGAGGGGCCTTGAGGGGGGGTGCTTTCATGACCGCAGCCTCCAAGGAGTCAGGTTTAGCCCAACTGCCTCGGAAGCTGGGTCACAACTTCATTTCCAGGCACCCATCGGCTCCCATAGGGGCCTTATGGACCTTGTCCTGGCGCCAGTGGCGCCAGGCTAATAAGGGGACCCAGTCCCAGCACAGGACGTGCCGGGCTCATGATGTAAGGAATGGTGCTTGGGTGGACCTACCTGCTGCAGACCATGCTGCTCACTCACCTGCAGGATGAAATCCTCATCCATCCATGGCTGGAACTACTTTACCTTCTGGGTGTGGCCAGCACCACTCCCTGGGACTGGATACTGGAACTATTCTGGAAGCTGGGACTTCTTACCTGGGCGAGGCTGCTGTGGAGGGAGACACCTAAGCACTCCAGTAAGATATTTAAACCACGCCCGATCAGAGCAACGTGCTTCGCGTTATTCTGCAATAGCAGCAGGACGCTCACTGTGTCAGCTCCAGAGAATCTTCAACTTCTGCATCTGGGGAAGAGAAATCCGCAATCTTACCTTCTGAAATACCATCTTCGTCTTCAGCAGCATCTGAAAAGGGAAAAGAACACCAGGTTAGCACGAGATAAAAACCAGCGCAGCACTTACCCAGTCCATCGGTGCATCTCAATCCACGGGCTGCAGCTTTCCATTTTTCCGGCACCCTGTGGAAGCAAAGACATTGGTTAGTAAACCTCCGTGAAACTTTCCTTACCTGCGCTGCATTCGTCTCGCCTCCGCCGACGCTGCTACTCGCATCTGCAAAACAAAAGGACATCATTAAGAAATACAAAACTCCATCTATACGCACGTGTTTTGGGCAGCGCTCATCTTTCTCACTCCTCGGCGCATTCCTCGACCTCCATTTTTCTACCCAGCTGCTTCTGCGACCTGAAAAAGGAAAAGAGACATTAAGAAGTGCTTTTAACTTCGAATTGACATTTTTTAATTACTTGCCTGCAATACCTTCGCCATTCCATCGCTCTCCGGACCTCCATATTCAAGCAACCGCCGTTCGTGCTGCTAACAATGGCCTAGCTCCAAATCTTCATCCTCTGCAACCAAGAGGCTGGACAATTAACCAGTGAAGTAACTGGCTTCGGCGCCCCTGCACAGACGCAGGATGGAGAGCTCCGCTTTCACCTACATAAGGTGAGCACATTTAGCCTACGAACTACTTGGGAGTACCAGGAAGGGGAGGCAGCTTACCCAGTCAGGCTTATATATCCATATTAACCCCTTGCTCTCATAATTGCAGACACCTCACCCTTCAGATCAAGATCTCAGTGAGGAAAGGGCCTTTCCAGGGTGGCATTCGAGGCCTGTGCGTGACCCTAGAAGACTCCGAGAACCCCCAGCCCAGACCTGCGCCTCCGAGGGATTCAGGTGAGCGTTACACCAACTCAGGAAAATATTTCTATCCTTCCATCCAGCCCTAAAGTAACTTAATATCCGGTATGGTCTATACCACCCTTGTTCATTCAAAGTGACTCATGAAGTACGTACAAACATGTATGACGACCCAGTGGACCTTAGAGCTTTCATACTGTCATGTCCCCGGTCATGAAACACTGTGCTAGCAAACTCCCCCTAGGTCCCCACTTACCTCTGCACACCCGATGGCGGCAGTTGGGCGACAGGTCCTGGCACATCCAGAAGAAGGTCTTGATTGGCCGCCCGGGACGGATTCCTTTCCTCCACTGGCAGATACCATGGTGTCTTCCCATGCTGCACCATAGGTATCGGCATCCCCTGGGGGCTCATGGGTTGAGACATCACGTGGTCAGGAAATAACTCCTGTTGTGGACAGAGCACGTGACACGGAGCATGCATCACGTGATCAGGAAGTACCTCCTGTTGTGGACGCCGGACACGACGTGGAACATGTGTCACGTGATCCGATCATGTGACCATTCTTTGCATTCAAAGGAAACGAGTGGACACATAAACAACGCTTCACAGCTGCTTCCCGGCAAGTACTGTTTGGCGGTATCATAGTTTTTGCTTCCTTCAACTGCATTGACCGCAGACTGTTTTCTCTCTTGCCTTACCTTGGTATTTCTGCTCGGTTTGTCTCAAGTTGGAACTTACGACCCTTGGCCTGTCAACTGGATATTGTTCTTGGATTTCCCCTGCTATCGACGTTACCTCTTGGCTTCTGACCCCGGATTGTGCATTGGACTGTGTACAGATCTCCCTGCCTTGCTCATTCGTTTCTCTGCTTATTCAGGTGTGCACCCTCCATCCGGAGTGCCATTCAAGTTGTCTTCTGTCGCTTACTGCTGTCGGCTATTGCAGACCCCTGCCCCATTGCTACATCCAGGGTACCCTCCCACCGATATTAGGTAAGCCTCCCTGTGTACCCTCACCATTGTTCTGATTGGTACTGTATTTCCATTCTCTCACATCGTTGCTTGCCTTGCAGTGGTCGGGGGAGTCCTTCCGGCGTTCCCTGGTTCCAGGCTGACAGAACTCTACACCTGTGGCCTCAAAGATTGCATGGGCAGTTATTTTGATATTTGCCCATGCGGTACTTGGGGATGGTGGTTCCATAATCTACACCACCATCAAGTCTTAACACATAAGTTTCATCAAATCTGAAGGCATGGACACATCATCTCCAGCCAGTACCTCTACTTCGCCCATTACATAATTGTATTCCCCCGCGTAAGCGTCCCTATTATATACATAATCCCATGACTATCATCTTATCATAACTTTTGGGACGGGTGTCCTTAATACGTCTATCTTCCATCCTGAGTCATTTTATTTTCCTTTTCGATGACTCAGTGGGCCTCACCCATCCCTGCTATATCACTCACCTGTTGTCTACCTTATCTAGTCTGATCCTCATTGCTGTTTTATTGTCTTACACCATACATTGCAATCGCATGATTGGACCCCCTACCTCCCCTCCCATAACCTATTGTGTCACCCCCTTGTGTCTCCTTATGAATATGTATGATTCAATATGTTATTTTCTGGCACTAAAGTTCTTCATTTACATGGTCTCAGGTTATGTTATCATAATTTTTGAATTGTTACAATGATCTTAAAATGTGTCACATTGAACATCAAAGGTTGTAATAACCCCATCAAGAGATGTACATTCATTCTCATCTTAACAAATTCAACCCTTCCATAGCCTGTATACAGGAAACACATCTTTCCAACAAGGAAGCACTGAAACTGAAGTCCCACTGGGTGAAGGAAACCATTTCTAGTCCCGCTGTCGCTAAGAAAAATTGTGTAGCTATTTGAATTAGCAAGAAATTACCCTTTAAAGTTCTTGATCATGGTGCTGATACTGTTGGAAGATGGGTTTGGGTCAAACTACAGTCACACCAACCCTGATCCCAATTTTTGGACTTCCATAAAAAAATTGATACTGATGTTGTTTCAAAAACATTTACAAATTTAATTATGTGCGGGGATATGAATCAGGTCCTTGATCCTTTTCTTGATAGAAAATCTGATTGTCAGTTCAAAAACAACAAATCACACAAATCCTTTTTGGGTTGTTTAGCTGAAACCGGCCTCATTGATACATGGAGATTATCTCATCCCACCCGGATTGACTATACTTTCCTCTCTTCCCCACATAACACCCTCTCCCGCCTAGATTACATTTTCTCTTCTAAAACCCTTACAGGTATATAATTATATCCGATCACACCCCAATATGTACATCCTTCAGCCTTTCAGACGTACATAAACCATCATCTCGTTGGAAACTTAATAATTTCCTCTTACAAGATCCTCAATTTATCCTATCTGTTGAATCTTTTGTTCAACAGTTCTATGCTGATAATCAAGATCGTGATACTTCAGTTGTGAATTATTGGGATGCTTTTAAGGTGGCTCTAAGAGGTCATATTATGACTTATTCAGGAAAACAGAAAGCCCTGCGCAAAAATCATCTGGATGACCTTTACTCTCAGCTCACCTTAGCTGAACAACGTATTATAGCGACTCCAACCATACTAATCTTTGTCAGGTATTAGCCACACGCTTCCTAATTAATAAGGAGATTACTGATCTTGCTGGGACCATTCTTAAATATAAAACGAAAACCTATCAAACTTCCAATAGAGCAGGAAAAGCACTTGCCTCTTACTTGAAAACAAAAAAGGAAAAATGTTTTATTTCCCATAACAAAGACTCATCTGGCACTGTATATCATCATCCAAATGATATTCTAAATTGCTTCAAAAACTTTTAGACTAACCTATACACCCCTGAGAACTCAATTTCCCATAAGAACATCACATCCTTTTTTGCAAATATAAATAGATCCTCTTATCCTCAATTGGATCTATCTCACTTAGATAATGATATTACTCTTCCAGAAATCTCCAAAGCAATTGAAGGCTTAGGTAAAGGCAAAGCTCCTGACCCAGACGGTCTTTCCATGGAATTCTTTGATAGTGTGTCTCAATCTCTCATCCCCAAACTCCTAAATCTATTCTCTTTCTTTATTTCCCTAAAACCTCCTCTGGTTCCTTTTCAGAAGCCTTACTCATACTCTTCCCCAAACCTGACAAGGATCCTTCTTTCCATGGTAATTATCAGCCCATCTCTCTTATCAATGTGGAAAGCAAAATCTTTGCAAAAATTCTAGCCAATAGGATTGAGTCCTCTCTCCCTTCCCTAATAAAACCTAATCAAGTCGGCTATGTAAAAGGGAGAAACATTTCTTCAAATGCCAGACTACTTTTAAATGTTATCCACCTATTGGACAAAAATAAAAAAGATAATCAGGGTCCCGCTGTCATAGCACTAGATGCAGAGAAGGCCTTTGATCGGGTCAGTTGGGACTTCATGTTTCAGTCTCTTCATTGGCACGGTTGTGGTGATAAGTTTATCTCCCTTGTCAGGTTACTTTACTCCTCTCCTAAATCTTCAATATGTATTAATGGTCTAAACTTCCCATTCTTTTCCCTTAGCAGAGGCACCAGACAGGGCTGGCCCTTTTCACCTATCTTATACATTCTATCATTATAACCGTTATTGGAACTAATCGGATCTAAGAACAATATCCCAGGTATATCAGTTGGTCCATCTCAGATAAAAATAGCTGCTGATGCAGACGATATCCTCATTTTCATTAAGAACCCTAAAACACATATCCAACATTTACTCAACATACTATCTCTATTTAGCTACATATCAGGCTACAAACTTAACAAAGACAAATCAGAAATCATGCCCCTCAATCCCTTTTGCTTTAAACATGACATTGACCCCTTTGGTTTAAATGGTCCAGCTCCTCTATTAAGTACCTAAGTTTACATTTTGCCCCTACTATACAGGATAACATAAAACTTAATACACCATTTTTATTACATAGATTAAAGGAATTAACTTCTAGATGGTCCCCCCTGTATCTCTCATGGTGGGGTCGACTTGATACGATCAAGGCGATGCTATCACCAATAATTTTATATTATCTACAACTCATTTGTGTTCCAATATCTCCTTCCTTTTGTGAATCCATTTACTCAATCCTACTAAACTTCCTGTGGGGGGAGGGCAAAAGCAAAAGAATTGCTTTGATCAAATTGAAGGCGCCTTATGACAAAGGCAGGATTAGGTTTCTTGATTTTAAGATATACCACACTGCTTTCCTCTTGAAAAAATCTAGATGTTGGTTTGCTTGTCCTAAATTATCAGATTTTCCCACATGGTGTACCATAGAGAAACAGTTGGTGTTTCCTGTAGAAATAACTGACCTTTTTTATGTATTTAACCATTCCTCATCAACCATATCAGACCCTATCAGAGCCACAATATCTGTCTTTCAATTCTTTCTATTTCCTCATACAAAATGTCCTAAAAATGCCTCTCTCCTTTACTATGGCATAACAGTAAGATCCTAATTAATAACAGAACCCTAAACAGAAAATCCTGGCTAAAAAAGGGTATTCGATTTATACAACAAATCATTGATAGATGCTCTATTCTACTGTTTCAACAATTCAAACTTCAATTTTCCATCCCCAATACAGAATTCAATTTCTACAATAAATGAGTTAACTCTTGCTTTGATGCACTTCATAGTTCTCCCAATGACATATTAACTCCTGATGCTCTCAGACTATTACAATTTACAATGCTATCAACCATTAAGGCTTCATAATTCCATAACATTCTTATCGCATCCTTAAAGTTATGTACGATCCGCTATAAATGGGAAAATGATTTTGGTCACATTTTAGACGATCACATATGGTCTACCCTTTTCTCTAGAATTAAACATATCTCTACATCAGCAAATATCTCTCAGCACTTCTTCTTCTTTATACATAGAGTATTCATCACACCTGCTAAATTATCTTTATCTAAGATAAGTAACAATGATAATTGTTGGACTTGTGGTGCTGTCTCTGCTTCATATGAACATATGTTTTTTTAAGTCTCCATATACTTTCAAGTTCTGGCAACATGTGTGGAAATATCTGAATTCTATTTTTTTTCACTGATATCCCACTTTCCTTCACAAGTATTGTCTTGGGAAGCCTAGCAATAACCACCTATTTACCTTCTGGAGCAACCAAACTTTACGATCTTTTTGTCAGTGTGGCTCTGAAGAACATAGCGGCCAATTGGAAAGACTCTCGTTCCTTGTGTATCAGAAGTTGGTGGAATAACATATGTCTCACGCAAAGGATGGAACTGTGTATGGCAAACAATCTAAACACTATACCTAAGTATAATGCTAAATGGTCTTTTTTCATCCACTATCTAGGTCACTCTAATGTAACCACACATGGAATGTGACTTCCTTACACCTCCTATACTCCTTGGTTGCTCCTAGCATTTCTTATTTTGGTTTTTAACTCCTGAAACATTATTGAATATTATTACTACATGCAAAGTGCCTCATCATCTGTACTTAGCTCCCCATGATTCCCCCCTCCCCCTCTATCTCTTGTTTGTTCTTTTTTTGTCTCCTGTTTGTCTCCCACCTACTTAAATTATCGTTATGCAGAAATCTTTCAATGATAGGTTGTATTCATCTAAGGTTATATATGTTCCTGTTTTGATCAGGCATAATACTACAGTGTTCAAGTAATTTATAAGCAAAATAAACGTATTATGTATTCTTTCACGTGTTCTTCAGAATTTTTCTTTCCTAACTATCGTTCTTTAACAGTTTAACTTATGGATTACTGCATTATGTTTATAAAACAATGGCATTAATACTGTATTATATAGTTCAATAAAAATTATTAAAATAAAAAAAGAACATTTGTCTTTGCTTTCGTTCCAGTGTATGTGCCATCTCAAATTATCATCTATATTGACATCTAGATATTTATAACACTTGACATGTTCAAAAGTAAGGCCATCAAGCTTCTATACAATAATATGTTAAACTTTATTTTTGCCTATGGATGCAATGGTTTTACTCTCACTAATGTTAACTCTAAGACCATTAGCTTTTGCATAGACACCAAAGGCATCAATCATGGTTTGCAACCCCTTAGGGGTATGATCAAACAGAACCAAATCATCAGCGTATCCCAGACAACTAATTTTCTGTTTGCCGCAACTATGCACCCTTGTTTACCACCTCTTGTAGTTACCATGGATTCAGATAATATGCCTTCTCCATCTACTCGAATCCTGATTCGTGTGTGTGTGCATCAACATGAGCATCTTTAACAGTACACATGATATATTCCATGATCTAGTTTTCTCCACAGGTTATTGCTCATCATTGTCAAATGCGGCACTAAAGTCTATGTAAGCACAGTAGACTGTAGATTCACGTCGCATCCATGCATATTCAACTACCGAAACCAAGATTAATAAATTATGAGCTGTGTCGGATTTTGTTCTAAAACCAATCTGATTAGGGGGAAGAATAGAGTTATCTTTTATCTGCGAATTTAGCTCTTTAGACAAAATCTTTCCGAAGATTTTTGCTGGAATGTCCAGCATGGCTAGAATGCACTAATTAGATGGCTCATTCCAGGATCCCTTCTGTTACACCTGAAGAATCTGGCTTTCAGTCCAATTAGCTGGGAGAGTACTGCATTCTCCGATCTGTACAAAGAGGATATGTAGTGCCTGGGCCCACATCCCAGGCGACAATTTAAGGAGGCTGTTGCAAGTACCATGCGGTCCCGCTGCTCGGGAGTTCGTAATCTTTCAATTATTACGGTGATATCTAAACAGATTCCTTACATTCCCATTTAACTAACGGGGAAGGCAATTCTACATCAATGGGGATAGTCACACCTAGTGTGGATGTAATGTGGCAAATCCACCTAGACTCTAGAACACTGGCCATCGTATGGCATGTCTCCCTCTCATGTCCCAGCCGATGTTCTCTTCAGTAATTTCTTTTAGCTATTGTGATATGATTATTAATTTCGGTGGCATTATACAAGTTAAGTGTAGGATATAGGACTTCAGTAACAGTTACACATAGTCTTTTTTTAGCCGCAGCAATCATGGGTCATAATGTGAACCATTTTTATAGATCCTATTCCAATATTCCTGAGTACTATTATATGGGCGTTTTTTTTGGATTGTCGCCTTCAAGCTTGTAATCAATATAGAGCAGTCTGTCAGAGTATTATTAGGACATTGGTCAGTAAAACCAGCATGCTAGATGATGAAAATGGGAAGTAATTTTTCTTATGTAGATTTTGCTTTATCCAAATTGGGTGCATTCCAGAGAATGCGATTTTGGCCACTTTTGATAAATATTTACCCATTTAGGTTGTAGGTATGGGTTGACCTGGTCGCTTCTAAACGATTAAGGCGTACACGCAGTGGCATATGATTGCTTTCTTCACGCGTCACAATGGCCATATTTGAGATCAATGGCAAGCCTGCTGCATTTGCAAAGACATAGTCAATCGTCGAGCGCTATTGCCAGTCACACACATGAAGGCTTTATGAGCGTCTCCCATTACAGTGTCTATTGAGCCTAGTAAATCCCAGTGCGTATAGTAAGTTTGCCCAAGCCTTGCCTTCTCTATTGGAAGCAATGGACGCCACGGGAGCAGATTTTCATAAAAAGATTCATCTATGGTGTTATCGCTACTTTGGGCATTAAAATCACCCACTATCCAAACTGAATGAGTAGACACATTTTTTAAAAATATTTTCCTAACAGTAGCCACATTACATTTAGTTGCAACAAAGTTACGGGGGTCATAAACATAGATTAAAAGGTTCCATGTAATAATGTTGCTACAAACATATCGCCATACAAAAATATTGCCGAAAAATGGTCGTTTTTTGTGGCGACATTATTGCATGGAACATGCGGGGGACAATTCAATTTTTGCCCCTATCGCCACATATATGGTCACCCAAATAATATTGCCACAACATTTTCCCGGCAATATTATTTACGGCGACCATATATGTGGCAATATTAATACCTGATACCGATTAAAACTATATTAGTTTGAGAGTAGGCTAGTTTAACTACTTGCACCATAGTAGATGATCCCAGCAATTCACTTACCTGCCAAGGCTGGCGCACAGAGATTAGGAGACCACCCTTAGGGAGTCCAATACGACCTTTTGTGACCCCTGAGGTCTCCCATGCTACCCCAAAAAAAGCAAGGTCGTGGGTTGTGGCCAGTGCCATGTTGCTCTTTGCTTCTGGAGTGGCTGGGTTTCTTGTTCAGGCCTCTCAAAATAAATAAATAAATAAAAGAACAGGGGTTCCACAAGTCTAACATTTTCAGCAGTGACCCTTAATAAGAAAGAATAGGAATACTAAATAATTTGTCTTTCTGGAATTCTATAAAATAATTGCTAGACTCATTAAAGGTTTATTTCAGGCACCTTTCAGGAGGTGAGTCACTGATTTAGTCTGTTCTTAAACACCTCATCTTGAAGATGCTGGCCAAGGTAGTATCAGTCGTAGATGACAGGCCGGGGTAGAGCGGGTGGAGTGTGGCTTGCCAAGGTAGAATGCTGGAGGTATAGCAGGCAGCATGTGATTAGCAGAATCTGCGAACAGCCACGGTACAAAGGAGTATGAGAAAGCAGGATCCGAACAGTGCAAATGCTGGCACCAAATAAAAAACAAGAGGAAAGAAACAAGACATGGGGGAAGTAGATAAGAAAAGGCAAACGGAAGAGGAAGGGAAAAGAAAAATAAACAGAGACGAAACGCTGCAGGAAACAATAGGGATACAAGGAAGGAGAAGGCAAAAAACAAGAGAGAAGAGGAGGAAGGGAGAGAATAGAGCGTGGAAGTGACAGACGAGGAGAAAGAAAGAGAGGAGGTAGGAGAGGAGGAAGAAAAGAAGCAAGGCTTCGGTGTGAAGCGGAAAGGGAAGACACTAGCGTTACACCGCAAAGCGAAGCGAGTAGGCTGGACGGTTGCAACGCTCCGACCGCAGGGTTAGCTGGGAGGAAGTACCCCTGGCAGCGTCGGAATTGGGAAAACACTAGAACGTTGCAACGTACGTAAAAAGACGTGATGGAACTTTTCAGTGGCGGTGAAGCCGTATTCGCGGCAACCACCGCCACCCGAACTGGTTCATGACAGATGTCACTTCCACTACCCCTGGTATTTTGGTGAAATGACGTCCCTGGGGGTATTGCAGCCCTGCAAGGTCACAGCACAGTGTGGGATGGCTCAAAATGCAGGTGTTACTGCATTGAGTGGGTCTCACCAGGCTCTAGGTCGGGGTTGTCGTTTTCGGAGTCCCCAGATTGATTTGAAGGAAGGGTAACAGCAGGCTCCGGTTACACAGCAGACTCTTCGGTCACTGGAAATCGTTTCAGCTGTGAATTCTTCATCTTCTTCTTTGGTTTTGCTTCCAGTGGTCGAATACCTCTTCAGCTTCCAGGATTGGACTTTTATGCAGGAACCCAGCCAATCAAACAGCCTTGCAACATTCAAACTTGTGGGGTTGGCAATCCTCTCAGGAAAGCCAGCCTCCTAATTTGAATGGGATCCTCACTCTCAGGCTGGAAGACAAAGGACTGCATAGTTTTGGACTCCTCCCTTGCTTCCAGCCTTCACAGACACTCTGGAGCCTGGGCCCGGAGTCCACAGGACTCCCGCCGAAAATAAAAATCGCACAAAGGAGTTTCCCACCCTGGAGGTCAGGGGAAGGAACAAGAAAAGACAAGAAATGCTGAAAAGGCAAACAAAGAATACAGGGGCCATTTTGGTAAAATGGGCACCCATGGGAGACTACCAGGGGCTGTGAAAACAGCCCCTGGTAAAGGTGCACCAAATCAGTAAAAAGGTTCACTGCCACCAGCCATTTAAGGTAAGTTTGTCCTGGTAACATAAATGTTATCTTTGGAATGAGAATGATGATACATGGTATCTCCCCAGCACACGCATAGAGTGGAGGTGCTGGTCTCACCTAATGAAAGGGATCCAAAGATCCTTTCTACCTGTGGGAACAGTAGTACTCACAAGGTTAGCCAGAGAAAGTTAAAAGGGGAGCCCCTAGTGCAAACATACAACAATAGGCACTCTTTGCCAACAGGTTGTCAAAGAGGATAACTTTTAAAAGACACTAGGAGAGTCGTAAAAAAGATACCTATAAAAAGAGTAAACGATTCTGTGAGTGTGGAAAAAGGTTCCCACTCACAGAGGTATACGGAAACATTATCCACCAGTAAAAACAAAAGTTCTGGGGTTCACAAAGGTCAGGAAGATTTATCCATATAGCCCCAACGCAGTACTATTTGCGTTATATTAGGTTACCGCATGATTCCATTTCAGCAGAGCACCTAATTCCAAATTGCAATATTTTCTGCAGTAAATCACATTGTGTAAATTGTTATGTTGCCTAGTTGTGAAACTCTCCCAAATCCAGGTTCTGGACATGACTACTGCTATATAAAAACGGGACTCCAATAAAACATTGTACATGAAAAATACTTAGCTCTGAACTTCTTAAAATATGGATAGGTTTGAATACTGTACCTATATTGATCCAGAATAAATATTTAAAGTCTTATAATTTCATTACAAGCTTTATGAATAATGTCTTTGGATCTGACTGTCTCTCTACTGATGAGTAAAGACATTTAAATGGAAAAGATGGCAGAGTTCAACAACACAGAAGTTCAGGATCTGCACTGAAATATAGATTATGTTGATAGAAGTCCATTATTGCTTTAAACAGCTGCACCTGGCTAACTGCGAGATCATTGATTTGCTATTTTGAACATACAAAGAAAACTCACCCTAGAGACTACGCTGCATTGAAAAGCAAAGGAGTTGACAGGCATCTATCTGTTCATGGAGTATAAGAGGGGGTTGATGCTTCTGGCCACAATGCCAATGTGGTTACAAACTACTTAAAAGCAATTTACAGGAAACCTGCCCTTTCTTCTTCATTTGTTGGGCTGGTAAAGGCCGTTTCAGGATTTCTGATAACAGTCTTTGTAAAGTGTGGGGCCACTTCCGGACTAGGAACTAGGAGGATGCCACGTTATGCAGTAAAATATGTTTTACTGCCCTTGCAGACAGAGACCACTCATGGTGACAATTAATTAATGTATTTGTTTATATATTGGTGTTTTGTAAGGCTCAAGCCACGAACATAATTGCTTCGGAGTTCCCCCAAGGCAGGTTTAGGGGTGCATTCAGATAAGTTAAGAGTAGTGGGGTGGGGGAAACGGGAGAAGCGCAATGAGGCAAAATAGCGCCTACACAAGTGCAAGAGATCAGAGAGGGGTGTGAGGAGGGAAACGTGCAGGAACAGTGCAAGATTAATGGCCGAGAGAGAACAGGAAAAGGACACGAGCAACACAGGAAACAGGAACGGGGAGGGAGAAGCAAGATAAGTGCAGAGAGCCGCGTGATTGCTCAGCGGAAAAAAGTGGAAAAATCAAGAGGGCAATCAACACGCTAACAAGAAAGTTAAGGTACCATGGGCCTCATTACGACCCTGGCGGTAATCGCCCGTCATTACCGCCATGGCGTAATGAGCGTTTACGCCGTGGGACGATGGCGTAAAGAGCGCCACATCACGACCCATCGCGCACGAGCATTACGCCATGGCGGTAATGCAATTAACGCCATGGCGGAAAAGGCCCCTACCGGCATCGCTAAGCGAGCAAGGTGCCCTTCCGCCAGCGTAAGTAGCGGCCACCGTAATTTACGGCCACCGTAATTTACGGCCACCGTAATTAGCGGCGGCCGTAAAAGGCCAAACCGGAAATAGCGTCATCGCGCCGGAACGGGAAGCAGCCCGTCGGCCATCTTTAAAAACACAATCCATCGCCATCCTACCAAACAACACCAGACCCAACCCTGACACCTATCCCAACCAAACACCCACCCATCCAAGTTCCCGAAAATGCCAAAATCTGTGAAAAAGGCATGTGACCGCCAGCGCCAGGAGCGATTCAGCCGGGAGGAACTCTGCATGCTAGCAGAGACCCTGCAGGACAACGCAGGTGTTGTTTTCTCCCCTGAAATGACCAGGACAGCAATCGGGAAGAAGAAGGCCATCTGGGCCCTGGTGGCTGAGCGCGTCAGCGCGGTGGGGACCGTACCCCGCACCCCACAGCAGTGCCGGAAGTGCTGGGATGACCTGCGCATACGGGTCAGAGCCGTCATCTCGGCAAACCGCAACCTTGCCCAGGGAACCGGTGGAGGGTCGGAATCCCCCCTGAAACTCCAACCGTGGGAGGAGATCTGTGCTACCACCATCGGCATGGAATCCATCGAAGGCGTTGGAGGGATGGAAAGGGGAGCCCCGACATCAGGCGATGAAGGTAGGTGCTTCATACAAGACATGCCATAGTCACAGCAGTCCAATCATGTGTAGCACAAGGTTGCCCTAGAGTGTAAATGCAACACAAATCAATACTGCCCATAGCCACATGCGAGCACCACCCTGCATACACTGCTGGCACCCGCATACCTGCATCCACATACCACACTAAAAGGAGACAACCTGCATGGCACTGCCTGAAATCTGCCTCATCCACTGGCCAAAATAATGTCAACCATTGTCATTCAAAAGTCCGTAGACCCATCAATAACGCCCTCCCACCTTTGCTCCACCACAGGCACAGAATCACACCCAGAGGACCAGGACACCCCTGCGCCGAAGAGAGCGAAGTCCAACAACAACCTCCCTGCACCCTCAACCTCAGCTGCAGTGAGGCAGACCCCACGACAAGCAGGTCCCACTGCAGGCATACCGGAGGTCCCACCGGCAAGCACCCCTGTTGGCAGCAGGCCAGCAGCAGCTGCTCCACCTCCACCGACATTGCCTGCCACAGAAGGCAGGGGGTCAGCGGCCAGCAGCAACATCGGGGAGACAGCTGCAACAGCTGCATGTTCTGACTCGGACATGGAGCAGGAGGTCAGAAGCCCCACTGACCAACTACATTCCCCCTGTTTCTCAGACGCCAGCCCCCATGAGGGCGACACACAGGGGCACACTGAGGCAGAGGAGTGGCCTTCCACCCCATGCTCTGTCCACACTCCACAGGAGGGGACCAGCCCCTCCATCACTCCACCTGCACTGGCCATGGGCCAGCACGGCCAGCAGTCCCTCGAGGACATCACTCAACGGCAGCATCAACTGTCCGCAATGCTGGATGAGCATGCCGCGGAATGTGTGGGGGCTAGGTTTAGCATTGAACAGGCCACGGAGACACTAAGGGCGGAAGTGGCGCAGAGCACTGCCACCCTGAGGGATGCCATGCAGGCCATGTCCAGGGACATCTGTGCCGAACTTGCGGGCTTGCGTCGTGCGGTCACTGACCTCACCCACACAGTACAGGAGCTGCATGCACAGGGGCAGCCAGGGACATCCTCCACTGCCAGTTCTGCGCAGAGCAGCCCCGTGCGACGTTCCGGACGCAACCTGCGCTCCACAGCCAGGGGTGCCCCGGGGGGCGGGAGAGGGGGCTTGTGACGGCCTGTGGACACTGTCACAGGCATCTGTTGACAGCTACATGGGGTGTGTTGGGGTGTGCAGGGGGGAGGTGGGAGGTGGGAGGGGGTGTGTTGGGGTGTGCAGGGGGAGGTGGGAGGTGGGAGGGGGTGTGTTGGGGTGTGCAGGGGGGAGGTGGGAGGTGGGAGGGAGTGTGTTGGGGTGTGCAGGGGGAGGTGGGAGGGGGTGTGTTGGGGTGTGCAGGGGGGAGGTGGGAGGTGGGAGGGGGTGTGTTGGGGTGTGCAGGGGGGAGGTGGGAGGGGGTGTGACACGACAGTTCATAGTTCCAATACACTTTTTTCTTTCAAAAAAAGAAATGTGTGGACATTTTCATTGCGTATGTGTGCTTTATTGGAGTACAGTCCACAGTGTGCATGTCCCAGAGACACACAGTGCCCCAAGTGCAGTCTCCATGCGATAAACACCAGCCGTGTGTGCTAGAAGCAGTGGTCGATGATACTTTGGCGCATGGCACGCCCCTCCTGTGCATCGCCTCCTCCATGTGGTGGCGCCCCATCTGCACCCTCCTCATCCTCATCGTCAGGTGGTTGCAGTTCTGCGTCAGGGGGCAGGGGCACATTCCGTCTGACGCACATATTGTGCAGCATGACACATGCCATGACGATCTTTGCCACCTTCTCATGGCCATACAGGAGTGCCCCACCAGACCTGCTGAGGCTTCGGAACCGTGCCTTCAGGAGGCCGAATGTCTGCTCTATGACCACACGAGTACGTGTATGTGCACGGTTGAAGTCCTCCTCGTGCTGGTTCTGCGGGTTCCGGACTGGCGTGAGGAGCCACCTCTTCAGGGGATAGGCTGCATCACCTGTATGTAGGCGAGAATGTATGTGTCAGTCATGTTGTCTGATCAGGAACATGATGTTCCACCATGGCTGGCATGGAACTGTTACCTTGGCTCACTTCTACATGCACTAATTGATTCACACTATGCAACCAGTATATGCTCATTGCTGCCATGGCCTGTTTTGCATGCCATCACCCTATGTATGCAGAGGGGTTGTGTGCATTGTGAGTGCCCTTCCTCTGTATCCGTTCTCTGTGTTACTCACAGCCAGGTGGAGTATGCATCATCCCCCCCCTTTCTGCCAGGTGGAGTATGCATCACCCCCCCCCCTTTCTGCCATGTGGAGTATGCATCATCCCCCCCCTTTATGCCAGGTGGAGTATGCATCATCCCCCCCCCCTTTCTGCCAGGTGGAGTATGCACTGGTACGTCATTCCCATGCCCACTTCCATGACATTGCACTCACCGAGTAGCCAGGATCTTGGGCCTGCATGTCGCTCCATGTAGCGTGGTATTGTGGAGTTCCTCAGGACCAGTGAATCATGGGTTGATCCGGGGAATCGGGCACAACAATGTGTGATGATCTTGTTGGAGTCACAGACCATTTGCACGTTGATAGAGTGGAACTGTTTCCGGTTGCGGTACGGTACCTCCATGGCACGTGGAACCACCAATTCCACATGGGTGCAGTCGATGGCACCAATGCAACCGGGTATGCTGGCTAGTGCATGGAAACCCACTTTGGTGTTTGCAATCTCCTGGGCAGTCCGTGGTAATGAGATGTGGTCGTCTGTGTGCTTGAGGAGGGCATCGAGCACTTGGATGAGTGTTCGTGAGAATAATGGTTGTGAAATGCCATGCAGGTGCCCCACTGTGTGCTGGTAGGTGCCTGTGGCCAGGAAGTGGAGTACAGCCACTACCTTCAGTAGGGGGGGGATGGCGGTTGGACTTTCTATCATGCTGACGATGTCGTTGTGTGTCATGTCTACGATGGCGGTGATGGTGTCCCGGTCCAAACGGTACAGGGTGTGGATCTGCTCAGCAGTGAGGTTGTTTGGATTGGCTCTGATGCATGGGATTGGGGGCTGCCTGCGTGGTGGCACTGGCTGTGCTGGTGGGGCTTGCTGGGCCTGCCTTGCCCTCCTTCTCCTCCTGCGTCTCCTCTGTGCTGCCTGTTGTTGATGTTGTTGCTGTTGTAGTAGAACATGCATTGCTATCAGGTCCTCCAGCCCCAACATTGCTAGTCGTATTGGCATCATTGTGGAGTGTGACTGGGTGTGGGTAGGGGTGGGGTGTGCTCTTTTTGTACTCCCCTGAGTCTGTATTGCCTTCACCTGTGCTGTTTCTGTGCACCTGTGGCAGCTGCATTCACTTGAATTGGCCCTTTACGGTTGGTTCGCGATGGCGTTATTTGCACCATGGCGGTAAGGTACTTAGCGGCCTCGGTGATGGCGTTAGGTGCATGTCCGCTTGGGTCGGCATTTGCGTACCTTTCCGCCATGGCGCTAAGTACGGTGTGGGCGGTCGCGTGCGCGCACCCTTGGCGCAGTTAGCGGCAGCGTTAACTACGATGCCGCTATTGGCATCGTAGTTTACGGTCAGGAGTCATGATCGGACCTGGCGGAAAACGATGGCGGTAACCATTTACCGCCATCGTTTTTCACTTACCGCCAGGGTCGTAATGAGGCCCCATGAGAGCAAATGACTTTAAGAGGAGGGAATAGTTTTTGCTTTTATCTGAAATAGTATGGAGTTAAGTTTATTATGGCTTAAACTAAAACGCATGCTTTTTACTCTACTACACATTTCGATTGCTTTGTCTGGTAGAGAACGGGAAAAGAACAGAAGTGTTGTTTCCGCCACCCCATCCTCTCCCCCATGCAAAGCGGCATTTATTTACTAAAGCATGATATTTTCACATAAGTGCAAATGGATTCCTATGGAATCGGCTTGAATTTTACACCAACTAAAAGCAGGCGTTTTCAATAGGTATTCCTTACAAATGCATCATTGGCAGGCGGCATTTCCACAATTTGCACTAAAAGTGCAAAACAAGGTGCAAAGACAATTTCAAATCAGAGGCATTGCTAGGGAGGAGGCTGAGGGGGCTATAGCGCTGGGTCTTTTGGTTGTAGCCCAAGATAGAAGCTCAGAGCCTACAACCAAAAAGGCTAGCTAGCCCTGAGTCCTGACAGAACTGACATTAGCACAGCCCCAGATCGTTGACAGACCTAGCAACAAACTGCTGGTACATCTTTTGGTTGCAATTCACAGTGCAAATGACGAAGATGTCACCAAAGGTACTGAGTGCACGTAAGTGAAAACGTATCAGGTCCCCTCTGTGCAATTTACAGAAAATGACCCACGCAGGGGTTTTTCCTCGGACCTGAGACTTTTTGGAGTTCATTGCAGAGACAATAACCATGCTTGGCGCTCTTACATGTGCAATGACGTTAGAAAAATATCTTGAAAAACATATGCTTATAAATGATTGCTGGCAATTATGACAAATACAAATGCATTTAGAAGTTCCACTAAGAGCAGACGGGTAGAACACATTGAAGTAGCGCCAATTGCATGCAGAGAACCTACGTTTGCATAGGTGTGTTGCTGGTTTTCATGCATGTCATTTTCATCCCTTTCAAAGCAGAGTGTAAATGTGAAGAGTAAAGCAAGGAAAGATTGCCTTTACTCTTCACTTTTACAGGCTTATAGCTCTTAATTAATGTGGCGTTGTATAGCCAATATCAACCGGTATAAATAGTACTTGCGAACAAATTAACACCAAAATGGATGCTTCTGAGCTTTAATTTTCCACTCCAGCTCACTTTGCAGCTGTCCTGAGGCGTAGAAGGTCTGCAAAGCAGTGATTTAATCTCTGCTTTGCTTTCATCCTCCATCTCAGGAGAGCACTTCATTTTACGCCTGCATGAGGATTTCATGTAAGGTAAACGGAATGGATTCCAATGGAATACCCTCACTTTAGCACCTGCTAATGAACAGGCAGATTCCATTGCAATCCACAGTAAAACGTTGCCTACAAAGCGTGTTTGCAGGTGGTATTTTATATTATATAAGTAAACAGTAAAAGTGAAGAGTAAATGCAATTTTTCCTTACTTTACTCTTCACATTTCCACTCAGCTTTGAAAGGAACGAAAATTGCATGCGGGGGTCCAGCAGCACAGAAGCGTTGGTTCGCTGCATGCAATTATCATATGTCACAACAAAAATCACCCCCAAGTTGTGATCAGCATTTACCACCACATGCAAATTAACCCACTGTTTAAAGCAGAAAAAAAGCGGTGGGAGCACATTGAATAATACAAATGGAGAAAATGTAGGATTTCTTAATTTTGTTTTTAAGATGGCTCTCCAACATGAGTTCTGAGAAATGCCCAGACTGTTTGGTAGTAATGGCCTTTGCTCATGCTACTGCTCCACTTTCTACATCATTCTACACTTACTTTCTACATCATTCATCAACATCTACATCATTTTTTGGCCCTTCCAAGATGGCCACCGTGGTTTTCTTTGTTGTGTAGGCAGGCTGTGCTGAACCACCTCTTCCTGTGCTGCACTCCCATTGGTTGCTGAGTTTTTTTTCTCCATCCAATCAGGGACCGGCAGGCTTCAGCCATCCCTCTCAGCAAGGCCCACTGGCTGGAACTGGTTTCTTTCATCTGCTTCTCACTGAGATTGAGGTCCTGTTTCCACCCTCCTGGCCATCTGTTGTTCTCCTGCACATGTGGAGTTTGTGCCTCGCTGCTGACCATTCCATTAGGTAGGTGCACTTTCTGTACATTACTGCACCTCCAGGGGAATTATTGATCCTGAAAAATTGAAATTGGAAAAAAAAGAGAAGAAAAAGAAATAGAAAATGAAATTTGCATAAAATTGTTTGAAAGGACTGTTTTATTTGGCATTTTCATCGTGCTGCCATTTTGTAAGCTTTTTAATGCCTGGAGCTGCCTTGCTATTTTGAAAGCACAAGTTTTTTCCCACTATTGCCTGCTTATTTGACTGTTTTTTGGCCCTTCCAAGATGGCCACCGTGGTTTTCTTTGTTGTGTAGGCAGGCTGTGCTGAACCACCTCTCCCTGTGCTGCACTCCCATTGGTTGCTGAGTGTTTTTTTCCAGCCAGTCAGGGACCAGCAGGCTTCAGCCGGCCCTCTCAGCAAAGGCCCACTCTAAGGCCCCTGTCTGCTCCCTGTCCGCTTTTGGAACGCTAATTGGGGTCCTTCCTGCACCTTAACCACAATGATGCTTCCACCTCACTCCTCTAAGAAATCTGGACTGCCTTGACTTTAGCTCCTCCCAAACTATGGGTTAGTTCACTCCTTATGGACTCACTCCTACCACCTTTGACAATCCCTGTTCTTTCTGCTTGCTACTCCCATGTTGTCATCCTGATGCGCAGTGCTTCCTAAAACCCTTTGCTAACATCCGATTCCAAGATTGAAAAGTCAAATCTTGCTGTTTTTGCTATGTGCTAATAAGACAAATCTTGCTGTTTTTGCTTCGTGTTAAAAAGTCAAATCTTGCTG
Organism: Ambystoma mexicanum; assembly: GCF_040938575.1. Lineage (NCBI taxonomy): Eukaryota > Metazoa > Chordata > Amphibia > Caudata > Ambystomatidae > Ambystoma > Ambystoma mexicanum. The sequence goes on along the minus strand of NC_090937.1, from coordinate 1,079,723,126 downwards.
TTTTTGCTGCATGCTAAAAATTCAAATCTTGCTGTTTTTGCTTTGTGGTAAAACATCAAATCTTGCTGTTTTTGCTTTGTGCTGAAAAGTCAAATCTTGCTGCCCATTGTGAAATTCTCTGTATTTTGCTTGTATAGTGTTTCTTCTCTGTACCTTGCCAGCCCAGTGACCTCACCACTCTCTTTTGTCCCACACCTACCTGCCTTAGCCCCCTAGTATCTCCATCCTCTCCTCGCTTCCACCCCAATTGCGCTTTCTGTTTCTCCTATCTTTTTTTCCAACTGCTTCTCCATTGACTATCCTTCCCTTCTCACTAAGTCTGGTAGGAAGAAGTTCAAAAAGGATACCTTGGCCTCTAACCCTGGTCTTCCTATCGCCGACACCTACTCCAATGCTCCACCAGACAGACCCTCACCGACATCCTCTTTGGCATTCCTTCGCCAGATCTATGGACTCCTCATATGTTCTCTGTGCTCTGCCCTATCTCCTCCTCTCCCATTAATGGTGGTACTCGCTGGGAAGTTCTCATGGCTTCCTTCGACTCCTCTAAAGTCATCATTAATGTCTACCTAAATGGCACTGTCATGGTCCAAGGCCCTCAGGCCAATCTCCTCCTCTTTGATAGGCGCTTCCCTTGCCTCATCAATTTCCTCTCATCTCCTGCTGTCCCCTCCTCTCCCCCTTGGCTACCTTGCTCCCTCTCTCCTCCTCCTCCTCTGCCCCTCCTAGTGCTCTTTCTCCTCCGCAGGGCGTACCTCTGATCTGTACTCCTCCCCGGAAGGCCTTTCAGGCTGGCAATCTTCTTCATATTGCCACTCTCAACTCTCGCTCTGCTGTCAAAAACTCCTCTAACAAAAGAAAACAAGGCAACTTTGCCTTATTATAACTGCCGCTTCTCAGTTGGCCCCTAGAGAGGGCTGCAAGTTCCAAAAATATTTATATCCAACGTTCTCATAGAGTCAAAGCATCAGTTAGATCCGTGCAGTTTTGGCCAGGAATGTTTTATTCACATCCCTGTTTTTCTAATTAAATTTATTCTGAATGTGATCTGTTGGGCGATCATATTTTGCCATCAATATACATATAGCCAATGCATTTCGGTGTAAACCTTCTTCAGGGCTGTATATAGGCTCTTAATTACATCATCAAGCTACGCATAGTCATACATTTGTCAATACAAGTTCATTGAATGATTTGTATACAATACATAAACAAATTCACACATACCATTTTGTTTGTCCCACGAATATTCAATTGGTACACCAGAAAAAATAAATGAAAAACAGAAATTTTCATTTAGTATCAGCGTTACAAAATTCTATGTACACAGTTTAAGGAGAGAAGAGTGTCCTACCTGATCACTTTCAATGCGCTTTCTCTGTCAAATCTGGTAAGCTTTTCTTTTTGCAACCCTCACGGCTCTAGCCACGTGTGTTGCAGATGCGTGGTGAAACGCATATGTTAATCGTGTCTATGTGAAAGAAACAAAAATACTACACATAGTAAGCTAATGATAGTTAGCTTTGTACATAACCTTTAAGCATTAGCCAGTAGAGGTAGCGATACATGGTTATCCGCAATAATGAGAAATGTAGAACAGCACTAATTATACAACACCTATTACACTTATAACATGCATTTACACTACAATGTACACGCATTCACAGTAACAATCCGAAACTAATGTCAAGCACACGAGAACGGCGCTGACAGCTTGGTAACACATAGCGTTTCAGGAGTTGTCATGGAGACATCCCCGCCCCAGGGTAATAACCCAGGGGTGGGGCGCGAGGCGTACGTGCTCCGGCATTCCTGTCGGACCTCGGCGCCTCGACTCCGTCTCCAAGGCAACGTTTAAATAGAACTAAGAGACATGCGCGTGCATGTCTCTCTGCAGAAGGCAGAACAACGCAGGAACTGAAGGTAAATGTCAGAGAACATCCGCCACTTTGATTCATACAATCATTAAAGACATGCTAGAACGGCTGTCTAAATAGCCTGTTTCTTTCACAGAGACACGATTAACATATGCGTTTCACCACGCATCTGCAACACATGCGGCTGGAGCCGTGAGGGTTGCAAAAAGAAAAGCCTTTGGGGTTTACCAGATTTGACAGAGAGAGCGCATTGAAAGTGATCAGGTAGGACACTCTTCTGTCCTTAAACTGTGTACATAGAATTTTGTAACGCTGATACTAAATGAAAATTTCTGTTTTTCATTTATTTTTTCTGGCGTACCAATTGAATATTCGTGGGACAAACAACATGGTATGTGTGAATTTGTTTATGTATTGTATACAAATCATTCAATGAACTTGTATTGACAAATGTTTGACTATGCGTAGCTTGATGATGTAATCAAGAGTCTATATACAGCCCTAATGAAGGTTTACACCGAAATGCATTGGCTAAATGTATATTGATGGCAAAATACGATCGCCCAACAGATCACATTCAGAATAAATTTAATTAGAAAAACAGGGATGTGAATAAAACATTCCTGGCTAAAACTGCACGGATCTAACTGATGCTTTGACTCTATGAGAACGTTGGATATGAATATTTTGGGAACTTGCAGCCCTCTCTAGAGGCCAACTGAGAAGCGGCAGTTATAATAAGGCAAGGTTGCCTTGTTTTCTTTTGTTTGTGGTTTATGGAGGTCCTTGTGCTATAGGACCAGTTTAAACTGGCAGCTCCAGGTCAAAATTATTGGAAACTAACTGAGAGAAGTACACATTGAATAGAAGCAAGTAAACATTGTGGTGCCCACCTCTCTGGTATTTTGTCAAACACTCCTCTGACATCTGCCACCTACTTGAAGACCTAGACCTTGATGTCCTTGGTCTTACTGAGACATAGTTCATGGCCAGCTCTGTCACAAGCTTTGACACTCTCCTCCCTGACGGCTGCAAGATCCTCTCAGCACCCAGATCCTGCCGGTCCGGTGGGGAGGTAGCCCTGATCTTTCCTGAGTTGATTCCTGCTTCTATTATTCCCACTCAGACCTACTCCTCTTTTGAATGCCTTGTCTGTAGGCTTTCTCTCTCGCCTACCCATTCCCTTACTGTGGTTACCATCTACCGGCCTCCTGGTCAAATCACCTAATTTCTCTCTGAGTGGGCAGACCTCTTCTCCTCTCTCCTGGCCTCTACCACTCAACTCCTCCTCCTCGGTGACCTCAATATACATTTAGACTCTCCTTGCTCCTCCTCTCTACTCTTCTGTGGCCTTTGCGACTCTCTCTCCCTGTCCATCCTCCCCTCTGGCCCGACTCAGTCTGTAGGGCACACACCCGATGTCTTGATCTCCTCTGACCTCCCCCTCTCGATCCCTCTGACCTCTCCTCTCTATCCCTCTGACCCCTCCTCTCTCATGGAGCGATCACTCCCTCCTCTCATTTTTCCCTCTCTTCCCCCCAAGCCAAGCCTACCCCAACACTGCCACGTACCTTCTCAGGCATCCGGCCCATGAAGGGTGTGTCAGTTGAGGCTTTTGCCGCCACTTTCTCCCCCCCTCCACCTTTGGCTGTCTCACATCCTGACACAGCCCTGTCTCTTTTCTACTCTTCAATTTCTGATATGCTTGATGCTCTTGCCCCTGTCATGAGGATCCGTTTGAAGTCCAAAGCCCAGCGCAATTCCTGGTATGACTCTGACCTAGCTACACTTAAACGTAAGTGTAGGGCGGCTGACAGGAAATGAGGGACTTCCTGTTCTACCTCTGACAAACTGGCCTGTTGCCTGCTACAAAGGCAATACCGACTCTCTGTCCTCACCAAGAAGAGAGTCCCCATTCAAGCTTGTGTCTCTGCGGCATCTAACAACTCGGCTGAACTCTTTAATCTGCAAGGAGATGGCCAACACTGCCACAGTCTCTACCCCTCCTGTTGCCTCCCAGGCTCTTTGCAATGCCATTGCCTCTCACTTCATTTAAAAACCCAGGACATCCTGTCCACCCTTTCCACCTACACCTCTCCTCTCCCCTACCCATCAGTGCTTGCTGACCCTCCTTTAGCCTCCCCCCACCACCCTTCTTGTCCTTTCCTCTTTTCTCCCCTGATGAGGTCGCTAGACGAGTCCGATCTATGAAAGCCTCGTCACAACAGGTTCATCCCTGTTCCTCTAAAACCATCAAGGACCACATTGACACCCTGGCTCCTGCCCTTGCTGATTTTTGCAACCACTCCTTTGCCTCGGGATCTTTCCCCTCCCCTCTGAAGCACTCCTTTGTGCATCCTCTTCTCAAGAAACCCACAGCTGATCCTTCTTGTCCAGCTAACTATCGCCCAATTCCCATTACTCCCTTTCTTGGCAAACCCCTGGAAAAGTTGGCCATCTCTCAGTTTAACCTTAATTCCAATTCTGTTGGCTGTCTCCATGACCACCAGGCTGGCTTCAGAGCTACCAGAAGCACGGAAACTGCTCTCCTGAACATCCGTGAAGATCTGCTATCCAACCTTGACTCTAACATTCCCTCTGTCCTCATCCTCCTCAATCTCTCTTCTGCCTTCGACACGGTCAACCATACCATCCTGCTCAACCGTCTCCGTGAAAACCTGGGTATCACTGATCAGGCTCTGGCCTGGCTGACCTCTTTCCTCTCAGATCTACCCTCCCAGGTCCAACTTGGGTCCTTCCTTTCATCTATCTTCCTCTCTACCTATGGTGTTCCCCAGGAGTCTAACCTCTGCCCTGGCTTTTCAACCAATACCTGCCACCTCCTCTCCCTCTCTCATCTCTGATTGCCTAACTGCCATTCAAAACTGGTGTTCCGCCAATGATCTTTGTCTGAATTCCAGCAAGACGGAGATCCTCCTCATCGGCACACCTTCACTATCCTTTCCCCTCGCTCTCTGGCCGGCCTCCCTTGGCCCTCCCCCTACCCCCACCTGTGAGGCTAAGAACCTCGGGGTCATCTTTGACTCCACCCTTTCCTTCTCAGCCCACATCTCTGAGGTCTCTAAAAAGTCAAATTTTGGACTGCACCTCCTCAGGGGTACTCTGCCTTTCCTCTCCTTCCCCCAGAAGATCATGGTATCCCAAGCCCTGGTTCTCTCTAGCTTGGACTATAGTAACATCCTCTTTCTAAATCTACCTACCTCTGCTCTCCACCCTCTGCAACTAATCCAGAACAGTACTGCAAGACTTGTCCTTGGCCTCAAGCCCTGGGATTGTATCTCTCCAGCTCTGAAATCTCTCCATTGGCTCCCAGTGGATGCAAGGATTAAATTCAAAACCCTCTGCATTGTCCACAAGGCTTTCTGGGGCCTGGGCCCAAAATACCTTCAGCTATCCCTCCGCAAATACCTCCCCTCTCGAGCTCTTTGCTCCTCTACCTCCAACTCCCTCAGGGTCAGTCGTTTTTTCAAAGAAACGAGCTGGGGGCAGATCTCTGTCTTGGGGTGGGGCCTCCCTCTGGAACAGCGTCCCTGCCACTCTAAAACTTGAGGAGAACCATCTCCGGTTCTGAAAGCACCTCTAGACCTTACTCTTTTCTTCTGCCCTCTCCCATGCTGATCTGTTCTCTCTTGGCACCGTGCACCTGGCCACCCTCTGTCCTCCGGCCCCAGGTACCTGCTCACCCTGCCACCCTCCCGCACTGCCTCGGGGCCACCCCTTGCACTGGGGTCTGTATCTGTATGCATACAGCCCCCCTTTTTCTTCCTGCACTTATCAGACCTAACCCTGTCTGCGGCCTTGCAAATTGCTGGCTGCACTAAAACTGTTTGTTGCCTTTAATATTTATTTATTGTTATTTATCTGTTTCTCCTCTGCTTCGCACTTTCCACTTCTCCCCCCTTCCATGCACTTTTCCCCTCCCCCTCTACCATGCACTTGTGCATTTTCAATGTCACTGGGCCTAGTAAGATTGCTGTTCCCCTCCCTTGCCTTGTTGCGCTCTGAAACACTTGTGTACGAGCGCGATAGAAATAAAATATCAATATCAATGTGTGGGAGTACTTTGCTTAAATTGAACTGTGTATTGGTGTAAAAAGCAGAGATATGTTTTAGCAGATTCCAGGAGCAAGTTTTGGAGCAATTTATAAACACAATTGTCACTGCTTTAGGCCATTTTCATGAGCTAAATGAAGAGCATTTTGATTCTACCAAAATAGACCTGTGCATCACTCGGTTGCTCCAGAGCCAGGTCCATGCTATACAAAATATATGATAATAGTAATATTGGAGTAATGCTATTTGCCCGTCCAGTGTTTGATGTTATCTCTTTTTACTACACACTTTGAATGAGCCTTACTGAACCAAGGACACTACCCTTACAGACACAACAAGCCCCAGTGCACATAACAAAGTACTTCCAGAAAGTTCACACATATGCCAGAAGCTCCTGGTTCTGCATTAATCAACAAATGAGCACAGCATCTATCCTATCCCCAGCTCTGTCACTAACCCACCCCACCCATTTGTCTTACAGATGGAGGGCCTGTAGACTGCAAGAGGGCATCTGTGCTAGCTATTACAAGGGGAGAAGTGCTCTGCCCGTACAACAAGACCTGAGTAAAAGATCCTGTACTTAGTAGCTCTTCAGTTTCAACAAAGCTGTTGCAGTCACCCCCTAAAAGGCTTACTGGAGAACAGATTCTGGGGGAATCTTTTCCACATTTCATCCTCGTCCTTCCAGTCTGGGAGATATTCATTCTGGCAGTTCAAGTGGGACAGTGCCACAGGGCCACGAGTCCAGTCCAGCAGTGCATACATTTGATGTTCAAGAGGTCATCAAATGTGATTGTGTTTGAGTTCAGAATGTGTATGTAGCATAGGTTCATGCTAAAAGCGTACAGTGGTCCTGGTCTTATTATGCCTTTTGCACTTTTCCTATTCAAACGCATCACAATTTAAATACAAGAGTCTGTGTGGTGAAGTGAAAAGCCATACATTGTGACATATCTGGGTTTTTTGTCCCTTCTCCCCAGAGGGGAGGCACCCCCTTTGAGGCTAGAGAGGGGAGCGCTCAGCAACACCCTCCCTAAGGGTCTGTACTAGTGGGATATCACTCGGACTGACTCCCCTCTTGGGGACAAGGACTCCCATTTTGGTAAGGAACTGCCTGTCCAGAACATGTTATCTGCCTTAATGGGAATTGGAAAGACTGTTAACCCTGTTTTGGATTCACCAAATAGTGACATTTCTTCACTCTTTTTGGCTTCAGGTAATGCTGGATCTCACCTGAACTCGGCAGTCAAAGAACACTGATTCACCCCTTTTATTTGTGATGTCATTTTGGACTCGCCCAATAGTGATATTTCTTCTATCTCTTTGGCTTCAGGTAATGCTCGATTCCACCTGAACGCCACAGTTAAAGAAAAAGACAACCCCTTTTGTATCTGGTGATGTTCATAAAACTATGAGGAACCTTAAATGGAGGAGAGTGAATCCTATGCAGAGGCGAGCCTCTGACTGGAATACGTCCTGCAGGGGTGGAGCCACACTAGACTGCAGAGCCAGTGGGAGCGTAAAGAGTAAAGAAATAGCTTCCAAGACCCAGGAGGCTGGCATTCTAACTGGCGAAGAAGCCAAGAGCGAGAAAGAGATGGAGATGGTAAAGTGACTGTCGTGCCTGGTGGCATGACCACATGGAAGCTGTGGTGGGCCTGGGCACAACAGACTGCAGCAGAGAGCCCGGAACATGGAGTTCTGCGTTAGCTGCTGAGCCGAGCAGCGAAAGGGAAGCCAACGCTTCAAAAGAGGTAACGCCATTGAGAGGGGCAAACAATGCTGTTCGAGGCCGGTGAAGCCATAAGGGTTATGGGAGCCAAATAAACCTGAGCGGGCAGACACCATACCCAAATCAAACTAAGGCAATCATATTGTCAGTGTTCCTCGTTACCGAGGACCCGTTGGTGCACAATATGCCTTCTGACGACGAATGAATATTAACGTTCTAGTTATCAGAACTTGCCCGTCATACACTATTGATGCTGTTTCCACATCATCACCCCTCCTCATCCCAGAAGCATATTACCAGACTGATTAGGTAGCAACTCGAGAAGCAACATCTATTGTTGCAGGTACGATTGGTCCTTGTTCGTTTCTTCCGAGCGCCTGTTCCAGCCTTGCCTCCGCTCTCCAAAGGACCTGCTTCAGTCTTACCTGTGCTCTCCCGAGCATCTTCCTATCCTTACCTCCTCTCTCTTTGCGCTCTGTTTCTGCCATTGTTCTTCTTCAGTCCCCTCCATCCCTTCTTGCTGCTGCTGAAGTATCCTTATGTTTTTTCCATTGAACTCTTTATTCATTCTTTTGCCCTCATTGTTGGATTACTGTTTTTGGAATACAAAACCTATTCTCCATCTTAACTATGAGAGGCAGGTTTACGTTTAAGATTTTCTTCCCAAAAAGGGTTTCTCTCCTTTATTCTTGGGCTTTCTTCTGGAAAAGTCCCATTGGGGATCTGGGAATCTATTCAGCCCCAGATTGGCCTCCCACAAAGACATAACCTACCTCTACAAAACAACAGATCCTGGCAGAAGCAGTAAACAGAGACCCTCAGAAAGAACCAGCTCGAGAGACAGAAGATTACCCAGCAATTCAGGTAGGGTTTCTCACAGTTTGCTTTGCCGAGCATAATTGGAACCTACCATGGATCAGATGCAGACCATGACAGAGGCAGTACAGAGGCTGACTGCTGAAATTCAAGATCTATGTATCGAAAATCCCTCCTTATGCAAGGCATGGCACTTCGCAAAAACATGCCTCAAGATCTTCCTGGTGACCGCTCTTCGGGCTATAAATATGATGGTTCCCCCAAGAAACTAAAGGCATTTCTAGACCACTGTGTCATACAGTTTACTTTTTGGCCTCAACAGATTTTGTCTGTCTGGTCCAAGGTGGGTTTTGTGGTTACCAACATGAATGGTAATGCTCTTGCTTGGGTCACTCCCTTGGTAACCTCTGGCAATCCAGTGCTTAATACTTTTTCCACTTTTGTTGATGCCATCAAGGGCATGTTTGAAAGACCTTAGACTGTGTTTACAGCTCAAGAGAACGTTCTTGATTTTTGGATACTTTGACTCACATGACAAAATTCCGCCAGCTTGTTGATGAAACTGGTTGGTCAGAAGAGACTAGGATTACCTTATTCCGAAGATGCCTCTGTGGTGAATCAGAGATGATTCCCCCAGAAAACCTGGCCTGGGAACCTTCTCCTGTGGCCAGGGAAAGACAGATGCTTCCTGATCCTGACCCTGGGAGTGGTGTTCTGTGGGAGGATCACATGGGGGGGAGGAATGTGAAATACCATTTATCAACTTTCCCAGAGACCCTACCATTCTAAAATTGAAACTCTGGTAAAAGGTGATTTGAACATTTGGGACTCCAAGTCTCACAATGCCCAAGGTACTGGAACAAAGAAGAGGGATGCAGAGGTACTGGACTGCAAGTTGCAGCCTATGAGGGCTAATGACCCACACCTGAGGGAGAGTGGGAGGCATAAAAGGCACCCTCAGGTGCAGGCCATAGAGAGCAGTAGTGGGAGGTGGAGTGATTGCAGTAACTCCTCATTGCAGTTGCAGCTGAAGGGGAGCAGAGATGCTGAAGCCACCTCCGTTTGCCGAACGGATTCCAGTCATGAGAGGGTATCTACCTTCGGAGACCGTGAATGCAGAGGTCGCGCAGCAGGACGCGTTGTTTATAGAAGCTTTCCCCCTGAAGACCGTAAGTGTAGAGGTCGCGCGGCGGGAAGCGTGAAGTTGACAAGATTTCCCCATGGTGAGTCGGGCTCCAGGGGCAGGCGAGCACTGGAGAGCCTTTGGGGCGAGGAGCGCTCCTTTTACGACTGCCACGGTTCGCAGGAAGCAGAGAGAAGCAGTTTACCAGGCCAAGCAGAGCTGAAGAAGCAGAAGACCCGGAGGCAGCAGAGCGAGTGTGCCTGCACGCAAGACACAGTGGGCCTCATCACGACTTTGGCGGTAACCCTTAAATCCAGCGGTAACGCTATTACCGCCAGATTTAAGGGTCCGCCAAAGCAGGACTTCGGCGGATTTCTCCCCAGCTCTGAGCTGGGGGGAAATCCGCCGAAAATTTGCGCTATTACCGCCGGCGGGAAATCCGCCGGCGGTATTAGCGCGAAATTTCCCCATTGAGCCCAATGGGGAATGGGGCATTCCCGAATGGGCTCAATGGGGAATGGGGATTGACATTACCGCCGAACTCATGATCCGGCGCTATTAGCGCCGGGGAGTTCGGCGGTAGGGCTAATACCGCCCGCGCTAATAGCGTTACCGTTACCGCCCAAGTTGTGATGAGGCCCAGTGAGTTTACTAGCATATTGTGTCCCTGGATCGCTCCATGATTGCCCGCTGGCCAGGTCCGGGTACCTTGAATACAAAACTGATGTAAAGAGAGTGAAGTAGCAGAACAATATATGATATGAATACTGAACTGATGTAAAGCAGAATTATAATCATTTTGAATACCAAGCTGTCACAAAGAGGAGCACGTGGCAGAATGAGAACTTGGCGAACATGCCAGAAAGGTCTTATTGTATTTATGGGGGTCAGAATAATTGCCAACCACAAGAGAGGGCAATATTAAGAGAAGGCAATACAAACAATTATTGCCAAAGCCAAAAGAGGCCAATAGCAAAGCAAGTTAAAAAGAACCAACATTGCCCAAGCAAAGAGAGGGCAATTAACAAGCAAGTTGTTTGAAGACCCTATTGTCAGAGGGAGAAAGAAGCAATATGGGACACTGACCTAAACAAGCATTCCCTAAGCCAAAGTAGAAGTAGAACACAAGTGAGAGAAAGCACTTATCAGCACATAGTTAATACAAAGGTGGGAAAACAAGAGTGGCAGAAAAGCTGCCCTTCTCACAGAAGGTATTCAGGAGGAGAGGAGCATAACATTCATTGCATGTGGAAATCAAGTGTGGAATAAACAGCACCAATGTGTTTCATGTTTTCCCAGAAGAAGTAGTCAAAACCGATGTTGTGGACTTCACAAGTTGTTTTAAGCAGATTGAACCACAGAAATACTTGTAGTAGTGTTGGTAGTATCATTAGGCCTGGCAGGCAAGTATACCAGTACAAGAAACCTTGTAGGGGTAGACCTGGCAGGTGTGTGGACCAGGAGGAAGTAATTGAAGTACTGTGGTGTGGTTAAAGGTGTTGAAGAAGTGGCAAGGTAACACACATATATTGTGAACTGTTGTGGAATAATCCTGACATATTAATATTGCTGACGCAAGTATTTTGTGAACTGTTACAGAATCATCCTGGCAATGGCATTGTTGTCGATAATGATGAACTGTGGAAGTATCCTTGTTTTTCCGAGAAGAAGTTGCATTGAACTCTTTGCCACAAGTGGAGAGATAAGAGACTTGTTGAATATTTTGAACTGTTGGTCAAGCCCAAGTGGGAGACTTACTAAAGCAAGAGGAACTATATTAGAACTTTGTTGCAAGATGGGATTTCTTTATTCTTTTGAACTGTTCATTGAAATCCTGTTTGAATCTGGGGAAGGGGAACTTACCCAGGGTGCAAGGAGAAACAGTTACCCTCTGAAAGAACCAGCTCCAGAGACAGAAGATCACCCATCAATTCAGGTGGGGTTTCTTACACACCAGAGGGCTAGAGGGCTTTGGAGAGCCCTGAGAAAGCAAAAGATAATACTGTTCGAGGCTGGAGAAGCCACAAGGGTTACCAAAGCCAGATAAACCCAATCAGGTAGACACCCTACCTAAGTCAATTTGAAGCAAGCCTATTAGTGGGCCAGTGTGTTTTGAAGAGCCCTGAGAAACTGAGAGAAAGTAACATTCAAGGCAGAGAAAGCCACAAGGGTTATGGAAGCCAAAGAAAAATGAACGGGCAGACTTCCCACCAAGACCGAGATAAAGTAGGCCTGTCAGAGGGCCACAGAACTTTGGGAAGTCCAAAAACCATGAAACAGAACAGAACTGAGAAGGAGAGGACCTGGAGGGTTCTATTCCTTAAGTATAATACAACAACAGTGTCAAGCACCAAGTCGGAAATGGTGGAATTGTATTAGCAAAACCTTTATTTCCTGGAGAGAGAGAATTATATGGAATTATGTTTTGGCATGCAGAACCTACACGGAGGTTGTGAACTGTGTTGTGGGACATTGACAAATGTTTAAAATCTATTGAAAAGAGATCCACATGATTGGGCTTGGCAGAAGCCAAGGATAGAGGCTATTGTTCCAGCCTCCTTTTTTGGGGGTTATGTTTTCTAAGTGGTAGGGCCAGTTAGCTAATATGATTTGGACTAAGGACTTTTTCTTTTGGACTTTGACACACACCCTTACTTTTGGTTGGTTAGGCAGGGAACATCCCTCAAAGCAATAGGGCTAGATAGGAATTCCATTTTATTTAAATAAACATACAATTAACATGACACATCTTAGTCCGAGTCCTTCTTCTGGTTCGCCACAACATCTACATATACCAATGTTGCAATTCAGATAGACTTTGAAGTTGCTGCTCCATAGTCCTTCTCAGGGATGGATGAACGATAATGGTGCTTAGAAAACACTCCACTTTGGAGAGATGCCTTTCATGATGGTTGCACACACCTGGAATGTCCGTCCATACATTTCGATATTACTTCGTCCCTGTCCAAAACTGTAAAGCTGTTTTAAGAGTATGACAGCAATAAGAATAACATTGACATTCATTGTCTAGAGTCCTCATGGTATATAGAGTGATTTACAAATAGTCTAGTTAACCAATCACTCAACAGCCAATGAATCTAGTTGGCATGGTTTTCCTTTCATTAAAACTGAATTTAAAACAAATACTGCATATTTTAGTCAAAACTGATCACTTCAATAAATATGGTTACGTTTATCAATCTATCCCAGCCAGAGGTGGAAGTGTAACAAAAAAGTAGGGGAACGGGGCTCTTCACCACCCCCCTATCACAGACCCCATACTCACCATAACTTCCTCTCCCCCACAATTCAAATCTATAGCTAGTTCCTTCCTTTCCTCCACTACACCCTACGATGCAATGTTTTACAACAGTACTTTCAAGACTGAAGTGAGCATGTCACAATCTGCTTGTGAGCATGTCGGACAGAATGTACTGTTGTTTAACCTTGCCCTGTTGTTTCCACCGATCTTAATCGGGGCCAGGTGGTGAGGTTTTTGTTGCACCCTTCTTCCTCTAGAGGTGCTGACCCCACAAGGCCCACACTGCATGAGGAGTTCAATTGCTCAGAGCGTGGATGGATTAGGCCATACCGTTGGGAGACGTTGTCTAGACTTGCTGCTTTGGTCTCAAGTTCTGTGCTGTGGAGAAAATAGGCAATAGATGGATACTCAGAAGGGTCTGAGTATGCAGACAGCTGAGATAACTTAAATATATCTAAGTCTGCCTGCTGTTTCTCGTTCACATGCATCAAATAGAGCTTAATTGACCCTTTTCCTTTTTTCACATATTCCAAGATGTGTGTTTTTAGTTTTTTTCCTTGAGGCACATCCTCGGGCACCGATGTTTTTATGGGTGGGCAAACAGGACACGTGCCCCAGGCCAGCCCCCACCCCCGCTGTCCAACTTGGAGGGTGAGGATGGGGTGGCACTGCTTGGGGGGGGGAGTCGGCACGTCATGGTGTGTGGCCAAGTCACGAGGCCAGAAAACATTTTTCATTCTTCTTTTCTTTCTCTCATTTATATCATCATTTAGATACTTAAAAGAACATATGCTTTGTGAGTACATGTCTGAACGCACATCTGACACACAACAAAAACAAACATTGGCAATGCCAACATTTGGGCTTTTGTGCAGGCATGGGAGAGGCACTTGACAGGCACTGCATAGTGCTATTATAACTGGCCGTTGATGGTAGCAGGTGCAAAATAGTATGAGTACCTGGGCACCTAATAGCAGCGCCTGGCAAATGCCTAATACTTATACACAAGCCAAAGCTGTTGGCTTTGCCAATATATGTTTTTAACAGGACTTCAGTGAAGGACACACATAGTGCTTATAAATCAAGTGCCTGAAGACAGACCTGGTAGATATTTCTATTACACCAGTAGTGTGTTTACAACTCAAATTTAGTCATTATCTTTCGGAAGACTGCTTTGAAAAAACACAGACAGGCACTTTGAGAGCAACGTTTGATATTAAGACTTGATTAAAGTGAGCTGCAAGAGTTCTCATAAGGAGGTATTTTGGATAGGGAAGCACAGGAACTGGGAGGGAATGGCCATAGGGATTAGCAAAGCAATGAGCAATCAATGGGTGAGCAAATAGCCAAAGAACACCTGCAAGCTTTGTGTCCCTCCTCAGATGCAATTTCTCCATATCTGTACTCTAATTCAATAGTTTCGGCTTACAGGTGGCACCTAATAATCCAAACTAAAAAACAGTAATGATGATTGACATGGGGGTAGGTGCTTGTGTTGTCTGATGGCTCCAACCCTCCTTGCAGTGAACCAATCATTTGTTGCTGTTCTCTCTGCCTTCCCTGAATGGTGGATGTAGCCATTGGTGTGAAAGTGAGTGAGCGCACATGCATAGGCCTCAGAGTCAAGAAGCACGAGGGCCCATGCTTTGAGAGACAGCAGGCTCTGGCTTCTATCCTGATTCCTGCCTGCCTTCGGTCAGATGCTTTCCGTCCTTCTGTGCGGTGGCACACTGCAGCAGCTTGCCAGAGGTGGCTACTCTACCTCACCACCACTGTTACAGTTTGTCTGCCCCCCACGATCTGCACTTTTACTTTGCTGCCTACAGCCTGCCTGCCACGGAAGGACAGCCAGCCAGGAGCCTGAGGAGCTCTTCCTCGAGTCGCTCCTCTTCGAGGTGAGTGAGATGAATGATCATCACTTTGGGGAAGGTACACACATTCAGCATCCATGTAGGACCGTCACAAGGGGGGTACCAGTCGGAGGAGCAAACTGCCCCGGATCTCGCAGGACAGGGCACCCTCACTGGGTGTTGTGTTGTAGGTTATTATTTGCACAGAATGTCTGGCATCTCTGTCCAAGTCCCAGTGATGACGAATTGGGATATAAGCCCTAGTGTCCACATTACTGAGTTTAGCATGCATACACTTCGATTTAAATCCTAGCTTCAGTACCTGATGAGCACAGTGTTATTCTGGACCAATCTCTCCCAGGAAAGGGCTTCCATCTTAGGGCTTTGTCTGCACTGTAGTAGGGTCATTTTCACCTCCACCTAGCAGCTGCACACCTCTCCAGAAGGCTTCAAGGTACATCTTCATAATTACCAACCCGGTCCTGCTAACATGGCCTCCAGGTTTGCTGCACTGCTGTGAGGCATCCCACCAGCCTCTGAGGGGCTGTCTGATTGGCTACAGAGGACTCTAAGACCACGATTGGCCCGGGAGCCAGCAGGCGAGCACCAGCCCCCACCGAAGGGCTACCAACTAAGGTCTTTGTCTGCCCTGTCTGTCCCTATCCGGGCCTGAGAGGGCTATGAGGGCCCCCACCACGTCCTGGTTCTGGCAACATCGGCGCTCCGCATAGCATCCATGTAGGTTTCCTCTTGAGGTAAGAGCATTGGGCGCATGTATTCCTGGCCCCCCTCCCGGCCTGCACTTATACTGCAAGCCTTACCCTGCCTGTTCTACCCCCAGCACCCTCTCTGCCGCTGTGCACACGCTGTTGCCTCCTCTCTACCCTGGAGCACACCGCTCCCTCGAGCACATACATCTCGCCTGTGCATTCCTTTCCCTGCTGGGATACTACTCCCCCCATCTATTACTGAATTGGCCCTGATTTGAAGCACTGCTGCCCCATCTGGTGCCCCCTCAACAACCATATCACAGACCAGAGACTTCTCCACTGCTGCTCCCCCCAGCTGGAACCTGATGCACTCCCTGACTTTGCCTCTCACTAAAAAACCTGGTGTTATAAATTCAAGTGCTGAAAAATCAAACATAGATGCAATTCAATTGCATTTTTCCGCTGCATCTTAGTGCTTGTATACAAGTTGCACCTAGTTGTGCTTTTAAAACATGTGCACCCTTGTGATTTGTAAAAAAGATGCACCTGGCTGTGTTTTTACTCTCTGTGCACTGTGAATTAACACAAGTTGAATCTCGTTGTGTTTTTACCATCTGTGCACTCATGTGATTTGAACAAAAGTTGAACCTAGCTGTGCTTTTACCATCTGTGCACTCATGTGATTTGAAGAAAAGTTGAACCTAGCTGTGCTTTTACCATCTGTGCACTCATGTGATTTGAACAAAAGTTGTATCTATCTGTGCGTTTACTCTCTGTGCACTGTTATTTGAGCAAAAGTTGAATCTAGCTGTGCTTTTACCATCTGTGCACTCATGTGATTTTAACAAAAGTTTATCCTGGCGATGCTTTTGAAACCTGTGCACTCGTGTGCTCTGTACAAAATGTGCATCTAGTTGTGCTTTTGAGGGACTGCCGGCACACCGGCCTAAGACTTCGCCTGGACCTCCACCTGCCTCCCTCAGCTGCTAGGCCACCTGGTGACTTTGTTTGTGCATTGTGCAGCCTCCCCATCTGTCCCTTTTTCCTCCACCTCCATGGCACTTGCCATCTCCCACATATATTCTGTTACTCTATAACCTATCCCTCCTCTCTCACAAAGTCTGTAAGAAAAAAGATCTCTTGGCCTCTAATCCCGGCCTACCTATTGCTCACACCTACATCAGTGCTACTTCCAGACAGACCATCACTGATATCCTCTTCTCTGTCCCCTCTCCAGATCTATGGACCTCACATCTGATCTCTCGCCTTTTTCCTCTCCTCCCATTAATGGCGTAACTAGATGGGAGTAACCTTGACTCACTTTTCATCCTCTAGGTGCATCATTAATGTCTATCACAATGGCACCGTCATGGACCTCGGTTTCTCAACCAAATCTTTTCCTCTTTGACCGGCACCTGCCGGCCCTCATCAATGTCCTACCTTCTCCTGATACTCCTCCTTACTCTCTCTGTGCACCTCCTTCACTGCCTCCGACGAGTGTACCACCCTCCTGTACCTCTCCTCGGAAAATGTTCAAAGGTAGTAACTGGCTTCACTCTGAATGCTTGATCTGCTGTCAAACACTCTTCTGAGCTCTGCTCCTTCAATGCTAGCTCTGTCACTGCTTTTGAATCCCTCCTCATCGATAGCTACAAGAGCCACTCCAAACCTTGGCCGAACCTATCTGGTGGTGGTGTAGCCATGATCTTCCCCGAGTGGGTCCCTGCTTCCATCATACCCACTCAGCCTTATTCCTCCTTTGAAAGCCTTGTCTGCAAACTTGGTGCCTCGCATACTCTCTCTCTCACCGTTGCCACTATCTACAGGGCCCCCGGCTCACTCTTCCTCTCAGAATGGGAGTTAATCTCCTCTCTCCTGACCTCTACCTCTAAACTCCTCCTCCTTGGAGACTTCAACATCCAACCCTGCCAGACACACTCTTGATGCCATCATCTCCTCAGATCTTATTATCTCCAACCCTCTCACCACTCCTCTCTCCTGGTCTGGCTACTCCCTCCTCTCTTCTCACCTGGGACCTCTCAGCCCTCTGACTGACCCCCCCCCAGCCCTGTCAGCCTCCTTTGCTGTCATCCGGCCAATGAAAAGAGTGCCTGTCGCATCCTTTGCCTCCACCTTCATCTCCCCTCCTACCCCCACTATTGACTCTCCCACTGACTCTGTCGTCGCCAATCTTCACCTTGCTCTCTCTAACATTCTTGCCCGTGTCATACTGCCTCCAGGCGTAACAGCTGGTTTGACTCTGATCTAGCCTCACTGAAACGCAAGTGCATAGTCGCTGAACAGAAGTGGCAGACCTTGGGCTCACCCTTTGCCAAACTGGCCCATTTCCTACTCCAAAGGGAAAACTATCTCTCTCTATCCACTCCAAGAAGATGGCCCACATCGAGGCTCGCATTTCTGGAGCCACTAACAACACAGCTGAACTTTTCAAAATCTGCAAGGAACTTGCCAACCCATCTGCAGTCTCTACCTCACCTCTTCCTTCTCAGGCCCTCTGTACTGCACTGGCCACCCATTTCACCTCTAAAACTCAGGCCATTTTGACCTCTCTTTCTTCTACCCCTCCTCTACTCCTCTCCTTACCCCCTGATTCCCATGGCTTCTCTTCCACCCCCACCCACTCTCTCTTCCTTTTCACCTATCACCATGGATGAGGTCTCTAGAGTAGTCTGCTCTATGAAGGTCTCATCCAAACAGGTATCTCCCTGTTCTTCCAGAACCATTAAGGACAGCACCTCCTCTCTCGCCCTGGCTCTAGCTGACTTCTGTAACCACTCCTTAGCCCTGTCTCTTTCCCTCCTTCTCTCAAGCACTCCTTTGTGCGCCCCCTTCTAAAAAAGCCTTCAGCCAACCCTATCTCTACTACCCCCTTTCTTGGGAAACTCCTGGAGAAGTTGGTCTTCCCCCAACTGACCCATCACACTGAACTCATTGGTTGTCTTCATGACCATCAATCTGGATTTCGAGCATCCAGAGGCACAGAAACTGCTCTCCTGAACACCCATGAAAAACTGCTCTCAAATCCCAATCCCAACTCTTCTGCTGTTCTCATTCTCCATGTCCTCTCTTCTACCTTCAACACGGTCAACCACTCTATCCTCATGAAATGGCTCCAAGACACCCTTGGTATCTCAGACCGGGCACTGGATTGGCTGACCTCCTTCCTCACTGACCGTCCTTCCCAGGTGTACCTGGGTTCTTTCTCCTTCCCTCTCACTCTCTCTACATGTGGTGTTCCCCAGGGCTCTATACTCTTGCGCTGGCATTTCAACATCTACCTGGCACCTCTTGCTCACCTGATCCATGCCTTCTCTCCTCATTTCCAGTGTAACATGAATGACACACAACTCTTCTTCCAGCTCCCCTCTTTCTCTACCTCTTTCGCATCCATCATTCCCGATTGCCTGTCTGCTATTCAGTATTGGTGTGCTTCTAATTACCTCTGTGTTAATGCCAGTAAGACAGAGATTCTTCCTATCGGGACACCTGCTCCCAGTTTCTCTCCAACACTCTGGCCACCCTCTATAGGTTCTCCCCCTTCTCCTTCCACTGAGGCCAGAAATCTTGGGGTCATCTTCGACTCCTCTCTCTCCTTTACTACTCACATCTTGGACCTTGCCAAGAAGGCACACTTTCAATTTCACCTCCTTAGATGCATCCTCCCTTTCCTCACCTTCTCCCAGAAGCTCAATGTCTCTAGAGCGCTGGTCCTCTCCAGGCTGGATTACTGCAACAGCCTCTTCCTTAACCTGCCCCTTTCCTCCCTTCACACCTTTGAACTGATCCAGAATTGGGCTGCAAGACTTATCCTTGGCCTCAAGGCCATGGAACGTATCTCTCCAGCTCTAGAATCTCTGCACTGGCTCCCGGCGGCTGCAAAGATCAAATCCAAGACCCTCTGCATCATCCACAAGGCTTTCTGGGGCCTGGGACCACGCTATCTGCAGCTTTCTCTCACTAAATACTCTCCTTCCAGATCCCTTCGATCTTCTAGCCCCAGCTCTCTGCTGATCAAATGTTTCTCCAAGCAGAGACCTGGGTGCAGATCTCTCTCCTCGACTGGCTCCCTCCTCTGAAACAGCCTCTCTCCCTCTCTCCATCTTGAACCGGACCACCTCAAGTTCCGCAAACAACTCAAGACCTTTCTTTTCTCCACCTCATTCCAATTGAGGAGTTCTCTGAATTTGATTGCAAGGCCCTTGGCTAGCTCGTTACGAGCGTGGGACTCTTGTAACCTGCTTTACTTCATAGGCAATCATGTTTCATCTTTAGTGACTGTGTAGTATGTTGATAAGCATTAGTGATAGTAAAGTAAACAAAAGCGCACTTCGATTCACACGACAATCTCTGAGATTAAGGCTTACCCATGGCTGGAGCCTGCACACCAGTCTCGAATCCTGGCTCGGCCTGACATGGACTGCCCAGACTGCACTCGGGCTCACCGCACTCCACACATGGTGCTCTGCACCTGGAGAGGAGATTAAAGGCACTGTTGGTGTCACCAGTAAAGCGCTCCTCGCACCAACGCAGTCCTTAAAGGATCTCTGCCCAGACTGCACTCATGTTCACCACACTCCTCACACAGCACACTATGCCTGGAGAGGAGATTAAAGGTGCTGTTGGTGTCACCAGTAAAGTGCTCTGCACGTCAACACAGTCCTAAAAAGGATCAATGCCCAGACTGCACTCACACTCACTGCACACCATTTCCATTTTATTTAAAATAATAAATATGGAAATTAGCTCCCTAACTCACATTATTGTGCTGGCTGTGGCGGCCCGCCTCCGGTCACCGGGGCGGGCCACCTATGCTGTCGGGATCACCCGACACGGCGGATGCGCTGAGGGCGCTCCGCCGATCGTTGGTAGGGGAACACCCTACGGCGCCCGGGGTCACCGGGCGCAATCCTCACAGTCCGGGGAGGTCACCCCCTGTTACCTGCAGCCGCGGCTCCGTGGGCACTCGGGCCACGCTGCACACCAGGCCACGACCACGTGGCAGTCGCACAGGACACAAAAGCACAGACACGAGTTGCTGCTTTCTGGGGCTCTGCTGGTCTGCCCTCGCGGTGCCAACAGAGCCTGTTTTGTTATTAAGGCGTCATGACACAGTCATGAAACGCACGCAGCGGGGACCACTAGACCAACACACAACATCCCTCATTTATTATAAACAAAACAAAACAAAATCCCACTGCAAACGGGAACTCTCGACTGGGTTACACGTGGTGCATTCTAGTCCGGGCTCCCACCGTGCCCTTACATCATCACAGCAAACATTGGGTGCATTCTAGTCCGAGCACCTCTTAACGGCTACTAACACTTAACCGTTTACTACTGCAAACAAACAGGTGTATTCTAGTCCGCACACCATGGGGCCCGACAACAGGCTGTGGGAGTTCAGAAGATTCCCAAACTGGCCACTGGCGCCGCTGCAGGACAAGAAGAATATGTTCTCTTCATATTCCTCCTCCCCCATATGATACAGTACTTCTCGGGGACCCTCCGCCACCTGGACCGCCACCACCTTGGGGGTCCTTCTCCCCTTCGCCTCGTTCCCCCCTGATGCCCCCACCATGCCGGCTGGGGCTGGGCCGAGACACACTTGTGCGAAGTGATCTCCTTTCCCGCACCTTCCACAGATTTGTCCTATCGCCGGGCAGTCCTGCGGGTGTGGAAGATCCCACCCACACTGATGACATATTGTGGCATTGGGGTCTCTCCTCGGCCAGTCTCCCCTCACTCTTCCTCCTGGCCACCTGCCGACAGCGACCACCTCCTCAACCTTCACTCGCTGCATGGGGTCCTCCATCTTGAGGTGTTGTCTAGAGGAGTCCATGACCGAGGCCCGCACCTCTGCCAGTTCCTGGGCCCGGCCAAGCTCTAATATTCGATCGAGGGTCAGCGCTGGGTCCCTCAGAACCTGCTTGCGCAGTTTGGTGGAGCTGCAGCCATAGATGATCTGGGCCTGGATCTCGTCCTCCTCGAAATTCCCCAGGGCACAGGACAGTGCAATGCTGCGCAGCTTCCCATGGAATGCATCAAGGCTTTCCCCTTCCTCCTGCCTCGCACACCTCATCCTGAACCGTTCATAGTCCCTGTTGACCACGGGTCTGAAATAATCGTTCAGGGCTTGCGATGGCTGCATCGTATTACTGATCTCTAGGCCTTAACGTCTTGAACAGCCTCTGAACGGACAGCCCGGCCGAGTACAAGAGTGTTGGGCGTTTGGCTGCGTCTTTGATCTCCATTGCAGCGAAATACAACTCCAGGTTCTCCACCCAGGCCACCCACCGGGCCCCCAGACTTGCAGGCGCACCCAGGACATTGAAGTGGGGTATTGGCGCCAGCTGACTTCGACATATCTTCTCGTCGTCCGACATGCCGAATGCTGTTGGGGATGCCGGATGCGAGCCGAGGTTTCAAAATGGGCCCCTGCCGTGGCAACCCTCCCTGGACTGGACCTCAACAGTGCCACCGGGCATAGAGCACCCCCCCCCGGGGCGCACGAGCCCTCCGTGTGGAGCCGCTACCCTCGGGCTGGGTGCACGTGTGGCCTGCAAAAGGGGTTGGCGTTTTATTTCTTCGCCCCTCTTCTGAGTTGCCTGGCCAGATTCAGGGTCCACATGTGCCAGAAACACAGAAGGATTACTTACGTCTTCCACTCGGCCCTGGTGTTGAGGGTCCTTCCTTCCTGGTGGCCCCTGGCTTGCCCAGGCTCATCACCGCTGCGACCCGGTGTGGAGTCTTCCTCCCCCTCCCGCAGGCGAGATGGGAGATGGCTCCTCCCCTTTTCGATGTGTGCCGCTCTGGCCACGCCCCCTGCAGGCCGCTCCCTGTTGATGACTGGGGGAGGTAGCCCTGGGTCACTGGAGTCTCCACCTCCTTTCCGGGTCGCATCGCCAGACACCCAATGGGCTGTCCACAGCCCCGCGAGGAAAAGAAAGCACCCGTTCGTCCTTCTTTTTTTTTCTTTTTTTTTTTTTTAAACAAAACACAAACGTTTTCACCCGTCGGCAGCCTGGGGCGCAGCGGGTGTGGTTTGCTCCCCGCCCAGATGGAAGATGCCGCCGCGGGCTGTAGCTCCAGGCCCCGCCCCCTTCCTTTGTTCTAGGCCCGGGCTCCCCTTTTCCTCTGGGGAGGGCAGCCGCACCGTGCCTCTGATACACGGTCGTCGGCTGCGGCCATGTGCGCGGGTCCTCTCGTCATTGGCGACTTCCTCGTCGCCAATGTGGCGGCCTGCCTCCGGTCACCGGGGCGGGCCACCGATGCTGTCGGGATCACCCGACACGGCGGATGCGCTGAGGGCGCTCCGCCGATCGTTGGTAGGGGAACACCCTACGGCGCCCGGGGTCACCGGGCGCAATCCTCACAGTGCGGGGGGGCCACGCTGCATACCAGGCCACGACCACGTGGCAGTCGCACAGAACACAAAAGCACAGACACGAGTTGCCGCTTCCTGGGGCTCTGCTGCTCTGCCCATGCGGTGCCAGCAGATTCCCTTTTTTTTATTAAAGCGTCATGACGCAGTCATGACATGCACGCAGCGGGGAACACTAGACCAACACACAACACTGGCCAAAAGACATTATATCAGCAAACACCCACACAGACACACAATCCTGTTGTTGGCTTCCCCATAGTAAGATCATATCTAGGGTGGCTTATAACTTTGGTGCCATTCCACAAGCCTGCTCAAAAACGGCCCCAAAAAATATAGCTCTGACTGAATGTTTTTGGAAAGTTTAATGCGGTTTCCACAAGGAGGGGGGGGGCAAAGTTATAAAGGGGTTACGAACATTTTCTAAATGAAGATTGATTTGTACAGGAAAAACATTTCTTTTGCGTCTACAGCCTGAATTGCTCGATGGATTTCCACCAAAGCTGTGCAAGGAGCAGCAGCCTGGTATCGAAAATATGCTTTGCAAATTTGGTGTTAAACCATCTATCAGAAATTTTAAAAATGGCCAAAATGCAGGTAAAGAAATGTGATATCTGGGTCCAGTCCGCGGACTCACTTCCTCATTCAGTGTCTACTGACACCTCTGGGCCAATCAGGAAGCCGTGTGACATTTGCATACATCGCATAAAAGTGCTGATTGGTCAATTGAGAAATGTAAGGTACATCAAACATTTTGAAATGGACGTAACGAACATTTTCAAAAACACAAACATATACATGTGTTATACTTGAAACAATCTCTGGAGTGGTGAATGGTGGTTAGGTTGGGGAGGACTATATGCAGTAAAGGTCAGGAAAGATGTTCTTTGTTTTGCCATGTTGGTGGCCTATCAGAGTTTTTTGCGGTCACAGTCATGCTCAGAGCCTTGCTAAATACAACATCACAGTTGTCGTACATGTGAAAGAAACTCTGGGGAGCTGAGGGATAGTCACCTTGGGGTAGAATATGTCTAGTAAAAGGGTAAAAAGAAGCATTGTTTATTTTTTGATGTTCGCAGAGACTCGCAGGTTCGGAGCATGCTTCCATGTGTAGATAACCCACAGCCACTTGCTTTACATATCGAAACACCTGGCCTCTGGGTTTTCCAGCTTGCTTTTTTTAGGGCAGTTATGGGATGCTGCAGCTGTTCCCTTAGGCCTCCATGAGTAGCACGCTGGCACTATTTTAGCCGAGCACTGATGTGAGTTGTAAAGGCGGCCTGCAAAGTTCCCAAAATTGCACAGAGCTTCTGGTGCTAGATTAAACTGAACACAATAACGGGAGTAGACAAAGTGCACGGCAAAATCCAGATTTATTGACATCAAAATAAAACAGGGACAGCATATAAGCAGCAAAACAAAAGAGGTCATGGCTGGAAGGTTTAGAATTAATCTTAACCTCTGGCATGGCTCTGTACAACTCTCCAGACCATCGTTCTTCACCTGCCAAGCCATTACAAAAGGGGAAAGACCATATGCAAATCAGGCTTGGTCCCACCCCAAAAGTGGCAGTCTAGCATGTACTTTCAAGGATATCCCCTCTATTCCACACGCTTTGATGGCATATTTTAATTACCCTCAGCAACCTACAAAGCATCTTGATAATATCCTTCAATATTCGGAAACCAACCTACTGACAAACACTGACATGAGGAAGAGGGCAACCAGAATGAAGATTGCTCGACTGAAGCAAAACGAGCAGTCTAGTAGGTAGAGAAATGCGATTGACTCTGAGCATCTTCCTTTCTCAGCGGGGGAGTGCAAAGAGGAAACCGACCGTCTAGCTTACGCTTGGTAAACCAAGCTGTCAGGAGGACAGACGAGCACAGAGACATGAATGAGCAGGCAAGGCAGCGTCTATCTTGGCCGAGCACTCTCGCAAGCACCGGAGATGCCAACGAGGAACACGAAGCAGAGAGGAAGCTTTGTGCTGGTAAGGGGAGCCATGGAGACATTCCCAATGCCATCCGCCGCAGAGCTGAGCCATCCGAACTGAAGAGAGAGAGCAGACACAAAGCAGAATCCGAACGGGGTCAGAGAAGCTACAAAAGCCGTTCAAGTACCGAGCCCATCATAAAATGCTGGGGTACTGAGTGTTAGAAGGCACTCCTAAGTATAAGTGGGAGGTGAATCCATACAGCTTGCTATTTTGCTACTCTTCATAGTCCCAGTACTTAGGGAAGAAGGAAATTGCAAGTACCCAAATGGAAAGGGGTACTTGGGGAAGCTAAATAACCCCCTTGGTCCCGAAGCAGTTGTGTTGAAGGCCCTGGCAGGAGAGTACACCAGGCGAACCGCGAGTCTGGGACTAACACCCATAAAGTTGAAATTGAAAGTCCTGGCAGGAGAGTATACCAGTCAAGCTAGAGAATTGAAGCAAAACAGAAAGGAAGAGCAACACCCCTTCTTGAAAAGAACTGTACAACAGGCCTTGCAGGGGAGTATACCAGGTGTTGTGTGAGTCTGGAACCCACACCCAAGTTGTGTCATTCTAAAGAGGGAATCCAAAGGAAGATTCATACCCTTAGGATTTTGAACTGCATTGCATGAGAAGAAAACCTGGGGAAGGGAATAATTTCACCGGGAATGAATTACAACACCAAGAGGAGGGAGTTATCCTCTTGGGCTACAGGAATTTGGTTATTCTTTTTGAACTTTTTACTTTGGTGAAGAGAAACCTGGGGAAGGGAACTATCCCCTGGAACTGTGAACACTATCCATTGGAGATTTCTGTGGACTTTTCAGTTTTTGTTGAAATTGAACATTTGTGAACTCTTTCAAGCCAAAGACATTATCCTTAGTACTTTATAGTTACTTTTAGTGTGAGAGAGTGAGGATAGGATTTCTGACACAGGACATTTTTGCTTTGGACATCTTAACAATGGACAAACACCCTTTAGTTATTGGTTGATGTAGGAAAATACCCCCTAGACTAGGGACAGTGAGGCCTTTCCCAAAACCCATTATTATTTCAATAAAAGTTTGTAGCCACAAACATGAGTCCCCTGTGTCCGTGTCTCATTCCTGGCTCCTCACAATAGGCAGACAGCAGCAGAGCTGAAACCGTTAATAAGCACTTAGCAGCTATGTATTTCACTGGGCCCATTTTCTGTGGCCTTGTTCATGTAGAGGCCAGTCCCGGGCAGACTTTTCCACGGCCCTATTGATGCAATGTGTGCTGTGAATGAATATTTGAAAAGTACGCTTGGGGCCTGGTAGAGGCTCGGCATAAGCCTACTGTTCTTTGGGCATGATTCTATTGTTCTTTGGGAATGATGATGCATTTTTTGGTGTGTTTGTGCATTTTGAATCTGTGGGTTAAGTGTTGCCTGGCAATAACCAAGCATGAAGTTCTTTGGTGAACGCCTTACTTTTTTATGTCAGTAATGACGCAGTGATTGTTGTCTTTGAATATTTGAAAAGTTGGTATCTGGTATGTGGAGAATATGCAAATTTAATAATTGTTTTATATATTTTTGAAAAAACCTGTTTTTTAGGTATTGAATAATGCTTTTTAATGAATAACGGTGTCATACCCTGATGCTGCTGTAAATAATTACTGGCTCACACAGATCCTTGATAGTTTATGGTATATGTAGCTCTGGGTTGGATCTAAGCTGAAGCTCCCCTGTGTGCATACACCACTTGCCTGCGACCTCTCCATCTGCTGCCGGCATTACGGTCCGGGACTGGAGACACCATCCTTCTTGGCCAGATCACCTCCACTGCTGCAGTTGCGATTGTATTTGGTCCCTCCCCTCACCCCATGAATTGTGATTGCAGCGGTCATGTGTGCAAGCGTGACCGCTTTATCAGGAAGCACTTTGCCAATAGCGCTGTCGCTCCAGCAATCTGCAGGGCCCGTGTGCATACAGTGCCTACCTGCTGCCTCTCCATCTGTCGTCTGCGTCCTGGTCCGGGACTGGAGACACCATCCTCCTTGCCACATCACCACCGCAGGTGCCATTGTGTTTGGTCCCCCCCCACATGACTGGTGACTGCAGCGATCACGTGACCACACATTACCGCTTTATCAAGAAGTGCTTGTAGGGCATCCTAAATCCTGGGCATCCAATTCAAAGGGCAACCTTATAAGAGCTTTGACTACTTCTGTTTGCCCCTATTCGCACCTAATCATACACTGAGTAGTTATCCATTTGTTCTTCTATTTTTTCTCTGTATTCTTTACTGTTTCCATGCCTTGTCCTATTCCATCTCGGATAACCCATCCAGCTTTTCCTCAGTCAGCGATCACTCTAATTTTCTTTTTCCTCCAATCACTTCTGACCCTTTGCCTCTATTTAACATTGACCCTCTTAATGCTCGTTCAGTCTGCAACAAATCCCACTCTATTCTTGATACTTTTTTTGCTGTACTTTTCACTTTCTTTGCTTAACTGAATCCTGGATCACTCCTGATAAGGCTTTTACTCTGTCTTATTTTTATACTCCATTTACCTTGTTTCCCATCTAGGCATAGCGGAGGTACTGGGATTCTTTATAACTCCTCCTGGACTGTTTTGCCTTCCCCTTTAAGCCTCCCAGTATTTCCTGCTATTGAATATCACTTTTCCTCCATTACTAATACATTTGCTGTCTCTCTTCTTGTTGTTTATCATCCTCCTGGTCTAGCTATTGATTTTCCTGAGCATGTTGATCTTCTTCTATCTTCTCTTCTCCCTTCCTTCTCCCCGCTTTTTTGTCTTGGGGATTTTAATCTCCTTTCTTCTAATTCATCTTACTCCTTGCTCCTCTCACTTACTGATTCCTACCATCTGCATTTTCTTCCTTCTCCCCCTTCTCATCAGTCTGGTTCCTGCCTTAATTTATTTTTCTCCTCACTTCTTTCCTCTTTTCCTGTGTCATCTTCTCCTTTTTATGCTTATGATTATTTTTTACTTTCTTTTTCTGTCTTTCCTTCTGCTCCGCCTACATCTTCTTCTTCGACTATCATTACTTGTCGTAATCTTTCATCTTTTGACTCTGTATCTTTTCTTTCTTCCTAGCATGCTTCTCTTCAATCAATATTCTCGTCCTTTTCTCCTGACCTTATTTCCCTCCTCTACTGTCTGCGTAAAGCTGAACGGTTGTGGAAAACGTCTTGCTCTATTTCTGATCTTACTGTGCTCTCATCCTTACATTCTATCTTTGACTCTGCCTTACTTACTTAAAAAATCATACTTTTCAGAACTTACACTTTCCCTATCTCGTCACCCTCATCGTCTTTATAAACTTGTCCACAAAATCTTGTCTTCCAAACTTCCTGATCCATCTACTTTCTAGTCTCGTTTCTCCTCTGACTTTGCCAACTATTTTACCTGTTAAGTTGTGTGATGAATCCTATGGATCCCTCACTAAAACCCTGCCTAAAGTCTCCTCCCAGGTGGCCAGGGAAAGGCAGATGCTTCCTGATTCTGACTGTGGGGGTAGTGTACTGCGGGAGGATCACCTGGGGGGAGATAAGGCCCAAGGTGTTGAGGATATCCGTGGGATGAGAAACAGTATTTTTCTCTAAAAGGGAAGCACCTTTTTAAGGTACAAAGACAAGTAATGGCTTACTGACGTTATGATGTGTCTGAACTAAACATTAAACCTGTTGATATGGGTAAAGCTGGTGTGACATCTTTAAATATCCTGAGGAGGCACAGTGACAGGAAACCTATAAATAATGGCTTAAATTAACTGCCTTCTCCTTTTCAAATAAACTCTTGTAACCTTTCCTTAATTACATTTAAGATAAATAAATCTACTTTTAAAAATAAAAAGCTGATAAGAAAAACCTAATTCTGTTGGTTGGGATTACAAGTCCCATAATTCCATAAATACTGGTACGAGGAAGAGGGCCCAAGAGCAATGTTGCAGGAGTAGTCACCTTGTTCAGCATAATGACCCACACCAGGAAGCAGAGAGGTTTAAAAGGCCCCCTCAGGTGCAGGCCATTAGATGGAGTTGGAGATGGAATAGTCGCAGCAGTAGCAGCAGCAGAGCAGGAGAACGTTGTTAGCAATCCAAGCAGAAGTTGGTGGAAAGAAGGGATACTGGGACTTTGACCAAGCAGATTACAGCTGCCTGTTCTGAGGGGGTCCTGTTTCCCCTAAATCTGGAGTGCAGAGATTGCACAGCGAAAGGCGTGAAGGAAGACGGCTTTTACCCATGTGAAACTGATTGCAGAGATTGCACAGCAAGAATTGTGCCGGGGACCGTGGCTGAAAGTTGGCGTGCAGTCGAGCGTCCCAGGAGCAAGAGGAGCTCCATGACGGAGTGGCAGGGATGAAGACACCTTCACTGAGGAAGAGAGTGTGTCCAACAAAGCCAGAAGCTAGTCAAGTCCTGCAGCACAGGAGGAGAGCAAGACAGAAGCCGGTGAGTGTTACCGAGCGTTCTGAACGCTTGCCCGAACAATGGCAGGCAACTGTAGCCAAGCAGAATCACTCGCGTGTGAGTGAATGCAGTAATGAACCGACCATGGATTGTCAGATCTGGGAAGTTACGAAAGTAGCACTTGTGTGTGAGTAAACTTCTTCCATAGCACTCGCGTAAGTGTAAAACACTCTGAATCACGTAAATTGAATCTTAAACCCTCTGAAACAGATGAAAGACTGGTCGCTTGTGCTTAAAAATAATTCTGAGATAAAGGTTAACCGAAGAATCAGTTATGAAGCTGTTGAAGATGATGTAGCACTGAAGTTAAGTGACTGAACATTGAATTGTGAGTTTTAAGGGGACAAACATTGCCCAAGCCAAGAGTGAAATAAGCATTGCCCAAAATAAGAGTGAAATAAGTAATTTTTCAAAACCAAGCATGGTGCAAGCATTTCCCTAAGCCAAGAGAGTGCAAGCAATGCCCACGTCAAGAGTTGTACAAGCTTTGTCTTAAGCCAAAAGAGACTATCAACAGGCCTACCATTAAGCTGTTTTGGTGGGCAGAAAGCAAAGAGGCGAATGCAAGGTTGTAAAAAGGTGAAGCCTGCTGAATGTAAATGTTCCCTCAAAACTAGTATAACTCCCATTGTTAAAGCCATAAGGAGGAAAGGCAGAATTACATCCATAAGGGCAATGTTTGTTGTTGTGGCAGAACAACAAGAGTGACAAAGAGGCTGCTCTTTTGACAAAGTGATTATTTAGAAGAAGAGTGCCTTGATTACTTGGAAGTGTCAGGGGCACTAAAGTTGATCTTGTCTTTTCTGAAAAGTGGTTCAAAGTTACAAAGTTGCAGACTGTTGAAGCTGTGATAAATGTTTTGTTGTCATTAGATTTAAAACTTCAGAATCCCAGTTGAAATTGGAGCACTATGGGCCAGGCGAGTAGACCCGCATGGTGAATCTTTACAGAGGTTAACCTGCTATGAGAATTATCTAGGTAGAAGTAGTGGTGATGTGAAGTTATGCTGACAAATATATAAACTTTGATTCACAGAGCTATAAAGAGAGATTTTGAGAAGTGCTACCAAGATGCTGTGTTTCTTTTACCTTGCCGGAGGTTGTGTTTCTTTGAATCTGATAAGGGACTGCATTTCTTCTATGACATTTCTAAATTGTGGAAAAGCATCGTGACACAGAACATCATTGATGCTATTTGATGAAGTGGAAATTATTATTACAGGAAGAAGAAGAAATCTTTCTGTTGGTTGAACATGGTTTAACATAACTTTCTTTTGACAAAGTGAAGGAGTCAAGAACTGAGTTGGAACTTTGTTGCAAACCCAGATGTCCTTGTTTCTTTATGTTGAAAATTGGAATTGAACTTAACTTGAAACCTAGGGAAGGGGAGCTCACGCAAGTTCTAAAGAGAGACTGTGAATATATGAGAAATACCATTGTTGATGTTTGTTGAGAATTGCCATATATTTTCTTGTGTATTTTATGCTTAAGTGTGAGGGCCAGATATCCTTTGTTAGAGTGTTTCCTTAAATTTTTGATAGGTAAATCCTTGTCAGGGTAGGGGAAGTGAGGCGTTTGATGAAATTTATAATTTAATAAAGGGGCATATTTTGAGAAATCATCCAAAAGTTGTCCGCCTCACATTTCGGACCCCTCACAGGTGGCAAATCTTTATTCAGCCTTTACTCCCTCAGCATCCTCCTTTTCCTTCTCTCCTCCTAGTCTACCCTCATACTCTTTTTCCTCATTCTCTCCTCTTGTTGATTCTGAAACATCTGCTCTTTTTGCCTGTGGTCATCCTGCTGCCTCTCCTTCTAGCCCTCTTCCTTCCTCTCTCATCCCTCAGATCTATCCTCATCTCCTTCCTTATCTTACTATTCTTATTAACTCTTCCTTTGCAATTTCTTGTTTCCCATTCTTGATTCATCTATTCTTGACAACTTTCAGCGTATTTCGCTTCTGCCATTCCTTTCCAAAATCCTTGAGCGGGCTGCTTACGCACAGGTAACTCACTATCTTAATCTTCATTCTCTTTTTCCACCTCTCCAATCTGGCATTCGTCTTTCTCACTCTACAGAGAATGCTCTTTTACATGTCTCTAATTCTCTTCTGTGTACTCGTCATTCTAAGCTCTCTCATTCTTCTTGACCTTTCTGTGGCATTCAACACTGTAGATCACTCTCTTCTTATATCTTCTCTTCGTACTCTGAGTATTTCTTGGTCTGCTCTCGAGTGGTTCCACTCATATCTTTCCCCCCAATGGTCCTACTCTTTAACTTTGGCCAGTCACTCCTCTTCTTCATTTCCACTTCTACATGGTGTCTCTCAAGGCTCAGTACTTGGTCTACTGTACCTCTCTGCTTTCTTCATTCAATCTTTCATTTCATATGTATGCAGACGACACTCAAATCTGTTTCTCCTTTTCTTCCTTTGACTCTGTTTAGCACTCTACTGTTTCAAACTGTCTTCCAGCTGTTCAAAATTGGACATCTTCTAATTTTCTTTACCTCAATCCTTCTAAGACTGAGGTTCTGTTCTTTCCTGCCTCAACTATTCCTCCTACACTTTCTTTTCCTCCCTCTTCTCTGCCTTTTTGCTCATCTGTGCGTAACTTGGGCGTTATCCTTGATCCTTTGTTTTCTTTTTCACTCCACATCTCTTCTATTGTTCTTTCATGCCGTTATGCACTTTTCAACATCTGCTATGCTCACCCTATCTTTCTTTACATGCTACGAAACGTCTTCACTTTTCATTGGTTTTTTCTCATATTGACTACTGTTCATCTCTCCTGCTCCATCTTCTTGCCTCACATCTTTTCTCTTTTCGTTCTATTTATAACTCTTCGATTCGTCTCCTTTTTACTTTACTGTCTCGCTTTTCTGTTACGTCTACTTTACTCTCTATTTTGTTGCTTCCTTTTGAATACTTTCTCCTTATCATTTTCTTTCAATTGTCTTCAAATGCACCCATGGTCTAGCCCCTCCTTAATCTTTCTTCACTAGCCTTGTTCTATGTTCCCTCCACTCTCTTGGATCTCAGAACCTATTTCTCCTTACTTTTCCTAAACCCCCCTGTGCCTCATCTCATTTCCGTTTCTTTATTCTTCTAGCTCCTAGACACTAGAATTCTCTTCCTCTTTTTCTTTGCCTTATTTTCTATCTTCTCTTTCCACTTAATTCTCTTGGCCTTTTCCCCCTCTTCTGTTTACTTGTGTTGCATTACCATGTTATTGTACTGATTTTCGATAAAGTTTGTCCAGAGCTTTTGGTGAAAAACGCTTTATAAACTTAATAACATGAATGAAATTAATGAATGGTATAGGACAGGTCAGCTTCTGTACTATGAGTTCTCTTTTTTGTGGCACTGTTGATGTAATGTTTGCTGGTATGAACATGTGAAACATAGTTGTGGGGCCTTGTAGTGGCTAGGAATGGTCCCACTCTGATTGAAGGCTCAATGTTAACTGGCACTGATTAACAGCTGTAAGGAACTCATGATGGCAACAGTAAAGACAGACGGAAGTGATCCCAGTTCAACAGTGTTTATTAGACTGTATAAATGGGTGAGAAAAACACCTAATCTAAACCTAAATCTAAGATGGGAACAAGCTATGACCATCAAAACAAATAAGGCAGTCCTAGTGGCACCTTGTCAAAATAAAAGGGCCTATACTAAAAAAAAAAACGTTTGCCAATCCTTAACGCTAAATTATAAAAACAGCGGTGGATAGTGTACATAAGAAAAGAAAGAAGTGTTCACAAAATGATAAGTCAGGATGTTATGACCGGGGTCTCCCTTCCTCTTATTTTCCAGCACGAGACAAAGGCAGGACTCTCAAGCACCTCACACTCCTGAGCTTCTCCTGTACAAGGTTACAGTTCTTTTCCTCAATATCAGAGTCTCTTTCACGCAAAGTCTCTTGCTTCAGAGGGCCTGATATGGTAAACACAAAACATAAAGATCCTTTTCTTCCTCTTCACGTCGGGCGATTGTTCTTCAGCCTTGGATCCCTCAGACGGGCTCCGATCTGTCTCTCAACATTTGTCTCCCTCACTCTGGTTCAGACCAACCATCATTGTGAACATCCCTCAGTCGGGTTTCCGTTTCTTCCCACAATGTCGTTCATACAGCCTTTTTTCACAGTGTGGGATTCACTTCCCTTAGCTTCTCTCCTGGCATCCCGCAGTCGGGTACACTACTGCCTTTCAACCACAATTTCATCATGCATAGTATGGTGGGTTTAAAAAGGTTTGTAAAATACCCTTTCACCTGAAATGTGAAATAAGTAAAGTCCATTTGAACCAAGTCACACATTCCACAACACCACCTAGTAGCGTGGTGTTGTGGAATGTTCACCTCCAGTTCTGAGCCACAACAGCAAGGCATTGTGGGTATGCAAATTAGCCCAAGGAAATTTTCTTTGTCTAAGAGGGTAGTGCTACTTTATACATAGCTTAATCAACCCAAGACAGACATTTTGCAAGGCTGTCAGGACAACTACATACCTGGTTTCACCCTTATTAGGGATCATCAGTGCAGTATAGTCCTGACAGCCTTGCCAAATGCAGTATGTAGTTGGCTTGACATTTCATGGGTTTTCTAATGAATGTCTTGCCAACTCAGGAGATTAAATCTGTAAGAGGGGGCTAGAGAAATGTTACGATGTCCTGCCGTTTCTGTAATGCAATAGATTCTAAGGAAACGCTATTACACCTTTTGATTTGCTATCATGCTCTTAGACAGCAGCATTCAAATATCTATTTGAATACATTTGTGTTGAACACCAATCGGGTGTTTTCAGATCATCTATGGTGGGGTATTATGCATAGTAAATCGGTTGCATTAAATTTGGCAGTGTTGAGATTTGTATTCCTGGTGTATAATCTGTTTTAGATGAATTATGCTTTTAGGATTGTTCGTTTGTAGTGATCTATTATAAGCCCAAGGGACAAAAAGACAGGTTTTATAGGGTAGAGTAAAGCAAAGCTTCTTCTATGGTGTAATTAGAATTATATTTGTTGGTTCTTTCTATGTATACTACATTTGTATACTGAATAATAGTGGGTTTTTTATCTATGACTTTTTTTAATGAACATTTTGTAAAAGTTTGTAATAACAAAACACAAATAATTAAATAATAATAGTTTCCAACGCCATGGGTGAATGGACCTCTCTAGGCATCAATTTCAGAAAACACTAAACTTGTCATTGAAATGGTTATTTGTCAAATTAATGATTTTCTGGAGATTATCTCAGAAACCCTGGACCATCAGTCAATTTGATTTTCTGGGCAAAATACTTGCATTTAGACATATTTTTTGTAGTTTGACATCAGAGCCTATTGTCTTAAATAAAGACAGCTGTTCTGCCTATCTACCTTGCAGTGATCTAAGTGGTAGGTTAAAATAGGTCTGAAAATTCTTGCTTAATGAGAGCTGACAAATGAGCATTTATGTACAAATATATTCATTTTAGTTCAGGTTAAATTAACAGGATTTCAGTACTATATTTAATGCTTTGTGTCACATGTAAAAAAGAAACGCAGTTTACTTGTAATACTAATCAAACATTTTGTTGGTCTCTCAACAGATAACTACAATTCCTGTGTGATTTTATAAATAGCCTGGCATTAGTTCCTATTCCTTTCCAATGGCATTGAAGCAGTGAGGACCTGGACCACCAGGTGGCATCATCCAAGCCATCAAACATGTCAAAACAGCTGAATAATGTTGTCTTATTACATACATTTCTACAGCTAGATGCACCAAGATATACACACGTTTTCCCACGCAATTACATACTCATTTTGACTTTGCGCCTCATGTCCTAATGCCAAGGTAATAAAACATGTCCATGCTGGCTGCATCAATGTATGTAAGTACCCCCACAAAATGGTTCACTCATTTTGTTTTGCCCATAATGCACTCATAGCACAGTAAGAAAACAAACATCTCAATGATGCTTGCATCAATATATGCAGGTTTACCCAAGTGGGTGGATCGTCTTGGGTGGATTGTCGGTCCCTTGCCACGCGAAGGAGGATAGTTGTGCCGCCAGGCAGTATTTGGAGACATCTGGCCTCATACGAACTTCATCATGCCCCTCTGCAATCTCCCCAGGTCCTTTTCGGGAATCGCGACAGGCAGAGCAAGGCAGTGGTAGAGGAGCCTAGGGACTAGATTCATTTTGAGCATTGCGATTCTCCTAAACCACAAAACCTCTTGCTTGTGCCAGCCGTCTAAATCATCCAGCAGGGTTCTAATTAAGTGCAGGAAGTTGGCATGATAAATGTGTGTGTCCTTGTTCGGGATACGGACACCTAGATAGGTGATGCTAGCCTTGCCCCAGGGGACTGGGCTCTTGTTTGCAACCAGCACCATAGCGCTAGAGTAGAATATTTAACCCTGAAACCAGACACTCCACTGAACATCGAGATCTCTTGCCATAAAGTCTTGAGGGAGGAGTCCAGTTGTGTAAGGGAAAGCAGCATGTCTTCTGCATACAAGGAGATTTTATAGCAGTGCCCTCCTATCAGCATCCTCTTTATCTGCTGGTCGGCCTGGATCCTGGAGGCAAATGGCTCCATCAACAGTGCAAAAATTAGGGGTGACAGAGAACAGCTCTGCCGGGTGCCCCCTGAGATTCCTAATTTTGGTTTTCTAATGCCATTGATTCTAAGCGACGTGGTGAGTTGCTGAAAGTTGGCCAAAACCCTTTTTTTTAAAGTTCAGGACAAATCTGCAGTGGGTGAACACCCTGGTTATATAGCTCCAATCCACCATATCAAACGCTTTATGGGCATCCAATGAAATGACGCACAACTCTGCTCCTGCTCTGGAGGCGCTCTCAATGAGGTTTAGAATACACCTGATATTATCGTGGGTGGTGCTGCCTGCGATGAAGTCTGTCCGATCAGGGTGTACCAAGTATTGCAGGACTCCATAGTCGCAATTCCAAAATCTTGGAGAGGATTTTCGCATCATTGTTCAGCATTATGGGCCTGGAGGAGCCTCAATCCTTTGGGTCTTCCCCCGGCTTGTGAAAGAGCACTGTCAGCGATTCTTCCGTAGATAGTGATATGCTCCCAGTGACCAGGAAGGAGATAAAGAGAACAGTGAGGGGGGGAGTTAAGGCGTGGGCATACCTTTTTTAGAATCGGGCTGTGAAGCCATCAGGCCCCAGAGCCGTGTGTTTCAGGGACTTAATTACTGCTGAGACCTTCTCGGGCAAGATGGGGAGCTCGAGTGGGTCCAGCAAGCCTGGCTGTTTGTATGTCACTTCCGATTGGGTGTCCTGCCATGATGCCTCTGTGGTGTTCTAGCATCCCATTTAACTTATCCTCCTCCGAGTCCTTGAGAGATCCAACCCATCAGTGTTTGATGTTGTTGCGGGAGTATATCTTCTTCAGTTTATACACCAGCAACCAGTTTGCCGTATTGCTATTTGTGTAGTAAAACTGGTATACAAGAGGGATAGAGGAGATTTATTGGCCAAGTTCATCTCCAACAGGGATTTGCTTTTTTGAGATCTGCCATGCCTAATTAGACTGACTGAGTTTGTGTGCCCTCTCTAGCGCTGACACCCTATCCTCTAACTGCACTTGTTGCAGCTTGCTGGTTATTTGAAGCGCTGCGGCGCAAATAATAAACTCCCCTTTGATCACCGCCTTCATGGCATCCCAGACTGTTGAAAGCGAGCAGTCAGAGGAGGAGTTTTCTGCAAAGAAGTTAGCTAAGGCTGTGGATATTTCCTGCCGAATTGCTGCATCCTGCAATAATGAGTCCTGAAGTGTCCACCGTCTTTGGGGTAGGTCTGCAACCCAACAGCTCGAATAGGGGCCACTACCATATTGTGGTCCGAGATTACCCTTAGTAGAATGCTAACTCCTCCTCCAAGACAGGAGAAGAGTGCGCTCGACATGAGGATCAAGGCTATTCTTGACAGGCCCTTATGGACGTGGGAGTCGAACGCCTAATCGCATAGCCCTGCATTGGATATCCTCAAAACGTCCACTATTCCCACTTCCCTGACAAACCTGGCGAAACCTGTCGCCTGTTTGTAGTCCTCTCGTGTGGGCAGGAGAGTTTTGTCAGCCGCTGGGTCAGGGACCAAATAAAAATCACCCCCCATGAGGAACCGGCCCCCTGCAAAGGAGATAATGTCTGGGGAGATTGTGCTCCAGCGTGCTGTTCTGACAATAGAGTGATGTGAATGTAAGTGTTTCTTCGTACAGGTGCCCCTTTACCAATATGTATCTGCCCACTGGGTCCCGTTTCACTGTGGCTTCGGTTAGAAGTACCTCCTTGCTGAAAAGCCGCATCACCCCCCTCTTTTTTTGGAAATGGCCCAAAATGTTGCCCTCACAATTGCGACGGCTGAAATGCCTGACTTTTTTTTTTTAAACTTCCCCTTTACACCACATATATATGTGGGAGGGTGCAGGGGGTCTCCCCCGCATATCTATGTGGTGTAAAGGGGGTTAAATGAAAACAAAAGAAACATAAAAGTCGCAATTGTGTGTAGTCACAGTGATCACATAGATCCTCTTTTTTGCCCCCAATGTGGCGAAGTAAGATCTAGGGAACCGCTCCA
Organism: Ambystoma mexicanum; assembly: GCF_040938575.1. Classification (NCBI taxonomy): domain Eukaryota; kingdom Metazoa; phylum Chordata; class Amphibia; order Caudata; family Ambystomatidae; genus Ambystoma; species Ambystoma mexicanum. Next base: position 1,079,685,249 of record NC_090937.1, on the reverse strand, counting down.
AACTTAATGCGCCGTTCGTCTGCGGCTAGGCCATGCGTCTCCTGTAGGCAAACTATGTCGGCTGGTATCTGTGAGCCTGTGGGCAACTGACTTCTGTTTTGCTGGGGAGTTAAGAACCTGTATGTTCCATGTAACCATACATAATTCTTTTACGCTGCTGTCAACCATGGTTTACTACCCGCGTGGTGCATGCAATCCTTGTTGTGTGCCCCAAGCTGCAGTGAAATGTGGCTGCATGAACCCTGACCTGCGCCGTGATGAAATGCTGCACTAGTGGCAATGTGATGTGAACAATATTCCCAAAGAGTTCCCCACTGCCGTAAAACCCCCCCACCCAAACTCCCCTCCCCTAACATCCCCTCTCATCCCAACCTGGGAACAGCATAAGAGCAAAGCCCACATTCCCTGGGGCAACCAGCTCCACCCCGGCAACCAAATCCTGAAAAGCAATAAACACAACTTTGCCATTGACCCCCGACTGCCAACCCAAATCCCTTATTTTTCAAGCCGCGCAAACGACCCCAGGCATTGCCCAGTACACTACTTCAACTGTTGTCATTCAACAGCCTTAACCCGTTCCTCGCCCCCCCCCCCCCGGGCGCTGCCGTTACACCCCATAGCGGTCAGGTGTCCTATCCCAGCCCCCCACATATCAAGCTGTAGCTCTCGTACCCACCAACCCTCAGAATAGGAATCATCCTCGGCGCTCGCCAACAGTCCTCTTTACCTCAACCCACTGAGCGTTTCTTGTTCTTGCAGGCCAGGCCATTGGGTCTGCTTAGTCTGCTCACTCGGGCCCAAGGCTCCATGGACTCCCGCTGGGGGGGGGGGGGGCCACAGCACTGAGTCATCAGTGCCGCCCACCGTTGGGGCATCCGGGCTGAGCAGTTTCTTTGCCTCTTTCATCGAGCACACCTTCCATGGCTTGCCACCTGCTGAGAGCGATCTCAGGTCCTTCCTCTTCGCCAGTGTGGAGGCTGCTAGGTCCTGGTACAGTGCGACTGAGGCTTCCCTGAACTGGACTCGGGACGATTCCCTAGCCACTTTCATAATTTCATCCTTGACCTTGTAGAAATTGACTTTTGCCAGGACGACCAGAGGTAAGGCCTGCACCTGCCGTGGCTGGGTGTGATGCACTCTATCCAGTTCCAGTGAGGTGCTATCAGGGAGGGACAGGATGAAACAGAAGAGGTCCCGCACAAATTCTTCCAGATCTGTGTTAGGGACCATCAGTAGAATGACTTGCATGCGAATATTATTGCAGCGGTAGCGATTCTTGCCATCCTCCTGTTTAGCTTCTACAGCTTCGCACTTGGCCTCTAGCGGTAATCCTCGCCTATTTCGTTGCTCTGCTCGCATAGAGCCACCTCCATTTCAGTCGTTCTACCCTGCACCTCCGCAACGCTCCTGTCCAAGCTGGTGATCTTCTTCAGAAGTTCTACACTACCTTTTTGGTATTCCCTTGTCATAGTGGAAAGGAGATCCTGCAGGTTTGTCTTCATCGCTGTTTGGGAGGGAAGTAGAGCACCCAGTGCGGGGTCCTCCGCATGAATCAGGGCTTCGACCCGCTCCCCTTTTATTAGGTTTCTCCCTTGTGCTCGTTAGTCGGGTTGGGATATCTGGCTACTTTGTCACTTTGGGTACTTTCGCCATGGTGTCCTGTGGGAGTGCTGCGTGAGCCCCTTGACGGATAGTGCTGTTTGCCGGCCAAGCCAAAGCCCACGGAGGTCACCCTTGCTTGCCTGCTTCCATGGCTTTACTGAATGCGTGATCCGCGGAGGCCTCTACGTCTCTGTACCTGCTTCGCCTGCTCAACAAGTGTCAGGGCCCCCGCAACAGGCCACTGGTAGTGAAGAGACCAGGCCCCCTTTTGTTCTCCAGGACCAGGAAAGCCACTGCAGCGGCCTGGGCCTCAGCTCAAGGTGGAGGGCCACTTCAGGCCCCAGATGTGGAAGGGTTGGTGGAGGACCAGGGACCACAGCAGTAACAAGGTGCAATCACACTTCCAAGATGCCTTGCCAGCCCTCTAATATGCTTAACAGAGATGCCCTGCACGCCGTTGCTGAGCACTGCTCCCAAGTGGCTGTATCAAGTACTGCTGTCACTCCACACCAATGTTCCACAACAGAGGCTCCTTCTCTCTCACTGCAAGCCATAGTCCACCTCCCAGGTACCGCGAAGATCGTAAAGTGCATACGTCAAAGTGCAGTTGGTGCAGGAGGACGTGCCTGCATAATGCTCCACTATTCCGGCAGAATCTTTGGCATCTGCAAAGGGTGCACAACACGCAGAGCATGGCGTGCGATATGCACAGTTTCTGTGGGCAGTTGGAGCATCGGGGTCAGGCTGGTCCACTTCCCCTCTCCTCGCCTTATCTCAATCGGGTCCCACTCCGCATCAAAATGTTGAGCTGTGCTGCGACAGCATAGAGAGAGGCCTGTTACATGAGGCAGCTCCCGAGATGCGTAGCACCTCTCCTCTCACCCCCTGCAGCGGGTGCCCATCTCTGTGAATACTCTTGCTTCTTTTCCCCTCTCCGAGTCAGGCTGCACATGAACGCCAAAGGGGGACTCATGACACACCCCTCCGGCAGGGTTCCGTTACAGAGTCGCTAGACAGTGCCTCACCGCACTCGCCGCAGCCGGTGCTCATCCCGAGCTGAGGAGCCACTCCTCTGGCACACTGCCCCGCTCTGGCCAGCTGCAGGCAGTTGCTAGCCCCCCGCTCGGTGCTGTAACCGGGAGCCTCCCCGCAGGAGTCACAGGACTCCCAGCTGGGATGGGCATTAGAAGTGCTCTGCTGACCCCGCCACTGGGACCGATTTGCAGAACCCATCCTGGAAAGACCACTGTGGGCGGCGATGCACTACCCCTGCGTGGTCCAGGGCGAGGGGGCAGTCCGCTGCCGCTCCAGGCCCAGTCGCAGGATCTTCTTTTGCAGGAAAGGCCATTGCTAGCTGGGCTGACAGGTTGTGGTGGTGCAGTGAACCATGTTGGCTTCAAGCCCGTTTGGACAGCGGTGGCCAGAGCTCCAACATGAGCTGTCCTACCTGTCTCTGATTTTCGGCCGGTGTAACATCACTTTTGGCTATATGTCAGAAAATCCTATTGGTAGGAAAATCTGACAGGAATTGCAATGTCATTTTTTCCTACCCGTCAGAAAATCCTACCGAGAGCAGGCATTGAGCAACCCACCCAGGGGTAGGAAGAAGTGACGGGGTAGGAAAATCTGACAGCCTGACCTGTCATTTTTTCCTACCCATCAGAAAATCTTACCGAGAGCAGGCATTGGGCAACCCATCCAGGGGTACGAAAAAGTGACGGGGTAGGAAAATCTGACAGCCTGACCTGTCATTTTTTCCTACCTGTCATAAAATCCTACCGAGAGCAGGCATTGGGCAACTCACCCAGGAGTAGGAAAAAGTGACGGGGTAGGAAATTCTGACAGCCTGACCTGTCATTTTTTCCTACCCGTCAGAAAATCCTTCCCGAGAGCAGGCATTGGCCAACCCACCCAGGGGTAGGAATAAGTGACAGGGTAGGAAAATCTGACAGCCTGACCTGTCATTGTTTGCTACCCGTCAGTAAATCCTACCTCGAGCAGGCATTGGGCAACCCACCCAGGTGTAGGAAAAAGTGACGGGTTTGGAAAATCTGACAGCCTGACCTGTCATTTTTGCTACCCATCAGAAAATCCTACCGAGAGCAGGCATTGGGCAAGTCAAACATACCTATGCAACATTAAATCTCTGGGGAGGGTGGGAAAGCTGGATGGTAACCCAGAAAGGCATACATTTCTGAAAAGTAGAAAACATTCTAAGTTCAGGAAGGGGTGATTTGTGCAGGTCAGACAACAAACACATACCAAAAATGTCTATAATTTGGGCAAGAATTGGAACAGTGAGTGAAAAAAGTATGTACTGGACATGTTTGGACAGGTAAGGTAATGGCTTCTCACAATATTGAGAAAAACAATGCACGGCTACATTCCTCCCAATTCATCTAGTTAGGAATTCACACATTTTTTAAAAGTTTTCACAAAACAAGCAATACCACAAGCCAGAAACGGAGCCATGGTACACAGGATTGTATGTTGTCGCAATAAAGAGAAGTTGGGCCAGTGCTGTGCTGGGTTGTGCCAGGATTGGTGGAGGGTATGCTTGGGTGACCTAGATGAATGGGCGTTATGGTGAGTGAGCTGAGGTGGGTCAGTGCTTTGCTGGGTTATGACAGGCTTGGTGGAGGCTATGCTGGGGTGACCTAGGTGAGTGGGCATTGCAGTGAGTGAGCTGCGGTGGGTCAGTGCTGTGCTGGGGGTGGTTGAGGTGCTGGCTTGATCTGGGGCATGTTGTGTGCTAGGTCTAAGCTAGAGTGGGAGGGTGGAGTGCTTGGAGGCGGTAGGGTTGGTGGAGTAGGTCCTACAGTGACCTGGTTTGGGCTGTGCTAATGTGGGTGCAAATGGCCTCATTACATGTTTGGTGTTCATTCAGTGGCCCCTATTCTTCATTACCCTTACCACCACTTGGTCCCATGAGTGCACCATGGGATTACAAGTGGTGGTAATGTGGTGGAATTCCCCGTATGTGTAGTGCACAGGGCTCCATGGAGATTTACCACCGGCGGATTTGTTGCTGTAGGTAAATCCTCTACTTTATATCCAAATGTGTATTTCAGTGGTTTGTGAAAAATGGCAGTAATTCTGCTACCGCCCAAAAAGGTGGCAGTAATGGAATTACCACTTTTTGCCTGCCACTGAACATGTAATGAGGCCCTTAAAGTATGCTGCTTTTAGCTCAGTTGGTTGTGTGTTGTGCTCGGTTGAGCTATGGGATGCTTGTGTGTGCTATGGGATGCTTGTGTGTGCTATGGGATGCTTGTGTGAGCTATGGGATGCATGTATGAGCTAGGGGATGCTTGTGTGTGCTATGGGATGCTTGTGTGAGCTATGGGATGCATGTGTGAGCTATGGGATGCTTTTGTGAGCTAGGGGTTGCTCGGTTGATGCAGTGGGCGGGCATCAGGAAGATGCAATGTAGGGTGGTGTGTGATGTCTTGAGAGGAGCCTGTACTGGGATGTAATTGGGTGCTTGGTTATACAGCTCCGGTGAGCTTCTGTGGGTGGGCTGCTGGGGTGAGCTAGGCTGGGTGGGTGCTGTGCTGGGGTGATGTGCTCTGATATGCTATGTAAGCTTGTTCAGATGCTGGGTGGCTAGGTTAAATGGGCTGGGTGCTGGTATGAGCTTAGGTCCAGTGGGATGATGAGGTGAATTAGGGTAGGCGGGTGGGGTTGGTGGGAATAGCTCTGGTGGGTGTGCGGCTAGGGTGAACTAGGATGGATGGTTTGCTGGGGTGAATTAGGATCGGCGTGCTAGTCTGTGTCATGCTGGGCTGGGGCGTTTTGCTGGTGTGAGCTACGGTCGGTGGATGTTGCACTTGATGAGCTAGGTGGGTGGGTGCTGTGTTGTGGTGAGCTAGAGTGAGTAGCTAGGGGCTGTGATGAGTTAAAATGTATGCAGTGTTGGGGGAGCTTTTGGTGGATAGGATGTTTGGATGATGGGATGCTTTGGTGAGCTTGAGTTGACAGATGAGGTGCTATAGTGATCTTGTGCTGGAGTGATCTAGGGTGCAGGGGGTGTTGCTAAGAGCTAGAGGAGGGTGGTTGTACTGCACAAGTGAGCTAGGGCTGGTAGATTGTATGCTAGTAAGAGTCCGGGTGAGTGGAATGTTTTTTTGTGGTGAGCTATGTTGTGAGCTAGGGTGGGTGGGTGGCGAGCTGGAGAGAGGAAATGTCGAGAGTGTACTGATGCAAGCTGGGATTAGTGTGTGGATTGGTTTGCTGAGGCAGTTTATGGTGCCCTGGGTGAGCTACAATAAGTATTGTGCCAGGGCAACCTAGGCCGGGAGGTTTATGTACTGGAGGGAGCTAGAGTGGATATGTATTGTGTGGGGATTAGTTAGGGTAGATGGGTGACGTGCTGCGGAGACCTAGGGTGGGTCGGTGTTATGCTGGGGAGCTAGGGCAGGGTGACGTTGTTGTGTAAGGTTGTGTAGGTTGAAGCAAAGTGGTTTCTTGAAGTTTGGTGGGGTGTGTGAGGTCGGGTGAGGTGCGAGGGAGGTTGTGTGACTGGGGAGAATGGGGCGCTGGGGTGAACTCATGTTTTCTGGGGGGCTTTGGTGGTGGTTGGATAGGTGGGCTGCTGGGATGAGCTATGTTGAATGAGTTGTGTTTGTTTTTATTGCATTTGCATTGGGGTGAATGCTTGGCTGGTAGGTTGTGCGGGGGTGAGGTAGGTTTGCTGGAGTGAGCTAGGGTTTGCTAGGGTGCGCAAGGGTGGTTGGGGTGCTGGGGCGAGCCGCATGTGTTGCAGTGATGTAGGCGGGCTGGGAGTGATAAGGGTGTCATAGGGCATGGGGTGGGCTAGGGTATGGGAGTGAGCTTGGGTGGGTTCTTAGGGTGTGTGTGTTGGTGTGATGCTGCAACCAGCAGGGGGATTCTAGGTGAGGAAGAGTGAGTAGAGGGTTAGGTGTGATCCTGGGGTAGCAAGTGTGGGTGAGCTATTGAGATGCTTGGATGAGCTTGGGTGGGTGGACTCCTGTGGTGAGCTCTGGGTGGGTGGACTCCTGTGGTGAGCTCTGGGTGGGTTGCTGGGGCACGCTGGGTTGGGTGGGTGGTGTGTTACTTTGAAGTGACCTAGCGTGTGTGAGTGGGGTGTTGTGGTGAACTATGGTGTTCTGGGGCTAGTTATGAACAATGGTTTGTTGTGCCTGGATGAGCTAGGGTAGCTGGGTATTGTGCTAGGGTAAGCTAGGGTCCTCAAGCCTATGTGCTATTGTTAGCCTAGGTGGGAGGGGTCCTGGGGTCAGTGAGGTGGTGGGGTGATATTATGTTGGATGAGGCGAGCTAATGTGATGAGGTTGGGCGAGCAGGTGACATGGTGGGGTGGGTGCTGTAGATGGGATGATGTGAGGTAGTGGGAGGTTGGTTTGGTTGAGGAGAGGCAGTGGTTGGGTGGAATTAGGTGTGTTAGTGGGGTGATTGTGGGCGGTCTGAGATTTCTGGGTGAAGGTTTAGGGTGAGGTGAGGTTGTTGGGACAGGATGGGTGAATGAAGTGAAGTGGGGTGGGGTAGGGTGTGGTGAGTTTTAGGCTGGCATGTGCTAGGGTACATGGATGGAGGAAGGGCAAAGCTGAGACAGGTAAATTGTTGACCAGAACTACGGTTCCCTAGGGCGTTCAACCTACTAGCACTTTGAGGTCATACCAATTATATATAGAATGCTATATAAATGCCAAGTAACATAACATAACATAAAACTGGGGTGTGCTCGGATGGTTGGGATTCACTACTAGGGTGATCTAGAGTGAGTGGGTTTCAGTGCTAAGGTAAAGTAGGCTAGGTGTGTTTCGGGAATAGGTAGGGTGACAAGACGATCCAAGATGGGGTGCTAGGAGAGGGAGGTGAGCTAGGGTCAACAAGGGTTGGTTGGTGGTTGAGGGGCTTGTGAATGTTTAGGATTCTGGGTGGGGCTCGGTTGGGTTAATAAGTGGCCGGCCAGGGCATGCTAGGGTGGGTGAATAAAGGGGGTGCTGTTAGGTTTCACAACCATTTGGCGTGCTGCGGTGAGGTAGGATGAAAGGGTGGGCGGTAGGGTGAGCGTATACTGGAGGTTGGGCTACTGGGGTGATCTAGTGTGGAAGGATGAGCTGCTGGGGTGATCTAGAATGGTTAATATTGTGCTGGGGCGATCGAGGGTTGCTGGGAGGTATGCTGTGTCAAGCTACGGTGGGAGGCAGTGAGATGGAATGACTATACCATGCTGGGGATGAGGTAGGATGGGTCGTTTGAGGTGTTCTGGGGTAAGTTTTGTTGGGTGTGCAAGTTGGTGTGTTGAGCCAAACCAGGGTGGGTAGCATGCTGGGATGACATGGCATGGGTTTGATTGTGAGAGGTAAGGTGAATGGGTGGTGGGCTGTGGTGAGTTAGGGTCTGTGCATGTTGGGTGAAGTGGTGCGGTAAGGATGTGTGGGATGAGGTAAGAGAGAGTTTAACTTTGGTGAGTAGATGGAGTGGGCAAGGTGGTAGGTTAAGGGTGGCTGGGGTGATGTTGGTGAGGTGGTGAGAAAGCGGGCTGAGGCAGCGTGGGTGGGTTATGTGGGTGGTGCGGGGAGGTTGGGTGGCGTGAGCTGTTGTGCTGCAGTGAGTTAGGGTTGTGGTGGGTGGCAAGAGTGTTTGGATAGTTCATTGCTGAGGTGAGCTTGAGGGTGTGGGTTGTAGAGCTGGAGCAAACCAGGGTGGGTGGTGTTCTCTGCTGAAGGGCACGATAGGTGTTTAGGTGGGGTACTGGAAGATGATATGGTGGGAAGGATTATTAGGGTGGGCGTATCCTTTAAGTGAGGAAACCAAGGCATCAGCTTTCGGCACACTCCACCCCACTCCTTCACACGGGCAGCGTGAGGCCATTTGGTTTGTAGCAACCCAGCAGGGGCTTGTCACGCCTTCACACGGGTAGCGTGAGGCCATTTGGTTTGTAGCAACCCAGCAGGGGCTTGTCACGCCTTCACACGGGTAGCGTGAGGCCATTTGGTTTGTAGCAACCCAGCCGGGGCTTGTCTTGAAGACCCTGACTGATCTTGGCTTGGCCAGACTTGGTAGATCTGAGGATGAGCACAGTTCTCAGCAGAGAGCACTGACCTCACTGAGCTATCTGACAGATGCATTTAAATTATCAATCACACCGTTTCAGGAGCAGTACCGTGAGGTTCCTTCCCAAACAAGAGGTTCAGATATGATGGTTGTTAAGGTGGTGCAAGGATTAATGTCTCCGCCTGCAAAGTGCAATTTCAACACTTCTCCTCCCCTATAACGAGGCTTCATTCACTGTTTTTATGCATAGATGGTGCCCCATAACTTGAACCTGGTGATCGTAATGTATTTTCATTCACTATTTCTTTTGAAATACCATTTATGCTGATGATTGTAGGCTTCCGTTCAGGATGTGGAAAATACAGATAACATACTCTTTTTTTTCTCTACATGATACTTTAACAATTTATATGTTGTCAGGATGTTTTTTTAATGGTATTTGTACTCGTTTCAAGTTATTTCAATAAACACAATATTATGTTATTTTATTATTTTATTTCTGTGTTTTTTACACTTGCTTTCCATGATTTGAACCCTGGGGCCCATCGCCAATGGCCCGCCCGGACCGTGGGCACTGACTGGTTGCAATACATGCCTCCCATACAGATGTGTGGCAGGAGTGCAAGCTTGCATCGCACATCGAATAGCCACAGCACAGGTAGCAGCAGAGTTCCCTCTTGGGCATGCAGTAGTGGGGGGAGGGGGTTGTTGAGGGATGCGAGCACGGGCGCATGTGTGAGAGAGCAGGGGGGCATGGAGAAACATCCCCATGGGCTGAGAGGCCAATGTGGACAGATGGCTGAGTGCCCCCTTCCCTGTCCCCACTGCTTTCATCTGTAGATGCCTCTGCTATTTTGGCGGCCCTGCCCCCACTGCTTAACTATAAGTCATGACTGAGCATGCCAAGCATGTGCAGTCAGCCGGATTTATCACGAATATGTACGTGTATGTGAAATAAGTGCATTATTAACGTGATAATGATGCACTTAGTTCACATACACGTGCATATATATTTGCTATGGATACTTTCATATGTTTTGCACATTTAGTGCTTATTAGAATCCTGGGAGTTTATGAAACACAGTGGGCCTCATTCCGAGTAGGGCGCAAAGGGATACCGGGCACCGTTAAGGACATTGGTGCCGGTAATCCCTTTGCGTCCTATTCCGAGGTCCCTTAGCGGGTCCCGCTATGGGCGCCTGGTTTTACCAGGCGCCCTTAGTGGGAACCGCAAAGGGACCCGGGAGCAAATAGCGGTACCGCAAATTGCGGTACCATTATTAGCTCCCTCCCCATTCCCATTGAGCCCTATGGGGGATCAAATGGGAATGGGGATTGCCTTTTTCAATGGGGACTTACAAGTCCCGCAAAGGTCGGACTACACCGGTAAGTCCCCATTGAACCAGGTCGGAGTCGGTACCGGTATTTGAGGCAGCCATGATGCTAACAGCACCATGGCTGCCTCCAATCTCGAAATGAGGCCCAGTGTTCGCTGCGTTCATCTTCTAGAGTCCTCTGGGTACGTTCTGTTTGCGTCCGTTTAAGAGTTGCTCTTAACACAGCTTCGCCCTGTTATTTCAGGTGTGGAAGGTTGCCCAGAGCAATTGCCAGTGGTTTAGATTCATTCGAAACCTTCCACCCATCACTTTTGTGGTCAGTTTGTTTCTCCTCGTGAGAGAGGGTATGCCCAGACGTGGGTCCCTTGCTCGCTGCGCCACAGGGAACCAGGCTGCACCTCACTGAGGAGGTCCACCAAGGCCGAAACATGTCTGGGGTTGCTTGGTTTTCTGTGCATAGGGGACCTGGCCTAGCAGTTCGGGCTGGGCTGCTACCTTTGGTGGCGGCAGCTGCTGACTGATTTGCACATGGCTGGTCCCCTTTTGTAATGGTGCAGACGGGCTAAAAAACGGTGGTGTGGACGGTTGCCCAGAGCAATTGCCAGTGGTTTAGATTAATTCGAAACCTTCCACCCATCACTTTGTGGTCAGTTTGTTTCTCCTTGTGAGAGAGGGTATGCCCAGACGTGGGTCCCTTGCTCGCTGCGCCACAGGGAACCAGGCTGCACCTCACTGAGGAGGTCCAACAAGGCCGAAACATGTCTGGGGTTGCTTGGTTTTCTGTGCAGAGGGGACCTGGCCTAGCAGTTCGGGCTGGGCTGCTACCTTCGGTGGCGGCAGCTGCTGACTGATTTGCACATGGCTGGTCCCCTTTTGCAATGGCGCAGACGGGCTAAAAAACGGTGGTGTGGAAGGTTGCCCAGAGCAATTGCCAGTGGTTTAGATTCATTCGAAACCTTCCACTCATCACTTTTGTGGTCAGTCCCATACAGATGTGTGGCAGGAGTGCAAGCTTGCATCGCACATCGAATAGCCACAGCACAGGTAGCAGCAGAGTTCCCTCTTGGGCATGCAGTAGTGGGGGGGTTGTTGAGGGATGCGAGCACGGGCCCATGTGTGAGAGAGGAGGGGGGGCATGGAGAAACATCCCCATGGGCTGAGAGGCCAATGTGGACAGATGGCTGAGTGACCCCTTCCCTGTCCCCACTGCTTTCATCTGTAGATGCCTCTGCTATTTTGGCGGCCCTGCCCCCACTGCTTAACTATGTCATGACTGAGCATGCCAAGCATGCGCAGTCAGCCGGATTTATCACGAATATGTACGTGTATGTGAAATAAGTGCATTATTAACGTGATAATGATGCACTTAGTTCACATACACGTGCATATATATTTGCTATGGATACTTTCATATGTTTTGCACATTTAGTGCTTATTAGAATCCTGGGAGTTTATGAAACACAGTGGGCCTCATTCCGAGTAGGGCGCAAAGGGATACCGGGCACCGTTAAGGATATTGGTGCCGGTAATCCCTTTGCGCCCTATTCCGAGGTCCCTTAGCGGGTCCCGCTATGGGCGCCTGGTTTTACCAGGCGCCCTTAGTGGGAACCGCAAAGGGACCAGGGAGCAAATAGCGGTACCGCAAATTGCGGTACCATTATTAGCTCCCTCCCCATTCCCATTGAGCCCTATGGGGGATCAAATGGGAATGGGGATTGCCTTTTTCAATGGGGACTTACAAGTCCCGCAAAGGTCGGACTACACCGGTAAGTCCCCATTGAACCAGGTCGGAGTCGGTACCGGTATTTGAGGCAGCCATGGTGCTAACAGCACCATGGCTGCCTCCAATCTCGGAATGAGGCCCAGTGTCCGCTGCGTTCATCTTCTAGAGTCCACTGGGTTTGTGCTGTTTGTGTCCGTTTAAGAGTCGCTCTTAACACAGCTTCACCCTGTTATTTCAGTGAGCCTGGCTCACATCAATTTACCGAAACTGCACCCCTGGGACCCCACAAACACAGGCACATCACATTCCTGCTGTCAATAAATCCTATCCGTTGGTGCCCCCATCAGGAACCGTCCAACCAGGCTGGCATTCTCCCTGCAAAATCATCGATCTGTGCCGGGGATCAGTGCATGATTGCAAGGATCGGACCAGGAGCTATCACAGAGCCATGCTTTGCACTCCTGCTCCAAGCCACACCCCCTTCTTTATTTACATTAATCATTAATACCAAATACACAGTTTTTTCCCATTTCAGGACCACCACCTAATTATACCTAAATCCAGCTTGTTCACATATCTAAACAAATGAGCACTATGTGAGGTCCACATTAGCTCTACCCAATACACAGATTGAAATACGGCCTTTTTAACAGAGTTTTGGCATGGAGCAGAGGAACTTTGGACCCCCTGAACCAACAAAATGAAGAATTCCCTGAAGCAGCACCCTCCTTGCCCCTCAATCGCAATCCCAGCTCATGGCTTGCTATGTTGCCCTGTCAGCGATTGAAATAACTATTGAAGTGGCCTTACCTCCTTCGTTCATGATGGAATGATAACAAGTGAATTGAATTGATTTTTGATTTCTATCGCGCTCAAGTGTTTCAGAGTGCGATAAGACAAGGGAGGGGAACAAGGGAGAACAAAACAACGATCTTACTAGGCCCAGTGACATTGAGAATGCGCAAGTGCATGGGAGAGGGGGAGGGGAAAAGTGCAAGGAAGGGGTGAGAAGTGGAAAGTGCGGAGCAAAAGGAGTACATAATAAATAATAATAAATAAATAATAAAAGCAACACAAGTGGTAATGCAGCCAGCAAGTGGCAAGTGCTGAGTTTAAGGCAGCAGACAGGGTAAGTCAGATAAATGCAGAAAGGAAAAAGGGGGTGCTGTATGGGTACAGATACAGACCCCAGTGTAAGGGGTGGCCCGGAGGCAGTGCGGGAGGGTGGCAAGGTGAGCAGGAACCTGGGCACGGAGGACAGAGGGTGCCAGGTCCACGGTGCCAAGAGAGACCAGTGGTATTTCCAGGGCAACATTAGCTGTACACAATGAGGTCACTTGTGTTCTTGCATAGGCTCAGGAATCCTTCTAACTATAGCAGCCACAGCAAAGGCATACAGAATGTAGTATAGCTGCAGAACCCTCCAGATCAGTACCCATACACATACTTCAGCATAGACTTTGAACTCCAATTGAATATTATGAGGAAAGTACAAATACCAGGAATTATGTTTTGAGTTATGAGTTTAGAAGGTGCAAGGAAAGTACACGCCCCCTTGCATGGATACAAAACACAGATTGGGAGACATGAGGAAGTTTACATGCCCTACCACAAATATAGGACAGGATTTAGAAGCTATGAGGAAGGTACACCTATACCTATCATAGATGAAGAATGCAAATTAGCATCCTCATATAATGTGCAAGTGCACACTCACGAATACAGGAGACGAATTGGAAGCAATTGAAAAGGTACATGTTCCACAGCATAGCTAGAGTATACAGATTAGAAGTTTCCAGTAAGGTGCATGTATCCAACTGTAAATTAAGATGAGAAATGGGCCATGTTTTTCAAGCAGTGTTGCCATGAGTGAGCCAAGACAAAAATTACTTTGTGGAGTTTGATATATCAATGGTCACTATTATATAAATGGACCAACAGAATAGCTAGCTAAAACATGAGTGAGGACTTTTAAAGAGCACCTCACTTTTAGGGGCTGTCCTTTTTAAAATATTTAGACCTAGCAATTGTACAGGTTAGACACTATGAGATTAAGTGAGTTGCTTAGGATCAGAGACTTTAGTTAAGTAATGTAAGGAAGGCATGGCATCAACTGCAAGACAGACACAAGTGACCATAGTTCAAGGGTGTTCATTGAACTTCAAAAAGGGTATGATAAACGTCCTATCTAAACTTAAATCTAGAGATGGGAGCAAACTACGACCATCAAATAATAATAAAATGCAGTTCTAGTGGTGTCTTGTCAAAATAAAATGGCGTATACTAAAAAAAAACTATTTCCAATCCTTACCTCTAAATACAAATAGTGTGGGGAATAATGTTATGAAAAAGAAAGAAGTGTTGAAAATGATATGTTAGGTTTTCAGGCCGTTGCCCTCCCTCCCCCACATTTTCAGCACGAGATAAGGTGGTTCACTCGAGCGTAGCACAGTCTCCGGCTTCTTTAGCACAATGTTACAGTTCACTCATCAGCATCAAGGCCTTCGGAGTGTCAATCTCCTTACTTCTTAAAGTCTCTTCACTCAAATTGCCTGATGCTACCAAATAAACAACAAGTTATTTTTCCCTCTAGATTTTCACAAGTTTTCACATCGGGTGAGTCACTATCCACCCGGATCCTCCTCAGCCGGGCTCAGATCCTTTTAGCATGAAGTTCTGAACAGGTTTCCCTCTGCCGGGATCGAGCCTGTCTTTCACCTTTTGCTTTATCGCACAATGTTTATAGGCTCTTCTTTTTCAGGTGACTCACGGTTCATCCCGGATCCCACTCTGCTAGGCTCAGATCCCTTCAACACAATTAGTCTCCCTCAGCCGGGATAGGACCAATGTCAATTTTACATCAAGTATTGAAGACTTTCAAATGTGCACAGAGTTTGGCTTGACCCATTGCAGGACCACTTCAATTTCACAATTCTCTTTCTTTTAACGTTCGCACCCTTTCAGTCGGATACCTAACAGAGACTTTCGAATGAGCAGCCACGTGAGGCCGGACCTTCTGTCTAGGGTATCGTATCTGTAAGGAAGGGATGGATCAACAGTAAGACAGACACAAGTGACCACAGTTCAAGGGTGTTTATTGAACTCTCGAAAAGGTGTGATAAACGCCTATCTAAACCTAAATCTACAGATGGGAGCAAGATACCACCATCAAATAATAATAATGCAGTCCTGGTGGAGTCTTGTCAAAATAAAAGGGCCTATACTAAAATAAACGATTGCCAATCCTTAACGCTAATTTACAAATAGTGCGGGGTAGTGTTCATGAAAACGAAAGTGTTCACAAAATGATACGTCAGGATGTTCGGGCATTGGCCTCCCTTCCCCACGTTCTCAGCCCTGGGCAAGGCGGTTTATCGAGCAAAGCACACACTATGGCTTCTGCGGTACAAGGATACAGTGCCGGTACCAACATCAGGACCTTATGTGTCCAAGTCTCTTTACTTCTTAAAATTCTCTTCACTCAGAAGGCTTGATGTACAAACAGAAAAGATGCAAAAAGTTTCTTTTACCAGAATTCAATTTGGGTGTTCACCGTGGATCACCCTCAGCGGACTCAGATCCCTTAAGAAAACAAAAGTTAATCTTCTTTCTCAGGTGACTCACGGTTCACCCCGGATCCCCTTCAGCCAGGCTCAGATCCCTTTCTTTTACCCAATTAGTCTCCCTCAGAAGGGCTCTGACCAATTGTGGTATATTTTAAACCATCAAAGACTTTCGAATGTGCACATGGTTCAGCTTGACCCATTGCAGGACCACTTCAATCTCAAGATTCCCTTTTCTCACACTTAGCATCAGTTGGATACCTAAAAGAGACTTTCGAATGAGCACCCATTTGGTGCCGGACCACTCTGTCTACGGTAACTTTACTTGGCCTCCCAAAGTACAGTCACTCATTTGGTATTGTAAGGAACTCATGGTGGCAATGGTAAAGACAGACACAAGTGATCACAGTTCAAGTACGGGACAAAGGCAGGACTCTCTAGCACAGCACACTCCTGGGCTTCTCCTATACAAGGGTACAGTCTATTTCCAACTATATCAGGCATCTTCCATGTCCAAGACACCTTCAAGTAAAGTCTCTTGCTTCCAAGGACCTGATGCTTCAAAATGATAAACCAAAATTTCCTTCTAATTTCTCTTTACCTTAGGCAATTACTTTTGACCCGTGGATCACCCTCAGCCAGGCTCCGATCCGTTTGTGTACGTTAGTCTCCCTCAGTCGGGCTCATACCAACCACTAGCTTATCCAGCCCCCAGTCAGGCTTTCTCTCACCCCCCAGTCAGACTTTCGCTTAGCCCCCAGTCAGGCTTCACACAGTTCGTATGACGTTCCCCTCTGCCGGGTTCAAACACCAGTTTCACAACACTTCTGCATGTGTCGTATTCAGAAATCTTAGTGTCTTTTTAAACAACCATCTCCTGTAGTTAGGTCCCCCTCAACCGGGCTCAGACCTTCCAATAGCACTTTCTAATTGTTATCACTGAGACTTCTGAAGGGTGATCGTGTCTCACTGGGCCACTCTGTTTTCCCCAAATTATAGTTTGTACAGCGTTCCCCTCTGCCGGGTTCAAACACCTGCTTCACAATCTTCAATGCTTTAACAATGTGTCAAGGACTTTCGATTGTACAAGGGATGTGTTTGGACCCTTGTATGACCACCTTAACACCTTTCGTCGGCCTCCCACAGGGCCTTCTGCACTTGCAATTTTTATGCCTTTAAGCTTTCCATGTTGCCACTGCAATCTTTAGCTTAACACAGTCCGGCTCTTATCAGGCTCATCCGATTCACTGGCTGTGCTGAACTCGTTGGCGTTTCTTTTGCTGCTGGCATCAAGGACAGTACCACAAGGGCAACCACGTCTCCCCGCCCTGGCTATCAGTGCAGGAGGGTTCCATGTACTGCTGACATCCATCACACCATCCGGCAGCTGCGATTCCCGGTCTTACGATTCTTTGTTTGGAGGCTTTGCGGGCCTGGGTTGAAAAGGACATGGGCAATTCCCTCCTTGATGTCCCTTCAGGTTGTACTGCCTTTCTCCTCTGTTTGAATTGCTGCTCTGGAATCACTGTTTCCTCATACGTTCCGCTTTACTCATAGTGTGCTCTTGTGCTCTGCCTTTTATCTCTTTAGGGAAGGGAAAGGGCAGTCAGGTGAGTGAAATCAGTGGCCATTGCCTGACTCTGACTGACCCTTGAGTTGGGATATGCCATGTATACGGCTCTGGTGTTAGTCAGCTGTCTTTCATGGCAATCAATCTGTGAAACAGTGTTTGTGTTAAGAAAGGGGGGCTTGAGTTTTCAAATATCCTTCAGTGTAGGATGGGGAAAAAGTGTTAACTCAAAGGGGCTTCCACGTACAACCGTCAGCTTCCCACTTCCACTTCCTGTGGACCCCCCCATCCAGATGATCCTCCCGCACTGGTCCACCCCCAGGAACTGGATCCAATTGCGATATCCTTGTCCATGCCACCTGGATGACAAATCCTCAGGGACTAGTAAGTGAGACACCTTCAAGTTTCTCAAAGTATTCAATTATATTTGCGTCGCTCATCACATATGTCTCACATGCTCTTCTCTTTCTTTATCCTATACAATGTTGCCGCTTGCAACCTTGGTTCAAAACACAGGCTGGTTTGGTATCAGTCTCTCCGACTCACCGGCTGTTCTTTCTTTACTGACGCTGTGATGTCTTTACTGATGCTTTGTTGTAGGAGCCAAGGATAGTACCACAGCGACAATCGCTTCTCCCATCCTTTGTTATCGACATGGGAGATTCCTGGGATCCTCCGACACACTGTGCAGGTTTGATCAACTTTCGTTCCTGGTCTTAGGTTTCTTGCTTTCCAAGGATCACAAAAGTAACAGTTTTTACAGGTCAAGGGCACCTCCCTCTGTGCAACGCTCTCTGGTCTCGCCGTCTTTCTCCTCATAGTAAACGCCATAACGCCATCTTGGAACTGCTGTTTCCTTGTGTGTTTTGCCTCGCTCAGAGTGTGCTTTCGTGCTCCGCCTTTTATCCATATGGGGAAGTATGATGGAAGTCAGGTGTGTGTAATGATCTGTAATTGCCTGACCCTGTCTGCCCATTGTAATGGGACATGTCAAGTATACGGCGCAGGTGTCAGTCCATTTTCCCTCACAGTGAGTTGTCCGTGAGAAAGTGTTCATGTTAGAAAGGGGGCAGAGGGGTTCAGTCCATATGTATCCACTCCCGAAGACCCCTCATCGAGGTGATCCTCCCGCACTGGCCCACCCCCAGGAACTGGATCCAAAAGCAATGGCTGTGTCCTGGCCACCTGGATGACAGATCCAAAGGGACTAGCGGGTGAGACACCTTCAGGTTTCTCACAGTAATGAAGCTGGAATTTGAGCCCTGTCCTCAATTTAGGCGCTTGACCACATTGTTTCCAAATTCTTATGAAATTATTTGTGAATGTTTGACTTTCATAAACTAAAACTAATACCATGTTTTGTAGACCTGATTCGGAAAGTACATAAATCACATGACAAACGGTCATGCGACTTTCTAAAAAATAATTTGTGTAGAAACATGGTATGCAAAAGGAGAATTATTCAAGCTTTATTTTCTACATCATGAATGGAACTCTACATGTACTAGAATATTGATGTGTGCCTTTAATTGTTGCATCTGGGTTTTACTACTGTATTTAAAAAAAATCAAAATACAACCAACAAAATAAACAGGAATACTTTTTTTCTGATTATGGTCATTTTAAAAAACTAACTTGCAGATTGTTTTTCTTGTTCATGAATTGAAAGAGAGCACATTCTAGAAAATAAGCAAACATTTTTTGTGTCAAATAAATAGGCCTGGAAAGAAGAATGCCAGAAAGAGTCCTGTGACATTTCGGTGGCTCTCTCCTGGCTGAGTCCTCTTACAGTCAAATCACCAATCACAGTTCTGTATAATGAAGTGAGATGAACTGGCCTGAATTTGGCTTCCTAATCAACTCTTCCAACTAACACATTGTGATTCATTGTGGGTGGCTGCACAGTTTTGTGACTCTCATTTGGCGACAACAAACTTTAGCCCTGCATCCTACGAATGTTATGTTCGTTTTCTGTCTGGCACATTCTGGTGCAAGCACACACTTTTGTAGAACAATAGGTGTTAGTATCATCAACGTTTATAAACTCACGTTTATCATCCTCAAAAAGATGAAAGCGCAAAACCTGCATTGCCAAGATTTAGAACCATGTTCTGGCATATGAGCACAGATCCCTGCAACAAACGCCTAACGCACTGAGCTATCTTCTGAACCAACGTGGATCTTAGGCTTAGAAATATGCCTTTTACTTTGGTTATTTCATGTGATCATTATATTTCCCAAAAAGGTTCAAAAAGCTAAACAAGTGCTATATGCATCAGACCTTGGTTGTCAACAACAGCCAGGCAGCAGGTTCAGAGCTTCATCAGCATACTATACAATACCAAGACGTGTGTTGTTGATGTTTTGCAAACAATGTGCACTGACTTCTTTGTATCAGAAAGCCAGATGGAGGCTGTTCTCTCATTAAGACATTTCTGGATTGCCAGCACAAATTGCATGAATAGAAAATGATAAAGATGTGTTTTCAGAACAAGTATCCTCTTCATGGTCTATTGTTTAGTGGTCAAAGAATCAGGAGGCCTTAAAAAAAAATTACAAAAAATATATATACATATATATATTCAATGAAAAAACTTTGTTAAAGGGACGTTATGGTAAAGTTGCACTAATAAAAACCTATGAAATTAAGTAAAACATTTTTGTTAAAGGTACGTTATGGTTCCAAGTAAAACCGAAAACCTCCTGAAATTCGCCAGTTATGGTAAGCTAAGCAACCATAACTCGCGCCACCACAGTGCATTGCTAAGACTAACACAGAGGACATCAAAGATGACATCACAAATGTCATTGATGACATCACATGTACATTTACTTTTCATGAAAACTCTGTAAAAGGTATTCTCATTATAATGTTGACCAAAAAGTGGCAAGAAATATTGGAATAAATATCAAGTGCTAGTTAGTACATACATTAAGCAATGCATTGATATAAATAGCATTCTATTATGAAGTTCTATCCAGTATACTAAGCTACTCATGTAGAAATATAGGCATTGTGTGAAGCATATATGATGGAGGTGCAATATTCATAAGCTTGCCATGTTTAATAAGAAAACAGTTATTTCACTATTCGAGTTTTGTGTACTGTGAAAGAGGTGATAAGCAGGTAATAAAATCCACTTACTACATAATTGCATTATTATAGACAACAACACATACAAATTTGAGTATATAGAAGGACTTTGAAGTAAGGAAAAAAACAGCAGTAGTAGCAGAAAGTGTTCATATTCTAACTGATTACGTTTATTCGGAGAAATTATTGCTCTATTTGAAAGGTGCCACTTACCCTATGCATATGTATCACATGATTTGACTGGACCTAAGTTTTTTCATTGAATTTCATAGGTTTTTATTAGTGCAACGTATCCATAACGTCCTTTTCAATAGATGAAGACCACTAGCATCCTAGGTCCTCAACGTCGGAACCGCGGGTGGTATAAAAAAGATTTTTCTTCCCAAACAAGTACGCCCGCGGCATCCCGGTGTAGGAAGGAAAATCTTTTACAAGATGACCACCATGGAAAGGGAAGGCGGGGTGTATAAAGAGAACACAGCAGGGCATCAGTGGGGGGTGGGGGGAACAAGAGGTTTCAAAAAGGGGCATCATAGGAGGGGGGACAAGAGGAAGACACAGAGCTTGAGCGGGGGGAACAGGAGGAAGACACGGGGCATGAATGGGGGGAGGGGGGAACAGGAAAGAGACAGGGGGCATGAGCGGGAGTGGGGGGAACAGGGGAGACACAGGGCATGAGCGGGGGGTGGAGGGGAACAGGGGCGACACAGGGCATGAGCGGGGGGTGGGGGGGAACGTCAGGTAGACACAGGGCATGAGCGGGGGGGAACGGGAGGTAGACACGGGGCATGAGCGGAGGGTGGAGGGGGAACAGGGGAGACACAGGGCATGAGCGGGGGTGGGGGGAACAGGGGAGACACAGGGCATGAGGGGGGGTGGGTGGAACAGGGGAGACACGGGGCATGAGCGGGGGGTGGGGGGAACAGGGGAGACACGGGGCATGAGCGGGGGGTGGGGGGCAACAGGGGAGACACGGGGCATGAGCGGGATGTGGGGGGACGGGAGGTAGATATGGGACACAGGGCATGAGCGGGGGGGTGGGGGGAACGGGAGGGAGACACAGGGCATGAGCGGCGGGTGGGAGGGGACAGGGGCGACACGGGGCATGAGCAGGGGGTGGGGGGTACAAGAGGGAGACACGGGGCATGAGAGCAGGGGGTGGGGGAACGGGAGGTAGACACAGGGCATGAGCGGGGGGTGGGAGGAACAGGAGGGAGACACGGGGCATGAGCCGGGGTGGGGGGTAAGGGAGGTAGACACAGGGCATGAGCAGGGGTTGGGGGGTACAGGAGGGAGACACGGAGCATGAGCGGGGGGTGGGGGGAACAGGGGAGACACGGGGCATGAGCGGGGGGTTGGGGGGAAAAGGAGGGAGACACGGGGCATGAGCGGGGGGTGGGGGGGAACAGGGGAGACACGGGGCATGAGCGGGGGGTACAGGGTGAGACACGGGCATGAGCGGGGGGTGGGGGTAACGGGAGGGAGACACGGGGCATGAGCGGAGGGTGGGGGGAACAGGGGAGACACGGGGCATGAGCGGGGGTGGGGGGAACAGGGGAGACACGGGGCATGAGCGGGGGGTGGGGGGAACAGGGGAGACACGGGGCATGAGCGGGGGGTGGGGGGGAACAGGGGAGCCACGGGGCATGAGCGGGGGGTGGGGGGGGACAGGGGAGACACGGGGCATGAGCGGGATGTGGGGGAACGGGAGGTAGACATGGGACACAGGGCATGAGCGGGGGTGTGGGGGGAACGGGAGGGAAACACAGGGCATGAGCGGGGGGTGGGGGGGAACAGGGGAGACACGGGGCATGAGCGGGGGGTGGGGGTACAAGAGGGAGACACAGGGCATGAGAGCGGGGGGTGGGGGAACAGGAGGTAGACGGTAGACACGGGGCATGAGCGGGGGGTGGGAGAAACAGGAGGGAGACACGGGGCATGAGCGGGGGTGGGGGGTAAGGGAGGTAGACACAGGGCATGAGCAGGGGGTGGGGGGTACAGGAGGGAGACACGGAGCATGAGCGGGGGGTGGGGGGAATGGGAGGGAGACACGGGGCATGAGCGGGGGGTGGGGTGGAACGGGAGGGAGACACAGGGCATGAGCGGGGGGGACAGGGGAGACACAGGGCATGAGCGGGGGGTTGGGGGAAAAGGAGGGAGACACGGGGCATTAGCGGGGGGTGGGGGGAACAGGGGAGACACGGGGCATGAGCAGGGGGGTACAGGGGAGACACGGGGCATGAGCGGGGGGTTGGGGGGAAAAGGAGGGAGACACGGGGCATGAGCGGGGGGTGGGGGGGAACAGGGGAGACACGGGGCATGAGCGGGGGGTACAGGGTGAGACACGGGCATGAGCGGGGGGTGGGGGTAACGGGAGGGAGACACGGGGCATGAGCGGGGGGTAGGGGGGAACATGGGAGACATGGGGCATCAGCACGGGTGGGGGGAACAGGGGAGACACTGGGCATGAACGGGGGAACATGAGGGAGACACAGGGCATGAGCGGGGGGTGGGGGGGACAGGAGGGAGACACGGGGCATGAACGGAGGGTGGGGGGAACAGGGGAGACACGGGGCATGAACGGGGGGAACATGAGGGAGACACAGGGCATGAGCGGGGGGTGGGAGGGTACAGGAGGGAGACACGGGGCATGAGCGGGGGGTGGGGGAAACAGGAGGTAGACACAGGGCATGAGCAGGGGGTGGGGGAGAACGGGAGGGAGACATTGGGCATGAGCGGGGGGTGGGGGAGTACAGGAGGGAGACACGGGGCATGAGCAGGGGGTGGGGGGTACAGGAGGGAGACACGGGGCATGAGCAGGGGGTGGGGGGAACGGGAGGGAGACACGGGGCATGAGCGTGGGGTAGGGGGGAACGGGAGGGATACACGGGGCATGAGCAGGGGGTCGGGGGAAAAGGAGGGAGACACGGGGCATGAGCGGAGGGTGGGGGGAACAGGGGAGACACGGGGCATGAGCGGGGGGGTACAGGGGAGACACGGGGCATGAGCGGGGGTGGGGTGAACGTCAGGTAGACACAGAGCATGAGCGGAGGGTGGGGGGAACGGGAGGTAGACACGGGGCATGAGCGGGGGTGGGGGGAACAGGGGAGACACGGGGCATGAGCGGGGGGTGGGGGGAACAGGGGAGACAGGGCATGAGCGGGGGGTAGGGGGGAACATGGGAGACTGGGAGACATGGGGCATGAGCACGGGTGGGGGGAACAGGGGAGACACTGGGCATGAGTGGGGGGTGGGGGGGACAGGAGGGAGACACGGGGCATGAACGGAGGGTGGGGGGAACAGGGGAGACATGGGGCATGAACGGGGGGAACATGAGGGAGACACAGGGCATGAGCGGGGGGTGGGAGGGTACAGGAGGGAGACACGGGGCATGAGCGGGGGGTGGGGGAAACAGGAGGTAGACACGGGGCATGAGCAGGGGGTGGGGGAGAACAGGAGGGAGACATTGGGCATGAGCGGGGGTGGGGGAGTACAGGAGGGAGACACGGGGCATGAGCGGGGGCTGGGGGGTACAGGAGGGAGACACGGGGCATGAGCAGGGGGTGGGGGGAACGGGAGGGAGACACGGGGCATGAGCGGGGGGTAGGGGGGAATGGGAAGGATACACGGGGCATGAGCAGGGGGTCGAGGGAAAAGGAGGGAGACACGGGGCATGAGCAGGGTGTGGGGGGGTTTCAAAGGAGGGAGACACGGGGCATGAGTGGGGGGTGGGGGGGAAAAGGAGGGAGACACGGGGCATGAGCGGGGGGTGGGGGGAAAAGAAGGGAGACACGGGGCATGAGCGGGGGTGGGGGAAAAAGAAGGGAGACACGGGACATGAGCAGGGGGTGGGGGGGAAAAGGGGAGACACGGGGCATGAGCGGGGGGTGGGGGACCAGGGGAGACACGGGGCATGAGCAGGGGGTGGGGGGGAAAAGGAGGGAGACACGGGGCATGAGCGGGGGTGGGGGGAACATCAGGTAGACACTGGGCATGAGCGGGGGGTGGGGGGAACAGGGGAGACACGGGGCATGAGCGGGGGTGGGGGCGAAAATGAGGGAGACACGGGGCATGAGCGGGGGGTGGGGGCGAAAATGAGGGAGACACGGGGCATGAGCGGGGGTGGGGGCGAACAGGAGGGAGGCACTAGGCATGAGCGGGGGGTGGGGGGGAATAGGAGGGAGACACGGGGCATGAGCGGGGGTGGGGGGGAAAAGGAGGGAGACACGGGGCATGAGCGGGGGTGGGGGGAACATCAGGTAGACACTGGGCATGAGCGGGGGGTGGGGGGAACAGGGGAGACACGGGGCATGAGCGGGGGTGGGGGCGAAAATGAGGGAGACACGGGGCATGAGCGGGGGGTGGGGGCGAAAATGAGGGAGACACGGGGCATGAGCGGGGGTGGGGGCGAACAGGAGGGAGGCACTGGGCATGAGCGGGGGGTGGGGGGGAATAGGAGGGAGACACGGGGCATGAGCGGGGGTGGGGGGAACAGGGGAGACACGTGGCATGAGCGGGGGGTGGGGGGAAAGAAGGGAGAAACGGGACATGAGCAGGGGGTGGGGGGAAAAGGGGAGACACGGGGCATGAGCGGGTGGGGGACCAGGGGAGACACGGGGCATGAGCAGGGGGTGGGGGGGAAAAGGAGGGAGACACGGGGCATGAGCGGGGGTGGGGGGAACATCAGGTAGACACCGGGCATGAGCGGGGGGTGGGGGGAACAGGGGAGACACGGGGCATGAGCGGGGGATGGGGGCGAAAATGAGGGAGACACGGGGCATGAGCGGGGGGTGGGGGCAAAAATGAGGGAGACACGGGGCATGAACGGGGGTGGAGGCGAACAGGAGGGAGACACGGGGCATGAGCGGGGGTGGGGGGAACAGGGGAGACACGGGGCATGAGCAGGGGGTGGGGGGAAAAGGAGGGAGACACGGGACATGAGCAGGGGGTGGGGGGGAACAGGGGAGACACGGGGCATGAGCGGGGGGTGGGGGACCAGGGGAGACACGGGGCATGAGCAGGGGGTGGGGGCGAAAATGAGGGAGACACGGGGCATGAACGGGGGTGGAGGCGAACAGGAGGGAGACACGGGGCATGAGCGGGGGTGGGGGGAACAGGGGAGACACGGGGCATGAGCGGGGGGTGGGGGGAAAAGGAGGGAGACACGGGACATGAGCAGGGGGTGGGGGGGAACAGGGGAGACACGGGGCATGAGCGGGGGGTGGGGGCGAAAATGAGGGAGACACGGGGCATGAGCGGGGGGTGGGGGCGAAAATGAGGGAGACACGGGGCATGAGCGGGGGTGGGGGCGAACAGGAGGGAGGCACTGGGCATGAGCGGGGGGTGGGGGGGAATAGGAGGGAGACATGGGGCATGAGCGGGGGGTGGGGGGAACAGGGGAGACACGTGGCATGAGCGGGGGGGAAAAGAAGGGAGAAACGGGACATGAGCAGGGGGTGGGGGGAAAAGGGGAGACACGGGGCATGAGCGGGTGGGGGACCAGGGGAGACACGGGGCATGAGCAGGGGGTGGGGGGGAAAAGGAGGGAGACACGGGGCATGAGCGGGGGTGGGGGGAACATCAGGTAGACACCGGGCATGAGCGGGGTGTGGGGGGAACAGGGGAGACACGGGGCATGAGCGGGGGATGGGGGCGAAAATGAGGGAGACACGGGGCATGAGCGGGGGGTGGGGGCGAAAATGAGGGAGACACGGGGCATGAACGGGGGTGGAGGCGAACAGGAGGGAGACACGGGGCATGAGCGGGGGTGGGGGGAACAGGGGAGACACGGGGCATGAGCGGGGGGTGGGGGGAAAGGAGGGAGACACGGGACATGAGCAGGGGGTGGGGGGGAACAGGGGAGACACGGGGCGTGAGCGGGGGGTGGGGGACCAGGGGAGACACGGGGCATGAGCAGGGGGTGGGGGGAAAAGGAGGGAAACACGGGGCATGAGCGGGGGTGGGGGGAACATCAGGTAGACACTGGGCATCAGCGGGGGTGGGGGGAACTTGGGAGACACGGGGCATGAGCGGGGGGTGGGGGCAAAACTGAGGGAGACACGGGGCATGAGCGGGGGTGGGGGCGAACAGGAGGGAGACACTGGGAATGAGCGGGGGTGGGGGGGAACAGGAGGGAGACACGGGCATGAGCGGAGGGTGGGGGATCAGGGGAGACACGTGGCATGAGCGGGGGGTAAAAGGAGGTAGACATGGGGCATGAGCGGGGGTTGGGGGAACAGGGGAGACATGGGGCATTAGCGAGGGGTGGGGGGAAAAGGAGGGAGACACTGGGCATGAGCGGGGGTTGGGGGTGAACGGGAGAAACACGGTGCATGAGCGGGGGTGGGGGGAACGGGAGGGAGACACTGGGCATGAGCGGGGGGTAACAGGGGAGACACAGGGCATGAGCGGGCGGTTGGGGGAAAAGGAGGGAAACACGGGGCATAGCGGGGGGGGGGTACAGGAGGGAGACACAGGGCATGAGCGGGGGGTGTGGGAGAACGGGAGGGAGACACTGGGCATGAGCGGGGGGTGGGGGGTACAGGAGGGAGACATGGGGCATGAGCGGTGGGTGGGGGTACAGGAGGGAGACACGGGGCATGAGTGGGGGCTGGTGGGGAATGGGAGGGAGACATGGGGCATGAGCGGGGGCTGGGGGGAACGGGAGGGAGACACGGGGCATGAGCGGGAGGGTGGGGGGAGAGGAGGGAGACACGGGGCATGAGCAGGGGGTGATGGGGAAAAGGAGGGAGACACGCGACATGAGCGGGGGTGGGTGGGAAAAGGAGAGAGACACAGGGCATGAGCGGGGGGAACAGGGGAGACACAGGGCATGAGCGGGGGGTGGGGGGGAAAAGAAGGGAGACACGGGGCATGAGCGGGGGTGGGGGGGAAAGGAGGGAGACGCTGGGGGTAGGGGGAAAAGGAGGGAGACATGGGGCATGAGTGGGGGGTGGGGGGAACAGGGGAGACACAGGGCATGAGCGGGGGGTGGGGGGAAAAGGAGGGAGACACAGGGCATGAGCGGGGGCGGGGGGAACGTCAGGTAGACACAGGGCATGAGCGCGGGGTGGGGAGAACAGGGGAGACACGTGGCATGAGCGGTGGTGGGGGGGAAAAGGAGGGAGACACGGGGCATGAGCGGGGGGGAACAGGGGAGACACGGGGCATGGGGGGAGGAAAGGGAGGGAGACATGGGGCATGAGCCCGGAAGTGAAGGGGAAAGGGGGGAGACACAGGGCATGAGCAGGGGGTGGGGGCGAACAGGAGAGACACGGGGCATGAGTGGGGGGTGGGGGGATACGGGAGGGAGACACTGAGCATGAGCGGGGGGTAACATGGGAGACACGGGGCATGAGCGGACGGTGGGGGGAAAGGAGGGAGACACAGGGTATGAGCAGGGGGTGGGGGAGAATGGGAGGAAGACACGGGGCATGAGCGGGGGGTGGGGGGATCGTGAGGGAGACACGGGGCATGACCGGGGGGCGGGGGGGAACAGGGGAGACATGGGGCATGAGCAGGGGGTGTGGGGTACAGGAGGTAGACACGGGGCATGAGCGGGGGTGGGGGGGAACGGGAGGGAGACACATGGCAGGAGGTGGGGGAACAGGGGAGACACAGGGCATGAGTGGGGGGTGGGGGAACGGGAGGAAGACATAGGCATTAGCGGGGGTGGGGGGAACAGGGAGACATGGGGCATGAGCGGGGGTGGGGGGGAAAAGGAGGGAGACAAGAGGGCATGAGCAGGGGGTGGGGGGAACAGGGGCGACTCGGGGCATGAGCGGGGGGTGGGGGGAACGGGAGGGAGACACAGGGCATGAGCAGGGGGTGGGGGAACAGGGGAGACACAGGGCATGAGCCGGGGGGTTGGGGGAACGTCAGGTAGACACGGGGCATGAGCCGGGGGTGGGGGGAAAGGAGGGAGACACGGGGCATGAGCGGGGGGTGGGGGGAACAGGGGAGACACAGGGCATGAGCGGGGGGTGGGGGGTACAGGGGAGACACAGGGCATGAGCAGGGGGTAAGGGGGAACATGGGAGACACGGCATGAGCAGGGGGTGGGGGCAACAGGGGAGACACGGGGCATGAGCGGGGGTTGTGGGGGAAAAGGAGGGAGACACGGGGCATGAGCGGGGGTGGGGGGAACATCAGGTAGACACTGGGCATGAGCGGGGGTTAGGGGGAACTTGGGAGACACGGGGCATGAGCGGGGGGTGGGGGCGAAACTGAGGGAGACACAGGGCATGAGCGGGGGTGCGGGCGAACAGGAGGGAGACACTGGGCATGAGCGGGGGTAGGGGGGAACAGGAGGGAGACACGGGGCATGAGCGGGGGTGGGGGGAACAGGGGAGACACGTGGCATGAGCGGGGGGTAAAAGGAGGGAGACACTGGGCATGAGCGGGAGGTGGGGGGAACGTCAGGTAGACACGGGGCATGAGCGGGGGTTGGGGGAACAGGGGAGACACGGGGCATTAGCGAGGGGTCGGGGGGAAAAGGAGGGAGACACGGGGCATGAGCGGGGGGTAAGAGGGTACAGGAGGGAGACACGGGGCATGAGCGGGGGGTGGGGGGAACAGGAGGTAGACACGGGGCATGAGCAGGGGGTGGGGGAGAATGGGAGGAAGACACTGGGCATGAGCGGGGGGTGGGGGAGTACAGGAGGGAGACACGGGGCTTGAGCGGGGGTGGGGCGTACAGGAGGGAGACACGCGGCATGATCAGGGGGTGGGGTAACGGGAGGGAGACACGGGGCATGAGAGGGGGGTGGGGGGGAACGGGAGGGATACACGGGGCATGAGCAGGGGGTCGGGGGAAAAAGAGGGAGACACGGGCATGAGCGGGGTGTGGGGGGGTTTCAAAGGAGGGAGAAACGGGGCATGAGCGGGGGGTGGGGGGGAAAAGAAGGGAGACACGGGGCATGAGTGGGGGGTGGGGGAAAAGGAGGGAGACGTGGGGGGTGGGGGGAAAAGAAGGGAGACACGGGGCATGAGCGGGGGGTGGGGGGAACAGGGGAGACACGGGGCATGAGTGGGGGTGGGGGGAAAAGGAGGGAGACACGGGGCATGAGAGGGGGGTGGGGGAACATCAGGTAGACACGGGGCATGAGCGGGGGTGGGGGGGAAAAGGAGGGAGACACGGGGCATGAGCGGGGGTGGGGGGAACAGGGGAGACACGGGGCATGAGCGGGGGGTGGGGGGGAAAATGAGGGAGACACGGGGCATGAGTGGGGGGTGGGGGGAAAAGAAGGGAGACACGGGACATGAGCAGGGAGTGGGGGGGAAAAGGGGAGACACGGGGCATGAGCGGGGGGTGGGGGACCAGGGGAGACAGGGGGCATGAGCAGGGGGTGGGGGGGAAAAGGAGGGAGACACGGGGCATGAGCGGGGGTGGGGGGAACATCAGGTAGACACTGGGCATGAGCGGGGGGTGGGGGGAACAGGGGAGACACGGGGCATGAGCGGGGGGTGGGGGCGAAAATGAGGGAGACACGGGGCATGAGCGGGGGGTGGGGGCGAAAATGAGGGAGACACAGGGCATGAGCGGGGGTGGGGGCAAACAGGAGGGAGACACTGGGCATGAGCGGGGGGTGGGGGGGAATAGGAGGGAGACACGGGGCATGAGCGGGGGTGGTGGGAACAGGGGAGACACGTGGCATGAGCGGGGGTGGGGGAAAAGAAGGGAGACACGGGACATGAGCAGGGGGTGGGGGGGAAAGGGGAGACATGGGGCATGAGCGGGGGGTGGGGGACCAGGGGAGACACGGGGCATGAGCAGGGGTGGGGGGGAAAAGGAGGGAGACACGGGGCATGAGCGGGGCCGGGGGGAACATCAGGTAGACACTGGGCATGAGCGGGGGGTGGGGGGAACAGGGGAGACACGGGGCATGAGCGGGGGGTGGGGGCGAAAATGAGGGAGACACGGGGCATGAGCGGGGGTGGGGGCGAACAGGAGGGAGACACTGGCCATGAGCGTGGGGTGGGGGGAACAGGAGGGAGACACGGGGCATGAGCGGTGGTGGGGGAACAGGGGAGACACGTGGCATGAGCGGGGGGTGGGGGGGAAAAGGAGGGAGACACGGGGCATGAGCGGGGGTGGGGGGAACAGGGGAGACACAGGGCATGAGCGGGGGGTGGGGGGGAGAAGGAGGGAGACACAGGGCATGAGCGGGGGTGGGGGGAAAAGGAGGGAGACACGGGACATGAGCAGGGGGTGGGGGGGAACAGGGAAGACACGGGGCATGAGCGGGGGGTGGGGGACCAGGGGAGACACGGGGCATGAGCAGGGGGTGGGGGGGGAAAGGAGGGAGACACGGGGCATGAGCGGGGGTGGGGGGAACATCAGGTAGACACTGGGCATCAGCGCGGGTGGGGGGAACTTGGGAGACACGGGGCATGAGCGGGGGGTGGGGGCGAAACTGAGGGAGACACGGGGCATGAGCGGGGGTGGGGGCGAACAGGAGGGAGACCCTGGGCATGAGCGGGGTGGGGGGGAACAGGAGGGAGACACGGGGCATGAGCGGGGGGTGGGGGGAACAGGGGAGACACGTGGCATGAGCGGGGGGTAAAAGGAGGGAGACACAGGGCATGAGCGGGGGGTGGGGGGAACGTCAGGTAGACACGGGGCATCAGCGGGGGTGGGGGGAACTTGGGAGACACGGGGTATGAGCGGGGGTGGGGGCGAAACTGAGGGAGACACGGGGCATGAGCGGGGGTGCGGGTGAACAGGAGGGAGACACTGGGCATGAGCGGGGGTGGGGGGGAAAAGGAGGGAGACACGGGGCAAGAGCGGGGGGTGGGGGAACAGGGGAGACACGGGGCATGAGCGGGGGGTGGGGGGCAAAAGGAGGGAGACACGGGGCATGAGCGGGGGGTGGGGGGAAAAGAAGGGAGACACGGGACATGAGCAGGGAGTGGGGGGGAAAAGGGGAGACACGGGGCATGAGCGGGGGGTGGGGGACCAGGGGAGACAGGGGGCATGAGCAGGGGGTGGGGGGGAAAAGGAGGGAGACACGGGGCATGAGCGGGGGTGGGGGAACATCAGGTAGACACTGGGCATGAGCGGGGGGTGGGGGGAACAGGGGAGACACGGGGCATGAGCGGGGGGTGGGGGCGAAAATGAGGGAGACACGGGGCATGAGCGGGGGGTGGGGGCGAAAATGAGGGAGACACAGGGCATGAGCGGGGGTGGGGGCAAACAGGAGGGAGACACTGGGCATGAGCGGGGGGTGGGGGGGAATAGGAGGGAGACACGGGGCATGAGTGGGGGTGGTGGGAACAGGGGAGACACGTGGCATGAGCGGGGGTGGGGGAAAAGAAGGGAGACACGGGACATGAGCAGGGGGTGGGGGGGGAAAGGGGAGACATGGGGCATGAGCGGGGGGTGGGGGACCAGGGGAGACACGGGGCATGAGCAGGGGGTGGGGGGGAAAAGGAGGGAGACACGGGGCATGAGCGGGGCCGGGGGGAACATCAGGTAGACACTGGGCATGAGCGGGGGGTGGGGGGAACAGGGGAGACACGGGGCATGAGCGGGGGGTGGGGGCGAAAATGAGGGAGACACGGGGCATGAGCGGGGGTGGGGGCGAAAATGAGGGAGACACAGGGCATGAGCGGGGGTGGGGGCAAACAGGAGGGAGACACTGGGCATGAGCGGGGGGTGGGGGGGAATAGGAGGGAGACACGGGGCATGAGTGGGGGTGGTGGGAACAGGGGAGACACGTGGCATGAGCGGGGGTGGGGGAAAAGAAGGGAGACACGGGACATGAGCAGGGGGTGGGGGGGAAAGGGGAGACATGGGGCATGAGCGGGGGGTGGGGGACCAGGGGAGACACGGGGCATGAGCAGGGGGTGGGGGGGAAAAGGAGGGAGACACGGGGCATGAGCGGGGGTGGGGGGAACATCAGGTAGACACTGGGCATGAGCGGGGGGTGGGGGGAACAGGGGAGACACGGGGCATGAGCGGGGGGTAGGGGCAAAAATGAGGGAGACACGGGGCATGAGCAGGCATGAGCAGGGGGTGGGGGCGAAAATGAGGGAGACACGGGGCATGAGCGGGGGTGGGGGCGAACAGGAGGGAGGCACTGGGCATGAGCGGGGGGTGGGGGGGAATAGGAGGGAGACACGGGGCATGAGCGGGGGTGGGGGGAACAGGGGAGACACGTGGCATGAGCGGGGGGTGGGGGGAAAGAAGGGAGAAACGGGACATGAGCAGGGGG
The DNA here is from genome assembly GCF_040938575.1 of Ambystoma mexicanum. NCBI lineage: Eukaryota > Metazoa > Chordata > Amphibia > Caudata > Ambystomatidae > Ambystoma > Ambystoma mexicanum. Next base: position 1,079,653,104 of record NC_090937.1, on the reverse strand, counting down.
TGGGGGGAAAAGGGGAGACACGGGGCATGAGCGGGTGGGGGACCAGGGGAGACACGGGGCATGAGCAGGGGGTGGGGGGGAAAAGGAGGGAGACACGGGGCATGAGCGGGGGTGGGGGGAACATCAGGTAGACACCGGGCATGAGCGGGGGGTGGGGGGAACAGGGGAGACACGGGGCATGAGCGGGGGATGGGGGCGAAAATGAGGGAGACACGGGGCATCAGCGGGGGGTGGGGGAGAAAATGAGGGAGACACGGGGCATGAACGGGGGTGGAGGCGAACAGGAGGGAGACACGGGGCATGAGCGGGGGTGGGGGGAACAGGGGAGACACGGGGCATGAGCAGGGGGTGGGGGGAAAAGGAGGGAGACACAGGACATGAGCAGGGGGTGGGGGGAACAGGGGAGACACGGGGCATGAGCGGGGGGTGGGGGACCAGGGGAGACACGGGGCATGAGCAGGGGGTGGGGGCGAAAATGAGGGAGACACGGGGCATGAACGGGGGTGGGGGGAACAGGGGAGACACAGGGCATGAGCGGGGGGTGAGGGGGAGAAGGAGGGAGACACAGGGCATGAGCGGGGGTGGGGGGAAAAGGAGGGAGACACGGGACATGAGCAGGGGGTGGGGGGGAACAGGGAAGACACGGGGCATGAGCGGGGGGTGGGGGACCAGGGGAGACACGGGGCATGAGCAGGGGGTGGGGGGGGAAAGGAGGGAGACACGGGGCATGAGCGGGGGTGGGGGGAACATCAGGTAGACACTGGGCATCAGCGCGGGTGGGGGGAACTTGGGAGACACGGGGCATGAGCGGGGGGTGGGGGCGAAACTGAGGGAGACACGGGGCATGAGCGGGGGTGGGGGCGAACAGGAGGGAGACCCTGGGCATGAGCGGGGTGGGGGGGAACAGGAGGGAGACACGGGGCATGAGCGGGGGGTGGGGGGAACAGGGGAGACACGTGGCATGAGCGGGGGGTAAAAGGAGGGAGACACGGGGCATGAGCGGGGGGTGGGGGGAACGTCAGGTAGACACGGGGCATCAGCGGGGGTGGGGGGAACTTGGGAGACACGGGGTATGAGCGGGGGTGGGGGCGAAACTGAGGGAGACACGGGGCATGAGCGGGGGTGCGGGTGAACAGGAGGGAGACACTGGGCATGAGCGGGGGTGGGGGGGAACAGGAGGGAGACACGGGGCATGAGCGGGGGGTGGGGGGAACAGGGGAGACACGGGGCATGAGCGGGGGGTGGGGGGGAAAAGGAGGGAGACACGGGGCATGAGCGGGGGGTGGGGGAAAAGAAGGGAGACACGGGACATGAGCAGGGAGTGGGGGGGAAAAGGGGAGACACGGGGCATGAGCGGGGGGTGGGGGACCAGGGGAGACAGGGGGCATGAGCAGGGGGTGGGGGGGAAAAGGAGGGAGACACGGGGCATGAGCGGGGGTGGGGGGAACATCAGGTAGACACTGGGCATGAGCGGGGGGTGGGGGGAACAGGGGAGACACGGGGCATGAGCGGGGGGTGGGGGCGAAAATGAGGGAGACACGGGGCATGAGCGGGGGGTGGGGGCGAAAATGAGGGAGACACAGGGCATGAGCGGGGGTGGGGGCAAACAGGAGGGAGACACTGGGCATGAGCGGGGGGTGGGGGGGAATAGGAGGGAGACACGGGGCATGAGTGGGGGTGGTGGGAACAGGGGAGACACGTGGCATGAGCGGGGGTGGGGGAAAAGAAGGGAGACACGGGACATGAGCAGGGGGTGGGGGGGGAAAGGGGAGACATGGGGCATGAGCGGGGGGTGGGGGACCAGGGGAGACACGGGGCATGAGCAGGGGGTGGGGGGAAAAGGAGGGAGACACGGGGCATGAGCGGGGCCGGGGGGAACATCAGGTAGACACTGGGCATGAGCGGGGGGTGGGGGGAACAGGGGAGACACGGGGCATGAGCGGGGGGTGGGGGCGAAAATGAGGGAGACACGGGGCATGAGCGGGGGTGGGGGCGAAAATGAGGGAGACACAGGGCATGAGCGGGGGTGGGGGCAAACAGGAGGGAGACACTGGGCATGAGCGGGGGGTGGGGGGGAATAGGAGGGAGACACGGGGCATGAGTGGGGGTGGTGGGAACAGGGGAGACACGTGGCATGAGCGGGGGTGGGGGAAAAGAAGGGAGACACGGGACATGAGCAGGGGGTGGGGGGGGAAAGGGGAGACATGGGGCATGAGCGGGGGGTGGGGGACCAGGGGAGACACGGGGCATGAGCAGGGGGTGGGGGGGAAAAGGAGGGAGACACGGGGCATGAGCGGGGGTGGGGGGAACATCAGGTAGACACTGGGCATGAGCGGGGGGTGGGGGGAACAGGGGAGACACGGGGCATGAGCGGGGGGTAGGGGCGAAAATGAGGGAGACACGGGCATGAGCGGGGGGTGGGGGCGAAAATGAGGGAGACACGGGGCATGAGCGGGGGTGGGGGCGAACAGGGGAGACACGTGGCATGAGCGGGGGGTGGGGGGAAAGAAGGGAGAAACGGGACATGAGCAGGGGGTGGGGGGAAAAGGGGAGACACGGGGCATGAGCGGGTGGGGGACCAGGGGAGACACGGGGCATGAGCAGGGGGTGGGGGGGAAAAGGAGGGAGACACGGGGCATGAGCGGGGGTGGGGGGAACATCAGGTAGACACCGGGCATGAGCGGGGGGTGGGGGGAACAGGGGAGACACGGGGCATGAGCGGGGGATGGGGGCGAAAATGAGGGAGACACGGGGCATGAGCGGGGGGTGGGGGCGAAAATGAGGGAGACACGGGGCATGAACGGGGGTGGAGGCGAACAGGAGGGAGACACGGGGCATGAGCGGGGGTGGGGGGAACAGGGGAGACACGGGGCATGAGCAGGGGGTGGGGGGAAAAGGAGGGAGACACGGGACATGAGCAGGGGGTGGGGGGGAACAGGGGAGACACGGGGCATGAGCGGGGGGTGGAGGACCAGGGGAGACACGGGGCATGAGCAGGGGGTGGGGGCGAAAATGAGGGAGACACGGGGCATGAACGGGGGTGGAGGCGAACAGGAGGGAGACACAGGGCATGAGCGGGGGTGGGGGGAACAGGGGAGACACGGGGCATGAGCGGGGGTGGGGGGAAAAGGAGGGAGACACGGGACATGAGCAGGGGGTGGGGGGGAACAGGGGAGACACGGGGCATGAGCGGGGGGTGGGGGCGAAAATGAGGGAGACACGGGGCATGAGCGGGGGGTGGGGGCGAAAATGAGGGAGACACGGGGCATGAGCGGGGGTGGGGGCGAACAGGAGGGAGGCACTGGGCATGAGCGGGGGGTGGGGGGGAATAGGAGGGAGACACGGGGCATGAGCGGGGGTGGGGGGAACAGGGGAGACACGTGGCATGAGCGGGGGGGAAAAGAAGGGAGAAACGGGACATGAGCAGGGGGTGGGGGGAAAAGGGGAGACACGGGGCATGAGCGGGTGGGGGACCAGGGGAGACACGGGGCATGAGCAGGGGGTGGGGGGGAAAAGGAGGGAGACACGGGGCATGAGCGGGGGTGGGGGGAACATCAGGTAGACACCGGGCATGAGCGGGGGGTGGGGGGAACAGGGGAGACACGGGGCATGAGCGGGCGATGGGGGCGAAAATGAGGGAGACACGGGGCATGAGCGGGGGGTGGGGGTGAAAATGAGGGAGACACGGGGCATGAACGGGGGTGGAGGCGAACAGGAGGGAGACACGGGGCATGAGCGGGGGTGGGGGGAACAGGGGAGACACGGGGCATGAGCGGGGGGTGGGGGGAAAAGGAGGGAGACACGGGACATGAGCAGGGGGTGGGGGGGAACAGGGGAGACACGGGGCATGAGCGGGGGGTGGGGGACCAGGGGAGACACGGGGCATGAGCAGGGGGTGGGGGGGAAAAGGAGGGAAACACGGGGCATGAGCGGGGGTGGGGGGAACATCAGGTAGACACTGGGCATCAGCGGGGGTGGGGGGAACTTGGGAGACACGGGGCATGAGCGGGGGGTGGGGGCAAAACTGAGGGAGACACGGGGCATGAGCGGGGGTGGGGGCGAACAGGAGGGAGACACTGGGAATGAGCGGGGTGGGGGGGAACAGGAGGGAGACACGGGCATGAGCGGAGGGTGGGGGATCAGGGGAGACACGTGGCATGAGCGGGGGGTAAAAGGAGGTAGACATGGGGCATGAGCGGGGGTTGGGGGAACAGGGGAGACATGGGGCATTAGCGAGGGGTGGGGGGGAAAAGGAGGGAGACACTGGGCATGAGCGGGGCTTGGGGGTGAACGGGAGAAACACGGTGCATGAGCGGGGGTGGGGGGAACGGGAGGGAGACACTGGGCATGAGCGGGGGGTAACAGGGGAGACACGGGGCATGAGCGGGCGGTTGGGGGAAAAGGAGGGAAACACGGGGCATAGCGGGGGTGGGGGAGTACAGGAGGGAGACACAGGGCATGAGCGGGGGTGTGGGAGAACGGGAGGGAGACACTGGGCATGAGCGGGGGGTGGGGGGTACAGGAGGGAGACATGGGGCATGAGCGGTGGGTGGGGGTACAGGAGGGAGACACGGGGCATGAGTGGGGGCTGGTGGGGAATGGGAGGGAGACATGGGGCATGAGCGGGGGCTGGGGGGAACGGGAGGGAGACACGGGGCATGAGCGGGAGGGTGGGGGGAGAGGAGGGAGACACGGGGCATGAGCGGGGGGTGATGGGGAAAAGGAGGGAGACACGCGACATGAGCGGGGGTGGGTGGGAAAAGGAGAGAGACACAGGGCATGAGCGGGGGGAACAGGGGAGACACAGGGCATGAGCGGGGGGTGGGGGGGAAAAGAAGGGAGACACGGGGCATGAGCGGGGGTGGGGGGGAAAGGAGGGAGACGCTGGGGGTAGGGGAAAAGGAGGGAGACATGGGGCATGAGTGGGGGGTGAGGGGAACAGGGGAGACACAGGGCATGAGCGGGGGGTGGGGGGAAAAGGAGGGAGACACAGGGCATGAGCGGGGGCGGGGGGAACGTCAGGTAGACACAGGGCATGAGCGCGGGGTGGGGAGAACAGGGGAGACACGTGGCATGAGCGGTGGTGGGGGGGAAAAGGAGGGAGACACGGGGCATGAGCGGGGGGGAACAGGGGAGAAACGGGGCATGGGGGGAGGAAAGGGAGGGAGACATGGGGCATGAGCCCGGAAGTGAAGGGGAAAGGAGGGAGACACGGGGCATGAGCAGGGGGTGGGGGCGAACAGGAGAGACACGGGGCATGAGTGGGGGGTGGGGGGATACGGGAGGGAGACACTGAGCATGAGCGGGGGGTAACAGGGGAGACACGGGGCATGAGCGGACGGTGGGGGGAAAGGAGGGAGACACAGGGTATGAGCAGGGGGTGGGGGAGAATGGGAGGAAGACACGGGGCATGAGCGGGGGGTGGGGGGATCGTGAGGGAGACACGGGGCATGACCGGGGGGCGGGGGGGAACAGGGGAGACATGGGGCATGAGCAGGGGGTGTGGGGTACAGGAGGTAGACACGGGGCATGAGCGGGGGTGGGGGGGAACGGGAGGGAGACACATGGCAGGAGGTGGGGGAACAGGGGAGACACAGGGCATGAGTGGGGGGTGGGGGAACGGGAGGAAGACATAGGCATTAGCGGGGGTGGGGGGAACAGGGAGACATGGGGCATGAGCGGGGTGGGGGGGAAAAGGAGGGAGACAAGAGGGCATGAGCAGGGGGTGGGGGGAACAGGGGCGACACGGGGCATGAGCGGGGGGTGGGGGGAACGGGAGGGAGACACAGGGCATGAGCAGGGGGTGGGGGAACAGGGGAGACACAGGGCATGAGCCGGGGGGTGGGGGGAACGTCAGGTAGACACGGGGCATGAGCCGGGGGTGGGGGGAAAGGAGGGAGACACGGGGCATGAGCGGGGGGTGGGGGGAACAGGGGAGACACAGGGCATGAGCGGGGGGTGGGGGGTACAGGGGAGACACAGGGCATGAGCAGGGGGTAGGGGGGAACATGGGAGACACGGCATGAGCAGGGGGTGGGGGCAACAGGGGAGACACGGGGCATGAGCGGGGGTTGTGGGGGAAAAGGAGGGAGACACGGGGCATGAGCGGGGGTGGGGGGAACATCAGGTAGACACTGGGCATGAGCGGGGGTTAGGGGGAACTTGGGAGACACGGGGCATGAGCGGGGGGTGGGGGCGAAACTGAGGGAGACACAGGGCATGAGCGGGGGTGCGGGCGAACAGGAGGGAGACACTGGGCATGAGCGGGGGTAGGGGGGAACAGGAGGGAGACACGGGGCATGAGCGGGGGTGGGGGGAACAGGGGAGACACGTGGCATGAGCGGGGGGTAAAAGGAGGGAGACACTGGGCATGAGCGGGAGGTGGGGGGAACGTCAGGTAGACACGGGGCATGAGCGGGGGTTGGGGGAACAGGGGAGACACGGGGCATTAGCGAGGGGTCGGGGGAAAAGGAGGGAGACACGGGGCATGAGCGGGGGGTAAGAGGGTACAGGAGGGAGACACGGGGCATGAGCGGGGGGTGGGGGGAACAGGAGGTAGACACGGGGCATGAGCAGGGGGTGGGGGAGAATGGGAGGAAGACACTGGGCATGAGCGGGGGGTGGGGGAGTACAGGAGGGAGACACGGGGCTTGAGCGGGGGTGGGGCGTACAGGAGGGAGACACGCGGCATGATCAGGGGGTGGGGTAACGGGAGGGAGACACGGGGCATGAGAGGGGGGTGGGGGGGAACGGGAGGGATACACGGGGCATGAGCAGGGGGTCGGGGGAAAAGGAGGGAGACACGGGGCATGAGCGGGGTGTGGGGGGGTTTCAAAGGAGGGAGAAACGGGGCATGAGCGGGGGGTGGGGGGGAAAAGAAGGGAGACACGGGGCATGAGCGGGGGGTGGGGGAAAAGGAGGGAGACGTGGGGGGTGGGGGGAAAAGGAGGGAGACACGGGGCATGAGCGGGGGGTGGGGGGAACAGGGGAGACACAGGGCATGAGTGGGGGGTGGGGGGAAAAGGAGGGAGACACGGGGCATGAGAGGGGGGTGGGGGAACATCAGGTAGACACGGGGCATGAGCGGGGGTGGGGGGGAAAAGGAGGGAGACACGGGGCATGAGCGGGGGTGGGGGGAACAGGGGAGACACGGGGCATGAGCGGGGGGTGGGGGGAAAAGGAGGGAGACACGGGGCATGAGCGGGGGGTGGGGGGAAAAGAAGGGAGACACGGGACATGAGCAGGGAGTGGGGGGGAAAAGGGGAGACACGGGGCATGAGCGGGGGGTGGGGGACCAGGGGAGACAGGGGGCATGAGCAGGGGGTGGGGGGGAAAAGGAGGGAGACACGGGGCATGAGCGGGGGTGGGGGGAACATCAGGTAGACACTGGGCATGAGCGGGGGGTGGGGGGAACAGGGGAGACACGGGGCATGAGCGGGGGGTGGGGGCGAAAATGAGGGAGACACGGGGCATGAGCGGGGGGTGGGGGCGAAAGTGAGGGAGACACAGGGCATGAGCGGGGGTGGGGGCAAACAGGAGGGAGACACTGGGCATGAGCGGGGGGTGGGGGGGAATAGGAGGGAGACACGGGGCATGAGCGGGGGTGGTGGGAACAGGGGAGACACGTGGCATGAGCGGGGGTGGGGGAAAAGAAGGGAGACATGGGACATGAGCAGGGGGTGGGGGGGGAAAGGGGAGACATGGGGCATGAGCGGGGGGTGGGGGACCAGGGGAGACATGGGGCATGAGCAGGGGGTGGGGGGGAAAAGGAGGGAGACACGGGGCATGAGCGGGGCCGGGGGGAACATCAGGTAGACACTGGGCATGAGCGGGGGGTGGGGGGAACAGGGGAGACACGGGGCATGAGCGGGGGGTGGGGGCGAAAATGAGGGAGACACGGGGCATGAGCGGGGGTGGGGGCGAACAGGAGGGAGACACTGGCCATGAGCGTGGGGTGGGGGGAACAGGAGGGAGACACGGGGCATGAGCGGTGGTGGGGGAACAGGGGAGACACGTGGCATGAGCGGGGGGTGGGGGGGAAAAGGAGGGAGACACGGGGCATGAGCGGGGGTGGGGGGAACAGGGGAGACACAGGGCATGAGCGGGGGGTGGGGGGGAGAAGGAGGGAGACACAGGGCATGAGCGGGGGTGGGGGGAAAAGGAGGGAGACACGGGACATGAGCAGGGGGTGGGGGGGAACAGGGAAGACACGGGGCATGAGCGGGGGGTGGGGGACCAGGGGAGACACGGGGCATGAGCAGGGGGTGGGGGGGGAAAGGAGGGAGACACGGGGCATGAGCGGGGGTGGGGGGAACATCAGGTAGACACTGGGCATCAGCGCGGGTGGGGGGAACTTGGGAGACACGGGGCATGAGCGGGGGGTGGGGGCGAAACTGAGGGAAACACGGGGCATGAGCGGGGGTGGGGGCGAACAGGAGGGAGACCCTGGGCATGAGCGGGGGTGGGGGGGAACAGGAGGGAGACACGGGGCATGAGCGGGGGGTGGGGGGAACAGGGGAGACACGTGGCATGAGCGGGCGGTAAAAGGAGGGAGACACGGGGCATGAGCGGGGGGTGGGGGGAATGTCAGGTAGACACGGGGCATCAGCGGGGGTGGGGGGAACTTGGGAGACACGGGGTATGAGCGGGGGTGGGGGCGAAACTGAGGGAGACACTGGGCATGAGCGGGGGTGGGGGGGAACAGGAGGGAGACACGGGGCATGAGCGGGGGGTGGGGGGAACAGGGGAGACACGGGGCATGAGCGGGGGGTGGGGGGGAAAAGGAGGGAGACACGGGGCATGAGCGGGGGGTGGGGGGAAAAGAAGGGAGACACGGGACATGAGCAGGGAGTGGGGGGGAAAAGGGGAGACACGGGGCATGAGCGGGGGGTGGGGGACCAGGGGAGACAGGGGGCATGAGCAGGGGGTGGGGGGGAAAAGGAGGGAGACACGGGGCATGAGCGGGGGTGGGGGGAACATCAGGTAGACACTGGGCATGAGCGGGGGGTGGGGGGAACAGGGGAGACACGGGGCATGAGCGGGGGGTGGGGGCGAAAATGAGGGAGACACGGGGCATGAGCGGGGGGTGGGGGTGAAAATGAGGGAGACACAGGGCATGAGCGGGGGTGGGGGCAAACAGGAGGGAGACACTGGGCATGAGCGGGGGGTGGGGGGGAATAGGAGGGAGACACGGGGCATGAGTGGGGGTGGTGGGAACAGGGGAGACACGTGGCATGAGCGGGGGTGGGGGAAAAGAAGGGAGACACGGGACATGAGCAGGGGGTGGGGGGGGAAAGGGGAGACATGGGGCATGAGCGGGGGATGGGGGACCAGGGGAGACACGGGGCATGAGCAGGGGGTGGGGGGAAAAGGAGGGAGACACGGGGCATGAGCGGGGCCGGGGGGAACATCAGGTAGACACTGGGCATGAGCGGGGGGTGGGGGGAACAGGGGAGACACGGGGCATGAGCGGGGGGTGGGGGCGAAAATGAGGGAGACACGGGGCATGAGCGGGGGTGGGGGCGAACAGGAGGGAGACACTGGCCATGAGCGTGGGGTGGGGGGAACAGGAGGGAGACACGGGGCATGAGCGGTGGTGGGGGAACAGGGGAGACACGTGGCATGAGCGGGGGGTGGGGGGGAAAAGGAGGGGGACACGGGGCATGAGCGGGGGTGGGGGGAACAGGGGAGACACAGGGCATGAGCGGGGGGTGGGGGGGAGAAGGAGGGAGACACAGGGCATGAGCGGGGGTGGGGGGAAAAGGAGGGAGACACGGGACATGAGCAGGGGGTGGGGGGGAACAGGGAAGACACGGGGCATGAGCGGGGGGTGGGGGACCAGGGGAGACACGGGGCATGAGCAGGGGGTGGGGGGGAAAGGAGGGAGACACGGGGCATGAGCGGGGGTGGGGGGAACATCAGGTAGACACTGGGCATCAGCGCGGGTGGGGGGAACTTGGGAGACACGGGGCATGAGCGGGGGGTGGGGGCGAAACTGAGGGAGACACGGGGCATGAGCGGGGGTGGGGGCGAACAGGAGGGAGACCCTGGGCATGAGCGGGGGTGGGGGGGAACAGGAGGGAGACACGGGGCATGAGCGGGGGGTGGGGGGAACAGGGGAGACACGTGGCATGAGCGGGGGGTAAAAGGAGGGAGACACGGGGCATGAGCGGGGGGTGGGGGGAACGTCAGGTAGACACGGGGCATCAGCGGGGGTGGGGGGAACTTGGGAGACACGGGGTATGAGCGGGGGTGGGGGCGAAACTGAGGGAGACACGGGGCATGAGCGGGGGTGCGGGTGAACAGGAGGGAGACACTGGGCATGAGCGGGGGTGGGGGGGAACAGGAGGGAGACACGGGGCATGAGCGGGGGGTGGGGGGAACAGGGGAGACACGGGGCATGAGCGGGGGGTGGGGGGGAAAAGGAGGGAGACACGGGGCATGAGCGGGGGGTGGGGGGAAAAGAAGGGAGACACGGGACATGAGCAGGGAGTGGGGGGGAAAAGGGGAGACACGGGGCATGAGCGGGGGTGGGGGGAACATCAGGTAGACACTGGGCATCAGCGCGGGTGGGGGGAACTTGGGAGACACGGGGCATGAGCGGGGGGTGGGGGCGAAACTGAGGGAGACACGGGGCATGAGCGGGGGTGGGGGCGAACAGGAGGGAGACCCTGGGCATGAGCGGGGGTGGGGGGGAACAGGAGGGAGACACGGGGCATGAGCGGGGGGTGGGGGGAACAGGGGAGACACGTGGCATGAGCGGGGGGTAAAAGGAGGGAGACACGGGGCATGAGCGGGGGGTGGGGGGAACGTCAGGTAGACACGGGGCATGAGCGGGGGTTGGGGGAACAGGGGAGATACGGGGCATTAGCGAGGGGTGGGGGGAAAGGAGGGAGACACGGGGCATGAGCGGGGGTGGGGGGAACGGGAGGGAGACACTGGGCATGAGCGGGGGGTAACAGGGGAGACACGGGGCATGAGCGGGCGGTTGGGGTAAAAGGAGGGGAAACACGGGGCATGAGCGGGGGTGGGGGAGTACAGGAGGGAGACACGGGGCATGAGTGGGGGGTGTGGGAGAACGGGAGGGAGACACTGGGCATGAGCGGGGGGTAGGGGGGTACAGGAGGGAGACATGGGGCATGAGCGGTGGGTGGGGGTACAGGAGGGAGACACGGGGCATGAATGGGGGCTGGTGGGGAACGGGAGGGAGACATGGGGCATGAGCGGGGGCTGGGGGGAACGGGAGGGAGACACGGGGCATGAGCGGGAGGGTGGGGGGAGAGGAGGGAGACACAGGGCATGAGCGGGGGGTGATGGGGAAAAGGAGGGAGACACGCGACATGAGCGGGGGTGGGTGGGAAAAGGAGAGAGACACAGGGCATGAGCGGGGGGAACACGGGAGACACAGGGCATGAACGGGGGTGGGGGGGAAAAGAAGGGAGACACGGGGCATGAGCGGGGGTGGGGGGGAAAAGGAGGGAGACGCGGGGGGTAGTAGGGAAAAGGAGGGAGACATGAGGCATGAGTGGGGGTGGGGGGAACAGGGGAGACATGGGGCATGAGCGGGGGGTGGGGGGAAAAGGAGGGAGACACAGGGCATGAGCGGGGGCGGGGGGAACGTCAGGTAGACACAGGGCATGAGCGCGGGTGGGGAGAACAGGGGAGACACGTGGCATGAGCGGTGGTGGGGGGGAAAAGGAGGGAGACACGGGGCATGAGCGGGGGGAACAGGGGAGACATGGGGCATGGGGGGAAAGGGAGGGAGACACGGGGCATGAGCCCGGAAGTGGGGGGGAAAGGAGGGAGACACGGGGCATGAGCGGGGGGTGGGGGCGAACAGGAGAGACACCGGGCATGAGCGGGGGTGAGGGGATACGGGAGGGAGACACTGAGCATGAGCGGGGGGTAACAGGGTAGACACGGTGCATGAGCGGGCGGTGGGGGAAAAGGAGGGAGACACGGGGTATGAGCAGGGGGTGGGGGAGAATGGGAGGAAGACACGGGGCATGAGCGGGGGGTGGGGGGATCGTGAGGGAGACACGGGGCATGAGCGGGGGGCGGGGGGGAACAGGGGAGACACGGGGCATGAGCAGGGGGTGGGGGGTACAGGAGGGAGACATGGGGCATGTGCGGGGGTGGGGGAGAACGGGAGGGAGACACAGGGCAGGAGGTGGGGGAACAGACACGGGGCATGAGTGGGAGGTGGGGGAACGGGAGGAAGACATAGGCATTAGCGGGGGGTGCGGGGGAACAGGGAGACATGGGGCATGAGCGGGGGAGGGGGGGAAAGGAGGGAGACACGGGGCATGAGCAGGGGGTGGGAGGAACAGGGGCGATACGGGGCATGAGCGGGGGTGGGGGAACCGGAGGGAGACACAGGGCATGAGCAGGGGGTGGGGAAACAGGGGAGACACAGGGCATGAGCCGGGGGTGGGGGGAACGTCAGGTAGACACAGGGCATGAGCCGGGGGTGGGGGGAAAGGAGGGAGACATGGGGCATGAGCGGGGGAACAGGGGAGACACAGGGCATGAGCGGGAGGTGGGGGGAATGGGCGGGAGATACAGTGCATGGGTGGGGGAGAAAGGAGGGAGACACGGGGCATGAGCATGGTGGAGGAACGGGAGGAAGACACGGGGCATGAACTTACTATGCAGGCGGCAGATCTCGCTTCTCGTCTCTCATGCAAACGATAAACAAAGATGGCGGGTCTTTCAAAATACGGGAGGGAGACACGGGGCATGAGCGGGGGGTGGGGTGAACGTCAGGTAGACACGGGGTATGAGTGGAGGGTGGGGGGAACAGGGGAGACACGGGGCATGAGCGGGGGGTGGGGGGAACAGGGGAGACACAGGGCATGAGCGGGGGGTGGGGGGAACATGGGAGACACAGGGCATGAGCGGGGGGTAGGGGGGAACATGGGAGACACGGGGCATGAGCAGGGGGTGGGGGGGACAGGGGAGACACGGGGCATGAGCGGGGGGTGGGGGGAACAGGGGAGACACAGGGCATGAGCAGAGGGTAGGGGGGAACATGGGAGACACGGGGCATGAGCGGGGGGTGGGGGGAACAGGGGAGACACAGGGCATGAGCAGGGGGTGGGGGGAACAGGGGAGACACAGGGCATGAGCAGGGGGTAGGGGGGAACATGGGAGACACGGGGCATGAGCAGGGGGTGGGGGGAACAGGGGAGACACGGGGCATGAGCGGGGGGTGGGGCCGAAACTGAGGGAGACACGGGGCATGAGCGGGGGTGCGGGTGAACAGGAGGGAGACACTGGGCATGAGCGGGGGTGGGGGGAACAGGAGGGAGACACGGGGCATGAGCGGGGGGTGGGGGGAACAGGGGAGACACGTGGCATGAGCGGGGGGTAAAAGGAGGGAGACACGGGGCATGAGCGGGGGGTGGGGGGAACGTCAGGTAGACACGGGGCATGAGCGGGGGTTGGGGGAAGAGGGGAGACACGGGACATTAGCGAGGGGTGGGGGGAAAAGGAGGGAGACACGGGGCATGAGCGGGGGTTGGGGGTGGATGGGAGAAACACGGGGCATGAGCGGGGGTGGGGGGAACGGGAGGGAGACACTGGGCATGAGCGGGGGGTAACAGGGGAGGCACGGGGCATGAGCAGGCGGTTGGGGGAAAAGGAGGGAAACACGGGGCATGAGCGGGGGTGAGGGAGTACAGGAGGGAGACACGGGGCATGAGCGGGGGGTGTGGGAGAACGGGAGGGAGACACTGGGCTTGAGCGGGGGGTGGGAGGGTACAGGAGGGAGACATGGGGCATGAGCGGTGGGTGGGGGTACAGGAGGGAGACACGGGGCATGAGTGGGGGCTGGTGGGGAATGGGAGGGAGACATGTGGCATGAACGGGGGCTGGGGGGAACAGGAGGGAGACACGGGGCATGAGCAGGAGGGTGGGGGGAGAGGAGGGAGACATGGGGCATGAGCGGGGGGTGATGGGGAAAAGGAGGGAGACACGCGACATGAGCGGCGGTGGGTGGGAAAAGAAGAGAGACACAGGGCATGAGCGGGGGTGGGGGGAAAAGGAGGGAGACACGGGACATGAGTAGGGGGTGGGGGACCAGGGGAGACACGGGGCATGAGCAGGGGGTGGGGGGGGAAAGGAGGGAGACACGGGGCATGAGCGGGGGTGGGGGGAACATCAGGTAGACACTGGGCATCAGCGGGGTTGGGGGGAACTTGGGAGACACGGGGTATGAGCGGGGGTGGGGGCGAAACTGAGGGAGACACGGGGCATGAGCGGGGGTGCGGGTGAACAGGAGGGAGACACTGGGCATGAGCGGGGGTGGGGGGGAACAGGAGGGAGACACGGGGCATGAGCGGGGGGTGGGGGGAACAGGGGAGACACGGGGCATGAGCGGGGGTTGGGGGGGAAAAGGAGGGAGACACGGGGCATGAGCGGGGGGTGGGGGGAAAAGAAGGGAGACACGGGACATGAGCAGGGAGTGGGGGGGAAAAGGGGAGACACGGGGCATGATCGGGGGGTGGGGGACCAGGGGAGACAGGGGGCATGAGCAGGGGGTGGGGGGGAAAAGGAGGGAGACACGGGGCATGAGCGGGGGTGGGGGGAACAGGGGAGACACGGGGCATGAGCGGGGGTGGGGGCGAAAATGAGGGAGACACAGGGCATGAGCGGGGGGTGGGGGCGAAAATGAGGGAGACACAGGGCATGAGCGGGGGTGGGGGCAAACAGGAGGGAGACACTGGGCATGAGCGGGGGGTGGGGGGGAATAGGAGGGAGACACGGGGCATGAGCGGGGGGTGGTGGGAACAGGGGAGACACGTGGCATGAGCGGGGGTGGGGGGAAAGAAGGGAGACACGGGACATGAGCAGGGGGTGGGGGGTAAAGGGGAGACATGGGGCATGAGCGGGGGGTGGGGGACCAGCGGAGACACGGGGCATGAGCAGGGGGTGGGGGGGAAAAGGAGGGAGACACGGGGCATGAGCGGGGCCGGGGGGAACATCAGGTAGACACTGGGCATGAGCGGGGGTGGGGGGAACAGGGGAGACACGGGGCATGAGCGGGGGGTGGGGGCGAAAATGAGGGAGACACGGGGCATGAGCGGGGGTGGGGGCGAACAGGAGGGAGACACTGGCCATGAGCGTGGGGTGGGGGGAACAGGAGGGAGACACGGGGCATGAGCGGTGGTGGGGGAACAGGGGAGACACGTGGCATGAGCGGGGGGTGGGGGGGAAAAGGAGGGAGACACGGGGCATGAGCGGGGGTGGGGGGAACAGGGGAGACACAGGGCATGAGCGGGGGGTGGGGGGGAGAAGGAGGGAGACACAGGGCATGAGCGGGGGTGGGGGGAAAAGGAGGGAGACACGGGACATGAGCAGGGGGTGGGGGGGAACAGGGAAGACACGGGGCATGAGCGGGGGGTGGGGGACCAGGGGAGACACGGGGCATGAGCAGGGGGTGGGGGGGGAAAGGAGGGAGACACGGGGCATGAGCGGGGGTGGGGGGAACATCAGGTAGACACTGGGCATCAGCGCGGGTGGGGGGAACTTGGGAGACACGGGGCATGAGCGGGGGGTGGGGGCGAAACTGAGGGAGACACGGGGCATGAGCGTGGGTGGGGGCGAACAGGAGGGAGACCCTGGGCATGAGCGGGGGTGGGGGGGAACAGGAGGGAGACACGGGGCATGAGCGGGGGGTGGGGGGAACAGGGGAGACACGTGGCATGAGCGGGGGGTAAAAGGAGGGAGACACGGGGCATGAGCGGGGGGTGGGGGGAACGTCAGGTAGACACGGGGCATGAGCGGGGGTTGGGGGAACAGGGGAGATACGGGGCATTAGCGAGGGGTGGGGGGGAAAGGAGGGAGACACGGGGCATGAGCGGGGTTGGGGGGAACGGGAGGGAGACACTGGGCATGAGCGGGGGGTAACAGGGGAGACACGGGGCATGAGCGGGCGGTTGGGGTAAAAGGAGGGAAACACGGGGCATGAGCGGGGGTGGGGGAGTACAGGAGGGAGACACGAGGCATGAGTGGGGGGTGTGGGAGAACGGGAGGGAGACACTGGGCATGAGCGGGGGGTAGGGGGTACAGGAGGGAGACATGGGGCATGAGCGGTGGGTGGGGGTACAGGAGGGAGACACGGGGCATGAATGGGGGCTGGTGGGGAACGGGAGGGAGACATGGGGCATGAGCGGGGCTGGGGGGAACGGGAGGGAGACACGGGGCATGAGCGGGAGGGTGGGGGAGAGGAGGGAGACACAGGGCATGAGCGGGGGGTGATGGGGAAAAGGAGGGAGACACGCGACATGAGCGGGGGTGGGTGGGAAAAGGAGAGAGACACAGGGCATGAGCGGGGGGAACACGGGAGACACAGGGCATGAACGGGGGGCGGGGGGGAAAAGAAGGGAGACACGGGGCATGAGCGGGGGTGGGGGGAAAAGGAGGGAGACGCGGGGGGTAGTAGGGAAAAGGAGGGAGACATGGGGCATGAGTGGGGGGTGGAGGGAACAGGGGAGACATGGGGCATGAGCGGGGGGTGGGGGGAAAAGGAGGGAGACACAGGGCATGAGCGGGGGCGGGGGGAACGTCAGGTAGACACAGGGCATGAGCGCGGGTGGGGAGAACAGGGGAGACACGTGGCATGAGCGGTGGTGGGGGTGAAAAGGAGGGAGACACGGGGCATGGCGGGGGGGAACAGGGGAGACATGGGGCATGGGGGAAAGGGAGGGAGACACGGGGCATGAGCCCGGAAGTGGGGGGAAAGGAGGGAGACACGGGGCATGAGCGGGGGGTGGGGGCGAACAGGAGAGACACCGGGCATGAGCGGGGGTGAGGGGATACGGGAGGGAGGACACTGAGCATGAGCGGGGGGTAACAGGGTAGACACGGGGCATGAGCGGGCGGTGGGGGAAAAGGAGGGAGACACGGGGTATGAGCAGGGGGTGGGGGAGAATGGGAGGAAGACACGGGGCATGAGCGGGGGGTGGGGGGATCGTGAGGGAGACACGGGGCATGAGCGGGGGGCGGGGGGAACAGGGGAGACACGGGGCATGAGCAGGGGGTGGGGGGTACAGGAGGGAGACATGGGGCATGTGCGGGGGTGGGGGGGAACGGGAGGGAGACACAGGGCAGGAGGTGGGGGAACAGGGGAGACACGGGGCATGAGTGGGAGGTGGGGGAACGGGAGGAAGACATAGGCATTAGCGGGGGGTGCGGGGGAACAGGGAGACATGGGGCATGAGCGGGGGAGGGGGGGAAAGGAGGGAGACACGGGGCATGAGCAGGGGGTGGGAGGAACAGGGGCGATACGGGGCATGAGCGGGGGGTGGGGGAACCGGAGGGAGACACAGGGCATGAGCAGGGGGTGGGGAAACAGGGGAGACACAGGGCATGAGCCGGGGGTGGGGGGAACGTCAGGTAGACACAGGGCATGAGCCGGGGGTGGGGGGAAAGGAGGGAGACATGGGGCATGAGCGGGGGAACAGGGAGACACAGGGCATGAGCGGGAGGTGGGGGGAATGGGCGGGAGATACAGTGCATGGGTGGGGGAGAAAGGAGGGAGACACGGGGCATGAGCATGGTGGAGGAACGGGAGGAAGACACGGGGCATGAGCTTACTATGCAGGCGGCAGATCTTGCTTCTCGTCTCTCATGCAAACGATAAACAAAGATGTCGGGCGTCTTTCAAAATACGGGAGGGAGACACGGGGCATGAGCGGGGGGTGGGGTGAACGTCAGGTAGACACGGGGTATGAGTGGAGGGTGGGGGAACAGGGGAGACACGGGGCATGAGCGGGGGGTGGGGGGAACAGGGGAGACACAGGGCATGAGCGGGGGGTAGGGGGGAACATGGGAGACACGGCATGAGCGGGGGGTAGGGGGGAACATGGGAGACACGGGGCATGAGCAGGGGGTGGGGGGAACAGGGGAGACACGGGGCATGAGCGGGGGGTGGGGGGAACAGGGGAGACACAGGGCATGAGCAGGGGGTAGGGGGAACATGGGAGACACGGGGGCATGAGCGGGGGTGGGGGGAACAGGGGAGACACAGGGCATGAGCAGGGGGTAGGGGGGAACATGGGAGACACGGGGCATGAGCAGGGGGTGGGGGGAACAGGGGAGACATGGGGCATGAGCGGGGGGTGGGGGCGAAACTGAGGGAGACACGGGGCATGAGCGGGGGTGCGGGTGAACAGGAGGGAGACACTGGGCATGAGCGGGGGTGGGGGGAACAGGAGGGAGACACGGGGCATGAGCGGGGGGTGGGGGGAACAGGGGAGACACGTGGCATGAGCGGGGGGTAAAAGGAGGGAGACACGGGTAATGAGCGGGGGGTGGGGGGAACGTCAGGTAGACACGGGGCATGAGCGGGGGTTGGGGGAAGAGGGGAGACACGGGGCATTAGCGAGGGGTGGGGGAAAAGGAGGAGACACGGGGCATGAGCGGGGGTTGGGGGTGGATGGGAGAAACACGGGGCATGAGCGGGGGTGGGGGGACCGGGAGGGAGACACTGGGCATGAGCGGGGGGTAACGGGGCATGAGCGGGCGGTTGGGGGAAAAGGAGGGAAACACGGGGCATGAGCGGGGGGTGAGGGAGTACAGGAGGGGAGACACTGGGCTTGAGCGGGGGGTGGGAGGGTACAGGAGGGAGACATGGGGCATGAGCGGTGGGTGGGGGTACAGGAGGGAGACACGGGGCATGAGTGGGGGCTGGTGGGGAATGGGAGGGAGACATGTGGCATGAACGGGGGCTGGGGGGAACGGGAGGGGAGACACGGGGCATGAGCAGGAGGGTGGGGGGAGAGGAGGGAGACATGGGGCATGAGCGGGGGGTGATGGGGAAAAGGAGGGAGACACGCGACATGAGCGGCGGTGGGTGGGAAAAGAAGAGAGATACAGGGCATGAGCGGGGGTGGGGGGAAAAGGAGGGAGACACGGGACATGAGCAGGGGGTGGGGGGGAACAGGGGAGACACGGGGCATGAGCAGGGGGTGGGGGACAAGGGGAGACACGGGGCATGAGCAGGGGATGGGGGGGAAAGGAGGGAGACACGGGGCATGAGCGGGGGTGGGGGGAACATCAGGTAGACACTGGGCATCAGCGGGGGTGGGTGGAACTTGGGAGACACGGGGTATGAGCGGGGGGTGGGGGCGAAACTGAGGGAAACACGGGGCATGAGCGGGGGTGCGGGTGAACAGGAGGGAGACACTGGGCATGAGCGGGGGTGGGGGGGAAACAGGAGGGAGACACGGGGCATGAGCGGGGGTGGGGGGAACAGGGGAGACACGTGGCATGAGCGGGGGGTAAAAGGAGGGAGACACGGGGCATGAGCGGGGGGTGGGGGGAACGTCAGGTAGACACGGGGCATGAGCGGGGGTTGGGGGGAACAGGGGAGACACGGGGCATTAGCGAGGGGTGGGGGGGAAAGGATGGAGACACGGGGCATGAGCGGGGGTTGGGGGTGAACGGGAGAAACACGGGGCATGAGCGGGTGTGGGGGGAACGGGAGGGAGACACTGGGCATGAGCGGGGGGTAACAGGGGAGACACGGGGCATGAGCGGGCGGTTGGGGGAAAAGGAGGGAAACACGGGGCATGAGCGGGGGTGGGGGAGTACAGGAGGGAGACACGGGGCATGAGTGGGGGGTGTGGGAGAACGGGAGGGAGACACTGGGCATGAGCGGGTGGTAGGGGGGTACAGGAGGGAGACATGGGGCATGAGCGGTGGGTGGGGGTACAGGAGGGAGACACGGGGCATGAGTGGGGGCTGGTGGGGAATGGGAAGGAGACATGGGGCATGAGCGGGGGCTGGGGGGAACGGGAGGGAGACACGGGGCATGAGCAGGAGGGTGGGGGAGAGGAGGGAGACATGGGGCATGAGCGGGGGGTGATGGGGAAAAGGAGGGAGACACGCGACATGAGCGGGGGTGGGTGGGAAAAGGAGAGAGACAGGGCATGAGCGGGGGGAACAGGGGAGACAGGGCTTGAACGGGGGGTGGGGGGGAAAAGAAGGGAGACACGGGGCATGAGCGGGGGTGGGGGGGAAAAGGAGGGAGACGCGGGGGGTAGTAGGGAAAAGGAGGGAGACATGGGGCATGAGTGGGGGGTGGGGGGAACAGGGGAGACACGGGGCATGAGCGGGGGGTGGGGGGAAAAGGAGGGAGACACAGGGCATGAGCGGGGGCGGGGGGAATGTCAGGTAGACACAGGGCATGAGCGCGGGTGGGGAGAACAGGGGAGACACGTGGCATGAGCGGTGGTGGGGGGGAAAAGGAGGGAGACACGGGGCATGAGCGGGGGGAACAGGGGAGACACGGGGCATGGGGGGGAAAGGGAGGGAGACACGGGGCATGAGCCCAGAAGTGGGGGGGAAAGGAGGGAGACACGGGGCATGAGCGGGGGGTGGGGGCGAACAGGAGAGACACGGGGTATGAGCGGGGATGAGGGGATACGGGAGGGAGACACTGAGCATGAGCGGGGGTAACAGGGGAGACACGGGGCATGAGCGGGCGGTGGGGGGAAAAGGAGGGAGACACGGGGTATGAGCAGGGGGTGGGGGAGAATGGGAGGAAGACACGGGGCATGAGCGGGGGGCAGGGGGATCGTGAGGGAGACACGGGGCATGAGCGGGGGGCAGGGGGAAACAGAGGAGACACGGGGCATGAGCAGGGGGTGGGGGGTACAGGAGGGAGACATGGGGCATGTGCGGGGGTGGGGGGGAACGGGAGGGAGACACACGGTATGAGCAGGGGGTGGGGGAGAATGGGAGGAAGACACGGGGCATGAGCGGGGGGCAGGGGGATCGTGAGGGAGACACGGGGTATGAGCGGGGGGCAGGGGGAACAGGGGAGACACGGGGCATGAGTGGGAGGTGGGGGAACGGGAGGAAGACATAGGCATTAGCGGGGGTGGGGGGGAACAGGGAGACATGGGGCATGAGCGGGGGAGGAGGGGGAAGGAGGGAGACATGGGGCATGAGCAGGGGGTGGGAGGAACAGGGGCGATACGGGGCATGAGCGGGGGGTAAAAGGAGGGAGACACGGGGCATGAGTGGGGGGTGGGGGGAACGTCAGGTAGACACGGGGCATGAGCGGGGGTTGGGGGGAACAGGGGAGACACGGGGCATTAGCGAGGGGTGGGGGGGAAAAGGATGGAGACACGGGGCATGAGCGGGGGTTGGGGGTGAACGGGAGAAACACGGGGCATGAGCGGGTGTGGGGGGAACGGGAGGGAGACACTGGGCATGAGCGGGGGGTAACAGGGGAGACACGGGGCATGAGCGGGCCGTTGGGGGAAAAGGAGGGAAACACGGGGCATGAGCGGGGGTGGGGGAGTACAGGAGGGAGACACGGGGCATGAGTGGGGGGTGTGGGAGAACGGGAGGGAGACACTGGGCATGAGCGGGTGGTAGGGGGGTACAGGAGGGAGACATGGGGCATGAGCGGTGGGTGGGGGTACAGGAGGGAGACACGGGGCATGAGTGGGGGGGGTGGGAGAACGGGAGGGAGACACTGGGCATGAGCGGGGGGTAGGGGGTACAGGAGGGAGACATGGGGCATGAGCGGTGGGTGGGGGTACAGGAGGGAGACACGGGGCATGAATGGGGGCTGGTGGGGAACGGGAGGGAGACATGGGGCATGAGCGGGGCTGGGGGGAACGGGAGGGAGACACGGGGCATGAGCGGGAGGGTGGGGGAGAGGAGGGAGACACAGGGCATGAGCGGGGGGTGATGGGGAAAAGGAGGGAGACACGCGACATGAGCGGGGGTCGGTGGGAAAAGGAGAGAGACACAGGGCATGAGCGGGGGGAACACGGGAGACACAGGGCATGAACGGGGGGTGGGGGGGAAAAGAAGGGAGACACGGGGCATGAGCGGGGGTGGGGGGGAAAAGGAGGGAGACGCGGGGGGTAGTAGGGAAAAGGAGGGAGACATGGGGCATGAGTGGGGGGTGGAGGGAACAGGGGAGACATGGGGCATGAGCGGGGGGTGGGGGGAAAAGGAGGGAGACACAGGGCATGAGCGGGGGCGGGGGGAACGTCAGGTAGACACAGGGCATGAGCGCGGGTGGGGAGAACAGGGGAGACACGTGGCATGAGCGGTGGTGGGGGTGAAAAGGAGGGAGACACGGGGCATGAGCGGGGGGGAACAGGGGAGACATGGGGCATGGGGGAAAGGGAGGGAGACACGGGGCATGAGCCCGGAAGTGGGGGGGAAAGGAGGGAGACACGGGGCATGAGCGGGGGGTGGGGGCGAACAGGAGAGACACCGGGCATGAGCGGGGGTGAGGGGATACGGGAGGGAGACACTGAGCATGAGCGGGGGGTAACAGGGTAGACACGGGGCATGAGCGGGCGGTGGGGGAAAAGGAGGGAGACACGGGGTATGAGCAGGGGGTGGGGGAGAATGGGAGGAAGACACGGGGCATGAGCGGGGGGTGGGGGGATCGTGAGGGAGACACGGGGCATGAGCGGGGGGCGGGGGGGAACAGGGGAGACACGGGGCATGAGCAGGGGGTGGGGGGTACAGGAGGGAGACATGGGGCATGTGCGGGGGTGGGGGGAACGGGAGGGAGACACAGGGCAGGAGGTGGGGGAACAGGGGAGACACGGGGCATGAGTGGGAGGTGGGGGAACGGGAGGAAGACATAGGCATTAGCGGGGGGTGCGGGGGAACAGGGAGACATGGGGCATGAGCGGGGGAGGGGGGGAAAGGAGGGAGACACGGGGCATGAGCAGGGGGTGGGAGGAACAGGGGCGATACGGGGCATGAGCGGGGGGTGGGGGAACCGGAGGGAGACACAGGGCATGAGCAGGGGGTGGGGAAACAGGGGAGACACAGGGCATGAGCCGGGGGTGGGGGGAACGTCAGGTAGACACAGGGCATGAGCCGGGGGTGGGGGGAAAGGAGGGAGACATGGGGCATGAGCGGGGGAACAGGGGAGACACAGGGCATGAGCGGGAGGTGGGGGGAATGGGCGGGAGATACAGTGCATGGGTGGGGGAGAAAGGAGGGAGACACGGGGCATGAGCATGGTGGAGGAACGGGAGGAAGACACGGGGCATGAGCTTACTATGCAGGCGGCAGATCTTGCTTCTCGTCTCTCATGCAAACGATAAACAAAGATGTCGGGCGTCTTTCAAAATACGGGAGGGAGACACGGGGCATGAGCGGGGGGTGGGGTGAACGTCAGGTAGACACGGGGTATGAGTGGAGGGTGGGGGGAACAGGGGAGACACGGGGCATGAGCGGGGGGTGGGGGGAACAGGGGAGACACAGGGCATGAGCGGGGGGTAGGGGGGAACATGGGAGACACGGAATGAGCGGGGGGTAGGGGGGAACATGGGAGACACGGGGCATGAGCAGGGGGTGGGGGGAACAGGGGAGACACGGGGCATGAGCGGGGGGTGGGGGGAACAGGGGAGACACAGGGCATGAGCAGGGGGTAGGGGGGAACATGGGAGACACGGGGCATGAGCGGGGGGTGGGGGGAACAGGGGAGACACAGGGCATGAGCAGGGGGTGGGGGGAACAGGGGAGACACAGGGCATGAGCAGGGGGTAGGGGGGAACATGGGAGACACGGGGCATGAGCAGGGGGTGGGGGGAACAGGGGAGACATGGGGCATGAGCGGGGGGTGGGGGCGAAACTGAGGGAGACACGGGGCATGAGCGGGGGTGCGGGTGAACAGGAGGGAGACACTGGGCATGAGCGGGGGTGGGGGGAACAGGAGGGAGACACGGGGCATGAGCGGGGGGTGGGGGGAACAGGGGAGACACGTGGCATGAGCGGGGGGTAAAAGGAGGGAGACACGGGTAATGAGCGGGGGGTGGGGGGAACGTCAGGTAGACACGGGGCATGAGCGGGGGTTGGGGGAAGAGGGGAGACACGGGGCATTAGCGAGGGGTGGGGGGAAAAGGAGGGAGACACGGGGCATGAGCGGGGGTTGGGGGTGGATGGGAGAAACACGGGGCATGAGCGGGGGTGGGGGGAACGGGAGGGAGACACTGGGCATGAGCGGGGGGTAACGGGGCATGAGCGGGCGGTTGGGGGAAAAGGAGGGAAACACGGGGCATGAGCGGGGGGTGAGGGAGTACAGGAGGGAGACACTGGGCTTGAGCGGGGGGTGGGAGGGTACAGGAGGGAGACATGGGGCATGAGCGGTGGGTGGGGGTACAGGAGGGAGACACGGGGCATGAGTGGGGGCTGGTGGGGAATGGGAGGGAGACATGTGGCATGAACGGGGGCTGGGGGGAACGGGAGGGAGACACGGGGCATGAGCAGGAGGGTGGGGGGAGAGGAGGGAGACATGGGGCATGAGCGGGGGGTGATGGGGAAAAGGAGGGAGACACGCGACATGAGCGGCGGTGGGTGGGAAAAGAAGAGAGATACAGGGCATGAGCGGGGGTGGGGGGAAAAGGAGGGAGACACGGGACATGAGCAGGGGGTGGGGGGGAACAGGGGAGACACGGGGCATGAGCAGGGGGTGGGGGACAAGGGGAGACACGGGGCATGAGCAGGGGATGGGGGGGAAAGGAGGGAGACACGGGGCATGAGCGGGGGTGGGGGGAACATCAGGTAGACACTGGGCATCAGCGGGGGTGGGGGGAACTTGGGAGACACGGGGTATGAGCGGGGGGTGGGGGCGAAACTGAGGGAAACACGGGGCATGAGCGGGGGTGCGGGTGAACAGGAGGGAGACACTGGGCATGAGCGGGGGTGGGGGGGAACAGGAGGGAGACACGGGGCATGAGCGGGGGGTGGGGGGAACAGGGGAGACACGTGGCATGAGCGGGGGGTAAAAGGAGGGAGACACGGGGCATGAGCGGGGGGTGGGGGGAACGTCAGGTAGACACGGGGCATGAGCGGGGGTTGGGGGGAACAGGGGAGACACGGGGCATTAGCGAGGGGTGGGGGGGAAAAGGATGGAGACACGGGGCATGAGCGGGGGTTGGGGGTGAACGGGAGAAACACGGGGCATGAGCGGGTGTGGGGGGAACGGGAGGGAGACACTGGGCATGAGCGGGGGGTAACAGGGGAGACACGGGGCATGAGCGGGCGGTTGGGGGAAAAGGAGGGAAACACGGGGCATGAGCGGGGGTGGGGGAGTACAGGAGGGAGACACGGGGCATGAGTGGGGGGTGTGGGAGAACGGGAGGGAGACACTGGGCATGAGCGGGTGGTAGGGGGGTACAGGAGGGAGACATGGGGCATGAGCGGTGGGTGGGGGTACAGGAGGGAGACACGGGGCATGAGTGGGGGCTGGTGGGGAATGGGAAGGAGACATGGGGCATGAGCGGGGGCTGGGGGGAACGGGAGGGAGACACGGGGCATGAGCAGGAGGGTGGGGGAGAGGAGGGAGACATGGGGCATGAGCGGGGGGTGATGGGGAAAAGGAGGGAGACACGCGACATGAGCGGGGGTGGGTGGGAAAAGGAGAGAGACAGGGCATGAGCGGGGGGAACAGGGGAGACAGGGCTTGAACGGGGGGTGGGGGGGAAAAGAAGGGAGACACGGGGCATGAGCGGGGGTGGGGGGGAAAAGGAGGGAGACGCGGGGGGTAGTAGGGAAAAGGAGGGAGACATGGGGCATGAGTGGGGGGTGGGGGGAACAGGGGAGACACGGGGCATGAGCGGGGGGTGGGGGGAAAAGGAGGGAGACACAGGGCATGAGCGGGGGCGGGGGGAATGTCAGGTAGACACAGGGCATGAGCGCGGGTGGGGAGAACAGGGGAGACACGTGGCATGAGCGGTGGTGGGGGGGAAAAGGAGGGAGACACGGGGCATGAGCGGGGGGAACAGGGGAGACACGGGGCATGGGGGGGAAAGGGAGGGAGACACGGGGCATGAGCCCAGAAGTGGGGGGGAAAGGAGGGAGACACGGGGCATGAGCGGGGGGTGGGGGCGAACAGGAGAGACACGGGGTATGAGCGGGGATGAGGGGATACGGGAGGGAGACACTGAGCATGAGCGGGGGTAACAGGGGAGACACGGGGCATGAGCGGGCGGTGGGGGGAAAAGGAGGGAGACACGGGGTATGAGCAGGGGGTGGGGGAGAATGGGAGGAAGACACGGGGCATGAGCGGGGGGCAGGGGGATCGTGAGGGAGACACGGGGCATGAGCGGGGGGCAGGGGGAAACAGAGGAGACACGGGGCATGAGCAGGGGGTGGGGGGTACAGGAGGGAGACATGGGGCATGTGCGGGGGTGGGGGGGAACGGGAGGGAGACACAGGGTATGAGCAGGGGGTGGGGGAGAATGGGAGGAAGACACGGGGCATGAGCGGGGGGCAGGGGGATCGTGAGGGAGACACGGGGTATGAGCGGGGGGCAGGGGGAACAGGGGAGACACGGGGCATGAGTGGGAGGTGGGGGAACGGGAGGAAGACATAGGCATTAGCGGGGGTGGGGGGGAACAGGGAGACATGGGGCATGAGCGGGGGAGGAGGGGGAAGGAGGGAGACATGGGGCATGAGCAGGGGGTGGGAGGAACAGGGGCGATACGGGGCATGAGCGGGGGGTAAAAGGAGGGAGACACGGGGCATGAGTGGGGGGTGGGGGGAACGTCAGGTAGACACGGGGCATGAGCGGGGGTTGGGGGGAACAGGGGAGACACGGGGCATTAGCGAGGGGTGGGGGGGAAAAGGATGGAGACACGGGGCATGAGCGGGGGTTGGGGGTGAACGGGAGAAACACGGGGCATGAGCGGGTGTGGGGGGAACAGGAGGGAGACACTGGGCATGAGCGGGGGGTAACAGGGGAGACACGGGGCATGAGCGGGCGGTTGGGGGAAAAGGAGGGAAACACGGGGCATGAGCGGGGGTGGGGGAGTACAGGAGGGAGACACGGGGCATGAGTGGGGGGTGTGGGAGAACGGGAGGGAGACACTGGGCATGAGCGGGTGGTAGGGGGGTACAGGAGGGAGACATGGGGCATGAGCGGTGGGTGGGGGTACAGGAGGGAGACACGGGGCATGAGTGGGGGCTGGTGGGGAATGGGAAGGAGACATGGGGCATGAGCGGGGGGTGATGGGGAAAAGGAGGGAGACACGCGACATGAGCGGGGGTGGGTGGGAAAAGGAGAGAGACAGGGCATGAGCGGGGGGAACAGGGGAGACAGGGCTTGAACGGGGGGTGGAGGGGAAAAGAAGGGAGACACGGGGCATGAGCGGGGGTGGGGGGGAAAAGGAGGGAGACGCGGGGGGTAGTGGGGAAAAGGAGGGAGACATGGGGCATGAGTGGGGGGTGGGGGGAACAGGGGAGACACGGGGCATGAGCGGGGGGTGGGGGGAAAAGGAGGGAGACACAGGGCATGAGCGGGGGCGGGGGAATGTCAGGTAGACACAGGGCATGAGCGCGGGTGGGGAGAACAGGGGAGACACGTGGCATGAGCGGTGGTGGGGGGGAAAAGGAGGGAGACACGGGGCATGAGCGGGGGGAACAGGGGAGACACGGGGCATGGGGGGGAAAGGGAGGGAGACACGGGGCATGAGCCCGGAAGTGGGGGGGAAAGGAGGGAGACACGGGGCATGAGCGGGGGGTGGGGGCGAACAGGAGAGACACGGGGTATGAGCGGGGATGAGGGGATACAGGAGGGAGACACTGAGCATGAGCGGGGGGTAACAGGGGAGACACGGGGCATGAGCGGGCGGTGGGGGGAAAAGGAGGGAGACACGGGGTATGAGCAGGGGGTGGGGGAGAATGGGAGGAAGACACGGGGCATGAGCGGGGGGCAGGGGGATCGTGAGGGAGACACGGGGCATGAGCGGGGGGCAGGGGGAAACAGAGGAGACACGGGGCATGAGCAGGGGGTGGGGGGTACAGGAGGGAGACATGGGGCATGTGCGGGGGTGGGGGGGAACGGGAGGGAGACACAGGGTATGAGCAGGGGGTGGGGGAGAATGGGAGGAAGACACGGGGCATGAGCGGGGGGCAGGGGGATCGTGAGGGAGACACGGGGTATGAGCGGGGGGCAGGGGGAACAGGGGAGACACGGGGCATGAGTGGGAGGTGGGGGAACGGGAGGAAGACATAGGCATTAGCGGGGGTGGGGGGGAACAGGGAGACATGGGGCATGAGCGGGGGAGGGGGGGGAAGGAGGGAGACATGGGGCATGAGCAGGGGGTGGGAGGAACAGGGGCGATACGGGGCATGAGCGGGGGGTGGGGGAACTGGAGGGAGACACAGGGCATGAGCAGGGGGTGGGGGAACAGGGGAGACACAGGGCATGAGCCGGGGGGTGTGGGGAACGTCAGGTAGACACGGGCATGAGCCGGGGGTGGGGGGAAAGGAGGGAGACATGGGGCATGAGCGGGGGCTGGGGGGGAACAGGGGAGACACAGGGCATGAGCGGGAGGTGGGGGGAATGGGCGGGAGATACAGTGCATGGGTGGGGGAGAAAGGAGGGAGACACGGGGCGTGAGCGGGGTGAACAGGAGAGACACGGGGCATGAGCAGGGTGGAGGAACGGGAGGAAGACACGGGGCATGAGCTTACTATGCAGGCGGCAGATCTCGCTTCTCGTCTCTCATGCAAACGATAAACAAAGATGGCGGGCGTCTTTCAAAATACGGGAGGGAGACACGGGGCATGAGCAGGGGGTGGGGTGAACGTCAGGTAGACACGGGGCATGAGTGGAGGGTGGGGGGAACAGGGGAGACACGGGGCATGAGCGGGGGGTGGGGGGAACAGGGGAGACACAGGGCATGAGCGGGGGGTAGGGGGGAACATGGGAGACACAGGGCATGAGCGGGGGTAGGGGGGAACATGGGAGACACGGGGCATGAGCAGGGGGTGGGGGGAACAGGGGAGACACGGGGCATGAGCGGGGGTGGGGGGAACAGGGGAGACACAGGGCATGAGCAGGGGGTAGGGGGGAACATGGGAGACACGGGGCATGCGCGGGGGGTGGGGGAACAGGGGAGACACGGGGCATGAGCGGGGGGTGGGGGAACAGGGGAGACACAGGGCATGAGCAGGGGGTAGGGGGGAACATGGGAGACACTGGGCATGAGCAGGGGGTGGGGGGAACAGGGGAGAAACGGGGCATGAGCGGGGGGTGGGGGCAAAACTGAGGGAGACACGGGGCATGAGCGGGGGTGCGGGTGAACAGGAGGGAGACACTGGGCATGAGCGGGGGTGGGGGGGAACAGGAGGGAGACACGGGGCATGAGCGGGGGGTGGGGGGAACAGGGGAGACACGTGGCATGAGCGGGGGGTAAAAGGAGAGAGACACGGGGCATGAGCAGGGGGTGGGGGGAACGTCAGGTAGACACGGGGCATGAGCGGGGTTTGGGGGAAGAGGGGAGACACGGGGCATTAGCGAGGGGTGGGGGGAAAAGGAGGGAGACACGGTGCATGAGCGGGGGTTGGGGTGGATGGGAGAAACACGGGGCATGAGCGGGGTGGGGGGAACGGGAGGGAGACACTGGGCATGAGCGGGGGTAACAGGGGAGGCACGGGGCATGAGCGGGCGGTTGGGGGAAAAGGAGGGAAACACAGGGCATGAGCGGGGGGTGAGGGAGTACAGGAGGGAGACACGGGGCATGAGCGGGGGGTGTGGGAGAACGGGAGGGAGACACTGGGCATGAGCGGGGGGTGGGAGGGTACAGGAGGGAGACATGGGGCATGAGCGGTGGGTGGGGGTACAGGAGGGAGACACGGGGCATGAGTGGGGGCTGGTGGGGAATGGGAGGGAGACATGGGGCATGAACGGGGGCTGGGGGGAACGGGAGGGAGACACGGGGCATGAGCAGGAGGGTGGGGGGAGAGGAGGGAGACATGGGGCATGAGCGGGGGGTGATGGGGAAAAGGAGGGAGACACGCGACATGAGCGGGGGTGGGTGGGAAAAGAAGAGAGACACAGGGCATGAGCAGGGGGAACAGGGGAGACACAGGGCATGAGCGTGGGGGTGGTGGGTAAAAAAAGGGAGACACGGGGCATGAGCGGGGGTGGGGGGAAAAGGAGGGAGACGCGGGGGTAGGGGGGAAAAGGAGGGAGACATGGGGCATGAGTGGGGGGTGGGGGGAACAGGGGAGACACGGGGCATGAGCGGGGGGTGGGGGGAAAAGGAGGGAGACACAGGGCATGAGCGGGGGCGGGGGGAATGTCAGGTAGACACAGGGCATGAGCGCGGGGTGGGGAGAACAGGGGAGACACGTGGCATGAGCGGTGGAGGGGGGGGAAAGGAGGGAGACACGGGGCATGAGCAGGGGGGAACAGGGGAGACACGGGGCATGGGGGGGAAAGGGAGGGAGACACGGGGCATGAGCCCGGAAGTGGGGGGGAAAGGAGGGAGACACGGGGCATGAGCGGGGGGTGGGGGCGAACAGGAGAGACACGGGGCATGAGCGGGGGGTGGGGGGATACGGTAGGGAGACACTGAGCATGAGCGGGGGGTAACAGGGGAGACACGGGGCATGAGCGGGCGGTGGGGGGTACAGTAGGGAGACACGGGGCATGAGCGGGGGTGGGGGGAACGGGAGGGAGACACAGGGCAGGAGGTGGGGGAACAGGGGAGACACGGGGCATGAGTGGGGGGTGGGGGAACGGGAGGAAGACATAGGCATTAGCGGGGGTGGGGGGGAACAGGGAGACATGGGGCATGAGCGGGGGTGGGGGGGAAAAGGAGGGAGACAAGGGGCATGAGCAGGGGGTGGGGGGAACAGGGGCGACACGGGGCATGAGCGGGGGGTGGGGGGAATGGGAGGGAGACACAGGGCATGAGCAGGGGGTGGGGGAACAGGGGAGACACAGGGCATGAGCCGGGGGGTGGGGGGAACATCAGGTAGACACGGGGCATGAGCTGGGGGTGGGGGGAAAGGAGGGAAACACGGGACATGAGCGGGGGCTGGGGGGGAACAGGGGAGACACAGGGCATGAGCGGGGGGTGGGGGGAATGGGCGGGAGACACGGTGCATGGGTGGGGGAGAAAGGAGGGAGACACGAGGCGTGAGCGGGGTGAACAGGGGAGACACGGGGCATGAGCAGGGTGGAGGAACGGGAGGAAGACACGGGGCATGAGCTTACTATGCAGGCGGCAGATCTCGCTTCTCGTCTCTCATGCAAACGATAAACAAAGGTGGCGGGCGTCTTTCAAAATACAGGAGGGAGACACGGGGCATGAGCGGGGGGTGGGGTGAACGTCAGGTAGACACGGGGCATGAGCGGAGGGTGGGGGGAACAGGGGAGACACGGGGCATGAGCGGGGGGTGGGGGGAACAGGGGAGACACAGGGCATGAGCGGGGGGTATGGGGGGAACATGGGAGACACAGGGCATGAGCGGGGGGTAGGGGGGAACATGGGAGACACGGGGCATGAGCAGGGGGTGGGGGGAACAGGGGAGACACAGGGCATGAGCGGGGGGTGGGGGGGACAGGGGAGACATGGGACATGAACGGGGGGAACAGGAGGGAGACACGGGGCATGAGCGGGGGGTGGGGGAACAGGGGAGACACGGGGCATGAGCGGGGGGTGGGGGGGAACAGGGGAGACACAGGGCATGAGCGGGGGGGACATGGGAGACACCGTGCATGAGCAGGGGGTGGGGGGAACAGGGGAGACACGGGGCATGAGCGGGGGGTGGAGGGGACAGAAGGGAGACACGGGGCATGAAAGGAGGGTGGGGGAACAGGAGGTAGACACAGGGCATGAGTCGGGGGTGGGGGAGAATGGGAGGTAGACACTGGGCATGAGCGGGGGTTGGGGGAGTACAGGAGGGAGACACGGGGCATGAGCGGGGGGTGGGGGGTACAGGAGGGAGACACGGGGCATGAGCAGGGGGTGGGGGTAATGGGAGGGAGACACGGGGCATGAGCGGGGGGTAGGGGAGAACGGGAGGGAGACACGGGGCATGAGCGGGGGGTGGGGGGAAAAGGAGGGAGACTTGGCAGGTGGGGGGAAAAGGAGGGAGACACGGGGCATGAGCGGGGGTGGGGGGAATGTCAGGTAGACACGGGGCATGAGCGGGGGGTGGGGGGGGAAAGGAGGGAGACACGGGGCATGAGCGGGGTGGGGGGAACAAGGAGACACGGGGCATGAGCGGTGGGTGGGGGTAACAGGGGAGACACGGGGCATGAGCGGGCGGTTGGGGGAAAAGGAGGGAGACGGGGCATGAGCGGGGGTGGGGGAGTACAGGAGGGAGACATGGGGCATGAGCGGGGGGTGGGGGAGAACGGGAGGGAGACACTGGGCATGAGCGGGGGGTGGGGGGTACAGGAGGGAGACATGGGGCATGAGCGGGGGGTGGGGGTACAGGAGGGAGACACGGGGCATGAGCGGGGGGTGGAGGGGGAATGGGAGGGAGACATGGGGCATGAGCGGGGGCTGGGGGGAATGGGAGGGAGACACGGGGCATGAGCGGGGGTGGGGGAAAGGAGGGAGACACGGGGCATGAGTGGGGGGTGATGGGGAAAAGGAGGGAGACACGGGACATGAGCGGGGGTGGGTGGGAAAAGGAGAGAGACACGGGGCATGAGCGGGGGGGAACAGGGGAGACACAGGGCATGAGCGGGGGGTGGGGGGGAAAAGAAGGGAGACATGGGGCATGAGCGGGGGTGGGGGGGAAAAGGAGGGAGAGGCGGGGAGTGGGGGGGGAAAGGAGGGAGACACGGGGCATGAGTGGGGGGTGGGGGGAACAGGGGAGACACAGGGCATGAGCGGGGGGTGGGGGGAAAAGGAGGGAGACACAGGGCATGAGCGGGGGCGGGGGGAACGTCAGGTAGACACAGGGCATGAGCGGGGTGTGGGGGGAACAGGGGAGACACGTGGCATGAGCGGTGGTGGGGGGGAAAGGAGGGAGACACGGGGCATGAGCGGGGGGAACAGGGGAGACACGGGGCATGGGCGGGGGGAAGGAGGGAGACACGGGGCCTGAGCGGGGGTGGGTGGGAAAAGGAGAGAGACACGGGGCATGAGCGGGGGTGGGTGGGAAAAGGAGAGAGACACGGGGCATGAGCGGGGGGGAACAGGGGAGACACAGGGCATGAGCGGGGGGTGGGGGGGAAAAGAAGGGAGACACGGGGCATGAGCGGTGGTGGGGGGGAAAAGGAGGGAGACGCGGGGTGTAGGGGGAAAGGAGGGAGACACGGGGCATGAGTGGGGGGTGGGGGAACAGGAGAGAGACACGGGGCATGAGCAGGGGGGAACAGGGGAGACACAGGGCATGAGCGGGGGGTGGGGGGGAAAAGAAGGGAGACACCGGGCATGAGCGGGGGTGGGGGGGAAAAGGAGGGAGGCGCGGGGGGTAGGGGGAGGAAAGGAGGGAGACACGGGACATGAGTGGGGGTGGGGGAACAGGGGAGACACAGGGCATGAGCGGGGGGTGGGGGAAAAGGAGGGAGACACGGGGCATGAGCGGGGGCGGGGGGAACGTCAGGTAGACACGGGGCATGAGCAGGGGGTGGGGGGAACAGGGGAGACACGTGGCATGAGCGGTGGTGGGGGGGAAAAGTAGGGAGACACGGGGCATGAGCGGGGAGGAACAGGGGAGACACGGGGCATGGCCGGGGGGGAAGGAGGGAGACACGGGGCATGAGCGGGGGGTGGGGGCGAACAGGAGAGACACGGGGCATGAGCGGGCGGTAGGTAGAAAAAGAGGGAGACACGGGGCATGAACGGGGGTGGGGGAGAATGGGAGGAAGACACGGGGCATGAGCGGGGGGTGGGGGGATCGTGAGGGAGACACGGGGCATGAGAGGGGGGTGGGGGGGAACAGGGGAGACATGGGGCATGAGCAGGGGGTGGGGGGTACAGGAGGGAGACACGGTGCGTGAGCGGGGGTGGGGGGGAACGAGAGGGAGACACAGGGCATGAGCAGGAGGTGGGGGAGAACAGGGGAGACACAGGACATGAGTGGGGGGTGGGGGAACGGGAAGAAGACATGGGCATGAGCGGAGGTGGGGGGAACAGGGGAGACATGAGGCATGATCGGGGGTGGGGGAACAGGGGAGACACGGGGCATGAGCGGGGGTTGGGGGAACGGGAGGGAAACACAGGGCATGAGCAGGGGGTGGGGGGAACAGGGGAGACACGGGGCATGAGTCGGGGGGTGGGGGGAACGTCAGGTAGACACAGGGCATGAGCCGGGGGTGGGGGGAAAGGAGGGAGACACGAGGCATGAGCGGGGGGTGGGGGGGAACAGGGGAGACACAGGGCATGAGCGGGGGGTGGGGGGAATGGGTGGGAGACACGGTGCATGAGCGAGTGGTGGGGGAGAAAGGAGGGAGACACCGGGCGTGAGCGGGGTGAACAGGGGAGACACGGGGCATGAGCAGGTTGGGGGAACGGGAGGAAGACACCGGGCATGAGCTTACTTTGCAGGCGGCAGATCCCGCTTCTCGTCTCTCATGGAAACGATAAACAAAGATGGCTGGCGTCTTTCAAAATACGACGCACTGCACGCTTCACCGCAGCCAATGGGAGAGCACGTCACATGTCCGCGGACATCGCGCAAGCCACTTGCCCAATCCCTGTCCTGTCCCCGGAGCGAACAGGGAAGTGTGTCCACGAAGCGGACACAGATATCACTAATTTTTTTCACTTACATTTTTGACATTTAAAAAAAAACTACTGGGTGGATTTACACCAAATAAAAAAAAGAGCATGCATTCGGGACCAAGCCGCCGCTCCTGCCGCAAACTTGGTGTAAGTCCGTCCCAGAGGTTTGGGCTGTAGGCGTGAGCAAAGTATTTTCCCATTATGTCTATGGGAAAAAAAGAAGTTTTGGGACCCCCCTATAACTTTGCCCCCCCTGGACCAAACCTCACCAACCTTTGCAAATAAATTCAGAGTGGGCCATATACCTTATTTGCAAAGTTTGGTGAGGATTCGTGCAGGGGGAGTGAAGTTATAAGCCGCCCAAAAAGTGTTCTTCCTATAGAAACAGCACCTTAACCATAACTACATGACCACTACCGTGGTATAAGATAGGTTAAATGTTGTGTTTTTTTATGTGGTAGACGCTCTTGTTGTGTTCGATTTGTCTGCCGACAACACGGCTGTTCTGAAATGTTCTAAATAAACTAAATGGGGGGGTGTTATGAGGACGCAATATGTGTCCGTTTTGTTCGCAAGCAAGCTGAAACTGTTCTAAGAACACTCGCGGTGTCCTGAAATGTTCGTAAATAAACAAAATGGGGGCGTACTGAGGACGCTGTCCGTATTGTTCTCTGGTAAGTTGAATGTGTTCTAAGAACACTTGTGGTGTCCTGAAATGTTCGTAAATAAACAAAATGGGGGTGTTCTGAGGACGCTGTCCGTATTGTTCGTTGTCAAGTTTAAAGTGTTCTAAGAACACTCGCGGTGTCCTGAAATGTTCGTAGGGGGTGTCCTGAAGACGCTGTCCGTATTGTTCTCTGGCAAGTTGAATGTGTTCTAAGAACACTCGTGGTGTCCTGAAATGTTCATAAATAAACAAAATGGGGGTGTCCTGAGGACGCTGTCCGTATTGTTCGATGGGAAGTTGAATGTGTTCTAAGAACACTTGTGGTGTCCTGAAATGTTCGTAAATAAACAAAATTGGGGTGTCCTGAGGACGCTGTCCGTATTGTTCTTTGGGAAGTTGAATGTGTTCTAAGAACACTCGGGGTGTCCTGAAATGTTCGTAAGTAAACAAAAAGGGGGTGTCCTGAGGACGCTGTCCGTATTGTTCAATGGGAAGTTGAATGTGTTCTAAGAACACTCGCGGTGTTCTGAAATGTTCGTAAATAAACAAAATGGGGGTGTCCTGAGGACGCTGTCTGTATTGTTCGATGGGAAGTTGAATGTGTTCTAAGAACACTTGTGGTGTCCTGAAATGTTCGTAAATAAACAAAACGGGGATGTCCTGAGAACGCTGTCCGTATTGTTCTCTAGCAAGTTGAATATGTTCTAAGAATACTTGTGGTGTCCTGAAATGTTTGTAAATAAAAAAATGGGGGTGTCCTGAGGACACTGTCCGTATTGTTCGATGGGAAGTTGAATGTGTTCTAAGAACACTCGTAGTGTCCTGAAATGTTCGTAAATAAACAAAATGGGGGTGTCCTGAGGACGCTGTCCATATTGTTCATGGTCAAGTTGAAAGTGTTCTAAGAACACTGGCGGTGTCCTGAAATGTTCATACACACTTCCCTGTTCGCTCCGCGGACAGTGTCCTGATTGGCCAATCGGCTTGCGTGATGTCCGCGGACATGCGACGTGTTCGCTGATTGGACGGCGTGGAGCGTGAAGCGCATCAGATTTTCGGTAGCGCCCGTCATCTTGGATTCGCGGACGTCCACGGACAGCGCGGTGAAACTTGGTTTAAAATGTGTCTTTAGTAGAGTGTGTGGGTGTGTAAGAGTGTTTGGGGAGGGTGGGAGAGTATGAGATAGGTTAAATGTTGTGTTTTGTTATGTGGTAGACGCTCTTGTTGTGTTCGGTTTGTCTGCAGACAACACCGCTGTTCTGAAATGTTCGTAAATAAACAAATTGGGGTGTCCTGAGGACACTGTCTGTATTGTTCTCTGGTAAGTTGAATGTGTTCTAAGAACACTTGTGGTGTCCTGAAATGTTCGTAAATAAACAAAATGGGGGTGTTCTGAGGACGCTGTCCGTATTGTTCGTTGTCAAGTTTAAAGTGTTCTAAGAACACTCGCGGTGTCCTGAAATGTTCATAGGGGGTGTCCTGAAGACGCTGTCCGTATTGTTCTCTGGCAAGTTGAATGTGTTCTAAGAACACTCATGGTGTCTTGAAATGTTCGTAAATAAACAAAATGGGGGTGTCCTGAGGACGCTGTCCGTATTGTTCGATGGGAAGTTGAATGTGTTCTAAGAACACTCGTGGTGTCCTGAAATGTTCGTAAATAAACAAAATGGGGGTGTCCTGAGGACGCTGTCCGTATTGTTTGTTGGGAAGTTGAATGTGTTCTAAGAACACTCGTGGTGTCCTGAAATGTTCGTAAATAAACAAAATGGGGGTGTCCTGAGGATGCTGTCCATATTGTTCGAAGGGAAGTTGAATGTGTTCTAAGAACACTCGCAGTGTCCTGAAATGTTCGCAAATAAACAAAATGGGGGTGTCCTGAGGACGCTGTCTGTATTGTTCGATGGGAAGTTGAATGTGTTCTAAGAACACTCGTGGTGTTCTGAAATGTTCGTAAATAAAGAAAATGGGGGTGGCCTGAGGACGCTGTCTGTATTGTTCGATGGGAAGTTGAATGTGTTCTAAGAACACTCGCGGTGTTCTGAAATGTTCGTAAATAAACAAAATGGAGGTGTCCTGAGGACGCTGTCCGTATTGTTCTCTGGCAAGTTGAATGTGTTCTAAGAACACTTGTGGTGTCCTGAAATGTTCGTAAATAAACAAAATGGGGTTGTCCTGAGGACGCTGTCCGTATTGTTCGATGGCAAGTTAAATGTTTTCTAAGAACACTCACGGTGTCCTGAAATGTTCGCAAATTAACAAAATGGGGGTGTCCTGAGGACGCTGTCCGTATTGTTCGTTGTCAAGTTGAAAGTGTTCTAAGAACACTCGCTGTGTCCTGAAATGTTCGTATGGGGTGTCCTGAAGACGCTGTCCATATTGTCCGCTGGCAAGTTGAATGTGTTCTAAGAACACTCGCAGTGTCCTGAAATGTTCGCAAATAAACAAATGGGGGTGTCCTGAGGACGCTGTCCGTATTGTTCTCTGGCAAGTTGAATGTGTTCTAAGAACACTCATAATGTCCGCGGACATTAAAAGTTTCCATGGGCCATAGTTGAAATGTTTGACTATATGGGTGTGATATGCTGGTGTAATATGTAATTGTACAAGTATTATTGTTTCAGATTTGAACATAAAGTGTGCATACAATTTTGTTTGACTATATTTAGTCTATATAGTTCATTTCACAAATGTTAGTTTAACATGATTTGAGTGTGTGTGTGTATAAAGAAATTAAATAGTATAAAGATTTGTAAGTGACAGTTGATTTTAGGAGATTGAAAAAAAGACAGTAGATTCATTTTACAGATTAAACAAGCTAAACGTCAGAAAATATGTTCATGTACTGTACAGAAAATATGCATACCTGTAGTTTGTGTTCATGCATATGGATATGCATGGAGCTGCAAGTAGAAATCTTGGAGACTTGTACAGTATTTCTTGTAGATGGTGCTTGCCAATGATATGACACTTGTACTCAGAGAGATTCACAGTACATTTGCAGTGCTGATCTATGATGATGCAGTTAGATGTAGAGATCTTGAATGTGATTGGTGGATGGTCATGTGACTTCTTAGCTAAATCCAATGAGGGAATGACACAGAGAGTGAACTGGAAATGGTAGAAGGGCTGTTCATGTTACGATATGTCCGCGGACATGGCGGTAGTTCGCAGACATCGGGTGTTACATCCGGGGAGGTTTGGGTTCAGAAGTCATGCAAATGAGAATGAGCTACAACCTCTGGAGTAGCTGTAGATCTTGGATTCCCACATGTGGAAGTATACTGGCATGGAGTACGTGGAATGAAGTGGTTGGACTTGTTACCTCTCTGTGCTACTTTGGAGACAGAGCAACATCCAGATATATTTATAATTCATTGTGGAGGGAACAGTTTAGGACATGCGTCTGGAATTTCTTTGCAATTTGCAATGAAAGAAGGACTTGGGAAGGTCATGGACATGTTTCCAAATTCTCAAGTAATTTTTTCACAGATTGCGCAGAGACAAATATGGCTTTCTTCTTCTTCATTTGGTCCACAAATGGAGAACGCAAGGAGCAATGTCAATAAGGCTGTTTGTGCCTTTCTAAGAGATTTTGGCATGTCCTCTTTTCACAATGAAAATATTATGTTTCGTAGTACATACATTTTTCGTAGAGATGGAGTACCTCTCACTTATGCTGGCAATCAGATTTTTCTAAGAAACATACAAAATGCATTGCAACCTTTTTTAGAACTACAGCATCCATTTTGAAGTAGGTGTTGAGTATGTATAATTTTTTAAACACAAACACCTCCCAAAGGCTCTTTTCGCAGCAACCACTTCCTCCCAGAGAAAATTGCAATGGTTATGATAGGGTAGCACCCCAAAATTTTAGATGTCCGCGGACTGTCCGCGGACTTCTAAAAAATACAAAGGGCCCTGCTTCATTTATTTTCACTTCTATTTTTTAACTGTGAAAGGCGGCTCTGAAAAGAGCCTTATTTTTTTGATTTTTGTTATTTTATATTTATTTGGGTTTTTTATACACAACACACTAGGAGAGGAGGGGAAAGGAGGGGAAAGGGGGGAACACCAACCACAGGGATAAGAAAGGGCAAGCTGAGAGAGGAAGATGTAGAGTGGGTTTTATTAGGGTAGTGAGCAGGTCTTCTCGTGCTCTGAGACGATAGTCTCAAAAGCACTACGAAGTCGCTCCCCCCTGCAGAGTACTGTGTCGCAGTACATACACACAACTGTGACCCTCGAACGGTAAGGGTCATCAGCATTATGTATGGCCTGTGGGGCAGCTTGAGGAAGACGCTGTCCCACAGAGGTGTTCCTTGTGGTGACAAGATCAGAAACAGAGAATGAAGTAGAGGAAATCAACCTACTACGCTCCTTGCAAGGTACAACCTTGCAAATGGCCCCAGAGTGAAATGACCTTACGTGTCGCTTCATGGTAGTGGTCCCAAAGCTGTACGAACCATGCCTCCCGCGACTGAGTACCACTCATTGCAGGTGAATCGGTTCGCACGAGCCTTAGGACCATCCCCATGAATTCTAAATAACCTCCACACCCAAGACTCACGCCGAGTGCGGATAGTAGGGATTTCCACTACCTCATTCTCGTCATCCTCTTCTTCCTCCTCTGCATCCTCACTCCTGTTCCCCTCTTCAGGCCCTTGGGGAGGTGGTGGAGGGGGTGGGGGTGATGCTGAAGCAGGTGCAGCACCAGGTGGCAGTAGTGCAGCCATGGATGCCATCTCGATGATGGTGTAATCTGCAAGTTGCAGGAAAAATAGCTGTGCTATCTGAAGAATAGCAAGAAACACAATGAGAATAATGTCTAGGGCGTGGTCTTTTATAGGGGTGCTTGTACGCGGTTCGCAGACATGCGCGCTGTCCGCGGACAGATCGAACACAAAAAAAGATTCAAAAACTTTCAAAAAGTATGTAGAAACTCAGGATTAGTATGTGGGACTTGTGCTATGGTGAGTTTTTATTGAGAAATATTGTGGATTAATTGAAAATGAACTTTTAAAATGTTCGGGGACACGAACAGTGTCCGCATTCAGAACACACGATCAGCATGGGCGCGGTCACATGATCGCTTCGCGAACATGTTCGCGAAGGAAGCGGCTGTCCACAGGACACCAAATGCACGGGCATTGGTTTGCACATGCGCGTTGGTGTTCTACGGGCACTGTTCGGGTCCTGAAGTAATTAAAAGTGCGTCACACGTCAAACGAACAGTTACGGACAACCGTTTGTTCTTAGAACAGTTTAACTTCCTTGCGAACAATACGGACAGACATAGCATCCTCAGGACACCTCCATTTTCATTTATTTACGAACATTTCAGAACACAGCGTGTGTTCTTAGAACAGTTTCAACTTGGTAGCGAACATTATGGACAGGTATACTGTTCTTCAGGACACCTCAATTTTCGTTTATTTACGAACATTTCAGGACACTGCTTGTGTTCTTAGAACAGTTTCAACTTGCTAACGAACAATACGGACAGGTATAGTGTTCTTCAGGACACCCCCATTTTGTTTATTTACGAACATTTCAGGACATCGCGTGTGTTATAGAACAGTTTCAACTTGCTAGCGAACAGTACGGACAGGTATAGTGTTCTTCAGGACACCTCCATTTTCGTTTATTTACGAACATTTCACAACACCGCGTGTATTCTTAGAACAGTTTCAACTTGCTAGCGAACACTACGGACAGGTATAGTGTTCTTCAGGACACCTCCATTTTCGTTTATTTACGAACATTTCAGGACACCTCGTGTGTTCTAGAACAGTTTCAACTTGCTAGCGTACAGTACGGACAGGTATAGTGTTCTTCAGGACACCTCCATTTTCATTTATTTATGAACATTTCAGAACAACCGCGCTGTCCGCGGACACCTAAATTGTTTATTTTTTTTTTTAAACTGAAATTAATTACAACACAATATAAAAATGTAACTTTATTTAACATATATTAACAATTTATGACAGAGAAGGTGAGTCAGAAACCGAAACAAAAACAGGAGAATTAGGGGTTTCAACATGATTGGTATCAGGTAAAGAAGTGATGGAAGTCTCATCAAAACGTTTTGGGTTATGGAGAGGGTTTGGGGATAATTGACTGGGATATGGTGAGGGGGGACAAGTACATGTGGGACAATGGTATGAGGTTTTTGTTTTAAAATGATCCTCAACAAAAGTTTTCAAATTATTAAAATTGGTCAACAATATATCCATGTTTTCTTTTATGCTGTCAAGAGTGTTATCCGTAACAGTTTCCTCAAAGGTATTTTCTATTTTGGTATGCTCTGTACAAAAATATATATATATGTTAAATGTATATAAAATAACAATAATTAAATGGTTTATATTGTAAAGTGTGTACCATTAGTTTCACTATCTTCTAGACATTTCTGTGAAGAAAAAAAATGTTTTTTTTAAATCTAATACAGTAAGTTTATAAATATATGAGTAAAATGAAGTACACTTACTATTTCAGGTAAGATATGTTCTAAGTACTCTGCAGGTCTGGTCTTGCTCTTAGTTGTGGAGTGTCTGTGAGGTAATGTTGTTGGAAGCCAATTTATCTTCTTTTGGTATATTCCATTTTAGAACATATTGTATTTAAATTAATGGTTAGTGTGTTACATATATGGGTTACATTTCTTATGTATTACTACATATAATATGTATGTGTGCTCCTTTGTGAATTTTTCAAATGTTACTATGTTATGATATAACAATTAAACATACCCCCCCAGAGTTTGTAGGTAATGGTACTGTTGTCCAAACATGTCCGCAGACATCAAAAAAGTTTGCGGACATCAAATTCAGTGGAAGGGCTTCAGTATGTTCCATATTATATGTACATAAAGTCAAAGTTATTATTGTTAAATTGTGCTACTAACAACCTATGAAATTCAGTGAAAAAACTTTGTTAAAGGGACGTTATGGTTAAGTTGCGCTACTAAAAACCTATGAAATTCAGTGAAAAAACTCAGTGATGTCATCAATGACATTTGTGATGTCATATTTGATGTCGTGGGTGTTAGTCTTAGCAGTGCACGGTGGTGGTGCGAGTTATGGTTGCTTAGCTTACCATAACTGGCAAATTTCAGGGGTTTTTCGGTTTTACTTGGAACCATAACGTCCCTTTAACAAAGTTTTTTTCACGGAATTTCATAGGTTTTTAGTCGCGCAACTTAACCATAACGTCCCTTTAACAAAGTTTTTTCACTGTATATATATATGTATATGTATGTATGTTAGTCTCTTTCTCTCTCCCTCTCTAACTCTCTCTCTCTCTCTCTCTCTCTCATCCATCTCTGTGCAACACATCACTATCCTCAAACCTACAATGACTCTTTCCGACACACCATAAAACACCCCCTCAGTGTGCCCTCTAAGAATTCACACTCATTTATGTATTCATTCATCTATTTAATCCTGTTGAATAGGTATTGGCAAATAAAGAAAGAATTGCTCTGTGAAGTAAAACCAGGTGACAGTAGACATTGCTAAACATTGGAGGTACACCAGGCAACTTGTGGACAAAATTATCACCCACCTCACAATCATGAAAAATTGAGGCACGGTGATACATGCAGCTTTCCAATGTATTGCCACTACAACTCCCATGATCCCTCTTCATTGACTATGCTAGCTAGCGCTGATGGCTGTTGTAGTTTCAAATCATTTGGCAAGCAAAAGATTTACAGTAAAAACCGCTCCCACAACTAAAAGCAGAGTATGGTGAGTCGAAGCCCAGCCCCTCTGTACCTTTCCCCGTTCCCCACAACACCACTGTAGAGAAAGACCGCACACCTTCTGCTCTGTCTGCAAAAACAGTGATTAGCATGGTTACCATAATAATCAAGCTCAACTCGCCCTGCATATTTTATTTTTATTTGGGTAAGAGCAGGATGCCATTTCAAACAGAACTTACTTTCAAAGTAGGCAATGACAGAGCAGAGTCAATCCTATCTTAAGGCGTATTTACATAAGAACATTGTTGTATTCATTCAATGGCATATGCTAGTGGTGAAGGGGTAAAAATGGGAGCATAAATGAGGGACAGGGAATTGAGGGCATTGGGAGCCTAATGCCAGTATTTACATATTTACAAAGTACAAAGAGTAGTCTTAGGGCAGAATGCAGGAGAGTTGGGTTGAGCAGTTGGTTTGGATGGGTCTTGAGGTGCCCCTTCCATTGTTAAAAGGAGAAGTTTGAGCCTTGATTTAAATAGCTCCACTGAAGAGATGACTTTAGTGGCTGGAAGAGAGCATACCAGTAAAATGAGGCAAGCCACAGAAAAGGAGCGAAAGCCGGAGGAGGCACAGAGGTGGGGCGGGGTAGGAGACTGATATCTTATGAAGAGTCGAGGAGCTAAGAGTTTGAGATGGGGAGTACAGCCATGGATTGATGTATAGATTAGTAGCATGAATTTAACGCAATAGTGATTTAACACAGAAAGCGATCCAGTGTGGTAGCGATACTTAGAGGTGGGGGGAGACCTGGGTCAGTTAAAAAGGGTGCATGTCACAAATCTGAAGACTTTGTGAAGGGGAGCAAAAGAGTTGTCGGATAGACCAAGATGTAGGTTTGCATAGTAGTCTAATTTGCTGAACAGAAGAGTAGAGATAAGGGTTTCAGTTCAGTAGTGTGTGCAGTCTGAGTGGATGGATTTTTATAATGTTTAGGAGGTTGAATCTGGCTGCAGTGGCCATTGTGAAAGACAAGAGTTTCAGCCTCTGTCAAAGAGAACCTTCTACCCTCTGTCAAAGAGAACCTTAAAGTTGGGAGCCATGGGTGATTGTGTGAGGAGGTTAGAGGGCAGGAGATTGAAGGAAGGAGAGTAGGGTTGGCGTTGGAGGTAAGGAGAAAGATAACCTCTGTCTTGGAAGGTCAATCCAGTGGCAGATGGCAGTTAGGCAGTTGGTTATGCATTCAGAAATTTCGGAGGGATGGAACGACAAGGATATCTTGAGCGTCATCGGTGAAGAGGTGTTAGTTAAAGTCAAAGGAGTAAATGAGTTTAAAGG
Source organism: Ambystoma mexicanum (assembly GCF_040938575.1). Classification (NCBI taxonomy): domain Eukaryota; kingdom Metazoa; phylum Chordata; class Amphibia; order Caudata; family Ambystomatidae; genus Ambystoma; species Ambystoma mexicanum. The sequence goes on along the minus strand of NC_090937.1, from coordinate 1,079,608,925 downwards.
GAGGAAGTATATGGCGTAAAGAGAAGTAGACATACCAGGTAGAACAAAATTGCACCTTCAAAAGGTGCAAATCCACACATTTGCAAGAGACAAAAGGCCAGATGTCACCTGACTACAAGTTCCGGTGCACTTTGGATGAAGCCAACACATGACCCCATATCTGCTGGGTGCCCTAAGTCTGTGTTACAGTACAGTTGCATTTGAAAAAGTCCTTACACTCTGAAACAACACACACTGACCCATCAAACATATCATGGTATCTGGCATGGTGCTGGTGGAGAGGGTTTACCACAGCCCATATGATGGTTAACAGTAGGCCATAAGAGCAATTTCTCCTAGAAAAACAATACAACATATAATACTGTTAAATATTACTATTTAGTTTGTAAAAGAATATATTTGGTTATCTAGGGGTTCCAAACCATGCACACTGATTCGTGGACAGACTACCACCAAAGGTATTTCATCTGCAGCGGAAGTTCCCCTCTCCTGCAAAGACATTAGGCTAATAGCTGCCTCAAGTGTACAAAAGCTTCAACCCCATGTTGTTTATTTATGTTTTTCTACTATTTGTTCACAAGAAAACAAAAGCAACACATGTGGTGTATCAGAAGAAGGAGTCAGACAACTTAGTCACATGTTCAACAAGAGTTTCATTTAAAATAAAAGAAAAACTCCTAACTTGCCCTAACTCCATGAAGGAAGTTCCTTACCTACCAAACATAAAGCTAAGGTTGCACGTCAAGACCAAAAAAAAGTATTTTGTCCAAAGTAAGTAAGTAAGTAAGTAACTGGCCTTACCACTTTGGAAAAACACCTAACTAAAAAGAAAACAGCCCTGTATGATATTCTCTGTATGAACTTCTGCCTTGCCCACTTGTAGATGACTGGTTCTCAGTCTTTCAGTTTCATGCAGCTTGTCTTTACTGTTTTTAGTATAAAATCTTGTTGGGAAATAACAATTATCGTTGGTTTGGTTTTCTCCCTCCCTTTGATAAGAAAGCAGTTCCTGTTTTTACAATTGATATTGATATTGTATTTGTATTCCGCTCATACACATGTGTTTTAGAGGGCAACGAGGCAAAGGAGTGGAACAAGGGAGAACAAAAACAACGATCTTACTAGGCCCAGTGACACTGAGAATGCGCAAGTGCAGGGGAGAAGGAAGGGGGGGAACTGAAAGAGGGGAAGGGGGAAAGTGCTGTGCATAGGAATGAAAAACAACAACAAATGGTAGTGCAGCCAGCAAGTGGCAAGTGCTAGGTTTACGGCACAGACCGGGGGTGTCTGATAAGTGCAGGGAATGGGGGGACTGTAGGGTTAGAGATACAGACCCAAAGTGCAAGGGTTGCCAGGAGGCAGTGCGGGTGCGTGGCAGGGTGGGAAGTACCTGGGCCCAGAATCAGAGGGTAACCAGGTGCAAGATGCTGTCATGGTCATGAAGTCAGGGGCACAGGCATGCAAGGGTCGCATGCACAGGAGACCTGGGTAGACACTGTCCTGGCGCCTTTGGCACCAGGCTCATGAACAAAAGTAAACAAGAACATCCATTTAACACCAAAAGACTTTTATTATGGACATAGCACTTCAGATGCATTAACCTTGAACATTCCATCCATTAAGCAGCCCCAAGTGTATTCTTGGGTGTGGCTGCTAATGGATTGCCTTCGCACATGCTCACTCCCTAAGAGTGGCAGGGTGTGGCTGGTAAGCGGGCCCTAATGGGCGTGCCTACGATCTCAGCTATATAAGCTGCCCCGATCCTCAAGACAGACGCTTCGCGTTATTCTGCACTTGCAAGCAGCATAACGCTGCCCGTCGCCTGAGGTCAGACTTATCTTTGAAGATCCTGCTTCCTGCCAGCATACTTACCAACTCGGGGAAGCTATTCTTACCTGTACATCTCTTCGGCGAACCAAGTATTCATCTTTACGCTTTCCTGAAGGCCGAAATATTCATCTTGGCACCGCAGCACGACACGCTCCATCGTCGACAGCAGCGCCTGCAAGGAAAAACAGAAGACAAGGTTAGACATCAAAAAAACAGTCCGTTTAAGGTTGTGCTTCGCCCTACTTCGCTCTTTCTCTTAAATCATCACTTACCTGATGTCGAGCATTGCGGTTGCATCCATCTTCCATCCAGCAGCGTCTCGCGTCTCACAGATGCATTGAGGCCGCATTTCCATCCAAGGGAAGAAAACAGAAGAGAGACATTATTGCGGGCATAAATAGGAGCAACATATACAGACATTAAAGAGAACGAACAACATCACAAGAGCTCAAGAAAGACTTACCAATCATAAGGAGAAGCATAGTCGCAGCTGGACTGGACTAATCCTTATCAGGGATCAGTGAAGGAACTAGATCCCATTCGACGCGCCCCTGCCAGAAGTAGCAGGACAGAGAGCTTATCTTCCATAATTCACAGGTGAGCTTAATGGGCCAGCGTATGCTCACAGAAACCGTACTTTGGGGTGAAGGGTTTGAGAGATACAACAATCACAGATTGGCGCACTCACACACTCTTATCTCCACGCAGGAGCAGTATCACCACGTACCACCGCTCACAGCTTTTCTACTGAGGGAGAGGCCTGAAGGGGGTGATTCAAGTTGAGGGAGGGCTACAACCGTGCCCCAACGCCTCAGCAGAGACCAGGTGAGCGTAACAGATGCCTAAGCAGAACAGATCAACAGGAGAGAGGAGGAGAGAAGGCAGAGGAAGGTCTTCAGGTGCTTCCGGAACCAGAGATGGCTCACCTCAAGTTTCAGAGTGGCAGGGAGGCTGTTCCAGAGGGAAGCCCCAGTCGAAGACAGAGATCTACCCCCAGCATGTTTCTTTGAGAAGCGACTGACCCTGAGGGAGTTGGAGGTGGAGGAGCGAAGAGCTCGAGAGGGAAGGTATTTGCGGAGGAAGAGTTGAAGGTATTTTGGACCCAGGCCCCAGAAAACCTTGTGGTCTATTCATAGTGTCTTGAATTTAATCATTGTAGCCACTGGGAGCCAATGAAGAGATTTCAGGGCTGGAGAGATACGATCCCAGGGCCTGAGGCCCAGGACAAGTCTCGCAGTCGTGTTCTGGATGAGTTGTAAAGGGCGTAGAGTAGAAGCAGGTAGATTTAGAAAGAGGCTGTTGCATTAATCCAGCCTAGAGAGAACCAGGGCTCGAGATACAGTGAGCTTCTGGGGTAAGGGGAGGAAAGGCAGAATACATCTGAGGAGGTGCAGTTGGAAGTTTGACTTTTTATAGACATCAGAGATGTGGGCAGAAAAGGAAAGCGTGGAGTCGAAGATGATCCTGAGGTGCTTAGCCTCACAGGTGGGTGTAGGAAGAGGGCTGAGGGAGGCAGACCACAGAGTGACAGGAAAGGAGGGTGAATGTGTGCCGATGTGGAGGATCTCCCTCTTACTGGCATTAAGGCAGAGATCCCTGGTAGCACAGCACTCCTGAATAGCAGCCAGGAAGTCAGAGATGAGGGAAGTAGAGGAGGTGGCCCAGGGAAGCCTGAACATGAGTTGAGTGTCATCCGCATAGCGCTGAGAAATTGGAGCAGAGAGAGGAAATACGATGGCCAAGAGTTGCCAGATATTGGTTGAAAAGCCAGGGAGAGAGGTTAGACCTCTGGGGAACACTGCAGGTAGAGAGGGGGATAGAAGAAAGGAAGGACCCAAGTTGGACCTGGGAGGGTCGATCAGAGAGGAAAGAAGTCAGTCAGGCCAGAGCCTGATCAGTGATACCCATGTTGTCACAGAGATGGTTGATAAAGATGGTATGGTTGACCGTGTCGAAGGCAGAAGAGAGATCGAGTAGGATGAGGACAGAAGGGATGTTAGAGTCAAGGTTAGAGAGTAGGTCCTCACGGATATTCATGGGAGCAGTTTCCGTGCATCTGGAAGCTCTAAAGCCAGATTAGTGGTCATGAAGATAACCAATGGAGTGGAGCTTAAGCTGCGAGATGGCCAGCTTTTCCAAGAGTTTGCCCAGAAAAGGTGTGATGGTGATCGGGCGATAGTTTGCCAGGCAACAAGGGTCAGCTGAGGGTTTGTTGAGAAGATGGTGCACAAGAGAATGCTTCAGAGGGGAGGGAAAGGCTCCCGAGGCGAAGTAGAGGTTGCAGAAATCCTCCATGGCAGGAGCAAGGGTGTCAATGTGGTCCTTGATGGTTTTGGAGGAACAGGGAAGAACCTGTTTTGATGAGACTTTCATAGATTGGACTTCTCTAGAAACCTTGTCAGGGGAGAAAAGAGGAAAGGAAGAGAAAGAGGGTGGAGGGGCGACTGCAGGAGGGCCTGATTTCACAGATGGAGAAGGGAGAAGAGGGTGAGAGGACGAGAGGGTGGACAGGATGTCCTGGATTTTAGACATGACGTGAGAGGCAATGCCGTGCCGAGGGCCTGGGAGGCGACAGGAGTGGTAGGGATTGCATCAGGGCTGGCCAGCTCTTTGCAGATTTTGAAGATTTCGGCTGAGTTGTTAGATACTGCAGAGACACGGGCTGGATGTGAGCTCTCTTCTTAGAATGGAGAGAGAGTTGGTATTGCCTTTGTAGCAGGCGGCAGGCCCATTTGTCAGATGATGAACAAGAAGCCCTCCATTTCCTCTCAACCACCCTGCACTTACGTTTAAGGGTAGCTAGGTCAGAGTCATATCAAGAATTGCACTTGGCTTTGGGCTTCAAATGGTTCCTCATGACAGGGGCAAGAGCATGAAGAGTATCAGAGATAGAAGAGTAGAGCATGGAAAGGGCTGTGTCAGGATGTGAGTCAGCCGGGGAAAGGGCGAGAGAAGGTGGCGACGAAAGCCTCAACTGACACACGCTTCATGGGCCGGATGACCGAGAAGGTAGGTAGCAGTGTTGGGGTTGGCTTGGCCTGGTGGGTAGAGAGGGTGAGATGGGAGGAGAGGAGGGAGTGATCGCTCAAGGAGAGAGGAGTGGTCAGAGGGATGGAGAGGGGGAGGTCAGAGGAGATCAAAGCATCAAGCGTGTGCCCTGCAGAGTGAGTCGTGCCAGAGGAAACGATAGAAAGGGAGAGGGATTCTCAGAGGTCACGAAAGAGTACAGCCGAGGAACAGGGAGAATCTAGATGGATATTGAGGTCACCAAGAAGGATGAGTTGAGTGATTGAGGCCAGGAGGGAGGGGGAAAGGTCCGCCCACTCAGAGAGGAAAGAGGTAATCTGACCAGGAGGCCGATAGATATTAGCCACGGTAAGAGAGTTGCCAGGAGTAAGATAAAGCCTGCAGACAAGGAATTCTAAAGAGGAGTAGGTCTGCATTGGAATGATAGAGGCAGGAATCCACTCAGGGAAGATCAGGGCTACACCCTCTCCGGGCTGGGTGGATCTGGATGTAGAGAGGATCTTGTAGCTGTCAGGGAGAAGAGTGTCAAAGCTTGTGACAGAGCTGGCCATGAACCAAGTCTCAGTGAGACCGAGGACATCGAGGCTGAATTCTTCGAGTAGGCAGCAGATGTCAGAGGATTGTTTGACAACAGAGCGAGAGTTGAGAGTGGAAAGATGAAGAAGGTTACCAGTCTTAAAGGCCTTCCAGGAAGGGGTACAAATCAGAGGTATGCCCTTCAGAGGGAAAAGAGCCTGAGGTGGGGCAGATGAGATGGGAAGAGATGGGAAGAGAGGGCAAGGTAGCGAAGGGGTGGGGGTAGAGGGAGGAGCCAGGGAAGCAGGAGAGGGGAGAGAGAGGACAGCAGGAGATGAAAGGAAATTGATGAGACGAGGGAAGCACCTATTAAAGAGTAGGAGATTCGCCTGAGGGCCTTGGACCATGACTATGCCATTTAGGTAGACATTAATGATGACCTTAGAGGAGTCGAAGGGGGCCATGATGGCTTCCCAGCGGGTGCCACCATTAATGGGAGAGGAGGAAAAAAGACAGAGCACAGAGATCATATGAAGAGTCCATAGATCTTGCGAAGGAACGACAAAGAGGATGTCGGTGAGGGTCTGTCTGGAGGAAGCGCTGGAATAGGTGTCAGCGATAGGGAGACTGGGGTTGGAAGCCAAGATATCTTTTTTGAACTTCTTCCTACCAGACTTAGTGAGAAGGGAAAGATAGTCAATGGAGAAACAGTTGGAGAAGATAGGAGAAAGAGAAAGCACTGTGGGAGAGGTAGAGAGAGAGGGGTGGGGGACGGACAGCGGGTAAGAGTAGAACAAGTAGAACGGTCCAGTCACTGGGCCAGTAGGTTACAGAAAAAGCACGTAATACAAGCAAAAGGCACAGTAAGTATGCAAAACACAGCTAGATTTGAATTTAACCAAATGCAAAAACACAGCTAAATTTGAATTTAACCAAATGCAAAAACACAGCTAGATTTGAGTTTAACCAAATGCAAAACACAGCTAGATTTGAGTTTAACCAAATGCAAAAACATAGCTAGATTTGAAATTAAGCTAAATGCAAAAACACAGCTAGATTTGAGTTTCACCAAATGCAAAAACACAGCTAGATTTGAAATGAAGCTAAATGCAAAAAACACAGCTAGATTTGAGTTTAAACAAATGCAAAAATACAGCTAGATTTGAGTTTAACCAAATGCAAAAACACAGCTAGATTTGAAATTGTAACCAGAACCAGAGGCTATCAGTGGGTGCAAAACGCAATGCAATCAAGAGTGTAAACATGTGAGACTAGCAGAGAAGGAAAGTGAAAGTCAAAAGAGGGTAGGCATGTATCCAGAAAGAGGGAACTAACCCATGGTTAAGGAGGAGTGAATGTCATGGTGGTGCAGGTTTCTTTGAGGTGTGAGGCAGCAGCATCATGGAAGTTCATATGCAGGAGTGCAGGAAAATCCCAAGCAGCGGACAGGTGAGCAGACAGGAGCCTTAGTCGTGGGCCTTTGTAGACCGGGCCGGCTCTCGCCTCCCAGTTGCTGTGATTGGCCTAGCAAGGCCAAGGCAACCAATGGGAGGGGGCGTGAAGCCAGGCAAGGTAGCTCAATAAAGGAAATGCGTAGCACCCATTTTAGAATGGCCAGAGATCAATGAGGCCCAAGGCAGTAAAGTTAGAAAGGTTGGAAAACTCAGGTGACGGGTTAAAGGCAAGGCAGGGAATGACTCTTCTTGCAACCCCACAGCTGCCTTAATGCTTTTGCTGAATTTTCTAAAAGAAATGAAGAAGTCCAATGTACTAATCCCTCCAGGATGACGTGAAAAAAAATACACTTCTTCTCCACCTTCTTAGAGTTGGGACTTCCCAAAGTCTACTAACTCTGTGGAGGAAAATGTCTTATTTCTGGTGACCAAATGCATTGTTGGGGTGGTCAGGGACGGTCTACAAGAGCACGAGTTGTAGACGCTATACTGATGAATGGGGGGGTGGTGAACTAAGCGCAATGTTGCAATTTCATATGTATCCAGTGTAGGTCATTATGAATGGGATATGTTACTTAGTGTTAATTTTTGTTTAAAGTGGTACATATTAGATTTGCACGCGTGCAGAAAGATGAAATACTGAAACTGTCAAATGAAATATGAATGCAATTCACACATTGGGGTGCCATGAAGTACATAGAAACTGAGCGATGGGGAGGGTTTTAATGTGCACGCGAAGGGGGGGGGGGCCTGTCCTGGAAAATAAACAGAGTAAAGGAGAAATAATATTTATTAGATAGGAACACTGAGGAACATACAAAGGGGATTTATAAATCTGCAGGTTGTGTGGTTTTATGAATTCATTTAGACTTTACAGCCAGCAGCTTGTGCAGTGAATTGTAGATGGCTGGGTAAAACTAGGCCTGCAGGATTGAGAGCTTTCAGGGGAACAATGATTAACTAAAACAGAGTGCCAGCCGTTGAGCAGGACAAAGTTTATGGTTTAGTGGTTCCGCAGGGAACAGATGTAATCTCGTTCTGCACATTGAAGTCTTGCAGAGGGTTCCGGACACCTTTTTGACCAGTAATACATGTGGGGTGAAATCGTGCCCGAGGCCATAGTATCTGGTACTCAATTTGTCTCTCAGAATGGAACTAGTGGCCATACGTGCTGAAGTGGTAGTCGTATGAATTAGAATGTTAATGGGGCCAGTAAACAGGGGCAGATGAGATAGTCATTGCTAGTTCAACGAGAATGGGCCTCATTACACGGTAGGCGGTGAGCCATGGCGCTATTAGCGCCATGGCTCATGCTGGTAAAATACCGGCACCGCCTTGGTGGAAAAGGGATTTACCTCCCCATTCCAAGGTTGGAGGGGCGGTAAATCCCCCTTCCACCATTGCACTTCCCCTTTCCCATTTCTGCCCCATAGGGCTCTATGGGAATGGGGAAGGCGCTAATTACCGCACCGCAATTTTGCGGTGCCGTAATTAGCTCCGAAGTCCCTTTGCGGGTTGGATTTTAACACCTGCAAAAAGCAGGCGTTAAATCCCCCAACCCGCAAAGGGACCTCGCAGTAAGGCGGTAAGGATTTACCGGTACCGGTATTTTACCGGTACCGGTAAATCCTTACCGCCATCCGTGTAATGAGGCCCAATGTGTTTTCTCAGCCTTTGCTCATATCGCTAAAAGTATCCATGTGGACCATGTGCAATCATACTTAAGGTTAAAGGGCATAGTCCAGTTGTTACTAGTAATGAATTATGTTTGTATGTGATGTTTTATTATGACATGATGTCACAACCTACCATGGACAAATCCCAAGAAAGGGCGTGCTATGAAGATAATCTGAAGATGGTAGTTAAGATAACGGCTACCAATGAGAATGTATGAATTGGAGGGGGATGGGATTTCTTTGAAGAGGTTTCGTCCAAACACATGTGAGGGGATTGTAATAAAGTATCTGGAAGTGTTTTAACTGTTGCAAAGATGTATATAATATGTCAACTTATGTGGTTCATTAAGACTTGGGTTAGTTTGGATCAATTGAGTCATCTAGCTGCTCCCCGGACGATTGTATAATAAACTTTCTTTATGTACAAAACGTGCTCAGGTGGTGGGCCTGTTTGGGTTAGGGTGATTAAGGGGCCCCGTCCCTACAGTATCTCTAATGTTTCCTGAGATTTCATGCACTTTGCTTAACTTTTCATACTTTTGTCAGCTATTCCAGCCTTGCATCACAATGTTCGTATCCCTTTCTTTCTATGATAGTGGGGCTGTGAGCCTGTTACTTGCTCTTGACTTTATACACTCTGGTGACTATTACAGCCTTGCATAACATTGTATCCCTTTCGCTCTGGATAAGTGGGGCTGTGTGCCTGTTACATTCTCTTAGTGTTTCATACCCACGTCGTTTTTTTTGCACTTGGAAACCCGCAGTTGTGTCTCTCGCTCGCCTCCACACTGCGTAGCATTCCTATTCCTGTCCGTTCCTCTCATGGTGGAAAAGGTTCTTGTCAGCAGAAGCTTGGTATCTCAGGTTCCTTTCTTTTCTCAGGTCTCGTTGTTCGTTTCAGGGCCCCTAGGCCCACCGCTGTTCTTCGGTGATCATTTCACCCAAGAAGGCGTTTGTCTCTCCGTAAACTCCTTCCGCCTTGACTGGAGCCTCCTGCTCTGTGAAGGTACCCGTCTTCTAGTCTCCAGGTAGCAGATTTCTAGTGGACACGTTGCTGCTGGTGTCACAGCTTGACATGGCTCTGCCCCTCCAGGATGTTGATGCTTCCAGGGCTCACTTCTGTGTAGCCTTAGCTCTACTCCCACTGTGGGAGTTCCCTCTCCATTCATGGTTCCTTAACTTCTTATATATGTCATTAAAGTTCATGAAAGGATATCCATCTTCATTGATCATGGTACTCAAGCTAGATTCACCATTACCTGAAGCCAATAGGGTTAAAGAAGGATCCTTGTGAATTATTAACAGGGAATGCATCCGTCTTTCATACATCCATATATACAGAAAGGGTGGTTTGGACAGGATGTTCCATTCCCAAGAGGGAAGTCACTCCCAGTGAGGCCCATCTTGCCCAAACCCCTAAGCAGGCTCTTGCGTAGTGGGCTCACCTCCCAGCCTCAAAGGAGTTGAGGGGGCTCTCATCTGGGGAGAAGGGATGAATTGTCCAGATTCATCACACAAAGTAAAATAAAATTAAAAAGAAGGTAAATAAAAAAAAGGAGTCAGAGGAGATGATATTTGAACCCAGCTCCCCTGGAAGCCCCTTTTGTCTAGGCAAGCACGCATAGAATACAGTGGGAAGCACTGGAAGAGTGATTATTGCCATCCCCTTGTGGTTCATCAGAATCGCAGAATTGTTTGTACTGTGTATACTGTTGGTTCCACGGTATTAGCATTCATGGCTGTGTTTTTTTATTAAATCAGAGGGCGATTAAAGATAAAGGAAAGACTTTAAATCTCCAGTCTGCTGTTTGTTTCGCACACACCTTTAAATTCTCTTTTTTTCTGAACACTTACCATAACAGAGGGCGGCTAAATTAAAACTAAGGAAAGACTGTAAAATGTTTAGTTTGTTGCTGTTTCGCCCCAAATGTCTTTTATTTTAGTTCATCTGTTAACTTACTGCGACAAAAGGGGGAGACTAAAGAAAGACAGAGGAAGTCTGAAAACCTGGAAATATCTTCCTTTTGTTTCTTTCTTTGATCTTACAGAACTATTGTTGATTACGTGACTCAGTTGCTTATTGAGTCCTCATCACTTGCTAAATGGTGCAGCCCTGAGAAGTAACCAAGTAAGCAACATGGACCAGAATTCTGCCTCAAACAAATCACAAAGGGTAACGTGGGCATTGGCCCAGTTTTATCTATCCAGTCCCAAACACCTTTGAAAAATAACCTACCCCTAACAAAAAAACGAAAATTACATTTGCAGCAAAGCTGTCGCAAAACCTGCATGAGGCAGGGGAGATCGGCAGTTTATTAACCAAAGAATTGCCAAATCAACTAGCGTTGGTGTTGCCTAACAGTACTGCGGATGTCTCATTGGAGTCTATTGTCCCATTTAAGGATGACCACAGTTCGGATGTGCATTCAAATCTGCCTCTACAAACACCCACTGGACTATTACAGCTATGATTCATGAGACAGAGGGGATGCATAGAGGGGCCCTGAGAGCACCAATTGCTCTTGGGGTAACCTGTGCTTCTACAATTGCAACCAACGCTCCAGAGGATTCCTTCATTTATTGCGTTTGTGCAGGCAAATGGGCGATCTAAATGAGAAGGATACAAGTGAACTGGAAATTTCATCAATTAAACTAACTACACCAGAAGTAGGCAGCGACATCAAACGCAGCAACATCAAACGCAAAGGGCAGACGACGAAAGTCCAATACAAAGGCCATCTATCCTGAATGGACCAAAGTCTTCTGACTTTTTTTACTATGCGGAATATCCAAAATAGACGAGAGTCCTCCATACTTCCTAATTTGGATATGCTGGGTCCAGCATCAATTTCAGCTCTTCATTTGGTGCTGGAATCGCTGCTTCGTCTGTATGACATCAAGGAATCAGTCAGAGACAATCAGCGTCAAATTATACAGGCTGACAATAAGATTCAAAAAGTGCTGAACATAGTTAGCGCAAATAAGAAAAAATAAAAGATCTAAGGTGACTCAGCTTAAAACCAATGAGGAAAACAATGGAAGTTTGCTCTTAATCTCAGCTTTGAATACTCATCGGAATGTGGAGACAGGAAGTTTGACACCCAATAGTGCATCCTCATTAGTTGAATACCAACTGGGGAACAGCCCTATATTGCTGACACACAATACCATCACTGATACTATCAATGACAATCAGAGTGTCATAGCTGTTTTGGATAGTCCAACTTCCTCTACTATTTTGGATAATCCTCAGAATAGGGCAAAAAATAAAAAAACAACAACAAAAGAAAAGAATCAAAAATTTGCCACCAAAAAAAATCAACATAAGAAAATCTTCATTAAAGTTTTTGAGATCATTGCCGATGGGGAGAAACCTTCTAATTACTTAATTGAGCAAACTGAAAATGTGCAATCAGATACTTTATCAGGATCAATGAATCAACAACTACGCCCAGTAATCTCTTGGAAGGCAAATAAAACGAATCAGCAAAAAATAACATCTTTCTTGGCTCTTCCTACAGAGGCTCTGATATGTCCCATAGCTCTTCTTATTCTAAAACCACCCACACAAGATATCCAAAATATAACATCTAGTGGAACTGTGTTGGGGGCCTACTGGGTGCAGGTGGCTCTATTGGCCAAAATGGTCCTACACCTCAACTAAAACCATTGCAACTGATGTCCAACAAATTAATGGTCAACCAAGAGCAAACAATAAAAGACACGAGGACAATTATTAGGCCAGCGTCTAAATTGATCGGATGGACCAACATCACCCTTATCAATGGGGACTTAATTATGAACAGGAACAAAATATTGGACCAGTTTCAAGCAATACTATCTTTGCGTTTGCTGTGCTCTGCAGACGTAGGGGTTCATTCCGAGGTGGGCGGTAAGGGGTTACCGTACCGCCCTATTCCGAGGTTCCCTAACGGGACCCGCTGAAAGCGTCTGGTCAGACCAGACGTCCTAAGCGGGTCCCATTAGGGGATCAGGGAGCAAATAACGGGCCCGCTATTTGCGGTCCCGTTATTAGCGCCTTCCCCATTCCCATTGAGCCCATGCTGCAAACTTACCTGATGCAGACTAGGGCGGGGCTGGGGAGGAATACTTACCTGGAACTACTTTGGAGGCTATTTAAACCACGCCCGAAGAGCAGCACACGCTTCGCGTTATTCTGCATCCAGCAGCATAACGCTCACCGTGCCTGCAAGTCTGCATCCAGCCTTCTGCCACGCCCGCCTAGAGTTTGGAGCTCCTAGAAAAAGGGATAAAGAAGGAGAAAAGGTTAGAACAAGAGCAATACCTTTAATCCTTACCTGAATTCCCGATCCATCGTGCCTTTGAGCTGGAAGAAAGAAGTTATTTTATGCGCGTCGCCTGCTGTAGCGCCGCGCTGAACTCACCGACCTTCGCAGAATCTTCACATTCCACTGCACCCTCCTACATGTTTCCACCGCACTCCGGCACCTAAGGAGAAGACAAGAACAGCAAGGTGAGCTAAGGGAATACACAGAGGAATATTAGTTACCCGCCCATAGACTTACCTGATTTTACCACCAGGGATACTACTCCTCTTCACGGGTCGGCGCAGCTTCCACTGCATCTTCGCTGAACCCCGGCCCCTAAGGGGAAACAAAAGGAGAGCAAGGTGACACAAAGGGACTAACAAGGGGAACCCTCCTCACCACAATAGACTTACCTGATTTTACCACCGGAGGCATTATTTCCCAAGACTTCATACTTTCTCTCAGCGCCTGAATAAGGGAGAAAGCAACAGGTTACATATTGACTTTATTTTATCGAACTGTGTTGGAAAATACAAATCCTTACCAGAATACTACCGGTTGCCACGAGGAACTCTTCATTAGGGTCAAGCTGCAACCTGCAAGGAATCGGACAAGAGTGAAAGTCAGGCATTTGAACTCTTACGAACTTTATACTTACGGCGTCTTGCCGGGAATCTCAGAGTCAATATTGTTCTGGAACTCACCAATTCCTTCGAGCCAGTGAAGCAACTGGTTATCAACGTGCCCCTGCGCTCAATGCAGGATGGAGAGCTCATCTTTTCAAACCATCAGGTGAGACTATAAGAGGGACATCAAAGGCGATCTGTGGGGAGAACAGCAGGGGTGGGGGGATTTACGCTCAACTTCACGGGTGGTTAATTCCCTTTCTCCATTTGCAGAAGAATATTCCTGCGGGCCAAGCAAACGAAGCTAGGTGGGCCAGTCCAGTCAGTCATCTCGGCCCTACGCGTCACATTGGCGGAGACCGCAGCTGTCCAGTTCCGATCGACGCCTCTGTGGGAGCCAGGTGAGCCTAACAAATTTGGACAAGAAAACGGTTTTCGAAGAGCAAGCCATGTTAAGATCTTTGGGTTTCGGTCTTTGCAAAATCAACAACGTGACAGAGGTAATGTACATTTTAGCGCAGCCCAGTATAACGGCAACTGCCTAGATTTACATTTACTATCAACCAGCAGACCATTGCCAGGAAAGAGGCGATTGTATATCTGGGCTATCAGCTGTCTAATGGGAGCTCAATTGATGGATGGCGGGCCCTGCTGAAAGAGAAGCTTGCCCCGTTAATGGGACAAATGAGAATAATCAACGCTAAATATTGCAGCTTCTCTCTCCTGCCCCTCATCCAATTTTATACGATGAAGATAGAGCCCATCCTGCTTTATACTCTTGATATATGCCTGTTGAAGTTGGGGCCCCTGTTAAATCAAATACAAGGTCAGCTCTGGAAGAAGATTCTAGGGCTACCAAGTTATTTACCAAATCCCATCATATTACATGAGTTGGGACTCTATTCTCTAGCTGATAAATATCTTTGGAGGAAGGTAAATGCCTTTTGTAAATTTCTTGTACCTCCCCCTAACTCACTCTATGAAGAGTTTCATATAATGATGGAAAATCATTGCCCGGCCTCGGTTCGGGAAGTAAAGGAGGAAATAATGGAGGCTCTGGCCTCGCTTAATATGACTTTGATAGACCTAATTAAAACCCCAAGCAAAGTCAGAAATCGATTTTTTTGCAATGCGTGGGCTCTAAATTCGGACAAGGTCGGGGCATATCCTTCCTTTGCGACCTATGCGCTGTTCAGACATGCCGTGACCCCAAGGTTACCTTACATCTTATGTTTTCCTGATAAAAGGGCCAGACAGACCTATATGCGTTTCCGTTTGGATCTTATCCAAACGAGAGAGCGCATTCGGTCTTGGGCCGGTTATGGAGAGTTGGCAATGGGACATGGATGTCGATTTTGCTTGAACAGATTGGAAAAGGAAACACTTCAACATCTATTTATTTATTGTAAATTTTTTGTGAATCAAAGATCGTGTTGCTTGGCTTCTTTGTTCTTTTCTCATTCGAGCTTTGAAGCCAATCTAATATGGATAAGATGCATGCAGGGCTCCTCTAATACTATTATTCTAGCAACTGTTAGACTGGTTAATCTGATTGAAGAACAGTTACTGATGATGAATCACGCAAGTTTTAACAGCATTGGGTTGGCACTTGCGAATAGGTAACAGGAGGTTTGGCTGATATGATTAGTTTGGATATGAACTTATTGTTATATTTACTTATGTGTTGTGTGTTATTGAACTTTGATTGACTGCGTGTTGTATCTCCTTTGTTTTTTGTTCACCTCTGCCCTATCATATATAAGGGTACTCTTTGGGAGAGGGTTGTTCTGTTAAGTTGTATACGTTAACAGTATATTGTAGTAGTTTTATGTTTGCTAACACACTGTTTCCGCTCACCCGAAGGATTTTATCTTAAAAGTTTGTTTTAGAGGAAATGAAATTTGGCTGTTTTTTGTATATAAGAGATCTTAAGATGTTGTATGTTTTTTAATATTTGTAAAGGTGTAAAGTAAAATTTATCACCGAAACAATAAAGAAATTTAAAAAAAAAAAAAAATAACGGCAACTACTACAAAGAATGACCAACAACAACAACAATTAATCGCCCATCTAGTGACTCAAATCAGCAACACAACCCAAGGGATTACCACAGGGTTGAATCAGGATTGGTCATGGCTGGAGGCAGCAATTAAAATGTTTGCAAATACGTGACCATCTTCACAGCAGCTTTCACACCTCTAACTTATCTCTTATTTTCTGGAATGTCTTTGGTTTTAACAATTTAGACAAGTCTTCTAATTTGACAAAATGTTTTCAGGACAAACAGATCTTTTTTCTCCAAGAAACAATGGGCCTCATTACGAGTTTGGAGGCAGGCATGCCCTTTATAAGGACCATTCAGGACCATGGACCCGGACCCAAACTCGGGTCCGGGTCCATGGTCCCTGAATGGGGAAATACCGGCCCATTCCAACTTTGGAGGGCCTGGTATTTCCCCATTCAGGGAACCCGGACCATCCCCATAGGGCTCAAAGGGAATGGGGAGCATGCTAACAACAGGCATGTTAATGACGGGCCCGTTGTTAGCATGCTGGTCCCCTCGCAGGACCCGCAAAGGATGTCTGGTCTGACCAGACGTCCAGAGCGGTTCCCGAGAGGGAACCTCGTAATGAGGCGGTACGGGGTTAATGGCGCTGGCACCTTTACCGGCGCCGTTAACCCCTTACTGCCTCACTTGTAATGAGGCCCAATGTGTGGATCACATCTCGAATTAGAAAGTTTCTTCACTTTTCCAAAACCAGCTATCAGGGGCACCATAGGACGACCATCTGGAGACCTTGCAATTGCGATTGATCTTGGCTTAAAGGTGAATATTGAGGAACCTTTGACAAACTCAGATGGCCTATTGGCAGTGATTCTGACATCAAGAAATCCAAATTTGGTTGTACTGATTGTTACTCTTTATTGGAATCCCAGCAAGATGACTTTGAATGGCATCAAAGTAGGGCTGGTAGAGATATTTACAAAGTGGGTGGATCTAGGCTAGATTTTAACGCCAGCTGCATAGAAGGGGGTAGATTAAACAACAAAGAATCAGTCCCTGTTGGGACACTTGCTGGCCCGACATAGCATGGCGAACAATGGGACAGTTTTATGCATCAATGGGGTCTTCATCTGGCATTACCAGCGTGTACATTAGACAAAGGAGAGATGTCATCTTGGAATGGAGGTTCTTCATCTTCCTGGACAGATTACATCTACGTCACTCAGCATCTACATTTCTTGTGTGGTGCCCTGGTAATTCAGGATCTTGGATTTAGTAATCATCCACCCTTTCACCTTACTATAGATGTGAAAATTAAATCTCATACGTCTTCTCAAATGTTGGTTCCTCTTTCTATTATTAGGGGAGGATTGTCGATAAAGTGGAATGTCACAGCATGCAGCAACTATTTACCTATCCAACAAAGGATGATAGATTCGGTAGATCAGAAGAGCAGCAATAGCTGGACACTTTTCACCAATGACAAATTTAATGCAACTACAACACAGAACTTAATAGCTTTGACAGATGAGGGCAGGTTTCGACATCTACAATTCAAGACACATATTCATGCCTACAACAACAGTTTAGCAGAGGCAAAGAATTTTAAAAGAATTTGTCTAAGAAACCTTCAATAAATCATATGATGATGGAATCCTTAACATTGGGCAAGCGACGTATATTACAGTCACAAGAATGCTGTGAAAAGACTAAAACTTCAAACTCATAATAAAGACAATCAATACCTTCTTGTAATAATTCAGACTGTTTACGAGAGATGTGAATGACCGAAAGGTTACCTTAGAGAAACACTCGTCGTTCTCCCTCCTTCGCCTCCTTCTTCGGAAATGGTTCCGACAGGGGTAGAGAATGAGTGCCTCCCTGAGACCCTTCCTCCGCCTCAAATACAAAGATTAAGGAAGGGAAGGATTCCAGGGAAACCCTCTGGGGAAGAAAACCCTGTGTCGATGTCCACTGGATGGATGTCGTCTGTCCGGAGAAGTTCTTGGTAACCAGAACGTCTGCTGGAGTGGGCCGTCTGATTGGAGACAGAGGAAAGCGGTAAGTTGGAGCAAGGAAACTAGAAAGCAGAATATAGGTTGAGGAAATGAGGAGTACCTGATGGGAAGGGGGAAGCACCTATAAGGCTATATTGCAGGTCTTCCGAAGAGCCGCGGACAGAAGTAACTTCGAGGACGTTCCCGAAAGAAAATGGTTCTCAGATTTCTCTGCACAGGTAAGAGAATATTAGGTGTAACTTCTGGTCTATTTCTAACCTTTGATATATTACGGATTGAATGGCAATATTCACGTACCGCACGCCAGGGAGGGAGTCTCACTAGCGAACCGGTCAGTGAGCTTCAATTCGGAACGAGTGATGCAGAGGGAAACCACTCGAGACTTAGATGTCGTGTATGAGTTGGGAGAAGGAAGCGAGTCTGAAAACAGGGGAGAGGAAAGGGTAGAGTTATACGGAAGACATTACAAACAAACGAGCCTATAATAGATCCTAGTATCGAACTCACGAAGCGTTGTTGTTGAAGAGTAGCAACGCATCCGCGCGTTGTTCGCAGGACCAGATGAACCGGCTCCGGAGTCGGGGGGCGGTCCTTCCAGCGCGCGGCAATGGTGCAAGCCTAGACCCACACATTCTGTAGCGGCGGCCATCTTGGGAGTAAAGATGGCCGCAACCCGTCTAATCGACCATCTATGCCAGAGTGACCAAGGTCTCCGTAGGGGCGTGACAGTATGCCCCCTCCGAAGGGCAGGGCCCCCCGGCTTCCCCGGATGATTACGGAAGAAACGGCGAATAAGGGCCGGTGCATGCACTGCAGATGCAGGTTCCCAGGAACGGTCCGCCGGAGAATAACCTTGCCAGTCAATCAGAAACTGCAGGCGACCCCGAAAGATGCGAGAGTCACAAATACCCGCCACCTCATATTCAGGACCCGACGGGGTAGACACCGGAGGAGGGTGAGCATTCCTTAACCTTGAAAATCGATCACACACATCCTTCTTAAGTTGGGACACGTGAAACACGGGATGAATACGGGACCAAGAAGGGGGAAGCCTGATTTTGAAAGCAGAGGAGCCCAGCACCCGTAAAATGGGAAAAGGTCCGAAAAATCTAGGAGACAGCTTGGACGGGACCAGATGCCGTGGTAAGAAACGAGAGGCAAGCCACACCATATCTCCCGCCTTCAGGGAGGGTGCTGGAGAACGGTGCCTGTCCGCAAACCGTTTGACTCTATCCTGAGCCTCAAGTAGCGAAGATTTCGCCGCCAAATGACCTGTCTGGATAGCTCGAAGTAGGTTATCCGCATCAGGAAATCGTGACGAAGAAGGAAGTCCAGTAGGAAAACAGGAAGGGTGAAATCCATAGGAACAAAAAAAAGGACTGGAACCCAGGGCGGAATGACGGGAGTTGTTGTAGGCAAACTCCGCCAATGGTAATAGAGAAACCCAGTTGTCCTGTGAAGCTGAAATGTAGCAGCGTAAATAGCCCTCCAATGTCTGGTTCAGGCGTTCCGTCTGGCCATTAGTTTGAGGATGGAAGCCAGAACTCAAAGCCCGGGAGATTTTGAGGCTTTTACATATCTGTTGCCAATAACGTGAAGTATATTGGGGACCACGATCGGAGACGATAGTTTCTGGAAGCCCATGGAGCGTGAAGATCCGCGAAAGGAAAATTTTCGCCATCTGAGCTGCAGTGGGAATGCAAGGTAAAGGAATAAAGTGTGCCATCTTCGTGAAGTAGTCTATGGTAACCATGATTACTGTACAACCTTCCGAGATAGGGAGTTCGACTATAAAATCTGTCGAAATTATCTGCCAGGGTCGATCAGGAATCGGCATCAATGATAGGAGACCCACTGGGGCAGACCGAGAGGTCTTTGTCTGTAAACAAATGGCACATGCCGTCACATAGTCTCTGATATCTCGGCTCAGCTCTGGCCACCAAAAATGGCGTTGAATCAATTCCTTGGTATTAGCCATACCGCGATGTCCAGCCATCGGAGAATCATGACAGAGTTGAAGTACCACTTTTCTCAGTTCTTCGGAGGGAATGAATAACTGTTTGTTTCTATAGAAACATCCCTGAGATGAGTTAAGCTTCCAGATAGCGGCAAACCGAGGATTAGTCTGTATAAATCGAGAGGTCTCCGTAGCTACTAGTTGAAGAAAGGTGGTGACTTCCTGCAAAAATCTGGCCTTGGGAAACAAGGGTTCAGAACGGAAAGGATTGGTAGAGTTGTAATCCTTTCTGGATAATGCATCTGCCTTGAGG
The DNA here is from genome assembly GCF_040938575.1 of Ambystoma mexicanum. NCBI lineage: Eukaryota > Metazoa > Chordata > Amphibia > Caudata > Ambystomatidae > Ambystoma > Ambystoma mexicanum. The sequence continues at coordinate 1,079,589,214 of NC_090937.1, read as the reverse complement.
TTAACTCTTCCCGGTATGAAGGAGAAGATGATATTATAGGGTGAAAAAAAATGAGCCCAACGAGCTTGGCGACTATTTCGTGTTTGAGAGTATTGTAAGACTCGGAGATTGCTGTGATCGGTCCGTACTTCGATGGCATATTTGGCCCCTAGCAGCAGATGTCGCCACTCCTCAAAGGCTCTCTTAATAGCCAATAATTCTTTTTCGAGGACCGAGTAGTTGATCTCCGAAGGCGAGAGCGTCTTAGATAGATAGGCCACAGGACACTCGTCTCCTTGTTCATTTTCTTGCAGTAGAACGGCACCTATAGCATGATGCGAGGCGTCTGATTCTACGATGAACTTCTTGTTTTGGTCCGGGGTCAGGAGTATAGGTTCCTTGGTGAATTCTTCCTTGAGACTCTCAAAGGCTATTAGAGCCCTGTCTGACCAAAAGAACCTTGCATTCTTCTTAAGGAGAGTCGTCATCGGGAGAATCTTCTCCGAATAGTGGGGAATGAAACGCCTATAAAAATTGGCGAATCCTAAGAATCTCTGCAGATCTTTAACACATAGTGGAATTGGCCATTCCTTTATAGCAGAGACTTTTCGGGGATCCATGGCAACTCCTTCAGCGGATAGTATATAACCCAAATACGCCACTTTATCCTTGTGAAACTCACACTTGTCAGGTTTACAAAAAAGATGATTCTCCTCCAGTCTCTGTAATACTTCCTTCACATGTCGGATATGGTCCGACTTGGAAACTGAGAAGACCAATATGTCGTCCAAATAGACAATGACGGTGTGTAGAAGGATATCCGAGAATATGTGATCCATGAAACGTTGGAAAACAGCTGGCGCATTGGAAAGTCCGAATGGCATTACTTTATATTCATAGTGGCCCAAGGGAGTACGAAAGGCGGTTTTCCATTCATCTCCTGCGCGGATTCGGATAAGATGGTAAGCTCCGCGTAGGTCTAGCTTGGTAAATATCTTGGCTCCCTTTACTGCCTCAAGAATATCTGGGATTAATGGCATCGGGTAGCGATCTGGAGTAGTGATTTTGTTCAAACCCCGATAGTCTACACATGGTCTGAGTTCTGTCGAATCCTTCTTAGGAATAAAGAACAGCGAGGCGCCAGCAGGAGAAGTGGATTCCTGAATGAGGCCGTTATGTAAGTTCTTCTGGAGATACTCCTTCAGGACTTCCCGTTCGCGTGCTGATAGTATATACATGCGACCAAAAGGGATTGGAACACCCTGATCTAGTTCTAGGGCGCAATCATCTCTACGATGGGGAGGTAATTCAGCGAACTCTGAATTGGAGAATACTACTTGGAACTCTTGGTAGTCAGGAGGAATCTCCTGTATGTTATGTAACACTGAAGTAGTGCTATTCCTTTCTTGGACGGGGTGTGTAGAACAGAACCCCAACGCTCCACCAGAAAGGCAATGTGTAATGCAATGTTCTGATCCTAGAAAAATGGTGCCGGCCTTCCAATTTATGTATGGATTGTGGGCTCTAAGCCACGGTAAACCCAGTATTAAGGGGTAATGTGCGGTGCGAATGACATCGAATACGATGGTCTCGTGATGAGACGCAATCTTCATTCGAATAGGTCTTGTTTGTTCCCGGATAGGACCGGAAGTCAATGGACTTCCATCAACCGATTCTACTGGAACAGCAATGGTCTTAAGGGAACATGGTATACTTCTGTCATTCTTCCAATGGGTGTCTACAAAATTCCCTGCAGCTCCGCAGTCAATCAATGCTGGAACCAAAATTGGTTCGGAGGTGCCCCATTCCATTGAAACCTGTATGACAATCATTAGAGGATCAGGAGTGTCTGTGACTTGAGAAGACACTGACATGGATGAGGAACCCGTTATTGGCTCCCTAGCCGCGGTTCCCCGTGCGGTTGGGAAGAAGCGTTTCCCTGTCGTTTGATAGGGGTGATGGGGCAGTCCTGTACTCGGTGGTCCTTGGAACCACAATACATACACAAGTCTTTCGCCCTCCGTCGATTACGTTCTTCCAAGGTGAGTCTACCTCTTCCTCTTGTGATTCCTATCTGCATAGGTTCATCAATTGGGGTTTTCATAGGACTAGAAGGCTGCATAGTAAATGGTCTCACAGAACGATTACGACGTCGTTCTCTGAGTCTTTCCTGTAGACGGTAGTCCATCTGCATCACTAAGGTAATCATTTCCGCTAGGTTTGGGGGTCGAGAAACCCTAGACACCTCGTCTTTAAGTTCCTCATTCAAACCCCTGCGAAATAGTGTTATCAGAGCATCATCAGCCCAAGAGGTTCCAGCAGCAAGCTGCTTAAAGGAGGTGATATACGACATTAGATCCTGTGATCCCTGTTTGAAGTCTAATAATTGCTCTTGGGAAAAAACAGTGATCTCTTGTCTATTAAACATGGACCTAAGACTGTTCAGAAAGGCAGGATAGGAGTCTAGCAGAGCATTGTTTGTCACAACCAGTGGTGTAGCCCATGCTAATGCCGGTCCAGTCAGGTTAGCTATCATATGTCCCACCTTATCTCGATCGTTCGGAAAGAATGCCGTTTTAAATGAGAACTGGACCGTACATGCTTCGATAAAGGCCTTAAGCTTGTGAGGATTCCCATCATATAAACCCCCTGGAATGGGACCTGGAGGTAGTTCTGAACAACTAGGTACCCTTCCAACCTGTTGCCGCAAAAAGGCATTTTCCTGCTTTAATGCCTGAACTTCCGCAGTCAGAGACTGGACTGCAGAAACCAATTGCTGCTGTTGGGCAGCGTCCATGGTATCACCTAGAACTATCGAGTTCTCCAAGGCAACCGTTCAGCACCGGGGAAGCCCCAGTATTCCTTCTATATTTGGGCGTTGCTAACTGTAATAATTCAGACTGTTTACGAGAGATGTGAATGACCGAAAGGTTACCTTAGAGAAACACTCGTCGTTCTCCCTCCTTCGCCTCCTTCTTCGGAAATGGTTCCGACAGGGGTAGAGAATGAGTGCCTCCCTGAGACCCTTCCTCCGCCTCAAATACAAAGATTAAGGAAGGGAAGGATTCCAGGGAAACCCTCTGGGGAAGAAAACCCTGTGTCGATGTCCACTGGATGGATGTCGTCTGTCCGGAGAAGTTCTTGGTAACCAGAACGTCTGCTGGAGTGGGCCGTCTGATTGGAGACAGAGGAAAGCGGTAAGTTGGAGCAAGGAAACTAGAAAGCAGAATATAGGTTGAGGAAATGAGGAGTACCTGATGGGAAGGGGGAAGCACCTATAAGGCTATATTGCAGGTCTTCCGAAGAGCCGCGGACAGAAGTAACTTCGAGGACGTTCCCGAAAGAAAATGGTTCTCAGATTTCTCTGCACAGGTAAGAGAATATTAGGTGTAACTTCTGGTCTATTTCTAACCTTTGATATATTACGGATTGAATGGCAATATTCACGTACCGCACGCCAGGGAGGGAGTCTCACTAGCGAACCGGTCAGTGAGCTTCAATTCGGAACGAGTGATGCAGAGGGAAACCACTCGAGACTTAGATGTCGTGTATGAGTTGGGAGAAGGAAGCGAGTCTGAAAACAGGGGAGAGGAAAGGGTAGAGTTATACGGAAGACATTACAAACAAACGAGCCTATAATAGATCCTAGTATCGAACTCACGAAGCGTTGTTGTTGAAGAGTAGCAACGCATCCGCGCGTTGTTCGCAGGACCAGATGAACCGGCTCCGGAGTCGGGGGGCGGTCCTTCCAGCGCGCGGCAATGGTGCAAGCCTAGACCCACACATTCTGTAGCGGCGGCCATCTTGGGAGTAAAGATGGCCGCAACCCGTCTAATCGACCATCTATGCCAGAGTGACCAAGGTCTCCGTAGGGGCGTGACACTTCTTGAAAAACTCATACATTTCAACACTCCAGAATTTTGGATGACTGTTGGGTCCAAGTTAAGATCAGTCAAATTGACTCTGACCTAATTCCAGAATCAACTTGGACCAAATACTATATGGCTAAGTTTTCTAGACCAAATGGTTCATCTTGGAGTATTCTCGACTGAGGGGCCTGTTGGAACAGGAAACATATCCTTGGAGGGAGGAATTTCTATTCTGTGCAATTTCTGAGAGCAAGGCTTCTAGGGCACCTGGCCCTGATAGCCTGGCACCTGTCCTTCTTAAGAGTGACCCACAGGCTTGGATGGCTCCTTTAGGTGTACTGTCTTCATCTATATATGCCACCCATGTCTTTCCTCCTTCCTGGCACGAATCTATTATCATGCCCATTTTTAAGAAGGGGCTGGCCAGTGATCCAAATACCTATAGGCCAATTGCACCTCTGGATGCAGCCAATAAGGTATTCTCTTCCCTTTTATTAAAAGACTTGAATTGCTTGCTGGCACATCTAGAGGTGCTAAATCGATGCCAGGTGGGGTTTAGATCAGCTATGAGTCCTGCTTGTAATGAAACCATTATGGGACACTTGTTGGACTCAGTGAAAAAGGGGGCCTTGGGTTCTACACCAAGGCCTCCCTGGATATGAATAGCACTTTTGACCGAGTAAATAGATTTCTTCTCTGAAATAATCTACTGGGATGGTCACTGCTGCTTAAACTATTCCAATTGATGGCCAGATTAGATACCAAAGATTGATGTCACACCTGTGTAAATTCTCCCTCCTTCCGGTGATCAAGTATTATTTGGCAAAAGTAGAGCCATCAATTCGATATGGTTTAGATTCTACCACCCTTGATTTGGTCATATATTGAAACACCATTCAGGGGCTAGTATGGAAAGAGACCATGGGCCTCCCTAACTCTGTTCCGAACAGAATAATTAGACATGGGCTTGATCTAATCTCTTTACAGGTGAGGATAGAATGGAGACAATTGACTAATCATCGGAAAATGATCTTGCAACCCGCACATTTTTTATATGATGATCTAAGTCAATTGGTAACAGACCAGTCCATACAATCTTAAAACCTGTTTAGAGTTACTTTCAGGGCAATTCTCGAGGCCATTAATTTGTCAGAGGAGGAATTGACCCCAATACCGTCCACTGCTAAAAGAAAAACGATTGCCTATGTACTGGTGTACTACGGTCAATGGTTTATCTCGCCATAAGTCATATAGCAAGGATGTGACATTTGCCAGAAGAAGAGAGAATCTTTTCTGAAATGTATTTATTTGTTCTTGTCACAATATTTGTGCAGCATATATACGCTTTCGTCTTAATCACTATCCTAACCTAGAGAGGGTAGGCACATGGAACCCAGAGATAGAGTCTAGATAACATTGTAGATTATGTGACGCTAGGTCCGATCAAGAAATTCGGAAGCATTTACTTTTAGATTGCACTCAGTTAAAATCAACCAGAATTCAATATTTTAGTCCAGTAGTCCCCACAGATCTTAATTATCTGGGGGAGACTTTCTGGACTCGCTTGATGTGGGGCGATAGTGTATTGCTTAAAATAGCTCTACACAGCTTTCTGGTGGAGAAATTTAGGAGAATAGATGAAATAATTTAGGTAGATAGACTATAGAAATTGAGTATTTTTACATTCTATGTACATTTTTTAATTTCAGGAACTATTGAATGTATATTTATGATTTTGTATTTTCATATTTTGTTTTACTTGTTTGTATTTTTGGATAAATGTCAGATTGTGAAAGGTTTGTTAATGAAAAAAAACAATAACACAAAAAACAGCTTTGCTGCCAATGCCTTGTTCTTGAAGCACATACCAGCATACTTGAGCTGAATCAGAGCACGCTATGTCAGTAGGCAAAAAACCTGGAAGTGAGCAGTGTGGTTTGCATCTATCCCCACATTGTGAAGAAAGCAGAGGTGCTGATAGTTTATTTTTAGGCATATCAGCATTGAGTAAGAAAATCCCCAGGGCCACTGGTTTAAGCGAAGGGTCTCGTATTAGAGCAAACAGTGTGTTGCACATCGGTTATTAGTACAAAGGTTGATGGCAAGTACTGAACTCCAGTTGCTCCAGCTTCACTTCCTGCTAACCCCTAGTTGGCACATGTAGCTGGCAGGAGGAGAAGTGGGAGCCACCCGGAAAACCAAAGTCAGAGCACCATATTCATAGCTATCATCCATTCCTTCACTGCTGCTCTGTAGTAAAATCCTCTTAACAGGTGCAGCAGAACGGCCACCATACTATACTATACACTAGTGTACAGCACAAGGGCAAACATTGTCATTATGCATACAATTAATTGAAAGACTATGGGCCTCATTATAAGCATGGCGGTACGGGCACTACGGTACTGGTAAGCATGCCGGCACCGTAGTTCCCGCACCCCCATACTATGAGCTGTACTCTCGGGTGCCTGTTAGCCCGCAGGTCTGGCCTGGCGGGCAAAGCGGCACCCATGCGTGCAGCATGTCACTATGCCCCTATGGGGCTCAAATGGAAATGGGGACTGACAGGCACTCGGCAATGCAGGAATTAGTGTGTCCGGCAATGTCCGAATTACCCAGTAATTCCTCATTGACGGGTACCGGAAAAGATGCAACTCCGGCGGCAGCCGTGCCGGTCTTACAGGCACGGCTACCGTCATGGTTGAAATGAGGCCCTATGCCCCTCAGTACAGGTTTACCGGTACAGAATAAATTGCCAGTAACTACCGCTACCGGCACCTTTTCCGAACTGGCAAACTGCAAGTCTGCCGGTAGGGGCTGTGAACGACCGGCTGGCCTGACCTGCTGGTAGTTCAGTCCCCTACTGGACGTTTTTTCACTGAAGCACTGGCACTATTAATAACAGTGCCAGTGCTTCAGGGTTCCCATTCCCTTGGAATCCTATAGGAATCCACAGGAATGGGAACTTACCGTTCCTATGCCACCCATAATATCCCGGTATTACCACGATATCAGGCGGCAGACTCGTAATGAGGGCCTATGTTGTTTTGCACTAGTAGTAACTAGTACCAATAGAATGCAACATTGCACGTGCACCATTTAAATATTTCTGTAATGAGGCCCCATAGCTTTAAATGCTTTTTAATAAGCAGGATTGCAAGTATACAAAAAAATAATGCACCGCAATGAAATGAAGTATATGGAAAATACAGCTATAAATATAGCTTCAAAGAACTGGGCTGTACTGCCGCCTTTCAATAACAGACTATATTAGCAATGTATTACCAATGGAAAAAAGTCTTCCTTAATGGAAGGTTGGCAAAAAAAAGAGTCAAAAAGGCTATTCTTTTTGCCAACCTTCCATTAAGGAAGCCTTGTGGTTTTAAGATCTACCAACAAATGTGAAGTGATTGAATGTTGCCTTCACGGACTCATTACCAGGATACAATCACCTTAAGAGCGGTTGTGAACGCCAAACCCTCCCAAGCACGCTATGAAGACCCATGATGCCTTGCAGCTACTGCACATGGGACTGTGTGCCCTGTCCTTTGCAGCTCTTATGGGTTCTGCAGCACAAGACGTAACTTTGAATGGAAAGTGTTATACTGTTGTGCATTTCAGGCCAAAACCGTCAGCAAAGAGGAGTTAAGGGGCTAACGGCGCCGTAAAAGGTGTTGGCGCCGTTAAACCCTTAACGCCTGATTACGAGGTCCCTTTGCGGGTTGCACTTTAACGCCTGCTTTTAGCAGGCGTTAAAAAACAAACCCTCAAAGGGACCTAGGAGCTAATTACGGCACCGTAATTTACGGTGCCGTAGTTAGCGCCTTCCCCATTCCCATTGAGCCCTATGAGCCAAAAATGGGAATGGGGAAGGGGCCATGGTGAATGGGGAATTACCGCCCCGCCAACCTTGGAATGGGGTGGTAATTCCGCCATTCACCATGGCGGATTCCGGCATGGACCATGGTGCTAGTAGCACCATGGTCCACCGTCTGGGTTGCAATGAGGCCCCATGGAAAGAAACATGAAATACACTTTGAACATTAAGGGCCATATTAAAGAATTTCTGCATCTGTGAAAGTGAAATTAACTCTATTGAAAAAATAAATGCAGTGGTTCATGGAAGAGGATTATATGGTAGCAAATGAAAATAGGTATTTCTAAGCAAAAAGTAATCTGGCTGCATGTATACCTGGACTCACTAGAGGCCCGAAGCTTCTCGGTCAGATATCTGGGAATTTTAATGTGATGTAGCACAGGTGAAGGGGTAACCAGTGTAGTTGGGTGCAAAGGGCCCACTCCTCCCATGGGCACATTCCCAAAAGGATGCTTTGTTCGAACCGGAGCCTCTCGTGCCTGCTGCATGCGCTTTTCCCCAAAAAGAGGTCACAAGGGATCTACAGAGGAGCAAGGAGTCAGGGGAGGTGGGGTTCGCTATGGGGCAGGGGAGAGGGAACAAGGAGGAGGTGGGTGGGCACACAGGAGGGAATGAGTGGGGCCTAGCAGGACATCAGAGGCTGTATTGGTGTCTCCTGCACAGAGAGGGGAGGGAATGGGGTGGGTGAGTGATTGACAGACATGGCCTGCAGGTTTGTCCCCTACACAAGAGGATGGCTCCCCCACACAAGAGGATGACTGGGGTTTGGTGAACAGGATGTCATTCCCCACACCACCAATACCGGACCCGGAAAATAGGTCTCAGTAAAAGGGGCCTGCGTAGACTTTTCATGGATCATATGAGTGATGGGAGAAATGTGTTCAAACTTACAGAAGCCAGAGATAAGGGGGCAACCAGTTCTAAGGGGCGGAAGCAGGCATGCATTGGAATCTGACAGAACAGAGCTATCACTGTCTAGTCTAGGCACTGCAAGGTTCTGGACAGTGGCGCAGCAATCAGCTTGGGAGCGACCCCATGTGTATTAGCTCGACAATCACGACAGGACATATGTCCTAGACTAATGCTGATGGATAGGATGGGCAAAAGTGCCCTCTGGTCCACTTTGTCACATGCCCTAGATATTGCTGAGTACAAGCAGGCATCGGTCCAATACAGAATGCTCATGCCATCACCCATCAACGTGGCTTACTCAGTGTTACATCTCAGAAGGAACGAAGATTGATGGAAACGGGGTAACAAAGGAAAGGGAATGTGATTTTCCAATTGCTGTGCTGCATACTTATTGCGGGCCTGGCCAGGGAAGGGTAGGCCGGTGATGGGATTATAAGGCTCTCCAGAATCCACAAGTTATAGTTTATTATCAAAGGAGTAACCTGGCCAGAATTTCCAGCTCTGCATAAATAACATAAGAACACAAAAGCAACGCAAGCACTGCAGTGCTTGGAGAGCTGAGTCCTGGAGGTTGCATGGTTTATAGGCATGCTTAGTGCAGCTCAGGGGCCAATCAGTCTATATTTCAGCATTAGGATCATTTCACCAATACCTCTTCCCAACATATTTTAGGACTGGTGCAATTATATAAACAAACTCAAGTCCTCGAATATTTGGTGAAAGTGTGGTTGTAAAGTACCTTTAAAAAAATATTGGGTCACCCTTGAGGTTTTTTCCAGCGATTATATCACTGGGTACCCCGTTTTTGGTACAGGAAGTCACATGACATGACCCCTTTGATCCACATGATATCACAGAAAGAGACATCGCATGATCTTGGCCCTGACAATGAACCTTTGTATGTTTTTTCAAGCTTTATTGAAAACATACGGCTGCAGCATGGCAGCAAGCAGTGATTGGTCATAGGGGGAGAGACCACACTACTGAGACTAGAAAAAGCTAAAAGCATGCTTATATTTGATAGGTTGGTGAAGCCTATCGCTGCTTTGGGGTGGCTACCTCCGATGTAGATAAAAAAGACATAAATCATGTATTTTTTTTTTAGCTTTATCATAGCAACCATGAGCACAAGTTCACTGGGCTTATTCGTACATTGTACAATTTGGTTGCAGTAGAAAGAGGTACTCATACTGTCGTATTATCAAGTTACAACAGAAGTTGTAGAGAAGCAAAGCCTCTCAATAGCAGAGCATCGCATGGCGCAAATGTGATCTTTATTGCACACCATGAGAAGCTACATCTGACTGCAAGATTCACTAATTTAGGCGACGAAAAAAGCATATCAAAGGCTTCCCTTAGAGCTACCAATTTCATTTGCTGAAGCAGGTTCTCATAGTCCTCTGTACACATCAAGTATGATCAAAATTGATAGGTAATCAGAGTCTGCCATTTTGAAGTGGTTCCCCCACTCCTATGCATCAGCAGAGTCCATTCTGTGATATGGATGAAATTTTGACTCACGGGTCAACTAAAACTGGGAAATAACAAACTGCATCCAACAATGTCATTACCCAAATTAGAACTGTACAATGGTTGCAAATGCCCACATAAGGAAAGTCAAAAGAAAGCCTTTTCAGGACAATAGGGTAAAGGGTGTCACTTGGTTGTGTGCTTGCTATGTCGCTGCTTACATGGTCCTGCCAACCCTCCTCACCTCCGTGCCCCACACTCAGATTGCTTTTCACTCAGGTAAGGCACGGTCACCCACCATGATTCTGCCCTCTGGTGTCCTACAATTAATGTTTTGCTCTCTGGTGTTCCACTTTCAATGGTGCCCTAAATGAGTTGTTCCCCCATTGTTACTTACTTTTATCCCTGGTGTCCCACATTGTTACCCCATTGTGATTTTGATCATTTGTGTTCCACGTTCATTGTTACGCCGCTGTAATTCTTTTGACTGTGATTATGGCCTCTGGCGCCCCACATTTATTGTTGCCCCACTGTGATTTTGCTCTGAGGTGCCCCACATATAATTGTTGCTTCACTGATGGTTTTTTCTACTAGTCTCAGATTGATTGTTGCACCACATTAATTGATCCCTTCTGTCATGTTGCTCTTTGGAGTCCCACATTACTTGACATCACACTGTTATTTTCGTCATTGGTGTTCCACATTCATTATTTCCTCATTGTGATTTTGCTTCCTAGTGTCCTTCTGTGATTTTATTTCTTGGTGCCCCCACATTAATTGCTGCCTGTTATGATTCTGTGCCCTGGTGTACAAATGAATGATTGACCCTTAGTCTCCCATGTTATTTTTGTCCCACATGAATTGTTCCCACACTTTAACCTTCGCCCCTAGTGTTCTACAATGATCTACCTCCTAGTGTCCCCCATCAATTGTTTCTACACTGTCATTGTTTCTTCCAGGTCTTCCACATTCATAGTTGCTCCACTGTGATTCTGCTCTCTGGTGTTCTTTTCTGACTTTGCTCGCTAGTGTCCCCCATTAATTGTTGCTCCACTGTCATTGTTTCTCCCAGGTGTTCCACATGCATAGTTGCTCCACTGTGATTCTGCTCTCTGGTGTTCTTTTCTGACTTTGCTCGCTAGTGTCCCCCATTAATTGTTGCTCCACTGTCATTGTTTCTCCCAGGTGTTCCACATGCATAGTTGCTCCACTGTGATTCTGCTCTCTGGTGTTCTTCTCTGACTTTGCTCCCTAGTGTCCACCATTAATTGTTGCTCCACTGTCATTGTTTCGCTCAGGTGTTCCACATTCATAGTTTCTCCACTGTGATTCTGCTCTCTGGTGTTCTTCTCTGACTTTGCTCCCTAGTGCCCTACATTATTTGTTGCCCCACTGTGATTTTACTCCCTTGTGTCCTACTTTTGTTTTTGGATTTAGATCTGTTTTATTGAATTTTTAATGCATACAAAACTGTCACGTACATCTTAGCTCTTGGTAAAGCAACAAAGGCAAAGAAATAAAACTCAGAAGAACAAGAAGAACATGGATGCACAAGTTAACCACTTTCATCCGAAGGGGGGAGGGAGCAGGGAAGTCAACCATCTTCTTCTAATTCTGCAAATCATTGATCCATCCATTACTCATCTCCCCGGGATCTCTGCGGTGGTGATGAACCTCCAGCAATGGGCACCAGCCTACGTTCAGTTCCTGGTGTCTCCCTGCCCGCTTAGTAAGCATTCCAATAATCCCAGGGCTCTCAGTCGCATAGGAAAGGTATCATCCTTATTGTTTTCTCTAACATATTCAAGAAAGTTTCCCCATTTCGTAAGAAGGACTGCTGTTTATCTTTCACAGTATAAGTAATCTTCTCATGTATCAACAAGGACCACATATACATCCAGCAGTCATTTATCATGCCTATTCTTTCAGATTTCCACAGTGCCGAAATAGCAATTCTAGCACTGAAAACACTGACAGGAAGTGCCTCACCGAGCAGCGGTCCCCAATTTGAGTGTTTAACAGGCCCAGGAGACAAACGGAGGGTTCCATGGGTATCAAAGAGTCAGTAATCCTGGAAGTATGCACACAAGCTTGGACCAGTAGAAGTTCCATTTGGGGTAGCACCACCATATATGCATATACGTGCCAGAGCCTCCACATCCCCACCAGCATAAGCTGCCATCTTCAGATCTTATGTGTTTCTTTCGATCTGGAGTGATAGTGCTGGTGGCTAAGAACTTGCATCATTTCTCCATATATTACAATATTAAAAGTCTTTTTTGACTCACAAATCGTACCAGAGACACAACGGGAAGGACATCAAAACCTGGAGCTAAAACCTAAAAGTCATTTTGACCCCCAAATGAACAACATGGCAATCAAGATGTTTGAGGAACAAACAATTAAGGACTTGAAATCAGTAAACTTCTCGAAATCTAAAAATTGTAACACTAGGAGAAGACAAAATGAAATAATCAAAGATTTAGCGGATGATAGAAGTGTAACCCTGAAATCAGCTGACAAGGGGGGTGCCATTGTTATAATGGATACCACTTACTATGACAAGAAGATTAATGAATTACTTGAAGATGACACCACCTATAGCAACATTGACCAGGATCCTGTCAAACAGGTCACTGAAATTATTAAAACTACTCTCATTAAAGCGACAGAACAGGGATGGATATCAGAGAAAATGAAGCAATACTTAACAAATGAATACCCAATCACACCAATCTTCTATGGATTACCCAAAATTCATAAAAATCTAAGAACACCACCATTAAAGCCCATAATCGCAGGTACCAATAGTATCTTCAATCCCTTGGTAATATACGTCGATAAAGCATTGCAACCATTAGTACAGGCAACATCTACTTATCATAAGGATACCACTGATTTTCTAAATCATCTGAGTACACTAACAACGGCCAAAGAAAATGACCTTCTAGTATCGTTTGATGTACAAAGTCTGTATACTTCGATTCCACACGAAGATGGGTTGGAAGCACTAGAATGGACACTATTAAGGAACAACTGTGAGGCTAACAAAATCTGTATCTTAGAATTGAGTAAAACCATTTTATAATTTTAGTGAATAATTATTTCAGAAACAAATCACAGTTTTTTCTACAATCTGCAGGAACATTGATGGGCTCCTCCATGGCTCCAGCCTATACGAATCTCTTCATGTTTTATCTGGAGAGTAATAAGATTCTAATAGAACCACAATGGAAGCCCAATCTGATTACTTGGAAACGATTGATTGACGATGTCTTTGTCATCTGGAGAGGAACCCTATTGGATCTGGACACTTTTTTGGATTACATCAATTCTGCCTGTGAGAAGATCAAATTTACTACAGAGGTAGAGACCCCCAAATTACATTTCGTAGATGTGGAATTGGAAATTGGATCACAGGGCATCATTACCAACATCTATCACAAACCAACAGATGTGAATAATTCCCTACATTATTTGAGCCACCATCCGGAACACTTAAGGAATAATCTACCCAACAGTCAATTTTTTGCATCTGAAAAGAATAATATCATCTACTGACAAATTGAGAGAAGAAAACCTGCGAATGACAGAAATGTACAGGATGAGAGAATACCCGGAGGAGGCTATAGAGATAGCTAAAAACAAAGCAGAAAAATTGGAGAGAAAAGATCTTTGAGTTTCCAAGAACAAAACAAAAGAGATTCCCTTCCTATATGCATTGGGATATTCAGCACAAGCCATCACATAACCAGAATAATAAAGAAAAATTGGAGGATTATCAAACTGGACCCACAACTGAACAAACTTTTTCCTAAACCCCCCATTATTCCATACAAAAGGGACCGCACTTTCAAAGATCAACTAGTTAAGGCAGAGAGACCACAAACTGATGAACAACAAACATTCAAGAAGAGGAAAACAGGCTTATTTGCTTGCCTAAATTGTTGTAACTGTAAGAACGTCATGAAAGGAGGATATGTAAGACATACACGCAATGGGAATAAAATCAAGTTACATGACTATGCCACATGTGATTCAAAATCAGTCATATATGGACTCAGTTGCCCGTGTAGTATTTTTTATGTCAGACAAACAAGCAGGAAGGCATCCGGACAAACAATGTGAAATCACTGGTAGCCAAACATTTTGCCCAAAAACAAACATAATATTGCCCAATTGAAAGTGGTAATATTGGGAATAGTTGAAACATCCCTTAGGGGTGGGAACCATGCCAAACATATGGACCAAAGGGAGTTATTTTGGGTTGAGAAACCGAACAGTTTGACACCCAATGGCATGAACGAGGAATATAACTTAGGTTCTTTCATATGAGGAAACAGATATAACTCTTTTGATTAGGTGTAATACCTTCCAAACTGGTCTGAAATGAACATACACTTGTGGGAAATTTGTGTAACTATTTATGGAACCTGTTAATACATGCTGTTAGGTACTAATGGAGAGACAACCACTCAAACTATTCATTATCCTTAATGTATAGAAGACTGTGAACATTATTTTGACCAGATAACCATCTGGATGTACCACTACAGATTACTAGTTAGCATAAATATTGAGCACAAGTGGAGGATTAGTTTACTGCTTGACAGGAGCTATGTATCTAAAATTTCCATATGAAAATAGATCAGAATTCGCTGTATGGGTTACGCTTAATTATCTGTGACTCTTAAGTTCAGTCCAAAATTCAGTAGACCCATTGGGCCTTATTAACATACTATAGATATTTTATTTGAAACATTTATTTATTAGCATGTCAACAAATACAAATCACATCAATATGATACAAGGGTTTTTTAGATTTTAGCAGAAGCATAAACTCATCAGTTAACTATATTCCAATAAGTACACAATGCAAAGCAAACATAACAATCGAACACACCCCCCTTAGACATATTAAATCCCTTTCAGTGTATGTAAACAACAACAGTCTCAAAAAAGTATAAGCATCCCTCCTATCAGACTATAGATATTTTAGATCACTTAGACCAGGTTCTGTAGAATGATGATGTCCTACAACTCACCACACAGGCTTATTTATTTATTTATTTATTTATTGCATTTGTTGTATGCCCAAACCCAAGGCTATCACAGTGTGGTTACAGGAAATCTTAACTTAATGATTACAACATGAAATAGAAATGAATACTTAGTTTTAGTTGTTACATAAACAATGGTTACAATAGTTACATATACAATAGTAACAACAGTAATGCATAGTTATTTTGAGAGGGGGAACATGGTGCTCAGACAGATTGGGAGCAAGATCAATAGTTAGACTTGGGGATCTTCACTAATCCAACAAGTAATAGGTGGAGTGGACTAATAAAAGAACTGTGCTGATAAAGAAACTGCACATTTTTAATTAAGGAGAATTATTTACACCTATAGACCTACACACATACTAACATGTCAGATCCACTTGGACACTACAAAGGAATTTACATCTGACACTCTTATTATTATTTCTTAATAAGAGGTAGACCTTACTCTGAGCAACCTACGTTATTTTGTCTGGAGGAAATACATACGCAATCTTAATTTCAGTATCAATATCATCTACTCTGATTCACCAATGTGATACACAATTTGGTTTAGAACTTATCTATAATTCTTTTTTTGACAGAGTAAGTAATATGAATGAGTATGAAATGATCAAGTACCAACATTATTGATCACTTTCATCTCGCGGGATGTAAAAGGACTACGATATAACGTCATGACGCAATGTGATTACGTATGTAAACAGTGTGACGTCATCACACTACGGCACTATGACGACACCAAATATTAGGTGGCCATTTTGTTTTTCTGGATTTTCTCGCGGTGAGGAGAACAGTAGAAGATCAATACTCCCACGGCTTTAGGTAAGAAACTTACACAAGCTGTGTGACAAACTATACATATAGGATGAGAGTTCATCTAAAACCAATAGCAATAGATACACTACAGACTAATATTGTTGTTCTCAGGCAGATTCCCATCTGAAAACCACATACATTTTTGGATAAGCCACCTCTAGGAAGACCTTCACAGGTTCTAGTTATCCAATTTGTGGTAATTTCACTTTATCATAGTGATATTTCAGGTAATCATACACAGATGTGCAATAGATATGGATACCTATAGCTATTGTGTTCCATCCTTACTTCTAGATACGGCACAAGACCATATCAACTTCCACTACTGCGTGTGAATATATTGACTTCCATTTAATTTTGGGAACTACTACACCATCATCATTTTTGAACTCAGACTGAGCGATTGTTAGGATACAACAAGCACAGATAAATTCTTTAAGTTGCTGTGAAGCCTAAAAGCCTTTCACATTTATTATGATCTCTTTTTAACAGTTGGGGTTATTGTGATTATTGATTGATTTTAACAAGGTTGGAGACTATTTATACGTAGTTATTTACACGTAGCTCTTTGAATTGATTTCTTAGGAAATTCTACACCTTAGCATGCGAGAAATGACACTGATTAAAATCAAAAGGAAGATGTACTTGAAGGACAGTACATCCAGGTGATATTGGGTTACTTATTTAAGAATCATGACAGAATATCATTACAGATAGAATGTAATACTAAAAATCTATTTATTAATTATATATTGTAGATACCCAAAAAAAAAAACAGAGAAGTGGGTAAGCAACTCCAGAAGAAGGGGGACTCAGCACCCCGAAATGCGTAGAGTGGAATACATAAGGATCATCCCAACCACATATGAATATATGATTGCGAGCCTTACCATATGTGTGAATTGACCTTATGTGTTAAATTGTTTACCTGCAATCAGTTTACTTAGGTTGTTGTATACCACAGGTAATTATTTAAAAACATTCTTTGCACGAACACAAAGTCTGATGACTTAAAGTTTTGATTTGCTGTATAATTTGAGAATTACTATGGTTGATCAAATATGACATTTGGAATTTGCAAGAAACTAATTGAAATTCATATGATTGTACAAAACTAAAGTAAAAAACAGTTTTTAAATTAATTGGGTCAGAAAGTACTTTATTTGATCCAATATAACAATATTTAAAACATTTATTGTCTATACAATAACCATCGGGTGTGCAGGGGACGGGAGAGTTCCACAAGATTGTGGACATCTGTTGTTCTTCCAACAAGTTGTGTAGCCCCAAAGTGACCTGAGTAAGTGGGCAGTCATCCGGGAAGCACTCAATTTGGTCAGGACATGGGTGCTCAGATGAATATATTGAGCCATAGTATTCATCAGGGGTCTTAAGCTTCTCTCTTACTGTGGGCATCCTGTCACCCCCCATCTTGTATCTGCCCAATCTGATCGTATATAATTCTCTTTTTAAGCTTCCGGGTGAGTATTTTTCCAGCTTTATGGTCACTTTCAAAGTAAAGCTGTTTCGCCTTCAGCTACAAGAGCTCATACCTGGAAGCTTCTATCATATTAATTTGAGATCAAATGATCTGGAGCTAAGGAAAAGCATGTTGGGTACCCTTGGTCCTAAACACTCCCTCAGCTCCTCATTCAAAATTCGGCTCTGCTCTCACCGTCTGGAACGTTCTAAAATCGCTATGTGTATACGTGGGAGGACACAGTCCATCGCACGCCATACGGGGAGATCGAAAACTGGGCCTGCCAACACAGGGAGTCATAGATACTTGCAGAAGAGACTGAGTGTGGAGTGCTGAGGTCCGGGTGGTCCCCTCTGTAACACTAGCCCGACGGCCCCGTTGGCTGAGTGCATTGGCCGGACAACACCCATGTGGCCTATAAGGGCTTGACACCCTCTTAACTGAATTGCTGACTCACAGTCTCTATAGCCCGAGACAGGCCGTGGTGGGATACCTGCTGGTACAGTCGACATGGGGAACACACGGAAACAAGAAAAAGCGGCAGAGGGAGCAAGTGCCAGAAAAAAGGGACCGATGGACTCGTTCACCAGCAGCCAGGCAGTGGCTACGAGCAGGAGCCACCAACAACAACCGTAACTGACTCCGATTTGGGCGGTGGCGACAGGGTTGAACACCTGAGTACCATAGTGCAAAACAGAATCCTATCCATTAATGTTAAGTTGGATGACATTGCCACTACAATTGGGGCACTGAAAACAAGAGTGGACAAGGAGAGCCTGAGACTCACTGAGGCGGAAAGCAGGATCGGCACAAATGAAGATACCAACACGCGACATGCTAGAGACATAGCCCAGCTTAGAGAAGGCATGAACAAGCTGCAAAATAAGTGCGAGGATCTTGAATCCCGATCCCGAAAGAAACAACGTACGGATTGTAGGGGTTTCGGAAAAATTTGGGAAGGGTGCAATGGAGCAACAAGTGGAAACACTCCTTAAGAACCTTTTTGGGGCAAACTCCTTCTCGAATCAATTTCTGGTCGAGCGGGCCCACCGCACTCTGGCCCCTGTACCAAGGCCCAGGGACCCACCACGCACGATCATTGCACGGCTTCTAAACTATAGAGACAGAGACACAATCCTCAGAATGGCGAGAGAGCTTGTGACACTACAATACGAGGAGAGCCGCATACACATCTACCTAGACTTCGCTGCAGAGTGCAGGCAAGCCGAAGATCGTATGAACCGGTCAAGAAACTTCTGAGCGCATGGCAGGTCCCATACGCACTAATATTTCTGGCCAAGATGCAAATTCAATGTGGAGGAAGGGCTCACCTTGCTGTTGCTCTGGCCTATGTGGAGGCCACCATACCACCGTCCCCCAGGGGCCGTGGGCCGGACCAGAACGTAAGATCCCTGCCTGCGGCGGGAGGTCAAGACCCTGCTGAGTGATCCAGAACACACCCATATCCTTTTTGATATGTAACAGTGCACGGCTCCTGCGTGGGGCTCCAAGTAAAGTTAAAAAGGCAGGCTGTGAGCCCGTTCTGGTGGCTTCGTGAAGGCAACGTGGCACCCACAGGAAAGTTCCTGCAAGTTCTAAGGGTTCATCGTCTAGTTGGGGCAGATGATGTGGGTGGGGGCGGGGTTTTGGGACTGGGTATGTTGTACAATGTTGTTGTTACCGAGACGAGTTGGGGTTTCGGGTGGAAGGCTGGATGACTAAAAGTTTCAGGTTGGTTGAAATAGGGTCACGCGGATACTGGCACTGCTCATATCATGTAGGATCTACTGGACACAATGGTACGATACAGTGCATATACATGAAAGTCGGGTGACGGGTTAAAGATAACCTGGAATGTCCGGGGGTTAAACAACCCGATGAAGGCGAGGAAGGTGGGGAAGCATGTCACCAAGAACGGACCACAGGTTCTAATGCTACAAGAAACACATGCTCAGGGCTCTGTCAACACAAACATATTGCCCAAATGGGGCAATTGCGTTACTACACAGACTATTCCTCTCAGTCCAGGGGGGTTATTACACTCATACACCCCACACTGGGATTCCAGGCCAAAGGACATAAGATAGACCCAATGGGGAGATACATCCTGGTATGGGGGGAATAGCTGGTAAACAAGTGACCCTGGTAAACACCTATGGCCCCAATATAGATGATCCAGACTTTTATCTAAGTATATTTGAAGCCCTCAACAAACAAGATATGACCAACATAATATGGGGTGGCAATTTCAGTGTGGCACTTGACCCCGCACTGGATAGATCCACCACTGTGACAAGGGCACCCACTAGGATGGCAGCAACCTTGGGTCAACTCCTTCCACAATTGTCATTAATAGATACATGGCGTGTACTACACCCCGATAGCAGGCGGTACAACTATTACTCCTCCATGCATGACAGTGAGTCATGCATAGATTATTGGTTCATATCCTCAGATATCTCAAATACATTAAAATGCTGTGAAATTCTGCCCCGCACGCTATCTGATCACTCCCCCGTGTTGCTGGGACTCATGTTGAAAGATACCTCTAGACCAGGGAGAAGATGGAGAATGCCTAGGGGAATACTGGGAGATGCAAATGTGGTTGAGGCACTACATGTGCAAATAACCAATTCTTTTGCAGGCAATATGGGGATGGTGGACCGGATTTCCACAATATGGGAAACCTTCAAAGTATGGGTTAGAGGGGTCCTGATGTTGAAAAACCACGGGCCTTCTGAGGGGTGTACGGCAGGAACTTGAAGGGGTGGAAAGGGAATTAAACAAACTGGAAGAAACCTACAGCCACACTCATGAAAGGGATACCCTTGCCGAAATTCACATGCTCCTCAGAAACTTTGACAGTTTATCCATGAGAGAGATACGATACATTGTGGCCCCTACCTGGGCATGCAGGTACAGAGAAGGAAATAAGGTGGGGAAAACGTTGGCTAATTTGATAAAGCATGAAAGACAACTAACCCCAATCACTACCATCCAAACAGCACAAAATGGAATAATTACTAGTGAACAATGCATAAACGACGAATTTGTCAAATTCTATAAAACACTTCATGCGAATAAAGACCGTAAAACCCCCATAGAGATAAAAGCTTACCTGGCCATGCTCAATCTCCCGACACTCCCAGATGAAAATAAAGTGGTTCTCAATCAGCCCGTCACTATAGAAGAAATTGCCGAAGCAATCAAGGATCTCTCATCTGGTAAGGCACCGGGTTCGGATGGACTGGGGGCTGAATTCTATAAAGAGTTCCATGAAGAACTAGTCCCTATAATGCTGAAAACATGGGAGGAAGCCCTAGAAAAACAAATACTGCCCCCGACAATGAGAGAAGCTATAATCACCGTACTGCCCAAGCCCCGTCGCCCGCCCCATGATATGTCATCTTACAGACCTCTTTCGCTCATAAACGTAGACGCAAAGATTTTTGCTAAAGTTTTGGCGAACCGAATGCTACCTATAGTATCCACGTTGGTCCACCCGGACCAGAGTGGATTTATCCCTCAGAGATCCACCGCCTTAAATCTACGCAGGTTGTTTGGGGTAATGGTGCAGATAGACCCGGATAGACATGCGGTCGCTATGTCCCTCGATGCCGAGAAGGCGTTTGACTCAGTCTCATGGGAATGCCTCTTCTCAGTGCTAGAGGCATTTGGAGTGGGACCCAATTTCATCAGATATGTCAGGCTGCTATATACTGGCCCTTGGGCAAGAATATGTACCAATAGAACCATCTCCGAAATGTTTGAACTGGGCAGGGGCACCAGACAATTGTGCCCGTAGTCGCCCATTCTATTCGCTTTAGCGATAGAGCCCATGGCAGCTGCGTTTAGATTGTGAAACAGGGACAAGGGTATCACAATGAAGGGCTCCACCCAATTAATCCACTATACGCGGACGATACACTATTATATATCCGTGAACCCGACAAAAACATTGCACCTATAATGGCAGACATACACGAGTTCGCTGACTACTCCTGTTACACCGTGAACAATGCTAAGTCAGAAATGTTCCCGCTTACCCCCTCTACGGTGTGCCCCGGGGTGACATGTGGACTTAAGTGGTCGGAAAGACATATTAGATACCTGGGGGTGCTGGTCTCCAGGAATAGGCAAGCCCTATATGTTGACAACCATGATCAGGCATTACAATCACTAACTACGAAGTTGCAGATCTGGAGACACCTCCCTATTTTACTCCATGGCAGAATTGCGGTCCTCAAAATGATCGTCCTCCCTAACCTACTATATCTGTTTGTGAATGTCCCCATATGGCCTGGCAGGGATTTCTTCTCCAAACTCCGATCAGTGGCAATAACATTTTTATGTAATGGGAAAACGGCCAGAATAGGGTGGGAAAAGATGACGGAACCATATTGTACCGGTGGCATAGCAGCCCCAGACTTTGAGCTTTACTACTTGGTTGCTCAGGCACAATTTGCGAAATACTGGTATGATGAGACAGACAACTCACCCCATAAATGGACAGAAACACACACTGTTACACCCACAGATATACGATCAGTCTTTTTTGACCCATGGCACAGAGACACATGTGAATATGATCCTGTGAGATGCTCTGTTCGAGCTTGGGGGGCCGATATGCAGGAGGCTGAAGCTGGAAACACCTTATAACCCGGATATTCCCCTATGGAACTTCCCAAATATTCCTCCCACATTTGACACAGGTTTGCAGGAAACCTGGGACCCTAATGGTGAAATGAGGGTGGGCAACATGTTCATAGATGGGAAGTTTGCAACTCTAACAGATTTCACTAGAGCCATGGGAGGAGGACTGCTCTGGGCACTCCAATACTACCGGATGAGATCTGCATTCCAGGCACGATGGCCAGTGTTCCCTGACAAGCCCCTCCCCCACCCATGCCTACAACTGGTCACAACTCGAGGAGGGCTGGGAATCTCCAAACTGTATGTATCGGTGCAAGCCCACACCCCCACGACAAATCGGGTCAAAGAAAAGTGGGAAGCAGACATGCAGACACCTATACCTGATGAGAAATGGGGTAGATACTGTGAACTTACGAAAAAGATATCACTTAATGCTGGCCTGCGCCATATACAATTCAGAATTCTGAATAGACTACATTACACGCCAGCTAAAATAGCCAAATTTGCACCAGATGCCTCGAGCGATTGCCCCAAATGCGGCTCCCCGCATGCGGGACCCTTTCATATGTACTGGGAATGCCCTGTGGTGTTGCGGTTGTGGGGGATGGTGGCCAAAATGTTGGTGGAAATTATGCAAATACCCCCATATCTGACTCCTGAAAAATATTTGTTCGGGGATATTGGTAAATGTTCTGAAAAAATGAGAAGGATATTTAATGTATCATTCGCTGTTGCAAAAAGATGTATCCTACAGGCCTGGAAAAGCCCTGCACCGCCTAGTACTTTTTTGCGCGAATTGACATATGTTAATTTTGACCCAACCAAGTACAAGTCGGCCAAAAGACATTTGGGGCCCTTTCAGGGTGTACCTATGTGAACTGCTTTCGGACAATGAAACCTCCATGTAATTTGTATACCACCTAAGTGCTTATAAGATGTACCATTGTATGATATGCTGTAAATGATGTTGAGAGGGAGCTATTGTATCTGCTGTGACCACTAATAAAAAGATGTTTAAAAAAAATGTGGCTCTGCTCTCTCCTTAATTTATTAGCTTCAGCTGCTTTAGATATTAGGAAGCCACTCATATACACCTTGAATGCGTCCCAACGGGTTATCTCTGAAACCAACCCCAGGGGATTGTTCACAAAGAAGGGCTCAATCTCCTGTCCTTTTTCTATATGTATGACAAGGTAATTCAGCAGCACTCGAACGAGCTTCCACTGCTTGGGTCTTGTCTCATGCGGGCATAATTCTAAGGTTATTCATACTGGGGCATGATTTTGAGGCACATAGAACATTCTCTTTAATCGTATAAGCATGGAACTTCATTATTATGTCCCTGCGTTGAGTCTAAGTCCCCATTCTTTGCTGCCCGATCCTATGGATCCGGTCCAAATTGATGTCATTGTTTGCAATGTCTGGGACTATTTCTTTAAAGAACTGAAGGGCCCCGCCCCTGAGATCGGACCTTTTGCCCTTGCCCAGACCTCGGATCCTTCGGTTCTCCCTCCTGGGCCTATTTTCCAAATCTTCAAGGGTAGCAACTAAGAAGTTCATGCCCTGTTTTGCCCTAGCATGTTCTCCTTGCAGGTGAATGACATCCTCTTGTTGTGACTGCAGCGAGTCCTCTGCGTCACTAACCCCGGAACTGACCTGCTTCATATCTTTTGAAGGGCCTGAAAGGGATTTACGGATTTCCTCTGTTGCTTCTTGTATTTTCTTTTTGGCAGGCAGATCATCCCTCAAACTTCTGAGGCACTCCAGTAGGTCATGTTTTGTGCGTGGATTCGCCTCTGATTTCTCCATGCCCTTAGATACCTGTAGAGCCGTTGCTATGATATGATATATGATATGATATTTTATTTGTATAGTGTCCATTCACAAGTGTTTCAGAGCGTGATGAGACAAGGGAGGGGAAACAAGGGAGGACAAAAACAACGAACTTACTAGATCCAGTGACATTGAGAACATGCAAGTGCAGGGGAGAGGGAAGGGGGAAAGTGCGAGGGGCCCGGGGGAGTGGAAAGTGCTGAATACATGATAGAACAACAACAGGTAGTGCAGCGAGCAGGTGGTAAGTGCGAGAATAAGGTGTAGACAACAGGTGTCTGATAAGTGCTGGAAGGGGACTGTAGGTTTGCAGATACAGACCCAAGTGCAGGGGTTGCATGAGGCAGTGCGGGTGTATGGGCCTTCTGTGACCCAGCCACTGCTTTCTCCTTTTCTTTGCCTGACGTCGGTTTCAGAGTCCAAATTGACTCAGAGTTTGTTTGGAGCTTTCTTAGGAGATATCAGCTGCTCCTGAGCCTCTTCCAAGCTTCAAGCCAGCAATGGGGGGGAGGGTCCTTTTTTACCTTGGATCAAGTCCTACATGACAGAGACACCAACCAGATCTCTATTGCCACCTGCACACTTCAGGGTCTGCGGTTGCATGAACCCCCACCTGTGAGCAGTCCCTGGAGCCGTCCCAGCTAGGCAACACGGGGCCTGCATCCATGCTGCATCACGGATCACCTTTCCTTCCACACCGCTGTGAGCCCTCACACCTCCCTTCCAGGCATCCACTGAATGCCATCAATGTTGGGGCCAGGCACCTGACACCAAGCTCTCATTACGAATTATCTTGCATACAGGACAAGAAGCATTAGTTGTGTGGTTGATAGTAATTGTGGATCAGGGTCTACCACTGGACAACCCACAGCAGAGAAGCTGATGATATATTGCTATCATCATGCAATTTACAGGCACTTTATTTTAAATTATTCTGATGATTACGGTTCTTGGAAGCAGAGGTAACTGCAAGTATAGCAGACAAAAAAACTATTTAATGTAGAGAAATGAAGAGCAACCTATGATACTTATTGGTATTTTCAATGGTGGGAGAGAGAGAGAAAGAGAGACACAGAGAGACAGAGAGAAAGCGTGAGAGAGAAAGAAAGAGAGAGAGAGAGAGAGAGAGAGAGAGAGAGGGAGAGAGAGAGAGAGAGAGAGAGAGAGAGATTGACTTTTTGTTTTTGCGTTTGTTTGGACCAACTGTGGTGATATGTTGGAGCGCACCAGTGAATGTGGTATATAATACTTTGCTAATTACTACGACCTTGCTGTTAATGTTCAAATAATTTGTTATTGTGCAAATGATTTCATTTGTTACATCTGAAAAAGATGCATCTCATCATATAAAAATGACTGTATTACATGGAAATCCTTGGAGATATATTTTCGGATGAGCTTTTGCTATAAATATGCTTTTCACAACACTAACAAGAGGACGAATTGAAAGCCAAGTCTCACAGAATTGCTTATGTTTCAATGGAACATGACATGAATATATAAAAAACGGTTTCCTGTTAGAATCAGGAAGTAACATGGACCGGGGTCATATAGTAAAGATTGTATTTTATGATTTCTGTAATTAGATCACCATTGAGCAAGAACTTGAAAAAATAGAAATCGATGAAGCCATCCTAAAAATTGAAAAACAGAACAAACCAAAATATGCATGGCCTGTTATTTCGATGATATATTGGTCTTGTTAGAAATTGATGAGAATTGAAAGAGACCAATAGTCATTGTTATACAGTGCTGCCAATATTAACAACAAGGTTTAACAAAGGGTCCAATAACTGATGTTCGTTGGCAGATACTTTTCACCATCCTTATTAGCCAATCTATTTGGTCCTTATGAGAAACCTGATGGTGTTCTCCCACCTACTGCCTCAGGATCCTCTAGTCAGGTGGCCAGGGAAGGGCCAACGCTTTTGGATCCCGACCTTGGGGTTGGACAAGTGAGGGAGAATCACCTGACTGGAAGGTCACGACGGATTGGGAGGAGGATACCCAAGGGTAATACATGGTATTCTCCCAGTCCCAATAATACCCCAGCCCACTGTCCCTCAGCCTTAATGGGGTATTTTCAATCTCACCCCATCTCCCCCTCCCCATTTCCAACAAATACTGAGACGAGGAGGAGGCAGTTAAGAGCAGAAAAAATTGCCCATAGAAACAACATGGGGAAAGTAAGGGAAGGAAACCTACTATATAAAGAACTCAAGTTGTCCCACTAATAGAGTCAGGAAGCAACAGGCATTTAAGAATGACCACTTGCACCTGACTCCACTTGACTGTTTTTTCAACTATAAAAGGTGGGGGTTTTCACATGGAGGAGGGCTAGCTGGGGATGCTGTCTGGACCTGAGAAGCCAAGGA
This sequence comes from Ambystoma mexicanum, assembly GCF_040938575.1. Classification (NCBI taxonomy): domain Eukaryota; kingdom Metazoa; phylum Chordata; class Amphibia; order Caudata; family Ambystomatidae; genus Ambystoma; species Ambystoma mexicanum. Next base: position 1,079,562,884 of record NC_090937.1, on the reverse strand, counting down.
GCAGAGAGAGCAGAAGTTAAAGCCTGGAGGGAACGGCATACCGAGACACTGGCCCAGTGTTTGTGAGGGGCTGCAGCGTGGCTAGGGAACCGTGACTCCAAGGAGCCAGAGTAAGGCAGCATGTATCCTGCTGGTCGCATTCAGGAAACGGTTAGTTTCCTTGGGATGTGTGCCAGTCCCAAGGGTGACTGAGGGACAGGTGATGAGGCCCTCACATCAACCCCGTGTATCCAGAGGAACTGCTTGTCAATGCGACGCTGCCTGGTGAGCGAGAGAGAGAAACTCATGAGCGTGCATGACACTGTTTTAAAACGGTACGGAGCAGAAAGTAAGATAAAGTGTTTGAAGGACAGAAAGCGTAAGAAATAAGCAGAAGAAGAGAAATAGAAAAAAGGAAGTTCCGCTAGCGGCATGGAAGAAAAGTAAAGTGAAAAAAGGCATTTGAAGAGTGCAAAGAGTGCAAAGCATGGACGGTAAAGAGAGGACAGTGTGCCAAGTGTGCGGGAAGCATGAGAAAGAAACTGACAGGTGCAAGAGTGCACGTTAAGGGAAAAGACAGTATGTGAGGAGCGCAAGAGGCACAATAAGAAAGCAAAGGAAAGTGCAGGAGTGCACAGTGGAATAAAAGGAACAGAAAAGGGAAGGTGCAAGTGTGCATGAGGAACAAGCCAAGGAAAACAAGAAGGGCTGCAGGAAGCACATTATGGTGAAATTTGAAAGCAAGAGCAAGAAAAAAAGAGAGAGGGGTTAGAGATCAGAGTAGTCATGCCTAGGAGGAGCAAAGAACCAGGTGGTTTTGAAAGTCTCTGATTGTACCCCATAAGTGAAGTGTATCACTTCACTTGTGGGGTACAGAACAGGACTGCAAGACTTGTCCTGGGCCTCAAGCCCTGGGATCTTATCTCTCCAGCCCTGAAATCTCTTCATTGTCTCCCAGTGGCTGCAAGGATAAAATTCAGGACCCTTTGCATTGTCCATAAGGATTTCTGGGCCTGGGTCCAAAATATCTTCAACACCCCCTCCGCAAATACCTTCCCTCTCAAGCTCTTCGTCCTATGTCTCCAACTCCCTCAGGCTCAGTTGTTTCTCTAAGAAACATGCTGGGGGTAGATCTTTGTCTCCGGCTGGGGCCTCCTCCTGGAACTGCCTCCCTACTACTCTGAAACTTGAGGAGAATCATCTCCGGTTCTGGAAGCACCTCAAGACCTTCCTTTTTGCTTCTGCCTTCTCTCCTCTTCTCGCTTGCTGATCTGTTCTGTTTAGGCATCATGCACCTAGTTACCCTCTGATTTCGGGCCCAGGTATCTTCTACCCTGCCACTCACCCGCACTGCCTCCTGGGAACCCTTGCACTTTGGGTCTGTATCTGTAACCCTACAGTCCCTCCTTCCATGCACTTATCAGACACCCTTGGTCTGTGCCTTAAACCTAGCACTTGACACTTGCTGGCTGCACTACCATTTATTGTTGTTTTTTCATTCCTATGCTCAGCACTTTCCACTTCCCAGCTTCCCCCTTGCAATTCCCTCCTTCCCTCCCCCCCTGCACTTTCGCGTTCTCAATGTCACGGGGCCTAGTAATATCGTTGTTTTTGTTCCCCCTTGTTCCCCTCGCTTGCCTCGCCGCGCTCTGAAACACACGTGTATGAGCGTGATATAAATAAAATATCAATATTAATATCAATATGTGAAAGAACTGTGTAAAAAAATCAAAGGTACATCCTGACAAGTTGAACTTGTGTTTAAAACCAAAAAGGAGCCTAAGCTTGGGGGAGCCCTGCGAAGCCTAACAATGTGGAAGACCTAATATATTATGATATTGACGGAAATGCAAAGTACACCCTGACAAAATTGAATTTCGTTTGGAAACTGAAAGGGGCCTGAGCTTGGGGAAGAGAATCCTGAGGGATCTAACCAAGTTAGAGAGTTATTGTTTTGTAGTGTTGAAATGATTGAAGCTTGGGGAAGGGGACCCTGAGAAGCTTCAAAAGGAATTGTTAAATTTGTTTTGTGGTGTTTGAAACTTGGACAAGTGGAAGCTTGGGGAAGGGAACCACAAGGAACCAAAGACACTGAGGGTATTTGAGAATATGGCAAGGGCTCTGTGGAGAACGTCTTACGAACAGCCCTTTTTGATTTAACTCATTTTTGTGATATTGACCAAACTACACTGCCTCAAAATAAACCTTGGTTTCCGATTTTACGTTTCACTACTATTTTTCCTTTTTTAAAGACTTCCTAACACAGTTTTGTAAAGAGTGAGGCCAAGCATAGGTTTAGACAAAGACAGAATTTTATATTGGACTTCAACAGCCTTTGGAAACATCAGTCAAGGGAAACATCCCTTTAGAGTTAGGGCCAGTCAGGCATTAAACCAACCCAGGAAGCTTAGTAAATAAAGGTTTTGAAACTAAAATCTTTGAGTCTGTGTCTCTCTTGATAGCATGCCTGTCTCGCACCCTGTGTATGGGCCGACCAGCTACCGGCAAAACATTGCTGAAATTGAGACCAGTCTATAATTGTATCTTCTCAATAGCATTGCAAAAGAATGGAGATATTGAAGCAGTATAGACTGACTCTTCATCCACTATTCTTCAATACCTCTATGACAACAAATGCTTCTTCTTGTATATATATATATATGTATATATATATATATATAATTATCTCCATCTGTATTCACCCACCTCATTTTCTCCATCTCGCTCCATGCATCTCTTTATCTCACTGTATCCACCTCTCTATGCCTGTTCTTGCCGACCTGTGTTTACATGTCTCTGTATGAAGAGTTCCATCGAGCTCCATCACTCTCTGTGTATATTGCTAGTAATGTTTACATGTGTATATGAATTGCTCCATCCACCTATATCCATCTGTGGCTCTGCATTATAGCCATATTTTTCCCTCTTTCAATCTCTCTATCTACATGTGTCTCTAAGGCCATATGAATATGTATATGCATCTATCTTTTGTTTCTAAGTGTGCATAGACATGTCTTTATATTTCTTATTTCTCTATATGCAGCACACTCAATGCATCTTTAATTTCTGCTTAGTTCCCTATGAATGCATCTATCTATCTATATACATTCACATCTGTGCTTTTATCTCTGTATATCCATATCTCTGTATACATTTTACTCTATGTATCTCTTAATCTATATCAATCTACATATCCATCCATGTCTATCTATATACCGTTATACATATGCATGTCTATATGGCCCTATCCATCACACCCTGCAAATGTAACAATGTATCTGTTTTCATTCTATTTGTTGATTGCTCTCTATCCATGTATATTTATTCATCCATCTGTATGCATCACTATATATATATCTCTATCCATTTTTCTGTATACATCTATCTCAATGCATATCTCTCTGTCTGCGTCTGTATCTATCCATCACTCTATGCATCTGTCTATATCTGTATCAATTAGTCTTGTGATCTAGCAACATTTTTAGCCAACTATGTTACTAGATTGATCAGTCTCCCCCTAAACCTATTGCACACACCTTCTGTCTGTATTTCCTTTAATATGTTTGTGGTATTGTGTCTTTCATCATATCTAATGTATATTCTGCTATAATATGACATTGGTGTGGCCAAGTAACGCTATGTAGATGAGCCGCCTTTTGAAGAAAATAGTCAGAGATGTGCATTTTCAGCCAGCACAGAAGGTGGGTAGGGAGTGTGTAGATACCTAGCAGCAACCCATGGGTATCAAGTGAGAGAACGGCTGCTGTGACAGATTTTCAAGGAGGCGGGAGAGTCAGAGGCATCAGATTATGTGAACTGCTGGTCAGAATTGTGCATGCGTCTCAGCTGTATTGTATTGGAGGTGGTGATGGGTGTTTTGGGTGTATGTAGTTGAGTAGTGTCTATTGAGAAGTGTGAAGGTGGGTGGCTGTGCCCAGGCGGTATAAGGTTATATTTTGTTCTGATAGCATGTTTGGCATTCCAGTGAATAAAGACTGACACATGGTTGGAAGAGGTCTTGCCACAATAATGCCATTATTTTTTAATTTGTGGTTTTATTTATTGGATATTTATAAGGTGCTTATACAACAAGACAGTGTTTCAAAGTGCCACAAGGCACAAGGGAAGGAAACAAGGGAGCAAATAAACGATGGAAATAACAATGAATGAATATAAAGAAACAGTCCTCCTACTAGGCCTTGTGACATTCGGAGCGTGCAGTATATATTGCATTGGCAGTATGTAGTATAAAGCCAGAAAAATGCAAAATGAAGTGTCCAACACTGCCAAAACACAGAGCACAAACACCCAAGCTGAAATCCAGCCTCCCAACCACCCAGATCACAAGCCCTCAACCTGGTATCATTTAGTACTATCACCACGAATGCAAACCCAACACATGGCACCCATCCCCTCTTTAGTCAACAGCCAGAGCAGAAACACAGTACTGGCCACCTATGGGTGCCGAAGTGTAAGCATGCAAGTGCATTACCCTCCGGTTGGATGCTGGCTTTATCCATAGAAAGGGTGCCAGCACGGAAACACGGGCACGCACCTGCCACCTAGCTGTGTGTCGTGGTGGTATATTGTGAACTGTTACTAATTTATTCGACTCACAGTAAATATTGTATGTAATTCTCATTGTTAGTATAGGACACTGTTTCAATTGTGTTGAAGAAGTTAGTCGTTATTCATTTTACCCAAATAAATGTGACTTTGAATACAAGTTATAATCTATTTGCATTGTAAAACTGGCTGACCAGATGTAACACTAGAACAGTCCCACATGCACATGTGGTTTTGCTCGATAAAATAAAAATAATTAAACAAGGCTTAATTAAGAATTTGTATATTTATATTAATGTTGAAACAAAATATTATGTGCCTTTCAAGCGTCTAAATATTTTCTTATTTTCCGAGTAGAGTTTATAATTGAAATCAGAACATAATATTTTTCATTTATGTGGTAAGGCCAAAAAAACGAAACCTAAGTGACCTTTGCCAATTTGAGCACACAATACAGGGTCTCTTAGTTATTTGTCCCTGTATCCTTCGTAGTAGCAACTCCAAAGACACAATACAGCAAGTAACCACAAAGAAAAGATACCATTCACTTTAATGAAACGGAATGGCTCTGGTCTGGCTGACCTCTTTCCTCTCTGATCGACCCTGCCAGGTCCAACTTGGGTCCTCCCTATCATCTATCTTCCTCTCTACCTGGGGTGTTCCCCAGGGGTCCAACCTCTCGCCCTGGCTTTTCAACCAACACCTGGAACTCTCGCCCACCGCATTGCCATTTTCTCCTCAAATTTCCAGTGCTACGCTGATGACACTCAACTCATTTTCAGACTAGCCTTGGGCCACCTCCTCTCCCTCTTTCATCTCTGATTGCCTAACTGCCATTCAAGATTGGTGTGACGCCAATGATCTTTGTCTGAATGCCAGCAAGATGGAGATCCACCTCATCGGAACACAAACACCATCCTTTCCCCTCACTCTCTGGCCGGCCTCCCTTGGCCTTCCCCTACTCCCACCTGCGAGGCTAAGAAACTCAGGGTCATCTTTGACTCCACACTTTCCTTCTCCGCCCACATCTCTGATGTCTCTAAAAAGTCAAACTTCCTACTGCACCTCCTCAGAGGTACTTTGCCTTTCCTCTCCTTCCCCAGAAGCACACTGTCTCCCAAGCTCTGGTACTCCCTAGGTTGGACTATTGTAACAGCCTCTTTCTAAATCTACCTGCCTCTACTCTCTGCCTTCTGCAACTAATCCAGAACAGGACTGTGAGACTTGCCCTTGGCCTCAAGCCCTGCGATCGTATCTCTCCAGCTCTGAAATCTCCCCATTGGCTCCCAGTGGATGCACGGATTACATTTAAAACCTGCATTGTCCACAAGTCTTTGAGGCCTGGGACCAAAATACCTTCAGCTATCCCTCTGCAAATACCTCCCCTCTCGAGCTCTTTGCTCCTCTACCTTTAACTCCCTCAGGGTCAGTCGTTTTTCAAAGAAACGAGCTTGGGGTAGATCTCTGTCTATGGCTGGGGCCTCCCTCTGGAACAGCCTCCCTGTCATTCTAAAACTTTAGGAGAACCATCTATGATTCCGGAAGCACCTCAAGACCTTCCTCTTTGCTTCTTCCTTTGTTCCCATTCTCCCCTTCTGGTCTGCTCTCTCTTGGCACTGTGCACCTGGCCACCCTCTGTCCCCAGAACCCAGGTACCTGCTCACCCTGCAACCCTCCCGCACTACCTACTGGACAACGCTTGCACCGGGGACTGTATCTGTACCCATACTGTCCCCAGCCCCCATTTTCTTCTTTTTCTGTACTTATTCAGACTTACCCAGTCTGCTGCCGTAAACACAGCACTTGCCACTTGCTGGCGGAACTACCACTGTTTATTGCCTTTATTATCTATTTTTATTTATTATTATTTATGTGTTCTCCTCTGCTCCACACTTTCTACTCCCCCCTTCCATGCACTTTTCCCCTTTCCCATGCACTTGCACGTTCTCAATGTCACTGGGCCTAGTAAGATCGTTGTTGTGTTCTCCCCTGTTCCCCTCCCTTGCCTTGTCGCGTTCTGAAACACTTGCGTGATAGCTAAAATGGAAAGTCTTCAAATAATGTAAGTACATTTTTCAGTTTTACCTGTGAGGAACCTGATGGCATCCTCCCACCTACTCCCTTCGGATCCTCTTCTCAGGTGGCCAGGTAAAGGCCATTGCTTTTGGATCCTGACCCTGGTGGTGGAGATGCGAGGGACAATAACCCAGGTGCAGGGTCCTTGGGTAGTGGGGGAGAGGATGTCTTCAGATGAGACGCAAAATTTCCCATTCCTTTTTTCAGAGGAACCTTCTGTCCCAGAAGTCGTTGTAGGGTGTTGTCAAACGCCATATGTCCCTCTTCTTAAAAGTGACCCTTGTTTATATTATAAAGGAAAAGGGGCTTGCAAAGTACTTACACCTGCAGCCAGTTGACAGGCTACAGGTGTATATAAGGAGAAAGAAGACAGAAGGAAGCAGAACATAGCTGGGAGAGAGAACCCAGGTTGCAGTAATCCAGTTGGGCGAAAGAGACCAGGTTGCCGGAGTCCAGCTGGGAGAGCAAACCCAGATTGCAGGACACAGTGTCCCATGTGGAGAAAGGAGCCTGCTCAGTGAAAAGGACGCCGAGCATTGCAGGAAAAGCAGAGAGATGCCTCAGCCCAACGGGACTGTGAGAGGGGCAGGAGTCCTGCAGAATCTGTGGCTGTGTGTCCCCCGCTGGAGCTGGGGGCCACTGAAGACTCCAGGGAGCTGCAGCACACAGCAAGAAGGTTTGGATGAGGGGAGCAGAGCTTGCTGAGGCTCTTGACGAGGTGAAAGACACTTCGCCTTGAAACACAATTTACTTGATGTATAAATGTACAAATCAACTATAAAATAAAATAAAGGGAGCAAGCAGATGCCGAGGAGGGAAACGAAGGCGCCCGGAGGAGTTGTCAGATAGCAGTGAGTGATGGTGAGGGAAAGTCACGCTGGGGCACTCCAGGAGCTTGTGTCTAGGCATGCAAAAGGTGCCAATCAGAGAAAAGCTAATGTTTATTAGGTCAGGAGACCAAAGGAGAGTTTTATGAGATCTGAACAAGCTGCCAAATATTACCTGCAATTTTGAATACTGAACTAAATAAATGTTATGTGTAATACATAAAAACAACATAAGAATGAAAATAAAGTGAAATGCAATTTTTAGAATAGTGGAAGCCCATCCAAGCGGTCAATAGTCAATTTGATCGAATGACTCAAAGGAAAGCCATAATAAGAGCTTTTGAAAGCAAGTGTAGAGCGAAAGAGATAAAGCACTATTGTGAAGTGTGAAAGCAAGCTGTGGCTACCGAAAGCATTCCCCAAAGTGAATGGTGTTAAAGTCATGTTGTGGCTGAGTCAAGAAAACTGCCAAAGAGGAATAGGGCTACAAATGGACAATTGATGCAGATTCAAAGAGGGAGCGTATGTCTGCAAGGAAGTCTAATGAAAACAAGTAACTGTGATAAAGTGCTAAGGGTTTTCGGTTGCGTGACCTGTAGTGGGTGGACCATGTGGTCGACACCTGCGCCTAGACCGATTAACCCTACTTGGAGTGCAAAGTTGGTTTGGAAAACTTACTGAAGGCCAAGCGAACAGACTATCATTTTGAAGATGAAAGTGTTGAACTTGTGGAAGGGAGCCCCTAGACCTTGTTTTGGAATTGGGTTGACCTTGGAGAAGGGAGCCCTTCGGTCTTGCTTTGGAACTATGTTGAACTTAGGCCTGAGGTCTTGTTTTGGAACTGTGTTGAACTTGGGGAAGGGAAGCCCATGACCCTTTTTAAGTCTGTGTCACCCTTGCAGAAAGGAAACCCAAATTATTTTTGTGGAATTGCTTTGAACTTGAGGAAGAGGCTGTAATAAAAGCCAAGGAACTGGACAAGGCTTAGAACTTTGTTTTGAACACTATTTCTGTGGCTAATGACATCCCTACGCAATATGTATCTTTAGATGCAAGGGCAAGCATATGTGTTGGACACAGGCAGACTTTTAAGTTGAACTCAATTACACAGACGATCTTTAGTTTCATTAGGTAGGGAGGTCCTACCTTAGTATATGGCACGTTAGGCCTTACACCATCCTGACATTTAAGTTAATAAAAGTATTTTATTTGAACTTTGAATCTGTTGTCTGTGTCTTACCTCATGATGCCTTCACATACCATAATATTTATGAAAATGTGTGCTTGTTGAGAAAAGATGTGTCTCATTGATATTCATGTTGACACAAAGACTGCCCATTTTTTAAATGTAAATGAAACTTATACAGAATAAATAATTTTTAATTGAAATGTGGTTTGATTCTGTAACATATTTTGCCAATGGGTACCAAAAGATATGTTTTATTTCCCAAATGTACATAGTTAAGTCATTTGGATGTGCACGTTCCATGCCTACCATCTGCCCGTAGATAGGTTCATCAACCAGAACTGGAGCATTGCCATCACAAACGGGACAGTCATATCCATTCTGGGATGATCGTGACATCCCAATTTGCCCATTTGCAGTACCTATCGTGCGAAGCAACATGCCTACATTCATGGTTTGACGACATGCAGATTGCAAAGGTTTGGAAGTGAACGTGTAGGGAGATCTTTTCCTCACAAACGGAACCATGTACTTCGATGGAAAATAGATGATGGTACACAATTGGATTATATTTTAATACACAGAACTTTGAATTCACAATTCAAGTACTAGTATTAAAAATCGATGAATGCAATCAGAAAGATTGGATTCAATGTGACAGACCAATTAAACATTGGAACTTTGACTTGTAGTAAACAATGTGTTGTGAGAAACCTGGCAGTGTTCTCCCACCTACTCCCCTGGGATCCTCTAGTCAGGTGGGTTGGGAAGGGCCATCGCTTTTGTATCCTGACCCTGGGGGTGGACAAGTGAGGGAGGATCACCTGAGTGGAGAGTCAAGTGGGATTGGAAGGAGAACATCCGAGGGTGAGACATAGTATTCCCCCTTTTCCCATTCTACCTCAAAACCCTTTCCCTCAGCTTTCATGGGGTATTTCCAGACCCATTCCATCTCCCCAACCCCATTTCCAACAATTACTGGGATGAGGAAGAGGAAACCAGGAGTAGTGAAGATTTCCCATAGAAATAACATGGGGAGTGTAAGGGCAACCAACTGTAGAAAGAACTTAATTTGTCCCATTGATTGAGTTAGGCAGAATGACTAATCCCCCACACTTGCGTGAGAAGGGGGTTTAGATTCTATTAAAGACAAGGTGGCGAGTATTAAGCATTACAATCTTTACTCTGAAACCACAACAGCAAAGAATTTACAAACAAAAAAGTTTCAGTAACAGAACTAAATAGAGTTCAGTGCCAATGTATGGGAAACTCCCCAACCCATCATGAAGGACAGCTCATGCCCTGCCAGGAACCAATGAGCAGGGACCCTCTTCTATATAAGTCCTTTACTCCTAAATCAACTCCTCTTTTTGTAGCTGTCTTAAATGGGATGTCCACTGCACAGACTAGATGATAAAGAATGGAGACAAAATCCAGTGAAGCTCCCGGATGATGCACTCTCCACCACTTGTAGCCATGACTCACATTCCTGAACAGAACCTCTCAGCTCAAAGCTGTAATACTAAACAAAGAAGGGTGGGTGGTTGGGAAGAACAACAAACCAAAGAAGGGTGGGTGGGTGGGGAAGAACAACAAACCAGAATATATTCTCTCTTGAAACACCCGTGTATAGGCACGTTATAAATGCTATATCATATCCCATCAAGGGTGGGTCAGTGGGATAATACTCGCCTCCTTGTCTTTAATAGAATCTAAACCCCCTTCTCACGCTAGTGTGGGGAATTAGTCATTCTATGGCAAGACAGGAGGCTCCTATTATGCAAGTTTGAAGCCCTTGCATCACATTCATTACGACATGACAAATACTTGTGATAAAATAAACTCTTCCCATGATTATTCCCAGGACCACTCAGCTGCTTTGATAATATTTCCCCCCACAGGAGAACATCCTAAACACCATAGTATCATTAACTGAAGAACCAAAAGGAGTAATTAACTCCCTCTTTCCGCATAACTTACTTAATCCATTTGGTCAAAGGGGCAAGGGACTCCGCAAAAATGTTCCCACATGAAAGCGGCTGAGAGGTATTAGGAAACTAAGAGCCTCTTTATTGCACTGAAACATTCTAAAACGCTTAAAAAACTCATACATAAAAAATATTCTGGAAACCTGGATAATGGAAGGAGGAACTCCACGCTATCCCTTCTGGCAACACTGAAAAATGACCCTCCCCATTGGGGAGGACATTAAACTGTCCCTATCTAATGGACTGATATTTGAAAAAACATTTTAACAGGAAGAAACAAACCACCTGGAAATCTTGGAAAAACAGTTGTAGCCCAGACAACCTTCCCTTAGAAACAACACACACTAATCCCATACGATGCAAACGTCCCCTAGAAGAAAAAACACCTATCTTAGGTGGACCCCCAATGCCAAGGAACCTTAAAGGCTCTGCAGACCTAGCACTGCCTATCCACTTTCTACCCCTTTAATGAATCCATGTCACATTGAGATAGTGGCAGTTAATGCCTTCATCGACATGTAATGTTACTCTTCCTAAAAACTCCACCAGAAGATACCTATTTCTACTGCAAGGGAGAAACAGAACAGAAAAATTGAGCCACACACCTACTTACCCAGCGGTTGTAAACTGAAAGGTGCCCTGACTTATTAAAGGCTGCCCTAAAGTCTGCAAAAGCCCTCAGAAGCACCAGGAAGATGAGAAACGTTCCAATAAATAATAGAGGAGTCCCTGAAGGACCCGCTCATATGAGAATGTCGCTACAGAGATAGGCCACAGGTGGAGAGGGACGATACTAGTAAGATCCACCGACAATACCTATAGGGCTAGGGGCTGAACCAGAAACTCTTGCTATCATGGCAAAAGAGGAAACGCATACCAAAAAGAAACCGACCAATCCCGGAGGAAATGGTCTGAAAGGAGTGTAATGGTTTTCATAATCTACCTGTAGAGACAGGAACCCTAGCATAGACGGCACAAGGGAAAGAGAACATCTAAATCGGAACCCAAAAGTACAAGATCTTGGCAAAGAGAGAGTCCTGTCTAACAATATGTTGCTCCTGTCCTGGAGATGTCTGGCACTGATTCTAGAGAAAGGCTCTTGACTGCAAAAGAGCTTGCTAACAACTCCAGAGGACTGACATGCAGCTTCTTCACTGAAGTGGACCACTTCTGCCTCTGAAAACCACCTATCATGGCCCCCTAAATTCAGTCTGCTGGTATCTGACCCCGGAAGACAGCCAGAAAGGGAAAGGAAAGAGCTGTGCAATTCCAAGCACATATGACCCTAATCCACTGAAGGAGCTCTAATGTGACTTTGAGGAACAGAAACCTAACTGGAAAAAAAACAGATTCTTGTGAAGACGTTTGGAATGACGACTCAGATGGAACTGGCCATCTGCCTATCCAGGTTAGCCTTTAGAGTGAAAACCTCCTTTTCAAGGGGAAGGGATTACTTCCTTACGAATGAGAGTATGTCATCCGAATGATAAAGATGTGGAGCTTAATCTCTTGTATTCATAACAAAAACCAACCCCATGATTGTAGAAGGGAAACCGCCAACTCCACCATATTCTAAGTAGTCTGGGATCTATAAGTTAAAACCAAGAAAAAATGTCAAAGAGATACTATCCGAAACCCCTACGACCTAAGGCAAGCTATCACCCTTTCAAATTACTTTGTAAAGCATGGAAAAAAATGGCCAAACCAAAGGGAGGGACATTGGCCAGTGTGAGCTCCACAATGGAGTTGAGGAAAAAACTCTTGACACAGCAGAAACAGGAACCGTCCGGCACTCATCCTTGAGGTCTAACTTGATCATACAATCCGCCGGGAAAAGGGAGTCAACGAGCAGATGAACCCCTTCCATTTTGAAGTGATGAAAGACTATGACTAGAAGCTAGGACTTGTAAGATAATAATTGGTTGAAAAAATCTAAAGCTGTGAAGGATGCTGGTACCACGTTTCTTTCAAACAAGAGGTCACTGACCTCCACCACTATTAATCCTGCTTGACATTATCAGACACTAGGGGAAGAGGCAAGGAGGAAAACGAAAAATGACCCCCCTTTTTATTCACTGCAACCCCCGAAGATCTAAGGTGAACTTACTGGAGGTAAGTTAGGCCTAGTAGGACCTTCACCGGTACGACCTCCCTAATGGAGCCACCACTCTTACAAGGGTAAAACTGGGTTCATGCCCCTCGAGGAGAGGAGTAAATGTGCGCACTCTCTGATGCGCCTTGCCTGGAATGGGTAGAGCCCTAGAAAGAACAGCCAAAGGAGAGTACTCTATTCCCCTGAGGGGCAAAGGTCTTAAACAGTAGTCCTCCTTAATGACAATTTGGAATGGAGATATTTGAGAAGGAACCTACGCCATCCTGTGGAAATGTAGGTGCTAGTGATGCCGAGTAGGCAAATCTTTACCCAAATCCAGCCCTGCAGTACCTGTACAACAACAACAACAACAGGCAAGCAGCCAATCCGAAGTCTGGGTGACCTGACCCAACACGTCTAAAACTCTCCTTGACACTCCTCAAGTACCTATCTACCCCCTTTAACTTGGGGTCTGTCACTTTGTACGGGAACAAAAGCTGGAGAGAAAACTACCTTTAAGAAAGAAAGATTAAATATTGTAAACCCCCCCCAACAAGGAAAAACTGACCCATTTTGTGGAGAATAAATGGGGTTCAAGTTACTCTTGCGCCCTACTGGTGGCTAATCCCAGACTGAGCTATAAGTAGAAGAAAAAAGGGATTGCGAGAGGCAACTACCAGATCCAAGGAGGAACACTTCTCCTATTCACTTTCCGGACCACTTACCAAGAGGGGTGGGGTGGGTGCGGGGGAGCAGGGGGGGGGGGGAGGACTGAGTTGTCCTGTACCTGTATTTGATACACTAACGCATCATGAGAGTCAGAGCACTCCTTTATAGATCTATTAAATGTACCAATGGATGGCTAGGCAGGGAAAAACCTTTACAGGCCCAAAACAACCATTTCCCCAAAATCTCACTTTTGTTAGAGAAAAGTCAAATGTAATCTTTATTTGTATGCAAACATTGCAAACCCAGCAGGTAAGGGTTAAAATCTTGAAACACGGCTCATATTATCACCGAAAAAGAGAAAAACAAAAAATGCACAAGCGCACATTCAAGCTGCTCACACTAGCAGGGTGTGGCCCTCAGCAGCACACGAGGGGTAAACTTTCAATATAAATCAGGCTAAGGCTGAAGCCAAGCCGGCCGTGATATGCCGATAGCCAGGCGAACCAGGTGTGCCAAAATTGAAGAAAAAATGCCATCATGTTATAAATCCCTTAGAACACCCCCCCCCCCCGTGTGCAACACCTGAAGCAACAGCCTCTGAAAGGCTTGCACGTGGGGCAGGGGAGGGCGGGCATCATAAAACATTAATAAATAAATTATAATAAAATAAAATGGATTCATATATATATATATATATATATATATATATATATATATATATATATATATATATATATTCTAATTAGAAAGGGTTAATATAATGCAAGTGGACCCGCTGTACTAAAACAGAATACACCTAGCAGGAGCATACCAAGCTGCTCACCATAGCAGGGTGTGGCACACAGCAGCACCCAAGAGCAAAGGTCTCAGAAAGATGACAGGCCATAAAATGTCTTAACTCCTGGCAAACACACATGAGCAGCGTGAGGATTTTTGGGCAAAATGCTTTAAGAACCTGGAAAAACCCACGCGAGCAGCGTGAGGAAATTAGGCTTGAAAAAATTCTGCCATTGTAAATAAACACACGGCGGACCTGAAGCAAAGCTTCTTAGAAGGCCAAAACCCACGCGAGCAGCGTGAGGAAATAAGGCTATGAAAAAATTCTGCCATTGTAAATAAACACACACACGAGCAGCGTGCTACAAAGGGTTGATCTACCGTGGCGCATGGCGGACCTGAAGCAAATCTTCTCAGAAGGCCACGTGTGTCATGACTAATGAGTAAAAGAAATATAACAACAATGAACACAGAGGCCAAATGGGTCGGCCTGCGTGCGTAGAAGTGAAAGGAATTTCCTAAATAAACAACCCTGTCTTCATGCGAGGCCTGAAGCAAGGCTTTACAGGCTCTAAGATAGGAAGCTCTGAGAGGAATGGGAGCATAACAGGGCGCTATTAAACCATTACTCACTGACACCAAATGTAATGAAAAGAAAGAAACACACTTTCCCAAAGCGCCCCCTCTGAAAACAGAAATACTGTAATACAGCATCACCAATACATGTAAAGGAACCCAAAAGAGTGACTTAGCTGTGGCGTCAGCAGCAAAGAAAGAGGAGTTGGTTTAGGAGTAAAGGACTTATATAGAAGAGGGTCCCTGCTCATTGGTTCCTGGCAGGGCATGACCTGTTCTCCATGACGGATTGGGGAGTTTCCCATACATTGGCATTGAACTCTATTTAAAAGTTTTTCTTTGCTGCTGTGGTTTCAGAGTAAAGATTGTATGTCTTGCCATAGAATCAGGCATTTACTAATTATCACTCGCACTTGACTGTTTTCCCAACTATAAAAGATGTGGTTCAACATAGGTGAAAGAGCGAGTTGGGGACGGTGTTTGGACCAGAGGAGCCAAGGAGCAGAGAGTAGCAAGATCGACAGGTGCTGCAGCGTGGCTAGGGAGCCGTGTCTCCAGAGATCCAGAGCGAAAAACCCTTCAGGCTGCTATTGACAGTCGGAGCATTGCTCATTCCCTTGGGATCTCTGCTGGCACCAAGGGTGCCTAAGGAGCAGGTGGTGAGACCCTGACCTCAGGCCTGCACAACCAAAATAGACCACTGGGTGAGTCTCGTGAAAGAGAGAGAGACTCTGGAGCATGCGGCTGATTGAAGCTGAGCGGCGTGAAAGGAATGCATAAAGCGGCACAGAGTGGAAAAGAGGAAAGAAATGAAAGGAAACTAGTAAATCAAGACACACTGAAACAAGAGTGACAAGATTAGGAAAAAGTAAAAGAAAGCAAAGAAAGCAGAGCGCACAAAGGGCGCAAAGTGAAAGAACTGTAATAAAGAGGGTGCAAGCGACCTGAAACGAGAGAGAAGGGTGCACGTGACCCGGCAGAGTGCAAGTGTGCACGGGAAAGCTGGAAAAGGTGCCAGTGGGTACGGAAAGGTAAATAGAGTGCAAGTGTTCATGTGAAAGCCGGAGAAAGTGCCAGGGGGCACAAAGGGACAAAGAAGGTGCAAGTGTGCACAGAGGAAGTTAAAAAGGTGCCAGTGGGCACAAGAAGGAGAGGATAGTGCAAGTGTGCAGGAGAAGGAAAGAAAAGTGCCAGTGGGCATGAGAAAGAAGTCAAGAAAACAGATGAAAACAGAAAGGGGTGCAGAAAGCCCCTAAAGGCAAAAGGTTCAAAGCAGCAAATAAAATAAAGGGGTTAAAGCCCAGAGGGGTCCCGCTTAGGAGGAGCAAATAACCTGGCGTTTTCGAAAGTCTCTGATGCTAACACTTTGAAAGACTGTGTATGAAAGAAAGGTACATCTTGACAAACCGAACTCATTTTCAAACTCAAGACCGGCCTGCGCTTGGGGAAGGGAACCCTGAGAGGCCTAAGCGCCGAATTTGGGTTTGTACTTGGAAGAGGCCTAAACTTGGGCAAAGGAACCCTAAGAGGCCTGCCAAAATGGAATCTTGATTATTTTGTGTTACTAAAGGAATTTTAGGTTGGGGAAGGGAACCCCAAGTCATTAAGAACATTGACATTGTTTGAAGTATGAAGATCCTATGAACAGTCCCTTTTGATTGAACTAATTCGGTTGAAACTGACCAACCTACACCTGGTGAGAAGACCACCTGAAACCAATCCTGGTTTGCTATTTTTATTGAACCACTACCCTTTGCTTTTGAAAGACTTCCTAACACATTTATGTTAAAGAGTGAGGGCAAGCATAGGCACAGCCGATTTTTTAATTTTGGACTTCTAGACTTACATGGAAACACCAGTTAAGGGAACCATCCCTTTTGTGTTAGGGCCAGTCATCACATCAACCCAGGAACTTTAGTAAATAAAGATTTTGAAATGATTATCTTTGAGTCTGTGTCTCTCTTGATACCATGCCTGTCTCATATATGGTGTCAGGGGTGAGATACACATCAATAGATACAGCTTGGGGGACCTGAAATATGAAAAACACAATGATAGAGCCTCCAACCCGACAGTGGCCACTAAATGCTCTGTTGGGTTTGATTTGTGTAGTAGCCAAGCAGTAACTATACCACCAAAAGAAATACGTCTTATCCCTACGGATCTTGTCCTTGTACCACCTTCAGGTACTTATAATCAGTGAGCACCCAAGTCAGGCCTTGCTTGGAAATTTGGTATCGATGTCCTGGGGGGGTGGGGGGGGTGATTGATCAAGGTTTTAAAGGGGACGTGAAGGTGTTACTCCATAGTCACAGAAACACGCTCTTTCAGATACAGGCAGGATATCAGATAGCCCAGGGATACTTGAGAGGGTGATGGTACTGATCCTTAAATAGGAGGCTGAAAAGGAAACTACTAAAAGGGGTACTTTGGGTTTTGGGGAAGCCGATAGTCAACCAAGTTCCTCCCAGCCTACTCTCGTTGTTGATGAGCTTTGTTGATGAGTACTCTGCCATAGTCCCTGATCTGGACCTTTGCTCAGCAAAATTATCAATTACTTGCTGAAGCCCGTCTACAAGTAATACCAGAGGCTGAGGGTTGGAAAGAAGGGGGGCCATTTTTCTTTGTCAAGAAAGGACTCCTTTATAAAGGGGATGTCACTTCTGAAGGCTTACCAAGGGTACATTCATTAATCAAAATGTAGAAAAAATTATTTATCAACAATTATTCCCTCATTCAAACAAAACTAAAAAATATTCAAATTATTTTAGTACGATACAAAAGGTTATTTAAAAATCTCATTAACTGAGATCACAGTACATATTCATTCGTAAAAGAAACTCTAAGAAACATATACTTAATATACGTGACACCACAGCACTTCTAAAATAGAAGAAAAGACATATAAATGTTACGCTCACCTGGTATCCACGGGGACGCCCTTATGCCCTGGTTGCCTGTTTCACCCTGGACCTTCCCTATTCTGGACGATGCCTTCTATGGCGGTTGGGCCTGAAAACACAGGAGGACTGGATTTAGGAACAGATTTCGTTTCCTCCCACCAGCCCCCTGGACTAGACCTGATGGTCCACTCCTCACCTTGTTATGATGTCTGGCGTGCTCTCCGTCCTGCCTTCTGGGCAGGGGCGCGTAGTTTTCTGCGGGTTGAAGCGACCGAGTTAACTTCACTGGTGCTAACCCATTCAAGTGTCTTTAAGGAGATAAGTCTGGTTATAGCAGTCTTAAAATGTCCTTGCTTTCCTTTCTTGCTATTAATGTCTTTTCTTTGTTTGTTTCCCCTTAGGTGCACAGAGGTTCGGTGGGTGTGCTACTTGGATCAGGCTCCTGCCAGGATGATGGACGCAGGAGCGTATGATGGATGGTAGGTTAAGCACGAAGTGCGGCGCATTAATGTCTTTTCGTGCTAACCTGTATTCTTTATTCTTTTTCAGATCACGATGGTCTTTCTGGTCGTGTGAAGATTTCCGGAGCGGAACCGGTCAAGAAATGCCCAGCCAGGTGAGGATTTTGTGATTACTGCCGTGAATGCCGTGAGTAACCTGTTTTAACGTTGGCCTTCTTTCTCTCTCCCTCTAGGTGCTTGGTTCCGGTCCGTGCGTGGTATCCTGATGAGGCTGCCGACTGGATGGAAGACCGCGAGCAGCAGGAATCGACGGATGGAAAGTTGCAGGTAAGCAGAAACTGCTAATGATGTTCTTTTGTCTCCTCTGCAGGTCCGATATTCAAGGATCGCTGGGTGCTGGTCTTTGAACACGATGAGCGTCACGCTGCTGGCTGCAGAATAATGAGAAGCACGTTCTGTAGCTTGGGTGTGGTTTATATAGCCCTCTGTAAAGTAGTCCAGGTAAAGTAGTCCGGGCTACCACACCCTAAAACACTGCACTGCACAGTCTGGTTCTTAGGAACTAGACTGTGTGGGTGCCTCCATGTTGGCTGCAGGCCTTCACAGAAAAAGTAGTCCCTTCAAGACAATGTCCCAATCTGAACATGAGCCTGGTGCCAAAGGCGCCAGGACTGATTCCAGGAGAGTCTATGATGATAATGCAAGGCCCCAGGGGCCCCAAGTGCACCCTGAGTCCTAACCCTACCTGGCATGTGACCATGCCAGTGGGGTTTTGGGTCACAGGTCGTGACAATAAAGTGCATCCAATTCAAACAAGGGGCAGAACTCTACAAAACGATAACGCCTTCTTATTTGTTCTCTAGACCTTAGAGAGGTATCCAACTTTAAATTACAGATTTTGCTGTTTATTCAAAATCTTTCACTCTTACCAAGGGTACAACTGGTGGTTCCCCGAAGCCACAAGCATATAGTGCTCGATATCGCACACATCCATCTTACGGAGGACACCTGGGTCAGGCTAAAACTCAAGCTCACCAGTCCAACAAGTTCTATTGGCCATGAATACACAATGATACTAAAAACGTTATTCAGACATGCGAGACCTGTCAAAATACTAGCATCCACTTACCACCTCCAGCCCCCTTGATTCCAGTGCCCATTATTGAGGTACCGTTTTTGGGAATTGGGATGGACAATGTTGGGTCTCTTGAGAAATTGAAATTGTGTAACAAGTTTGTACTGGTGATACTAGATTATGCTGCACGATACCCCGAGGCATTTCCTCTACACAATAATACCACTCAGCAAATACTTAAACATCTACTTCCTTTTTTCTCTCGGGTGGGAACCACCTTTATGAGTAAGTTCATGGGGGAGGACAAGGAATTACTCCACATAACTACACTAAGGACGTCCATATAACATTCCCAAATAGACGGGTTAGTTGAATGGTTTAAGAAAACCCTTAAGACCATCCTTAGGAGGTTAGTTGATAAAGACAGAGCTAACTGGGATCAAATGATTGCATGTGCCTTGTTCTCTATAAGGAAATCTCCCCAATCATCCACCTGTTTTTCACGCATTGAGCTACTTTATGGGCTTGAAGCAATGGGTGTATTAGACATACTCCAAGAAATGTGGGAAGAAAGGGAGGAGGCTCCAACACCCCTCTCCCAGACAGCCAACCAATTAAAAGAACACATGGCTGCTGTACAGACCTTAGTACAGGATCATCTTTGTAAAGCCCAAAGTCATCAAAAGACATCTTATGACAAAAAAGTTACACTCAGGTCGTTCTCTATAGGGCAGAAGGTCCTTGTGCTTCTCCCCACCTCAGACAACAAACTTGTTTCCAAATGGCATGGGCCATATGAGGTGGTGGAAAGAACAGCTCCGCACAAATACAAAATTGCTTAACCAGACCGCCGTCAAAAGACGCAGATTTATCATGTGAACTTGTTAAAAGAGTGGAAGGAAAACATCACTGAGATAAATGTTACAGTATTAGCTTGTTTATTACCAGAAGAGATGGGAAATAACATCTTCATTCCCTCCGATCTCCCTGATACCCAACAACAAGACTGCCGGGATATGTTAGAAGGGTTCCCTGATGTGTTTTGTGAGGAACCTGGCAGGGTGAAGGGTACCTTCCACCACATCTGCACCCTTGCAGGCAAGGTAGTACATCTCAAACCATATCAGCCCATAAAGCTGTTGTCATGCAAGAGGTAGAGGCTCCAGGCCAATGTAATAGAACCTTCTACCAGCCCTTGGTCCTCGCCCATCGTTCCAGTAGAAAAAACAGATAAAAGCTGGAGGTTCTGTATAGACATCTGCAAGGTAAAAAATATCTCAGCCTTTCATGCCTACCCAGTGACTTTTATCGATGATCTTATCGATAAATTGGGTAGTGCAGTCTATCTGCCCACTCTGGACTTGACTAAAGGTTATTGACAAGTCCCATTACATGGACCAGACAAAGAAAAAACTGCTTTTGCCACCCGGTAGGTTTATATCAGTTTAAATGCCTACCCTTTGGGTTGCATGGTGCCCCTGCGACTCTCCAAAGGTTGATGGATAAGATTCTTCAACCTTATTTAGATTTTAGGAGGCCTATCAAAGTGCAATCTTGATTATTTTGTGTTATTGAAGGGACAGAAGGAATTGGAGCTTGGCGAAGGGAACCCCAAGGCATTAAGAACATTGACATTGTTTGAACTATGAAGATCTTATGAATAGTCCCTTTTGATTGAACTCATTTGGTTAAAGCTGACCCACCTACACCTGGAATGAAGACCACCTGAAACCAATCAAGGTTTCCTCTTTCTGTTGTACCACCACTTTTTTTCTTTTGTAAGACTTCCTAACACATTTTTGTCAAAGAGTGAGGGTAAGCATAGGTTTAGACACAGGCAGATTTTTATTTTGGACTTCCAGATTTCGATGGCCCTTAGAAACATCATTTGGGGTAATCATGCATTTAGTGTTAGGCCAGTTACAACCTAAGAACTTTAGTAAATAAAGGTTTTGAAAAGATGATCTTTGAGTCTGTGTCTCTCTTTTGATACCATGCCTGCCTCACAGTGTTCTTACACTGAGCATGTGCGCCAAAGGTTTGAATAATTTGCTGGATGTATTCAACTTTTGTTCCATTGAATTAAGAAATATAACGACTAGGTTAATTCCCAACCATGAGTATTTCTTGAAGTTGTTTGCTTATTTTTGTGAAAAGAGAGTAAACCTTTTGTGTGTGTGTGTGTGTGTGTGCGCTTGTGTGTTGATCTTCTGGGTTTTGCATCAGGTAACATGATAATGTTGTTGATGACATCGTATGTTTGGCTACGCTGTGCACCAATGTTATAAGAAGAGGCCTACCATATTAGTTTGGCATGTTGATGTCATCTTGAGGGGTGGGTGATCTGATTTACTGCCGCAAGGGCACTTGAATTTAGGCCAATGGATCGACTGATAAGATTATCACAATATGTTGGCTTCTGACCCGTGAGTTTCCCATCTGAGAAAAGGTCAAGATGCATTGGAAACAAAATTCTGATCGATCAATATTCGCTCAAAAATACATGTTCTATTTATTGTGCCAATAAAATTCCTGAGAGAACTGCTCCTTTAAGGACTTATCTACGTTTTGTGGGTGCTGCTGATAGAGGTAGAGGGGAGGTACTGGGAGAATGGCAGCTGCAAGATGTGGTGCACAGTTCACAAGGGATTAGGAAAATATGGGCTTGTTCTGCTGGATACAGCCATGATCGGAGCAGCCCGATGGGTGCCCTAGCAGCACTACCAATGCAGGGTGCTAATGGACACAGTCCATGAATCTGAAGAAAACACTTAATCACCATCGGCTGCATTCAAGCGAAGTCTTTCATTGGACACTGGAAAGGAATCTACTAAGCGAAGTCTTTCATTGGACACTGGAAAGGAATCTACTAAAGCAGGATGCCTTTTGTCATAAAGGACATGATCTATGTTAGCTGCCTTTGTGTATTTATTTTTATAGCCTATGTAATTCATGAGTGAATTGCTACTAGTTTAATTGTTTGTGAGAAATCACTTTGAAGAGGCCTCGTCTCCATCCATTACTAAATGTGTATATGCAATAGTTTATTGTGCATACATGCAAACTAGCCATGCTATTTAACTTTTCTTTTTTCTCCCTTTGACAAAATGGTATGACCTGCGTCTACCCCATAGACACATCTCTATACTTTAATTCTTCTGAGCATTAAGGTGTGATTTTCAAATTCTGTCATATTTTGCATTTCCAAATGCTACTACCATGACCCAAAGCAGCATTAAACGTAAAGAGGTGACCTGCAGACATTAAAACAAATCTTCATGGGTGTAAGGGAGGAGTAGATAGGCCATTATGATACAAATTGCAAGTCACTATTTTCAATGTTCCCAATCCTGAGCTCCTCCAACTGCTGTTTATTCTGTATCAACATCACAAACTGATGTACAATTAATATTCACAAGTAATCAGATATTGCAACCAACTGTATACACCAAAGCCACCATAGCTTCATATGTAGAACAGATGACATGCAAGGATCAGGCAAAATAATTGACCAAGATTGTAGGAGCGAAATATCTTCTTCACAGACGCCATTGTCGATAACTGCACACAAGTACCAGCTGGCCGGAGCATTTTAAATTAAATCATAACATTTGCTCGGCAGCTATTTCCTGAGCAAAGCCGTATTATTGTGTAATGGAATCGATGCAAAGAAAAAGCTAAAAAAGCTAAAAGGTACTGTGCCTTGCAGTACTCACAGAAGGATGGCTACACTGAGGGTGAAGGAATCCTAACCTTCATAATAACAACCTGGCAACCATTATTTTTCAGCAGCATTGAAACCATGAGAGAACAGGCAATATGCAGAGTAAATCAGTGGCACAATATTTGAAGTCCTATAAGATATTAGGAGTGGAAATGTATGTGTTTTGCTGGCTGATAATGCAATTAACATGCATATGGCATAGGAGATCATAATGGATACACATCCACATGGTTTAATCCACTAACATGTGCAGCCCATTGGTCCAATCCTGCTTTTAAATGACATCATGAAGTTGGACACATTGCACTTCTATATATATTTATATAGTAGAATAATCCATTTGAGCTAAGTCGCACATGGCAAAACACCAACTAGTAGCGATCACTGTAAATTCACCTCCAGTTCAGAACCACCTTAGCAAGGCATTGTCGGTATGCAAATTAGTCCAAATGCAAGTGTTTTGCTCCAGAAAATTGTCTTTGTATTACTGGATAGTGCTACATTATACATATCTTAATCAACACAAAACAGACATGGCTCAAGGCTGCAGATCATTACATACTGTGAAGGAATCATGAAGCAGGACACAGACAATAGATTCAAAGTTCAAAATAAAATGGTGTATTAACTCAAATGTCAGGATGGTTGAAGGCCTAACTTGCCCTATGCTAAGGTTGGATTTCCCTACCTGAACAAAACTAAGGAAGGTCTGAGTTAGAATGTTCAACTTAAAAGTCTGTCTGTATCCAAAACCTATGCTTGCCCTCACATTAAAGCTAAACAATGTGTAGGGACGTCAACAATTAAAGAAATGGTGATGAAAACAAAGTTCTGAGCTTTTTCCTGCTCCTTATTTCCTTTTCAGCTCCCCTTCCCCAAGTTCAAGAACATTCCACAAAAGTCTTGAGATTAGCTTTCTAAAGTTCAAAACAATTCCACAAATCCTTGGGGTTGCCTTCCCCAAGGTCAGAGCAATACAGTTCCACACAAACCTCAGGGTTCCCTTCCCCAGGTTACAAGGCAACACAGTTCAAGAGTAAAAGGGGCATTGAGGTTCCCATCCTCAAGACAACATCACAGTTCATCATGCCTCAGGGTCCCCTTCCCCAAAACTTAAACTTGCCAGTTTATACTTAATCTTGGACTTTCAGTCTTCAACACAACTCCAGATCAACTTGGCACTCCTTCTGGATTGAATTAACAGTTATTACTCCTTCTTGGTTTACTTAAGCAATGTCTTTGGCTTTCACAATTGAGGGCTCCCTGGTCTAGGCACAGTTGTCAGACCACATGGTCCACCCATTACAGGTTGTGCAACCAGGAGCCCTAGACTCTTCAGCCCACAAAGGTTCTTCTGTATCTGCCCCTGTGTACAGATTCACACTCACTTAACTTCTCCTTGCCGGCCTCTTGGCCATACATGAAGGTTCACACTCATTTGGCTTCTGCTGGTTAGCCTCTTTGCTTTGCCACAATGTCTCACATCTCCTTTTGCTAGCCTTTGGCCTTGTCGTACTGCATCCATGTACATGGTTCACTTCTTGGTGGTTCGATTTCTGCCTCACCTTTCCATCCTGCACTTTTGCAAACTTTTACACTTGTTTTCTTATTTCATACGTTGCTTTCAAATGTGCAATTTCCCTTTCATCTGTTATCGGATTGTAGCTTTTGCACATAAAGTTTCCATTCAGTTTGGTATTCAATATTCATTATCAGTTACTTTGCTGCTTAATTTCCATTCGGCCCTTGGCTTTGGTTTGTTTCATTCTGTGCATGCTTTTCATCTCATTCAGCATTCATCTCGCATACACAGAGCCCCCTTGGAGCACCCTAGACTCGAGTGACATTCTCCTTCACTCACTGGTCTGCTGTGGTCCTTTTGGGAAGCTGTGATGGTGCACTTCTGCTCTGCCTGCTGGCTTGCCTTTCTCTGCGTGTCCCGCTCGCACCTTTGATACTTCTTTGTGTTCGCCGGCAGCTACGCTTCTCTTCCACAGATGCTGCTTTCTTTTTCCTTTGCCTGCAGCTCCAGCTGTGGCTTTTTGACCACAGAGACTCTCACACCTGTGGAATTCTAATGGCCCAACTTGCCCTGGGCTCCACAGGTCTTTGGGATCGTCTGCTGGCATCCTTGCTCCCCGTAGGACCCACTACGGCTGCCTCTTCTCACACAGGTTGCCCTGCTGGTCTCTCCAACACAGACCTCCTGCTTCAGGTCTCTCTGCTGCTCTTTTTCTCTCTTCTTATACACCTGCAACCACTGGACAGGTTGCAGGTGTGAGATCTCAATAGGACTTGACTGACTGTAATTAGAGGGACATGTCTGACCTTCATAGTACTCTGCAGGCATCTTCCTTGTCGCAGTACTATAGTGGCGAAATGAGTTACTAGTTTTCACTACTATTAGTCACCTCTTCCTCGTCCCAGTACTGTCATAGGTTGAATGTGGGAAAATAAGGGGAGATATTTTACAATAGCCCATAAAGGCCAAAGAAGGTTTAGGTTGTTTTCCAAGGACCATCCGCCCAGGTGATCCTCCCTCGCTTCTCCACCCCTAGGGTCAGGATCCAAAAGCGATGGCCTTTCCCTGGCCACCTAAGAGGATCCAAGGGGAGTAGGAGTAAGGATACCCTCAGGTTTCTCACAATATATGGTTTCACCCTTATTAGGTATCATCAGTGCAGTATAGTCTGACAGCCTTGTAGTTGGAGCATTGGGGAATGTTTAGCAAACACCAGAAACGTTATGGTTGGTTTAAAAAGGCTTCAAAAAACCCTTTCACCTGAAAGTAAAATAATCAATTTAAGCCAAGTTACACATGCCTTGCTGATATGGCTCTGAACTGGAGGTGAACTTCCAGTGATGTGTACTAGAGGCATTGTGGTGATTGATTTTTTCAGTGTGCTTTCAATAATGGTGTAATAATAAATATCAAACACTGTATTATGATATCTGTGGGAGCTTTTTGTTTGTGGGCATCCTTTGAATAATGTGATTGACTCCAATCGTGAAATTAACTATTGAATGTTTTAAGGTGCATGACCCTTATGAACATGCTACAAATGTGTGGAATATTTCCCCCCAGTTCCTGCAAGCGTATCCTAGGGGGGTGTTCCCATATGTAGAGATCCTCTTGCATCTTCTGTATTATGTGACGTACCTGATCTAGGCTTGGACATACACAAAATTGAGGAATTAGTTAAGCAGTGACAGAGTAAAGCTGCTTGTCTCAATCAGAGACAACAGCTAGTCTTCAAAAACCATTAAATATTGATTTTACTTATTTATCCCGTGCAGACCAGACAAACTGAGTCATATTTGGATACAGATAACTCATCACATAGTGGTCAAAAATAACAGAAGAACAGGAATTCAACTAACAAGCAATGAACAGGGTCCAGTGAAATCAACAACGCTATCTAGCACCCAAGTTCATTTAAATAGGTGGATCTTTAACAATTTTCAGAAGAGACTCTGTGATTTAATTGCCCAAATATCTTGGGTAGCCTTTTCCAAACTTTCAGTCCATAGACTGAAAGACACCTGTTGCCCCTGGACACACAAGAGGATGATGGAATACTTATCAACAGTTTGTCCTCAGACCAGAGCGAGCGGGTTCAGCAGTATCTGTGGATTTTATCTGCCAAACAGGCCGGGGCCAAGTTGTTTAGGCATTTAAAAATAAGACAGATAACTTTGAAGTCAATTCTGTCCCTCACAGATAGCCAGTGTAGGGAATGACGGAATCCTGAGATGTGGACAGACTTCTTCACCCCCACCACCAATCTCATGCAGCATTCTGTGCTCTTTGTAGGCATTGACACTGTTTAACTGGGATACCTGTGAGCAGGCTGTTACAGTAGTCTAGTTGAGAATGTACTAATACTCCGATCACTGCAGCCAGCTTGTCTGATGGTACACAGTGTAGAGCCTGATGCAGGAACTGAATATTATAAAAAACACAGACTGCACCTTGGCATTCACCTGAACCTCACTGCTCAGATTCTCTGACCAGATGCAGTCCAGATTTTTAATTTTGGTGTTAAATGGAAGATCCATTACCAAATAATGAGGTGCCTGATGGTGGCTGCCCGCTTCCAGGAGATGTTTTGGGTCGAACAGTGCAACCTCAGTTATTTTAGCGTTAAGCTGGAGCCAGTTAGCCGACATTGAGCTGCTGAACGCATCCAAACAGTACCTAACTCTAAAGAAGGAATCTTTCACAGTGCCTATGTTAACATATTCCTGAGTGTCATTGGGATAAGACTAGAAAATTCACCCTGTGTTTCGGAAAGATGTGCATCAAAGGACGCAGCTACAGGTTACATAAACAAGGGGATAAAGAGAATCCCTGCGGGACTCTGCAAGTCTGAACCAGGAGATCAGACTCCCAAACTCCCAGTTGTACCTGTTGATGCCATCCTGATAAAAAAGATTGAAACTAGATGATAGCAATACAAATGTATACAAATGAAAGACCAGAATAATCAGATTGTGGCAGCACAGAAAATCTGACTGATTAGACACAGCTTAATGTAGTAGGGCTTGTTTTCAATAAGTCTTTGTTGCTCTTCAATGTTTTCATCAGCTCATCTTATAAAAAGGAGTGCTTTCTATATCTGCTTGATATCTTGCCTGGTGTACACTCTGTGTATATGTGCTCTCTGTGTTCTCCGTGCTACGGACCTGTCTGCTGCTGTACTTAAGTGGTTGCATGTGTGTATTCGCTTCTTGGGATAGCAGTGGATAAAAGCTTGCTTGCTCCATTAATTGCTTTGGCTTTGTTCCCCTGTTTACAATGAGGGGGGCAGGTAAAAGATATAATCTGGGGAGCAAAGAAATTACTGCATTAAACAACGAAGTGTCGCATGCTTCGTACAAGGCAAATTCTTCACAAGCCGCCCAGTCTATGCTGCTGGGTCCAGGGTGTGTCTCTGGATCTGCATTCGTAGAATGCCTGCACAGGGGGTGGGGGTTTCATTGGCAATAAACATGGGTTCCCACCGGCTAAATAAAACACGTCAGGCAGGGACTGATCTCTACATGGGGACTGTGAGGCTTTCCGATGCCTCTTCCTTTAATCTGTCACATGCTGCCGTTGCGCGGTAACATGACACATACATAACATTCCTCTCCTTTCACAAAACAAAATAAACATTGCACCAACCTTGCCTTATGCATTATGTTATCGACTCTGAGTCCATGTTAACATACTTTGTTCTTCAACTTACCTGGGGGCCTCAAGGCTACCCTCAGGTCATATCAGCTGTGTCTCGGGGGTGGCCCAGTGGCTGGGCTCCCCTCTGCTTCCCTGTCCTATGCAGGGCTGGTTGGCACACTTGCCACCCCACTCTGGTCCTTGGGGTCATGTCCATGCTCAGTCTCTAATTACAGACTAGTCACCTTGGATGTTACCTCTCTCTATACAAGCATTCTCCATGACAAAGGCATCAAAACTACTCATTACTTTCTAAAATCCAGATCAGTATCATACCATTCACAAAATCTGATGTTAACAGAGAAGCTACAATTTACCTTGAATTACAATATCTTCACTTTCAACAAATTTACCGCCAAAAACAGGGCACCACTATGGGAGCAAAATTTGCTCCGTTTATGCAAACCTCTACACATGGGGCATTTCGAACTTGAATTTGCTTGGAAACACCCAGCTTTCACATCTGACTACCAAATAGCCTACTGGGGGCGCTTTATCAATGATATTCTCATCATTTGGAACGGCAACAAAGAATCCCTAATGCCATATTACAACTATCTCAACAATAACAACTACAACTTAAAATTCACAATGCAAGATAGTATCACAAGACTGAGTTTCCTGGACCTGGAGTTATATGTTGAAAACAAAACTCTATCTGTAAAACCAACAGCAGGCAATAGCATACTACACACTAACGGTAATAATCCTTATCATGTTACAAGAAATATTTCCTATGGAATGTTTTTGAGAATAAAACGCAATTACTCTCAAAATGCCAAATTTGAAAAACATGCAAACACAATGATTCAAAGGTTTGGGGAAAGAGGGTATGAAAGGAAAAACCTTCAAAAGCATTCGATAAACTCTCTCTCAAACCAGATCAGACCTTCCGTCTACTCAGCCAAAATCAACCTTGCCTGAAACTACAACAAAGTGAGATTCATCACACCATATAGATCCAATGCGAATTTAGTGAGAAACATTATATCACAACATTGGTCTATTCTCAAGCTAGATCCAGATCTCTTGCGATTCCTGGACAACAAACCATCTTTAATGTTTCGAAGAGCCAAGAACATCAAGAGTTAAATTAGTCCATCCCATTTTTCTTCACAGAAAAAAGCAACAGGCCTCCTCCAAATGTGGAAGCTTCAGAACCTTCATGGCAATTTCAAATGTGGGAAATGTAGTATCTGGCCGCATTCAGAAATTCGCCATATACAACATTTCATCAACTGCAATACGAAGTTTGTAATTTATGGAATCCAGTGTCTTTGTACTAAGATCTACATTGGAAGTACAATCCGCCCCCTCAAAAGCAGGATCTCTGAACATGTGAGATCGATAACGAATATGGATTTGAAACATCCTTTGGCCTACCACTTCCAGATGAAACACAGTCAGGACTCAGCAGACAGTATTCAATTCTTTGGAATAGACAAAATCCACATGCCACCAAGAGGAGGCACTAGGGAAAAGCTTCTAAGATGTAGAGAAGCCTACTGGATCAATATTATGGACATATGCAGTTCAGGCCTGAATTCTGACACAGAGATGAGTCACTTCCTGTGACATAATTCTCTTTTCTCTTTTTTGTATATTGGCATTTTACCTTTATTTCATTTTAATTGACTCTGCTGTTTGCATTATCTTTTTCCCTCTATGGGATTCCTTAGTCGTGATTTAACAAGTACTATGCACAATTTGCACATTGCTCACCCGATACCTTGAATACATTTATTTTTTTATTGGTCTACAATAGTTAGAGCATTGAGCACAGCGTCTACAATTGCACGTAATCTGAATTTTCCTTAATGAATGTAGTTTTCAAATTTGAAATATCAGGTTTCCTCCAAGCCAATGTGCGGAACTAGCATTGTGGAATGCAAAAATTCAAGCACAAAAGAGTGCTTGAGCTATAATTGAGCTTGAGGCAATGCGAGCTTTTATGCCCCAAGCAAGATGGCAGCACCCTGTGCCCATTTGTGTGATGACACGGTTGCACTAATTAAGCGCGATGACATCATCACGCTGCTATAAAGGCAGCCATTTTTGTTTTCCTGTGGTCTAAACGCCACAGCACAGAGGGCAATCGTATCCTGGCAATTTCAATACTTCAATGGTAAGCCTGTTCTAATAAGCTCACAAGTACACTTGTAAACCTAATTATAGGTTTTGAATCAGCATTTCATGTCCAATTATTTTTTATATAAGACTTCCAAAATGTGCTGTTTCATTTGCAGAATACAATTTGAACATTAGGAAGGGTGAGAAGAAATGTGAGTATTCCTTCCCTTATTCTTTGAATTTACCAGAATTGAGTAAACTCAGCTCCAGTGAATCAGCATATCGAGTTAGTAATGAAGCCAATTTAAATTGTGTATAATAATTTCAAGTGTAATGAATTAAACAAATAGGACACACATTCTGAAAAATTGCAATTTGATTTTGTTTTCCATTTAGAATTGCTATTTGTCAATATTTAATGCTCCTGATGAACCACCAAATGTAGGTGGGGAAACACGTGTTGAGGATTTACCAAAACTCAAGAGGACTTACTCAATAAAGATACAAATTGGCGGAAACTACGGATTCCAACTTTTTCATTAATACCAGGGACTGACCTGCACCCGGGGGTTGCCAGGGTTTCTGATGCCCATTCCTTTGATCTGTCACATCCCGCTGTTGCGTGGAGACATGACACGTACATAACATATGCATCGGTCCAAAATAACAGCCTTTTTTTCCCAAGCCCCACCAAAACTGAACTGTTTAGGCGAATTTTGCAACAGCTTGGAAAAGAAAACGTGATGGGTGACCCTCTTAATAAAGTGGAGGTGGGAGCATTACCGCCTGTGGAACAGGATGTCCAGCTAAATGAGGGGACTGACATACATAATAAATCAAACCTTTCCCCACTTAACGCTTGTCTAAGCTTGGAAGAGGAACTTTTGGACTTGGATCTGCCCACCACAAACCCAAGTTCCTCTGCTTGTCTGTGAACTCGCAAAATGGAGAGGTGGATCTATTGGCAGAGGATTCAAATGTTTAATCGGAAGAGCATCAGGTAAGCTCAGATCATTTGCATGTTGCGGGCGGTACAGACTTTTTGTGAGTTGGATCATTGAAGCCTGCAAAATCACTTGCTTGTTGCCTTGAATGTAGTGTTGCAGTCTTGTTAGACTATATGTCAACTTAAGCTATGAGTTTAGGTCCCATGCTGTGGCTTTAATAGATGTAAAAAGTTCAATATTGGGCGTGAAGGAGCTTCTATGTGTTAAAGAGAAGAGCAAAAGCAACTCTGTTCCCAGTATGATGTGTGACTGTAATTCACAGGGTGGGGATGTGATCACTCCATCAGCTGACCTTGTAAATAAAATAAAAATGTTACCTCACTTCCTCCAAAAAAAAAAAATTCAGAAAGCGGGCCCTGCATGGAGAGGAGCGGGATCCAGAAAATGTCTAAGGACCATCTGTAGAGCATCACAGAGGAGCGATAGTACTGTTAGCGTCTATGATACGACTCCGGCCACAGAAATTATTGAAATTATAGACTCACAGTTCCCTGAGGAGGTGTCTGTTCCAGTAGAGGGTGATAAATCCACTAGCCCACAAAGGGCGGGTTCGACCCAGGCAGTTTTAGCCCAGTCTATAGCAGTGAGGAATATTCTGAATAAAGGCCAATGGGGATCTGGAAAGAAGAAAGCTGCTATTCCCTGCGAATCGGTTTTAAGAAACCAGACGGTCTCAGTTGATTCCACAGCAACAAGGATCACTCTGATGAAAGGCCAACTGGGGTCTAAAAAGAAGAAAATGTGTTCTATGAATCACTGTAAATCAGCTCCAATGATTGAGGTTCTTGTAGTCCAGGACTCTCAGGCGGGGTAAGGTCTTTTGGACTCATGACATTGTGAGACGCTAGATAATTCCATGCAGGCGGGATTACCAAAAATGGCTTCATGCGATACTGGGTCTAAAAGGAGTGTTGGGCATAAAGGTTTAAGGGGGAGCAAAAAGAAACAATTTAGAAGGAAATGTAAGAACATACAGTGATTTTTGTATGTCTCAAACAGCGAATACTTAAGTTGTTATGTTGGAGGAAAGGGTGGTCAATGAGGAGTGTTCTGAACCACTGAATGAGAGGGTGCAACCTTTTTGCAATGACTCGCTGCAGTCGCTTCAAGTCGGAGGGTCTCTGATAGCACAGCAGATTGTAATGTTGATTTTACTGTGCAGGAGGAGAATCTGGAAATGGGGGAAGTTTGTGATAAATCTAATGCTAAGTGTAATATGGATGATTTCCTTTATAAAGAACCTCAGGGGAAGTGTATTACTTTTGTGTCCATTTTTAGGGATGAAGTAGACCCAGCCATGAATAGATCTAGAATTTTGGCCAACGTAAAAAGTATTCCCTCGTTGTTTGGGCTTCCCTCAGTGGATTTAAAATAGGTGGAACACAATGAGGATGATATGTATAATATGTGCACTGTCAATTTTTACTGTCTTTTGGCCTGGAAATTGGTAAAAGATGCACATGAGGATTTTGGTAGTGAAGGTTATGATACCTATATTCCTCAATCTGACTGTCTTGTTCTAAGAAGTGGTGATACTTTAGGAGGTGGATGCATAAGCTCCCACAAGTGAGATGGTATTACGGTTCAATGTAGTATGGCATCTCTGTTAAGAAGCAAATCACTCTCACCAATCAGTAGGGAGTCGACAGAGAGGATTGGAAATGGCTACCTCACGAGATGCCCTCAAATAAAGGGGTTAGAGCAGGGTTTTAATAAACAAGTGGTCCCGCTCTTATGTTGGAATACGAGGGGATTTAATCGCTTTTGTAAGGATCATGTAATGAGTATACTTAAGCAGCATGTTTTTTTTAATTCTTTTACAAGAAGCTTGGTTAAGTGATGCTCCGTTTCTGGTTGGATTCTCATCTGTCATTCAGAAGGCCAAAAAAGGTCCTTGTGGTCGGCCTTCGGACAGACTTTTACTGGCAGTGCATAATGGTTTGGGTCTATTGATAGAGAAATGGTACGTAAATCTGGACTCTATTTTAGTAGCTAAAGTTTCCTCTAGCAGGGCGCATTTGACAATGAATATACGTTTGATTAATATTTATTGTAAACCGATCTTCGTTGCTGATAAAGATATTTGGAATGAACTGGACAGGATCCTTCTTATTTGGATGACCGATTATCCTCTGCATTGGTTATCTTTGTGGGGGATTTCACTTGCCTGCGTACTGAGGATAAGAGGGTTGCTGGCGACTTAGAAAACAGTGAGTCTGCTATTACTATCTTAGCTTCAAGTAATTGTAAAGGTCGGGCTAGAAGAGGTGGGGAGTGGGGTACGTTTATGGGCAAAAGGGGGCTGTTTCGATTGAATGGTAACATTAAGGGGGATCATCCTATGCAGCCGACGTGGTTCGGCCCTTTTTCTAACTCAATAATAGAGTTCATATTTATTACTCACTCCAGGATGGATAAGTTCCACTCTCTATAAATAGAGTGTTATAAAGACAGTCATCATCCCATGCTATTGGTAAAATGTATTCTACATCACTGTGGGTTCGACAGGCCTTTTACCAGTTGTACGGATGTATGGTGTAATAATCCAAGGAATAGATTATCCCTTACAGATATACCCCAATTCCAGTTTAATAAGCAGGCAGCACATGATTGGAAGGTGTGGTCCTCATGGGAGAAACAGCTAAACGGTGATCTTGTGATTTTTTTCGGCCACCCTAGTGAGGTGGAAAGAGGAGGTTCTCAGCTAAAAATGACCATATGTTTCATATTCAAATAAGGGATCGGAAAAGATTTCTTTATCTGGACTTAAGAATGCTCACATGGAACTATTTCCTGGCTCCCTTAGTGAAAGCTGCTATTAAAAAAAGCTGAAAACAATCCTATAGTAACTGGTGCAAGTCTTACAAAATGTTAATGTTTCGTGAGAAAATCCAACATGTAATTTATAAACTGATTAATTATGATGCTCAGGGTCTTTAGAATATCTTAAATGGGTCTGATGTGCAGCAGAGGATAGTCCAGTCTAACTGTATTCCTGAGTTGGACTGGATAGCACACTATTCCGATCTTTTTACGAACAAGAGGAGATTGAGGCACTGCTAATAGTTATGGATAGCACTCCATGGGTATTACATTTTGGGAAAGAGGAGTTAGTGTGCACTTTGGAGAAACTTTAAAATTCAAGTGCCAGTGGTTTTCATGGGCTCTGGAATCTGGTTTTAAAAGAGAATCCGCAACTGTGGGCAGATATACTGATATGCTCATTTTCTCAAGTTGCAGGTAAATTGTGTATACCAAAGTCTTGTTCAGTGTCATTCCCAGTAACCGATATATAAAAAAAGGATGTTGGGATTCTCCTAGATATTATAGACCTATTTCATTGATTTACATATCCTCGAAATGTCTACAATCTTTGTGTTAAAGCACATACATCTTTATATGGAAATTTCATGGAGATTAAGCATGTTCCAGACTGGCTTTAGAAAGGGCATTGCTATGGCACTAAATGGCATAATTATGTCCCTCTTTCAATCAAAAGCCAATATAGAGAAGTGGAAACCAATCTATGTAGCCAGTCTGGACATGTCTTCTGCTTTTGATAGAGTAAACAGAAGTAGATTATGGAACAAAATAAGCAGCTGGGGCATACCTTGTGGCTTATTAAATATGCTTATATTGTTCCACACAAATAATAAACAAAAGGCCTGTTTAAACTTTGGTGGTGCTTTTACTAGTGATGTGTAGGTGGATATGGGGCTAAAACAAGGCTTCGTGCTTGCCCCCACGTTGTTTTGCCTCTTTATCTCCTTTGAGCATATGTTTTTTTTCCTCTGTGTATTGGCGGTTCTGAGGTGGCATTGGTTGGCGTATGCCGACTATATCATTTTATTGAATCTAACGCTGATCGGCCTACAACAGAGATTGGCGGGTATAGAGTCCTATGCCCAACAAAATAATTTGGTAATCAATCCAGCTAAATCAGTTATAATGTGAAAAAAGACAAGAAAATTGGCTTGGCTTATTGATGGTATGAAAATTGCATTAGTTGATAGTTTGCAATATTCGGGCTATACTTTTTCAACTAAGAACAAGCGAAAAATTCTGAAGGTAAGAATTAGGGAGCAATTTCAAGCTGTGATTGTACAGATGAGACTAATCTAAGAAATTCTACTTTTTCTCATAGCGTTGTCTGCTTGAAATTTACAAAGACAAGGTGACGCATACACTTTTATATGGGGTGGAGCTTTTCCCATCTAATTTAAATAGTTGGCGTCATTGCTGGGAAAGAAAAATCTGATGTGAAATCCTAAAACTACCTCTTTCAGTTCCCATAGAAGCTATTTGATGCAAACTGGGATTGGATTCTTGGTGGTCATCATGCAAATGGAATAAGGTTTTAATATATGGAAATTGTGGGTCAGGGGGATTCGAATTTGTTTGCTTAACTGGGAGAAATCTATCGCGTTTGCTCAGATAAGGCTTTGAATCATTTTATGACGTCTTGTGAATTGTTTTGGGCAGAGGAGAATATCTCCATGGAACTTCCTCTAGATAAGACAAAGCAAAAATTAAGGACCTGGGAGAGGAATGTTAATCTGGACCACTTGTGTAAATTGCCCTGATTTAAGGGGACATCAAATGTGTGGAGGGCATCCAGGGAGGTTGGCTTCCACAAAGATATCTCATTAAAGCCCCCTCAAGACTTTTTAGAGATACACGCCTAAGATTTAGGTTCAACTATATGCAACTTTGGCGGGTATAGGAACTCGATTAGGCCTAGAGTATTTTAAGAGGTCTTGTAGATTATGTAAACTAGAATCGTAAATGCACACTTTACATCATTTAGTTTTGTAATGTCTGTTTTTACTACATGTACATGGTTATTTTTGCTCACTTTGTATATACTATCTCAACTGTGTGCTCTGATACCCTGTGGATTCATCTTATGAGTGCAAAACAATTGGCCTTATCCATAGCTTTGGTTGCTTTTCTAACTGAGATATTTTCTCTTCAAGGGGATGTACCTGCTCTTACCAAACAGTAGAGTATTGGGGTCTTTGTTTAGAATGTTATTGGTTTTATTTCACTGTTGCCTTTTTAAACTCTTTGTAATTTTAATAACAATACTTATGATGTATTTTATTATCTCTTAGGCAATTTTAGTGTGAATTGAATTGTCCATAATTGATGCATTTGCGAAAGGTTTTATTGTAAAACCGAAACACAATTAAAAATAAAATATCTGCTTGGCATTGTGGAGGAGACTACATAATCTAAAATAACTTTCTCTGTGTTATGGTATTCGTGGTTGTTTCTTCTGTTTTCTCTTCAATGCTTGCCTGCTTCTCATTGTTCTTGGCAACCATTAAGGGATGCTGGGTGTCTCATAGTTTAGCTGTATGTAACTCTATTTTGTAACAAAAATTAAACACATTTTAAAGTAAATGCAAGGAGTACATTTAAGATTATCTGAATAAACTATACATTTACATGCAATAAATAGAACAAACATTGTCACCACATGAGCAAAACAAGGTATTAATTCATTCATGTTGTCATGTGTTATAGCACCTTTCACCAGAATGATAGTCGCAACGCGCTTATACATAAGGCATGTTATTTTTTGAAGTACCACAGTGAACCTAGAGCTGTAAAGGGTCCTAAGAAAATAAGAATTTCATCAGTTTCAAATGTTCCCAAAAATGCATTTTTCCCCAAAACCTTTTTTTTCGATGGCTTAAAAATGTCTGGAAATGTTACAGCCATACACCACTTTTGGAACAACTCGCTGATTTAGTCTCAAACCCCCACTCCCACAACACATGGTTATTCCACTGACCATAGCACGGCCACCCAATAGCTCACAGAAGTGCTCACAACATACGCAGGTCTGCATGACAATGAACCACAAGGTTTCATTGTGTACGATCTTGGCACACCACCAAATCTCACCCTTAACTCTCATTATGCAACCACTACTGGCACTACTGGTTTCAAGGACAGTCCTCTTGGGCACATCATCTATCTTAACAACGCAAAAGGATATTAATACAACTCACCGGTCTTCTAGATATGGCCAGATGTAGTATGGGGCCCTACACACTGACACACAATGCAACCCCTCTCATCAGATCACCAGATTGAACAACTCACATACACCAACACAACTTAACCCTTCACCATATTGTTGGCTTGACACATAAACACACCTCAAACAACCAATAACTTCAGTTTAAACTCTGACAAAACAACACATGCCATGGGTGCTGTAAAGGTGTAGAAGTAGGAGACTGACACACAGGTGGCATATTTTTAGTTATAGACTTTTATTGTGTCTGAACAAAAGAGAAAACCCTACCTGGCCCTATTACTAAGAGGCGTTTCTCTGGCTCAACACAATATTAAGGACTCTGTCGGGATGTCCATCAGAAACAAGTAGTCCACTCTTGTGTGTCAAAAACCTATTTCTTTCCCTTACACTCTAAATTAAACTTAAGTAAAGGGATGAACTTAAGTAAAGTTCTTCAAAAAGGTCAAACACAAAAGTCTGAAAAGCTTTCTTGGATTGGCACTCCACCAATGCACATGGAAAAAGAAAGTTTTGTGTCACCAAAGTACTAGTGGAGGATATATCCCTCTCCTCCTAACCTTCCTCAGGTTTCTCAATCCTGTTCACAGTGCCAGGAAGGACAGCTGCCTTCTCCTGACCTTTATCGTGCAAGTCACCATGCCAGGGGTAATGAC
Organism: Ambystoma mexicanum; assembly: GCF_040938575.1. NCBI lineage: Eukaryota > Metazoa > Chordata > Amphibia > Caudata > Ambystomatidae > Ambystoma > Ambystoma mexicanum. The sequence goes on along the minus strand of NC_090937.1, from coordinate 1,079,524,985 downwards.
TCCCTCCCCATGGTCTTTCCTGGGCTTCTCACAATGCCAAAGAAATGACTCCCCTCCTTTGGCTTCTCACACAATATTCACAAACTCCAGGATGGGATGATTCCCTTTCTCCAACTCTTCACAAGGCCAAGAGAATGACTCCTTTCTCTAGGCTTCTTTCACACTGCTCATCAACACCAGGGGGAATGACTCCCTTTCCATGGCCTTTCTCAGGCTTTTCACAATGCCAGGGGGAATGAATCCCTTCCCCTGGCCTTTGTCAGGATCTCTGTGTGTCAAGCCTGACTCACAGACTTGTGTGGGGCAGCCCTGGTGTACACCCATGGCAGGCACTGCCACGAGGAAGATGCACCTTGGAGAGAGTCTTTTTCAATTTTCTGGGTTTTCACTATTCCTGGTTCACTATCCTGCCAAGTATAGGTCTCTTCACCCTTCTCCCTTCTTCTTCCTTCTCTTTGGGTCCCAGACCATCTTAGTAGTGTCCCAAAAGATCCTTGTTTTCCCTCTCGGGGTCCTAGACCCCAAGACCTAATATTTTTCCTTGAACTCTTAAACAGTTTCTTTTATAGGTGTAGGTACCAGACTTGCCTTTCTTGCTTGGCTTTGCTGATAGACTTGGTTCACTCCTCTACCAAGTACTATCTTACGGATCACAAGTATAACCAAGTTCCTTTCTTTTTGTCAGGGTCCCAGACCCTATACTCACCACTTTTCTCTCTCCCCTCCAGGATTTCCACCATCTTTTCTGGGAATCATCAACTTCCAGGTAACCTGGGTACCCTTTTTCGTGGTCCTCAAAGGTTGCAGGTCTTCCTTAGTGCCTGCAATCAGCTGCGGTCCTTCCCCAACCCTTGTGGTCCTTCTTTGGTCTGCGGTGGCTCTGCAGCAATATTTGTCCACCAGGTAATGCAGCTTTTCCTTCCCGTGCTTCCCATTCCTCAGGAATGTTGGGAGCATTGCCTTCCTGGTTTGTAGAGTTGTCCCTCTGATCTGGTCTGGCTCTGGACCTTCTTGCTCCCACCTTGACGTCCCGGTCTGCCTTTGTCTTCCTTTGTACCTGGGCCGTGCTGGCTCTCGTAGTTCCTCCAGGGAGGGCTCAATGACATTGTGAGTCCTTCCTCAGTTCTTATACTTGTACAATGCCCATATAGACCAGGATGTTTACTGTGATTCCATGGGGGTGATCCCCATGTCTCTGCACATCTTCTTCGTCTCAGCACAGGTATGATCACTCCTTATTGGGTTTGCTGAACTCATCCTCGTCCCAGTTTTCCAATAAGCTTCAATCAAGTGGTCCCTACTCTTGCTCCTCTCAGTGGTTCTCATAAAGGCTGGATTATCTACTTTACACTGGTACAAGGGCCTGTGGGGACTAATGTACTGTGCCCAGAGAATGAGGATGAGGGAGATTGGGATACATTCTGTACATACCTCGTTCTCCCACGAAGAGTTGTCCCAAGTCCCATAGAGGATATTCCTCCCCATGAGATCCTTCTGTGAGTACCACCCTCAGGGGGACTATCAGGTAGTGGCTTCACCTCCCTAGCCTCATGAGAAGGGGCTCCCCCAGGGGAGAAGGGACGACATCCGAGGATTTGTCACAGTAAATAATAAAAGAGGAAAATCTCATGGGATGGAATTGGATAGAGTGTAGTTATGTACAATGTGACTAATGCCTCAAGATATAGCCCGGTGCTAGAACAAAAACTCATCGGAATGTACTAGCAGAATCATCTAGATGTCCCTTTGAAAGAGATGTGTCCTCAAATGGGGCCTTAATTGAAAAATATCAGAAAGAATTATGATCTTTAGAGACAGCGAACTCTCAAACATCACTTCTTGTGTTGAAAAAGACCTACCTCAACGTCTGTGATGCTTAAAGTAAGGCTTCAGATGTAGGTCAATAAGTATTGTAGTAGGGTGTGAAAGTATAAATGCCACCACCTTGCTGGTGAACAGGACAAAGTGCCTTGAACTCTGTTCCTGTGCCCACTAGCACCCAATTGAGATCATATAGTGCAGGGGAAATGTGCTCTCTATGACCCAGCCTTAGCAGGTTTGTGGCAGTCACATTTTGGAGTGGCTGAATACAGAGCTGTATGGACTAGTTCAGGCCTCTTGATTTATTAAGCATGATGGAATGCCACACACTGGACTGTTACATGCGCACTTGAGCATTGGGGAAAGTTAAGGGACCAGACCTACACGCAGCAAAGCTAGAGTAGGAACACATATCTAACAGCTCCCTATCAGCTTTGGGCACTAGGAAAGGTCACAAGATGCGCTTCATGCTCGAGTAATTAATTCATAGAAAAGCCAATTCCACGTGATCTCAATCTGCCAAAACGACCACACACAGAGTACACCCCAGACAGCCGTCGGCTATATGATGTGCCACAGTTGTTTGGGGAATTCAACATCACACACATTGGTGTTGGGGAAAGTCATAAGACCCACCACCCATCCCCACACAAAAGTAACCTACTAAAATCAAATAATTGTCTCCCAGGCGTAATCATACACATTTCCATCAGCCAGACATCCATCAAAGAGGGGACTTCCCACTTGCCTCCTAATGAAACCCGAAATACCACACTTTGGTGTTGGGGAAAGTGTCAAGATACCCTGCCTAAACGGGCATTCCATCCATAGAGTACCCTACTAAAGGCAAGCTGCCAAACTTGATCATTAATGCCCACACCACCCGGACTGCCATCCTCACTTTCTATTTGACTTCTAACATGTCACTTAACTAACATCTCACAAACCGGAAGGAAATAGCTCAAGAAATTAAATGACTATGGTGGTGTGTCTGACCATCATGAGATAGGAGGCTGGAGACAAGGAAGCTACGCTGCAGTGTTCCTGCACTCCCATGGCACCGTTCACCCCCAATGCTCCCAGAATGAATGCCAGCAGAAGTAGGAAAGCAGTCGAGTCCGTGGGAGTGCCGCGATGCTGCCCAGGGTTATGTTATCTCAATGAATCAAAACACGATGAAAAAATATAAAGAAAATTAAACCCTGACAGAACTGGAACTGAGGAATAGCCTACTGGACGGAATTGGTGGCTGCGAAGCAAACAGATACAATACAGGGATTGGAACACAAAATAAGGCCACGAGAGAGCAACATAACACCACAAATAAAATCCAAGAATCAATGACAAATGTACCTTAAAAGCTAAAATAAAAGAAAGTAGTAATAGGGGAAGAGGAGATGGGGGGTACTACCGTCGGCAGTACACATAAAAATCAAAATAAAGATACCATCAAGAGGAATAAAAAAAAGTTTTAAAAAAAAAAGACATTTGCCACACATGAAAACAAATTCACAGAAATGGCTGACAAACAGGACGCACGACAAAGAATAAGCATCGGGAAAAACTCCACTCTGGTCAGGCTGGACAATGGAATACATCGCTATGGTACATAGGGTTTCTCCTTAAAGTAACCACGTGTGCTTCTCCCCCAAAAATCTAAACATAAAGGTATAGGGGAAGGGAGAAAGTACAGGCCCTCAGGGATTCCTGTCCGACAGGGATACTAACCTCTACATACTTCTGTGTCTACATTCTGCCCTATAGTCAATGGATTATAGGTGTAATGTAGTGCTCCTTTAATGGGGGCGTGGTGGTTCCTGAAGAGACACGGGTCATCACCGCGTCACGAATGTTAATAAAAGGGGCCACTGCAGGCACGCGCAGAACTGCAGTGGAGATCCAGTCAGTGGCAACTCCTGTCTCCCGTTGTTATTGCGCGACTGTCTGTTGACCGTGTGTCCGCTTGGGTCCTAGCTGGGTGGCGTGGGTCAAAAATCTGGAATTATATTTTGAGGCTGTGGAGGTAAGGGATAAAGCAAAACGACCAACCCTCCTATATTCGTCTGACCCCACGGTCCAGTGACTGTTTAAACCATTGCGGCTCAGGGACCAATCGTATACAGCAGCAATTGAACCCTGAATGTGTATTTCATGCCCATGATAAACAGGGACTATGAGAGGTTCAGAATGCGCAGCACGAGACAAGAAGAAGGGGAGAGCCTGGACTCATTCCACGGGAGCCTTTGGGGCATTGCGTTGTCTTGTGCCCTGGGCAATTTCAAGGAGGATGAGGTGAGAGCACAAATAATATACGGGTGCAGCTCCACCAAACTGCGCAGACAAGTTCTCAGGGAACTAGGGCTGAGCCTAGACAGAATCCTGGAGTTAGGCCGAGCCCAAGAGCTGGCGGAAGCATGCGCCTCAGTCATGGACAGCTCAAGGCAGTTTATTAAGCTCGAAGAGCCCTTACAGCGAGTGAAGCTGGAGGAGGCGTGTGCTATAGGCAGATGGCAAGGGGGCAGAACCGCCAGAAGAGGGGAATGGCCGTGGAAGGAGGCGGGCAACATGTGTCCCCACTGCGGATGGGACCTGCCGCACGCCAATGAGTGTCCTTCAAAAGGGCACACATGTGGCAGGTGCGGAAAAGATGGACACTTCGCAAGGGTATGCCTCGCACCAGCACCTGCCAGCGCAAGGAAGTTGGCACCCAAGGAGGAGGGAAAACAAGGACAAACGTCTGGGAGGAAGTCACCCAAGGACAAAGTGGTCCATGTAGCTGCAAACCAGGAACATCAGTACATACTCGAAGACGAAGAGGATGAAGAGGATGTGTTCCTACTATTGTGGGGCAGCACCTACAGCCAAAGACAGCCTCAGCTTAGGAGGTCTGCTGGAAAAGGACCCATCCCGCGGGACAGGTTGACCCTGGGATACAGTGAACAGCTGCCAGGAAGGAAGCACTCGTGTGAGGGGTGCCAAAATGTTTATTATGAGTTACTGTTGGTTACAAATGGTGTGGACTGGAATACACCAAATATGTTGGTGGTTTGTAGGTCTGTGTTAAAAGTTAGTTCGGTTTGTTTCGTTATAATAAAGGAGGGATATAATGTAGTGCCCCTTTAATGGGGGCGTGGTGGTTCCTGAAGAGACACGGGTCTTCACTGTGTCACGAATGTTAATAAAAGGGGGCCACTGCAGGCACGTGCAGCACTGCAGTGGAGACCCAGTCAGTGGCAACTCCTGTCTCCTGTTATTATTGTGTGACTGTCTGTTGGCCGTGTGTCCTCGGCCCTGTACTGGTCCTGGGCTGTGTGACCACAGAGCCTGGGCATTGTATGCTGGGTGCCCCCAGTGTGCCATCTGCAGCGAGTGATCCCGCTGCCAGAGGGTGCTCCCTCTTGTGTCCAGCAAAGCGTGTCCACTGTGCACCCAGGTGATCCTGGGGCTTTGCGTCCTGCTCCGGAATCTCGGAGCACCCCACGACAATAAGGACGGTCCATGTTTTGACACCCACTGACACGCTCAAGGGCGTAGACTCTAGCACACTTCTTGCCACCCGATGCTAGACACAGTCCAAGGGCTATACCTATCAGCAGGCTTCTGGCACTTGGAGCACAGCCTCTGGGATGTAGCGCCCAGCCAGCTTCTCTGGCTCGCAAAGCACAGTCTCAGGGATATGGTGCCATCAGGCTTCATTTACTCTCTAAAGAAAGTCTCAGGTATCACAGCTCGCTGTTTCTATACTCCCTAGGATACATTGCCCACCTCACTTCCTGGGATATAGTGCCCAGTGAACTAGGTCTCTTGAGATATAGCGCACCAAAGACTTTACCAGGTAGCAGCAGAGCCTCACCCATGTTTTGGATTGCCTGCTTCGGGCAATGCGCCTGCTCCATGTAAAGTCCTTGAGGATTCTCAGCTCTCTTGCCACTCAATTCTGTCATGTATCTCTGCTCTCCAGTCTCTCAGGTCACTTAGGCCTCTCCATTTTCTCAAGCCCCTCTGATTTCTCATGCTCCTCTGCTCTCTCACACTTCTCTGCTCTCTCATGCCACTCAGATCTTTCAGGCCTCAAAAGGCTGTTAGACCTCTCTGCTTCCTCAGGCATCTCAGAAGTCTTAGCCCACTAAGCACTCCTAGGCCTTTCGGCACCCTGAGGCTTCTCGGCGCTCCTGAGGGCCTCATCACTCTTAGTTCTCTTTTGGTTTCCTCCTCCCCTTCTCTTGGTTTTTCACTCTCTCCACTTGCTCCAGGGAACTGCCACCAACCACAATATCCCACTCGATGTGGTGACTTCTTCACTTCTACAGGGATCTGAGCAGCCATGTCTTTCTAAAAGGGTGTGGTATTGTTTGGGCCCTCTTTGCAGTTCTTTTTTAATTTTGGATTGGTGCATTACCTTAAATGAATAATCCATCTCGCCTGCAACTTTGTGAAGCACTGATATGATATGATATGGCATTTATAACGTGCCTATACACAAGTGTTTCAAGGCGTGACGAGGCAAGGGAGGGGGAACAGAGGGAAGACAAAGACAACGATCTTCCTAGACCAGGTGACATTAAGATCAAGCAAGTGCAGGGGAGGGGGCAAATGGAAATAAAGTGCAGGGGGAAGTGGCAGGGGGCAGTGCAATACATAGGATCAATAGTAAGAATAAATAAAAACAATTGGTGAAAGTGCGGCCAGCTAGTGGCAAGTGCAGGGGTAAGTGCAGACACCAAGTGTCAAGAGTTGGATGGACTGTAGCATTACAGAAACAACCCCCAAGTGCAGGGGCTGCCCGGGAGGTAGTGCGTGTGTGCAGCTTGCGGGGGAGGGGTCCTGGTCCCGAGATCAGAGAGTAGCCATGTAACCAGTGCAGTATCAGTCAGGAGTTCAGCAGGGGAGAGAAGGAGAGAAGATGTGGCCTTGAGGTGCTTCCGGAACTGGAAATGGTTTGCCGCAAGTTTCAGGGAGGTAGGGAGGCTGTTCCAAAGGGAGGTCCCAGCCAAAGAAAGAGATCAACCACCAACTTGTTGCTTGGAGAAGCGACTGACCCTGAGGGAGTTGAAGGCAGATGAGTGAAGAGCTCGTGAGGGAAGATATTTAGGAAGAGAGAGTTGGAGGTATTGAGGCCCCAGGTCCCAGAAAGCCTTGTGGACAACGCAGAGGGTTTTTAACTTAATCCTTGAAGCCACTGGGAGCCAGTGCAAAGATTTCAGTCCCGAAGAGATACGATGCCTGGGCTTGAAGCCAAGGACGAGTCTCGCAGTCCTGTTCTGGATGAGTTGCAGAGGGCGGAGAGTAGAAGCAGGCAGATTTAGAAAGAGGCTGTTGCAGTAGTCCAGCCGAGAGAGAACTAGAGCTCTGGAGACAGTGAGCTTCTGGCAGAAGGACAGGAAAGGAAGAATACCTCTGAGGCGGTGCAGCTGGTAGTGTGATTCTTAGAGACGTCAGAGATTTGAGGAGAGAAGGGGAAAGTGGAGTCGAAGATGACCCTGAGGTTTGTAGCCTCACAGGTGGGAGAAGGAAGAGGGTCAACAGAGGCCATTTTTGGTTGAGGTGTAGTCCCTCCTCCTGTCTGTGGCTCTGCGTCCACCCTCAGCCAAGTACTGGTGGCTCTTGCTGCTGTTGACGTTCTGAGGGCTCCAGTGTGATGTCTCCGCAAATGGCATCCAGATGATAAGGGTTAGAAACCTTTTGGTAAACAGTGAAGCGCCCTGGCATTTATACTTGCACAACTGAAATATTGTCATAGAGAGTCTGGGCTATGCTGTGGTAGAGAGTGATAAAAGTGGGTGGTTCCCCTACATTGCCACAACACTGGTTAGGACTTTCCTCAAGGAGAGCATGGGTTATCCCCACTAGCCTCAGATGTAAGAGGGGACAAGAATTCAAAATAAGTACAATGTAAATGGTATGTCCACAGTGGGTGCGGGGGATGTGCCTTGAGAGAAGGACTCTGAGAATCCCCATCTCCGCACCTGATAACACTTTATGGAAATGGGACATGGACCTGGGCATTTGATGGTAATTTCAGGACAATTTCTGGCAAAGAGGGAAGTAAATTTATGTGATGGCAATGCCTGGTAATGCAATGGGTGTTAAAATGGATTTCTAAACTCTGGACTAGTGAAAGAGTTTAGGAGGCCACACTAGTGATAGAGAACAGGGGACACCCTGGAAGGTTAGCCAAACCAATACAGGTAGTATGGAGAGTGGTCAAAGCTTAGTCTCAGGAGAGGTGAGTGGGATCTAGGGTACACAACAAATCCACACAATGAGCAATCAAGTATTACACTTAGGTAAGTACAACATTACTTATATGTATTATTGGCCAAAGAACACACTATAAAAGTGACTTGGAACAGGTAGTAATATCACACACTACTAATAATATAAAACATGTTGTGGGAAAATAACCTTCAGGAGACAGGCAGGTGCTGAGAATTATATTTATTCCAACTGGATAAAGGGTCCTTAACAAATCAAAACATAATGTCCTCTGGTTCACTTCACCAGGGTTTGATCCCTTCAGAATATGGTGAGGCAGTCCTCAAGTTTATTCTATATCGTGGTGTCTGGATAGGCCCACCACTCTGGCCTTCGTTCCTCCTCTTCGTTCCTTCCCTGCAAAATGAGAGAACCCCGTCAGTTTCTTTTGGCGGGCTTTTATGGGCTACCTTAGCATCAAGCCCCCACCAATTGCCATCAGCCCTGACCAGCCGGCATCCTATTGGCTGCTGCCGGATTGACCCACCTCCCATAAAGGCTGCCGTGCCTGCATGATTCCATCCAATCCGCTGGGAACTGTTGAGGCAATCACGTGACCCAAAATATGGTCGCGTTGGGTATGGGTGGGCCCTGGCTCCAGGCGTCTTCCAGCCGCGATCCGCGGCTCGCTGAAGGGCTGATCGCCCCCCTTCCTTGTTAGGGAGGGTCTCCGTTCCCCTCCCGTCCCTAGGCCTGGGATCTCCCACGGGCGAATGCGGCAGCGACGCGCCGCGTCCCCGAGCAACGGCCCGCCCTCCGGCAGGTAAGTGCAACGGTGACACGCCGCGTCGCCGAGCATCGGCTCGGGCTTCCCCGCTGCCGGCGCAGGCGACCGCCGCGAGAGGAGCGGTCGGTCCGCTCTTGGTGCCCCCAGACCCAGGTGCGCCCATCACCCCCTGCGGGGGCCAATGCGCATCCCGACACATACCCACCCCAGTCCCAGGCCGATCGGGCCGGGAAGCGCACCTAGACAGGTAATCAGCCACCATCTGGAACCGGGCCGGTTTGTGAAGCGTGAGGAAGTCAAAAGGTTGCAAAGACAAAAACCAGCGGAGCACCCTCTGATTAGTGTCTTTATGCTGCGCAAGCCATTGCAAGGGAGCATGGTCCGTGTACAAGGTGAACCGGCGACCCAACAGGTAGTATCTGAGGGAGTCGAAGGCCCATTTGATCGCCAGACATTCCTTCTCTATAGTGGAGTATGCAGCCTCATGTGGCAGCAGTTTCCGGCTGATGAAGCATACAGGACGCAGATCACCCCCCTGGTCCTGCGAGAGCACAGCCCCCAAACCCTGGTTTGAGGCGTCCGTTTGTAGATAGAAGGGTCGTTGGAAGTCTGGACAACAAAGAACAGGGTTTGAAGAAATCCTAAGTTTCAGGTGTTCGATGGCGGCCAAGGCGTCCTTGTTGTTAGTCAAGTTTGGAGCACCCTTGAGCCTCAAAGCATCGGTCAAGGGGGCAGCCAGAGAAGAAAAGTCAGGTATGAACCTCCTGTAATACCCAACGAGCCCCAAGAAAGCCCGGATCTGCTTCCTATTGGTGGGAGTCAGAATGTCAAGTATCGCCTGAGTCTTGGACAGTTGCGGTTTCAGAACACCCCCACCTACTATATGTCCCAGATACTTGGTTTCGCGAGTTCCGATCGTGCTTTTCTTTGGGTTTATATGTAAACCCGCATTGTGCAGATCGGTCACCACCGCTTTCAGATGTTTCAGATGAGCTTCCCAGGATTCGCTGTAAACCACAATGTCGTCCAAATACGCTGCCGCATACCCGTCATGTGGTCGTAGGATGATATCCATTAGCCTTTGAAACGTGGCGGGGGCGCCGTGTAGTCCAAAGGGTAGGACCTTGTAATGATACAGTCCCTTTGGCGTGGAAAAGGCGGTTTTCTCCTTGTCCTGGGAGCGCAAGGGAATTTGCCAATATCCCTTGGTTAGATCTAAAGTGCTTAGAAACAGGGCCGCTCCGAGGCCTTCCAAGAGCTCGTCCATGCGTGGCATCGGATACGCTTCGTACTGAGAAATAGAGTTCAGTTGTCTGTAGTCCATACAGAAGCGTGTGGATCCGTCCGGCTTGGGTACTAGCACTATGGGGGAGGACCATACGCTGTTGGATTGCTCTATGATGTCCATCCGCAGCATTTCGTCCACTTCGGCCGTGATGATCCGTCGTCTGGCTTCGGGGATCCGATAGGGCCTAAGCCTTATGGTCTTTCCGGGCTCTGTGTTGATCCCGTGTTCTAACAGACTGGTGCGACCTGGCAACGTAGAAAAGGCATCGGCGTAGGGAGACAATTTGTCCATAACGTCTGCTTTCATGTCCGGAGAGACGATGTCGCCCCAATTGATGGCTCCGAGGGTATCGGGAACGGTGTTCACGGTTTCCTCTGAACCTGGTTCCTCGGGTTCTGCGAACGCACTCATACTTGGTTCGTTCCACTCCTTTAACAAGTTGACATGGTATACCTTGTCGGTGGTGGTCCTGTCAGGTTGATGCACCCGATATGTGACTGGGCTGAGTACGTCGGTGATCTCGTATGGACCTCGCCATCTGGCCAATAACTTGTGGGCAGAGGTAGGTAAGAGTACCAGTACTCTGTCCCCAGGTTTGAAAGTTCTCATCCGACTTCCCATATTGTAGTTCTTTTCTTGGGACGATCGAGCCTGGTCGAGGTTGGCTTCGGCCAAGGCGCGTAGAGCCGTTAAATGGGTTTTTAGCTCCTCTGTGTATTCCGTGAGTGACATCTCCTCGCTGGCTTCCCATTCCTCCTTCACCAGATCCAATATTGTCCTGGGTTGCCTTCCGAATAGGAGTTCGAAAGGGGAGAAACCAGTGGACGATTGGGGTGTGTCCCTTAACACCATTAATACCAGAGGCAACACCCGATCCCAATTCTTGGCGTCTGGTCCCGTCACTCTCCTCAGCATTTTCTTGATGGTCTGGTTATAACGTTCGACCAGCCCATCTGTCTGGGGATGGTATACCGAGGTCCTTAGCTGTTTGATCTGGAGTCGTTCGCATACCTGCCTTAAGAGGACAGACATGAAATTTGTGCCTTGGTCCGTGATTACTTCCGAGGGCAGCCCCACCCGAGCAAAAAACGGGATCAGCTGGTCGCACAGAACCCTGGCCGATGTCCCTTTTAATGGAAATGCTTCCGGGTATCGGGTGGCGTAGTAGACGATCACTAACAGATATTTGTACCCCCTGCTAGCGGGTTCCAAAGGACCGACGATGTCCATACCGATCCTCTGGAAAGGAACCGTTATGAGAGGCATTTTCTGTAGCGGCGCCTTTGCTGGTAGGACACCGCTGGTCAACTGACATGTAGGGCAGGTTTTACAGAATTGGGCCACTTCTCCATAAATGCCCGGCCAGTAGAAATGTTTCAACAGGTTTTGCTGGGTCTTGAGGGAAGCCATATGCCCGCCGCAAGGATGGTTGTGAGCCAGTTGCACCACTAGGGTACGATGTTTTTTTGGCAGCACCAACTGCTCCTTGGCGACCCCGTCTTCGCCCTTATATCTGCGATACAGCAGACCCCGGCGTAGTAGGAACCCCGGTCCCCTGGCTAGATCTGGTTCCCCTTCTTGCGTTGCCCTTTCTCTTGCCACCCGTAGAGTCGGGTCGGTTAGGGTTTCCCCCCTAATGGTGTCTTCATTCTCCTCCAAACTCCAGTTGATGGGTCTGGTCATGTAACTAGCCGGACACCATTCCATCCGGGTTCGTCTTTTCCGTCCCTGCCAGGGGCCCCGGGAAGTGGATTCCGTCCCTTGGGTATTGGGCTCGGGCGGAGGGTCCTTCCTATCTTCCAGAGCCTTCAAGGCCTGTTCAAACCCGGGGAGGTCAGTTCCTAACACCACCGGGGCAGGTAGACATGGCAGGACGGCAGCCTTCAAGGGAGTGGTTGTGTCGTTTAGTTCTACCACCACCTTCTTCATTGGGTAACACTTTACATCCCCGTGAATACACCTGATAGGCACTGTTATGTTAGACAAGTATGGTGTGCTACTCACGGTTGGTGCAATGGCGGTCTGTCGGCTGCCGCTGTCGAGTAGAGCACGCGAAGGTCTGCCATCAACCCTAATGTCTACCACGTAGGGTCCCGGGATGCTCTCCTCCGCTCCCGGATTCAGGTACCCGATGTCCATCGGTTCAGCTGTTCTCCTTCTGGGGCAAAACCTGGCAATGTGGCCCCAGTCATTACACTCGTAGCATTGTGGTTGCTTGTAACCAGGCGCTGCTAATGGATGTTTTTCCTCGACTCCTATCTTCTTGTCTTCAGACTTTCTGGGGTTGTCATCAGCTTGTCTCCATCTCGTGGTCAGGGTTCTGCCGCCCCTAAACGCAAGGGGATCGGGCATTGGGATCGCTATCCGGGCTGTTACTGCAGTTGGCTGTAGCTTCTGGTGGCCCGCCTTCTGGTATGCCGAGGCAATATCCACCGCCTCAGTCAAGGTGGGTCGGTGGTGCTGCCTGACCCACCTCTGCATCTGTCCGGGCAGGGCTTCGATGAACTGCTCCAGGATTATTTTGTCAAGAATGGGTTGATTAGCAGGGGTTGGAGGAAGTAGCCATTTCTCGACCAAATCCTTTATCCGGTAGTATAACTGGCGCGGGTTTTCCCCCACCCTGAGTCTGGTCTCTCTCAGCTGTATCCGGTAGGCTTCTTCGTCCAAGCCTAGACGATCCAGAACCGTGGCCTTAATTTCCCCGTAAGGTGTACTGCCGTTGGGGTTCACCGCCTGGTAGGCACCCTGCATCACCCCAGAAAGAAGAGGGGCGACGTACTGTCCCCAACGGTCAGGAGGCCATTGGGCATTTCTGGCGATCCTCTCGAAACTGGTGAAAAAGAAGGCAGGGTCTTCCCCCTCCTTGTATTTCTGGAGCAGAGCAGACGGCACCAGTGGTTGGTTTCTGGCATTGGCCACCACATCCGTGAGGCGGGCTATGGTCTCGTGTTGGTTGTCCTGGGCTGTGGTTTGTAGGGAGCCCTGTAACTGGATGGCTTGCTGAAAAGCTTGCCTATCTGCGGCCGCTTGTTGGGTTTGCAGTTGTACTAACTGCTGCAGTTGCTGCTGCCCTTCCGATAGGGTCTTGATCAGTGCCTCCATGTCGTTGTCGATCCCACCTTCGTCGCCAGTGTGGGAAAATAACCTTCAGGAGACAGGCAGGTGCTGAGAATTATATTTATTCCAACTGGATAAAGGGTCCTTAACAAATCAAAACATAATGTCCTCTGGTTCACTTCACCAGGGTTTGATCCCTTCAGAATATGGTGAGGCAGTCCTCAAGTTTATTCTATATCGTGGTGTCTGGATAGGCCCACCACTCTGGCCTTCGTTCCTCCTCTTCGTTCCTTCCCTGCAAAATGAGAGAACCCCGTCAGTTTCTTTTGGCGGGCTTTTATGGGCTACCTTAGCATCAAGCCCCCACCAATTGCCATCAGCCCTGACCAGCCGGCATCCTATTGGCTGCTGCCGGATTGACCCGCCTCCCATAAAGGCTGCCGTGCCTGCATGATTCCATCCAATCCGCTGGGAACTGTTGAGGCAATCACGTGACCCAAAATATGGTCGCGTTGGGTATGGGTGGGCCCTGGCTCCAGGCGTCTTCCAGCCGCGATCCGCGGCTCGCTGAAGGGCTGATCGCCCCCCTTCCTTGTTAGGGAGGGTCTCCGTTCCCCTCCCGTCCCTAGGCCTGGGATCTCCCACGGGCGAATGCGGCAGCGACGCGCCGCGTCCCCGAGCAACGGCCCGCCCTCCGGCAGGTAAGTGCAACGGTGACACGCCGCGTCGCCGAGCATCGGCTCTGGCTTCCCCGCTGCCGGCGCAGGCGACCGCCGCGAGAGGAGCGGTCGGTCCGCTCTTGGTGCCCCCAGACCCAGGTGCGCCCATCACCCCCTGCGGGGGCCAATGCGCATCCCGACACATGTACACAGTTACAGTTAGTCAGTGTAGAATAATCAATTCACCCTCACAATATCTGAAAGAGTAGGTAAGTAAATCGTTATACTGCCAATAGTCCACATAAATAGTAACCCACATTTGAAAGTCCAGTCCTAAATTGACTGAGGCCCTGTACCCAAAAGTTCACCACAAAGTTTCCAATTGTTTTAGGAGTTAGCACAAATTTAGGGAAAGATTCCTGTGGATGTGAAGATTGTTCCAAAAGCTTGTCCAAGGAGTTTACTGGTGAGTATAATTATGTTATAGCTTTTGGAGGGCTTTTGCAACAAGTGTTGGCAGAGCCAAAGTATGATAAAACAAATCAAAGTGGAGATAGGAGCATCGGTAAGTATTGTTTCTACTTACCACCGTACTCTGATTTTTCCCCAGACTTGACAGGTCAAAGGAGGGTCACCAGAGGTAGGTTTCCCCAATATTGGTTGTGGTCGAAGAAGCCCAGGAGCTGCGGGTGCAAGAAAGGTTCGGATTGGATACAACCTCTTCTCGTGGAACAATGCAGCAGGCAATGATGCTGGACGCTTAAGGATCCTTTACTAGATGAGGGAAAGCCAGTTTCACCGATTGCCACTAATGCACAGTGACAGCAGGCATCACAGATGTCGCTGTCAAATAAAGCCTTATATTTCAGAACCTGTTGATGATGGGATATCGAATCGCAGGAAGGCTACTTGCAGGACAAGCTGAAGACCTCTGAAGTACGGAGTCAAAATGTGGAATGGCGATGCTTATATCGCGGTTAGCCCTAATTGGAGTAGGTCAGCCCACTGCATTGCCCCTGAGTGCTTCCCAATGTGGAAACAGAGAAATTGATATGAGGCCGGGAAGCCCAAAAGGAAACACACCAACACAGGTTACAAAGGACATACAAAGCGCTTTATTTCAAAGTTACAAAGTTACCAAAGTCAATTGACACGCGAATAGCTATTCGGCCCTCTGACTAACACGCGAACCTTCAACGTTAGGTTCGCACTGAAAGTGGGAGAGACCGATCATCGGGATGCTTGGGTTTTTATACATTTCGTACTGCATTGGCCAGCCCTCTTGCGAGTTAACCATTTCTGGAACCATGGCTAGGGTTCGTAGCCAGGTCGAACACACAATTTCCATATATTAGATCAGTTCCGCTGATACGGTTACATATTTACACATAGGTTAAAGAGAGGACAGGGTCTTAGTTCATGACCCTAACAAGTAGCCTGCGGACATTTTATTCATTCACGTGTGCGGAGGTCACCATCGCCGAAGTCTTACTCGAAATGTCATTCGGCCTCCATTTTGTGAT
The DNA here is from genome assembly GCF_040938575.1 of Ambystoma mexicanum. Classification (NCBI taxonomy): domain Eukaryota; kingdom Metazoa; phylum Chordata; class Amphibia; order Caudata; family Ambystomatidae; genus Ambystoma; species Ambystoma mexicanum. Next base: position 1,079,509,655 of record NC_090937.1, on the reverse strand, counting down.
TCAGGGTGACTTCCACACTGCAAGAGTACCTAAAATGGCGGCTAAATCCAAGATGGCGGCTTACATGATACATTAAGGTCAAGACCTTGCCGCGGAACCTATGTACATAGTATTCTTTAGACAGCTTGGCGTAGGCCAACATACATTTAAACAATGCGATTGGGGTCACAATATTATATCGATTTCCACAGACCCTCCTTTTGGCCTATGCCAAGTGCTAAAACATTATTTCCTAATACTTTTGAAAATACTTGAAGGCATTAGCATCCATAGGTTCCGCATCATTGTCTGAAATGTCAATAGCCATAAAGTTGTTCATAAGAACTTCTTGCAACATGAATTCTTTAGATGCTGTCTTCGGGGTGTATATTCTGCGCCCTATTGCGCTCATAACTTGGGCACAACATCCCCCTATCATTCCGCATATACTCGGGAGGCATTGAAAACAGCAGCAAAGGAATAACAAAGTCCCTAAAATAACAGAAAGCACCTTCCACCCCCAAGATCGTAGAGAATCCCAAAACCAAGTACTAAGGCTCCAGTCTCCTACAGGGATATGGACTTCAGAACTAAGAGTGTGTAAATTCTAAATTGTTTTGAATATTGTTGGTGAAGAATCTGGTACGAAAACACAGCAAGCGGACCCCACTAATTTACATACTCCACCTCGTTCAGCTAAAATGACATCTAATGCCATTCGATTTTGAAGTGCTACCAATCTTATCGCCTTTTGCTCTAAGGTCATATTGTAAAGTATGTCCGTGGTCCGGTTGATTGTTTTCTCCAACACCCTCGCTAATCCCCTGATGTTTTCTGAATTTGCTATTTGTCCCCAGAAGGGAACTACTGATTTGGCTATATCCCCGAACACTTGTCCAGGGGTATCTCCATCATTATCCCGTCGCGGGCTAGCCTTAGATACCTCTAAGGTACTGGCTATAAATACACCTGGTAACAATATCCCTAAATAGCAGGTCCCCTGCCAATCCTTGGGCAACCAGGGAAAAGCTAAACTACCACACACAAAATAAACGGGTCCCCCTACATACAAAGGCCTATTTTCCCCAGTCAAATTTACAATATTTATACAAGGCTCGAAATCTCCCATTGGCCTAGTGCCGTTTCTTTGTACACAGAAAGGGACAGAATCAGGACTATGATTTACAGAATAAGAAGGAGGCATGGCATCCTTATTGCCTATCGGAGCCATCTTGAAAGAAACTAGATTTTGAAAAGGAAAAGAAAGTTTATCAGACGGCCTAATAGAAGCGATATTAGGTCTACTCCTATTTGCGAAAAGCGAGCATCCCAGGGGAGTCAATTCACGTTTTTCAAATTCATTCAAATTAGTCCCATCGAAGTTCCCTGAGATGCTATCATTCCATCGGCCAAAAAAGAGTGCTCTAAGAGAGGCATAGCAGGAAGTTGTTAGAGGTAAGGGATGTATATACCATCCCAGTCCCTTGTTCCCATGTTGTGGTAAGTGAGTGCAGATCCAACAATTACTCCTATTAAAAATAGCATGCGTAGCATTCATCACTATCATCAGAGTGTTATTATAATATTTCTGTCTATGCCGAGAGTCCCTAGGGGACAGAGTGTGAAGGTGTACAGAGGGAGTCAAAACAGTTGGTACGATTTTGGTCGGTAACAGAGGCTTCAAAGGATAAATTTCTTCAAAATACCAAAGTCCCACGGCAGCAGTTGCAAAACTAACAATAATCAAAACAAGAACACAACAGTACGTTTTCAGGGCCCGGGCACATTGTCCATTGTTCGAATTGGTCACCTCCTTATCTAATAGTTCAATACGAGGAGCAGCGGTGAAGGCGGCAGGCATCATGGTTATCCCGATCGATGGCCCTAATGTTCGTTGCTGGCGGCACTTCGGCCGCGCGACTTCTTAGTCCTTCCCAACCCTGGCCAACAGAACCCTCCTTTTCTTTGTTCCAAAAAAGGGAAGACGATAGTATTTCAATCACTCCTTTTTTCTTCCAGATGCACGATACTCGTGCGGCGATTTTATTTGCGTGGTCGAAGGTTGTACCGGATGGTACCCAAGTTTGTTGAATCCAAAAGCAAAGTATCGTCGCTCCCTGAAGGGAGCGTCGTATCAGTGGCGACGGAAGTCGCAGAGCTCGAAACAAGATTTTCCGGAAGTGATTGATCAAGGGAGTGCGGAGACAAAATGGACGGCTCCCCGAGCTCCTCAGGCTCGGAGAACTTCTCCGACGCACTCACAGCGCTGCCTGCTACTCCAAGATCAGAGATCGTAGCATCAGCGAGGGGTTCTGTTTCTTCTGTAACGTGTGGCGTCGGGTGAGGGATCTTCTTCACATGCGTTGCATGTACCCAGTTCTTCTTTCCTGCCACCCGTACTGCCGTCCTGGTGACCAATAAAACCTGGTAGGGTCCCCGCCAGCGAGGCGCGAGACAGGAAGACCTTTCGTAGGCCTTCACCAGGACCCAGCTGCCGGGCAATATATCGTGTCCTGGGCCCGTAAACCGTACAGGTAAGGCGGCATTCACCTGGTGGTAAATGAAATACAGATTTTTAGTCAATTGATTACAATAATCTATGAGCAATACATTCTCCACATCCCTCAGGGCTTTAGGTTTAGGGAGACCCCAAATATTAGCAGGCCTTCCCATTACTACCTCGAATGGAGAGAGCCCAGTCCTAGTCTGGGGTGTGGTGCGCATAGCTAACAACACAATAGGTAAAGCATCTGGCCATTTTAATTTAGTGTCGGCACATGTTTTTGCAAGTTTGTTTTTCAAAATACCGTTATGTCTTTCTACCAACCCCGCACTTTGAGGGTGCCTAGCTGAATGAAAACGTTTCTCTATCCCTAAGGCAACACATATCTGCAACATTACGGCTGCGATGAAGTGGGGGCCATTGTCCGACCAAATTATCCTCGGGAGCCCAAATCGAGGAAAATAGTCTTTTACCAAGATCTTTGCGGTGGTCATGGCGGTAGCATCTTTGACGGGGAAAGCCTCGACCCATTTGCTAAAAGCACAAATGATGACAAGAACATATTTCAAGTTATTACATCGCTCCATTTCAATAAAATCAAGGTGAATGGTTTCAAAGGGGACAGAGGGGGGCCCGAAACTTCCCCTTGGAGTCACTGTCCCTTTACCCACATTGTGCTGTAGGCAAATCATACAATTCTGAACATGTCTTTTTGCAGTTTCCAAAATTTTATCATTCACCCAAACCTGCTGTAATATCTTCGCAATTTGCTGGGCACACACATGTGTTGGACCGTGTGCCATCGTGACCATTGCTAATACATAAGAATCAGGAAGCAACCATTTCCCGTCAGATGCGTCCTCCCAACACCCGTCGTCGTCCAATTTCCCCATGCCTTCAGCCCATTTCCTAGATTCTTCAACAGAGGCATCAGTCTGAATATCTCGCACAGACCCAATGCCTTCATCTATTATACAACCATCTCTCACTTCCCTCGAGGTATACATGTCTGTGCTAAGGTCTGTGGCTGTTTGTCTAGCTATCGAATCTGCAAAGGCATTTCCTCTGCCCACATCGTCTATGACCTTGCGATGTGCTGCACATTTCATGATCGCTAGTTGTTCAGGGAGTGAGAGCGCTAAAAGTAGTTGTACTATTAAGGGGCCATGCTGAATCTTGGTCCCGTGTGAGGTCAGAAACCCTCTTTCCGACCACAGTTTTCCGAAGTTGTGAGCCACCCCAAAGGCGTACTGACTATCCGTATAAATGTTAACTCTATGCCCTTGGGAGAGCTCACAAGCGCGGGTCAACGCTATAATCTCTGCGGCCTGCGCGGAGTTATGCGGAATCCTTTTATGTGATCCGTCATCGCCGCAAGCAGTAGTTTGCGAGAGAGGCAAAAGTTCAGCCGGATTGAGAACACAACACCTTTTAATTTGGATATGAGGAGCAAATAGAACTAATTCGTACCTGGTCAACCGGGCAGAAGTAAGGTGTTGTGTTTGAGTTTTATTCAATAGAATATCGACAGAGTGAGGCACCATCAAAATTAAATCGTGGCCTAGGACCATCCCCTCACTCTGTTTTACAGACGCAGCGGCAGCAGCAACAGCGCGCAGACATCGCGGCAAAGCGCATGCAACAGGATCGAGGGCGGAGGAATAATAGCCGCACGGCCTATTCTTCCCTCCATGTTCCTGCGCTAACACAGACAAAGCACATCCATTACATTCATGCACAAACAACACAAAGGCCTTATCGTAATTTGGTGTACCCAGAACCGGTGCTGAACACAGCGCGGCTTTGAGAAGCTCAAATGATCGTTGATGTTCCGATTCCCATGGCAGTGGCAGAGAAATGCCCTTCTTCGTCAAAGCCAACATCGGTTTTACCACTAGGGCAAAGTTCGGGATCCACAGTCTACAGTAGGACGCCATCCCTATCAGGGCTCTGACTTCCTTCTGTGTTTTTGGGACAGACATGCCAGAAATGTGTTTTATTCGTTCAGGTGTCAATCTTCTCCCCTCCTTTGACAGGAGGTAGCCTAAATAGGCAACCTCCTGGCAACAATATTGAAATTTCTTAAGTGAAGCTTTGTGACCATTTTCAGCCAAATGAACAAGCAACAATATAGTGCCTTCTTTACAAGCTTTCTCAGAGTCTGCAGCCAGGAGCAGATCGTCTACATATTGAAGCAGCGTGCAAGTAGGTGGCAATTCATAGGTGTCGAGCTGCTCTTTTAAGGCTCTACTATAAATACTAGGACTTTCAGTATACCCTTGAGGTGCCCTCGTGAATGTAAACGAGCATCCCCCCAAGGTAAATGCAAACAAATACCTGCTCTCTTCATGTATCGGAATACTAAAGAAGGCGTTTTTCAGATCTACGACACTAAAGTGTGTAGCCGTAGCAGGGATCATTGTTAAGATCGTTGTTACATCAGGCACGATTGGAAATTGTGGGCTACCACCCGGTTAATAGCACGAAGATCTATTATAAACCGGTACGGAATTGCATTGTCGCCTTTCTTATATACCGGCAAGATGGGACTATTACATAAGCTACCTGTAATCTCTTCGATCACTCCACGATGTACAAAATCGGAGACAATGCATTTCAGAGCGCGCTCACCTTCAATAGAGATTTTATATTGGGGAATGCGCGGTAGCTTAACCCCATGTTTCAATATTATCTTAACAGGGTCGATGCGCAATATCCCGACATCATTGTCGTCCATTGCCCACAAAGATTCTGGGACAAGGTCAAATTCAGGAGGTAGAGGTCGGGTCAAGTATTGGGAGTTAAAGGGTTGCTGTGATGAAACTGTTAATCTTATTCCGTCAGGGGAACAATGAATCACCGCATTCAGTTTCTTCAATAAATTCAACCCCAGCAAATTTTCTCCACAATTTGAAGTAAGAAGAAAAGGGCACTGGTCTGTAAAAGGACCCAAAGAAACGGATACCGGCGCAGAAACCGGACAAACAGTTGGTATACCAGAGAACCCTATAGAGACGTTTGTTTGCCCTGACAGTGGGATGTTTGGAACCCTCGAATGGTCGATGGAGCATTTTTGTGCTCCAGTGTCGATCAAGAACTGATGTTTCCTATTCCCCACCAATAATTCAACATAGGGGCCCTTCTGAATAACGGGAATAGGTAAAGGTTCCAAACACTGCTTCGGGCAATCCTAATAAGGCAAGACTTCATCAAAGGGAAGTTCCTCAGAAAGATAAGCGGCGGAAGGGTGATCAAATATATTTCTCGAGTCCATACTCGGAGTCTGATTTTCCCGTGAAAAAGGTTGCTGGGGATCTTGTAGAAGCTGACCCCTATCAGGGCCCCCTGCCCCAGGGCGGCCCCGTGGTCGCCTACCCATTCCTCCGAATGTGCCTCCTGACCTCTGACGGAGGGCAGGGCACTGTGCTCGCCAGTGACCTTCCTGGCGGCAATAAGCACACTGATTAATATTTATAGAATTTGTAGGAGTATTTCCTCTTGGAATGTACTGACCTCTAGTTTGTGTCGTACCTCCTCTGGGGTTTCTGACAATTTGCTGCAACAATACCTTAGTCTTTAGGTCACCCCTTCTTTTTTCGATTTTCTCTTTTTCATTATTAACCCGATTCTCGTAATACTGAGCCATATGCAAGACCTCTGACTGAGATTTTGCCTGCCAAGCGCTCTCTGAGGACATAATTTGTGACTGGATGTCGGGCAACAATCCACGCACAAATTTGTCCACAAACAACCTCTTCCCCGACTCTGTACCTAAATCCTGTCCACTGAAGTCGGAGAACACCTGTTCGAATCTATTAAAGAATTCAGTAGTACCTTCAGTTTTCCCTTGGACGCAGGCCGTAAGCTTGTCCCAAATAATCCTTTTTTCTGGAACTATAGTTTTTAATTTGGTGACTATTCTATCGGGTAAAGTGAGTATTACCTGGGGTGGTTTCTCACCAGCAGGTCGTTCCCCATCTATTCTAACCAGATTTACCCATGTATCCCCTAACCCCGGCACATCATCTATTGTTCGTACCTGTTTCCATACATCAACAGGCAAAAGTACTGGAAACAATAAATCCATGTCACTTAAGGTGAACACAGAAGATTGCAAAATGGATCCTATTTCTTTATAAAATCCTGTCGGGTTCTTCCTGATATCAGGAACTGATTGTCTAATCGTGTTCACTTCCTGTCGAGAAAACGGGACGTGAACGAACTGTGATACGTAATGTGCAGGGATATCCACCGCGGCAGTACCAGGCGCCGCGTTGGCGGGGATTTCTACTTTTGGGACAAGGGTCGGAGGGACCTCTCTCATAGGCAACTGAGATATAGGGACCTCCGACCGCTTACTAAGTAATAAGGCCAAATCGAGCGCTAAAGCAGCTGTAGAAGCGTCGGGCGAAAAAGCTCTTTTACAAATACCTAATAACTCTGTGGGGCAACCAACCTTCTTCCTTATACATTCCTCCTGCAAATGCTGTACCATCACTTGGATTACCTTCCTTTGCATCTCTACCGTGTATTGACTATATGTGTCATATACCTCATCTGGCGATATCGATGAATCCGAGATCCACCGAATCGCATCTCTGGTACAAATCCGTACTTCCTCAGGTGCTGATCTTTGGCACGAAAGGAACCGTTTCTGCACATATATCCTACCGTCTTCATCATCCTCGTTTTGTGACCTTTCAAAGTCCCTTCTAAACTCAAACAACCTATCAACATGTCCATATACCTTCTGCTCTGTATCCCTCGACAGTGCCAAAGCGTTCAGATCTCTCACCCCTTGTGGGAGATCCGAAGTCTGCAATCTACCCCACATTACACCTAAATGAATCCCCAGTCCTTCAATAAAAACCTTTTTCTCGGGAAAATCGTGCAAATTAGATAATGTCGAAAGTACATCAGTTTGATCACCTTTTTCCATGCAATGTTTAGCCCAAGCAAATAGTTCCTGTTTCCTGCCCGCAGGAACAGTACTACGAGTCACAATTTTCGACCCTGCACCGGGATCTGATTTAGTGAACAGGGGACTCCCCGGAATCGGAGGTGTAAGTGAACCTAGCAAGGGTGCAGGGGAAAGAGGTAATGTAGACAGAGGAGCGACAACCAAAGAACTAGGGGCAGTAGGCTGCGCAGGAGGAGTAGGAATAGCAATAGGGGCAATAGCAGGAATGGGCAAAGTGGCCACAACAGGAGCATACGGAGGTGGCGCTGAAGAATCAGTCCTCCGTTCGTTTAATATTTTCTCAATAAACTCCTCGGAAACATGGAAATCTTTAGAGGGGTAAATTTTCTGGACCCCGAGCGAGAAAGCTCTATCCAGTTTCTGGGTTTCTTCTAATCGTTTTTCCTTGTCATACAACAATGCCTTCTCGGCATTCGTTTTATGACGTCGTGCATATTTATCCCTACTTTTAAGCTGCTGTAATGCTTCCTTTTTCCAATTTTGTAACACATCAAAGGCTGCTGGCCTAGCCTTCTTCTTGAGCAAAATCGACTCTAAGTATTCAATACGGGGGATCTCAAAGCTACCATTGATTGGCCACTGAAATTCGGAGGCATTTCTGGTCTGTCTGTGCCAAATGTCATTAAATACAATACTACCAATGCCATACTTACAGTACATAGTACACGCCGGCGACCCCTCCTGTGGTGCCGGACGGCTAAATTCCAAAGATTGTCGATCGCTGCGGAACAGAACCCTAAAGCAGCTAGACAATTTCCCAGGCATTTCTCAAAGAATTGGTGTTACCTGGTCCAATAATTGTGTCTGCAGATACAATACGCCAAATTCAAATTGTCAGGGTTAAATTAAGAGCCGGGTCACGACTACACCTGACCAAACCTAAGGAGGACCGTACGGTTTACAAAGGACTTCAACTAACGAATTTTACCTGCGTTCGGTGGTTTCGGCAAATCTGCCCGCCTCGGAATTGGACCCTCGTCAAGATGCCGTGTCAGACCGCACGACTATCGCCCAAGGATCGGATCGTGCAGCGCTGCCGAGGTATCGCGTCTCGATCGGTCGGGCCCGCAGAATCACACCGTCCGATCCCGATTCGATAGTCTGCGTCAACCTTCGATGATCCGGCATCAATCTTGAGGGTCCCTATTCGGGCGCCAACTGTGGAAACAGAGAAATTGATATGAGGCCGGGAAGCCCAAAAGGAAACACACCAACACAGGTTACAAAGGACATACAAAGCGCTTTATTTCAAAGTTACAAAGTTACCAAAGTCAATTGACACGCGAATAGCTATTCGGCCCTCTGACTAACACGCGAACCTTCAACGTTAGGTTCGCACTGAAAGTGGGAGAGACCGATCGGGATGCTTGGGTTTTTATACATTTCGTACTGCATTGGCCAGCCCTCTTGCGAGTTAACCATTTCTGGAACCATGGCTAGGGTTCGTAGCCAGGTCGAACACACAATTTCCATATATTAGATCAGTTCCGCTGATACGGTTACATATTTACACATAGGTTAAAGAGAGGACAGGGTCTTAGTTCATGACCCTAACAAGTAGCCTGCGGACATTTTATTCATTCACGTGTGCGGAGGTCACCATCGCCGAAGTCTTACTCGAAATGTCATTCGGCCTCCATTTTGTGATTCAGGGTGACTTCCACACTGCAAGAGTACCTAAAATGGCGGCTAAATCCAAGATGGCGGCTTACACGATACATTAAGGTCAAGACCTTGCCGCGGAACCTATGTACATAGTATTCTTTAGACAGCTTGGCGTAGGCCAACATACATTTAAACAATGCGATTGGGGTCACAATATTATATCGATTTCCACACCAAGACTCCAAAATGCAGAGTACCAAGAAGACATTGAGACTGGTTGTTCCCACTAATCTAAGGGGTCGAAACTCCAACAAGGATCTCCTAAAATCAGCTACCAGACAGGGCTCCCCCAGGACAGCAGCAAGAGTTAGTTGCCAGGCCTCTTCAGGATGGGTCCACAGGTCTTTCTTCTTCTGCACGGCTACACAGCATACTTGGCTCCTCTTCAGATCTCTGGGGAACGGCTGCAGGACTCCTCTTCTTATCCTAAAGTCCAGGTGAGCACAGAAACTCAGCACAACCAATGGAAGATCTGCCCCACACCACCCAGTAGTGGTCCAATAAGGGACCACTGTAGGCAAACTCATGCATACACTCTAGACACACTGAACCAGTTTGTGGATTGGGACCAGACAGTCCCAACCCACTTCCTGGCTTCCAACACACCTGGCCGGCACTAGCCAGCAAAAAGCAAGGCTTTCCCAGGCAGGTTGCATGGCAATGAAAGAAATTTCCTGACCTTACAAGCCAGGAAGAAGACCAAAGAACAAAATGGCCAAAGAACAAGCAAAAAACCTTGTGGTACAGTTATGTTAGGACACTAGCCACAGTTAGTAGTTAAATGCGGTAAACGCGAGAGAGCTAAATAAACTTAAAGTAAATATTATAAAAATGTAACTGCTGCCACCAGTTTGTCTTTAGGCGCATTGATAAGTAACCAAAAATCCTTTGAGTGTAGGTCTAGGGTGATACAAAAGTAACCACACTGCACTGCATTTGAAGATGCACTATGCAACATGACAAGGTTACCCAAAATAGATAACATGTAAAAAGACAGTCCGATAGACTAGTCAGTTTCCCCATAACAAGTGAGCAAAAGGCCAGTGGAGTGAAGCTGAAAGGTCAGGACAAGATGTAAAAACAAAAGCAAGATGTAAAAACAAAAGCAAAATGTTTGCGGTCCATAGAATATGGAGAAAAGGTTGCTATAAGAGGAAACTTTCCTAACAATGGGCACGGGGGCATTTGATAACAATCCTTTGGAATTCGGTGTGTTACTGGGAATTTGATGCAAATACCTGGCCATAGGGAAGTAAGAAAGTATCTGGGAATTGAATAGTAAACCTTAAGAATGGGGCACATAACTGGTTTTTTGATAGTATTCTCTGGCACTGGGATGAGAATTCTGAATAACATGCATTCCATGGACATGAGTGAGCCTCCGGGCTTTCACGGCAATCCCTGATACTTCATTAATTAAGACAGTCTTTGCCAATAGGGTATGTACCTGGGAAAGTGATGAAAACCTCAGTAATTTGGTGGGTGTGGGCCTTCATTGACCATTCCTGGCAATGTGTTATATCTGAGCAGTTGATGCCAATTATTGACAAAGGGGAATGTACCTGGGCGTCTGATGGCAGTTCTTGGCAATGTGTCGGGCACCTTGGAATTCGAAGGCAATAGTTGGCAGTGAGGGAAATACCTAGGCATTTTGTGGTGATTCCTAGAAATTGAAATTTGCATTATCTCAGAATGGGGCGAGTACCTGATAACTTTACAGCAATGCTTTTTAAAGTTGAGAATCTGTGCATTTGATGGTAATGCCTGGGAATGGGTTGAGTACCCATGACAATCTCTGGAACTTAATAAGTACCTGGGCTTTCACTATCGTTGCCTGGCAATGGTGTGAGTAGCTGAATAGTTGATGCCTATATTTGGCAATAGGCTAGGAACATGGGAAATTGATTGCAATCATGAACAATAGGGCACATATGTGGGCATTTGATAGCAATCCTTGACTTGGCCATGTTATGGCAATGCCTCGTAATAATTATTTTATAACACTCTTATTTATAGGGTGAATATCTATCTGGACATTGAATGACATCCCCTGGCAATGAGCGGGGGCACCCGAGTATGCTGGGAAATAACAAACAAAGCAGTCCCTGTACTTGCAGGTACACATGCTCATGCTGCAAAAGCTGTGTGTGAATCACACTCTTCTGGGGTAAATCGAGTTCAGTGAAATACACACCCTGCACAATAGCTGTGTAGGAATCAATAATTCAAGTTTCTCATAATGACATTCTTATGTTGATGTGGTACAGGTGTTAAACAGACCAATCACATCATGTGTGCAACACGTATCTCGATGTATCACAGATGCAGTCTACTTGTGTTTCATGCTGAACATGTCACTTCTTCAGGGCTGATTACATGGATTACAAGACTGGTGATTTGTGGGGATGGCTTCTGTCTAGCTCCTTTCTCACTATGTCTCCATTGTATGGCAACTGATGGGTATCGGAGCATATGATGCAATCCAGAGCAATGTGGTGAATTCCAGTGCATTACAATGAAATCCCCGGAAATAGTGTAAATGCCTTGGTATTTGATGTCAGTTCCTTTCAATGGTGTGAGTATCTTGACATTTGACAGAAATAGCTGAGATATGATGCAGGCATTTTGGAATTTGATGACAACACCTGGCAAATTCGCTCCTGGCCATTTACTGACATTGCCTGGCATATCATGTGAGCACCTAGCCATTCCTATCACTAACTATCTGGCATAGGAATGAAATATGTGCCATTTTAAAGGGATATCTGTTACCTGGCACATGGGCATCTGGTAACATAGTTGGAGGAGAATATGACAGTTATGAAATTCAATGGCAAGACCCCAGGCACGCATCACCTACCTGTGTATGCAGTGCCCCTCTCTGTTGGCTGCTTTGTGCTCTCATCCCCCCTGCACCTCTTCAGTTTTCCTTCATACTGGTGCCACCTTGTATTGGCAACAGCGTGAAAGGACTTCCCCGTGCGGTAGCTGGGTGGCCATTCACAAATTAAGAAAATGTTTTCTCTTTCCACAAAATGCACCCCCGCTTAGCACCCGGAGCGGTACCACGGTGCTAATATCTATATTTCCTATGGTTGCTGTGCTATTGCCCCTTTAAAAATGTGTGTCATGACTTTGTTATGGCTGCCTGTCAATAAAAGGAGTCTCAGCTGTCACATGCCCCAGAACGATGGCAGACTTAATGAATGGCACTTCTGCCTTGTGTCTCATCTCTTGGGCCTGCAGGCTAACACCATGTGATAATGGCCCTGCTACCATGGCCTGCAGGTTGATGCCGTGTGACCAAAGTACTGCAACCACCACTGATCTGAATGCCCCGAGATTAGCATGCGTAACCTGGGAACCGCCAGGCCACTGTCATGCTGTGTAACCACAGCACAGTTGAGAGCCCAGGAGTCCCCAGCAACTGATGTCCTGCCATGTGCCGACTTAGCCATGACAAGGAAGGTTAATGCCCTAGCTTCATCTACTGCCTACACTGCAAGGCTCATCTAAGTAGGCAATTCCTCTCACCAATCAATTGCCTCGCATTGGCGCATGCTCTGATTCTGTTCAAACTTGATTATTGTACTGTCCTATTGAACGGCACAACCTCCACCAACACATCCAAACTCCAGCTACTCCAAAATAAAGCACCCTGTACCGCTCTTGGCTTAAAACGCTCTGACCACATCACAGCTATAAGACATGAATCGCACTGGCTCCCCATCAAAGCACGCGTGGACTTCAAGACGCGAGCTATCACACATCGATGGATCCACCAAGAGGCCCCCTCCTGATTAAACAGCTGCATCACCAAAATTGTCCCTCTTCCAGCGCTCAGGTCAAGCGCCAGTACTCTACTGACCGCTCCATGCTTTAAGAGCAAATGGTCAGGAAGCTTCTGCGTCACAGCCCCCACACTCTGGAACTCACTACCCGCACACATTAGAAATTAGCATTTGCTCACCACTTTCAAGAAACTTGTCAAGACCTGGCTGTTTGACAAATATGAATAGTAACTGTTGTCAATCTATACCCTAGCTGACTTCATGTACTGTATTCTAGCTGCTTCTGTACAAAATGATGTGATACCTTTGGGTCTGGGCATTACAAAAATGTCAAAAATAAAATAAATGTGAACACAGCAATCAAGGTCATCCCTGCAAAAGACCCTGCCATGTGACCATGGCACTGTCTTTACCTGCTGGGTTCCCCCAGCACTGATCAAGTTGGCCTTTGTTAAAGCAGGTCCAGCCACAACAATGGCGATGAAGAGGCCGTAGCCCTGTGATGCTGGTGCCTGCAGTGACCTCCTGGCTGTATTCTCCATGGTTGGAGCTTGAAGATTGAAAGGACAAAGTATATTTTGCACCGGGATCAGAGCTGTTCACAGGACAAGTGCTGTCGGTGCGGTCTCCCGTCATCCTACTTGCAGTGTCCAGCTGTGCAGGAGACACAGCTGCAGCCTGTGGGTTGTGCTACCTCAAAAAAATAATCAAGGGAGGTGAGTGCACATGCCGGCCTGCCTCCCCCGGAAGTGGCAGTGCCAGACTGCAGTTCAACATGCCGCCATAACGGGGAGATCCCCCATTGGCCACCCACCACCTCTTGTGGTCAGTGTGTTATAATTACATCAAGCAATAACCACAGACGGGGGGGCGTGGCTTGGAAGCCATGTGAAAGGACGTGCCTGTACGGGAGCTCCCGCTGATCCGTACATAATCCGACTGATACCGCGCAAGGACCGCTGCGATTTGGCGAAGATTGTGAAGACTGTGTACATGAAGTTCGGCTGCACGCGAGGATACATTTTTACACGGGTTCGTATTGCGCACGTGTACTTAGGAGCCGAGTGAAGCACTGGTGGCGAGACCTCGACGGACGACAAAATGGCCGCCGCCGCTTGACGAGGGGACAAAGGAGCGGTGGATCGGGACCACAGCATACGTGCGCCCTCTCAGCGGTACGAAGGGGGCAGCGCGACCCTGCCCATCTGGGGGGAGCGCCGGACAACAGCGGTGCCTGAGATTGTTGGGCGAGCTGGGACTCTCAACTGAGTTGTGGTGTATGGGCATAGCGCCTCCCTGCCTTGGACTGGAGCGCGGCCAGAAGGACGCTCCTGACTGGAGATATGTCGAACAAGCTTCTGAGGGCGAAGAATAAACAGCCCACGCTCGACGAATACGCCAAGACGCCGCCCGGAAGGAGCCAGGAGCAAGGATAAGGCTCAGACCAAGGAGATGGCCGCCGGTGGTGCGAACCAGGAGGTCCTCGCTGCGATCGCAACCTGAAGGCGACGTGGGAGACCAAGCTCCAACTTGCTGTGGCCGAATTGAAAACTGCGATGGAACTACAGGTTGGGGCGGTGCAGGAGGACGTGAACCTCCTGAGGCAGGATGTGCGAGCCCTGGCTGAGCGCACGGAAACTTTGGAAAAGGAGATGGGCCCTACTGTGGCAGACTGCACCGCACATAAGCGTGATATCCATGCCCTGGTGCAGCGGGTGGGCTACTTGGAAAGTAGGGCTGAAGAGGCGGAAGGACGTGCCCGGAGAAACAACGTTCGCATCGTGGGCCTGCCGGAGGGGGCTGAAGGCCAGAATCCCACGGAGTTTATTGAGAACTTGCTGCTGCAGGAGATCACTGGGGGAGCCCTGTCGCAGGGGTTTGCGGTGGAGAGGGCGCACAGGGCCTTGATCAGGAGACCACCGCCGGGAAACCCGCCTAGGCCTGTGATCGCCAAGATCCTCAATTATCGGGATCGGGAAAGGATCCTCGAACACTTTCGTAAGGGGGGCACCATACGGCGAGGAGAGGCGACCATTACTGCTTACCCCGATTACACCTTGCAAGTGCAGCGCAGTCGCATGAACTTTGGGGCGGTTAAGAGGCGATTGCGGGCAGCTGGGTACAAGTATATGTTGCTTTACCCGGCCAGACTGAAGGTTTTCTTCAAGACTAAGATGCTGTTCTTTGACACTCCGGAGGAGGCCATGGAATGGCTCGATGCCCAAAACTGTCCTCAGGAGCCAGATGAGCGGACGGCGGATGGAACGGGAAGAGATAAGTGACGCTGCGGGCCCGGTTGGGCTATGAACATTGGGACTGGAATATAGTCTGTGTGACTTTGTTATGGAAGTGTATGCGTTAGGACTTTGGAACATGGTCCGTGTGCACGGATACGGAAGTGTGGGAGGGGAGCCTCCAGGGGCTGTTCTTTGTACCCCAGTTTGAGTTTAGGTTAGTCACTGTGTGTGGGGTGACACCCTGTCGGGTTCTCTACTTGGGTTCCAGAGAGAACCGAACACAGGGATGCCTGAGATCCAGGGATGGAGCTGGGCAGTTGGTTGGGTTAGGGGGGTGGGGTGGGTCAGTTTTTATATGAGCCTGGGAGAGAAACTGGGAATGGGGGTCTTTGAGGTAGGGGGGAGGCGAGTAGACCTGGGAGGGAGGAGGGAGCTACTGATAAATCATGGGGGACCTTAGGATACTAACGTGGAACGTTAGAGGGCGTAACAGCTACCTTAAGCGTAACAAGGTCATGTTGTACCTAAAAAGGCAAAACATAGATGTCGCCTTGTTACAGGAGACGCATCTGACACGGGATAAACTGGAACTGGTGGGGAGGAAGTGGAGAGGGACAGTAGTTGGATCTACATATTCTGCCTATGCTAGAGGTGTGCTGGTTTGGGTTGCACCACATGTCCCGTTTAAGCTACTTGGGGAGGTTGTGGAGTCTGATGGGAGGCTGGTCATGGTAAGGGGGCTTGTGGAAAATAAAGTAGTGTGTATTATAAATACTTATGCTCCCAACCGTGACACGGCGACATACTTTAGGACACTGATCACTAGACTTGGTGAAGGGATGGGGGGTCCGGTGATTTGGGGTGGGGACTTTAATTGTGTACTAAACCCCAAGGAGGACAGGTCGGATGACAGGGTGGTCAGGCCCAGCCCAGCGGCTAGGGTACTGCAGGCGCTGCTGGTAGACCTTGGCCTGGCAGACGTGTGGAGGACGAGACCCCTGGCGTGAGGCAATATTCGCATTACTCGGCCCCGCACCAGCTACACACAAGGCTGGATTACTTTTTCGCCACTCCGGACATTGTCGCAGAGTGTGACCAGATAGACTACAGGGCGAGAGTCCTTTCGGACCACTCGCCCCTGGTCATGCGATGGCAGCTTTGTCCCCCACGTGCGCGAATTCCAACATGGCGCCTTAGGGCGGAAGCGCTCAGGGATCCAGTCTTCAGAGAGGACATGAGGGAGGAGATAGTTGCTTACTTTGAGGCGAATACAGGTAGTGTCAAGTCGGCTGGTACTTTGTGGGAGGCCTTTAAGGTTGTAATGAGGGGGGTTGCCATTGTGAAATCCAAGGGATTAATGGGAGGAGTCCTGGCTGATCTGCGTAAAGCTGAGATTGAGTTGGAGAAAGAGCTGGGGGAGGGTGGGATGGATACGGAGGAGGTCACTAATCTGCAGCAGAGGTGCGCAGAACACTGGGACAGGCTCTGTAATCTGAATTACAGGAAGTACATTGAGAGGTTGCATGTGGGGGGGGACAAGACGGGCAGGCTTCTTGCTTGGCTGTATAAGAGCGAGACCCCAAGATCCCCGATCCGATCAGTTATCACTGAAAAGGGCGTGGAGGAGGACACCCAGGAAGGGGTGAATGGGGCATTCCCGGAATATTATCAAGCATTATATGAGGATCGAGAAGGGGGAAGCCGGGAGGAGATAGAGGTAGTACTTGAAGACATAGGCCTGCCCAAGATAAGTGACGAAGAGCGAGAGGAGATGGATGCTCCGATCACTCTGGAGGAGCTGCAGGAGATTGTGCGGCAGCTACCCACTTGCAAGGCTCCAGGAGCGGATGGGTTCCCCAGTGAATTTTATAAAGCGTATGGAGAGGAGGTGCTCCCGCCCATGCTGGAGATGCTTAATGAAGCGTTCGAGGTGGGGCGGCTGCCGGAATCGCTCAGGGAGGCGATTATAGTACCGCTCCCCAAACCCAATAAACCGGGACATGATTGTGGCTCCTACCGGCCCCTGTCGATGCTGAACCAGGACAGCAAGATCCTAACAGCTGTCCTGGCGGCCAGAATGCGGAGGGTGATAGGCAAGCTGATCCATCCTGACCAGACGGGCTATGTCCCGAATCGGAATATTACTCAGAATCATAGACCCCTTCACAGGGTGGTCGAATGGGGGTGCAATGAGGACAGCGAAATGGCGATAGTGGCGTTGGACGCGGTTAAAGCGTTCGACTCTGTGCAATGGCCGTGGCTGCTGGCGGCTTTGGGGCGGTTTGGACTGGGACCAGGCTACATGAGGTGGGCCGAGCTATTATATAGTGCGCCTCTGGCTAGGGTCTGTACGGGCGCAGTGGTGTCAGATAGATGGCAGTTAGGTAGGGGCACTAGGCAGGGGTGTCCTTGGTCCCCAATGTTGTACATACTGGCCCTCGAGCCCTTAGCGATTTACCTCCGGCAGCAGTATGATCCGGTGGGCATAGAGGTGGGAGGGGAGTGCCATCTTATATCCCTGTATGCAGACGATATGCTGTTATACCTGAAACATCCGGAAGAGAATTTGCAGTATATCTTGGAGGTATTGGAGAGGTACGCCTGGTTGTCCGGCATAGCGATCAACCCTCAGAAATCCGCACTATTCCCGCTAGGCAGTTATGTGGGGATACCGGTGGAGAGGTTGCCAGTGCTGCGGATCCCGTGGGCGACGAGCTCCTTCCGGTACCTGGGCCTTGACGTGTATCACACGACCGAGGAAGAACACAGGCATAATACTGAGCTAGCTGTGGGAAAGATTGAGAAGTGCATGAGGTTCTGGGAAAGATTGCCTTTAGCGATGATGGGTCATGGAGCTATGCTTAAAATGGTGGTGCTGCCCAGGCTCCTGCATTACTTTAATAACATCCCGTATATGATACCTCGGAAGTTTTTTGCTAGGTTACATAGTGTATGTAGGAATTTCCTATGGCACGGCACGCGCAACAGGGTCGCATTGTGGAAATTGCAGAACTCTTATGAGAAAGGTGGCGCGAAGCTGCCGAACTTTGAGGCCTATTATATGGCGGCGCAACTGCAATATGTGGCCAGGTGGCTCTCGGATGAAGAGACCTCCGAACACAGGCTGCTAGGGAGAGACTGTTCCCCCTTCTATCTGCGGGAGGTGATCTGGGTGACCGGTTCATGGATGAGAGAGCGTCCTAAGATGCTAGCCCATGGCAGGAACATATGGCGGCGCGCCTGTCGGATGATGGGTGACCCCTTGCCGTGTATGCCGCAGTTACCTCTGGTCGCCCTGGCGAAGGAAGACGGGCAGCTGAGAGCTATTATCCGGACATACTGGGAGTCAGTGGGGTTGATCACTATGGGCGACATCTGTCAGGATGGGACCCTGATGGAGTTCGATGAACTGGAGGCAGGGTCGGGGCTACACAGGGGTCAATACGTAACATATCATAGGGTGGTCCGGGAGGTCCGGAGCACGTGGCCCGAAACTACTTTGGCCGATGAACCGGATGCCACGCTGGAAATAATGTATGACGCATCAGAGGGTGGGCACGAGGTCTCTAGGTTGTACGAGAGGTTGATGACAAAGGTTGGGAAGGATTTGGGGCACCTGAGACTGGAATGGGAAGCGGAGATGGGGGCCTCGATGTCGGATGGGATGTGGGAGCGCGCCCTGGGGTACCACAAAAAGGTATCGAGGAACGCCAGGTTTAAGCAGATACAGCTCTATATTACGCACAGGGCATATATGACCCCCCTTAGAATTTCCAAATTTCTGGATAATGGGCGCCAGGCGTGCCCCAAGTGTAACGAAGAGAATGCGGACATGATACACATGTTCTGGGCGTGCCCAGTGATTGCAACCTACTGGGGTGAAGTGGCGCGGAGGCTGGCAGGGAGGGGTATCACACTTAAGGTGGATTCAGCTTGGGCCTGTCTGCTGGGAGGGTATCCCAGGGCGTGTAAGCTTCGACATGTTGAGAAACTTAAAGATCTGGCCTATGTGCTTGCCAAACGTAGGATAGCCATGGGGTGGAAGAAATGTCATAAGCCGCGAGTGGAGGTCTGGTGGCGAGATCTCCAAAAATGGGCTGATGCCGAAACGACAGTGTGGCAGGATGGCAGTATGGCAGGGGAAGAGGAAGAAATAGGCTCTCTCACGGCATGGAAGTTATTGTTAGCTGAGCTGTTTGGTGCGGGGTCCGCCTCGGCTGGACTTGAGAGCGATGAGGCCCCACCGCATGGAACGGACACTGATGGCGGACACTCTACAGGCTCATAGGGGGGAGGGATGGGGATTGCAGTGCCTTATTTTTTGTTCGTTTGGTTTTGTTGTTTGAGGTGTTTTATTTATGTTTCGTTGTAATGTTGTTTGGTTGAGATAAAATAAAAATATATTTAAAAAAAGCAATAACCACAGACAACTTTATAAGGTTTTGGAAGAAACAAGGTCAGTTTTATTTGGAACAAACCTAAAAATGGGACGGTCCCAGCCACTTACTATCACATTACATAAAAGGGTGAACCATGTCATCCCTGTTTGCCAGAGGCACAAGCAGACTCCGCTTCTGGTTGTACTACCAGTCAGACACTTTACGGGACACAGACAAGAGTTGTTGTCAGCCTAAAGCTCTGGAAGGTGAGTCAGTACCCGTCGCTGGATTTGGCTCGAGGCCGGCCAATCCTGAACCACTAACAGCCGAAGTAGCAGCATGAAAATTCCTCACTGGCTAGGACTGCCCCGACACTCCGCTTGGGACAGAAAAAAGAGAATTAGGAACATACTACCACAACACAATAACATAATAATATACAATTTACTTTTCATACTTAATACATCAAAACTGCACTCATTAAGTGATGCGAATGCCTCACCATGTCTGCTACCTCCTACTCTAACCATTTGATCACTTTCATTACTTACTCTTCCTACTAGCAAATAGACACTTTTTGGTTGCAACCTAAGGTGTGGGTGGGTGGGGATCAAAAGGCGGTGGGGGCTCTGCTGGACAAGAGAAAGAATCACAGCAGCCCCCTGCCTTGTATGCGTCCTCCAGACACCTGCCACAGTAAGTCAGGCCCTGGGAGACACCTCTTCTGCCTCCACTGGGGAGAAAGAGTAAAGGCTGACCAACCGCCAGAAGGTGGTGGCCAGAGGCGACAGCCTGCTATGTAGGCTGTCCCTCTAGAACCCCCTATGAGGGCCGGTCCACCTCTTAGCGCGGAGATCCCCCATTGGCCACCCCCCACCTCTTGTGGCCAAACAATAACCACAGACAACTTTGTAAGGTTTTGGAAGAAACAAGGTCACAGTTTTATAGGGAGCAAACATAAAAATGGGACGGTCCCAGCCACATACTATCACATTACATAAAAGGGTAAACAATGTCATCCCTGTTTGCCAGAGACACAACCGGGCTCCACTTCTGGTTGTACTAACAGTCAGACACTTTTCGGGACACTGACAAGAGTTGTTGTTAGCCTAAAGACCTAGAAGGTGAGTCAGTACCCGTCGCTGGATTTGGCTCGAGCCTGGCAAATCCTGAACCACTAACAGCCGAAGCCGCAGCGTGAAAATCTCTAACTGGCTAAGACCGCCCGACACTCTGCCATGCTTTTGGGGTGGCTTCCGATGCCCCCAATGCTCCCACACAACTACGACATACTCACCATAACACTTATTTGCAGCCAGTCCTTCTTAGTGCTACTTGTATTGCCGTCAATAAAACATCCATACCCTTGTCCGACAGGTGAACACCGTCTGTATCAAAATGTGAAAGTAAGGAATTTAAGCAGCAGTGTCCCACATAGCCCAATCCTTCTGCTTTTGTGAATTTCTCCACACTCCTGCTAAGACGCCTCCTGAACTTTTCCATCCCACCGGGGAAAGGGCATCACGCCAGAGCTGTCTTGGTACAACTTCTGACCAAAAAATGTCAGTGCCCGGTAACTCCTGGGCTACTATGCGCAGTACCACCTGTATCTGTGCCAACAAACGACCATGACCCATCCTGGCCAGGTCGTTGCCACCCCAATGAATTACCATCCTTCTTGGTGCCTGCCTACATCTTAGTTGCCAATGGATGGTGGGTAGCAAGGAGTGCCACTCATCCCTGGTGTGCCAAGCCATACCACATTGGACGCCCTAAATCCTAGGTTGGGGTCAACCATCCATTGTATGGCCTTCTTCTCAGCCCGTGTTATGAATGAATGCCTGATCATCCATACTGCATCATCTGTTTGAATAAACCGAGTAGTTGTAAATACACCCCCTCTACTTCATCTTGCCCCATTCTCTTTCTCAACCATGACACCTTGGACACCAGGGCAGGGGGTTTGGAGGATTCCACATTTTAACAATCTCTGGGTGGGGGGCCCGTCTGTGGGCATACATAAAGCCTGTAGAGGCCGGATTCCCATCTACCAACCTTCATTATAGCCTGGGTGGACATGCCCTGCTGGAAGGCTGTGGTGTCCGCCCCTATCTTGAAACTGTGGGTGGACCAACCCTCCCCATGGATACCCCTAAGGCCATAGATAGCACCTTACTGAATTGAAGCAATGAGAGGGGTGAAGCGTAAGTATGAATCAAAAAGGGGCCAGCCTCCTGGCCCCGGTTCTCTAGGAAGAGCTTGAGGAGGTGGACCGGACAGCTGTCTTTGTGAGGAGACCCATGCATTACTATATTAAAGCCCTTACCTTACAGGTCAGTTTTGGATTTCCTCAGTCTGATCTGAACCCTCTCGCCCAAGCCTTTGTTGAACAGGAGAACATCAGCCAAGGCAATGGCCCTCCCCCGATATGTCCTTCCTAGATGCTGAGACCAATTCACTAATCTTGAATGCCCCAAAGAAAGCCCATGCAAGCGCAAGTCTGGATAGTGGCAATTCATATGAATAAAAACATACGTTGCAACAATTGCGAGCACCTGTTCCTCAGAAGTGCGCTCCACAGAGTTTAATGCCACTGTTACACTCATGAACTTACAATAGCTTTGCTGGTATCTAAACCTGACGCCTAGTGTGAGCGAAGACTCACCTAACTCACAGAGCGCCCTGTCCATGATAGCAGCTGCCACCAATTTATTTTTATTTTTATTTATTTTATTTATTGCGTTTGTTGTACGCCCAAACCCTGAGGTATCACGGCGTAGTTGCAGACATCTTAATTATAATTCAGAAACATTACAGTAAGTACATAACAATACAGTAGTACCATAGATTGCAAGATGTGGAAAACATTAGTTATAATTAAATAGGTCAAATTTGCTTATTTACATATCCTGATTGCGGTTGTCAAGTAATTGGCATCGTGTTAGCTGACTGAAATTGGTTAAATAACCATGTTTTAGTAGCTTTTTGAAGCACTGGATGGAGTCTTCATTTTTGATATTTAAGGGAGTGTATTCCAGTGTTTAGGGGCCATGACTGGGAAACTGCTTCCCCCTGCTCTAGAACTTTTGTAGCACGGGACCACGAGGGACGAGTTTTTGTTAGATCTGAGCGTTCTTTTTTAACTACTGAATTATTGATATATATGGGTGCTTTCTTAGCGAAACATTTATGGGGAACACACAGTGCTTTGAAGATAATTCTGTCCTTGATGTGTAGCCAATGGGTCTCTCTCCTGATGTTAGAAATGTGATCTGACCTTTTTAGTCTTAGGGCTGCTCGTAATGCTTTGTCTTGCAGTAGTTGTAATTTTGTCAAGTTGGCATTAGAGGTACCTAATAGGAGTACATTGCAGTAGTCCAACTTGGATAATATCAGCGCCCTCGCCAAGGTAGTAAATGTATTGGGCGTAAGGAACTGGCGACTTAAGGCAATTAATTTAGAAGTGTAGGAGGTACCTGAGGTTAGTGCATTCACATGTTTCGTCATGGTAAGATTGGCACCTAAATAAACATCTAAGGTTTTTAACTGTTTAAGTACTGGAATGGGGGTACCATAGATGTTGATAGTTGTATAATCCAAGTGGAGGGCATTAATTTTAGTTGGGGAGCCTAGAATCTCAGTTTTCTCATCATTGAGGCAAAGGCTATTAAGAGCCATACAATTTTGTATTAATGCGTATGTTTTGTTGATAAGCAGAGTGTCCTGGTCATAGTTCCCTGTGATCGGTATGAGGATCTGGGTGTCATCCGCGAAGTTGGTATAGATGACACCCATGGCATCCAATGCTGCAAATAGGAGCTTAGTGTATGCATTGTAGAGGGTAGGTGACAGGCATGACCCTTGAGGTACCACTATGGGGGCTGGGATTGGATCTGCCGCCTCTTTG
This sequence comes from Ambystoma mexicanum, assembly GCF_040938575.1. Lineage (NCBI taxonomy): Eukaryota > Metazoa > Chordata > Amphibia > Caudata > Ambystomatidae > Ambystoma > Ambystoma mexicanum. The sequence continues at coordinate 1,079,486,213 of NC_090937.1, read as the reverse complement.
CCAATGGATACTCGAGTTGCGCTCGACTAAAAAGGATGTCACCCGGAGGGTGGCTTCCTTTGAGAATCTAAAATGATTCGCTAGTGTAGCACAAAGTTTGTCGTGGTCAGATAGGCCGGATGCAGCAGATAAGTCTAGCACCAGAAGTATACAGAGTTTGCCTGTGTCCCTGATAGTGTCCATCTGGATTTTCAAATCAAGGAGTGCTATTTCGGTGCTGTGATTGGGCCGCAATCCCAATTGTCTATCCCACAGGAGCTAGTTTTATTCAAGATGGGCCTTGAATTTGGTTGTAGGCAATTTTATCTATAATCTTTAGCAAAAAGGGGACCGCGGTTATTGGTCGGTAATTTGTAGGGACTGTCGGATCTAGGGATGTTTTTTTCAGAAGTGGGGTCACCCATGCTTCTTTTATAATGTCTGGGACCGTATTCGTATTAAAGGATGCGTTAACAAAGTTGGTAATGATAGGAGTGAGAGTGAGGACACATAGTTTGACTAAGTGAGCAGGGAAATAATCCCCTTTGCAATTAGAAGCTTTTAGTTTAGAGATGGTGACTAGCACTAAGTATTGTGTCACTGGCGTAAAGTGGAATGGCACATTGGCATTATCATTGGTTGTGTTAAAAGTAGAGGAGGGATGTTTTTGTCAGCTACAAGCTTTCTTTTTGTGTTCATTTTTTTTTGTAGTAAATCGATCCTTCTGGAACTGCACTCCTTCCAGCCTGGCTGCCGGATGGGCCTTCCAAATCAAAACTTGGTCCACTGAAATCGAAAAAGAGCGTCAGCAGCAATATTTACAGTGCCGGGCCCTAAACTCAATGTTACTGTAAAGGCATACTTCCACCAATTTCCTAAACAGGTTAAGTACTGCCGGGCATGATGCAGACTCTAAATTAATTGCTTGCACAGCTGCTGCACAACAGCTTTGTTGTCAGACCAAAAACATATTATCTTGTTACCCAATTCCTGGGCCCACAACATAAGTGCCACCACAATGGGAAACCTTTCCAAAACCATGATGTTTTTTGTCCTCCCTTTCTTGTGCCACTGTTGTGGCCATAATTGGGCACACCACTCCGGCCCCAGGTTCACCCCGAATCCCTCGCTCCCTGCAGCATCTGAATACAACTGTAGCTCAAAACTTGTCTCCCAAGGTGTCCTCCAAATCTGCACCCCATTGAAACTTTCCAAGAATTGGAGCCACATCCTTAAATCCGCCTTCAGGGCTGAACTGAGTCGGATGTGGTATTGCTTTTGGGAAAACCCAGCCGTCACCCTAGCTAGTCTGCGTGCAAAGACCCTGCCCACCGGGATCACCTTTGCTGCGAAATTCAGTTTGCCCAGGCTTTGTTGCATTTTTTCAAGGGTGCTCCTGTCTTTAGCCAGGTTTCTTGAGATCTCTGCCAACAACCCTCTGACCTTATCATTTGGCAGCCTGCAGGACCCATCAACAGTGTCAAACTCAATGCCCAGGAAAGTCAGGACCCTGCATGGACCCTCAGTCTTTTCTGGATCTAAAGGTACGCCCATCTTCCTCATTAAATTCTGGAAGGAAAAAAGTGCAAGGGCGCAGTCTTCCGAGCCATCCCTGCCTGAAAACATGAAATAATCTAAGTAGTGGATGATGGCACCCCTTTGCTCCAACCTACGTGCTTCCCATTCTAAAAAGGTGCTGAATGCTTAGAACAATGCGCATGACACAGAGCAACCCATAGGCATACATTTATCAACATACAAACTACCCTCTCACTGGAATCCTAGAAGATGGAAACTGTCTGGGTGCACTGGCAATAAGAGGAAACGCTGATTCCATGTCTACCTTTGCCGCCAATGACCTCCTGCCCATGCCTTCCACTACCATCAAGCCCTGATCAAAAGAGGCATAGAGTACAGAACGCTGTTCCGGGTTCAGCAAGTCATTAACAGACTCCCCCTTTGGGTTAGATAAATGGTGTATAATTCAGAACCTGGCCGGATCTTTTATTCCCAGCAGTGATACAATGAAGTTTGGGAGGGGGGCCTTTGGAAAGGACCAGCAATTCTTCCCAACTCTAGTTCCTTAATTAACTTTTTCCTAACCTCCCATGGTTGATCCATAGCAGAAGGTATGTTTTTTTGCTACCCAGACGGTCAATGGGCCCTGGAATCCCTCCATAAAACCCCCAAAAAGGAAATCCCTCTCATGGTGCTTGGGATATTTGTTCAAATGTTCTATCAAAACAGACAAAATCACAGGAGAGGGACTCTTCACCTGTAAACAATTATTGTGCATCCTTGTGCTGGCGCCAGGGCGGGCCTTTTTACCTGAGAACAACTACTGTCCCTCTTTGCGCTGGCCCTACCACTGTTGCCCCCTTCACCTTTGCTGCATTTAACCAATGGGTGACCCCTGCCACATTGTGTACACTCATGGGGGGTAATTGCACTTGGGGCCCCATGTGCAGTTGCCCTTGCTAAAGAAATGACATGCATTGCCGCATGGTTTCAGCCCTTCTTGTGCTCTGTTTGTGTTAGAACTGCTGGCTCCCTGCATGTGCCTCCCACCCCGTCCCTGGGGGGCATTGTGAAAGGGGTGGTCATTATCCCTCTGGTCCTTCCCACCATACCAATAACTCTTACTACCTTTCTATGACTCAGTCCAAACAATGCTGGTCCTTTGTATGCCTCCCATGAAAGAGACCCATCCCTCCATATCTTTTTGGTTCAAGGTCATCTCAGGGACTTGGGCCATCTTTGTTCACAATCCCCTCTCATGATCTATCCATCCTGTTGTCCATATTGTTTAGCCTCACAAACAATTGGCTTCCTGTACTTCCACAAGTCTGTCCCATGCGCAGGGAACTTTTCAATCCATATAACAGCCAGCAAAGCGAACGTTTTCACCCAATTCCAAATATTGTCCTCAGCCTGATATTGTTTCTTCCTCTTTTTCTCTTCTTCCGGGCTAAGAGTCAAATTAGGGCCGGCGTCCTTCACTGAAATGTCTAAATACTCCCTCAACCATATACGCTCTTTCATCTGAAGGGGAATGTGCCACACCAAAGAGGACCTGCCAGAAAGCAAGGGGGAAATGGTAACAGCAGGCTAAGCCAGTCCTGTGGATGTCGGGGCCAGTTAGGGTTGACCACCAAAGCACTGCTGATTTACTTCAGAGTGGCGACAGTGGTACAAATTGTAGAAGCAGGTGACTATTCTATCTTTAGGCTTGGTGGGGGTCCAGGTGGACCCTCCCAAATGCTCCTAACTACCTGAGGATTGGCCGACTTGGCGGGCATTCTCTAACCTCCCTTGATCATCATCAACATTCCCTCTAATGCCAAGCTACATTTCTCTGTAACCCCCATATTACCTGCCAGGGGCACGCACACAGGCGCCATTTGCACGGGCTGGGGTGCTAGTACCAAGGGCAACACCCCTGTGACCTGTAGTGTGCTAGTCTCTGTGGAGGGCTGCTCTGTACTTTGGACCACCACAAGTTGTAAGGGCTCTCCCTCCCTCCCCCCCGGTGGTGCCACTGGCAACCCTGCATTCTCCAGTGCTTTCTTACCCTTTGGTTGGCGCTTCCTTTTGGCGGGTAAAGTCTTCGGGGGGATCTCACTTGGTGGTGGGGACTCTAACAGTGGGGGTGGGCATATTTGCGCCTGAACAAGCAAGGGCTGGGTGGGCGGGGGTCACCGTACCTTCTTGCCCAGCCATTTCTCTAACTCTGCATTGAAACAGGGCCCACATTAATTTAGAAGTGTAGGAGGTAGCTGAGGATAGTGCATTTACATGTTTCGTCATGGTAAGATTGGCACCTAAATAAACATCTAACGTTTTTAACTGTTTAAGTACTGGAATGGGGGTACCATAGATGTTGATAGTTGTATAATCCAAGTGGAGGGCATTAATTTTAGTTGGGGAGCCTAGAATCTCAGTTTTCTCGTCATTGAGGCAAAGGCTATTAAGAGCCATACAATTTTGTATTAATGCGTACGTTTTGTTGATAAGCAGAGTGTCCTGGTCATAGTTCCCTGTGATCGGTATGAGGATCTGGGTGTCATCAGCGAAGTTGGTATAGATGACACCCATGGCATCCAATGCTGCAAATAGGACCTTAGTGTATGCATTGTAGAGGGTAGGTGACAGGCATGACCCTTGAGGTACCACTATGGGGGCAAATTGCCCCCTCACCCTCATCCTCGCTTGTACTGAGGCTGTTGGGGACCTCCTCAATACTGTAGAACATATCTTGTGATCCCTCCACAGACATATCGACCTATATAGATGAGGGCACAAAAACTGTAAAATAAACCAATACGGGTCCCTAAGATGCCATTTTGTGGGGTTGTTGGTCCCAATAACCCTGCCCTGTTTCCCCTAACCGTAGGCCCTTTATTGAGAACAAACATTCTAGCCTGCAAGCCTTACCAACTTCCTTCTGTCCCACAGGAAAGGCTAGAAGTTCTGTGCGTACTGCTTTGCTCGCTATGATGACCTGTATTAGTACAGAGAAATAGCGTCAATAAATGCAATGCCACGTAAATTGCACAACCTTAGAACATGTCGCTTGCATTTGCCACAGCAGGATATCTGGGTCACACTGCAACTCTGCCTTACAAGTCACAATCCCCTAGTTATTACCTAATTCCCATGAAAACGAACAAAAAGGGATACATTTGTTAACCTAGTAACATTTGCCTGAATAAAGCGGCGCGGGTCCCTTCTGCACCTTTCACACATTAACATGCCACATATAAATTATCTGCATCCATCCATGTGGATGATCCTTGATAGAACCTCAATATGCGTGGCATGGCGAAATACGCAGCATTCATTCTGCCCACTCCAAAAATGCTCAAGCGGTGACCATATGGGCCCTCACAACAACCTTTCATAGCGATTACCTCACCAAAAACCATGCGTTTTGCATTGCCCATCATGCGGTTTCCAATAAAGCAACATGCTGCAAGACAAATCAGGTGCAATGGCTGTGAGCTCCCCAAAAGTCATAATCAATCAGCCAAGTCGGCCAATCCATCAATCAATAGGTGCACGTTCTAATGTATACATATATGATTCAGTGGCTAGACATGCAATAAATTACTGTCCAAACGTAGGGCTAGGCGGCCACACCTTAGATATACGACAGACATCATCTGCGAACTGCGTTAAATGGCCCTGTGGCTGAACCCAAAGTGACAAGGGTCTGTGTCGCAGAGTACTCCCCAATGCCTTCCACAGTTTTTGAAAACATTTCAGAACTAAGGTCATCTCCTGGTTAACCAACAAATAACCGTCCTACTACATATGTATGCACCCTGAATGTCCAATTGTATGTATATTGTTTGTATACTATTATCTATGCCCTATTAATACTGTACTATTGTCTTTTACCTGTAACCTGATGCTCAAAGCGCATATATACCCCCGGGTCAAGTGCGCTATATAAATAAATAAACAAACAAACAAACAAACAAACCCCGATGCGGACGCCGGTGAAGCGACATCAAAGATCTAAAAATTAAAACAAATAAAAAAAATGGTAGTTCTGCAAATTGTAAAATTTCACCCAAGCAAATCTGTTACAACGCTGGTGAAGCAAAGACAAATTCAACATCATACTTGAAAGTACGAGCAGACATGATATGCTTGTGGCAGAAACCACAGTGACCCTCCCTGCACAAAGAAGGGTCTGTGTCGCAGCGTACTCGCCAAGGCTTTTTACATTTTCTGAAAAACATTTCTCCCCAGTGCGGAGGCTGGTTAAGCGACATCAAACATCTCTAACTTAAAACAGAGCAAATACACGGTAGTTCTGCAAATTGAAAAATTGCACCTAAGCAGAGCTGTCCCACATTAAATAACACATTATGGGCCGGCTCGGTGGTCTGCGACGCAAAAAATGAACATAAATGGACAAAGGATGCCTACTAACACTCTCAGCCGGCGCTGGCCAGAGAAGCGCAAAGACCCCAAAGTGCCCCTGGGACATGATGTCCCCCCCCTGGCCGTCAAAGCCAGCGGCGCCAAGGCGTCCACATGCTTACCAATCCATCGAGGTGAAACAGTGGGTACACGACCCGGAACAGGAACACAGGAGCTGCGGATCAAAAGGCGGCGGGGCTGCTGGACAAGAGAGAGAATCACAGCAGCCCCCCCCCCCTTTTATACGACCCCCTGCGCCTGCCACCAGAAGTCAGGCCCAGGGAACGCCTCTTCTGCCTCCACTGGGGAGGAAAGTAAAGGCTGACCAACCCCCGGAAGGTGGCGGCCAGAGGGGACAGCCCGCTATGTAGACTGTCCCTTTAGTGCCCCCTATGGGGGCCGGTCTGCCTCTGAGCCTCCAGAGCCACTAGAGTGATCCTGGGCCAACCAACGTTGAAGAATAAAGAATTCTGTGTGGGAGCTCCAAAATAAAAGAGGAAAAAGAATCACGCGGCTGGCAGCAGTGCATGCCTGAGCCCTCCCATGCCGGCGCTCTCCTTGTGTGCTCAGGCTCCATGTGCGGAGTGTATGTGTGCTCCCAGGGAGCTTCAAAAAAAGGGAAAAAAGAAAATGTGGAACTCAGTTTTACTCCGCATTCGGAGCTGAAGGAGGAGCACGGGCCGTGGGCTCCAGGGATCGGAGCTTTTCAGAAGTAAAGACAAGGTGCCTGCTGTGCGCTCCAGATCAGAGCGGAAACACATAGAATTGTGCATTTAAAGAGGATTAACAAATTTTCAATTCAACACACATGGTTAAGATTGCAGACGTCATAACACACTGCGCAAATTACCGGAAGATTGTTTATTTATTTATTTATGTATTTGTTTGATTATACACCCAAACCCGGAGGTGTCACGGCGTAGGTAATAAAGTTACAATAGGGCTTTCTGGTTACAAAATTAAAAGTTGTCAAGAGATAGTAATAGCAATTGGAATAGTAAATACAGGCATATTTAAGCATAACAAGTTGATAGCGAATATTGCATGTTATTGACAATATATTACAAAGCAAGCAGTTTAGTATTTGTTAAATAGCCAGGTTTTTAGTAGTTTCTTGAATTGAGTGTGGGAGGGTTTGCTGCTTAGGTTCGAGGGGAGTGAGTTCCAGATTTTTGGAGCTGCTATCGGGAATCTGGAGCCACCTGTTCTTGAGTTCTTGAAACGGGGGATGAGTAAGTGAGTGCTAGAGTTGTATCTGAGAGCACATGTTGGCATTTTACGAGTGAGACATTGTTTAAGGTAAGTAGGTGCGTTATGGGTGATGCATTTGTGTGTAGTGGTGAGTGTTTTGTGTAGTATTCTAGCTTGCATAGGTAGCCAATGGACCTCTCGCCTAGTCTGTGAAATATGGTTACTTTTTTTATCCCAAGTGCGGCTCTTAATGCTTTAGTTTGCAGTAGTTGCAATTTAGCTTGATTTTTCTTGGTGGTGCCTAGCAAGAGTATGTTGCAATAGTCTAGCTTAGAAAATATAAGGGCCCTTGCTAATGTGAAGCATTTCTGTGGGGTGAGAAACTGTCGGATAAGAGCAATGGTTTTAACCATGTAGGCGGTGGATGAGGCGAGTGAATTAATGCGTAAATTACTCATGGTGAGACTAGAATCTAAGTATACCCCAAGAGTTTTGACTTGTTTAGAGATGGGAATGGGGATGCCATCTATAACGATAGAGGTGTATTCCTGGTGTAGTTATTTCAGACTAGCGGCAGAGCCTACCATGAGGATCTCTGTCTTTTCGTCATTGAGGCTTAGACTGTTTGTTGCCATCCAGTTTTGGATGAGGGAGTCTAGCAGAGTCTGTAGAGAGAGCCACATGAGCATAGTACGTTGCTGGAGCTGCTGAAGGATTTCTTCACTTTTTACTGGTTTGCTGGGCGGTCACACAGTCTAGCAGAGTCTATTGAGTCTGTTGAAGGAGTAGAGGCAAGGAGGGAGACGCGGAGACCTTGTCTCCCTCCTTGCCTCTTGCCCCTCTTGCCCCTGGTTCCGATATCATCATGATTGTAGACACCCGTGATGCGTGAGATGCTTCAACATCTTCGCTGAAGACGCTGAAGACGAGAGCGCAATGGAACGGAGCGCAACGGAAACGCCAGTCAGTATATTTCATGTTCAAGTGATCCATGGGCGATCGATGAAATTACCAAGGATGCAAATGAAGCATGCAACAACACCCAAGTTGCCCAAAATGAACAAAGTGCTTAAAGTGGGCCTCTAATTGTGACACACAAGAGGGTGAAAGTGGAGACTCTAGCTACACACCCTCAGCATTTGCCATGGTCCCCTGTACTCGCGACTATAAACATCGCAAATAGCGCATGGTCCAAATGTGAGATAAAGGTTACGTAACTCCTTCCAATCCGGGGGAACTGTTGCACAATAGTAACATTAATAACAACAAGACGCGGTCAGAGCGTTGTGAATGCGGGAGCCCAGTGGGCAGAAATGTAATAAATGTAACAAACTCAAGTCTAGCCCCCGATAGCACGACCATGAACTCAATCCCTGAACTACGAGTTCTATCATGGCACATACATAACGAACACCGCAAAGCGGTCTTAAATGACTCTAATCATGAGACCCATAATGAAGGGAAACAATGTAACATTGAGAGTGGCCGCAACATAATGGTTGAGGAGCAAACGTGCCCTTCCCGCACGCCCACACCAAGTAACGTGTTGAATAAGCTGGATAACCTGACAATATGCCAGGTAAGCTCCCATGAGCTCGATTATGACATCAATGCGCTGAACTCCAAGTCTGGGCTAATTAAGTTAACCACTGAGGCCGACGACTAAGCATTTTGTTTGCTTGCGAATTACACAGGTGACAGTTGTATTCAAATTGGTAACTCTTTGCTTGACTACCCAATATCTATGGTTCCATCGCAAATTGCTAACAGACGCAATTCCTTGGAGGTGGTCAACAAACTATTGCATGACCTCACACAACTGAATAAAACATGCAACCCAAAGATCAAATCCAATATGCCTTTTGAAACAGGCACTTGTGACACAACCAACATAAAGGTGAATGAAAGTCAATGTAGAAAATCTATAACAGACACATGGGCGAGTGGGAAATCTAAACGGAGAAGGATAGAGAGCAGTATGTCACCAAACAAAAATGAACTGCTCGCAACACAAGGCTCACAAAGTCCCATGTGTCAGTGTGCCAGAGACGGGCTTCGGAGACCGAACAAAGAAGAACCAAACCGAATCTTCGGAAAGTGAGAGGTCAGAACCTCCTGAAAGTCCATCCTCAGACTCCTCACTTATGGAACGCCCTTTTCCAAAAATAAGGAGGGCAAAGGCCCAAACATCAACTAAATCACACACAAAACGTGAAAAAATAAGGGTGGGAAGGGTGGGATCTGGCAGAAACCTAACCACAAGTGACCTGCAAACATTAATAATGTCATTGATGTCCATCTCCATGGCGCCATTTATTAAACTATTTGAAACCATTAATGATAACACCAAGGACCTAGCCACATTGGTAGCCCTAATGAACTCTAAGCTCCTAAATCTTGAGTGCAGCCATAATCTGAGCAAAGGAGTGCAAACTGACCTCAATAAGAAGATTAATGCATCTTTGAAAACATTGAATGAGCAAAAAAGAAATTATACTTTAGAGAAGAAACTATTTGCCGAAGTCGCTAAAGAAGCTTTGGCTCTTTTCAAAAACAGAGTCGGTAGCGGGACTTAGCCCCGAAAACGGCCCAAGTACATACATCAGAAACAAAGAAGCAAGACCTGCTAGGAACACTCAAGATACTCTGTCCTGTAGTGAAATCTCACAAGTAATTGCAAGCTCAGAAGATTCCATTCCTCCACAGCTCCGACATATGGCTGAAAGTGAAGAAGACTTAAGCCTGATGGAAACGGGTGACAGGAGCAATTGTCCCGAAACTAAGGCAAGTCCAACAAAGCCCTCTGAAGACTTGCATGGAGAGAGATACCAAAGCGATACTTCTGTAAACCTTAACAAAACAGAGCATCCTCAAAGTAGCTCTGCAGCAACTTCTAAAAACGTAAGTGAAGCTATAAAAAGTAACAAGAGTTTCTCCTCCGTTGGACAAACCGTCGGAAGACAAAAGACCAATCCACCACTGGGAGATGTTGTAGTAATCTCATTCAACACTGCTCTAAAGCACATTGGAGTAAAGATAACTTGGCTCTTTTAAATCTTCTAGCTCTGACAACATCGGAAGTCTCTAAAAACAGCACCACTGGTGAATTGGTGACAGTAAATGAAACGGATGGACCCCTGAGAAATGAGCCCGGAGTATTTCCAATATTCAAAGGAAGCGACTCTGTGATCACAAACAAACCTAAAGCAAAGCCTTTGAGCTAAACCCTTGCAAAGAAACCTAAAAACCCAACTGTAAAGAAGGCACGATGGGGCAATGGAGCAAGGAAATTTGTGTGGAATATAAAATCTGTGCTCGTAACAGTAAACAACAAAGCCGATAGTGCTCAAATAGCACAAAATAAAGCAGGGAAAGAACAGAAAATTGCATTGGATCCAAAAGGGGTTCTCTCCAGTGAAATTGTCTGCATTGATGATATCTCAGAAGAGCTACTAAACATGTCGACATATGAGGACGAGTCGGAGGTCGAGACATCGCCGTTAGAAAACAAACCTACAGCAAGTTGCTTGGGGACTGTACCAAGTAACCTGGAGAGGACCGAGACTGACTTGCTCCTGACCAAACAAGAAAGACAGTGTACCATCCTACCACCTGTGCCTGATCTAACACCGGTCACAGATGGACCGCCAAGTCCTGCTTCCATCACTTTGGATGTAAAATGGGAGTTACTAGCCGTGCATAACTCCACCATTGAAGGTGTAAAATATGGGAACTTAAAGAAAAGGGATTAGATGTGACAGAACAACGCTGTCAAGACCCTTCTCTAAAAACGGCAAAGAACAATGGGAAAAGATCGTATAACACCAACAATCGAGAAGGAGGAACAAAAAGTGAAAACAAATATGCTATGCTGCATAAGATAATTTTAGAATGTGTGGACAGTAGTGATAACCTCATCTTGTACTGAAATAACATAATGAAACTACTCTATTATGTCCCAAGTCTGAGATCAATTGTGTCTGACGACCTGAAGGTCATTGAGTTCTTTGAACAAGACAGAAATTACAAGGTAGTGTTACACATTCCTTCAAAATTCTTTGTGGACACTATTATGGAACCAAGCTTAGTGCTACTGTCTCTTGGATTTGAGGTCTACAAGGCAAGAGAAATAATTCCATATTTGACTAAGGAAGAGGGAAAAGCTCTTCAGGCACATAAAATAGTGCCACAAACAAAGATGCCGGGGCAGTGTGACATCAACATCAATAAAAGGAACCTAAAGCTGACGGACCAAAAGCTAGCACATGTTTTGACAGAGTAGCAAAATACTCAACAGATTGAAATTGAAATAACGGATCATCGAAACAGACAAGTTAAGTTCAGCAGTGAAGACCTAAAATCTACAGTTTGTCCTAGAGATCAAATTAAAATAACCATAGAAGGAGCAAAAACCAAAGAACAACTGGACAGTGCTGGTGTCGGCAAATTGAAAGAGCCAGTCACTCAAAATGAGTGGCAGTGGCTAGCTGAGTCTTTAAACACAAAATCCTGAAAGTAATGCCAAACTCGACAGACTGACTATGAACACCTCGTTTGATCCTGGAACACCAGGGGTTTTCTCATTTGTTCCACACAAATTGGCTGGAAGACCTATGGATAGCATGCTTACAGGAGATTTGGTTATGTGAATGTCCGACAGTTGAAGGGTCTCATTCAAACCGGCTACAAAAAAAGAAATAGGCCGCCCTATGGCAGGTCTAGTCACATTAATCAATAAAGAAACTGGCCTCAGGATCATTGAAACTAAAAATTGGACTCCTTTCATTCAAGTCACAACCCTGGGGAAACTCATGTGAGTGGAAATATCCATGAACTCCTGAAGGTTGTTAACCTATATTGGAACCATATAGGAGCTGGTAAAAGAGCCTTTATAGACCAGGTAACTGCCATATTGGACAAAATCTACAAAGAGGCAAACCACACAAATGTAATAGTGTGTGGTGATCTAAAGATTGACTGCATCAATATCACACCAGGGTCAGAGATCCAACTAACAAAAGAGTGGTGTTTAGAGATGGACCAAAGAAAGGTATTCATGCTGAATGGAAATACACCAGGTAATATACCTGCAGCCCTAACGTGCAGCAGACTAAACCAAAAATCTACGATTGACTATATGTTCGTGTCAGAAGGCATCCACACTCGAGTCAAAAGCATGAAGGTGGTACCCATGGTTCATAGTGACCACGACATGCTGCAAATGGAGATAACTGCATACTGTGGAATAAGTCCCCCTGTGTGGAATCACAAAGCTGTAGTCGAGTCCAACAGAGTCAGACTAAAACTGAACAAACAAGCAGTCTCACAAATTTCTCATCAATACTGTATGGAGGAAGAGACGGTGGAATACCAACACCTCTTATCGCAGTTTGTAGAAAAGAAACTTGGATCAAGACATCGCGACTTTGTACCAAAGCACAACTTTGACATAGAAATCCTAAAGAGAAAAAGGATGATGCACTGCGAAATCCGAAAACGCTCCTCGAACGGACACACAAGTAGTTGTACTTCAAAAAAAAGCTGCCAAACAAAAGTACAAAAACTGGCTGAAAGCCCATAACCATCTGATGATGCAAAACGATGCAGAATTATGTTGGGCAAGCTGAGAAACAGAAATTTTGGTGACTGATCTATCATAAGCAGGCACTTCAGTCTGCACTACAAGGCAACTTGGTTTCAGAGGCTGGCTGGTTATCGCACTATACAGACCTATACAGTAGGAGCGAAAAACCATACAGCGCATCCATGACTGAACTTCCACGTTGGGACCTCACCTTTGAAAAGGTTGACATCTTGACTGTGATCAACAAAGCAAGTGCCTCGAGAACTCCTGGTCCCGACGGGTTAACCAACTACACAATTAAGCAAAACCCTGAAGTATGGACCGAAATCTGCTATCTCCTTTTCGAAAGGATTAACTGTCAACGTTGTACGCCTCAGTCCTGGAAAAGTGTGGAAATCGTACCGATCTTTAAAAAGGGCAATAGAGCTAACCCAACAGACTATCGGCCGGTAGCTTTATTAGATGTATTAGGAAAAGTCTGTGCAACACTGTTGCAATGAAAGCTGGTTGACTGGGCGACGAAAACCAACCATGTCGACATGAGATCAGCTGGCTTTGTAAAGAATGTTGGTTGCTCCCTGAACCTTTAAATTTAAATTTTTCTTAAAATTGAGATTTTGAGAACCAAAACAAAGGTGTACATTGCGTTTATTGACTTTTCATATGCATTTGACAGTATTGACCGTGGCAAACTTTGGGACATATTGAAGATTTGGGGCCGCCCCCCAAGTTTGTTAGCCGCGATTCGAGAACTAGATACGAACACAAACATCAGGATTCGTCTAGATCAAAAAGGAACGCTCTTGGCACTGATTAACACCTTCCAGGGCATGAAGCAAGGTTGTCCATTGCATCTGCAATATTTAGCCTCTTCATTTCTGACATTGGAGAGGCTATAGATGGTTTCCACTCCTTTCCACCGAGAATTAACAAGACTCATGTTAGCTGGTTATTGTATGTCGATGATTTAATCTTGCTGGATGTCAATCCAATCGGTCTGCAAAGAAAACTAGACACAGTCGAACGGTATGTGGAAAACAACAGCCTACAAATAAATACAAATAAATGTGAGATCCTATTACTCCATAACCTCAAAACAGCAAGTAAAATTAATGGTAAGATGTTTGCATGGTCTTTGGGCCACGGAACCTTCAATACAGTCTCTAGTTCCAGATATCTTGGGATGCAGATAAGTGCGAGCATCAACGATGGCCCTTGGGCAGCAATCGCCAAAAGAAAGTGTAGACAACTTGCTAGTCAAGCGTTTGTTTTAAACAGAAAGTATGGAAAGTTTTCCTCAAGGCCGGTAATTAACTTTTACCAACAGAAAGTAATACCGACACTGATATACGGTGCAGTAAACACTTTTGGATGCTCACACGAGCTGTGGGCAATGCTCGAAAATACATTCTGAGTCAAAGTGCTTCAATTGCCAAAGGGCACATCAACAACCTGCATACGTTATGAACTTTCTTTGATTTCCATTCATGCAAGGATAAGTTGGAATCTATTGGCACTCTTTCGAAAAACAAAAGTTGAAGAAATAATTCCACAATTCAAAATCATGCATGAGTCAGACTCTGGCAACAAAAATGATGTCCTATCATCTTGGAACAAGTGCTGTGACAGAATGCTTAAAGAATATGACATCAAAAAGGACATGCTGCAAGGAAATCCTAATCTGGCAAAAAAAATAATCTGGCAATATGACTGGAGCCGAACTGGTGAGCACAGAAGGAGCTGTAGACTCATGAAAGACGTCCCTGGCGAGGCAAATGGTTTCAACAAACTGCAATACTACGTAGAGCTCTTTCCTGATCACATCCTGTCCCTGTCCAGAGCCTGTCACCAGCCGTCATGCCGTCTGCCAGACCCCTGGGTCATTGTGGCCGGTCTCCCCGAACAAGCGTTCAGAAGGCAACTCTTACACCCAACACCATATTGTTCTCTTCCCCTCCGCCGCAAGGTGCTGCCGATAGACGCCCACACTAACTCTCTGAGACCAAAAGCAAGTCCAAAATATTACAGCGTGCACGGCCATCAAAGCTAAATGTAAAGCCCACCAATGACCTCTCAACATGCTGTCACCCTGAACTGCCTTACATTGATTGTCACCAATTGCCCCCAGACTTAAAGTTAAATGCATATTGCTCATATTTGAACGCGCCAACTCATTGCCTGACAATCTAGACCCTGATTCATTGGTCCATGAATATAACAAAATTATGCTCACCACATTGGATAAGATTGCACCACTCAAACTTAGACCAAGCAAACCTAAAGCCCACCTAAACAAGTGCTTCACTCCACAATTAAAAGACCTACGCCTCCTAAAAAGAAAATCTGAAACTACCTGGAGACTATGCCTGTCTAATGAAAACAAAGGTAGATTAGCAAAAATGTCCATGCAATATAAAAAAGAAATTTGTCTGGCTAAACAAAACTCCTACAACAAACGTATCTCCAACTCCAACTCAAGTATGAGGGAACTTTTCACCATACTAAAAGAACTAGAGTCTCCGATTCCCATACCTGACATCTGCATCAAAAATAAAACTTGGTGTTCAGACATTCAAAATGCTCTAGCCAATAAAATAAAGACACTTCAAAACAAAATAAACAAAAAAAAAAGACTCCCTGAACTTACAGCACCTCCTAATACCCCTTGCCCTAGTGACACACCCACTGCCCAGGTCACTAGATTCTGCTTCACTAAAACCTCTGCCTTAGAGGTAGAGAAAGTTATCTTATCTCTTAAACCTTCCAACTGCAAAGGCGACCACTGCCCAGCTAAAACTATAAAAGACGCCGCCAAAGACTTGTCCCCATTTATATCCAAATTGATCAATGCCTCCTTCACTTCTGGCACCATCCCCTCCAATTTGAAACAATCATGGGTACTCCCCCTACTAAAGAAACAAACCCTAGACCCACTCATACCTACCAATTACCGACCTATCATGACGGTACCATTCCTCCTTAAAATACTGGATAAAGTCGCATATACACAGATCCAAAAATATCTTGAAGTACACAAGCTCCTGGGAGTAAGACAATCTAGCTTTTGCCCACTTCATGGGACGAAAATTACCCTTATCAATTTAAAAACACAGATTGATGAGTTGAGAGATAAAGGTAAAACAGCCCTCCTCCTGCTTTTAGATCTCTCAGCGGCCTTTGATCTTGTGGATCATAAGGTCCTGTGCAATCATTTGGACTCTGCAGCTCACTTTCCCTCAGAAGCTACCAAATGTATCGAATCATTCCTGAGTGATAGAACCATGAGGGTCTTCTCTCCATCAGCAGCAGCAGACCCTGTCCCTATCATATGTGGTGTACCCCAGGGCTCTTGCGTCTCCCCCACCCTGTATAACATATTCACCAAACCTTTGTTCGATGATCTGGACCTTCTGGGTATCACCTACACTAACTATGCAGATGATACTCAGATTCTCCTCCCTCTTTCTGGGAATTATGGCAAGGATTTGGCGCTGGTGAACAGGGTATCATCCAGGCATGGATGGCCACACACGGACTATGCCTGAATGATGAGAAGACAGAGCTGATAATTCTGGGTACCCACTCTAACCTTAACAAACTAGACCATGAATACTCCTCATTTACCATAGATGGAAATATCATCAAAGTCACCAAGGAGGCATAAACTCTGGGCTTTTACCTTGATTCGACTACGTCCTTTGACAAACAAGTGAAATCACTGGCTTCCACTACCGCCTACACCTGTAAACTTATCAGGGCAGATAAGCCATTCCTTTCAAATGATAGCTGTATGATCCTGGCCAGAGCATTAGTGTTATCGAGATTAGATTACTGTAATGCTCTATACAGTGGTGCCAATAAAGCTGTCATCCAGAGGTTATTAAACTGTTCAAAACAATGCCCCAAGATCTGCACTAGGTATCAATAAAAGAGAACATATCTCCGCTATTAGAAGGCAATATAAATGGCTCTCCACCCACAATAGAATCCTGCTAAAAACGTTCTCCTTGACTCACAAAGCATTAAATAATGCTGCCCCAAGCTACCTCTCAGACAGACTAAATAGAAGAATGACCCTCAGACCAACTAGAGTTGGCAATACCAATTGTCTCGTGGTTCAGAGATTTAAACTTACCAAGATTGGCGGTAATAGCTTCCCTGTGAAGGCGGCTAAACTTTGGAATTCCTTGCCACATGAGCTCAGAGCAAACCAACCATATTTACACTTTAGAAAAAACTATATTAACCTGCTCAAGTCTACTGATCATTAGTTTGTACTACCTCTAGCCATACTGCATTAGTCTACCTTGTAAATATACTGCTTTCTTGAACTGAACTTGTTATAATATGTACACCTGTATATACTTCGCTCTGTATTCATACTCGTAATTATATTGTATATTCTGTCTTGATTGTAATACTACGACCTATTTGTAACCTGCAAGCTGTGTATCTCCCTATTGCTGCGCCCTGTTACCCTCGGGTTTGATGCGCATTACAAATTAATAAACAAACAAACATCTCAAGACATCTGTATATGTGTTTTCGCCTTAACGCATTTCATACGAAAGAGCGACTTCAAGTTTGGACCAAACATCTGGACCTGAAACCATGCTGTAGGTTTTGCGCCAGAGAAGATGAGACTCTTAAACATCTCATCTTGTCTTGCCAAAAATTATGGTCCTTAAGAACTAGGCATCTAGGTCCTTTACTCTTGAGACAGCCGTCCCCAAGTGCAGAAGACTGGTGGCAGAAAATGTTTGATGGTGTTGACACCAAGTTGAGTCTTGCCCTGACCCACTTTCTGAACGATATGGAAAAGTTATTGGCAGTAAACAGTTGTGATGCGATGTGATGTTAAAATCAAGAAAGGCCACTTAGTTCAGATTGGGACTTTGTGAGGAGAATGGACATGTTACTTTTGTTTCTGTATTTTTAAGGTTTATGAATAAAACCAATAAAATAAACAAAAATAAAAAAGAATCGTGTCCTGTTTTAGATTGCCAGTGATTAGAATGAGTATCTGAGTATCATCAGCAAAGTTGATATTGATAATTCCTATAGCATCTAATGCTGTGAAGAGAACATTTGTGTAAGCATTATACAGGGTGGGGGAGAGGCAAGATCCTTGTGGTACTGCAATCAGAACTGTTGTAGGATCGGCTGTCTCATCACCTATAGCTACACTTGACGTGCGTTCAGATAAAAAGGATTTGATCCAAGTGGTTGCGTTGTTAGAGAAATGAAAATATTTAGATAATACTAGACATAATTTGTCATGGTCCACTAGATCGAACGCAGCAGACAGGTCAAGTAACAGTAAAATGTTAAGATTTCCTGCATCTCTAATGGCATCCATTTGATTTTTTAGGTCAAGTAGTGCTGTTTCTGTGCTGTGTTTTGGTCAAAATCTGAATGGTCTATCGCCTAGTAGGTGATTCATTTTTAAGTGTGATTGCACTTGGGTGTATGCGATTTTGTCAATTATCTTGAGGAGGAAGGGAACTGTGTTGATAGGTCTGTAGTTTGTTGGGATAGTGGGGTCCAGAGTGGGTTTTTTCAGCAGAGGTGTGACCCAAGCTTCTTTGATATCTGAGGGGATGGAGTTGGTGCTAAAAGATGCATTTATGAATTTGGTGATGATGGGTGCTAGAGTGGGGGCACAGGTCTTCACTAATTTGGCAGGAAGGCTGTCTCCTTTGCAATTTGAAGGTTTGAGGGAAGCTATAGTCTTAAGGACTTGGTCATGGGTGACTGGGACAAAACTGAACTGGGTTCCTGATACTTCTTTGTCGGCAGTGACAGTAGGGGTGTTCAGAGTGAGCCAGTAGTTTTCTTTTCATTGTAATTTTCTCTTGGAGAGAGTTAATTTTGGTGGCTAGGGTGTTCTGTATGGTGGTGCACCATGCTTTACTGGCGATGGCTGGGCTAGGCGGTGGGATGGGTGTTTCCAATTCTCTGAATATTGAGAACAGTTCTTTACTATTGGAAGCAGCGTTAGTGATACGTAAATTCAAGCAGCTAGCTTTATGGGTTCGATGAGTTCATCAGTGAATCAGGAATTGCTTCTTTTTGATCTGGGAAGTTTAGATTTGCGTGGGGCTACTTCGTCGATAACGGATTTCAAACAGGTATGATAGAAAAGGAAGATATTCAAGTTGGGCTGTGAGACGAGTAATTTGTTGAGAACAGGGGTCAAGTTTTCTGGTGTGAGCATGCGTGAGTTTCTCACCAGAATTGGAATGGATGGTGGTGAGGGTGTTTCTTGGGCTTTAGTAGTGGATAGATTGAAACAAATTAAGTAATGGTCTGACCATGAGATTTTTAATATGTCGTCAAGGGATACTTTGGTATTCAGGGAGAGAATCCAATCTAAAGTTCTGCCTTTAGTATGGGTGGGTGCATTGACAATTTGGGAGAATTGCATTTCTTGTAAGGCCTTATAAAATTCTGTGGCTCTGTGATCACGGTATCATTGAATCCTAGATTAATGCCGCCTAGTAGTATGAATTTGGTTTTGGGTTTCAGGAGAGGGGTAATGAGTAATGGGATGTCAATGTCTGGGTGATTAGTGGAGCTTGGTGCTCTGTAAACTATAAGGAAATTGATAGTGGTTTTGAGGTCCATAGATAGTTTAAGTGCTAGGAGCTCATAGCCATCTATGCTCTGTGTTTTACAGGCTCTGAACTGTAGTGAAGTTTTGGCGATAATTGCTGCACCTCCTCCCATGGTATCTATGCGATCAGTTCTGAGGATGGTGTAGTCCGGATGGATGGCTAATGAAAGCACTGGACCTGAGGCTGGGTGGAGCCATGTTTTGGTCGTTACTAAAAGGTCTAGTTGGTTTTCCAAGATACAGTTGTGGGTGTCTATGGCATGGACACCTAAGGATCGCACATTAAGTAGTGCTCCTTTCAAGTTTGTGTTGGGAGAAGAGATGTGTACACTGGGTGAGGATGGTGGCTCTGAATGGACTATATTGATAGGCTGAGCTATGAGGACAGGAGGCTGGTGGTTGTGTTGGAGTGTGGTGGCTGCAATGGTAGGCTGATGGGATGAGTATATGTGTAGTGTATTGTGGGTGGGTTGTTGCTGTGGGTACTGAAATTATTGCATAGTAGTATACCCTGTTACCTGTTTGCGGGAGGGCACTGGTAAGTGCAAGAGGATAGTCTGAGTCTTCTGGTGACCCCCAGTGGGAGTTGTGGACATGGGGGTTTGAACTTGGGTTCTGGACCTGAGGCACATCCAGCGTGTAGATCCTAGGCATGGGGTAGTAGGTGAGGTAGTATCAGAGAGGCTGGCAGAACTGACCAAGCTAGGGTGGCGAAATGCACAAGTGCAATCTGTAGCTGCGGTGTTTGTGGGGGGAGTTTGTTGGATAATTCAGTTTGTTGTGGGGGGGAATGCTGCCATTTTAGGCAGGAACGGCGTGGGGCAGGGGAGCGGTGATGTCTATGATAGTAAATACAGGCTAGGCCTGTGCCTAAAGAGATGAAGGCACCATTGGGACAGTGTCTTCTGCACGTCCGGTTGCTGTCGTGTGGGGCGGACATGGCCGTCTGGAATGGCAGGATGGGGTTTATATAACTACTGGTGTGCGGGGATGGGCAGTAATGTAGGCAAGTATAGAAGATGACAGTGAACATTGCAGTGCTGACTATGTTAGTTGACGTAGACATTAAGTGTGGCAAATGGTATCGGCTATTCCCAAAAGCTAGCAGTAGGAAGATATTACTATTTGTCCCAAAGGTATAGGAAAAATGAACTCCGTGTAGGGTGCACCTACATGCTGGGAGCAGCAACACAGGCAAGGTGCAACATAATACAGTATAGGCAAAATGCAAATCAATGTAGGGTGCAACTATATGCTGGGAGCAGCAACACAGGCAAGGTGCACCATAATACAGTATAGGCAAAATGCAAATCAATGTAGGGTGCATCTATATCCTGGGTGCAGCAACACAGGCAAGGTGCAACATATTACAGTATAGGCAAAATGCAAATCAATGTAGGGTGCAACTATATGCTGGGAGCAGCAACACAGGCAAGGTGCAACATATTACAGTATAGGCAAAATGCAAATCAATGTAGGGTGAAACTATATGCTGGGAGCAGAAACACAGGCAAGGTGCAACATATTACAGTATAGGCAAAATGCAAATCAATGTAGGTTGCAACTATATGCTGGGAGCAGAAACACAGGCAAGGTGCAACATATTACAGTATAGGCAAAATGCAAATCAATGTAGGTTGCAACTATATGCTGGGAGCAGCAACACAGGCAAGGTGCAACATATTACAGTATAGGCAAAATGCAAATCAATGTAGGGTGAAACTATATGCTGGGAGCAGAAACACAGGTAAGGTGCAACATATTACAGTATAGGCAAAATGCAAATCAATGTAGGTTGCAACTATATGCTGGAAGCAGAAACGCAGGCAAGGTGCAACATATTACAGTATGGGCAAGGTGCAACTCAAAGTAAAGTGCCACTAGATGTAGCGAGCAGAAAATGCAGGCATTGCAGTTTTGTATGGAATACAGGTAGATGCAGGGAGCAACAATATAGGCAATATGCAGTACAGTATGGGATGTGGCATAGTGCTCGAGGCAATACCATAGGTTAGTTGTAAGCGCTATGAAATGCATGCAGCTAGTAGGCTGAGGGTCGGGATGCTGGAGGCAACAAGAGGCTAGATGAGCCAAAAACGAGGTGATGAAAACAGTTTGCCTGAATGTGATCTCATCATACGGTTATTATAGAATTCTAGAAAACAATCCATGTTAAATTACCACAGTGACCTGACATGCAGGCGAGAATTGCTTGGGGATTCAGGAGATAATGACATGTCTGAGGTCTGGGGGAAGTCAGCAAAGGCCTCCTGCCTGAGGAGAGAAAGGTCCCGCCTGTGGCGTTGCCCCGTGAGGGGATACGCACGCGGCGGCGTGACGTTGCACGTCGCCGCGTGCGCCTTAAATAAACGGGGCGTTCCCGGCCGCGTCAGAGCGACCGGGGAGCCCGAAGCGTGCAGACGTGTCTGAGTCGAGTCTGTGTGTGTATGGGCTCGCGAGCACGCAGTGGGGGCACCCAGAGACCCCCAACAGTGGCGACGAGTGTCGGATGCCCGGGCCCGGCGGTGAGCGCGATCCCGGACAATTTTTCTTATTACGAGTGAAACATCCGCGGATGTTTCACATCACGCCGAGGCCGCGGACCACACGCGGCTGGCGGCCATCTTGCCCACGAGGTGGAGGATCTTCCAACAGCTCCGGTTTGGAGCAGGAAGGCCATCCAAGCCTAATTTTTGGACTTACTGACTGCGGGCAGTACAACCCGCAGGCCCATGCCAGAATTTTGACATTTTGGCAAATTTTCAGGCGATGACGTCGTGTTGTAGCTGGAAGATGGACTGAGGTGGCTGGGCCTTCTCAGCCCATTCCTTTAAAAGCTCAATTTTTGGAAACATTCATCCACGGATCCTCTTCAGGACCCTCTTCAACCCCTTCATCATCATTACGTGGGGGATGACGCTCCAGTTTCTGCGGCCCACGTGGACACAAGGCGCCTCGAGGTACTACCCTTCAACCCTTTCATCATCACGTGGGTGGTGGCAGTGTGGGGAAAGGTGCAAGTTGCGGCCCTTAGGAGTGGAACAAGGGTGCCTGTGCGCTTGCGCCTATGAGTGATCCTGGTGCCCTGGAGGGTGCGACTGCCACGGCCTCGGAGGATTCGCAGGATGAAGGCCTAGTAGACCTGTTCCAGCAGAACCCCCCACAGCAAATCCCGCGTCCAACGACGTCTGGACTGCCTGCGCAACCGGTGGGTGCCGCTCCCCCTCCGATCCAACCACCACCCCTGGCCATGGCCCAAGCCAGGGCGCAAGCGGCCCTACAGCCGATTCCCGAGTTTGATGCTACGGGCCCCCCCTCCAGCCTGGGGCCCCGATGGAGGAGATGGGTTGGACGGCTGGACATGTACTTTCGGGCCGCCCAGGTCACGGACAATGACAGCAAGGTGGCCACGATGCTGTACTCCGCAGGAGCGACCGTGCAGGAGATCTTTGAATCATTAACTCCAACGGACAACTCCTATGATCAAGCCAAAGCCGCCCTCCTCGCGCACTTCGTCCCCCTTGCCAACGTGGACTTTGAAAGGTTCGTCATGCTGTCGGCCAAACAGAAGGAAGAGGAGACGCTTGACACCTTCTATGGCCGCCTGCGCCGCCTGTCACAAGGGTGTGCGTGGGGGGATGCGGAGGACATGATAAGGACCATGTTGATCCAGGCATGCTCATCAGGCAAGCTGAGGCGACAAGTCCTAAGAGAGCCCGGACTCACTCTGCCCAGGATCCTGGAGCTCGGGAGATGCCATGAGGTGGCGGAGGCTCGAGCCAATAAAATGGAGGCCGGATCCCGCGCTGCGAGACCGGAGGAGGTGTGCGCCGTCTGGCGGGGCGGCAGAGGAGTGCGTAAACCCGGCATACCTCCCAGAGACAGAGCGGGGAAGCCGGTAGAGTCGTGCCAGAAGTGCGGATATGACCTCCCCCACTCATCGGAGTGCATGGCAAAAGGAAAGATTTGCGGACGCTGTGGTGTGCCTGACCACTTCTCGAGGGTGTGCAGGGCGACTCTGCCTGTACTTATTCCGAGAGGACAACCCCGTCTGTGGGCCCCGCGGGCGCCCGCCGAATGTAGCTCAGGTGGAACAAGTGGAACCAGAGGAGGCGCTGGCGGAAGAAGTGGAGGAGGAGGATGAGGAGAACATCTTCTTCGTCTCCAGCATGGAGGTCCTCAAGGGAAGGAGCAGAAGACAGCCGAGATGTATCGTGGAGGTAAACTGCTCGCCGGTCCCAGTGCTAGTCGACACGGGAGCCTCTGTCAATGTCATGGCGAGAGGACATTACGCTGCGCTCAACCCAACCCCGAGGCTGGCGACGCCAAGAGCCCGCATCTTCGCATTTGGTGGGCGGGAGCCCCTGCCACTCGACGGGGCGTTCGTCGCCAAGGTGGAACACGAAGGGTCGAAGATCAGGGCCCGCTTCTATGTGACCCCGGTGAGCAGCAACACCCTGCTCAGCTGTGCGGCAGCGGAGGCCCTTGGCATAGTCAGCTTCGCCTATTCAGTTTACTTGGAGGACATCAACGACCTGCTGGACAAGTATGCTGACATCTTCAAAGGGATCGGGAGGATGAACGGCGACCCCGTGAGGCTCCACATTGACGAGTCGGTACAGCCCATAGCCCTGAAGCACAGGCGAATTCCATTTCATCTAAGGGACCAGGTGGACAGGGAACTCGATAACCTGGTGAACCTGGACGTAATTGAAAAGGTGGAGGGCCCCACACCATGGGTATCCCCCATTGTCGTAGCGAGGAAACCCAAACAACCGGACTCCGTCCGAATCTGTGTGGACATGCGATTGCCCAATAAGGCCATCAGGAGAGAACGACACCTGACCCCGACGATCGATGACATCATTGCTGAAGTGCAAGGGGCCCGGTTCTTCTCGAAGTTGGACTTACGAGCTGGGTATCACCAAGTTGTCCTCCACCCAGAGTCCCGTTATATAACGACTTTCACCACCCACAGGGGACTCTATAGATACAAGCGTCTGAGCTTCGGAGTGTCGTCTGCAGCCGAGGTATTTCAGAACTTAATCCGAGGCGCCCTCGCGGACCTGGAGGGCGTCCTGAACATTAGCGACGACATTCTGGTCTTTGCGAGGACCGAACCAGACCACTTGAAACGCCTAGCCAAGACCCTCGAGAGGCTGCAGTCGCTGGGGCTCACCCTCCACAAGGACAAGTGTGAGTTCCTCCGCCCGACCATTGAGTTTTTTGGCTTCATCTTCAAGGAGGGCGGGGTATCTCCTGACCCCAAGAAGGTCCAAGACATCAAGACGGCACGCCCCCCTGAGTCCGCATCAGAGGTGCGGAGCTTCCTGGGAATGGTGATGTACTGTGGGCGCTTCATCAAGAATCTCGCCTCGAGGTCGGAACCTCTGAGGGCCCTAACGAAAAAGGATACCATCTGGCAGTGGGGCCCGTTAGAACAGTCGGCATTCGAGGACATCAAGGGTGCCCTGACAGCAGATGACACCGTGGCTTTCTTTGACCCCGCCCTGGAGTCGGAGATTGTTGTGGACGCCAGCCCGTTTGGCCTCGGGGCGGTCCTCACCCAGGTGGGCAGAGATGGGGGAATAAGGCCCGTGGCATATGCGAGCAAAGCCCTCTCCGAGACCGAGCAGAGGTACTCACAGATTGAACGGGAGGCCCTGGCGGTTCTGTGGGGCTGCCGGCATTTTCGGCTCTATGTACTGGGGAGACCCGTGACAGTGGTAACAGACCACAAACCACTGATTCCAATCATGGCCGGATCCTCCTCCAAACCACCAGCCAGGATCGAGCGATGGATGCTGGCCCTCCTGGAATATGGCGTCACCTTAATCTACAGGCCGGGGGCCAATAATGCGGCTGACTACCTGTCCAGGCATCCGGTGGGCAGGGGCGGACCCGCACAAGAGTCGTGTGCAGAGGAAGCCGATGATCATGTCAGCATGGTGGTCGAGAGCGCCACCCCCAATGCAATGCCGCTACCCGAGCTGGAGAGCGCGGCAGCCAATGATGAATGCTTCCGCATCCTGAGGAGCTCGATGCAGTCGGGGTCCTGGAAGGCCGTGCTGGAGTTGGTGGCAGGGCGCACTCAAGAAGCCAAGGTGACCCTCGAGCAACTTTGGAAGGTGAAGGATGAACTGTCCTTCACGGAGTCGGGCCTGCTGCTGAGGGGTGATCGCCTGGTGGTGCCGGGCTCCAAGGTCCACGAAGTTATCAACCTGGCACACCAGGGACACCAAGGGGCCGCCAAAACGAAGGCGAGGCTGAGGCTGAAGGTGTGGTTCCCCGAGCTGGAGAGAAAAGTGGACGACTTTGTAGCGGCCTGCGTATGGTGCCAGGCGGCTTCCCCAGTACAGCGGGAGCCCGAAATTGAAGTAATGCCACGGGGGACCCGCCCGTGGGAGGTCGTACATGCGGACTTCGGATCCACGGCCGTGGGTACTCACTTCCTAGCCATCGTCGATGAGTACTCGCGATACCCGGAGGTGGAATTCGTCGAGTCGGTGGCGTTTGAGCACGTGGTGGGCGCTGTGGAGAAAATCTTTGCCACCCATGGGTTCCCCGTGACCCTGTGCTCGGACAATGGATCCCCATTCCAAAGCGCGAGGTTCTCGGAGTTCCTCGAGAGCTGTGGAGTGGCCCACCGGAAGGTGTCCCCGCTGTGGCCCCGCGCGAACGGGGATGCAGAGAGGCTGATGAGGACATTAAACAAGACGATCCGGATAGCCCAGGGGCAAGACCAGCCTCTCCAGCGGGCGCTATACCAGTTCCTAAGAGTGTACCGCACCACCCCACACGCCTCGACCGGGGTGGCCCCGGCTGAGGCTCTATTCCGTAGGTGCCCCCGAGGTCTCCTCCCGGAGGTGCAGGAAAAGGTACCCGGCGTAATAGACGACCAACGGGTGGAAGCGGAGCGACAGGCAAGGACACATCAGGAAAACCTACGGCGGGGTCTTCGTCCGCAGTGGCTGGAACCGGGCGACGAAGTGCTGATTAGGAATCGGCATCCCCATGGGAAACTCTCGCTTCCATATGAACCCGAGCCGCTGGACGTAGTGGCAGTGAAGGGATCGATGGTAACGGCCTCGGACGGGAAGTCGGCCGTCACCCGAAATGTGAGTTTCTTCAAGAAACTGGGGGACTCTCGGACTGATCTCCCGCCTGACCCGGATGAGACTGTCCTCCCGGATGAAGATACCCCCCGGGGGGAATTCTTGGGGTCACCAGAACGAGACACTGGAGCGGCGGGGAGTCCGGCGGCTGAGGTAGGTGGGAGGTACCCCCAGAGGGCTGGGCGAGGGAGACCTGCCTACCTCGGAGACTACGTGCTGGGGCCGATTGACTGTGTTCCGGAGTGAAGGGGATCTGGGAGGCTGATAATAAAAGGGGGCATGGGTTTTGTAAGTTCACAAATGACATTGTGTGCAGTGATATGGTTGACGTGTCTGTTTGTTATTGTTCCTCCCGGAAAAAGGAGGAGTGTGGCGTTGCCCCGTGAGGGGATACGCACGCGGCGGCGTGACGTTGCACGTCGCCGCGTGCGCCTTAAATAAACGGGGCGTTCCCGGCCGCGTCAGAGCGACCGGGGAGCCCGAAGCGTGCAGACGTGTCTGAGTCGAGTCTGTGTGTGTATGGGCTCGCGAGCACGCAGTGGGGGCACCCAGAGACCCCCAACACCGCCTGTGTGCTCCTGCGCTGTGTGTGTGAGACTAAACATGCAACATGAACTCCATTTGTTGAGACCCATCCGCACTCCAGGATCCCACTAAGCAGCAGTTGCTGTGAACGGAACTTAAAACTGTTTCCTTAGAAGAAAGGAAAGAAAGTGGGAGCAGGTGTAACAAACAGAAACAGCTGCTGCCTGGATGAAGCGAAGGTGCCTGCCCACACCCGCCACTGAGAAGATGGCGTGCTGGAAAAACCTGATGCTGCTCTAACTTGTTCTGGTATGGCGGTGGGTTCCTCAAAGACAGGCCGTCAATGCTGCCTCAAGGAGGTGATTCCCACCTGGGGGAGCCTGAACGTGGCACAGCCCAGACACCCTGACACCCATGTCTCGCTCGCTGCCTACCCCACCATCAAGAAACTACTGCCTATGTGGCCCCCGGTAACCCTTGGGTGCGGCTTTGCCAGTTTATTGAAATGTACTCTCAACTATCCTTGAATGATAAAAATGTGAGGTCAAACTGGTTTCCTGCAGCCCTGAAAATGCTCAGAGGACTCAAGAAAATAAGTACTTTTGAGGCTGTGAGCCTGCATGTCATTGATGTGCTTAAAGTGTTCTCAGTAATTAAGTAAGTGTGTGTGAAGCTGTGATCCTGAAGATTGTCCGCATGCTCAATATGGCTCCAGTAACGTACAGTGGTGTTCGTGACTGTTGATGTATTTAATGTCTATTGATGTTGTCCATGATTTGGTTGTTATGAAATAGGAGTATGGTGTTGCTCCTCTAAGAATATGTATCATGGCTTCGTCGTGATTGCCTGTCAATAAAAGGAGCCGCAGAATGGCGGCAGACTCTATGAATGGCACTTCTGGCTCGTTCCTCATTTCTTGTGACCACGATACTGCAGCCACCACTGATCTGGGCGCCCCCAGATCAGCATCTGTAACCTGAGAGCCCCCAGGCCACTGTCACGCTGTGTGACCACAGCACAGTTGAGAGCCCAGAACTCTCTGCAACTGATGTCCTGTGTGAACATGGCAACCAGGGTGATCCCTGCAACAATCCCCTCTGTAAGACCACAGCACTGTCTGTACCTTCTGGGTGCCCCCAGATCAGCATCTGTAACATGAGAGCCCCCAGGCCACTGTCACGCTGTGTGACCACAGCACAGTTGAGAGCCCGGAACCCTCTGCAACTGATGTCCTGTGTGAACACAGCAACCAGGTTGATCCCTGCAACAGTCCCCACTGTGAGACCACAGCACTGTCTTTACCTTCTGGGTGCCCCCAGATCAGCATCTGTAACCGGAGAGCCCCCAGGCCACTGTCACGCTGTGTGACCACAGCACAGTTGAGAGCTCGGAACTGTGTGAACACGGCAACCAGGGTGATCCCTGCAACAATCCCCTCTGTGAGACCACAGCACTGTCTGTACCTTTTAGGTGCCCCCAGATCAGCATCTGTACCCTGAGAGCCCCAAGGCCACTGTCACGCTGTGTGACCACAGCATAGTTGAGAGCCCAGAACCCTCTGCAACTGATGTCCTGTGTGAACACGGCAACCAGGGTGATGCCTGCAACAGTCCCCACTGTGAGACCACAGCACTGTCTGTACCTTCTGGGTGCCCCCAGATCACCATCTGTAAAATGAGAGCCCCCAGGCCACTGTCACGCTGTGTGACCACAGCACAGTTGAGAGCCCGGAACCCTCTGCAACTGATGTCCTGTGTGAACACAGCAACCAGGGTGATGCCTGCAACAGTCCCCACTGTGAGACCACAGCACTGTCTGTACCTTCTGGGTGCCCCCAGATCAGCATCTGTAAAATGAGAGCCCCCAGGCCACTGTCATGCTGTGTGACCACAGCACAGTTGAGAGCCCGGAACCCCCTGCAATTGATGTTCTGTGTGAACACGACAACCAGGATGATCCTTGCAACAGTCCCTGCTGTGAGACCACAGCACTGTCTGTACCTTCTGGGTGCCTCCAGCACTGATCAGGCTGGCCTGTGTGACCTCAGGTCCAGCCATAGCAGTTGCTGGGTAATTTGGGTTCTCATGAACTGAAGCCCTCCTCATGTGCCTTCACTTCTCTCGAGCCCATGGGTCACGCTTGTGGCCTGTTTAGATCCCCCTATTACTCACAGCTGCGGGCAATATTGCCTAAATAATATTAGCCAGTAAATGTCACCTTTCCCTCCGGTGGTCCTGACGCCGAATTACACTAAATGGTCCCAGTTTCTGAACGTCTTCTTTCTAGCGCACGAGATGTTAAACGTGTTCATAAAACATATTTACAGCCTCCTGCTCATGATGTAGCCCACTGCGGCCCGAGCCATGAATGAAGACTCCCCTGCACGCGACCATCCTCCATTAGGTGTATGATTAATGTATATACTAATGGACGAGCCTCTGAAGCAAGGAAGCTGTGGGAAGCTGTCAGGAGCAACTTCTATGCAAGAGATGGGCCGTTTCCCAGAACAATATCGTTGAGAAACCACAAAGACTAGAACCGATTTATCATCGTTCTTGTTGCTTTATCCTGCTTGGAGTTACTGGCCATTAATGCTTAGAAACTTAGCAGGCAAAAGATGCAGAACCCAGCAAGTCAATCATGCATAAATCTAGACCTGGTGTGCTGCTTAACAGCCTCACTCGCAGAATTAGTCATCAACTTGCTCCCCTTTGCCCACACGCTTCGATATTTTGAATACATTGTAGGTTGGGATTAGGACTACGATCAATGTGTTAGGAGGGCCCAGTCCTTTCTTTTTTCTTCCACCCAGCTCCATTAATGGCCATGTGGTCAGTGTATGTGGTGCCACGTTAAGCATTGGGTGAATAGCTCCGTCTGGGCAGACACATTAACTCCACGTCCCTCTACCTCGTCACAGTACTTTATGAAGATGCTCCGCCCCTCTCGAGGGAACCCTTTCCCAAAACTCCTTCCTTTTTAAAATTTTAGCCCTTCCCCTTCATAGCGCAGGGTATAAAGCAGCTGACCTATCCCAAGTGCCCCCTGTTTTGCTGGCCTTTGGGTGGGTCTTAGAATGCTGTTTTGCGATTTTACCCCCCAATCCCTGCTGAGTTTGGAGTTCAGGAGGGGAAAGAAGCACCAGGTCTGGGGAGTATCGGGCACCCCAGGTGTTTTCTGGTAGGTTGAGCTCCTGCGGTGCCCATGCTTGTGGGCGGCTGTAGATGGACTGTTTGCTTACTGGCCTTCCGGGCAGTGCATCCTAGAGAGAACAGCTGACTGGTATCTTGTTTTCCGGATGTATTGCTATCAATACTGGGATTTGTGGGTCTAACAATGCTTGGACTCCAGGAGGGGAGGGCAGCCCAATATCTGGTGAGTATAGGGCACCCTGGGGGTTTTCTGCTGGACTGAGCACCAGGTATGCCCAGGCTTGTGGGTGGCGGCATATAGCTCTCCCGGGCCTGCAAAGAGCAGGACGCTGGGAGTGAGCAACAGAAGTCATCAGTGTCGGGGTCGCTGGAGGCCACACACCTGGGCCCATGACTTAAGGAAGGTGCACTGCATGGTGATGTTTGGATTGCAGATGCGTCTCGAAGGAGCCTTGAGGTCACCTTGGACTGCGGTCCCTGTGTTATTCCGTATGTCTCATGTACATTGACACTACTCTGTGTGTGGGGTATTGTGGTTTCACTCTTTCTGGTTTTCAACTGACAGTGATCTGTTGGGCTTTCCAGTATCTTGGTATGGGGTCAGGTACTGACACTGCCCCCTGTTGCAGCAATGGTAAAATGAACAATGACCATGATGTCGGTGTTGGGTGAGATTTTGGGCTGGGAATCCTCCTCCAGCACAGTGAACACATTACTGGTACTGCTGGGATAATCATGTCTGCTGCCCCCCCAAATTAAGGTAAAGTGCACTGCATGGGGATGTATGGATTGCAGGTGCCGTCCAACAAGGCTTGAGGTCACAGTGAGTAGTGGAGAATAGGACAGTGGTCACTGTGCTACTCTCTATGTTTCACTCTCACTCCAGCCTTGGCTGACTTCTGCGATCACTCTTTCGCCACTGGATCTTTCCCTTCTCTCCTCAAGCACTCACTTAAAAATCATTTTGCCACTCCTACCTGTCTGGCAAATTATTGCTTGATCTCTATTACTCCTTTCCTGGGCAAACACCTGGAAAAGCTGCCCATCTCCTAGCTTACTCTCCAAACTGAATCTGTTGGTTGTCTCCATGACCATCAGTCTGGCTTCAGAACAGCAAGAGGCACAGAAACTGCTGTCTCCTAACACAAGTGAAGATCTGCGGTCTAATCTTGAGTACAGTCTTCCTTCTGTCCTCATCCTTCTTGACCCCCCCTCTGCTTTTGACACGGCAATCACGCCATCCTGATCAATCGGCTCTGTGAGAACCTAGGCATCACGGATCAAGCCCTGGAGTGGCTGACCTACTTCCTCCTTGACTGCTCCAACTTGAGTCCTTTCTCTCCACCACCTCTCTCTCCACATGTGGTGTCTCACAGGGCTCTATCCACTCACCCTGGCTATTTAAGGTATATATAAATATAAATATTCAGTGAAAAAACTTTGTTAAAGGGACGTTATGGTTCCAAGTAAAACCGAAAAACCCTTGAAATTCGCCAGTTATGGTAAGCTAAGCAACCATGAGTCGCGCAACTACCGTGCACTGCTAAGACTAACACCCAGGACATCAAAGATGACATCACAAATGTCATTGATGACATCACTGATGACATCACATGTGCATTTACCTTTCATGAAAAGTCTGTACAAGGGTTTCTTATTGTAATGTTAATAAAAAAAGTGTGAAGGCTCTGTTATGCTCACCTGGCTCCCACAGGGGCGTCGGTCGGACCCGGACTGCTGGGCCTCCACCCACGTGATGCATAGTGCAGCGATGACTGACTGGATCTGCCCTCCAATTCTCTTTTGCTTGACTCGTAGAAATATTCTCCTACAAGTGGAGAGATGGATTTAGCCACTTGTGGATTCAAGTGATAGCACCCCCACTGTCCTCCCCTCTAATCACCACTGAAGTGCCCTCTCAGCAATCTCACCTTATATTCTTGAAGGATGAGCCCTCCATCCTGCGAAGTACAAAGGGGCGCGTTGATGACCAGTTACTTCACTGGCCTGAAGATATTGGAAGAGTTGTAGACGAATCCTGACTCCAAAAGGTCCTGGCGAAGAGCCGTAAGTATATAGTTCGCAAGAGTTCAAAATGTCTGAAATTCACTCCTGTCCAATTCCTCTTTTATCTTGCAGCTTTGACCCAATAAGAAGATTGACAACTGAAAGCGCTGCGGTAAAAGTCTGTGTTACCCAACACTGTCCGGTAAATAATGCCCAGGGTTAAACTTGCTGCTTTCTCCTTTTCTCACAGGTGCGGCATAAGAAGAGGTGGCGTGCTGATGAATAATACCTCTGGTGGTAAAATCAGGTAAGCATATGGCGGCTAAAGAGATTGTCTCTGTCTGTTCTCTCTGCTCACCTTGTTGTTTCTTGTCCCCCTTAGGTGCCGGAATTCGGCAATGTAAAGATGGAGACAGCGCTGGATCGAAGAGATGCTGCGTGGAATGGTGAGTATGGCGCGGGGCTGCTGTTGGCGATGCCACGCGTTTAAAACAAAGTCTTTCCTCAGGTTTGAAGATGCGATGAATCCGGGATCAGGTAAGAAATCAGGTAATATTCTTGTTCTAACCTTTGCTTCTTTCCTTCTTTCTAGGTGCTCCAGGTTCGAGGCGAGCGTGGCAGAAGGCTGGATGCTGCTGCTGGCACGGTGAAAGTTACGTTGCTGGATGCAGAATAACGCGAAGCATGTGCTGCTCTTCGGGCGTGGTTTAAATAGCCTCCAAAGTAGTCCCAGGTAGGTATTCCTCCCCGACCACACCCGAGTAACAAAATAGTCCCTAAGGTAAAGTAGTCCCTTCCAGGCCTCACATGGGTTTGGATCTTCTTGCAGCATGGTCTGCATCAGGTAAGGGGGCACTTATGAGCCTGGCGCCTATGGCGCCAGGACTGATGTCCCATATGAGCCTGGCACCATTGGCGCCAGTACTGAACCCAGACAGCCCGTAGCAGGGATTGCTGGGTTTTCTCAAGGCAACATGATGCCTGCTCCCGGGGCTGATGGACGTGGTCTGGATGCCCAGGGGTATGCATCATGACAGCACTCCCCATCAAGGCCCCTCCTAAAGTCGTTCTTCCCCTTGGTCCTGGTTTGTCTGGGAAGTTCCGATGGAATCTCTTCACTAATCGAGGTGCCTGAACGTGGTCACTAGGCTCCCATGACCTATCCTGTGGCCCGTAACCTTTCCAATCGATTAAGTAAAAAAGTTTTGATTTAACCACCTTGGACTCCAGGATGTTTTTCACCTCGAATTCAGGTTCTCCATCTATCAAGATAGGATCTGGTGGTTTGGTTACTCTTGTTTCTGGTTGAACTGGTTTTAAAAGTGAAACATGAAAGACAGGGTGAATTCGCATATTGGAGGGTAATTCCAGTTTGATGGCCACTGGGTTGATAATGGCCTTAATGGTGTAAGGTCCTAAATATCTAGGATTAAAAGTCTGAGTTCCTTTCAGAGGTATGTGTTTTGTAGCTAGCCAAACCTGATCTCCAATTTGGTACTGTGGAGTTTCACTTCTATGTAGATCAGCATTTTTCTTGTATTTCTCTTTTGCTTGCTTTAAATGTTCTGTTGATTCCTTGAAGGCTTGTGTAATAGTAGAATGCAAATGATTAACTGCAGGCATTTCTAAGTGCTGAGGCGAATCGAGTTCTGAGGTTCGAGGGTGGTGTCCATATATGGTATAAAAGGGGCTTTGTCCGGTTACTGAATGTACAGAGTTATTGTATGCATATTCGGAAATCCATAAAATATCCTTCCAATTACTTTCGGTCTGGTGAAGCATGCAACGTAGGTACTGTTTAAGGGTCTGGTTGGTCCTCTCCATCTGACCATCGGTCTGGGGATGGTGACTGGTTGATAACCTAACGTCGATTTGCGCCAATTGGAAACATTTCTTCCAAAAATGTGAAATGAATTGACTACCTCGGTCAGAGAGCAATACGGAAGGAAACCCATGTATTCGAACAATGTTTTCGAGGAA
This sequence comes from Ambystoma mexicanum, assembly GCF_040938575.1. Lineage (NCBI taxonomy): Eukaryota > Metazoa > Chordata > Amphibia > Caudata > Ambystomatidae > Ambystoma > Ambystoma mexicanum. Next base: position 1,079,452,133 of record NC_090937.1, on the reverse strand, counting down.
CTCCTTGGCCAGAATTGAAGCAGAAGGTAATCCCTTCAAAGGAATAAAGTGGGCCATCTTGGAAAAAAGATCCACGATAACTAGAATGGTGTTAAATCCATTACATGGAGGTAGATCTGTAATAAAGTCTAAAGACAAGGTGTGCCATGGTGTAGGTGGAATATCCAAAGGTTGTAAAAGGCCAGCTGGTTTTTTCTTCTGACTTTTGTTTTGGGCGCAAATGCCGCAACACATCACAAATGACTTTATATCTTTTTGCCAGGTGGGCCACCAGAATTGTCTCTTAACTTTAGCTTCGGTTTTTGCGATACCTGGGTGACCTTCCATCAGGGTATCATGATAATTGGAGATGACAAGTTCCTGTAATTCCTTGTGTGGTAGAAATAGTCGTCCTTGATAGTAGGGTAGATCATTGATGACTGAGTAATCTGGGCCTTTCTTTACCCAGTCCTGCAGGGCTGCTGGATCGAAGATTTGTTGGATTTTTAAATGAATTTCTTCTAGTGTCTGTAAAGTAGTTATGCCAAGAATTATTTGTTCAGAAATTATAGGCACCGGCGCCGGGTTCGCATATGCTTCTTCCATTCCTATTCGGGATAAGGCATCTGCCTTGCCATTTTTACACCCTGGTCGATAAGTGATCACAAAATCAAATTCGACAAAGAACAATGCCCATCGAAGTTGGCGCGATGATTGGGCTTTGGCTGTTTTTAGATACTGCAAGTTCCGGTGATCAGTGATTACAGTAATGGTATGCCTGGCACCGAGAAGATAGTGTCGCCGAGCCTTAAAGGCGGATTTGATGGCTAATAACTCTTTATCGGTAACCGCATAGTTTAACTCAGGTGCCGAGAACTTTCTGGACCAAAATGCCACTGGGTGAAGTTGACCAGTTTCAGGATCCTTCTGGGACAGGACAGCTCCCATGGCTAAACTGGATGCATCAGTTTCCACTATGTATGGAAGCTCTGGGCGTGGATGTCTTAAGACAGGCGCAGACGTGAATTTCGCTTTCAGCTCTTGGAAGGCCTTTTCAGCCACTTTGGTCCATAAGAAGCGTTTGTTCTTTCGCAAAAGTGCTTTGATGGGATGTACAACATATGAGAAGTCCGGAATGAATCTGCGGTAGAAATTGGCAAATCCAAGCATGCTTTGTACCCCTTTAACTGAAATAGGTGATGGCCACTTGAGAATTGCGTCCACCTTTCGTGAGTCCATTCGGACTCCTTTTGGAGTCAGGATAAAACCAAGGAATTCAACTTCCGTAACATGAAAAACACATTTTTCCAATTTTGCATATAACTTGTGCTGGCGTAGTTTCTCAAGGACTGCACGTACGTGCTTAACATGGTCTGATTCTGAGGAGGAGTACACTAGAATATCGTCTATGTATACGACAACACAGACGTTAATGAGTTCACGAAGGACATCGTTCATAAAATACTGGAAGGCTGCTGGTGCATTGCACAACCCGAAGGGCATCACCTGATACTCGAATAATCCGTACTTGGTGCGGAAGGCCGTCTTCCATTCGTCGCCTTTCTTTACACGTACCAGATGATATGCCCCTCGGGGATCTAACTTAGTGTAGATACAAGCATTCTTCACTTGGTCTATTATTTCAGGGATCAGAGGCAACGGGTATCGGTTCTTGACAGTTATCTGGTTCAATGCGCGGTAGTCTATGCACGTTCTGAGGTCACCTTCCTTTTTAGGTACGAAGAACAAAGCTGAAGATGCAGGGGACTTGGATGGGCGAATAAAACCATTGGCAAGGTACTGGTCTAAGTATTGTCGTAGGTGAAGGTTCTCAGGTTCCGTAAGGGCATAGATCCTGCTACAAGGGCGTTGTGCACTGGGTATGAGATCGATTTGACAATCGTACGATCTGTGAGGAGGTAAGGTGTTTGCCTGTTCCTTTTGGAAGACATCCTGGAATTCTTGGTATTCTGGAGGTAGTTGCATGACTGCTGTGGTTACTGTGGCCAGGCCTGCGTTCTGATTTTTCTTTGGGTAACAGGTTTGTGCACAATCCGGGAAGGTTATTCTCTTCTCTCGCCAATCAATACAAGGATTATGTGTTTCCAACCAAGGTATCCCCAGTATTATTTGGAACTGTGGGGCTTTGATTAGATCAAACACAATAGTCTCTCGATGCCCATCCTGACCCAATAGTGTCATCTCTGCGGTGGAGTGAGTTACAGGTCCAGAAGCAATATCAGTTCCATCGACTGTGGTTATGACATCTGAGGTGGTTTTTCGGCAGAGAGGTAGATTCATCCTAGAAGCCAATTCATAGTCCACATAGTTTCCTATGGCCCCACTATCAATGTATGCCCTTACTGCGTGCATACGCGATGGCTGCCCTGGATCTACGAGGACCATTGGTATGATGAAATGCGAGGTCTGAGTAATCTTCTTCAAGCTCGGCAAGTGGACCTCTACGCTTGTCGGGCGTGGTCGTTTCCCGAGTCTGACTCCATATGGCTTTTATCAGCAGCTCCTACCACCTTTTTGGGGGGTTTAAAGGGCAATCCAGTAGAAAATGTCCAGAAGTTCCACAATATAGACACAATTGCATTTGCCGTCTCCTTTCTCTTTCCTTCTGGGTTAGGGGTCCTTTAACCCCTCCGATTTGCATGGGTTCTGAAGCATCTGCTCCTTTGGGGTTAGCCTGGGTTTTGACCAACACCCGATTCTCAAACTTGGCTCGATCAGCCTTTCTGTTCTGAAGTCTGTGATCTAACTAGACCACTAAGTCTATATATTCAGCGCAGTCTTGAGGTGGGTTCACGACTTGAGCCAAGACATCCTTGAGTTCTCCTCGAAGCCCTCGATGAAATAACGTGATTCGTTTTTCTTCAGGCCACCCGGTTTCCCCCACCAATCTATTGAAGGTTGCGATATAGGTTAGCAGATCCTGGTTACCCTGTCGTAAGGATAAGAGTTCGTTATCCAGGGCTTGTCCCTGTGAATGTCTGGCGAATAGTCTTTCCATGCTCATTTGAAAACCCTGAAAATTCCGGAGAAGAGGGTCATCCTGGTTGACTAGCGGAATGCACCAATCCGCTGCGCTGCCACTAAGGTATGATAATACAAAGGCTACTTTAGCTTGGTCATTTGGAAAGGCTCCCGGGTCTGCATAAAAAGTGCAAGCGGCATTGGTTCATGAACACGGCGAACCTCTTGGGGTCCCCAGCAAAGCGTTCGGGTGGAGCTAATGGAATATTTCCTGGTAAAATCACTTGCACAGGATTGCTTGATGAAACTGGGGCTGGATTCCCCCCAAACCCAGGTAGGGGTGTTTGTCCAGCTTGGTTTTGCAGCAGTTGTCTGGCGAGATCCTCTGTGCGCTCCTTCGATACAATTAGTTCTCTTCTGAGGGCATTTGCCTCTTGGCGAGCGGCGTGCACTTCCGCCCTAAATTCCCCCAATAGTTGGGCCAGTTGGTCGGCTTCTGAAGTTTGCATAACGCCCGGGTGGGAATTTGTAGATAGGCTTCGCGTTCTGTTACGCGCACCTGGCTCCCACAGGGGCGTCGGTTGGACCCGGACTGCTGCGGCCTCCATCCTGCGAAGTACAAAGGGGCGCATTGATGACCAGTTACTTCACTGGCCTGAAGATATTGGAAGAGTTGTAGACGAATCCTGACTCCAAAAGGTCCTGGTGAAGAGCCGTAAGTATATAGTTCGTAAGAGTTCAAAATGTCTGAAATTCACTCCTGTCCAATTCCTCTTTTATCTTGCAGCTTTGACCCAATAAGAAGATTGACAACTGAAAGCGCTGCGGTAAAAGTCTGTGTTACCCAACACTGTCCGGTAAATAATGCCCAGGGTTAAACTTGCTGCTTTCTCCTTTTCTCACAGGTGCGGCATAAGAAGAGGTGGCGTGCTGATGAATAATACCTCTGGTGGTAAAATCAGGGAAGCATATGGCGGCTAAAGAGATTGTCTCTGTCTGTTCTCTCTGCTCACCTTGTTGTTTCTTGTCCCCCTTAGGTGCCGGAATTCGGCAATGTAAAGATGGTGACAGCGCCGGACCGAAGAGATGCTGCGTGGAACGGTGAGTATGGAGCAGCGCTCCTTATGGCGATGCGACGCGTTTAAAACAAAGTCTTTCCTCAGGTTTGAAGATGCGATGAATCCGGGATCAGGTAAGAAATCAGGTAATATTCTTATTCTAACCTTTGCTTCTTTCCTTCTTTCTATGCGCTCCAGGTTCGAGGCGGGCGTGGCAGAAGGCTGGATGCTGCTGCTGGCACGGTGAACGTTACGCTGCTGGATGCAGAATAACGCGAAGCGTGTGCTGCTCTTCGGGCGTGGTTTAAATAGCCTCCAAAGTAGTCCCAGGTAGGTATAACTCCCCGACCACACCCGAGTAACAAAATAGTCCCTAAGGTAAAGTAGTCCCTTCCAGGCCTCACATGGGTTTGGATCTTCTTGCAGCATGGTCTGCATCAGGTAAGGGTGCACTTATGAGCCTGGCGCCTATGGCGCCAGGACTGATGTCCCATATGAGCCTGGCGGCATTTGGCGCCAGGACTGAACCCAGACAGCCCCTAGCAGGGGTTGCTGGGTTTTCTCAAGGCAACATGCCTGCTCCCGGGGCTGATGGACGTGGTCTAGATGCCCGGGGGTATGCATCATGACAGGATCATTGGAATAAATATCAAGGGCTAATTAGTCCATCCAGTATACTAACATGCTCATGCAGAAATGTAGGTATTGTGTGCAGCAAACATGATGGAGATGCAATATTCATAAGCTTGCCATGTTAAATAGTGAAATGATAACTGTTTTCTTATTAGACTTTTGAATACTATGAAACATGTGATAAGTAGATAATAAAACCCACTTACTACATAATTGCATTATTACAGACAAAACACAAAGATACAACACCACATACAAATATGAGAATATACAAAGAAATTGAAGTAAGAGAAAAACAGCAGCACTAGTAGCCAAAAGTGTTCATAAACTAACTGATTACCTTTATGCAGATGAATGATTGTTCTGTTTCAAAGCTGCTACTTACCCTATTTATATATATCACATGATGTGCCTGGACTCTAATGAAAGTAGTGTGAATACAAGATATAAAAATAGGAGCTTATACAGGGATAGTACAGTAATAAAAAAACAACAGAACTATCAGAAAGTGCTGACAACTCTACTGATTATTTTAATGCACAGAAAGGATTGCTATCTTTCAAGCTTGTGTCTTCCCCTATGTATATGTTTCACATGATATGACTGGACCCTAAGGGAATTATTGTAAGAACATACTTGAAGGATAAGTCTACAAATATACTACCTTTTCCACTTTTAATTCCTGACTGTTACTGAAGAAAACCATGTGGCCTAGATATGTCAGTAAAGGAACAAAAGGGGGAGCCGCACATGTAATGTCATCAGTGGTGTCATCAATGACATTTGTGATGTCATCAGTGATGTCATCAATGACATTTGTGATGCCATCTTTGATGTCCTGGGTGTTAGTCTTAGCAGTGCACGGTGGTGCCGCGAGTTATGGTTGCTTAGCTTACCATAACTGGCGAATTTCAAGGGTTTTTCGGTTTTACTTGGAACCATAACGTCCCTTTAACAACGTTTTTTCACTGAATTTCATAGGTTTTTAGTAGCACAACTTAACCATAATGTCCCTGTAACACATTTTTTTTTTACTGAATTTTATAGGTTTTTATTAGTGCAACGTCACCATAACATCCTTTTCAATAGATGAAGACCACTAGCATCTTAGGTCCTCAAAGTGGGAACCCCGGGTGGTAAAAACAAAAAAAGATTTTCCTTCCTACAACGGGACGCCTGCGGCGTCCCGGTGTAGGAAGGAAAATCTTTTACCAAGATGGCCACCATGGAGCAGGGCTTAAGAGGGAACAGGGTACAAACGGGGCATGAGCAGGGGGTGGGGGGAAAAAGAAGGAAACACGAGGCATGAGCGGGAGGAACACGAGAGAGACACGCGGCATGAGCAACGGGTGGGGGGGAACAGGCTAGACACGGGGCATGAGCAGGGGGTGGGGAGGAACATGAGGGAGACACGGGGTATGAGCGGGGGGTGGGGAGGAACATGAGAGAGACACGGGGCATGAGTGGGGGAGGGGGAAACAGGGCACACACGGGGCATGAGTGGGGGATGGGGGAACAAGGCACACACGGGGCATGAGCGGGGGGTGGGGGGAACAGGGCACACATGGGGTATGAGCGGGGGTGGGGGAACAGGGCACACACGGGGCCTGAGTGGGGGTGGGGCTAGCAGGGCACACACGGGGCATGAGTGGGGGGTGGGGGAATAGGGCACACACGGGGCATGAGCAGGGGTGGGGGGGAAACGAGAGAGACAAGGGGCATGAGCGGGGGGTGGGGGCAACACGAGGGAGACATGGGGCATGAGCGGGGGGGTTGGGGGTAACACAGGGAAACATGGGGCATGAGCGGGGGGTGGGGGCAACAGGAGACACATGGTGCATGAGCGGGGGGTGAGGGGGTACACGATGGAGACACAGGGCATGAGTGGGGGGAACACGAGGGAAACATGGGGCATGAGCAGAGGGTGGGGGCAACAGGAGACACGGGGCATGAGCGGGGGGTGAGGGGAACAGGAGGGAGACACGGGGCATGGGTGGGGGAACAGGGCGCACACGGGGCATGAGCGGGAGTGGGGGGAACAGGGCACACACAGGGCATGAGTGGGGGTGGGGTGTTAGGCGGAAACCTGTGCAGTTCCCTCTGGGACCACTGCAAAAGATTTAGGACTACAGGTGTTTGGCAGTAAACACACTTGGTAGCAGTCTGCACCACACAGATTCACTGTTGGTAGCTGTGGCTGAGCAGTCAGACTTCTCTCAAGAAGAGTTAAGCAGTATGTGGAGTATACAAAATAGGGCAATTCTTCACAGTAAGACAAGCAAACACTCAACGAGGCTCAGTGTAAAGATATTAAGGTATTTATTTATAACGAAACATCTATCAAAAACACTATGGCACTATCACGGCAAACAAATCAAACACAATTACTCTACGAAGAAGAAACGATCAATCCCCCTAGCAATATTTCGACAAGTCTAGGTTTTACCGGCACCACTTATTTACAGACAGAGGTGTATGCCTCAACCTAGATGGCACTCTAATATTAGTTAGGACGGGAGAGAAAAATAAGCAGGTTACGAAATCAACACAGTTCAATACTTCACGGGAAAAATGCAAGGCAAGAAGGCAAGAACCACAATAGATCATAAAGTTCAGAGGCCAGGCCCACTCGGAGAGTGGCAAGGCGATATATCCCAAAAGTCTCTAGTGGCGAAGCGTTTGAGTCTTTATAGCAAATTGTTATCGGCAGATTGAACCAGTTCAGAACACTACGTGAGAAAGCTTGGAGGCGACCCAACGGAAAGGAGAGGATTAAGACACCTCACTCGAACCGATCGAAAGGGAACCCAGGCGGACACAGTACCTTGTTGTGGAGGGCAGCTCCGGCGGGGGCAGTTGTTCCTGGTGGTGGATGCACGTCGGGTCTTTGCCAAGAGTAGAGATATTCTCGTTGTCGAAGAAAAGTGAAGTCTGGTGCACCACCAGGGAAGAGACCAGCCGCGGAGTGCTCCGTCACAAGGCACCACCTTTTGGTCGCGGTACAGGGGTAGTGGCTATCCGGTTGCCGAGGTGCTCTGCATGGGCAATTCGACCACTGCGTCCTGAGGCGAATAAAAAGCAAAGGGGACTGGTTGTTCCCACCAGTCAGGCGAAGAGACTCTCCGGCAGGGAGATCTCCTCTGTCGTCGGGAAGTGGTGAGTCGGTTCCGCAGGGCTCCACCGGAGGTGTCGTCGTGCAGGTCGGCTCAGCGTTACCCTCGTCGGATTCTTAGGTCCTGTGGCGACTTCTGAAGATCCAGTCCCAAAAGCCCTGCTTTTATGCAGAAAACCCCCATTCATTCAGCCTAGCTGTCAATCAACACATGCTAAGTGGTGAGCGGAGAGGCTCACCACTTGGGCCAATCACTCCAGAGTGCGACCGGAGTTGGCAAGGCAACTCGGTCCAGGGTGCCTAAACCACCTCCCACACCCCTGTGGTAACCCAGACAGAATGGCACCACTTTGGAGGGTCTCTGTACAGAGCCCGCCAAAAGTGGAACAAAGGGCTCAACCTTTGGTTTAGGAGTCACAGAGACGAACACAGACGCCATTTTACAATCCGAGTTCTGGCAGAAAATACCATCCGATAAACTTATTTAAGATAAGTAGATCAGTGGTACGTTAGAGATTAACGAGAAAAAGTATCAATCTCCAACAATGGGACGAATCCCATAGGGTTATGTTCGGGGTCGAACATAACAAGTAGTTTCCACTGCCACCAGCCAAAACTCGACGAGGGGGGACGGGACAGTGCCCCCTCAAATAACAGATCCAGGAGTAATCGAATGACCCCTACTAGTACGTCCACAATAAGATGGTTTGTACTAGTTCTGTTAGTAAATTTAGGTCTAGTAAAGCCAATGGTGACTTTACATGCCCGGGGAGACAGTAGTCAGTCCCCGGGTATGGAGTTTATGGTGGGGGTCCGCTAGGACGCCCCAGTGCTACGGCACGTAGGGTGCGGTGTAACACACATAGAAAAACATATGAGACCCTATGGAGTAAAAGACCCCATAGTCCATAGAACACATTGACATTCAAAAGAATTACACACATACATGTCCAAGAGCGGGAGAAAAAGAGTCCCACTCTTGGCAGGATGAAAAAAAAAAAAAACTCCAGAAATCCAGCAAAGCTGCTGGGGGACTCACTAGGTTGGGAAATTCAGCCTAAACAGAGAATTCTCCCTAACACTCGCCCCCCCCAAACTAAGGAACAGGAGGATTTAATCCACTCCTGGATGAATCTCATACCTCTAGTCGATGACATACATCCTAGAGAGACCATCAGCATTTTGGTGGTGACACCCTGACCTGTGCTCAATGGTGAAATCAAACCCTTGCAGGCAGATCAACCATCTCAATAGTTTTGGGCTTTCCCCTTTCATTTGCATTAACCATCTCAAGGGTTGGTGGTCAGTCTGAATGACAAAAGTAGAACCATACAAGTACGGCCTAAACTTCTTCAGAGCCCACACGATAGCAAAGCACTCTCTTTCGATTGTTGCCCACCTTGTTTCAGGATCCTTCAGCTTGCGGCTGATGAAGCAAACGGGGTGCTCCCTACCTTTCCCATCCAGTTGACTGAGTATGGCACCTATTCCTACATTTGAAGCATCTGTCTGCACAATGAAGTGTTGGCGGTAATCAGGAGCTCTGAGTACTGGGGCTTGGCAAAGAGCCTTTTTCAGGTTTTCAAAAGCCTGATTGCACTCCTCGTTCCATCTAACCTTCTTTGGAAATTTGGGCGAAGAGATTACATTCAGTGGAGAAGCTATGGTCCCATAGTTCTCTATGAAATTCCTGTAATACCCAGTGAGGCCTAGGAAGGCTCTCACTTGGGTTTGAGTAGTCGGTGTTGTCCAATTTTGCACAGCTTCAATCTTACTGAGCAAAGGCCTTATTTCTCCACCTCCTACCTCATGTCCAAGATAGACTACCTTACTCTGTCCAATTTGGCATTTACTCGCCTTTATGGTCAGATTGGCTCGTCCAAGAGCCTGCAAAACATCTATCAGGTGGGTTACATGTTCTTCCCAGGAATTGCTGAACACTGCGATGTCATCCAAGTATGCCATGCAGAAGTCCTCCATCCCATTCAGAACCTGGTTTACCATCCGTTGAAACGTAGCAGGTGCATTCTTCAATCCGAAAGGCATTACCTTAAACTGGTATAAGCCAACGGGGGCGAAAATGCAGTTTTCTCCTTAGCATGGTCTGTCAGTGTTATTTGCCAATAGTCTGACGTCAAGTCAAATGTGCTGAGGAACTTGGCGGCGCCAAGTTTATCCACCAACTCATCTGTTCTTGGCAAAGGGTGGGCATCAGTCATGGTGACTGCATTAAGAGCTCTATAATCCACGCAGAATCTAAGTTCTTTAGATCCGGCCTTTGGTACTAACATAACTGGGCTAGACCATGGACTAGCAGAGGGCTCTATTACCCCGAGATCAAGCATCTTGTTGACCTCACCTTTGATGTGGGTTCGTACGTTCTCTGACATGCGGTATCCTCTACTTTTGACTGGCAGACAGTCACCAGTGAGTATGTCGTGCAGGCCCCAAGGGGTCAAGCCTGGTGAAAGCGAGAACAGAGAGGCAAACTGATTCAACATAGATTTGCACTCCTCTTGTTGCTCGGGTGTCAGATTGGAGGAGAGATTTACTCCTTCAATTTTTTCATCTAAAGGTAAGCCTCTGAGGAGATCCGGAACAGCTTCACTCTCTTCTTCTTCCTCGGATGATGCTAGAAGCAACGCTCCTACATCAGGTCGTGAGACATACGCTTTAAGTCGGTTGGTGTGAAAGACTTTCGGAGCCTCCTTGGGATTGCCCAAGTCCACCAGATAGTTGACCTCTCCGAGTTTACCCACAACTCTGAAGGGTCCCATCCACTTGTCTTGCAAGGCCCTCTGCCTTGTTGGGATCATAACGAGAACGAGCTGGTCTTGAGCGAACTCAACCATGTTAGCCTTTTGATCGTGCCAGTGCTTGACCAATGCTTGTCCAGCTTTCAAGTTATCGCTTGCTTCCGTCATCATGTGCGACATTCTCCTCCAGAGACCTATCACTCTGACTGGCTTGGGGGAAGGAGCACTCTCCAACCCCTCCTTAATCAGGGCCAATGGACCTCTAACGGGATGACCATAGAGATGTTCGAAGGGAGAGTAACCTACTCCCTCCTGAGGGACTTCTCTATAAGCAAAGAGAAGGCATGGCAGTAGAAGGTCCCACTTACACTTAAGGGGTTCTTCTAAAGCACCTATCATGCTCTTCATGGTTCGGTTGAACCGTTCTACCAACCCATTGGTTTGTGGGTGGTACGCTGTTGAGAACTTGTAAGTAACTCCACAGGTTTTCCACATGGCTTTCATGTAGTGGGACATAAAGTTTGACCCCCTGTCAGAGATTACTTCCTTAGGAAACCCGACCCTAGTAAAAATACCAAGGAGGGCCTTAGCCACAGCCGGAGCTGTAACAGTCCTCATAGGAATTGCCTCAGGATACCTAGTAGCATGGTCTACTACAACAAGTATAAACCTGTTGCCTGAGGAGGTTGGAGGATCAAGGGGACCAACAATGTCAATCCCTACTCTCTCAAACGGGACTCTCACAACTGGGAGAGACACTAAAGGTGCCACATTCTTGGAGCCAACCTTACCAGAGGTCTGGCAGGTGTGGCAGCTCCTGCAGTGATTTTCTACTTCGGCCCCCATCTTCGACCAATAGAAGTAGAGAGAGAGCCTTTCCTTAGTCTTCTTGAAACTCAAGTGACCAGCCAAAGGAATCTCGTGGGCTAACTGCAAGAACTGTGGTCTGTTCTCTTGGGGTACTACAAGTCGTTTGTAGTCTCCAGGTGCAGACTCGGTCGGTTCACTGTAGAAGAGGCCATCTCCCCAGTGCAACCTGTGTTTCCCAGGCTCTTGCCCTTCAGCCTGAGCTTCTGCCTGGTGGCAAAGACCTTCCAGAGTTGGACATTATCTCTGTCCCTTACTGAAGTCTGCCCTGCTGGGTCCACCTTCTGCCAGTAAAGACTGCAGCTCAGGATGGTCAACAGGATCCAGATCTCCAATGAGTTCCTGGCCTTCCATTAGCTCTTCCTCAGAGTCTAATTCTACCACACAGGTTTGTACCTCCCTCTCTGTCAGGGCTGGGGTGGGTCTGGGGGTAAATGCCCTTATGGTCAGACTGGGGGGCAGACAAGCAACCAGAAAGCACTCTACCAAGTACTCCAGGCGTGTTCTCCACCCTTTTTGTAGGACCGTGGTCCAGGGATGGAGAACAGCCCGGGAACTACATTTCCCAGCAGGCCGCTCGCCGCTTGGGCCTGCTCGGGGGAAGATTGCCACGCCCCCGACTGCGCCCGCATCAGCGCACATGCGCGAGACGCGTCCGTGGGGAGCCGCTCGCAATCCTGACCGGCGTCCTGGAAAGACGTGTTCACAGGAGCTCCGGAGGCAAGCTTACGCGGGGCGATTCCGCCCGACGCCTGCAAACCCCAGGCCCCGCGTACAAGTCTGAGATAAGTACAAATACTTACCTTGCGCTTCTCACCAGTAATACCCGAGGGGGGGCCACGCAGTAGAAGCGGCTCAGAAACCCACCAGCCCACAGCGAGCCGGAGCGCAAAACTCTTGAAGGGATCGCTAAGAGTTATAACATCCCTAACCACGCATGAGACTCGAACTAACAATGCCCGCATGTTTTAATGTGAAAGTATAGTCGCATGACTCCGGAGCGGCGATTCGCGCCGTGCAGAGTACCCAAAAGCCACTAACCAATCATGCGCACAGCGCGCACTTGTATTGACTCTAATTTTGCTCTTGCAGAGAGACTGGAAATCTAGGAGAAGTTCGTGGCCAATCAACACGAAAAGGCCAGAAAAGCCATGGACTCAGGTAGAAACCGAAGCTAAGTACATTATTGCTTTGGGGCAATTCCCATTGGTACTGCATGAAGTGAATGCAGGTTTGGGTGGGAAGTTGGGCAATTGCTATAGATGCTGCATGAAGTAATGCAGGTTTGGAATTCCGCATGCCGCAATGTGGGGGCTAATCTAAGCTGTACCTAAGTTAATGTATGTTCACATGTGATGTCCTGGTGAGGGGCTCCAGTACAAAAGCCCGAGGTGAACTCAAGCATTCAGTGAAGGAGTGAGTGGTGAGAGCAGGAGTGCATGGGCGGCGAATTCATGGAACAGGAGCCGAGGAGCATGTAACCCTGACATTCCCCCTTCCCATCCAGAACCTCTACCTAAACCCTTTTCCGGTGTTCCTAACTTCCTTACCTATCCAACCAACAGACCCTAACCCTCTTTCCCCGAAGGGTCAAGGTTTCCTGTGCTGTCTATCTCCAGGTACTGCGACCTAACAGGGAGGGAGGCGTTTTAGCTGCGTTTGTGCTGCCTCTGCGCCTGGAAGAAGCAAGTTCTGACACTCTCAGCCTCGGCTGGAGGTGGAGTTACGGGTGTAACTTCGGACAACCGCGGGGAAGTCCGTGTTGGCTGCACTGGAATACTGGCTGCTGGTTTCGGGATAGAAGTCTTAGGTTTCCCTTTCGCTTCTGATTTCTTGGAGACAGCAGCCGACAATTCCAGTGGAGCAGGAGTGATTTCTTTCTTCATCATCTCCTGGAGAGTACCGCGCATGGTCCTCCCTCTTGCGGGTCTGGTGAGCTCCTGCAACCGTTTACTAGGAGATATGGGAGTATGCAATACAACTCCGAGAGTTTTCAAATCGTTACCCAACAGTACGCGTCCTGGTACCTCACTCTGTATGCTGACAGGTATCTTCACAGTCATGTCGTTACACTGGATGAGAACTAGTAATTGGGGAAGCATCTGCACAGGCCCTCCAGCTAACTTGGTGAGGCGTTTGGGTGCCTTAGCAACATCCTTAGCCTGATAAAACGATTTATCCACCACAGTTATGCTGGCTCCAGTGTCCCTAATGGCAGGAGTCTCCTGACCATTCACCTGGACACTGTCCTTATAATACTCTTTAGTATTATCGGGGATAGAATTATAGACATCTAAATTCTGTTGTTCCCACAACCCCAGAGATACTAAAGAAACGCTGGCTGAGACTCCAATAGGTTTGTCAGCTAGCAGTAGAAAGTTTCCATTTGCCATTTGGACTTCCTCCTCTGGAGCGAAGGTTAAGGAGACAAGCTGGACCCCTGAAGGTTTACCCTTACATCTGGGATCTCCTTTCACGTGGTCAGTCGAGCCACAAACAAAGCATTTACCAAATGCTTTCTGGAATGGTGGCTTGCTCTGACCTCCTTCCAGTTTGGCACCAGAAGACACACTATTCTGCTGTGGTTTTCCTTGTGGCTTACCCTTCTGGTTTTGTTTGGGGCCCTCTTTGGAATTTGAGTTATTAGAATTCTCTTTTGAGTCTTTTTTAGGCTGCTTTCCCTCATCCTTTTTCTGAGTTGCCCCAGAATCCTTATGAGTAGCCCTGTTGGCAACCCATAAGTCAGCAGCCTGAGCTAGCCTCTGGGAATCCAATTCCTTCAAATCAGCCAAGTGCTGTCTGAGCTCAGGAGAACAGGCATCATAAATAGACTCCAACATAAAAAGATTCCTCATACCCTCATAAGTGTTCACTTTGTAACCCTTAATCCATCCCTCTAAGTTTTTCAACCCTTCACTCACCCAGGTAGCCCAAGGGGTACCATCATGCTTTTTGAGGGTTCTAAACCTCTTAAGATACTGGGAAGGGGTCTTCCCGAATCTAGCTATCAAAGCTAGTTTCACACTTTCGTAATCTGTCTTATCCGCCTCCCCCAACTCCATTACCACATCAGTCGCAACAGGAGGGAGCCTAGAGAACAACCAGGGAAGTAAATCATTCCCAGTGATGTCCTGGAGCCCATGATTGTACTCAAACAGTTTCAACCAATCCAACACATCCAATCTCGGTTCATACATACCCACTAATTCCTTCGGCATCCGGGGTCTTTTGGGACTGGAGCTCCTAGAGGAACCAGAGGAGAGAGAAGCATTTTCCATAGACAACTTTTTCATCTCTAACTCGTGATTAAGTTCTATTTCCCTGAGTCTTAACTCAGCTTGCTTCTGCTCAGCCTGGGCATTCATCCGCCTGAACTCGAGCTCTTGGTTTCGTTCAGATTGAGCCAAGAACCGTTTGTATTCTAATTCGAGCTTCATTTTTTCAAGTTCAAAATAAGCAGGGTTACTTGTGGGACCTGGTATGGGCCCCGTAGGCACAGCTGGTAAGGCAGGTAGAGGAGCAGGGGAGACAGTTTCGTTAGCCTCTCCTTCCTCTTCAGCCTCTTCATCACTATCATCAGAATTATGATTTAGATCAACACCATCACTGTTATCTACATTTGCTGGAGTAATTGATTCCTCTGAACCAGTACCCAGACTTTGGTTCGCCAGCAATCTCTCTATTAGTTCTAACTTCTTGCCTCTTACAGGAAGATTCTCTTGCCTACAGAGAGCTCGCAAACTCTCAGTATTTTCACCTGACAAGGACTCTTGACTGTAAGTTTCTATCGTAGACATGTTTTTTGAAAGCTGCTTTTTAGTGCTAAGTTTTGTGGTTAGTTATCCTAAAGTGTCGAAAAGCACTCTAAACTGTATACTCGATACAAATCCCACCGCTGTACACCAGTGTTAGGCGGAAACCTGTGCAGTTCCCTCTGGGAACACTGCAAAAGATTTAGGACTACAGGTGTTTGGCAGTAAACCCACTTGGTAGCAGTCTGCACCACACAGATTCACTGTTGGTAGCTGTGGCTGAGCAGTCAGACTTCTCTCAAGAAGAGTTAAGCAGTATGTGGAGTATACAAAATAGGGCAATTCTTCACAGTAAGACAAGCAAACACTCAACGAGGCTCAGTGTAAAGATATTAAGGTATTTATTTATAACGAAACATCTATCAAAAACACTATGGCACTATCACGGCAAACAAATCAAACACAATTACTCTACGAAGAAGAAACGATCAATCCCCCTAGCAATATTTCGACAAGTCTAGGTTTTACCGGCACCACTTATTTACAGACAGAGGTGTATGCCTCAACCTAGATGGCACTCTAATATTAGTTAGGACGGGAGAGAAAAATAAGCAGGTTACGAAATCAACACAGTTCAATACTTCACGGGAAAAATGCAAGGCAAGAACCACAATAGATCATAAAGTTCAGAGGCCAGGCCCACTCGGAGAGAGGCAAGGCGATATGTCCCAAAAGTCTCTAGTGGCGAAGCGTTTGAGTCTTTATAGCAAATTGTTATCGGCAGATTGAACCAGTTCAGAACACTACGTGAGAAAGCTTGGAGGCGACCCAACGGAAAGGAGAGGATTAAGACACCTCACTCGAACCGATCGAAAGGGAAGCCAGGCGGACACGGTACCTTGTTGTGGAGGGCAGCTCCGGCGGGGGCAGTTGTTCCTGGTGGTGGATGCACGTCGGGTCTTTGCCAAGAGTAGAGATGTTCTCTTCGTCAAAGAAAAGTGAAGTCCGGTGCACCACCAGGGAAGAGACCAGTCGCGGAGTGCTCCGTCACAAGGCACCACCTTTTGGTCGCGGTACAGCAGTAGTGGCTATCCAGTTGCCGAGGTGCTCTGCACGGGCAATTCGACCACTGCGTCCTGAGGCGAATAAAAAGCAAAGGGGACTGGTTGTTCCCACCAGTCAGACGAAGAGACTCTCCGGCAGGGAGATCTCCTCTGTCGTCGGGAAGTGGTGAGTCGGTTCCGCAGGGCTCCACCGGAGGTGTCGTCGTGCTGGTCGGCTCAGCGTTACCCTCGTCGGATTCTTAGGTCCTGTGGCGACTTCTGAAGATCCAGTCCCAAAAGCCCTGCTTTTATGCAGAAAACCCCCATTCATTCAGCCTAGCTGTCAATCAACACATGCTAAGTGGTGAGCGGGGAGGCTCACCACTTGGGTCAATCACTCCAGAATGCGACCGGAGTTGGCAAGGCAACTCAGTCCAGGGTGCCTAAACCCCCTCCCACGCCCCTGTGGTAACCCAGACAGAATGGCACCACTTTGGAGGGTCTCTTTACAGAGCCCGCCAAAAGTGGAACAAAGGGCTCAACCTTTGGTTTAGGAGTCACAGAGACGAACACAGACGCCATTTTACAAACCGAGTTCTGGCAGAAAATACCATCCGATAAACTTATTTAAGATAAGTAGATCGGTGTTACGTTAGAGATTAACGAGAAAAAGTATCAATCTCCAACAATGGGACGAATCCCATAGGGTTATGTTCGGGGTCAAACATAACAAGTAGTTTCCACTGCCACCAGCCAAAACTCGACGAGGGGGGACGGGACAGTGCCCCCTCGAATAACAGATCCAGGAGTAATCTAATTACCCCTACTAGTACGTCCACAATAAGATGGTTTGTACTAGTTCTGTTAGTAAATTTGGGTCTAGTAAAGCCAATGGTGACTTTACATGCCCGGGGAGACAGTAGTCAGTCCCCGGGTATGGAGTCTATGGTGGGGGTCCGCTAGGACACCCCAGTGCTACGGCACGTAGGGTGCGGTGTAACACACATAGAAAAACATATGAGACCCTATGGAGTAAAAGACCCCATAGCCCATAGAACACATTGACATTCAAAGGAATTACACACATACATGTCCAAGAGTGGGAGAAAAAGAGTCCCACTCTTGGCAGGATGAAAAAAAAAACAAACTCCAAAAATCCAGCAAAGCTGCTGGGGGACTCACTAGGTTGGGAAATTCAGCCTAAACAGAGAATTCTCCCTAACATGGTGGAACAGGGCGCACACACGGGGCATGAGCGGGGGGGGGGGAAACAGGTGAGACTCACGGGGCGTGAGCGCAGGGTGGGGGGAAGGGGAGACACACACGGGGCATGAGCGGGGGTGGGGGAAGGAGGGAGACAGGGGGCATGAGCGGGGGATGGGGGAAGGGGAGAGACACACGGGGCATGAGTGGGGGGTGGGGGGGGGGAGAGACACACGGGACGTGAGCGGGGGTGGGGGGAAGGGGAGAGAGACACGGGGCATAAGCGGGGGTTGGGGGAAGGGGAGAGACACGGGGCATGAGTGGGGGGCGGGGGGAAGGGGAGAGAGACACGGGGCAAAAGCGGGGGGTGGGGGAGAAGGGGAGAGACACACGGGGCATGAGCGGGGTGTGGGGGAAAGGGGAGAGACACACGGGGCATGAGCAGGGGGTGGGGGGTGGGGAGAGACACACGGGGCATGAGCGGGGGGTGGGGGGTTGTTTGAGAGAGACACGGGGCATGAGCGGGGGGTGGGGGGAAGGGTAGAGACACACGGGGCATGAGCGGGGGGTGGGCGGAAGGGGAGAGAGACACACGGGGCATGAGCGGGGGGTGGGGAGGAAGGGGAGACACACACGGGGCATGAGCGGGGGGTGGGGGGGAAGGGGAGAGACACATGGGGCATGAGCAGGGGGTGGGAGGGAATGGGAGAGACACACGGGGCATGAGCGGGGGGTGGGGGGGATGGGGAGACACACGGGGCTTGAGCACGATTGGGGGAAAGGAGGGAGATACGGGGCATGAGCGGGGGATGGGGGAAGGGGAGAGACACATGGGGCATGAGCGGGGGTAGGGGGGAAGGGGATAGAGACACGGGCATGAGCGGGGGGTGGGGGGAAGGGGAGAGAGACACGGGGCATGAGCGGGGGTGGGGGGAAGGGGAGAGAGACACGGGGCATGAGCGGGGGGCAGGGGGTGGGGGAGAGAGACACGGGGCATGAGCGGGGGTGGGGGGAAGGGGAGAGAGACACGGGGCATGAGCGGGGGTAGGGGGGAAGGGGAAAGACACAGGGCATGAGCGGGGGTGGGGGGAAGGGGAGAGACACGGGGCATGAGAGGGGGTGGGGGAGAAGGGGAGAGACACACGGGCATGAGCGGGTGTGGGGGGAAGGGGAGAGACACACAGGGCATGAGCGGGGGGTGGGGGGGAAGGGGAGAGACACACAGGGCATGAGCGGGGGGTGGGGGGAAAGGAGGGAGACACGGGGCATGAGCGGGGGTGGGGGAGAAGGGGAGAGACACGGGGCATGAGCGGGGGGTAGGGGGTAACACAGGGAGACACGGGGCATGAGCGGGTGGTGGGGGTAACGGAAGACAGGTATGGGTGGGGGGTAACACAAGGGAGACACGGGGCATGAGCGGGGGGTTGGGGGGGTAACATGAGGGAGACACGGGGCATGAGAGGGGGGTGGGGGGTAACAAGGGAGACACGGGGCATGAGCGGGGGATGGGGGGTAACACAAGGGAGACACAGGGCATGAGCTGGGGGTGAGTGGGAAGGGGAGAGACACACAGGGCATTAGCGGGGGTGGGGGGAGGGGAGAGACACACATGGCGTTAGCGGGGGTGGGGGGAGGGGAGAGACACATGGGGCATGAGCGAAGGATGGGGGAAAGGAGGGATGCACGGGGCATGAACGGGAGGTGGGGGGAAGGGGAGAGAGACACGGGGCATGAGCGGGGGTGGGGGGAGGGGAGAGACTCAGAGACACGGGGCATGAGTGGGGTGTGGGGGGGAAGGGGAGAGACACACAGGGCATGCGCGGGGTGGGGGTGAGGGGAGAGACACACGGGGCATGAGCGGGGGGTGGGGGAAAAGGAGGGAGACACAGGGCATGAGCGGGGGGTGGGGGAGAAGGGGAGAGACACGGGGCATGAGCGGGGGGTAGGGGGTAACACAGGGAGACACGGGGCATGAGCAGGTGGTGGGGGTAACGGAAGACAGTTATGGGTGGGGGGTAACACAAGGGAGACACGGGGCATGAGCAGGGGCTGGGGGAGTAACATGAGGGAGACACGGGGCATGAGAGGGGGGTGGGGGGTAACACAAGGGAGACACGGGGCATGAGCGGGGGATGGGGGTAACACAAGGGAGACACGGGGCATGAGCTGGGGGTGGGAGGGAAGGGGAGAGACACACAGGGCATTAGCGGGGGTGGGGGAAGGGGAGAGAGACACGGGGCATGAGCGGGGGGTGGAAGAAGGGGAGAGAGACACGGGGCATGAGCGGGGGGTGGGGGGGGTGGGGGAGAGAGACACGGGGCATGAGCGCGGGTGGGGGGAAGGGGAGAGAGACATGGGGCATGAGCGGGGGTGGGGGGGAAAGGGGAGAGAGACACAGGGCATGAGCGGGGGAGGGGGGAAGGGGAGAGACACACGGGGCATGAGAGGGGGTGGGGGAGAAGGGGAGAGACACACGGGGCATGAGCAGGGTGTGGGGGGGAGGGGAGAGACACACAGGGCATGCGCGGGGTGGGGGTGAGGGGAGAGACACACGGGTCATGAGCGGGGGGTGGGAGGAAAGGAGAGAGACACGGGGCATGAGCGGGGGGTGGGGGGTAACACAGGGAGACACGGGGCATGAGCGGGGGGTTGGGGGGGTAACATGAGGGAGACACAGGGCATGAGAGGGGGGTGGGGGGTAACACAAGGGAGACACGGGGCATGAGCGGGGATGCGGGGTAACACAAGGGAGACACAGGGCATGAGCTGGGGTGGGGGGAAGGGGAGAGACACACAGGGCATTAGCGGGGGTGGGAGGGAGGGGAGAGACACACATGGCATTAGCAGGGGTGGGGGGAGGGGAGAGACACATGGGGCATGAGCGAAGGAGTGGGGGGAAAGGAGGGATGCACGGGGCATGAACGGGAGGTGGGGGGAAGGGGAGAGAGACACGGGGCATGAGCGGGGGGTGGGAGGGAGGGGAGAGAGACACGGGGCATGAGTGGGGTGTGGGGGGGAAGGGGAGAGACACACAGGGCATGCGCGGGGTGGGGGTGAGGGGAGAGACACACGGGGCATGAGCGGGGGGTGGGGGGAAAGGAGGGAGACACGGGGCATGAGCGGGGGGTGGGGGAGAAGGGGAGAGACACGGGGCATGAGTGGGGGGTAGGGGGAAACACAGGGAGACACGGGGCATGAGCGTGTGGTGGGGGTAACGGAAGACAATTATGGGTGGGGGGTAACACAAGGGAGACACAGGGCATGAGCGGGGGGTTGGGGGGGTAACATGAGGGAGACACGGGGCATGAGAGGGGGGTGGGGGGTAACACAAGAGAGACACGGGGCATGAGCGGGGGATGGGGTAACACAAGGGAAACACGGGGCATGAGCTGGGGGTGGGGGGGAAGGGGAGAGACACACAGGGCATTAGCGGGGGTGGGGGGGAGGGGAGAGACACACATGGGGGTGGGGGGAGGGGAGAGACACATGGGGCATGAGCGAAGGAGTGGGGGGAAAGGAGGGATGCTCGGGGCATTAACGGGAGGTGGGGGGGAAGGGGAGAGAGACACGGGGCATGAGCGGGGGGTGGGGGGGAGGGGAGAGAGACACGGGGCATGAGTGGGGGGTGGGGGAATGGGAGAGAGACATGGGGAATGAGCGGGGGGGAACAGTAGGGAGACACGGGGCATGAGCGGGGGGTGGGGGGGAGGGGAGAGACACACGGGGCATGAGCAGGGGTGCGGGAAGGGGAGAGACACACGGGGCATGAGCAGGGGGTGGGAGGGAAGGGGAGAGACACATGGGGCATGAGCGGGGGGTGGGGGGGAAGGGAGACACACGGGGCATGAGCAGGGTGTGGGGGGGAGGGGAGAGACACGTAGGGCATGCGCGGGGTGGGGGTGAGGGGAGAGACACACGGGGCATGAGCGGGGGGTGGGGGTAAGGAGGGAGACACGGGGCATGAGCAGGGGGTGGGGGAGAAGGGGAGAGACACGGGGCATGAGCGGGTGGTGGGGGTAACGGAAGACAGTTATGGGTGGGGGGTAACACATGGGAGACACGGGGCATGAGCCGGGGGTTGGGGGGGTAACATGAGGGAGACACGGGGCATGAGAGGGGGTGGGGGGTAACACAAGGGAGACACGGGACATGAGCGGGGGATGCAGGGTAACACAAGGGAGACACAGGGCATGAGCTGGGGGTGGGGGGAAGGGGAGAGACACACAGGGCATTAGCGGGAGTGGGGGGGAGGGGAGAGACACACATGGCATTAGCGGGGGTGGGGGGAGGGGAGAGACACATGGGGCATGAGCGAAGGTGTGGGGGGAAA
Organism: Ambystoma mexicanum; assembly: GCF_040938575.1. Taxonomy (NCBI): domain Eukaryota; kingdom Metazoa; phylum Chordata; class Amphibia; order Caudata; family Ambystomatidae; genus Ambystoma; species Ambystoma mexicanum. Next base: position 1,079,430,418 of record NC_090937.1, on the reverse strand, counting down.
GGAGGGATGCACGGGGCATGAACGGGAGGTGGGGGTAAGGGGAGAGAGACACGGGGCATGAGCGGGGGGTGGGGGGGAGGGGAGAGAGACACGGGGCATGAGCGGGGGGTGGGGGGAGGGGAGAGAGACACGGGGCATGAGTGGGTTGTGGGGGGGAAGGGGAGAGACACACAGGGCATGAGCGGGGGGTGGGGGGGAGGGGAGAGACACAGGGCATGCGCGGGGTGGGGGTGAGGGGAGAGACACACGGGTCATGAGCGGGGGGTGGGAGGAAAGGAGGGAGACACGGGGCATGAGCAGGGGGTGGGGGGTAACACAAGGGAGACACGGGGCAAGAGCGGGGGATGGGGGTAACACAAGGGAGACACGGGGCATGAGCTGAGGGTGGGAGGGAAGGGGAGAGACACACAGGGCATTAGCGGGGGGTGGGGGAAGGGGAGAGAGACACGGGGCATGAGCGGGGGGTGGGAGGAAGGGGAGAGAGACACGGGGCATGAGCGGGGGGTGGGGGGGTGGGGGAGAGAGACACGGGGCATGAGCGCGGGTGGGGGGAAGGGGAGAGAGACATGGGGCATGAGCGGGGGTGGGGGGGAAAGGGGAGAGAGAGACAGGGCATGAGCGGGGGGTGGGGGTAAGGAGGGAGACACGGGGCATGAGCAGGGGGTGGGGGAGAAGGGGAGAGACACGGGGCATGAGCGGGTGGTGGGGGTAACGGAAGACAGTTATGGGTGGGGGGTAACACATGGGAGACACGGGGCATGAGCCGGGGGTTGGGGGGGTAACATGAGGGAGACACGGGGCATGAGAGGGGGTGGGGGGTAACACAAGGGAGACACGGGACATGAGCGGGGGATGCAGGGTAACACAAGGGAGACACAGGGCATGAGCTGGGGGTGGGGGGAAGGGGAGAGACACACAGGGCATTAGCGGGAGTGGGGGGGAGGGGAGAGACACACATGGCATTAGCGGGGGTGGGGGGAGGGGAGAGACACATGGGGCATGAGCGAAGGTGTGGGGGGAAAGGAGGGATGCACGGGGCATGAACGGGAGGTGGGGGTAAGGGGAGAGAGACACGGGGCATGAGCGGGGGGTGGGGGGGAGGGGAGAGAGACACGGGGCATGAGCGGGGGGTGGGGGGAGGGGAGAGAGACACGGGGCATGAGTGGGTTGTGGGGGGGAAGGGGAGAGACACACAGGGCATGAGCGGGGGGTGGGGGGGAGGGGAGAGACACAGGGCATGCGCGGGGTGGGGGTGAGGGGAGAGACACACGGGTCATGAGCGGGGGGTGGGAGGAAAGGAGGGAGACACGGGGCATGAGCAGGGGGTGGGGGGTAACACAAGGGAGACACGGGGCAAGAGCGGGGGATGGGGGTAACACAAGGGAGACACGGGGCATGAGCTGAGGGTGGGAGGGAAGGGGAGAGACACACAGGGCATTAGCGGGGGGTGGGGGAAGGGGAGAGAGACACGGGGCATGAGCGGGGGGTGGGAGGAAGGGGAGAGAGACACGGGGCATGAGCGGGGGGTGGGGGGGTGGGGGAGAGAGACACGGGGCATGAGCGCGGGTGGGGGGAAGGGGAGAGAGACATGGGGCATGAGCGGGGGTGGGGGGGAAAGGGGAGAGAGAGACAGGGCATGAGCGGGGGAGGGGGGAAGGGGAGAGACACACGGGCATGAGAGGGGGTGGGGGAGAAGGGGAGAGACACACGGGGCATGAGCAGGGTGTGGGGGGGAGGGGAGAGACACACAGGGCATGCGCGGGGTGGGGGTGAGGGGAGAGACACACGGGTCATGAGCGGGGGGTGGGAGGAAAGGAGGGAGACACGGGGCATGAGCAGGGGGTGGGGGAGAAGGTGAGAGACACAGGGCATGAGCGGGGGTGGGGGGTAACACAGGGAGACATGGGGCATGAGCGGGGGGGTAACATGAGGGAGACACAGGGCATGAGAGGGGGGTGGGGGGTAACACAAGGGAGACACGGGGCATGAGCGGGGATGCGGGGTAACACAAGGGAGACACAGGGCATGAGCTGGGGGTGGGGGGAAGGGGAGAGACACACAGGGCATTAGCGGGGGTGGGAGGGAGGGGAGAGACACACATGGCATTAGCAGGGGTGGGGGGAGGGGAGAGACACATGGGGCATGAGCGAAGGAGTGGGGGGAAAGGAGGGATGCACGGGGCATGAACGGGAGGTGGGGGGAAGGGGAGAGAGACACGGGGCATGAGCGGGGGGTGGGAGGGAGGGGAGAGAGACACGGGGCATGAGTGGGGTGTGGGGGGGAAGGGGAGAGACACACAGGGCATGCGCGTGGTGGGGGTGAGGGGAGAGACACACGGGGCATGAGCGGGGGGTGGGGGGAAAGGAGGGAGACACGGGGCATGAGCGGGGGGTGGGGGAGAAGGGGAGAGACACGGGGCATGAGTGGGGGGTAGGGGGTAACACAGGGAGACACGGGGCATGAGCGTGTGGTGGGGGTAACGGAAGACAATTATGGGTGGGGGGTAACACAAGGGAGACACGGGGCATGAGCGGGGGGTTGGGGGGGTAACATGAGGGAGACACGGGGCATGAGAGGGGGATGGGGGGTAACACAAGGGAGACACGGGGCATGAGCGGGGGATGGGGTAACACAAGGGAGACACGGGGCATGAGCTGGGGGTGGGCGGGAAGGTGAGAGACACACAGGGCATTAGCGGGGGTGGGGGGGAGGGGAGAGACACACATGGCATTAGCGGGGGTGGGGGGAGGGGAGAGACACATGGGGCATGAGCGAAGGAGTGGGGGGAAAGGAGGGATGCTCGGGGCATGAACGGGAGGTGGGGGGAAGGGGAGAGAGACACGGGGCATGAGCGGGGGGTGGGGGGAGGGGAGAGAGACACGGGGCATGAGTGGGGGGTGGGGGAAGGGGAGAGAGACATGGGGAATGAGCGGGGGGGAACAGTAGGGAGACACGGGGCATGAGCGGGGGGTGGGGGGGAGGGGAGAGACACACGGGGCATGAGCAGGGGTGCGGGAAGGGGAGAGACACACGGGGCATGAGCAGGGGGTGGGAGGGAAGGGGAGAGACACATGGGGCATGAGCGGGGGGTGGGGGGGAAGGGAGACACACGGGGCATGAGCAGGGTGTGGGGGGGAGGGGAGAGACACGTAGGGCATGCGCGGGGTGGGGGTGAGGGGAGAGACACACGGGGCATGAGCGGGGGGTGGGGGTAAGGAGGGAGACACGGGGCATGAGAAGGGGGTGGGGGAGAAGGGGAGAGACACGGGGCATGAGCGGGTGGTGGGGGTAACGGAAGACAGTTATGGGTGGGGGGTAACACATGGGAGACACGGGGCATGAGCCGGGGGTTGGGGGGGTAACATGAGGGAGACACGGGGCATGAGAGGGGGGTGGGGGGTAACACAAGGGAGACACGGGACATGAGCGGGGGATGCAGGGTAACACAAGGGAGACACAGGGCATGAGCTGGGGGTGGGGGGAAGGGGAGAGACACACAGGGCATTAGCGGGAGTGGGGGGGAGGGGAGAGACACACATGGCATTAGCGGGGGTGGGGGGAGGGGAGAGACACATGGGGCATGAGCGAAGGTGTGGGGGGAAAGGAGGGATGCACGGGGCATGAGTGGGTTGTGGGGGGGAAGGGGAGAGACACACAGGGCATGAGCGGGGGGTGGGGGGGAGGGGAGAGACACAGGGCATGCGCGGGGTGGGGGTGAGGGGAGAGACACACGGGTCATGAGCGGGGGGTGGGAGGAAAGGAGGGAGACACGGGGCATGAGCAGGGGGTGGGGGAGAAGGTGAGAGACACGGGGCATGAGCGGGGGGTAACACAGGGAGACACGGGGCATGAGCGGGGGGTTGGGGGGTAACATGAGGGAGACACAGGGCATGAGAGGGGGGTGGGGGGTAACACAAGGGAGACACGGGGCATGAGCGGGGATGCGGGGTAACACAAGGGAGACACAGGGCATGAGCTGGGGGTAGGGGGAAGGGGAGAGACACACAGGGCATTAGCGGGGGTGGGAGGGAGGGGAGAGACACATGGCATTAGCGGGGGTGGGGGGAGGGGAGAGACACATGGGGCATGAGCGAAGGAGTGGGGGGAAAGGAGGGATGCACGGGGCATGAACGGGAGGTGGGGGAAGGGGAGAGAGACACGGGGCATGAGCGGGGGGTGGGAGGGAGGGGAGAGACACGGGGCATGAGTGGGGTGTGGGGGGGGAAGTGGAGAGACACACAGGGCATGCGCGGGGTGGGGGTGAGGGGAGAGACACACGGGGCATGAGCGGGGGGTGGGGGGAAAGGAGGGAGACACGGGGCATGAGCGGGGGGTGGGGGAGAAGGGGAGAGACACAGGGCATGAGTGGGGGGTGGGGGGGAGGGGAGAGACACGGGGCATGAGTGGGGTGTGGGGGGGAAGTGGAGAGACACACAGGGCATGCGCGGGGTGGGGGTGAGGGGAGAGACACACGGGTCATGAGCGGGGGGTGGGAGGAAAGGAGGGAGACACAGGGCATGAGCAGGGGGTGGGGGAGAAGGTGAGAGACACGGGGCATGAGCGGGGGGTGGGGGGTAACACAGGGAGACACGGGGCATGAGCGGGGGGTTGGGGGGGTAACATGAGGGAGACACAGGGCATGAGAGGGGGGTGGGGGGTAACACAAGGGAGACACGGGGCATGAGCGGGGATGCGGGGTAACACAAGGGAGACACAGGGCATGAGCTGGGGGTGGGGGGAAGGGGAGAGACACACAGGGCATTAGCGGGGGTGGGAGGGAGGGGAGAGACACACATGGCATTAGCGGGGGTGGGGGGAGGGGAGAGACACATGGGGCATGAGCGAAGGAGTGGGGGGAAAGGAGGGATGCACGGGGCATGAACGGGAGGTGGGGGAAGGGGAGAGAGACACGGGGCATGAGCGGGGGTGGGAGGGAGGGGAGAGAGACACGGGGCATGAGTGGGGTGTGGGGGGGAAGGGGAGAGACACAGGGCATGCGCGGGGTGGGGGTGAGGGGAGAGACACGGGGCATGAGCGGGGGGTGGGGGGAAAGGAGGGAGACACGGGGCATGAGCGGGGGGTGGGGGAGAAGGGGAGAGACACGGGGCATGAGTGGGGGGTAGGGGGTAACACAGGGAGACATGGGGCATGAGCGGGTGGTGGGGGTAACGGAAGACAATTATGGGTGGGGGTAACACAAGGGAGACACGGGGCATGAGCGGGGGGTTGGGGGGGTAACATGAGGGAGACACGGGGCATGAGAGGGGGGTGGGGGGTAACACAAGGGAGACACGGGGCATGAGCGGGGGATGGGGTAACACAAGGGAGACACGGGGCATGAGCTGGGGGTGGGGGGGAAGGGGAGAGACACACAGGGCATTAGCGGGGGTGAGGGGGGGGAGAGACACACATGGCATTAGCGGGGGTGGGGGGAGGGGAGAGACACATGGGGCATGAGCGAAGGAGTGGGGGGAAAGGAGGGATGCTCGGGGCATGAACGGGAGGTGGGGGGGAAGGGGAGAGAGACACGGGGCATGAGCGGGGGGTGGGGGGGAGGGGAGAGAGACACGGGGCATGAGTGGGGGGTGGGGGAAGGGGAGAGAGACATGGGGAATGAGCGGGGGGGAACAGTAGGGAGACACGGGGCATGAGCGGGGGTTGGGGGGGAGGGGAGAGACACACGGGGCATGAGCAGGGGTGCGGGAAGGGGAGAGACACACGGGGCATGAGCAGGGGGTGGGAGGGAAGGGGAGAGACACATGGGGCATGAGCGGAGGGTGGGGGGGAAGGGAGACACACGGGGCATGAGCAGGGTGTGGGGGGGAGGGGAGAGACACGTAGGGCATGCGCGGGGTGGGGGTGAGGGGAGAGACACACGGGGCATGAGCAGGGGGTGGGGGAGAAGGGGAGAGACACGGGGCATGAGCGGGTGGTGGGGGTAACGGAAGACAGTTATGGGTGGAGGGTAACACAAGGGAGACACGGGGCATGAGCCGGGGGTTGGGGGGGTAACATGAGGGAGACACGGGGCATGAGAGGGGGGTGGGGGGTAACACAAGGGAGACACGGGACATGAGCGGGGGATGCAGGGTAACACAAGGGAGACACAGGGCATGAGCTGGGGGTGCGGGGAAGGGGAGAGACACACAGGGCATTAGCGGGGCTGGGGGGGAGGGGAGAGACACACATGGCATTAGCGGGGGTGGGGGGAGGGGAGAGACACATGGGGCATGAGCGAAGGTGTGGGGGGAAAGGAGGGATGCACGGGGCATGAACGGGAGGTGGGGGTAAGGGGAGAGAGACACGGGGCATGAGCGGGGGGTGGGGGGGAGGGGAGAGAGACACGGGGCATGAGTGGGTTGTGGGGGGGAAGGGGAGAGACACACAGGGCATGTGCGGGGTGGGGGTGAGGGGAGAGACACACGGGGCATGAGCGGGGGGTGGGGGGAAAGGAGGGAGACACGGGTCATGAGCGGGGCGTGGGGGAGAAGGGGAGAGACACGGGGCATGAGCGGGGGGTAGGGGTAACGGAAGACAGTTATGGGTGGGGGGTAACACAAAGGAGACACGGGGCATGAGCGGGGGTTGGGGGGGTAACATGAGGGAGACACGGGGCATGAGAGGGGGGTGGGGGGTAACACAACGGAGACACGGGGCATGAGCGGGGGATGGGGGGTAACACAAGGGAGACACGGGGCATGAGCTGGGGGTGGGGGGAAGGGGAGAGACACACAGGGCATTAGCGGGGGTGGGGGGGGAGAGACACATGGCATTAGCGTGGGGTGGGGGGAGGGGAGAGACACATGGGGCATGAGGGAAGGAGTGGAGGCACAGGAGGGATGCACGGGGCATGAATGGGAGGTGGGGGGAAGGGGAGAGAGACACGGGGCATGAGCGGGGGGTGGGGGGGAGGGGAGAGAGACACTGGGCATGAGTGGGGGGTGGAGGGAAGGGGAGAGAGACATGGGGAATGAGCGGGGGGGAACAGTAGGGAGACACGGGGCATGAGCGGGGGGTGGGGGGAGGGGAGAGACACACGGGGCATGAGCAGGGGTGGGGGGAAGGGGAGAGACACACGGGGCATGAGCAGGGGGTGGGAGGGAAGGGGAGAGACACATGGGGCGTGAGCGGGGGGGGTGGGGGGGAAAGGGAGACACACACGGGGCATGAGCAGGATTGCGGGAAAGGAGGGAGATACGGGGCATGAGCGGGGGATGGGGGAAGGGGAGAGAGACACGGGGCATGAGCGGGGGGTGGGGGGAAGGGGAGAGAGACACGGGGCATGAGCGGGGGGTGGGGGGAAGGGGAGAGAGAAACGGGGCATGAGCGGGGTTGGGGGGGAAGGGGAGAGAGACACAGGGCATGAGTAGGGGTGGGGGGGAAGGGTAGAGACACAAGGGGCATGAGCGGGGGTGGGGGAGAAGGGGAGAGACACACGAGGCATGAGCGGGGTGTGGGGGGGAAGGGGAGCGACACACGGGGCATGAGCGGGGGATGGGGGGAAGGGGAGAGACACACAGGGCATGCGCGGGGTGGGGGTGAGGGGAGAGACACAGGGGGCATGAGCGGGGGGTGGGGGAAAGGAGGGTGACACGGGGCATGAGCGGGGGGTGGGGGAAGGGGAGAGAGACATGGGGAATGAGCGGGGGAACAGTAGGGAGACACGGGGCATGAGCGGGGAGTGGGGGGGAGGGGAGAGACACACGGGGCATGAGCAGGGGTGCGGGGAAGGGGAGAGACACATGGGGCATGAGCAGGGGGTGGGAGGGAAGGGGAGAGACACACGGGGCATGAGCGGGGGGTGGAGGGGAAGGGAGACACACGGGGCATGAGCAGGGTGTGGGGGGAGGGGAGAGACACATAGGGCATGTGCGGGGTGGGGGTGAGGGGAGAGACACACGGGGCATGAGCGGGGTGTGGGGGGAAGGAGGGAGACACGGGGCATGAGCAGGGGGTGGGGGAGAAGGGGAGAGACATGGGGCATGAGCGGGGGGTAGGGGGTAACACAGGGAGACACGGGGCATGAGCGGGTGGTGGGGGTAACGGAAGACAGTTATGGGTGGGGGGTAACACAAGGGAGACACGGGGCATGAGCCGGGGGTTGGGGGGGTTAACATTAGGGAGACACGGGGCATGAGAGGGGGGTGGGGGGTAACACAAGGGAGACACAGGGCATGAGCTGGGGGTGGGGGGAAGGGGAGAGACACACAGGGCATTAGCGGGGGTGGGGGGGAGGGGAGAGACACACATGGCATTAGCGGGGGTGGGGGGAGGGGAGAGACACATGGGGCATGAGCGAAGGAGTGGGGGAAAGGAGGGATGCACGGGGCATGAACGGGAGGTGGGGGTAAGGGGAGAGAGACACGGGGCATGAGCGGGGGGTGGGAGGGAGGGGAGAGAGACACGGGGCATGAGTGGGTTGTGGGGGGGAAGGGGAGAGACACACAGGGCATGTGCGGGGTGGGGGTGAGGGGAGAAACACACGGGGCATGAGTGGGGGGTGGGGGGAAAGGAGGGAGACACGGGGCATGAGTGGGGCGTGGGGGAGAAGGGGAGAGAGACATGGGGAATGAGCGGGGGGAACAGTAGGGAGACACGGGGCATGAGCGGGGGGTGGGGGGGACGGGAGAGACACACGGGGCATGAGCAGGGGTGCGGGGAAGAGGAGAGACACACGGGGCATGAGCGGGGGGTGTGGGGGGAAGGGAGACACACGGGGCATGAGCAGGGTGTGGGGGGAGGGGAGAGACACGTAGGGCATGCGCGGGGTGAGGGGAGAGACACACGGGGCATGAGCGGGGGGTGGGGGGAAGGAGGGAGACACGGGGCATGAGCAGGGGGTGGGGGAGAAGGGGAGAGACACGGGGCATGAGCGGGGGGTAGGGGGTAACACAGGGAGACACGGGGCATGAGAGGGTGGTGGGGGTAACGGAAGAAAGTTATGGGTGGGGGGTAACACAAAGGAGACACGGGGCATGAGCGGGGGTTGGGGGGGTAACATGAGGGAGACACGGGGCATGAGAGGGGGGTGGGGGGTAACACAAGGGAGACACGGGGCATGAGCGGGGGATGGGGGGTAACACAAGGGAGACACGGGGCATGAGCTGGGGGTGGGGGGGAAGGGGAGAGACACACAGGGCATTAGCGGGGGTGGGGGGGAGGGGAGAGACACACATGGCATTAGCGTGGGGTGGGGGAGGGGAGAGACACATGGGGCATGAGCGAAGGAGTGGGGGGAAAGGAGGGATGCACGGGGCATGAACGGGAGGTGGGAGGAAGGGGAGAGAGACACGGGGCATGAGCGGGGGGTGGGGGGAGGGGAGAGAGACACGGGGCATGAGTGGGGGGTGGGGGGAAGGGGAGAGAGACATGGGGAATGAGCGGGGGGAACAGTAGGGAGACACGGGGCATGAGCGGGGGGTGGGGGGGAGGGGGGAGACACACGGGGCATGAGCAGGGGTGGGGGGAAGGGGAGAGACACACGGGGCATGAGCAGGGGGTGGGAGGGAAGGGGAGAGACACATGGGGCGGGGGGTGGGGGGGAAAGGGAGACACACACGGGGCATGAGCAGGATTGCGGGAAAGGAGGGAGATACGGGGCATGAGCGGGGGATGGGGGAAGGGGAGAGACACATGGGGCATGAGAGGGGGGCGGGGGGGAAGGGGAGAGAGACACGGGGCATGAGCGGGGGGTGGGGGGGAAGGGGAGAGAGACACGGGGCATGAGCGGGGGGTGGGGGGAAGGGGAGAGAGACACGGGGCATGAGCAGGGGGTGGGGGGAAGGGGAGAGAGACATGGAGCATGAGCGGGGGGTAGGGGGTGTGGGGGAGAGAGACACGGGGCATGAGCGGGGGTGGGGGGAAGGGGAGAGAGACACGGGGCATGAGCGCGGTTGGGGGGGAAGGGGAGAGAGACACAGGGCATGAGCAGGGGTGGGGGGAAGGGTAGAGACACAAGGGGCATGAGCGGGGGTGGGGGAGAAGGGGAGAGACACACGAGGCATGAGCGGGGTGTGGGGGGGAAGGGGAGCGACACACGGGGCATGAGCGGGGGGTGGGGAAGAAGGGGAGAGACACACAGGGCATGCGCGGGGTGGGGGTGAGGGGAGAGACACAGGGGGCATGAGCGGGGGGTGGGGGAAAGGAGGGTGACACGGGGCATGAGCGGGGGTGGGGGAAGGGGAGAGAGACATGGGGAATGAGCGGGGGGAACAGTAGGGAGACACGGGGCGTGAGCGGGGGGCGGGGGGGAGGGGAGAGACACACGGGGCATGAGCAGGGGTGCAGGAAGGGGAGAGACACGGGGCATGAGAGCGGGGGGTGGGGGAAGGGGAGAGAGACATGGGGAATGAGCGGGGGGAACAGTAGGGAGACACGGGGCGTGAGCGGGGGGCGGGGGGAGGGGAGAGACACACGGGGCATGAGCAGGGGTGCAGGAAGGGGAGAGACACACGGGGTATGAGCAGGGGGTGGGAGGGAAGGGGAGAGACACACGGGGCATGAGCGGGGGGTGGGGGGAAGGGAGACACACGGGGCATGAGCAGGGTGTGGGGGGGAGGGGAGAGACACGTAGGGCACGCGCGGGGTGGGGGTGAGGGGAGAGACACACAGGGCATGAGCGGGGGGTGGGGGTAAGGAGGGAGACACGGGGCATGAGCAGGGGGTGGGGGAGAAGGGGAGAGACACGGGGCATGAGCGGGTGGTGGGGGTAACGGAAGACAGTTATGGGTGGGGGGTAACACAAGGGAGACACGGGGCATGAGCCGGGGGTTGGGGGGGTAACATGAGGGAGACACGGGGCATGAGAGGGGGGTGGGGGGTAACACAAGGGAGACACGGGACATGAGCGGGGGATGCAGGGTAACACAAGGGAGACACAGGGCATGAGCTGGGGGTGGGGGGAAGGGGAGAGACACACAGGGCATTAGCGGGGGTGGGGGAAGGGGAGAGACACATGGGGCATGAGCGAAGGTGTGGGGGGAAAGGAGGGATGCACGGGGCATGAACGGGAGGTGGGGGTAAGGGGAGAGAGACACGGGGCATGAGCGGGGGGTGGGGGGGAGGGGAGAGAGACACGGGGCATGAGTGGGTTGTGGGGGGGAAGGGGAGAGACACACAGGGCATGTGCGGGGTGGGGGTGAGGGGAGAGACACACGGGGCATGAGCGGAGGGTGGGGGGAAAGGAGGGAGACACGGGGCATGAGCGGGGCGTGGGGGAGAAGGGGAGAGACACGGGGCATGAGCGGGGGGTAGGGGGTAACACAGGGAGAAACAGGGCATGAGCGGGTGGTGGGGGTAACGGAAGACAGTTATGGGTGGGGGGTAACACAAAGGAGACACTGGGCATGAGCGGGGGTTGGGGGGGGTAACATGAGGGAGACACGGGGCATGAGAGGGGGGTGGGGGGTAACACAAGGGAGACACGGGGCATGAGCGGGGGATGGGGTAACACAAGGGAGACACGGGGCATGAGCTGGGGGTGGGGGGGAAGGGGAGAGACACACAGGGCATTAGCGGGGGTGGGGGGAATGGGAGAGACACACATGGCATTAGCGTGGGGTGGGGGGAGGGGAGAGACACATGGGGCATGAGCGAAGGAGTGGAGGGAAAGGAGGGATGCACGGGGCATGAACGGGAGGTGGGGGGAAGGGGAGAGAGACACGGGGCATGAGCGGGGGGTGGGGGGAAGGGGAGAGAGACACGGGGCATGAGTGGGGGTGGGGGGAAGGGGAGAGAGACATGGGGAATGAGCGGGGGGGAACAGTAGGGAGACACGGGGCATGAGCGGGGGGGTGGGGGGGAGGGGAGAGACACACGGGGCATGAGCAGGGGTGGGGGGAAGGGGAGAGACCCACGAGGCATGAGCAGGGGGTGGGAGGGAAGGGGAGAGACACATGGGGCGTGAGCGGGGGGGTGGGGGGGAAAGGGAGACACACACGGGGCATGAGCAGGATTGCGGTAAAGGAGGGAGATACGGGGCATGAGCGGGGGAAGGGGGGAAGGGGAGAGACACATGGGGCATGAGAGGGGGGTGGGGGGGAAGGGGAGAGAGACACAGGGCATGAGCGGGGGGTGGGGGGGAAGGGGAGAGAGACACGGGGCATGAGCGGGGGGTGGGGGGAAGGGGAGAGAGACACGGGGCATGAGCGGGGTGTGGGGGGAGGGGAGAGACACGTAGGGCATGCGCGGGGTGGGGGTGAGGGGAGAGACACACGGGGCATGAGCGGGGGGTGGGGGGAAGGAGGGAGACACGGGGCATGAGCAGGGGGTGGGGGAGAAGGGGAGAGACACGGGGCATGAGCGGGGGGTAGGGGGTAACACAGGGAGACACGGGGCATGAGCGGGTGGTGGGGGTAACGGAAGACAGTTATGGGTGGGGGTAACACAAGGGAGACACGGGGCATGATCCGGGGGTTGGGGGGTTAACATTAGGGAGACACGGGGCATGAGAGGGGGGTGGGGGTAACACAAGGGAGACACGGGACATGAGCGGGGGATGCAGGGTAACACAAGGGAGACACAGGGCATGAGCTGGGGGTGGGGGGAAGGGGAGAGACACACAGGGCATTAGCGGGGGTGGGGGGAGGGGAGAGACACACATGGCATTAGCGGGGGTGGGGGGAGGGGAGAGACACATGGGGCATGAGCGAAGGAGTGGGGGGAAAGGAGGGATGCACGGGGCATGAACGGGAGGTGGGGGTAAGGGGAGAGAGACACGGGGCATGAGCGGGGGGTGGGGGGGAGGGGAGAGAGACACGGGGCATGAGTGGGTTGTGGGGGGGAAGGGGAGAGACACACAGGGCATGTGCGGGGTGGGGGTGAGGGGAGAGACACACGGGGCATGAGCGGGGGGTGGGGGGAAAGGAGGGAGACACAGGGCATGAGCGGGGCGTGGGGGAGAAGGGGAGAGATACGGGGCATGAGCGGGGGGTAGGGGGTAACAGAGGGAGAAACGGGGCATGAGTGGGGGGTGGGGGAAGGGGAGAGAGACATGGGGAATGAGCGGGGGGGAACAGTAGGGAGACACGGGCATGAGCGGGGGGTGGGGGGGAGAGGAGAGACACACGGGGCATGAGCAGGGGAAGGGGAAGGGGAGAGACACATGGGGGCATGAGCAGGGGGTGGGAGGGAAGGGGAGAGACACACGGGGCATGAGCGGGGGGTGTGGGGGGAAGGGAGACACACGGGGCATGAGCAGGGTGTGGGGGGAGGGGGAGAGACACGTAGGGCATGCGCGGGGTGGGGGTGAGGGGAGTGACACACGGGGCATGAGCGAGGGGTGGGGGAAGGAGGGAGACACGGGGCATGAGCAGGGGGTGGGGGAGAAGGGGAGAGACACAGGGCATGAGCGGGGGGTAGGGGGTAACACAAGGAGACACGGGGCATGAGCGGGTGGTGGGGGTAACGGAAGACAGTTATGGGGTGGGGGGTAACACAAAGGAGACACGGGGCATGAGCGGGGGTTGGGGGGGTAACATGAGGGAGACACGGGGCATGAGAGGGGGTGGGGGGTAACACAAGGGAGACACGGGGCATGAGCGGGGGATGGGGGTAACACAAGGGAGACACGGGGCATGAGCTGGGGGTGGGGGGAAGGGGAGAGACACACAGGGCATTAGCGGGGGTGGGGGGTGGGGAGAGACACACATGGCATTAGCGTGGGGTGGGGGGAGGGGAGAGACACATGGGGCATGAGCGAAGGAGTGGGGGGAAAGGAGGGATGCACGGGGCATGAACGGGAGGTGGGGGGAAGGGGAGAGAGACACGGGGCATGAGCGGGGGGTGGGGGGGAGGGGAGAGAGACACGGGGCATGAGTGGGGGGTGGGGGGAAGGGGAGAGAGACATGGGGAATGAGCGGGGGGAACAGTAGGGAGACACGGGGCATGAGCGGGGGGTGGGGAGGAGGGGGAGAGACACACGGGGCATGAGCAGGGGTGGGGGGAAGGGGAGAGACACACGGGGCATGAGCAGGGGGTGGGAGGGAAGGGGAGAGGCACATGGGGCGTGAGCGGGGGGTGCGGGGGAAAGGGAGACACACACGGGCATGAGCAGGATTGCGGGAAAGGAGGGAGATACGGGGCATGAGCGGGGGATGGGGGAAGGGGAGAGACACATGGGGCATGAGAGGGGGGTGGGGGGGAAGGGGAGAGAGACACGGGGCATGAGCGGGGGTGGGGGGGAAGGGGAGAGAGACACGGGGCATGAGCGGGGGGTGGGGGGAAGGGGAGAGAGACACGGGGCATGAGCAGGGGGTGGAGGGAAGGGGAGAGAGACATGGAGCATGAGTGGGGGTGGGGGGTGTGGGGGAGAGAGACACGGGGCATGAGCGGGGTTGGGGGGAAGGGGAGAGAGACACTTGGCATGAGCGGGGTTGGGGGGGAAGGGGAGAGAGACACAGGGCATGAGCAGGGGTGGGGGGGAAGGGTAGAGACACAAGGGGCATGAGCGGGGGTGGGGGAGAAGGGGAGAGACACACGAGGCATGAGCAGGGTGTGGGGGGGAAGGGGAGCGACACACGGGGCATGAGCGGGGGGTGGGGGGGAAGGGGAGAGACACACAGGGCATGCGCGGGGTGGGGGTGAGGGGAAAGACACAGGGGGCATGAGCGGGGGGTGGGGGAAAGGAGGGTGACACGGGGCATGAGCGGGGGTGGGGGAGAAGGGGAGAGACATGGGGCATGAGCGGGGGGTGGGGGGTAACACAGGGAGACACGGGGCATGAGCGGGTGGTGGGGGTAACGGAAGACAGTTATGGGTGGGGGGGTAACACAAGGGAGACACGGGGCATGAGCGGGAGGTTGGGGGGGTAAAATCAGGGAGACATAGGGCATGAGAGGGGGGGTAACACAAGGGAGACACGGGGCATGAGCGGGTGATGGGGGTAACACAAGGGAGACACGGGGCATGAGCTGGGGGTGGGGGGAAGGGGAGAGACAAACAGGGCATTAGCGGGGGTGGGAGGGAGGGGAGAGACACACATGGCATTAGCGGGGGTGGGGGGAGGGGAGAGACACATCGGGCATGAGCGGGGGAGTGGGGGGAAAGGAGGGATGCACGGGGCATGAACGGGAGGTGGGGGGGAAGGGGAGAGAGACACGGGGCATGAGCGGGGGGTGGGGGGAAAGGGAAGAGACACACAGTGCATTAGCGGGGGGGAGGGGAGAGACACACGTGGCATTAGCGGGGGTGGGGGGAGGGGAGAGACACATGGGGCATGAGCGGGGGAGTGGGTGGAAAGGAGGGATGCACGGGGCATGAACGGGAGGGGGGAAGGGGAGAGAGACACAGGGCATGAGCGGGGGGTGGGGGGGAAGGAGAGAGACACACGGGGCATGTGCAGGGGGTGGGAGGGAATGGGAGAGACACACGGGGCATGAGCAGGGGGTGGGGGGAAGGGGAGAGACACACGGGGCATGAGCAGGATTGAGGGGAAAGGAGGGAGATACGGGGCATGAGCGAGGGAAGGGGAGAGACACACAGGGTATGAGCGGGGGTGGGGGGGAAGGGGAGAGAGACACGGACCATGGGGGTGGGGGGAAGGGGAGAGAGACACGGGGCATGAGTGGGTTGTGGGGGGAAGGGGAGAGAGACACGGGGCATGAGCGGGGGATGGGGGGGTAGGGGAGAGAGACACGGGGTATAATCGGGGTGGGGGAAGGCGAGAGAGACACGGTGCATGAGCGGGGGTGGGGGGGAAGGGGAGAGAGACACGGGGCATGAGCGGGGGGTGGGGGGGAAGGGAAGAGAGACACTGGGCATGAGTGGGGGGTGGGGGGAGGGGAGACAGACACGGGGCATGAGTGGGGGATGGGGGGAAGGGTAGAGAGACACAGGGCATGAGCGGGGGTGGGGGGAAGGGGAGAGAGACACGGGGCATGAGCGGGGGGTGGGGAGGTGGGGGAGAGAGACACGTGGCATGAGCGGGGGTGGGGGGAAGGGGAGAGACACACGAGGCATGAGCGGGGTGTGGGGGGGAAGGGGAGCGACACACGGGGCATGAGCGGGGGGTGGGGGGGAGGGGAGAGAGACACGGGGCATGAGTGGGTTGTGGGGGGGAAGGGGAGAGACACACAGGGCATGTGCGGGGTGGGGGTGAGGGGAGAGACACACGGGGCATGAGCAGGGGGTGGGGGGAAAGGAGGGAGACACAGGGCATGAGCAGGGCGTGGGGGAGAAGGGGAGAGATACGGGGCATGAGCGGGGGGTAGGGGGTAACAGAGGGAGAAACGGGGCATGAGCGGGGGGTGGGGGAAGGGGAGAGAGACATGGGGAATGAGCGGGGGGGAACAGTAGGGAGACACGGGGCATGAGCGGGGGGTGGGGGGGAGAGGAGAGACACACGGGGCATGAGCAGGGGTGCGGGGAAAGGGAGAGACACATGGGGCATGAGCAGGGGGTGGGAGGGAAGGGGAGAGACACACGGGGCATGAGCGGGGGGTGTGGGGGGAAGGGAGACACACGGGGCATGAGCAGGGTGTGGGGGGAGGGGAGAGACACGTAGGGCATGCGCGGGGTGGGGGTGAGGGGAGTGACACACGGGGCATGAGCGAGGGGTGGGGGAAGGAGGGAGACACGGGGCATGAGCAGGGGGTGGGGGAGAAGGGGAGAGACACAGGGCATGAGCGGGGGGTAGGGGGTAACACAAGGAGACACGGGGCATGAGCGGGTGGTGGGTTTAACGGAAGACAGTTATGGGTGGGGGGTAACACAAAGGAGACACGGGGCATGAGCGGGGGTTGGGGGGGTAACATGAGGGAGACACGGGGCATGAGAGGGGGTGGGGGGTAACACAAGGGAGACACGGGGCATGAGCGGGGGATGGGGGTAACACAAGGGAGACACGGGGCATGAGCTGGGGGTGGGGGGAAGGGGAGAGACACACAGGGCATTAGCGGGGGTGGGGGGAGGGGAGAGACACACATGGCATTAGCGTGGGGTGGGGGGAGGGGAGAGACACATGGGGCATGAGCGAAGGAGTGGGGGGAAAGGAGGGATGCACGGGGCATGAACGGGAGGTGGGGGGAAGGGGAGAGAGACACGGGGCATGAGCGGGGGGTGGGGGGGAGGGGAGAGAGACACGGGGCATGAGTGGGGGGTGGGGGGAAGGGGAGAGAGACATGGGGAATGAGCGGGGGGAACAGTAGGGAGACACGGGGCATGAGCGGGGGGTGGGGAGGAGGGGAGAGACACACGGGGCATGAGCAGGGGTGGGGGGAAGGGGAGAGACACACGGGGCATGAGCAGGGGGTGGGAGGGAAGGGGAGAGGCACATGGGGCGTGAGCGGGGGGTGCGGGGGAAAGGGAGACACACACGGGGCATGAGCAGGATTGCGGGAAAGGAGGGAGATACGGGGCATGAGCGGGGGATGGGGGAAGGGGAGAGACACATGGGGCATGAGAGGGGGGTGGGGGGGAAGGGGAGAGAGACACGGGGCATGAGCGGGGGTGGGGGGGAAGGGGAGAGAGACACGGGGCATGAGCGGGGGGTGGGGGGAAGGGGAGAGAGACACGGGGCATGAGCAGGGGGTGGAGGGAAGGGGAGAGAGACATGGAGCATGAGTGGGGGTGGGGGGTGTGGGGGAGAGAGACACGGGGCATGAGCGGGGTTGGGGGGAAGGGGAGAGAGACACTTGGCATGAGCGGGGTTGGGGGGGAAGGGGAGAGAGACACAGGGCATGAGCAGGGGTGGGGGGGAAGGGTAGAGACACAAGGGGCATGAGCGGGGGTGGGGGAGAAGGGGAGAGACACACGAGGCATGAGCAGGGTGTGGGGGGGAAGGGGAGCGACACACGGGGCATGAGCGGGGGGTGGGGGGGAAGGGGAGAGACACACAGGGCATGCGCGGGGTGGGGGTGAGGGGAAAGACACAGGGGGCATGAGCGGGGGGTGGGGGAAAGGAGGGTGACACGGGGCATGAGCGGGGGTGGGGGAGAAGGGGAGAGACATGGGGCATGAGCGGGGGGTGGGGGGTAACACAGGGAGACACGGGGCATGAGCGGGTGGTGGGGGTAACGGAAGACAGTTATGGGTGGGGGGGTAACACAAGGGAGACACGGGGCATGAGCGGGAGGTTGGGGGGGTAAAATCAGGGAGACACAGGGCATGAGAGGGGGGGTAACACAAGGGAGACACGGGGCATGAGCGGGTGATGGGGGTAACACAAGGGAGACACGGGGCATGAGCTGGGGGTGGGGGGAAGGGGAGAGACAAACAGGGCATTAGCGGGGGTGGGAGGGAGGGGAGAGACACACATGGCATTAGCGGGGGTGGGGGGAGGGGAGAGACACATCGGGCATGAGCGGGGGAGTGGGGGGAAAGGAGGGATGCACGGGGCATGAACGGGAGGTGGGGGGGAAGGGGAGAGAGACACGGGGCATGAGCGGGGGGTGGGGGGAAAGGGAAGAGACACACAGTGCATTAGCGGGGGGGAGGGGAGAGACACACGTGGCATTAGCGGGGGTGGGGGGAGGGGAGAGACACATGGGGCATGAGCGGGGGAGTGGGTGGAAAGGAGGGATGCACGGGGCATGAACGGGAGGGGGGAAGGGGAGAGAGACACAGGGCATGAGCGGGGGGTGGGGGGGAAGGAGAGAGACACACGGGGCATGTGCAGGGGGTGGGAGGGAATGGGAGAGACACACGGGGCATGAGCAGGGGGTGGGGGGAAGGGGAGAGACACACGGGGCATGAGCAGGATTGAGGGGAAAGGAGGGAGATACGGGGCATGAGCGAGGGAAGGGGAGAGACACACAGGGTATGAGCGGGGGTGGGGGGGAAGGGGAGAGAGACACGGACCATGGGGGTGGGGGGAAGGGGAGAGAGACACGGGGCATGAGTGGGTTGTGGGGGGAAGGGGAGAGAGACACGGGGCATGAGCGGGGGATGGGGGGGTAGGGGAGAGAGACACGGGGTATAATCGGGGTGGGGGAAGGGGAGAGAGACACGGTGCATGAGCGGGGGTGGGGGGGAAGGGGAGAGAGACACGGGGCATGAGCGGGGGGTGGGGGGGAAGGGAAGAGAGACACTGGGCATGAGTGGGGAGTGGGGGGAGGGGAGACAGACACGGGGCATGAGTGGGGGATGGGGGGAAGGGTAGAGAGACACAGGGCATGAGCGGGGGTGGGGGGAAGGGGAGAGAGACACGGGGCATGAGCGGGGGGTGGGGAGGTGGGGGAGAGAGACACGTGGCATGAGCGGGGGTGGGGGGAAGGGGAGAGACACACGAGGCATGAGCGGGGTGTGGGGGGGAAGGGGAGCGACACACGGGGCATGAGCGGGGGGTGGGGGGTTGGGGAGAGACACACAGGGCATGCGCGGGGTGGGGGTGAGGGGAGAGACACAGGGGGCATGAGCGGGGGGTGGGGGAAAGGAGGGTGACACGGGGCATGAGCGGGGGTGGGGGAGAAGGGTAGAGACACGGGGCATGAACGGGGGGTGGGGGGTAACACAGGGAGACACGGGGCATGAGCGGGTGGTGGGGGTAACGGAAGACAGTTATGGGTGGAGGGGTAACACAAGGGAGACACGGGGCATGAGCGGGAGGTTGGGGAGGTAAAATCAGGGAGACACAGGGGATGAGAGGGGGGGAAGGATAGAGACACAAGGGGCATGAGCGGGGGTGGGGGAGAAGGGGAGAGACACACGAGGCATGAGCGGGGTGTGGGGGGGAAGGGGAGCGACACACGGGGCATGAGCGGGGGGTGGGGGGGAAGGGGAGAGACACACAGGGCATGCGCGGGGTGGGGGTGAGGGGAGAGACACAGGGGGCATGAGCGGGGGGTGGGGGAAAGGAGGGTGACACGGGGCATGAGCGGGGGTGGGGGAGAAGGGGAGAGACACGGGGCATGAGCGGGGGGTGGGGGGGTAACACAGGGAGACACGGGGCATGAGCGGGTGGTGGGGGTAACGGAAGACAGTTATGGGTGGGGGGGTAACACAAGGGAGACACGGGGCATGAGCGGGAGGTTGGGGGTGTAAAATCAGGGAGACACAGGGCATGAGAGGGGGGGTAACACAAGGGAGACACGGGGCATGAGCGGGGGATGGGGGTAACACAAGGGAGACACGGAGCATGAGCTGGGGGTGGGGGGAAGGGGAGAGACAAACAGGGCATTAGCGGGGGTGGGAGGGAGGGGAGAGACACACATGGCATTAGCGGGGGTGGGGGGAGGGGAGAGACACATCGGGCATGAGCGGGGGAGTGGGGGGAAAGGAGGGATGCACGGGGCATGAACGGGAGGTGGGGGGGAAGGGGAGAGAGACACGGGGCATGAGCGGGGGATGGGGGTAACACAAGGGAGACACGGGGCATGAGCGGGGGGTGGGGGGAAAGGGAAGAGACACACAGTGCATTAGCGGGGGGTGGGGGGGAGGGGAGAGACACACGTGGCATTAGCGGGGGTGGGGGGAGGGGAGAGACACATGGGGCATGAGCGGGGGAGTGGGTGGAAAGGAGGGATGCACGGGGCATGAACGGGAGGGGGGAAGGGGAGAGAGACACAGGGCATGAGCGGGGGGTGGGGGGAAGGAGAGAGACACACGGGGCATGAGCAGGGGGTGGGAGGGAATGGGAGAGACACACGGGGCATGAGCAGGGGGTGGGGGGAAGGGGAGAGACACACGGGGCATGAGCAGGATTGAGGGGAAAGGAGGGAGATACGGGGCATGAGCGAGGGAAGGGGAGAGACACACAGGGCATGAGCGGGGGGTGGGGGGAAGGGGAGAGAGACACGGACCATGAGCGGGGGTGGGGGGAAGGGGAGAGAGACACGGGGCATGAGTGGGTTGTGGGGGGAAGGGGAGAGAGACACGGGGCATGAGCGGGGGTGGGTGGAACGGGAGAGAGACACGGGGCATGAGCGGGGGGTGGGGGGCTAGGGGGGAGAGACACAGGGCATAATCGGGGTGGGGGGAAGGGGAGAGAGACACGGTGCATGAGCGGGGGTGGGGGGGGAGGGGAGAGAGACACGGGGCATGAGCGGGGGTGGGGGGGAAGGGGAGAGAGACACGGGGCATGAGCGGGGGGTGGGGGGAAGGGAGACAGACACGGGGCATGAGTGGGGGATGGGGGAAGGGTAGAGAGACACAGGGCATGAGCGGGGGGTGGGGGGAAGGGGAGAGAGACACGGGGCATGAGCGGGGGGTGGGGAGGTGGGGGAGAGAGACACGGGGCATGAGCGGGGGTGGGGGGAAGGGGAGAGAGACACGGGGCATGAGAGGGGGTGGGGGAAGGGGAGAGACACACGGGGCATGAGTGGGGGTGGGGGAGAAGGGGAGAGACACACGGGGCATGAGCGGTGTGTGGGGGGGAAGGGGAGAGACACAGGGGGCATGAGCGGGGGGTAGTGGGGAAGGGGAGAGACACACAGGGCATGAGCGGGGGTTGGGGGGAAGGGGAGAGAGACACGGGGCATGAGCGGGGGGTGGGGAGGTGGGGTATAGAGACACGGGGCATGAGCGGGGGTGGGGGGAAGGGGAGAGAGACACGGGGCATAAGAGGGGGTGGGGGGAAGGGGAGAGACACACGGGGCATGAGTGGGGGTGGGGGAGAAGGGGAGACACACACGGGGCATGAGCGGGGTGTGGGGGGGAAGGGGAGAGACACAGGGGGCATGAGCGGGGGGTAGTGGGGAAGGGGAGAGACACACAGGGCATGAGCGGGGGGTGGGGGAAAGGAAGGAGACACGGGGCATGAGCGGGGGGGAGAAGGGGAGAGACACGGGGCATGAGCGGGGGGTGGGGGGTAACAGGGAGACACGGGGCATGAGCGGGTGGTGGGGGTAACGGGAGACAGTTATGGGTAGGGGGTAACACAAGGGAGACACGGGGCATGAGCGGGGGGTGGGGGGGTAACAGGAGGGAGACACGGGGCAAGAGGGGGGTGGGGGGTAACACAAGGGAGACACGGGGCATGAGCGGGGGATGGGGTAACACAAGGGAGACACGGGCATGAGCGGGGGGTGGGGGGAAAGGGGAGAGACACACAGGGCATTAGCGGGGGGTGGGTGGAAAGGAGGGATGCACGGGGCATGAACGGGAGTTGGGGGGAAGGGGAGAGAGACACGGGGCATGAGCGGGGGGTGGGGGGGAAGGGGAGAGAGACAGGGGGCATGAGCGGGGGGTGGGGGGAAGGGGAGAGAGACACAGGGCATGAGCGGGGGGTGGGGGGAAGGGGAGAGAGACACGGGGCATGAGCGGGGGGTGGGGAGGTGGGGGAGAGAGACACGGGGCATGAGCGGGGGTGGGGGGAAGGGGAGAGAGACACGGGGCATGAGAGGGGGTGGGGAAGGGGAGAGACACACGGGGCATGAGTGGGGGTGGGGGAGAAGGGGAGAGACACACGGGGCATGAGTGGGGTGTGGGGGGGAAGGGGAGAGACACAGGGGGCATGAGCGGGGGGTAGTGGGGAAGGGGAGAGACACACAGGGCATGAGTGGGGGGTGGGGGGAAGGGGAGAGAGACACGGGGCATGAGCGGGGGGTGGGGAGGTGGGGGAGAGAGACACGGGGCATGAGCGGGGGTGGGGGGAAGGGAAGAGAGACACAAGGCATGAGAGGGGGTGGGGGGAAGGGGAGAGACACACGGGGCATGAGTGGGGGTGGGGGAGAAGGGGAGACACACACGGGGCATGAGCGGAGTGTGGAGGGGAAGGGGAGAGACACAAGGGGCATGAGCGGGGGGTGGTGGGGAAGGGGAGAGACACACAGGGCATGAGCGGGGGGTGGGGGAAAGGAAGGAGACACGGGGCATGAGCGGGGGGGAGAAGTTGAGAGACACGGGGCATGAGCGGGGGGTGGGGGGTAACACAGGGAGACACGGGCATGAGCGGGTGGTGGGGGTAACGGGAGACAGTTATGGGTAGGGGGTAACACAAGGGAGACACGGGGCATGAGCGGGGGGTGGGGGGGTAACAGGAGGGAGACACGGGGCAAGAGGGGGGTGGGGGTAACACAAGGGAGACACGGGGCATGAGCGGGGGATGGGGGGTAACACAAGGGAGACACGGGCATGAGCGGGGGGTGGGGGAAAGGGGAGAGACACACAGGGCATTAGCGGGGGGTGGGGGAGAGGGGAGAGACACGTGGCATTAGCGGGGCTGGGGGGAGGGGAGAGACACATGGGGCATGAGCGAGGGAGTGGGTGGAAAGGAGGGATGCACGGGGCATGAACGGGAGTTGGGGGGAAGGGGAGAGAGACACGGGGCATGAGCGGGGGGTGGGGGAAAAGGGGAGAGAGACAGGGGGCATGAGCGGGGGGTGGGGGGAAGGGGAGAGAGACACAGGGCATGAGCTGGGGGTAGGGGGAAGGGGAGAGAGACACAGGGCATGAGCGGGGGGTAGGAGGGAAGGGGAGAGCGAGACAGGGGGCATGAGCGGGGGGTGGGGGGAAGGGGAGAGACACACGGGGCATGAGCAGGGGGTGGGTGGAAGAGGAGAGACACATGGGGCATGAGCGGGGGTGGGGGGTAGGGCAGAGACACACGGGGCATGAGCGGGCGTGGGGGGGAGGGCAGAGACACACGGGGCATGAGCGAGGGGTGGAGGGAAACGAGGGAGACACACGGGGCATGAGCGGGGAGTGGGGGGGAAGGGGAGAGACACACGGGACATGATTGTGGGGTGGGGGGAAGGGAGAGACACACGGGGCATGAGCAGGGGGTGGGGGGAAGGGGAGAGACACACGGGGTGAGAGCGGGGGGTGGGGGGAAGGGGAGAGACACACGGGGCATGAGCGGGTGGTGGGGGGAAGGGGAGAGAGACACACAGGGCATGAGCGGGGGGTGGGGGGAAGGGGAGAGACACACGGGGCATGAGCGGGGTGTGGGGGGAAGGGGAGAGACACACGGGGCATGAGCGGGGGGTGGGGGGGAAGGGGAGAGACACACGGGGCATGAGCAGGGGGTGGGAGGGAAGGGGAGAGACACACGGGGTGTGAGCAGGGGCTGGGGGGAAGGGGAGAGACACACGGGGCATGAGCAGGATTGGGGGGAAAGGAGGGAGATACGGGGCATGAGCGGGCGAAGGGGAGAGATACACAGGGCATGAGTGGGGGGTGGGGGGGAAGGGGAGAGAGACACGGGGCATGAGCGGGGGTGGGGGGAAGGGGAGAGAGACACGGGGCATGAGCGGGGGTGGGGGGCGGGGAGAGACACACGGGGCATGAGCAGGGGGTGGGGGGAAGGGGAGAGACACACGGGGCATGAGCGGGCGTGGGGGGGAGGGCAGAGACACACGGGGCATGAGCGAGGGGTGGAGGGAAAGGAGGGAGACACACGGGGCATGAGCGGGGAGTGGGGGGGAAGGGGAGAGATACACGGGACATCATTGTGGGGTGGGGGGAAGGGAGAGACACACGGGGCATGAGCAGGGGGTGGGGAAGAAGGGGAGAGACACACAGGGCATGCGCGGGGTGGGGGTGAGGGGAGAGACACAGGGGGCATGAGCAGGGGGTGGGGGAAAGGAGGGTGACACGGGGCATGAGCGGGGGTGGGGTAGAAGGGGAGAGACACGGGGCATGAGAGCGGGGGGTGGGGGAAGGGGAGAGAGACATGGGGAATGAGCGGGGGGAACAGTAGGGAGACACGGGGCGTGAGCGGGGGGCGGGGGGGAGGGGAGAGACACACGGGGAATGAGCAGGGGTGCAGGAAGGGGAGAGACACACGGGGCATGAGCAGGGGGTGGGAGGGAAGGGGAGAGACACACGGGGCATGACCGGGGGGTGGGGGGAAGGGAGACACACGGGGCATGAGCAGGGTGTGGGGGGGAGGGGAGAGACACGTAGGGCATGCGCGGGGTGGGGGTGAGGGGAGAGACACACGGGGCATGAGCGGGGGGTGGGGGTAAGGAGGGAGACACGGGGCATGAGCAGGGGGTGGGGGAGAAGGGGAGAGACACGGGGCATGAGCGGGTGGTGTGGGTAACGGAAGACAGTTATGGGTGGGGGGTAACACAAGGGAGACACGGGGCATGAGCCGGGGGTTGGGGGGGTAACATGAGGGAGACACAGGGCATGAGAGGGGGGTGGGGGGTAACACAAGGGAGACACGGGACATGAGCGGGGGATGCAGGGTAACACAAGGGAGACACAGGGCATGAGCTGGGGGTGGGGGGAAGGGGAGAGACACACAGGGCATTAGCGGGGGTGCGGGGAATGGGAGAGACACACATGGCATTAGCGTGGGGTGGGGGGAGGGGAGAGACACATGGGGCATGAGCGAAGGTGTGGGGGAAAGGAGGGATGCACGGGGCATGAACGGGAGGTGGGGGTAAGGGGAGAGAGACACGGGGCATGAGCGGGGGGTGGGTGGGAGGGGAGAGAGAAACGGGGCATGAGTGGGTTGTGGGGGGGAAGGGGAGAGACACACAGGGCATGTGCGGGGTGGGGGTGAGGGGAGAGACACACGGGGCATGAGCGGGGGGTGGGGGGAAAGGAGGGAGACACGGGGCATGAGCGGGGCGTGGGGGAGAAGGGGAGAGACACGGGGCATGAGCGGGGGGTAGGGGGTAACACAGGGAGAAACAGGGCATGAGCGGGTGGTGGGGGTAACGGAAGACAGTTATGGGTGGGGGGTAACACAAAGGAGACACGGGGCATGAGCGGGGGTTGGGGGGGTAACATGAGGGAGACACGGGGCATGAGAGGGGGGTGGGGGGTAACACAAGGGAGACACGGGGCATGAGCGGGGGATGGGGTAACACAAGGGAGACACGGGGCATGAGCTGGGGGTGGGGGGGAAGGGGAGAGACACACAGGGCATTAGCGGGGGTGGGGGGAATGGGAGAGACACACATGGCATTAGCGTGGGGTGGGGGGAGGGGAGAGACACATGGGGCATGAGCGAAGGAGTGGAGGGAAAGGAGGGATGGACGGGGCATGAACGGGAGGTGGGGGGAAGGGGAGAGAGACACGGGGCATGAGCGGGGAGTGGGGGGAAGGGGAGAGAGACACGGGGCATGAGTGGGGGTGGGGGGAAGGGGAGAGAGACATGGGAAATGAGCGGGGGGGAACAGTAGGGAGACACGGGGCATGAGCGGGGGGTGGGGGGGAGGGGAGAGACACACGGGGCATGAGCAGGGGTGGGGGGAAGGGGAGAGACACACGGGGCATGAGCAGGGGGTGGGAGGGAAGGGGAGAGACACATGGGGCGTGAGCGGGGGGGTGGGGGGGAAAGGGAGACACACACGGGGCATGAGCAGGATTGCGGTAAAGGAGGGAGATACGGGGCATGAGCGGGGGAAGGGAGGAAGGGGAGAGACACATGGGGCATGAGAGGGGGGTGGGGGGGAAGGGGAGAGAGACACAGGGCATGAGCGGGGGGTGGGGGGGAAGGGGAGAGAGACACGGGGCATGAGCGGGGGGTGGGGGAAGGGGAGAGAGACACGGGGCATGAGCGGGGTGTGGGGGGAGGGGAGAGACACGTAGGGCATGCGCGGGGTGGGGGTGAGGGGAGAGACACACGGGGCATGAGCGGGGGTGGGGGGAAGGAGGGAGACACGGGGCATGAGCAGGGGGTGGGGGAGA
Source organism: Ambystoma mexicanum (assembly GCF_040938575.1). Classification (NCBI taxonomy): domain Eukaryota; kingdom Metazoa; phylum Chordata; class Amphibia; order Caudata; family Ambystomatidae; genus Ambystoma; species Ambystoma mexicanum. Next base: position 1,079,403,898 of record NC_090937.1, on the reverse strand, counting down.
AGGGGAGAGACACGGGGCATGAGCGGGGGTAGGGGGTAACACAGGGAGACACGGGGCATGAGCGGGTGGTGGGGGTAACGGAAGACAGTTATGGGTGGGGGGTAACACAAGGGAGACACGGGGCATGAGCCGGGGGTTGGGGGGTTAACATTAGGGAGACACGGGGCATGAGAGGGGGGTGGGGGGTAACACAAGGGAGACACGGGACATGAGCGGGGGATGCAGGGTAACACAAGGGAGACACAGGGCATGAGCTGGGGGTGGGGGGAAGGGGAGAGACACACAGGGCATTAGCGGGGGTGGGGGGGAGGGGAGAGACACACATGGCATTAGCGGGGGTGGGGGAGGGGAGAGACACATGGGGCATGAGCGAAGGAGTGGGGGGAAAGGAGGGATGCACGGGGCATGAACGGGAGGTGGGGGTAAGGGGAGAGAGACACGGGGCATGAGCGGGGGGTGGGGGGGAGGGGAGAGAGACACGGGGCATGAGTGGGTTGTGGGGGGGAAGGGGAGAGACACACAGGGCATGTGCGGGGTGGGGGTGAGGGGAGAGACACACGGGGCATGAGCGGGGGGTGGGGGGAAAGGAGGGAGACACGGGGCATGAGCGGGGCGTGGGGGAAGGGGAGAGAGACATGGGGAATGAGCGGGGGGAACAGTAGGGAGACACGGGGCATGAGCGGGGGGTGGGGGGGAGAGGAGAGACACACGGGGCATAAGCAGGGGTGCGGGGAAGGGGAGAGACACATGGGGCATGAGCAGGGGGTGGGAGGGAAGGGGAGAGACACACGGGGCATGAGCGGGGGGTGTGGGGGGAAGGGAGACACACGGGGCATGAGCAGGGTGTGGGGGGAGGGGAGAGACACGTAGGGCATGCGCGGGGTGGGGGTGAGGGGAGTGACACACGGGGCATGAGCGAGGGGTGGGGGAAGGAGGGAGACACGGGGCATGAGCAGGGGGTGGGGGAGAAGGGGAGAGACACCGGGCATGAGCGGGGGGTCGGGGGTAACACAAGGAGACACGGGGCATGAGCGGGTGGTGGGGGTAACGGAAGACAGTTATGGGTGGGGGGTAACACAAAGGAGACACGGGGCATGAGCGGGGGTTGGGGGGGTAACATGAGGGAGACACGGGGCATGAGAGGGGGTGGGGGGTAACACAAGGGAGACACGGGGCATGAGCGGGGGATGGGGGTAACACAAGGGAGACACGGGGCATGAGCTGGGGGTGTGGGGAAGGGGAGAGACACACAGGGCATTAGCGGGGGTGGGGGGAGGGGAGAGACACACATGGCATTAGCGTGGGGTGGGGGGAGGGGAGAGACACATGGGGCATGAGCGAAGGAGTGGGGGGAAAGGAGGGATGCACGGGGCATGAACGGGAGGTGGGGGAAGGGGAGAGAGACACGGGGCATGAGCGGGGGGTGGGGGGAGGGGAGAGAGACACAGGGCATGAGTGGGGGGAAGGGGAGAGAGACATGGGGAATGAGCAGGGGGAACAGTAGGGAGACACGGGGCATGAGCGGGGGGTGGGGGAAAGGGGAGAGACACACGGGGCATGAGCAGGGGTGGGGGGAAGGGGAGAGACACACGGGGCATGAGCAGGGGGTGGGAGGGAAGGGGAGAGGCACATGGGGCGTGAGCGGGGGGTGCGGGGGAAAGGGAGACACACACGGGGCATGAGCAGGATTGCGGGAAAGGAGGGAGATACGGGGCATGAGCGGGGGATGGGGGAAGGGGACAGACACGTGGGGCATGAGAGGGGGGTGGGGGGGAAGGGAGAGAGACACGGGGCATGAGCGGGGGTGGGGGGGAAGGGGAGAGAGACACGGGGCATGAGCGGGGGTGGGGGGGAAGGGGAGAGAGACACGGGGCATGAGCGGGGGGTGGGGGAAGGGGAGAGAGACACGGGGCATGAGCAGGGGGTGGAGGGAAGGGGAGAGAGACATGGAGCATGAGTGGGGGTGGGGGGTGTGGGGGAGAGAGACACAGGGCATGAGCGGGGTTGGGGGGAAGGGGAGAGAGACACTTGGCATGAGCGGGGTTGGGGGGGAAGGGGAGAGAGACACAGGGCATGAGCAGGGGTGGGGGGGAAGGGTAGAGACACAAGGGGCATGAGCGGGGGTGGGGGAGAAGGGGAGAGACACACGAGGCATGAGCAGGGTGGGGGGGAAGGGGAGAGACACACAGGGCATGCGCGGGGTGGGGGTGAGGGGAAAGACACAGGGGGCATGAGTGGGGGGGTGGGGGAAAGGAGGGTGACACGGGGCATGAGCGGGGGTGGGGGAGAAGGGGAGAGACACGGGGCATGAGCGGGGGGTGGGGGGTAACACAGGGAGACACGGGGCATGAGCGGGTGGTGGGGGTAACGGAAGACAGTTATGGGTGGGGGGTAACACAAGGGAGACACGGGGCATGAGCGGGAGGTTGGGGGGGTAAAATCAGGGAGACACAGGGCATGAGAGGGGGGGTAACACAAGGGAGACACGGGGCATGAGCGGGTGATGGGGGTAACACAAGGGAGACACGGGGCATTAGCGGGGGTGGGAGGGAGGGGAGAGACACACATGGCATTAGCGGGGGTGGGGGGAGGGGAGAGACACATCGGGCATGAGCGGGGGAGTGGGGGGAAAGGAGGGATGCACGGGGCATGAACGGGAGGTGGGGGGGAAGGGGAGAGAGACACGGGGCATGAGCGGGGGGTGGGGGGAAAGGGAAGAGACACACAGTGCATTAGCGGGGGGGGAGGGGAGAGACACACGTGGCATTAGCGGGGGTGGGGGGAGGGGAGAGACACATGGGGCATGAGCGGGGGAGTGGGTGGAAAGGAGGGATGCACGGGGCATGAACGGGAGGGGGGAAGGGGAGAGAGACACAGGGCATGAGCGGGGGGTGGGGGGGAAGGAGAGAGACACACGGGGCATGTGCAGGGGGTGGGAGGGAATGGGAGAGACACACGGGGCATGAGCAGGGGGTGGGGGGAATGGGAGAGACACACGGGGCATGAGCAGGATTGAGGGGAAAGGAGGGAGATACGGGCCATGAGCGAGGGAAGGGGAGAGACACACAGGGTATGAGCGGGGGGTGGGGGGGGAAGGGGAGAGAGACACGGACCATGGGGGTGGGGGGAAGGGGAGAGAGACACGGGGCATGAGTGGGTTGTGGGGGGAGGGGGAGAGAGACACGGGGCATGAGCGGGGGATGGGGGGGTAGGGGAGAGAGACACGGGGTATAATCGGGGTGGGGGAAGGGGAGAGAGACACGGTGCATGAGCGGGGGTGGGGGGGAAGGGGAGAGAGACACGGGGCATGAGCGGGGGGTGGGGGGGAAGGGGAGAGAGACACTGGGCATGAGCGGGGGGTGGGGGGAGGGGAGACAGACACGGGGCATGAGTGGGGGATGGGGGGAAGGGTAGAGAGACACAGGGCATGAGCGGGGGGTGGGGGGAAGGGGAGAGAGACACGGGGCATGAGCGGGGGTGGGGAGGTGGGGGAGAGAGACACATGGCATGAGCAGGGGTGGGGGGAAGGGGAGAGACACACGAGGCATGAGCGGGGTGTGGGGGGGAAGGGGAGCGACACACGGGGCATGAGCGGGGGGTGGGGGGGAAGGGGAGAGACACACAGGGCATGCGCGGGGTGGGGGTGAGGGGAGAGACACAGGGGGCATGAGCGGGGGGTGGGGGAAAGGAGGGTGACACGGGGCATGAGCGGGGGGTGGGGGGTAACACAGGGAGACACGGGGCATGAGCGGGTGGTGGGGGGTAACGGAAGACAGTTATGGGTGGGGGGGTAACACAAGGGAGACACGGGGCATGAGCGGGAGGTTGGGGGGGTAAAATCAGGGAGACACAGGGCATGAGAGGGGGGGTAACACAAGGGAGACACGGGGCATGAGCGGGGGATGGGGGTAGAGACACGGAGCATGAGCTGGGGGTGGGGGGAAGGGGAGAGACAAACAGGGCATTAGCGGGGGTGGGGGGAGGGGAGAGACACATGGGGCATGAGCGGGGGGTGGGGGGGAAGGAGAGAGACACACGGGGCATGAGCAGGGGGTGGGAGGGAATGGGAGAGACACACGGGGCATGAGCAGGGGGTGGGGGGAAGGGGAGAGACACACGGGGCATGAGCAGGATTGAGGGGAAAGGAGGGAGATACGGGGCATGAGCGAGGGAAGGGGAGAGACACACAGGGCATGAGCGGGGGTGGGGGGAAGGGGAGAGAGACACGGACCATGAGCGGGGGTGGGGGGAAGGGGAGAGAGACACGGGGCATGAGTGGGTTGTGGGGGGAAGGGGAGAGAGACACGGGGCATGAGCGGGGGTGGGTGGAATGGGAGAGAGACACGGGGCATGAGCGGGGGGTGGGGGGCTCGGGGGGAGAGACACAGGGCATAATCGGGGTGGGGGGAAGGGGAGAGAGACACGGTGCATGAGCGGGGGTGGGGGGGAAGGGGAGAGAGACACGGGGCATGAGCGGGGGGTGGGGGGGAAGGGGAGAGAGACACGGGGCATGAGCGGGGGGTGGGGGGGAGGGGAGACAGACACGGGGCATGAGCGGGGGTGGGGGAAGGGGAGAGACACACGGGGCATGAGTGGGGGTGGGGGAGAAGGGGAGAGACACACGGGGCATGAGCGGTGTGTGGGGGGGAAGGGGAGAGACACAGGGGGGCATGAGCGGGGGGTAGTGGGGAAGGGGAGAGACACACAGGGCATGAGCGGGGGTTGGGGGGAAGGGGAGAGAGACACGGGGCATGAGCGGGGGGTGGGGGAGGTGGGGTAGAGAGACACGGGGCATGAGCGGGGGTGGGGGAAGGGGAGAGAGACACGGGGCATAAGAGGGGGTGGGGGGAAGGGGAGAGTCACACGGGGCATGAGTGGGGGTGGGGGAGAAGGGGAGACACACACGGGGCATGAGCGGGGTGTGGGGGGGAAGGGGAGAGACACAGGGGGCATGAGCGGGGGGTAGTGGGGAAGGGGAGAGACACACAGGGCATGAGCGGGGGTGGGGGAAAGGAAGGAGACACGGGGCATGAGCGGGGGAGAAGGGAGAGACACGGGGCATGAGCGGGGGGTGGGGGGTAACAGGGAGACACGGGGCATGAGCGGGTGGTGGGGGTAACGGGAGACAGTTATGGGTAGGGGGTAACACAAGGGAGACACGGGGCATGAGCGGGGGTGGGGGGGTAACAGGAGGGAGACACGGGGCAAGAGGGGGGTGGGGGTAACACAAGGGAGACACGGGGCATGAGCGGGGGATGGGGGTAACACAAGGGAGACACGGGCATGAGCGGGGGGTTGGGGGAAAGGGGAGAGACACACAGGGCATTAGCGGGGGGTGGGTGGAAAGGAGGGATGCACGGGGCATGAACGGGAGTTGGGGGGAAGGGGAGAGAGACACGGGGCATGAGCGGGGGGTGGGGGGGAAGGGGAGAGAGACAGGGGGCATGAGCGGGGGGTGGGGGGAAGGGGAGAGAGACACAGGGCATGAGCGGGGGGTGGGGGGAAGGGGAGAGAGACACGGGGCATGAGCGGGGGGGTGGGGAGGTGGGGGAGAGAGACACGGGGCATGAGCTGGGGTGGGGGGAAGGGGAGAGAGACACGGGGCATGAGAGGGGGTGGGGAAGGGGAGAGACACACGGGGCATGAGTGGGGGTGGTGGAGAAGGGGAGAGACACACGGGGCATGAGCGGGGTGTGGGGGGGAAGGGGAGAGACACAGGGGGCATGAGCGGGGGGTAGTGGGGAAGGGGAGAGACACACAGGGCATGAGTGGGGGGTGGGGGGAAGGGGAGAGAGACACGGGGAATGAGCGGGGGGTGGGGAGGTGGGGGAGAGAGACACGGGGCATGAGCGGGGGTGGGGGGAAGGGGAGAGAGACACAAGGCATGAGAGGGGGTGGGGGGAAGGGGAGAGACACACGGGGCATGAGTGGGGGTGGGGGAGAAGGGGAGACACACACGGGGCATGAGCGGGGTGTGGAGGGGAAGGGGAGAGACACAAGGGGCATGAGCGGGGGGTGGTGGGGAAGGGGAGAGACACACAGGGCATGAGCGGGGGGTGGGGGAAAGGAAGGAGACACGGGGCATGAGCGGGGGGAGAAGGGGAGAGACACGGGGCATGAGCGGGGGGTGGGGGGTAACACAGGGAGACACGGGCATGAGCGGGGGGTGGGGGGGTAACAGGAGGGAGACACGGGGCAAGAGGGGGGTGGGGGGTAACACAAGGGAGACACGGGGCATGAGCGGGGGATGGGGGGTAACACAAGGGAGACACGGGCATGAGCGGGGGGTGGGGGAAAGGGGAGAGACACACAGGGCATTAGCGGGGGGTGGGGGAGAGGGGAGAGACACGTGGCATTAGCGGGGCTGGGGGGAGGGGAGAGACACATGGGGCATGAGCGAGGGAGTGGGTGGAAAGGAGGGATGCACGGGGCATGAACGGGAGTTGGGGGGAAGGGGAGAGAGACACGGGGCATGAGCGGGGGGTGGGGGAAAAGGGGAGAGAGACAGGGGGCATGAGCGGGGGGTGGGGGGAAGGGGGAGAGAGACACAGGGCATGAGCTGGGGGTAGGGGGAAGGGGAGAGAGACACAGGGCATGAGCGGGGGGTAGGAGGGAAGGGGAGAGCGAGACAGGGGGCATGAGCGGGGGGTGGGGGGAAGGGGAGAGACACACGGGGCATGAGCAGGGGGTGGGTGGAAGAGGAGAGACACATGGGGCAAGAGCGGGGGTGGGGGGGGGGCAGAGACACACGGGGCATGAGCGGGCGTGGGGGGGAGGGCAGAGACACACGGGGCATGAGCGAGGGGTGGAGGGCAACGAGGGAGACACACGGGGCATGAGCGGGGAGTGGGGGGGAAGGGGAGAGACACACGGGACATGATTGTGGGGTGGGGGGAAGGGAGAGACACACGGGGCATGAGCAGGGGGTGGGGGGAAGGGGAGAGACACACGGGGTGAGAGCGGGGGGTGGGGGGAAGGGGAGAGAGACACACAGGGCATGAGCGGGGGGTGGGGGGAAGGGGAGAGACACACGGGGCATGAGCGGGGTGTGGGGGGAAGGGGAGAGACACACGGGGCATGAGCGGGGGGTGGGGGGGAAGGGGAGAGACACACGGGGCATGAGCAGGGGGTGGGAGGGAAGGGGAGAGACACACGGGGTGTGAGCAGGGGCTGGGGGGAAGGGGAGAGACACACGGGGCATGAGCAGGATTGGGGGGAAAGGAGGGAGATACGGGGCATGAGCGGGCGAAGGGGAGAGATACACAGGGCATGAGTGGGGGGTGGGGGGGAAGGGGAGAGAGACACGGGGCATGAGCAGGGGTGGGGGGAAGGGGAGAGAGACACGGGGCATGAGCGGGGGTGGGGGGCGGGGAGAGACACACGGGGCATGAGCAGGGGGTGGGGGGAAGGGGAGAGACACACGGGGCATGAGCGGGCGTGGGGGGGAGGGCAGAGACACACGGTGCATGAGCGAGGGGTGGAGGGAAAGGAGGGAGACACACGGGGCATGAGCGGGGAGTGGGGGGGAAGGGGAGAGACACACGGGACATGATTGTGGGGTGGGGGGAAGGGAGAGACACACGGGGCATGAGCAGGGGGTGGGGGGAAGGGGAGAGACACACGGGGCGTGAGCGGGGGGTGGGGGGAAGGGGAGAGACACACGGGGCATGAGCGGGGGGTGGGGGGAAGGGGAGAGACACACGGGGCATGAGCAGGGGGTGGGAGGGAAGGGGAGAGACACACGGGGTGTGAGCAGGGGCTGGGGGGAAAGGAGGGAGATACGGGGCATGAGCGGGTGAAGGGGAGAGATACACAGGGCATGAGTGGGGGGTGGGGGGGAAGGGGAGAGAGACACGGGGCATGAGCGGGGGTGGGGGGAAGGGGAGAGAGACACGGGGCATGAGCGGGGGTTGGGGGGTAGGTGATTGAGACACAGGGCATAAGCGGGGGTGGGGGGAAGGGGAGAGAGACAAGGTGCATGAGCGGGGGTGGGGGGGAAGGGGAGAGAGACACGGGGCATGAGCGGTCGGTGGCGGTTAAGGGGAGAGACACACGGGGCATGAGCGGGGGTGGGGGAGAAGGTGAGAGACAGACGGGGCATGAGCGGGGTGTGGGGGGAAGGGGAGAGACATACGCGGCATGAGCGGGGTGGGGGGGAAGGGGAGAGACACACAGGGCATGCGCGGGGTGGGGGTGAGGGGAGAGACACACGGGACATGAGCGGGGGGTGGGGGGAAAGGTGGGAGACACAGTGTTAGGGAGAATTCTCTGTTTAGGCTGAATTTCCTAACCTAGTGAATCCCCCAGCAGCTTTGCTGGATTTCTGGAGTTTGTTTTTTCCATCCTGCCAAGAGTGAGACTCTTTTTCCTCCCACTTTTGGACATGAATGTGTGTAATTCCTTTGAATGTCAATGTGTTCTATGGGCTATGGGGTCTTTTACTCCATAGGGTCTCATATGTTTTGCTATGTGTGTTACACCGCACCCTACGTGCCGTAACACTGGGGCGTCCTAGCGGACCTCCATCATAGACTCCACACCCGGGGACTGACTACTGTCTCCCTGGGCATGTAAAGTCACCATTGGCTTTACTAGACCTAAATTTACTAACAGAACTAGTACAAACCATCTTATTGTGGACGTGCTAGTAGGGGTAATTCGATTACTCCTAGGTCTGTTACTCGAGGGGGCACTGTCCCGTCCCCCCTCGTCGAGTTTTGGCTGGTGGCAGTGGAAACCACTTGTTATGTTCGACCCCGAATATAACCCTATGGGATTCTTCCCATTGTTGGAGATTGATACTGTTTCTCGTTAATCTCTAACGTACCACCGGTCCACTTATCTTAAATAAGTTTATCGGATGGTATTTTCTGCCAGAACTCGGTTTTTAAAATGGCGTCTGTGTTCGTCTCTGTGACTCCTAAACCAAAGGTTGAGCCCTTTGTTCCACTTTTGGCTGGCCTCTGTACAGAGACCCTCCAAAGTGGTGCCAATCTGTCTGGGTTACCACAGGGGTGTGGGATGGGGTTTAGGCACCCTGGACCGAGTTGCCTTGCCAACTCTGGTCGCACTCTGGTGTGATTGGCCCAAGTGGTGAGCCTCCCCGCTCACCACTTAGCGTGTGTTGATTGACAGCTAGGCTGAATGAATGGGGGTTTTCTGCATAAAAGCAGGGCTTTTGGGACTGGATCTTCAGAAGTCGCCACAGGACCTAAGAATCCGACGAGGGTAACGCTGAGCCGACCTGCACGACGACACCTCCGGTGGAGCCCTGCGGAACCGACTCACCACTTCCCGACGACAGAGGAGATCTCCCTGCCGGAGAGTCTCTTCCCCTGACTGGTGGGAACAACCAGTCCCCTTTGCTTTTTCTTCGCCTCAGGACGCAGTGGTCGAATTGCCCGTGCAGAGCACCGCGGCAACCGGATAGCCACTACCCCTGTACCGCGACCAAAAGGTGGTGCCTTGTGACGGAGCACTCCGCGGCTGGTCTCTTCCCTGGTGGTGCACCGGACTTCACTTTTCTTCGACAACGAGATCATCTCTACTCTTGGCAAAGACTCGACGTGCAGCCACCACCAGGAACAACTGCCCCCGCCGGAGCTGTCTCTCCACAAACAAGGTACCGTGTCCGCCTGGCTTCCCTTTCGATCGGTTCGAGGGAGGTGTCTTAATCCTCTACTTTTCGTTGGGTTGCCTCCAAGCTTGCTCACGTATTGTTCTGAACTGGTTCAATCTGCCGATAACCATTTGCTACAAAGACTCGAACGCATTTCCACTAAGAGACTTTTTGGGACATATCGCCTTGCCTCTCTCCGAGTGGGCCTGGCCTCTGAACTTTATGATCTATTGTGGTTCTTGCCTTGCATTTTTTTTCCGTGAAGTATTGAACTGTGTTGATTTCGTAACCTGCTTATTTTCTCTCCCGTCCTAACTAATATTAGAGTGCCATCTAGGTTGAGGCATACACCTCTGTCTGTAAATAAGTGATGCTGGTAAAACCTAGATTTGTCGAAGTATTGTTAGGGGGATTGATCGTTTCTTCTTCGTAGAGTAATTGTAATTGAAGTGTTTGCCGTGATAGTGCCAAAGTGTTTTCCATAGATGTTCCGTTATAAATAAATACCTTAATATCTTTACACTGAAGCCTTGTTGCGTGTTTGCTTGTCTTACTGTGAAGAATTGCCCTATCTTGTATACTCCACATACTGTTTAACTCTTCTTGAGGGAAGTCTGACTGCTCAGCCACAGCTACCAAGTGAATCTGTGTGGTACAGACTGCTACCAAGTGGGTTTACTGCCAAACACCTGTAGTCCTAAATCTTTTGCAGTGGTCCCAGAGAGAACTGCACAGGTTTCCGCCTAACACACGGGGCATGAGCGGGGGGTGGGTGAGAAGGAGAGAGACATGGGGCATGAGCGGGGGGGTAACACAGGGAGACACGGGGCATGAGCGGGTGGTGGGGGTAACGGGAGACAGGGCATGGGTGGGGGGTAAGACAAGGGAGACACGGGGCATGAGCGGGGGTGGGGGGGTAACACGAGGGAGACACGGGGCATGAGAGGGGGGTGGGGTTAACACAAGGGAGACACGGGGCATGAGTGGGGGGTGGGGGGGAAAGGAGAGATTTACGGGGCATTAGCGGGGGTTGGGGGAGGGGAGAGACACACGTGGCATTAGCGGGGGAGGGGAGAAATACATGGGGCATGAGCGGGAGGTGGGGGGGAGGGGAGAGAGACACAGGGCATGAGCGGGTGGTTGGGGGGGAGGGAGAGAGACACGGGGCATGAGCGGGGGGTGGGGGGAAGGGCGAGAGACACGGGGCATGAGCGGGGGGTGGGGGAGGGGAGAGACACAAGGGGCGTGAACGGGGGGAAGGAGGGAGACACGGGGCATGAACGGGGGGTCGGGGGGAAGGGGAGAGACACGGGGCATGAGCAGGGGGTGGGGGGTAACACAAGGAGACACAGGGCATGAGCGGGGGTGGGGGGTAACAGGGGCGACAGGGCATGGGTGAGGGGGTAACACAAGGGAGACACGGGGCATGAGCGGTGGGTGGGGGGTAACACGAGGTTGACACGGGGCATGAGAGGGGGGTGGGGGGGTAACTCAAGGGAGACACGGGCATGAGTGGGGGGTGGGGGGTAACACAACGGAGACACGTTGCATGAGCGGGGGGTGGGGGGTATCAGGGGAGACTGGTCATGAGCGGGGGGTGGGGGAACAGGGGAGGCACGGGGCATGAGCGGGGGATGGGGGGAAGTGGAGAGAGACACAGGGCATGAGCGGGGGTGGGGGGAACAGTAGGGAGACACGGGGCATGAGCGGGGGTGGGGGGTAACACAATAGAGACACGGAGCATGAGCGGGGGGTGGGGGGTAAGGGGAGAGACACACATGGCATTAGCGGGGGTGGGGGAGGGGAGAGACACACGGGGCATTAGCGGGGGGTGGGGGGAGGGGAGAGACACATGGGGCATGAGCGGGGGGTGGGCAGAAATGAGGGAGACACGGGGCATGTGCGGGGGTGGGGGGAAGGGGAGAGACACACGGGGCATGAGCGGGGGTGGGGGAGGGGAGAGAGACAAGGGGCATGAGCGGGGGGTGGGGGGAAGGGGAGAGAGACACGGGGCATGAGCGGGGGGTGGGGGAAGAGTAGGGAGAAACGGGGCATGATCGGTGTGTGGGGGGAAGGGGAGAGACACACGAGGCATGAGCGGGTGGTGAGGGGGATGGGAAGAGACACACGGGGCATGAGCGCGGGGTGGGGGGAGGGGTGAGAGACACGGGGCATGAGCGGGGGGTGGGGGGGAAGGGGAGAGAGACACGGGGCATGAGCGGGGGTAGGGGGGAAGGGGAGAGAGACACGGGGCATGAGCGGGGGTAGGAGGGAAGGGGAGAGAGACACGGGGCATGAGCAGGGGATGGGGGTGAAGGGGAGAGACACACGGGGCATGAGCGGGGGGTGGGGGAAGGGGAGAGACACACGGGGCATGAGTGGGGGGTGGGGGGGAAGGGGAGAGACACAGGGCATGAGCGGGGGGTGGGGGTAACAGGGGAGACAGGTCATGAGCGGGGGTGGGGGGAACAGGGGAGACACGGGGCATGAGCGGGGGGTGGGGGGAAGTGGAGAGAGACAGGACATGAGCGACGGGTGGGGGGAAGGGGAGAGACACACGGGGCATGAGCGGGGGGTGGAGGAACAGTAGGGAGACCCGGGGCATGAGCGGGGGGTGGGGGGGATGGGAAGAGACACACGGGGCATGAGCGGGGGGTGGGGGGAGGGGTGAGAGACACGGGGCATGAGCGGGGGGTGGGGGAGAAGGGGAGAGAGACACGGGGCATGAGCGGGGGTAGAGGGGAAGGGGAGAGAGACACGGGGCATGAGCGGGGGTAGGGGGGAAGGGGAGAGAGACACAGGGCATGAGCAGGGGATGGGGGTGAAGGGGAGAGACACACGGGGCATGAGCGGGGGTGGGGGGAAGGGGAGAGACACACGGGGCATGAGCGGGGGGTGGGGGGAAGGGGAGAGACACACGGGGCATGAGCGGGGGGTGGAGGAACAGTAGGGAGACCCGGGGCATGAGCGGGGGGTGGGGGGGAAGGGGAGAGACACACGGGGCATGGGCGGGGGGTGGGGGGCAGGGGAGAGAGACACGGGGCATGAGCAGGGGGTGGAGGGGAAGGGGATAGACACACGGGGCATGAGCGGGGGGTGGGGGGAAGGGGAGAGAAACACGGGGCATAAGCGGGGGTGGGGGGGAAGGGTAGAGAGACACGGGGCATGAGCGGGGGGTGGGGGGAAGGGGAGGGAGACACGGGTCATGAGCAGGGGGGAGGGGAGAGAAACACGGGGCATAAGCGGGGGGTGGGGGAAGGGGAGAGAGACACGGGGCATGAGCGGGGGTGGGGGGAAGGGGAGAGAGACACGTGGCATGAGCGGGGGGGAAGGGGAGAGAAACATGGGGCATAAGCGGGGGTGGGGGGGAAGGGGAGAGAGACACGGGACATGAGCGGGGGGTGGGGGAAGGGGAGAGAGACACGGGGCATGAGCGGGGGGTAGGGGGAAGGGGAGAGAGACACAGGGCATGAGCAGGGGGTAGGAGGGGAGAGAGACACGGGGCATGAGCAGGGGATGGGGGTAACAGGAAGGCATGGGGCATGAGCGGGGGTGGGGGGAGGGGAGAGAAACACGGGGCATGAGCAGGGGGAATGGGAGAGAAACACGGGGCATAAGCGGGGGCTGGGGGGGAAGGGGAGAGAGACACGGGGCATGAGCGGGGGTAGGGGGGAAGGGGAGAGAGACACAGGGCATGAGCGGGGGGTAGGAGGGAAGGGGAGAGAGACATGGGGCATAAGCGGGGGTGGGGGGGAAGGGGAGAGAGACACGGGACATGAGCGGGGGGTGGGGGAAGGGGAGAGAGACACGGGGCATGAGCGGGGGGTAGGGGGAAGGGGAGAGAGACACATGGCATGAGCAGGGGGTAGGAGGGGAGAGAGACACGGGGCATGAGCAGGGGATGGGGGTAACAGGAAGGCATGGGGCATGAGCGGGGGTGGGGTGAGGGGAGAGAAACACGGGGCATGAGCAGGGGGAATGGGAGAGAAACACGGGGCATAAGCGGGGGCTGGGGGGGAAGGGGAGAGACACACGTGGCATGAGCAGGGGGTGGGGGGAAAGGGAGAGACACACGGGGCATGAGCAGGGGGTGGGGGGAAGGGGAGAGACACACGGGGCATGAGCAGGGGGTGGGGGGAAGGGGAGAGACAGAGAGACACACGGGGCATGAGCGGGGGTGAGGGGAAGGGGAGAGAGACACACGGGGCATGAGCGGGGGTGGGGGGAAGGGGAGAGACACACGGGGCATGAGCGGGGCGTGGGGGGAAGGGGAGAGACACACGGGGCATGAGCGTGGGGTGGGGGGAGGGGAGAGACACACGGGGCATGAGCAGGGGGTGAGAGGGAAGGGGAGAGACACACGGGGCGTGAGCAGGGGCTGGGGGGAGGGGAGAGACACACAGGGCATGAGCAGGATTGGGGGAAAGGAGGGAGATACAGGGCATGAGCGGGGGAAGGGGAGAGACACACAGGGCATGAGCGGGGGTGGGAGGGGAGAGAGACACAGGGCATGAGCGGTCGGTGGGGGTTAAGGGGAGAGACACACGGGGCATGAGCGGGGGTGGGGGAGAAGGTGAGAGACAGAGGGGGCATGAGCGGGGTGTGGGGGAAGGGGAGAGACACACGGGGCATGAGCGGGGGTGGGGGGGAAGGGGAGAGACACAGGGCTTGCGCAGGGTTGGGTTGAGGGGAGAGACACACGGGGCATGAGTGGGGGGTGGGGGGAAACGAGGGAGACACAGTGCATGAGCGGGGGTGGGGGAGAAGGGGAGAGACACGGGGCATGAGCGGGGGGGTAACAAAGGGAGACACGGGGCATGAGCGGGTGGTGGGGGTAACGGGAGACAGGGCATGGGTGGGGGGGTAAGACAAGGGAGACACGGGGCATGAGCGGGGGGTGGGGGGGTAACACGAGGGAGACACGGGGCTTGAGAGGGGGGTGGAGGTACACAAGGGAGACACGGGGCATGAGCGGGGGGTGGGGTGAAGGGGAGAGATTTACGGGGCATTAGCGGGGGTGGGGGGAGGGGAGAGACACACGTGGCATTAGCGGGGGTGGGGGGAGGGGAGAAACACATGGGGCATGAGCGGGGGGTGGGGGGAAGGGGCGAGAGACATGGGGAATGAGCGGGGGTGGGGAGGAGGGGAGAGAGACACGGGGCATGAGCGGGGGGTGGGGGGAAGGGGCGAGAGACATGGGGAATGAGCGGGGGGTGGGGGAACAGTAGGGAGACACAGTGCATGAGCGGGGGGTGGGGGGAGGGGAGAGGCACACGTGGCATGAGCGGGGGTGGGGGGAAGGGGCGAGAGACATGGGGAATGAGCAGGGGGGTGGGGGAACAGTAGGGAGACACGGGGCATGAGCGGGAGGTGGGGGGGAGGGGAGAGAGACACGGGGCATGAGCGGGGGGTGGGGAGGAGGGGAGAGAGACACGGGGCATGAGCGGGGGGTGGGGGGAAGGGGCGAGAGACATGGGGAATGAGCGGGGGGGTGGGGGAACAGTAGGGAGACACGGGGCATGAGCGGCGTGGTTGGGGGGAGGGGAGAAGCACACGTGGCATGAGCGGGGGTGGGGGGAAGGGGAGAGAAACACGGGGCATGAGCGGGGGATGGGGGGAAGGGGAAAGAGACACGGGGCATGAGCGGGGGGTAGAGGGGAAGGGGAGAGAGAAACAGGGCATGAGCGGGGGGTAGGAGGGAAGGGGAGAGAGACACAGGCATGAGCGGGGGATGGGGGAACCGGAGAGACACACGGGGCATGAGCGGGGGGTGGGGGGAAGGGGAGAGACACACGGGGCATGAGCGGGGTGTGGTGGGGAGGGGAGAGACACACGGGGTATGAGCGGGGGGAAAGGAGGGAGACACGGGGCAAGAGCGAGGGGTGGGGGGAAGGGGAGAGAAACAGGGCATGAGCAGGGGGTGGGGGGTAACACAAGGGAGACACGGGGCATGAGCGGGGGGTGGGGGGGTAACACGAGGTTGACACGGGGCATGAGCAGGGGGTGGGGGGTAACACAAGGGAGATGCGGGGGGTGAGGGGGTAACACAAGGGAGATACGGGACATGAGCGGGGGTGGGGGGTAACACGAGGAAGACACGGGGCATGAGCGGGGGGTGGGGGTGTAACACAAGGGAGACATGGGCATGAGCGGGGGGTGGGGGGGTAACACAAGGGAGACACGGGCATGAGCGGGGGTGGGGGGTAACACAAGGAAGACACGGGGCATGAGCGGGGGTGGGGGGAAGGGGAGACACACACAGGGCATGAGCGGGGGATGGGGGAGGAAGGGGAGAGACACACGGGGCATTAGCAGGGGTGGGGGGAAGGGGAGAGACACACATGGCATGAGCGGGGGGTGGGGGGAAAGGACGGAGACACGGGGCATGAGCGGGGGGAGGGGGGAAGGGGAGAGACACACAGGGCATGAGCGGGGGGTGGGGGGGAGCGGGAGAGAGACAAGAGGCATGAGCAGGGGGTGGGGGGAGGGGAGAGAGACACGGGGCATGAGTGGGGGGTGGGGGGGAAGGGGAGAGACACGGGGCATGAGCGGGGGGTGGGGGTAACAGGGGAGACAGGTCATGAGCGGGGGGTGGGGGGAACAGGGGAGACACGGGGCATGAGCGGGGGTGGGGGGAAGTGGAGAGAGACACGAGGCATGAGCGGGGGGTGGGGGGACAGTAGGGAGACACAGGACATGAGCGACGGGTGGGGGAAGGGAGAGACACACGGGGCATGAGCGGGGGGTGGAGGAACAGTAGGGGAGACCCGGGGCATGAGCTGGGGGTGGGGGGGAAGGGGAGAGACACACGGGCATGGGCGGGGGGGTGGGGGGCAGGGAGAGAGACACGGGGCATGAGCAGGGGGTGGAGGGGAAGGGGATAGACACACGGGGCATGAGCGGGGGTGGGGGAATGGGGGAGAGACACGCAGGGCATGAGCGGGGGGTGGGCGGAAGGGGAGAGAGACACGGGGCATGAGCGGGTGGTGGGGGGAACAGAAGGAGACACGGGGCATGAGCGGGGGTCAGGGGAAGTGGAGAGAAACAAGGGGCATAAGCGGGGGGTGGGGGGGAAGGGGTAGAGAGACACGGGGCATGAGCGGGGGGTGGGGGGAAGGGGAGGGAGACACGGGTCATGAGCAGGGGGGAGGGGAGAGAAACACGGGGCATAAGCGGGGGGGTGGGGGAAGGGGAGAGAGACACGGGGCATGAGCGGGGGTGGGGGGAAGGGGAGAGAGACACGTGGCATGAGCGGGGGGGAAGGGGAGAGAAACATGGGCATAAGCGGGGGTGGGGGGGAAGGGAGAGAGACACGGGACATGAGCGGGGGGTGGGGGAAGGGGAGAGAGACACGGGGCATGAGCGGGGGTAGGGGGAAGGGGAGAGAGACACAGGCATGAGCAGGGGGTAGGAGGGGAGAGAGACACGGGGCATGAGCAGGGGATGGGGGGTAACAGGAAGGCATGGGGCATGAGCGGGATGGGGGGAGGGGAGAGAAACACGGGGCATGAGCAGGGGGAATGGGAGAGAAACACGGGGCATAAGCGGGGGCTGGGGGGGAAGGGGAGAGAGACACGGGGCATGAGCGGGGGTAGGGGGGAAGGGGAGAGAGACACAGGGCATGAGCGGGGGGTAGGAGGGAAGGGGAGAGAGACACGGGGCATGAGCGGGGGGTAGGAGGGAAGGGGAGAGAGACACGGGGCATGAGCGGAGGGTGGGGGGAAGGGGAGAGACACACGGGGCATGAGCAGGGGGTGGGGGAAGGGGAGAGACACACGGGGCATGATCGGGGGTGGGTGGAGGGCAGAGACACACGGGGCATGAGCAGGGGGAGGAGGGAAAGGAGGGAGAAACACGGGGCATGAGCGGGGAGTGGGGGAAGGGGAGACACACGGGGCATGAGCAGGGGGTGGGGGGAAAGGGAGAGACACACGGGGCATGAGCAGGGGGTGGGGGGAAGGGGAGAGACACACGGGGCATGAGCAGGGGGTGGGGGGAAGGGGAGAGACAGAGAGACACACGGGGCATGAGCGGGGGTGAGGGGAAGGGGAGAGAGACACACGGGGCATGAGCGGGGGGTGGGGGGAAGGGGAGAGACACACGGGGCATGAGCGGGGCGTGGGGGGAAGGGGAGAGACACACGGGGCATGAGCATGGGGTGGGGGGAGGGGGGAGAGACACACGGGCATGAGCAGGGGGTGAGAGGGAAGGGGAGAGACACACGGGGCGTGAGCAGGGGCTGGGGGGAGGGGAGAGACACACAGGGCATGAGCAGGATTGGGGGAAAGGAGGAGATACAGGGCATGAGCGGGGGAAGGGGAGAGACACACAGGGCATGAGCGGGGGTGGGAGGGGAGAGAGACACAGGGCATGAGCGGTCGGTGGGGGTTAAGGGGAGAGACACACTGGGCATGAGCGGGGGTGGGGGAGAAGGTGAGAGACAGAGGGGGCATGAGCGGGGTGTGGGGGGAAGGGGAGAGACACACGGGGCATGAGCGGGGGTGGGGGGGAAGGGGAGAGACACAGGGCTTGCGCAGGGTTGGGTTGAGGGGAGAGACACACGGGGCATGAGTGGGGGTGGGGGGAAACGAGGGAGACACAGTGCATGAGCGGGGGTGGGGGAGAAGGGGAGAGACACGGGGCATGAGCGGGGGGGTAACAAAGGGAGACACGGGGCATGAGCGGGTGGTGGGGGTAACGGGAGACAGGGCATGGGTGGGGGGGTAAGACAAGGGAGACACGGGGCATGAGCGGGGGGTGGGGGGGTAACACGAGGGAGACACGGGGCTTGAGAGGGGGGTGGAGGTAACACAAGGGAGACAAGGGGCATGAGCGGGGGGTGGGGGGAAAGGGGAGAGATTTACGGGGCATTAGCGGGGGTGGGGGGAGGGGAGAGACACACGTGGCATTAGCGGGGGTGGGGGGAGGGGAGAAACACATGGGGCATGAGCGGGGGGTGGGGGGAAGGAGCGAGAGACATGGGGAATGAGCGGGGGTGGGGAGGAGGGGAGAGAGACACGTGGCATGAGCGGGGGTGGGGGAAGGGGCGAGAGACATGGGGAATGAGCAGGGGGGTGGGGGAACAGTAGGGAGACACGGGGCATGAGCGGGAGGTGGGGGGGAGGGGAGAGAGACACGGGGCATGAGCGGGGGGTGGGGAGGAGGGGAGAGAGACACGGGGCATGAGCGGGGGGTGGGGGGAAGGGGCGAGAGACATGGGGAATGAGCGGGGGGGTGGGGGAACAGTAGGGAGACACGGGGCATGAGCGGCGGGGTTGGGGGGAGGGGAGAAGCACACGTGGCATGAGCGGGGGTGGGGGGAAGGGGAGAGAAACACGGGGCATAAGCAGGGGATGGGGGGAAGGGGAAAGAGACACAGGGCATGAGCGGGGGGTAGAGGGGAAGGGGAGAGAGAAACAGGGAATGAGCGGGGGGTAGGAGGGAAGGGGAGAGAGACACGGGCATGAGCGGGGGATGGGGGAACCGGAGAGACACACGGGGCATGAGCGGGGGGTGGGGGGAAGGGGAGAGACACACGGGGCATGAGCAGGGTGTGGGGGGGAGGGGAGAGACACACGGGGTATGAGCGGGGGGAAAGGAGGGAGACACGGGGCAAGAGCGAGGGGTGGGGGGAAGGGGAGAGACACAGGGCATGAGCAGGGGGTGGGGGGTAACACAAGGGAGACACGGGGCATGAGCGGGGGGTGGGGGGGTAACACGAGGTTGACACGGGGCATGAGCAGGGGGTGGGGGGTAACACAAGGGAGATACGGGGCATGAGCGGGGGGTGAGGGGGTAACACAAGGGAGATACGAGACATGAGCGGGGGTGGGGGGTAACACGAGGAAGACACGGGGCATGAGCGGGGGGTGGGGGTGTAACACAAGGGAGACATGGGCATGAGCGGGGGGTGGGGGGTAACACAAGGGAGACACGGGCATGAGCGGGGGTGGGGGGTAACACAAGGGAGACACGGGGCATGAGCGGGGCGTGGGGGGAAGGGGAGAGACACACAGGGCATGAGCGGGTGATGGGGGAGGAAGGGGAGAGACACACGGGGCATTAGCAGGGGTGGGGGGAAGGGGAGAGACACACATGGCATGAGCGGGGGGTGGGGGGAAAGGACGGAGACACGGGGCATGAGCGGGGGGAGGGGGGAAGGGGAGAGACACACAGGGCATGAGCGGGGGGTGGGGGGGGAGCGGAGAGAGACAAGAGGCATGAGCAGGGGGTGGGGGGAGGGGAGAGAGACACGGGGCATGAGCGGGGGGTGGGGGGGAAGGGGATAGAGACACGGGGCATGAGCGGGGGGTGGGGAGGAAGGGGAGAGAGACACGGGGCATGAGCAGGGGGGTGGGGGAACAGTAGGGAGACACAGGGCATGAGCGGGGGGTGGGGGGAAGGAGAGAGACACACGGAGCATGAGCGGGGGTGGGGGGAGGGGAGAGAGACACAGGGCATGAGAGGGGGGTGGAGGGGAAGGGGAGAGAGACACGGGGCATGAGCGGGGGGTGGGGGAAGGGGAGAGACACACGGGGCATGAGCGGGGGGAAGGAGGGAGACACGGGGCATGAGCGGGGGGTCGGGGGGAAGGGGAGAGACATGGGGCATGAGCGGGGGTGGGGGGTAACAGGGGAGACAGGGCATGGGTGAGGGGGTAACACAAGGGAGACACGGGGCATGAGCGGCAGGTGGGGGGTAACACGAGGTTGACAGGAGGCATGAGCGGGGGGTGGGAGGGTAACACAAGGGAGACACGGGGCATGAGCGGGGGGTGGGGGGTAAAAGGGGAGACAGGGCATGGGTGGGGGGGTAACACAAGGGAGACACGGGGCATGAGCGGTGGGTAACACGAGGTTGACACGGGGCATGAGCGGGGGGTGGGGGGTAACACAAGGGAGATACGGGGCATGAGCGGGGGATGGAGGGGTAACACAAATGGAGACACGGGGCATGAGCGGGGGGTGGGGGGTAACAGGGGAGACAGGTCATGAGCGGGGGGTGGGGGGGAACAGGGGAGCCACGGGGCATGAGCGGGGGGTGGGGGGAACAGTAGGAAGACACGGGACATGAGCGGGGGTGGGGGGGTAACACGAGGGACACACGGGGCATGAGCGGGGGGTCGGGGGGGAGGGGAGAGACACACAGGGCATTAGCGGGGGTGGGGAGAAGGGGAGAGACACACGTGGCATGAGTGGGGAGGGAAGGAGGGAGACACGGGGCATGAGCGGGGGTGGGGGGAAGGGGAGAGACACAGGGCATGAGCGGGGTGTGGGGGAGGGGCGAGAGACAAGAGGCATGAGCAGGGGGTGGGGGGGAGGGGAGAGAGACACGGGGCATGAGCGGGGGGTGGGGGGGAAGGGGAGAGAGACACGGGGCATGAGCGGGGGCGTGGGAGTAACAGTAGGGAGACACGGGGCATGAGCGGGGGGTGGGGGAGAGGGGAGAGAGACACAGGGCATGAGCGAGGGGTGGGGGTAAGGGGAGAGAGACACTGGGCATGAGCGGGGGGTGGGGGGAAGGGGAGAGACACACGGGGCATGAACGGGGGGAAGGAGGGAGACACGGGGCATGAGCGGGGGGTCGGGGGGAAGGGGAGAGACACGGGCATGAGCGGGGGGTGGGGGGGTAACACAAGGGAGACACAGGGCATGAGCGGGGGTGGGGGTAACAGGGGCGACAGGGAATGGGTGAGGGGGTAACACAAGGGAGACACGGGGCATGAGCGGTGGGTGGGGGGTAACACGAGGTTGACACGGGGCATGAGAGGGGGTGGGGGGGTAACTCAAGGGAGACACGGGGCATGAGTGGGGGGTGGGGGGTAACACAACGGAGACACGGTGCATGAGCGGGGGGTGGGGGGAACAGGGGAGACACGGGGCATGAGCGGGGGATGGAGGGAAGTGGAGAGAGACACAGGGCATGAGCGGGGGTGGGGGGAACAGTAGGGAGACACGGGACATGAGCGGGGGGAGGGGGTAACACGAGGGAGACACGGGGCATGAGCGGGGGGTGGGGGGTAACACAAGGGAGACACGGAGCATGAGCGGGGGGTGGGGGGGTAACACAAGGGAGACACGGTGCATGAGCGGGGGGTGGGGGGAAGGGGAGAGACACACGGGGCATTAGCCGAGGGTGGGGGGAGGGGAGAGACACACAGGGCATTAGCCGAGGGTGGGGGGAGGGGAGAGACACACGGGGCATGAGCGGGGGTGGGGGAAATGAGGGAGACACAGGGCATGTGCGGGGGGTGGGGGGAAAGGGGAGTGACACACGGGGCATGAGCGGGGGTGGGGGAGGGGAGAGAGACAAGGGGCATGAGCGGGGGGTGGGGGGGTGAGAGAAACGGGGCATGAGCGGGGGGTGGGGGGAAGGGGAGAGAGACACGGGGCATGAGCGGGGGTAGGAGGGAAGGGGAGAGAGACACGGGGCATGAGCAGGGGATGGGGGTGAAGGGGAGAGACACACAGAGCATGAGCGGGGGGTGGGGGGAAGGGGAGAGACACACGGGGCGTGAGCGGGGGGTGGGGGGAATGGGAGAGACACGGGGCATGAGCGGGGGGTGGGGGGACAGTAGGGAGACACAGGACATGAGCGTGGGGTGGGGGGAAGGGGAGAGAGACACACAGGGCATGAGCGGGGGGTGGAGGAACAGTAGGGAGACCCGGGGCATGACCGGGGGGTGGGGGGGAAGGGGAGACACACACGGGGCATGAGCGGGGGGTGGGGGGGGCAGGGGAGAGAGACACGGGGCATGAGCAGGGGATGGAGGGGAAGGGGATAGACACACGGGGCATGAGCGCAGGGTGGGGGAATGGGGAGAGACACACAGGGCATGAGCGGGGGGTGGGGGGAAGGGGAGAGAGACACGGGGAATGAGCGGGTGGTGGGGGGAACAGTAGGGAGACACGGGGCATGAGCGGGGGTCGGGGGAAGGGGAGAGAAACACGGGGCATAAGAGGGGGTGGGGGGTAGGGGAGAGAGACACGGGGCATGAGCGGGGGGTGGGGGGGAAGGGGAGAGAGACACGGGGCATGAGCGGGGAGAAGGGGAGAGAGACACGGGGCATGAGCGGGGGTAGGAGGGAAGGGGAGAGAGACACACGGGGCTTGAGCAGGGGGTGGGGGGAAGCGGAGAGACACACGGGGCTTGAGCAGGGGGTGGGGGGAATGGTAGAGACACACGGGGCATGAGCAGGGTGGGGGGGAGGGGAGAGACACACGGGGTATGAGCGGGGGGTGGAGGGAAAGGAGGGAGACACACGGGGCATGAGCGGGGAGTGGGGGGAAGGGGAGAGACACACGGGGCATGAGCGGGGGTGGGGGAAAGGGAGAGACACACGGGGCATGAGCAGGGGGTGGGGGGGAGGGGAGAGAGACACGGGGCATGAGCGGGGGGTGGGGGGAAGGGGAGAGAGACACGGGGCATGAGCGGGGGGGTGGGGGTAACAGTAGGGAGACACGGGGCATGAGCGGGTGGAAGGGGAGAGACACACGGGGCATGAGCGGGGGGTGGGGGGAGGGGAGAGAGACACAGGGCATGAGCGGGGGGTGGGGGGAAGGGGAGAGACACACGGGGCATGAACGGGGGGTAAGGAGGGAGACACGGGGCATGAGCAGGGGGTCGGGGGGAAGGGGAGAGACACACAGGGCATGAGCGGGGGGTGGGGGGAGCGGAGAGAGACAAGAGGCATGAGCAGGGGGTGGGGGGAGGGGAGAGAGACACGGGGCATGAGCGGGGGGTGGGGGGGAAGGGGATAGAGACACGGGGCATGAGCGGGGGGTGGGGAGGAAGGGGAGAGAGACACAGGGAATGAGCAGGGGGGTGGGGGAACAGTAGGGAGACACGGGGCATGAGCGGGGGGTGGGGGGAAGTAGAGAGACACACGGAGCGGGGGTGGGGGGAGGGGAGAGAGACACAGGGCATGAGCGGGGGGTGGGGGGGAAGGGGAGAGAGACACAGGGCATGAACGGGGGGTGGGCGAAGGGGAGAGACACACGGGGCATGAGCGGGGGAAGGAGGAGACACGGGGCATGAGCGGGGGTTGGGGGGAAGGGGAGAGACATGATGCATGAGCGGGGGTGGGGGGTAACAGGGGAGACAGGGCATGGGTGAGGGGGTAACACAAGGGAGACACGGGGCATGAGCGGCAGGTGGGGGGTAACACGAGGTTGACAGGAGGCATGAGCGGGGGGTGGGGGGTAACACAAGGGAGACACGGGGCATGAGCGCGGGGTGGGGGGTAAAAGGGGAGACAGGGCATGGGTGGGGGGGTAACACAAGGGAGACACGGGGCATGAGCGGTGGGTGGGGGTAACACGAGGTTGACACGGGGAATGAGCAGGGGGTGGGGGGTAACACAAGGGAGATACGGGGCATGAGCGGGGGGTGGAGGGGTAACACAAATGGAGACACGGGGCATGAGCGGGGGGTGGGGGGTAACAGGGGAGACAGGTCATGAGCGGGGGGTGGGGGGAACAGGGGAGACACGGGGCATGAGCGGGGGGTGGGGTGAACAGTAGGAAGACACGGGACATGAGCGGGGGTGGGGGGGTAACACGAGGGACACACGGTGCATGAGCGGGGGGTTGGGGGGGAGGGGAGAGACACACAGGGCATTAGCGGGGGTGGGGAGAAGGGGAGAGACACACGTGGCATGAGTGGGGGGGGAAGGAGGGAGACACGGGGCATGAGCGGGGGTGGGGGGAAGGGGAGAGACACAGGGCATGAGCGGGGGGTGGGGGGAGGGGCGAGAAACAAGAGGCATGAGCAGGGGGTGGGGGGAGGGGAGAGAGACACGGGGCATGAGCGGGGGGTGGGGGGAAGGGGAGAGAGACATGGGGCATGAGCGGGGGGTGGGGGGGAAGGGGAGAGAGACACGGGGCATGAGCGGGGGGGTGGGGGTGACAGTAGGGAGACACGGGGCATGAGCGGGTGGAAGGGGAGAGACACAAGGGGCATGAGCGGTGGGGTGGGGGGAGGGGAGAGAGACACAGGGCATGAGCGAGGGGTGGGGGGAAGGGGAGAGAGACACGGGGCATGAGCGGGGGGTGGGGGGAAGGGGAGAGACACACGGGGCATGAACGGGGGGAAGGAGGGAGACACGGGGCATGAGCGGGGGGTCGGGGGGAAGGGGAGAGACACAGGGCATGAGCGGGGGGTGGGGGGGTAACACAAGGGAGACACAGGGCATGAGCGGGGGTGGGGGGTAACAGGGGCGACAGGGCATGGGTGAGGGGGTAACACAAGGGAGACACGGGGCATGAGCGGTGGGTGGGGGGTAACACGAGGTTGACACGGGGCATGAGAGGGGGTGGGGGGGTAACTCAAGGGAGACACAGGGCATGAGTGGGGTGTGGGGGGTAACACAACGGAGACACGGTGCATGAGCGGGGGGTGGGGGGTAACAGGGGAGACAGGTCATGAGCGAGGGGTGGGGGGAACAGGGGAGACACGGGGCATGAGCGGGGGATGGAGGGAAGTGGAGAGAGACACAGGGCATGAGCAGGGGTGGGGGGAACAGTAGGGAGACACGGGACATGAGCGGGGGGAGGAGGGGTAACACGAGGGAGACACGGGGCATGAGTGGGGGGTGGGGGGTAACACAAGGGAGACACGGTGCATGAGCGGGGGGTGGGGGGGAAGGGGAGAGACACACATGGCATTAGTGGGGGTGGGGGGAGGGGAGAGACACACGGGGCATTAGCCGAGGGTGGGGGGAGGGGAGAGACACACGGGGCATTAGCCGAGGGTGGGGGGAGGGGAGAGACACACGGGGCATGAGCGGGGGTGGGGGGAAAGGGGAGTGACACACGGGGCATGAGCGGGGGTGGGGGAGGGGAGAGAGACAAGGGGCATGAGCAGGGGGTGGGGGGGTGAGAGAAACAGGGCATGAGCGGGGGGTGGGGGGAAGGGGAGAGAGACACGGGGCATGAGCGGGGGTAGGAGGGAAGGGGAGAGAGACACGGGGCATGAGCAGGGGATGGGGGTGAAGGGGAGAGACACACAGGGCATGAGCGGGGGGTGGGGGGAAGGGGAGAGACACACGGGGCGTGAGCGGGGGGTGGGGGGAAGGGGAGAGACACGGGGCATGAGCGGGGGGTGGGGGTAACAGGGGAGACAGGTTATGAGCGGGGGTGGGGGGGAACAGGGGAGACACGGGGCATCAGCGGGGGGTGGAGGGGAAGTGGAGAGAGACACGGGGCAGGAGCGGGGGGTGGGGGGACAGTAGGGAGACACAGGACATGAGCGTGGGGTGGGGGGAAGGGGAGAGACACACGGGGCATGAGCGGGGGGTGGAGGAACAGTAGGGAGACCCGGGGCATGAGCGGGGGTGGGGGGAAGGGGAGACACACACGGGGCATGAGCGGGGGGTGGGGGGGCAGGGGAGAGAGACACGGGGCATGAGCAGGGGATGGAGGGGAAGGGGATAGACACACGGGGCATGAGCGCGGGGTGGGGGAATGGGGAGAGACACACAGGGCATGAGCGGGGGGTGGGGGGAGGGGGAGAGAGACACGGGGCATGAGCGGGTGGTGGGGGAACAGTAGGGAGACACGGGGCATGAGCGGGGGTCGGGGGGAAAGGGAGAGAAACACGGGGCATAAGAAGGGGTGGGGGGAAGGGGAGAGAGACACGGGGCATGAGCGGGGGGTGGGGGGAAGGGGAGAGAGACACGGGGCATGAGCGGGGGGTAGGGGAGAAGGGGAGAGAGACACGGGGCATGAGCGGGGGGTAGGAGGGAAGGGGAGAGAGACACACGGGGCTTGAGCAGGGGGTGGGGGAAGCGGAGAGACACACGGGGCTTGAGCAGGGGGTGGGGGGAAGGGTAGAGACACACGGGGCATGAGCAGGGGTGGAGGGGAGGGGAGAGACACACGGGGCATGAGCGGGGGTGGAGGGAAAGGAGCGAGACACGCGGGGAGTGGGGGGGAAGGGGAGAGACACACGGGGCATGAGCGGGGGTGGGGGGAAAGGGAGAGACACACGGGGCATGAGCAGGGGTGGGGGGGAGGGGAAAGAGACACGGGGCATGAGCGGGGGGTGGGGGGGAAGGGGAGAGAGACACGGGGCATGAGCGGGGGGGTGGGGGGAAACAGTAGGGACACACGGGGCATGAGCGGGTGGAAGGGGAGAGACACACGGGGCATGAGAGGGGGGTGGGGGGAGGGGAGAGAGACACAGGGCATGAGCGGGGGGTGGGGGGAAGGGGAGAGACACACGGGGCATGAACGGGGGGGAAGGAGGGAGACACGGGGCATGAGCGGGGGGGTGGGGGGTAACACAAGGGAAACACAGGACATGAGCGGGGGTGGGGGGTAACAGGGGCGACAGGGCATGGGTGAGGGGGTAACACGAGGTTGACACGGGGCATGAGAGGGGGGTGGTGGGGTAACTCAAGGGAGACACGGGGCATGAGTGGGGGGTGGGGGGTAACACAACAGAGACACGGTGCATGAGCGGGGGTGGGGGGTAACAGGGGAGACAGGTCATGAGCGGGGGGTGGGGGGAACAGGGGAGACACGGGGCATGAGCGGGGATGGAGGGAAGTGGAGAGAGACACAGGGCATGAGCGGGGGTGGGGGGAACAGTAGGGAGACACAGGACATGAGCGGGGGGAGGGGGGTAACACGAGGGAGACACGGGGCATGAGGGGGTGTGGGGGGTAACACAAGGGAGACACGGAGCATGAGCGGGGGGTGGGGGGTAACACAAGGGAGACACGGTGCATGAGCGGGGGGTGGGGGGGAAGGGGAGAGACACACATGGCATTAGCGGGGGTGGGGGGAGGGGAGAGACACACGGGGCATGAGCGGGGATGGGGGGAAATGAGGGAGACACAGGGCATGTGCGGGGGGTGGGGGGAAAGGGGAGTGACACACGGGGCATGAGCGGGGGTGGGGGAGGGGAGAGAGACAAGGGGCATGAGCGGGGGGGGTGAGAGAAACGGGGCATGAGCGGGGGTGGGGGGAAGGGGAGAGAGACACGGGGCATGAGCGGGGGTAGGGGGGAAGGGGAGAGAGACATGGGGCATGAGCAGGGGGTAGGAGGGAAGGGAGAGAGACACGGGGCATGAGCAGGGGATGGGGGTGAAGGGGAGAGACACACGGGGCATGAGCGGGGGTGGGGGGAAGGGGAGAGACACACGGGGCGTGAGCGGGGGGTGGGGGGAAGGGGAGAGACACGGGGCATGAGCGGGGGGTGGGGGTAACAGGGGAGACAAGTTATGAGCGGGGGGTGGGGGGGAACAGGGGAGACACGGGGCATGAGCGGGGGGTGGGGGGGAAGTGGAGAGAGACACGGGGCATGAGCGGGGGGTGCGGGGACAGTAGGGAGACACAGGACATGAGCGTGGGGTGGGGGGGAAGGGGAGAGACACACGGGGCATGAGCCGGGGGGTGGGGGGCAGGGGATAGAGACACGGGGCATGAGCAGGGGATGGAGGGGAAGGGGATAGACACACGGGGCGGGATAGACACACGGGGCATGAGCGCGGGGTGGGGGGAATGGGGGAGTGACACACGGGGCATGAGCGGGGGTGGGGGAGGGGAGAGAGACAAGGGGCATGAGCGGGGGGTGGAGAGAACGGGGCATGCGGGGGTGGGGGGAAGGGGAGAGAGACACGGGGCATGAGCGGGAGTAGGGGGGAAGGGGAGAGAGACATGGGGCATGAGCAGGGGGTAGGAGGGAAGGGGAGAGAGACACGGGGCATGAGCAGGGGATGGGGGTGAAGGGGAGAGACACACGGGGCATGAGCGGGGGTGGGGGGAAGGGGAGAGACACACGGGGCATGAGCGGGGGGTGGGGGGACAGTAGGGAGACACAGGACATGAGCGTGGGGTGGGGGGAAGGGGAGAGACACACAGGGCATGAGCGGGGGGTGGAGGAACAGTAGGGGAGACCCGGGGCATGAGCGGGGGGTGGGGGGGAAGGGGAGAGACACACGGGGCATGAGCAGGGGGGTGGGGGGGCAGGGGATAGAGACACGGGGCATGAGCAGGGGATGGAGGGGAAGGGGATAGACACACGGGGCATGAGCGCGGGGTGGGGGAATGGGGAGAGACACACAGGGCATGAGCGGGGGGTGGGGGGAAGGGGAGAGAGACACGGGGCATGAGCGGGTGGTGGGGGGAACAGTAGGGAGACACGGGGCATGAGCGGTGGTCGAGGGAAGGGGAGAGAAACACGGGGCATAAGAGGGGGTGGGGGAAGGGGAGAGAGACACGGGGCATGAGCGGGGGGTGGGGGGGAAGGGGAGAGAGACACGGGGCATGAGCGGGGGGTAGGGGAGAAGGGGAGAGAGACACGGGGCATGAGCGGGGGTAGGAGGGAAGGGGAGAGAGACACACGGGGCTTGAGCAGGGGGTGGGGGAAGCGGAGAGACACACGGGGCTTGAGCAGGGGGTAGGGGAAGGGTAGAGACACACGGGGCATGAGCAGGGTGGGGGGGAGGGGAGAGACACACGGGGCATGAGCGGGGGGTGGAGGGAAAGGAGGAGACACACGGGGCATGAGCGGGGAGTGTGGGGGAAGGGGAGAGACACACGGGGCATGAGCGGGGGGTGGGGGGAAAGGAAGAGACACACGGGCCATGAGCAGGGGGTGGGGGGAAGGGGAGAGACACACGGGGCATGAGGCGGGGGGTGGGGGGAAGGGGAGAGACACACGGGGCATGAGCGGGGGGTGGGGGGAAGGGGAGAGACACACGGGGCATGAGCAGGATTGGGGGAAAGGAGGGAGATACGGGGCATGAGCGGGGGAAGGGGAGAGACACACGGGGCATGAGCGGGGGGTGGGGGAAGGGGAGAGAGACACGGGGCATGAGCAGGGTGAGGGGGAAGGGGAGAGAGACACGGGGCATGAGCTGGGGGTGGGGGGAAGGGGAGAGAGACATGGGGCATGAGCCGGGGGTGGGGGGAAGGGGAGAGAGACACAGGGCATAAGCGGGGGTGGGGGGAAGGGGAGAGAGACAAGGTGCATGAGCGGGGGTGGGGGGAAGGGGAGAGAGACACGGGGCATGAGCGGTCGGTGGGGGTTAAGGGGAGAGACACACGGGGCATGAGCGGGGGTGGGAGAGTAGGTGAGAGACAGATGGGGCATGAGCTGGGTTCGGGGGGAATGGGAGAGACAAACGGGACATGCGCGGGGGGCTTGGGGGGAAGGGGAGAAACACACAGTGCATGCGCGGGGTGGCGGTGAGGGGAGAGATACACGGGGCATGAGCGGGGGTGGGGGGAAAGGGGCATGAGCGGGGGGTGGGGGAGAATGGGAGAGACACGGGGCATGAGCGGGGGGTAACACAGGGAGACACGGGGCATGAGCGGGTGGTGGGGGGAACGGGAGACAGGGCATGGGTGGGGGGGTAACACAAGGGAGACACGGGGCATGAGCGGGGGGGTGGGGGGTAACATGAGGGAGACACGGGGCATGAGAGGGGGGTGGGGGTAACACAAGGGAGACACGGGGCATGAGCGGGGGGTGGGGGGTAACACAAGGGAGAAACGGGGCATGAGCGGGGGGTGTGAGGGAAGGGGAGAGACACACGGGGCATTAGCGGGGGTGGGGGGGAGGGGAGAGACACACGTGGCATTAGCGGGGGTGGGGGAGAAGGGGAGAGACACGGGGCATGAGCGGGGGGGTAACACAGGGAGACACGGGGCATGAGCGGGTGGTGGGGTAACGGGAGACAGGGCATGGGTAGGGGGTAACACAAGGGAGACACAGGGCATGAGCGGGGGGTGTGGGGGTAACACGAGGGAGACACGGGGCATGAGAGGGGGGTGGGGGTAACACAAGGGAGACACGGGGCATGAGCGGGGGGCGGGGGGTAACACAAGGGAGACACGGGGCATGAGCGGGGGGTGGGGGGGAAGGGGAGAGACACACGGGGCATTAGCGGGGGTGGGGGGAAGGGGAAAGACACACCTGGCATTAGCGGGTGTGCGGGAGGGGAGAAACACATTGGGCATGAGCGGGGGAGTCGGGGGAAAGGAGGGAGACACGGGGCATGAGCGGGAGGTGCGGGGAGGGGAGAGAGACACGGGGCATGAGCAGGGGGTGTGGGGGGTGAGAGAGACACGGGCATGAGCGGGGGTTGGGGGGAAGGGGCGAGAGACATGGGGAATGAGCGGGGGGTGGGGGAACAGTAGGGAGACACGGGGCATGAGCGGGGGGGTGGGAGGAAGGGGAAAGACACACGGGGCATGAGCGGGGGTGGGGGGGAAAGGGAGAGACACGGGGCATGAGCGGGGGTGGGGGTAACAGGGGATACAGGTCATGAGAGGGGGTAGGGGGGGAACAGGGGAGACACGGGGCATGAGCGGGGGGTGGGGGGAAGTGGAGAGAGACACGGGGCATGAGTGGGGGGTGGGGGGACAGTAGGGAGACACAGGACATGAGCAGGGGGTGGGGGGAAGGGGAGAGACACACGGGGCATGAGCGGGGGGTGGAGGAACAGTAGGGAGACCCGGGGCATGAGCGTGGGGTGGGGGGGAAGCGGAGAGACACACGGCGCATGGGCATGGTCGTGGGGAGGCAGGGGAGAGAGACACGGGGCATGAGCAGGGGGTGGAGGGGAAGGGGATAGACACACGGGGCATGAGCGGTGGGTGGGGGAATGGGGAGAGAGACACAGGTCATGAGCGGGGGATGGGGGGAAGGGGAGAGAGACACGGGGCATGAGCGGGTGGTGGGGGGAACAGTAGGGAGACACAGGGCATGAGCAGGGGTCAGGGGAAGGGGAGTGATACACGGGGCATAAGCGGGGTGGGGGGAAGGGGAAAGACACACCTGGCATTAGCGGGTGTGCGGGAGGGGAGAAACACATTGGGCATGAGCGGGGGAGTCGGGGGAAAGGAGGGAGACACGGGGCATGAGCGGGAGGTGCGGGGAGGGGAGAGAGACACGGGGCATGAGCAGGGGGTGTGGGGGGTGAGAGAGACACGGGCATGAGCGGGGGTTGGGGGGAAGGGGCGAGAGACATGGGGAATGAGCGGGGGGTGGGGGAACAGTAGGGAGACACGGGGCATGAGCGGGGGGGTGGGAGGAAGGGGAAAGACACACGGGGCATGAGCGGGGGTGGGGGGGAAAGGGAGAGACACGGGGCATGAGCGGGGGTGGGGGTAACAGGGGATACAGGTCATGAGAGGGGGTAGGGGGGGAACAGGGGAGACACGGGGCATGAGCGGGGGGTGGGGGGAAGTGGAGAGAGACACGGGGCATGAGTGGGGGGTGGGGGGACAGTAGGGAGACACAGGACATGAGCAGGGGGTGGGGGGAAGGGGAGAGACACACGGGGCATGAGCGGGGGGTGGAGGAACAGTAGGGAGACCCGGGGCATGAGCGTGGGGTGGGGGGGAAGCGGAGAGACACACGGCGCATGGGCATGGTCGTGGGGAGGCAGGGGAGAGAGACACGGGGCATGAGCAGGGGGTGGAGGGGAAGGGGATAGACACACGGGGCATGAGCGGTGGGTGGGGGAATGGGGAGAGAGACACAGGTCATGAGCGGGGGATGGGGGGAAGGGGAGAGAGACACGGGGCATGAGCGGGTGGTGGGGGGAACAGTAGGGAGACACAGGGCATGAGCAGGGGTCAGGGGAAGGGGAGTGATACACGGGGCATAAGCGGGGTGGGGGGGAAGGGGAGAGACACACGGGGCATGAGCGGGGGGTGCGGGGAAGGAGAGAGAGACACGGGGCATGAGCGGGGGGTAGGGGAGAAGGGGAGAGAGACACGGGGCATGAGCGGGGGATAGGAGGGAAGGGTAGAGAGACACGGTGCATGAGCGGGGGGTGGGGGGAAGGGGAGAGACACACGGGGCATGAGCAGGGGTTGGGGGGAAGGGTAGAGACACATGGGGCATGAGTGGGGGTGGGGGGGAGGGGAGAGACACACGGGGCATGAGCGGGGGTGGGGGGAAGGGGAGAGACACACGTGGCATTAGCGGGTGTGGGGGAGGGGAGAAACACATTGGGCATGAGCGGGGGAGTCGGGGGAAAGGAGGGAGACACGGGGCATGAGCGGGAGGTGGGGAGGGGAGAGAGACACGGGGCATGAGCGGGGGGTGGGGGGGAGGGGAGAGAGACACGGGGCATGAGCGGGGGTTGGGGGGAAGGGGCGAGAGACATGGGGAATGAGCGGGGGGTGTGGGAACAGTAGGGAAACACGGGACATGAGAGGGGGGTGGGAGGAAGGGGAGAGACACACGGGGCATGAGCGGGGGGTGGGGGGGAAGGGGAGAGACACGGGGCATGAGCGGGGGGTGGGGGTAACAGGGGAGACAGGTCATGAGCGGGGGTGGGGGGAACAGGGGAGACACGGGGCATGAGCGGGGGTGGGAGGAAGTCGAGAGAGACACAGGGCATGAGCGGGGGGTGGGGGGACAGTAGGGAGACACAGGACATGAGCGGGGGGTGGGGGGAAGGGTAGAGACACACGGGGCATGAGCGGGGGGTGGAGGAACAGTAGGGAGACCCGGGGCATGAGCGGGGGGTGGGGGGGACGGGAGAGACACACAGGGAATGAGCGGGGGGGCGGGGAGGCAGGGGAGAGAGACACGGGGCATGAGCAGGGGGTGGAGGGGAAGGGGATAGACACACGGGGCATGAGCGGGGGGTGGGGGAATGGGGAGAGACACACATGGCATGAGCAGGGGGTGGGGGGAAGGGGAGAGAGACACGGGGCATGAGCAGGTGGTGGGGGAACAGTAGGGAGACACGGGGCATGAGCGGGGGTCGGGGGGAAGGGGAGTGAAACACGGGGCATAAGCGGGGGTGGGGGGGAAGGGGAGAGAGACACGGGGCATGAGCGGGGGGTGGGGGGAAGGAGAGAGAGACACGGGGCATGAGCGGGGTGTAGGGGAGAAGGGGAGAGAGACACGGGGCATGAGCGGGGGATAGGAGGGACGGGGAGAGAGACACGGGGCATGAGCGGGGGGTGGGGGGAAGGGGCGAGACACACAGGGCATGAGCAGGGGGTGGGGGGAAGGGTAGAGACACACGGGGCATGAGCGGGGGTGGGGGGAGGGGAGAGACACACGGGGCATGAGCGGGGGGTGGAGGGAAAGGAGGGAGACACGGGGCATGAGCGGGGAGTGGGGGGATGGGGAGAGACACACGGGGCATGAGCGGGGGGGCGGGGGGAAAGGGAGAGACACACAGGGCATGAGCAGGGGGGAAGGGGAGAGACACACGGGGCATGAGCGGGGGTTGGGGGAAGGGGAGAGACAGAGAGACACACGGGGCATGAGCGGGGGGTGGGGGGAAGGGGAGAGAGACACACGGGGCGTGAGCAGGGGATGGGGTAAGGGGAGAGACACACGGGGCATGAGCAGGATTGGGGGGAATGGAGGGAGATATGGGGCATGAGCGGGGGAAGGGGAGAGACACACGGGGCATGAGCGGGGGGTGGGGGGAAGGGGAGAGAGACACGGGGCATGAGCGGGGGTGGGAGGGAAGGGGAGAGAGACACAGGGCATGAGCGGGGGGTGGGGGGAAGGGGAGAGAGACACAGGGCATGAGCGGGGGGAAGGGGAGAGAGACACAGGGAATGAGCGGGGGTGGGGGGGTAGGGGAGAGAGACACGGGCATAAGCGGGGGTGGCGGGAAGGGGAGAGAGACACGGTGCATGAGCGGGGGTGGGGGGAAGGGGAGAGAGACACGGGGCATGAGCGGGTGGTGGGGGTAAAGGGAGACAGGGCATGGGTGGGGGGTAACACAAGGGAGACACGGGGCATGAGCGGGGGGTGCGGGGTAACACTAGGAAGACACAGGGCATGAGAGGGGGGTGGGGGTAACACAAGGGAGACACGGGGCATGAGCGGGGGGTGGAGGGGTAACACAAGGGAGACACGGGGCATGAGCAGGCGGTGGGGGGTAAGGGGAGAGACACACGGGGCATTAGCGGGGGTGGGGGGGAGGGGAGAGACACAGGTGGCATTAGCGGGGGTGGGGGAGGGGAGAAACACATTGGGCATGAGCGGGGGTGTAGGGGGAAAGAAGGGAGACACGGGGCATGAGCGGGAGGTGGGGGGAGGGGAGAGAGACACAGGGCATGAACGGGGGGTGGGGGCGAGGGGAGAGAGACATGGGGCATGAGCGGGGGGTGGGGGGAAGGGGCGAGAGACATGGGGAATGAGCGGGGGGTGGGGGAACAGTAGGGAGACACAGGGCATGAGCGGGGGTGGGGGGAAGGGGAGAGACACACGAGGCATGAGCGGGGGGTGGGGGGGATGGGAAGAGACACACGGGGCATGAGCAGGGGGTGGGGGGGAGGGGTGAGAGACACAGGGCATGAGCGGGGGTGGTGGGGAAGGGGAGAGAGACGGGGCATGAGCGGGGGCAGGGGGGAAGGGGAGAGAGACACGGGGCATGAGCAGGGGGTAGGAGGGAAGGGGAGAGAGACACGGGGCATGAGCAGGGGATGGGCATGAGCGGGGGTGGGGGGAAGGGGAGAGACACACGGGGCATGAGCGAGGGTGGGGGGAAGGGGAGAGACACGGGGCATGAGCGGGGGGTGGGGGTAACAGGGGAGACAGGTCATGAGCGGGGGGTGGGGGGGAACAGGGTAGACACGGGGCATGAGCGGGGGGTGAGGGGGAAGTGGAGAGAGACACGGGGCATGAGCGGGGGCGGGGGGACAGTAGGGAGACACAGGACATGAGCGGGGGGTGGGGGGAAGGGAAGAGACACACGGGGCTTGAGCAGGGGGTGGGGGAACAGTAGGGAGACACGGGGCATGAGCGGGTGGTGGGGGGGAAGGGGAGAGACACACGGGGCATGAGCGGGGGGGTGGGGGGTCAGGGTAAAGGGACACGGGGCATGAGCAGGGGGTGGAGGGGAAGGGGATAGACACAC
Organism: Ambystoma mexicanum; assembly: GCF_040938575.1. NCBI lineage: Eukaryota > Metazoa > Chordata > Amphibia > Caudata > Ambystomatidae > Ambystoma > Ambystoma mexicanum. The sequence goes on along the minus strand of NC_090937.1, from coordinate 1,079,368,424 downwards.
GGGGCATGAGCGGGGGGTGGGGGAATGGGGAGAGACACACAGGGCATGAGCGGGGGGAAGGGGAGAGAGACACGGGGCATGAGCAGGTGGTGGGGGGAACAATAGGGAGACACGGGGCATGAGCGGGGGTGGGGGAAGGGGAGAGAAACATGGGGCATAAGCGGGGGGTAGGGGGAAAGGTGAGAGAGACACAGGGCATGAACGGGGGGTAGACCGGAAGGGGAGAGAGACACGGGGCATGAGCGGGGGGTGGGGGGAAGGGGAGAGACACACGGGGCATGAGCAGGGGGTGGGGGGAAGGGGAGAGACACACGGGGCATGAGCGGGGGTGGGGGGAGGGGAGAGACACACGGGGCATGAGTGGGGGGGTGGAGGGAAAGGAGGGAGACACACGGGGTGTGAGCGGGGAGTGGGGGGAAGGGGAGAGACACACGGGGCATGAGCGGGAGGTGGGGGGAAGGGGAGAGACAGAGAGACACACGGGGCATGAGCAGGGGGTGGGGGAAGGGGAGAGAGACACACGGGGCATGAGCGGGGGTGGGGGGAAGGGGAGAGACACAAGGCATGAGCGGGCGTGGGGGGAAGGGGAGAGACGCACGGGGCATGAGCGGGGGGTGGGGGGGAAGGGGAGAGACACGGGCATGAGCAGGGGGTGCGAGGAAAGGGGAGAGACACACGGGGCATGAGCAGGGGGTGGGGGGGAAGGGGAGAGACACACGGGGCATGAGCAGGATTGGGGGAAAGGAGGGAGATACGGGGCATGAGCGGGGGAAGGGGAGAGACACACGGGGCATGAGCGGGGGGTGGGGGGAAGGGGAGAGAGACACGGGGCATGAGCGGGGGGGGAAGGGGAGAGAGACACGGGGCATGAGCGGGGGGTGGGGGGGTAGGGGAGAGAGACACGGGGCATAAGCGGGGGTGGGGGGAAGGGGAGAGAGACACGGGGCATGAGCGGGGTGGGGGGAAGGGGAGAGAGACACGGGGCATGAGCGGGGGTGGGGGGAAGGGGAGAGAGACACGGGGCATGAGCGGGGAGTGGGGGGGTAGGGGAGAGAGACACGGGGCATAAGCGGGGGTGGGGGTAAGGGGAGAGAGACACGGTGCATGAGCGGGGGTGGGGGGGAAGGGGAGAGAGACACGGGGCATGAGCGGTCGGTGGGGGTTAAGGTGAGAGACAGACGGGGCATGAGCGGGGTGTGGGGGGAAGGGGAGAGACACACGGGGCATGAGCGGGGGAATGGGGGGGAAGGGGAGAGACACACAGGGCATGCGCGGGGTGGGGGTGAGGGAAGAGACACACGGGGCATGAGCGGGGGGTGGGGGGAAAGGAGGGAGACACGGGGCATGAGTGGGGGGTGGGGGGAAGGGGAGAGAGACACGGGGCATGAGCGGGGGGTGGGGGGGTAGGGGAGAGAGACACGGGGCATGAGCGGGGGGATGGGGGGAAGGGGAGAGACACACAGGGCATGCGCGGGGTAGGGGTGAGGGGAGAGACACACGGGGCATGAGCGGGGGGTGGGGGAAAGGAGGGAGACACGGGGCATGAGCGGGGGGTGGGGGAGAAGGGGAGAGACACGGGGCATGAGCGGGGGGTAACACAGGGAGACACGGGGCATGAGCAGGTGGTGGGGGTAACGGGAGACAGGGCATGGGTGGGGGGGTAACACAAGGGAGACACGGGGCATGAGCGGAGGTGGGGGGGTAACACGAGGGAGACACGGGGCATGAGAGGGGGGTGGGGGTAACACAAGGGAGACACGGGGCATGAGCGGGGGGTGGGGGGTAACACAAGGGAGACACGGGGCATGAGCAGGGGGTGGGGGGAAGGGGAGAGACACACGGGGCATTAGCGGGGGTGGGGGGAGGGGAGAGACACACGTGGCATTAGCGGGGGTGGGGGGAGGGGAGAAACACATTGGGCATGAGCAGGGGGTGGGGGGAAGGGGAGAGACACACGGCGCATGAGCGGGAGGTGGGGGAGAGGGGAGAGAGACACGGGGTATGAGCGGGGGGTGGGTGGGAGTGGAGAGAGACACGGGGCATTAGCGGGGGGTGGGGGGAAGGGGCGAGAGACATGGGGAGTGAGCGGGGGGGTGGGGGAACAGTAGGAAGACACGGGGCATAAGCGGGGGGGAGGGGAGAGGCACACGGGGCATGAGCGGGGGTGGGGGGAAGGGGAGAGAAAACAGGGCATGAGCAGGGTGTGCGGGGAGAGAGACACGGGGCATGAGCGGGGGGTGGGGGGAAGGGGAGAGAGACACGGGGCATGAGCGGGGGGTAGGGGGGAATGGGAGAGAGACACAGGGCATGAGAGGGGGTTAGGAGGGAAGGCGAGAGAGACACGGGGCATGAGCGGGGGGTGGGGGAAGGGGAGAGACACACGGGGCATGAGCGGGGGTTGAGGGGGAGGGGAGAGACACACGGGGCATGATTGGGGGGAAAGGAGGGAGGCACACGGCATGAGCGGGGGGTGGGGGGAAGGGGAGAGACACGGGGCGTGAGCGGGGGTGGGGGGTAACACAAGGGAGACACAGGGCATGAGCGGGGGGTGGGGGGTAACAGGGGAGACAGGGCATGGGTGGGGGGTAACACAAGGGAGACACGGGGCATGAGCGGCGGGTGGGGGGTAACACGAGGTTGACACGGGGCATGAGCGGGGGCTGGGGGGTAATACAAGGGAGATACGGGGCATGAGCGGGGGGTGGGGGGGTAACACAAACAGAGACACGGGGTATCAGCCGGGGGTGGGGGTAACAGGGGAGACAGGTCATGAGCGGGGGCTGGGGCGAACAGGGGAGACACGGGGCATGAGCGGGGGTGGGGGGAAGTGGAGAGGGACACGGGGCATGAGCGGGGGGTGGGGGGAACAGTAGGGAGACACGGGACATGAGCGGGGGTGGGGGGGTAACACGAGGGAGACACGGGGCATGAGCGGGGGGCGGGGGGTAACACAAGGGAGACACGGGCATGAGCGGGGGGTGGGTGGGTAACACAAGGGAGACACGGGGCATGAGCGGGGGGTGGGGGTAAGGGGAGAGACACAAGGGGCATTAGCGGGGGTAGGGGGAAGGGGAGAGACACAAGGGGCATGAGCGGGGGGTGGGGGGAAAGGAGGGAGACACGGGGCATGAGCGGGGGTGGGTTGAAGGGGAGAGACACACAGGGCGTGAGCTGGGGGAGGGGAGAGAGACATGGGGCATGAGCGGGGGGTGGGGGGGAAGGGGAGAGAGACACGGGGCATGAGCGGGGGGGTGGGGGGAACAGTAGGGAGACACGGGGCATGAGCGGGGGGTGGGGGGAAGGGGAGAGACACACAGAGCATGAGCGGGGTGGGAGGGGAGGTCGACACAGGGCATGAGCGGGGGGTGGGGGGGAAGGGGAGAGAGACATGGGGCATGAGCGGGGGATGGGGGAAGGGGAGAGACACACGGGGCATGAGCGGGGGGTGGGGGGAAAGGAGGGAGACACAGGGCATGAGCGGGGGGAAGGGGAGAGACACGGGACATGAGCGGGGGGTGGGGGGTAACAGGGGAGACAGGGCATGGGTGAGGGGGTAACACAAGGGAGACACGGGACATGAGCGGCAGGTGCGGGTAACACAAGGTTGACACGGGGCATGAGCGGGGGCTGGGGGGTAATACAAGGGAGATACGGGGCATGAGCGGGGGGTGGGGAGGTAACACAAACAGAGACACGGGGCATCAGCCGGGGGTGGGGGTAACAGGGGAAACAGGTCATGAGCAGAGGCTGGGGGGAACCTGGGGAGACACGGGGCATGAGCGGGGGTGGGGGGAAGTGGAGAGAGACACGGGGCATGAGCGGGGGTGGGGGGAACAGTAGGGAGACACGGGACATGAGCGTGGGGTGGGGGGGTAACACGAGGGAGACACGGGCATGAGCGGGGGGTGGGTGGGTAACACAAGGGAGACACGGGGCATGAGCGGGGGGTGGGGGGAAGGGGAGAGACACAAGGGGCATTAGCGGGGGTGGGGGAAGGGGAGAGACACACGTGGCATGAGCGGGGGGTGGGGGGAAAGGAGGGAGACACGGGGCATGAGCGGGGGTGGGTTGAAGGGGAGAGACACACAGGGCGTGAGCTGGGGGTGGGGGGAGGGGAGAGAGACATGGGGCATGAGCGGGGGTGGGGGGAAGGGGAGAGAGACACGGGGCATGAGCGGGGGGGTGGGGGGAACAGTAGGGAGACACGGGGCATGAGCGGGGGGTGGGGGGAAGGGGAGAGACACACGGAGCATGAGCGGGGGGGAGGGGAGGGAGACAGGGCATGAGCGGGGGGTGGGGGGGAAGGGGAGAGAGACATGGGGCATGAGCGGGGGATGGGGGGAATGGGAGAGACACACGGGGCATGAGCGGGGGTGGGGGGAAGGGGAGAGACACAAGGCATGAGCGGGCGTGGGGGGAAGGGGAGAGACGCACGGGGCATGAGCGGGGGGTGGGGGGGAAGGGGAGAGACACGGGCATGAGCAGGGGGTGCGAGGAAAGGGGAGAGACACACGGGGCATGAGCAGGGGGTGGGGGGGAAGGGGAGAGACACACGGGGCATGAGCAGGATTGGGGGAAAGGAGGGAGATACGGGGCATGAGCGGGGGAAGGGGAGAGACACACGGGGCATGAGCGGGGGGTGGGGGGAAGGGGAGAGAGACACGGGGCATGAGCGGGGGGGGAAGGGGAGAGAGACACGGGGCATGAGCGGGGGGTGGGGGGGTAGGGGAGAGAGACACGGGGCATAAGCGGGGGTGGGGGGAAGGGGAGAGAGACACGGGGCATGAGCGGGGTGGGGGGAAGGGGAGAGAGACACGGGGCATGAGCGGGGGTGGGGGGAAGGGGAGAGAGACACGGGGCATGAGCGGGGAGTGGGGGGGTAGGGGAGAGAGACACGGGGCATAAGCGGGGGTGGGGGTAAGGGGAGAGAGACACGGTGCATGAGCGGGGGTGGGGGGGAAGGGGAGAGAGACACGGGGCATGAGCGGTCGGTGGGGGTTAAGGTGAGAGACAGACGGGGCATGAGCGGGGTGTGGGGGGAAGGGGAGAGACACACGGGGCATGAGCGGGGGAATGGGGGGGAAGGGGAGAGACACACAGGGCATGCGCGGGGTGGGGGTGAGGGAAGAGACACACGGGGCATGAGCGGGGGGTGGGGGGAAAGGAGGGAGACACGGGGCATGAGCGGGGGGTGGGGGGAAGGGGAGAGAGACACGGGGCATGAGCGGGGGGTGGGGGGGTAGGGGAGAGAGACACGGGGAATAAGCGGGGGTGGGGGAAGGGGTGAGAGACACGGTGAATGAGTGGGGGTGGGGGGGAAGGCGAGAGAGACACGGGGCATGAGCGGTCGGTGGGGGTTAAGGGGAGAGACACACGGGGCATGAGCGGGGGTGGGGGAGAAGGTGAGAGACAGACGGGGCATGAGCGGGGTGTGGGGGGATGGGGAGAGACACACGGGGCATGAGCGGGGGGATGGGGGGAAGGGGAGAGACACACAGGGCATGCGCGGGGTAGGGGTGAGGGGAGAGACACACGGGGCATGAGCGGGGGGTGGGGGAAAGGAGGGAGACACGGGGCATGAGCGGGGGGTGGGGGAGAAGGGGAGAGACACGGGGCATGAGCGGGGGGTAACACAGGGAGACACGGGGCATGAGCAGGTGGTGGGGGTAACGGGAGACAGGGCATGGGTGGGGGGGTAACACAAGGGAGACACGGGGCATGAGCGGAGGTGGGGGGGTAACACGAGGGAGACACGGGGCATGAGAGGGGGGTGGGGGTAACACAAGGGAGACACGGGGCATGAGCGGGGGGTGGGGGGTAACACAAGGGAGACACGGGGCATGAGCAGGGGGTGGGGGGAAGGGGAGAGACACACGGGGCGTTAGCGGGGTGGGGGGAGGGGAGAGACACACGTGGCATTAGCGGGGGTGGGGGGAGGGGAGAAACACATTGGGCATGAGCAGGGGGTGGGGGGAAGGGGAGAGACACACGGCGCATGAGCGGGAGGTGGGGGAGAGGGGAGAGAGACACGGGGTATGAGCGGGGGGTGGGTGGGAGTGGAGAGAGACACGGGGCATGAGCGGGGGGTGGGGGGAAGGGGCGAGAGACATGGGGAGTGAGCAGTGAGCGGGGGGGGTGGGGGAACAGTAGGAAGACACGGGGCATAAGCGGGGGGGAGGGGAGAGGCACACGGGGCATGAGCGGGGGTGGGGGGAAGGGGAGAGAAAACAGGGCATGAGCAGGGTGTGCGGGGAGAGAGACACGGGGCATGAGCGGGGGGTGGGGGGAAGGGGAGAGAGACACGGGGCATGAGCGGGGGTAGGGGGGAAGGGGAGAGAGACACAGGGCATGAGAGGGGGTTAGGAGGGAAGGCGAGAGAGACACGGGGCATGAGCGGGGGGTGGGGGAAGGGGAGAGACACACGGGGCATGAGCGGGGGTTGAGGGGGAGGGGAGAGACACACGGGGCATGATTGGGGGGAAAGGAGGGAGGCACACGGCATGAGCGGGGGGTGGGGGGAAGGGGAGAGACACGGGGCGTGAGCGGGGGTGGGGGTAACACAAGGGAGACACAGGGCATGAGCGGGGGGTGGGGGGTAACAGGGGAGACAGGGCATGGGTGGGGGGTAACACAAGGGAGACACGGGGCATGAGCGGCGGGTGGGGGGTAACACGAGGTTGACACGGGGCATGAGCGGGGGCTGGGGGGTAATACAAGGGAGATACGGGGCATGAGCGGGGGGTGGGGGGGTAACACAAACAGAGACACGGGGTATCAGCCGGGGGTGGGGGTAACAGGGGAGACAGGTCATGAGCGGGGGCTGGGGCGAACAGGGGAGACACGGGGCATGAGCGGGGGTGGGGGGAAGTGGAGAGGGACACGGGGCATGAGCGGGGGGTGGGGGGAACAGTAGGGAGACACGGGACATGAGCGGGGGTGGGGGGGTAACACGAGGGAGACACGGGGCATGAGCGGGGGGCGGGGGGTAACACAAGGGAGACACGGGCATGAGCGGGGGGTGGGTGGGTAACACAAGGGAGACACGGGGCATGAGCGGGGGGTGGGGGTAAGGGGAGAGACACAAGGGGCATTAGCGGGGGTAGGGGGAAGGGGAGAGACACAAGGGGCATGAGCGGGGGGTGGGGGGAAAGGAGGGAGACACGGGGCATGAGCGGGGGTGGGTTGAAGGGGAGAGACACACAGGGCGTGAGCTGGGGGAGGGGAGAGAGACATGGGGCATGAGCGGGGGGTGGGGGGGAAGGGGAGAGAGACACGGGGCATGAGCGGGGGGGTGGGGGGAACAGTAGGGAGACACGGGGCATGAGCGGGGGGTGGGGGGAAGGGGAGAGACACACAGAGCATGAGCGGGGTGGGAGGGGAGGTCGACACAGGGCATGAGCGGGGGGTGGGGGGGAAGGGGAGAGAGACATGGGGCATGAGCGGGGGATGGGGGAAGGGGAGAGACACACGGGGCATGAGCGGGGGGTGGGGGGAAAGGAGGGAGACACAGGGCATGAGCGGGGGGAAGGGGAGAGACACGGGACATGAGCGGGGGGTGGGGGGTAACAGGGGAGACAGGGCATGGGTGAGGGGGTAACACAAGGGAGACACGGGACATGAGCGGCAGGTGCGGGTAACACAAGGTTGACACGGGGCATGAGCGGGGGCTGGGGGGTAATACAAGGGAGATACGGGGCATGAGCGGGGGGTGGGGAGGTAACACAAACAGAGACACGGGGCATCAGCCGGGGGTGGGGGTAACAGGGAAAACAGGTCATGAGCAGAGGCTGGGGGGAACCTGGGGAGACACGGGGCATGAGCGGGGGTGGGGGGAAGTGGAGAGAGACACGGGGCATGAGCGGGGGTGGGGGGAACAGTAGGGAGACACAGGACATGAGCGTGGGGTGGGGGGGTAACACGAGGGAGACACGGGCATGAGCGGGGGGTGGGTGGGTAACACAAGGGAGACACGGGGCATGAGCGGGGGGTGGGGGGAAGGGGAGAGACACAAGGGGCATTAGCGGGGGTGGGGGAAGGGGAGAGACACGTGGCATGAGCGGGGGGTGGGGGGAAAGGAGGGAGACACGGGGCATGAGCGGGGGTGGGTTGAAGGGGAGAGACACACAGGGCGTGAGCTGGGGGTGGGGGGAGGGGAGAGAGACATGGGGCATGAGCGGGGGTGGGGGGAAGGGGAGAGAGACACGGGGCATGAGCGGGGGGGTGGGGGGGAACAGTAGGGAGACACGGGGCATGAGCGGGGGGTGGGGGGAAGGGGAGAGACACACGGAGCATGAGCGGGGGGGAGGGGAGGGAGACAGGGCATGAGCGGGGGGGGGAAGGGGAGAGAGACATGGGGCATGAGCGGGGGATGGGGGGAATGGGAGAGACACACGGGGCATGAGCGGGGGGAAGGGGAGAGACACGGGACATGAGCGGGGGGTGGGGGGTAACAGGGGAGACAGGGCATGGGTGAGGGGGTAACACAAGGGAGACACGGGGCATGAGCGGCGGGTGGGGGGTAACACGAGGTTGAAACGGGGCATGAGCGGGGGGTGGGGGGGTAACACAAGGGAGACATGGGGCATGAGCGGGGGGTGGCGGGTAACAGGGGAGACAGGGCATGGGTGGGGGGTAACACAAGGGAGACACGGGGCATGAGCGGCGGTGGGGGGTAACATGAGGTTGACACGGGGCATGAGCGGGGGGTGGGGGGTAACACAAGGGAGATACGGGGCATGAGCGGGGGGTGGGAGGGTAACACAAACGGAGACACCGGGCATGAGCGGGGGGTGAGGGGTAACAGGGGAGACAGGTCATGAGCGGGGGGGTGGGGGGTACAGTAGGGAGACATGGGACATGAGCGGGGGTGGGGGGGTAACACGAGGGACACACGGGGCATGAGCGGGGGGTGGGAGGGTAACACAAGGGAGCCACGGGCATGAGCGGGGGGTGGGGGGTAACACAAGGGAGACACGGGGCATGAGCGGGGGGTCGGCGGGGAGGGGAGAGACACAGGGCATTAGCGGGGATGGGGGGAAGGGGAGAGACACGTGGCATGAGCGGGGGGGAAGGAGAGAGACACGGGGCATGAGCGGGCGTGGGGGGGTAACACGAGGGAGACACGGGGCATGAGCGGGGGGTGGGGGGTAACACAAGGGAGACACGGGCATGAGCGGGGGGTGGGGGGGTAACACAAGGGAGACACGGGGCATGAGCGGGGGGGTGGGGGGAAGGGGAGAGACACAAGGGGCATTAGCGGGGGTGGGGGGAAGGGGAGAGACACACGTGGCATGAGCGGGGGGGTGGGGGGAAGAAGGGAGACACGGGGCATGAGCGGGGGTGGGGGGAAGGGGAGAGACACACAGGGCGTGAGCAGGGGGCGGGGGGAGGGGAGAGAGACATGGGGTATGAGGGGGGAGTGGGGGGGAAGGGGAGAGAGACACGGGGCATGAGCGGGGGGGTAGTGGAACAGTAGGGAGACACGGGGCATGAGCGGGGGTGGGGGGGAAGGGGAGAGACACACAGAGCATGAGCGGCGGGTGGGGGGAGGGGAGGGAGACACAGGGCATGAGCGGGGGGTGGGGGGGGAGGGGAGAGAGACATGGGGCATGAGCGGGGGATGGGGGAAGGGGAGAGACACGGGGCATGAGCGGGGGGGAAGGAGGGAGACATGGGGCATGAGCGGGGGGTCTGGGGGAAGGGGAGAGACACGGGACATGAACGGGGGGTGGGGGGTAACAGGGGAGACAGGGCATGGGTGAGGGGGTAACACAAGGGAGACACGGGGCATGAGCGGCGGGTGGGGGGTAACACGAGGTTGACACGGGGCATGAGCGGGGGGTGGAGGGGTAACACAAGGGAGACATGGGGCATGAGCGGGGGTGGGGGGTAACAGGGGAGACAGGACATGGGTGGGGGGTAACACAAGGGAGACACGGGGCATGAGCGGCGGGTGGGGGGTAACACGAGGTTGACACAGGGCATGAGCGGGGGTGGGGGGTAACACAAGGGAGATACGGGGCATGAGAGGGGGGTGGGAGGGTAACACAAACAGAGACACGGGGCAGTGGCCGGGGGGTGAGGGGTAACAGGGGAGACAGGTCATGAGTGGGGGGTGGGGGGGAACAGTAGGGAGACACGGGACATGAGCTGGGGTGGGGGGTAACACGAGGGACACATGGGGCATGAGCGGGGGGTGGGAGGGTAACACAAGGGAGCCACGGGCATGAGCGGGAGGTGGGGGGTAACACAAGGGAGACACAGGGCATGAGCGGGGGGTCGGGGGGCGGGGAGAGACACACAGGGCATTAGCGGGGGTGGGGGGAAGGGGAGAGACACACGTGGCATGAGCGGGGGGGAAGGAGGGAGACACGGGGCATGAGCGGGGGGTAGGAGGGAAGGGGAGAGAGACACGGGGCATGAGCAGGGGATGGGGGTGAAGGGGAGAGACGCACAGGGCATGAGCGGGGGGTGGGGGGGAGGGGAGAGACACATGGGCATGAGCAGGGGGTGGGGGAGAAGGGGAGAGACACATGGCATGAGCGGGGGTGGGGGTAACAGGGGAGACAGGTCATGAGCAGGGGGTGGGGGGAACAGGGGAGACAAGGTGGCATGAGCGGGGGGTGGGGGGTAAGGGGAGAGAGACACGGGGCATGAGCGGGGGGTAGGGGGGGAGGGGAGAGAGGCACAGGGCATGAGCGGGGGTAGGAGGGAAGGGGAGAGAGACACGGTGCATGAGCGGGGGTCGGGGGAAGGGTAGAGACACGGGGCATGAGCAGGGGGTGGGGGGAAGGGGAGAGACACACGGGGCATGAGCGGGGTTGGGAGGGAGGGGAGAGACACAAGGGGCATGAGCGGGGGGTGGAGGGAAAGGAGGGAGACACACGGGGCATGAGCGGGGAGTGGGGGGGAGGGGAGAGACACATGGGGCATGAGCGGGGGGTGGGGGGAAAGGGAGAGACACACGGGGCATGAGCAGGGGGTGGGGGGAGGGGGAGAGACACACGGGGCATGAGCGGGGGGTGGGGGGAAGGGGAGAGACAGAGACACACGCGGCATGAGCAGGGGGTGGGGTGAAGGGGAGAGAGACACACGGGGCATGAGCGGGGGGTGGGGGAAGGGGAGAGACACACGGGGCATGAGTGGGGCGTGGGGGGAAGGGGAGAGACACATGGGTCATGAGCGGGGGGTGGGGGGAAGGGGAGAGACACACGGGGCATGAGCGGGGGGTGGGAGGGAAGGGGAGAAACACACGGGGCATGAGCAGGGGGTGGGGGAAGGGGAAGAGACACACGGGGCGTGAGCAGGATTGAGGGAAAGGAGGGAGATACGGGGCATGAGCGGGGGAAGGGAAGAGACACACGGGGCTTGAGCAGGGGGTGGCGGGGAAGGGGAGAGAGACACGGGGCATGAGCGGGGGTGGGGGGGAGGGGAGAGAGACACGGGGCATGAGCGGGGGGTGGGGGGAAAGGGGAGAGAGACACGGGGCATGAGTGGGGGTGGGGGGAAGGGGAGAGAGACACGGGGCATGAGCGGGGGGTGGCGGGGTATGGGAGAGAGACACGGGGCATGAGCAGGGGGTGGGGGGAAGGGGAGAGACACACGGGGCATGAGCGGGGGGTGGGGGGAAGGGGAGAGAGACACGGGGCATGAGCGGGGGTGGGGGGAAGGGGAGAGACACATGGGGCATGAGCGGGGGGTGGGGGAAAGGGTGAGACACACGGGGCAGGGGGTGGGGGGAAGGGGAGAGACACGACGCATGAGCGGGGTGTGGGGGGAGGGGAGAGAGACACGGGGCATGAGCGGGGGGTGGGAGGGAAGGGGAGAGAGACACGGGGCATGAGCAGGGGGTGGGGGGAAGGGGAGAGACACACGGGGCATGGCGGGGGGTGGCGGGAAGGAGAGAGACACACGGGCATGAGCGGGGGGTGGGGGAGAAGGGGAGAGACACGGGGCATGAGCGGGGGTGGGGGTAACAGGGGAGACAGGTCATGAGCAGGGGGTGGGGGGAACAGGGGAGACAAGGTGGCATGAGCGGGGGGTGGGGGGTAAGGGGAGAGAGACACGGGGCATGAGCGGGGGGTAGGGTGGAAGGGGAGAGAGGCACAGGGCATGAGCAGGGGTAGGAGGGAAGGGGAGAGAGACACGGTGCATGAGCGGGGGTGGGGGGAAGAGGAGAGACACACGGGGCATGAGCAGGGGGTGGGGGGAAGGGGAGAGACACACGGGGCATGAGCGGGGGTGGGGGGGAGGGGAGAGACACACGGGGCATGAGCGGGGGGTGGAGGGAAAGGAGGGAGACACACGGGGCATGAGCAGGGAGTGGGGGGAAGGGGAGAGACACATGGGGCATGAGCGGGGGGTGGGGGGAAAGGGAGAGACACACGGGGCATGAGCAGGGGGTGGGGGGAAGGGGAGAGACACACGGGGCATGAGCGGGGGGTGGGGGGAAGGGGAGAGACAGAGACACACGCGGCATGAGCGGGGGGTGGGGGGAAGGGGAGAGAGACACACGGGGCATGAGCGGGGGGTGGGGGAAGGGGAGAGACACACGGGGCATGAGTGGGGCGTGGGGGGAAGGGGAGAGACATATGGGTCATGAGCGGGGGGTGGGGTGGAAGGGGAGAGACACACGGGGCATGAGCAGGGGGTGGGAGGGAAGGGGAGAGACACACGGGGCATGAGCAGGGGGTGGGGGGAAGGGGAAGAGACACACGGGGCGTGAGCAGGATTGGGGGGAAAGGAGGGAGATACGGGGCATGAGCGGGGGAAGGGGAGAGACACACGGGGCAGGGGGTGGGGGGGAAGGGGAGAGAGACACGGTGCATGAGCGGGGGTGGGGGGAGGGGAGAGAGACATGGGGCATGAGCGGGTGGTGGGTGGAAGGGGAGAGAGACACGGGGCATAAGTGGGGGTGGGGGGAAGGGGGAGAGAGACACGGGGCATGAGCGGGGGGCGGGGGGGTAGGGGAGAGAGACACGGGGCATGAGCAGGGGGTGGGGGGAAGGGGAGAGACACACGGGGCATGAGCAGGGGGTGGGGGGAAGGGGAGAGAGACACGGGGCATGAGCCGGGGTTGGGGGAAGGGGAGAGACACAATGGGCATGAGCAGGGGGTGGGGGGAAACGGAGAGACACTTGGGGCAGGGGGTGGGGGGAAGGGGAGAGACACACGGGGCATGAGCGGGGGGTGGGGGAAGGGGAGAGAGACACAGGGCATGAGCGGGGGGTGGGAGGGAAGGGGAGAGAGACACGGGGCATGAGCGGGGGTGGGGGGAAGGGGAGAGACACACGGGGCATGAGCGGGGGAGAAGGAGGGAGACACGGGCATGAGCGGGGGTCGGGGGGAAGGGGAGAGACAAGGGGCATGAGCGGGGGGTGGGGGGTAACACACGGGAGACACAGGGCATGATCGGGGGTGGGGGGTAACAGGGGAGACAGGGCATGGGTGAGGGGGTAACACAAAGGAGACACGGGGCATGAGCGGTGGGTGGGGGGTAACACGAGGTTGACACGGGGCATGAGCGGGTGGTGGGGGTTAACTCAAGGGAGACACGGGACATGAGCGGGGGGTGGGGGGTAACACAACGGAGAAATGGGGCATGAGCGCGGGGTGGGGGGTAACAGGGGAGACAGGTCATGAGCGGGTGGTGGGGGGAACAGGGGAGACACAGGGAATGAGCGGGGGGTGGGGGAAAGTGGAGAGAGACACGGGGCATGAACGGGGGGTGGGGGGAACAGTAGGGAGACACGGGAAATGAGCGGGGGGTGGGAGGTAACACGAGGGAGACACGGGGCATGAACGGGGGGTGGGGGGTAACACAAGGGAGACACGGGGCATGAGCGGGGTGGGGGGGAAGGGGAGAGACTCACGGGGCATTAGCGGGGGTGGGGGGAGGGGAGAGACACACGGGGCATTAGCAGGGGGTGGGGGGAGGGGAGAGACACACGGGGCATGAGCGTGGGGTGGGGAGAAATGAGGGAGACATGAGGCATGTGCGGGGGGTGGGGGAAGGGGAGAGACACAGGGGCATGAGCAGGGGGTGGGGGAGGTGAGAGAGACAAGGGGCATGAGCAGGGGGTGGGGGAGAGAGAGACACGGGGCATGAACGGGGGGAAGTGGAGAGAGACACGGGGCATGAGCGGGGGAAGGGGAAAGAGACACGGGGCATGAGCGGGGGGGTGGGGGGAACAGTAGGGAGACACGGGCATGAGCGGTGGGTGGGGGGAAGGGGAGAGACACACGAGGCATGAGCGGGGGGTGGGGGGGAAGGGAAGAGACACACGGGGCATGAGCGGGGGTGGGGGGGAGGGGGGAGAGACACGGGGCATGAGCGGGGGGTGGGGGGAAGGGGAGAGAGACACGGGGCATGAGCGGGGGTAGGGGGGAAGGGGAGAGAGACACGGGGCATAAGCGGGGGGTAGGAGGGAAGGGGAGAGAGACACAGGGCATGAGCAGGGGATGGGGGCGAAGGGGAGAGACACACGGGGCATGAGCGGGGGGTGGGGGGAAGGGGAGAGACACACTGGGCATGAGCGGGGGGTGAGGGGGAAGGGGAGAGACACAGGGCATGAGCAGGGGGTGGGGGTAACAGGGGAGACAGGTCATGAGCGGGGGTGGGGGGGTGGGGGGGAACAGGGGAGACACGGGGCATGAGCGGGGGGTGGGGGGGAAGGGGAGAGAGACGCGGGGCATGAGCGGGGGGTAGGGGGAAGGGGAGAGAGACACAGGGCATGAGCGGGGGTGGGGGGAAGGGGAGAGACACACGGGGCATGAGCAAGGGGGTGGGGGAAGGGGAGAGACACACGGGGCATGAGCAGGGGGTGGGGGGAAGGGGAGAGACACACGGGGCATGAGCGGGGGTGGGGGGGAGGGGAGAGACACACGGGGCATGAGCGGGGGGTGGAGGGAAAAGAGGGAGACACACGGGGCAGGAGCGGGAAGTGGGGGGTAGGGGAGAGACACATGGGGCATGAGCGGGGGTGGGGGAAAGGGAGAGACACACGGGGTATGAGCAGGGGGTGGGGGGAAGGGGAGAGACACACGGGGCATGAGCGGGGGGTGGGGGGAAGGGGAGAGACATACGGGGCATGAGCGGGGGGTGGGGGGAAGGGGAGAGAAACACACGGGGCATGAGCGGGGGGTGGGGGGAAGGGGAGAGACACACGGGGCATGAGCGGGGCGTGGGGGGAAGGGGAGAGACACATGGGGCATGAGCGGGGGGTGGGGGAAGGGGAGAGACACATGGGGCATGAGCAGGGGGTGGGAGGGAAGGGGAGAGACACACGGGGCGTGAGCAGGGGGTGGCGGGAAGGGGAGAGACACACGGGGCATGAGCAGGATTGGGGGGAAAGGAGGGAGATACGGGGCATGAGCGGGGGAAGGGGAGAGACACACGGGGCATGAGCGGGGGGTGGGGGGGAAGGGGAGAGAGACAGGGCATGAGCGGAGGTGGGCGGGAAGGGGAGAGAGAAACGGGGCATGAGCGGGGGGTGGGGGAAGGGGAGAGAGACACGGGGCATGAGTGGGGGGTGGGGGATAGGGGAGAGAGACACGGGGCATACGCGGGGGTGGGGGGAAAGGAGGGAGACACACGGGGCATGAGCGGGGAGTGGGGGGGAAGGGGGAGACACATGGAGCATGAGCAGGGGGTGGGGGGAAAGGGAGAGACACACGGGGCATGAGCAGGGGGTGGGGGGAAGGGGAGAGACACACGGGGCATGAGCAGGGGGGAGGGAAGGGGAGAAAGACACACGGGGCATGAGCGGGGGGAGGGGGGAAGGGGAGAGACACAGGGCATGAGCGGGGCATGGGGGGAAGGGGAGAGACACACGGGGCATGAGCAGGGGTGGGGGGGAAGGGGAGAGACACACGGGGCATGAGCAGGGGGGAGGGAAGGGGAGAGACACACGGGGCGTGAGCAGGGGGTGGGGGAAGGGGAGAGACACACGGGGCATGAGCAGGATTGGGGGGAAAGGAGGGATATACAGGGCATGAGCGGGGGAAAGGGAGAGAGACACGGGGCATGAGCGGGGGGTGGGGGGAAGGGGAGAGAGACACGTGGCATGAGCGGTCCGTGGGAGTTAAGGGGAGAGACACACAGGGCATGAGCGGGGGTTGGGGAGAAGGTGAGAGACAGACGGAGCATGCGCAGGGTTGGGGGTGAGGGGAGAGACACACGGGGCATAAGCCGGGGTGGGGGGAAAGGAGGGAGACACACGGGGCGTGAGCGGGGAGTGGGGGGGAAGGGGAGAGACACATGGGGCATGACCGGGGGTGGGGGGAAAGGGAGAGACCCACGGGGCGTGAGCGGGGGGTGGGGGGAAGGGGAGAGACAGAGAGACACACGGGGCATGAGCGGGGGAAAGGGAGAGAGACACACTGGCATGAGCGGGGGGTGGGGGGGAAGTGGAGAGACACACAGGGCATGAGCGTGGCATGGGGGAAGGGGAGAGACACACAGGGCATGAGCGGGGGTGGGGGGGAAGGGGAGAGACACACGGGGCATGAGCAGGGGGGAGGGAAGGGGAGAGACACGGGGCGTGAGCAGGGGGTGGGGGAAGGGGAGAGACACACGGGCATGAGCAGGATTGGGGGGAAAGGAGGGAGATACAGGGCATGAGCGGGGGAAGGGGCGAGACACACGGGGCATGGGCGGGGGGTGGGGGGGAAGGGGAGAGAGACACGTGGCATGAGCGGTTGGTGGGGGTTAAGGGGAGAGACACACAGGGCATGGCCGGGGGTGGGGGAGAAGGTGAGAGACACACGGGGCGTGAGCAGGGGGTGGGGGGAAGGGGAGAGACACACGGGGCATGAGCAGGATTTCGGGGAAAGGAGGGAGATACGGGGCATGAGCGGGGGAAGGAGAGAGACACACGGGGCATGATCGGAGGTGGGGGGGAAGGGGAGAGAGACACAGGGCATGAGCGGGGGTGGGGAGAAGGGGAGAGAGACACGGGGCATTAGTGGGGAGTGGGGGGGGAAGGGGAGAGACACATGGGGCATGAGCAGGATTTCCGGGACAGGAGGGAGATACAGGGCATGAGCGGGGGAAGGAGAGAGACACACGGGGCATGAGCGGAGGTGGGGGGGAAGGGGAGAGAGACACGGGGCATGAGCGGGGGTGGGGGGAAGGGGAGAGAGACACGGGGCATTAGTGGGGAGTGGGGGGGAAGGGGAGAGACACATGGGGCATGACCGGGGGGTGGGGGGAAAGGGAGAGACCCACGGGGCGTGAGCGGGGGGTGGGGGGAAGGGGAGAGACAGAGAGACACACGGGGCATGAGCGGGGGAAAGGGAGAGAGACACACGGGCATGAGCGGGGGTGGGGGGGAAGTGGAGAGACACACAGGGCATGAGCGTGGCATGGGGGAAGGGGAGAGACACACAGGGCATGAGCAGGGGTGGGGGGGAAGGGGAGAGACACACGGGGCATGAGCAGGGGGGAGGGAAGGGGAGAGACACGGGGCGTGAGCAGGGGGTGGGGGAAGGGGAGAGACACACGGGGCATGAGCAGGATTGGGGGGAAAGGAGGGAGATACAGGGCATGAGCGGGGGAAGGGGCGAGACACACGGGGCATGGGCGGGGGGTGGGGGGAAGGGGAGAGAGACACGGGGCATGAGCGGGGGTGGGGGGGAAGGGGAGAGAGACACGTGGCATGAGCGGTCGGTGGGGGTTAAGGGGAGAGACACACAGGGCATGGCCGGGGGTGGGGGAGAAGGTGAGAGACACACGGGGCGTGAGCAGGGGGTGGGGGGAAGGGGAGAGACACACGGGGCATGAGCAGGATTTCGGGGAAAGGAGGGAGATACGGGGCATGAGCGGGGGAAGGAGAGAGACACACGGGGCATGAGCGGAGGTGGGGGGGAAGGGGAGAGAGACACGGGGCATGAGCGGGGGTGGGGGGAAGGGGAGAGAGACACGGGGCATTAGTGGGGGGTGGGGGGAAGGTGAGAGAGACACGGGCATGAGTGGGGGGTGGGGTGGTAGGGGAGAGAGACACGGGGCATAAGCGGGGGTGGGGGGAAAGAGGGAGACACACGGGGCATGAGCGGGGAGTGGGGGGAAGGGGAGAGACACATGGGGCATGAGCGGGGGGTGGGGGGAAAGGGAGAGACACACGGGGCATGAGCAGGGGGTGGGGGGAAGGGGAGAGACCCACGGGGCGTGAGCGGGGAGTGGGGGGAAGGGGACAGACAGAGAGACACACGGGGCATGAATGGGGGGTGGGGGAAGGGGAGAGAGACACAGGGCATGAGCGGGGCGTGGGGGGAAGGGGAGAGACACACGGGGCATGAGCGGGATGGGGGGGAAGGGGAGAGACACACGGGGCATGAGCAGGGGGGGAGGGAAGGGGAGAGACACACGGGCATGAGCAGGGGGGGAGGGAAGGGGAGAGACACACGGGGCGTGAGCAGGGGGTGGGGGAAGGGGAGAGACACACGGGGCATGAGCAGGATTGGGGGAAAGGAGGGAGATATAGGGCATGAGCAGGGGAAGGGGAGAGACACACGGGGCATGAGCAGGGGGTGGGGGGGAAGGGGAGAGAGACAAGGGGCATGAGCGGGGGTGGGGGGAAGGGGAGAGAGACACATGGCATGAGCGGTCAGTGGGAGTTAAGGGGAGAGACACACAGGGCATGAGTGGGGGTGGGGGGGAAGGGGAGAGACACACGGGGCATGAGCGGGGGTGGGGGGGAAGGGGAGAGACACACAGGGCATGCGCAGGGTTGGGGGTGAGGGGAGAGACACACGGGGCATGAGCGGGGGGTGGGAGGGAAGGGGAGAGACACATGGGGCATGAGCAGGGGGTGGGGGAAGGGGAAGAGACACACGGGGCGTGAGCAGGATTGGGGGAAAGGAGGGAGATACGGGGCATGAGCGGGGGAAGGGGAGAGACACACGGGGCATGAGCAGGGGGTGGGGGGGAAGGGGAGAGAGACACGGGGCATGAGCGGGGGTGGGGGGGAGGGGAGAGAGACACGGGGCATGAGCGGGGGGTGGGGGGGAAGGGGAGAGAGACACGGGGCATGAGTGGGGGTGGGGGGAAGGGGAGAGAGACACAGGGCATGAGTGGGGGGTGGCGGGGTATGGGAGAGAGACACGGGGCATGAGCCGGGGGTGGGGGGAAGGGGAGAGACACACGGGGCATGAGCGGGGGGTGGGGGGAAGGGGAGAGAGACACGGGGCATGAGCGGGGGTGGGGGGAAGGGGAGAGACACATGGGGCATGAGCGGAGGGTGGGGGGAAAGGGAGAGACACACGGGGCAGGGGGTGGGGGGAAGGGGAGAGACACGAGGCATGAGCGGGGGGTGGGGGGAGGGGAGAGAGACACAGGGCATGAGCGGGGGGTGAGAGGGAAGGGGAGAGAGACACAGGGCATGAGCGGGGTGTGGGGGGAAGGGGAGAGACACACGGGGCATGGCGGGGGGTGGCGGGAAGGGGAGAGACACACGGGCATGAGCGAGGGGTGGGGGAGAAGGGGACAGACACGGGGTATGAGCGGGGGTGGGGGTAACAGGGGAGACAGGTCATGAGCAGGGGGTGGGGGGGAACAGGGGAGACAAGGTGGCATGAGCGGGGGGTGGGGGGTAAGGGGAGAGAGACATGGGGCATGAGCGGGGGTAGGGAGGAAGGGGAGAGAGGTACAGGGCATGAGCAGGGGTAGGAGGGAAGGGGAGAGAGACACGGTGCATGAGCGGGGGTGGGGGGAAGGGGAGAGAGACACGGGGCATGAGCAGGGGGTGGGGGGAAGGGGAGAGACACGGGGCATGAGCGGGGGTGGGGGGGAGGGGAGAGACACACGGGGCATGAGCGGGGGGTGGAGGGAAAGGAGGGAGACACACGGGGCATGAGCAGGGAGTGGGGGGGAAGGGGAGAGACACATGGGGCATGATCGGGGAATAATCCGTACTTGGTGCGGAAGGCCGTCTTCCATTCGTCGCCTTTCTTTACACGTACCAGATGATATGCCCCTCGGGGATCTAACTTAGTGTAGATACAAGCATTCTTCACTTGGTCTATTATTTCAGGGATCAGAGGCAACAGGTATCGGTTCTTGACAGTTATCTGGTTCAATGCGCGGTAGTCTATGCACGTTCTGAGGTCACCTTCCTTTTTAGGTACGAAGAACAAAGCTGAAGATGCAGGGGACTTGGATGGGCGAATAAAACCATTGGCAAGGTACTGGTCTAAGTATTGTCGTAGGTGAAGGTTCTCAGGTTCCGTAAGGGCATAGATCCTGCTACAAGGGCGTTGTGCACTGGGTATGAGATCGATTTGACAATCGTACGATCTGTGAGGAGGTAAGGTGTTTGCCTGTTCCTTTTGGAAGACATCCTGGAATTCTTGGTATTCTGGAGGTAGTTGCATGACTGCTGTGGTTACTGTGGCCAGGCCTGCGTTCTGATTTTTCTTTGGGTAACAGGTTCGTGCACAATCCGGGAAGGTTATTCTCTTCTCTCGCCAATCAATACAAGGATTATGTGTTTCCAACCAAGGTATCCCCAGTATTATTTGGAACTGTGGGGCTTTGATTAGATCAAACACAATAGTCTCTCGATGCCCATCCTGACCCAATAGTGTCATCTCTGCGGTGGAGTGAGTTACAGGTCCAGAAGCAATATCAGTTCCATCGACTGTGGTGATGACATCTGAGGTGGTTTTACGGCAGAGAGGTAGATTCATCCTAGAAGCCAATTCATAGTCCACATAGTTTCCTATGGCCCCACTATCAATGTATGCCCTTACTGCGTGCATACGCGATGGCTGCCCTGGATCTACGAGGACCATTGGTATGATGAAATGCGAGGTCTGAGTAATCTTCTTCAAGCTCGGCAAGTGGACCTCTACGCTTGTCGGGCGTGGTCGTTTCCCGAGTCTGACTCCATATGGCTTTTATCAGCAGCTCCTACCACCTTTTTGGGTGGTTTTAAAGGGCAATCCAGTAGAAAATGTCCAGAAGTTCCACAATATAGACACAATTGCATTTGCCGTCTCCTTTCTCTTTCCTTCTGGGTTAGGGGTCCTTTAACCCCTCCGATTTGCATGGGTTCTGAAGCATCTGCTCCTTTGGGGTTAGCCTGGGTTTTGACCAACACCCGATTCTCAAACTTGGCTCGATCAGCCTTTCTGTTCTGAAGTCTGTGATCTAACTAGACCACTAAGTCTATATATTCAGCGCAGTCTTGAGGTGGGTTCACGACTTGAGCCAAGACATCCTTGAGTTCTCCTCGAAGCCCTCGATGAAATAACGTGATTCATTTTTCTTCAGGCCATCCGGTTTCCACCACCAATCTATTGAAGGTTGCGATATAGGTTAGCAGATCCTGGTTACCCTGTCGTAAGGATAAGAGTTCGTTATCCAGGGCTTGTCCCTGTGAATGTCTGGCGAATAGTCTTTCCATGCTCATTTGAAAACCCTGAAAATCCCGGAGAAGAGGGTCATCCTGGTTGACTAGCAGAATGCACCAATCCGCTGCGCTGCCACTAAGGTATGATAATAAAAAGGCTACTTTAGCTTGGTCATTTGGAAAGGCTCCCGGGTCTGCATAAAAAGTGCAAGCGGCATTGGTTCATGAACACGGCGAACCTCTTGGGGTCCCCAGCAAAGCGTTCGGGTGGAGCTAATGGAATATTTCCTGGTAAAATCACTTGCACAGGATTGCTTGATGAAACTGGGGCTGGATTCCCCCCAAACCCAGGTAGGGGTGTTTGTCCAGCTTGGTTTTGCAGCAGTTGTCTGGCGAGATCATCTGTGCGCTCCTTCGATACAATTAGTTCTCTTCTGAGGGCATTTGCCTCTTGGCGAGCGGCGTGCACTTCCGCCCTAAATTCCCCCAATAGTTGGGCCAGTTGGTCGGCTTCTGAAGTTTGCATAACGCCCGGGTGGGAATTTGTAGATAGGCTTCGCGTTCTGTTACGCTCACCTGGCTCCCACAGGGGCGTCGGTTGGACCCGGACTGCTGCGGCCTCCATCCTGCGAAGTACAAAGGGGCGCGTTGATGACCAGTTACTTCACTGGCCTGAAGATATTGGAAGAGTTGTAGACGAATCCTGACTCCAAAAGGTCCTGGTGAAGAGCCGTAAGTATATAGTTCGTAAGAGTTCAAAATGTCTGAAATTCACTCCTGTCCAATTCCTCTTTTATCTTGCAGCTTTGACCCAATAAGAAGATTGACAACTGAAAGCGCTGCGGTAAAAGTCTGTGTTACCCAACACTGTCCGGTAAATAATGCCCAGGGTTAAACTTGCTGCTTTCTCCTTTTCTCACAGGTGCGGCATAAGAAGAGGTGGCGTGCTGATGAATAATACCTCTGGTGGTAAAATCAGGTAAGCATATGGCGGCTAAAGAGATTGTCTCTGTCTGTTCTCTCTGCTCACCTTGTTGTTTCTTGTCCCCCTTAGGTGCCGGAATTCGGCAATGTAAAGATGGAGACAGCGCTGGATCGAAGAGATGCTGCGTGGAACGGTGAGTATGGCGCGGGGCTGCTGTTGGCGATGCCACGCGTTTAAAACAAAGTCTTTCCTCAGGTTTGAAGATGCGATGAATCCGGGATCAGGTAAGAAATCAGGTAATATTCTTGTTCTAACCTTTGCTTCTTTCCTTCTTTCTAGGTGGTCCAGGTTCGAGGCGAGCGTGGCAGAAGGCTGGATGCTGCTGCTGGCACGGTGAACGTTACGTTGCTGGATGCAGAATAACGCGAAGCATGTGCTGCTCTTCGGGCGTGGTTTAAATAGCCTCCAAAGTAGTCCCAGGTAGGTATTCCTCCCCGACCACACCCGAGTAACAAAATAGTCCCTAAGGTAAAGTAGTCCCTTCCAGGCCTCACATGGGTTTGGATCTTCTTGCAGCATGGTCTGCATCAGGTAAGGGGGCACTTATGAGCCTGGCGCCTATGGCGCCAGGACTGATGTCCCATATGAGCCTGGCACCATTGGCGCCAGTACTGAACCCAGACAGCCCCTAGCAGGGATTGCTGGGTTTTCTCAAGGCAACATGATGCCTGCTCCCGGGGCTGATGGACGTGGTCTGGATGCCCAGGGGTATGCATCATGACAGCACTCCCCATCAAGGCCCCTCCTAAAGTCGTTCTTCCCCTTGGTCCTGGTTTGTCTGGGAAGTTCCGATGGAATCTCTTCACTAATCGAGGTGCATGAACGTGGTCACTAGGCTCCCATGACCTTTCCTGTGGCCCGTAACCTTTCCAATCGATTAAGTAAAAAAGTTTTGATTTAACCACCTTGGACTCCAGGATGTTTTTCACCTCGAATTCAGGTTCTCCATCTATCAAGATAGGATCTGGTGGTTTGGTTACTCTTGTTCCTGGTTGAACTGGTTTTAAAAGTGAAACATGAAAGACAGGGTGAATTCGCATATTGGAGGGTAATTCCAGTTTGATGGCCACTGGGTTGATAATGGCCTTAATGGTGTAAGGTCCTAAATATCTAGGATTAAAAGTCTGAGTTCCTTTCAGAGGTATGTGTTTTGTAGCTAGCCAAACCTGATCTCCAATTTGGTACTGTGGAGTTTCACTTCTATGTAGATCAGCATTTTTCTTGTATTTCTCTTTTGCTTGCTTTAAATGTTCTGTTGATTCCTTGAAGGCTTGTGTAATAGTAGAATGCAAATGATTAACTGCAGGCATTTCTAAGTGCTGAGGCGAATCGAGTTCTGAGGTTCGAGGGTGGTGTCCATATATGGTATAAAAGGGGCTTTGTCCGGTTACTGAATGTACAGAGTTATTGTATACATATTCGGAAATCCATAAAATATCTTTCCAATTACTTTCGGTCTGGTGAAGCATGCAACGTAGGTACTGTTTAAGGGTCTGGTTGGTCCTCTCCATCTGACCATCGGTCTGGGGATGGTGACTGGTTGATAACCTTACGTCGATTTGCGCCAATTGGAAACATTTCTTCCAAAAATGTGAAATGAATTGACTACCTCGGTCAGAGAGCAATACGGAAGGGAACCCATGTATTCGAACAATGTTTTCGAGGAACTCCTTGGCCAGAATTGAAGCAGAAGGTAATCCCTTCAAAGGAATAAAGTGGGCCATCTTGGAAAAAAGATCCACGATAACTAGAATGGTGTTAAATCCATTACATGGAGGTAGATCTGTAATAAAGTCTAAAGACAAGGTGTGCCATGGTGTAGGTGGAATATCCAAAGGTTGTAAAAGGCCAGCTGGTTTTTTCTTCTGACTTTTGTTTTGGGCGCAAATGCCGCAACACATCACAAATGACTTTATATCTTTTTGCCAGGTGGGCCACCAGAATTGTCTCTTAACTTTAGCTTCGGTTTTTGCGATACCTGGGTGACCTTCCATCAGGGTATCATGATAATTGGAGATGACAAGTTCCTGTAATTCCTTGTGTGGTAGAAATAGTCGTCCTTGATAGTAGGGTAGATCATTGATGACTGAGTAATCCGGGCCTTTCTTTACCCAGTCCTGCAGGGCTGCTGGATCGAAGATTTGTTGGATTTTTAAATGAATTTCTTCTAGTGTCTGTAAAGTAGTTATGCTAAGAATTATTTGTTCAGAAATTATAGGCACCGGCGCCGGGTTCCCATATGCTTCTTCCATTCCTATTCGGGATAAGGCATCTGCCTTGCCATTTTTACACCCTGGTCGATAAGTGATCACAAAATCAAATTCGACAAAGAACAATGCCCATCGAAGTTGGCGCGATGATTGGGCTTTGGCTGTTTTTAGATACTGCAAGTTCCGGTGATCGGTGATTACAGTAATGGTATGCCTGGCACCGAGATGATAGTGTCGCCGAGCCTTAAAGGCGGATTTGATGGCTAATAACTCTTTATCGGTAACCGCATAGTTTAACTCAGGTGCCGAGAACTTTCTGGACCAAAATGCCACTGGGTGAAGTTGACCAGTTTCAGGATCCTTCTGGGACAGGACAGCTCCCATGGCTAAACTGGATGCATCAGTTTCCACTGTGTATGGAAGCTCTGGGCGTGGATGTCTTAAGACAGGCGCAGACGTGAATTTCGCTTTCAGCTCTTGGAAGGCCTTTTCAGCCACTTTGGTCCATAAGAAGCGTTTGTTCTTTCGCAAAAGTGCTTTGATGGGATGTACAACATATGAGAAGTCCGGAATGAATCTGCGGTAGAAATTGGCAAATCCAAGCATGCTTTGTACCCCTTTAACTGAACTAGGTGATGGCCACTTGAGAATTGCGTCCACCTTTCGTGAGTCCATTCGGACTCCTTTTGGAGTCAGGATAAAACCAAGGAATTCAACTTCCGTAACATGAAAAACACATTTTTCCAATTTTGCATATAACTTGTGCTGGCGTAGTTTCTCAAGGACTGCACGTACGTGCTTAACATGGTCTGATTCTGAGGAGGAGTACACTAGAATATCGTCTATGTATACGACAACACAGACGTTAATGAGTTCACGAAGGACATCGTTCATAAAATACTGGAAGGCTGCTGGTGCATTGCACAACCCGAAGGGCATCACCTGATACTCGAATAATCCGTACTTGGTGCGGAAGGCCGTCTTCCATTCATCGCCTTTCTTTACACGTACCAGATGATATGCCCCTCGGGGATCTAACTTAGTGTAGATACAAGCATTCTTCACTTGGTCTCTTATTTCAGGGATCAGAGGCAACGGGTATCGGTTCTTGACAGTTATCTGGTTCAATGCGCGGTAGTCTATGCACGTTCTGAGGTCACCTTCCTTTTTAGGTACGAAGAACAAAGCTGAAGATGCAGGGGACTTGGATGGGCGAATAAAACCATTGGCAAGGTACTGGTCTAAGTATTGTCGTAGGTGAAGGTTCTCAGGTTCCGTAAGGGCATAGATCCTGCTACAAGGGCGTTGTGCACTGGGTATGAGATCGATTTGACAATCGTACGATCTGTGAGGAGGTAAGGTGTTTGCCTGTTCCTTTTGGAAGACATCCTGGAATTCTTGGTATTCTGGAGGTAGTTGCATGACTGCTGTGGTTACTGTGGCCAGGCCTGCGTTCTGATTTTTCTTTGGGTCACAGGTTTGTGCACAATCCGGGAAGGTTATTCTCTTCTCTCGCCAATCAATACAAGGATTATGTGTTTCCAACTAAGGTATCCCCAGTATTATTTGGAACTGTGGGGCTTTGATTAGATCAAACACAATAGTCTCTCGATGCCCATCCTGACCCAATAGTGTCATCTCTGCGGTGGAGTGAGTTACAGGTCCAGAAGCAATATCAGTTCCATCGACTGTGGTGATGACATCTGAGGTGGTTTTTCGGCAGAGAGGTAGATTCATCCTAGAAGCCAATTCATAGTCCACATAGTTTCCTATGGCCCCACTATCAATGTATGCCCTTACTGCGTGCATACGCGATGGCTGCCCTGGATCTACGAGGACCATTGGTATGATGAAATGCGAGGTCTGAGTAATCTTCTTCAAGCTCGGCAAGTGGACCTCTACGCTTGTCGGGCGTGGTCGTTTCCCGAGTCTGACTCCATATGGCTTTTATCAGCAGCTCCTACCACCTTTTTGGGTGGTTTTAAAGGGCAATCCCGTAGAAAATGTCCAGAAGTTCCACAATATAGACACAATTGCATTTGCCGTCTCCTTTCTCTTTCCTTCTGGGTTAGGGGTCCTTTAACCCCTCCGATTTGCATGGGTTCTGAAGCATCTGCTCCTTTGGGGTTAGCCTGGGTTTTGACCAACACCCGATTCTCAAACTTGGCTCGATCAGCCTTTCTGTTCTGAAGTCTGTGATCTAACTAGACCACTAAGTCTATATATTCAGCGCAGTCTTGAGGTGGGTTCACGACTTGAGCCAAGAAATCCTTGAGTTCTCCTCGAAGCCCTCGATGAAATAACGTGATTCGTTTTTCTTCAGGCCATCCGGTTTCCACCACCAATCTATTGAAGGTTGCGATATAGGTTAGCAGATCCTGGTTACCCTGTCGTAAGGATAAGAGTTCGTTATCCAGGGCTTGTCCCTGTGAATGTCTGGCGAATAGTCTTTCCATGCTCATTTGAAAACCCTGAAAATCCCGGAGAAGAGGTCATCCTGGTTGACTAGCGGAATGGACCAATCCGCTGCGCTGCCACTAAGGTATGATAATACAAAGGCCTCTTTAGCTTGGTCATTTGGAAAGGCTCCCGGGTCTGCATAAAAAGTGCAAGCGGCATTGGTTCATGAACACGGCGAACCTCTTGGGGTCCCCAGCAAAGCGTTCGGGTGGAGCTAATGGAATATTTCCTGGTAAAATCACTTGCACAGGATTGCTTGATGAAACTGGGGCTGGATTCCCCCCAAACCCAGGTAGGGGTGTTTGTCCAGCTTGGTTTTGCAGCAGTTGTCTGGCGAGATCATCTGTGCGCTCCTTCGATACAATTAGTTCTCTTCTGAGGGCATTTGCCTCTTGGCGAGCGGCGTGCACTTCCGCCCTAAATTCCCCCAATAGTTGGGCCAGTTGGTCGGCTTCTGAAGTTTGCATAACGCCCGGGTGGGAATTTGTAGATAGGCTTCGCGTTCTGTTACGCTCACCTGGCTCCCACAGGGGCGTCGGTTGGACCCGGACTGCTGCGGCCTCCATCCTGTGAAGTACAAAGGGGCGCGTTGATGACCAGTTACTTCACTGGCCTGAAGATATTGGAAGAGTTGTAGACGAATCCTGACTCCAAAAGGTCCTGGTGAAGAGCCGTAAGTATATAGTTCGTAAGAGTTCAAAATGTCTGAAATTCACTCCTGTCCAATTCCTCTTTTATCTTGCAGCTTTGACCCAATAAGAAGATTGACAACTGAAAGCGCTGTGGTAAAAGTCTGTGTTACCCAACACTGTCCGGTAAATAATGCCCAGGGTTAAACTTGCTGCTTTCTCCTTTTCTCACAGGTGCGGCATAAGAAGAGCTGGCGTGCTGATGAATAATACCTCCGGCGATAAAATCAGGTAAGCATATGGCGGCTAAAGAGATTGTCTCTGTCTGTTCTTTCTGCTCACCTTGTTGTTTCTTGTCCCCCTTAGGTGCTGGAATTCGGCGATGTAAAGATGGAGACAGCGCCGGACCGAAGAGATGCTGCGTGGAACGGTGAGTATGGAGCAGCGCTGCTTATGGCGATGCGACGCGTTTAAAACAAAGTCTTTGCTCAGGTTTGAAGATGCGATGAATCCGGGATCAGGTAAGAAATCAGGTAATATTCTTATTCTAACCTTTGCTTCTTTCCTTCTTTCTATGTGCTCCAGGTTCGAGGCGGGCGTGGCAGAAGGCTGGATGCTGCTGCTGGCACGGTGAACGTTACGCTGCTGGATGCAGAATAACGCGAAGCGTGTGCTGCTCTTCGGGCGTGGTTTAAATAGCCTCCAAAGTAGTCCCAGGTAGGTATAACTCCCCGACCACACCCGAGTAACAAAATAGTCCCTAAGGTAAAGTAGTCCCTTCCAGGCCTCACATGGGTTTGGATCTTCTTGCAGCATGGTCTGCATCAGGTAAGGGTGCACTTATGAGCCTGGCGCCTATGGCGCCAGGACTGATGTCCCATATGAGCCTGGCGGCATTTGGCGCCAGGACTGAACCCAGACAGCCCCTAGCAGGGGTTGCTGGGTTTTCTCAAGGCAACATGCCTGCTCCCGGGGCTGATGGACGTGGTCTGGATGCCCGGGGGTATGCATCATGACAGGATCATTGGAATAAATATCAAGGGCTAATTAGTCCATCCAGTATACTAACATGCTCATGCAGAAATGTAGGTATTGTGTGCAGCAAACATGATGGAGATGCAATATTCATAAGCTTGCCATGATAAATAGTGAAATGATAACTGTTTTCTTATTAGACTTTTGAATACTATGAAACATGTGATAAGTAGATAATAAAACCCACTTACTACATAATTGCATTATTACAGACAAAACACAAAGAGACAACACCACATACAAATATGAGAATATACAAAGAAATTGAAGTAAGAGAAAAACAGCAGCACTAGTAGCCAAAAGTGTTCATAAACTAACTGATTACCTTTATGCAGATGAATGATTGTTCTGTTTCAAAGCTGCTACTTACCCTATTTATATATATCACATGATGTGCCTGGACTCTAATGAAAGTAGTGTGAATACAAGATATAAAAATAGGAGCTTATACAGGGATAGTACAGTAATAAAAAAACAACAGAACTATCAGAAAGTGCTGACAACTCTACTGATTATTTTAATGCACAGAAAGGATTGCTATCTTTCAAGCTTGTGTCTTCCCCTATGTATATGTTTCACATGATATGACTGGACCCTAAGGGAATTATTGTAAGAACATACTTGAAGGATAAGTCTACAAATATACTACCTTTTCCACTTTTAATTCCTGACTGTTTGTTATGGACTTGATGGTCGTGCAGAGTATAAATACCTCCGTCCCCAAGTACCACACAGACAACACCAGAAATACTGCCTGTGCGGTCTTTGAGGCCACAGGTGGAAGTCCGTCGAGCCGATTTGGGAACAGCCGGAAGAACCCCTTGAACGCTGTAAGGCAAAAGGTTAGGCAGTTATGCACAGAACAGGAAGGACAACTAAAACCACAGGTAAGTTGGTGCTGCTTACCTATCTGTACAAGAGGTGGCCCAGAGATGTGAGAAAAGGCTGGACCCCGGAGCAGGAGTTGCTGGAGGCTAGGAATATGGGTAGGTAAACACCTAGAGTGGAGGCCAAAGGCCAGGTTACCAAGCAGACAGACGTGATCCGTAGAGTGTCCAGAGACGAAGCCGAAGTCAAGTAAACAAGAGGACCAAAGTTCGAACAGGAGGGTGAGGCAGAAGCAGTCCGTGGAGCAAAGCGTAGATCGGCAACTGAAGATCCAAAAGTTCGGTTAGTAAAAGGGTAATGCGAGGCAATCCGTGAAACAAAGCGTGGTCGAGAAAAAGAAGACAATCCGTAAGTTCAACAAGCGTAGAAGTAGCGTCACGTGATCCGGGAGGAAAACAGCTGTGAAGCAACGCTCCTTGTTTCCGGGAGTCTTTTATATCATTTCAGGGGTCACGTGATACGTGACACGGGAGCGTTGCTACGTGAAGGGCAATCACGTGATCCGTGACGCGCGGGTTTCCGTGGGCAACGCTTTGCGTTGTAGCGAGATGTCAATCTCCAGTTCAGCTGCCAAGAACGGGAGGGGCGATAAACGCCGGGTCTGCCATGTAGTGATCTAACAGGATGGTTGAGGGTCAATGGGTTACGTGGACCCAGGTAAGTGTATGGGGTAGTGGGAGACGTAACAGAGTTACTGAAGAAAACCATGTGGCCTAGATATGTCAGTAAAGGAACAAAAGGGGGAGCCGCACATGTAATGTCATCAGTGGTGTCATCAATGACATTTGTGATGTCATCAGTGATGTCATCAATGACATTTATGATGCCATCTTTGATGTCCTGGGTGTTAGTCTTAGCAGTGCACGGTGGTGCCGCGAGTTATGGTTGCTTAGCTTACCATAACTGGCGAATTTCAAGGGTTTTTCGGTTTTACTTGGAACCATAACGTCCCTTTAACAAAGTTTTTTCACTGAATTTCATAGGTTTTTAGTAGCACAACTTAACCATAATGTCCCTGTAACACATTTTTTTTTTACTGAATTTTATAGGTTTTTATTAGTGCAACGTCACCATAACATCCTTTTCAATAGATGAAGACCACTAGCATCTTAGGTCCTCAAAGTGGGAACCCCGGGTGGTAAAAACAAAAAAAGATTTTCCTTCCTACAACGGGACGCCTGCGGCGTCCCGGTGTAGGAAGGAAAATCTTTTACCAAGATGGCCACCATGGAGCAGGGCTTAAGAGGGAACAGGGTACAAACGGGGCATGAGCAGGGGGTGGGGGGAAAAAGAAGGAAACACGAGGCATGAGCGGGGGGAATACGAGAGAGACACGCGGCATGAGCAACGGGTGGGGGGGAACAGGCTAGACACGGGGCATGAGCAGGGGGTGGGGAGGAACATGAGGGAGACACGGGGTATGAGCGGGGGGTGGGGAGGAACATGAGAGAGACACGGGGCATGAGTGGGGGGAGGGGGAAACAGGGCACACACGGGGCATGAGTGGGGGATGGGGGAACAAGGCACACACGGGGCATGAGCGGGGGGTGGGGGGAACAGGGCACACGGGGTATGAGCGGGGGTGGGGGAACAGGGCACACACGGGGCCTGAGTGGGGGTGGGGCTAGCAGGGCACACACGGGGCATGAGTGGGGGGTGGGGGAATAGGGCACACACGGGCATGAGCAGGGGTGGGGGGGAAACGAGAGAGACAAGGGGCATGAGCGGGGGGTGGGGGGAACACGAGGGAGACATGGGGCATGAGCGGGGGGGTTGGGGGTAACACAGGGAAACATGGGGCATGAGCGGGGGGTGGGGGCAACAGGAGACACATGGTGCATGAGCGGGGGGTGAGGGGGTACACGATGGAGACACAGGGCATGAGTGGGGGGAACACGAGGGAAACATGGGGCATGAGCAGAGGGTGGGGGCAACAGGAGACACGGGGCATGAGCGGGGGGTGAGGGGAACAGGAGGGAGACACGGGGCTTGGGTGGGGGAAC
Source organism: Ambystoma mexicanum (assembly GCF_040938575.1). Taxonomy (NCBI): domain Eukaryota; kingdom Metazoa; phylum Chordata; class Amphibia; order Caudata; family Ambystomatidae; genus Ambystoma; species Ambystoma mexicanum. The sequence goes on along the minus strand of NC_090937.1, from coordinate 1,079,336,864 downwards.
AGGGCGCACACGGGGCATGAGCGGGAGTGGGGGGAACAGGGCACACACAGGGCATGAGTGGGGGTGGGGTGTTAGGCGGAAACCTGTGCAGTTCCCTCTGGGACCACTGCAAAAGATTTAGGACTACAGGTGTTTGGCAGTAAACCCACTTGGTAGCAGTCTGCACCACACAGATTCACTGTTGGTAGCTGTGGCTGAGCAGTCAGACTTCTCTCAAGAAGAGTTAAGCAGTATGTGGAGTATACAAAATAGGGCAATTCTTCACAGTAAGACAAGCAAACACTCAACGAGGCTCAGTGTAAAGATATTAAGGTATTTATTTATAACGAAACATCTATCAAAAACACTATGGCACTATCACGGCAAACAAATCAAACACAATTACTCTACGAAGAAGAAACGATCAATCCCCCTAGCAATATTTCGACAAGTCTAGGTTTTACCGGCACCACTTATTTACAGACAGAGGTGTATGCCTCAACCTAGATGGCACTCTAATATTAGTTAGGACGGGAGAGAAAAATAAGCAGGTTACGAAATCAACACAGTTCAATACTTCACGGGAAAAATGCAAGGCAAGAAGGCAAGAACCACAATAGATCATAAAGTTCAGAGGCCAGGCCCACTCGGAGAGTGGCAAGGCGATATGTCCCAAAAGTCTCTAGTGGCGAAGCGTTTGAGTCTTTATAGCAAATTGTTATCGGCAGATTGAACCAGTTCAGAACACTACGTGAGAAAGCTTGGAGGCGACCCAACGGAAAGGAGAGGATTAAGACACCTCACTCGAACCGATCGAAAGGGAACCCAGGCGGACACGGTACCTTGTTGTGGAGGGCAGCTCCGGCAGGGGCAGTTGTTCCTGGTGGTGGATGCACGTCGGGTCTTTGCCAAGAGTAGAGATATTCTCGTTGTCGAAGAAAAGTGAAGTCTGGTGCACCACCAGGGAAGAGACCAGCCGCGGAGTGCTCCGTCACAAGGCACCACCTTTTGGTCGCGGTACAGGGGTAGTGGCTATCCGGTTGCCGAGGTGCTCTGCACGGGCAATTCGACCACTGCGTCCTGAGGCGAATAAAAAGCAAAGGGGACTGGTTGTTCCCACCAGTCAGGCGAAGAGCCTCTCCGGCAGGGAGATCTCCTCTGTCGTCGGGAAGTGGTGAGTCGGTTCCGCAGGGCTCCACCGGAGGTGTCGTTGTGCAGGTCGGCTCAGCGTTACCCTCGTCGGATTCTTAGGTCCTGTGGCGACTTCTGAAGATCCAGTCCCAAAAGCCCTGCTTTTATGCAGAAAACCCCCATTCATTCAGCCTAGCTGTCAATCAACACAAGCTAAGTGGTGAGCTGAGAGGCTCACCACTTGGGCCAATCACTCCAGAGTGCGACCGGAGTTGGCAAGGCAACTCGGTCCAGGGTGCCTAAACCACCTCCCACACCCCTGTGGTAACCCAGACAGAATGGCACCACTTTGGAGGGTCTCTGTACAGAGCCCGCCAAAAGTGGAACAAAGGGCTCAACCTTTGGTTTAGGAGTCACAGAGACGAACACAGACGCCATTTTACAATCCGAGTTCTGGCAGAAAATACCATCCGATAAACTTATTTAAGATAAGTAGATCGGTGGTACGTTAGAGATTAACGAGAAAAAGTATCAATCTCCAACAATGGGACGAATCCCATAGGGTTATGTTCGGGGTCGAACATAACAAGTAGTTTCCACTGCCACCAGCCAAAACTCGACGAGGGGGGACGGGACAGTGCCCCCTCAAATAACAGATCCAGGAGTAATCGAATGACCCCTACTAGTACGTCCACAATAAGATGGTTTGTACTAGTTCTGTTAGTAAATTTAGGTCTAGTAAAGCCAATGGTGACTTTACATGCCCGGGGAGACAGTAGTCAGTCCCCGGGTATGGAGTTTATGGTGGGGGTCCGCTAGGACGCCCCAGTGCTACGGCACGTAGGGTGCGGTGTAACACACATAGAAAAACATATGAGACCCTATGGAGTAAAAGACCCCATAGCCCATAGAACACATTGACATTCAAAGGAATTACACACATACATGTCCAAGAGCGGGAGAAAAAGAGTCCCACTCTTGGCAGGATGAAAAAAAAAAAAACTCCAGAAATCCAGCAAAGCTGCTGGGGGACTCACTAGGTTGGGAAATTCAGCCTAAACAGAGAATTCTCCCTAACACTCGCCCCCCCCCAAACTAAGGAACAGGAGGATTTAATCCACTCCTGGATGAATCTCATACCTCTAGTCGATTACATACATCCTAGAGAGACCATCAGCATTTTGATGGTGACACCCTGACCTGTGCTCAATGGTGAAATCAAACCCTTGCAGGCAGATCAACCATCTCAATAGTTTTGGGCTTTCCCCTTTCATTTGCATTAACCATCTCAAGGGTTGGTGGTCAGTCTGAATGACAAAAGTAGAACCATACAAGTACGGCCTAAACTTCTTCAGAGCCCACACGATAGCAAAGCACTCTCTTTCGATTGTTGCCCACCTTGTTTCAGGATCCTTCAGCTTGCGGCTGATGAAGCAAACGGGGTGCTCCCTACCTTTCCCATCCAGTTGACTGAGTATGGCACCTATTCCTACATTTGAAGCATCTGTCTGCACAATGAAGTGTTGGCGGTAATCAGGAGCTCTGAGTACTGGGGCTTGGCAAAGAGCCTTTTTCAGGTTTTCAAAAGCCTGATTGCACTCCTCGTTCCATCTAACCTTCTTTGGAAATTTGGGCGAGGAGATTACATTCAGTGGAGAAGCTATGGTCCCATAGTTCTCTATGAAATTCATGTAATACCCAGTGAGGCCTAGGAAGGCTCTCACTTGGGTTTGAGTAGTCGGTGTTGTCCAATTTTGCACAGCTTCAATCTTACTGAGCAAAGGCCTTATTTCTCCACCTCCTACCTCATGTCCAAGATAGACTACCTTACTCTGTCCAATTTGGCATTTACTCGCCTTTATGGTCAGATTGGCTCGTCCAAGAGCCTGCAAAACATCTCTCAGGTGGGTTACATGTTCTTCCCAGGAATTGCTGAACACTGCAATGTCATCCAAGTATGCCATGCAGAAGTCCTCCATCCCATTCATATCCTGGTTTACCATCCGTTGAAACGTAGCAGGTGCATTCTTCAATCCGAAAGGCATTACCTTAAACTGGTATAAGCCAACGGGGGTAGAAAATGCAGTTTTCTCCTTGGCATGGTCTGTCAGGGCTATTTGCCAATAGCCTGACGTCAAGTCAAATGTGCTGAGGAACTTGGCGGCGCCAAGTTTATCCACCAACTCATCTGTTCTTGGCAAAGGGTGGGCATCAGTCTTGGTGACTGCATTAAGAGCTCTATAATCCACGCAGAATCTAAGTTCTTTAGATCCGGCCTTTGGTACTAACATAACTGGGCTAGACCATGGACTAGCAGAGGGCTCTATTACCCCGAGATCAAGCATCTTGTTGACCTCACCTTTGATGTGGGTTCGTACGTTCTCGGACATGCGGTATCCTCTGCTTTTGACTGGCAGACAGTCACCAGTGAGTATGTCGTGCAGGCCCCAAGGGGTCAAGCCTGGTGAAAGCGAGAACAGAGAGGCAAACTGATTCAACATAGATTTGCACTCCTCTTGTTGCTCGGGTGTCAGATTGGAGGAGAGATTTACTCCTTCAATTTTTTCATCTAAAGGTAAGCCTCTGAGGAGATCCGGAACAGCTTCACTCTCTTCTTCTTCCTCGGATGATGCTAGAAGCAACGCTCCTACATCAGGTCGTGAGACATACGCTTTAAGTCGGTTGGTGTGAAAGACTTTCGGAGCCTCCTTGGGATTGCCCAAGTCCACCAGATAGTTGACCTCTCCGAGTTTACCCACAACTCTGAAGGGTCCCATCCACTTGTCTTGCAAGGCCCTCTGCCTTGTTGGGATCATAACGAGAACGAGCTGGTCTTGAGCGAACTCAACCATGTTAGCCTTTTGATCGTGCCAGTGCTTGACCAATGCTTGTCCAGCTTTCAAGTTATCGCTTGCTTCCGTCATCATGTGTGACATTCTCCTCCAGAGACCTATCACGTAGTCAGTCACTCTGACTGGCTTGGGGGAAGGAGCACTCTCCAACCCCTCCTTAATCAGGGCCAATGGACCTCTGACGGGATGACCATAGAGATGTTCGAAGGGAGAGTAACCTACTCCCTCCTGAGGGACTTCTCTATAAGCAAAGAGAAGGCATGGCAGTAGAAGGTCCCACTTACGCTTAAGGGGTTCTTCTAAAGCACCTATCATGCTCTTCATGGTTCGGTTGAACCGTTCTACCAACCCATTGGTTTGTGGGTGGTACGCTGTTGAGAACTTGTAAGTAACTCCACAGGTTTTCCACATGGCTTTCATGTAGTGGGACATAAAGTTTGACCCCCTGTCAGAGATTACTTCCTTAGGAAACCCGACCCTAGTAAAAATACCAAGGAGGGCCTTAGCCACAGCCGGAGCTGTAACAGTCCTCATAGGAATTGCCTCAGGATACCTAGTAGCATGGTCTACTACAACAAGTATAAACCTGTTGCCTGAGGAGGTTGGAGGATCAAGGGGACCAACAATGTCAATCCCTACTCTCTCAAACGGGACTCCCACAACTGGGAGAGACACTAAAGGTGCCACATTCTTGGAGCCAACCTTACCAGAGGTCTGGCATGTGTGGCAGCTCCTGCAGTGATTTTCTACTTCGGCCCCCATCTTCGGCCAATAGAAGTAGAGAGAGAGCCTTTCCTTAGTCTTCTTGAAACTCAAGTGACCAGCCAAAGGAATCTCGTGGGCTAACTGCAAGAACTGTGGTCTGTTCTCTTGGGGTACTACAAGTCGTTTGTAGTCTCCAGGTGCAGACTCGGTCGGTTCACTGTAGAAGAGGCCATCTCCCCAGTGCAACCTGTGTTTCCCAGGCTCTTGCCCTTCAGCCTGAGCTTCTGCCTGGTGGCAAAGACCTTCCAGAGTTGGACATTCTCTCTGTCCCTTACTGAAGTCTGCCCTGCTGGGTCCACCTTCTGCCAGTAAAGACTGCAGCTCAGAATGGTCAACAGGATCCAGATCTCCAATGAGTTCCTGGCCTTCCATTAGCTCTTCCTCAGAGTCTAATTCTACCACACAGGTTTGTACCTCCCTCTCTGTCAGGGCTGGGGTGGGTCTGGGGGTAAATGCCCTTATGGTCAGCCTGGGGGGCAGACAAGCAACCAAAAAGCACTCTACCAAGTACTCCAGGCGTGTTCTCCACCCTTTTTGTAGGACCGTGGTCCAGGGATGGAGAACAGCCCGGGAACTACATTTCCCAGCAGGCCGCTCGCCGCTTGGGCCTGCTCGGGGGAAGATTGCCACGCCCCCGACCGCGCCCGCATCAGCGCACATGCGCGAGACGCGCCCGTGGGGAGCCGCTCGCAATCCTGACCGGCGTCCTGGAAAGACGTGTTCACAGGAGCTCCGGAGGCAAGCTTACGCGGGGCGATTCCGCCCGACGCCTGCAAACCCCAGGCCCCGCGTACAAGTCTGAGATAAGTACAAATACTTACCTTGCGCTTCTCACCAGTAATACCCGAGGGGGGGCCACGCAGTAGAAGCAGCTCAGAAACCCACCAGCCCACAGCGAGCCGGAGCGCAAAACTCTTGAAGGGATCGCTAAGAGTTATAACGTCCCTAACCACGCATGAAACTCGAACTAACAATGCCCGCATGTTTTAATGTGAAAGTATAGTCGCATGACTCCGGAGCGACGATTCGCGCCGTGCAGAGTACCCAAAAGCCACTAACCAATCATGCGCACAGCGCGCACTTGTATTGACTCTAATTTTGCTCTTGCAGAGAGACTGGAAATCTAGGAGAAGTTCGTGGCCAATCAACACGAAAAGGCCAGAAAAGCCATGGACTCAGGCAGAAACCGAAGCTAAGTACATTATTGCTTTGGGGCAATTCCCATTGGTACTGCATGAAGTGAATGCAGGTTTGGGTGGGAAGTTGGGCAATTGCTATAGATGCTGCATGAAGTAATGCAGGTTTGGAATTCTGCATGCCGCAATGTGGGGGCTAATCTAAGCTGTACCTAAGTTAATGTATGTTCACATGTGATGTCCTGGTGAGGGGCTCCAGTACAAAAGCCCGAGGTGAACTCAAGCATTCAGTGAAGGAGTGAGTGGTGAGAGCAGGAGTGCATGGGCGGCGAATTCATGGAACAGGAGCCGAGGAGCATGTAACCCTGACATTCCCCCTTCCCATCCAGAACCTCTACCTAAACCCTTTTCCGGTGTTCCTAACTTCCTTACCTATCCAACCAACAGACCCTAACCCTCTTTCCCCGAAGGGTCAAGGTTTCCTGTGCTGTCTATCTCCAGGTACTGCGACCTAACAGGGAGGGAGGCGTTTTAGCTGCGTTTGTGCTGCCTCTGCGCCTGGAAGAAGCAAGTTCTGACACTCTCAGCCTCGGCTGGAGGTGGAGTTACGGGTGTAACTTCAGACAACCGCGGGGAAGTCCGTGTTGGCTGCACTGGAATACTGGCTGCTGGTTTCGGGATAGAAGTCTTAGGTTTCCCTTTCGCTTCTGATTTCTTGGAGACAGCGGCCGACAATTCCAGTGGAGCAGGAGTGATTTCTTTCTTCATCATCTCCTGGAGAGTACCGCGCATGGTCCTCCCTCTTGCGGGTCTGGTGAGCTCCTGCAACCGTTTACTAGGAGGTATGGGAGTATGCGATACAACTCCGAGAGTTTTCAAATCGTTACCCAACAGTACGCGTCCTGGTACCTCACTCTGTATGCTGACAGGTATCTTCACAGTCATGTCGTTACACTGGATGAGAACTAGTAATTGGGGAAGCATCTGCACAGGCCCTCCAGCTAACTTGGTGAGGCGTTTGGGTGCCTTAGCAACATCCTTAGCCTGATAAAACGATTTATCCACCACAGTTATGCTGGCTCCAGTGTCCCTAATGGCAGGAGTCTCCTGACCATTCACCTGGACACTGTCCTTATAATACTCTTTAGTATTATCGGGGATAGAATTATAGACATCTAAATTCTGTTGTTCCCACAACCCCAGAGATACTAAAGAAACGCTGGCTGAGACTCCAATAGGTTTGTCAGCTAGCAGTAGAAAGTTTCCATTTGCCATTTGGACTTCCTCCTCTGGAGCGAAGGCTAAGGAGACAAACTGGACCCCTGAAGGTTTACCCTTACATCTGGGATCTCCTTTCACGTGGTCAGTCGAGCCACAAACAAAGCATTTACCAAATGCTTTCTGGAATGGTGGCTTGCTCTGACCTCCTTCCAGTTTGGCACCAGAAGACACACTATTCTGCTGTGGTTTTCCTTGTGGCTTACCCTTCTGGTTTTGTTTGGGGCCCTCTTTTGAATTTGAGTTATTAGAATTCTCTTTTGAGTCTTTTTTAGGCTGCTTTCCCTCATCCTTTTTCTGAGTTGCCCCAGAATCCTTATGAGTAGCCCTGTTGGCAACCCATAAGTCAGCAGCCTGAGCTAGCCTCTGGGAATCCAATTCCTTCGAATCAGCCAAGTGCTGTCTGAGCTCAGGAGAACAGGCATCATAAATAGACTCCAACATAAAAAGATTCCTCATACCCTCATAAGTGTTCACTTTGTAACCCTTAATCCATCCCTCTAAGTTTTTCAACCCTTCACTCACCCAGGTAGCCCAAGGGGTACCATCATGCTTTTTGAGGGTTCTAAACCTCTTAAGATACTGGGAAGGGGTCTTCCCGAATCTAGCTATCAAAGCTAGTTTCACACTTTCGTAATCTGTCTTATCCGCCTCCCCCAACTCCATTACCACATCAGTCGCAACAGGAGGGAGCCTAGAGAACAACCAGGGAAGTAAATCATTCCCAGTGATGTCCTGGAGCCCATGATTGTACTCAAACAGTTTCAACCAATCCAACACATCCAATCTCGGTTCATACATACCCACTAATTCCTTCGGCATCCGGGGTCTTTTGGGACTGGAGCTCCTAGAGGAACCAGAGGAGAGAGAAGCATTTTCCATAGACAACTTTTTCATCTCTAACTCGTGATTAAGTTCTATTTCCCTGAGTCTTAACTCAGCTTGCTTCTGCTCAGCCTGGGCATTCATCCGTCTGAACTCGAGCTCTTGGTTTCGTTCAGATTGAGCCAAGATCCGTTTGTATTCTAATTCGAGCTTCATTTTTTCAAGTTCAAAATAAGCAGGGTTACTTGTGGGACCTGGTATGGGCCCCGTAGGCACAGCTGGTAAGGCAGGTAGAGGAGCAGGGGAGACAGTTTCGTTAGCCTCTCCTTCCTCTTCAGCCTCTTCATCACTATCATCAGAATTATGATTTAGATCAACACCATCACTGTTATCTACATTTGCTGGAGTAATTGATTCCTCTGAACCAGTACCCAGACTTTGGTTCGCCAGCAATCTCTCTATTAGTTCTAACTTCTTGCCTCTTACAGGAAGATTCTCTTGCCTACAGAGAGCTCGCAAACTCTCAGTATTTTCACCTGACAAGGACTCTTGACTGTAAGTTTCTATCGTAGACATGTTTTTTGAAAGCTGCTTTTTAGTGCTAAGTTTTGTGGTTAGTTATCCTAAAGTGTCGAAAAGCACTCTAAACTGTATACTCGATACAAATCCCACCGCTGTACACCAGTGTTAGGCGGAAACCTGTGCAGTTCCCTCTGGGAACACTGCAAAAGATTTAGGACTACAGGTGTTTGGCAGTAAACCCACTTGGTAGCAGTCTGCACCACACAGATTCACTGTTGGTAGCTGTGGCTGAGCAGTCAGACTTCTCTCAAGAAGAGTTAAGCAGTATGTGGAGTATACAAAATAGGGCAATTCTTCACAGTAAGACAAGCAAACACTCAACGAGGCTCAGTGTAAAGACATTAAGGTATTTATTTATAATGAAACATCTATCAAAAACACTATGGCACTATCACGGCAAACAAATCAAACACAATTACTCTACGAAGAAGAAACGATCAATCCCCCTAGCAATATTTCGACAAGTCTAGGTTTTACCGGCACCATTTATTTACAGACAGAGGTGTATGCCTCAACCTAGATGGCACTCTAATATTAGTTAGGACGGGAGAGAAAAATAAGCAGGTTACGAAATCAACACAGTTCAATACTTCACGGGAAAAATGCAAGGCAAGAAGGCAAGAACCACAATAGATCATAAAGTTCAGAGGCCAGGCCCACTCGGAGAGAGGCAAGGCGATATGTCCCAAAAGTCTCTAGTGGCGAAGCGTTTGAGTCTTTAAAGCAAATTGTTATCGGCAGATTGAACCAGTTCAGAACACTACGTGAGAAAGCTTGGAGGCGACCCAACGGAAAGGAGAGGATTAAGACACCTCACTCGAACCGATCGAAAGGGAAGCCAGGTGGACACGGTACCTTGTTGTGGAGGGCAGCTCCGGCGGGGGCAGTTGTTCCTGGTGGTGGATGCACGTCGGGTCTTTGCCAAGAGTAGAGATGTTCTCTTCGTCAAAGAAAAGTGAAGTCCGGTGCACCACCAGGGAAGAGACCAGTCGCGGAGTGCTCCGTCACAAGGCACCACCTTTTGGTCGCGGTACAGCGGTAGTGGCTATCCGGTTGCCGAGGTGCTCTGCACGGGCAATTCGACCACTGCGTCCTGAGGCGAATAAAAAGCAAAGGGGACTGGTTGTTCCCAAAAGTCAGGCGAAGAGACTCTCCGGCAGGGAGATCTCCTCTGTCGTCAGGAAGTGGTGAGTCGGTTCCGCAGGGCTCCACCGGAGGTGTCGTCGTGCTGGTCGGCTCAGCGTTACCCTCGTCGGATTCTTAGGTCCTGTGGCGACTTCTGAAGATCCAGTCCCAAAAGCCCTGCTTTTATGCAGAAAACCCCCATTCATTCAGCCTAGCTGTCAATCAACACATGCTAAGTGGTGAGCGGGGAGGCTCACCACTTGGGTCAATCACTCCAGAGTGCGACCGGAGTTGGCAAGGCAACTCAGTCCAGGGTGCCTAAACCCCCTCCCACGCCCCTGTGGTAACCCAGACAGAATGGCACCACTTTGGAGGGTCTCTTTACAGAGCCCGCCAAAAGTGGAACAAAGGGCTCAACCTTTGGTTTAGGAGTCACAGAGACGAACACAGATGCCATTTTACAAACCGAGTTCTGGCAGAAAATACCATCCGATAAACTTATTTAAGATAAGTAGATCGGTGTTACGTTAGAGATTAACGAGAAAAAGTATCAATCTCCAACAATGGGACGAATCCCATAGGGTTATGTTCGGGGTCAAACATAACAAGTAGTTTCCACTGCCACCAGCCAAAACTCGACGAGGGGGGACGGGACAGTGCCCCCTCGAATAACAGATCCAGGAGTAATCTAATTACCCCTACTAGTACGTCCACAATAAGATGGTTTGTACTAGTTCTGTTAGTAAATTTGGGTCTAGTAAAGCCAATGGTGACTTTACATGCCCGGGGAGACAGTAGTCAGTCCCCGGGTATGGAGTCTATGGTGGGGGTCCGCTAGGACACCCCAGTGCTACGGCACGTAGGGTGCGGTGTAACACACATAGAAAAACATATGAGACTCTATGGAGTAAAAGACCCCATAGCCCATAGAACACATTGACATTCAAAGGAATTACACACATAAATGTCCAAGAGTGGGAGGAAAAAGAGTCCCACTCTTGGCAGGATGAAAAAAAAAACAAACTCCAGAAATCCAGCAAAGCTGCTGGGGGACTCACTAGGTTGGGAAATTCAGCCTAAACAGAGAATTCTCCCTAACATGGGGGAACAGGGCGCACACACGGGGCATGAGCGGGGGGGGAACAGGTGAGACTCACGGGGCGTGAGCGCAGGGTGGGGGGAAGGGGAGACCCACACGGGGCATGAGCGTGGGTGGGGGAAGGAGGGAGACAGGGGGCATGAGCGGGGGATGGGGGAAGGGGAGAGACACACGGGGCATGAGTGGGGGGTGGGGGGGAGGGGATAGACACACGGGACGTGAGCGGGGGTGGGGGGAAGGGGAGAGAGACACGGGGCATAAGCGGGGGTTGGGGGAAGGGGAGAGACACGGGGCATGAGTGGGGGGCGGGGGGAAGGGGAGAGAGACACGGGGCAAGAGCGGGGGGTGGGGGAGAAGGGGAGAGACACACGGGGCATGAGCGGGGTGTGGGGGAAAGGGGAGAGACACACGGGGTATGAGCAGGGGGTGGGGGGTGGGGAGAGACACACGGGGCATGAGCGGGGGGTGGGGGGTTGTTTGAGAGAGACACGGGGCATGAGCGGGGGGTGGGGGGAAGGGTAGGGCCACACGGGGCATGAGCGGGGGGTGGGCGGAAGGGGAGAGAGACACACGGGGCATGAGCGGGGGATGGGGAGGAAGGGGAGAGACACGGGGCATGAGCGGGGGGTGGGGGGGAAGGGGAGAGACACATGGGGCATGAGCAGGGGGTGGGAGGGAAGGGGAGAGAAACACGGGGCATGTGCGGGGGGTGGGGGGGAAGGGGAGACACACGGGGCTTGAGCACGATTGGGGGGAAAGGAGGGAGATACGGGGCATGAGCGGGGGATGGGGGAAGGGGAGAGACACATGGGGCATGAGCGGGGGGGAGGGGATAGAGACATGGGCATGAGCGGGGGTGGGGGGAAGGGGAGAGAGACACGGGGCATGAGCGCGGGGTGGGGGGAAGGGGAGAGAGACACGGGGCATGAGCGGGGGGCAGGGGGTGGGGGAGAGAGACACGGGGCATGAGCGGGGGTGGGGGGAAGGGGAGAGAGACACGGGGCATGAGCGGGGGTGGGGGGGAAGGGGAAAGAGACACAGGGCATGAGCGGGGGTGGGGGGAAGGGGAGAGACACACGGGGCATGAGAGGGGGTGGGGGAGAAGGGGAGAGACACACGGGCATGAGCGGGTGTGGGGGGAAGGGGAGAGACACACAGGGCATGAGCGGGGGGTGGGGGGGAAGGGGAGAGACACACAGGGCATGAGCGGGGGGTGGGGGGAAAGGAGGGAGACACGGGGCATGAGCGGGGGGTGGGGGAGAAGGGGAGAGACACGGGGCATGAGCGGGGGTAGGGGGTAACACAGGGAGACACGGGGCATGAGCGGGTGGTGGGGGTAACGGAAGACAGGTATGGGTGGGGGGTAACACAAGGGAGATACGGGGCATGAGCGGGGGGTTGGGGGGGTAACATGAGGGAGACACGGGGCATGAGAGGGGGGTGGGGGGTAACAAGGGAGCATGAGCGGGGGATGGGGGGTAACACAAGGGAGACACAGGGCATGAGCTGGGGGTGGGTGGGAAGTGGAGAGACACACAGGGCATTAGCGGGGGTGGGGGGGGAGAGACACATGGCATTAGCGGGGGTGGGGGGAGGGGAGAGACACATGGGGCATGAGCGAAGGATGGGGGAAAGGAGGGATGCACGGGGCATGAACGGGAGGTGGGGAAGGGGAGAGAGACACGGGGCATGAGCGGGGGTGGGGGGGAGGGGAGAGACTCAGAGACACGGGGCATGAGTGGGGTGTGGGGGGGAAGGGGAGAGACACACAGGGCATGCGCGGGGTGGGGGTGAGGGGAGAGACACATGGGGCATGAGCGGGGGGTGGGGGAAAAGGAGGGAGACACAGGGCATGAGCGGGGGGTGGGGGAGAAGGGGAGAGACACGGGGCATGAGCAGGGGGTAGGGGGTAACACAGGGAGACACGGGGCATGAGCGGGTGGTGGGGGTAACGGAAGACAGTTATGGGTGGGGGGTAACACAAGGGAGACACGGGGCATGAGCGGGGGCTGGGGGGGTAACATGAGGGAGACACGGGGCATGAGAGGGGGGTGGGGGGTAACACAAGGGAGACACGGGGCATGAGCGGGGGATGGGGTAACACAAGGGAGACACGGGGCATGAGCTGGGGGTGGGAGGGAAGGGGAGAGACACAGGGCATTAGCGGGGGGTGGGGGAAGGGGAGAGAGACACGGGGCATGAGCGGGGGGTGGGAGGAAGGGGAGAGAGACACGGGGCATGAGCGGGGGGTGGGGGGGTGGGGGAGAGAGACACGGGGCATGAGCGCGGGTGGGGGGAAGGGGAGAGAGACATGGGGCATGAGCGGGGGTGGGGGGGAAAGGGGAGAGAGACACAGGGCATGAGCGGGGGAGGGGGGAAGGGGAGAGACACACGGGGCATGAGAGGGGGTGGGGGAGAAGGGGAGAGACACACGGGGCATGAGCAGGGTGTGGGGGGGAAGGGGAGAGACACGTAGGGCATGAGCGGGGGGTGGGGGGGAGGGGAGAGACACACAGGGCATGCGCGGGGTGGGGGTGAGAGGAGAGACACACGGGTCATGAGCGGGGGGTGGGAGGAAAGGAGGGAGACACGGGGCATGAGCAGGGGGTGGGGGAGAAGGTGAGAGACACAGGGCATGAGCGGGGGGTGGGGGGTAACACAGGGAGACACGGGGCATGAGCGGGGGGTTGGGGGGGTAACATGAGGGATGGGGGTGAGGGGAGAGACACACGGGTCATGAGCGGGGGGTGGGGAGAAAGGAGGGAGACACGGGGCATGAGCGGGGGGTGGGGGAGAAGGGGAGAGACACGGGGCATGAGTGGGGGGTAGGGGGTAACACAGGGAGACACGGGGCATGAGCGGGGTGGGGGTGAGGGGAGAGACACACGGGTCATGAGCGGGGGGTGGGGAGAAAGGAGGGAGACACGGGGCATGAGCGGGTGGTGGGGGAGAAGGGGAGAGACACGGGGCATGAGTGGGGGGTAGGGGGTAACACAGGGAGACACGGGGCATGAGCGGGTGGTGGGGGTAACGGAAGACAATTATGGGTGGGGGGTAACACAAGGGAGACACGGGGGATGAGCGGGGGGTTGGGGGGGTAACATGAGGGAGACACGGGGCATGAGAGGGGGGTGGGGGGTAACACAAGGGAGACACGGGGCATGAGCGGGGGATGGGGTAACACAAGGGAGACACGGGGCATGAGCTGGGGGTGGGGGGGAAGGGGAGAGACACACAGGGCATTAGCGGGGGTGGGGGGGAGGGGAGAGACACACATGGCATTAGCAGGGGTGGGGGGAGGGGAGAGACACATGGGGCATGAGCGAAGGAGTGGGGGGAAAGGAGGGATGCACGGGGCATGAACGGGAGGTGGGGGTAAGGGGAGAGAGACACGGGGCATGAGCGGGGGGTGGGGGGGAGGGGAGAGAGACACGGGGCATGAGTGGGTTGTGGGGGGGAAGGGGAGAGACACACATGGCATGAGCGGGGGGTGGGGGGGAGGGGAGAGACACAGGGCATGCGCGGGGTGGGGGTGAGGGGAGAGACACACGGGTCATGAGCGGGGGTGGGAGGAAAGGAGGGAGACACGGGGCATGAGCAGGGGGTGGGGGAGAAGGTGAGAGACACGGGGCATGAGCGGGGGGTGGGGGGTAACACAGGGAGACACGGGGCATGAGCGGGGGGTTGGGGGTAACATGAGGGAGACACAGGGCATGAGAGGGGGGTGGGGGGTAACACAAGGGAGACACGGGGCATGAGCGGGGATGCGGGGTAACACAAGGGAGACACAGGGCATGAGCGGGGGGTGGGGGGGAGGGGAGAGACACACGGGGCATGAGCAGGGGTGCGGGAAGGGGAGAGACACACGGGGCATGAGCAGGGGTGGGAGGGAAGGGGAGAGACACATGGGGCATGAGCGGGGGTGGGGGGGAAGGGAGACACACGGGGCATGAGCAGGGTGTGGGGGGGAGGGGAGAGACACGTAGGGCATGCGCGGGGTGGGGGTGAGGGGAGAGACACACGGGGCATGAGCGGGGGGTGGGGGTAAGGAGGGAGATACGGGGCATGAGCAGGGGGTGGGGGAGAAGGGGAGAGACACGGGGCATGAGCGGGTGGTGGGGGTAACGGAAGACAGTTATGGGTGGGGGGTAACACAAGGGAGACACGGGGCATGAGCCGGGGGTTGGGGGGTAACATGAGGGAGACACGGGGCATGAGAGGGGGGTGGGGGGTAACACAAGGGAGACACGGGACATGAGCGGGGGATGCAGGGTAACACAAGGGAGACACAGGGCATGAGCTGGGGGTGGGGGGAAGGGGAGAGACACACAGGGCATTAGCGGGAGTGGGGGGGAGGGGAGAGACACACATGGCTTTAGCGGGGGTGGGGGGAGGGGAGAGACACATGGGGCATGAGCGAAGGTGTGGGGGGAAAGGAGGGATGCACGGGGCATGAACGGGAGGTGGGGGTAAGGGGAGAGAGACACGGGGCATGAGCGGGGGGTGGGAGGGAGGGGAGAGAGACACGGGGCATGAGTGGGGTGTGGGGGGGAAGGGGAGAGACACACAGGGCATGCGCGGGGTGGGGGTGAGGGGAGAGACACACGGGGCATGAGCGGGGGGTGGGGGGAAAGGAGGGAGACACGGGGCATGAGCGGGGGGTGGGGGAGAAGGGGAGAGACACGGGGCATGAGTGGGGGGTGGGGGGGGAGGGGAGAGACACACAGGGCATGCGCGGGGTGGGGGTGAGGGGAGAGACACACGGGTCATGAGCGGGGGGTGGGAGGAAAGGAGGGAGATACGGGGCATGAGCAGGGGGTGGGGGAGAAGGTGAGAGACACGGGGCATGAGCGGGGGGTGGGGGGTAACACAGGGAGACACGGGGCATGAGCAGGGGGTTGGGGGGGTAACATGAGGGAGACACAGGGCATGAGAGGGGGTGGGGGGTAACACAAGGGAGACACGGGGCATGAGCGGGGATGCGGGGTAACACAAGGGTGACACAGGGCATGAGCTGGGGGTGGGGGGAAGGGGAGAGACACACAGGGCATTAGCGGGGGTGGGAGGGAGGGGAGAGACACACATGGCATTAGCGGGGGTGGGGGGAGGGGAGAGACACATGGGGCATGAGCGAAGGAGTGGGGGGAAAGGAGGGATGCACGGGGCATGAACGGGAGGTGGGGGAAGGGGAGAGAGACACGGGGCATGAGCGGGGGTGGGAGGGAGGGGAGAGAGACACGGGGCATGAGTGGGGTGTGGGGGGGAAGGGGAGAGACACACAGGGCATGCGCGGGGTGGGGGTGAGGGGAGAGACACACGGGGCATGAGCGGGGGGTGGGGGGAAAGGAGGGAGACACGGGGCATGAGCGGGGGGTGGGGGAGAAGGGGAGAGACACGGGGCATGAGTGGGGGGTAGGGGGTAACACAGGGAGACACGGGGCATGAGCGGGTGGTGGGGGTAACGGAAGACAATTATGGGTGGGGGGTAACACAAGGGAGACACGGGGCATGAGCGGGGGGTTGGGGGGTAACGAGGGAGACACGGGGCATGAGAGGGGGGTGGGGGGTAACACAAGGGAGACACGGGGCATGAGCGGGGGATGGGGTAACACAAGGGAGACACGGGGCATGAGCTGGGGGTGGGGGGGAAGGGGAGAGACACAGGGCATTAGCGGGGGTGGGGGGGAGGGGAGAGACACACATGGCATTAGCGGGGGTGGGGGGAGGGGAGAGAAACATGGGGCATGAGCGAAGGAGTGGGGGAAAGGAAGGATGCTCGGGTCATGAACGGGAGGTGGGGGGGAAGGGGAGAGAGACACGGGGCATGAGCGGGGGGTGGGGGGGAGGGGAGAGAGACACGGGGCATGAGTGGGGGGTGGGGGAAGGGGAGAGAGACATGGGGAATGAGCGGGGGGAACAGTAGGGAGACACGGGGCATGAGCGGGGGGTGGGGGGGGAGGGGAGAGACACACGGGGCATGAGCAGGGGTGCGGGAAGGGGAGAGACACACGGGGCATGAGCAGGGGGTGGGAGGGAAGGGGAGAGACACATGGGGCATGAGCGGGGGGTGGGGGGGAAGGGAGACACACGGGGCATGAGCAGGGTGTGGGGGGGAGGGGAGAGACACGTAGGGCATGCACGGGGTGGGGGTGAGGGGAGAGACACACGGGGCATGAGCGGGGGGTGGGGGTAAGGAGGGAGACACGGGGCATGAGCAGGGGGTGGGGGAGAAGGGGAGAGACACGGGGCATGAGTGGGTTGTGGGGGGGAAGGGGAGAGACACACAGGGCATGTGCGGGGTGGGGGTGAGGGGAGAGACACACGGGGCATGAGCGGGGGGTGGGGGGAAAGGAGGGAGACACGCGTGGCGTGGGGGAGAAGGGGAGAGACACGGGGCATGAGCGGGGTTTGGGGGGGTAACATGAGGGAGACACGGGGCATGAGAGGGGGGTGGGGGTAACACAACGGAGACACGGGGCATGAGCGGGGGATGCGGGGTAACACAAGGGAGACACGGGGCATGAGCTGGGGGTGGGGGGAAGGGGAGAGACACACAGGGCATTAGCGGGGGTGGGGGGGAGGGGAGAGACACACATGGCATTAGCGTGGGGTGGGGGGAGGGGAGAGACACATGGGGCATGAGCGAAGGAGTGGAGGGAAAGGAGGGATGCACGGGGCATGAATGGGAGGTGGGGGGAAGGGGAGAGAGACACGGGGCATGAGCGGGGGGTGGGGGGGAGGGGAGAGAGACACGGGGCATGAGTGGGGGGTGGGGGGAAGGGGAGAGAGACATGGGGAATGAGCGGGGGGGAACAGTAGGGAGACACGGGGCATGAGCGGGGGGTGGGGGGGAGGGGAGAGACACACGGGGCATGAGCAGGGGTGGGGGAAGGGGAGAGACACACGGGGCATGAGCAGGGGGTGGGAGGGAAGGGGAGAGACACATGGGGCGTGAGCGTGGGGGTGGGGGGGGAAGGGAGACACACACGGGGCATGAGCAGGATTGCGGGAAAGGAGGGAGATACGGGGCATGAGCGGGGGATGGGGGAAGGGGAGAGAGACAAGGGGCATGAGCGGGGGGTGGGGGGAAGGGGAGAGAGACACGGGGCATGAGCGGGGGGTGGGGGGAACGGGAGAGAGACACGGGGCATGAGCAGGGTTGGGGGGGAAGGGGAGAGAGACACAGGGCATGAGCAGGGGTGGGGGGGGAAGGGTAGAGACACAAGGGGCATGAGCGGGGGTGGGGGAGAAGGGGAGAGACACACGAGGCATGAGCGGGGTGTGGGGGGGGAAGGGGAGCGACACACGGGGCATGAGCGGGGGGTGGGGGGGAAGGGGAGAGACACACAGGGCATGCGCGGGGTGGGGGTGAGGGGAGAGACAGGGGGCATGAGCGGGGGGTGGGGGAAAGGAGGGTGACACGGGGCATGAGCGGGGACTGGGGGAAGGGGAGAGACGTGGGGAATGAGCGGGGGGAACAGTAGGGAGACACGGGGCATGAGCGGGAGGTGGGGGGGAGGGGAGAGACACACGGGGCATGAGCAG
This sequence comes from Ambystoma mexicanum, assembly GCF_040938575.1. Classification (NCBI taxonomy): domain Eukaryota; kingdom Metazoa; phylum Chordata; class Amphibia; order Caudata; family Ambystomatidae; genus Ambystoma; species Ambystoma mexicanum. Next base: position 1,079,318,547 of record NC_090937.1, on the reverse strand, counting down.
GGGTGCGGGGAAGGGGAGAGACACATGGGGCATGAGCAGGGGGTGGGAGGGAAGGGGAGAGACACACGGGGCATGAGCGGGGGGTGGAGGGGAAGGGAGACACACGGGGCATGAGCAGGGTGTGGGGGGAGGGGGGAGACACATAGGGCATGCGCGGGGTGGGGGTGAGGGGAGAGACACACGGGGCATGAGCGGGGGGTGGGGGAGAAGGGGAGAGACACGGGGCATGAGCGGGGGGTAGGGGGTAACACAGGGAGACACGGGGCATGAGCGGGTGGTGGGGGTAACGGAAGACAGTTATGGGTGGGGGGTAACACAAGGGAGACACGGGGCATGAGCCGGGGTTTGGGGGGTTAACATTAGGGAGACACGGGGCATGAGAGGGGGGTGGGGGGTAACACAAGGGAGACACAGGGCATGAGCTGGGGGTGGGGGGAAGGGAGAGACACACAGGGCATTAGCGGGGGTGAGGGGGAGGGGAGAGACACACATGGCATTAGCGGGGGTGGGGGGAGGGGAGAGACACATGGGGCATGAGCGAAGGAGTGGGGGGAAAGGATTGATGCACGGGGCATGAACGGGAGGTGGGGGTAAGGGGAGAGAGACACGGGGCATGAGCGGGGGGTGGGGGGGAGGGGAGAGAGACACGGGGCATGAGTGGGTTGTGGGGGGGAAGGGGAGAGACACACAGGGCATGCGCGGGGTGGGGGTGAGGGGAGAGACACACGGGGCATGAGCGGGGGATGGGGGGAAAGGAGGGAGACACGGGGCATGAGCGGGGGGTGGGGGAGAAGGGGAGAGACACGGGGAATGAGCGGGGGGAACAGTAGGGAGACACGGGGCATGAGCGGGGGGTGGGGGGGAGGGGAGAGACACACGGGGCATGAGCAGGGGTGCGGGGAAGGGGAGAGACACATGGGGCTTGAGCAGGGGGTGGGAGGGAAGGGGAGAGACACGCGGGGCATGAGCGGGAGGTGTGGGGGGAAGGGAGACACACGGGGCATGAGCAGGGTGTGGGGGGAGGGGAGAGACACGTAGGGCATGCGCGGGGTGAGGGGAGAGACACACGGGGCATGAGCGGGGGGTGGGGGGAAGGAGGGAGACACGGGGCATGAGCAGGGGGTGGGGGAGAAGGGGAGAGACACGGGGCATGAACGGGGGGTAGGGGGTAACACAGGGAGACACGGGGCATGAGAGGGTGGTGGGGGTAACGGAAGAAAGTTATGGGTGGGGGGTAACACAAAGGAGACACGGGGCATGAGCGGGGGTTGGGGGGGTAACATGAGGGAGGCACGGGGCATGAGAGGGGGGTGGGGGGTAACACAAGGGAGACACGGGGCATGAGCGGGGGATGGGGGTAACACAAGGGAGACACGGGGCATGAGCTGGGGGTGGGGGGGAAGGGGAGAGACACACGGCATTAGCGGGGGTGGGGGGGAGGGGAGAGACACACATGGCATTAGCGTGGGGTGGGGGAGGGGAGAGACACATGGGGCATGAGCGAAGGAGTGGGGGGAAAGGAGGGATGCACGGGGCATGAACGGGAGGTGGGGGGAAGGGGAGAGAGACACGGGGCATGAGCGGGGGGTGGGGGGGAGGGGAGAGAGACACGGGGCATGAGTGGGGGGTGGGGGGAAGGGGAGAGAGACATGGGGAATGAGCGGGGGGAACAGTAGGGATACACGGGGCATGAGCGGGGGGTGGGGGGGAGGGGAGAGACACACGGGGCATGAGCAGGGGTGGGGGGAAGGGGAGAGACACACGGGGCATGAGCAGGGGGTGGGAGGGAAGGGGAGAGACACATGGGGCGGGGGGTGGGGGGGAAAGGGAGACACACACGGGGCATGAGCAGGATTGCGGGAAAGGAGGGAGATACGGGGCATGAGCGGGGGATGGGGGGAAGGGGAGAGACATGGGGCATGAGAGGGGGGTGGGGGGAAGGGGAGAGAGACACGGGGCATGAGCGGGGGGTGGGGCGGAAGGGGAGAGAGACACAGGGCATGAGCGGGGGGTGGGGGGAAGGGGAGAGAGACACGGGGCATGAGCAGGGGGTGGGGGGAAGGGGAGAGAGACATGGAGCATGAGCGGGGGGTGGGGGGTGTGGGGTAGAGAGACACGGGGCATGAGCGGGGGTGGGGGGAAGGGGAGAGAGACACGGGGCATGAGCGGGGTTGGGGGGGAAAAGGGAGAGAGACATAGGGCATGAGCAGGGGTGGGGGGGAAGGGTAGAGACACAAGGGGCATGAGCGGGGGTGGAGGAGAAGGGGAGAGACACACGAGGCATGTGCATGGTGTGGGGGGGAAGGGGAGCGACACACGGGGCATGAGCGGGGGGTGGGGAAGAAGGGGAGAGACACACAGGGCATGCGCGGGGTGGGGGTGAGGGGAGAGACACAGGGGGCATGAGCGGGGGGTGGGGGAAAGGAGGGTGACACGGGGCATGAGCGGGGGTGGGGTAGAAGGGGAGAGACACGGGGCATGAGCGGGGGGTGGGGGGGTAACATGAGGGAGACACGGGGCATGAGAGGGGGGTGGGGGGTAACACAAGGGAGACACGGGGCATGAGCGGGGGATGGGGGTAACACAAGGGAGACACGGGGCATGAGCTGGGGGTGGGAGGGAAGGGGAGAGACACGGGGCATGAGCGGGGGGTAGGGGGTAACACAGGGAGACACGGGGCATGAGCGGGTGGTGGGGGTAACGGAAGACAGTTATGGGTGGGGGGTAACACAAGGGAGACACGGGGCATGAGCGGGGGCTGGGGGGGTAACATGAGGGAGACACGGGGCATGAGAGGGGGGTGGGGGGTAACACAAGGGAGACACGGGGCATGAGCGGGGGATGGGGGTAACACAAGGGAGACACGGGGCATGAGCTGGGGGTGGGAGGGAAGGGGAGAGACACAGGGCATTAGCGGGGGGTGGGGGAAGGGGAGAGAGACACGGGGCATGAGCGGGGGGTGGGAGGAAGGGGAGAGAGACACGGGGCATGAGCGGGGGGTGGGGGGGTGGGGGAGAGAGACACGGGGCATGAGCGCGGGTGGGGGGAAGGGGAGAGAGACATGGGGCATGAGCGGGGGTGGGGGGGAAAGGGGAGAGAGACACAGGGCATGAGCGGGGGAGGGGGGAAGGGGAGAGAGACACGGGGCATGAGCTGGGGGTGGGGGGCTAGGGGGAGAGACACAGGGCATAATCGGGGTGGGGGAAGGGGAGAGAGACACGGTGCATGAGCGGGGGTGGGGGGGAAGGGGAGAGAGACACACGGGGCATGAGCGGGGGGTGGGGGGAAGGGGAGAGACACACGGGGAATGAGCAGGGGGTGGGAGGGAAGGGGAGAGACACACGGGGTGTGAGCAGGGGCTGGGGGGAAGGGGAGAGACACACGGGGCATGAGCAGGATTGGGGGGAAAGGAGGGAGATACGGGGCATGAGCGGGCGAAGGGGAGAGATACACAGGGCATGAGTGGGGGGTGGGGGGAAGGGGAGAGAGACACGGGGCATGAGCGGGGGTGGGGGGAAGGGGAGAGAGACACGGGGCATGAGCGGGGGGTGGGGGGTAGGGGATTGAGACACAGGGCATAACCGGGGGTGGGGGGAAGGGGAGAGAGACAAGGTGCATGAGCGGGGGTGGGGGGGAAGGGGAGAGAGACACGGGGCATGAGCGGTCGGTGGCGTATAAGGGGAGAGACACACGGGGCATGAGCGGGGGTGGGGGAGAAGGTGAGAGACAGACGGGGCATGAGCGGGGTGTGGGGGGAAGGGGAGAGACATACGGGGCATGAGCGGGGTGGGGGGAAGGGGAGAGACACACAGGGCATGCGCGGGGTGGGGGTGAGGGGAGAGACACACGGGACATGAGCGGGGGGTGGGGGGAAAGGTGAGAGACACAGTGTTAGGGAGAATTCTCTGTTTAGGCTGAATTTCCTAACCTAGTGAGTCCCCCAGCAGCTTTGCTGGATTTCTGGAGTTTGTTTTTTCCATCCTGCCAAGAGTGAGACTCTTTTTCCTCCCACTCTTGGACATGAATGTGTGTAATTCCTTTGAATGTCAATGTGTTCTATGGGCTATGGGGTCTTTTACTCCATAGGGTCTCATATGTTTTGCTATGTGTGTTACACCGCACCCTACGTGCCGTAACACTGGGGCGTCCTAGCGGACCTCCATCATAGACTCCACACCCGGGGACTGACTACTGTCTCCCTGGGCATGTAAAGTCACCATTGGCTTTACTAGACCTAAATTTACTAACAGAACTAGTACAAACCATCTTATTGTGGACGTGCTAGTAGGGGTAATTCGATTACTCCTAGGTCTGTTACTCGAGGGGGCACTGTCCCGTCCCCCCTCGTCGAGTTTTGGCTGGTGGCAGTGGAAACCACTTGTTATGTTCGACCCCGAATATAACCCTATGGGATTCTTCCCATTGTTGGAGATTGATACTGTTTCTCGTTAATCTCTAACGTACCACCGGTCCACTTATCTTAAATAAGTTTATCGGATGGTATTTTCTGCCAGAACTCGGTTTTTAAAATGGCGTCTGTGTTCGTCTCTGTGACTCCTAAACCAAAGGTTGAGCCCTTTGTTCCACTTTTGGCTGGCCTCTGTACAGAGACCCTCCAAAGTGGTGCCAATCTGTCTGGGTTACCACAGGGGTGTGGGAGGGGGTTTAGGCACCCTGGACCGAGTTGCCTTGCCAACTCTGGTCGCACTCTGGTGTGATTGGCCCAAGTGGTGAGCCTCCCCGCTCACCACTTAGCGTGTGTTGATTGACAGCTAGGCTGAATGAATGGGGGTTTTCTGCATAAAAGCAGGGCTTTTGGGACTGGATCTTCAGAAGTCGCCACAGGACCTAAGAATCCGACGAGGGTAACGCTGAGCCGACCTGCACGACGACACCTCCGGTGGAGCCCTGCGGAACCGACTCACCACTTCCCGACGACAGAGGAGATCTCCCTGCCGGAGAGTCTCTTCCCCTGACTGGTGGGAACAACCAGTCCCCTTTGCTTTTTCTTCGCCTCAGGACGCAGTGGTCGAATTGCCCGTGCAGAGCACCGCGGCAACCGGATAGCCACTACCCCTGTACCGCGACCAAAAGGTGGTGCCTTGTGACGGAGCACTCCGCGGCTGGTCTCTTCCCTGGTGGTGCACCGGACTTCACTTTTCTTCGACAACGAGATCATCTCTACTCTTGGCAAAGACTCGACGTGCAGCCACCACCAGGAACAACTGCCCCCGCCGGAGCTGTCTCTCCACAAACAAGGTACCGTGTCCGCCTGGCTTCCCTTTCGATCGGTTCGAGGGAGGTGTCTTAATCCTCTACTTTTCGTTGGGTTGCCTCCAAGCTTGCTCACGTATTGTTCTGAACTGGTTCAATCTGCCGATAACCATTTGCTACAAAGACTCGAACGCATTTCCACTAAGAGACTTTTTGGGACATATCGCCTTGCCTCTCTCCGAGTGGGCCTGGCCTCTGAACTTTATGATCTATTGTGGTTCTTGCCTTGCATTTTTTTTTCCGTGAAGTATTGAACTGTGTTGATTTCGTAACCTGCTTATTTTCTCTCCCGTCCTAACTAATATTAGAGTGCCATCTAGGTTGAGGCATACACCTCTGTCTGTAAATAAGTGATGCTGGTAAAACCTAGATTTGTCGAAGTATTGTTAGGGGGATTGATCGTTTCTTCTTCGTAGAGTAATTGTAATTGAAGTGTTTGCCGTGATAGTGCCAAAGTGTTTTCCATAGATGTTCCGTTATAAATAAATACCTTAATATCTTTACACTGAAGCCTTGTTGCGTGTTTGCTTGTCTTACTGTGAAGAATTGCCCTATCTTGTATACTCCACATACTGTTTAACTCTTCTTGAGGGAAGTCTGACTGCTCAGCCACAGCTACCAAGTGAATCTGTGTGGTACAGACTGCTACCAAGTGGGTTTACTGCCAAACACCTGTAGTCCTAAATCTTTTGCAGTGGTCCCAGAGAGAACTGCACAGGTTTCCGCCTAACACACGGGGCATGAGCGGGGGGTGGGTGAGAAGGAGAGAGACATGGGGCATGAGCGGGGGGGTAACACAGGGAGACACGGGGCATGAGCGGGTGGTGGGGGTAACGGGAGACAGGGCATGGGTGGGGGGTAAGACAAGGGAGACACGGGGCATGAGCGGGGGTGGGGGGGTAACACGAGGGAGACACGGGGCATGAGAGGGGGGTGGGGGTTAACACAAGGGAGACACGGGGCATGAGTGGGGGGTGGGGGGGAAAGGGAGAGATTTACGGGGCATTAGCGGGGGTTGGGGGAGGGGAGAGACACACGTGGCATTAGCGGGGGAGGGGAGAAATACATGGGGCATGAGCGGGAGGTGGGGGGGAGGGGAGAGAGACACAGGGCATGAGCGGGTGGTTGGGGGGGAGGGGAGAGAGACACGGGGCATGAGCGGGGGGTGGGGGGAAGGGCGAGAGACACGGGGCATGAGCGGGGGGTGGGGGGAGGGGAGAGACACAAGGGGCGTGAACGGGGGGAAGGAGGGAGACACGGGGCATGAACGGGGGGTCGGGGGGAAGGGGAGAGACACGGGGCATGAGCAGGGGGTGGGGGGGTAACACAAGGGAGACACAGGGCATGAGCGGGGGTGGGGGGTAACAGGGGCGACAGGGCATGGGTGAGGGGGTAACACAAGGGAGACACGGGGCATGAGCGGTGGGTGGGGGGTAACACGAGGTTGACACGGGGCATGAGAGGGGGGTGGGGGGGTAACTCAAGGGAGACACGGGGCATGAGTGGGGGGTGGGGGGTAACACAACGGAGACACGTTGCATGAGCGGGGGGTGGGGGGTATCAGGGGAGACTGGTCATGAGCGGGGGGTGGGGGGAACAGGGGAGGCACGGGGCATGAGCGGGGGATGGGGGGAAGTGGAGAGAGACACGGGGCATGAGCGGGGGTGGGGGGAACAGTAGGGAGACACGGGGCATGAGCGGGGGGTGGGGGGTAACACAATAGAGACACGGAGCATGAGCGGGGGGTGGGGGGTAAGGGGAGAGACACACATGGCATTAGCGGGGGTGGGGGAGGGGAGAGACACACGGGGCATTAGCGGGGGGTGGGGGGAGGGGAGAGACACATGGGGCATGAGCGGGGGGTGGGCAGAAATGAGGGAGACACGGGGCATGTGCGGGGGTGGGGGGAAGGGGAGAGACACACGGGGCATGAGCGGGGGTGGGGGAGGGGAGAGAGACAAGGGGCATGAGCGGGGGGTGGGGGGAAGGGGAGAGAGACACGGGGCATGAGCGGGGGGTGGGGGGAAGAGTAGGGAGAAACGGGGCATGATCGGTGTGTGGGGGGAAGGGGAGAGACACACGAGGCATGAGCGGGTGGTGAGGGGGATGGGAAGAGACACACGGGGCATGAGCGCGGGGTGGGGGGAGGGGTGAGAGACACGGGGCATGAGCGGGGGGTGGGGGGGAAGGGGAGAGAGACACGGGGCATGAGCGGGGGTAGGGGGGAAGGGGAGAGAGACACGGGGCATGAGCGGGGGTAGGAGGGAAGGGGAGAGAGACACGGGGCATGAGCAGGGGATGGGGGTGAAGGGGAGAGACACACGGGGCATGAGCGGGGGGTGGGGGGAAGGGGAGAGACACACGGGGCATGAGTGGGGGGTGGGGGGGAAGGGGAGAGACACAGGGCATGAGCGGGGGGTGGGGGTAACAGGGGAGACAGGTCATGAGCGGGGGGTGGGGGGAACAGGGGAGACACGGGGCATGAGCGGGGGGTGGGGGGAAGTGGAGAGAGACAGGACATGAGCGACGGGTGGGGGGAAGGGGAGAGACACACGGGGCATGAGCGGGGGGTGGAGGAACAGTAGGGAGACCCGGGGCATGAGCGGGGGGTGGGGGGGATGGGAAGAGACACACGGGGCATGAGCGGGGGGTGGGGGGAGGGGTGAGAGACACGGGGCATGAGCGGGGGGTGGGGGAGAAGGGGAGAGAGACACGGGGCATGAGCGGGGGTAGAGGGGAAGGGGAGAGAGACACGGGGCATGAGCGGGGGTAGGGGGGAAGGGGAGAGAGACACAGGGCATGAGCAGGGGATGGGGGTGAAGGGGAGAGACACACGGGGCATGAGCGGGGGGTGGGGGGAAGGGGAGAGACACACGGGGCATGAGCGGGGGGTGGGGGGAAGGGGAGAGACACACGGGGCATGAGCGGGGGGTGGAGGAACAGTAGGGAGACCCGGGGCATGAGCGGGGGGTGGGGGGGAAGGGGAGAGACACACGGGGCATGGGCGGGGGGGGTGGGGGGCAGGGGAGAGAGACACGGGGCATGAGCAGGGGGTGGAGGGGAAGGGGATAGACACACGGGGCATGAGCGGGGGGTGGGGGGAAGGGGAGAGAAACACGGGGCATAAGCGGGGGTGGGGGGGAAGGGTAGAGAGACACGGGGCATGAGCGGGGGGTGGGGGGAAGGGGAGGGAGACACGGGTCATGAGCAGGGGGGAGGGGAGAGAAACACGGGGCATAAGCGGGGGGTGGGGGAAGGGGAGAGAGACACGGGGCATGAGCGGGGGTGGGGGGAAGGGGAGAGAGACACGTGGCATGAGCGGGGGGGAAGGGGAGAGAAACATGGGGCATAAGCGGGGGTGGGGGGGAAGGGGAGAGAGACACGGGACATGAGCGGGGGGTGGGGGAAGGGGAGAGAGACACGGGGCATGAGCGGGGGGTAGGGGGAAGGGGAGAGAGACACAGGGCATGAGCAGGGGGTAGGAGGGGAGAGAGACACGGGGCATGAGCAGGGGATGGGGGTAACAGGAAGGCATGGGGCATGAGCGGGGGTGGGGGGAGGGGAGAGAAACACGGGGCATGAGCAGGGGGAATGGGAGAGAAACACGGGGCATAAGCGGGGGCTGGGGGGGAAGGGGAGAGAGACACGGGGCATGAGCGGGGGTAGGGGGGAAGGGGAGAGAGACACAGGGCATGAGCGGGGGGTAAGAGGGAAGGGGAGAGAGACATGGGGCATAAGCGGGGGTGGGGGGGAAGGGGAGAGAGACACGGGACATGAGCGGGGGGTGGGGGAAGGGGAGAGAGACACGGGGCATGAGCGGGGGGTAGGGGGAAGGGGAGAGAGACACAGGGCATGAGCAGGGGGTAGGAGGGGAGAGAGACACGGGGCATGAGCAGGGGATGGGGGTAACAGGAAGGCATGGGGCATGAGCGGGGGTGGGGGGAGGGGAGAGAAACACGGGGCATGAGCAGGGGGAATGGGAGAGAAACACGGGGCATAAGCGGGGGCTGGGGGGGAAGGGGAGAGACACACGTGGCATGAGCAGGGGGTGGGGGGAAAGGGAGAGACACACGGGGCATGAGCAGGGGGTGGGGGGAAGGGGAGAGACACACGGGGCATGAGCAGGGGGTGGGGGGAAGGGGAGAGACAGAGAGACACACGGGGCATAAGCGGGGGTGAGGGGAAGGGGAGAGAGACACACGGGGCATGAGCGGGGGGTGGGGGGAAGGGGAGAGACACACGGGGCATGAGCGGGGCGTGGGGGGAAGGGGAGAGACACACGGGGCATGAGCGTGGGGTGGGGGGAGGGGAGAGACACACGGGGCATGAGCAGGGGGTGAGAGGGAAGGGGAGAGACACACGGGGCGTGAGCAGGGGCTGGGGGGAGGGGAGAGGCACACAGGGCATGAGCAGGATTGGGGGAAAGGAGGGAGATACAGGGCATGAGCGGGGGAAGGGGAGAGACACACAGGGCATGAGCGGGGGTGGGAGGGGAGAGAGACACAGGGCATGAGCGGTCGGTGGGGGTTAAGGGGAGAGACACACGGGGCATGAGCGGGGGTGGGGGAGAAGGTGAGAGACAGAGGGGGCATGAGCGGGGTGTGGGGGGAAGGGGAGAGACACACGGGGCATGAGCGGGGGTGGGGGGGAAGGGGAGAGACACAGGGCTTGCGCAGGGTTGGGTTGAGGGGAGAGACACACGGGGCATGAGTGGGGGGTGGGGGGAAACGAGGGAGACACAGTGCATGAGCGGGGGTGGGGGAGAAGGGGAGAGACACGGGGCATGAGCGGGGGGGTAACAAAGGGAGACACGGGGCATGAGCGGGTGGTGGGGGTAACGGGAGACAGGGCATGGGTGGGGGGGTAAGACAAGGGAGACACGGGGCATGAGCGGGGGGTGGGGGGGTAACACGAGGGAGACACGGGGCTTGAGAGGGGGGTGGAGGTACACAAGGGAGACACGGGGCATGAGCGGGGGGTGGGGTGAAGGGGAGAGATTTACGGGGCATTAGCGGGGGTGGGGGGAGGGGAGAGACACACGTGGCATTAGCGGGGGTGGGGGGAGGGGAGAAACACATGGGGCATGAGCGGGGGGTGGGGGGAAGGGGCGAGAGACATGGGGAATGAGCGGGGGTGGGGAGGAGGGGAGAGAGACACGGGGCATGAGCGGGGGGTGGGGGGAAGGGGCGAGAGACATGGGGAATGAGCGGGGGGTGGGGGAACAGTAGGGAGACACAGTGCATGAGCGGGGGGTGGGGGGAGGGGAGAGGCACACGTGGCATGAGCGGGGGTGGGGGGAAGGGGCGAGAGACATGGGGAATGAGCAGGGGGGTGGGGGAACAGTAGGGAGACACGGGGCATGAGCGGGAGGTGGGGGGGAGTGGAGAGAGACACGGGGCATGAGCGGGGGGTGGGGAGGAGGGGAGAGAGACACGGGGCATGAGCGGGGGGTGGGGGGAAGGGGCGAGAGACATGGGGAATGAGCGGGGGGGTGGGGGAACAGTAGGGAGACACGGGGCATGAGCGGCGTGGTTGGGGGGAGGGGAGAAGCACACGTGGCATGAGCGGGGGTGGGGGGAAGGGGAGAGAAACACGGGGCATGAGCGGGGGATGGGGGGAAGGGGAAAGAGACACGGGGCATGAGCGGGGGGTAGAGGGGAAGGGGAGAGAGAAACAGGGCATGAGCGGGGGGTAGGAGGGAAGGGGAGAGAGACACAGGCATGAGCGGGGGATGGGGGAACCGGAGAGACACACGGGGCATGAGCGGGGGGTGGGGGGAAGGGGAGAGACACACGGGGCATGAGCGGGGTGTGGGGGGGAGGGGAGAGACACACGGGGTATGAGCGGGGGGAAAGGAGGGAGACACGGGGCAAGAGCGAGGGGTGGGGGGAAGGGGAGAGACACAGGGCATGAGCAGGGGGTGGGGGGTAACACAAGGGAGACACGGGGCATGAGCGGGGGGTGGGGGGGTAACACAAGGTTGACACGGGGCATGAGCAGGGGGTGGGGGGTAACACAAGGGAGATACGGGGCATGAGCGGGGGGTGAGGGGGTAACACAACGGAGATACGGGACATGAGCGGGGGTGGGGGGTAACACGAGGAAGACACGGGGCATGAGCGGGGGGTGGGGGTGTAACACAAGGGAGACATGGGCATGAGCGGGGGGTGGGGGGGTAACACAAGGGAGACACGGGCATGAGCGGGGGTGGGGGTAACACAAGGGAGACACGGGGCATGAGCGGGGGGTGGGGGGAAGGGGAGAGACACACAGGGCATGAGCGGGGGATGGGGGAGGAAGGGGAGAGACACACGGGGCATTAGCAGGGGTGGGGGGAAGGGGAGAGACACACATGGCATGAGCGGGGGGTGGGGGGAAAGGACGGAGACACGGGGCATGAGCGGGGGGAGGGGGGAAGGGGAGAGACACACAGGGCATGAGCGGGGGGTGGGGGGGAGCGGAGAGAGACAAGAGGCATGAGCAGGGGGTGGGGGGAGGGGAGAGAGACACGGGGCATGAGCGGGGGGTGGGGGGGAAGGGGATAGAGACACGGGGCATGAGCGGGGGGTGGGGAGGAAGGGGAGAGAGACACGGGGCATGAGCAGGGGGGTGGGGGAACAGTAGGGAGACACGGGGCATGAGCGGGGGGTGGGGGGAAGGAGAGAGACACACGGAGCATGAGCGGGGGTGGGGGGGAAGGGGAGAGAGACACACGGGGCATGAGCGGGGGGTGGGGGAAGGGGAGAGACACACGGGGCATGAGCGGGGGGAAGGAGGGAGACACGGGGCATGAGCGGGGGGTCGGGGGGAAGGGGAGAGACATGGGGCATGAGCGGGGGTCGGGGGTAACAGGGGAGACAGGGCATGGGTGAGGGGGTAACACAAGGGAGACACGGGGCATGAGCTGCAGGTGGGGGGTAACACGAGGTTGACAGGAGGCATGAGCGGGGGGTGGGAGGGTAACACAAGGGAGACATGGGGCATGAGCGGGGGGTGGGGGGTAAAAGGGGAGACAGGGCATGGGTGGGGGGGTAACACAAGGGAGACACGGGGCATGAGCGGTGGGTGGGGGGTAACACGAGGTTGACACGGGGCATGAGCGGGGGGTGGGGGGTAACACAAGGGAGATACGGGGCATGAGCGGGGGGTGGAGGGGTAACACAAATGGAGACACGGGGCATGAGCGAAGGGGTGGGGGGTAACAGGGGAGACAGGTCATGAGCGGGGGGTGGGGGGGAACAGGGGAGCCACGGGGCATGAGCGGGGGGTGGGGGGAACAGTAGGAAGACACGGGACATGAGCGGGGGTGGGGGGGTAATACGAGGGACACACGGGGCATGAGCGGGGGGTCGGGGGGAGGGGAGAGACACACAGGGCATTAGCGGGGGTGGGGAGAAGGGGAGAGACACACGTGGCATGAGTGGGGAGGGAAGGAGGGAGACACGGGGCATGAGCGGGGGTGGGGGGAAGGGGAGAGACACAGGGCATGAGCGGGGTGTGGGGGGAGGGGCGAGAGACAAGAGGCATGAGCAGGGGGTGGGGGGAGGGGAGAGAGACACGGGGCATGAGCGGGGGGTGGGGGGGAAGGGGAGAGAGACACGGGGCATGAGCGGGGGGTGGGAGTAACAGTAGGGAGACACGGGGCATGAGCGGGTGGAAGGGGAGAGACACAAGGGGCATGAGCGGGGGGTGGGGGGGAGGGGAGAGAGACACAGGGCATGAGCGAGGGGTGGGGGGAAGGGGAGAGAGACACGGGGCATGAACGGGGGGAAGGAGGGAGACACGGGGCATGATCGGGGGGTCGGGGGGAAGGGGAGAGACACGGGGCATGAGCGGGGGGTGGGGGGGTAACACAAGGGAGACACAGGGCATGAGCGGGGTGTGGGTAACAGGGGCGACAGGGCATGGGTGAGGGGGTAACACAAGGGAGACACGGGGCATGAGCGGTGGGTGGGGGGGAAGGGGAGAGAGACACGGGGCATGAGCGGGGGGTGGGGGGGAAGGGGAGAGAGACACGGGGCATGAGCGGGGGGTGGGAGTAACAGTAGGGAGACACGGGGCATGAGCGGGTGGAAGGGGAGAGACACAAGGGGCATGAGCGGGGGGTGGGGGGAGGGGAGAGAGACACAGGGCATGAGCGAGGGGTGGGGGGAAGGGGAGAGACACACGGGGCATGAACGGGGGGAAGGAGGGAGACACGGGGCATGAGCGGGGGGTCGGGGGGAAGGGGAGAGACACGGGGCATGAGCGGGGGGTGGGGGGGTAACACAAGGGAGACACAGGGCATGAGCGGGGTGTGGGTAACAGGGGCGACAGGGCATGGGTGAGGGGGTAACACAAGGGAGACACGGGGCATGAGCGGTGGGTGGGGGGTAACACGAGGTTGACACGGGGCATGAGAGGTGGTGGGGGGGTAACTCAAGGGAGACACGGGGCATGAGTGGGGGGTGGGGGGTAACACAACGGAGACACGGTGCATGAGCGGGGGGTGGGGGGTAACAGGGGAGACAGGTCATGAGCGGGGGGTGGGGGGAACAGGGGAGACACGGGGCATGAGCGGGGGATGGAGGGAAGTGGAGAGAGACACAGGGCATGAGCGGGGGTGGGGGGAACAGTAGGGAGACACGGGACATGAGCGGGGGGAGGGGGGTAACACGAGGGAGACACGGGGCATGAGCGGGGGGTGGGGGGTAACACAAGGGAGACACGGAGCATGAGCGGGGGGTGGGGGGGTAACACAAGGGAGACACGGTGCATGAGCGGGGGGTGGGGGGGAGGGGAGAGACACACATGGCATTAGCGGGGGTGGGGGGAGGGGAGAGACACAGGGGGCATTAGCCGAGGGTGGGGGGAGGGGAGAGACACACGGGGCATTAGCCGAGGGTGGGGGGAGGGGAGAGACACACGGGGCATGAGCGGGGGTGGGGGAAATGAGGGAGACACAGGGCATGTGCGGGGGGTGGGGGGAAAGGGGAGTGACACACGGGGCATGAGCGGGGGTGGGGGAGGGGAGAGAGACAAGGGGCATGAGCGGGGGGTGGGGGGGTGAGAGAAACGGGGCATGAGCGGGGGGTGGGGGGAAGGGGAGAGAGACACGGGGCATGAGCGGGGGTAGGAGGGAAGGGGAGAGAGACACGGGGCATGAGCAGAGGATGGGGGTGAAGGGGAGAGACACACAGAGCATGAGCGGGGGAGGGGAGAGACACACGGGGCTTGAGCGGGGGGTGGGGGGGGAATGGGAGAGACACGGGCATGAGCGGGGGGTGGGGGGACAGTAGGGAGACACAGGACATGAGCGTGGGGTGGGGGGAAGGGGAGAGACACACGGGGCATGAGCGGGGGGTGGAGGAACAGTAGGGAGACCCGGGGCATGAGCGGGGGGTGGGGGGGAAGGGGAGACACACACGGGGCATGAGCGGGGGGTGGGGGGGCAGGGGAGAGAGACACGGGGCATGAGCAGGGGATGGAGGGGAAGGGGATAGACACACGGGGCATGAGCGCAGGGTGGGGGAATGGGGAGAGACACACAGGGCATGAGCGGGGGGTGTGGGGAAGGGGAGAGAGACACGGGGAATGAGCGGGTGATGGGGGGAACAGTAGGGAGACACGGGGCATGAGCGGGGGTCGGGGGGAATGGGAGAGAAACACGGAGCATAAGAGGGGGTGGGGGGTAGGGGAGAGAGACACGGGGCATGAGCGGGAGGTGGGGGGAAGGGGAGAGAGACACGGGGCATGAGCGGGGGGTAGGGGAGAAGGGGAGAGAGACACGGGGCATGAGTGGGGGTAGGAGGGAAGGGGAGAGAGACACACGGGGCTTGAGCAGGGGGTGGGGGGAAGCGGAGAGACACACGGGGCTTGAGCAGGGGGTGGGGGGAATGGTAGAGACACACGGGGCATGAGCAGGGGTGGGGGGGAGGGGAGAGACACGGGGCATGAGCGGGGGGTGGAGGGAAAGGAGGGAGACACACGGGGCATGAGCGGGGAGTGGGGGGAAGGGGAGAGACACACGGGGCATGAGCGGGGGGTGGGGGAAAGGGAGAGACACACGGGGCATGAGCAGGGGGTGGGGGGGAGGGGAGAGAGACACGGGGCATGAGCGGGGGGTGGGGGGAAGGGGAGAGAGACACGGGGCATGAGCGGGGGGTGGGGGTAACAGTAGGGAGACACGGGGCATGAGCGGGTGGAAGGGGAGAGACACACGGGGCATGAGCGGGGGATGGGGGGAGGGGAGAGAGACACAGGGCATGAGCGGGGGGTGGGGGAAGGGGAGAGACACACGGGGCATGAACGGGGGGTAAGGAGGGAGACACGGGGCATGAGCAGGGGGTCGGGGGGAAGGGGAGAGACACACAGGGCATGAGCGGGGGGTGGGGGGGAGCGGAGAGAGACAAGAGGCATGAGCAGGGGGTGGGGGGAGGGGAGAGAGACACGGGGCATGAGCGGGGGGTGGGGGGGAAGGGGATAGAGACACGGGGCATGAGCGGGGGGTGGGGGGAAATGAGGGAGACACGGGGCATGTGCGGGGGGTGGGGGGAAAGGGGAGTGACACACGGGGCATGAGCGGGGGTGGGGGAGGGGAGAGAGACAAGGGGCATGAGCAGGGGGTGGGGGGGTGAGAGAAACGGGGCATGAGCGGGGGGTGGGGGGAAGGGGAGAGAGACATGGGGCATGAGCGGGGGTAGGAGGGAAGGGGAGAGAGACACGGGGCATGAGCGGGGGTAGGAGGGAAGGGGAGAGAGACACGGGGCATGAGCAGGGGATGGGGGTGAAGGGGAGAGACACACAGAGCATGAGCGGGGGGTGGGGGGAAGGGGAGAGACACACGGGGCTTGAGCGGGGGGTGGGGGGGAATGGGAGAGACACGGGGCATGAGCGGGGGGTGGGGGGACAGTAGGGAGACACAGGACATGAGCGTGGGGTGGGGGGAAGGGGAGAGACACACGGGGCATGAGCGGGGGGTGGAGGAACAGTAGGGAGACCCGGGGCATGAGCGGGGGGTGGGGGGGAAGGGGAGACACACACGGGGCATGAGCGGGGGGTGGGGGGGCAGGGGAGAGAGACACGGGGCATGAGCAGGGGATGGAGGGGAAGGGGATAGACACACGGGGCATGAGCGCAGGGTGGGGGAATGGGGAGAGACACACAGGGCATGAGCGGGGGGTGGGGGGAAGGGGAGAGAGACACGGGGAATGAGCGGGTGATGGGGGGAACAGTAGGGAGACACGGGGCATGAGCGGGGGTCGGGGGGAAGGGGAGAGAAACACGGGGCATAAGAGGGGGTGGGGGGTAGGGGAGAGAGACACAGGGCATGAGCGGGGGGTGGGGGGGAAGGGGAGAGAGACACGGGGCATGAGCGGGGGGTAGGGGAGAAGGGGAGAGAGACACGGGGCATGAGTGGGGGTAGGAGGGAAGGGGAGAGAGACACACGGGGCTTGAGCAGGGGGTGGGGGGAAGCGGAGAGACACACGGGGCTTGAGCAGGGGGTGGGGGGAATGGTAGAGACACACGGGGCATGAGCAGGGGTGGGGGGGAGGGGAGAGACACACGGGGCATGAGCGGGGGGTGGAGGGAAAGGAGGGAGACACACGGGGCATGAGCGGGGAGTGGGGGGAAGGGGAGAGACACACGGGGCATGAGCGGGGGGTGGGGGAAAGGGAGAGACACACGGGGCATGAGCAGGGGGTGGGGGGGAGGGGAGAGAGACACGGGGCATGAGCGGGGGGTGGGGGGAAGGGGAGAGAGACACGGGGCATGAGCGGGGGGTGGGGGTAACAGTAGGGAGACACGGGGCATGAGCGGGTGGAAGGGGAGAGACACATGGGCATGAGCGGGGGATGGGGGGAGGGGAGAGAGACACAGGGCATGAGCGGGGGGTGGGGGGAAGGGGAGAGACACACGGGGCATGAACGGGGGGTAAGGAGGGAGACACGGGGCATGAGCAGGGGGTCGGGGGGAAGGGGAGAGACACACAGGGCATGAGCGGGGGGTGGGGGGGAGCGGAGAGAGACAAGAGCCATGAGCAGGGGGTGGGGGGAGGGGAGAGAGACACGGGGCATGAGCGGGGGGTGGGGGGGAAGGGGATAGAGACACGGGGCATGAGCGGGGGGTGGGGGGAAATGAGGGAGACACGGGGTGTGTGCGGGGGGTGGGGGGAAAGGGGAGTGACACACGGGGCATGAGCGGGGGTGGGGGAGGGGAGAGAGACAAGGGGCATGAGCAGGGGGTGGGGGGGTGAGAGAAACGGGGCATGAGCGGGGGGTGGGGGGAAGGGGAGAGAGACATGGGGCATGAGCGGGGGTAGGAGGGAAGGGGAGAGAGACACGGGGCATGAGCGGGGGTAGGAGGGAAGGGGTGAGAGACACGGGGCATGAGCAGGGGATGGGGGTGAAGGGGAGAGACACACAGAGCATGAGCGGGGGGTGGGGGGAAGGGGAGAGACACACGGGGCTTGAGCGGGGGGTGGGGGGGAATGGGAGAGACACGGGGCATGAGCGGGGGGTGGGGGGACAGTAGGGAGACACAGGACATGAGCGTGGGGTGGGGGGAAGGGGAGAGACACACGGGGCATGAGCGGGGGGTGGAGGAACAGTAGGGAGACCCGGGGCATGAGCGGGGGGTGGGGGGGAAGGGGAGACACACACGGGGCATGAGCGGGGGGTGGGGGGGCAGGGGAGAGAGACACGGGGCATGAGCAGGGGATGGAGGGGAAGGGGATAGACACACGGGGCATGAGCGCAGGGTGGGGGAATGGGGAGAGACACACAGGGCATGAGCGGGGGGTGGGGGGAAGGGGAGAGAGACACAGGGAATGAGCGGGTGATGGGGGGAACAGTAGGGAGACACGGGGCATGAGCGGGGGTCGGGGGAAGGGGAGAGAAACACGGGGCATAAGAGGGGGTGGGGGGTAGGGGAGAGAGACACGGGGCATGAGCGGGGGGTGGGGGGGAAGGGGAGAGAGACACGGGGCATGAGCGGGGGGTAGGGGAGAAGGGGAGAGAGACACGGGGCATGAGCGGGGGTAGGAGGGAAGGGGAGAGAGACACACGGGGCTTGAGCAGGGGGTGGGGGAAGCGGAGAGACACACGGGGCTTGAGCAGGGGGTGGGGGGAATGGTAGAGACACACGGGGCATGAGCAGGGGTGGGGGGGAGGGGAGAGACACACGGGGCATGAGCGGGGGGTGGAGGGAAAGGAGGGAGACACACGGGGCATGAGCGGGGAGTGGGGGGAAGGGGAGAGACACACGGGGCATGAGCGGGGGGTGGGGGAAAGGGAGAGACACACGGGGCATGAGCAGGGGGTGGGGGGAGGGGAGAGAGACACGGGGCATGAGCGGGGGGTGGGGGGAAGGGGAGAGAGACACGGGGCATGAGCGGGGGGTGGGGGTAACAGTAGGGAGACACGGGGCATGAGCGGGTGGAAGGGGAGAGACACACGGGGCATGAGCGGGGGATGGGGGGAGGGGAGAGAGACACAGGGCATGAGCGGGGGGTGGGGGGAAGGGGAGAGACACACGGGGCATGAACGGGGGGTAAGGAGGGAGACACGGGGCATGAGCAGGGGGTCGGGGGGAAGGGGAGAGACACACAGGGCATGAGCGGGGGGTGGGGGGGAGCGGAGAGAGACAAGAGGCATGAGCAGGGGGTGGGGGGAGGGGAGAGAGACACGGGGCATGAGCGGGGGGTGGGGGGGAAGGGGATAGAGACACGGGGCATGAGCGGGGGGTGGGGAGGAAGGGGAGAGAGACACGGGGCATGAGCAGGGGGGTGGGGGAACTGTAGGGAGACACAGGGCATGAGCGGGGGGTGGGGGGAAGTAGAGAGACACACGGAGCATGAGCGGGGGTGGGGGGAGGGGAGAGAGACACAGGGCATGAGCAGGGGGTGTGGGGGAATGGGAGAGAGACACAGGGCATGAGCGGGGGGGTGGGGGAAGGGGAGAGACATGATGCATGAGCGGGGGTGGGGGGTAACAGGGGAGACAGTGCATGGGTGAGGGGGTAACACAAGGGAGACACGGGGCATGAGCGGCAGGTGGGGGGTAACACGAGGTTGACAGGAGGCATGAGCGGGGGGTGGGGGGGTAACACAAGGGAGACACGGGGCATGAGCGGGGGGTGGGGGGTAAAAGGGGAGACAGGGCATGGGTGGGGGGGTAACACAAGGGAGACACGGGGCATGAGCGGTGGGTGGGGGGTAACACGAGGTTGACACGGGGCATGAGCGGGGGGTGGGGGGTAACACAAGGGAGATACGGGGCATGAGCGGGGGGTGGAGGGGTAACACAAATGGAGACACGGGGCATGAGCGGGGGGTGGGGGGTAACAGGGGAGGCAGGTCATGAGCGGAGGGTGGGGGGGAACAGGGGAGACACGGGGCATGAGCGGTGGGTGGGGGGAACAGTAGGAAGACACGGGACATGAGCGGGGGTGGGGGGGTAACACGAGGGACACACGGGGCATGAGCGGGGGGTCGGGGGGGAGGGGAGAGACACACAGGGCATTAGCGGGGGTGGGGAGAAGGGGAGAGACACACGTGGCATGAGTGGGGGGGAAGGAGGGAGACACGGGGCATGAGCGGGGGTGGGGGGAAGGGGAGAGACACAGGGCATGAGCGGGGGGTGGGGGGAGGGGCGAGAGAAGAGGCATGAGCAGGGGGTGGGGGGGGAGAGAGACACGGGGCATGAGCGGGGGGTGGGGGGGAGGGGAGAGAGACACGGGGCATGAGCGGGGGGTGGGGGGGAAGGGGAGAGAGACACAGGGCATGAGCGGGGGGGTGGGGGTAACAGTAGGGAGACACGGGGCATGAGCGGGTGGAAGGGGAGAGACACAAGGGGCATGAGCGGTGGGGTGAGGGGAGGGGAGAGAGACACAGGGCATGAGCGAGGGGTGGGGGAAGGGGAGAGAGACACGGGGCATGAGCGGGGGGTGGGGGGAAGGGGAGAGACACACGGGGCATGAACGGGGGAAGGAGGGAGACACGGGGCATGAGCGGGGGGTCAGGGGGAAGGGGAGAGACACGGGGCGTGAGCGGGGGGTGGGGGGGTAACACAAGGGAGACACAGGGCATGAGCGGGGGTGGGGGGTAACAGGGGCGACAGGGCATGGGTGAGGGGGTAACACAAAGGAGACACGGGGCATGAGCGGTGGGTGGGGGGCAACACGATGTTGACACGGGGCATGAGAGGGGGTGGGGGGGTAACTCAAGGGAGACACGGGGCATGAGTGGGGGGTGGGGGGTAACACAACGGAGACACGGTGCATGAGCGGGGGGTGGGGGGTAACAGGGGAGACAGGTCATGAGCGAGGGGTGGGGGGAACAGGGGAGACACGGGGCATGAGCGGGGGGTGGGGGGAACAGTAGGAAGACACGGGACATGAGCGGGGGTGGGGGGTAACACGAGGGACACACGGGGCATGAGCGGGGGGTCGGGGGGGAGGGGAGAGACACACAGGGCATTAGCGGGGGTGGGGAGAAGGGGAGAGACACACGTGGCATGAGTGGGGGGGGAAGGAGGGAGACACGGGGCATGAGCGGGGGTGGGGGGAAGGGGAGAGACACAGGGCATGAGCGGGGGGTGGGGGGAGGGGCGAGAGACAAGAGGCATGAGCAGGGGGTGGGGGGGAGAGAGACACGGGGCATGAGCGGGGGGTGGGGGGGAAGGGGAGAGAGACACGGGGCATGAGCGGGGGGTGGGGGGGAAGGGGAGAGAGACGCAGGGCATGAGCGGGGGGTGGGGGTAACAGTAGGGAGACACGGGGCATGAGCGGGTGGAAGGGGAGAGACACAAGGGGCATGAGCGGTGGGGTGGGGGGAGGGGAGAGAGACACAGGGCATGAGCGAGGGGTGGGGGGAAGGGGAGAGAGACACGGGGCATGAGCGGGGGGTGGGGGGAAGGGGAGAGACACACGGGGCATGAACGGGGGGAAGGAGGGAGACACGGGGCATGAGCGGGGGGTCGGGGGGAAGGGGAGAGACACGGGGCATGAGCGGGGGGTGGGGGGGTAACACAAGGGAGACACAGGGCATGAGCGGGGGTGGGGGGTAACAGGGGCGACAGGGCATGGGTGAGGGGGTAACACAAGGGAGACACGGGGCATGAGCGGTGGGTCGGGGGTAACACGAGGTTGACACGGGGCATGAGAGGGGGTGGGGGGGTAACTCAAGGGAGACACGGGGCATGAGTGGGGGGTGGGGGGTAACACAACGGAGACACGGTGCATGAGCGGGGGGTGGGGGGTAACAGGGGAGACAGGTGATGAGCGAGGGGTGGGGGGAACAGGGGAGACACGGGGCATGAGCGGGGGATGGACGGAAGTGGAGAGAGACACAGGGCATGAGCAGGGGTGGGGGGAACAGTAGGGAGACACGGGACATGAGCGGGGGGAGGAGGGGTAACACGAGGGAGACACGGGGCATGAGCGGGGGGTGGGGGGTAACACAAGGGAGACACGGAGCATGAGCGGGGGGTGGGGGGTAACACAAGGGAGACACGGTGCATGAGCGGGGGGTGGGGGGGAAGGGGAGAGACACACATGGCATTAGCGGGGGTGGGGGGAGGGGAGAGACACACGGGGCATTAGCCGAGGGTGGTGGGAGGGGAGAGACACACGGGGCATTAGCCGAGGGTGGGGGGAGGGGAGAGACACACGGGCATGAGCGGGGGTGGGGGGAAATGAGGGAGACACGGGGCATGTGCGGGGGGTGGGGGGAAAGGGGAGTGACACACGGGGCATGAGCGGGGGTGGAGGGGAAGGGGATAGACACACGGGGCATGAGCGCGGGGTGGGGGAATGGGGAGAGACACACAGGGCATGAGCGGGGGGTGGGGGGAGGGGGAGAGAGACACGGGGCATGAGCGGGTGGTGGGGGGAACAGTAGGGAGACACGGGGCATGAGCGGGGGTCGGGGGGAAAGGGAGAGAAACACGGGGCATAAGAAGGGGTGGGGGGAAGGGGAGAGAGACACGGGGCATGAGCGGGGGGTGGGGGGGAAGGGGAGAGAGACACGGGGCATGAGCGGGGGGTAGGGGAGAAGGGGAGAGAGACACGGGGCATGAGCGGGGGTAGGAGGGAAGGGGAGAGAGACACACGGGGCTTGAGCAGGGGGTGGGGGGAAGCGGAGAGACACACGGGGCTTGAGCAGGGGGTGGGGGGAAGAGTAGAGACACACGGGGCATGAGCAGGGGTGGAGGGGAGGGGAGAGACACACGGGGCATGAGCGGGGGGTGGAGGAAAAGGAGGGAGACACACGGGGCATGAGCGGGGAGTGGGGGGGGAGGGGAGAGACACACGGGGCATGAGCGGGGGTGGGGGGAAAGGGAGAGACACACGGGGCATGAGCAGGGGGTGGGGGGAAGGGGAGAGAGACACGGGGCATGAGCGGGGGGTGGGGGGGAAGGGGAGAGAGACACGGGGCATGAGCGGGGGGGTGGGGGTAACAGTAGGGAGACACGGGGCATGAGCGGGTGGAAGGGGAGAGACACACGGGGCATGAGCGGGGGGTGGGGGGAGGGGAGAGAGACACAGGGCATGAGCGGGGGGTGGGGGGAAGGGGAGAGACACACGTGGCATGAACAGGGGGGAAGGAGGGAGACACGGGGCATGAGCGGGGGGTCGGGGGGAAGGGGAGAGACACGGGGCATGAGCAGGGGGTGGGGGGGTAACACAAGGGAAACACAGGGCATGAGCGGGGGTGGGGGGTAACAGGGGCGACAGGGCATGGGTGAGGGGGTAACACAAGGGAGACACGGGGCATGAGCGGTGGGTGGGGGGTAACACGAGGTTGACACGGGGCATGAGAGGGGGGTGGGGGGGTAACTCAAGGGAGACACGGGGCATGAGTGGGGGGTGGGGGGTAACACAACAGAGACACGGTGCATGAGCGGGGGGTGGGGGGAACAGGGGAGACACGGGGCATGAGTGGGGGATGGAGGGAAGTGGAGAGAGACACAGGGCATGAGCGGGGGTGGGGGGAACAGTAGGGAGACACGGGACATGAGCGGGGGGAGGGGGGTAACACGAGGGAGACACGGGGCATGAGGGGGGGTGGGGGGTAACACAAGGGAGACACGGAGCATGAGCGGGGGGTGGGGGGTAACACAAGGGAGACATGGTGCATGAGCGGGGGGTGGGGGGGAAGGGGAGAGACACACATGGCATTAGCGGGGGTGGGGGGAGGGGAGAGACACACGGGGCATTAGCCGAGGGTGGGGGGAGGGGAGAGACACACGGGGCATGAGCGGGGATGGGGGAAATGAGGGAGACACAGGGCATGTGCGGGGGGTGGGGGGAAAGGGGAGTGAGACACGGGGCATGAGCGGGGGGTAGGGGAGAAGGGGAGAGAGACACGGGGCATGAGCGGGGGTAGGAGGGAAGGGGAGAGAGACACACGGGGCTTGAGCAGGGGGTGGGGGGAAGCGGAGAGACACACGGGGCTTGAGCAGGGGGTGGGGGGAAGAGTAGAGACACACGGGGCATGAGCAGGGGTGGAGGGGAGGGGAGAGACACACGGGGCATGAGCGGGGGGTGGAGGGAAAGGAGGGAGACACACAGGGCATGAGCGGGGAGTGGGGGGGAAGGGGAGAGACACACGGGGCATGAGCGGGGGTGGGGGGAAAGGGAGAGACACACGGGGCATGAGCAGGGGGTGGGGGGAAGGGGAGAGAGACACGGGGCATGAGCGGGGGGTGGGGGGGAAGGGGAGAGAGACACGGGGCATGAGCGGGGGGGTGGGGGTAAAAGTAGGGAGACACGGGGCATGAGCGGGTGGAAGGGGAGAGACACACGGGGCATGAGCGGGGGGTGGGGGGAGGGGAGAGAGACACAGGGCATGAGCGGGGGGTGGGGGGAAGGGGAGACACACGGGGCATGAACAGGGGGGAAGGAGGGAGACACGGGGCATGAGCGGGGGGTCGGGGGGAAGGGGAGAGACACGGGGCATGAGCAGGGGGTGGGGGGGTAACACAAGGGAAACACAGGGCATGAGCGGGGGTGGGGGGTAACAGGGGCGACAGGGCATGGGTGAGGGGGTAACACAAGGGAGACACGGGGCATGAGTGGTGGGTGGGGGGTAACACGAGGTTGACACGGGGCATGAGAGGGGGGTGGGGGGGTAACTCAAGGGAGACACGGGGCATGAGTGGGGGGTGGGGGGTAACACAACAGAGACACGGTGCATGAGCGGGGGGTGGGGGGAACAGGGGAGACACGGGGCATGAGCGGGGGATGGAGGGAAGTGGAGAGAGACACAGGGCATGAGCGGGGGTGGGGGGAACAGTAGGGAGACACGGGACATGAGCGGGGGGAGGGGGGTAACACGAGGGAGACACGGGGCATGAGGGGGGGTGGGGGGTAACACAAGGGAGACACGGAGCATGAGCGGGGGGTGGGGGGTAACACAAGGGAGACATGGTGCATGAGCGGGGGGTGGGGGGGAAGGGGAGAGACACACATGGCATTAGCGGGGGTGGGGGGAGGGGAGAGACACACGGGGCATTAGCCGAGGGTGGGGGGAGGGGAGAGACACACGGGGCATGAGCGGGGATGGGGGAAATGAGGGAGACACAGGGCATGTGCGGGGGGTGGGGGGAAAGGGGAGTGACACACGGGGCATGAGCGGGGGTGGGGGAGGGGAGAGAGACAAGGGGCATGAGCGGGGGGGGTGAGAGAAACGGGGCATGAGCGGGGGTGGGGGGAAGGGGAGAGAGACACGGGGCATGAGCGGGGGTAGGGGGGAAGGGGAGAGAGACATGGGGCATGAGCAGGGGGTAGGAGGGAAGGGGAGAGAGACACGGGGCATGAGCAGGGGATGGGGTGAAGGGGAGAGACACACGGGGCATGAGCGGGGGTGGGGGGAAGGGGAGAGACACACGGGGCATGAGCGGGGGGTGGGGGAAGGGGAGAGACACGGGGCATGAGCGGGGGGTGGGGGTAACAGGGGAGACAAGTTATGAGCGGGGGGTGGGGGGGAACAGGGGAGACACGGGGCATGGGCGGGGGGTGGGGGGGAAGTGGAGAGAGACACGGGGCATGAGCGGGGGGTGCGGGGACAGTAGGGAGACACAGGACATGAGCGTGGGGTGGGGGGGAAGGGGAGAGACACACGGGGCATGAGCGGGGGGGTGGGGGGGCAGGGGATAGAGACACGGGGCATGAGCAGGGGATGGAGGGGAAGGGGATAGACACACGGGGCATGAGCGCGGGGTGGGGGAATGGGGAGTGACACACGGGGCATGAGCGGGGGTGGGGGAGGGGAGAGAGACAAGGGGCATGAGCGGGGGGGTGAGAGAAACGGGGCATGAGCGGGGGTGGGGGGAAGGGGAGAGAGACACGGGGCATGAGCGGGGGTAGGGGGGAAGGGGAGAGAGACATGGGGCATGAGCAGGGGGTAGGAGGGAAGGGGAGAGAGACACGGGGCATGAGCAGGGGATGGGGGTGAAGGGGAGAGACACACGGGGCATGAGCGGGGATGGGGGGAAGGGGAGTGAAACACAGGGCATAAGCGGGGGTGGAGGGGAAGGGGAGAGAGACACGGGGCATGAGCGGGGGGGTTTGGGGAAGGAGAGAGAGACACGGGGCATGAGCGGGGTGTAGGGGAGAAGGGGAGAGAGATACGGGGCATGAGCGGGGGATAGGAGGGAAGGGGAGAGAGACACGGGGCATGAGCGGGGGGTGGGGGGAAGGGGCGAGACACACAGGGCATGAGCAGGGGGTGGGGGGAAGGGTAGAGACACACGGGGCATGAGCGGGGGTGGGGGGAGGGGAGAGACACACGGGGCATGAGCGGGGGGTGGAGGGAAAGGAGGGAGACACACGGGGCATGAGCGGGGAGTGGGGGGGATGGGGAGAGACACACGGGGCATGAGCGGGGGGGCGGGGGGAAAGGGAGAGACACACAGGGCATGAGCAGGGGGAAGGGGAGAGACACACGGGGCATGAGCGGGGGTTGGGGGAAGAAGGGGAGAGACAGAGAGACACACGGGGCATGAGCGGGGGGTGGGGGGAAGGGGAGAGAGACACACGGGGCATGAGCGGGGGGTGGGGGGAAGGGGAGAGAGACACACGGGGCGTGAGCAGGGGGTGGGGGGGAAGGGGAGAGACACACGGGGCATGAGCAGGATTGGGGGGAATGGAGGGAGATACGGGGCATGAACGGGGGAAGGGGAGAGACACACGGGGCATGAGCGGGGGGTGGGGGGAAGGGGAGAGAGACACGGGGCATGAGCGGGGGTGGGAGGGAAGGGGAGAGAGACACAGGGCATGAGAAGGGGGTGGGGGAAGGGGAGAGAGACACGGGGCATGAGCGGGGGGAAGGGGAGAGAGACACGGGGAATGAGCGGGGGTGGGGGGGTACGGGAGAGAGACACGGGCATAAGCTGGGGTGGCGGGAAGGGGAGAGAGACACGGTGCATGAGCGGGGGTGGGGGGAAGGGGAGAGAGACACGGGGCATGAGCGGTTGGTGGGGGTTAAGGAGAGAGACACACGGTGCATGAGCGGGGTGTGGGGGGGAAGGGGAGAGACACACGGGGCATGAGCAGGGGGGTGGGGGGGAAGGGGAGAGACACAGAGGGCATGCGCGGGGTGAGGGGAGAGATACACGGGGCATGAGCGGGGGGTGGGGGGAAAGGAGGGAGACACGGGGCATGAGCGGGGGGTGGGGGAGAAGGGGAGAGACACGGGGCATGAGCGGGGGGTAACACAGGGAGACACGTGGCATGAGCGGGTGGTGGGGGTAACGGGAGACAGGGCATGGGTGGGGGGGTAACACAAGGGAGACACGGGGCATGAGCGGGGGGTGGGGGGGTAACACGAGGGAGACACGGGGCATGAGAGGGGGGTGGGGGTAACACAAGGGAGACACAGGGCATGAGCAGGGGGTGGGGAGGTAACACAAGTGAGACACAGGGCATGAGCGGGGGGTGGGGGGAAAGGGGAGAGACACACGGGGCATTAGCTGGGGTGGGGGGGAGGGGAGAGACACACGTGGCATTAGCGGGGTGGGGGAGAAGGGAGAGACACAGGGCATGAGCGGGGGGTAACACAGGGAGACACGGGGCATGAGCGGGTGGTGGGGGTAAAGGGAGACAGGGCATGGGTGGGGGGTAACACAAGGGAGACACGGGGCATGAGCGGGGGGTGGGAGGGTAACACGAGGAAGACACAGGGCATGAGAGGGGGGTGGGGGTAACACAAGGGAGACACGGGGAATGAGCGGGGGTGGGGGGGTAACACAAGGGAGACACGGGGCATGAGCAGGCGGTGGGGGGTAAGGGGAGAGACACACGGGGCATTAGCGGGGGTGGGGGGGAGGGGAGAGACACAGGTGGCATTAGCGGGTGTGGGGGGAGGGGAGAAACAAATTGGGCATGAGCGGGGGAGTGGGGGGAAAGAAGGGAGACACGGGGCATGAGCGGGAGGTGGGGGGAGGGGAGAGAGACACAGGGCATGAATGGGGGGTGGGGGCGAGGGGAGAGAGACACGGGGCATGAGCGGGGGGTGGGGGGAAGGGGCGAGAGACATGGGGAATGAGCGGGGGGGTGGGGGAACAGTAGGGAGACACAGGGCATGAGCGGGGGGTGGGGGTAAGGGGAGAGACACACGAGGCATGAGCGGGGGGAGGGGGGATGGGAAGAGACACACGGGGCATGAGCGGGGGGTGGGGGGGAGGGGTGAGAGACACAGGGCATGAGCGGGGGTGGTGGGGAAGGGGAGAGAGACACGGGGCATGAGAGGGGGCAGGGGGGAAGGGGAGAGAGACACGGGGCATGAGCAGGGGGTAGGAGGGAAGGGGAGAGAGACACGGGGCATGAGCAGGGGATGGGCATGAGCGGGGGTGGGGGGAAGGGGAGAGACACACGGGGCATGAGCGAGGGTGGGGGGGAAGGGGAGAGACACGGGGCATGAGCGGGGGTGGGGGTAACAGGGGAGACAGGTCATGAGCGGGGGGTGGGGGGGAACAGGGTAGACACGGGGCATGAGCGGGGGGTGAGGGGGAAGTGGAGAGAGACACGGGGCATGAGCGGGGGCGGGGGGACAGTAGGGAGACACAGGACATGAGCGGGGGGTGGGGGGGAAGGGAAGAGACACACGGGGCTTGAGCAGGGGGTGGGGGAACAGTAGGGAGACACGGGGCATGAGCGGGTGGTGGGGGGAAGGGGAGAGACACACGGGGCATGAGCGTGGGGGTGGGGGGTCAGGGTAAAGGGACACGGGGCATGAGCGGGGGGTGGAGGGGAAGGGGATAGACACACGGGGCATGAGCGGGGGGTGGGGGAATGGGGAGAGACACACAGGGCATGAGCGGGGGGAAGGGGAGAGAGACACGGGGCATGAGCAGGTGGTGGGGGGAACAGTAGGGAGACACGGGGCATGAGCGGGGGTGGAGGGAAGGGGAGAGAAACATGGGGCATAAGCGGGGGGTAGGGGGAAAGGGGAGAGAGACACAGGGCATGACGGGGGGTAGGCGGGAAGGGGAGAGAGACACGGGGCATGAGCGGGGGGTGGGGGGAAGGGGAGAGACACACGGGGCATGAGCAGGGGGTGGGGGGAAGGGGAGAGACACACGGGGCATGAGCGGGGTTGGGGGGGGAGGGGAGAGACACACGGGGCATGAGTGGGGGGTGGAGGGAAAGGAGGGAGACACACGGGGTGTGAGCGGGGAGTGGGGGGAAGGGGAGAGACACACGGGGCATGAGCAGGGGGTGGGGGGAAAGGGAGAGACACGGGACATGAGCAGGGGGTGGGGGAAGGGGAGAGACACACGGGGCATGAGCGGGAGGTGGGGGGAAGGGGAGAGACAGAGAGACACACGGGGCATGAGCGGGGGGTGGGGGAAGGGGAGAGAGACACACGGGGCATGAGCGGGGGTGGGGGGAAGGGGAGAGACACAAGGCATGAGCAGGGCGTGGGGGGAAAGGGGAGAGACGCACGGGGCATGAGCGGGGGGTGGGGGGGAAGGGGAGAGACACGGGGCATGAGCAGGGGGTGCGAGGGAAGGGGAGAGACACACGGGGCATGAGCAGGGGGTGGGGGGAAGGGGAGAGACAAACGGGGCATGAGCAGGATTGGGGGAAAGGAGGGAGATACGGGGCATGAGTGGGGGAAGGGGAGAGACACACGGGGCATGAACAGGGGGTGGGGGAAGGGGAGAGAGACACGGGGCATGAGCGGGGGGGAAGGGGAGAGAGACACGGGGCATGAGCGGGGGGTGGGGGGGTAGGGGAGAGAGACACGGGGCATAAGCAGGGGTGGGGGGAAGGGGAGAGAGACACGGGGCATGAGCGGGGTGGGGGGAAGGGGAGAGAGACACGGGGCATGAGCGGGGGTGGGGGGAAGGGGAGAGAGACACGGGCATGAGCGGGGAGTGGGGGGGTAGGGGAGAGAGACACGGGGCATAAGCGGGGGTGGGGGTAAGGGGAGAGAGACGGTGCATGAGCGGGGGTGGGGGGGAAGTGGAGAGAGACACGGGGCATGAGCGGTCGGTGGGGGTTAAGGTGAGAGACAGACGGGGCATGAGCGGGGTGTGGGGGGAAGGGGAGAGACACACGGGGCATGAGCGGGGGAATGGGGGGAAGGGGAGAGACACACAGGGCATGCGCGGGGTGGGGGTGAGGGAAGAGACACACGGGGCATGAGCGGGGGGTGGGGGGAAAGGAGGGAGACACGGGGCATGAGCAGGGGGTGGGGGGAAGGGGAGAGAGACACGGGGCATGAGCGGGGTGTGGGGGGGTAGGGGAGAGAGACACGGGGCATAAGCGGGGGTGGGTGGAAGGGGTGAGAGACACGGTGAATGAGTGGGGGTGGGGGGGAAGGCGAGAGAGACACGGGGCATGAGCGGTCGGTGGGGGTTAAGGGGAGAGACACACGGGGCATGAGCGGGGGTGGGGGAGAAGGTGAGAGACAGACGGGGCATGAGCGGGGTGTGGGGGGATGGGGAGAGACACACGGGGCATGAGCGGGGGGATGGGGGGAAGGGGAGAGACACACAGGGCATGCGCGGGGTAGGGGTGAGGGGAGAGACACACGGGGCATGAGCGGGGGGTGGGGGGAAAGGAGGGAGACACGGGGCATGAGCGGGGGGTGGGGGAGAAGGGGAGAGACACGGGGCATGAGCGGGGGTAACATAGGGAGACACGGGGCAGGTGGTGGGGGTAACGGGAGACAGGGCATGGGTGGGGGGGTAACACAAGGGAGACACGGGGCATGAGCGGAGGTGGGGGGGTAACACGAGGGAGACACGGGGAATGAGAGGGGGTGGGGGTAACACAAGGGAGACACGGGGCATGAGCGGGGGGTGGGGGGTAACACAAGGGAGACACGGGGCATGAGCAGGGGGTGGGGGGAAGGGGAGAGACACACGGGGCATTAGCGGGGGTGGGGGAGGGGAGAGACACACGTGGCATTAGCGGGGGTGGGGGGAGGGGAGAAACACATTGGGCATGAGCGGGGGAGTGGGGGGAAAGGAGGGAGACACGGCGCATGAGCGGGAGGTGGGGGAGAGGGGAGAGAGACACGGGGTATGAGCGGGGGGTGGGGGGGAGTGGAGAGAGACACGGGGCATGAGCGGGGGGTGGGGGGAAGGGGCGAGAGACATGGGGAGTGAGCGGGGGGGGTGGGGGAACAGTAGGGAGACACGGGGCAGAAGCGGGGGGGAGGGGAGAGGCACACGGGGCATGAGCGGGGGTGGGGGGGAAGGGGAGAGAAACAGGGCATGAGCAGGGTGTGCGGGGAGAGAGACACGGGGCATGAGCGGGGGGTGGGGGGAAGGGTAGAGAGACACGGGGCATGAGCGGGGGGTAGGGGGGAAGGGGTGAGAGACACAGGGCATGAGATGGGGTTAGGAGGGAAGGCGAGAGAGACACGGGGCATGAGCGGGGGGTGGGGGAAGGGGAGAGACACACGGGGCATGAGCAGGGGGTGAGAGGGAGGGGAGAGACACACGGGGCATGATTGGGGGGAAAGGAGGGAGGCACAGGGCATGAGCGGGGGGTGGGGGGAAGGGGAGAGACACGGGGCGTGAGCGGGGGGTGGGGGTTAACACAAGGGAGACACAGGGCATGAGCGGGGGTGGGGGGTAACAGGGGAGACAGGGCATGGGTGGGGGGTAACACAAGGGAGACACGGGGCATGAGCGGCGGGTGGGGGTAACACGAGGTTGACACGGGGCATGAGCGGGGGCTGGGGGGTAATATAAGGGAGATACGGGGCATGAGCGGGGGGTGGGGGGGTAACACAAACAGAGACACGGGGCATCAGCCGGGGGTGGGGGTAACAGGGGAGACAGGTCATGAGCGGGGGCTGGGGTGAACAGGGGAGACACGGGGCATGAGCGGGGGTGGGGTGAAGTGGAGAGGGACACGGGGCATGAGCGGGGGGTGGGGGGAACAGTAGGGAGACACGGGACATGAGCGGGGGTGGGGGGGTAACACGAGGGAGACACGGGGCATGAGCGGGGGGCGGGGGGGTAACACAAGGGAGACACGGGCATGAGCGGGGGGTGGGTGGGTAACACAAGGGAGACACGGGGCATGAGCGGGGGGTGGGGGTAAGGGGAGAGACACAAGGGGCATTAGCGGGGGTGGGGGGAAGGGGAGAGACACACGTGGCATGAGCGGGGGGTGGGGGGAAAGGAGGGAGACACGGGGCATGAGCGGGGGTGGGTTGAAGGGGTGAGACACACAGGGCGTGAGCTGGGGGAGGGGAGAGAGTCATGGGGCATGAGCGGGGGGTGGGGAGGAAAGGGGAGAGAGACACGGGGCATGAGCGGGGGGGTGGGGGGAACAGTAGGGAGACACGGGGCATGAGCGGGGGGTGGGGGGAAGGGGAGAGACACACGGAGCATGAGCGGGGTGGGAGGGGAGGTCGACACAGGGCATGAGCGGGGGGTGGGGGGGAAGGGGAGAGAGACATGGGGCATGAGCGGGGGATGGGGGGAAGGGGAGAGACACACGGGGCATGAGCGGGGGGGAAGGAGGGAGACACAGGGCATGAGCGGGGGGAAGGGGAGAGACACGGGACATGAGCGGGGGGTGGGGGGTAACAGGGGAGACAGGGCATGGGTGAGGGGGTAACACAAGGGAGACACGGGACATGAGCGGCGGGTGGGGGTAACACAAGGTTGACACGGGGCATGAGCGGGGGCTGGGGGGTAATACAAGGGAGATACGGGGCATGAGCGGGGGGGTGGGGAGGTAACACAAACAGAGACACGGGGCATCAGCCGGGGGTGGGGGTAACAGGGGAAACAGGTCATGAGCGGGGGCTGGGGGGAACCTGGGGAGACACGGGGCATGAGCGGGGGTGGGGGAAGGGGAGAGACACACGTGGCATGAGCGGGGGGTGGGGGAAAGGAGGGAGACACGGGGCATGAGCGGGGGTGGGTTGAAGGGGAGAGACACACAGGGCGTGAGCTGGGGGTGGGGGGGAGGGGAGAGAGACACGGGGCATGAGCGGGGGGGTGGGGGGAACAGTAGGGAGACACGGGGCATGAGCGGGGGGTGGGGGGAAGGGGAGAGACACACGGAGCATGAGCGGGGGGAGGGGAGGGAGACACAGGGCATGAGCGGGGGGTGGGGGGGAAGGGGAGAGAGACATGGGGCATGAGCGGGGGATGGGGGGAATGGGAGAGACACACGGGGCATGAGCGGGGGGAAGGGGAGAGACACGGGGCATGAGCGGGTGTGGGGGGTAACAGGGGATACAGGGCATGGGTGAGGGGGTAACACAAGGGAGACACAGGGCATGAGCGGCGGGTGGGGGGTAACACGAGGTTGAAACGGGGCATGAGCGGGGGGTGGGGGGGTAACACAAGGGAGACATGGGGCATGAGCGGGGGGTGGCGGGTAACAGGGGAGACAGGGCATGGGTGGGGGGTAACACAAGGGAGACACGGGGCATGAGCGGCGGGTGGGGGGTAACATGAGGTTGACACGGGGCATGAGCGGGGGGTGGGGGGTAACACAAGGGAGATACGGGGCATGAGCGGGGGGTGGGAGGGTAACACAAACGGAGACACCGGGCATGAGCGGGGGGTGAGGGGTAACAGGGGAGACAGGTCATGAGTGGGGGGGTGGGGGGGTACAGTAGGGAGACACGGGACATGAGCGGGGGTGGGGGGGTAACACGAGGGACACACGGGGCATGAGCGGGGGGTGGGAGGGTAACACAAGGGAGTCACGGGCATGAGCGGGGGGTGGGGGGTAACACAAGGGAGACACGGGGCATGAGCGGGGGGTCGGCGGGGAGGGGAGAGACACAGGGCATTAGCGGGGATGGGGGGAAGGGGAGAGACGTGGCATGAGCGGGGGGAAGGAGAGAGACACGGGGCATGAGCGGGGGTGGGGGGGTAACACGAGGGAGACACGGGGCATGAGCGGGGGGGTGGGGGGGTAACACAAGGGAGACACGGGCATGAGCGGGGGGTGGGGGGTAACACAAGGGAGACACGGGGCATGAGCGGGGGGTGGGGGGAAGGGGAGAGACACAAGGGGCATTAGCGGGGGTGGGGGGAAGGGGAGAGACACAAGGGGCATTAGCGGGGGTGGGGGGAAGAAGGGAGACACGGGGCATGAGCGGGGGTGGGGGGAAGGGGAGAGACACAGGGCGTGAGCAGGGGGCGGGGGGGAGGGGAGAGAGACATGGGGCATGAGGGGGGGGTGGGGGGGAAGGGGAGAGAGACACGGGGCATGAGCGGGGGGGTAGGGGAACAGTAGGGAGACACGGGGCATGAGCGGGGGGTGGGGGGGAAGGGGAGAGACACACAGAGCATGAGCGGCGGGTGGGGAGATGGGAGGGAGACACAGGGCATGAGCGGGGGGTGGGGGAGAAGGGGAGAGAGACATGGGGCATGAGCGGGGGATGGGGGGAAGGGGAGAGACACACGGGGCATGAGCGGGGGGAAGGAGGGAGACACAGGGCATGAGCGGGGGGAAGGGGAGAGACACGGGACATGAGCGGGGGGTGGGGGGTAACAGGGGACACAGGGCATGGGTGAGGGGGTAACACAAGGGAGACACGGGACATGAGCGGCGGGTGGGGGTAACACAAGGTTGACACGGGGCATGAGCGGGGGCTGGGGGGTAATACAAGGGAGATACGGGGCATGAGCGGGGGTGGGGAGGTAACACAAACAGAGACACGGGGCATCAGCCGGGTGTGGGGGTAACAGGGGAAACAGGTCATGAGCGGGGGCTGGGGGGAACCTGGGGAGACACAGGGCATGAGCGGGGGTGGGGGGAAGTGGAGAGAGACACGGGGCATGAGCGGGGGTGGGGGGAACAGTAGGGAGACACGGGACATGAGCGTGGGGTGGGGGGGTAACACGAGGGAGACACGGGCATGAGCGGGGGGTGGGTGGGTAACAAGGGAGACACGGGGCATGAGCGGGGGGTGGGGGGAAGGGGAGAGACACAAGGGGCATTAGCGGGGGTGGGGGAAGGGGAGAGACACACGTGGCATGAGCGGGGGGTGGGGGGAAAGGAGGGAGACACGGGGCATGAGCGGGGGTGGGTTGAAGGGGAGAGACACAGGGCGTGAGCTGGGGGTGGGGGGGAGGGGAGAGAGACATGGGGCATGAGCGGGGGTGGGGGGGAAGTGGAGAGAGACACGGGGCATGAGCGGGGGGGTGGGGGGAACAGTAGGGAGACACGGGGCATGAGCGGGGGGTGGGGGGAAGGGAAGAGACACACGGAGCATGAGCGGGGGGGAGGGAGGGAGACACAGGGCATGAGCGGGGGGTGGGGGGGAAGGGGAGAGAGACATGGGGCATGAGCGGTGGGGTGGGGGGAGGGGAGAGAGACACAGGGCATGAGCGAGGGGTGGGGGGAAGGGGAGAGAGACACGGGGCATGAGCGGGGGGTGGGGGGAAGGGGAGAGACACACGGGGCATGAACGGGGGGAAGGAGGGAGACACGGGGCATGAGCGGGGGGTCGGGGGGAAGGGGAGAGACACGGGGCATGAGCGGGGGGTGGGGGGGGTAACACAAGGGAGACACAGGGCATGAGCGGGGGTGGGGGGTAACAGGGGCGACAGGGCATGGGTGAGGGGGTAACACAAGGGAGACACGGGGCATGAGCGGTGGGTGGGGGTAACACGAGGTTGACACGGGGCATGAGAGGGGGTGGGGGGGGTAACTCAAGGGAGACACGGGGCATGAGTGGGGGATGGGGGGTAACACAACGGAGACACGGTGCATGAGCGGGGGGTGGGGCGTAACAGGGGAGACAGGTGATGAGCGAGGGGTGGGGGGAACAGGGGAGACACGGGGCATGAGCGGGGGATGGAGGGAAGTGGAGAGAGACACAGGGCATGAGCAGGGGTGGGGGGAACAGTAGGGAGACATGGGACATGAGCGGGGGGAGGAGGGGTAACACGAGGGAGACACGGGGCATGAGCGGAAAGTGGGGGGAAACACAAGGGAGACACGGAGCATGAGCGGGGGGTGGGGGGTAACACAAGGGAGACACGGTGCATGAGCGGGGGGTGGGGGGGAAGGGGAGAGACACACATTGGCATTAGCGGGGGTGGGGAGAGGGGAGAGACACACGGGGCATTAGCCGAGGGTGGTGGGAGGGGAGAGACACACGGGGCATTAGCCGAGGGTGGGGGGAGGGGAGAGACACACGGGGCATGAGCGGTGGTGGGGGGAAATGAGGGAGACACGGGGCATGTGCGGGGGGTGGGGGGAAAGGGGAGTGACACACGGGGCATGAGCGGGGGTGAGGGAGGGGAGAGAGACAAGGGGCATGAGCAGGGGGTGGGGGGGTGAGAGAAACGGGGCATGAGCGGGGGGTGGGGGGAAGGGGAGAGAGACATGGGGCATGAGCGGGGGTAGGAGGGAAGGGGAGAGAGACACGGGGCATGAGCAGGGGATGGGGGTGAAGGGGAGAGACACACAGGGCATGAGCGGGGGGTTGGGGGAAGGGGAGAGACACACGGGGCATGAGCGGGGGGTGGGGGTAACAGGGGAGACAGGTTATGAGCGGGGGTGGGGGGGAACAGGGGAGACACGGGGCATCAGCGGGGGGTGGGGGGGAAGTGGAGAGAGACACGGGGCATGAGCGGGGGGTGGGGGGACAGTAGGGAGACACAGGACATGAGCGTGGGGTGGGGGGAAGGGGAGAGACACACGGGGCATGAGCGGGGGGTGGAGGAACAGTAGGGAGACCCGGGGCATGAGCAGGGGGTGGGGGGAAGGGGAGACACACACGGGGCATGAGCGGGGGGTGGGGGGGAAGGGGATAGAGACATGGGGCATGAGCAGGGGATGGAGGGGAAGGGGATAGACACACGGGGCATGAGCGCGGGGTGGGGGAATGGGGAGAGACACACAGGGCATGAGCGGGGGGTGGGGGGAGGGGGAGAGAGACACGGGGCATGAGCGGGTGGTGGGGGGAACAGTAGGGAGACACGGGGCATGAGCGGGGGTCGGGGGGAAAGGGAGAGAAACACGGGGCATAAGAAGGGGTGGGGGAAGGGGAGAGAGACACGGGGCATGAGCGGGGGGTGGGGGGGAAGGGGAGAGAGACACGGGGCATGAGCGGGGGGTAGGGGAGAAGGGGAGAGAGACACGGGGCATGAGCGGGGGTAGGAGGGAAGGGGAGAGAGACACACGGGGCTTGAGCAGGGGGTGGGGGGAAGCGGAGAGACACACGGGGCTTGAGCAGGGGATGGGGGGAAGAGTAGAGACACACGGGGCATGAGCAGGGGTGGAGGGGAGGGGAGAGACACACGGGGCATGAGCGTGGGGTGGAGGGAAAGGAGGGAGACACACGGGGCATGAGCGGGGAGTGGGGGGAAGGGGAGAGACACACGGGGCATGAGCGGGGGTGGGGGGAAAGGGAGAGACACACGGGGCAGGGAATGGGGGGGAGGGGAGAGAGACACGGGGCATGAGCGGGGGGTGGGGGGGAAGGGGAGAGAGACACGGGGCATGAGCGGGGGGGTGGGGGTAACAGTAGGGAGACACGGGGCATGAGCGGGTGGAAGGGGAGAGACACACGGGGCATGAGCGGGGGGTGGGGGGAGGGGAGAGAGACACAGGGCATGAGCGGGGGGTGGGGGGAAGGGGAGAGACACACGGGGCATGAACAGGGGGGAAGGAGGGAGACACGGGGCATGAGCGGGGGGTCGGGGGGAAGGGGAGAGACACGGGGCATGAGCGGGGGGTGGGGGGGTAACACAAGGGAAACACAGGGCATGAGCGGGGGTGGGGGGTAACAGGGGCGACAGGGCATGGGTGAGGGGGTAACACAAGGGAGACACGGGGCATGAGCGGTGGGTGGGGGGTAACACGAGGTTGACACGGGGCATGAGAGGGGGGTGGGGGGGTAACTCAAGGGAGACACAGGGCATGAGTGGGGGGTGGGGGGTAACACAACAGAGACACGGTGCATGAGCGGGGGGTGGGGGGAACAGGGGAGACACGGGGCATGAGCGGGGGATGGAGGGAAGTGGAGAGAGACACAGGGCATGAGCGGGGGTGGGGGGAACAGTAGGGAGACACGGGACATGAGCCGGGGGAGGGGGGTAACACGAGGGAGACACGGGGCATGAGGGGGGGTGGGGGGTAACACAAGGGAGACACGGAGCATGAGCGGGGGGTGGGGGGTAACACAAGGGAGACACGGTGCATGAGCGGGGGTGGGGGGGAAGGGGAGAGACACACGGGGCATTAGCCGAGGGTGGGGGGAGGGGAGAGACACACGGGGCATGAGCGGGGATGGGGGAAATGAGGGAGACACAGGGCATGTGCGGGGGGTGGGGGGAAAGGGGAGTGACACACGGGGCATGAGCGGGGGTGGGGGAGGGGAGAGAGACAAGGGGCATGAGCGGGGGGGTGAGAGAAACGGGGCATGAGCGGGGGTGGGGGGAAGGGGAGAGAGACACGGGGCATGAGCGGGGGTAGGGGGGAAGGGGAGAGAGACATGGGGCATGAGCAGGGGGTAGGAGGGAAGGGGAGAGAGACTCGGGGCATGAGCAGGGGATGGGGTGAAGGGGAGAGACACACGGGGCATGAGCGGGGGTGGGGGGAAGGGGAGAGACACACGGGGCATGAGCGGGGGGTGGGGGAAGGGGAGAGACACGGGGCATGAGCGGGGGGTGACGGTAACAGGGGAGACAAGTTATGAGCGGGGGGTGGGGGGGAACAGGGGAGACACGGGGCATGGGCGGGGGGTGGGGGGGAAGTGGAGAGAGACACGGGGCATGAGCGGGGGGTGCGGGGACAGTAGGGAGACACAGGACATGAGCGTGGGGTGGGGGGGAAGGGGAGAGACACACGGGGCATGAGCGGGGGGGTGGGGGGGCAGGGGATAGAGACACGGGGCATGAGCAGGGGATGGAGGGGAAGGGGATAGACACACGGGGCATGAGCGCGGGGTGGGGGAATGGGGAGTGACACAAGGGGCATGAGCGGGGGTGGGGGAGGGGAGAGAGACAAGGGGCATGAGCGGGGGGGTGAGAGAAACGGGGCATGAGTGGGGGTGGGGGGAAGGGGAGAGAGACACGGGGCATGAGCGGGGGTAGGGGGGAAGGGGAGAGAGACATGGGGCATGAGCAGGGGGTAGGAGGGAAGGGGAGAGAGACACGGGGCATGAGCAGGGGATGGGGGTGAAGGGGAGAGACACACGGGGCATGAGCGGGGATCGGGGGAAGGGGAGTGAAACACGGGGCATAAGCGGGGGTGGGGGGGAAGGGGAGAGAGACACGGGGCATGAGCGGGGGGGTGGGGGGAAGGAGAGAGAGACACGGGGCATGAGCGGGGTGTAGGGGAGAAGGGGAGAGAGATACGGGGCATGAGCGGGGGATAGGAGGGAAGGGGAGAGAGACACGGGGCATGAGCGGGGGGTGGGGGGAAGGGGCAAGACACACAGGGCATGAGCAGGGGGTGGGGGGAAGGGTAGAGACACACGGGGCATGAGCGGGGGTGGGGGGAGGGGAGAGACACACGGGCAATGAGCGGGGGGTGGAGGGAAAGGAGGGAGACACACGGGGCATGAGCGGGGAGTGGGGGGGATGGGG
This sequence comes from Ambystoma mexicanum, assembly GCF_040938575.1. Lineage (NCBI taxonomy): Eukaryota > Metazoa > Chordata > Amphibia > Caudata > Ambystomatidae > Ambystoma > Ambystoma mexicanum. The sequence goes on along the minus strand of NC_090937.1, from coordinate 1,079,279,254 downwards.
AGAGACACACGGGGCATGAGCGGGGGGGCGGGGGGAAAGGGAGAGACACACAGGGCATGAGCAGGGGGAAGGGGAGAGACACACGGGGCATGAGCGGGGGTTGGGGGAAGGGGAGAGACAGAGAGACACACGGGGCATGAGCGGGGGGTGGGGGGAAGGGGAGAGAGACACACGGGGCGTGAGCAGGGGGTGGGGGGGAAGGGGAGAGACACACGGGGCATGAGCAGGATTGGGGGGAATGGAGGGAGATACGGGGCATGAACGGGGGAAGGGGAGAGACACACGGGGCATGAGCGGGGGGTGGGGGGAAGGGGAGAGAGACACGGGGCATGAGCGGGGGTGGAAGGGGAGAGAGACACAGGGCATGAGAAGGGGGTGGGGGAAGGGGAGAGAGACACGGGGCATGAGTGGGGGGAAGGGGAGAGAGACACGGGGAATGAGCGGGTGTGGGGGGGTAGGGGAGAGAGACACGGGCATAAGCGGGGGTGGCGGGAAGGGGAGAGAGACACGGTGCATGAGCGGGGGTGGGGGGAAGGGGAGAGAGACACGGGGCATGAGCGGTTGGTGGGGGTTAAGGAGAGAGACACACGGTGCATGAGCGGGGTGTGGGGGGGAAGGGGAGAGACACACGGGGCATGAGCAGGGGGGTGGGGGGAAGGGGAGAGACACAGAGGGCATGCGCGGGGTGAGGGGAGAGATACACGGGGCATGAGCGGGGGGTGGGGGGAAAGGAGGGAGACACGGGGCATGAGCGGGGGGTGGGGGAGAAGGGGAGAGACACGGGGCATGAGCGGGGGGTAACACAGGGAGACACGGGGCATGAGCGGGTGGTGGGGGTAACGGGAGACAGGGCATGGGTGGGGGGGTAACACAAGGGAGACACGGGGCATGAGCGGGGGGTAGGGGGGTAACACGACGGAGACACGGGGCATGAGAGGGGCGTGGGGGTAACACAAGGGAGACACAGGGCATGAGCAGGGGGTGGGGAGGTAACACAAGGGAGACACAGGGCATGAGCGGGGGGTGGGGGGGAAGGGGAGAGACACACGGGGCATTAGCTGGGGTGGGGGGGAGGAGAGAGACACACGTGGCATTAGCGGGGTGGGGGAGAAGGGAGAGACACAGGGCATGAGCGGGGGGTAACACAGGGAGACACGGGGCATGAGCGGGTGGTGGGGGTAAAGGGAGACAGGGCATGGGTGGGGGTAACACAAGGGAGACACGGGGCATGAGCGGGGGGTGGGGGGGTAACACGAGGAAGACACAGGGCATGAGAGGGGGGTGGGGGTAACACAAGGGAGACACGGGGCATGAGCGGGGGTTGGGGGGGTAACACAAGGGAGACACGGGGCATGAGCAGGCGGTGGGGGGTAAGGGGAGAGACACACGGGGCATTAGCGGGGGTGGGGGGGAGGGGAGAGACACAGGTGGCATTAGCGGGGGTGGGGGGAGGGGAGAAACACATTGGGCATGAGCGGGGGAGTGGGGGGAAAGAAGGGAGACACGGGGCATGAGCGGGAGGTGCGGGGAGGGGAGAGAGACACAGGGCATGAATGGGGGGTGGGGGCGAGGGGAGAGAGACACGGGGCATGAGCGGGGGGTGGGGGGAAGGGGCGAGAGACATGGGGAATGAGCGGGGGGGTGGGGGAACAGTAGGGAGACACAGGGCATGAGCGGGGGGTGGGGGGAAGGGGAGAGACACACGAGGCATGAGCGGGGGGTGGGGGGGATGGGAAGAGACACACGGGGCATGAGCGGGGGGTGGGGGGGAGGGGTGAGAGACACAGGGCATGAGCGGGGGTGGTGGGGAAGGGGAGAGAGACACGGGGCATGAGAGGGGGCAGGGGGGGAAGGGGAGAGAGACACGGGGCATGAGCAGGGGGTAGGAGGGAAGGGGAGAGAGACACGGGGCATGAGCAGGGGATGGGCATGAGCGGGGGTGGGGGGAAGGGGAGAGACACACCGGGCATGAGCGAGGGTGGGGGGGGAAGGGGAGAGACACGGGGCATGAGAGGGGGGTGGGGGTAACAGGGGAGACAGGTCATGAGCGGGGGGTGGGGGGGAACAGGGTAGACACGGGGCATGAGCGGGGGGTGAGGGGGAAGTGGAGAGACACACGGGGCATGAGCGTGGGGTGGAGGGAAAGGAGGGAGACACACGGGGCATGAGCGGGGAGTGGGGGGGAAGGGGAGAGACACACGGGGCATGAGCGGGGGTGGGGGGAAAGGGAGAGACACACGGGGCAGGGGGTGGGGGGGAGGGGAGAGAGACACGGGGCATGAGCGGGGGGTGGGGGGGAAGGGGAGAGAGACACGGGGCATGAGCGGGGGGGTGGGGGTAACAGTAGGGAGACACGGGGCATGAGCGGGTGGAAGGGGAGAGACACACGGGGCATGAGCGGGGGGTGGGGGGAGGGGAGAGAGACACAGGGCATGAGCGGGGGGTGGGGGGAAGGGGAGAGACACACGGGGCATGAACAGGGCGGAAGAAGGGAGACACGGGGCATGAGCGGGGGGAAGGGGAGAGACACGGGGCATGAGCGGGGGGTGGGGGGGTAACACAAGGGAAACACAGGGCATGAGCGGGGGTGGGGGGTAACAGGGGCGACAGGGCATGGGTGAGGGGGTAACACAAGGGAGACACGGGGCATGAGCGGTGGGTGGGGGGTAACACGAGGTTGACACGGGGCATGAGAGGGGGGTGGGGGGGTAACTCAAGGGAGACACAGGGCATGAGTGGGGGGTGGGGGGTAACACAACAGAGACACGGTGCATGAGCGGGGGGTGGGGGGAACAGGGGAGAGACACACGGGGCATGAGCGGGGGGTGGGGGGAAAGGGAGAGAGACACACGGGGCGTGAGCAGGGGGTGGGGGGGAGGGGAGAGACACACGGGGCATGAGCAGGATTGGGGGGAATGGAGGGAGATACGGGGCATGAACGGGGGAAGGGGAGAGACACACGGGGCATGAGCGGGGGGTGGGGGGAAGGGGAGAGAGACACGGGGCATGAGCGGGGGTGGGAGGGAAGGGGAGAGAGACACAGGGCATGAGAAGGGGGTGGGGGAAGGGGAGAGAGACACGGGGCATGAGCGGGGGGAAGGGGAGAGAGACACGGGGAATGAGCGGGGGTGGGGGGGTAGGGGAGAGAGACACGGGCATAAGCGGGGGTGGCGGGAAGGGGAGAGAGACACGGTGCATGAGCGGGGGTGGGGGGAAGGGGAGAGAGACACGGGCATGAGCGGTTGGTGGGGGTTAAGGAGAGAGACACACGGTGCATGAGCGGGGTGTGGGGGGGAAGGGGAGAGACACACGGGGCATGAGCAGGGGGGTGGGGGGGAAGGGGAGAGACACAGAGGGCATGCGCGGGGTGAGGGGAGAGATACACGGGGCATGAGCGGGGGGTGGGGGGAAAGGAGGGAGACACGGGGCATGAGCGGGGGGTGGGGGAGAAGGGGAGAGACACGGGGCATGAGCGGGGGGTAACACAGGGAGACACGGGGCATGAGCGGGTGGTGGGGGTAACGGGAGACAGGGCATGGGTGGGGGGGTAACACAAGGGAGACACGGGGCATGAGCGGGGGGTAGGGGGGTAACACGAGGGAGACACGGGGCATGAGAGGGGGGTGGGGGTAACACAAGGGAGACACAGGGCATGAGCAGGGGGTGGGGAGGTAACACAAGGGAGACACAGGGCATGAGCGGGGGGCGGGGGGGAAGGGGAGAGACACACGGGGCATTAGCTGGGGTGGGGGGGAGGGGAGAGACACACGTGGCATTAGCGGGGTGGGGGAGAAGGGAGAGACACAGGGCATGAGCGGGGGGTAACACAGGGAGACACGGGGCATGAGCGGGTGGTGGGGGTAAAGGGAGACAGGGCATGGGTGGGGGTAACACAAGGGAGACACGGGGCATGAGCGGGGGGTGGGGGGGTAACACGAGGAAGACACAGGGCATGAGAGGGGGGTGGGGGTAACACAAGGGAGACACGGGGCATGAGCGGGGGGTGGGGGGGTAACACAAGGGAGACACGGGGCATGAGCAGGCGGTGGGGGGTAAGGGGAGAGACACACGGGGCATTAGCGGGGGTGGGGGGAGGGGAGAGACACAGGTGGCATTAGCGGGGGTGGGGGGAGGGGAGAAACACATTGGGCATGAGCGGGGGAGTGGGGGGAAAGAAGGGAGACACGGGGCATGAGCGGGAGGTGGGGGGAGGGGAGAGAGACACAGGGCATGAATGGGGGGTGGGGGCGAGGGGAGAGAGACACGGGGCATGAGCGGGGGGTGGGGGGAAGGGGCGAGAGACATGGGGAATGAGCGGGGGGGTGGGGGAACAGTAGGGAGACACAGGGCATGAGCGGGGGGTGGGGGGAAGGGGAGAGACACACGAGGCATGAGCGGGGGGTGGGGGGGATGGGAAGAGACACACGGGGCATGAGCGGGGGGTGGGGGGGAGGGGTGAGAGACACAGGGCATGAGCGGGGGTGGTGGGGAAGGGGAGAGAGACACGGGGCATGAGAGGGGGCAGGGGGGAAGGGGAGAGAGACACGGGGCATGAGCAGGGGGTAGGAGGGAAGGGGAGAGAGACACGGGGCATGAGCAGGGGATGGGCATGAGCGGGGGTGGGGGGAAGGGGAGAGACACACCGGGCATGAACGAGGGTGGGGGGGAAGGGGAGAGACACGGGGCATGAGAGGGGGGTGGGGGTAACAGGGGAGACAGGTCATGAGCGGGGGGTGGGGGGGAACAGGGTAGACACGGGGCATGAGCGGGGGGTGAGGGGGAAGTGGAGAGAGACACGGGGCATGAGCGGGGGCGGGGGGACAGTAGGGAGACACAGGACATGAGCGGGGGGTGGGGGGAAGGAAAGAGACACACGGGGCTTGAGCAGGGGGTGGGGGAACATTATGGAGACACAGGGCATGAGCGGGTGGTGGGGGGGAAGGGGAGAGACACACGGGGCATGAGCGGGGGGGTGGGGGGTCAGGGTAAAGGGACACGGGGCATGAGCGGGGGGTGGAGGGGAAGGGGAGAGACACACGGGGCATGAGCGGGGGGTGGGGGAATGGGGAGAGACACACAGGGCATGAGCGGGGGGAAGGGGAGAGAGACACGGGGCATGAGCAGGTGGTGGGGGGAACAGTAGGGAGACACGGGGTATGAGCGGGGTGGGGGGAAGGGGAGAGAAACATGGGGAATAAGCGGGGGGTAGGGGGAAAGGGGAGAGAGACACAGGGCATGACGGGGGGTAGGCGGGAAGGGGAGAGAGACACGGGGCATGAGCGGGGGGTGGGGGGAAGGGGAGAGACACACGGGGCATGAGCAGGGGGTGGGGGGAAGGGGAGAGACACACGGGGCATGAGCGGGGGTGGGGGGGAGGGGAGAGACACACGGGGCATGAGTGGGGGGTGGAGGGAAAGGAGGGAGACACACGGGGTGTGAGCGGGGAGTGGGGGGAAGGGGAGAAACACACGGGGCATGAGCAGGGGGGTGGGGGGAAAGGGAGAGACACGGGGCATGAGCAGGGGGTGGGGGAAGGGGAGAGACACACGGGGCATGAGCGGGAGGTGGGGGGAAGGGGAGAGACAGAGAGACACATGGGGCATGAGCGGGGGGTGGGGGAAGGGGAGAGAGACACACGGGGCATGAGCGGGGGTGGGAGGAAGGGGAGAGACACAAGGCATGAGCAGGGCGTGGGGGGAAGGGGAGAGACGCACGGGGCATGAGCGGGGGGTGGGGGGGAAGGGGAGAGACACGGGGCATGAGCAGGGGGTGCGAGGGAAGGGGAGAGACACACGGGGCATGAGCAGGGGGTGGGGGGAAGGGGAGAGACACACGGGGCATGAGCAGGATTGGGGGAAAGGAGGGAGATACGGGGCATGAGTGGGGGAAGGGGAGAGACACACGGGGCATGAGCGGGGGGTGGGGGAAGGGGAGAGAGACACGGGGCATGAGCGGGGGGAAGGGGAGAGAGACACGGGGCATGAGCGGGGGTGGGGGGGTAGGGGAGAGAGACACGGGGCATAAGCGGGGGTGGGGGGAAGGGGAGAGAGACACGGGGCATGAGCGGGGTGGGGGGAAGGGGAGAGAGACACGGGGCATGAGCGGGGGTGGGGGGAAGGGGAGAGAGACACGGGGCATGAGCGGGGAGTGGGGGGGTAGGGGAGAGAGACACGGGGCATAAGCGGGGGTGGGGGTAAGGGGAGAGAGACGGTGCATGAGCGGGGGTGGGGGGGAAGGGGAGAGAGACACGGGGCATGAGCGGTCGGTGGGGGTTAAGGTGAGAGACAGACGGGGCATGAGCGGGGTGTGGGGGGAAAGGGAGAGACACACGGGGCATGAGCGGGGGAATGGGGGGAAGGGGAGAGACACACAGGGCATGCGCGGGGTGGGGGTGAGGGAAGAGACACACGGGGCATGAGCGGGGGGTGGGGGGAAAGGAGGGAGACACGGGGCATGAGCGGGGGGGGAAGGGGAGAGAGACACGGGGCATGAGCGGGGGGTGGAGGGGTAGGGGAGAGAGACACGGGGCATAAGCGGGGGTGGGGGGAAGGGGTGAGAGACACGGTGAATGAGTGGGGTGGGGGGGAAGGCGAGAGAGACACGGGGCATGAGCGGTCGGTGGGGGTTAAGGGGAGAGACACACGGGGCATGAGCGGGGGTGGGGGAGAAGGTGAGAGACAGACTGGGCATGAGCGGGGTGTGGGGGGATGGGGAGAGACACACGGGGCATGAGCGGGGGGATGGGGGGAAGGGGAGAGACACACAGGGCATGCGCGGGGTAGGGGTGAGGGGAGAGACACACGGGGCATGAGCGGGGGGTGGGGGGAAAGGAGGGAGACACGGGGCATGAGCGGGGGGTGGGGGAGAAGGGGTGAGACACGGGGCATGAGCGGGGGGTAACACAGGGAGACACGGGGCATGAGCAGGTGGTGGGGGTAACGGGAGACAGGGCATGAGTGGGGGGGTAACACAAGGGAGACACGGGGCATGAGTGGAGGTGGGGGGGTAACACGAGGGAGACACGGGGAATGAGAGGGGGGTGGGGGTAACACAAGGGAGACACGGGGCATGAGCGGGGGGTGGGGGGTAACACACGGGAGACACGGGGCATGAGCAGGGGGTGGGGGGAAGGGGAGAGACACACGGGGCATTAGCGGGGGTGGGGGGAGGGGAGAGACACACGTGGCATTAGCGGGGGTGGGGGGAGGGGAGAAACACATTGGGCATGAGCGGGGGAGTGGGGGGAAAGGAGGGAGACACGGCGCATGAGCGGGAGGTGGGGGAGAGGGGAGAGAGACACGGGGCATGAGCGGGGGGTGGGGGGAAGGGGCGAGAGACATGGGGAGTGAGCGGGGGGGTGGGGGAACAGTAGGGAGAAACGGGGCAGAAGCGGGGGGAGGGGAGAGGCACACGGGGCATGAGCGGGGGTGGGGGGGAAGGGAGAGAAAACAGGGCATGAGCAGGGTGTGCGGGGAGAGAGACACGGGGCATGAGCGGGGGGTGGGGGGAAGGTGAGAGAGACACGGGGCATGAGCGGGGGGTAGGGGGGAAGGGGAGAGAGACACAGGGCATGAGAGGGGGTTAGGAGGGAAGGCGAGAGAGACACGGGGCATGAGCGGGGGGTGGGGGAAGGGGAGAGACACACGGGGCATGAGCGGGGGGTGAGGGGGAAGGGAGAGACACACGGGGCATGATTGGGGGGAAAGGAGGGAGGCACAGGGCATGAGCGGGGGGTGGGGGGAAGGGGAGAGACACGGGGCGTGAGCGGGGGGTGGGGGTTAACACAAGGGAGACACAGGGCATGAGTGGGGGGTGGGGGGTAACAGGGGAGACAGGGCATGGGTGGGGGGTAACACAAGGGAGACACGGGGCATGAGCGGCGGGTGGGGGGTAACATGAGGTTGACACGGGGCATGAGCGGGGGCTGGGGGGTAATACAAGGGAGATACGGGGCATGAGCGGGGGGTGGGGGGGTAACACAAACAGAGACACGGGGCATCAGCGGGGGGTGGGGGTAACAGGGGAGACAGGTCATGAGCGGGTCTGGGGGGAACAGGGGAGACACGGGGCATGAGCGGGGGTGGGGGGAAGTGGAGAGGGACACGGGGCATGAGCGGGGGGTGGGGGAACAGTAGGGAGACACGGGACATGAGCGGGGGTGGGGGGGTAACACGAGGGAGACACGGGGCATGAGCGGGGGGCGGGGGGGTAACACAAGGGAGACACGGGCATGAGCGGGGGGTGGGTGGGTAACACAAGGGAGACACGGGGCATGAGCGGGGGGTGGGGGTAAGGGGAGAGACACAAGGGGCATTAGCGGGGGTGGGGGGAAGGGGAGAGACACACGTGGCATGAGCGGGGGGTGGGGGGAAAGGAGGGAGACACGGGGCATGAGCGGGGGTGGGTTGAAGGGGAGAGACACACAGGGCGTGAGCTGGGGGAGGGGAGAGAGTCATGGGGCATGAGCGGGGGGTGGGGGGGAAGGGGAGAGAGACACGGGGCATGAGCGGGGGGGTGGGGGAACAGTAGGGAGACACGGGGCATGAGCGGGGGGTGGGGGGAAGGGGAGAGACACACGGAGCATGAGCGGGGTGGGAGGGGAGGTCGACACAGGGCATGAGCGCGGGGTGGGGGGGAAGGGGAGAGAGACATGGGGCATGAGCGGGGGATGGGGGGAAGGGGAGAGACACAAGGGGCATGAGCGGGGGGGAAGGAGGGAGACACAGGGCATGAGCGGGGGGAAGGGGAGAGACACGGGACATGAGCGGGGGGTGGGGGGGTAACAGGGGAGACAGGGCATGGGTGAGGGGGTAACACAAGGGAGACACGGGACATGAGCGGCGGGTGGGGGTAACACAAGGTTGACACGGGGCATGAGCGGGGGCTGGGGGGTAATACAAGGGAGATACGGGGCATGAGCGGGGGGTGGGGAGGTAACACAAACAGAGACACGGGGCATCAGCCGGGGGTGGGGGTAACAGGGGAAACAGGTCATGAGCGGGGGCTGGGGGGAACCTGGGGAGACACGGGGCATGAGCGGGGGTGGGGGAAGGGGAGAGACACACGTGGCATGAGCGGGGGGTGGGGGGAAAGGAGGGAGACACGGGGCATGAGCGGGGGTGGGTTGAAGGGGAGAGACACACAGGGCGTGAGCTGGGGGTGGGGGGGAGGGGAGAGAGACATGGGGCATGAGCGGGGGTGGGGGGGGAGGGGAGAGAGACACTGGGCATGAGCGGGGGGGTGGGGGGAACAGTAGGGAGACACGGGGCATGAGCGGGGGGTGGGGGGAAGGGGAGAGACACACGGAGCATGAGCGGGGGGAGGGGAGGGAGACACAGGGCATGAGCGGGGGGTGGGGGGAAGGGGAGAGAGACATGGGGCATGAGCGGGGGATGGGGGGAATGGGAGAGACACACGGGGCATGAGCGGGGGGAAGGGGAGAGACACGGGACATGAGCGGGGGGTGGGGGTAACAGGGGAGACAGGGCATGGGTGAGGGGGTAACACAAGGGAGACACGGGGCATGAGCGGCGGGTGGGGGGTAACACGAGGTTGAAACGGGGCATGAGCGGGGGGTGGGGGGGTAACACAAGGGAGACATGGGGCATGAGCGGGGGGTGGCGGGTAACAGGGGAGACAGGGCATGGGTGGGGGGTAACACAAGGGGAGACACGGGGCATGAGCGGCGGGTGGGGGGTAACATGAGGTTGACACGGGGCATGAGCGGGGGGTGGGGGGTAACACAAGGGAGATACGGGGCATGAGCGGGGGGTGGGAGGGTAACACAAACGGAGACACCGGGCATGAGCGGGGGGTGAGGGGTAACAGGGGAGACAGGTCATGAGCGGGGGGGTGGGGGGGTACAGTAGGGAGACACGGGACATGAGCGGGGGTGGGGGGGTAACACGAGGGACACACGGGGCATGAGCGGGGGGTGGGAGGGTAACACAAGGGAGCCACGGGCATGAGCGGGGGGTGGGGGGTAACACAAGGGATACACGGGGCATGAGCGGGGGGTCGGCGGGGAGGGGAGAGACACAGGGCATTAGCGGGGATGGGGGGAAGGGGAGAGACACGTGGCATGAGCGGGGGGGAAGGAGAGAGACACGGGGCATGAGCGGGGGTGGGGGGGTAACACGAGGGAGACACAGGGCATGAGCGGGGGGTGGGGGGGTAACACAAGGGAGACACGGGCATGAGCGGGGGGTGGGGGGGTAACACAAGGGAGACACGGGGCATGAGCGGGGGGTGGGGGGAAGGGGAGAGACACAAGTGGCATGAGCGGGGGGGTGGGGGGAAGAAGGGAGACACGGGGCATGAGCGGGGGTGGGGGGAAGGGGAGAGACACACAGGGCGTGAGCAGGGGGCGGGGGGGGAGGGGAGAGAGACATGGGGCATGAGGGGGGGTGGGGGGGAAGGGGAGAGAGACACGGGGCATGAGCGGGGGGGTAGGGGAACAGTAGGGAGACACGGGGCATGAGCGGGGGGGGAGGGGGAGAGACACACAGAGCATGAGCAGGGGGCGGGGGGGGAGGGGAGAGAGACATGGGGCATGAGCGGGGGATGGGGGGAAGGGGAGAGACACACGGGGCATGAGCGGGGGGGAAGGAGGGAGACATGGGGCATGAGCGGGGGGTCGGGGGGAAGGGGAGAGACACGGGACATGAGCGGGGGTGGGGGGTAACAGGGGAGACAGGGCATGGGTGAGGGGGTAACACAAGGGAGACACGGGGCATGAGCGGCGGGTGGGGGGTATCACGAGGTTGACACGGGGAATGAGCGGGGGGTGGAGGGGTAACACAAGGGAGACATGGGGCATGAGCGGGGGGTGGGGGGTAACAGGGGAGACAGGGCATGGGTGGGGGGTAACACAAGGGAGACACGGGGCATGAGCGGCGGGTGGGGGGTAACACGAGGTTGACACAGGGAATGAGCGGGGTAACACAAGGGAGATACGGGGCATGAGAGGGGGGTGGGAGGGTAACACAAACAGAGACACGGGGCAGTGGCCGGGGGGTGAGGGGTAACAGGGGAGACAGGTCATGAGTGGGGGGTGGGGGGGAACAGTAGGGAGACACGGGACATGAGCGGGGGTGGGGGGTAACACGAGGGACACACGGGGCATGAGCGGGGGGTGGGAGGGTAACACAAGGGAGCCACGGGCATGAGCGGGGGGTGGGGGGTAACACAAGGGAGACACGGGGCATGAGCGGGGGGTCGGGGGGAGGGGAGAGACACACAGGGCATTAGCGGGGGTGGGGGGAAGGGGAGAGACACGTGGCATGAGCGGGGGGGAAGGAGGGAGACACGGGGCATGAGCGGGGGGTAGGAGGGAAGGGGAGAGAGACACGGGGCATGAGCAGGGGATGGGGGTGAAGGGGAGAGACACACGGGGCATGAGCGGGGGGTGGGGGGAAGGGGAGAGACACACGGGCATGAGCAGGGGGTGGGGGAGAAGGGGAGAGACACGGGGCATGAGCGGGGGTGGGGGTAACAGGGGAGACAGGTCATGAGCAGGGGGTGGGGGGAACAGGGGAGACAAGGTGGCATGAGCAGGGGGTGGGGGGTAAGGGGAGAGAGACACGGGGCATGAGCGGGGGGTAGGAGGGAAGGGGAGAGAGGCACAGGGCATGAGCGGGGGTAGGAGGGAAGGGGAGAGAGACACGGTGCATGAGCAGGGGTGGGGGGAAGGGGAGAGACACGGGGCATGAGCAGGGGGTGGGGGGAAGGGGAGAGACACACGGGGCATGAGCGGGGGTGGGAGGGAGGGGAGAGACACAAGGGGCATGAGCGGGGGGTGGAGGGAAAGGAGGGAGACACACGGGGCATGAGCGGGGAGTGGGGGGGAGGGGAGAGACACATGGGGCATGAGCGGGGGGTGGGGGGAAAGGGAGAGACACACGGGGCATGAGCAGGGGGTGGGGGGAGGGGGAGAGACACATGGGGCATGAGCGGGGGTGGGGGGAAGGGGAGAGACAGAGAGACACACACGGCATGAGCAGGGGGTGTGGGGAAGGGGAGAGAGACACACGGGGCATGAGCGGGGGGTGGGGGAAGGGGAGAGACACACGGGGCATGAGTGGGGCGTGGGGGGAAGGGGAGAGACACATGGGTCATGAGCGGGGGGTGGGGGGGAAGGGGAGAGACACACGGGGCGTGAGCGGGGGGTGGGAGGGAAGGGGAGAAACACACGGGGCATGAGCAGGGGGTGGGGGGAAGAGACACACGGGGCGTGAGCAGGATTGGGGGGAAAGGAGGGAGATACGGGGCATGAGCGGGGGAAGGGGAGAGACACACGGGGGTTGAGCAGGGGGTGGCGGGGAAGGGGAGAGAGACACGGGGCATGAGCGGGGGTGGGGGGGAGGGGAGAGAGACACGGGGCATGAGCGGGGGGTGGGGGGAAAGGGGAGAGAGACACGGGGCATGAGTGGGGGTGGGGGGAAGGGGAGAGAGACACTGGGCATGAGCAGGGGGTGGCGGGGTATGGGAGAGAGACACGGGGCATGAGCAGGGGGTGGGGGGAAGGGGAGAGACACACGGGGCATGAGCGGGGGGTGGGGGGAAGGGGAGAGAGACACGGGGCATGAGCGGGGGTGGGGGGAAGGGGAGAGACACATGGGGCATGAGCGGGCGGTGGGGGGAAAGGGAGAGACACACGGGGCAGGGGGTGGGGGAAAGGGGAGAGACACGACGCATGAGCGGGGGGTGGGGGGAGGGGAGAGAGACAGGGCATGAGCGGGGGGTGGGAGGGAAGGGGAGAGAGACACGGGGCATGAGCGGGGGGGGGAGGGGAGAGACACACGGGCATGAGCGGGGGGTGGGGGAGAAGGGGAGAGACACGGGGCATGAGCGGGGGTGGGGGTAACAGGGGAGACAGGTCATGAGCAGGGGGTGGGGGGGAACAGGGGAGACAAGGTGGCATGAGCGGGGGGTGGGGGGTAAGGGGAGAGAGACACGGGGCATGAGCGGGGGGT